>NC_141698.1:325885431-328462931 GCF_964263255.1 Lissotriton vulgaris | reverse complement strand
ATTTAATGTACAGTCTGTGGGAACAAACAGTGCCACTTTACTAGGGTAAATTAAATGTCCCAATTAGGTATAAGTCAATTCTACCATGTTTTTAGGAAAGAGCACAAGCACTTTAGCATTGCTTAGCAGTGGTAACGTGCACAAAGTCCTAACACCAGCAAAAATAATTTCAGAAAACAAATAGGAGGAGGAAGGCAAGAAGCATTGTGGACAGATGGACAGTTCAAACAACTACAGACATTACATTTGACTAGACCAGTTTTCAAAATATTAAATAAAACTCAATCAGTTCCCCCTCCAAATAATATCAGATAGATATGTGTGTCTTCTTATTTTATTCTTATTTTTACATTTGAAAACGTTTTGTTGAACAATTGAGATTACCAGTCCACAAGACAGACACAAAGCACATCATGGCCACATGGCCAACTCCCCTCTACCCCCAGCTTTCTCCCCTCCCCCCCCAACTGCCACACCACCCCTCATGCTTAGCACATACTAAAGTCTCTAGAAAGTCTAGTGTGGTGCTTAATTTGGTGTTGTTTAGAGTGACATAATACAGTAGGCAAAAACTGATGAATGGAATGCTTGAACTAATCTAAGCACTCATAACTACTCTGGGCCACATCCCAATCCATGATTATTTTGCACACCATGCCACCTCAGCTTGGACCAAGCTATATGCAAATCAGTCTTGACCCTGATCCAATGGTAACGGTCCAGCCAAAACTGCGAAGCCAGGTCCTCCCCGAACCAGAACCAGGCAACCCAAGGCCAGTTTTTTCTTTGTTATAGGTTCATTAGCCAGGTATAGCTTGGGACCAGTGACAGTGTGTGCAGAAGACACTACTGGGCATATCCGTTGCACTTAAGGTGGCATGCTACAGTATAGAGAAACGTGATGGCTGGAAAGCTTGAATTAATCTCACTCATTGGTTACTCAGCCTGAATCCCAATCCGTCATTATTTTGCATACTGTGCCATCTTAGTTTTGACCCAGCTATAAGCAAATAAGTCTGCTACAATAGGAACTGCTGAGCAAGGTCCTCCTTCAACCAGAACACAAGCAATCCAGGACTGGGTTTGCCCTTGTTATGGGCTCATCAGGCAGATATAGCTTGACTCCAGTGACACAGTGTGCAGAAGACCTACATCTGGTCATACCTGTCCCACTTGTGGTGAACTACTATTGTATGCAAAAAGTGATTAATGGAATGCTTGATTTAATCTTAGCCCCTAAATGCATGAGATAAGGGCACACTGTACTCTGTGAACACTTGTCCCTCTAACAGAGGTGGGCCACCCACTGACCTACATCTCCCAGTAGACAGTGCCCATCAGCGGGCACTGTACCAAAAGCTATCCAGGGAAGCTTGTCATGAAGTCTCAAGAGTATTGAAGAAACTAAAACTTGTAATCATTGATGAGGTATGCATGGTCTCAAAATGAATGCTTGCCTTTGTACACTTGAGAATGCAAAAGATTTTAAAAACCGAGTATGATGTGCTGTTTGGAGGAAAGCTCTTAATTGTCTTTGGTGACTTACTACAACTTATGCCCGTCATAGGCAGCCTGTGTTCAAATCACTTCTCCATGACGAAACTCAGAATTCATTGGGAAGTATTGGAAATGTAAAAATTTGGCCTAACTTCCAATACAACGCACTACTTAAGAATATGCGGCAAGCATCTGATGTGGAGTATGGAAATATACGGAAGGATATTAGAGTAGGGTATTCTGACAAAGGAGGGAAGATGTTGCTTAGAGACTAGACTTATCAAGAAACTATTTTCTGCAAACAAGAGAGCAGCACAGCTAATGTACAATTTTATTGAAGAAGGAAAATCCATAGTCTGCCCCATGCCTACACTACAAGAGTGCTCCTGTTTTAATTAAAACTTACTAAAATTGGAGAAAGAAGACATTTTGCAACTTACAGTAATAGACAAATTAGAACATCAGGGTGTGACAGTGCTCCCAAATGAAAAACTGCAAGTCAAGCAAGATTCATTGACTGTATCGAGAACTGCATGATTCCAATCTCTCTAGCATACGCTGTAACTATCAAGAATTAAGTGTAGATGCAATTTTTACTTATATTGGTAGTACTGTATTTAAAGAAGATATGTCATATGTAGCATTGACATTAGGTAGAACATCATCTGGTTTGTTTTTGGTTTAATTTGATGACAGCAAAGTTAGTGTTGATGCAAACTGTGTGAATGAGTACAATTGGTTAATAATATTCCATTTATGAAAAATTGATAATCTGTCCAAAGTGGAAGCTAAGAAAAGAATTTACTGAAGTTCCTGAAAAGAAGGAGAACAAGGAAATGTTAAGAAGAAAAAACAAGAGAATGAGAGAGATATTGTAGGTTACTAATTGTCAAACTCTTCCGATGTCAACTGCTCAAATGATGTTCTCAATGTACGCTTTAATTTACCACATCTTATAAATGCAATGAAACAGAAACCACAGAAGAGATTATGGTCTGCACTGTGTGGTTTGCTGCAACGTTTACATACTGGTCGGATTGTAATACATTCTGCTTCAGGCATTCGAAATATATGTAGTGGATCAGTAGTATGTACTCACAGCGCTCAAAAATATGCCCAGTAATTTACAATGATCATCCATGGAGTTTTAAAAGAAGAAGAAATCAGTATTGATAGATGAGTTACACATGAAACCTTGAGTGTGAAGATTGTTCTTTTACGTCTACCACTCAATCAGTTCTGAGCGATTTCTGTACTTAACACTACTGGATTGCAAAACTTTTTTTTTGACAGATTGATCAAAACTGCTAACTAAAATATGAGCTGCCCAAATTGTAGATCAGATGTTATGTCTACATTCCATTTATGAAGTTGTGGAACATACCTTATATTAATGCTGTAATGATGCAGAGAAGATGGATCTGAATTTATAACTGAAATTAAAACTTCAATGATTGACAGAGATCAATTTCTGAAAGAATTTACACTACTTTGGCTGCAATCTTAAATTAAGGACTTAATATAACATCTGAACACTACTGTCTATTTAAAGAGTGCACTGAATGGACAAAATGTAATGACGTCAACCCTAAATTCAAAACAAAATAGCCTTTCAAACTACCAAATTCTTACCTTGTGTTTCTTCAACCAAAGTTCTAAGGAGCATTCGTTTTTAAAACGTGGTATCCTGTATTTGTTCTACATGGATCGTCAGTGTTTAAGACATCATTGGGTCTACCAGGTGTGATTTTTTAGAAAGGGTCTCCAAAATTCAAGTGTGCTTTATATCTACTAGTAATAGTATACCACTTCTAATAATAAAAGTTATTTTTAAGATATTTTTATTTATATTAGTTCATTAAGTATAGGTAAAGAATGTATTAAATAATTGAAGGGAGTGCAATGCATAGTGTCACTTATTTTTTCTACAATCTTTATGACTGTTTTTTCAGCATATCATTTATGGTGTTTAAGTATGAATGCTGAGAACAATAAAAAAGGGAAAACTAAATGCTTAAATGAAATGTATAATTACACTACATTGTTACAGTTATGTAATGGTGCATTATTAACATGAGCATTTGTAGTACAAACATTTAAACTTTACTATGCAAATTTATATGTAACAATAACTTATATTTATATTTTCTCTCTTTTTACACAGATCAATGGAAATATTTATTTCAGTACTGTGGGTGAGTAATTACATCTTTACCCTTTATATTACATCCAATAGGACCATAGGCAGACATTGTGGCATACACTGACACACCCAAGCCAACACCGATACACTGCATATCCAGGAATACACTGATGGTTACACTGACATACCGAGGTACACAGTCATGCATACACTGACATACCCAGGCATACATTCATGTATAGACTGGTACATCCAGGGACACACAGATGTGCACATTCACACCCTCAGACATACTGTAATGCGTTTACTGACAGACACACACACACTCATGCATAGACTGACACCCCCAGGCACACACTAATGCATACACACACACTCCCAGCCAAACACTGACACACCCAGGCATACACTCATGCATACATTGACACACCAAGGCACACCCTGATGCATACGCTCACACACAGAGACACACATATATACATTGGTACACCCAGGCACACACTGACATCCACATACATAGTAATGCATACACTGACAGATGTAAACACAGACTGATGCACTGACACACCCAGGCACACACTGATGCATACACTGCCACAAGCCAGGCACACCCTGATGCATATACTGACTGCCCAGACAGACAATGATGCATACACTTACACAATCAGGGACAAACAATTGCAGACTGACACACCCAGGTATACAACAATACAGACACTGATACACCCAGTCAAACGTTAATGCATACAATAACACTGCCACACACACATTGATAAATACCCTAGCACACTGAAGCATACCCTGATGTAGACACTGACACATCCAGGTATAAAGCAAAGCAACAATTGAGGCAGCAAGCCATACACTAGTGCATGCAATAGCACACCCAGGCACACACTGGCACACCCCGGGGCACACACATGCAGACACTGACACACCCAGGCAAAAAAACAAAGCACACACAGACACACCCAGCCAAACACTAATGCATCCAGTAAGACACCCAGGCATACACTGATGTACCCAATGACATACCCATTATCACACTGATAAACTCAGTGAAACATTAAAGCCACAGAGTTAGCTCACTCATGTAAACAGCCATTCATACAGCTACTAACTCACACATATAGCCACTTGCGTACCCTCATTCACCCATACTGCCACTAATGTACCCTGTCACTAACTCATACAACCACTCACACACCCATTCACTCACTCATACAACCACTCATACACCCACTCACTCACCCATACAGGACTCACACACCTACTCACTCATATAGCGGCTCACAGGCACATTTACTCACTGATACAGGCACTTCCACATGCACTCACTCAACCATACAGGCACTCATGCACCCTGTCACTCACTGATATAACTAGTAAAACATTTGCTCACTCACTCATGCAGCCACTAACACACCCACTCACTCCCCCATGGGCATTAATACACCCACTTACTGATTCATATCGCTACTTACGTCACCGCTCACTCACTTATGCAGCCACTCACTAACACACTCATTCATTGATACAGGTACTAAAACACATTAACTAACCCATGCAGCCACTGACACACCCACTAACTCATCCATACAGACCTCCACTGGCTACCCGTCAATAAGAGGATCACTTTCCGACTGTTTACCCACGCACACAAATCACTCTACGACATCGGACCAGATTGCCTCAACTCTCGACTGTCCTTCTACACCCCCCCCGCCAACTACGGTCTTCCAGCCAAGCCCTCGCCACTGTACCTCGCATCAACAAGACCACCATGGGAGGCAGATCCTTTTCATACCTGGCTGCTAAAACATGGAACTCACTCCCCGCTTACCTGCGCCTCACCCAGAACCACCTAGCGTTCAGAAAGCAGCTTAAAACGTGGATATTTGACAAATAATCCTCCTCCCCTTCCTAAGCGCCTTGAAACCCTCTGGGTATGTAGTGCACTATACAAATTTTATGACTTGACTTGACATCTATACACTAACTTACACAGTGTCAGACAAAACAAGACATACTGACATTTTTACAAACATATGTAACATAGTTTTTCTTTCTTAAACTAGAGTAGATGGTTCTAACAAGAATCATTATTTATTTATTTTTTAACATTTTATTTTTTTGTATTTTCTAACAATTTGGGGGTATTTTGGTCTATTTATCAGTTTTTCCTACAGAACAGTAAAACATACTGCTTCGGAACACAGCACACAAACATGCAAAAAATGGTGTAACACAAAAAAACAAGCACTTGTGTGTGTTACAAATGTCTGTCAGAGCAGGGATTGACTCCTGCCCATGCTCAAGATCTTTTTACATTTGAGGCAAAATTGCCTGAGCTTCTCTAACTCCAGGACAGTCGCAGGAATGTCTGAAGAAACTTGAGGAGACCAGTAGCGGCTCGCATAGGGCATGCGGTGGGGCATTGGGCAGGGGCAGGGTGGGGCGGTAGTAAACTCAAACATACGACAGAAATGGAGGAAAGTAATTATTACGCCTCACCGACCCATAGCACGCCCTATGCGAGCCGCTGCTGGAGGAAACTGATGCGGTGACTGGCTGTTCTGCTTCATCTCCAGCAGGTATTGCTTACTGACTCCTTTCTTGCTCTTTATGCGCTTGTTAGAGATGCTTATGATGTATAGTCTTCATGTGCTTTAGCATACTAGAAGTACCACAAAAGGTGATTTTTGTCTGTGTTCCTAGACAGTATATTGTGGCAAATGTTGCATTTCACCTTTTTAGCCACAGTTGCCAAGCAATACTTGCTTTTTTTGGCCTCAAGTCCTCCTCCAATGAAGAGCTTTCATGATCTTCTCCATGAATCTGAGGAGAAGACACCATTATTTCAAAGAAAAACCAACCAAAACACCAAATCCAAAACAAAATGAAGAAGGGAGATGGAGAAGTGTGAAAAATCAAATCCACTCCTAAAGAATACAGAAAATAGGAGATTTCTTTGTCTATTAATCGTTGAAAGGTGTTTAAGGCAATCAAATGCATTTTTTTCTGTCACATGGGATTTATGATGATGCTGTGATGTCATTTCAAATCCGGCAAATTTATTTGAATGAGCTTTAAATAATTTTAATGTCTGTAATAAATACAGGAGAAGGGAAGGAGCTCCTCAAAAGAGCTCCCGGGTGCTAGGATCATCAACTGGTAAAAATCCCTGCTTGCCCCCCCTACAAACCTCTTTCTGCCGCTCCCTACCGGACCAGGCAAAAAAGAAACTTGAATCCTGACCTTACACCGCAGCCATCTGCGAAACTTCGTAAAGAAAACGGACGAAGGATCAGAGCTGAATTTGAAACTGAAAGTGCCTGGGTTCCGGACACAAGGATCACCAGCACACTGTGAAAATCCCTGCTCGTCTCCCCCGCATGCCACATCTGCCAGTCTTCCATCGGACCACCTGGAAGGAGAATCACTTCAACATCCACTGCTTCTGCCACCAACCAAAGCCCACAGGAATCGGCATGAAGGGAGCGAAGATCCGGAAATGAAAGTGAAAGTGTCTGGGTCTCGCTAGCTCCCTCCAGCCTGCACAGCGTTCATTGGTGCCATGGCCTGCTAAAAAAGAAAAAGGAATCAAGAAGGAAGACCAGAACAACATCAAAGAATATTTGAGTCCCCCAACAGCCGCCGCTGACAAAGAAGCACAGCCCAGCAGCATAGTGAATACAGCCCCGGACCCCTACGGCGGACCGGGGAAGGAAAGAATAAAAAGAAAAAAAACTAAGGGGAAAAGGAGAGAAGAAACAGAATTTCTCCCCATGCACCTACCTCATCACTGAACCTCTAATGGGGACACCGGCTACTCGAACGACGGATGAAAAAGTGTCTCCAAACCCCCAGGTCAGCACAGACTCTCACAGCCCCCAGCTGCCTGACTTCAAAATGGCCGTCCCGCCCAGCAACTAGCTACCAGACCTGCCACACTACAAGAGCCACCACGTGAGTACTTGCAGCTGTTTTTTCCAGTGGGGCGGGCGCGACTCACCCCCACCTCCATAACAATTCCTAAGCCTGCGTACAAACCCATGAGCTGGCAACATCCCCCACCACTTGCCTGTCTTTAAGATGGCTGCAATGCCAGCATAGGCACAACAGTTAACCCATACAACCCCGAACTCTCAACCTAACTACACCATGGGCATATGAGGGTAAGCAGATAATCCTTGTACCTTGACAACGCTTAACAATAAGTACCAGCAGTTAAATACCTGATCAATTTGGACACTTTTTTTTGCAACAGCTATTCGCGAGTCTGCTTCTGAAAGGTGGATACTGGTAACAGCCGAGAAGGTGGGATAGTGGGGACAGACAAGAACAGGCCCATAAGACTTTCAACATCTGCCCCGGTCTCTGCGCCCATGACACACAAGATGTGTTCGGAGCTACTGACCTTCTCTCTGAAGACCACTCTACGGCTGACTCCTCACCGTAGAATACCTCCGTGATACCAGACTGGATTCTGCAATACTCACATGCACCACTGGCAGACATGTCCTGTAGATCCGCAGAGAGCATTCACACCCAGGAAGGTTGCCCGGTTCTGAACAGGTGTGAACCTAGCCGCACATAGGGCCTCTGAGTGACCACATGAAACAGCTGAATCTTCTGCTCCTCGTAGAATTCAAGAAGTAAGGAAAAGACTACTATGCACCACGCCACTTTGCGCTGGCTCTCTGCTGCCCCGTAAGTGATGTAGTAGAGCTGCATAGACAAGCCACCACTGCATGCTGACATCAAGTCCTGGCTGAACCCCTCCAGATCCCTCAGCTGAGGTACGCTAACTACTGTGGGCAAATTATGACCTAACTTCTAGTCCTGGCTCAACCCCTCCAGAACCCGCAGTCGGTGAGCGTTAACTACTGTCGGCAAACTACGACCTGTCCTTGGATGCAGCATGACCATCCCTCACCACATCCTGCGACCACCCTCACCTCTCCCGAGTGGTAGAGCTCTACGGTGCCACTCTCACATAATGCCCTCCGCCGCAGCAACCCACACCATCCTACGCTCTGTGAACCATGTACCTCCACACGGCCTGAACTCCTTCACGATCAGTTTCCTGCTTGACCTCTCACCTAAAGCGAAGAAGAACTTCAAGCAAAAACTGAACAGGCAGCACCCAGAATCACTTTTTGCAGATATCTACCACTGCTCCTCCAAAGGAAATGTAAAAATGGACCTTATCTTTCACACTGAGAGACAAGAAGCTTGGAAATCCATCCTCAGATCACAGCTCAACATTTCAAAAACCACTAATACTTCGCATAGCTGCAGATTGTCAATCGCACCCCCGTAACGCGCAAGGCACACTGGATACACCACGGTGACTATCTACGCCAACGACACAGTCCTGAGGCAAGCCAACAACGACAATCTAGAGTCCTTCGATGCCCTTTTCCCCTCTCTCTGGAATACACCCTCCCACGAACTCGACCCCCAACCTCCCCTACTTCCCCTTCAGAAGAACTGAACATGCCAACAGAACCCACCCTCCACTCTGGTTATCGTTAGCAATCATACACACCCTTCTACATGTGGCATTCCCCCAAACACCCCTAGGGAGATCAGGACCCCTCCCCCTGATGGCTCCCACTGCCACCCGCCACCTACCGAACCGACTCTACCTAACAACCTCACTCCCCCTACCACATGACATCCCCTCACCAACCCCATAGGAAACAGGACCCCACCTCTTCTCGCCTTAGATTCCGTCTCCCATCCACCACCTACAGGCACACAGCCTCACCCGCCACCTGCCTCCCACCCACCCCAAACCACTACAAGCAACACAAACAGCAACCTCCCAAAACCCACAGGCAATAAAGTACCTGCATCCCACCCTCCCCAATCCACCACAAACAACCTGAACACGTACCTCCCCAAACACACCACGAACAACCTGAACACTAATCCCCCCAGTGAGTCACTGTGGACTCAGAGATGGGCGGGTGCATCCGTCTCAAACCAGCTAATGCCTGGGATATGGCAGCGGAGAGACCGGTTGTGTCCTCCTAAGGGGCTGGCCAGTCCACAGTGACTCACTATCACTGATTCTTTTAACCCAGACCCCAGACACCGGGTCGGAAATATCTCCGGCTATACGGACCGTTACCCCATTTGTGCTTACAGCCCTGAAGAGTCGCTGGCTCCTTGCCCGCTTGACAAAACACGTGTCGGCTGGTCATTTGCTTTTGAAGTTACCTTTCAACAAAGGAAGGTCAAATACAATCCTTTGAAGAACAAAAATACTTTCTATTGTGTCCACTTCGTTTCATTTACTACCTATTGTGTTCTTTTGATTTAGCATGATACTTGTATTCACCTCGCTTAACGTGTGCACCGGATTCTTATCATAACAATCCTTTAGTTCCCAACCTCCAATCCAAAATCCAGGTGATCACCAGAATAGGAAGACTCCAAGCCCCTCCGAATTCTCCCAGACCGCAGTCTACCAGCACGAGCATCCCAACAGCGCTCTAACGAAAAAACGCAAAACAGAGACCCCCACTAACTGCATGCTCATAAACTCCAGATCAGCTATCAAACATGCTACTGAATTAGCAGAATCCATCCTCACTCACGACATAGACATAGCATTTATCTCTGAAACCTGGCTCAACGACTTCTTCTCAACTCTCCTGGACACTCTTATTCCTCCAGGCTTTACCATCACCAACAAAGACCGAAAAGGCCAAAGAGGAGGAGGCAAAGCAATCATCCACAGAGACAATATTTCCGTTGCGGAAACAAACTCCCTCAATTACAATACCTTTAAATGCCTAAAAGTCAACATCAACACAAGCAACAACAAAACTCTAACCTGCACCCTTATTTACCACCTCCCAGGCAACCTCACCACGTTCGCCGAACACCTGTCTGACCTGATTGCCCACTGCTCACTACGAGAGGCGAACAACCTAATTCTGGGAGACCGCAACCTACACTGGAATGAAGAGAGCAACCCGCTAATTCAAAACTTGAGCGAGTTGCTACATAACAACAACCTCACGCAACACTGCACAGAAGAAACTCACAACAAAGGAGCGACCCTTGATGCCATTATCGCCAAATGTAACACAATGAAGATAATCCACGCCCTGCCCGTAGACTGGTCTGACCACCACTTAATCCTCTTTCATCTCACTCAGCCAACCACTCTACAACCCCCACCCAAGAAGAGCCCAAATAGACCAGAAATATCACCCAGATCAACATTACCGACCTGGAAGAAAAAGTCAACTCCCTTCTCACCGCCTCTACGGGGGATCTCTCCATGACAGAACTTACTGACCATTACAACACATCCATGACAGCCATTCTTGACCAGATAGCCCCTTTGAAACTAAAAAAAGCCAGGAACATCCCAACCAGATCCTGGTTCAATACTGACATCAATAACAAAAGGAGACAACTCAGAACCACAGAAAGACAGTGGAGAAACCACCCCTCCACAAGCCTACTCGAGCAACTCAAAGTAGCTCCAAGGAGCTACAAAAAACAGATTCGTAATGAAAAATCTAACTTCTTCTGCCCCGCCCTGGACAATGCAAAAAACAGGCCCAACGAACTCTTCAAAATTATCAAGCAACAAACCACCAAGCCCCCCGTGTCCTCTACACAGGCCTTCAAGGAACAGTGCGAAAACTTTGCCACCTTCTTCGAAGAAAAAATCTCCAAGATTGAGCTCTCACTAGACATCACCAACAACCACGTCTATGATAGCCTTCCCCCAACTGAAAACACTTACAGGCACCACACAAATTCTTGGAAATCCTTCAATCCAAACTCGGAAACCGAGATTATCAAGCTAATCTCTACCTCCAAACCCGCTTCTCACGTCCTTGTTCCCATACCCTCCCAAATGACCAAAAAACTCAAACTCACAATAGCCCTGTTCTGGTGCAGGATCATCAACAGCTCCCTGAGAACCGGCATCATACCGGATTGCCTTAAAGAAGGCCAAATAACACCACTACTAAAAAAAACAGGCCTGGACTGCACAGATCCGAACAACTTCAGACCCGTCTTCAATCTCCCCCTCCTGTCCAAAATCCTCGAAAAATGTGTCCTATCACAATTGACTCAGCATATGGACAACATCAACCTTCTTGATCCCCACCAATCGGAATTCAGAAAAGGCTACAGCGATCCTAAACATCACAGATGATATCCGCAAGTCACTAGATAACTATCAGAGCTGCCTACTCATTCTCCTTGACCTATCAGCAGCCTTTGACACGGTTGACCACCATCTCCTCATCAAAGCCCTACAAGAAAGGGTGTGTGCCGATGAGACGGTCCTCCGCTGGTTCACCTCCTTCCTCCACAACCGATCGCAAAGGATAAAAATCAAAAACTTTACCTCCGACCTTCACCCCGTCAACAGGGGTGTACCCCAAGGCTCAGTGATCTCACTGCAACTGTTCAACATATACATGGAACCCCTCACCTCCATACTCAAAAATGCTAATATCATTTCCACCTATATGCTGACGGCACCCAGATCTATCTAGAAACCTCCTCCCCAGACAACATTCTCAGACTAAGCAACACCCTAAAAGAAAATCAACACTGACTTCCCTAAGCCACCTTAAACTTAATCAGGACAAAACAGAGATCCTCCTCATATCCAACAAAGAAGAGAACCCACAAATGGCAGAATGGCTTAAAGCTTTGGACACTCTAAACGGCAATTTCACCCTGGTTAACTCTGCAAAATCACTAGGAATCACCCTGGACCCCAAACTGGACATGACCAAACACATCAAAAACTCTGCAAAGACCGCCTTCCTCAACCTGAAGCTTCTCTACAAGATTAAACCATTCATTCCTAACAAAGACCTCAAACAAGCCACCCAAGCACTGGTGCTAACTAGATTCAACTACGGTAACGCAACCTTAACCGGCACTGCTAAAACCCACCTAGCTCCCCTTACAACAACCCTCAACGCAGCAGCCAGAATGGTCACTGGAATCAGGAAATATGATCACATCTCTCCGGCACTAAAAGAAATAAAATGGCTCCCAATTGAACAGCGGGTGTACTTCAGAACACAAAGCCTTACACACAGGGAAACCGGAATACCTGGCCGCCAAGCTCAAGAGGGCAGGTCAGACAAGAAACCTCAGGAGCTCCAACTCCCTCCTTCTCATCCCCATGAGAACACGCAAACAATCAACAGGGGCCAGGTCATTTGCAGGAAAAGCGCCAAAAATCTGGAACTCCATTCCAGCAGACATCAGAACGATTCCGTCCTTCACAAAATTCAAAATGCTCCTTAAAGCCCTCCTCCTCAACCGCTCCTTCCCGAAGGGATAACAACCGCCCCTCGCCAAACCCTATCTACGTTACGTTCTGGCTCCACACCAACTGACGCACCTCAGCCAATAACCGAGGTTTCCTCAGGTCCCTTGAACTACCTCAGTCATGTTTACAACAAGGACACCTCAAGACTCTACTACTATCTTAAGAATAAGCAGCACTCGTGGACTTTGATTGTCTGTTTAATACAGCTTTATTAAGTATCTCTTATGAATCTCTGTTGTAAAGCGCTCCGATAGAGCAGCTCTATATACAACTCCTAAAATTAAAAAAAATTAAAATTCTATTAGTAAACAACTTACCTTAAACAATACATTTGAAGTCTATTTATAATTTTAACTACCACCAAAAAAAACCATGGCCGAGTTGCGACTCTCCCACGGTTCCAGAAATTATTGACACACTAATTGTGACGGATTTGTGATGCACCCAAAAATATATTTTTTAAGTACCAAATAATACAAACCAAAAGTGTAAGATGACTATCATCTACAAGCACACTATAGCTAACAGCATGTTAAGGACGTTGTCGCATTCTGAACTAAATAGAGAATTTAATTAACTAATATTTATACCTTTCTTTACAGGTCAGTATTTTTTTAAAGGTACACCAGACTTAGGATTTTAGTGATTGGTCTACCCCTATTATTAACTAGGATTTTAGCCACTGTGTAGATGACAATTCGATTTTTGGTCCTTGACAAATTGCCAATTGATCACCTCTGTGACAGATCAGGAAAGAAACTTGTTAACTGTTTTGTTGAAGCAACCACAGAGCATTAGGTTAGTGGTTTGCCACGTTTGGTTTTAGTTAGACAAGTAGACTCATCTACTGAAAAATTATTTAAAGAGAACTACGTAATCTATTTAAAACCCCCTGAGCACATCGCACATCACACATCGCAATTCGCACATCAACACACCCATCTATACTTCATGGTCCTAAAACGGCACTTCACATCATGTCTTAGGAATAAAAGATCTGCGCTAAAGGTCTAATTTTAGGATGGCCGTCAGGCATTCCATTGCCTGCCGATGAGGAGCAAGCCCAATGATAAAGCATGAAACCCATTCAGGTGTTTGATGGTCCCAGTTCCAAAAGGAGCGGATTCCTGTCCCACCTTTTTGAGTATAAAACCGACTAGTCCCAGATTCTCTTGTTCCCACCCTCTCAAAGGGACTGCATACCTGGTTGATATTACTTAAGGTGACTAGCACTCTTTAATTTGCACTCTAATATTTTTATTGGGTGCAGGGGGCGACAGGGGTTTCTGCAATATGAAAATAAGACCCCAATATGAGGGCTCTACTATAAAACTATGTATTATTCTTTGATCACGTTTCCAAAATTAAACTCACACAAGGTCACTGGAGACATTTCTTCATGGTCCATTACAAATCTTTAGAGTGGACATTGCACTAGACATTTATCCATCAAGGTAGCACCTACTAAATAATTAGTAGAAGGTACACCAGTTGAGTAGCCATTTTATGCAAAACTGTGGACTCTTGTTCGAAAAATGGGCAGGCAATGTTGCATTCTGGTCCTGATGCTCATTACAAAGAATTTAAATCTCAACAGTAAGCACGTACAAATATAAACATAGCAAGTGCCCCAGATGAAACTCAACATCTGTAAAGGACAAATGATCCTAACATGTTTGGCCTGGCAAAGGCAAACCAAGAGCGTTTTCTCAGCAATTCTACCTTTTGAAACAATAAAAAAAACCTTGATGCAGCAGAATGAATTGTTCATCTATCAGACTACAATCTCTCAGTAAGTGAGTTCACAGGTGGTTTCTTTATTGTCATCTCCTGGTGAGAGCAGACTTCATTACTACAAGCATGCAATTGTGAAAAATCACTTAAACGTTCTGCCAATTTGCTACTGCACTGTCCACATTAACAATAGGCAAAGATCTTCCCGCCTTTTCCCAGGTTGATGGACATTTTGCCAAAAGGCTTCCAGTGTGGGTTTCCCACCAGTTTTGGTGACACGTTCTTGATGCAGAGGAATACAAGGACAGTTCCACCAAACAAAGAAGTACTTAGTTCATATAGTTAAGAGGATGTGTACTTGCTTGGTGGAGATTCCCATCTTTTTAGTCTCAATGTTTCTTTTATACAAGTATACATGTTAGCATAGACTCCTGGGACAAGGCACTCAATGAACAATCACATTGCCAAAGTTAAATGCACACAAGATCACTGGAGATATTACCTCATAGTCCTTTACACAGTTGTAGTATTGAATGTGCACTAGACATTTACCTAACAATGTAGCACTTACTAATTGACCAAAGGTTGCAAGGGTGTTATAGTTAGAGAATTAGAAATTCACTTAAAAAAACAAAGATTACTGGGATGCTTTAGCTAGGAAAGAGAATTAAATAAACCTGAGACATTAACTGAAAAAATCAAATGGTTAAAGGAATGTTATAGTTAGGAGAATTAAAAAAACTTAGAAATGTGCTGTAAAAAAACAAAGGTTACAGGGTTGTTATAGTTAGGCTCAGAATTCACTTGTACGAAATCAGTGAACTTTAGCAGTTATAGTTACCCGAGTTAACTATAATTTATACCGCCAAAAAACACTGCTTATAACCTCACATATTGCCAGTTTGCATCTCTCCCTGAGTTACTCCACAACGTATACATTTCCTTTTATTCTTTCTATATCTCTTCCTTGTGGGACTCTACAACTCGCTGACTCCCTTCCTTTGTCTCACAGTTCTCCCCGACCCTTTCCTTTCGAGGACCCTGTCTTTTTCTGTCTCATGTTCCCCCTCGGGTGACCTGCCAGTTCCGACCCTCCTCCTAACTTCCTGTTCCTTGTGCCCTTAGACTAAGCACTCCTTCTCCCCTTGTTGGGGATAGATCCAATATCCATGCCCTGGAGTCTCAGTGACCCCTCTGAGAGAGTCCACAGCGCCAAGGGAGCCACTCACCGTTGAGGTTGGTATGGCATCCCTTGCCAAAGCACTCCCTCTCCCCTTGTTGGGGAAGGATCCAGTAGGTAGGCTTTGGAGACCCAGAGACCCCTCTGAGAGAGTGAACTGCATAAAGGGAGCCTCTCGCAACAGAGATGAGGGATTGATATCACAGCTTACCGGACCTTGGACGCGGCTTTTACTTGTCAACCCTTTCCCTCCTCTTTCATGCTTTGTCTCTCATCCTCCCCTACCTCTTTCCCTCTATCATTCTTTGTCCACTTCCCCTGCTCCTAGCCCCTCTCCCCTGATTCTCTCCCCTTGCCTGCTTCACAACATGATTCTACACCACCTAGTCCACTTTCCCTTGTGCCCTTTGTCAAGGCACTCCTTCTCCCCTTGTAGGGTAAAGATCCAACATTCATACTCTGGAGTCTCAGTTACCCCTCTGAGAGAGTCCACAGTGTCAAGGGAGCCACACACAGTTGAGGTTATGGTATGGCCCCCCTTGCCAAAGTACTCCCTTTCCCCTTGTTGGGGAAGCATCCAGTAGTTAGGCCTTGGAGTCTCAGAGACCCCTCTGAGAGAGTCCACTGCATCAAGGGAGCCTCATGCAACAGAGATGTGGGAATGATTCCACTTCTCCTGGAATCACAGCTTACCGGACTTAGGATGCAGCTTTTACTTATCCTCCGGTTTGTGCCCCTATCACTCTCATCCTCCCCCACCTTTTTCCCTCCTTCATTCTTTGTCTACTTCCCCTGCTCCTACCCCCTCTCCCCTGAAGTTCCCCCATGCCTGCTGTTTCCCTTACGTATATGTCCTTATTGTTTTTCTGGACCTAACATGTAACTATGTAACTATACTCTGAAGCTGTGTAATCTTGTAATGATGTAACCTGCAACCATGGCCTGATACTCATGTAAAGCGCTCTGATACCTTCGGGACTAGGCAGCGCTATAAAAAATCTTTCGAAATTAAAAATTAAAAAAATAAAGTATTACTAATGCCATATGTATATATATGTATCAATATTCACATAAAAAGTAAGGTTAAGGTACCGGTATAGTTAGGTGAATTTGTCAATGTCAACATTAAAGTTTTGAACGAAAAAAACACAGAAATTCACCAGCTCTAGTTAACAGCACTAACTATAACTTGCACCCCTGACATGTACTGCATATGTCCTCACATATGACATCACTCATGATATGTTCCATGACACCATTTATGACATCAATAATTTTGTTAGAATCTACTTATTGTTTTCGCGTTCTTGCAAGTTATGAGTAAGGCTTACAAGTGACAAATTACAGTACAGTTAAACCAGCAGCACAGTGCTCTAGGTCAGTTTCATTGCATATATTGAGTTAAGCATAATGGGTGCATTCTGCATCAAAGAGAATTGAACATTAGACAGTCTGTGAGAGTATACTAATTTCAGTGTCCCTCTCAGGTAGAAAGATGAAATATAACCATAGCAGCTCTATAAGGAGGGTGCATGCGCATTCAGTGATAAACAGATTAGTCTAACAGAACCTATATTAAAACATCAAAGAAACCTTAGCCCACTCTAGCCCTTCCATCAGACAGCACCACTCATTGGATTTAGACAGGAGAAGACATCATGCATTAAGGTGAAATAGCCATGTGAACGGTTCAGGCCCACTGGAACAGAATCCCTTGGTTGCTAGGTGACAACTTTATTTGGTACTAGATGCAGCATTGGATTTGGCCATTTCCACCTCTGACATGCACCTCGGCCACATCCAACGCTCAGGCACTGACAGCATGGTTAAATCACTGGTACCTGGTAGACATATGGCACGCCCGTAACCCCGAAACCCGAGTATATTCGTTCTACTCCCCGGTCGATGATTTACGTGTGCGCGGGGATTGCCTTAAAGGGTCTCCCTCCCTCCTCCCTATAGTGGAGGAGATTGAATACCTTGAGTGCACGCACTCTGACCAGAACCCTCAGCTCCTGAAGCTCAAATGGAAAGTAGGACCACCCCCATAACTACCTGGTGCCTCCAACCAGTGTCACTGGAGTATCAGTCAGGCATTCTGGGTGTCCCTGGGAGCTGCAGCAATGGAATACTTTGAGATACACAGCGGTTCCCCTGGGACAGCGGGAACTCTTCAAGGTAACTGTCAGGGGACATAGTCTTGGGCTTACCTGGAATATCTGGAAATAACTGAGCGATTCCGTTAGTAATATATAGCGTTACCTCCTTTGCCATGAAACAAATGCGACAATACATATCAAAGATGCTGAGAGACTAGACGGGCTTCGTTATGAACATGCAGAGCTACTGAAAAGGCTAAAGGGCCTCAATTATGTGGCATACTCTGTGCCCACTCGATACAGGGGGTAGAGGAGCACTCTTATGTTTAAACACTATGATTATTTATCACACTTAACTAAGGGGTGCTACACTACTGATTGTGTTGGCTACACAATTTGTGAAAACTGAACTGTGATGTAGGCAGAGTTCTACATGCAGTGTGCACTGTTCCAAGAGAATAGATTCTCAATAATTTCAACAAAGTCTTACAATGTAAATAAAAATAAACAAACTAATCTTGTACGAATTCAAAATCCTTTTTAGTAGTAATTGATATTACTCAAATATCACAATTTCATCATGTTCACCACAATATCAATACACTACACTAGTGAGTTGTTGACCCTTGATTACACCCATCACGGTATGGCAGGAACCCTTATTATACAGTGATAATGTACATTGTGTGATAATTTGTAAATTAAATTGTTTCAATTTTCAAATATGAACACCAAAGATAAGGTTGTGATATAGATTTTATATTTGTGTTATTTCAGCCATGAAATTAGTATATATTGATTTTGTGAATGTTTACTTCATTGTAGAATGTATGTGTTATAAGACAGGAATTATTAAGGCCTTGTACACCATCAGAGTACTTGTGACTGATATGTAACTAATGTACACCATGTATTCAATCTATGTTTTCACTCCATTCATGAAGTGATGAAAATATTGTCTATGCGAGACTTGGAGTTTTTACATCAATGCACAAACCACCCACTTTAAATACTATTTAGGCTGATAGAGTAGCATGGGATAAATAACAACTTTTATTTTTCAACAATGCGAGCAATAGACCTTGTTGTCTAGCCGTATTTTACGCTATGTTGGTTTAGACTAGCAGTTGAGGTTATGATAGACAGCAGTGTAGAACGAGTTTCGAATTCGAGAATCGATGGTAGGTACGATCTAGTACTATTCACTCACTGTACATTATTTACCACTCAGCACATTCTCGATAGAATAGCTATCTAGGAGATAATATCACTTTAGTGTCAGTTGGTTACAAAGAGACACTGAGGTATTTAATGATTTCTCGTTTTAATAATTATAACTCTTCACATGGATTTGAAGCAAGAATCAGCATCAGGCATGGCATGTCTCGACATGTAGATGATGGCAAGCAGATCTCAAGAAATGTATCAATAGTCTCATCATTAGGTATGTCTTACGGTCCCAAGGCATTAACACAACGTGTAAAAGGAGACGGACAGCAATATCGGCAAATGTCATCCCAGAATATTTGATTAGGAACTGAATATGTGTACAGACAATCGGGAATTATTGATTAATTCGCTTGATACGATTATCAGGTACTACCGAATGATATGACACGGATAGTACTACCGGTTCAAGTAATCTCACTAGATTGAATAGGAACTGATTACGTGTGTACAAACATTTGGGATTTATCAACACATCCGCGGGATGTTACTAAGAGGCTATCACACAATGACTACAAGTCCCAGAAAGTAGAGGGTAACCACGTGACAGTATTCTCGGCTGGAACTATTTAAAATATGTATGGTATCCCTCCGCGGCTCCTTAGATGGTAGCGCGGTAAAGACGTAGAAGAAACAAGTGCTTGATTCTCCGGTAAGCGTGTTTTGCCGAACTAGTAGCATCATCAGTAGTAGGGACACACCTTAAGAGGTGAAGAGAACATTGCATTAAATGCTGTATATTTGTACATTTCAGAAATGAACATTGTTTCTTAATCTTTCTACATCGATACACTCAGACGGTCTCATCGTTTCATTCGAGTCAAAGGGTAGGCTCAGGAGTAATCACTTACATATCGTCTTAGTACATATGGTGAGAAGCATAGCATATTTATGAGGACATATGTGTTTATTTCAGAAATTAATATTTGCCCCGAGAATAAACACACAGTCACCAAGAGACGGTTTCACGGGCGTATTCAAGCCAACGGGTATGTGAACAGATCAACAAGTTTGATAGAGATAGAGGACCTAAATGTTGAGGCCAGGTACAATCTATAATATTTTTTGTAATGTGTTCATTTTATGCAGATCCCTTCAGTGGTTAACACATATGAATTATCATATGCCACCGAGGTTTCTTGAGAGCTGCAGGTCAGTGTTAAATTGTAATAGTCATGTTTTGTTTATACACTATCTAGTAACGCTGACATGTATATTCAGCAGCATATTTTTACCCGTTGCAATTACAGAGCATGTGGCTAACGTTTTGATACTCGTCAGGGATTATAGGGACATATATACTGCCTCTTGATTGTGAGCTTATACTGAACACCCCATGAAATGTGTAATGATAGTAAAAACTGAAACATGCTAGTCTAGGAACATTTTTATTTAGTTTGTAATAAGTTATAGTCAAGCATAAACAACCATAATTGATTACTGTACAATTTGATGTTTGTCGCATATCTGTATAGTGAGAGTGATATGGGTCAAAAAAGCATACCATGAAGGTAGGTTTTATATTTTCAGTCTGTATCAGATAAGGTTGCTATTTCCTCCATTTCTAAAACGGCAGGTTTTTTGTATGCCATAGAGTAATTTGCCTCCCCCTGTGTCGATCTAATATGTATATCAAGTATATAGGCTTGTTAGTCATTATGTTATTTATGTTTTTGCACTTTTTAGGCATGTGCCCCTGAAGACGGGAACGTCGGTTCCCGAAATGCATTGGGCGGCGCTTCTCCAAAATTGAATTTGATTCATATACAACATATAAGATGTGGTACATATCAAATTTTGGATAATGTACAGAATATATTTCAATGTTTACAGTACCTTGTTATGATCACTAATGTATAGTGACATTCGCACTATTTGATTGTAAAGTGAACAATCATTGTGGTGAACATGATGAAATTGTGATATTTGAGTAATATCGATTACTACTAAAAAGGATTTTGAATTCGCACAAGATTAGTTTGTTTATTTTCATTTACATTGTAAGAATTTGTTGAAATTATTGAGAATCTATTCTCTTGGAACAGTGCACACTGCATGTAGGCCTCTGCGTACATTACAGTTCAATACTCTGTGCCCACACATGCTTCAGTCAATCAGAGAAGGCAGAATGCTAGTATGGCTCCTGCGACAGGAGCAGGCTCACCAGCCCATACACACATTCAAATTCATAACAGGCAGCACATTATACATGCAGCACAAAATACATGCTGCAATGACAGAACACTATGCAAAACTATAGAAATCGTTTGGCCACTGTGACACCTACCTGAATGATTTTCTGACATGAATGAAATGTCAAGATGACTCAGTGTCTTACACTGGAATTTAAAAAAATAATGGCTTTTTAAGAAGAACCCTCACCCACTGACCTAGACCTAGTTGGTGGCATGCTTCATCATTTGCTTCCCAGTTGGGCGCTTTGTACAATTCAGCTGTGCTTCGGCGCCTGAGTTACAGCAGAGCTGGGTTTTTGGTTGGGTGTGAGGGGTGCTCAACGGGGCGTTTTAAAAATGCCTTTCGGATCCCCCACTGGTAGTGTTTATTCCTGGGGCCCTAGGGCAAGGTTAAAAGCAAAGCAGGGATATTGTGAAGATGAAATTGGTCTTCGTTATCCCCAATAACTGGTTGACCTGTTTCAGCCTTTTATGAAATAATGAGGCTTTCTTCAGGACCATAGAGAAGAGAAGTGTGGCAAAGGAGTACGTGGCCACATGAATTTTTCAGCACAGTTGCTAAGGTGTGCTGTGCATGCAGAGGTGTAGCCATACTTATGGTCCCCACCATCTGGTTAAAATCAGCTACGTAGTTTGGTAGCTAATATGGATCTCGGGGGCGGATTCCTGTAGTCACACATTGGTCAAGACTATCTGTCCGCCTTCTTGACCTATTCTGGTCCTGAAGAAGGCCTCATTATTTCATACAAGGCTGAAACATGTTGATCAGTTAAGGGGGATAACAGACTAATTTCATCTTCACAATATCCCCGCTTTGTTTTTCTTCTCAAAAACCCGTCGTTTTTTTTCTATATTCCAGTGTAAAACACTGAGTCATCTTTGCATGTGGATTCATTAATGGGTCCGTCCACATGGTTCTTAACTTATGAAACCCAGGGCAAAAGTACGTACCCCTCTTTTTTTGTTCTTCCTTGCTCTCTCCTTGTTGTCCTTATGAATAAAATGTCCCCAGATTACTCCTGAGCAGCACACAACACTGAGCCAGCCAATTACCCCCAAAGTAATCCGGGCCACAATGACAGCGTTAACAACATGCAAAACACCTGGTCTGGAAGGAATCCTGGCGCTGTATTACAAAACATACAGCAAGAGATTAACCCTGTGCCTACTCACTGTTTACAATGCAGCACTAGAAGACTCTAAAATACCCCCAACAATGTAAAAGGCTAGCCTGGTTTCTCCATTAAAACCAGACATGGACCCCACCGACATAGGCTCCTACCAACCCTTAGCCATACTAAACGTCGCTTATAAGAAACTGGCCAAGGTCTGAGGAGACCGCTTGGCACATGTAATACCCTCCCTTATTCACATTGACCAGAATGGTTTTGTGTCCTCGTGAAGCACCTCTTTAAATTGGGATGCTTCTTTAGAGTTGCTACCTGTGCACCACACCACTGGCTGCATGCGGGCTGCCTAGTGCTAGATCTAGAGAAAGACTTTGATTCCCTGGAATGGGAATTCTTGCTCGCAACACTAACCAGGTACAGCCTTAGTGAACAATTCATCAACATGGTTAAGTTATTATACAGGAAACCAACAGTACTGGTGAGGATGGGTCCCTATATCCTAGAACCTATCGAGATAGGGCGTGGAACCAGACAAGGGTGCCCACTGTCCCCCCCTCCTTTTTGCCTTGGCAATAGAGCCCCTAGCAATGACCATCCATGCTGGGGGGACCGGGGGTATTCCACTTGATTATGGAGTGCACACAATTGTGTTGTATGTAAACAACATCCTGATATACATCAGAGACCTTGATTGATTCCTCCATCGATGACAAGTATCTTAAGCAAATTTGCAGCTGTATCAGGGATAAGGGTCAACGCGGCTAAGTCCTGCTTGTACCCCTTCACAGATATGTCAGGATCCAGTATACACACTAAACAGGATATGAATACAGTGGCAAGCAGGCACCTTTCGCTACCTTGGTATACGCATTTACAGGCAACAAACCGACCTACTAGATGGCAATGTGGGAAGGGTGTTAACCGCTATCCGCTCTCAGTTATCCTTTTGGACCACTCTTTCATTGTCAGTGATGGACAGAGTAGCCCTCACTAAATTGGTGATACTGCCGGACCTCCTATACCACTTCACCAATCTACCCCTATTCACCCCCCATCCTTTTTATAGGATTATAAGGGACCTTATCTGGAGTGATTCACACCATATGTTAGCTATCAGGAAACTATCTACTTATAGTTCAGGGAGGTCTAGCAGTGCAGAAGATGGAGCGGTTATTATCTAACACCACAGTTGCAGTGGGTAGCCAGATGGTTGGTGGACCACCATCTCTGTGATACAGCGACTGTACAATCAACCTGGTCCCAGCCTCTCTGACCAGTCTATTTCACTGATGTCAGGACCTGCCATCCTGAACCTCTGCTATTTAATGTAGCATATAGATGCTATCGCAGGAGCCTATACATCACCCAGTCAACGACACCATATGCCCCATCCCTGCCTCTCTGGGGCACACCTAGGGGGGTCACCATAACTTCAACCCCTGAATTATGCAACTGGTGAGAAGCGGAGATCCAAGACATAGGGGACCTGTACCAAGAGGGTGTTTTAATACCATACGATACTTAGTAGAAGAGAATGGACTAGATCCAGATTGCTTCTTGCTACATCTGTCACTCCTGGCAGCGATCGCAGCTAAGTTGGGGTAGATAACCCATTAACCTCCAACACACCTCACAATTCAGTACTTATACGATATGGGGCATAGCAGACACTTTATAAAATGATTTGTCGCTTCCCTCAGGCAGCACACCGCAACCACATTGTCCCCACTGAGACTCCACTGTGAGGAAGTCCTACCAGTCCTTTTTCAGATCCCAAAAGGGCAGAAGTATTAGAGGGCCCCATGCACATCCCTCGGAATATGCGCCTTCGCCAAATACACTGCTATATCACACAAACAGCATATCATATACCCGCCAAGATCAACAGATACTTTCACTGAGTACATGCCGACTGCCCTCGCTGTCACCTTGTTAATGCAGATTTACTGCATATGCTATGGGAATGCCATTGTCTTCAAATATATTGGCGGGCAGTGGCAGACACACTTACCAACTACACTGAGCACATTCCTTTTGCCTGGGAGACCTATATCCTACAGATATATAAGAGAAGCAAAATTCCTCCTGCTTTCTAGGCTTAGGGTTTGCAGTAGCTAAAAGACTGATTACTAAACAATGGAAGTCTCCTGTGCCCCCACATATACTACCCTGGAAGCGCTCTATGCGGACATGGGCCACAGCGGACGGTATAGTACTGCACCGAGAGGACACGTTGGTGCTCCGCCGGAACCTGCTGGCCTTACACTGGAACACAATACTGTCCAAACGACGCACCACTTGTGATTTTTAATGTCGGGTGATGAGACGTATTATTCAGAACCCTAAGTCAAGGAAGCAGGATGTGACCCTGTTTTTCTTGTTTCTACGGTATAGGCCTAGAAGACATACTTCCCAAGCATAAGTTCTGTCCACGTACAGGTCTACAGGTGGGCAGGAGATGTGCGACACCCTGCGAGTAATGCTGCAGGGATGGGTATGCCCATACCATATGGAGGAATTCTGAATCTACTAGTAGACAATGGGGGCAGGCAATGTTTGCCCACTGGAAGTATCAGTTTACCGTGGCAGAGGTGAGATATGCTCTGTGCACAATATAACATTTTATAAGGTGAAAATGGGCATTGCAAGGGATGTTGGCTGGGCTTACCAACAGTATATTTACAACAAGGGGTGGTGAGGGACAGAGTCTCTGAATTAAACAGAAAGCTCTTACCCAGTCAAGAGATCAGGGCTAGATCCAACACCGTTTTTTAGCTCACTGCACCATCCCAGTTTCAGAACCTGGCTGTATGCAAATTAGTCTGTTCCTGTCCCAGTGCATGATGGGAACAGGGCAAACCAAACTACAAAAGCCAATTCTTACACTGGGAAGGAAACAAGCTCCCGGGGACCAGTTTCTGGCATTACAGCCGTCTTCGGCCCGGTTTGCTTGAATCCTGATGGTGCAATGAGCAAGGGTCTCACATCTGAGAATACCCTTCCACGCTTAGGGTGGACAACAGGGCTGCCTATTTTTTGTCCATACAGAAGCGGGTCAGGTCTTCTTCCCAGTTGCGATGGAGGGGTGTGAGCTGCAGTGCGGCCTGGGAGCACAGCAAATCTGCAGACCAATGGATCAGGTGCCTGCAAGGCCCCATGACTTGGAAGTACTGCAAGGTAAGGTACGTTGGGTGATCCTGCACCAAGTTACTTCATCTGTTCCCCAACAACGCCACCAGGGAGGGAGTTATATCAGAGGAAATGGCCCAGTGTAACGCCATCTTCCTACATCAAGGACTCCTTAGGTAGAAGGCTACCATCTCTGTAGAGGTCTCCTAGGGTGTGAAGGCCCGCAGCATGCCAGGCAGTTAGTTTTGCCAATGATGTTGCGATGTACACCCAGGTCATGCCAAGTAGAGCCACTGCCAGGGCTTAAGGAGTCAATGTACGTGTTAGGTAGAGAGATCTGCAATAGAAGTGGTATGTCACTCCCAGAAGTAAGTGATCAGGTGTTGGCACTTGTATGTGGGGGTGTAACTGGTGTAGGGTATCCAGCAGACCCCAAGCAGGTGCCATTGTGGCCATGTCTGCAAGCTGTAGACCCACCAGCCATTTAGCCACCCATTGGAGTTTGGATGTGAGGTAGTAATGCTTGTGATTTTGGCAACGCAAGCCCGTCCTGGTCTGTGGGTAGGTATAGGTGAATTTCCTCATTAGTTTCCAGGTTGCTAAAGAAGGGGGCAGAAGTGTGCAAGGGAAGGTTGGTAAATATAGGAGGAGCGGAGGGTGATCATTTTGAGGAGGGCTACATACCTTGCTACCAACAATGGCAGTGTCCGCCGGAAATTCATCAATGCCTGCAAGGACGTAGTGGACCATGTAAAATTACCATTGTATAGGTCCTCAGTTGTATGGTACACCTGAATACTCAAGTACTTGAATGTGGAGTGTTGCCAAGCCACTTGGGTTTGGCTGAGGGTGATGCACGGATCTGGTAGCACAGGATCAAAGGGGAACAAGCAGGACTTTGCCCAGTTAACCCTTAAGCTGGAAAGATACACAAAGCGGTTAAGTGTCAGTGTGGTTGCATCAGATATTTTGTTTACATTCTTGAGGTAAATAAGCAGATTATCTGCATTAAGGGAGAAGGAGTGCAGTCTGTCCCCCAGAGGTAGATCCCAGTCACTACTCCCCTCTCAAAGGGCAAGTGCCAGTGGCTCTTTCGCTAGGGAGAAGATTAGCGGGAAAGCAGATAGCACTGGTGGGTGCTCCTGTGAATCTGGAATGAGTCCAAGACCAGGAGGCCCATCTTGACTCTGGCCAGTAGGTGAGTGTTTAGTCGCTTGACCTGCCATATAAAGCAATCCCCCATGCCATAACGTGATAGAGTTTTGAACTGAAAAGCCAACTCCAAAGACTCAAAGGCTTTTGCTAAGTCCAGAACCTGGCACCCCGCCTGGAAACACAGACCTGGAGCATATCTTCTTAAGACAAGGAAGAATCGCTGCAGGTTTAGGGATATATTATGGGTCAGTATAAACCTATTCTGGTCTGGGGCAGAAACAAGAGGCAACAGCCTGCCAGACAGGACTTAGGCCAGGATTTTGGCCACCACTTTGCAGTCCATGTTGAGCAATGCCAAGGGCCAGTAAGAGCCCAAGTCAGTGGAAACTTTGTCTGGCTTGGAAAGAGATATGAATATTGCTTCCTGAAGGGAAGTGGGGAAACATTAATGTAAACACCTCTTCATATAGTGCGTGCAGAGGGGGTGGAAGGAGTGGGGTATAGGCCTTATAAAATTTAGCAGGTAAGCAGTTCAGGTCAGAGGTCTTACCTTTGGCTAGGGCTCTGATCGCTTCTTATGTTTCAGAAAATGTCACAGGGTCATCAAGCTCCACCCATTGGTCTGATGTAATGTGGGGCAGGGGTACCATGGAGAGGAAGGTGTGTATGTTGTGCAGGGTGGCAGTGGATATTGATTGATATAGTGAGGCGTAGTGGCGTAGGCAGCTCAAGGTGTATGTTTTGTTGAGTGTAGAACAGAGTGTCAGTAGTGGATCATAGTTCCATGATAGGGTGTCTGGGCTGTTCTGAACGTATCAGCCGTGTCAACAATGAGCCAAATTTGTCAGCAGTAGCATGTGTCCTTGCAGCATGGGTTGCGTAATTTAGGCAGTGCAGGACCTCCAGCTAGGAGACATGCTCGTGTTGCACTATCAGCAAGCAGCAGGATTCCATACTAGTCTCATGCTGCTGGGGCATGCATTCTATGCAGGATATGTCCTTGTCAAGGTGTTGGTGTATGATTCAGGATACTCCTAAGCAGTGGTCCCTGATTGCCAATTTAACTGGGTCCCACTCAACTAGTTTAAGTGGTACCAAATCGTGTTTGTGTTCAAAGTAATCCCCAATGGCAGTATTTAGTGATAAACGAAATAGGGGCTCTTCAAGCGCAGCTGCTTGCTGTTGCCAGGTGGGAATGGTGGAAAGGCCTGTGTCCCATGTGAGCTGCAGGTATTTGGGGTTATGATCGGAATGGGTGTGGCCCAGGTAGTCGGTGTGTGATACAGAGGGCAGTAGGTTGTTGGTCGAGCCTAAGGGTCGGTTAATTCTAACATTCAGTTGATGTGGTGAGGAAAAGGAGTACACCCTTGTAAGGGCATTGCGATGGTGTCAGATG
The DNA here is from genome assembly GCF_964263255.1 of Lissotriton vulgaris. NCBI lineage: Eukaryota > Metazoa > Chordata > Amphibia > Caudata > Salamandridae > Lissotriton > Lissotriton vulgaris. The sequence goes on along the minus strand of NC_141698.1, from coordinate 328,434,709 downwards.
CCTACAAGGTGCCAATGTTTAAGCCAATCATATAAGGCCTGTGCGTTAGAGATGGTGGGCATGTTGGGCAGCAGACGGAAGGATCAGTAAAGGTCAGTGCCCAGATCACAGTTAAAGTCGCCTCTTATATGCCACTGACAGCCTTCGGAGGAACAGGGGCTTCTCCGTGTTTAGGTGCGTATATGTTGCCTATGAGAATGTGTTGGCCTTCTGAGTGGCACTTTTGAGCACATAACATCCCTCAGCATCTGTTTCCACCTTCTCCACCAAGAAGATACCAGCACTAATCCAGAGCAGCACTCCTCTTGCATAGGAAGAGAAGTTGGTGGCATACACCTGACGACGCCTGCAAAACAAGAGCCTATTCGCTTCAGTGAATGTTAAGTGTGTTTCCTATGAAAGCATTTGAGATAGGAGTAGGACGCATATCTCTTGACAGGGGTATGCATTCCTCACACATCCCATCCAATCATATTAGTGTGTGTCATGAGTCAGTTGATAAGTATAGGGGGGATTACTACTGCATGTGGCAGGGGAAACCGTCAAAGTGGTGGCCCTGGTGGCATGTGCCTTTGAGTGTGAGGGTAGGGCTTCAGAGAACAAAGATGTAACCAAAAAGAAAACCAAGTAAAACCATTGAATACCATTAGAGCAGAGAGACAACGTGTTTTCCACCCAAACTGCTGAACTATGTGTGTCAGAGTCAGCTAAAAACCTGAACAGCCAGGTGCAAGGGGGAGCTGCAACAGCCAAGAGAGGTGCACCTCATGCAGTGTAAGTGTATGTGTGCCAGCCAGCACAGGATATGCAATGTCACAGCCAGGCATTACACGGCGGAATGGAATGGCAGCAAACTGTAAGCTGCATACAGTGAAGGGGAATGGAGGCCCTGTGCTTATTTGTCAACTGTGAAGTAAGCACGAGTTAGCTGGGAGAAACGAAGGTACATGATAATGTGCATTCTACTGAGCATATGACAGATTGGATGCCATAGTTGGTGGATCACAGATCGAATATTGTCATCAGACGTCTGTGGAGTGACCATTTGGAGTGTTCATTGAGTCTACGTTAGCAGGCCAAATGGTAGAGGAATTGTCTTCATTTTAGGACTTTCCAGAGTCATTGTCAGGGCCGGAGTCACTGTTGGCTTCACTTATCTCTGCTGCCAATTGAGGAGCCCATCTTCTTTCCTGTATTACCGGCTCCAGGTCAGGGTCCACCAACAGGTCTTTCAGGTGCCGAGTCCACCCGCGGGTTCTCGCGAGACGATGTAATTCCTGATGCTTCCAGCCATTTCAGGTGTCTTCAGGGGTTTGACATAGTACTTCTTTCCTTCATCTGCAATGTGCAGCAGCGCAGGAAACAGGAGTGTGTACCTCAGATCCAGGTCACAGAAGTGATGCTAAACAGCCAGAAAGGAGTTCTGTAGATGCTGTACTGACACCGTGTAATCAGGAAAGAACATTATGAGGACCACAATTTCTCAAATGTTCTGGGTCTCTTGTAAAAAAAGAGACGCAATCTCAGTAGAGAAGAAGGCAAAATATCAGTGGTATGGGGTTGGAGCCAGGTGGGGGTCTACGTGTTGGGGCACGATGGGCCAGCTCGATCAGAAAGAACTGCAATAGGGTAGTTGTAGGGAGCATGTCGCACAGCCAGGGAACTAAGTACTTAACTTAATTTTGCCCCTTTGCTCTCTCTGGAAGGTCTACTATGTGGATATTATTTCTACGTGAGCGGCCCCCCCATCCTCTGCTCTGTACTCGAGGGTATGGACACTATCCACAAGCACCTGTAGAGTAGACTCCCTTTCTTTGAATTTCAGCAGGAGTTTGGCTATAGCTTGTTCACCAGTGCATACCTTGTCGTCCAGCTTAGGGTGGTCTGGATGTTGCAGAGTGAGGTCTGCAGCTATGTTGTCAATTTTGCTCTCCAAGGTGATCATGTTTTCCAGGGGCATCTGAGTCTTCTCTACAGCTTCCAGGATGTTATATAATCTGACCGCCTAAGGATGAGGGACGGTCAGGGGGATCCATGGAGACAGAAGTAACTGTCACTATGGTGGCTGTAGAAGGAGGTCTTGTGGCAGTGTTTTGGTATCTCAATGTAGATAGCCCATAGATACATTTGATGTGGTTGAGCAGTTGCAAGCGTCTAAGGGCCAACTCAGTCACCGCAGCATGAGCAGCCCAGCTGTTCCAGATGCATCCAGGTGGCTGCCCACACCAGGGGGGCCCCCAGGGCAGACAACAGAAACAGGACAGGGACAGGTCCCAGTGGGCAACAGACATGTGTGTACCAAATAGTGTCAGTCAATAAGGGAGCAATGGGTAAAGCCTTCAGACAGTCTGCAGTAAGGAGACTTCTCCTTCTATGCAACTACTGTCCCATTAACATATGTGCATTTACCCATGGAGATCCAGGATAGATTATGGGTGGTCGCAGGTTAGAGGATGCAGCCCAGGAGGAACTCATGGGTCATCAGCAGGAACCATGCAGGGGCAGAAGGTTTCATCCACATGTAGCCCTCTGTTATATCCTTGGCAGTGTAGTTCCTATATTCCCAATAGGCTCTGCGCATTGGAATAACATAAACGACAGTGTAGACGTAGGACTGAGGTCGACTAAGTCTCTATGAACTTAATTATGAAATGCCAGCTAGCTCAGAGGTCACTAGAAACTTTCTCGAGTAAACAAGGTGTTAACTTTCCTGAATAGACAAGAAGGGATTAGTTTCTAACAACCGCATAAACGTGACAATTTTGCCCCCCCAGAATAAGGAGTATATCTCCAGAGTTGCGGAAACAATAGATAGCTATTTCACTCAGTTAATCGTGCATGCTTAGTTTCACCAGAAGTGCAGAGAAATAGAGAGACGGGCGTTTTCAATTAAAAGGGTATTTATTTAGCAGTCTACTTTCTCATACAAGAGAAGTGATTTGACACAATTGCAATACTTGTCATAAAGTAAAGTGTATACAGTACAATGAGTATTATGAAATAATACTGTAAAAGCATTTATATGGTTTCTAAGCCATAAGATACTTAAAATGGATAAAATACATACAACGATAAAATAATGACTAAACGTACTCAACTAGTGTTTCTAAGATTACCCTACCCCGGTGTACGTAACCTAAGCCTAGTACAGGGAAGGAGTAGATGAGTTATCGTTTTTGCCAAGAATCTGAATCAAGAATTCTCTATGGGTCTAATCAGCTCCGTACCTTGGTAATAGAGTGAAGGAGGTCTTGTATCTCTTTCTCAGGACTCGATCTCCTAGCAACCCGCAAGGGTGACAGGGAAACACTGGAGCTGGATTTCTCGGCAGGAGAAAAGACAGCGTCTCTCTCAGTGCGTCAGCAGGGAGGGTAGGCTTCCTTCGGTACTCGCATCAGCAGGGCGTCGGGCAAGTAGATTGCCGATCTGCTCCAAACCACTGTGTGTTGCTTAAGGCAGATGCTGGTATATTTATACCGGGAAGGTGCCGAGTTTGACGTAAGGTTGGACATAAGACGTCACTAAGAACTCGCAGTTCTGTCAGGACTCCAGGAGTTCTAGGAAAAATCAATACAGAAGCAGGGGGAATTCCCGGGCTGCTGGAGGCTTGGCTTGTTTACGAACGCGTTGTGCTTTCTAGGAGTCTATGGGAGTAGCCTTTCCATATTTGGACTGCATTGGCTACGTCTTAATATGGGTATGATTCTTATGCCTGTATAAGGGTATGATTTTATATAACCACATAAGGGCATGAAATCGGAAATATTTACTAGAGTCCTAGAATCATCTACAACACCCACTCCACGTATAATGTCCATCATTACAAAATACTAAGCAATGTTTAAGCAAAACTATGCATGTGTTTTCCATCCCACCCCAGAATACATAAAATGCATTTGAAATGGTATATACACGAAAATGAGTATTATACTGTACGTTTTTGTAAGCAGTGGTATCATTCAGATAATGCATATATTGTACATTTAAAATGTTGACTGAATGAATCACGAAATTTACATTTATGAAATGGCTCTTAACCGCTTCGCTGCTGATGACGAGCTCAGCTCGTCATCAGCCACGGTAGTCGTGTGCGGATGATGAGCTGAGCTCGTCACGTAACGCGGCTTTTCGTAAATTGCCGCTCACCGCGGGAAAAGCCGCCGCAGCAATGCGGTTAATACAGAAGAGAAGGTCAAGACCATTTCATCACATATTTATACAAGACTGCACATGTGCTAGAGACTAAGCAAAAAAATTGTCTCTAGAGTTTCTAAAAATAGAAATCTTGTTCTCTAAGAATAGTTCTACTTTAAGCAGAGTATCATGTGCCAAAAAGGTAAATATCTTGGGAACTGGAAAAAATCAATTTCGCTCTCTGGGAGAAAAAAATAGTTCCAAAGTTTTTTAGGTTCTGTTTACCAAAACTGAAGGCCGAATTCAGATTTCAGGGAACGCCATGTGCTTGCTTTTTCAACAGTTATTCTCGTTGTAAGGGGAGAACATCAACTCAGATAGGCTGGCAAAAAATGTGTCTACAGTAGTAGGTGAAAGTTGGGCCATTTCCGAAAAAGTGGAAATAGTGCATATGTGAGATGCATTACCGTCAGCGTTTTCTGGATCAGCAATGTTCACAGAAGGTTGTACCTGTGTGCTGCTTTCATCTCGTACCTCACCGCCACTTAATCGTAATGGTGAGGTCTCAACGAATGCCGTCATCAGAATGGGTAGCCGCTGGGGACAACACGATGCATGAGCATTACCGAACCAAGCAAAGTATCGATATCCATAGGTACTGCTGATGGAAGTGTGAGAGAGACGTCTAACACACATTCTTCTCCGCATAGCAGGCATCGTAGAACAGGTAAGATGCAATCTTGCCAGATTGGTCTGAATGAAAGAAACCAGGTAGTATTCAGATCTCTTAGCCGAGCCAAGCCGAGGACTTTAGTAATCCGCTCTCGGTATTGCATTGCTAGGATTGTGTCTTCCATTGTAGCCTGAGTTTTGTCTGTGATTTGACTTGCCATATCGGAGTAGAAGGAACAAAAATAAGATTCCTGCTACGAATCCCAAGATGAGACGCAGGCCGCCAAACACAGAGTGCACAAAATTCGGGAAGATGCTCAGTACTGCTTCAAAGTCCCGAAAAATTGTCTTAAATACATGTGCGATGCCACTGGTATCTGACATGTTTAAGATTTGGCTTAACATTTCTACGAAATGTATGGGGCAATTTGTCGAAAATAATGTATGTATCTCTGCTGCTGTCCTTGCAACTTGCAGATCATACGTTTCTCTAGATGAGGTTAAAGGCACAGTTGTTTGTAAAAGAATAGACTTCATTCTGCTTAAAGTATCAATTCGAATAGAAGAGATATTCAAAGAAGGCCATATTGCCGTCTCCATGTCTAGCTTGTTGTTTGGATACAATACTTGCATACAACAAGTGACCTGGAAGTAACGCTCACAAGATAGGCTGTTCCTGGCATCATGCCACAACAGCTGTGGTCACTTATTAGAACGTAGCTGCCCTTGGAAAGCTGTCTGAAAAAAGGCTCTATCTGTGTAGCAGGGGTGCCGTGCAGGTGTTATGAAAGGTTATTTGACGAACCTTCGCAGGCTCCGTGTAAGTTTATTCCTTGACACAGAAGTGTACCGCTTAGTGAATTTTTACAGTTGTTACCACTAAGGAATACCTCTTTCTTGCCCCCACTCCAACATCTACGTGTGTAAGGTAAATTCCAGGTTGACTTGATGTACCCTTTACCCAACCTTTCATACAGGCCTGCTGGTATATACTTTTGGCAATATTGAAACTGAAAAGTTGTTATCGGAATTGTAATGGTGCCATGTATTATCCATTCAATGACAGGTCTTTCAGAGACTGTCAGTGGTAATCTTTCTAGTTTTTCAATTCTCAGCACCGTATAGTCTGCCCCTCTTTGTGCCAAAGAGATTTGTTTATCAGTAAGGTTAAAGATAGAAAATAATGATGTTGTGTTTATCAGACGCCATGGCACGTAGCCTGAACGCAGATTTTGTAACGTCCAGCCTAACTGTACAATAGAACGTAATTAGGACTGGCCATGTTGTAACATTATATGTCAACAAAGGGAAAGGTAGGGAGAATCAAGGACACTCTCTTAATCCCCGGTTAAATGTAATACAACAAAAGAAGAGAGGTCTGGTCAGTCACAGGACTGCCAGTAATATGGAGCAAATGATAGGAGGGTTTTAACACAATCACTCTGATTGAGTGATTGTGTTAAAACCCTCCTATCATTTGCTCCATATTCCTGGCAGTCCTGTGACTGACCAGACCTCTCTTCTTTTGTTGTATTACATGTTGTAACATTAGCCTATCCTGTTCTATTATATCAATAGCAGATGATACAATGCTGTCCAGTGAATAAATTCTGGAGGACAGAGTCGTTAACCCATTGTCCACTACAGACAGGGATTTTTCCAAATTAATACGATCAATTTCTTGTATTTTTTCTGCAGTTTCAATTTGTGTTACTTTCCAAGCTTCATTGTAAGCTGCCTATATACCAGCATATATAAAACGATTTTGACGCTGTTTGCGAGGTCCCAGTAAGAAATCTCGCAAGTCAGCACCTTCTTTAAGTAAAGTCAAGTGTTGCTTAATTTCAGGTAGTGTGAATTTCTGTAGCCATTCAAGGAATAGTTTTCCTACACTATAGGTTATTATCCCTGGATGTTATCTCTGGGAATATCTTGGGTCTGGCCTATTCTGTTTGAACCCCTGTATTTTGTTCAGAAATCTATCTTGACAGTTATTAGTGTCTGTGGGCCAGATCAACCATTTTTTCCAATTAGGAAGTGTTCTAATATGTTTTAAAATTTGGGATACGTCTATCTCCACTTCTGTAGTGCTATTACTGGTAAACAGACATAATATCGATTCCAAAATATCGTTTGGACAAAATATCGAGTAAAAAATATAGACAAGCCAAAATATCGACCAGACATAATATAGACTACAAAAATATCGAGTAATATCGATATTAATAGCCAAAATATCGAATCAAAAATATAGACTAGACAAAATATCGACTAGATAGAATATAGACAAAACAAAATCGAAAATAAGGTAGTTTTTAATATTTTTTAATAATTGTGTAATATAAATCTGTAGCGGGTTGTGGGTTTATAGGGGAATAGGGTGGGAAGTAATTTAATTATGATTATGTAAATTAATAATAATTGTTAATTAATTATTAATTGGTAAATAATTAAAATATAATTGGTAAAAAATAATAATTGATTAATATATTTTTAGTAAATTATTTTCTGTAGCGGGTTGTGGGTTTATAGAGGAATAGGGTGGGAAGTAATTTTATTATAATTAATTAATTATGTAAATTAATTAAAATTGTTAATTGTTAATTAATTATTAATAGGTAATTAATTAAAATATAATTGGTAATTAATTATAAATATTTAATTGAAAAATAATTAATATTTAGTAAATTATTTTCTGTATTGGGTTGTGGGTTTATAGGGGGATAGGGTGGGAAGTAATTTAATAATAATTAATTATGTAAATTAATAATTGTTAATTAATTATTAATTGGTAATTAATTAAAATATAATTGGTAATTAATTATAAATATTTAATTGATAAATAATTAATATTTAGTAAATTATTTTCTGTTGTGAGTTTATAGGGGGATAGGGTGGGAAGTAATTTAATAATAATTAATTATGTAAATTAATTAAAATTGTTAATTGTTAATTAATTAATAGTCATTTTAACCCCTGCGCTATCCAGCGCTTTCCCTACTGTTGCACCCACTGGAGTGGGAATAGTAATTTTAACCACTACGCTATCCAACGCTTTCCCTACTGTTGCACCCACTGGAGTGGGAATAGTAATTTTTACCCCTACGCTATCCAACGCTTTCCCTACTGTTGCACCCACTGGAGTGGGAATAGTAATTGTAACCCTTATGCTACCCAATGTTTTCCCTACTGTTGCACTCTTTGGAGTGGGAATAGTAATTTTTACCCCTATGCTATCCAGAGCTTTCCCTACTGTTACACTCTTTGGTGTGGGAATAGTAATTTTTACCTCTACGCTACTGTTGCACCCACTGGAGTGGGAATAGTAATTTTTACCCCTACGCTATCCAACGCTTTCCCTACTGTTGCACCCACTGGAGTGGGAATAGTAATTTTAACCCCTACGCTATCCATCGCTTTCCCTACTGTTGCACCCACAGGAGTGGGAGTAGCAATTTTTACCTCTACGCTATCCAGCGCTTTCCCTACTGTTGCACCCACTGGAGTGGGAATAGTAATTTTTACCCCTACGCTATCCAATGTTTTCCCTACTGTTGCACCCACTGGAGTGGGAATAGTAATTTTTACCCCTACGCTATCCAGCGTTTTTTTTACTGTTGAATTCACTATAGTTGTTACAATAAATTTTAACCATTTTGCTATGCTACGGTAAAAATATTATATATGTTTAGTTAATAATATGTGTGTGTGTATATATATATATATATATATATATATATATATAATATTTTTGTAATTTACATTTATTTAATCATTTTAACTAAGTTTATATTAAATATATTTATTATTATATTAGCTTTAACTTAATTTAAAGACATATAAAAAAACGATATTTTGACAGTCTATATTATTTACAGTCGATATTTTAGAGTCGATATTTTTGTTCTTACCTGTATGAAGATAGAAACTCAATATTTTGTCCCTCGATATTTTGTCATCGATATTTTTGTAACTCAATATTAATGGGCTCGATATTATGTCAGTGATTCGCTATTACTATCAGGTATGGGTTTTGGTATAGACGGTTTGTTTAGGTCTTATATCCTGGCTAGGCCAAGACAGGTCGTTTGTTTAATGGTGTCATTCAGGAACATTATTTGTTCTGGGATCATGCAGGCTCTGAATAATGATTCTAAACCTTGTACCTGCCAGTCTTTTGTACCCCAGACAGTTTTTGTCTCAATGTTGTTTTTCCAAAATTAAAAACCAAACATAGACATTTTTTCATAACATTTTTCAGAATAGATCAGTTTAGTATTTGTCAACATGTTTTTCATTCCTGTCTTATTCATAATTTTAAAATAAAATGTTTCTGGATCAGTGATATTAAACCCTGAAAAGTATGGGAATTTTTCATAAAATGTTTTTGAGCTGCCTTTTGGCGGAGTTGGACAATGTTCCCATTGATTATACATAAAAACATTTCTAGGATTTGCTGATTTATGCAAATAGTGATGCCCATAATGATTATAGCAATACATTTCTCATTAATTTGATGAACCTTGTAAATAATCATGTTCTGTATATTTAGCTAACATTTCTAAATCTGACATCATATTGTTAATGTTTTCAAAGTCCCAATCGTCAGAGAAAGTACTAGGTGATACAAAGTCACTTAAAGAAATCTTGAATTGATGTGGATATTTCAAGAGTTCAACCGGACCATAGATGTCATAATCAGTAGTGTCCCATGCTACACCACCAGGTATAGGAATGGCTGTGATGTTCACTGATGATAGTTCTCTTTTTTCAATGTGAGATGATCTGTGAGGTTTTAGAACCAAGTTGATGTTCTGACTTGATGTGTCCATTGTACTATATTTTCCATCAATCATTCTTCCCAAGCTGAGAATTAAAATGAGCCAGAGCAGGAGGAAATGTACACCTAACACAATCCACAATTCAATCCACGGTGAAATCAGATATGTTTCCCCAAGTTGATGAAAGAGTTCTGTAATTTTGTCCTTGAAAGTTTTGTTTGCTGGATTGTCTTCATGTTCACTTGGATCATCAGAAAAGTCATCAAAATTGATGAAGTAGCCAGATGCAGTTCTGTCAATTGTTTTAATGGCATCAGGATTGTTATTAATCTTTGTAGTTGCTTCTTCCTTTTTCATATTGGTATAATCCGAGGCTACATCATTGTAGACAGGTGTTTCTTGACGAACTGTTGCAATTTGGGTTTCAAGAGGCACAAGTTCCATGGCTTGGTTGCATAGTCCTTTTTTATTCACTGCAGGTTTATCAAATGTGATTAGTCTCTCAGTTTGAACCTCTTGGATTGTAGCAAGGTTTGGTCGTCTGCTACTTCTTGGGAGTCCACTGGGCCTACTACTTATTATTGGCCACAAGGTTGTGGTTTTACCAGGTCGATTGATACAACTCTGTTCTCCTTTTTACCAGCAAGCGGCGGTAGTACGACTGATCTTGTTCCGCTGATAGCTAAGACAGGCACTGCTTTTCTGTAAAAAGGCCCAAATTCCTTCTTTACCGTGATTTTTTCTCTGACCAGATCCCCAATCTTTGGAATCCAGACAGGTCTTGCGGGGACAGGTGGTTTTTCTTCAGTGGCCGTTGGCTTTAGCTTTGTGTTACTTAGAATTCTTCTTGTTTCATTCAAGTCCTGTAAAACAGCCAAACTATCTTTGATATCAAAAGCTTTTTGTTCCACCACTGAAGTCTGACAATCAAGATCTTCGATTATCATTCTTGTACCAAACAAAAGTTCATACGGAGTGATTCCACCCAGAGAATTTCTTGGCAGATTATTAAGACTACATTGGACACTTATTAGATGTTTGACCCACCCATCACCCGAACCTAATACCCTCGCTGTTATAGATTGCTTTATTTCTTTCCACTACCGCATTTCCCTCAGGATGGAATGGACTAGAGTACCGCAATGCAATGCCCAAGCTGGTCATGGCCTCCTTGTAAGCTCGGGAGCTAAACGCAGGACCCTGGTCAGAATGTAGCATGCCAATTGCGTATGTGCCTATAAAGACTCGCAAATCTTTTACAACAGTTCTGGCGTCAGCCGAGCGCTGGTGCCACATCCAAATACATCTCGTCTTAATATTTATGGGATCGCATTTGTCTGGTCGGACGCTTGCATGTAGATAGTCTAATGCTGTCTAATAGTGGTGTCTGGGCTGGTCGTACAGTGCTAGAATCAGATATCTGGTCCGGTTCATAACTGCGATCTCTATTGCAGTCCTGACAATCCATTGCAAAGTTATAAACTTGCACGCTCATTCCCGGCCACCAGTATCGTGATTGTAATTCTATTAGAGATTTCAGGATCTCTTCGTGCCTCAGACCCATTACCATGTGTGCTTCTTGAATCAAGAAGACCCGCCGGCTCGTGTTTGGAATTACTCTATCCCCCACTCCAGGGATTTAAGCAAAAGGAACGGAGTTCGCATCAATTAGGTATGTATATCCGAGTGGATAATTCAGAGGTAACGCCACATAATTGCCTTCCATTGAGGCTTTTACTGCAAGTAGTTTTTCTCCATCTATTTGTTTTTTAGAACGCTTTTTTGTAGCTACGGAAGCTGGTTGACCAGCTGCTGCTGTGGCTTTATTAGCCAATGAATTCCCTGCAACGTGAACGCCATCACGTTGAAGACTCTGCGTATGTATCACGTGAGTCTTTTGTAGTTCTTTCTGTAAAAGAGCTACCTGTTCCCATAGTTTTTTATGTTTTATTGTGCCACCTGTCTCATCTTTGTAACCGTTCTCAATCCAGGTCTGCATGGAATTATTGTAAGATTCGACGCAGTAATGCAAATCGCACACAATTAGTGTGGGGAATTTGCGATCTGCATTTTCAAGCGCCATCTTAAAAGCATGTAGTTCAGCTCGCTGAGCTGTACAGATTCTGACCGATTCAGTTTTAGTGATTAACGGTCTAAATTTACCGATGCGCCAGCGACCTTTTAAGATCGTGCACGCAGCACTATGTGCTTTTTTATCCACAACGTAGTGTTGTGCAAATCTGTCTGTGTAGATTACACAGGTGTACTGTTCCAGAGGTAGAATTTCAGTTGGCCGAGGACATTTGTATTCGTATTGGAGAAATTCTTGTGTTTTTAAGTTGGGATCAAATTCGTATACTACGTCTGATGCAGCAAGAGAATTAACCCATTGTATCCATCTCGGATGTAAGGCTTTGGCATTCGGAATGCTTGCTCTTGTTACTGCTTCTAGGGCAGGTACCGGTGTAACGATTATTATGCGTTTACCTTGTGCCAGGGCTCTTTCTTTTGCTACAGCACTTTGTACCGCAGTTAGAATCTTTTCAGTGGAACTCAATTTCATTTCAGCTTGTATGTACAAGTGTGATTTGTAAGCTATTGGTACCGTTTCTCCCTCATTAGAGGTTAAGTATGTAAATCCGCATCTTCCTGGGATGACTCGGATTACAAGGTTGCGTTTGTTCGCGCGTGTTTGCAGTTTTGTTTTAGTTAACATGTCTGTTTGTAATGATCGTAACATTTCTGTGTGTTTCTGAGTCCAATTAATTGCTTTGAAATCGGGTTTTATTAGTTCGTAGAACGGTTTAACCCTCTCTGCATAATTTAGAATGTAAGTTCTTCCGAAGTTCAGGAAACCTAGAATTGATTGTAAGTTTTTCTGCGTTTTTGGGGCTTGGAGTACTGCACACTTCTCTAAGAAGTTGACTGCTAGGCTTTTGCCATCACTTGATAACTCATATCCTAAAAATAGGAGAGTGAGGTGGGCAATTCGTGACCTTTTCAAGTTAAATTTGTACCCTTCATATGCGAACCCAAGTATTATGGTGTTCACTCTTTTCAAGTGTGTCCCCAGGTCATCGTCTGTTAGATAGATATCGTCGACATAAGATAATGCCTCATCATCATACATTTGTAGTAATTCTGTTACTCTGGCTGAAAATTATCCCTGGCTATTCTTGGATCCCTGTGGGAGACGACAAAATTGCTTTTGGGCCCCCATACTGGAGAAAGCGGTCAAATACCTGCTTTCTGGTGCAATGTTTTTACAGAAGAAACCATTTGAAATATCTAATGTCGTTTTATATTTTTTGCGCACGATGTTATTCATCAGTGCTGCACTGTGTTAATTTTGTTTTAGTTAACATGTCTGTTTGGGATGATCATAACATTTCTGTGTGTTTCTGAGTCCAAATAATTGCTTTGAAATCAGGTTTTATTCGTTTGTAGAGCGGTTTAACCCTCTCTGCATAATTTAGAATGTAAGTTCTTCCGAAGTTCAAGAAACCTAGAATTGATTGTAAGTTTTTCTGCGTTTTTGGGGTTTGGAGTACTGCACACTTCTCTAAGAAGTTGACTGCTAGGCTTTTGCCTTCACTTGATAACTCATATCCTAAAAATAGGAGAGTGAGGTGGGCAATTCGTGACTTTTTAAAGGTAAATTTGTACCCTTCATATGCGACCCCAAGTATTATGGTGTTCACTCTGTTCAAGTGTGTCTCCAGGTCATCGTCTGTTAGATAGATATCGTCGACATAAGATAATGCCTCATCATCATACGTTTGTAGTAATTCTGTTACTCTGGCTGAAAATAATCCTGGGCTATTCTTGAATCCCTGTGGGAGACGACAAAATTGCTTTTGGGCCCCCATACTGGAGAAAGCGGTCAAATACCTGCTTTCTGGTGCAATGTTTTTACAGAAGAAACCATTTGAAATATCTAATGTCGTTTTATATTTTTTGTGCACAATGTTATTCATCAGTGCTGCACTGTGTGAATTTTGTACTGCAAATGTTTTGCAACAGGAGTTCAAGTGTCTGTAGTCCAATACTAGACAATATGAATTGTCTGGCATGGATACAGGAAACAAAGGATTGTTCATTTGTGAGGTGCATGTTTCAATCACCCCTTGGTACTCAAGTTGATCTAAGATCTCCCTGACTTGTTTTTTTAGCTTCTTGCTTAACAGGATACTGCCTTTTTTATGGTGAGGAGAATCCTCATCCAATCCTACATGATTTTTATATAATGCAGGAGCTTGGGCCACTGCCCATTTTCTAGCATATGTGTATTTATTATGAATTGGAATGTGATTTGAGAAGGCAGGCATAATCATTTCTTCGCCATGTGGGCACTCCCAGACAACCTCTGGTGGCCAGTCCTTTTCTGCTAGAAGGATATCATAACCTTTAGATAGGTTCTCCCAGAAGAGACCTCTTATTTTCCTAGTTTGTCCCCCTCTATATGTAATGTTATTTCATATAATTTATGGGTCTGCAGTTTCCACTTGAATGTATTCATTCGTGTCCACTGTCTCCAGAAGATTCATGAGGATCTTGCGAGCTATGGTCACTTCTGCTGCACTGTCTAGCATTGTCTGGGCCCATTCTCCGTTCTTGAGTTGTGTCCTCAGAATCCTCAGCATGTTTTACTTTAATACTGGCTACCTTCTTTTTGGGAAACTGTAAGTTTTTTACTTTGATGAGCAGGTTCTTTGTATTTGGACTTGACGTGTTCTTCTTTATTTTCTGACCGTCCTCTTCTTTCCGATTTCTGTGAGGAAGTCTGAAAAGATCGAGAGGGATGTGTATCAATATCTTGATATCTGTCAGGTTTTCTCAAATTTTCCCCATTTCTAAGGTTATATCTTTTTTCAGAGGGCTCCCGTAGGGGAGACCTAACCCCCCGGTCAGGAGATCTATCTCTCCGTTGGGGAGACCTTCCTCTGGTCTGAAACTGTTTTTCTATGGAAGTGGTTTGTTTATTACCTTCCCACTCCTTTTTATGAGTTATTAAATTATTTTTAATGAAAGTCTTTTCAGGATTTTCTGTTAGTTGTGGTTTTAGTGGTTTCCCACCCAAACTGTCTCTACCTAATTCTTCATAGGATTTTTCAATTATTCTGGCAAGTTCAAAAGGTTGGTCTGCTATTTCTGTTTCTTTTAATTTTTGGCGGCAGGTTGTACCATCAATTGTCAATTGAACTAATTGCCTATATGCTTTTGTTAATTGTTTTAGTTGAACTAAAAGTTCTCTGTCTGACATTTCTTCAATGTCAGGATGTGGTGTATAGCTGGCTAGAACCGGCCATGTGGTTCCTGGTCTACCTAGTGGACCAAGCCTGGTAATGTGTTTTTGATGTTTTAGGGCGCCATTGAACCAGAACCAGAGCTCATGTTCTTGGTAAGTTAGTGGAATTTCAACATCCTTGAAAGGGGTGTATTCTTCTGGAGGTTCCCCTGCTTTGTAGTAGTGGAACTCGAGTGTTACAGCATTTGCTGCTGGAAAATGTATCCACGAATAGAATACCTCTGTCTGCCGACATTCATGTGCCTCTACCACAAATATGACTGTACCACCTCTCGATGATACACCATTTTCTATAAGTTTTATAGTTACACTCTTCCTTACATTTACAGGGATGTTTTTCGCATCCAGGTAATTTTCATTAAACCCTGTAACGTCAAAACCCGGTTGATTCGCATCTACTGCAGCTCCACCGGTTTTGTTGTGTCCGCCGTTAGTTGAAATTGTTTAATGAAAGTTTGCAGAGCAAGTTTCAAGGAACCAAAGATTAGGTGCACAATATTTTGGAACACTATATCCTTCAACGTTGACTAAACCAAAAACGAATACATAGGAATCTCTCCCTACTAAGTTCTGGCGGATATTAACCTTTTACTCACTCCAGACGTCTATTGGAGTTTTTACAGAAAAAAGGGGTCTGTGTGAAAAGTGCGACTGAGTTACTTTATTATCTAGCGTTAAATTATTGCCTTACCAAATGTTCGGCGCCATGTAGTGTAGTTCCTATATCCTCAATAGGCTCTGTGCATTGGAATAACATAAACGACAGTGTAGACGTAGGAATGAGGTCGACTAAGTCTCTATTGAATATGTTAGACTTAATTATGAAATGCCAGCTAGCTCAGAGGTCACTAGAAACTTTCTTGAGTAAACAAGAAGGTGTTAACTTTCCTGAATAGACAAGAAGGGATTAGTTTCTAACAACCGCATAAACATGACAATTTGCTCGCCCAGAATGAGTATATCTCCAGAGTTGCGGAAACAATAGATAGCTATTTCACTCAGTTAATCGTGGATGCTTAGTTTCACCAGAAGTGCAGAGAAATAGAGAGATGGGCGTTTTCAATAAAAAGGGTATTTATTTAGCAGTCTACTTTCTCATGCAAGAGAAGTGAATTGACACAATTGCAATACTTGTCATAAAGTAAAGTGCATACAGTACAATGAGTATTATGAAATAATACTGTAAAAGCATTTATATGGTTTCTAAGCCGTAAGATACTTAAAATGGATAAAATACATACAACGATCAAATAATGACTAAACGTACTCAACTGGTGTTTCTAAGATAAGTCTACCCCGTTGTACCTAACCGAAGCCTAGTACAGGGAAGGAGTAGATGAGTTATAGTTTTTGCCAAGAATCTGAATCAAGAATTCTCGATGGGTCTAATCAGCTCTGTACCTTGGTAATAGAATGAAGGAGGTCTTGTATCTCTTTCTCAGGACTTGATCTCCCAGCAACCCGCAAGGGTGACAGGGAAACACTGGAACTGGATTTCTCGGCAGGAGAAAAGACAGCGTCTCTCTGTGCGTCAGCAGGGAGGGTAGGCTTCCTTCGGTACTCGCATCAGCAGGGCGTCGGGCAAGTAGATTGCCGATCTGCTCCAAACCACTGTGTGTTGCTTAAGGCAGATGTTGGTATATTTATACCGGGAAGGTGCCGAGTTTAACGTAAGGTTGGACATAAGACGTCACTAAAAACTCGCAGTTCTTTCAGGACTCCAGGAGTTCTAGGAAAAATCAATACAGAAGCAGGGTGAATTCCCGGGCTGCTGGAGGCTTGGTTTGTTTACGAACGCGTTGTGCTTTCTAGGAGTCTATGGGAGTAGCCTTGCCATATTTGGACTGCATTGGCTACGTCTTAATATGGGTATGATTCTTATGCCTGTATAAGGGTATGATTTGATATAACCACATAAGGGCATGAAATCGGTAATATTTATTAGAGTCCTAGAATCATCTACAACACCCACTCCACGTATAATGTCCATCATTACAAAATACTAAGCAATGTTTAAGCATAACTATGCATGTGTTTTCCATCCCACCCCAGAATACATAATATGCATTTGAAATGGTATATACACGAAAATGAGTATTATACTGTACGTTTTTGTAAGCAGTGGTATCATTCAGATAATGCATATATTGTACATTTAAAATGTTGACTGAATGAATCACGAAATTTACATTTATGAAATGGCTCTTAACCGCTTCGCTGCTGATGACGAGCTCAGCTCGTCATCAGCCACGGTAGTCGTGTGCGGATGACAAGCTGAGCTCGTCACGTAACGCGGCTTTTCGTAAATTGCCGCACACAGCGGGAAAAGCCGCCGCAGCAATGCGGTTAATATATAAGAGAAGGTCAAGACCATTTCATCACATATTTATACAAGACTGCACATGTGCTAGAGACTAAGTAAAAAAAATGTCTCTAGAGTTTCTAAAAATAGAAATCTTGTTCTCTAAGAATAGTTCTACTTTAAGCAGAGTATCATGTGCCAAAAAGGTAAATATCTTGGGAACTGGAAAAAATCAATTTCGCTCTCTGGGAGAAAAAAATAGCTCCAAAGTTTTTTAGGTTCTGTTTACCAAAACTGAAGGCCGAATTCAGATTTCAGGGAACGCCATGTGCTTGCTTTTTCAACAGTTATTCTCGTTGTAAGGGGAGAACATCAACTCAGATAGGCTGGCAAAAAATTTGTCTACAGTAGTAGGTGAAAGTTGGGCCATTTCCGAAAAAGTGGATATAGTGCATATGTGAGATGCATTACAGCGTTATCTGGATCAGCAATGTTCACAGAAGGTTGTAACTGTGTGCTGCTTTCATCTCGTACCTCACCGCCACCTAATCGTAATGGTGAGGTCTCAACGAATGCCGTCATCAGAATGGGTAGCCGCTGGGGACAACACGATGCATGAGCGTTACTAAACCAAGCAAAGTATCGATATCCATAGGTACTGCTGATGGAAGTGTGAGAGAGACGTCTAACACCCATTCTTCTCCGCATAGCAGGCATCGTAGAACAGGTAAGATGCCATCTTGCCAGATTGGTCTGAATGAAAGAAACCAGGTAGTATTCAGATCTCTTAGCCGAGCAAAGCCGAGGACTTTAGTAATCCGCTCTCGGTATTGCATTGCTAGGATTGTGTCTTCCATTGTAGCCTGAGTTTTGTCTGTGATTTGACTTGCCATATCGGAGTAGAAGGAACAAAAATAAGCTTCCTGCTACGAATCCCAAGATGAGAGGCAGGCCGCCAAACACAGAGTGCACGAAATTCGGGAAGATGCTCAGTACTGCTTCAAAGGGTGCTAATAGTCCCGAAAAAATTGTCCTAAATACATGTGCGATGCCACTGGTATCAGACATGTTTATTTTTTGGCTTAACATTTCTACGAAATGTACAGGGCAATTTGTCGATAATAATAAATGTATCTCTGCTGCTGTCCTTGCAACTTGCAGATCATACATTTCTCTAGATGAGGTTAAAGTCACAGTTGTAAAAGAATACACTTCATTCAGCTTAAAGTATCAATTCGAATAGAAGAGATATTCAAAGAAGGCCATATTGCCGCCACAATGTCTAGCTTGTTGTTTGGATACAATACTTGCATACAACAAATGACCCTGGAAGTAACGCTCACAAGATAGGCCATTCCTGGCACCATGCCACAACAGCTGTGGTCACTTATTAGAACGTAGCTGCAGTTGGAAAGCTGTCTGAAAAAAGGCTCTATCTGTGTAGCAGGGGTGCCGTGCAGGTGGTATGAAACGTTATTTGACGAACCTTCGCAGGCTCCATGTAAGTTAATTCCTTGACACAGAAATGTACCGCTTAGTGAATTTTTACAGTTGTTACCATTAAGGAATACCTCTTTCTTGCCCCCACTCCAACATCTACGTGTGTAAGGTAAATTCCAGGTTGACTTGATGTACCCTTTACCCAACCTTTCATACAGGCCTGCTGGTATATACTTTTGGCAATATTAAAACTGAAAAGTTGTTATCGCAATTGTAATGGTGCCATGTATTATCCATTCAATGACAGGTCTTTCAGAGACTGTCAGTGGTAATCTTTCTAGTTTTTCAATTCTCAGCACCGTATAGTCTGCCCCTCTTTGTGCCAAAGAGATTTGTTTATCAGTAAGGTTAAAGATAGAAAATAATGATGTTGTGTTTATCAGACGCCATGGCACTTAGCCTGAACGCAGATTTTGTAACGTCCAGCCTAACTGTACAATAGAACGTAATTAGGACTGGCCATGTTGTAACATTAGCATATCCTGTTCTATTATATCAATAGCAGATGATACAATGCTGTCCAGTGAATAAATTCTGGAGGACAGAGTCAGTAACCCATTGTCCACTACAAACAGTGATTTTTCCAAATTAATACGATCAATTTCTCGTATTTTTTCTGCAGTTTCAATTTGTGTTACTTTCCAAGCTTCATTGTAAGCTGCGTATATACCAGCATATATGAAACATTTTTGACGCTGTTTGCGAGGTCCCAGTAAGAAATCTCGCAAGTCAGCACCTTCTTTAAGTAAAGTCAAGTGTTGCTTAATTTCAGGTAGTGTGGATTTCTGTAGCCATTCAAGGCATAGGTTTCCTACACTATAGGTTGTTATTATCCCTGGATGTTATCTCAGGGAATATCTTGGGTCTGGCCTATTCTGTTTGAACCCCTGAATTTTGTTCAGGAATCTATATTGAGTTATTTGAGTCTGTGGGCCAGATCAACCATTTTTTCCAATTAGGAAGTGTTCTAATATGTTTTAAAATGTGGGATACATCTATCTTCACTTCTGTAGTGCTATTACTATCAGGTATGGGTTTTGGTATAGACGGTTTGTTTAGGTCTTATATCCTGGCTAGGCCAAGACAGGTCATTTGTTTAATGGTGTCATTCAGGAACATTATTTGTTCTGCGATCAAGCAGGCTTGAATAATGATTCTAAACCTTGTACTTGCCAGTCTTTTGTACCCCAGACAGTTTTTGTCTCAATGTTGTTTTTCCAAAATTCAAAACCAAACATAGACATTTTTTCATAACATTTTTCAGAATAGATCAGTTTAGTATTTGTCAACATGTTTTTCATTCTTGTCTTATTCATAATTTTAAAATAAAATGTTTCTGGATCAGTGACATTAAACCCTGAAAAGTATGGGAATTTTTCATAAAATGTTTTTGAGCTGCCTTTTGGCGGAGTTGGACAATGTTCCCATTGATTATACATAAAAACATTTCTAGGATTTGCTGATTTATGCAAATAGTGATGCCCATAATGATGATAGCAATACATTTCTTCATAATTTGATGAACCTTGTAAGTAATCATGTTCTGTATATTTAGCTGCCATTTCTAAATCTGACATCATATTGATAATATTTTCAAAGTCTCAATCGTCAGAGAAAGTACTAGGTGACACAAAGTCACTTAAAGAAATCTTGAATTGATGTGGATATTTCAAGAGTTCAACCGGACCATAGATGTCATAATCAGTAGTGTCCCATGCTACACCACCAGGTATAGGAATGGCTGTGATGTTCACTTATGTTAGTTCTCTTTTTTCAATGTGAGATGATCTGTGAGGTTTTAGAACCAAGTTGATGTTCTGACTTGCTGTGTCCATTGTACTATATTTTCCATCAATTATTCTTCCCAAGCTTAGAATTAAAATGAGCCAGAGCAGGAGGAAATGTACACCTAACACAATCCACAATTCCATCCACGGTGAAATCAGATATGTTTCCCCAAGTTGATGAAAGAGTTCTGTAATTTTGTCTTTGAAAGTTTTGTTTGCTGGCTTGTCTTCATGTTCACTTGGATCATCAGAAAAGTCATCAAAATTGATGAAGTAGCCAGATGCAGTTCTGTCAATTGTTTGAATGGCATCAGGAATGTTATTAATCTTTGTAGTTGCTTCTTCCTTTTTCATATTGGTATAATCCGAGGCTACATCATTGTAGACGGGTGTTTCTTGACGAACTGTTGCAATTTGGGTTTCAAGAGGCACAAGTTCCATGGCTTTGTTGCAAATTCTTTTTTTATTCACTGCAGGTTTATCAAATGTGATTAGTCTCTCAGTTTGAACCTCTTGGATTGTAGCAAGGTTTGGTCGTATGCTCCTTCTTGAGGAGTCCACTGAGCCTACTACTTATTATTGGCCACATGGTTGTGGTTTTACCAGGTCGATTGATACAACTCTGTTCTCCTTTTTACCAGCAAGCGGCGGTAGTACGACTGATCTTGTTCCGCTGATAGCTAAGACAGGTACTGCTTTTCTGTAAAAAGGCCCAAATTCCTTCTTTACCATGATTTTTTTCTCTGACCAGATCCCCAATCTTTGGAATCCAGACAGGTCTTGCGGGGACAGGTGGTTTTTCTTCAGTGGCCGTTGGCTTTAGCTTTGTGTTACTTAGACTTCTTCTTGTTTCATTCAAGTCCTGTAAAACAGCCAAACTATCTTTGATATCAAAAGCTTTTTGTTCCACCACTGAAGTCTGACAATCAAGATCTTCGATTTTCATTCTTGTACCAAACAAAAGTTCATACGGAGTGATTCCACCCGGAGAATTTCTTGGCAGATTATTAATACTACATTGGACACTTATTAGATGTTTGACCCACCCATCACCCGAACCTAATACCCTCGCTGTTATAGATTGCTTTATAACACGTTTTTTTCTTTCCACTACCGCATTTCCCTCAGGATGGAATGGACTAGAGTTCCGCAATGCAATGCCCAAGCTGGTCATGGCCTCCTTGTAAGCTCGAGAGCTAAACGCGGGACCCTGGTCAGAATGTAGCATGCCAATTGCGTATGTGCCGATAAAGACTCGCAAATCTTTTATAACAGTTCTGGCGTCACCCGAGCGCTGGTGCCACATCCAAATACATCTCGTCTTAATATTTATGGGATCGCATTTGTCTGGTCGGACGCTTGCATGTAGATAGTCTAATACTGTCTAATAGTGGTGTCTGGGCTGGTCTTACAGTGCTAGAATCAGATATCTGGTCTGGTTCATAACTGCGATCTCTATTCCAGTCCTGACAATCCATTGCAAAGTTATAAACTTGCACGCTCATTCCCGGCCACCAGTATCGTGATTGTAATTCTATTAGAGATTTCAGGATCTCTTCGTGCCTCAGACCCATTCCCATGTGTGCTTCTTGAATCAAGAAGACCCTCCGGTTCGTGTTTGGAATTACTCTATCCCCCACTCCAGGGATTTGAGCAAAAGGAACGGAGTTCGCATCAATTATGTATGTATTTCCTAGTGGATAATTCAGAGGTAACGCCCCATAATTGCCTTCCATTGAGGCTTTTACTGCAAGTAGTTTTTCTCCATCTATTTGTTTTTTAGAACGCTTTTTTGTAGCTACGGAAGTCGGTTGACCAGCTGCCGCTGTGGCTTTATTAGCCAATGAATTCCCTGCAACGTGAACGCCATCACGTTGAAGACTCTGCGTATGTATCACGTGAGTCTTTTGTAGTTCTTTCTGTAAAAGAGCTACCTGTTCCCATAGTTTTTTATGTTTTATTGTGCCACTTGTCTCATCTTTGTAAGCGTTCTCAATCCAGGTCTGCATGGAATTATTGTAAGATTCGACGCAGTAATGCAAATCGCACACAATTAGTGTGGGGAATTTGCGATCTGCATTTTCAAGCGCCATCTTAAAAGCATGTAGTTCAGCTCGCTGAGCTGTACAGTTTCTGAGCGATTCAGTTTTAGTGATTAACGGTCTAAATTTACCTATGCGTTAGCGACCTTTTACAATCGTGCACGCAGCACTGTATGCCTTTTTTATCCACAACGTAGTGTTGTGCAAATCTGTCTGTGTAGATTACACAGGTGTACTGTTCCAGAGGTAGAATTTCAGTTGGCAGAGGACATTCGTATTCGTATTGGAGAAATTCTTGCGTTTTTAAGTTAGGATCAAATTTGTATACTATGTCTGATGCAGCAAGAGAATTGACCCATTGTATCCATCTCGGATGTAAGGCTTTGGCATTCGGAATGCTTGCTCTTGTTACTGCTTCTAGGGCAGGTACCGGTGTAACGATTATTATGCGTTTAGCTTGTGCGAGGGCTCTTTTTCTTTTGCTACAGCACTTTGTACCGCAGTTAGAATCTTTTCAGTGGAACTCAATTTCATTTCAGCTTGTATGTACAAGTGTGATTTGTAAGCTATTGGTACCATTTCTCCCTCATTAGAGGTTAAGTATGTAAATCTGCATCTTCCAGGGATGACTCGGATTACAAGGTTGCGTTTGTTCGCGCATGTTTGCAGTTTTGTTTTAGTTAACATGTCTGTTTGGGATGATCATAACATTTCTGTGTGTTTCTGAGTCCAAATAATTGCTTTGAAATCAGGTTTTATTCGTTTGTAGAGCGGTTTAACCCTCTCTGCATAATTTAGAATGTAAGTTCTTCCGAAGTTCAAGAAACCTAGAATTGATTGTAAGTTTTTCTGCGTTTTTGGGGTTTGGAGTACTGCACACTTCTCTAAGAAGTTGACTGCTAGGCTTTTGCCTTCACTTGATAACTCATATCCTAAAAATAGGAGAGTGAGGTGGGCAATTCGTGACTTTTTAAAGGTAAATTTGTACCCTTCATATGCGAACCCAAGTATTATGGTGTTCACTCTGTTCAAGTGTGCCTCCAGGTCATCGTCCGTTAGATAGATATCGTCGACATAAGATAATGCCTCATCATCATACGTTTGTAGTAATTCTGTTACTCTGGCTGAAAATAATCCTGGGCTATTCTTGAATCCCTGTGGGAGACGACAAAATTGCTTTTGGGCCCCCATACTGGAGAAAGCGGTCAAATACCTGCTTTCTGGTGCAATGTTTTTACAGAAGAAACCATTTGAAATATCTAATGTCGTTTTATATTTTTTGTGCACAATGTTATTCATCAGTGCTGCACTGTGTGAATTTTGTACTGCAAATGTTTTGCAACAGGAGTTCAAGTGTCTGTAGTCCAATACTAGACAATATGAATTGTCTGGTTTGGATACAGGAAACAAAGGATTGCTCATTTGTGAGGTGCATGTTTCAATCACCCCTTGGTACTCAAGTTGATCTAAGATCTCCCTGACTTGTTTTTTTAGCTTCTTGCTTAACAGGATACTGCCTTTTATGGTGAGGAGAATCCTCATCCAATCCTACATGATTTTTATATAATGCAGGAGCTTGGGCCACTGCCCATTTTCTAGCATATGTGTATTTAATATGAATTGGAATGTGATTTGAGAAGGCAGGCATAATCATTTCTTCGCCATGTGGGCACTCCCAGACAACCTCTGGTGGCCAGTCCTTTTCTGCTAGAAGGATATCATAAACTTTAGATAGGTTCTCCCAGAAGAGACCTCTTATTTTCCTAGTTTGTCCCCCTCTATATGTAATGTTATTTCATATAATTTATGGGGCAAACTAACTCTAGTGTCTGCAGTTTCCACTTGAATGTATTCATTCGTGTCCACTGTCTCCAGAAGATTCATCAGGATCTTGCGAGCTATGGTCACTTCTGCTGCATTGTCTAGCATTGTCTGGGCCCATTCTCCGTTCTTGAGTTGTGTCCTCAGAATTCTCAGCATGTTTTACTTTAATACTGGCTACCTTCTTTTTGGGAAATTGTAAGTTTTTTACTTTGATGAGCAGGTTCTTTGTCTTTGGACTTGACGTGCTCTTCTTTATGTTCTGACCGTCCTCTTCTTTCCGATTTCTGTGAGGAAGTCTGAAAAGATCGAGAAGGATGTGTATCAATATCTTAATATCTGTCAGGTTTTCTCAAATTTTCCCTATTTCTGAGGTTATATCTTTTTTCAGAGGGCTCCCGTAGGGGAGACCTACCCCCCCCCGGTTTGGAGTTCTATCTCTCCGTTGGGGAGACCTTCCTCTGGTCTGAAACTGTTTTTCTATGGAAGTGGTTTGTTTATTACCTTCCCACTTCTTTTTAGGAGTTATTAAATTATTTATAATGAAAGTCTTTTCAGGATTTTCTGTTAGTTGTGGTTTAAGTGGTTTCCCACCCAAACTGTCTCTACCTAATTCTTCATAGGATTTTTCAATTATTCTGGCAAGTTCAAAAGGTTGGTCTGCTATTTCTGTTTCTTTTAATTTTTGGCGGCAGGTTGTACCATCAATTGTCAATTGAACTAATTGCCTATATGCTTTTGTTAATTGTTTTAGTTGAACTAAAAGTTCTCTGTGTGACATTTCTTCAATGTCAGGATGTGGTGTATAGCTGGCTAGAACCGGCCATGTGGCTCCTGGTCTACCTAGTGGATCGAGCCTGGTAATGTGATTTTGATGTTTTAGGGCGCCATTGAACCAGAGCTCATGTTCTTGGTAAGTTAGTGGAATTTCAACATCCTCGAAAGGGGTGTATTCTTCTGGAGGTTCCCCTGCTTTGTAGTAGTGGAACTCGAGTGTTACAGCATTTGCTGCTGGAAAATGTATCCAAGAATAGAATACCTCTGTCTGCCGACATTCATGTGCCTCTACCACAAATATGACTGTACCACCTCTCGATGATACACCATTTTCTATAAGTTTTATAGTTACACTCTTCCTTACATTTACCGGGATGTTTTTCGCATCCAGGTAATTTTCATTAAACCCTGTAACGTCAAAACCCGGTTGATTCGCATCTACTGCAGCTCCACCGGTTTCGTTGTGTCCGCCGTTAGTTGACATTGTTTAATGAAACTTTGCAGAGCAAGTTTCAAGGAACCAAAGATTAGGTGCACAATATTTTGGAACACTGTATCCTTCAACGTTGACTAAACCAAAAACTAATACATAGGAATCTCTCCCTACTAAGTTCTGGCGGATATTATCCTTTTACTCACTCCAGACGTCTATTGGAGTTTTTACAGAAAAAAGGGGTCTGTGTGAAAAGCGCGACTGAGTTGCTTTATTATCTAGCGTTAAATTATTGCCTTACCAAATGTTGGGCGCCATGTAGTTTAGTTCCTAAATCCCCAATAGGCTCTGCGCATTGGAATAACATAAACAACAGTGTAGACGTAGGAATGAGGTCGACTACGTCTCTATTGAATATGTTAGACTTAATTATGAAATGCCAGCCAGCTCAGAGGTCACTAGAAACTTTCTTGAGTAAACAAGAAGGTGTAAACTTTCCTGAATAGACAAGAAGGGATACGTTTCTGACAACCGCATAAACATGACCACTTTTCGCCCCCAGAATAAGGAGTATATATCCAGAGTCGCGGAAATAATAGATAGCTATTTCACTCAGTTAATCGTGCATGCTTAGTTTCACCAGAAGTGCAGAGAAATATAGACAGGCGTTTTCAATAAAAAGGATATTTTTTGAGAAGTCTACTTTCTCATGCAAGAGAAGTGAATTGCCACAATTGCAATACTTGTCACAAAGTAAAGTGCGTACAGTAAAATGAGTATTATGAAATAATACTGCAAAAGCATTTATATGGTTTCTAAGCCATAAGACACTTAAAATGGATAAAATACATACAACAATAAAATAATGACTAAACATACTCAACTGGTGTTTCTAAGATACGCCTACCCCGGTGTACCTAACCGAATCCTAGTACAGGGAAGGAGTAGATGAGTTATAGTTTTTGTCAAGAATCTGAATCAAGAATTCTCGATGGGTCTAATCAGCTCCGTACCTTGGTTACAGAATGAAGGAGGTCTTGTAACTCTTTCTCAGGACTCTATCTCCCAGCAACCCGCAAGGGTGACAGGGAAACACTGGAGCTGGATTTCTCGGCAGGAGAAAAGACAGCGTCTCTCTCAGTGCGTCAGCAGGGAGGGTCAGCCTCCTTTGGCACTCGCATCAGCAGGGCGTCGGGCAAGTAGATAGCCGATCTGCTCCAAACCACCGTGTGTTGCTTAAGGCTGATGCTGGTATATTTATACCTGGAAGGTGCCGAGTTTGACGTAAGGTTGGACATAAGACGTCACTAAGAACTCGCAGTTCTTTCAGGACTCCAGGAGTTCTAGGGCAAATCAATACAGAAGCAGGGGGAAATCCCGGGCTGCTGGAGGCTTGATTTTTTTAAGAACGCGTTGTGCTTTCTAGGAGTCTATGGGAGTAGCCTTGACGTATTTGGACTGCATTGGCTATGTCTTAATATGGGTATGATTCTTATGCCTATATAAGGGTATGATTTTATATAACCACATAAGGGCATGAAATCAGGAATATTTACTAGAGTCCTAGAATCATCTACAACAGCAGCCTTTGGCCCTTTGGAAGCGGGAGGGAGAGTAGTCGTTAACTTTGAGCACAGCGACCCTCCCGCTTCTCCCCAGTAGCTCAGATCTTCATGACTCCCAGAAGAGAGAGCAAGTCTGCAGAACCAATAGTGTCAATGTCTTGCTGGGGACAGAAGTGCCTCGAACCCGTTCCATAATACTCTGTAGGCGTCACCTGAAGGCAGCGCAGTGGCAGCATGCCTCACTTCACACTCCGGCCTTCAGCGGCCCATCCCCAGTGCTGCCGCCACAAGACAGCGGCCAAACCTGGCAACATACCGAATCCACTGAAGGCAGCCCAAAAGTGCCTCAAGGGCTGCCAACAATGCCATACAGGAGCAGCAGGTCACACCAGCGGGCCATCTGTTTTTGGATTGCGTAGGGCATAAAAAGAATGCTTCACAGAAAGGAGGCAGCTGGGGGTGCCGCCAACATGCGCAGTCAATGGCAGGCCTGCCCACAGCATCCGGGGGGGCCCTGAACTGCCTTGGTGCACCACTGAGGTGGGGACGTGCAAAAGGCCAAGCTGTGTTTGTAGACATCCAGGTCCCTCTGCTCACCTGAAGCCCAAGTCATTGTGCCTCCCATGAAGCGGGAAGGTCTATTGGTGCAGCGGGGTTAGCCTCATGCCAGGAGCAGCAGAGCCTCGATAAGCCCATAAACATTCCCCAGGTCTTCACATCAAGGCAGTGCTATGACAGCAGGCTGCACCGTCCGGTCCACAGCAGGACACCCCTGGCATCTCCGCCCCATGACTGCGGCTGGCGTCCCACCATCAGTTCCACAGCTGTGGGGTCATATCACTCCAGCAGGCTAATTCCGCCGCAGCCGACTACGGCAGCAACATGGTGGCAGCAGCCAGGGAGGTTGCAAGCATATGTGCCACAAGATGAACTGTGTCAACAGTTCAGGGCTGCATCAGGTACATGGCGGAGACTGCCTGTGTATCAGATGGCAGACTGGGAGCAGGATATTGTAGAACAACTGGTGTGACTTGGTGGAGCCCCGTTAGAGTACGTCTTGCATCTTGGCTGTGCTGCTACGCCCAAAGACATCACTTATGACATCTCAAATTACATCTGTAATGGCAGTGTTGTCATCAGTGATGTCACTGACCATTTCAAGAGTGATTTAATATGTGAGGTCATAAGCAGTGCATTATGGTGGGTGTAAGTTATAGTTAGCTCAGGTAACTATAACTGCTGAATTTCCCTAGTTTTGTATGAGTGAGATCTGAGCCTATATATAACATCCCTGTAACCTTTGTTTTTTTTCAGTGAATTTCTAAGGTATTTTTCATTCTATCTCTTAACTGTAACGTCCTGGAAACCATTGTTATTTTTCAGCGAATATCTAAGATTTTTTAATTCCAATTCCTAAAGACTCTTTTGTTTTTGAGTGAATTTCTAAGGTTCTTTAAATTTTATTTTCTAACTGTAACCTGTGACCTTTCAGAGTATGTGTGTGAGTGGATGTATAGGTTGATTAGTGGGTGTGTGAGGATGTATTCCTCTGTGAGTGGGTGTGTAAGTAGTTGTATGGGTCTGTAAGTGGGTGTGGAAATGGTTTTACAGGTGTGTGAGTGGTGTACAGATCAGTCAATAGATGGTAGTGGTTGTATGGATCTGTACGTGAATGTGAGAGTAGCAGAGTGGGTGTGTAAATGTATTTGTGGGAGTGCCAGTAGCTGTGTGAGTGACTGCACCAGAACGGAACCACACTTGCTACTTTATCATGCAAAGAACAAAGTTTTCAACAAATTGTTTACCTAACTGGAATACTTTCTTCTGGTTAATTACTAAGAACTACCTCATTGGTTAAATGTTCAATGCATATTCTACATTACATCTGGATAATGGACCACAGCAAATGTCTCCAGTGACCTTGTGCGCGTTTACGTAATGTAATTGTTCCTTGTGCATCTTTATCCATAAATCTTTGTTAATATATAAATTCTCCTGTAGAAAAGACAACAAGACTACAAAGAGGTAAATCTCCATCAAAAAAGGATATTTTAACTATATGAAGTAAGTGCTTCTTTGATTGGTTAAGATGTCCGCATATACAATGACATCAAGAACACTCATCACCAGCACCCTGTTTGTTTTCTCCTGCCATCTTGCGCGGCCACTTGTCTCCTCTATCATTTACCTCCCACAAGCCCGCCACCTGAGTGCAGACAGAAAGTATTATCGATGGGGCATGTGAAAAGTCTTCGGAACTTAGCAGGGTATGGGAGCACTTGGGAGCACTTGGTCTGCACCATTTCTTATTCCACCTCTCCCAGAACAGCCTCCCAAATTGAGGTGATCCCGTGATGAACTGACAGATGTGGCATCCCTGTATGGCACCCTTGGTCCACCTTACATGGGTACCTGCTCTCTGTCCTCCACTGAGCATCCCCGATCAGAAGGGTACTAGAATTAACTGTGGTGTAAATAAATATCAGAGAAATTGGAACATCTGTCTCTGAAGCGTACATTTTCAAATAATAGCTCTTAAATTTGTGGCCTCTTCTGATTGGTAATGAATAGCAGATGTGCTTTTAGTGCTGGAGTGAAGGCTCACCCCCTTGTGATCCATTCTGCCGTGGTACCTCCTTGTGTGTATGGGAAATGGGGACCCCAGGCTCCGGTGAGGTCAAAAAGGACTAGTGACTCAATGTCCAGGTAGTGTATTGTCCCACACAGCGGGATAGCAGAGGCGCTCTTAGCGCTCAGGTGATGGACCGCCCCCTGGGCTCCTTTCTGCAGTTGTGACTCCTGGCAGGTACCCTAGTGGAATATGGGATCCACTGGCACAGGGGAGGTAAAATGGGCTTGTGAACCCAAATCCATGTAGTGTATTTCCCCTCACGGCTCGAAAGCAGAGGCACTTTAGGTGCTTGGGTGATGGCACTGCTACCTTGTGCTCTGTTCTGCAGTCTTTCCTCCTGGCACATATCCTGGAGAGAAATGGGGTCCCCAACCACAGGCGTGGTCAAAAGTGGTAAGAGACCCCAAGTCCATGCACTGTATTCTCCTGCATAGCAGGATAGAAGGGGGGCTTTTAGCGCTGGGGTGATGGCCCCGTTCCCTTGGCTATGTTCTACAGTCATACATCCTGGTGCATATCCTGGATGAAAATTGGGTCCCAATCACAGGTGAGGTCAACAGGCGATAGTGACTCCAAGTCCAGGTAGTGTGGTGGGATAGCAGGGGGATTTTAGCACTGGGGTGAAAGCCCTGGCCCTATGGGTACTGTTTCAGAAGCAGCTTTAAATTTACTTGCAAGAATTGACAGGCTCTTATGGAGCCTTCTTTTAAAAATCATACACATGATAAGTATTTATTAAAAACCCCGGGGAGGTTGTGGCACCCTGGCCTGGAGGGGGGTCAGTGTCGCCACCCCATATATTTTTTAAGTTACAGCCCTGGAGAGCTGGTTGTCCCCGGGGCGCGTGTCCACGCAGCCACCATGCATTTAAGTTACCTGGGGCCTAGCCCATCTGGGGGCTTTAGTAAATGCAAGAGCAGGTGACTATGCTTGTTTTATTTTTCATTTTTCCTGTGAATACTTGAATTTTTACAATATTGCTGCAAAAAGGTTTTTTTAAGTGCTTTTTTGACCTAGTGTCATCCTTCTTGGACCCCAAGACCAAGACTTGGGGGTCCAGGGATTCCTACCTTGTCCACTTCTTTTTTTGCGGGACTCGGCTGAAGCCAAGTCCCAAGATGGCTGCCAACACTTCCTAGTTGAAGTGTTGGCAGCCAATCAGAGCTCTGCACGAGCTTGTCATTATTTGTGAGGTGTCACGATTGTAGATATGCAAATTTGAGTTTCTTTAATATCTCACATACTAATGAATGGATTTACACCAAATAACAAAAAGCACTGTCTGCAAACCAAAAGTGAGCTTTCTGCCAAATTATGTGTAATGCTGCCAAGTGGCTCGGGGTGCAGCTGTGTCTAAGGGAATTAACATGGGAAACACAATTTTTCCCCCTTTTTCTCATCTCCCTCGTGAGGATCACCCTGAAACTTTCCATGCACAGCAAGACTCACTATGCACTTTTTTGGGGGAAATTTTGTGAAGATTCATCAAACAGCGTCATACTGGCAAGTCAAAAAAACTTTTTTCTATTGAAACATGAGGCCCGATGTAGGTAATTCTAATTACCCACTTCTTAAATACCGAATCATACCGATTCGGTATTTAAGAAGTGGTAAATTAGAGGGGGGGAAATGTAGGTAATTCAGAATCGGTAAATACCGAATCGGTAAGATTCAGTATTTTCTGATTCTGTAAATACCGAATCGGTATCCCCCATTGATTCCTATGGGTCTTGAAGCCCATAGGAATCAATGTAGAATACCGAATCGGTATTTACCGATTCGGTAAATTCCGATTGTTGCAAGAGTGCAGGGGGTGTCACTTTGACACCCTCTAGCACCCCAATTCTGGACTTGTGGGCCATGTGGCACACAGACATGCCCTAAGGGCATGTCTGTGTGTCACATTGCACAGGTGTGCATGCACAGATGTGCATGCACACCTGTATTCGGTATTTTACTACCCAATAGGATTGGGTGGTAAAATACCGAGTCTTAATGCCCTGTGGCACTCTGACATGTGCCAGCTACATCTGCATTTACAGAATCAGTATTTTACTGAGTCTGTATTTACCGATACAGTAATTTTACCGATTCGGTAAATACAGAATCAGTAAAATACCGATTCTGTAAATGCATGCCCTACATCTGAAAAACATAATACCGGTCGGAAACCGCCGAATTCGGCCGTTTCCGAGCGGTATTAGGGCACCTACATCGGGCCCATGGCCCCTTGCTATAACTACCTACTAGTGACCGAAAGGTTGCAGGAATGTGATAGTTAGGAAATAGAATTTAAAAAACCTTAGAAATTCACACAAAAAAAAACAAAGCTTACAGGGTTGTTATAGTTAAGCTCAGATTTAATTCGTACAAAACCTGTGAAATTCAGCAGTTAAAGTTACCTGAGCTTATTGTAACTGTCTCCCCCGCAACATTACTTTACCCTTTGTATTTTTTCGGAAAATGTCAGGTTTTTGTCACATGAAACAGTTCTTTTTATCACACCTAGCTTAAACGTTACTATAATCTATGTTTTTTTTGGTGAATTTCATGGGTTTTTAAGTAATTTTCTTTTAACTGTATGTATGGTAGAATAACTGAATAATATATCCTGTGTGTAGACATTATTCTGAAAGGGAATTGCTTTCATACTGTAACTTAAAAGGAAAGGGTGCACCTTTTGCAAAATAGTTCTAAAAATAATGTTCGAATAATAAAACAGAGTGAAGCAACAATATTTGTGTTGAGATTATCAATCTCCTCAGTTCTTCTAAATCTCATATTGAGAAATTTTTTGAGCAAGTTCATTAATATTGTAATAGCATACTTTTCATAGCCTTTGTATGTGTTTTTACATGAAAGTTAATTATAATTCAGAAAGACAGTAATCCGTTTTTTGATACTGTATAGTGTTGTTTCATTACCTTAATCTATTTTTTAAGTGTGTGATTACGCACTAGAGTTCTATATTTAATTTTAATCTACTGTTTAGAGTTCTTTTTTACATGTTCCGTAATTATTTAACATTAATCTGTAATAAGAGAGCCATTAAAATAAGTTTGTAATATTCTTTTTATTTAAAGGTGTAGACTAACATCAGACGCTCACTGGGGTAACAAGCACAATCACCTGAGTGTACTCCAAGGGGGGTGTACTTTCTGGTCGGCTCTCATGTCTCTCTTGTGCAATTCTGCGTTTGGGATTAAGTTAAGAACAGTGTTTTCCTGTAATATTAATTCTGAACAAAGTAACAGATTACAGAAGTCGAATAGGTTAGTACGATTGTTTATGAATTGTACTTCCTGTTCAGCTCTGTACATTTAGAATTTGGTTAATAACAGTGTTTCCTTGTAATTCTGAACAAATTAAGACATTACAAATGTTCATTTGCTTGTAAAAATTATTATGAATTATTCCATGAAATATATAAATCAATAATATTTTTACAATCTCACGAGACGACCATTGGAGTCTAGCGGGAGGTCCGGGAGAGGAACCATGCCCTAAGAAAGCATTGTGATTGATTCACATGGATGTCTTTTTTTTAGACAAAGAAGATTCCACCCTTTTTGCATTATTTCACTATTGTAGACTAGACATATTTGGCTTGCTCTGCTTCCCTTTGTGCATAAAATGTCTTTATCTGGTTCAGATGAACAGTCAGTGGCTTCTACACCACCTCAGCCACCACAGCCACCCATGGAATTCTTGGTGTGGGAATTCCTTAAAATGAGGACAGGTGCCAAGAAGGTATCTGTGAAGTATATGATTTGTGAACTTTGTGGCAAAGAGTTGAGCTGGGGAAACCGAGATAAACAATACAGTGTGAGTACCAAAGGAATGTGGAGACGCCTGAGGTCTATCAATCCACAAAGGTTTGCACAGGCACAGTTGGCTTGTGCCGCAGAGGTAGACAACTCTACAGGGGCTTCAATATCTTTTGCACCAGGAGATACTGACCCTCCACAGGTTCAAACTGTGCAGATGGGCAGGTGCTTACTGCTCATGTAGATAACAACCCTCCTTAAGTAAATTAGGCAGTTTTATGCTGTTTCAGTGAGCCGATAATTTTGTCACTAAAAACAATTAGAGCTATACAGAATAGGCTTCTCCAAGGATACAAATGTCACCATCGACAGTAAGAACAACATCAGTTGTGCAGTTACATTTTTACCTGACTTTCCATCCAGTTACCGTTCCCTCTTTCTTCCAAAATATTCCATTTTTTATTTCCTCCTCCATATATTGTCTAACAGGGTACTTTTGTTTTTCAGAGCTTTTGTTTTCCATTTCCCTTCTAAAGAAAGACAAAATAAACAAAAAATGGAAAGTTACATACTGATCAATAACTGATAACAGCGATACGTCACTATATTCTCTGAATACTTTTACATTTTTCACCAACAATCACATATTAATATGTACTGTACCACTAACTTCATATTCCTTTCTCTTAAAAATTCCACACCCTCAAACACTGCTCTTTTTATCCACAATTAAATTACAAAATGTCTTCAAACATGGTTTCATAACAGTTTGCGAACTAACACATTCATATTTACATGCCTTTTCTAATAGTGAGCACAATTTCCTAATCTAGAAATACCAATATCTCTACCCCAACATCTCACAGGGGTGAAATGATTGTACTCTAATGTTCATAAAAACACTATACCTTGTACTAACAAATTGTAGATTCCTTCTGTTGTAATTTTACAAGTTCTCACTCTTTTACTTAGAACTACATACAAATTCAATATTTCATTTTTCAACACATCGTGCATAACTTTCACATCTCTCCACATTCCAATCTCTACCTCTCAAAGCTACATTAACAAATATACACTTCTAGAAACAGATTTTCACTCAGTAAACCTTGAAAAGAATAACTTTACCAACAGTAGTGCACTTACTAATACTTCTCAATTAAATTCATAAAGTATATTTTTAATTACCTGAACTAAGAGCAGTTTATTATAAGCAGCTGAAGACACCAGTATGTCACACATACAAATTCACTCACTTCTGTTGAGTATTACTCAAATAGGCTTCCTTCTCCTCCAAATCACCAAGAACAATGTGAACTATCTCTGATTGTGCACCCAATCACATCACAGCATTTCTTCAACCATATAATAATAATGATAGGTATTGGTTGAACCTTGGCCCTTTTTTTTTTTTACTTCTCCTTTTTATGATCTTGCAAGACTCTTGCAGGATCATAAAACATCTTGTAGCTGGCTCATCAATTTTCGATCAGGGTCTCACAAGCCTCTTGTGAGATTGCATGTATCCATCCAGAAAACTGCACTCCTCGAAGCTTGTGAGCTCTTGAGAGAGTCTCACTGGTTTGTGACAAAGTTGTAGGGAAAGAGTAATCCGAGGACGGAATATCCTTTGCATTGAGACCCGTCTCTCACATGACCGGTGTGTGTGTAGTAGGGTGTGGGGAGAGACTGGCCTCTCCACACAGATCTTTCTCGGATGACAGTTGAGTGTGGTAGTGTATGTGGAGGTACTGCACTTTCAACTGAGACCTTTCTCTCAGATGACAGGTATGCATAGTAGGGTGTGTGGAGAGAGACTGGCTTCCCCACTGAGACCTCTCCTTTGAGATATTTATTTACTACATTTGTATGGCGCAACAGCTACCCTGCGGTTTCCCGGCGCCTTGGATTTATATTAGCTGATCTGAAGAACCGTGGACACTATTGGTTAAACAACCATGCTTTGACTCCCTTTCGGAATTGGAGATATCTTGTTTCATGACGAAGATTGAGTGGAAGTGAGTTCCACAGGAAAGGCGCCATGTAGGTGAAAGAGCGTCCACCCAAACGTGCCCGTTTGTATCTAGGGACAACAAATTTAGCCTGAGACAGGGAATGAAGGTTCCGGGAAGGGATATATTTCTGAACCAGCTTACATAGATATGTAGGAGCTTCCTTCTTGTCAATCCGAAACATGTAACCGAGTGCTTTAAATTTCACTCTGTTCGCTATTTTCAGCCAGTGTAATTTTTTTTAATGCTCCGTCATGCTTGTGCGCCCAGGAAGACTGAGGAGCAGCCTGGCTGCAGCATTTTGTATGACCTGAAGTCTATTAGTGATGTTTTTGTTTGCTCCTAGGTAAAGGATGTTTCCGTAGTCCAATCTAGAACCTATCAGGGCCTGTACAACTGTTCTCTGTGCCCCTTCCGGGAGTTGCCACAAAATTTTCCTCAGCCATTTAGGATTACAAAACATGTTGAGGCCGTTTTGGCAGTTTGTGGTTGCATTGACAGCTTGTCATGAATTATTACCCCTAGGTTGCGAGCAGATGGTACAGCAACCGGGGTCGGGCCCATTTCTACTGGCCAATGGGAGGGGCCCCACAGATCCTTATGATTACCTAAGAGGAGCAGTTCTGTTTTTTTCCCATTCAATTTTAATTTCTTAGAGTCCAGCCAGTCTGCCATTCTCAAGAGGCCAGAGCGAAGGGGAGAGGTAGTAGATTTGTCGGTGGCTGTTAGGGAGAACACAAGTTGTGTATCGTCCGCATATAAATAAATAGTGAGGCCCATTTCCTCTGCAATTGCGGCTAGAGGGGTAATGTAAATATTGAACAGCAGCGGACTCAGTATGGAACCCTGTGGTACCCCGTGGATGGTATCCAAGATATCGGTGGAGTTATTTTTGGAGAACACCTGGAATTTCCGATGTAAAAGGAATTGTTCCAGCCATCTCAGCACTTTCCCTCTTATTCCTATATCCTCTAGCGCCTGCACCAGGGTATTGTGGGAGATCGTATCGAAGGCAGCACTCAAATCTAAAAGAATGAGTGCTGCCGTACCGCCGTTGTCCAATTCTTTGCGGATAGCTTCTGTGACCCCAAGAAGAGTGGACTCTGTGGAGTGACCTTTTCTGAACCCTGACTGGGAGGGATGCAGAAGGTTATTATTATTTACAAAGTCTGCTAACTGTTGATTCACATGTTTTTCTAAGATTTTTGAGTACATTGGTAGTAGCGATGTTGGACGGTAATTGGATAGAACCTCTGGGTCGCCATTTGCCTTTTTTAGCAGGGGGACTACCATAGCATGTTTCCACTCAGTGGGAACCACAGCTTCTTCTAAGGAGGCGTTAAACATAGATCTGATCACATCCAAAATGAAAGGATCCAATTGTTTTAGGATAAATGCTGGAATTGGGTCCTGTGGTGAGCCCGATCTGATGCTGTCTAAAATTTTTACAAAAGTCGAGTTATCTAGAGGTAACCACCTGAACAGTGCTGTCTCATGTGGATTCTCTCTGATCTCTCTTTCACTAGGAATAGAGGTTGTCGCTGACGTAACTACTTCATTCTTAGTTTTGCTAAAATTGGAGTAGATTTTGGTTATTTTATCATTAAAAAAGTTGGCTATGCGGTTACATTGCAAGCGAGATAAGGACGGGGGTTCTGATTGAAGATCTACTCCTGCAAGGTCTTTTAGAACTTTGAAAAGAGTGCCAGAATTTTTTGTGCTCCTAGAATGGTGTTTTTAGCGTAGTTACCTTTAGCTATTTTACAGGACAGGTGGTATTCATTAAGCACTTTTTTATATAATTCCTTCATGGCTGGAGCGTAGTCTCTTCTCCATTGTCTCTCTAATTTTTTACATTTACTTTTTTCTTCCCTTAATTCCTCTGAGAACCATGGAACTGGAGGGTGGCATGATTTTTGTTTGTTCAAGGTGAGTGGGACTATAGTGTTTGCAGCATTGGCTAGCCAGCTATTGATCTCTTGGTGGTCCCTAAATGTGAGCTCATTAAAGACAATGTCAGGGCTAGTGCGAATGATCTGTGTATTAAGGTCGTTTAAATCCACTTTTCGCCAATTCCTGGACCAGAGCTCCGGTCTAATCTGGTTTGTTGTAGTGGGGACCCATATTTTAAAAGGATTTAAATAGTGATCAGACCAGGGAATGAGTAGTGCGGGCTCACATTTTATGCGGTCAAAATTAGCAAATACTGGGTCTAGTAGGTGACCTGCAGTATGCGTGGGGCCACTATTCCACAGATGGACATTCAATGCTTCCAAATCCGAGAGAAAGTTGAGGATCATGGGACAGCTACGATCCTCCAGATGTAAATTAAGATCTCCAAGAATTGAAAAAGTAGATGCTTCCATTAACAGTGGGGCAAGTACCTCAGAGAGGGCTGCCACCCAATCCCCGGCCGCCCCTGGTGGGCGATAGATCAGAATACCAGTGAAAGTGATGTTCTGAGTTAAAGTGAGTTTAAAAAGACCAGCTTCGCAGTTGGTCAGATCAACATCCTCCTATTTGCATAGAAATGTTTTTTTAAAATAACACCGATGCCGCCCCCGCCTTGATTTAGACGTTTTTTTGTAACTATGGCGTAGTCTGGTGGAAGGGCAGTGACAATATCTGGCCCGGAGCCTGATGTCAGGTTTGCATAGTCAGGCGGGTGTGTGGGGAGTGAAGAGCCTCTCCACTGGAACCTCTTTCTCAGATGATGGAAATGTGTAGTAAGATGTGTGGAGAAAGGCTGATCTCTTTGCTGATACATCTCTCTCTCTCTGATGATGGATTTGCTTAGTAGTGAGTTGAGGGGGGCTACCCTTTCCTCTCAGACCTCTCTCTCAGATGATGGGTCTGTGTAGTAGAGTACTTCCAGACCTCTCACCACAGATAACAGGTTTGGGTAATAGGGTGGGGAGGGACTGGGCTCTCCTTTCAGACCTCTCTCTCAGATGACGCATGTGCATAGTAGGATGTGGGAAGGGTCTGCCTCTCCTTTCAGTTCTCTCTCTCAGAGTACAGGTGTGTGTAGTAGACTGTGGAGAATGACTAACCTCTCCTTTCAGACATCTCACTTATATGACGGGTGTGCATGGTAGGTAAAGTGGATAAGCCTTAACTCTTCTCACAACTCTTCTCAAACCAATGACCATAAATAGTAGAATCTGATAAACACAATTTTCATCAAGACTCCTTCCTACATTAACAAGTGTGCTTAGCAGGGTGTCTTTAAGTACCACCTCATGGTCAGCAGAACTCAGTCCCACACACACACACATGCCAAAACCTCTGCTTAGTCAATGACAATCAACTCACCATGACCACACAAGTCAATGCGGTCACTGCCTCCTGCTTCTACACCTTGAAAATGTTGAACAAAATCTTCAATTGGGTCCCTTCTAGCACCTGCAGAACCTTAACCCAAGTCCTCATCACAAGAAAATTGGACTACAACAACACCCTATACACTGGAATCAGCACAAAACTGAGCAGGCATCTCCATACCATACAGAAATCAGCAGCCACACTCAAACTTTATAAATAAATAAATAAATAAGCTACTATACGGCACACACATAAACCCACACCTCAGATAGCTCTACTGGCTTCCAATACCCAAATATGGTTAGTTTTAAACTCTTTATGCACACCTTTAGACTATTACACGACACGGGACTAACCTATCTCCAGAACAGCATATCATTACACAAACCCATAATGTCATTTTTCCTGACGTAAGCTCCCAATGCAAAGAAATAAGTTATGGAACCTTTTGCTGTTACATTTGGAGCTGCTGTTAGCTGGTTGTTGCCTTGAATTACATGTAATGAGATTTATCAGAGTGCACATTTACCCGAAGGCATCAAGGCGCTAAACACTAGGTAGTGCAGCTGAGAAGAGGACCGCATTGATTATATGTGTTATGTCTGTAGGATTACCGATTTAAGAGACAAGCTTTCAGTGCTTTTCTAAAGCAAGCATGGGTTTCCATGCTAGAGACCTGCTGAGGAAGAAAGATCCATACCTTGGCAGTAGCAACGGAGAAGGCTATACCTCCCCATATTGCCTTCCTAAATTTAAGTGTAACCACCAAACTTTGATTGCCGAATCAAGATGTCTGGTGGGGACATTGAAATGGAACATAACTCTCATTGCTCTAGAGCACGAGCTATGTAAAGCCTTATGAGCAAGGCATAAAGCTTTAAACGAAATGCGCTTTTGTATGGGTAGCCAGTGCAGCTTGATTCATTTGGCTGATACTGGCTGGTATTTAAGGATGGCTTGGATTAGTCTTGCTGATGCATTTTGGACTGTTTGCATCTCGGTCAAAGCCGACATGTTGATACCAAGATGGAGCATACTACAGTAGTTAAGTCAAGATGATGTGCCAGCACAACCTGTTTACACACCGATGTTGGAATGAAGGCAAAAACTTTGTGAAGAATCCTAATGCTGCAGAAACAGGTGGAGACACTGCAGTTCACCTGCTGATCAGAGGTCACCTTAGGTCTAGATTCACACCTGGGGCCTCATTTATGAGAAATGATGCATCGCTGCGTGAAAGCAGCGATGCGTCACTTCTCAGTGCGCACTCCTTACGACATTCCTGATGCGTCATATTTAATGTATGACGCATCATGTCGCAAGGAGTTACAGATACGTCAGTATTTCTGACGTATCTGTATGCGCAAAAGTGACGCATTGCTGGAGTGTGTCACAAAAGTGACGCAACTCCAGCAATGCGTCCTTTCACATGGGGCAAGCCCCATGTGAAAGGGCCTGCGTCAGTCTTACGCCTGCTGTGAGGCAGGCGCAAGATTTTGACGCAACATCGTCCTAAAAGTGACGCAGTGAAATCTCATAGATTTCACTGCGTCACTTCTACAACCCTTCCTTGCGTCAATACGCCCCCCCTTGCATACATTCTACCTGGCGCAGGTATAATGTGGCGCAGGGGTTTACAAAGTGACGCATCTACCTAGATGCGTCACTTTGTAAATATGGCGCAACAAGGCGGATTTTTTACGCCACTGGTGCGTCACAAAAAGTGACGCACCAGTGGCGTAAAAGTGATGCACAGCCTCATAAATGAGGCCCCTAGATTTTTTGCGGAGTCGGGATCGGCCATGATCCCAGCATCTCTGGCCACTAATTGGAAGACTAATTACCATAAATTAGGAGCTCTGTCTAGTCTCCATTTAACTTTAAGCAGTTATCTCTCATCCACTTAGCCACCATCTTCGTAGAGTTGTTGAAGTTGGCTGAAACTGACTCATTGTCTTTAGTGATAGAGACAATCATTTGGGTATCATTGGCATATGACCGTGTCTGTAGTCCAAATGCCTGGATCAGTTTTGCTAGTGGCGATACATACATATTAGATAAGGTTGGACTCAGGAAAGATACCGGAGGAACCCCACATGGCAGGGTAAAAGTCTGACTTGAATTGGTTGATTGTCTCCATCTGCGATCTATCTGTGAGAAAGCATCTTAATAGGTCTAGTATGGATCCTTTAATTTATAGATTCTGAAGTCGACCTATCATAATTGAGGGGGAGATGGTATCCAAAGCGACCAACAAGTCCACTAGGATTAGCACAGCAGACTGACCCATATCAACCTTTGATCTAATACTGTCCATGGCTGCAACCAATGCCGTTTGCATACCAAGGTTGCTCCTAAATCTTTAGCTCGCCTTATGAAAAAAGTAGCCATGGTTTTATTTTACACGCTGTTCTGTTCCTCAATGGCAGTCATAGTCAAACTATTGCAATTTATAACATTTAAATGTATAGGTACCATCATCCAGTTATCTTTTCTGATGAACAAGCACATTATTAAATCTCATAGGCCAGTTTCACTTCTTTGTACCAAGCTTTTACAACATGCTACAGCTACTACAGATTTGCAGAGGTGCCTGCAAAACAAAAAAAGTGCACAAGATAGGCTCAATGTACTCATTAGTCCCTGTGGAAGCTGTAGTCAGGATCGGCAATGTCTTGCTAGGTTTAGAAGTCAATCAAAGTCGTTTCGCTTCAAACAAACCTTTTATTGCTGATTCCGATCCTCTTCATTGACGTTTGCTGGCTTGAATGCAAATATATAGAGAACCTGAAAAGTTAAGCTTCCCAGAACACAGACAGTAATTCGATGTTCTTAAGGGGCCACGTTAGGTGCTGCTGGATGCCGCGTTTCCCAAATACCAAGGCATCCTAGTTTTGATTTCCAGTCAGCCTATATTCTACAAACCTACACGTCCCATTGTTCTATTTCACTCCTACTGGTTCTTATTCATCTCTGCTGTCTTCCAATGTCAAAGTTTCATTACACTTGGGTACCTATTCCTTTCCTGCATCTACTGTCTTGCTCTGGGTCAAAATGTGGGGATGAAAATTATGTTTTAGTACCAAAATTGTGAGCTGGTACCCACCACCTGCAACTACTGGCTCAAATTATGCACTGACTAGGCTTCATGTTGTCTACACACTTTAATTAGGAAGAAACAGTGCTAGGAATTGATAGCATTAGAAGTAGTTGCACAAGTTCAAATGATCTGCTCTCCTTGCTAGCAACCATCCTAGCTGACTCACAGACAGTGTTACAACAAAAATATATTTTTGGCAAACACAGCTAAACATAGACATAACTATTGTGTGGCTAAAAGGATCATTAAGCCCATCTCGGCTGCCTGTGTCATGGCATGGATAAGAGCAGATATATTAAAATAGCACCAGAAGGAATGTAACATTAGTCGTGCTTTAGGGTGTGTATGGGTGACGTGAGATTAAAGCCCTGCAGATGGATTTGGAGGAGAGGGCATGCTAAAAGAAACACCACCCACAACACCATATAACTAGCAATAAACAAAGCACAAACTCGAGGACTAGAATAAGAAGCGAGAGTGCGTGAAAAATATTGCCAAGCAAAGAACCGCGTGAGCTAGTGATGGGCGGGCCGCAAAGAGCAATGTAAACATTAACAAGTCATTGGAAATAAAACCAAGATATTTCGCCAGCCTGGCTTCTGCGTAACGCACGAGTTTCAGCAAGAGATTAGGGAAGCAAAGATGAAAAGAGACGGTGGGGGAGGGAGGAAGAAGCAAGGTTTCACTCTGAGCCACTTACAGCTTAATGCAATTGGATTTCTTCCACGA
Source organism: Lissotriton vulgaris (assembly GCF_964263255.1). Classification (NCBI taxonomy): domain Eukaryota; kingdom Metazoa; phylum Chordata; class Amphibia; order Caudata; family Salamandridae; genus Lissotriton; species Lissotriton vulgaris. The sequence continues at coordinate 328,392,023 of NC_141698.1, read as the reverse complement.
GAAGAGAGAGAGCTGAGGGCAAACCGAGATAGAGCCGCCATTGAAGGGGACAGTCATTCGGAGATAGCATTCCAGGCACGTGCCGGAAGACTTTTAACACTATTAATGAATGAAAGAATGCAGGTGAGGAGCTGCCCTGCAGTAAGCTCGACTGCTCAGACTCTTCCAATGCTCAGGAGTAACAAATCTCAGGGCGAGCGGCTCGTGTCCTTGATTATTCTAAATTGTGTATGTGTGTGAGCTGTGCATCTCGTGAGTCGTGCGTGTGTTATCTTTGGTAAACGTCTATCTTTTGGAATGCCATGGAAATTACTGATGTTTCGTGGAAGGTTCTGGGTCTGATTTTTTTTCAGTTTAATTAAAATCATGACAGACGCCCCTTGTATATTATTTAACAAATATATATATTGTCACATTTTTACAGTTTAAAAAGACGCAAAGAAGCCGCTTTTAAAGTTAACCTGCGGGAAAACCCGCAATCCCTTTTTTTCAGCAGTAACTAGCAGTCGCAAGAAAATAGTGCCATTTTGCGTGGAAAACCTACTCTAGGTTCTCGATGAAAATATGGGAGACTGAGAACTACAAGTAGGCCAATAATAAGGTTTTAGATAGGAATTTGCTATTATAAAAAGATGAGCAAAGGCTATTCGTGTATCTCACATGCATGTGTAGAAGCATTGAACACACCTGCTTATTTATTTTTATAGGTGTTTATATCAGAGGTGAGTGAGCCAAAAAATTAACAGAGAGAGTAGAGCCAGAAAGCCTAGGGTCAGCTCCAGCTCTAGGAGCCCATGCGCAAGCCGAGACTTGAAAATATTTGGCCGGTAAATAATGCAGCTAATATCACGTTAGAATATGATAAGGTGTCATCAAAACTCAAAAATCTATTTCTTTAACACAGGAAAGAGACTCATTTTACTACATCAGATTATTTGAGAAGTATCTTTAAAAGTAAGAGTTATTAATCACGAAATGAGAAACATTCTGCCCCAGCTCTGATGAATTATATTTGTGAACTAAGAGGCAAGCCAGGAGGTCATGGGTACTTTATATGTGCTGGAGATTCTTATTATAGCTGGAACACAATTATAGGCTATAGTGAGATATTTTGTACACTCACTCCCTGAACTCACATGTTTGAAGGTGCTCTCCTATGTGGTAAAGATAAAAAAATGAGGCTCTGTGAAATAAATTGTTTGCCTACGATCACACAATTTGGATAAGAAGGTAGTACAGGTTTTCCAGTTTTACGCTGTGCAATACAGCCACTAGATGGGCACCTCCATCTGACATCAAAGGTTAATGCTTCTCCTTAATTTTTGAAGGAGAAGATTAGAACGTGAATGATAGAATCTTCATTTTAGTTTTGGAAGTTTTACATAGTGCAAATTTTGACCAAGGGCATTAGCGCGCTTCTCAACAATCACGTACTAAGTCACACTTTTTTGTGATTTTTGGCACAGGAAGAGTTGCCAGGATTCACAGGATTTGGAGACAAGGCCAGGATTCAAATCTAGTTTCTCATGTTAGCCACTAGGTCACATTGCATGCCATGAAAGCGCTGCTCTTTTTGGGCTCAAGGATCGAGGAAGGTCTCAAGCTGAACAAAGGGTCATGCATCAGGCTTGAGCCTGGTCGAGCTTTCAGGGGCTCACCCACCTCTGATTTATATAGCGTGAATTAGGCCGTTGAGCAGAAGACCACATTACACTGTGAAACGTTTCATTATTTTCAAGGCATAATTTACATCAAATTTTTGGGTATACAATTAGCTAAAAGATTCCGCAGAAAACATTGCTCAAAATATTCAAAGGTACACAAATAAAAATGATAAGTCTTATTGATATTTTTTAAAATATTTTTATTGAGCAGAGCATCAAGAACACAACAATCACATGTGAAATGCAATAACAGGAATCATTCATAAGTTAACATTTGTATAAGATCAAATTCATTACATAAATATTAATAAAAACCAGAAAAGCCGTCTTAGATAAAGCAATCATATTGATGTATTTTAAGAGCTAAAGTGAGTGAGTGCAGAGAAGCCAGAAAATAACTCTGTACTAAAGTGCTAGTGCTAAAGTGCTATAATTAACCTGAAAAATCCTCCAAAGTCTATTTTCAGTATAATACTCCTGGTCAGTCTAGTATTCCAAATTATTAAAAAACTTCCAATTCTCATTAAACTTTTTGAAAGCGCCCACTCGCATGGCATGAGCTTCCTCGAAAGCCCTCCTCAGTTTCATTTTATTGAACCATTTGTCATAAGAGGGAGCTTCCCTTGACTTCCAATTCAGAAGAATCAAGGAGCAGGTCATTAAGGAGGCGATGGAAAGAAAAATCTCTTCAGTCTTCCTCAAATTAGTACGATCTTTGCTAATTCTGAACATGGCCACCTTGGCCTCTGGCAATATCCTTTTCTTAACTGCCCTGTTTAAGACCGAAAAAATCTTCTCCAAGAAAGGTCCTATTCTATAACATGTAAAAAAGATATGGAGCCAGTCCCCTTTACCTTCTGCCTGGAAGCGAAAGCTTTCTACCTCTGGATATTTTTTATTTAGTGCTTTCAGTGTAAAGTAAGCAAGCCACCGAGATAGGAAAGTCATTCTTTTGAAATTGGCTGCTCTCAGAGCCTTGCTCTCTCGCAAACATATGATTTCCCATTCTACATTGGAGAAGGTACATTATGTTTCCCGCGTCACCCTTTCAAGAGGACTCTCCACCAATTGGGATTAACCTGGGTTACGCAACAGACAATTCCAATTCCCCACTCCACTTAACTTATCTCCGAATAGGGCTGTCACCAGTTTGTTCTGTGCTTCAAAAGAAAAATTCTGTTGATTAAAAAAATTAACAATCTGCAAAAACTCAAAAAAAAGCAGGGTGTCTCTGATCCCCACTTCTCATCAGCACCTCTTGCCAAGTGATTACCCTGTCTTGGATTACGAAGTGTCTTAACTCTTCTAAACCACAAACCGTCCAGTTTTTTAAGTGATGAGAATGAATTTGGATATCGAGGTTTTTACATTCCCCCACTTTTAAATAATGAAACCCAGAGGAGCCTGTTCCCTGAAAAAAAAATTGAAGTCTGTTGGAGTAATCTTTCAACGTCTAATATCTCGTTTTTTTCTGTAGTTTGGAGGTTTTTAAAAATATCGGAATTTGAGACCTGGCTTTTTGCACCATTTTCTCCCCAAAAAAGTTATCTTTCAACCCATTAAAAGACAATAAACGAGCTGATAAACCTAAGAAGGCTGCTTCATGGTAAGTACGTACATGAGGTAAGGCCAGTCCACCCCATTCAATAGTTAATTGTATCGAAGCGAGCTTAACCAGTGATGTCCTTTTTTCCCAAAACAAACTGTCTAAACATGGTTTCCAATTCCTTAAAATAGTTAATATTAATTTTAATTGGTAAATTAATAAACAGAATGACAAGTAACAGGAGGATGGACATCTTTAAAAGAGATACACGTCCGACCAAGGTTAAAGAAAGTAACAACCACCTATCCAACAATCGCTTTATTTTACCCCGCTTTTTTATTAGTTCAACTTAAATAATTGTTAGTATTGAGCAGAGACATATATCCCTGAATATCATATGGGGTCGGATTTTGCTGGGTGTATCTTAAGTTTGGCTGAGAGAAAATTTGTGTCAGTATTCAATATGAGAATTTCAGTTTTGTTTTGATTTATTTTATAGCTCCAGTTTAACTCAAACTCATTAAATTCCCTCATAAACAACTCCAAGTTCTGGCTATTGGGTTTCAGGTATAAAATGATGTTGTCAGCATATAGCTTTAGCTTGGCCATATCCAAGAGTGGGGCATTAATTGCATCATTTTTAAATGTAGGTGGATGGCTAATGGTTCTATAAAAAAACGTAAACAGTAAAGGAGAAAGCGGACACCCGTCTTGTCCCCCTATTTATTTTTACTGTACCCACCCATTTTGCATTTATTACCACCTGAGCCTGTGCCCCCTGATATGTTTTGCAATATTAGAATGATCTGGGGAGGAATACCAAATGTATCAAGAGTTAAAAACAAAGTATTCCAATTAACCAGGTCAAAGCTTTTTCCGTGCATTGTAGTAACTAAAATAAAATGGAATTACATGTAAGATGTCAGGATAGCTAAAAGCAATTTCTCATTTACCTAATTTTCAGTCTTAGGTCAGCTACTTCCTCATCGATCTTTTGCAGGGCCCTTATGACCCAGCTTTTCTCATGCGCCTTCTCACACTAGGTGGCTTCCCTTTCCGTCCCCCCCGGTGTGTCCGTCCCTAGCGCCAAGAAACCGCTCGGTATACGTGCGCTCTATAAATGTTTTAACTTCAACTTCATTTACCACTGTTTATGATGCTTGAGAGTTCACACCTCACCTAAAATGTATGGTGACTACCTGATCATTTATACTTTTCTGCAATCTTCCTTCTGTTAGGAAAATATTGGTATGAACATTGTCCAATGTATAGCATAATTTTTGTTGTTTTGCGTAGCAGAAAAGAGATTAGAGAGTCAGGAAATGGCAGGCTAACAAACTTATGAAAAATTGTGTGCCAAATGACAGGACCAAAGTATATAGAGGTGTATGTTCAGGAACTAAGAGCCTCCTTTATGGCATTTTGGCGTAGGGCAGTGCCGCAAGGCACCTTGCTGTGCTGCCCTACACCAAAGGGAAAGGGCAGGAATGCACCATATTTAAGCAATATGGTGCATTCCTGTCCTTTCTGCATGACCTGGCGCCGTTTTGGCAGCCTAGCGCCAATGTAGGCACCCTTGCACCATGGTGCATGAGTGTCTTTGTTGCAGGCAGGATTGTTTTTGTGCAGGAAGGGGCACCTTCCTGCACAAAAACAATCCTATGATGTGTTTTCCTTTTTCTATGTGTGCTGCAGAATGCAACACACATGGGAAGAGGAAAAAGTGGGGAGAAATGAAGGTATTTCTCCTTGTTTGGCCACACCTCTGAAGGCAAAAGGATTTGGTGCTTTCCCACATTTACACCACTTTGTAAATCTGGAGCAGCATCAAATTCCATGGGTGCTGTGTGGGAAAACCCACCGCAAAGCCCCATAAATGCCTCCCGGGTGCAGAGTAAGTTGACACACCGTTTTGCGCTGCGTCACCTTACTCATGATGTATGAGGCCAGTCAGGGTGGCTTTGCTTGGTTTCAAAAATCTTAATGAGAGTTCAGCATCAGGCATATACCAGTTTAAATGGTGAAAACGTGCTGCATGGCTCTCATAAATAAGCCTCTCAAAACCTTTAAAAAAGGATTAAGGACATTTTTACACCAGCGCAAAAACTAGTAAAAAATTGTGAATCAGAAGCACTAGGCCAAGACTGCACAGGTCTAGATGTACTGTCAGAGAAAGCAGATGTATTGTCAGAAAAAATAGCTACATTTCACCCAGGATATAGTATTGTATATACATATGAGGTATGTACTAAATTGGGTGATTAGTTGAGGGGGTAAGCACCCACCACAAGTAATAATCACAATCCTTTTCAGGGTAAATCATTAAGGGCTAGATGTAGGTAATCCAAAAATACCCATTCTAAATTACCGAATTTTACAGAATCGGTATTTTAGATTCTGTATTCTGGATGTAGGTAAAAATTCGGTAATTTTTACCGATTCGGTAAAATTCTGTATCTGTCAATCGGAATTTACTGAATCGGTATTTACTGATTCGGTATTTTCCGAATCAGTATTTCCCATTCATTCCTATGGGCCTTTTGGCCCATAGGAATGAATGGGAAATACCGATTCGGTAAATACCGAATCGGAAAGGGAAAAAAGTAAAAATCAGTAGTCAGCCAATCAGCTGCTACCACCCACCCCCTCCCAACCAGGAACTGCCCAAATCCACACAGGTGGAAGTAATCAGAAGCTGCTGGAGAGGGAGAGCAAGCAAAGCAGAGTCACTGAGCCACAGGAAAACTTTATTTGTGCTTTTAAAGTGTGAAAATGGCAAGCAGCAGTGAAAAAGAAGCTACAGAGTGGAAGAGAACTTAAATTTAGCACCATGGAGCTGCAAGTCCTTGCGGAGGAGGTGGCAAAAGAACACCAGAAATTGTTTGGCAAGCTGTCCCTGACTGTGTCTGAATCTGCAAAAGGAAAGATTTGGCTGGAAATACAGACTGACGAATGCTGTAGGAGTGACTCCAAGGGATATAGACGACCTGAAAAAAAAGAGGTGGTATGACCTCAGGAGCATTACCAAGAAGAAAATAGCATAGCTCCACAAAGAGGCAAACAAAACTGGAGGAGGGAAGAACTGTGCACCATCCCTGACTGAGCTGGAGGAGATGGTGGGGTCCATCATTGAACCAGAGAGCGTCTGTGGACTGGGAGATGCAGACAGCTCAGCTAGAGCTGCGGCAAGAAAAGGTAAGATGCATGCACAGCAATCACCCCCACACCATCACCTTCCCTTTTCCCTAAGTGGCAAACTTAACCCCACTGCAGTAGAGGCAGCATTAGACAGGAGCAATGCATCATGGGACATGTAGTATTTTAAAAACATACCATGTCATACAGCACAGCAATGAAGAAGTCAGGCAACACATATCTGTCATAATGAGGCTGAGGCAATATGTACACAGTTTGAGTGAAAAAAAATGTGATTGTAGAAGCAGTGACACAGGAGCACAGAGCTAATGTACGCTTTATGTCTACAGGTGAGACATCTTGCAGGCCTACCAGGGAGGAGGAAGGCACAGCATCACAGAGGGATGACAGCCAGGAGGCAGGCCCAAGTGCAGATAATGTCACAGAGGACAGGGGTGCCCAAACACCACTGCCACCATCCCAAGACCTTGAAATGTCTCCACATCTGCAGGCATCCTCACCTGACCTGCCTGCGTCACTGCCGCAAACACCTGCACCTCAAAAGAGCAGGAGGCATGCAGTTGCTCCACTAGTACAAATGGAAACTTCAGCTGGTGAAATGGAGGGTGAAGACACTCAAACCTTGGCTGGGGAAGGAAGCACTGCCACACAGCAGTCCAGTGCAGAGGCTGGCCGTATAGGTATCAGACGCCGCAGGGCCAGAGGTAGCAGTGATGCACAACATGTGGAGTGTCCCAGTGTCTTTCTTGGACTGAAGGGTACCATGGTAAAGATCCAAAGAATGCAGGGGAAGGCCATCCAGTCTGTGCAACGCCAGATAAGGACCCTGAATACACATATGGGAAACATAGGGAAGGTCATCAGTGCACTGGTAGATGAGAATAAAACCATGGCATCAGGTATGAGGGAGATGGCCACAGGTGTGCGGGACATGACACAATCAGTGCAACTCCTGTGTAGGACACTGGACCAGGACAGGTTAGCAAGGCGCAAGGACAGACAACATGCGCAGCAACAAAGTAAGGCTATGAACCGCCTGGCCACAGCCACATCCCTTCTCTGCAGACGCTACATCAACATGCAAGAGAGACCATCACACAGCAGCAGTGAGGTGTCTAGGGGCCTTGCAAGGGTGACCAGTTCTGCAGAGGTGCCGCTTCATGCACACACAGCACAAACTTCTGCTCCGGATGTACCGGAAAGTGAGGAAAGCCCCAGTAGGAGCAGCATGACAAGCCCTGTAGTTGAGACACGGAGGAGCAGCAGGCACCATGGTGAGACAACACCCCAAACACCCAGTGACGACAGCCAGCCACTTTCATCTGGCACTGGTAGGCGTGCCCGGAAATGACTTGTACAGACCACTCTCTCTGAACTTAAATGGGGAAGTGAGACAGGACTACCATTATTACATGTCTGACATTGTTGTAGGAAATCTTTGAATTTGAGTACCTGCGTAGTGCCAAATATTAAACTACGTTGGGTGCATGCTCCACCTGTCTGTGTGTGTTTACTTACTCAAAAGTAGTTCTGTATGATCTCTGCTCTTCACTGTCTGCCATCTGTTGGTGGGGCTACTCCTGCTGTGTTTGGGTCAGGCAGTGCATGTTCATAATCGTGGTCCTCATAGTCACTCAATTCCACCTATGTGCCTTTCTTAATTGCAAGGTTGTGTAGAATTGCGCAGGTTGAAATTATCTTACAGCAGATTATAGGTGAATATTGCCGTGCACCTCCACTTTTGTGGAGGCAGCGGAACCTGCTTTTCAGTAGCCCAAAGGTGTGCTCCACGACGTTCCTTGTGGATTTGTGTGCCTGATTGTAACGTCTCTGGCTGCGGGTTGAAGGGTTGAGGTAGGGTGTCAGGATGAATGAGCGGACGGCATATGCACTATCCCCTGTTTTAGAAGAAGAAAGCCATTACTCACATGCACACATTCACATGCATTGCCAATATCTATAAGGGTGTGTCACAGTGTTTTACCTAGCAAGTATCCCTCAACAAATTACCCCGCTGTCAGCCGTGTGTAGATCCCACTGTTCTGAAAGATGTAGGAGTCGTGGGTACTTCCTGGGAACTTGGCCACAATGTCTGTGATGATGTTGTTGGCATCACAGATTACCTACATTGATGGTGTGGGTTAACTTCCTGTTCCTGTAAATGTACTCTGTGGCAGCAGGTGGGCATATGGGGATGTGGGTGCCATCAATACAGCCAATCACATGTGGGAAATGTGCTATTTGATAATAGTCAGTCTTGGTTTTGAGTAGTTCCACGTGTGTGTCTGGGAAGCTGATGTAACAATGCATCCTCTGCATCATGGCGTCAAGGAAATTCCTGAAAAAATGGGACAGGCAGCTCTGAGACACCCCACCTGCCACAGCAATCACCCCCTGGTAACTCCCAGATGCAAGCAGGTGTAGGCTACAGAGTACATGCACATGAGGTGGGATGGCATGGACCCTTGGGGTGGGGTGCTCCAAGTGGGTGCAGGTCCCTGATCAAGTCCAGGATGGTTTGGGGGTGTAGCCTGTACCTTTTCAGGATCTCTGGTTCTGTGAGCTGAAATAGTGTTATCCTCTGCCTGTACACTTGCTCCTCCCTTAGCTAGACCCTCTCTTCTGCTTCCTGTAGCTGTAGCCGCCTTTATATCACGTAGAATGCCGCCATTCTGGTCACACTGTTGCATTTTGGGTCCATATTTATAGCCTGCACCTGGTTACCACCTGCTTTCTATCCATGGTAAATACAGACTCTTAAATACAGAATTTCATGAAATTCGGTATTTTAGAAGTCTCCTACATCTCAAAACCCATTTTTTTCCATTTCTTATTTACCGATTCGGTAAATACCGATTCGGTAAATTCCGAATCGGTAAATTCCAAATCGGTAAATTCCCAATCAGTAAATTCCGACTCATATTACCGATTCGGAATTTTTGTAACACCTACATCTCATTATCCAAATACCGGTCGGTAACGGGCGAAAATCGGTATTTTCGGCTGTTACCGACCGGTATTTGGATAACTACATCTGGCCCTAAAGTCATTAAAATAACACCAGCTCAACTCCCTAGTAGCTATGGCACAGAGCAGACAGGCTTAACTTTTAAAGGCAAATTGAAAAGTATTCATGCAGGACTATAACAATAATAAAGTTGAGAGGTTACTCCAGGTTTTCGTAGGAACGTAGGAGAAGGAGCGTCCTTGATTTCTGCTTCGGTTGAAGCAGGAAGTGTGGGCAAGTGAATGGGAGGCAAAGCGCAGTGTTCAACGGTTGGTGGAAGTTCAGGTGGTGGTTAACGTAGGCAGGTCCTCGGTTGCGCATATCTTTGTGTGCATGGGTCAGCAGCTTGAATTGCCTTCTCTTCTGTACGGGGAGCCAATGGAGTTGCCCGAGGTGTGGTGTGATGTGAGTTTGTCAGGGACGCCAAGGGTAATTCTGGCTGTGAAGTTCTGTCTGGTTTGAAGTCTCTATAGGAGATGTGGGGCGATTCCTATGTTGGAAGCGTTGTCATAGTCCAGCCGGCTGATGATGAGGGCCTGTGTCACGGTGAGTCTCGTGTGCAGGAGAAGCCACTTGAAAATCTTCCATAGCATACGTAGAGTGAGAAAGCAGGCAGAGGAAATGGCATTGATCTGTGATTTGATGGTGAACTTGTTATCGATGATGATTCCGAGGTTTCAGGCTCGGACGGTGGGAATGGATGCAGGTCCCAGGTCTGTGGGCCACTAGGAGTAATTCCACGGGTAGCTGTGGTTGCTGAAGATCAGTACTTCCATCTTGTCAGTGTTCAGATCCAAGCAGTTGTTCTTCATCCAGTTGGCAATGCTTATCATGCATCTGTGGAAGTTGGTCATGGTGATGGTAGGGTCATCGGTGAGGGAGGGGATGAGTTAGGTGTCATCTGAATAGGATAATATGTTGAGACTATAAGATCTGATGATGTTGGTCAGTGGGGTCATGTAGATGTTGAAGAGTGTAGGGCTAAGGTTTGAGCCCTGGGGGACAAAGTGGATGATATCCTTGGGTTTGGAGCTGAAAAGTGGTAAGCGGACCCTCTGTGTCCTACCTGTGAGGAAGGAGGTGATCAGTCTGAGTGCATCCTCTTTGATGCATTTGTGGTGGACACTTTCAGTCAGAGTGTGGTGGGATACATTGTAGAAGGCTGCCGAGAGGTCAAGAGGGATAAGAGCTGCTGTTTCTTCTCAGTCAAAAAGAGTTCTGATGTCGTTGGTGGCTGCGATCAGGTGGTCTCTGTGCTGTGATTGGTGCGGATGCTGGATTGGGAGGTGTCAAATAGTTGGTTCTGCTCTAGGTGTGTTGTTTGATGCCTGCTGATAGTCTTTCCCTATACTTTAGCTGGGAATGGGAGTAAGGAAATTGGCCGGCAGTTTTTGAGCTTGTTCGGGTCAGCAGAGGGTTTTTTGAGTAGTGGTCCGACTGCAGCCTGTTTCCAGGTATCAGGAAATGCTTCAATCATGATTGAAATGTGGAGCAGGGTGGTGAGTTCCTGGGCAATCCTTTGGTTTGCGAAGTTGAAGATGTGGTCGGGCATGGGTCTGTGGGGGCTAATGAGTGGATGCATTTCATGATGAAGGTTGAGTCCTGGGTGGAGAGCTAGTTCCAGATGGTCTGTCTGTGGTTTATGTTGGTTGCAGTGAGGGTGTATCGGTCGAGGGAATCCGTGGGTGTAGGTTGGGGTTCAAAGCTTCTGTATATGGTTGCAATCTTGTCATGGAAGAAGTCGGCGAGGTTGTCACACAGCTCTTCTCAGGGAGTGATGTTGTTTTCACTAGCAGCCGGGTTGGAGGACTCCTTAACAATGTTGAAAAGTTCCTTGCTGTTGTCGCCACTGGTTTTGAGGCATGCAGCTAGGGCTTATGTCTTGGTTGCCCTTAACAGGCAGTGGTAGAAGTTGGAGGAGGTCTTAAAGGCCGCCCTGTTCAAGGAGACCTTGTGGCACACCATCTCCTCTCCAGCTGTATGCTGTCATGTTTCACTGTTCTGAATTCCTTGGTGTACCAGCTGACCATTTTGAAGGGCCTTCTGTGATTGTTGCTCTTGATGGGGGTGATGCTGTTGGCGCTGTTAATGATCCATGTGTTTAATTTTTTAATTCCCTGTTCCAGGTTGGTGGCAACAGCTGGATTGGAGGTGTTGAGGGCATCTGTCCAGCTGGTCTCTTAGATTTTTCTGCAGCTGGAGTGGGTTTGATTGGACATCTGGGTGATGGCAGTCTGGGGGATTGGTATGCTGAAGAGGACTATGAAGTGGTCAGTCTATATGAGTTATGTGATGTGGCTGTATTTGATGGGGTTTCTGGAGGTGATAATGTGGTCCAGTGTGTGTCCTGCAGTGTGCATTGGGTTGCGGATGATTTGGGTCAGTCTGAGGGTACTCATACTGTTGAGGAAGTGGTCACTGTTATTGTCATCAAGGTCATCGAGGTGAAAGTTGAGGTTGCCATGGAAGATGTAGTCCTTGGAGTCCAGGCCGAGGGGTGCAATGAAGTCTGTGATAGTGTTACAGAAGCTGGAGTGTGAGCCCGGGGGTCGTATGTGAGGGTGCCTCTGCTGGTTTCCTTGGCATGCGTTTGGAGCTTTGAAGTTGTGATGTTCCGTGGAGTTGGTTGTGCTGTTGGTGATGGAGTTGCACTGTATGGTGTCTTTGTGGCTTATGGCTAGTCCTTCTCCCTGTTTTTTGTTGCTGAGTGATTTTATATCTGTCGGGACTTGCTGCAGTGATGTCCAGGGTGGATGCAGGATTGAGCCAGGTCTTGGTGAGGAAGTAATGTCCGGTACAATGTTGGTGATGAGGTCCAATAATTTAGGAGCATGCTTGCAAATAGAGCGTGTGTTAAGGAGTAGGCAGTGGAATCAGTGGGTTGCTTCTGGTTTGTCTAGAGGTCATCGTGGTGTTTTTCCTTTTTTTAAAATATTTTTATTGAAAGCTTTTCCCCTTTTTCTCCCCAAAGACATGAGCAGGGCACAATAGCATTCAATATAACATGGCACAGGTATCATATATACATATATACAATAGAAATTCTTTACAAAGTAAAATGGAAGGGAAAAGATATATATCATGTCAAATCATACATCAATTAACCAGAAACGAATCATATATACACTAGGAGTATAAACTACAATATGCTATGTACTCAATTACCCCCCTCAAGAAAGAAAAATAATTTAAATCAATAATCTGTCAATAATCAGGACCTTGCTTCCAACGAATGAGGGGCTCCCATATTTGCAACCCAAGTTTCTTGCCTTTTCTACCCTTCCTCGCATAGATTGCTAATTCTAACTTTTGTATAGATAATAGCTTGCCCAGCCATTGATGGTATGTGGGCGGGTTAGGCTCTAACCACTCCGTAGCCACTAACAATCTAAAAATGGCCATAGCTACGAATACGAAGTTTTCGTTATTCACGTGGGCCTCAGGGTCGACTCCTAATAGTATCACCACTGATTTTAATTCTATTATGATTGACAGTGCGTTCTGGAAAAATCTCTCAATCTCCCTTTTTATAGTATCTAGATGTGGACAGAGTGAAAAGATATGTATTAGGTCCGCGCCCGGGCTACCACATCTAAAGCAGGTGGTTCCCGAGTCACCCCCCCATTGAGCAATTTTCCCGGGTGTGTAGTACAGATGGAATAAGGTTTTATACTGTTGAGCCTGTAAAGATGAGGCACACAATAATTTTCTTCCCATCTCTAATGACTCTGAAAAAATATCACTATTTATATCCAGATCTACAGACCATCTGTTGACCCATTTCTCCATGTCATCTTTCTTTAATTTTATCATCTCAGAGTAAAATCTCTTTATAGTACAGTCGGAGCCTGTTTCTGTAATATCCATTAATACATTTCTATCGAACCCCAAGGTCCCTCCTCTCTTATTTATTAAACAGCTCCTAATTTGGAGATATTTAAAGAAGTGTTTTGTGTCCAACGCGTATCGAGCCTGTAGTTCTACAAATTGCAAAATACCTTGGGGACCCTGAATGTCTCCAATCTTTCTTATCCCCCGCCTTTCCCACTCTTGAAATACAGCTCCCGAAAAGACCCCGCTAGATAGAGAGGGATTATTTTTGAGCCTAGTGTAAAAATTATATTTCCCAATTCCTATCTTTTTCGCAATTCCCTTCCAAACATTATAGGCAGCAATTATGGTCTTAAACCTTGTTCTCTTGTAATAACTTTCCTCATTGAATCGCAAAAAAATATTTTCCACATTTTGACCTAAAACCAAACCATGAATAGCAAGTGAACCAACAATATCCCATCCATCAACCTCAGCCCCCCCGACCAAACCCAGCATGTTTTGGAATGCAGCAGCCCAGTAATATACTTTTAAATCTGGCAAAGACCAACCCCCGCGCTCCCGCGGGAGCGACATATATCTGAGTGCCCTCCGAGTCTTTCCTTTAGCCCATATAAAGCGATTGACCATTTGCTCAATTATCTTAAACCACTTATTTTCGAATAAGAGTGGGATTGCCCTAAATATGTACAAAAATTTTGGCAGTATCATCATTTTAATAATATTGACCCGGCCTACTAGTGATAGATGTAGGTTTTCATAGCGATCCAAATCCTTCTTTGTTTTTCGTATTATGGGAGCAATATTATTTTCTACCAAATTATTCAAGTCGGCTGTTATATTTATTCCAAGATAAGTCCCTGCCTGAACCACACGATTATCGTCACATATAGTCACTGGATTTTTAATAATCTGAGTCTTGGATGCGTTTAGAGCGTACCCCGATATCCGGCCAAATCTGCGGGCCTCTTCTTCTATAAAGACGGTTGCCTCCGTGGGGTTTGGTGTTATCACCGCCACGTCATCAGCATAGGCCAATATTTTACAAGGTCCCAACAATGTTGGCAACGGAGCTATCTCTAAACAGAGATCTAACTTACGGATCAGGGGGTCCATATACATAGCGAATAATAGCGGGGAGCATGGGCACCCCTGCCGTGTACCCCTTTTAATTGAAAATTGCCCTGTAGTGCCCCCATTGACTCTTAAAGCCGCCACCGGTTCATTATATAAAGTTTGTAATGCTTTTATAAACCCGCCCCTAAGTCCAGATCTTGCTAAAATATACCACAGATAGTCCCAGGAGACCCGGTCAAACGCTTTCTCTGCGTCCAGAAGCATTACTGCCATTGGGTCTCCTGTGACCTCGGCGGCATCAAACAGTGTGACTACTTTCCTAGTGTGGTGGGTCGTACCTCTACCGGGAATGAAGCCGTGTTGATTAGGGCAAACTAAGGCACTTATTACCTCTGCGAATCTTATTGCCAGCGTTTTTGAGTATATTTTAGTATCGTTGTTCATTAATGTAATGGGGCGGTATGACCCAGGCTCATCGTGTGGCTTGCCTTTTTTCAGAATTAGAACAATGTCGGCCCCCCCCCACGACTTTGGTATAGACTGACCGGTCTGGGCAGATTGGATCACTCTGGTTAGTTCTTGAGACAACACTCCCCAGAAAGTTTTATAAAATTCTAGAGGTATCTGATCGGGACCAGCAGCCTTTCCTGAGGGAAGTTTACCCATGGCTCCCTTAATCTCTTCCGCATCCATCTGAGTTTCTAATCTACCTGCTTCCTCATCAGTGATCCTCTCAGTTGGTATATTCTCCAAATAATCCCTGATCTCTTCCTTACTGCAGGGGGATTGAAAATCATATAGGGTTTGATAAAATTTCCTAAATACTTCCCTAATCTCTTCCGGGTTTTTTTGCAGGTTACCATTCCCATCTCTAATCTCCCTGACAGTACCGGCGGCTGCTATCTGCCTGGTACGCATAGCGAGTACATGCCCAACTTTTTCGTTATATTCATAGCACTTCTCCCTACGAGTTGTATAGATTACTGCCGCCTTTTTTGCCAACTCATCTTCAGCTTCACTTTTAGCTTTTATTAGATCTACTATATGCTGTTCCAGTTGTTCCCCTCTAATAACACCGTTATTAAGTTGTTCCTCTAATTCTAAGACGGCTCTCTCTAACTCTCTTTGTCGAAGCCCTTCCATTTTACGTTTGTGAATGCTATAACTACATGTTTGTCCCCGGACACCCGCCTTGAAGGCATCCCAAATAGTCCCCACCGATGCGCTCCCTTTATTGTACTCAAAAAACTCGGTGATCCATTTTGACATATGTGAAATATAATCTTCTTCTATAAGAAGTCTTCTTTCAAAAGTCCATACCCGGTTAGGTCTTATTTTTCCTTTTAAGTTTATAGTCAAAATTACTGGGTTGTGATCACTCAGAATTCTTGGGAGCCTATCGATATTAACTAGTGGTATCAGACTGTTAGAGATCAAAAAGTAATCGAGTCTGACACAGATTTGATGTGGCGCCGAGAAGTATGTAAACCCTTTCTGTTCTGATCTAATTGTCCCCCAAACATCATTCAGGTTGTTACTGAGCATGAGGTCTACGAGGGCCTTATATACTCTTTTCTTGCGGCCTTTGTAACCCCTATTTTGCCCGATTCCTAAACCGTCTGCCCCATTAATATTCAAATCTCCCCCTATAATAACCTGTGGGGGCCAAGCAGCCAGCTCAGAGTCTAAGAACTGTAATACCTCCGGATCATCCTGGGTAGATCCGTAAACTGACACCATTGTTGTCCAAACACCGTCTATCTCTATCTCTACCATGGCCCATCTTCCCCATTTGTCCCCTAGTTTTCTCCCTGTTATCAAATTCTTGCTCCTTGACAAGATAGCGACACCTCTGTTTTTCGCGCCTTGTTTGGAGCTGACTAATAAGTGAAAACCCAACTGATTCAGACAATACTCCTGCGTGCTCATTATGTGTGTCTCTTGTAAAAAAATAAAATCCACATTCATCTGGCGTAGTCGAATTCCTATCTTACACCTTTTATGGACATCATTTAGGCCGCATACATTCCAAGTTGCTAACCTAAGTGTCATCCCTGATTTTTCCAGAGCCATCAGCTGTCTGTTCACTTGTACTCATTATTTTAACGAGAATCATCTTCATTAGGTCAAATATAAACAATGTAAAAATATTCATTTCAATATTTCCTTCCTTAGAACTTTGCTTCTTTATCACTTTTTCCAACATGCGCCCAACATATCCCCTACAAATTCCGATACCATTGTGCCCTGTCTCTGTATTCACCCTCCCACCCCCCAGACAGCCCTCCCTCAGAATCCCTCCCCCCCTACGGGCAAATGGGTCCATAAGACCCATGTGTGGCTGGAGCATACCACCGGGTTGTCTCACCCACCCCGTCCCTGACTTTCCTTAATTATAAACATCGTTCGGAATGCTCGCCAAAGCTCACCCATAAAACAAGACAAACAAAGGAACGAATCAAATATGCAATCTCTCAAGTTTTCCTGAACAGCTACTTCCCAGTTAAGTGATAGCATTGCAATAAGCATTGTGCTTACATCCTCAGACCATGCACAGACATTTCCCACATTTCCCACATTCCACAGAACCGACAGTAAACTAGAAGAAATAGCATGTATAAATAATCCTCAGATACCCTTCATTTAGCATTTCAGTGGTAGTAATCTAATTATTGCTAGCTATACTACTACCTTACTTTCCTTTTACATACCACTCTTGCGCTGTCCTCTCCCCCTCTTTTTTTTTTTTTTTTTTTTTTTTTTTTTTTTACTTTTTATGCGGTATGGTTCTGACAAATCCAGTTTGTGGATCTTCGATCTCCAAAACATTGCGTTGGGATTTTTGACGACCTCTATTCTCTCTCAGAAAATTAAGATATTCTTCCGCCATTATTTCTGAATGAAACACTCTGAAATTACCCCCTAGACCGACTTTCAGACGTGCAGGAAACAAAAGAAAAGCCTCATAGCCTATATTTTGAAATGGGGTGATGAGCTGCCTCATCCGCCACCTTCTTTCTACGGTGGCGTGGCAGAAATCAGGACGGGCAAAATACTCAATTTCCTTATGGGAACGTTTAGAATGAGGTTTTGCCTTGTTAATAATTTCCTCCCGCAAAAGAAAATTACCGACATACAACAAAATTGCACGGGGCTTGCCCTGATTTTCCTTTCGTGCCAACGGGAATCGGTGTGCTCTTTGTATCTCGTGCTCCCAGTCCCAAGAAGCCAAGTCGGGGAATGCACCCTTCAGCAATTCAATTACAAAGGCTCGGACATCCCCACCCTCTTTTCCCTCTTGAATTCCAATGAGTCTGACATTGTTCCGTCGTTGCCTGTTTTCAAAATCCTCTAGCTTCCAGAGCATGTCAGCAGTTGTCTTGTCCTTATCATCGCCAGCATCTTTCAATTTAACAAAGTCATCTTCCAATTTGCTGGTTCTGGCCTCGATCTCAGAAACTCTCCCAACCATTTCCTCATATAATTTATTAACTTTGTGGAGAGAGGATTGTATCTTTTTATTTGCATGTCTGGCCCTCCTGCTGGCTCTCTGACTCTCCACACGTGCCTCAGACTGGATCTGTTTTAAAGTTGAAAAAAGAACTTCAAAGTTTGAGGCGCCCCTATCGACGCCCCCCTCAGCTCCCTGAGAGGTTGGTTCCTGAGCACCTGTATCCGTAGCTATAGTTGCCACAGTCTGAGTTGTTCCACATTCAGCTGAGCTATCCCAAATTAACCTTTTGACAACTGGTCTCGCCTGCCCTCTATGAGGTTCCTTAGATTGTTGCAAACGCCTTTGGTTCTCATTTTTCGGCTTGTCCTTATATTTGGCATTTTTGGTTTTTATAGTCTTTAGTGCCTCTCTTAAGTCTTTTTTTGCTTTTGGTCTTGACACTTTTTGTACGGTCTGGTGCTCCGTTGATTCTGTATCACTTTCTGAGCTACTTGAATCTTTGTCCAATCCGGATAGATTAGTTTCTGAGCCTGAATAATCCACTGAATCTGAAGTACCTGATTCCGGATTCGTCATAGAGGGGTCCGAACCGCTGACTCCGCTTCCGTCTAAATTACCTTCTTCATCCTCTTCATCATCTGCCTCATCATTCCCAGTAAAGAAGATCTCCTCGCCAGGTGATCCCAACATTTGCTCAGGAAGACATTGGATAGGTTTGCATGCCTGTACCTGTATCTGCTGCTCTGTTGTAGTCCCGATCCCCATTTCCATAACCTGCACCCCACTATTGCCCCCAGTGGGGGGGTTGTCCACAAGAGCAACCACATCATTACTCACGGAATCAGGATCGCGCTGCCCAATCCTCATGAAATCTGCAGGTGTAGCTTTAAGACTGTTTTCCCCTTCTGTAATATCCAGACGGAGCTCCTGGCCCTTTAACTCTATAGCCACGCCCCCTGCTGCTTCTGCTGAAAGATCGTCCTCTCCCGCGGGTTCTGTAACGTCATTTTGCCGAGTAAGAGGCATTAGGAAGCTGACTGTGCTCCCCGGGCTCCCTGCACCATCGGTAGCTGCCTCCAAGACGCCAGCGACAGCAGCGGGACCCACAGTGACAGGTCTGGCAATTCCGGCATCCGCATGGCCCAGCCTCTTTCCACACAGAGCAGCCAGCGTGGGAACAGCAGCTTGCTCCTCCACCATCTGCACACCCACGACTCCTGCAGGTATGAAAGACTCCACAATGGTAGTTTGCCGGTATACCGGCTCCTTTCCACACGTCTCAGCCGACTTTAAATCAGATTGTCCTTTGCGGGTACGTGTGCTTTCCGCTTTCCCCGCTCTTGTTGTAGCCCTTTCCCGCAGCTTCCGTGCTTTGGCTTCTTTAGCTTCTTTCGCTGCCTCGCGCCTCATCTGCGCTTTAGTCCTTGATTTAGCTCTCAAGCTGGAGGCTGAGGCTCCTAATCCGTCTGCTGATGTTTCATCTTCCTCCTCCGAGGGAGCTGGGTTAAGATTTTGTTTACTGATGCGATATATTTTAGGCGCCATCGCTCTGTAATAGTAAGATCGTCCCGCCTGAAGTGACCTTGTAATTAGGGCAGCAAGGGATTCCAGTAGGACTTTACCGTTGATCTGTTCCCTGACCAGCGGAGAATCCTTTAATAAAGAAGGCAAGTCCGCAAAAACGCCAAACATTGCATCCGCAAACGGAGGGTATATTGCTGAGCTATCTTGCTCGAATAGACCACTACATATTACGAGGCTCGTTCCCTTGTCTTTAGAAAAAAACGGTGAGCATTCGTTCCATCAATAAGTCTCAGGAGCAGGGTAGGGTGCGACCTTCCCCTACGGCCTCTCGGCAGCCATCTTGCCCTCCATCGTGGTGTTTTTCGATGTGATGGTGGTTGTGCTGCTGCAGGAGAAGTTGCCTCTGGAACAGGAGAATGGACCTACCATAGAGTGTGATGCTGCATGGTAGTAGTGTTTGCTGGGGTGCCCAGTGTTTAGGCACCAAGGATGGCAGCGTCATACCTGCAGGTGGGCCGGGAACCAGTGGTATTGGTGCCGGGTGAGGTCCATGTGCAGATGGGTTTAGATGGGTTTGACTTTGTTGCGCCCGCTGCATGCATTTGCAGTGCACCCATGCTTCAGCCTTCATTAAATAGGTCCTGGGAGGGGGAAGTGTACTGGGTGGTGGGGGGAGGGGCTAGAGGGAGGATGGAAAGCAAGGATAGAGCAGCGGCACAGGAGCACAAGGGTGGGGAAGAGTGGGAAGGCAGCGAAAACAAGTGGCAAACAGAGTAGAGGGCACAAAGATGCAAATAAGGCAAACAGAGGATGAAGGAAAGTACCTCTCTTTAACATGGTTATCCTCCAGTTTTTGCTTGGAACACAATGTGTTTTTGACTGAACGCACCTGGTCCCTGCTGACTAGGTTCCCAGTGCCAGAGCTCTTTCCAAAAATGGTACCACAATTGCCAACTTCAGCAACCCCTAGAATTCCCTAAGAAATGGTACTCCTGGTACCAGGGCTTTGGGAATGAAGAGGGTCCACTTGGACTGCATCACAAATTGTGCCACCCTAGGGACACCCCACCAAGACCATGCAAACTGCCATTGCAGGCTGCATGTCTTGGTGCAGAGAAAACCGTAGCGTCGACATGCACACATCCTGTGTGCTGTACCCCCAAATACTGCATGAGGTATAGGTAAGTCACCCCTACTGCAGACTTTATTGCTCTGAGGCAGGGTGCACTATACCGCATGTGTGGTCATATCTGCCTGAGCAGAAATGACCCTACAATATTCCAGTCCATTCTTGGATATTGTAAGTGCACAGGGAAATCATATAGGGTACATGGGCTGGACTCCTGTCATTACGGTTTCCCAGCACAATGATGGCTTTGCTGTACTGTGATGTTTGGTACACAACATCTCATCTTAAGAAATCCCCACTGATGGAAGTGTTGGATTTAATAATAAATGCACTAATGTGTTGTCTAACTAGTCTTAGTCAGCCTGCTACCACCAGACATGTTTCTAACTTCATGGGGTGAGAACCTGTGCTCTCAGAGGCCGGGAACAAAGCCTGCTCTGGGAGGAGGTGCTTCACACCTCATCCAGGCTGGTATGGTATCCCAAGTAGGGAAGCTCCAAAGGTGATGTCACCTTACAAATTCAAATCAGGCATCCTAGATAGTGGAGGATGATGACCCCCCTATCCTTTGGCAGGAGGACAGGTGGGAAAATTGGTTAGATTTGGAGGTGGACCCACATTCAGCCAGCACCCGCCCTAAGGTGGGACATGTGTTGTGAACCCCACTTTTCAGTTTCCTCCATCATGTTCAAGAGGTAATTAGTCTATTAGGGCCAGGGTTGTACCCACTCCCCAAAGGAAGTAGTCACATAGAGGGTGTAGATACCCTAAAGATAGGTAGCCCATTGGCTACTACCTGTTTCCCATTGTAAATGCCCCTCAATTGAGCATTTAGTTGGTGCCCCTGGACCCTGAACTTTAGATTGAATGGACCTAAGAAGACAATGGACACAGAAGGACTGTTGACCCGAGAACAGAGTTCCTGCTGCAGAATTTTGGCACAAAACCCTGCCTGCTGCCTCAAGGACTTGACCATCATGGTGTGCTGTCACGTCCTCCTGCTGTGAGGCCTCCAATAATCCTGGAGCACCTCCAGCCCTTCACCAATCACCCGAGAACTTCCTTCGAGAAGAGGAGCTACTCCCCTGCACTCTGCAAGCATTGACCCAGCAGAGTCTGACTTACTGGCTTGCTGCTCCCCAGCGATGCAGCAACTGAACCATAAGTGGCACACCAGTTCCAGAGCATCATATCCATCCCCCCACCAAGTCAGAGGACACCAGGACCTACCAGAGCCTTGCAGTAGCAATACCCATGGTACCCACAGCACTTGCATCCGACATCGAGACAAAAAGTCCAATCCCGATTCCAACTGCCCAGGAAGTAAGCACCTATCAAGGGACATCAAGCCCCCTGAGAACCACTTCATGAGTGGACCAATCATCCAGAAATCATTCCTGCAATATGTCTGCCCATGACTGTGAAGACCGCTTTGATGCACAGAACCCGGCTGACCTACCTACATTACACCCAGACCACTCAGCCTGGGTACCGACAAACCAGCTGTGCTCCTGTGGTTCTGAAGCCCTTGCAACCTGATCCCTTGTATTGAGTACTTATTTGTAAGTCCCTCTGTGCAGCCTGTTTGTAGGCGTCTCTCCTTCTCGAAGAGCACCAGCTACCAATGACCTCAGCACTCTGCTCCAGGGCAAATCTGGGATGCTCCGGACGTTTATCTGGTGGAACATTGAACCTTGGCTTACTGCTACCCAACCTCCGAAGGTGAACCCCTAGAAATGACTGTGCAAATTTATATGCATTGCTTTATTTTGTCCCATAGGCTATCATTGTGTATGCACCATAGTGAGTTTATTTACGAACTTTGAAAAATCATAACTAAAAAGTATTTATCTGTGAACAAAGTTCTTGGCCTGAGAAATTATATAAAAATCCGTATTAATTTTGTAAATTGGTCTTGGATTGATTCTTGAGTGTGCGTCTCTTTTATTGCCTCTGTGAGCACAACAAATGCTTAGCACTACCCTCTGATGAGCCTAACTGCTTACCCACACTACCACAAATAGAGCATTGGTATAATCTACTTTTACCTCTGTCTACCAGTCTGGGACCCACTGGACTCTCTGCACAGGGGATAGAAAGAGGCAAATAAGGCAAACAGAGGAGTAGAGAACAGAAAAAGGCAAAAAAGCAGCAAACAGAAGAGTAGAGGACAAAAAAGAGGTTCATAAGGCAAACAGAGGAGTAGAGGAAAGTAAGAGCCATGGAAAAGGGGCAACTGTGGTAGTAGCGGCTGGCAGAGAGCAACGGGTGACTGTTCAGGAGCCCGACAGCTACCTGGAATGCTGGGCCAAGGAACACTAACCAGGTCCATCCAGGTCAAAGATTTTACCTTCTGGCTTAAGTCCTTTAAGTGCTAATCCACCACAGGAGAACAATTCTAAAACCCCAGGACCTCAGGAGAGTCCTGGAGACTCAGGAGAGTCCAGTTTAGTTGCAGGAAAAGGCTTCTTGCAGCTTGTTGTGTCCCTGTGGTTCGAATAGGAAGTCAGCCTTCTGACCCTTGAAGACCACTTCTTTGTCCTGGGTACGAGAGAGCAGGTCTTGTCCTCTAGGGCTCTTCTCAGGTTGCAGACAGCCGGTTCAGTCCTCTTCAATCTTCCTCACGTCCAAAAAGTGTTCTTAATTGGGTGCCTGGAGAAGCCAAATTTCTGCCTGGCATAAGGAAGTGGTGGAAATTCCCCCCGGGAACACCTGGGTAATGGGGTAAAGGTTCCTGGTGCTAACCCTACCCTCTTTTGGCATTGTCAAGGTGGCCAAAGTCTTCGGCCACTAGGTATGGAAATTTCACATTAAACTTTTACATGTCCTATTTTTAAATACGCTTCCTTATGGGCAATAAGTCGTACTTAGAAGTGATATATTCAAATTTAAAAGGAATGCTTATGTCGGTCAAACAGGGGTTATTTTGACAGGTCAAATTTGTAATTTAATCCCTTACAGGCAGAGGATGATCCGTTAACGTCTTCCTCACTACCCCGCAGTGCTGAGGATGTCAACAGGTTGTCCTCTGCGGGGTCGTGGGGGAAGTTCCATTTGCCATACTAGAGACTTCCCCGCATGGTGGTTGTAGTGGGGGTTGATGCGGAATCACTTCTGCACCAGCCCTTGACCTTCCCCCACCCATCAGTAAGGTCAGCGCACTACACAGCACACAGATGTCACATATCCGATTAGAAAGGGCGAAGAGGAACAGGTAAGGAAGCTCCCTGCACATCTGTTTTGTTTGCCCCTCCAGCCTACTTTTAACATTTTAGAGAAGCTTTGCTGGGAATTTGATTCCTGCTTGTGGATCCCAGATGCACCGTGATCCATGAGCAGGGACCACTAGACACCAGTGCTGTTATTATTTTACATTGGCAGGGGGCATATACTGTATAGTTGTCTTTTCTTTTATGGAGGCATTCGGCCCCAGAGGTGGGGCACAGTCGGCCCTTCCAGAGATGGGAAAATTTGGCAGCCATATTTATTTTAGTTTTGAGCTGTCTAGGGTCTTTCCAGCTTTCCCTAGACAATATAAACAGTGTACAAAGGCTTCACTGGAAAGGGGAGGCTTTTCCCTTTTCAGTAATGTCTTTTTTTAAATTGATCCTTGCTCATGGATTCCAGTAACACTTAGATCCATGTGCAGTGACCACTTGAAATCAGGGATGTTGTTATTTTAGAAAACGGGGGGACCATAGTCGAGCCCCTGCCCAGCGGGAATATATATTATATATTTGTGTTTTACATATTTGTATTTCGTTTTCTGCTGCCTGGCATCTACTCGGATTTCCAAGGCAGCACAAAAGGTATAACTGCTCCCTTGGAGAGGAGAGAATTCCTCCAACCAGCGATGCCCTGGTGAAACAGATACCTGCTCACGGATCACAACTGCACTGAAATCCATGAGCAGGTATTCCACTGGACACCAGGGATATCTGTAGGTGGTCTCCACCCGGGTGTGGTCAACCCTTTATTTATGTATCTATTCCTTTCTGGGGTAGGTACCCCATTGGCCACTGAGGTGGTGCCCAAATGGCCCCTACTTTGAAGTGAAAAAGTGGCTGCCATTAATTTAAATTAAACCAAGGCGTTTCTGGTCCCTTCCTACTCACAGGTGGATCTCTGCAGGTGTTAATATATTATATTTAGTTGTTTTTCCTTCCATGTGGGGCTCATTGGACCCCCTGCAGAATTTCACTCAATGATTAGTATGACATTCACATTTTATTTACACCTAGAAAAGCTTAGATCACAAGGTAGTGGTGAACCTACTTCAGCCTGTGACCAGTCATTAAGTCATCATTTTAGCAAGGCCACAATATTTTAAGAGGCCATGGAAGATTGTCTGAAGCATAGCCCTATGCTATAGGAGCAAAAGTAATATATGTATGGCTAAATAACTGAGCAGTGGCTGAAGTGTATTCAGCGATTCTGTGTAGACTTACTATATGAATGGCACAATAACAGATAAATGGCTGAAGTGAACTATATAGTGTGATCACAAGAATAACAGTCTCAAACTTGCACTTATCTGACACAAAGAATTTCTCCAAACATCTAACGCTGAAAAACTGCTCCAAACCTCCAACGTTGTCAAAACCCCTCTAGAAAAATTAAGAGAAAAAGATATGAAAAATATTAGTCTATGTTGCAACACACTGCAAGACAAGCTCCTTGTGAAGGAGCAGAATCGGGTTGCTCACAATAATGTTAGCCATTTGCGATGTGTGCCCCTCTGCCTCCAACCACCACAGCCCACGTCAGGCACTGACCAGTTCTTGCGTTATTCACATTTTACTTTCCCCCAGCACACCTGTGCTGGGGGAAAGTAAAATGTGAATAACGCAAGAACTGGTCAGTGCCTGACGTGGGCTGTGGTGGTTGGAGGCAGAGGGGCACACATCGCAAATGGCTAACATTATTGTGAGCAACCCGATTCTGCTCCTTCACAAGGAGCTTGTCTTGCAGTGTGTTGCAACATAGACTAATATTTTTCATATCTTTTTCTCTTAATTTTTCTAGAGGGGTTTTGACAACGTTGGAGGTTTGGAGCAGTTTTTCAGCGTTAGATGTTTGGAGAAATTCTTTGTGTCAGATAAGTGCAAGTTTGAGACTGTTATTCTTGTGATCACACTATATTACACTCTCATAGCATTACATTCCTTTACTTCATAGCATACCCTTTTGCCACTCCCACACAGCAACAATTTCTGCAAATACCTCTATATTCAACCTGGCTCAGAAGGTTTTAGTTAGAAAACAGAATAGCATCTTGTTGGGTGACTACTTCTGAGGTTCTAACTCGAATAATTGGAGGAGACCAAGTTCAATGGAAGTTTCAATGTGGGACTTCCATTGACCCTGGTTTGATCCATTCCTGTTGCAGGCCTTAGGCCCAGCCCCACAAGTGGGGCAGCATTTTTATCGGGACAAGTAAGATGAGGCTGGGTGGAAGGAATTCTGTGGATTCCTGTAGATTCAAAAAGTTTCCATCACAGAAACAAAAGGAAAAGGCAAAGTTTGTGGTTTGCATGGTATTGAGGGTAGGAAAAACTTGTGGGATCCACGCATGGCACACCACCCTGCAATCCCCTGGTTGTCTGCTTTTTAAAAATGTATGTGGCTTGTAGGTTTGCATGGCTGGAGTCACAGCACATCCCCAAATACCGCAGCTACATCTATTGCTTATCTGTCAACACAGCCCTTTAGGGCCTTTTGAGTTTTGGTCTCTTGGCCCACCCACACAAGTGGAGAACCATTCATATCCGGAGGCATGTGGGAACTCAGTGTGGTACGACATTTATGACTCTTCATAGGTTCCAGAGCATTCCGCCACAGAAATGTGAGGAAAATGTGTGTTTCTTACCGAAGTTTGAGGCTTGCATGGGCTTCTGAGTAAAAATACCTAATAAGATCCGTACAAGTCATGCAACCCTGGATTCCCCCAGATACATACTTTTCATAAATGTGCAAGTTTGCTAGGTTTCCCTGTGTGCCGGCTCAGCTAGGGAATACAAATTCACTGCGCTACCTACTTTGCAACAAAAGGGTCAGTTTTGAGTTGAAAAATGATATGTATACATGCTGTGTTTTGGGCCATTTCCTTTCACGGACACTAGGCTTACCCACACAAGTGAGAGACTATTTTTGTCAGGAGACCTGGAGGAATCCAGGGTGGGAGGACGTTTGTATCTCCCAAAGATTCCAAAACTTTCCATCGCAGAAAAGTGAGGAAAATGTTTTTTTTAGTCAAAGTTTGATGTTTGCAAGGGATTCTGGGTAAAATACACTGGTGAGAGTCATCTTGGATACCCCTAAGTGTCTAGTTTTAAAAATGTTCAGTCTTGCTAGGTTTCCCTAGGTGCTGACCTAGCTAGGGTCTGAAATCTACAGCTACGCAGAACGGAAAAAAAGGTTGGTGTTCAGTGGAAAAACATGATGCATTCATTTTGTGTGTTAGGCCCTTTTCCCTTTGCAGACACTAGGCCTACCCACATAACTGATGTACCTTTTTTGTTGGGAGACTTGTGGGAGAATAGAATAGCAGAACATTTGTTATTACCCATTGGATTTTGCTGCATTTGTGCCTTTTAAATGTAAGTCAGTTTTTAAGAAAGAAGACATTTTAAAAAATACTCTCTAAATCATAAACTAGTATGGGTGCTCATAATTTCAGAGATGTACAAATACCCACTGCTTTTAAACTCCATATATTCTGCCCATTTCAGAAATACATAGGGTTTCTGGATACCCATTTCTCATTCTACATATTTAACCATATAAATTGGTCTATACTCTCTGTCCAATGAAAAACCATTGAACGGTGCAATTCAGTTGTTGGCTCTGGGTACCTTGGGTTCTTGGACAACCTACAATCCCTATATATCCCCACAACCGCAAGGGTCTAGTGAACATAGTGGTATGTTGCTTTAAAAATGTGGCCACTGCGCAAAAAGTTAGTTAAAAACGTTGTGACAATTGGCCATTTTTTCATACTCATTTTCAATATTTCTTTATTTCAACAGTTATTTTCTTTGAAAAAACCTGTAGAAATCTACATATATGACACCTTGCGGAATTTGAAATTATGTTTAAATTGCAGAAATCTATAGCTTTCCTAGATCACACATGGATTTCACACTGGTTTCCACCACAAACTGGAACTAGGTTGAGAGAGAAAAAAATGGGAAAAAAGGCTACTTCTTTGAAAAATTCCAAGATTTTAGTACACAATTAGGTTCATTGATTCAGCTCTGCATACTCCTGAAAGCTGGTAAGATGGTGACTTTAGAGCAGCAAACAGTTCATTGATGTCATTTCTTGGAAAAAATGCACAGTTTCACCTGTAGCACTTTTTTCCTATTTTTCTCAAAAAAATTAATGTTTTTATATTTGGCGTATTTTCTCAGTCCTCTATAGGGGAATCCACAAACACAGGGTACCTTTAGAATCTACAGGATATTGGAAAAAAAACACGCCATTGTGGCGTGGATACTTTACGTGCAAAAAAATGTACGGAGTCCTAAGCAAGAACAACCACAAACAGTCAAAAGAGGGCCCAGCAGTTAAGGGGTTAAAACTGCACAACCAGGCTACAATGGTAGGCCTGGAGACATACTTTGCAATGCCACTTCAGTAGATGGCACAGTGAGTGCCGTAGTCCACTAGTAGCATTTAATTTACAATCGCTGTGTACACTTGGTATCATAAACTAGAGACATATGAGCAAATTAAGGAGGCGCATAATCACTTTACCACTGTTTAGCAGTGGTAAAGTGCACAATAGTAAGCAAAAATAGGGTTCACCAAAAGGCAAGAATAATAATCTGTGCTGACCCTACAGAAAGGACAACTTTCCAAAAGGGTATTAAATATCTCCCATAAAACTTGTATCTTCAGCAACAGGAGCATTGGAAGGATTTAGAACTCCATCATGATCTGGCAGTGCTTTTGTGACATTTGAAGGGCTTGAAGACCTGACTCATCAAACAAAATCTTGATGCAGTGTTACACCATGAAATGTGGGCTTCTGCTGTAAAGAAGCCAATCTGTCACCCTGATTTACTTGCTGTTACAGTCCATTCTATTAAACTGGACCATAACCACCTCTCTCACACACCCTCCATTTTGCCCTATTCTGTTCTCGAAACGCCCTCCTCTTGGACAGAACTCTATTGTTTTGTAGCTACATTTGTACAACATACTTTTACAAACACCTAAGACATGAGATTGAGGCTAAAAATGACTATGCGTAGGTACAACAGTGTTAAATGGTATGCTGCAGAGTAATAGAATATTTCCTTAATTTCACTGAACTTCAAGCCTTTACCAATAGCTGGCCTGATGGTAATTAAAAAAAAACATAATTCCATACTTTCTAGAACAAGGGAACGTGAATCTCCACTTACTGGAGTCAAATGATAATTATAGTGTCAGAGAACTTGCAAAAATACAGGAAGAAAGCAATATTAATGTCTTGAAAAATTATCTTGAAATTATGAATCCAACAAAACATATGGTTTAGAGAGAAAGCTATGTAAATTGTTCTCCAAGAGTCATTTGAAATGCTATATTAGTCAACTAAGGTGCCTAAGAAAATGTAAACAAAGTCCCTCAATTGTGGAATGAATGTAAAATGTGGAATCTTCTCAACAAACTATTTTCTTTAATGTTGTGTATCAAAGTGCCAACCAGTCTCTTGCCCTGAAAAGCTGCCCCTTTTCGCTGTACCACTACAATGACCCTCTTCCCTCCTCACCCTTCTGTTCCACTTCTGTTCGTTCCTTTCTCTTCCCTTCCTTTCCTTCAACTCACCTTCCCTACCCTCTGCTCCCTTCCACTCCCGATTCATACTGAGGCGCAGTTATCTCCCCAATCCAATAAGGAAGAGGAAATCCCTTGCCTGAAAACTACTGCCTCATCACACTGCTAGCCAATGAAGCAAAATGCTTTGCATCTCATGTCCTAGATGACCTGACTGTCTGGGTGGACATACATCAAATAACCCTAATAACACAATCTGGTTTCAGGGGGAGTTCTTGCACAATCACTGACATCTTCGCCTTGACCATTATACTGGATCAAATTGGAAAGCAGAAATGTACGACCTATCTCTCCCTTGTTGATTATAAGTTGGCTTTTGACTGTGTAAATCGAGCAAAGCTCTGATGGAATCTTAGGGCTTGGAACATTCTTTCACACCTGCTCAGAGCCATCGAGTCACTTCACCCTCAAACAAGGGTGTCGATCAAAATAGGAGATGGCTCTCTCCTGTCAAGAACATCTACACTCATTAAGGCTTGAAGCAAGAGTGTGTGCTGGCCCCATGCCTTTTTAACCTCTTCATGGCTGACCTCTCACCGGTCCTTGATGAAACCAGTTGCCACGCTCCCCATCTTGGCACACTAGCACTGAACCACTTACTACACAAAGATGACGTGGTCCTAAGTAGCCTAACCAAAGTAGGCCTGCAGAGAATGATAAATACACTGCAATTGCATGCTACATAAAATGACCTGGTCATCAATCAAAACAATACCAAGGTGATGATGGTTAGCAGAGCACGCAAAAAAGAAATAATTTAGCATCTTGGAACACACAGCCTAGAAACAGTAAAAGAATGCAAATTCCTAGGAGTGCTGTTAGACAACCAGGGAACGGACAAACAACAGATCTGAGCCAATTTAAACAAGAGCAATGCCATAACCACTGCTATCAACACCCTGCACAAGAATGTGGAAGGCTCGATCCTCTGCTGAAAGTCATGGCATCAAAAATCTTGCCAACCTTACCATATGGCAGTGAGGCCCTGTTCGGTCATGATTTGGCCCTTCTGGACAAGCTCCAAACAATAGTTTAACATTACTTGTTAAGCTTAGTTCAGAGTTCTCCTTCAGGTCATATCTGGCTGAAGTTCTGCTTAATGAGGCAATCAATAGAACAGCAGGGTGCTATTGTCAAGAGCTGCTTTAAATTTAAATACCCAGATCCCAACACTTTAAACAATATCCTGTGGTCTGCAATCAACAACATGGGTTGCTGTAAGAAAAGCAGCAGCCTCAAAGAATACCTGGACAAATCTTTAGTAAATTTGCACCTTGGGAACGTCTGGGCTATAATGTTTTTAAAAATCTAGTTAACTCTGCAGTGGCCAATATTTCTATTCTACAAGACAAGGAGGAGCTCACCTAAAAAAGGTCATACTTGGATGGTCAGTAATAGTTACTCAAAGCTAAATCGGGTGTCATGCCTAGCCAGCACACATTCCCTTCACTTGAGACTAAAGCTGCTGCTGTGTCACTTGGGTTGACCACCCACACTAGCAGAAAACCATGCATGGCTGTACTCTGGTGACAGGTTGTTGTTTATCCAGCTGAAATACAAAGAACCTCCTGCACCTAACCTGCATATGCGTCAAGATGTAAGTGGAGACGAGGCACCTCCTCAAGCCTTTATTATAAAGTAATGACATCCGTGCATGCAGGCAGGCCATCATATCCTGTTTAGAGTCCAACTACCCTATTCTGAACCGTTGCTTCAAGACATTTGTAAACACCTGGGCCAGGCTGATAGCTGGGGAGGAGATACTAACATTAAACCCATGGGCAACTTCTAGACAATTCAAACACACTTTAAAGCTGCTAACTTGCATGTTTGCAACTTAAAAAACATCCCTGTCCCTACCAACATATAAGCCATGATACCCGGGCAAGGATGTCAGCCAAGGAACAGACACCAGCATCAAAACCATGGGAAATCCTGGCAGCCGGCAACATTTTCTATAAAGATTAAAAGCTTGAGTTTAAAGACAGCTGAGTGACTCCCCTTAACCTCTACAAAGCAGCCTGACATGTCTCTTTTAATCCGCACATTTCTATTTTAACTTAGGGTATTGGGAGGCTTCTGGACAAGTTATGTGCCTGATAAACTAGAGCACTACTTATTAACCATTGATTGTATTTTAGTTTTTTTAAGTTAAAGAAAATTTTATTTGATAGTAATAAGAGAGAAAACCAGGTGTCAAAACAAAGTACAATGTGATATCAAGTTAAAGACTCTGAGCAGAATAATACAATCATACAAATGCAAACATTATAATAAAAGATATCTGGGTACAAGATGAGAGAAAAGGAAAAGGCAAAGAGAAAACATGTTAAGCATAAAATATGAAAAGCATGAAACATTGGAAAGAATTAAAACAAAATGGTACAATGGAGGATAAGTGGAATGTATCGAGCGATTAAGGAGGTTTAGGAACTTCCTGTTGTGGAGGCGGAGGGTGAAACAAGTGTTTGCTACATGAGTCCAGATAAAGTGTGACGGGAGTCCATAAGTCCATGCGTTTAGTAGCCATACATGCCGGGAAAACATGAGCAGTATCGAGTCTATGGTTATGGCATACATTAAACCACCACGCCTTGAAGGAAATTTTGGAGAAGTTTTTCCAGTTGACCGTTATTTGTTGGAAGGCAGCGGCAAGTAATAGGTCAACAATCTGAGGTTTTAGATCAACGTCATCCCAGCAAGGGGAGAGGCTACCCATAAAAACATGTGTGTGAGAAAAAGGGATAGAAGTGTGGAAAATTAAATTAATTTGAGCCCAACCCTGTAGCCAAAAACCACGAACATGAGTGCATAAAAATAACATATGAAATAAATTAGCTTGTGGAGACGAACAAGACCAGCATGTGTGGGGAGTATTAGGAAAGCGTTTGTGAAGGTCAGAGGGTGTGAAGAGGAGTCTATTGTAAATAAAAAACAAAGTCTGAGTGAGGGTTGCTGCTCTGGAAGATTTGCGAAGTTTGGTCCAGATTTTGTCCCAGAAGGAAACCGACCAAGAGACAGACAAATCATGCTCCCAGGACTCTTCCACTTTAGATTTAGGCCTTGGAGTCTCGCCAGCGTGAAGGTATTTGTAAATAGCAGCAGCTTTTGGTGCAGTGCGTAAGAAGGAATGAAGTGTGGAAGAGGGAGTGGATGAAGCAGGAGGAGGGCAGGCCTGAGAGAGGTCATTGTATTTCATTAGGACTGTGTTTTTAAGCAATTGGTATTTGCGTGCAAAGGAAGTGGGTAAGTCATAGAGGGAGCGAAGGGTGTCAAAAGATAAGAAAGAGGAGTGAGAAAAAAGTTGGGAGATCCACTGCAGCCCTTGAGTATGCCAGGTTTTCCAAAAAAAGGGTCTGTCACGTATGAGTAAGGACGT
Organism: Lissotriton vulgaris; assembly: GCF_964263255.1. Taxonomy (NCBI): domain Eukaryota; kingdom Metazoa; phylum Chordata; class Amphibia; order Caudata; family Salamandridae; genus Lissotriton; species Lissotriton vulgaris. The sequence goes on along the minus strand of NC_141698.1, from coordinate 328,359,430 downwards.
GTTATGCCATATGGGGGAGGAGAGGAAATCAGCAATGGTAGTAGGAGGTGAATGAGTGGAAGAGAGGAGTAATTTAGTGGTAAACTTATGAATCGGAGTAGAGATAGAAGTGGGTTTGCGAGAGAAGGAGAGGTATTCAGCAAAGGAGAAGGGAGAAAGAAGGAGGCGTTCAAATTTGGCCCATAGAGGACTTGGGGTGTCAGGGTCTTGTAGCCAGAAAGAGGCTTGCCTCAATTGGAACGCCTTGTGTTAGGCTGGGAAGTCAGGAAAGTTAACCCCACCTTCTGATTTAGGACGAATCAGACGTGCTAGAGACATTCGTGGCTTCTTTTTATTCCAAAGAAAGGACATTAAAATAGAGTTGATCTTTTTGAAAAATTTGGAGGGGACAGGGACCGGAATATTGGAGAGGGTATAGAGAATAATGGGAGACAACATCATTTTAATAGTGTCTAGGCGACCCCACCAGGATAGGTAAAGGGGATGCCACTTGGATGTGAGATCCGTTAATTTTTGAATGCATTTGGACATGCACAAGGAAACAGTGTCTGGGATGGTAGGGGTAATATGCATTCCAAGGTACTTGATATTGGAAGGTTTCCACGTGAAATTAGAGGCGGCAAAATCGGGTTTGAATGTGAATTTAGTCAAGGGGAGGATCTCGCATTTATCGTTATTGAGTTTATAGCCAGATATTTGGGAATAAGCATGGACTTCACTGAGAAAGGCAGGAATGGAAACGGAGGGGTTGGAGACAAATAGCAAAATGTCATCTGCATAGGCAGCTAGTTTGATGTGGGAATCTGACAGTTGGAAACCATGGATGGAAGGATTTTGACGGAGTTTGGAGAGGAAGGGTTCTAAGGCCAGATTAAAGAGAAAGGGAGATAAGGGACAGCCTTGGCGAACACCTCTTTTTAAATCAAAAAAGGAAGATATTTGACCGTTGGAACAAACCGCTGCACGTGGGTTAGAATAAAGTAGTGAAATTAATGATATAAAAACAGGACCGAAACCAAACCAATGGAGGGTGTGAAATAGATAAGTCCATTCGACCCTATCAAACGCCTTTTCGGCATCCAGGGCAATGGCCGCAAGGGGATGGGGTAAAAGGCGAGATTTAGAAAGAATATTGAAGAAGAGTCTGGTGTTATCATTTATAAAACGACCTTTGACAAAGCCCGACTGTTCCTCACCCAAGAGGTCTGGAAGAAGAAGGTAGAGACATGCCGCAAGAGACTTTGCAAAGATTTTATAGTCAATATTGACCAAAGAAATTGGCCTGTAGTTTTTGCAATGTTGAGGATCCTTCCCCTCCTTGGGTATGAGGCAAATATGGGCGTCTGAAAAAGAGCCTGAGGAGGAACCCAAGGAAAGGAAGGTGCCAATAAGGGAATGGAGTCTAGGGATAAGGAGCTTAGAAAAGTGGAGAAAAAATTCTACTGTGAAGCCGTCCGGCCCAGGGGCCTTGTCTTTCTGGAGGGATTGAAGCGCTTTGAGTAGTTCTTGTTGGGATATATCAAGTTCTAAGTGAGAGAGGTCAAGTGGAAAGTGAGATGGTTTGTGAATGGAGGAGAAAAATGTATCTAGAGAGTGGGAGGAAGGCTGAGTTTCAGAAGAGTATAAGGTCTTGTAGAAGGAAGAGAATTCAGTGAGGATGTCTGCTTCCGTATGTTTGAGATTGGAATTGGCGTCGTAGATTGATTCAATATTTAATTTATTGTGTTTCACCTTGAGATAATTGGCTAAGATCTTGCCAGCCTTATTCTTGCCTCCATAGAACTTGGCACTAGATTTTAATAGGTACAAGGATGCGTCGTCCGTAGATTTTTTGTTAAATTTAATCTTAGCGCTAACCAGGGCGGTTAGAGTTTGCTGTGAGCGGGGCGTAAAATAAGAATGCTCCAATTTCTTAATATCCAGAAGGATAGCCTTAGTAAAATCGCGAGCAGCTCTACGTTTTTTAGCAACAAAGCCAATAATGAAATCTCTTGCCGCCGCTTTAAAGGCATCCCAAATGGTGTGCTTGGGGACAGGGGAGTTATCATTTAGGGAGAAAAATTCATGGGAGAAGGAAGTGAAGGAGGTAGTGAATTTAGGGTCTAGGAGGAGAGAATTGTTGAAACGCCAGCGTTTAGGGCCTATTGATTTGGGTAAGATGTCCAATTGAACTAATGTGGGGGCATGGTCAGAAAGTAAAATTGAACCAATTTCTGCATGAGTGAGAGTTTGGGCAATGTTGTGGGTAACAAAAATGTAATCAATTCGGGATTGGGAATGGTGACATGGAGAATAGAAAGTAAATTCCTGAAGTTCTGGGTTACATAGACGCCAAGCATCTGTGAGTTTGTGTTGAGAAATAGCTTGAGAGAAGGATTTATGAGATTTGTTAGGGATGAAGTGTGCTTTGGAGTTCCTATCTAGAAAGGGGTCTAGGGGTTGATTGCAATCTCCTGCCAATATAAAATTATCATCAATGAATCTGGTGATGTGCTGGGAAAATGAGTGCCAAAAAGTGGGATCACCAGTGGTAGGGGCATAAACGTTTAGGAGAGAAATTGGAACATTCTTGATAGAGAGTTTGGCATATATCCATCGGCCTTCAGCATCTGATTCCTGAGCAAGCAGGGAATGAGAAAGAGCTTTGTGACATAAAATGGCAACACCATTGCGTTCACCATCCCCAGGAGAGTAGTAAACATCACCCACCCAACTTCTCTTCAGTTTAACAGATTCTTCAGCAGATAAATGAGTTTCTTGCAAAAAAGCAATATCCACATTCAAACGTGCAAGGTGAGATAGAATTTGCTGTCGTTTGATGGGGGAATTAACGCCCTTAACATTCCATGTGATTACTTTCAGAGACATATCAAATGAGAAAGGAGGAAAATGTCATGAGAGAGAAAAAAGATGGAAGAGGAACCCAGAGAAAGTAGAAAACCAAGGAAAGTAAGAAAGTCAGTAAAAGGCAATGCAGGAAAATGATAAATAGAAGGGTGACGAAGAAGGAAAAAGAGCGAAGGAGAGAGAAATAGAATCAGTTGATATAAGAAAAATGAGAAGGTAGACCATGAAGTAGCAAGAATGGTAGGGAAGAATTGATAGGGGAAGAGTTGTCGAGAAATAAGAAAGGAAGACACCTGTGGAATAAAGGAAACTAGTAAACTTGAGAGAGAGAGAATCGCAATAAGGAAAGCGAACATTCGGGAGGAAAGGGAAAACATACTTACGGAGGGTAGAGGCGGGGAGGAATGATCACCAGGGAGAGGAGACGAGGAAAAATGAGTGAGAGGGGAGCGTCAGGCAGAGGAAGCAAGCGTCCAATGCAAGCGAACCGACAAGTCGAGGGGAAAACGCCATACATATTATAAACCTGCAAGAAAAAAGGAGGGAAAACATAAATGAGTGAGACGAATGAAGGAAGAAGAAAACAGAACAACGTTAAAAGACAAAAAAGTGTATTAAAGGTAGCAGTGAACAATACGCGATCATCGAACAGGGATGCAGGAGTAACAGGAAAGAATGAAGAGAGGAACATAGAGACTGAAGTCGCTGGAAAGCCTAGGTAAGGCAGACAGTGATGCAGTCAGCAACAAATAGTAAACATGTAAATTAAGTAAAACAACGGATACACATCATGCAGAAATCATGGAGGGAAAGCTGATGAGAGCTAGAAAAGTCCATATCAGCTGTTTGTGTTGCGTTCAAAAAACTTCGAAGACGGACAGGATCCTCATAAGTCGTTGTCTTGTTGTTGTAAGTAACTCTGAATAAGCAAGGATGAAAAAGGCCGTATCTGGCTCCAATGGCGCGAAGTTCAGGTCGCATGTCCAAAAAGGCCTTGCGTCGACTGGCTGTGGATTTGGCATAGTCCTGCGCAAAGAAGAGATTGGAGCCTGACCATTGAAGACGAGGTGAAGCACGGGCCGCTGAAATGACTTTGAGCAGGTCAGTATATTCCAAAAAGTACATGATGACACCCCTTGGTCGTGAGGAGGGGGAAGAAGCAGAAGGAAGGCGACCCAGTCTGTGAGCTCGTTGGATGTTAAGCGATGTGCCTTCAGGTAGATGAAGAAGCTTGGGTAGAAATGATTTAAAGAAGGCAATGGGGTCGGTCCCTTCACAATTCTCCGCCAAGCCGTAGAGTCGAAGGTTATTGCGCCTCTTTCGGTTCTCCAAATCTTCAACTTGTTTTTGGAGAGAGGAAATCTGAGACTGCATGTGTGACACCTTGGAGGATGACTCAAATGTTCTACAGTAGTCACTCTAGCATCCATCTGAGACCAATTATCAGTAAGGACCTGCAGTTTGGAATTAGTCTCTTCCATAAATGGCTTAAGGGCACGGATCTCTTCAAGTAATAACTACATGGAGACAGCCGATGTGGATCCAGTCGGTGATGGAGGGTCTTTTTTGAGGCGTTTCGTGGTCGCTATACCTGGAGGTTGGATAGGCCGTTCCGTGTTAGACTGCGACATCTGGGTGGCAAGGTCCTGAGAGGCCTCAAGTTGCGCCAATGCAGTGAAGACTTTCAAATTTTTGATAAAAACTCGACGTGGAGTCTTGGGAGTGCGAGAGATTGCCCTTCTTTCCATAAAAAAGAGTTATAAGCAGTGAGGAACGCTTGAGTGTGGAAAGATACGCAAAGTCCCAAAAAAGTAGATGGAAAAAAGAAGAGAAGGCTGTCTATTCTGAAATCAGGTGTGCCAAAAAGTTAGGAGGAGATGTATAGCAGTATTCATGCAGCTGAGTAAAGGAGGCGACACATTGACAAATGAGGCAGAAAAGCAGTATGGCGGTGAAACGCTGATAATTGGCGCAGTATGACGCAAGAGAAGCTCTTCAGACGAGGTGTAATGTGCATGCAATCTGCACACATGAGGGGGGATGCGCCAGCATTTTGCAGAGAAGTGCCATCAATTGTAAAGAAATAAATGCATGAAAGCGTAATGAGTACTGCGTTTATGGTAGAGAATAGGCTGGAGCTGCGCTTACATGCAGGTTATGAGAGGAAGCCTCAGTGGGACAAAATGGCCGCCAAAATTGCAATGTCTAAAAAACGCGCTGAAAATTTATTGAAAGGCGACGTTCCTGAAAGACAAGCGGCAGTGTTGCAATAATAAAGGCAGTGGCTCACCAAGAGCAGGTGGTGGGAGGTGAGGCTTCTCGTTTGGCAGGCATAATCCACGAGCGGATGCTCCGTAGCGAGCGTTGTGGAGATCCAAAATGGCGGTCGCGGCTTTCAGTGAACCGCGTCCGCCGAAAAATGAAGGAATACGGACGTTCCGCCGCTCGGTTGTTGCTGCACGGGGGACCGCCGTGTTGTCCCTGACATCCGAACTGGGAGGAGGAGATTTGCAGGTGCCTGGAGCAGAAAAAAGGTGGCGAAGTCCCTTATCGGCTCGGAGCGCTCACATCCGAGCTGCCGTCCTCGCCGGGTGCCAAGCCACGCCCCCTGTATTTTCGTTTTTAATCTCGCTTGGAGCCTACATTCATCAAACCACTACATTGAATTATAATTCTGCATTTTATATACTTAAATAGGTTGCCTGCCCCTCTTTTCTGTCCTGATGAAGACCCCACAGCAAGGGCTCAACTAACCCCTGCATTACTTAGAGGGTCGAAACGTCGGCAACCGCCCATTGGTCCATCAACTTCACGCCATCAATTGTTTCATTTACTGTGTTATGTGAAGTATGATCCCTTAAACTTAACTGTCATGAACTACAGGTCCACCATACTGTATATGACTAACAAATACAGTGTTGTTGATTCATTGATTTTACTGTCACCTATTCTTCTTCACTACCTCATCCTCACCTGATCACCTACCACCACCTTTCCCTATCCTTCTTGGGGCACTGTACAACCAATTGTACCTATTGATTTATTCTTGTGTATATTTAATATACCCAGTCTCGTTGTGATTAAAACAATGTGGACTCATTTAATGGGTTGTTAATTATTTGCTTTGATTGTTTAACATAATTTACAAATAAAATGTACTTAATTACTTACTGTTGCTCCAGTGACTAAGGTGATTACTTTTTTTATGTTAGTTTATTTTGTTTAGTGTGTTTACAATGATTTGGAGAAATATTGTGACATAATATCAGTGCATACAATAGCAGCTCCACCCATGTTTTTGTAGAAATCTGAAAATCCCATAATGGCGCTGGGGGATAGCAGGGAGGCATTTGAAACTTATTTTGAGGCAGTAGGGGGAGATTTGTATGTGGCCAAGAGAATCCTGGTGATGTTAAATCATAACTTGGGTGCGGAAGGAAGGAATGTGTTGAAGAATCTGCCTATTCCTAGGCCGAGCATCAGATGAAGAAGTTAGCAGACATGAGGGTGAATATGTGAGCGCAATGAAGGCTTAAGGAGACAATTTTGGAAAAAAACAAGTTATCGTCGTGAAGAGACATACGTTTTTCTCTCGAGCTCAACTACCAAGAGAAGCAATAGAGCAATATATAGCTGCTTTAAGAACCTTAGTGGCTTCCTGTAAGTTCAATCATCTTCAAGAGAAAATAATTAGAGGTCAAATGATTAATAAGATGAATAACTTGAAGATCCAAGATAAACCTTTGGGATCGAAGGATTTTCTTTAGAAAAAACAATCAGTGTAGCCAGACAAATGGAAAACACTTATGATGTCAAGGAGCTAAATGTTGGGAACTCTAGGGGTGTACTGGAGCAAGAAGATGGTAAAGATATGAATGTTGTGCAGCATTCCATGTATAAGAAAGATAAAACCATTGTGAGCAAGAACTTAACTGTAATACCTGGTGGAGTTAGAAATAAACACTGTTATGGGTGTGGCAGTAGAAAACTTTTATCTTAGTTCAATACCTGTCCTGAGTTCAGGGCAAGATGTTTTAAGTGCAATAATATAGGGCATTTCTTCCATGTCTGCAAGATGATAAAGAGAGATGGAAAGAAATGTGGGATGAATTGGAACAGAATGATAGAATGGGTGACTGAAGAGTCTGAAGGAAGTGGTATAAAATTTTAGAAGTATCTGGCATAACTAAACAACCAACTAGTACTTGCAATATGTACCATCCAGAGTTTACTGGTGAATGGTGAAGAATTTCTTAGGTGGGTGTATTCTTGTTCTCCTTGCACACTAATAGATATGTCAATTTGGCAGATTTTGGGTATATGAGACCTAATTCCTATGGCCGTGCAAAATGAGGGTTATTATGATGATAAATTACCGGTATTAGATTATTATGTAGCCACATTGGAATATAAAAACAAACTGTGGGCACAGTGTACTTTGTAGAAAAGGGGAGCGCATTGCTGCGTTGGATGGAGCAACGAGAATTGGGAATTGAGTTGAAGACTAATCATCCGAATCAAGTGTTACTTACTGATTCTGATGAGGTAAGTGGGGTGCTAAATTTCCAGTGTTATTTTCCCATAAGTTAGGATGTTTAAAAAAATTGAGCATCACATAGCTTTAAAAAGAGGCTATTCCCAAAGTTCATAAGGTACATAATATTCCTTTAGCATTAAGAATTCAATTGAAGGACAAATTAGACCAGTTGTGTGAGATGGGGGTTGTAGAGCCCATTTATGCCTTGAAATGGCTTTGTGCTGTTATCCTGACTAAGAAAGGTAATGGAAAGTATACATGTGTGTGGACCTAAGAGACTTGAATGAGAACATTTGGATTGATCGGCATCCTGTACAACACATTAATGAAATGTTGATGTCAGTGAAGGTTGCAAAGTGTTTTTCAACACTAGATTTGTAAAGTGCTTAACATCAGGTGTGTTTACATTCTGATTCAAAGCACATTAACCTTGTTCTTTACATCTGAGGGTGCCTATCAATTTGCACGTATGTCATTTGGGCTAGCCCCTGGAACTACAGCATTCCAAAATGGATTCAAGTAATTTTAATGGGAATATTAAATGTTTTATTTTTTCAAGATGACAAACTGGTATGGGGCATTGATAAAAGTCCTCATGATGTGGTTTTGGAAAGTGTTTTGGAAAGCTTACCGAATACAGGTGTGACAGTGGTCATGGACGAATGCAAATTTGTAGTAGAAGAGGTTGAATATTTAGGACATACCTTGTCTTGTTAAGGTGGAAAGCCCACAATGAAACTGGTTGAAGTTATTGAGAAGGCTCCGGCACCCATGGATACAGAACATCTAGGTTCTTTCTTGGGATTGGCAGAGTATTCTTCAAGATGTGTTGATCATTTTTCTGCCAAAGTGCACCCTTTGTGTGATTTAATGGGAAAAAATAATGGCATATCAATGATTGGGGGAATGTCAATTAGTATTTGAAAGAGTAAAAAAATCCATTGCTGAATCTGTGGTGTTGAAACCTTTTGATACTAATGGCAAGCCCATTATAGAAGCAGATGCTAGTGCATCTGGACTAGGGGATGATCTCATGCAAGAGAGTGCGGGTCATGAAAGAGTGGTAGCATTTGTGTTCCCTACATTGAAAGGAGCAGAGTACGTGCCGCACTACAAAATAATTGTTATTGGCTTGCTGGTGGGGGGTTTCAATACTTCAGGGCATTCGTGTGGAGGAACCATTTTGAGTTGTGTACGGACCATAAACACCAGATTGACATCTTTTCCACAAGGGTGGTGGGTAAAGAAACTCCCCACTTTGCCAAATGGATATATAGTTTACAGGAGTTTATGTTAAGCATCAAGCATGTACCTGGAACGAAGAACCTCAATGAGTATTGTTGGTCACTATTACCATTACAAAGTGAGTCTGAGGTTGAGGATAAACAGTGGATGGTGGCAGAAGTAGAGTAATCCTGCAAGGGTGCTTTATGGTAGAATGAATGGAGAGAGGCTTTGTTAGAGGACAAAATCTTACAATTGTTAGTTGAAAAGTTGCCTAATAGTGCAGTCCAGTGTAGTGAGGCAAGAAGAACTTTAGTCGATGTTACACCAGTGTAGTAAGAGTTATCAGTAGCAAATGGTTGGTGGTACCTGCCATTTTGCATCAATGTTTATTATCTCTTTTGCATGGGGAATTTGAAGGTATATCTGCCATGAAAGGAAAGGAACATGTAGATTTCTGATGGCCAAGCTTGGACAAGGGCTTTGACAGGTATGTTTGAAATTGTGTGCCTTGTGCATGTAGTGACAAATCACTTTTTGTGTCAGAAACACCTATTGTACCTGTCACCTTTCCCAAAAAGGGTGGGAGAAAGCAGCCATTAATCTGTGTGGTCCGTTTGAGTGTTTGGGTCAGGAGAACAGGTATGCCATTACGTTGATGGATTCTTTCTCTAAGTGGCCAGATGCAGCTTTCCTAAGGGAAGTTAGAGCAAGTAATGTAATTGAATTTTGTGAAGATATTTTAAGAAGGGAGGTTTTTATGGATGTTTTGGTTAGATAATGGTTCCCAATTTGTTTCTGAAGAATTTGAGAATTTCTTGGGAAGGAGGGAGCAAACACTACAATACTGCTGTATACCACACTCTGGAAAATGTATTGGTGGAATGGTTCAACATTGTTTTGGGGGATTGTCTAAACCAGCTGTGAGAAGTAGGTTACATTAGAAATGTTTGATTAAAAACATGTTGTGGAACTATAGGGCCACTGCACATTGTATAACGGGTTAAACTCCTTTATTGTTGTTGCATGAGAGGATAGCATGCACTAGTGCTGTACCTGCTTGAATAGAGAGAATCAATTGTGTAAAGATAGATTATCAAGTTATGCAGGTTAAAGTAAAGAAGTATCAAAATCAGTATGATAGGAGGCATAATGACATAGTCAGGAAAATTAAATTAACATTTCAGACTGGTGACGGGGAAAGAAAAAGTGTTGGTGCAAATCAGAAGAAGGGTGAGTCATGATGGTCTAGTTCGAAGCAAGTGTGAGCAGCATGAAAATTTATGAAGTGCCATGAGTTAGAAGCTAAGTGGTATAGAAATTGTGAATCAAAGTACGCTGTGATAGGGGATAATTCTGTAGTTTACAAGAAAGAAAAACCCAGCAGTGCTGTGTCTCAAAGGAGAACTGAAACTGTGCATATCAATGGAAGCAAGGTTGTGGGAGTTAGTTCATGCATTAAAAGAAGACCAGAAAATTTGTATGAATATATATGTACCTAACCATGTGTGATATTGTATGGTATTTTCTGCCTTCACATAAGTGTTGAACATAGATTTAAGTTATATTTTACTGTGTTATGTTTTGCTAGAACTACTTTATATATGGGGAAACCAGAGCTCTAGTTGCCTGGCTACACGTAGAGTTCTGGAAAAAATGTCAAGGAGTTGTCCAACAACCATTGGTGGACCTGCCAGGGATGGCACGCTTATGCTGGCATCTGGAATAAACTGCTAAACTCATCTCTTTTGATTTTGTGGCTCGCTTTGTAAAAGGAATTACAAGAAAAGTGACAGACATATCAGACCTGACCCAAGGCCACCGCCACACTCAAATTCCAAATCAAGAATGCATTTGAGGGGGAGGAGCCAAGATGGCCGCGGAGACGGACGTGTAGTCTCCCGGCTCCCCGAGCCTTTGTTTCCCCGCAGCATTATCCTGTCCCTTCTCCTGCATACCGCTACCGCGGAAGGTAGACGGTAGCGCGCTGTTACCGAGGGTGTTTCTCCTGGGTCCCTGCCTGCCTGCAAACCGGCGCTATTGACGGGCGGAGCTTTCGGCTTTGTCCTGCCCTGGAACCGGACCCGAGTCGTGGTGTGCCGCCGGGGATGGCCGGAGCTCTGTGGGCTGCTGATCTGAAACGAAGCGGACGTCTGGTGCCCGACAGCTCGCTGGAGATAAATTCTACATGGCTCTTGGTGGTCTGAGGTGACGACTGTTTGGAGGCTACTCCTGCGATCTCTCCCCCGTGTGACGCTACGGTGAGCCGCTCCGCTTCCCCTACTTGCGCTCGGAGGCGATTTGGCTACCGTGCCTCTCCATCGCGATTGCCCCCTGTTGGATGTCGCACGGGGAGGGTAATTTATATGATGTTGCCCATTGTCGGAGGGCCCTGACTGCTCCGGGGGTTGGTCCCCGGATTTCTACAGTGTACTTTGCCTGCTCATACGTGTGTGCCATTTGGGGAACCTAACATGGCGTCCGGCTCCTGCAGAGCGATTGTGGATGGTGCCCCGGAGCCTGCCTGTGTTGCCCCTCCTGGACCCGAGACCATGGTTGTTTATCGTGAGGCGTCTCGGCTGGTAGAAGTGAGCGATTTACAGCCTGTTTACTCCTATGCCTCTATCCTTGCCGCACTCGCTGACTTGAGTGCAGAATGGCGTGTGAGTGCTGCGGCGCTGGGTGACCGGCTGGACGAAGCCGCACTCGACTTGAGGCGTATGGTGTCTGCTGATCCTTCGCACTGCTCCTCTCGGCCCACGCAGTGCCAGGGCCGAGATACATTGTTACTACACGGGCGAACGACGGAACAATTATCGGCCGGTGACGATGTTGGCGGCTCGTTACCCATCTCCGCCAGTGAGGCTACAGTGTTGCCATCCCTGCCTGATCCTTCGCCTTTGCTTGCAGCTTCAGCGTCCCTGCCCGTGGTGCCGCCGGCACAGCGATTGAAACTACAGACTGCCTATGAACTGCAAGCTGCGCTCCTGTTTATTAGTGCCATACAACATCTGAGACTTATGAGGGCACCGCTCTTTTGGACATTTGGTACTTTATGTAATTGGCATTCTTTATCTTGCATTGGGGCTTCTTCTCATTACCGAGGGCGGCCATCTTATCCCTTTGTTCTGTCCGGGGCGGGTCCTCCTTGGTGGCTGTCTTCGGGGAGACGCATACGCTCTGGTCAGGGCTAGGAGACCTTCTTCTGTCTGTTGTGATTGAGTGGCGGCTGATGACTGTATATATGATGCTCTCTCAACGCGTGCTATGACCTGTGGAATATCTCGCCCTATCATCTTGAACTTGCTGCGATTTGTTTCTGTTATTGAATAGGGGGTAGACAGCAATTTATGGCCGGTGTGTCCGGGGGACCTGATTTGAGGTGGGCTCCTCCCCACTTTTGCGCTCTTCTTTTTGGGAGTGGTAGATCAGCTTGTTCTTTTCTTCCTCCCTATATTCAAGTGTTGAAATTCTTCGTTTATTATCATTTTCTTCTCCTTTTTCTACATTTTTCTTGCTTTCTCTCGCCTCTTTTTTCTTCTCTCCTCTTGCTGTATTTCGGGTTCATGGGGCGACAGACACTCTGCTAGGGGGGGGGTAGGCGTAGGAAATATTTCATTTTTGTTAGTTTCTATGGGACCTGTTTTTGCTTCTTTTATATTTTTTCCTTTTCTTGGCCCGTGTTCAGGCATACTGGGCGAGGGGTGGCGGCGTAGATACAAGTGGGAGGTTGAGATTGCTACCCTGTAGCGTGGATATTGTGTGGCCATCCTGCCTGGTCGGGACTGCTTGTCGAGATGTGGATTGACAGTAAACTGTAGCTACTGTCATGTCCCACCTGCATGGACCTTGTTCTTATTTTATTATTTTGTGAGTACGGAACAACACGACCTGAACTTAATAGTTGCAAGAAAAACTAAAAAACTCAACCTTAATTACTCCTGTGTCATGGTCTTGCGGCATCCTCCAGTCTGATTTCTGCTTAATAACTGATGTGCAGCTGTATTACTATGTCACCGTATTGCATGCTCTAGTGCTACATGAGAGTTTGTGGCCGGCCGGATGGTTGTGGGCCCGTATTTGTTCTTCATTTCATGCACAATAAAGGTTTTCAAAAAATTAAAAAAAAAAAAAGAATGCATTTGAGGGATATCACAACCCATGGGGGAAAGGAAGATGGCGGATGGTTGCCGCTGCTGAAGGACACTCGGCTGCTCCTCTCCGGAGCCTCAGCTGCTCACCACGATACCCTCACTGAAAACCCTGCTCCCAGCGCGGCGTTTTGGACGGTGGCTGGCGGCGGCTGACAAATTAGACATTTAAACGCGAGGAAAGTGATGAGGATGACGTTTTCCCGATGATGGCGTTTGGATAAGGAAGGTCGAGGATAAGGAGATCCATTTTTTTTCTGGCTCCATTTCTCCGTGTCTTACAGGTGTCAGGCTGCTGCTTTTTGCTTTTGTTTTTGCTATTGCTCAAGTGTTGTAAAAGCAACTATAAACTGTGCTTTTTAGTTCTTCTGAATCTTTTGATTCTTCAGTAATATCAGTAATACCACATTTCTTTTTCTCTGTCATCGTCTCAGCGGATGTGTCGTCTTACCTGTGCTAGCACCGTGCTCCGTTTTGCTTGCACGGCAAGGTGGACTACAACCAGGTGGAAGCTCCAAAAGCTAGCCTGGGGTTGTCAGCTGGAATCTACTGTTCTAAGCAATAGCTGCTTTTGTGGAGCTGGGTGTAAGCAGCGAGAGCACATAAAGTGACATCGACGCTGGGGGTCTCGTTGGAGGCAAAAAGAAAGTGCAAGGGAAATCGGGGGAGATGGCTCCAGCACATGTAACCAGGAGATGTCGCATTGAGGCCCAGGTGGAGAACGCGACAATCATAGGAGCAGGGGCGGAAGGTATGGACGGAGAGACTGCTGTGCAGGATATTTCATCTGCAGATAACGTAGCAATGTCGGAAAAAACTATATTAAGTAATAGCGTTGCAATTTGTCAGGCGGACACGCAGGTGGGGAAGCCTATTCTTAAACTCTTACGCTCTGGGAAAGCTACAGCGCTTCTTCAGTCCCATGGGTCTGAATCTGCTGTTCCCCTCGCCCAGATGGCAGAAGTCTGAAATGCAGCAGTTAATGAAGGATGGGGGTGTATGGAGGAGGGTGATCACAGAATGGATGTTTCTCTTGCCTCTCCAGCCTCTCCTGTCTCTCCAGGAGGTATATGCATAGTGGCAGCAGCTAGCGAGACTGGTAATATTTCTCCTGATTTGGTAAGCGCACAAGTTAAAAGCTTAAATATCAAAAGCCCCCGGCTTCAGCCGAACTTAATAGCGCAGGGCAGCAGCCCAAGTAGGAATGACATTTGCCTTGCACAGAGCCTCGGAGATGGAGGCAGAGAAATTGAGGAACAGGCAAGTGATACGGCAGGGGTAGAGAGTGCTAACAGTGTGGATGTGCCAAAAGTCCACTCATCTGGAAATCTGGGTTCTCCCATCTGTAGTCGGGGAGGCAACGTTCCTGAGGGGGAGAAAACCCTGACAACCCCGAAAGGAAAAGAAAAAGGTCCTAAGATCATGCGGAATATGAAAGGTGGAAGAGGGCGTGGAGGGATTGGCAATATTGCGCAGATCAACTAAGCACTTGGTCCATTAAAAAGTGCAGCTAGCTCCTCTAAAACCACATCAGGAATCAGTCCCATGCTTAAATGGGTCTCATCAAAGGGAGAAGTGCGATCCATTATTTCTAGGCTTCCTTCCGCCGGAACACAGGGGGATGGTGTCACCCCTACCCCCTTGAATGGAGGTGCTGATTCATATGCTAGCTCAGTTAAGCAGCTACTACTGTACAGCAAAGCATCTGTAATCTTTCTCCTATCGATATCGATATCAGCCCAAAAAATGCGAAAGTGCCAAAACCCTCTGCAATAGATGTTGCGTATTGACATGGCCTAAAGGAAGCTGGTGGGATGCCTTCTCAGTCAATGGAGGCTCTAAGTCTCGGACTTAACAGCTCATCAACAGTGTTTGGATCCTCTTCCTCCCCTCCCATATCTCATAGCTCTAATACAGTGGAAATAAGACCGAATGAGGCGCCAAACCATTTGAGTAGGGAGGGTGAAGGGGGGGTGAACCCTCACTCTCTAGTATCATGCATGCTCTTGCTGCTCATAGAGCAGAAGCACAGGCATATTACCAACAGGCAAGGGTGGACTCCAGTGAAATCAAAAGAGTGTTGTCTGAGGTTACCAGCAAGGTCCAGCATTTGACGGTGGAGGTCTCTGACCTGAAGTAGTGACTGGCAGGCGCTGAGGAGACCAACTCCCACACTGTCAAGATGGTCACCGCACAAGAGTCACAACTTGCTTCAATGCAACTTAAAATTGATGACCTGGAAAACAGTCAGAGGCGCCACAATCTAAGGATTTTCGGGATACCAGAGGGGAAGGAAGGTGCCGATCCTCGGGTATATGTTGTGGACCTTTTACAAAAGGCTTTTCCAGACTTGGAGGATTGGGACATGGATACGCAGGTCCAAAGAGCACATTGGCTCCCACTTTTTTTGTCACCTAATATGCAAGCTAAAAAAACTATTCCCGTCCCATTTTGATTTTCTTTGGTAATTTTTTGCTTCGCTAGGCCATTTTTTTTAAGGCTAGGCCAACGGCTCCTGTTAAAGTAGATGCTATGTCAATTTTCGTCAGACCGGATCTTTGTAAGTCTATGGACAAGAGATGGCAACTACGTCAACTTATGGATTCATTTAAGTCTGTCTGTTCTCAGGTTTTTTTGCAGGAGCCTGCCCGGCTTAAAGTTGTTAAGGATGCTCGTTCCTACCGTTACGTTAATGAGCTGGAGGCTAAAAAAGCTTTGGCCAGTTGGCAAATCTCTCATGATTAGGGATTAGCCTAAGGTCTTTGCCTAACTTTGAATTATCTTTCCTGGGGGGGTTGAGGTAACAGGTTTAGGAAGCATTGCCATGAGGCTATAAATTAGTAATTAGCTAAAGGTTTATCTTGTTAGTCTCCAACTATAGCTGACAGATGATAAATGTATCTTAGTTGCTGGGTGGTGGACGGAGGGGGGATGGTGTGAGGGTATGCCTAGGGGCTCTTGGAGAGGAGCGGTCGTGTTGTCTTTCATTCGCTGTCATCCAGGACAGTAGCAAGGGGGGTGATTCCTTTTCCAAGAAACAGGGTGGGTGGTTTTGGCGGGGCTGGGTTCAAGAGGGGGTTAAACAGTCACATGTTGCATAAAATAGCACAGGTAAATTTTGGAAATAAAAATTAGTGTTTGTCATGTAGGAAAGTGTATATTTGGGTTTTGTTAGGTTACTATGTGGTCAAAATGATTCTTTATAATGGCTAGAGTCAGGATTATTAGTTGGAATGTCTGTGGGCTCAATACACCCAGCAAAAGGCGATTGGTGGTGAAGAGCTTAAAGGATTTAAGCCTCAAATGGTGGGACTGGCTGAAACCCATCTCGCATATAAGGATAGAAAGTTATATAAACAATTAGGTTATGACTTGGTCATTTGTACCTCACAGACAGTATCTCTAAGGGGTGTTGCGCTATTAAAAGATAAATACTCGAAAATGACTGTACTTAGAACTTTTGCAGATAACCGGGGGAGATGGGCAATTGTGCAGCTCTTGATTTTGGGAAAAAAGATTACAGTCTGTATGTTATACGGTCCTAATGTTGATTGCTCTGAGGTTATTTCTTATTTGAATTCCGAACTTTTGGATTGGGAGGGTGATCTTGTTGTAATGGGCGACTTTAACTTTATTATGGATAGAAAAATGTACACTACTAATTCACGTGTAAGAGCCAGAATGGTCCAGGTAAAGGCTAGTATGCTTGATCTAATGCATATCCATCAATTAGACAATGCCTGGCGAACTTTATATCCTTCAATACCGGGGTTCACATTCTATTCTCACCCCCATAAACAATACTCCAGGATCGATATGATTTTCATGAGTTATGGGTTGTTGGTCGATGCAACAATGATTGTATGTCCAAAGATAACCTCTGACCACAATCCTGTTATGATTAATGTAGCTCTTGCAGGGTCTAGATCACAACAAGTGAAGGAGTTTTCATTTCCAAGACATTTGTTAAGTAACCCGGATTATGTTGCCCATATGCATAAGGTTTTAGAGGAATTAATTTTGATTAACCTACATACTTCGTCTATGGCCATGGTATGGGACTGTTTAAAAGCTGGTGTAAGAGGGGCAACTCTTCAGTATATAGTAAAACAGAATAGACAAAATAATATCCAACTTGCTAATGAACACAAGCAGTATATTCAATTAGAGCAACAACTTGCCTCTGTATTAGCGGCTAAAGAAAGTGGTGAGCAAGAGATTTATGCCCAGATTGAGACCAAAGCTAAACTGTAGAGAACATTGAAAGATGAAGTGGCTAATAACTTCCTCAAATACAGAATAAAGCAGTATGAATATGGAGAAAGGGTAGGAAGAGTATTGGCGTACCAACTTGTAGATCAGAGGGCAAATTCTCATATCAAGACTATTAAGGGAGGGGATTCTAACATTTACACAAAATCAGAAGATATAGCCGAGGAATGTATGAAATTTTATGGCATTTTATGTCAGGAAACGAGACAATATAATCAACAAGCTGTAGGGCGATATTTACAAGAGAGTGCTCTTCCTACTTTGGATATATCTCAATCGCAGGGCCTAGAGACCTCGGTTGATCTTGAGGAACTGAATTCGGCTCTAGGGGCTCTTCCCAGTAGTAAGGCGGTTGGAGAGGACACCATACCATTAGAGTTTTATAAAATCTTTAAGGAAGTGTTGTCACCGGTTCTTCTTGTGCTGTTCAACGACATATTGGAGGGAGGAGATGCTCCCCCCTTCTGGAACAATACTAACATAGTGGTTTTTCCCAAAAAGGGTAAACCGGAGGCGGAGTTAGGGTCCTACAGACCTATTTCACTTATTATTGCCGATGCAAAAATATTTTTGAAACTGCTTGCTTCTCGTCTAGCTCCAAGTATATACTTGTTGGTCTCAGAAGAGCAACATGGTTTTGTCCCAGGTAGGGATACGGTGGCGCACATAAATACAGCCTATGCGCCTTTTGATGTAGCAGGTCAACAAGGGGAGCGGATTGGGATAGTAATGCTGGATGCCGAGAAGGCCTTTGACAAGGTCGCTTGGGGTTTTTTATGGAGCACTATGTAATCACTAGGCCTTGGTCGGAGGTTCATCTCGGCGGTCCAGCGACTTTATAGCAGTCCGTCAGCAGCTATTAAGCTGAATGGTTGTACATCTGGGGTGGTTAACATTCCGCGGGGCACCCGTCAGGGCTCCCCACTCTCCCCATTATTATTCGTCCTTTATATTGAGCCTTATATTAGGCATCTCCTTTATAATAACTCTATTTCCCCTGTCTGCTTTAATGGTATAACCTTAAAAATTACGGCCTATGCAGACAACATTGCAGTATTTACCTCTGGACCTGAAGCTGCGATCGTTGCAATTACACAAGAGGCGCAATGTTTTGGCTCCTTCTCTGGATATAAGCTCAATCTTGACAAAACACAATCTATTCTTAACTATGTTCCTGCATCTCTTGTACCACAGCTTGGTGTTACTACCACAGCTACTTACCTCGGTATTTGTCTTAGTGGATGTATAAATGATTATATGTCACTGAACTATGAACGTCTACTAAAACAAATTACCGTAGATTTGCGTAGATGGCATAGGCAGTCTCTGACTATTATTGGGAGATGCAATATTATAAAAATGAATGTCTTGCCCAAATTTCTTTATTTCATTTCATTTTGGACATTTATAAAGCGCTTGGAAGTACGCCCACCGGCGTGTCCCCGCGCTGTGATAAGTGAGAAGCTGAGGTTCCACCCACCCTCCCCGCCGACTACCTGCTAAACAGAATGGTCTTGAGTTTTTTTCTGAAAATCAGTTCTGATGGCTCCAAACGCAGGCTTGAAGGAAGAGCATTCCAGTGTTTGGCCGCCAGATGCCTAAAAGATCTACCCCCCATGCGGGCTTTCCTTACTCTTGGTATCGTTAAGAGCCCTGTGCAGGAGGATCGAAGGCTACGTGTGGGTTCATACACGGTCACCAAGTTCCTGAGCAACGCAGGAGCCTTGCCATTCACAATACGATGGCATGTGGAGAGAGTTTTAAATTCAACCCGACTGGCAACTGGAAGCCAGTGAAGTGCGTGGAGCGCGGGTTTGGAGGGGGATCTCCTGGGGAGCCTCAACACCAAACGGGCAGCCGCATTTTGCAGCACCTGAAGTCGCCCGATGGCCCTGCTGGGGGCACCCAGATATAATAGGTTGCCATAATCGAGGCGGGAAGTCACCAGGGCATGCACCAATGTTCTGCGGGCCGCAAGGGGGAGAAGATCTAACACCTTTTTTAAGGTCCTCAGGACGCCGACGCATACCCCAGCCACACGGCCCACATGTGTATCAAAGGTCAGGCCAGAGTCCAGCCAGACCCCTAAGTTCCTTGCCTCCTGGCAAGGAGCTGGCGCCTCGCCCAAGCAAGAAGGCCACCATGCCGACGACCAGGCATCCGGAGTCCCACCCACAATCAGTACCTCGGTCTTGCTACCGTTTAACTTTAAACAGTTGGCGGACATCCAGGCTGCAAGATCTTTCATGCAGTTCCTGAAGTTGTCCGCCGCAAGATCCGGGGTACGTGAGAGGGAGATGGCCAGCTGCGTGTCGTCGGCATAGGACACAACACGCAGCCCGTATTTCTCCACTATTCCCGCCAAAGGGGCAACATAGAGATTAAACAAGGTGGGGCTCAGGGAGGAGCCCTGAGGCACTCCCTGGCCCAACCCGATCTCTCTAGAGTAGCAATCGCCCAGATGGACCTGAAAGCGTCTGTCAGATAGAAAAGATCCAAGCCAACCCAGCGCTGCACCTGAGATACCCCCTTCCTCCAGACACTGTAGCAGAATGGAGTGTGCTACAGTGTCAAATGCAGCGCTGAGGTCTAGCAGGATTAAAGCCATGGTTTGGCCTTCATCCGCACCCTGACGCAAGGCTTCCACCGCCATTAGAAGAGCTGACTCCGTCGAATGACGGGGGCGGAAGCCAAACTGAGAGTCGTGGAGCAAACAGGCATCATCCACGTACTTCATCAGCTGGAGATTAACAATCTTTTCCGCAATTTTAGCCATATAAGGCAGGAGAGAGATGGGACGTAGGTTCTCAAATTTATCAAAGCTAATATTGGCTTTTTTTGCAGCGGGAGAACAATCGCTTGTTTCCATGCAGCAGGGACAGTCTGCGTCTCGTAAGAGGTGTTGAGCAGAAGGCGGATGTGTGGTTCGAGAACATCCAGACTTCCCAACAGCCGTCTGGGAGTAGTGGGGTCCCTAGGTGAGCCAGATCGTATTGATCCGCAAATGCGGATAAGCTCCTCCGTCGGGGGGGTAGTGAAGCTAGACAGCCGTTGTTTCCCCAGTCCCTTGGTAGTTGTCCCAAACCTCGGGATTGCAGCCATCTGGTGTGGGAAGGAGGTGTAGATTGTTGCTACCTTATTGGCAAAATATTCTGCTATTCGGTCGCAACCCTCCACCGTGCAGAGTTCTTCCGGCACTGCTGCAGATTTCCCTACCGATAGTGTTTTATAGATTAGGAACAGTTCTTTAGTGGAATTTTCAGCTTCCAAGATCCTGGTGCCAAAGTATGTCGTCTTGGCCTTCCTAATCAATCTATGGTAGGTTCGCCGAATAGCGTTGTATTCGGTTTTCGCAAGCACCGTAAGGGTCTTTCTCCATAGTCGCTCTGCACGTTTACACACCACTTTGGCTGCCCGTACCTCCTCATCATACCATGGTGCCGTACCCTGCAACCGACCACCCCTTCTTGATATGCCCAATGGGGCCACTTGATCCAAGGACTCCGTAATGAGCAGGTCCAAGTTGGTGTTTAAGGCTTCCACTCCCACTCCCCCTAAACGACCTTTATCCATAAGGGCCTGATTAAATTTAATTTGGGAGAAGTTAGACCAGCGTCGACTATGGTGCCTGGAGGCCGATGGTATCACCGGTCGAGCTCCCTGAATCTGGATCTGAAAGGGTACCAGGTGGTGATCTGTCCAGGGAATGGGAATAGGGTCGGAGACAACAACCTGTTCCCAGTTCGCAAAAACCGGATCCAGGGTATGGCCTAGTTGATGAGTGGGCTGAAGAACTTTCTGCACAAAGTGTAGAGCTTCCATGCTTTGTTGAAATTCCCTAGCTGCTCTGTCAGTGGGATCATCAAGATGGAGATTGAGATCCCCCAGTACCAAATAGTTCTCCACTCGCAGTGCTGCCTCAGTAATAACTTCGAGAAGGCTCTCACTGAAACGAGCAGCAGTGCCCGGTGGCCTGTAGATCAGAAGGCCCTTCAGAGTGCAACTCCTGTTGACAGAGATAGAAAATTCCCCAACCTCACCATCCACGATCTTCGCCTGTTCTAAGTGGCAGTGAAGGCCGTGTCTGGCCACAATAGCTATCCCGCCGCCTCTCCCAGTTTCCCGGTCTAGCCTCACCAGGGCGTAGCCCTCTGGGATAGCGTCAAGGACCTCGGGCGTGGAGTATTGGTCTAACCACGTTTCCGTGATAAAAACCAAGTCCCAATGTTTATTAGTAAGGAGATCATGCAAATCCAGACAGTGTTTTCGCAATGATCGGACATTTAGCAGACCACACACCAAGGCCTGAGGGCCCCTAGATGTCTTAGTGCCCTGATTGAAGATAAAATTGCAATGGTCACAGCCTAGAGTATTTTCCGCCTTCATTTTATGCAGGCATGTCTCGGATTGAAGGCCCCGAAGGGCCAGCAGATCCTCACGGCTCCAGGTTGCAAGCCTCGGTAAGAGGCCAGGGGGGATGGCCCTAGCCCGCGCCCGGCCGCGGACGGGCGCAGACGGGCTTAACTTAGGCGCAACTTCGGCGCGCCATCGTCGCGCCCGCTGCGCTCGTCCGCTGCGCTGCCTAGGGCACATCCGCCTTTTATCCCCCCCCTGCGTCCAACAGCTAGAGCGCTGCAGATGGAAAGCAGGAAGTAGCTGGCTCGGACCCTCCACGCCCTCTGCTCAAACGGCGCTAGCCACCGGCGTCAGAACGAGGCGGGAGGGAGGGACGAGTCCAGCACTCTGTGATTGGTTGAAGTAACAGCCTGCTTGCTTCCCTAATGCCTCAGCAAACAGAATGCCAAACACAGCCAGTCCTCCAGTGAACACTGCAAAATGAAATGAGCAGCGCGAGTGCAGCGACCCCCTCTCTTTCACACCAGTGCCCAGTGAATTTAAAAGCTTTTTAAAATTAGCGCTAGAGAAGTTGCAGCATAAGCAGCATATAAGTTTTAATCACTCATACGCCGGTAGCGCAGTTAAAAGCGGTGAGGGACACTGCCACTGCCCACTTACCACGCGGAACTGCGAGATCTGGTGCCTTTTATCCCCCCCTGCGTCCAACAGCTAGAGCGCTGCAGATGGAAAGCAGGAAGTAGCTGGCTCGGACCCTCCACGCCCTCTGCTCAAACGGCGCTAGCCACCGGCGTCAGAACGAGGCGGGAGGGAGGGACGAGTCCAGCACTCTGTGATTGGTTGAAGTAACAGCCTGCTTGCTTCCCTAATGCCTCGGCAAACAGAATGCCAAACACAGCCAGTCCTCCAGTGAACACTGCAAAATGAAATGAGCAGCGCGAGTGCAGCGACCCCCTCTCTTTCACACCAGTGCCCAGTGAATTTAAAAGCTTTTTAAAATTAGCGCTAGAGAAGTTGCAGCATAAGCAGCATATAAGTTTTAATCACTCATACGCCGGTAGCGCAGTTAAAAGCGGTGAGGGACACTGCCACTATTTGTTTCGTTCAATTCCTTTTAGGGTCCCAAATTCATTTTTTAAGCGACTTGACTTGCAATTGGCAGTTTTATATGGGGCTATCGTAAAGCTAGGAGAGCACTCAGTTACATTAAGTTGACTTATGAGCAAGGTGGTTTTCAGCTTCCCGATTTTAGAACTTATATTTGGGCTGCCTTCCTCAGCCGTATCCAGAGTGTACTTTTTGGACCTACAGTGGGAAAAATTTGGCTAGCGTATTAGCTTACATTTGGTCCTAATAGTGGGTTCCTTCTATACTACATGTCGGACCCAAATTACTTTAAGAGAGTTTGTTTCAAGGTAGTCAGGCACATTTATAACATATGTCAAGATATCTGTAAAACTTACTCTTTGCCTGACTTACATGAATATACCTATTTATGGGCTGATCCTAGGTTTCCGGGAATATTCTCAGATGCCGTCTGTAGAAAATGGCAGCAGGCTGGAATAATACGACTGGGGCAGATCTATGATGAAGGGGGCTTTAGGTCATTTGCTTCTTTAAAAAGTGAGTTTGGGATATTACAGAATTCATTTTTTTAATATTTGCAAATCAAAAATTATTTCTTACAAGGGAAGGGATTGTTTGCGCTCCCCCACACTTCTGCCGTACTTCGGGCTATCTTTCTCATCCCTGGTCGGCGTCAGATTGGTAAAGCCTATCAGTGCTTAATGCAAGAAACATTAGATGATGGCTTAACAAGGGTAGCTAAGATCAACCATATGTTTGCAACTGGAATCAGTATGGAAGAATTTCATGACTCCCTGGCTACAATTAATTCTGCTGTCTCTTCACTCAATCTGAAGCTGCATCAGCATCGTATTATGTTTATGTTGTATTATACTCTGCAGTTAATTTCAAAATGGGTAAACTCCCAGGGTTCTCCGAAATCATTTTGTCCGAAGTGTAACTTGTACGCTGCTGATCTTAGACATATGTTTATTTTATGCCCATGTCTAAATACATTTTGGTTTGAGATTGCCTCGGTGCTGAGTAGGTTATCAGGTACACTAATACATATAACGTAAAGAGAAATAATTCTGGGCTCAGTTAGCGAGTCAGGTAATCTATCTAAATCGCTAGTTTCAATTATTATTATTGCGGCACGGCTCTGCATTGCCAGGGCCTGGATAGAGGCAGCTAGTCCTAAAATCAGTGACTTCTGGTCGTTACTCAGGGGAGTTTTTTAAATGGAATTGGCATTAGCAAAAGCACGGGGCCTACGGTCAAGGGTTACATTTGGGAAGCTGTGATTGAGCTTGCAATGTGAATAATTGCTGCTGCTTGCTCTAAGTCTTTGGTAACATTCTTCATATTTTGGGGGTGTTCATTTATGTTGGTCTCATGTATCATTCTAATTAATCTGTATGTCTTCTTTTATTATTCCAATTGGCCCTGATTCAGATTATCCGGTTGACTGCCGTATTCGAGATATGTGAATATTTTAATGATTCATTAATTTGAGATGTTTTGGTTATTTCCATCTATACTTGTGCTATATATGGCTGGTTGTATTTTTTTTGTTATGTTTGTGACATTAAAATAAAAAATAAATTTAAAAAAGGGGTATATCACAACCCAAACACTACTGCTCAAGGTACATCCCTGTCCATCCCACCTGGGCATGGTAATTCTCCCTGGGAGCGGATGACTATGGTCACATACAACACAACCGTTTGGGGCCCCTGTCCTGTGATCACTTATTTTCAATGTTTTCACTGCACACACTCTTCTTCATCTCTGCTACAAGAAGCCTTGATTCTAGCATTTTTAAATCGGTTCATGGGGGCAGGGCTCTATATTTCTAGTCCTTGCCTTTTACAAATCATTTTATCAAGTGGCTGAAGGCCCCATGATTTAAGCCTGAGTCACAAATAGAGGAGGTCGCTCAGACAAATTAATAGGGTGAGCTAACTGAGACCAGGGCCATGGGTCTGCCTTGACTCTCAGAGACTGTGCATGAGCTAAGCCATGAAAACCTTTGGCATGCTTATAATGCATCAAATGTAATGTAAAAATATGATACAATCTCTTCAAAATTTCAAAAGTGTATTTCTTTAACACATGGAAGCGCTTCACCTTTGTAAATAAAATTATATCATTGTATGGGCAGTCACTTAATAAAAGGGATGGTTTTTAGAAACATTCATGGCTCGCTTCCCAACAACAATGCCATTAATGAGCTAAGAGGCATGTCAGTAATGATGTGAATTCTAAAAGTGGCCTAGATTTTTATTATAGAAGGATCAACACTGCATTCTATTAAACCACATATGAGGTGCTTGTACAGCATACATCCTGAACTTAAGTACTTAAAAGTGTGCTTGTATGTGATAATAAAGAAAAAGAAGGCTGTGTGTAATTCAATACGTGACCACACAATTTGGACAAGCAGGGAATCTGGTATTGATTCCAAGTTATCTGGTGTCATATTTTAAATTCAGCTACAAGGTAGGTATCTCTATCTCTGACTCTCTCTTTCCCTGTCGCGTTTACATCAAAGGTCAGTGTTTTGTCTTTGTTTCAGGGCTCCCAGACCTACTGCCTAGACAAGAATGCATTAATTTGGGGGCTGTTACGTCCCAAACACCCTCCACCAGGAAGCTATGCCCCAGCTCCTCTCCTCAACAGTGGTGGCATTGGTGGCAAGGAATGTGTTGAACATTTTGCTTTTTCCCCTTAGTGTTAGTTAGTGTTCTCAGTGAACTGCTGGTGGAGCCATTGAAAGGGTTACCTTCTTCATACCACAACCTACTGCACATATGGCCCAGTTGAACTCCGCAAGGAATGAAGAAGGAAGCAAAACAAAGGATTGAATTGAACTCAAAACGAAAGTTACCAAATGAAAGGTACATACAGCTCTCTTCTGTACCCCTTGTATTTGGTGGCAGTATGTATTGGTGAAAGGGAGATAAAATGAGAAAAGTAGGAAAAGGGGAGTAGATGATGGGAAAACAGAAAAGTGAATGGGGAAACAAGAGGAAGAGAAGAAAAAGGAATATAACTAGAAACATGAAAGGATATAAAATGCAAACAAATGCACAAATGCTCTATTAAGCTATATTTTTGACATTTATAAAGCTCTTCAGACTCCTAGTAAGGAACTGAAAGCATTAGCAGACATTCAGTATTCTGCACCTTAGGGAAGGCTTGGTGGGAAGGAAGTTGGGGTGTACTGTTGCATTTTTGGGAGGTGTTTTTCATGTCATATTTGATGAGGCGATATTGGTTGCTGCACTTAAAAGAGAATTGGAGTGAAAAGGAATAAGGAATATACTGCTAGATGCATCAACAATCGATTTTGCGAGTCCTTAATTGCATAGTTTAAGGATTTGCATTTAGGGACTCGCAAAATCAGAAGCATGTAGGATTTGCTAAAATATTAGCAATTCCTAAATGTTCCTAACCTGTGACTCGCAGAGTGCGATTCGCAAATAAGGAATGGCATCTCATTGATTCCTATGGGCCAAGAGGCCCATAGGAATGAATGGGGAGGAATTCTGAATTTGCAATTAGCTAATCCCAATTTGAGAATGCAATCTCAAGGGTGACGGGTGTCCAAAGGACACCCTGATGCACCCCTTAAATTGACCTGGACACTGGTATTGCGCACACACATGTCCCAAGGACATGTGTGTGTGTGTGTAACATACAACTCTGAAAGATGCACTTTAGTGCATTTTTCACAGTTTTCGCTATTTACCATGAAGTTTGATTTCACGGTAAATAGCGACCCCTATCAGCGAAATCGCTAGCTATTTTACATTCATGCATTGCATTTAAGGAATCTCTATTTGAGATTCCTTAAATGCAATCGCAAATAGCAATTTATGCATTTGGGATGATGCATCCCAAATGCATAAATACCGGTCGCAGAGGGGAAGATTCTGAGAATCTGCCCCTTTGCAAATGGTATTTCGCTTGATGAATCTAGCTGATAGCTGGAAAGGTGAGGGTTATGATGTACCAAAAGTGCTTGAGTGTCATGCATGACGAGTAGTAGAATGCACTGCTTGTGATACTACGAGAGCATTGCTGCCCTTATGATTCGGGTGGAATTAAGTTTTACAAAGAGGTGATAATTGTTTTCTGATGTCTCTTTCCTCAAGTTAATCTCTTTTCTATTTTTGTGCGCTTCATTGTTTTTTCTCTGCTTACTGATCTCTGATACACTGGCAATTGGTAGGAGTAATAGTGCAGATGCATGGACTGTATTTTAGTTTGCTGTGAAACATTCACGCTCAAAGGATACAGAAAAAATGATCTGTAGAACTGACATTACGTTAGGTTTAGGTTGAGACAGATGGGTGAATTCTGACCAAGATTGCCTGGTGTTGAATGTTCTCGATGTACTCTTGAACAACCTCTGAGATGAAAGTACCTAACCAATCAGAAATCAGGGAAGCAAACAAATGAGCTCAAACAGCATAAGCATTATGTCCTTTCAGCCCAGAAACACCCCACGTATGTGTTATATCTTTATTGTTCGCGCAAAAAGCAGCCGTGTTTTTGTGTTAAGAAAGCCTAGTCTGCCTATCCATCTTCACCTCATAGGTTCACAGAGTGCAAAAAACAGGGTAATCCAGGAATAATACTAAACAGGAAATCATGGAGCTAGGATGAGGGTTTGCCTTCTCTGATTGGCGATTTCCAACTCTTGGTATCTCAAGTAAGTTAATTTTTGTACTTTGCAAAACAATCTGATGTTTGAGGGAGGGAGGCCCACCACTTTATTCCTTTTTTTGATATTTTTATTGTATTTGTTTGCTGGTGCATGGCCTAGAGTTTGGACTAGCGGGTGCATGGGAGACCCAAGTGGGGTTATAGGAGAAGAGTGTAAGAGCAATGGACATTTTGGGTTGGTGGAGGCCTAGTGATATAGTTCATTGCTCTCATTGTTGATTACCCAGGTTTGTGGCTATACTGTGATACTTTACTGTTGTGGACTAAACTCTTGGAGGATTCTATTTAGTTATTTTAATACATTTTTCACATTCTTACTGCATCCGGTATATTCCATGTAGGTACCCTATATACTCGCAGGTAACACTGCAACCTTTCACCTATATCCTTTCCTACATTACATACATAACGGTTCTCAGGGACTGACCTTTTACCTAGATACAACACTGCATTCAGAACATAGGTTTTTCCCTAGTTCGAAACTCATACATTATGCATAAGGCTTCTTGGCAGCACAGCAGGATGAACATCTCCTGTATAATATCTCTGTATAAAGTTCAGGGCCAACGTCATCCTTTAGGCAGACACAGTAACACAGCAAGGGAGGACCCCTGAGGAGACCTGTGGGTATATATACATCATGTCTTGCTTAGAAAGACAGAGGAGACGGTGACTTCCCGGATGACACACTGACCAGAGATGCTGAGGTTCCTGCATGCAGACACTCCAGCTCGCAGTGGTCTAAAATCTCTCGTGGGGTGTCCAACTCGAGATCAGGACAAGGTCCCACATTCTCTCCTTTCTCTGGTAATGGGTGTAGGAAGGTGGATATCTGACTATGGTTACCCCCAAACTTTTTGCCTGGTGTTTAGCTGGTTTTTGACATATTTGGCGTGGGATCCTGCTATTCAGGGCCCCAGGCTAATTGCTCTCTCCTTAAAATGGACTCCATGTACCTTAGGTGCATATACAATTGGAACTGGTTCACCTTATAGGCCCCTGTAACAGTGTATCATAGGTACCGAGGGCATAGGTGTAGCCAAGGCCTACCAGGGGCTGCAGCATGTATTGTGCCACCCCTGGCCTGGCCTCCATATTTGACACAACTGGCTGATCACTCAGCTGGGGTAAGTTGGTGTAATCACCTCTTACTTAGATATAGTATATCTATATCTAACCTAACTGGACACATGGTAACCTATAAGTCACTCCTATGGCAGGCCTTAACAATCCTGGAGGCAGAGTGAGTGGTTTCATGTGAGATGGTGCTCTAGCATGAGCTGAGCCTGTCTGCAGCTGCCGGGAACAACTCCCTTAGCTGTTCCGGGATATTGCCATACCATATACTCTTAAGTGCATTATAATCCTCGCGGTTATATGCTAACTTTGGTTTGGCTTTATCAAAACATGTCGAGTAAGGTGTCATACGATTTGGAATACTATCCCCTCAACAGTTCTGTCGACGGGGATAGCATTCCACCCTTCTAGAGGGACACGACATGTACATAACCTGAACCCCGGTTAAAGTTAACCAGAGCCTCAGCATCACAAAATGGATGCTGCCACCACAAGTCTGACCTCCTGCTGCTGGGAGTCCTTCCAGCGAGGGAGGCTTGGACAAAGGGTTTCCTTCCTTGGGAGGTGCAAGCACCACCCCAGACAGGATTTTGTGTATTGGGTAGGACAGGGCTGAATAGAATCAGACATGCCCGGGGCACACAAGGTGTCCTCATGCATAAGCCAGTCCAAACCGGTCCTGGGGCTTTCCAGCCCCAGTCCTAGCGAGGAGCTGGACAAAGGAAAGGGGGTGTAACTGCCCCCCTTCCTGGTCCCACCCAGAGGAGGGACCTAGCAGGTGATCTACCCCTCAGATTGGGAATAAGAGTGGGAGCAGTGCCATAGCACCTCAGGTCATCCTGAATCAACTTGAAAATAAGAAGACAACTGGACTTCGACATTCTGCTGCACAGAAGACTGAAGAGCATCTCCCTTGTGGCCTAGGAGTGGCCACCCTGTGAACACAGGCACCATCCAGCAACTCGATGTCTGCTTTGCCGCTGCCTCCTGCGGAAGCCCAAGCACAGAGCCTGACGAGACCCAGACTCCCATACTTCTCACTGCCCGATCCACAGTCCCTGCAAAGAAGGGACCCATGGAGGCACTGAGAGATGTGGGACTGGACATCTTGAAAGACCCCCGAGAAGCTGACTGCGCAGCACCCGAGGTACCCTCAATGCTGTGCTCCCCAGCAACTTCACGATCTGCGTGGGGCCCTTTTGCATTGTGCCACTTGACGCGCCATCCCGGCCACTTGCCTCGTGGTCAGCGGCCATCTTGGCGACGAAACCAACAATCTACACTGCGGGTCTGGTTGCTTTAGACTTGCCCGCGCTCCTGTAAAAAGGAGCACCCGCTCTGACCTTGCTGGTCCGAGTGATAAGCTTTTTCCACTTCCTGCGTGGCTTGCATTAGCCAAGGCCTGTTTGCTCTGATCAAGTTGCCGACACCGCCATCAGCTAGAACCTTTGTGGGAAAGCTCGTGATCGACTCCTGGACATCCTAGACTTCTTTGTGTCTACGTGGCTGCAGAGAGAAGCTACACCTCATCGCCTGTTTGCACCCGACATCCTGGTTCCACAGTAGTCACTGGCTAGTGACTTTGAACATTGTCCCCTCTGCTTTCATGTCTTCACCACTTCAGATCCACCCTTGGGTCCACCGAACTCTTCACATCGAGCCGCCTGCAGCATCTTCAGCTCCAAGCACCATCGACCTGCGTGACGAAACCCGACACTACTTCGCACCTGTTCACCCGCTTCCTGTGGGTGAGGTAACTCAGCATCGCCGGTGTTCCTACACTGGTACACACCTCTAGTGTCTGTGTCTAAAGTTTCATTCTTCTAGGTCACTCGGAAGGTTCCTTAATAACTAACTTTGTGACTTTTACGCACCATTGACTTTACATTGGTATATGCGTGCACTTTCCGCACTGCACCCGAGTCCCGCGGGCCTTTCCTGACTTATTCACTGTTAGTCCAGAACAGCTCCAGCGATTTCCCAGGCCCTAGGCCTACTTCCTTTCAGCTAGGTGGTTCTTATACCACTATTTTAGTATATGGTTTAGGTGGCCCCTAGGGCTCATCCATATTGTGCAACTTTTGTATATTTAAACTGTGTTTTGTTTTAACTCATTTGCTTCTGTGCTTATAAAGAGTATAGGGGATTTTGTAGTAAATAAATATATATATTTTCATATATATCTGTGTGGTGTCCTTTTATTTGCTATTCAAGGGGATTGTGTATGGTAAAACAGCTTGCTTCACATGCCTTTACAGAGTTTAGCCTAAGACTGCTTTGTCCACGCTACTAGGATAGCTGGTCTATAAGGTTGACTTACAACCAATCATCATAAGGGTTGCTTGGCATGGTACAAGGTGATCACTAGAATTAGTGAGCATCACATACCAGGCCAACTTCTCACAATGGGGTTGACTAGACCTTAGAGTGATTCTTGGCAAAACACCTACATAGATGCCAGGTACATTTAGGTACATCAAGTTAGGGATGCATTGTAGGAGTACGCACTTTTATCATGTGTTTTATATACTTGTATGTATTCATGATTATTGCAAAATGGTAGAACTGTACCATCCTTTTACTTTCATAGTACTGCTAAACATATATCTCTGCTACTGTCTACTGGTTGTTACAGCACATCTATTTTACACCAGAATAACAACTGTTCAATAAATCCTTATTGAAACGCCCATACTGTTTATTCTGTGTATCTCTGAGACAAACTATGGGGCACATTACGATCGCGGGCGGACTTGCGTCCGTCCGCGAGCCCTGAGTAGGAGGGAATGTCCGCATGGGCTGCGGCGTTCCCTCCTGTGCAATTAGGATGTGACCGCCACCCTGGTGGTCACATCCTCTATGTTTAACATTGCGGCGGGTGCGGCTTCAAGCTGCACCCGCCGCAATGTTAAAAATGCATACATTGCATTTGTATGCAGAAAGCGGCAGGCACGCGTGGTGCCTGCCGATTTCTGCATACAAATACAGGGGGGTACCGTAGGTACCCCCATGTGCACCCCCCACCCCCCCTTCACCCAGGGGGCCTGCTACAGGCCCCCGAGGTGAAGATCCGTATGCTTTTCCACGGCGGAGAACCCGCCGCGGAAAAGCATTTTTTGCCAGCCATCCTAATATGTCTGTCGGTGTCTGAGAGACACCGCCACCATATTAGGGCTTTCCCACCGCGGTTGTAAGCCAACCGCGGCAGAAAAGCGACGGACTGAAACCAAGACCCACCAGCCATCCTAATGTGGCGGTGGGTCTTTGGTGGGTCTGCAGAGGATTTTCGGCATCCTCCGGGCCGGCAGTGGCTTCCGCCGGCCCGGAGGATGCGGAAAATCCTCCATCATAATCGGCCCCTAAGTGAGCATGAGTGACTGAGCGAAAGGTAGTATATTGTTTCCACGATCCTGGGGGATCAGGGCTGTCATGTTCTGTGGTTGCCAGAAACTATTCTCTCCCCAATAAGAGGAGATTCTAGTTGAACTGTGAGCTAGCTAAAACAAACAGGCTAACATTTCCAGTGGGGATGCTCGGAACCAGTCTGCCACCAATCCCACAGTTTATGTTATCCAAACGCGCAGATCCTGCATAGGATATATAAGAACTACACAACCCTTCGATGCAAGAGATATTTTAGGGGCCCGGGGATGAAATTCCTGCTTGCCAAATTTAAGGTATTTTTTTATCTGCATGTGCCTGTGAGTGGCTGGGGGCAGTGGAAGCTAGAGTCTAAGCACTGGCAGCCATCAAATTTCCTTTGCTCTAAATTGTCTTCTTCATTTGCTTTTCCTTCATTATGTGTACTTTCCTAACCATTTAAAAGTCTTTGGTTGGAAAAACAGTTGCCTGTGGCTAAATTGTATTTTAATCACGTTTTTGTCAGTTTCCACATTGCTATTGTCATTGTTTATCTTAACAATTTTTTTGGTCTGGTGTTAGCTAAGTCCTTTTCATTTTACTAAAATTATACATATGATATACTTAGGTATAGGGGCTTTCTACCAGCCCTCTTTATCTATTGGTCTGTTACTGATTCCTTCACATTTTTCTTCCACTTCAGCATGGGCCAGTGAATCACCCCACTTTAGCCATTGGGTAACTTAACTCAGAGTGATCATGGTCTGCTCTTTCACAAGTAGCCCATAGGAAAACAAAATAGTTCACTTCTACAACAGAAAATGCTATGAAAATATGTGTTTTTGACACAAAAATATTTTTGCTTTGGCGCAATGTTTTCTTTTCATACTTGCAAGGTCCTGGCAGCTTCCCCAACAATAAGTTTTTACAAAACAAATGACAAAATAAAACAAGCATTGACAAGGACAAAAAACTTGCCAAAAGTTAAAGATCAATTGGCTTTGCCAGTGCTTGTTTACATTCGTTGTTCATTCGCTGATGCTTTACTGATGATGTATGGGCATGTGGTACATTTTGGTTTTATATTAGTACAATCCTTTCATTGCAATGATGCATGTGTTTGTGATATGAGGAGGGGTTCAAGAGTAAAGAGAATTATTACATTTGTTTTCTACACATCCTGTGTTCTTGCCATGTGCTCATCTATCCTGATTTAAACTGATTTGTGTCTAATAGATTACCATTTTTATTTTGTTTGGTCCACAGGCACTGTTGGTTAACTCCTATACATGGTTGTGCAATTTGAAGAGCCTGTTCTTTCCTTCCTTCTCTTCTGGGCAAATTGAAGAAAACAAAATCTTCACTCAATTTCATGAATTCATAACTCACTCAAATGTGTTTCCACACCTTGCAACAGTGGAGGATTCAATGGTCTCCTTACATAAAGGCACTTCTGCATCAGGGTCTAATGAAGCATTTGGCAAGATATCTACCAAACGTGTAAAAAAAAGAACAGCCTTATCTTCCAAAATCGTTGTCAGTTGTCTCAATGGACCTTCTTTTAGAAGAGATAAGTGCTTTACGCCCCTTCATGGAGGAGACTAATGCTAAACTACAACACCTCACTGATAGATGGTTACACATGGAGGAAAAGCTAACTATTGAGACACAAAATATCTCATTGCTGGAATCAACTGCTCTTAAGGTGAATGCGCTTACATATCAGGTTTTGTCTCCTCAGAAACAGGTTGAAAACCTTGAGAACAGAAATAGGAGGAATAATCTTCGCATTTATGGTTTACCTGAAGTCTCAGAAGGTTCAGACCCTATTGCTTTCTTTAAAACATTTCTTCCAAATGTTTTAAACCTACTGCATGGTGCCCCTCTCAACAGTCAGCATGCACACAGATAAGGTAATAAACCTATATCTGCTTCCACTATGAGAAGACCAACGGGAGTTATACTATATTTTTTAGAATATACCGATCTCCTCAAGGTCCTGTCTGCACTTGTTTTATGGTCAGGCAATTTTTTTGTTTTTCCCAAAATCATGCAAAAAGTACAGCTGACAGGCGTAGAGAGTTTCTTGCATTGAGGCTGATTCTTCATTCTCATGGTGCACGCATTGGCCTTTTTCATCGCTGCTTGTTTAAAGTCACCTACAACAATAAGACAGTCACCTATGAGGAACCTGTTAAGATTTTTCCCAACCCTTGTAGAATGAACACCATGGATACCTCTACAGCGTCCACCAATTGATTTGCTTGATTCCTGTTTTCATATGTGCAGTTCTAGATGTTTTCATGTGATCTATAGTAGTGTTTTGTTAAATGAGTTCTTTTATACGAACAATTTATTTTTCTCTTTACAGGCATTATTCCCGTTTTGTGGCTCCCTAACTTTTTGTGTTCTGTTTGCTCCGGCTTTACCCACCTTTCCTTATGGAGTCTGGACGTGTCATCTGTCCAATGTGGTCTCATCCCTCCCACTTCCCTATTTTGGGATTTTATATAGGTATGGTCTACCCTTCTCTCTTATATCTACACAGTCTTTTTTATTTCAATTTCGATTGCTTCCGTCTTTTGGAAATCTTTTGTACTTTCTCTCCTGCTGTATTCTCTCTTTTTCTTTTCTTTTCCTCTCCCACTTCTTATTTCCAGTGTACCATTTTTTAATGTCATCTTGTCCGTAGTGGTTGTATTTTGGTATAGGATGAACACCTTCTATGTTTTGGCAGGTTTATTTTGTTGTAATTTTCATATGAGCATTTTATGTCCCTGAAAATTGTTTCCTGGAATGTTAGAGGTTTAAACTCCCCTATTAAGAGACAGCATGTGTTGTCGTATGTATCTAAACTTGATGTTAGCATAGCCTTAATTCAAGAGTCACACCTTACAGATTCTGAATCGTTAAAACTGAGGAAAAGTTGGATAGGTGATGTTTTCTTCTGACGAAGGGACGGTAAAAGAAATGGTGTTATAACCTCATAGCTAATCAAAATTGGAAGGATCACTTGTCCTGCATAACATTGGGTATGTGGGAACGGTTCTTAAATCCCAATAAAAAACCCTCATACACGTGTTCACTGATGGTAACGTTGAGCGGTATATTTTCGTTCTCCGCTTTTTCCACACGTGTCTGCAAAATCATGGGATTTAGTGGTTATGCAACCTCCACCTGGAGGTAATACCCTTTGTTAAAACAGTAGTGACCAGAAATGGTGCTTGTGAAAGGTGAAGTGTGTTAAAAAAAAGTCTCTAGGTTCCAGATACAATTCTTTATTCTTTCCGGGTTCTTAGAGGCAAGATAAAAATAATGTGGGTGATTAAGAGCTATTATGGCTCCATCACGCAAAGACTGTGAAAATAGGTCGACATGTTTCAGCCCTTATTCGCCAGGAGGTCGGGTGGGCTTTCTTCAGGACCAGGGGGTGAAGTGAAAAGAAGTGAAAGTTACTCCTACGTATTACTTAGTGTATCTATTACAGAACATCATTTGAGTTGTTGTTCTAAAAAGGTCCTTTGGTACCTTCTTTTCGGGTTATTTTAACCTCATCGGGATCCGCGTGGGTCAGCGGGGCCTTCGGCCACCTCTTCACTCGGCTTGTGCTGACTCTACCACTCCGGTCCTGGAAAACCTTTTTATTGGGATTTAAGAACCGTTCCCGCATACCCAATGTTATGCAGGACAAGTGATCCTTCCAATTTTGATTAGCTATAGTTAACTACAGGGAATTGAACGGATCACGATTTCCTTTCCTCCCTCATAACTGATTGAGAAAGTTATAACCTCATGCCATAAGTCACTTTGCACTAAGCTTGTCTCTCAGGAATCTGACAAGGAAGGCAGATGGCTGTTCACCAAATTAGTGATTGGGAAAATTCCAGTTTCTTTGTTTAATGTATATGCCTCTACTGATGGTGATGCTCATTTTTGGTCCAGTTTAACTCAACAACTTGTTAATTACCCTGCAGTCAATTTTATTTTTGCGGGTGATTGCAATCAGGTTGTAGATCCTTTTCTTGATCCCAATTCTACAGTCTCTTTTATTCTTAACAAAGCACATAAATGTTTTACAGGCCATTAAACAGAGGAATTTACCAGATGCCTGGAGGCTTTTCAACCCTTCCTTAAGAAAATATACTTATTTTCCCCTCCACATCAGACTCAATCTAGAATAAATCATATTTTTATATCACACAATGTCTCCCAATATTTGCATCCATCTGATATAGGTACTAGTCTCATATCCGACCATGCCCCAGTTTAGATTCAGCTGGATATAATTTCCCAACTCATGTTGCCTAAGCAATGGTGTTTTAACAACTTACTTCTTTTAGATTCTACTTTTACCTCCGCTTTTGTTTTTTTTTATGAATACTTTCACTTCAATAAAACTGATGCTATGTCTTTTCACACCATCTGGGATGCATTTAAAGCAGCAGCTCATAATTTTATTGTTACATATGTCTCTAACAAGCACAAAAGAAATCCCTATCTCCAACGCAGAGCTCCTACCTAAAATAAAGAGTTTGGAACATTCCTTTTACACTTCCAAATCAAAACAATACTTATCAAAACTTATTGATAATAAAATTCAATTTAATAAGGAGTTTACAGATAACTCCTCGTTATAGTTACTTCAAACTAGTATGAAATTTTACGGTGGTCAAAATAAATCAGTTAAACTGTTAGCTAACTACCTCAAAATTAAACAAAATAAACTTCACATTGAGTCCATTATTGATGTACACCAGACGCCAAAATATAAAGACTCTGAAATTTTAGAAGAATTTGTACATTTCTATAGGTCACTATACATGCCAGAGAACATACCCTCATACTCTGATATTTCTTATTATCTCTCTACTATTCATCAATCTTCAGACCCCTAGGTGAATTGTGACCTTTTGGATTCAGATATGTCCCAAACGGAACTGCATAATGCTTAGAAATCCCTTAAAAAAGACAAAGCCCTGGGTCCTGGTGGACTTACAGTAAATTTTTACATACATTTTGCTCATTACTCCTTCCACATTTTCTCACTCTTATAACTTCCTTTCTATTTTCATGTGGATCTACTGATTCCTACTCAGCAGCTTTCATTTGTCTCATCCCAAAGGACGAAAAAGACTTGCCTTATTGCAAAAATTACAGACCTAGAGCCAGATGTGTAAGTTGCAACACATTGTGATTCGCAAATTACGAGGCGCTAAATTAAATGTGCAACAATGTGTTTACACTGTTTTCCGATTCCCAATGAGGTCGCAAATTGTGAGGCTCGTTAATATTAATGAGCCTCTCGCAATTTGCGAGCCTGTTGTGAATGCCATCCCTCCCAGGGATGGTGGCCTGCTGTGCTCAGCAGACCACCAAGCCTGGGACTGCTTTTTAATGAAGCAGCTTTTTTGGAGGGAAGGGGTCCCCTGGGCACCCCTTCTCCCCTTTGCAAATGCATTACCACCTACTTGAAGTAGGTGGTAATTGCAAGTATTTTGTAACCCCAATTGCAGTTGCAAAGCATTAGTACATTGTTTTGAGACTCACTATTTGGAAGGAAACGCCACTTCCAAACAGCGAGTCACTAAACCTATTTAGCAAGTCGCAAAAAAATTGTGACTCGCTAAATAGGCTATGCACATGGCCCAATATGTTTTTACATGCGCAAACGGGTTTGCAAACCCTTTTGCGCATGCAAAATCGCATCGCACCTTTGGCTCCTATTTCTTTAGTCAATGTTGATTAAAAATTGTTTCTAAAGCTCTAGCTATGCAACTTGAATCCTACCTTCCTCAATTACTAGATAAGGAACAGTTGGGTTTCGTTAAAGGGAATTATATCACAGATAACGCATGCTTATTTTTCAACATTTTATCAAAATCGTCGTATTATCCTGACTCTCTTGCAGCAATTGCCCTAGATGCCGAAAAGGCATTCGATCACGTACATTGGCCTTTGATTTTTCACACACTTAACTCCTTCGATGCTCATGACGAGCTAAGCTCGTCATGAGCTACGGCGCTCCGGTGCTCATGACGAGCTCAGCTCTTCATGGCCCGTGGAACGCTCAGGTGCGGGGAGAATTCCCCTGCTGTGCTGAGCGTTCCACAGGAGTCAATACACCTAAGACGAGCTGAGCTCGTCATGATCACAGGAGCACTGTAGCTCATGACGAGCTCAGCTTGTTATGAGCATGGGGGCGCTGTGCACCCCCCGATCCCCCCCCAGCACAGCAGGGGAATAACCCCCGCAGCGAAGGGGTTAAGTGGTTTGGCTTTGGGCCCAAAATTATTTCCCTTATATCTCTACTATATCCTAAGGCTGCTATTTTTGAAAATGGCCTCACCTCTTCTTATTTTGCTCTACAAAGGGGTGTTCACCAAGCTACCCTTTATCCCATTTTCTTTTTTATTTGGCACTAGAACCATTTTTCTCCAAAATTTGTCAAAATCAACATATTCATGGTTTTACGTTTAACACCCATCAAATTAAATTGGCAGCATATGTGATGATGTTCTATTGTTTCTCCCTTAACCTCAGTCTACCCTTCCAGCATTTTTAAAGGAAGTTGACTCCTACAAGTTGGTACTAGATATAAGTTGAATAATGAGAAGTGAAAAATATTACCTCCTACTAAATATACTTTTAAGGAAGATATTTTAATATCCAACTTTATGTGTTCTCCTCAACACTTTAAATATCTTGGAATATGGTTTACCCAATCTATTAAAACCTCAATTTCTTTAAACCTTGACAAATGCCTTAATAAATTAACTCTACTAATCACGAGATTGCATCTATTCTATTTATCTTGGTGGTGTTGCATTGACACCATCAAAATGATGTTAGATCCTATAATACTTTACACTATCTCCAGTATCTCTTTGCCTATACCACTTAAATCCTACAATAAGATTAATTATTCAACATCCTTTTTGTGGAACAACAAAAACTGTTGAATGTCTCCGTCACATCCAATATCGGAAGAAGATGTAAACTTTCCAGACATTTTAAAATTCCATAAGGCGTTTTTATTACTTCAAGTTTCACGATGGTGTCCGGACTCCTCACTTGTTTCTCCACTATGGGTTGACCTTGAAAACTCCTTTCTCTCCCCTTTTTCTTTTAAAGAGTATTTGTCTTTTACACGCAAACCACAATTGGTGTCTACACCAATCCTTACACACTCTTGTAAGTGGTGG
The DNA here is from genome assembly GCF_964263255.1 of Lissotriton vulgaris. Classification (NCBI taxonomy): domain Eukaryota; kingdom Metazoa; phylum Chordata; class Amphibia; order Caudata; family Salamandridae; genus Lissotriton; species Lissotriton vulgaris. Next base: position 328,320,605 of record NC_141698.1, on the reverse strand, counting down.
TGCTGCTGCGGCACCGACAAGCATATTCTGAGTTTCCTCACCACAAGCCTTTTCATCCGGGTAAACTCAACATAAAAAGGATGGCAGTGGGAAAACAAAGGGGGCCTTACAGGGCCCTCTGTTGCCCCTGTATACTGGAATGAATGCAGGGGGGGCACATGGTGTGCCCCCCAGTGTGCATGCATGCCCCGTTCCTGCATGGCTTGGACTAAACAGTTCATGCCTTACAAGAATATGCTTTGGTGTTCCCATTGCAGTGTCTTTTTCACAGGGACTGCCTTGGGAACACCAAAGGACCACCCGCCAGACCAGGAGAAAACTCTTAATCTGGCAGATAGCCGGCGTTTGACTATGGCAGTACGGGCCACCGTCCGCTCCCGCACCACCAAAGTCATAATCAGCCCCTTCGTTTTCTTCAAGGAGGTTAAGGGAAACTATCACTTGGTTCCACAGTTCCACAGATTTTAAAGGTATTTATCAGGATAAAAGAGTTGCAATTTTTTCCATATAGAAAATCACACCGGCTGCCAACATCTTATTCAATACCAAAGACTATAAATGGTTTTATCCCAGTAGTCTAAGGTTTGAATTTGTTACTACTGTAATGGCATTAACAATGCCAAATTCATGACAGGTCAAGGATACTTCAGAGTGCTCTGTTAAGCCAGTTTTATCAACTTGATTGTACAAGAGGTCCTCAAAACAAAAGAAACAGTTCACAATGTACTGGTCATCTGTGAGAGGAATTGCATATATTTTAGTAATTTCTTTAAAGCCTTAAGAGCTTGAAGATCATTCAGTGAGCTAATTATATCAGTATAAAACCCCTCACACAGTAGGTTTCAACCTGCTGGAGCTCTGAAATGTCACAGCCCAAACCGGTAAATGGATTGTGACTCATGATGGCTAATGGACGCTTAATCAAAATGTCCAAACCCAGGGGCGTGGCTTGAACGCAAACCGTGATGGCCGCACATTAGGCAGCTCTGTGATTCCCTAATCCCTATCTCTCATTAATCCAGCACACACATCTGTGTACTACCTCAGCCGGATGACTACCATCTCAGACGCACGCTTGTACGAAATCCGGGCTGGTAAGAGCAGTGAAGGAGAGGTAAAGAGGAAATGAGTCTCAGCCTAGCGGTCCTGTAAAGCAGCGGACTTAAGTGAGGATCGCGCAGCGCAGATTGGCAGACAGGAGCCGGCCCATGGACCACGCAACACCCTGATGGACAACCACAACCGTGAAATACAGAAATCCCACGGGTAGATTTCTAAGTAGATAATTGGGATCAGCCACTAAGTTACAGCATGTACACTTCACACCATTAATATGTGTTCTTAGCAATCCTTAGCAACAAAAGAGGGAGACGAAAAAGGCGGTCCCTCTTCAATACCTGATCAAATTGTCTTCTACATTTAAAGGTAATATTACAAATAGTCTCCTGAAGTATATAGAGCTATCTGTAATAAAGATTTGACATGTATCTAATTTGTTTTAATCTGCGCCATTTCAGAAGTGATGAGATTGAAAATATCACCATTTAGCATATCAGAGTGACCTTAAAAGATACAGGCGTCAATTAGGAAGTTGAAGGTGAGACACACCCTGAGTGTGCATGCTCTGTTTAGCTGGCTGCAGTGCTATTGACAATCACTTACATGCTGTTTGCATTATATTCCCAGCCCGCAATTCAACCTGGTTGAAACAGATTTTTAAGTACAACTTTTGGACCGTACTGAGTGGTTCTAGAAGAATTATCTTCTTATCAGGCAATCAACCTTAACAGTAAAGGTGAGATGCATTAGATTATCTTTAAACATAGTGGACAACTTGAAGAGCACTTGTAGTCAGAATGATGATGACTGAGAAAGGTTTAGAGAGAATGAGTGAATGCCTTTTGGATGAGATGCTACAGAGATTCCTTTTCTCATAATAACAGTGCTGATTGTGCCATATATGATAGGAAACTTGCATATTAACATGTTGTTGCTGTTTTGACTAAAGGTGATGTATCTTTCAAGATATATCGATATGCCAGTGAGAATTTAACATAGATACAAATCGGAATGTGGTTAATACAATTGGAGGTTCAGACTTTGTTACCCACAACAGCAAATGGAGTGTTAAATTGTAAACAACTGTAATTTTCTCATTGTTGCAAATCTATATAGTTTTAATAGAATTTGTTTTTATAGGTGAACATTTGACACAACTGTACATTAAGAGAGCAATTAATCGGTCTTGATAAAGATGGACTAAATTGTGGAACAATCGAAACGCGCCGACGCCCAAATCAAATACACAATCCGTTCACCTCACATTGGTTTGAATAGCAGGAAATATCATTGTTATCTATCAATGCCAGGACCATCTTTTGATAATGGATGTGTAAAATATCAAGACTAAGTGTATCGGTCTGATTGTGAAACTCTCTAGTATTTTGTCTTTTTTGAAAATTTTGATTGTAATGTTTAAGCTTTGTTTTTAACTTTTATAACTGAAGCTGATTGTTCAGCTTTTTAATCTTGTGTTCCTGATAAACTTGGAACTAATACATTTTTGCGTAATATAAGTAAATTCAGTGGTGTTCCAGTTATATATGGCACAACCTTTTGTGGAACGTTGAATGAATGTTAATAGTGCGAAGTGTACATGCTGTAACTTAGTGGCTGATACCAATTATCTACTTAGAAATCTACCCCATGGGATTTCTGTATTTCACTGTTTAAGTGCCCCAGTCCCACTGGGTGTCTAAGGGGCTCCTCTAATTTCTAAACGTACAACCACAACCACCACTAGACCTGGGGCTGTGAGCGGGCAAGTCCCCGGGTCGCTTAATCAACAGTGGAAGGACGGAGAGGCGGCTTATCGTGAGACCCGGCGAGGTGAGCTGGCTCACAGGGGAAGAACGAACAGTGCACGCAGAAAAGCAAAGAGGAAAGGTTGCCTGCCATCTTGATCTGGCGAGTCACCGGAGGAAGACAGCGCTTTTGGAGGGTATAAAGAAAGAGCAATATTAGGGGAAATCACTTTCTGAAACTAAAGACCGCTTAGGATATGAGCAACGTCGGGCACGCCTCATGAAGGCATAGAGGCAGTGCTGAATGAGTGTGGGCTTGTGCGAGAGGCTAAACAGAAGAGACCAGCCATTTTGACATCGCTCATCTGGTGAGCGTGGTGGCGGCGGGTCCGAAGGCCATTAGTTAGACTGCAGAGTGGAACACATTGGTGTTCCTGAGTAGGACACACGGAAAACCATTAATATTGGGTCCGGGCTGCATAGACGTGGGGCCAGTCCCCATGCCAGTCACTCTGCAATTGGCTCACCTCCACAAAAATCAGCTAGTGAATGCGGCAACGGCTACCCACCTGAAGGTTCTGATTCCGAGTTGAGGTCCTTATTAATACCCCAGCGAATGAGAATTTGTGTCACAGCTTGGGGCCGAGCAGAACAGTCAAACAAGAGGTCTCACCACACGCCATGAGGAAAAACATACGGACCTTCGGGGGGTCCCCCAGTAGGCCAGGTGACGCACCAAAACCCAGGACCAAGCGGAAGATCAAAACAAGTGAGTACCCACATAGCTCTGAGATAACGGAGAAAATGTCTGGTACCAAGGGTCCTGGCACACTCCAGACCAAATGAGATAAATATGCAACCCAGAAACCAGCCAACTCAGAAGCAGTTACGAAAAGTAGTATGACAACTGGGCTGAGTTCAGAAAATGGAGATCCGACTCTGAAGGACATCATGGATGCCATCTCGGAAATAAGCACGTCACTGGAACATAGAATGGTTTCAATCACGACAGAGGTCACATTGATAAGAGCAGACCGCACATAATGAGTGAAAAGGACAAGACCATGGAAGTGCTCACCACTGTTCTAAACCGGGACACCAAACAAAAGCAGCAGGAAATCAAGGACTATGAAGGTTGATCACGTAGAAACGTTAGAATCATCGGAGGTCCCGAAAAGTCAGAAGGTTCTGTGGTGGAATTCTTTGTTGAGGACTTAATTATCAATTACCTGCAACCTAAAGGCCTGTCAAAAAAAATTACAGTGGAAAGAGCGCACAGGGTTCCGGGTGGAAGACAGATATTAGGAGCACCTCCACGGCCACTATTGGCTAGGCTCCGAAATTTTAGAGACCGAGATAATATACTCTAGACCGCCCGCTTGGCCCCCCAGTCAAATATGAAAACACCGAAATCTCCTTCTTTCCGGACTTTATTATAAATGTTCAGAGACAAGGACGTTCCTTTCTGGGCCTCAAGAAACAACTAAGGGATAAAGGTATCCAGTATTCAATGTTGTTTCCTGCAAAACACTGTATTAAAGCTGCAGGAAGGGCCTTAACTTTGGCCATCCAGAAGCTGCAGCAGACTGGCTGGAAGGATGGAGACCAGCAAAAGAGAAAACGTCTGACAAAGGAAAGATACACCTCTGACAAAGTATTCGGCCTTGACTGAGTGATCGGCATGATTGACTGCTGAAGAAAGTCCAGCGGAATAGAGCAGACAGACAGGAGCTGCCTGAGAGCTGTATCGCCATCTGACAGAGATGGCCTGAAAATGCTAAGTGACTTGAACAATATTTTCAAATTACCTAGGTTGTTCAGTATGTACAACATGCATAGAGGGTAGGCATTGGGGATGCTAGTCCGCCCACTTATAATCTACAATTAGTTCAGAGCTTGGGCGACAAGCCCTCTGCATTGTTGGGGTGATGGGCAGTTCTATGCCCAGAGTGCAAGGGAGCAGGGAGGGGGCTGTTGGTTTTGGTTTGTGTTAATTTGCATGACAGTACTGCATTGGGCAACAAGGGGAATTGGTGGGAGGCGGAAGCCAGTGACCATAATCATGGGTTCACCAATGGCTGAAAAGTATTAAACTCCTGTCTTGGAATGTTAATGGTCTGGGGATAAAATCAAAAGAAGTATAGTACTGCAGTTAATCCAAAGGCATTCTCCCGAGGTAATCCTGCTTCAGGAGACGCACTTAATTGGTAACACTTGTAGGGCCCTGTCCAGGTGGGGGTATCATTTAGTAGCAGACTCAGGTTTCACCACATGATCCAGGAGAGCAGGCATCATGACAAGGCGTTCCTTTCCAATGACAAATGAACATACCTGTACTGATGCAGGGGGCAGATAGGCTGCAGTGTTGCGAAGGTGGGAGGGAGCAGCTCTAAACCATAGTATTGATGTATGTCCCCCCGGGCTTACAGTTGTCGATGTTAGAAGACTTGGGTAACATTATGATAACTTTCTCTGAGGGGCGATTGCTCGTGGGGGAGAGGCTACAATTCTGTAATATTGGGAAGGCTTGACAGGTATCCCCCCAGGACTTAGGGCCCTCGCAGCTTAGGCTCCCCAGCTTCCTGGTAGAAATGGGGCTGGTGGATGCATGGCGAGTCAACTATCCAAACAAGGTACAATTCACATTGCAATCGGGGGCACATAACAGTCTTTCCTGATAGACTATATTTTTACTCTAGCAGCTCAAGTGGGGAGCATCAAGGAAATTTGATATTTGGCACGGGCATTTCTGACCACAATCCAATGTGTGTCCACATGGTTCTAGGGGAAAGACAAGTGGGAAGAATAGCACCCATTGACCTTTGGTTCTTCCGCATTCTAGTAGTTAAAGAAAGAATCACACAAGTAATAGAACATTACTTCCAAGAGAATGTAGGATCGGTGGGGTCTGCCCGGACCCTCTGGGAGGCCTTCAAAACAGTTGTGCGTGGGCAGGCGATCTCTCAGATTGCAGGGTTACACAAGGAAAGAAATTTGGAGTTAGATGGACTGGAGAAAGACATCCTGCAGCTGGAGGGGGAGGGAATGAGCAATGGGGAAAATGGCTTGATGCACAAGTTAAACCTAAAGAGAATAGAATATAAGAACCTGGCCGCTGACATGACAAAAACTTTAAGCAGAGACAAGCTAGGCAGGCTATACGAGCTGGGGGACAAAGCCGGGAAACTGTTGGCCTGGCTCGATAAACGGGAATACGCAAGTCGCCTAGTCACAGAACTAATGGTAGAGACAGGGGAAACGATCACGGACACACAGGAAATAGCGGACGAATTCGCTAATAACTATCGGTCAGTATATAGATCTAACACCTTCACAAGGAAGACTCGAGAGCCTTATTTTTGGACTTGACACTCCCGACACTATCAATAGAGGACTCACAGCTTCTGGAAAGCGACATCACAAATGATGAGGTTGCACAAGCAATTAGGGGACTTAAATCCAGGAAGGCGATGGGTCCTAATGGTCTCCCAATTGAAATTTGCAAATTGAAACTCAACAGAATCGCACCCTGTCTCAGTTCCATGTTCGAAGAAAGCCATGATGTTCATCATATCGACCTATCTTATTATTAAATGCTGAGGCCAAAATACTGGCAAAGCTACTGGCCACTCACTTGATCCAAGTTATCTCTAAACTGCTCCACCCTGATCAATCAGGTTTTATGCCGACCAGAAATACAGCACTAAAGCTCTGTCAACTGCATTGGGTAATGGGGAGAATAAGCACTCTGACAGAAGATGCTGTGGTGGTATCCTTGGATGCCACAATGGCATTCAACACAATTGAATGGCCCTACCTATTTGCGGTCCTGGGGAGATTAGGATTTGGCCCCAACTTCATTAGCTGGATAAGGCTCCTTTATATGAACCCATTGGCACAAGTAGTTGTAAACAATAAAAAATCTGCAGTTTTTGCCCTAAAAAGAAGGACCAGACAGGGCTGTCCTCTGTCCCCCCTATTTTTGGCACTGACACTGGAACCCCTCGAGGCATGGATTCAGAAAGACCCCTTCATATGTGGTTTGAGATGGTCAGAGGACTGGGAGGACTGCATCTCCCTCAACGTGATTACAGTCTGTTGTACTTGCAGCGCCTAGGGTCTCGCTACACAGAGTACTAAACATATTTACAAACTTCAGCAAGTACTCAGGATATATTATTAATTATACTAAATCATTGATCTATGTATTGAGGTGGGAGGTCCCTGCCTAGCCTAAAAGATGCACAATGGCAGTTGACAAAGATGGCTTCAAATACCTTGGAATATATATCACCACTGATCTGAAGTTGAGTTATGACTGCAATCTTCAGCCCCCGCTGCAGTGGATAAAAAATTATGTGGACCTTTGGAAGGCCCTCCCCCTATCAGTGTTGGGGAGAGCTGCATGATTTAAAATGATATCAGTGCCACGCTTCCCCTATTTTTGCACAACTCCCCCAACCCAGTGCCAGCGACATATTTTAAGGCTATAGAAAGTGAACAGAGAGAGCTACTCTGGAGGAGTGGACAGGCCCAAATAATGTTCCCAAAATTGGTGGCATGACGGGGAAGTAAGACTCCCGGACATTAAAAAGTACTATTGGGCTGCGCACTTGACAGCCATCAATCACTGCATATATCGGCTGGTTGGCGATCCTGGGTATAGAGTGGATAGATGGCTCTTACCGGGAGGTAATTATGTGGCGTCACTCTACTCCAGGCCCACAAAGCTACAAAGGGACCCACGAGTCACTCGGTCCAAGTCTGGCACACCGCCAATTGGAGTCTGGGCTGGGAAAAGAGAATCACTAGGCAAGACCTTTGTGGGATTTTGAGCAATTGGGTACGCTCAGGAAAACAAGAGCTTTGAAAGTTGGGACACTAAAGAAATATCCAAAGTGGGAGACCTATGGAAGAAAGGGGAGGTGGTATTGTTCTCGCTCCTACAACAAGAGTACGAAATGACAAATACAGAAAGATTCCGATACCTACAGGTGCGACACGCTCTACAGGCACAAATTCCGAGGGGGGGGGACTCTCCCCAAGGCCTCGCCACTAGAGGATAGGCTCCTAGACGGATACATGCCCAAAATAGCGATATCCCTGACCTTTTAGAAGCTAATCAACCGCACTCCTGACCCCCCTCGCACAACTCTGTAGGAAATGGAAAACAGATATATCTGAGTTGGATGATGATGAATGGCAGAAAGCATTGGCCTCTCCCAAAGAAGTTGCAATCTCTTCCAGACTAAAGCTGGTACAATTAAAAAGAATTCACAGAATATATCACACCGGCCCAACACTGGTTAAGATGAACTATAGGGAAAATACAGGGTGAGGGTGGCAGTGTGGCCAGGAGGGCACGTTTCTACACATGTTATGGGAGTGCACCCACATCCGAAGGTTTTGGAGGGGAGTGCTCCATTGCATGGAGGAGGCGCTGGGGTGTAAACTGGAACCTGGAGTTAAAAGGTGCTTGTTGAATATCTGGGAACCTACGGACCTAAACAGAAACCAGCATTGGAAATGCAATAGGGCTCGCATTAGGAAAGTTTGAGCTATTGGTCTTATAAATGTTTTTTTTTATTTATGTGTTATTTTTTCAAATAGTTAAATTAATAGCTTTGTCATTTACAATGGCAATAGTTATAACTTTCGCAAATCTGACACCTATAGCATTTGTAATGCAACATGTTTTGTATTTACGTGACTTAGATGTATTGATATTACAAATAAAAATGCTTTTAATTTGTTTTAATAATTAATACTTAAATAATTTATTTAATTTGTAATAACAATAGCTTACATTTTTGAAAATAACTTTTGTGAAGATTATGTTCAGTGTTTTTTATTGTGACGAAAATCCAAGAACAGAAGTGAAATATCAACATCTTTTTGTGATTTGTAATAAAGCGTGAAAGCTTGAAAACAGCTTGAAACATTGAAAGAACATATTTGTACCAGTGATGCTGTGGTCGTGCTGAGTGATGCTGTGGTTGCGTTGAGTGATGCTGTGGTTGCGTTTTGCATTGAGTGATGCAGTGGTTGCATTGAGTGATGCTGTGGTTAAATGTAAATTGATAAATGTAAATTGATACTTTTATAGCGCACTACTCACCAGCAAGGGTCTCAAGACGCATGTACGAATACCGCTGTGGAACCCATCCTGGCTTTCCCTGTGAGGCGTCCACTCCTGGGCACCCCCAAGGTGGAGGCCAGGCATCCTTAGCGTTGTGGGGGCCGTTGTGGAGATTAAGCAAGCTATTGCCCAGAGTTGCAGAGTGGGACTCCATGATTGGAATAGGCACCGAGGCGAGAATTATCAGGTCCGTGGAATTTTGAGCCCAAGACCCGCCGAGGCGGGGAATTGAACCCTGGTCCCGGGCTAGACCTCTGCATCAGGGTCTGCCGCTCTAACCATTGAGCCACACTTCTCCACTGGTTGCGCTGAGTGATGCTGTGGTTGCGCTGAGGGATGCTGGGGTGGCACTGAGTGATGCTGGGGTGGCGCTGAGTGATAATGTGGTGTTGCTGAGTGATAATGCTGTGGTGCTGAGTGATGCAGGGGTAGCGCTGAGTGATGTGGTGATGCTGAGTGGTGCTGAGTGATGCTGGGGTGATGCTGAGTGATGATGGTGAGTGGTGCTGAGTGATGCTGGGGTGATGCTGAGTGATGCTGTGGTGTTGCTGAGTGATGCTGTGGTGGTGCTGAGTGGGAGATGGGGAGAGGGAGAAAAAGGAGAGGGTAAAGAGAGGGATAGAGGAGAGAGAGGGGGAGAGAGGAGAGAGAGAGGGGAAGAGAGGAGAGAGAGAGGGGGAGAGAGGAGGGAGAGAGGAGAGAGAGACGGAGACGGGGAGAGAGGAGAGGGAAGAGAGGGAAAGGGAGAGAGGGATAGGGAAGTGAGGGAAAGGGAGACAGGGAAAGGGAGAGAGGGTAGAGGGAGAGAGGGAGGGTAAGAAGAGAGGGGGAGGACAAGAGCGAAGGACGGAGGGGAGAGAGAGGGGATGGAGAGAGAGAGGAGAGCAGGCAGAGGGGGAAATGGGGAGAGGGAGAAAAAGGAGAGCAGGGGGAAGGTAAAGAGAGGGAGAGAGGGGAGAGAGGAGAGAGGGAGAGAGGAGAGAGGAGAGAGTGAGAGGGAAGTGAGGGAAAGGGAGAGAGGTATAGTGGCCTGGCTACGGGTGTACCGAGAGCCACCAGAGATGGTGAGCTTTTCCACGAGTTAACGGGTGATAGTCATGATGATTTTATAAATGATGCAGCTGGTTTTGAATATTGTGTGGGCTGGCAAGGCGAGTTCATGTAGTTCCATCAGTATAGAAGGGGGTTTCTGCCCTAGTCCCTAGATGTGACATGTTGCAGCACGTAAGGTGCCTTTAAGGGGTGTTGGTGTGGAGTCTTGTAAGCATTACCACCATCCTGGGCTGTATAAGTGTCCGCACTATAAATGTTAGAGTACGAAAATGGTGACTGAACCCAGGTGCGCGGCTGCAGAGGAGAAATGTCCCTGTACTTCAACATAGAGATGGGAAGTAATCAAAGAACCTCGTTTTTCCACTTAAAATCCTGACAACAACAGGGTGTGATTGAGCAAGACATTTTATCAAGTTGAGAGCAATCAAACAGTTGGCAAAAGGGTATTGGTCGAAAACAATTTGCAATTTCTGTAGCTATTGAGGAAAACATCCGAAAGTCAGGGGACATGTGAAGTCCACACAAAGACATCCAAGGCGCATCAAAACTAAAGCGACAATTTGGAGACCAACTGCTCTGATTGCATATATTAAAAACAAAACGCCCTTCCACGTATTAAAAAATATGATCTTTAGCACTCCAGCATGATTAGCAAGAAGCCATCACACCAACAGAGTTCCCAAATGCACAAACACAAATGCTCCACAGCCACAAAAACGGACTCTAAAACAATGCAGACACAATACTTCAAAAAGACAAAAAAGGAAACTAGCACGTAACGCTTCCTATAGAACTGAATCGAATCGCAGCTGCACAAGCTTTCCAGCACATGCCACGGTAAGGGCAAGCCAGGCTCACATGCGCCAAGTGCAACGCACTTCCTGTTTGACACATTCAAGACGATTCAAAGCAACATGAATTACTGAATGAAACCTCAACAAAAGACATTATTTGCCGCAAATCACGGATTCATTCTTGTTCGGCTGAGCCCTTGATCAGAGATTTTTCAGTTTCAAGAGGATAGGATTTATTTCTCACAGACTGGAATAAATCAAACCTGTTCTTTCTTTTTTAACTCAGAGCTATATCTGTTCTTTTTTTTTTACTTTGTTTATATCAGATTATCCAAGTAATGTTATTATTTCTTCCGCAAAGTGTTAACAGGCGCAGAATGGAATTTAATAACAAGTTAAAAAAAAAATGAGCATCAGAGAGCATAAAAGGAGACATGGCCTGGCGGCCGTGAAACTGAAAGTACGGCCGGCCGGCCGTGAATAATTAGGGGATGAGAAATGCGCTGGGAGGAGAAATGCAGAGCGCCCGCTGAGAAGCTTGTGGGAGGGAGGCTGGGCTGCCTTTGATGTGGTAATGCGAGGCAGGCAGGCAGGCGGCTGGTGGCATTGTGCAGGCGCTTTTTAGGGCTTACGCTTGCGCAATGACCTAAAAAGCGCACATGCACTGCATGGAATCGCCAGTGGTTAAACTCTGGATAAGCCACTATAGAGCTTCGCCAGCTATGCGCAAGCGCATCAGCAGGCGAGCCCTAAAAAGGAAAACTTGGGTAACACTAGGTCTAACAGTCGCTAAACAAAATATCGCTATACTGTGGGGGGCATTGGTAGTGCCAACAGTGAGTGCTTGGAAAAAAGACATGGACTGGTGCATGATAAGGGAAAAAACTGTGTATGTAGCCAGGGGAAGCCCGAGACATTGGTCAAAAATAAGGGCCAAATGGAATGTATATAGAGGAAACATCTCTGCCCTGCCCTTTCTCCCTTCCCCCTCCCTTACCCGTGGCATAGGGTCCATAAGAACTAGACTAATGAACTCATGAAGACATCAACAAAAGGTGAATTAGTACATAACCCAAACTGGAAAAGTTACGTTTGTATGAATAATCAATGTGATGTGAATTGTTGTAACTCCGTCATCAATAAAAAGTTTCTTTAAAAAAAAATGCCCAAACCCATTGAGATTTTGACACGAAAAGTCAGCAAGAACAAATCCACCATAGACCAATATATTCCCATTGTTCTATTTGCTGGTGATCTATTGTGATAGGTGGTGGAAACATTTACAAATAATAATGCAGAACCTGCTGATTCGGTCAACATAGCTAGGTCGGTCGATCTCAAATCTGGGGAACCGGGTGTGAGTCTTGGCAATGGCACTCAACATCCTGTGATTCTGGGCAAATTACTTAATCTCCCCATGCCTAACAAAAATGAAAGTGTCCGTGTGTCACGCAATTGGTGCTCATTTAAAGCACTCTGATACCTTTGGGTCAAGTTCTGTTACCAAATAAATACCAGCAGCATCACTACAAATATTCTCTGCACATGAATGGTTTTTAGGAGTTCCAAGACCAAGCAAACATATGCAGGAAACTCAGGAGAAGAAACTTTCAACTATCACAGTGGACAATATGTTAACGGTAGTACTTTGATGACCAAAAAAGATTTCCAGTATATAACTATTCATTGGTGAATTTGCCATGGGAAAAAGGAACAGTGGTCAGAACCTAGCATATTGGCAATACAATACCAAGAATGTCCTGAAGTCTGCATATCCTCTGTGCAGGTTTTCAGTGTATGAATGTAGATAGTTCAATTGGAAAAAGAACCAGTATGTCTTCTTAAAATACGGAGAGACACACGATGAATAAACATTTTATCCACGAAAAGGATCAAACGCCATAATACATACACAAGTGGATGAGGGTAATTTCTCAAAAATGTGAAGTGTGGTTAGTGATTGTCCTCCAAAGAAGTACCTGAATATGATAATGAACTGTACATAGTGAACTAAGAAATAAAACTGAAGAGTGAGAACACAATGCATGCTGTAAAAAACAGAACAAAACTTATTAGTATTGTAGTTGATGGGCCAAGAGATGTAGAAAAAAAATTAGTGTACTTAGGGTGAAATGAGAAGACACATAATCAAGGACACAGTAATTTTTGCCTGGTGAAAGTTGACAAAGAAAACTGATTCAACCTTAGGTTTAACCATAGACTTAGCAATGAATAAATGTCTCTCCATGTGCATGTATGAAAGATTTATTTTGGGTTGATCTAGTCTACCTCATGAATATTAATGAGATAGGTCCCAATTTGCGACCCCCTAGAAATCGCCACCATCACAAGAGGTGCATTTGTTCAGCATCAGAAGGGAGTCGAAGCAAAAGCTGGCCATCATCGCCTCGCCAACGCCTCGTTTTACCTGGACAATATTCATCTGAACATCCAGTTCACAAAGTATGTCTCTTAAGCTCAGAACAAACTATGTCAGCTAGGTACCCCATTGGAAAGCACCAGGCCATTGATTGTGCGATCATCGATCCTTCCTCAAGTCAGTGAAAAGACGGCACCGACGTCAAGATAACCATGTCATCATCAGCTACCGCACTAGTACCTCTTGAAGAACCAGTTTTTATATTAAACTGTTAGCTTAGCTCATTTAATGCTTTTGGTACTCACTCTGACATTCTAAATGCAGTGAGTCTTATGGTTTTACTGTGTTTTTTTATTTGCCCAGGTAACCCTGGCATCCGGATTTGGCTCTGAGAGTTCCATATAGAGATCTATTGTAGCACTTGCCAATTGCACTGGCACTTTTCAGAAACCACACATGCGGGGTCCTTGTATTTGCCACAATAAAAAGCTAGTTATATTTATTCACTAGCTTACCCGTCGCGCGTTGCTGCGATCTCAGAAGAAAGGAAATTTAAGGAAACGTGTTATGATAACATTTAATTTACATTGTGTCATTTTTATTGAAACTTATTCATTTTAATATGGAAAACATTTTAAAGTGTTGTTTTAATTCTGTTTATTTATTCGAGTGCTTGTGGATACACAGTATTTTTTGTTTTTCCGTCTGGTGCGTACATGAATAAATCAGAAGGTTTTGCGACGCGTGAGCTGGCCACATACAGTTGTCCATGTGAGAAATACGGATTCTCCAAATCTAGTCCACACACTTGCAGCGATTGTCCTTGTGCTTTGTTGATGGTCATTGCAAAAGCGAGTTGCACCGGAAACTGTAAACGTTCAGTATTGGAAAGATTATGAGGGCCCTGAGGGGCCGGGGGGCCAATATTTAACACATTATTCTTTTTTCTTTTTTTTTGCCAGAGACCTTTGCGGGAGTGTACTCAACAACTTTTAACAAATCTATTTTATTTTTTGGGTTTTTTTTGGCAGAAACCTTCGCGGGAGTGTACTCAACAACTTCCCGAAGTTTCATGGCGATCGGATGAATGGTGTAGTAATGCATAAAGGACAAACAGACATACTTTCGTTTTTATATATATAGATAAGCACAACTGTTCACATGAGCATTTTACCATATTAAAAAACTTTTAGTCCACTCATACGCGCAAATTGTCTATTCTTCTTGGGTTCAGACACATAGCGAGTCCTTAGATCCTGTCTCAAAATGTCAGGGACCTCAGCATCAGGGAAATACGGGAGGATAGCCTCAATCACAGCACTTCTGGAAGCCAAAAAAGACTTCACCAGGCTGACAGTCCAAATATATTAGGTTCTCATACCAACACTTGCCATATCTCAAGGTTACCCTCGTCCTCTGTAATGTATCTATCTGAATTGACTGAGCTTTATACAATTTGCGCAATTTTTTTTATTGTATTATTTGCAAATCTATGTATGCAATTCGCTCTTTTCTAAGTACGGAAGTCTTTTTTTCTGTTTTTTTACTACATTAGCATGCTGCTATCCAGTGGTGGCTCCTCTATGGGGGCGCTTGGGCGCCGCCCCCTGCTTTCTCGCCATGCGGGAAGGCAGAAACAAATGGTAGTTATTATGGTAATAACTACCATTTGTTTCTGTCTTCTCGCACGGCGAGAAAGCAGAAGTTAGAGTGGGCGGGGTTACTCGAGGGCAGGGGGGAGCGGCTTTCCCACTGTTGTTCATACTGACTGCTTGGGCAGCCTGAGGCCGCCCAAGCAGACAGTATTAACAACAGTGGGCAAGCCGCTCTCCCGTGCCACCTCCCACTCTTGCCCAAATTGCACTTCAGACACCCAGTTTAACGAGAGCGAATCGTAAAATCCACTTCCAACATTCACGCCGAAAGGAAAAGGTAAGAAGCTCATCTAACCCTATAGCATCAAATATGGCCTAAAATGTGCAGCCGTTAAGGATTCAATCTGTGCGGCTACAGGTGAACATGTGTATGTGAGACTGTTGTGTGTGTGACTATTTGTATGTCTGGTGGTCTGGCTGTTGATCTGTTTTTTCAAGCATGTCTCGAGGTCTGTTGCTTTGAGTGAGTGGTTGTTTCTACGCGTGTTGCTTTGTACGTGTGCCATACAATTGTGCGCTGATATTTTGTACCTCAATATGCATGTATTATGCAAAAAACAAATCCATTGGCTTTGTCAATTGTTGTATCTTATATCTTCCTGCTGCTCAGCTAGAATGCATGACATGTGGAGTGTTGGATGAATGGAATGTTAGTGTGTTGTGAATGTCAGTTGGGTGAGGGCTGAGCAGCAGGACAGCTGCTCCTGATGGGGCTTTCCTATCTTTTATCATTATAACTTAACATCTTAACTCAATAAAGTAACTTAAGTAATTTATCTGAAGTATCCATCCTCTTTCCGATTACATCATTTGGCGATGTTTTGATGAAGAACCCATGCGTGCAAATTCAAGGAAAATTGAAACTCAACAGAGACTTGTCTCAAACAGAAAAGAGAAGTCAAAGCTTGTTGGGAAAGGAAATCTGAAAGGTACAGAAAATCGGAAAAACTGTGAAATCTCGAGGTAAATGACTTTTAATAGTATTTAAAAGTGTGTCTGAATGCTGTCTGGCAATTAAACCCCATCAGTGACCCGGACATCGGTCGCCCTGAAACCCAAGTCTGCCAGATACATCTGCGTATTTCCAGCCGATGTTTGGTTTGGGTGTTGTTCGGGGGCATAAAATCGAGCCTCAGTGAAGTGTTTACCAGTTTTTTTTATGGTGTCAAAGTAAAATCGAGCATTAACCAAAGGCGCTTATTAGCAGCAGATTTGAAATTGGTTGGTGGTTCGGGGGCAGTAACTCGAGCCTCGGAGCAAAGTATTTGATGACAATTATCCCTAATCTGCGTGATATGTCAGCGCTAATTAAAATGATTAATGCCAGCTGCAGTGTATGGTGAAAATTGTTTGGGAGCAAAGATCGAGTCACGGAGTAAATCCGGAGTGACATTTTCATTAGCGTAATCAAGATACCGGTTCATGTGAAATTAGTTTGTGGTTCGGGGGCAAGGAGGAATCGTGCCTCAGTGTATAGATTTATTACCAGCTCCTGTTTCATTGTCTTCTGTGGAAAACTAAAGTGGGATTAATGACGGAAGAGATGTGAACCTGTCGTGCGTCATATAGTGCGGAGACTGTGTTGTTTTAAAAAAAAAAGAAGAAAAGTGTTATTCTCATATTTTATTCAACGTTTTTTTTGCCTGTTACCTGAAAGTGAGGCGAGTCAACGATTTCAGTTTGATTTTGAAAAGCAGTCTGCACGAGATACCTTCAGCATCTTCTCTCTGTGACGTAATGACACTCCGTGTACGTTTGATGCTGGTGTGGGAGTATTTGATGCATCTATCTGCCGTGAACCAGCCGACTCTGCGTCAATGTGCGTGCCTCCATTTTGGAAGATGAGTCAATAGATGTACATCGGCAAGGCAAGATTCTGACGTAGTTGTCGTCGCGGTGTGGTTTGAAATGAATGCACCATGGAGCGTCCAGGTACTGATTTTGATTTAACTGAGTGTTGCAGAAGAAGTGGAGTCTGCTTCTTGCCAGTGGTTGACAAACTCAAATGTGCTGACTTGCTACGTGATGTTCTCGCCAAAGGTTGTTACCCACATATCTAGTGGGCTCAGAGTTCGTGCAATCAGAACGTATTTTAAGTTTAAGAACCCGGAAGAAGACTAAATGGGACAGAGTTTTTCATGAGAGCAATGTAAATCCTCCTATACTAGAAAAAGATTTAGCGGGACATTTCCGTGTAACAGGATAAACGATCCAGTAATGGAATAGGGTCTGTGAGCCCAGAAGTAGGTGAAACAGGATGGTCGACCCCGTTGCTGTAATACTTGGACGTTATGCCCAACATGGTCTCTCAGACCCGCTTCCATTACTGGAAGTCAAATTACGTGGTCAAAGAGCCAACGTTTTGAACAATTGATGAAGTGATGAAGTCACCAAGAGATGATCCACCACATATGTTGTGTGTGAGTTGTGTCAAGGTGTTAGGCAACTCATTAGCTTGTGTTTGAGGGGGCTATGTGTATGTAGTCACCCCTTGTTAGTGTCATTTGGATGTTGTTTTTTATGTTACCCAGAGCTGTTCCACAACAAATGTTGTGTGTGAGTTGAGTCAAGTTGTTAGGCAACTCATTAGTTTCTGTGTGTGGGGGCTATGTTGTATGTGGTCACCCTGTATATGAGATGACTATGCTGTATATGGTCAGTCTTTATTATGTATTGTGTGGTGTGTGATACCCGGCGCATGAATGAGTTTTGTGAGTGCTTGTTCTTGGTTTGAGGTCTGCACGGTGTTTCCCACCGCATGATTGAGTTATGTGAGTGCTTGTTCGGCGCATGAATGAGTTATGTGTGTGCTTGTTCTTGGTCTGAGGTGTGCACGTTGTTTCCCGGTCCATGAATGAGTTATGTGAGTGCTTATTCTTGGTCTGAGGTGTGCATGTTATTTCCTGATGTGTATATATGGTGTTAAGGTTTGTTTCTGTGTGTCTTTCTTGTTGTACTGGTCTGGCCAACTAGTATGATTTGTGGCATATGGATGTAGGATGTAGGATTGTTGTTTATTTCAGGAAGTAATGTGATGCTTGTGATGCTTGTTCAGACTGTTGTGTGCGTGTGTCAGTATGGAAAGGGACAGGATGTATCTTCTTGCGTCAGTTTGATGATTGTGTCATTGGTTGTGATGTGAGGTATGTGGGAATCTATCGTTTATTGATTATATTGCACATTTTATCTTACTTGTGCTGTGTTTAAATGTATTGGATCTACTGACCAATTGTACTTGACATGTTGTCAATGTTTTATTTGATTCTTTTAAATTCCCCAACGAAGGGAGATATGTTGTATCTTATATCTTCCTGCTGCTCAGCTAGAATGCATGAGATGTGGAATGTTGGATGAATGGAATGTTAGTGTGTTGTGAATGTCAGTTGGGTGAGGGCTGAGCAGCAGGACAGCTGCTCCTGATGGAGTTTTCTTATCTTTTATCATTATAACTTAACATCTTAACTCAATAAAGTAACTTAAGTAATTTATCTGAAGCATCCATCCTCTTTCCGATTACATCATCAATCCCTCTTCCTATGGATTCCCGTCTGTTGTGTTGCCGTTAATGACTTTTCATGTACACACCTGTTGGTCTGGCAAAGTGATCTAGTGCCAGCTTTGATGGGGGGGGGAGGGGGGTATACCCCGTAAAGATGACGAAGAATGGAGGCTCTGAAGGTGGAGCATGCGTTATACAATATTGTCTGCCAGCCATGACGTTAATCAGGTACCTTGCCTGGCACAGCTTGCCCTCTCATATAGGCATTCTGCCCCTATTAGTGCCGGTTCTTAACCGCATCGCTGCGGTGGCTATTTTTCGGCTGTGCGGCTTTTTTCGAAAAGCTGCGTTACATGACGAGCTCAGCTCGTGATCCGCACACGACCACCGTGGCTGATGACGAGCTGAGCTCATCATCAGCAGCGAAGGGGCTAAAGAACATAATTCATACCTAGCCTGCACCCAGGCACTTACATTATTGTTGGGCTTTGTGGGGGCTCTTGCGTCTAATAGCAATCCTATGGGAGTCTGCGGGACGCTGAGTAGCCAGAGCCTGGCTTCAAGGTCCCATCCCAAAGGGTGTGGGTTACTGTTTTTTTAAAGGATTGTAGACTGCGTCTGAATAACAAGGCGCCCTGGTGCCCAGCCGAGGCGTGATTTGCAAATTGGTCGTATGAGAACATCATGTTTGCCCTTCCCACTTGCATCTCTCCAGTTTCTAGTGTGTGTTCGCCTTGCTGTACCTTCATTCTCCTGAAACGAAATGCTTTAACATTTCCAAAGAGTGTTTTTAAATTGAAGGCAGGCCTTGATTGGGTTAATTGAATTGTGTGTGTAAGATCACATGCATGTAAATAATAGGTGATTGGATTGCACAATCTTTTATCGAGGCAGTTTCATTGGTGCATGTGTAATAATGATACAGTGAAAGATGAAAGCACTGTAGTGTACAGTAGGTTTAAAAGTTCATGTGATGGTATCACTAACTTGTGTCTGACAGAGATCCTGGCAGATTATCGGATGCAGGTTGAAAGTGCCTAAATGGCGCCCATTGTTGCAGGTGTTGGGCATTACTTGTGTCCTTGCACTGTTCACTATTAAGACACTACTTTTTTCTTTAGTTTTTAGCTAAGCAACACCCTGAGAGTGCATATGTTTTCGCCCGCCACAGTGAAGTACATTTGTTTAACGCCCCCACTTTCAAATGTCACCAGCCGCCACTGCTGCTATCATTCTTTCTGCATATGTCCTTTATCATTGTCAGCTTAAATGTCGCATTTATTATTTGTTATAACAACATGACAAACGTTTTTATCATTCTCATGTTGCGAATCCTAGAGAAAGTAGAAGATCCACATTTGTGTTTTTATATCGATTGTACGTCTTTTTATGTAACGGTTTTAATTAGGCGTCTAGAAATAAAAAAATAAAATATACTTTGAGTATGGCTCACTTGATGTTGTGTTACGAGACACAAGATCTTGGGGAAGCTGTGATGAATAATTGAAACATATACTTGATAAAAAGCGCACTGCACCGTCGGCTGTACTGACACTAGAGATACAAGTCATATCAGAGTCACATCCGGCTTGAAAAAGATGAGTTTTGAGATTTTCATGGACGATTTTTAGATCAAAACTGGGAGATGCCATCCAGGTTATGAGGTCTCCCGAACTGCCCCATGATAAACTTGAGGCGCATGCAATTTCAAACTGCGCTTCGAATCAGATCACAGAAACCGCCCCGGGAAATTCCGGGGAAATTGATGGAGATATTAAGGATCACTCCTCCCCCTTCGCTTATCAAAGTGCGGTGAGCGATTCCTGACATCCTAATATCACTGGGGAGCCACAGACTGAGCTGCGCCCCCAGGGGCCCACGTTACAACCAGGCATCAACAGCACACACGGGCGTGCAGGTGAACTTGTCTGTGTCGACAGCACCGGCCATCGTCTCCGACGCCTCAGGCATGGGTGCCTGCCTCCTGCCGGCGGGGAAGCCACAGGCATGTGCTGCTGAGGAGTGGACCTGGACAGGAGCCCTGCGTGGAGCACTATCACACTCACACCTTCCGATCCTGGCATGTCACCTGCCAGCACCTCCCACGTTCTCACCCACTACGCCAAGGCGCCGCCCCCAACGTCGTCGACGCGCCGTGACTGGCTCGCGCGCCGCAGCCCTCACCAGGGCCCCGCCCCTCCGCTTGACTTTATTTTCTTTAATGAAAGTGCGGGCTTGAAAGGCAGAACGGGGAGACCGGAGCGGATAGCTGACTGAGGGGGTTTCCTGAACCTGCAGGGAGGAGGGAACTCGTTGCTGCTGACTGCCGCTCTGCTGCGCGAGCCACCGCGAGCCAGGACATGCAACTCATGCATCCCCCAGGTGCCCACGACAGGAGGACTTAGCTCCCAGCGCACACTATGTGTTAGGATAGCGCCGCGCAGCGCTTCGAAGATTTTCAAGTCTACTTCCTGCACGCTGCACTGAACTTTGTATTACTTTTATCCTTTTGTTTTTTACTTTTTTTTGCGTACTCTGCGGGAGGACGGTGGCATTTGATGTTATTTAAAATACTTTTGAATAAGGAGGAACGGGCCTGACCCCGGTTCTGCGGTTGTCATGGAGTTTTTAAGAACATGCCTTGTGCTCGCTTTACTCTGCAGTTCGATGCTCACACCTGTAAGTACAACCAAACGTTTACAGTAATGTTTGTCTGCACATGTGGTATGCGTGGGAATGTCATGTGGGGCACTATACCAACAGAACTCACTCTTTATTTCCGAATAAGCTACGTCTTGTATAAAAACACCCGTGTGATAAACATACTATTTCTTCTGTCCTAAATCTGTTTTGCTATTGACAGTTGGCGCAGACCCGCGCTTCTAATCCATGTTTCATATTTTACTTCATTCTGAAGCTTAGACATGTTAAGATAGCGCCTAATGACAGGCAAGGTGACTGCGGTCCATGGAGATGGTGGTATATTCCACGGATCACAGCCTTCCCTCTCATGAGGAAGACGGTGTCAGAACTCACGTCTCCAGGATTTACAACCAGTAGATGACCCACTGCAAAGACTTCCTGGGGTGGGGGTTGACAGGCTGTCAGGAGAGATTGATGCAAGTTCTTACAGTATGAGGTGAAAGGGGAGTGAGGTCGAGCGCTCAATTACGGGAAGGAATGAGCTTACCTACTAGGGGTTGGGTAACCAGCTAGCTTTACCTCATATTATTATTTTTGCAGTATTATATAGCAGCAACTTGTCTCACTGACATTAGAGCACTTTACACGTGCATTTCTTCTTTTTTTTTTGTTTTAGGGCAGATGGAGGTTAAGTGATTTGCCCAGTATCACAGGATGTTGAACAGGCGCCAGGATTCGTACCTGATTCCCTACTCCCAAAGTCATCGACTATTCCCTTAGGCCACATCTGCATTTTAGGAGCACTTGCCCGGTTTTCTATTAATTGAATCGCCTTTAGAGGTGCTCCTCAATTGAAATTGCCTTTACAGTGAAAGTCAAGCACTGGAAATGGCTAACCCAGTGTCGTGAAGTTACCTGGTCATCCTGCCTGTAGTTGCTCCTCCGACCACGATCTCTGCGTGCGAGTGGGTTGGGAGGGTGAGGGGGAGGCAGGCGTTGACTTGCGGTGTCGTCACCAGAGTGAGAAGTTTGAGTCCTGTGAAATGAGAAAGGTTTTGGAAACCAGGACTGCAGAAAGATAGGTTTCCCAGTCTGTTGAAATAGAGGGGGAAACCTAAGTGTTGTGAGGTCATGGTGGCCTCTGTTCTTGGGAGTTCCTTTTATCCCTGTGGGTACAAGTGACCACTGGACGATTGCCATGTCTTGCCATGGTGTGCAGACCCACCCACATTCACATGTCTTTAGAATGGCACCTTTGCGGGAGTTCACTTTGGCGAATACCTTTTTCAGCACGGTGATCCGCAGGGGAGAGATCTGTTCAGGGAGAATTGGAGGGCACATCCGTGAATGTTTTCATATAGATGTCACTTCAATGGGATTTTACATAGCTCCTGTCCACAAAGTGGCTGCTTCTGGGTGCTTGATTAATGGAAACATCATCCTTTTGCTAAAAACAAACAAATGTGTGCATTGAAAGAATCCTGGCATATTAGACAGACATGTTCTAGAAGTTTATTATTCATAATGAGTGGCAAACGGCTCAGAGATATCAGCTGTGTTGTTCTGCTGCTTAAGTTAATGAAAATGGAATCACACGTCTTGGGCTGTAGTCCTGACTTCTGTACTACATGAAATCTGTGTGATCCTGGTTATGGGGTGTTTTTCAGCCTAATTAAAAAAAACACTGGCACGCCCTGATTGTGTGTTTCATTTCTCATCGACCTCTATTCGTCCACATTAAAATCACTAAGAACAAGTATTCCTAGGCGCTAGCTTGGAAGCGCATAGAAGCGATCCAGTTCATGTCGTAATGCTAGGCACAGCTCATTTCTTTGGGGTGGCAGCACTGGCGTATGTTTGTTATCCGATGGCGAGGCGTCAGGTCAACAGAGGAGGATAGTGGTGGCACAATTGGGCACGAGAGGCTGAGTGCTCCTGTGAGAAGCGAAACAACTAGTCAGTTATGGAGGGTGAAAGGGGGAGCATGGTGCCTCTGTATCAGCGTTTGACGGAATTGGAGGTCTAGTCGAGCGCTGGAAAGCAGAGGCATGCTCCCAGATATTTCGACCACTACAGACTTATTGTATGCCATTTGACGCAACTGAAGCCACTAGTGAGAGATACGCGGAGCTTCCGACGCAAGAGCGAGTGTGTTGTGGGAGGGGTTAGTGTCGGACTCGTGGGAGGGGGTCTGTGTCATTCAAGGTTGTAAACTCTGCGTGCTCTGTGTGTGGCGCCTGCTGTCCCCGCACCGAGTGCACACGTGGAAACTAGTATCAGAGGCGCGCAATGAGCATGTGGGGGATGTGTCACCCACCCTCTCGCCCACCGGTGTTTATGTGATTAATGCATGTCATTCTGAGGAAGCAAACGCGTCAGAAAATGTGAGCCAACAGTTAGATTGCGTACTGCGGCTCTGTGCAGGAAGCCTGCAGCGCTGTCCAACAGCCCTCCCGTAGACCTGCCATCAGACCACAGTGGGTGTATCACCGTATACACTCTCCATAATTGCTTGTGACGCGCCACACAATCGCTGAGCGGGTTGAGCGCCAGCCGCGGAGATATCTCACAGACTCTAAACCTGGTACATCCACTCAATCGCAGTTTATAAAATGATTTCAATCCATTTCACCGGATCTGCACGGCAACGTTGTCTGGCAAGAAACGTATGAAGGACTGTGCTGTCACTATGCCTGGCTCGAATAGAATTTCATGCAGTGGCCTTTGATATATTATGGCATGTTTCCCTCACACCTAAGTAAACATTGTTTATCATTTTGCCACCTCTCCTCATACCATTCCACCAGAAAGAAATAGCTGCCTCTTAGGTCTTGCGTCCTAGACAGTGCATGTGCTGCCTGTTGTGAGACATACCAAGAACATGCAGGGGCTTGGAGTCCACCCATTGCTTACCATTGGTTGGCGTTCCTGTCATTCTCAGTTGCCTGCTTCTTGTTTGTGTCCCAGCTTATCAATCTTGTGTTTGTCCCTCCCGTGCAGTATAGCCTCTTTTCCATCTCTTTTGGTTGGCTCTATGCATCAACTGCTTGCTTTTCATGTATTACTTTTTTTCTTTTAGGTTAAGCAGGTCATGGGAGTGCATGTGTTTTTCAGCTGTTCCCCTCAGCGTTCACTGTTGCTCTTAGGCTCCATGTGCTTCTGTCCACCCCCCTCCCCCATGTTGCGCTCAATCAACCTCATGCAGAGGCGCAACTAGAGCCAAATTTCGGGGGGGCTAAGAAAACATTTCGGGGGGGGGGGGGGGCTCAACCTTTAATCAGTAGGCAGAGTGGAGCTGCTGGGCCTCCAACAAGGGGTGAAACAACAGCAAGGCCTAATTAACATTCAAATGGTCTTTTAAAGACCTGTAAAACATTCGGGTGCGGCTCTGTGTGTCCCCGGGATCTGTCTCATCCCGGGCTGCCACACACGACGGGGGGGGGGGGGGGGGGGGGGCTGAAGCCCGGTGAGTCCAATGGGTGTTGCGCGCCTGACCTCATGTACCTCTCCCTTGCTTTGTCATCCACGTGCTTCTCTCTTGCCTCCTCCGAGTTGGTCTCTTTCACCTGTTTGTTCCTCCCCTGTGCTGCACTTTGCTTTTTGTGTCATCTGATTCCCCGAGCCCACCCTCTGGGTTGCTTCTGCCCTCGTTGCTTCAACCCCTGTGCTGCTTTGCTCCATCTGCTTAAAAACGCGTTTGCCTGTTTTTTTCATTTTAGTTACTGATGCAACTCAGATCAGTAACTACAAAGAAAAAAAAATATCTTCTACATCATTTTAAAGGCACGCCATGTGTGGTATACATGCCTTTAAACTGATGTGGTGGGCCACGTCAAAGGTTTTTTTTTTAGTTCTTTAACCATGTTGCGCATGTCTAAAAATCATTGACAAAGCTGATAGGGCCCAAAAGTGAGACCTATTGGCTTTGCTATTGCTTATTTTTTTATCTGGCCTAGAATACTCCTTTTGAAATGCTCTCCCTATGTATTCACATTCCCTTTTATTTTGTTCCACACATGGGGAGAGGAGGTGGATGAGTTGGGCGCTTGAGCCACAACAGAAGGCTTGTAGTGAGAAAATAATCAGCAGGAATGCACTTCTAGCCACAAATCAAATAACTATGAGGTGGTAGCCATGCTGTTTCCTTTTAGGACTGCATTCCTGATGTTTTTCACTCCAGTAGTGCTGTTCCCCTACGTATATCTCTCCTCCTCTACTTCCAGGGCACGTTACTACATCAAAGCAGGGTATGACTGCACTGCACCGTGTTTTCATTGGATGTGAGACAGTGGCGTAGCCGTAGCCCCAGCAGCTCCCGCTGTACGGGGGACCCTGACCACCAGGGGGCCCCCTCCATCACTGTGCATGGGTTGTAGACCCCTTGCCGGTGGTGGCCCCTTCCATGTACTTTGCAGGGGGGCCTCCTCAAGTTTTGATGCACCACTGATGTGACATTATTTTTAGGCGTAAACATGTAGTACAGTGTTATTTATAACTTCAATTTCCTAGGACGCACTCAATCCTGCTGCAGCATTCTTTTTATAGGCTGGTTCATTCTAGTGCTTGTAGCCTGATTGGCTTGATTGGACGCTTCTCCGGGAGTTCTCTGTTATTGTAATCAGATATATTGCTCAACAACAAACCTTTGAGTAAAACAGGCTAGGCTTTTTGACTTTGCTAGATAAATGAGTTACAACAATCATCTTTTTGTGACTAATTATAATAGATTTTTTTTCCAATTCTGAAAGTATGAGCCAGAGAACTGAAGATGAATAAGGACTATTGACATGATAGTGGTCTGTGGCTTGGCCCAGTCATTCCCATTCTCCGCTTCACACCACTTTCCTCACCAGTCTTACACTTAGTTAGGCTCTTCCCTTTTTCTCCCTCCATCCTTATGAGCTTTACTAAAGACTGTTGATATGGCAATGGTCTTTTGCTTGTCCGAGTTATCCCAGTTCTTCCCATCACACCACTTTCCTCTGTAAACTCGCACTTTGTCAGATTCTTAATTCTTTTTCCTCCCTGCATCTTTATGAAATGATTCATCTTCATATCCAACGCCACAGTGCTTTTCTCTTCAGCGCAGTCTTGTCGCTCTTTCCTTCCAAACGTACTTCCCTTCCTCTATACGTCACCATCACCCCACACACATGCAACCTGTCCACTCTCTTGCAAGCACTGAATTTTCTTTTCGTTTGGCACTGTCAATATTCGGACAGGTGTGTAATTCCTTCACACACTTTTCTATTGACTCTCAATTACAATTGCAAAAGGAACAAATGAAGGACGGAATGCTGAACAATGCATACATTCATCCCCAGTCACAAAGATCAGGGAATAGTTAATCATTCTTTTGCTCACCACACCAGCCCAGCTTGGACCAGTCATATGCAAATCAGTCTTGACCCTGTACCTCAAGGTAACAGTCCAGCCGAACGGCCAAGCCAGGTCCTCCCTGGACCAGAAACACGCACCCTGGGAGGGAGCGGTTTTGGGGAATCACCCCTCATCTTGCCAGGCTAACTTGAATACAGTGGTGCGGTGAGTGGGTCCTGTGCTCACTGCACCACTGGATTCAAGCTAGCCTGGCTGAAGAGGGGTGATGCACAGAAACCAGTCCCAGGATGCCTGTTCTGGTGCAGGGAGAACCTGGCTTGGACCTTTGGGTTGGACTGTTCCCATACGGAATAGGTGCAAGACTGATTGCATATAGCTGGGTCTGGACTGAGGTGACGAAGTGAGCTAAAGAATGATGATGGATTTAACACAGATCTGTGTCTGGGGTGAATGTTTGCATTGTTCAGCATTCCGTCCATCAATTGTTCTTTTTGCTCACAATTACAATTGGCATATATGTGACTATTCCTCTGTGTGCTCTGTAGAGAAGCCAAGGAATTGGATGAGCATGAATAGTGAACACCTTTATGACCCAGAGACAGGCACTTTGAGAATCTAACACTGCCATCAGTTTCAACTACAAAACTCTCAATCATTACTTTATCATAAACACCCTACCAAAACCTGAACATGATCACAGACACAGATTCCAGTCCTGAACTTTTCAATCGCAAAATTGTACTATCATGTGTGTTGGTCTAATTAGATCAATAACAGCAAGCCAAGACTACAACGCCCTGAGGCATTAAGCTGACACAAAAGATTAAGACTGGAATTCTTTTCCTATGACATGGAGTGAAGTGGGCACTCATGGTTTGGAAATGCATTATTCAGTATAAAAAGTGAAATATGTTAACAGGATTTGTAACAACAGTCTATTGATTTTGAAAACAATATTTTGTTAGTGAAGTTGAAAAACAAGAAAACGCGCCTTTTAGCAGGCTGTACTAACCAGTAATGTTGAAGGTAAGAGAAAAGCAACCGCTTGAGTTTTGAAAAGCGACATAGTATTACAATACTTACATATGTAATGGAGGATTTACAGAGTGCAAAAACAACTATACAGGAATGTTTTTCCTTATTCATATTTTTAAGTCTACACTTTACATGGACACATGTTTCGGTTTACTCAGTGATCAATGCAGAGACTTCATCAGGTCAAAAGCAAAAACCTAAGCTCAATTAATAGTATTGTGAAAAGACTTGTGCAAGTTCCATGAATGAATAGTGGACTGTCACTTATATAGGTTATAGACCCACAAGCACCCATCAGAAAGGTAAACATCCTTTACCACAAACGCATTACAACGCATGCCATTACCCCGCATTTTTTACTCTACAAAATCTTTTAAAACGCAGGCCTTTACACCACAAACCATTACAACGTATTCCCCAAAGCAGCGTCTCAGTGAAGTTAGACTAGTAAACTGCGTTGTAATGGGGGATGCGTTGCAATGGATTGCGTTGTAAATCCCTGCATTGTAAAAGATTTTGCGGAGTAAAAAATGTGGGGTACTGGCAAACGCTGTAAACGTGTGTGGAGTAAAGTGTCCTATTCGTTAGAACGTTTTGGTTTTTAGAAAAGCACAGATTTGTCATTACTTCATTATCCACTTCACTGGGGCACACATTCTGCCGCGGTTCGGGCGAATTTGACGGATTCGCAGATCGGACGGCCCCTGGCCGTCTGACACACACGCCCATCGTGACCTCGGACGGCCAGGAGCCGCCCAATGCATGGAAGTGGTTATTGATGTGTTGTGTTGTTTTCTGTGTTATAGGAGAATCATAGAGGATTCGAGTTGATTGTTCAAATTGTATAACAATAGTGTGAAAAAATGTAGAAACTGCAAAACACTGTGGTTTGAAAATCTGTTAATAGTCTTGTATATTTATCTATTTAAAAAAACTAGTCAGCCAACATACCTAGCATAATAGGATTTACTATACTTAATCAATTGCTTTTTTTAGCTCACAAAATTTACTTTCTTTTCCTTAATTAATCACTTTACAGTTCTGGCAGCTATTTTTATATGGAATAAAGTTCAGAGACAGTTCTCTCAAATCCCCCCATGTTTGGCGCTCTGCTGTGCACTTACACTAATGCACAACCAGCAGCACCCATGCATGTTACGGGTATGCTATGGAGGGACTGGAGCCCCTCTCTCTCTCTCTCCAGCACCAACCGCTGGATACCTCACTTTAAGGACAAGCCAAAGTTATTTTTGTTTAAGTGCCTTTTTGTTTTTAACTATACCGGTCGTACCTACTGTTAGAGGTCATTCTTTAGTCTTACCTCAAGGTATTTTAGCTTTTCTGTATTCCACCTTACCAAGTGTGTCTTTTCTAAAGAACTACCTAATACAGAGGTCGAGACCACAGTGGAAGCATCTCTTACTAAGGTGGGGTAAGGTAGCCAATGATAAAGCATGCCACAAAACGTGGTTGGGGCTTCCTCAACCAGTGTAACTGATATACATACCTATCCACTAAGATAGGTTTAATGCTTATGCCAGGCACAACCATACCATGATCAGTATTGCATTTTGTGTGTTCACCTAGTTTCTTTTGAGGGGGGGTGCAAATGATGTACTCCCCTTTCTCTTTCTTCTTTCTGTTAGAGTTAGACGAATCAGACACACTCTCTCTGTCAATTTAGTAGGTAGCAAATAGACAACATTTAATTTCTTTACATTTTGAAGTCCTGTGTGTACCTAATGTAGATCTCCGTGCACAATTGCAATGGCATTATAATTTGCATACAGCACATTAATAATTAGATTGTGTTCTGGATCTTAATAATATGTGTTATTACAATCCCACGTGATTGAACCAATTTTGTCATCCTCAGTAGAATGAAAGATTAAGTAAACAGTTGCAAAGATTCAAAGATATAGAGTTTACAGGTTGCACGCAGCTGTTAGCAGTGGGGGTCATAACTCCCTGAGCTATTTTACTAGGGTTGGACCTTGTGCCATTCATGTTATACAGCCATATGAGCAATACATATACAACAAAGGGATATCTTAAAGTAAATACCTCCAGATTACACACGATGCTCTTACAGCAGGCATAGTACTGATCTAAGCTATTTTATGTTAACGCAAACATAAAATCTGTGATATCATACCAAACGTTTCAACAAGTGCATTAACCACCTGAGCTACCCCGAGGCTTGTTGGATGCATGCAAACTCCTTCAACAGCACACATCAACGTCTAAATCCGCCAGCTGTCTTAAGATGTGGTCTGGTAATAACAAATCGGTCAATCCTGAACATCTTTGCTATTCAAGTGTAAAGTAGATTAAACTCAAGTGTCTCCACAGACTATATTTATGCATTCCCTTTCCATTAGCTGATTTCCTTGGCACAGAAGTCGAAACGAACTTGAACTACTTTGCCTTTTATCATCAGGAAACATAAAATTCACGCCTTCAAAAGAAACATAGCACCCATGGGTGAATCTGAAGTCACGATTTTTGGCAAAATACATCAATAATTTAACATTAGCTCCTCCCACCCACAGCACCGGCGCTTCCAAAAGACATTAGTCAGCAAATGCCTGCAGACTGGCTAATCGATGATTCACTCAATTAGGGCGCGCGCATTAATTATGTAAACGCCGCGATTAGAGGCATTTGTTTCTGCCGTGGGACTACCGCGCGTCATCTGCTCCTCACAGCCTAGCTGGTTGATTCTCCTTGTTTACCGACTGAGCAGTAAATGCCGCTGCAGCAGCAGGTTCGGTTTTCGAAAGCGGGTGTGGGCCAGAAGCCAAGTTGCCAACTTTACCGAGATTTACCGCGACCCACTCAACGCAAAGGCTGTGAGGAAATCTGAAGAGGCGACAAAAAGTTGCGCAGCGCCGCATTTCCTGCGCGTCATTCACCGACGATGTCATTGGCCACGCTCGCCCTAATGATGTTGTTTCAGCCCACAGCTGAACAGGATTTTGCATCAGATCAACGAGTGTGGTGTTGCGCGAGATCTTTTTTATTTTTTTTTTTTTTTTTATTTACCCGCCTCCAGTACACATTTCAAAGCACAGTTACCTAAATGTTAATTGCATAATAGCTGTACTTTTGGAACGTGAGCTAAATTACAGGATTTCCCCTTTGCGCGCGTTTTCATGTTGTGGTAGATTCAATTCAGAACCAGGCGGTCCTGTTTTAGTTTACATGTCTTTACATGGCGTTCACGGGGTGTTTGGACAGTTTGCATGACTTATGAGGGGCCTGCAGCTGTTTTTCGACGTAAAGCCATTTAGCAATACGTTTGTGGTATCTTTTTGGCACATACAAGCTTTTGTGCTGGGACTGTGATTATCTGATAAAGCCTGGTTTCACTGCCATTGAACGAAGTTCTTGCATTTTGAATTATTTGTAAATTGAAGTGGAGCTGCAGGGGCTCTTGAAAGGGGTAAAACAACATCAAAGCCTCATTCACATGCACAAGGTCTATTAAAGACCTGTGAAGTGCACAGGTACGGCTGTGTGTGAGCCCGGGCTGCCACACACGACAGGGGTGGCTGAAGCCCTTTGATTCCAATGGGTGTTGCGCGCCTGGTCTAAGCAGTTTACATCTATGCACCTAGAATCTGGAAATACATCTGTTTCCATCAGGACAATCCATTGCTCTTCCAATTTAAATACTTTCCTCTTTAACCCCTTCACTGCGGAGGCTATTCCGCCGCAGTGCTAAGGGGGCGGAGGGACGCGTGGCGCGCCAATGCTGGTGACGGAACCTCTCCATCACCAGCCGCGGTTGCGCTGAGCTCATTATGGAGCGGTTCCGTCACGGCCCCGCCCGCTCAATGGAACGCTCAGCGCAGGTGTAGAATCCGCGCCGCGCAGGCGTGCCGAGCAGGCTGCGACGGAACCGCTCCGTCATCAGCACAGCGCGACCGCGGCTGATGATGGAGTGGTTCCGTCACCAGCAGGGGAGGGGTTAAAGAACACTACATTACAGTGCATAAACATTCCTAACCTACTACCTCTCCTTTCACTTGTTGACTTTGTGCTTCTCTTTGACTGTGTTCCTCACTCCGTTGCTTTTTAGCTAAGTTAGTGCTACAGAAACGCCACATACCTATGCATACATGTTGCTGCAAGTGGTTTCCATCCATGTAGTCCACCAGGATATTTTTGCTTTTGATCACCTTGTTTTTGGTCCTTTACTGTGGGAGAGTCTCACTATCTGAGTTTCACTCACTATTGTCCACCTTTTAAGATATGGCTAGTGCAGTGGAGCGTAGATAGTAGGCACTATGCTGATTACCCGCAAATATGGGGACATATGTGTGTGTGCATACTGTTCATAAAACACTACTCTCATGTGCAGCCGGTGTTTGCATGCTAGTAACATGTTTATGGCAATTTAAATGTACATAGTCAACCTTCCAAAATAGCCCCTTTTCACAGGCCCAATTCTTCCTTTTTAAATAGTAATTAGTAATCCCTAAGCAGGCCTTGTGAGCCTATAGGGCAGATTGCATGGTATGTAAAAGTAGGGCATGTAAAAGTTTAATGTACCACTGGCCCTTACAGTGAAATACACCTAAAGCTAATTTCACTGTAGCAAGGCTGACTGCTTCCATAAGGAGATCAAAACGGAGTATGCAGTTCCTAAGGAGACTAACGGTGACTTGGGAGGAAGAGCAATTTACTGACTACCAGGAAGGAAGATGGGGAATTCCTCCTTTCGGATTTAGGGCCCTCACACACCCAGCCAGCTGGGTCTCATGCTTCATTATTGGGCATGCTCCTCATCAGGTCGGCGCTGCTATACCTGACGGGCACCCTCAGGGGGGCTCTTTGGCAGAGATCTTTTAATCCTTGCCGTTTGGGTGAGTGCATGTAAGGGGCCCTAAAAGTGTAGAAGTGTAGTGTAAGGTGTCTAAAAATGTGAGTTAAAACACGGAGAGGGAGGATCAGGGCAACTAATTTAATAATCCTCTCTCCTAACCTGGTTAAAAGGGAGTGTTGGCGACTGTCTATTATAATGTCATAGGCAGCTGTTCAAAGTATCATGCGGTCAACATGTTTCTTGCCTAGTTTGTCCCTTAGTGGATCAGGTGGCAATTCTTCAGGACCCATAAATGAGAGTTGTGATCTACACTAAATGGCTGATAATGAAGTGTTGTAACCTAAATATTACCAGTCCAGTGGCACGAGTGGTGTGCGGTGTCCGTAGGTGCAGTAGTCAATCTAGGAAAGAGCACAAATACATAAAAACAAGCAGTCACTTATAGTATGACTAACCCTAGTTGGATTGTCTTATAGCCAATTATGTAAATAATATCCAACAATGTATTGCACACCAGTGTGGTACTAATTACATATGGAAAAATTCAGTATAATAATGGCATATAGTTGCAAAGCCAGTGGCATGTTAAAAACAAAAGCGTTGGTAGTGACAGTAGAGCGGCAGAGTAGTGAAAGGTGCAGCCACTCACCTATATAAAGTATAAGACTGGCCCCATTGGAAACACAGCATCAAGTGGACATGTGTCCTAAAAGGGGGGTGGGGGGCATCGGGAGGGTAATGCAAAGGTACAACAGGTTAATGAGGAATCTGACCGAAAGGCAGACTTGGACGTATTTGACCCAGAATTCTGTGATCGCGTTAGCGGGGCAATACATCTCTGAACTGAGGTTCGTGCCGTAGACCGTCCATAGGAAGGGCCCACCAAAGCTAGGTGCTCAGAGGGCGGTGCACAGACATGGACCGGAAGGCGCTGGGACCGGGGGAATTAAGCACGCCTCGAGGACCAGCAGTCCGGCGCCGTGCCTACCAACAAATGCATACTCTGTTTTGATCTTGTTACTTGGGCCTGTACGCTGGACCTCTAAAAAGCCCCTCTAATTGTCTCCCCTTTTGATAGCATGCTTCCATAAGGAAACACTGAGTCACATTACTGTATTTAATAAATGCTAACTTCAGATTTGTATCAGCTAGAGAAATAATACAGGACTCTTTTTTTAAATAGTTATTCAAAATCCAATGTAATGGTCAAATTGAATTTTGTCTACCTATTAAGCTAAAGGCACTTTAAAAAAGTTACAGATTCCCTGCCTACAACCTATAGAGGTCTTTCTTTCTTTCTTTAAGAATACAACAGTCACTTGGCAGTTGGATGGCTCCTCTATAGTGAGGTGTGAATTGCTCCCAGGACGAGAAGAACAGGCCTTGGATGTGGGGAGGTGTTGTCCTTCTAATGAAAATAGGGCCTGGGGGCTGTGCCCAGTAACTTGATTAACTTCACCTCCACCTGGGAGGAAGTACTTAATTAATGAATGCTAAAACAAATTTTACCCACATGAACTTTTAACCTGTCGTTATTTTAATAGAATTTTTGTATATGTATGCTTTATGGTTGTGATAAACCAAATAAAGTACATTTTTGACTGACTGACTGACTGATTAACTTCACTGAGGCCTACCCAGCCACCGATAGATGCAACAAATACCTGAGCTTACCCCTTTTGTCCACCTTAGCCCCTCAGGCACCAGGCTCTGTGGGAGGCGAAGCTGCTCCATAATTGATATAAAGGGTATACAGAGGATGTGCTGCTCATTTTCTTGACTAAACCTTTAGGTGGGCCCAAGAGCTCTGCACAGAGAAAGAAAGGCTCTGCAATATTGGATTGTCCCAGAATAATGTACACAAGGGTTGGGAGAGGGGAGTAGGCATGATGTGACATCCTAGGAATGGCCAGGGGTGCCTAGCATCCAGAACCTTCCACTCACACTTCTAAACATCTGCACAATGGAGAGGAGGAGAATAAAGGAGCGACAGAGATCAAAACCTTGGACTTAGACAGCAAAGACAGCTGAGTAATGGTAGAAGTCACCTGATGCCCTGCTAAGGACATTTACTCCAGACACTGGTTTTCAAATCTTCCTAAGTACCTCAGTTATGATTTTTCAAGGCAATGCACTACTCACTTCATATTTTTGTTGCACCCTTAACACTTCCATCGAAAACGTTTTTTTTATTCTGCTTTTATGCGACACAAACAGTAGACATTATTAAAAAAAAAAGCCATTCTTTTCCTACCGCAAGCGGTTATCCAACAGGTATATTATGCAGTGATACATTTTATAAAACGCTTGCTGACAACTTTGAAGAGATACTGATATGGCGCAGTCTACTCTTGTTAAGCGGCCTGTTTCTCATGCTTGCTTGTATGAAGCTTTTATTGTTGTCAATTAAATTCAGGACAGTATTGACCTGAGCAAAGTGTTTTTAAGAATGTCCTCCGGATGTATTTTTATCTTTTTATCAGCTTTTTCGTTACGTGCTTATTTATGCCTTGTTGCTGTTGTGTACTTTTATGGCTATCTTCTTTTTTCTGTAGCCAAATAAAGTTGATTTGATTAATTGATGTATTGATTGACTCCAGCTGATCCCCCAGGACTAGATGGGCTTTCCCAGGAACACTGGCCCCATTATTCTCCCCGAGGACCAGATTGGGGAAGATCTGAACTCCACTGCCACCCCAAGTGCTCTGCAGGATAGAAAGATTGCTCTGGGACTTGAGAGTGCAGGCTGGCTGGTAGTGGAGGGATGTGCAAGAAGGCCACACCAGGAGGAGAGGAGCACCAGGAGCCAGGAGAGGGGGAAGTCTGGGGCAGGTAGCCAGTAGGACCAGCTCTCCACAAAATGCACCCTCTTAGAGGCCAGGAGGTCTGTTGAAAATGCTCCTGGTGGCCAACGCTCACTACAGGGTATAAAATGAGCCCATGATGGGCAAAATCAGCACAGCGAGATATACACCTTGAAGGATTTCCCATTTTAACATGCACTTAGAAAGAAGCATATGGCGCCCCACTGCACCTCCTTTAAATCCCCCAATGGAGGGCTAGTGCTGAGGGGGTCAGCAAATCTTTACTTTACTTATTAATTAATTTAGGGAGGGGCATTAATGGAGACTTCCTCCCTGAGCCAACCTTTGACCCTGGGACACCATGCCCCAGGGCCTCATGCAAAAAGAGGCAGAGGTAGGACAGTGCAAGCAAACATAGTCCTGGGGCCCCATTCCCGGGACCTAGAAGAATGATGTTGTTAGCAGTGTGCTCACCCACCACCCACACCAAAGCCTGGGGGGGTCGGATGCACCCCTCTGATTTCTGCAGCTTGAAGTCCATGCAGCAAGTACGAACAACTCATTCTGTTCCCATCCACTGGGCACAACGTGGGTTGGATCACAACATAGATGCCTAGGAGATAGCAGTGTTTCAGTGATCTTTGGCTTCCCGAACGGCACCAAACATAAATGGGTGCATTGTGGTGCCCCAGGGTGGAACCAGAGTATTGCTAACCCAAAAACATCAATGGCAAAGAAATGCAGCAGAAAATTCCTTACAGCAGCCTGACCTGCTGTGTAGATATTCACAATTCCTCTTGGGGTGCCCCATAGTGAGATGGTCTGGGAGGGCTTCTTTTGCAAAATGGTCTTTATTACGGTGGCCACAAACTGCCAGGGGCATCACCAACTAAACGTGTAGGTGGATTGGAGGGATGCGTTAGGTGCCGCAGAGCGCCAGAGGTATTTTACAAACTTGCTCTAAGTTCCCAAGCATGTGGATTTCATAACCTAATGACAGGTGCTCAGTATTTCAAAGTGCTCCCTGAGCTGCAGCTTTTGGTGTAAAGGTTAGGAGTGCACATACTCCTAGTGTTGGGTCCTATGGTTACATTCTGTGGTCCAAGGTATGTAAAAAGAAGTCTCTGACATGTTTGTGATTATTTTTCAAATGCTTTATTTCAAACACTTTATTGACAATGATGATTCTTGAACATTGCAATGAACACATTTAAACACGATTCCATTGGGATTAATGGTCACATCAAACTTGTTAATATTGCTTTATAAATCAATGCGGTGAACCCTTGACATAGCCAATAGGGGTGTATTAAATATGGGGTGATCACTTGCCAAAGCCAATATGCCTCCTTCATTTAAAATTGCACCACTTTATATTGTTGTGTTGCATCTGGTGAAGGTGGGGAATATAGGCATTATGGGGTCAATTACCCATTAGGGGTCAAATGTGGTCTGATGGTACCACCAAAGATATTTTCATCTTCTTGCTGCATATATTTGGTATTCATTGTGTTGCATCCAGTAATGTAATTGTAATACGTGTACTTTTCCTTTAAAAAAAAAGCTTTGACTGGACAATGGTTTATTTACTGTTGTTAATGTGTGCCAGCAAGTTGGGATTGCTAGCCCACACCACCTCCCCTGGGTAGGCCTATTGCACGTCATTGGAACAGACCAAAACTTTAACCATGTGACAACCTTGTTGAGACCATATTGACTTCATAAGGTCCATATGTTGACCAGTTCCTGGTATGGGTGACAGACTAAACCACAGAAGTGGGGTTCAATTTATTTTTGGATGTGTGGGAATGTTGGATGGTAGGCATTTTGTGGTTTGACATAGATTCCAGAACTTTTCCTTAAAGAAATGTGAGACAATGCTATGCTTTTAGTTAATCTTTGACTTTTACAGGCATTCTGGGTAAGAAAACATAGTAGTATCCACACAAGTTGCATCACCTTGGTCTCCCGTGGGTGTCTATAAATGTCTGTTTTTTTAAGGTTTTCTAGAGTTGGAGCTATGCACAGGCCAAAATACCACAGCTATCCACATTGCCAGAAAGGGGCAACTTGCAAAGCAAAATCTTAAGTTTTATATGTTGCATTTTGGGTTTTTTCTGTCACAGCCGATGAGTCCAGTAACACAAAGAGGGTGCCGTTTTTATCAGGAGAAATGTGGGTATGTTGGGTGGTAGGACTTTTGTGGATCACTGCTGATTCCAGAGCTTTCCCTTTCAGAAATGTGAAGAAAATCTACGATTTTAAAAACAGTTTGATGTCTTCTGGGCATTCTTGGTAGAAGAATCTGGAGAAATCCACACAAGCCACACCACCGTGGACTCCCCTCTGTGTGTGTAGATTTCAGAAATGTCTGGGTCTGATACGCTTCCCTTAGTTCCAGCAAGGGTTGTGCTTGAATATCAGAGCTACCCACATTGTTAGAATGGGTTTATTTACAAGGCAACATTTTGATGTTTCTTTATTGTGTTTTGCAGCATTTCCCTTTGTGGGTGATACACCCAGACTCAGAAGTATGTTACTGTTTTTATCAGGAGAAGAGCCTGAATGCTGGGCGGGAGGAATTTTAGATCCCCACGTAGTCTGGTACTTTACTATATAGAAATGTGAGCAAAATCCATGATTTTAACCAAACTGTGATGCTTGCAGTGAATTCTGGCTAATGGAACGTAGTGGAGTCCATGCAAGTTTAATCACTCTGAACCCCCATTGGTTGCTAGTTTTCAGAAAGTTCTCGGTTTGGTAGGTTTCCCTTGGTGGTGGCCGAGCCTGGTTCCAAATACCACAACTATCCAAATCGGATCACTGAAACAATATCGATGGAAAAAATACAGAACTACAAAAATATTGTGTAAAAAATATAGAATGCCAAAATGTCGACTTCCTATCTCCAAACAGGTAAGTACAAAAATATTGAATCAAAAATATCGTTGTAAAAAATATAGTCAAAATATCGAATTTTTTAAATACTGAAATGTAATTTAAAATTAATGAAATAATAAATATAACTAACTAAAAATACTTAAATAAAATTAAAATTAATAAATAATTAATATAAATACAATTTTTTTTAATACATATATATCTATATATATAGATATATATTCACTGAAAAAACCATAGGTTATAGACCATATATAGTTAGGAATTAGCATTTACAAAACCTTGAAAATTCACTGAAAAAACCATAGGTTATAGACCATATATAGTTAGGAATTAGCATTTACAAAACCTTATTTTACTCGCACAAAACCATAGAAATTCGCATATATAGTTAGTTGCAATAACTATATATCGGGCACCCGCAATCCACTGCTGATGATGTCACATATTACATCATTCATGACATGGTCAGTGACATCACTGATGACATCACTGATGACATCATCCAGTGACTGTATGTTTCTGTAAAGTTAAAATATGTCTTACATATTGAAGAATGAGTGGATGTATAAGTGTCTGGATGAAGGATTTAGTAGGTGCGTGACTGACTGAGTGAGTGAATAAATGTGTCTTACTGAATGCATGGGTTAGTGACTAAACTGTCTAAAAGTGTGCATCAATATGTCTGTTGTTGTGCAAGCTGCTGCATGGTTTGATCAGTAGCTATATGAGTGGCTATATGGGTTATTGATTGGTTGCCCAAGTATTTGTATGGAAAACTGAGTGTGTGTGTGGCTGGCTGGGAGGTGTGTGATTCTGTGCAGATCAATGTGTACTTGTATCAGTAATTGTATAAGAGAGTGAGTATGTGTTAGTATATGTTTGAAAAAATAAGGTGTTCTGTGTTTAACTGTATAGATGAGGAAATCGAAGTGTGATTGATTATTTACAGGACTGACTAGGTGTGTGAGTAACTCTATGGATGAGTGGCAGTGTTTGAGTGTCTGCATAGGTGTATGAGTGCATATGATAGTGTTGTAATAATGAGTGACTGTATGTATGATTGATTGTATGGGTGAATGAGTGAATGTGTGTGTAGACGTAGGAATCAGTGAGTGCGTATGTAGTAACTGGTATTGGTGTGTCAATGGTTCAAAAAATGAAACTCTGTATTTAACACTGGGTGTAACAGAGGTTATTTTAGAGTGTGAGGAGGTGCATTGTATTATCACACTCACCTGGACTTGCTGTTGTTTCCCTCAACTGTGAGAAAGATTAAATCCCTGCTTCAGTGTCTTCAGAGCTGCTGGAATAGCGCAAATCAACATCGTTCTGCACTCCGTGTTGCTGCCTCCCCGGGGACTCGCTGGTGTGAGCGAGAGCTGCATTTGGCACGCTCTGTCACCCGCTCCCAGCTAGAGTCCACAGGGTCGAGGCCGGGCGGAGCACTGCATTCAGCCCGAGGGACTGCGAGGACCAGCAACCCTTGCTGGGACCAGCTGGTTCCTCTTCCCCCAGGCGACACGCCCACGGACACGCCCACCGGCGAATGAGGAAGCGGGCCTAATTTGCATAAAGCTTCGTGACCCCCGCTTCGCGGGCGCCACTCACCTGGACTTGCTGTTGTTTCCCTCAACTGTGAGAAAGATTAAATCCCTGCTTCAGTGTCTTCAGAGCTGCTGGAATAGCGCAAATCAACATCGTTCTGCACTCCGTGTTGCTGCCTCCCCGGGGACTCGCTGGTGTGAGCGAGAGCTGCATTCGGCACGCTCTGTCACCCGCTCCCAGCTAGAGTCCACAGGGTCGAGGCCGGGCGGAGCGCTGCATTCAGCCCGGGGGACTGCGAGGACCAGCAACCCTTGCTGGGACCAGCTGGTTCCTCTTCCCCCAGGCGACACGCCCACGGACACGCCCACCGGCGAATGAGGAAGCGGACCTAATTTGCATAAAGCTTCGTGACCCCCGGTTCGCGGGCGCCACTCACCTGGACTTGCTGTTGTTTCCCTCAACTGTGAGAAAGATTAAATCCCTGCTTCAGTGTCTTCAGAGCTGCTGGAATAGCGCAAATCAACATCGTTCTGCACTCCGTATTGCTGCCTCCCCGGGGACTCGCTGGTGTGAGCGAGAGCTGCATTCGGCACGCTCTGTCACCCGCTCCCAGCTAGAGTCCACAGGGTCGAGGCCGGGCGGAGCACTGCATTCAGCCCGGGGGACTGCGAGGACCAGCAACCCTTGCTGGGACCAGCTGGTTCCTCTTCCCCCAGGCGACACGCCCACGGACACGCCCACCGGCGAATGAGGAAGCGGGCCTAATTTGCATAAAGCTTCGTGACCCCCGCTTCGCGGGCGCCACTCACCTGGACTTGCTGTTGTTTCCCTCAACTGTGAGAAAGATTAAATCCCTGCTTCAGTGCCTTCAGAGCTGCTGGAATAGCGCAAATCAACATCGTTCTGCACTCCGTGTTGCTGCCTCCCCGGGGACTCGCTGGTGTGAGCGAGAGCTGCATTCGGCACGCTCTGTCACCCGCTCCCAGCTAGAGTCCACAGGGTCGAGGCCGGGCGGAGCACTGCATTCAGCCCGGGGGACTGCGAGGACCAGCAACCCTTGCTGGGACCAGCTGGTTCCTCTTCCCCCAGGCGACACGCCCATCGGCGATACAGTTACAAATAACATCCGGGTCAACGCGCAGCGGGACGCGCGCGGGACCAAGCGCGGAGCGAAGCCCGGGCAAAGGGCGGGCCGTCTGTGGCCGTCCGGGGACGACAGAGGACGGGACGGGCCACCCCACTTACGTCTAGCCTAAGAGGAACTTACTTAGCCATACTCTGAAACTGATATGAAAATATATCTCAATCTTTACTGATCAATCCTTATCGCAGACCTTGAAACAAAGTCATTACAATCACACAAAACCAACTGCGACTACTATAACAAAAAAGCAGATCTCCGGCCCCAAATATGAGGGCTTTAAAAAAACTTCGTTCACGAACAATCTACATGAGGCGCATGGGGACAGACGCAGCTGTCAGAAAGTCTGTAGACAAATCATTGAAACCCGGTCAAATATCAAGTACTCCAGCTATAAGCAAATATTTCTCTACCCTCTCCAAGAAAAAGTCTCTATCTTCATACACAACTGAAGCCCAAAATAAGCTGGATCCTTCAATAAATAAGGTTGATCATGATTCGTTGCTCTTTTCTGATCAGAAATTCTATAAACAAGGACAGACAACAATTGAAAGTAATCTGGCAAATATCTCTCTTTCTGAAGAACGTCAAAAATCATTCCTAGATACGTCTCAAATAATATCTATAACACCTATAAAAAACCAGGACAACGAATTACTTTTCGATGTGTCCGTAAGTAACAATACGAAGACAGAACAAGAAAAATCAGAAATATTATTAAGTCAAAAACACCCACTAACCAGTTCACCAGAAAAATCACCTAACCTTTACTCTAATCAGGCCAATCTCACTGACCCCAATTTTACAAATTTAAATTCTGGAAATGCTGCCTCTCCCCTGTCAAAAGCACTTTTTTCGTTGCAAGAAATCTTGGAATCAGTACTCACTCACCTAGGTCAAATTCTAGCTAACTCTGACGATACTTTAGACGTACAAATAGGAATACTCAAATTCCTGGTTGAAGAAAAAAAGAAAAAAGAAAAAACTAAAGTTACACCAAAAAAATTTGAAGCAGTCGAATCATTACAAACTGAAGATTTAAAAAAAAATGGAAATTCGACTCCAAAACAACAGGACGCAAGCTCGCAAACGAACGACGTAATAATAATCGAGACTAAAACCAAGGAACTAAGAAATAAGAAAAAACCTCTTATCACATATTCTCTTAAAAAATTGTTCAAAGAAGAATCGGAAAACATCACCAAAAATAATACTAAGCTCTATCCTATCTTTTCGAATAAAGTATCCGACAACAACCCAGATCAGATTATCGGGGACAATAAAGCAGAGTCATCGGGAGTTACTGTCGAACAGGAACGCAGCCAACGAGAAAGGTCTGAAAAAAGTAATGACAGGGAAAATGCAAGGGGGAAGAAGAAGAGAAAACCATTGAGAAGAATACAGAGAAAAAAAGGGAACAAACTTAAATTTCAAAAATTCACTCCCGTAAACTTGGTGAACTCACCAGAAATTCAAAAAACACCGCTGGAAAAACCTTTGAATCCAAAAGCAGAAGAATTTTGTCCACCGACAGAAAACAGAACAACAGCACGAAATTCCATGGATACAAAAGAACTACATGACAAGAAATCTCAACCATGGGAAGGAATTCCATCTAAGCACATAATTATTGAAGAATTATTTCCCACAGATAAGATGCCGTTTAATCGTGGTAGAATAATCAATCTTTTACAAGAAATACCATCCTTGAACTCTCTGACAAGCAAAGAAATCGACCTAGTACTCTTTCCAAAAAAAGAAAACGATAAATTAGTACAGGTATCCTTTTTTTCTCCAGTTTTGCCTGGAATAATAATTAGAGAGAAGGAAATTCTACACAAGAATGGCTATGATGTAATCTCTGTAGTAGATCTTAAAACCAACAATCAGAACAAAGGTATATTAGGACAAATTAATAGAAGAAATGAAAATATCAGTTCAAATTGGGGAGAATCAGTATCAAATATTATGAGAAAAGACTCACTTAAAATACAAGTAATGCAAGGTGAGAGGTCAGTATGGTCTTGGGACTCAAGCTCTAGTAATACTGAGAACTCAATAAAATCTTGGGCATGGTTATCAGAAACTTTGAACAGCAAAAAAACGGTTAATCCCCAACAATATCAAGTTTAGCAAAGGTTTGACGCTACTGTCTTGGAATTTGGCTGGGAAAACTGACATAAAAATGAAACATGCAACTAAAGACTTCCCAGATATCATTGCCTTCCAGGAAACATGGTTAACTAATCCCTTTACACAAAAAGGATACTACGTATATGAAACTCTGGCAAAAATATCTAGAAGGGGGCACGCCAAGGGTGGTCTAGCAATTTTATTAAAAGAAGATCACTCTTGGTCACAGGAAATAATCGATACAAACATAGATAATCTACAATGTTTAAAGGTATCACTTAAAACTCAAACGTCAGCCACATCTGAAAAAATATTGCTCTTTAACATCTATGCACCTCCCAGTAACAATTGTGATTTGCTGTTTGACCGCCTAATGGAGATCATCACTCACATCATCGAAGATCAACTTTATTTGCCATATATTATAATGGGAGACTTGAACGCTAAAATTTCAAACTGCGAAATTAAGAAATGGGCACTTCTTCTTAAAGAGGAATCTCTGGAAACATCACTCCCTGAATTTCCAAAAGGAACTAAATCAGATAAGAGAGGTCGCGCACTACTATCATTTCTCCCCAGTATTAATGGGACAATATTAAATGGTAATATCAACGGAGATAAACCAGCATCGTACACAAGGCAGGGAAATGGATCTCCCTCTATCCTTGATTATTTCATATGTGGGATCGAAGAAAAAGAACAAATGATTCAACTTTCGATTATATTCAATGAGGAAAGTGATCATGCTCTTTTATATCTATCAACTCACTGGATTGCACAGTCTTCTTTCCAGAACCAGCCAATATTTCATAAAACCAAAACGGAAGTAAACACAATGAGGCGTCGTATTTATTGGGGGACAGAAAATCTGGACCATCTGAGGCTATTAATCTCCCATACCAATCTGTTGACTACCATATACTCAGTCGATCCTATAAAGAATTTTGAACACTTAACAAATAAGCTCAAACATGCTTTACAAAGTAAGTTAGAACACACCAGATCAGTAAAAAGTAAATGGAAAAGTAAGAATAAAAACTGGAACCAACCAGTCGTAAAACAACTCAATAGGTTGATTCGAGCCCAGTATCTGAATTTCTCGTCTATAAACAAAAAAGAAATCAATAGATTAAAGAACCAAATACGACGAGAAAAAACCAAACAGAAAAAACTGAAGCAGGACTCTAATTGGACTGAAATCCAACAAGCAGCTATACAAAACAACCAGCGCAAATACTGGGCCCTGATCGCAATAATGACAGGATCCAAAAAAAAGCTGGAAGCAACTCCCGTTTCGGAAGAAGACTGGGATATTTACCTTCGTGAGCTATATAAACTGAACAAGTCTATTAATAATGGAGAGGCTGAAGAACAAATCATGGAAACGAATGATACTAAAATCAACAAAACGTCGGCAGTGTCTGTCTCTATGAATATCAGAAAGGCAAGAAGCACGGGTGCATCGGGCCCCGATCAGATACCTATCAAGGTCTATCAAACCGACCATAAAGAGTGG
The DNA here is from genome assembly GCF_964263255.1 of Lissotriton vulgaris. Taxonomy (NCBI): domain Eukaryota; kingdom Metazoa; phylum Chordata; class Amphibia; order Caudata; family Salamandridae; genus Lissotriton; species Lissotriton vulgaris. The sequence continues at coordinate 328,276,389 of NC_141698.1, read as the reverse complement.
GGACGGTTGCTCTCGCCACTATTTAATTATATATTCGACAGCGGCAAAATGCCAAACTCCTGGAAGGGAAGTATTATAATCCCGATTTACAAAAAAGGAAAAAGAAGCATACCGGGAAACTATAGGCAAATTGCCCTCATGGACGCTGCCGGGAAGATTTTTGCAGCAGAAATTTTGGATAGGCTGAAAACTTGGGCATTTTCATTGGGTCTAATTCCTAAGTTTCAGTCTGGATTTCGTCCAAATCACGCAGTAACCGACAATGTAGCAATCTTCCAAACCATCTTAGATAAGTATGTATCAGGGAAAAAACAATCCATTTATGCAGCGTTCATCGACTACTCGACAGCCTTTGATCGAGTGGATAGACCGACCCTGTGGTCAAAGTTAAGAAGAATGGGCATTCCGGAACAGCTATTACATTTAATAGTGAATCTACATAGTGACACCTGGTGCCGTGTCCAAATGGGGAGTGACAAGGGTCTATCGAAGATAATACGAACATCAAATGGTCTAAAACAAGGGTGCCTCTTGGCTCCAATTTTATTTTCTTTGTATTTAAGTGACTTACCATCCCAACTACAACAAGGGCTAAGCACTCCTCCAAAGATAGCCACTGAGTGTATTCACTCCCTGCTGTACGCGGACAACATAGTCATGTTTGACCTAACACCCTTTGGACTTCAAAATCTTCTAGATATTTTACACCAGTATTCTAGAAAAAAAATTCTAAATCCAAATATAAACAAAACTAAAGTGGTTGCTTTTTCGAAACAGAAGAAAAGGGTGAGGTACGAATGGAAGTTGGGAGGTGAGAAGCTAGAGCAGGTAAAGGAATATACATATCTGGGCAGAATCTTCTCACAAAATATGAGTAACATCAATCAAATCAATCACCTAAAAAGGAAAAGTGACCTACATGCTGGGGCCTTGTCTCGCCTATATTCTGCCACTGGACACAGGCAATTCTCTGCACTAATACAAGTCTATCGAGCTAAGATCCCACCGGTCCTGTCTTATGCTTCGGAGTATATTCCTTTTAAACAATGGACCTATATGGATTCAATTGAAGGTAAAATATTAAAAAATCTACTGAAAATCTCTACATCTACCCCAGTACAGGCGTTGAGACTGGAATGTACCATCACGAGTGCATATGCCACAGCCGTAGCTAGTATCATAAGGTGGGCCTATAACCTTCTACATTCAAAAGAAGGCACTCTACGAAGTTTACTAAAAATCGAGACATTCAATATCGGTTCTACCCATCTTACCTTTTCCAAAAATATGCGAGAGGCCTTTCAGCTCGCAAAAGTCAGTGTGGAAATTTTGTCTATGTGGTCACCAGCACAACTCAAACTTTTTCTAAAAAACTTCACCCCCAAACTGAGCTACGAGATTGACCACTTACATTGCGATAGACTATCCTTGTATAAAATCTATGCAGACTCCCAGGAATATAAGCAAAATCAGTCCTATTTAGATTATACTCTTATACACGGTGCAAGGCGTGCAATTATGATGTTGCGCCTGGGAATACTTCCTGTACTAACCTTTACTTCTTCCTGGAGATCAGACAGCTCTGCTCTTTGTACCCTTTGTCAAGGGGGCAATCAGAATTTGGAACACCTTCTTTTTATATGTCCAAACACAGAAATAGTAAACGCAAGGTTAACATGTCTTAAGCCCATTTATCGGTCCTGTAGGATTGTTAACTCAAAGGATTTTTTATCAATATGTAAAAACCCCCCTAATGAATACGTCTGTTACAGAATTTTTAAGTTTTTGAAAATTTCATTGAAAATGTATTAAATGGAATGTATAAAGTATATATTTTATTTTGTGGTCCTCAAAAGAGTACCGTAACAAAAATAAAAACTTTTTGACTTTTTTTTTTTTGTATTATCACATCAATTATATCATCAGTGACCTGATTATTGATGTAAAATGAGATGTCATCAGTGATGTGATCAGTGATGTCAATTGAGATGTCATCAGTGATGTCATCAGTAATGTCATTTGAGATATCATCAGTGATGTCATCAGTGATGTCATTTGAGATGTCATCAGTGATGTCATCAGTGATGTCATTTGAGATGTCATCAGTGATGTCATCAGTGATGTCACTGACCATGTCATGAATGATGTAATATGTGACATCATCAGCAGTGGATTGCGGGTGCGCGATATATAGTTATTGCAACTAACTATATATGCGAATTTCTATGGTTTTGTGCGAGTAAAATAAGGTTTTGTAAATGCTAATTCCTAACTATATATGGTCTATAACCTATGGTTTTTTCAGTGAATTTTCAAGGTTTTGTAAATGCTAATTTCTAACTATATATGGTCTATAACCTATGGTTTTTTCAGTGAATTTCAATGGTTTTTTAATAGCAAATATCAAAAGCTGTCAAATGTCAAGTACGTGGTAGGTAAAAACATTTTCGTGTTTATGCACGCTGATGTGCTTTGAACGCTGCCCCCCCCCCCTCTTTTCTCTTAGGAGTACTCTCTCTTTGCAGATAGTGAATGGTAGTTAACGCAGGCCTTTGCCCCCGTTGTAATCCGTCGTGCCTGCTTCTCTCTCTATTTGATTGATTGTTATCCAAGCATTTACTGTTTTAGAATTGGTTCTCTTTGGTTCATTCTCTATTTACAAACAAGCACAGAGTCGCAATACTCTGTTTAGTCTTTGCAGATAGTGAAAAATCTTTTAAAAAAACAAAAGGAATCGAGCAAAATCAGTAGGCCACTAATGGGATCTCTTTTTGACCTCGCTAAAATAGAAACATTAAGAACAACCCCTCATGAGAAATACGAAACTAGTGAGATGAACTTAGCTCCACACCATGATGGCTGCAAGACAGCTCGGCTCCGCCACCCACCCCACCCAAAATAACGACAAACCCTATGCAAATATTATAAATATATACAACACACCAGCAAAGTAACAGGGTAAAACGTTTTATTAAATAACTATATACATGGCAGCCTGCTGCAACATCGATCCAAATGCCTTTTGGTGACTCTTCCATTGTGAACATTGTCCCACAATTCGTTTGACCTGAAACGATTACACAAATAAAACATTTGTGAGTTTTACATTTCCGGAGAAGTATAATTCACCAATAGCTTTCTCTGTAGATCTTTTTCCATTAACAATCCCAGTTCCATCACCCGCCCAGGATATCACTACTGTTAGTTGTCATTGTTGCTTCTGTTTTAATAAAAAATGTTTTAAGGTGTTTACTGTTTTTGTTGCGATTTATAAGTTATTAAAGTGTTATAATCCTACTAATTTTTTATCGATTATTACTCTTTGAGATATTCCCTGTCTACAAACAGAGAAGAAAAGGAATATTCTGTCTCCCTTTGCAGATAGTGAAGGATAGGTAATGCGGACTTTTGTCCCCCGTTGTAATCCGTCATGCCTGTTTTTCTCCCCACTGATTGATTGATTGGCTGGACATTTATTGTTCAAGGAATAGTTCTTTCGAGGTATTCTCTGTTTGCAAATAACGTGGAATAGAAATATTCTGTCTAGTCTTTGCAAGTAGTGAAGGGTGGGTAATGCGGACCTTTGTCCCCCGTTGTAATCTGTCATGCCCATCTACTCCCCACTGATTGAGAAACTAGTTCCACCCGGACCATTTATTAGAGGTACATCATCTGACTCAACCAGAGAGTACCCCTAACAAAGAAGACATATGTAAAATACGAAGTAATCACTGTATCCTGTTAAACAGAAACTTTAGCATGAAACACACTTGAAAAGGAAGAGAAAGAAATCGAACAAAATCAGTAGGCCACTGATGAGTTTTTGACTTCGCTAGAAATAAGAAACATGAAAGTGGAGAAAGAAGCCAAGCTTGACGTTACGGCAGCCACGAGGTAGCTAGGCTCTGCCACCCCCCCCCCACTGCTCCAAGCATGTCTGTCCCACCGCCCGCCACGCCCAATAACGGTAACATGAAATAAATACAAATCAGCAGATACCTACCCCCATTCCGGAAACTCCCGAAGTGCAACAGGGCCACGGTTACGCCCATCCGGAAGTTGACGCCTCGACACGTGCAGGGCGGGGCCCAGCTAACCGCCATCAGCCGTGGGGTGGATGGCCCGAAATGTTATGGTCTTCCGATTCTCTTCTTCTGCCGCCTTCAAGGCCACGGGGGGGGGATGTCTTGCCTCTGCCTCCGACCCCCCCCCCTCTTATCGCCTAGTCCGGACATCACGGATATCAACGCCAGGTGTCGGCGTGGGGCCGACGAGATCCTTCTTCTTTCTTCAATAATGGCTGCGACGGACGGGGGTTGATCGCATGGGAGACGGATCTCCCCCTTTGTCTTCCAGCCGGCCATTTTGAAACCCTCCGCCCGGACTCGGTGGTCTGTGCCCATGGGCCGGAGGCGCTGACTACCTCCACTGCTTTGGTGGCCCGCCTCCCTGCATCGTTGGTGCCGTTGGTGGTCCCGGGCTGGCTCTCCCTGAACCCTGCTGGCGGCTGGATCGATACCGGAGAGTGCTGTGGCCCCGCCGGGCTGACAAAATGGCGGCCAGCACCCTGTATCCTGGACTCGTTGTTGACGGGGACACTGGCCTACCGCACGGCGCGTTTGCTGAATACTGTAGGGGTGTTCCTACACTTGGCGACGTGCTCGCTGCCTTGAATTCCTGGCGTGAGTCCATGAAGTTTCAGTCCGCCAGGCCGGAGGGCGTTCTTCTAGACTAGCTCGCTGAACCGCTTCCCACGTGTGCTTGATATGAGCTCCCTGTTCGGGCCTGAAGCGGCGCCCTGCAGGCCACGGGGGGGATGTCTTGCCTCTGCCTCCGACCCCACCCCCCCCCCCTCTTATCGCCTGGTCCGGACATCACGGATATCAACGCCAGGTGTCAGTGTGGGGTGCGCTGGAAGGGAGAGGCGGCTCGAACGAGCCTCTCCCACCCCCACAGGTGGGGGCCCCTCAGCACCCCTAACGCTCCACTCACCCAACAAAAGGTCTCGTCCACTATTGCGAGGCAATGATGCTCCGCTCACCCAGCGGGGGTCTCGTCCACTGTTGCGGTGCAACGGCGCTTCTGAGTTCAACTAGAAAATGAGTCCTGCGTCCAGAAACGTTCTCCTCAACTTTGAAGATTCTATTAGAGCCACGGGGGCCCCCGACCCCCGATGGGGAATGACTGCCATGATCACCCACGGAACGACCACGACGTAGCCGCGGGACGTCGGCGCGCTCATGCCGGCGCCGGCCTCAGTCTTGAAATGACCAAAATCCTGCAAGACTACCAACTTGATCAGTTCCGGTGGGACACCAGTATGACCCGGTAGGAGAGATTGTTGCCTCCCACCCCATTTTGACTGATGGTTCATGTCGCCAGTCCCCTCTGCTACCCTTCAACGAAAACTTTTGGACTGCCGAAAGAGGTCCCGGTCCAACCACGAGTTGGTGGAGACATTTTGACTATACTTGGACCTTCCTGACCTCACCCAAAATGGCGCCGGTACAAATGAAACTCTCAACTCCTTGTTGTGCCCGATTGCTCAGCCTTGATATCATGAGATATGTATGCAGTTTTTAGCACATGAATTGATATGGGATAAGACTCATTATATGTTCGGACAATGAATTGATCCGGGATGGGTATTGATTATACGTTCGAACAATGAATTGACATGGGAGGGATACTGATTACACGTTCGAACAATGAATTGATATTAAGTTCTAATGCATCATTGATTACTGTATTTATTATTGAAGGTTCGAATTGTCGACACTTTTGGTACTTGCTCACAATGAATTATCGATATGATTTTGTTGCACTTGTCGCACTTTTTATTATGAAATCAACGACCACTGACTCTCTGTTATGTTTTCCACAAATAAATACCCCCCCCCCCCCCATTTACAGTTCCAGCCTGCTCCGTGGCCGGCCCACGGGGTTGTAGGCCCGTATTTGGGCACCAACATTTTTATTAAAGGTTTTTGAAAAAGCAAACGTAGTTGTAACGCGTAGATTGGTAAGTTTCGAATAAAAGGCCACTGTTTCCGATTTTTTTTTTTTTTTTTTTTTTTTTTTTTTTAAAAAGCAGGTGAAATGAAGCAGCTCAATTAGTTAAGGGTTAAAAAGTATAGTACGCAGAAACATTGAAAATATGAATGGTCCAGGTTTGTTGTGTGTTTTTCATTTTTGTACAGCATAAAGCAATCGATAAAGATCCTGGTATTTAGCCTCTACTTTATATGCTACCTGTATCAGGGAAGTTGTTTTAAATGCCCCTAAGCCACCCCGAAGGAATGTCACCTGGCCCCCTTAGTACGAACGAAAACGACCCAGTACCACTGTAGGTTATCTCTCTTCCTCAAAAATGACAAAAATTACTTTCTAGGACGTTTTGGAGATTGATGATTTTCATATGATCTATTTATTAAAGTAATACTCATCTCTCCGCATGAAATTAATTTTCCACATGCTACACAAGTCAATCTCATCTGCCCAAAGTTCTTTTGCAGATTTGAGACCGTTTCCCTTGCCTCTGACTCACTTATTGCTAAGTCATTGGTGGATGTTTTTGCCGGTCGGGGGTTATCCACCAAATCTCGAAGTTGTGCTTTAGAATAATTAAGAGGGTGCCACCTCTCAATGTGCCGATGCATGGTATGATTACCATAGCTATATTTTTTTTCGGTCCCTCTCGAGAGTTTTTTTTTTTTGCAGATGAGGCAGGTAACGAACCTGGCATTAACTTTCTTTTCATGAGAAGGAAAAGAAAAAAATTGCCAGATAAAATTCACTTTCACATGGGACGTTCTTGGCATTTCTTTCAGAAACTTTTACATCACTGTGTCATTTCTTTGTCTATCCTGGTTAAAGCAATGTCATGTAAATAGTTGTTTAAAAAGTTTTTTTTTAACGTGTTTACTTTGTTGGAGCGTTGTATATATTTATAAGTTATTAAAGTGTTATAATCCTACTACTTTGTTGGAGTGCTATATATTTTTAATGTGACACATAATTGTGAAGACTTTGATGTACAAAAAGGCATCCCTGGAATCTTCCGCTTCAGGCTCGGTCCCACACACCCTTACAGTGAGAATCCCCTCCCCAATCACAATACAGGATCGTTATCAGATAGTAGGAACGCGTGTGGTGTGACGGATCTCATGAGGTGGGGGCCTTGATCTACTGTAACTCTTTGAACAGGGGTGATTCTTTACAGTTGGGGCCATAAACTACATCCGCAGGGCTAGGTGATAGCCTGGGACCGGCCTGGACAATCAGACACAGAGGAAAAGGAGTGTCAGAGGGTGCGGTAGTGAATAGGGTGAAAGGGTGGTGTCGGGCGGGCACAGGGTGTGATACTCAGGGAAGAGCAGCGCAGATGGGAGGAGGTTTATGGCCCATGCATAAGACAGAGAGCGGGGGTGACCAGTGCGTGGGGGAGATGCTTGCGAGGGTGGAGAGCCATGCTGAGGATCGGCGGCGTGCAGAGAGTGGGTCTGGTCAAGGCATCTAAAATGGCTGCCGTGCACGACAAAAGTGTGGCATTGGAAAAAAGGCAAGATGGCGCAGACAATGTTTATCAATACGGATTAATTTATTACAATTATTTTTAACAATATATTTACTTGCAGTGTCAAAATGGCGGTCAACACTTCCTGATTTCCTTTGAATCGAACGTTAACAGACGTCACGCAGCAAAAAAAAAAAAACGCTCACGCGCAGCCGCTGGAAGACAAGTATCAACATATATGAGCCTCCTCAACCACCCTCCGAAAACATAGGGGGTCAGGATACGTCTCCTGTACCCCCTTATACCCATTTCTCACATTGTTTTTCCTCCATCTTGTAATTTAATTAAATCGAAACACAAAATGGCGAATTCCCGTTTCGCTACCAGTTTGCGGCCCGGTTCGCGAAGCGGGAAGCGCTTCTACCTCGAAAAATTAAAAAAAATGTATTTGCCCCACGGGACCCTTTATTAACCCCAACATCATTCCTAGGGGGTCAAGAGGGGTCTACCTTGCCCCCTTTCATTAAATTCCCCCTTCGTTTTTCTCCTCCTCTTGTCTCTCGATCCTACCGAGAGACAAGATGGCGGCCGCACCGGACTGTTTAGAATGTTGACAGACACCGGAGAGCCAATCAGCTTCGCTTCGCAAAGCTCCGTTACGCGAAAAGTACGCGATCTGGAGCGCTATCCAGGATGCTGTCACAGATATATCTGTTTTTTAAAACGTTAATTTCTCAAAATCCACTGGAGCACATATATTGAGACCCAGCAAAGGCACATCGGGCTAACAGTCCCTACAATTTTGCCAAGTTTCGTGCAAATCCATTCAGCCGTTCGAGCTAAAAGTGAGGCCAAACGCCCTATGGAAAAATGAATGGGAAAAACGCGTTTTGGGACCCCCCTTTTTTCTCGGCCCTCCCTTGACGAAACCCCCCCAAATTTTCAGGGGCTGCTCAGAAACAAAATGTGCCATTTTCCTGAAAATTTCAGCCGATTCCGTCCGATTCCGTCCACAAACGCCAAAGTTATTAGACATAGAATTTTCAAAAGTCCCAAAGGAAAAAAATCCTAACTATATATACCTACTGGCGACCGCCAGTAGGTAATATATATATATATATATATATATATATATATACATAGTATTAATAAAAAATATACAATATATTTACCATAGGATAGCGAGAGGGTTACATTTACTAATACCACTCCAGTGAGTGCAACAGTAGAAAAAGCATTGGATAGCGTAGCAGTAAAAATTACTATTCCCACTCCAAGTCAAGTCAAGTCAATAGATTTATATAGCGCGCTACATACCCAGAGGGTCTCAAGGCGCTTGAAGAAGGGTGGGGAATTACTTGTCGAATATCCATGTTTTGAGTTGCTTTCTGAATGCTAGGTGGTTCTGAGTAAGGCGAAGGTGGGTGGGAAGTGAGTTCCAGGTTTTAGCTGCCAGGTAGGAGAAGGATCTACCTCCCATGGTGGTTTTGTTGATGCGAGGTACAGTGGCCAGGGCTTGGTTGGAGGATCGTAGCTGGCGGGAGGGGGTGTAGAAGGACAGTCGTGTGTTGAGGCATTCGGGTCCGATTTCGTAGAGTGCTTTGTGTGCGTGGGTTAGGAGGCGGAAAGTAATCCTCTTATTGACGGGGAGCCAGTGGAGGTTTTTCAGGTGACCAGAGATGTGTTCTTTACGCGGGATGTCTAATATGAGCCTGGCTGAAGCGTTCTGGATGCGTTGGAGTTTTTTCTGGAGTTTTGCGGTAGTGCCGGCGTAGAGGGTGTTTCCGTAGTCCAGGCGGCTTGCGACCAGTGCGTGGGTGACCGTTTTTCTAGTTTCGGTGGGGATCCAGCGAAATGTTTTTTTGAGCATGCGAAGAATGTTGAAGCAAGATGAAGAAACGGCGTTGACTTGTCTGTTCATCGAGAGTGAGGAATCCAGGATGACGCCCAGGTTACGTGCGTGATCCGTCGGGGTGGGTGCTTTTCCAAGGGCCTCTGGCCACCAAGAGTCATCCCAGGCGGAGGGGGAGGTGCCTAGGATGAGGACTTCTGTTTTATCTGAGTTCAGTTTCAGACGGCTGTGCTTCATCCATTCGGCTACTTCTTTCATTCCTTCATGCAGGTTGGTTTTGGCAGTGTTAGGGTCTCTGGTGAGTGATAGGATCAGTTGAGTGTCATCGGCGTAGGAGATGATGTTGAGGTTGTGTTGGCGTGCGATGACCGCAAGGGGGCTCATGTGTACGTTGAAGAGGGTGGGGCTGAGTGAAGATCCTTGTGGTACGCCTCAGATGACTTCAGTGGCCTCTGACTTGAATGGTGGAAGGCGGACTCTCTGGGTTCTTCCGGTGAGGAACGAGGTGATCCATTCCAGTGCTTTTCCTTGGATTCCGACGTTTCTGAGGCACTGTAAAAGGGTGCTATGACAGACTGTGTCGAAGGCTGCGGAGAGGTCGAGCAGGATGAGGGCGACTGTGTCTCCAATGTCCAGTAGAGTTCGAATGTCGTCTGTTGCTGCGATGAGGGCCGTTTCAGTGCTGTGCTTGGCTCGGAAGCCGGACTGTGATGAGTCGAGGGATTTGTTGGTTTCGAGGAAGGCGGCGAGCTGGTTGTTGACCGCTTTCTCAATGACTTTGGCCGGGAATGGAAGGAGTGAGATAGGGCGGTAGTTTTTGAGTTCGGAGGGGTCAGCTGTGGGTTTCTTCAGGAGGGCGATGAGTTCGGCGTGTTTCCAGCTTTCCGGGAAGGTTGCGGAGTTGAGGGAACAGTTGATGACGTCTCGGAGGTGCGGTGCTATAATGGAGTCTGCTTTGTTGAAGATGTGGTGAGGGCATGGGTCTGTGGGGGATCCTGAGTGGATAGAGTTCATCAGACGGATGGTGTCCTCAGTGGAGATTGGGTTCCAGCCGTTGAGGATGTTCAAGGGGGGTGGGGGTCCTGCAGAGGGTTGGGTGGGTTGGTCTTCGGGTTGGTTGTCGAAGCTGTTGTGGATGTCTGCTATTTTGTTGTGGAAGAATGAGGCTAGGGAGTCGCAGAGGGCTTGAGAGGGGGTGATGTCGTTGGAGTTGGCTGAGGGGTTGGTAAATTCCTTGACGATGTTGAATAATTCCTTGCTGTTGTGGGCGTTGCTATCTAGTAGGTCCTTGAAAGCGGCTTTCTTGGCGTTCCGGATCAGTTGGTGGTGTATGCGGGTGGCGTTTTTGAAGGCGTCCTTGGTGCTGGTGTTTGGGTCTTTTTTCCAGGTCTTCTCAAGGGAGCGACAGAGTTTCTTGGATTTCTTAAGATCATCGTTGAACCAGGAGGCCTTTTTGCTGCCTAGTTTGATTTGTCGTTTTTTCAGTGGTGCTAGGATGTCGGCGCTGTTGGATAGCCATTGGGTAAGGTTGGTGGCTGCTTGGTCGGGGTTTGAGGAGTGGGCGGGGGGGTTTTGAAGAAGCGATGAGGAGATCTGGTCGATGGTGATTTTGTTCCAGTTTCTTCACAGAGTGGGTTGGGGGTGGTTGTTGGATGTGGACTTGTTGTAGGTAAAGTGAACGCAGCTGTGGTCCGTCCAGAGGAGAGTTGTGGTGTGGCTGAAGGAGACATGTTTGCTGGAGGTGAAGATAGGGTCGAGTGTGTGACCTGTGATGTGGGTGGGGGTTTTGACAAGTTGTTTAAGTCCGAGGTTGGCGACGTTGTCCAAAAGGGTGTTGGTGTTGCGGTCGTTGTTCTTTTCAAGGTGAAAGTTGAAGTCTCCCAAAAGGATGTAATCCTCGGAGGGGAGCGCGTGTGGAGTGATGAATTCCGTGATGTCTTCACTAAATTGTGCGCGGGGTCCTGGTGGCCTGTAAAGGAGGGTGCCTCTGAGTGTGGTCTTGGGGTCGATGTGGATCTGGAAGTGAAGGTGTTCGGTGTTGGCGAGATTGACGTCTGAGCTGGTTGAGAAGTGGATGGTTTTCTTATGGACGATAGCGATGCCTCCTCCTGTTTGGCCGGTACGGTCCTTGCGAATGATCTTATAGCCTTCCGGGATGGCAATGGTGATGTCTGGGGCTGATGTGGCGTTCATCCATGTTTCTGTTAGGAAGGCGACGTCCGGAGAGATGGTGTCTAGTAGATTCCAGAGGTCGATGGTGTGTCTGTGGACCGAGCGGGTGTTGAGCAGGATGCATTGTAGGTGTTTGGGGTCGGATATCTGTTTTGTGTTCGTAGATGAGGGGTTGTTCTTGGTGCCGTCGAACTTGCAGGAGTTGCAGGAGAAGGGTCCATGGGTGTGTCCAGGAGTGGCTTGGACGCAGTTGGGGGAACGGCCGGGGTTCAGGGCTAGGAGGGTGGTGGCATCGTAAGTAATGCGGGAGGGGTGGGCAATGCGAGGACCAGGGGGTATGGCGCTGGGCGCGGTCCAGGCGCGGACGGGCGTAGACGGGCTTACCTTTGGCGCACCTTCAGCGCGACTGGGGCGCGACCGCTGCGCGTTGGGTCATAGGTCATAAATGGAAAGTGGAAAGGGGGAGGGGCGAGGGCGGCTCAGCTGGGAGGCGGGGCGGGCTCACGAGGACAACAACAAGATACAATAAACAAAATGGCAGCGGAGGGGAGGGCAGAGCACAGCGCCGGGGGTAAACGCGCACTAATGTTAAATTCAATGTGAGTGCAACAGTAGAGAAAGTGTTGGATAGCAGGAGGGTAAAAATTTCTATTCCCACTCCAGAGAGTGCAATAGTAAGGAAAGCGTTGGATAGCGTAGGGGTCAAAATTACTATTCCCACTCCAGAGAGTGCAACAGTAGGAAAAGCGCTGGATAGCACAGGGGTAAAAATTACTATCCCCACTCCAGTGAGTGCAACAGTGTGGAGAAGTGTGGCTCAATGGTTAGAGCGACAGACCCTGATGCAGAGGTCTAGCCCGGGACCAGGATTCAATTCCCGCCTCGGCGGGTCCAGGGCTCAACTTCCTCGGACCTGATCATTCTCGCCTCGGTGCCTATTATAATCATGGATTCCACTTTGCAACTCTGGGCAATAGCTTGCTTAATCTCCACAACGGCCCCAACAACGCTAGGATGCCTGGCTTCACTTTGGGGGTGCTTAGGAGTGGGCACTTCACAGGGAAAGGCCAGGAAGGGTTCCTTAGCGGTATTCGTACAAGCGCCGAGATGCCCATGGGTGATTTGTGCGCTATACAAGTACCACACATTTACATTTTTACATTTACAGTAGGGAAAGCATGGGATAGCGTAGGGGAAAAAATTACTATTCCCACTCCAGTGAGTGCAACAGTAGGGAAAGCGTTGGATAGTGGGAGGGTAAAAATTACTATTCCCACTCCCGACAGTGCAACAGTAGGGAAAGCGTTGGATAGCGTAGGGGTAAAAATTACTATTCCAACTCCAGTGAGTGCAACAGTAGGGAAAACGTTGGATAGCGTAGGCATAAAAATTACTATTCCAACGCCAGTGAGTGCAACAGTAGGGAAAACGTTGGATAGCGTAGGCATAAAATTTGCTATTCCCACTCCAGTGAGTGCAACAGTAGGGAAAGCATTGGATACCGAGTAGGTAAAAATTACTATTCCCACTCCAAAGAGTGCAACAGGAGGGAAAGCGTTGGATAGCGTAGAGGTAAAAATTACTATTCCCACTCCAGAGAGTGCAACAGTAGTCAAAGCGTTGCATAGCGTAGGGGTAAAAATGACTATTCCCACTCCAGAGAGTGCAACAGTAGGGGAAGCGTTGGATAGCGGAAGGGTAAAAATCACTATTCCCACTCCAGAAAGTGCGACAGTAGGGAAAGCGTTGGATAGAGTAGGGGTAAAAATTACTATTCCCACTCCAGTGAGTGCAACAGTAGGGGAAGCGTTGGATAGCGGGAGGGTAAAAATCACTATTCCCACTCCAGAAAAGTGCGACAGTAGGGAAAGCGTTGGATAGCGGGATGGTAAAAATTACTATTCAAACTCCAGTGAGTGTAACAGTAGAGAAAGCGTTGGATAGCGTAGGGGTAAAAATTACTATTCCCACTCCAGTGAGTACAACAGTAGGGAAAGCGTTGGATAGCGGGAGGGTAAAAATTACTATTCCCACTCCAGAGAGTGCAACAGTAGGGAAAGCGTTGGTTAGCGTAGGGGTAAAAATTACTATTCCCACTCCAGAGAGTGCAGCAGTAAGGAAAGCGTTGGATAGCGGGAGGGTAAAAATTACTATTCCCATTCCAGAAAGTGCAACAGTAGGGAAAGCGTTGGATCGCGTAGGGGTAAAAAGTTACTATTCCCACTCCAGTGAGTGCAACAGTAGGGAAAGCGTTGCATAGTGGGAGGGTAAAAATTAATATTCCAACTCCAGGGAATGTAACAGTGGGGAAAGCATTGGATAGCGTAGGGGCAACAATTACTATTCCCAATCCGGAGAGTGCAACAGTAGGGAAAGCGTTGGATAGCGTAGGCATAACATTTACTATTCCCACTCCAGTGAGTGCAACAGTAGGGAAAGCATTGGATACCGGGAAGGTAAACATTACTATTCCCACTCCAGAGAGTGCAACAGTAGGGAAAGCGTTGGATAGCGTAGAGATAAAAATTACTATTCCCACTCCAGAGAATGCAACAGTAGGGAAAGCGTAGGATAGCGTAGGGGTAAAAATTACTATTCGCACTCCAAAGAGCGCAACAGTAGGGAAAGTGTTGGATAGCGTAGGGGTAAAAATTACTATTCCCACTCCAGTGAGTGTAACAGTAGGGAAAGCGTTGGATAGCAGGAGGGTAAAAACTACTATTCCCACTCCAGTGAGTGCAACAGTAGGGAAAGTAAATATTCATATATAAATTAAAAAAAATATATATTAATACCAATTACAAATTAATTAAAATAATTAACACTTTTATATAATATATTAATTATTCAATTAAAAATACAAATAAAAATTAATTATTAAAAATAATTACCTACTAATACAAATTATTTACCAATTAACAATAAATTAATTAACAATTAAAAAATAATTAAAAATTAAATAAAAAAAAGAATTTAAAAATTGAATTACTTACAATTAAATTACTTCCCACCCTATTCACCTATAAACCCACAACCCGCTACAGAAAATAAATTACTAAAATTACCATATTTATCAATTAATTAAAATTAACTACCAATTATTTTTTAATTAATTACCAAATAATAATTAACTATTAATTCAAAATAAATACCAATAAATAAATTACCATATTTTATTAATTATAATTAAATTACTTCCCACCCTATTCACATATAAACCCACAACCCACTACAGAAAATAAATTACTAAAATTAGCATAATTATCAATTAATCAATTAATTAAAATTAATTACCAATTATATTTTAATTAATTACCAATTAATAATTGTTTATCATCGAGTTTTAGGGCACCACTCCAATCATATATAGTCAATTCCAATTTTTCAGAGTCCACATCCAATTAAGAAGTCTTGATATTTTCTCAATTGGTTTTTATTTTCTTGTACTCAAAAGAATCATCAGCCAACGCGTTTCGTTCTGACCACAAGAACTTATTCAGGGCGTGTAAAATTGTAGAATACACCAACAGTGAAAGCCACTGATATGTATAGGATCCTTCCGAACAACAAAAAATATTCCAATTAAGATATCTCTATAAGTATAACTGGCTGGCTTATTCTCACACAGGCAGTTAGTCACAAATGTTGGTAAATGAATACGATAGTTCAAACATTAGATATGATAATCTCAGCAGAAAGCCTTATTAAGGTTCCTTAGTAGGAGACGCGATTTAAAAATTAGCTATTATCATCTTCCCAAGAATGTCCAGTGTGCCTAAATCCCACCCAGTGCTTACCATTGACTGGCCTTACTGTCATTCTTATTTGCTTGCTTCTTATTCGATGGTTTGCCTTATTCACCATTTGTTAGTCGCTCTCCTAGAGCACAGTCTTTTACGAATCACTTTTAGGGAATCACTTTTCTTTCTTTATGCTTAAGCATTCCATCAGAGTGCATGTGCTTTCTAGCTGTCTATTTGGTGTGCTTCTATCTCTACTTCTTGGTGTTGATTTCTCTCGTCCATGTGCTTGTTTGCCCCACGTCTGTGTTGCTGTGTCTCACTCATGTGCTTCTCCCTTATGATATTCTCTCCCTCCTATGCTTTTCCTACTCTTCCTTAGTGCTCCCTCTCTTGTGTGTGCTTCCCTTCCCCCTCCTCCTTGCTACTCAGACTGTACCAGCATGTTCCTATTTGGAAAAAAAAGTGGGGGAGGACCGGGAAACAAATAGCTGCATGCCCTTATGTATTCTAAATAAAAGTGCTTTCGAGCTATTTCATTTTGATCTTTATTTACGGATCAATCTCAGATCGGTAATTATAAAAATGGTACCGACATCATGTACATACACCATGGAACATATATGCGTGCTTTCAAAATGACGTGACGGCCAGCTGCTGCATCATCGCTTCTTTTTTCCCTTTGTTGATTCATGCTATGCAACGTGAACAAAATGCATTGACTGAGACAATGGGTCTCAAAGACAAGACCTATTTGCTTTACTAGTGCTTGTTTATGTTTTTTATTTCACAGATACGTTTCTTTGGAAGTATTGTGAGCAATCTACACAAATTACCTCTATCTGACTGCCGAAGGTTTTCTATTTTTCACAAATATATTGCTTTTCGGGTTCACTTTTGTGTGTTACATCTGTGTCCACAACCAGCTGCGTGTAGGCTGAAACCACCAAAAAAATAGAGAAAATTGACTGCCTTTTAGAAAAAATGCAAAACCGTGGTTACATTTTTATGTTCTTTCAACTGTACTTTCCCTAGTCTTAGTACGGCAAACTGTTGGTGGAGGCCATTTTTAGAAAAAAAACAAATACACTAACCTTGTGCAGCACTTTTCGATCATTTTTCCAAGAAAAAAAAAACTTTTGATACATTTTCACTATGTTCTAGTTACCTCCACGGGAATCCACGAAGCCTGGTTATCTTTTGAGTACCCAGCATGCATGTGGGAAAAAAGGACACAAATTTGACCTCAACTTAATTTGTGGGCAGATAGTTATGGAAGCTTAAGAAGTACTCTAAATATTAAAAAAATGTCTTAGCATACAAGCCTCAGCAGTAAAGGGGTTCAGTCGATACTCACATAGAGGCCAGTTTGAGATGGTTACTACCAACAAGTGTGACTGTATCCATTTCACACTCTTCTGCATCACTGAAAAACCTATTCTCAGCATCACTTCAGCATTCCCCTGGCCTGTCTCTTGATGCCCAAAGTTTCCTCCTTAGTTCACATGATAAACACACACTTTCCCCGACAGGCATTTCAGGGCCAAACCAGTGATGCGGATGCACTACATAAATAATAAAGTACAATACTAGTGTATCCAGTTTACATATTCTGATTTGGTGTTCTGTTTGACCATAAGACACTAATTTCAAGTTCAGAACAATGGGTCAAAAGTTTTTTACGGTCGCAATCTGCCCAGTTTTCTGAATCGGGCCATTTGCGACAGTAAATAAGCATTTTTTAATGTACAAAAGCCAAAATGTTATTTAATAACTTGTAAACGAGTCTTGATTTTCATTTGTGGTTTGGTATTTGGAAATAGCGTGGTTGGGGTATCCCCTTAAATAACGAATCATAGTAGTATTTATTAATGTTTTGCGACCAAATTCTGGTTGCAAAACAATAACATATTTTCAGCAATTCAAAGATGTTGGCAACCCAGTTGCAAATGGGAAGGGGTCCCCAGAGAACCCCTTTCATTTTGAGAATATTAAAAAGAATATTTTGTAAGAGCTGGCAGTGGACTCATATTCTTTTTTTTTTTTTTTAAATGCATCCTGTTTTATTTTGAGGAAAATGGGTTGCGTTTAAAAAAAATTATTGCTTTATTAAAAAATTATCACAGACATGGTGATCTGCGAACCCAAGCAGGCCACTATCCCTGTGAAGGCAGCGATTCCTAATTGGTTGCAAATTGGGACCTACCTTATTAATATTCATGAGTTAGGTCGATCTATGGGGCAGATGTATCAATCGTTTTTTTAGTCGCAAACGCTGCGAATCGCAAAATAGCAGCGTTTGCGACAAAAAATCAGAAAATGCGATGTATCATTGAAATCGAATCGCAAACTTAAGGAATCGCAAAATTTGCGATTCCTTAATTTTGCGTCAGCATTTAAGGAATCGCAAATTGCGATTCCTTAAATGCTATGTATCAAGCATTCAGGTTTTGCGAATTTACACTAAGAAATCGCAAATTACCACCAACTTGTTGTTGGTGTTAATTTGTGAATTCTTTTACAAATGCACTTTTTGGCATTTGTAAAGATGCCATGTGGCGCTCATACATGCCCTCAGGGCATGTATGTGCGCCATATGCGCACACATGTACATTTCAGGGGTGCAGCAGGGTGTACTTAAGACACCCTTGCACCCTTGAAATTATTCTCAATTTGCGATTAGCAAATTGCGCATCGCAAATTGAGAATAACTTCCCATTCCTTCCTATGGGCCTCCTGGCCCATAGAGATGAATGTGAAATCATTCCTTAATTGTGATTAGCAAATTGCTAATCGCAATTATGGAATTTTAAGAAATCGCTAAAAAATAGCGAATTTTTACATACACACTATTTTGCAATTCTCAAATAGCGATTCTCAAAAAATCGCTATTTGAGGAACGCAAATAGGTATTTCGATACATCTGCCCCTATATGAGGTAGGTGAATCATTATTTTGCAATGCAAAAATCCATACATTAAGAATACCAATTTCCTGATTGTAATTAGGAGGTAATCACAATTAGGAAATTGGTATTCCTAATGGTTGTACATCTGGCCCTACATTTCAAACAAAAGTTTACACAAGCTGTGCCAACACCCCTCCCTATTCTGCAAAACATGCAAAAAAATAGCATCCAAAAAACCACAAGTAGGTGATGATGTCACAGATGACATGTAGCCATGTGGCTGCTATCCACCGGCAGAGCTTTAGTGAAAATATTTCCTATAAATGGTGTAGTTTTGTTAAGTTTACTTAGTCCTTTTAAAACTCACGTCTGGGATCGAGTCCTTAGGCTGTCTATCGTGTGAGTATTCCAGATACCTAGCAAATGGGAAAGCCTATATATAGCGCTTAAATGCCATTCATGAAAATGAAAAACAGCTTGTGGAGGCAGCTGCATACGGGAGGCAATAACACGGGGCTTACTTTGCTAATCCTTCCCTTTGGCAGATAAAAGGACCTTAATTCGTCGGCATGATGTCAACCATGGCTTTGTAATTCGCTGGCTTCCTGTAACTACTAAGTCGCATTGAGAGGCGGTCCTGACCACACAGAGGGAAAAACATGCAGCTCAGTCCAGGCTTAACGTTTTATGCTGCTGATTGTGACTCTAGTGGAGCACCATGGTGGCACTATCACCCTGGGATTCAGCCATCACGGTCTTAAAGCAGAATTTGCCCAAGTACTGATCGCTGTTGCGACAGACGCAGCCCAGTACAAATACAACTTGATTAGAATCTGCTCAAGTGTTTCATTGTTCACAATAAATCCTGAAAACAAAGTATTCTTCAGTAACATTGGCAGCCCAGATTAGTGGATTGGAAGTGAAGAAATTAAAGTACTGTACTTTTTTTTAGCTGGCCCTGCCAACCAGAGCAAAGAGTGCTATGCCTGATGTATGCTACAATGTGCCTGGTCTATTCTGTGCTACAGTGAATGTTTTCCTTGAGCCTGTGTAACAACGGCGGACTCTGATTCTCGCCAAATCATTTTGGACTTTCATTTCCTCTCCATGAGGTAGTAGTGGTAGCTAGAAGGAAATTGTACCCTGAAGGCCCGCAATACCAGTGGTGTGGTGTTTGAGCTGATATTTAGTGGACCTGACAAAACCCGACCCAGCTGGCTTTGAATTTATCCAGTCCGATGAATAACTCCCAATCATGAGTTTGTCCCCAATAACAGGAGGTATTATCGCATATATCAAATTTAACCAAGCCACTGGTAAAGAGCATCCTAACCAACATCCAACCTTCTAAACCAATCTCACCCATTGCTAATAAGATATACAACGTATGCACCCAGAGATCTGCTGTCTGTCACTGCGAATGGATATGTTAAAACATCCTAAACTCTATCTATACAGTAATTGTTTGTATCAGGGATAACTATAAAATCGCCCATCCCTGTAGGCCTTGCTCTTGACCCTCATTAGCTCCCAAATGGACACTTTAAAGTGTTGCAAAATGGCCGTAAAAAATAGAGTTTGCATTAAGGATGACTTAGGTCAGACTATCCCCCGCACGTCTCCCTTCCTGACCTCTGAAGTCCTACAGGTTTATACAGAGTTTCTGTCCTGACTGCTGCATCCAGCAAGGAATTTGAATTCTTGGTTTCAGCAGTCTCCACATAATTCCATAATTCCATAAGGGACCTTCGAAGTAACTCAGAGCAAATGTTCGACATTCACTGTGCACAATCCATTTCCCATTACCCGACCCGGACGGGCCATAGCCGGCACCTGGCATTTTCCCAGTGGGCCGGAGTGGTGGGGGACGGTTTTCTGGCAGTGGGGGCTATTTTTGTAGCAGTGCTGCAATATCAACCCCCAGTAACAAAAGCGAGAGCTGTAATTTTTACTAGCATTCTCCCCCTCCCAGGGCCTGTCCAGCAGAAATCTGCCTGGGCTGGTTGCTGTTCCCAGTCCGGCCCTGCCCATTACCACAGTATGAAACTCTGCAACCCGATATAGAATAACAGAACCACTCTAGTCACCCATGCATGCCAAGAAAACGTCTCACACACACCTCCCTTCAAACACAGCACTCTTCCAACCAAGCACACCTCGCACTGCAGCAATAGTACTATTAAAAAATGTCAGATAAGCACTTTGGTGCCTCGTCAGGGGTATGAAGCTATGTACAAATGCATTTACAATTACAAATATATGAATCTCCCTCAAGAGAGATTAGGCGCTTAACATAGTTTGCAGCAAAGTTTCTGTTGCCCAAAACAATTAGTATACATTTAATACATTTAAAAACAGAAAGATTGTGGAGCATCTGGAAATTTCAACGCATTCATTACTTAATTTATTAAAAAGAAAACACAAGTTCAGAGGCTCAAAGATTTTCTTAGGGGCCCAAAACTCACTCCAGTTGCCAGGGTTGCTAAATTCCAAGTCTGGGTATTCTTGTTTTAACCTTGTGTCTCTTCCTCACACCACCCTACACTTCCTTTCCATTTATTTCACTCTTACATCTTCTATTACACCCCTACTTTCTCAATTTTTCTCAGTTTCCAATCTTTCTCTTCTTTCCCCCATTCTGCCTTCCTCTCTTTTGTTTTGAGTCAAAAAGTCTGAAGAAAAATAAGTCCAGGTCCTTAAACATGAATGGCAGTACTCACCACTTGCAACTATCAGCACAGTTAAACTCTGGACCCCTGATAATCATACTACACAGTTCCCTGGAGAAAGGGGCTACCAACAAGTTATCTTACAAGATATGTATTTATTTGATTTGTGCATCTGACACTCGGAGAACTTTTTTTTAGTCTGGTGTTTGCCAAGGCCGTTTGAATTTACTAAAATTATGTATACATATCCTATATTTACCTCTAGAGGCTTTCAGCCAGCCTCAGAGGCGTAGCTAGAGCTTGTGGCGCCCGGGGCTATCCCTCAGATTGCCACCACTTGGGGGGGGGAGGGGGGTGCTGGGGAAAAAGGACGATGAGCACTTGAAAGAGGTTCGAGAGACACGTAGTATCGCCGCTAATAGTTACCTAGTTACCTCGATCATGCAAGTTACATGCACATACATGACGGGGTCCAAGGCTACACAGTTGAATACACCGGTGACTGGCAGTACAAAAACATACACACAGACTGCATCGAACCCTGGATGTACATGAATCTTCTGTTCATAAACAGATGTCAGTAGTGAGCGTTTAACTCAGTGAATCATGAGACCAGTTTTCTACTAAAACACACTCCGTAATTTAGCACACTGAAAAGGCAGCATAAACGTGTAGTTGGGATGAGAACGAATACAGGAAAGAGGGAACTACACCGACATTAGGGGGTGTGTTTGGGAAGTGAACTCCTCTAATCAGAACATTTTACTCACAAAGGAAATATTCTGAAAGGGCAAATGCATTCTAGCATCACATTCAAGCATCTGTAAATACACAGTTCCCACATTTACACATATGTAAATGGTAGTGTGTGCAGAACACAGAATAATTCACAAAAGAACTGTACAGGAACTTCTGGGAATCTGAGAGCTTTGCAGATTTTCAGGAGAAATTTGAAATTCTTTGTTAATTCAATTGCATTCCAAATTCAGGAAGAAGCAGGCTGCAAAACATTTCAGCTACTTCCTGTGATTTGCGCAACCCCTGTGCTTTATGCCAGGCCAACCACCTGGCATTTAGAGGGGTAGTGGGGTATTTCCAAATATATCTGCATTTTAGGAAAATATTTTTATTGTTTAAGAAACAGCTTTGTACCGATGCCTAACATAATAAATGATCTCATATTTCATATAGATAACATTTCAATATTACATATAATTACGTAAAAGTAAATTATTTCAATCCAGACTAAGGCTATAGCACAAAGTGGACTTTCAAATGAAGGACATTCAGTTAGAGCCATCCTATTTCCAACTTTCAGTACAATCAACACGCTTTAATTATTTAAAATGTGTATACAAGTTATACTCGCTTTCTTACTGCTTCCACACAAAATAAGCGTAAGCGTCCCCACAAGACCATGTGGCTCCGCATACAGTGAGCATTTCAAGACTTAAACATTTCTCCATCCCCTCTCAACCACCACCCTATGCCAGGCTCCCTTGCTTCCTCGCGAAATCCCGCCATTGAATCAATTTGCATACTTATACTGCAAAATGTACCTTTGATTAAAGAACATAAAATGTAAATTTGTCCTACGATAAAGATAATTATCTATGACATTTCAAATTTGATGCCTTTAAAAGTCTAAAGTATAATCAGTTTCTTCCCCTGCCCTACAGTTCCTCTACGTTATCTCCTCTTGTTGACTACTTTTTTGATCCCACCTTCTACTTTTGTCTCGTTTTCTTCATCCTTCCTTTTTGCGTTCCTCTTGCTCCGAAGCATGACTGCCCCAGGTCGAATGAGCGCGAGAACGCATAGAGGTGAAGCGCATGACGCATCACTTCTACGTTTTTCCCATCGCGAGGGCAGGGCTGGCCAAATAAATAATTTTTTTAATGTCGCCAGGGCCATCATTGGTAGCACTCGCGCACTACAAGATTGATTGACGGCCCTGGAGGCTGGGACGGACACACGCACTCGAGTGAATGTAATCTGAGATCCAATTCCCTAGCCCTTTTGAATATTACCCGGATTTGACTCACCCGCACAGGCGGCAGAGCGTTCTCGTTTGTAGCACTGAAATATTAGAATTCGCTTCCCTTAATGCTGCGGGAATACACAAATTACTTATCCTTCAGGAAACAACTAAAAACTTGGTTGTTCTGATTTCCTTCTCCACGCCTTTTCCCTCTGTCGGCTTACCACTTCAGGTAAAGCGCTGAGATGCCCCTGGGTGATTCATGCGCGATACAAGAACTACTAACATAACATAACAACGTAACAAGCGCGGTTCGTCCTTGCTGCAGTTGTAATAAACAGCAGCAGGTCAATGCGGGCGGCGCGGCGGGCGCGCACTTTCAAACTGAGCCGCGTGCACTGGTGGCCCGTAGCGGTGGCCTTTTTAATTTATTTGGGCACAGACTGTTTCCTCAAATAAATTATAAAGGCCGCTGCGGCCGCAACGGGCCCCCAGTGCCACGTGGCCGCCCCTAAATTTGGGCCGCCTGGGGCGGACCGCCCCTCCCTAGCTACGCCACTGGCCAGCCTTCTTAATCTATTTGGCATTGTTGAATTGACATTTTCTTCTGCCACTACAGCATAAATTATGGGTCAGTGGGTCAGTTCACTTCAGCCATTGGTTAAATTCACTGTGAGTGGTGGCATTCTGCTTTTTTCAAATAGTTCATTCAGCCAAAGCAGTTCTCGTTAGTGCCAGGGACTAATATTGCATAGTCCTCTTTGTAAAGACAAAACATTGTTTTGCTTTTGGCTAATGCATTTTTTGGTCTGGCATTTTACTTAAATTGTATAATAGTATTCATATAAAGCCTTACAGCCATCACTCTTTACACAGCCGTTTGTTTTAGTGCCATTCACATTCTTTCAGCATTACAGCATACAGCATGAGAGAGTAGGTCATCCCACTTCAGCCTTTGGCAAACTTCACTGTAAGTTATCGCAGTTTGCTCTTCGACATAGAGCACTTACACAAAAAGTAGATCTCTTTAGTACTATGCACTACTATATAAAAGTTCGGAGAAAAAAAAAACGTACCTCTTCAGCCGGCCGTGTTTTAGGACGGAAGCAGGAACTGGAAGCACACACAAGCTCTGTCTCCTAATCCAATCACAATGCTACAATGCAGCGTTGTGAATGGTCTGAGTGCTGTGGTTCAATCAATCAATCAATCACGTCATTTGTATAGCGCACTACTCACCCGGGAGGGTCTCAAGGCGCTGGGGGAGGGGAAAGTTACTGCTCGAACAGCCAGGTCTTGAGCTGCTTCCTGAAGGCGAGATGGTCTTGAGTTTGCCGAAGGTGGGTGGGGAGGGAGTTCCACGTCTTGGCTGCCAGGTAGGAGAAGGATCTTCCTCCAGCGGTGGCTCTGCGGATGCGTGGTACGGTGGCGAATGCGTGGCCGGTCGATCGTAGCTGGCGGGTGGGCGTGTAGAAGGTCATGCGGTCGTTGAGGTTCTTGGGGCCCAGGTCGTGGAGAGCCTTGTGTGCGTGGGTGAGGAGTCTGAACGTGATTCTCTTGCTGACCGGGAGCCAGTGCAGGTCTCTCAGGTGTCCGGTGATGTGGCTGTGTTGGGGGATGTCGAGGATGAGTCGGGCGGAGGCGTTCTAGATGCGTTGGAGTCTTTTTTGAAGTTTCGCTGTGGTTCCGGCATAGAGGGTGTTCCAGTAGTCCAGTCGGCTGGTGACGAGTGCCTGGGTGACGGTCTTCCTGGTTTCCGTGGGGATCCATCTGAAGATCTTGCGGAGCATGCGCAGGGTGTTGTAGCACGTGGATGAGACGGCGTTGACTTGTCTGGTCATTGACAGGGAGGAGTCCAGGATGAAGCCCAGGTTGCGTGCGTGGTCCATCGGTTTGGGAGCGGTGCCCAGGGCCGCGGGCCACCAGGAGTCGTCCCAGGCGGAGGGTGATGGTCCCAGGATGAGGACTTCCGTCTTGTCCGAGTTCAGTTTAAGGCGGCTGTTCCTCATCCAGTCGGTGACGTTTTTCATCCCTTCGTGTAGGTTGACTATGGCGGTGGTGGGGTCGCTGGTGAGGGAGAGGATGAGCTGGGTGTCGTCGGCGTAGGAGATGATGTTGAGGTTGTGCTGGCATGCGATGGCTGCGAGGGGGCTCATGTAGACGTTGAAGAGGGTTGGGCTGAGTGAAGATCCTTGTGGTACGCCTCAGATGACTTCGGTGGCCTCGGATCTGAACGGAGGGCGGCGGACTCTCTGAGTTCGTCCGGTGAGGAACGAGATGATCCATTCCAGCGCTTTTTCTCGAATTCCGATGTTGCTGAGGTGCTTCACTAGAGTTCGGTGGCAGACGGTGTTGAATGCCGCAGAGAGGTCCAGGAGGATGAGGGCTGCTGTTTCCCCGTTGTCGATCAGGGTTCTGATGTCGTCGGTGACTGCGATCAGGGCGGTCTCGGTGCTGTGGTTGGCCCGAAACCCGGACTGCGAGGGGTCGAGGGATCCGTTCGTCTCAAGGAAGGCGGCCAGCTGTTTGTTGACGGTCTTCTCGATGACTTTGGCCGGAAAAGGAAGGAGCGAGATGGGACGGTAGTTCTTGAGGTCAGTGGGGTCCGCCGTTGGTTTCTTCAGGAGGGCGGTCAGCTCGGCGTGCTTCCAGCTCTCCGGGAAGGTGGCTGTGTGGAAGGAGGAGTTGATGGTGTCTCGGAGATGGGGTGCGATGGTGGCGTCGGCTTTGTTGAAGACGTGGTGTGGGCACGGGTCGGTTGGTGATCCGGAGTGGATGGAGTTCATCGTGCGGGTGGTGTCTTCGGTGCTGATCGGGGTCCAGTTGCAGAGGGTGGTGGTGGCAGGCGTTGGTTCGGTGGTAGGGTGCGTGGTCTGTGTGTCGAAGCTGTTATGTATGTCGGCGATCTTGCGGTGGAAGAACGAGGCGAGTGAGTTGCAGAGGTCTTGCGAGGGAGTGATGTCGTTGTTTCCGGCGCTGGGGTTGGAAAACTCTTTGACGATGCTGAAGAGTTCCTTGCTGTCGTGGGTGTTGTTGTCCAGTCGTTCTTTGAGTGCCGTCTTCTTGGTGGCGCGGATCAGCTGATGGTGTTTGCGGATGGTGTGCTTGAGGGCGGTCCTGTTGTCTGTGGTGTGGTCGAGCCGCCAGGCTTTCTCGAGGGTGCGGCAGTTCTTCTTGGATTCCTTGAGTTCGTTGGTGAACCAGGGGGTTTTCTTGCTGCCGTGTCTGCTGGGAGGGTTCTTTAGTGGTGCGAGGTCATCGGCGCAGGCGGTCAGCCACTTGGTGAGGTTGCTGGCTGCTTCGTTGGGGTCTGTTGTGCTGGTGGGAGTGTTCTGGCTGAGGGAGGCGGTGAGCTGCTCGGCGGTGATCTTGCTCCAGCATCGGCGGGGGACCTGTTGCGGGTGGTGGTGGGTTGTAGTTTTTTTGAAGCTGAAGTGGATGCAGCTGTGGTTGGTCCAGTTGAGTCCGGTGGCGTGGCTGAAGGAGATGTGCTTGCTGGATGAGAAGACTGGGTCAAGCGTGTGGCCGGCGTAGTGGGTGGGGGTGTTCACTAGTTGCTTGAGTCCGAGGTTGGCGAGGTTGTCCAGCAGGGCGGTGGTGTTTCTGTCGTTGTTGTTCTCCAGGTGAAAGTTGAGGTCTCCTAGGAGTATGTAGTTGGCGGAGGGAAGGGGGTGCGGGCTGATGAAGTCTGCGATGTCTTCGCTGAATTGTGTGCGTGGTCCCGGTGGTCTGTAGATGAGGGTGCCGCGGAAGGTGGTCTTGGGGTCAGTGTATATCTGGAAGTGCAGGTGTTCAGCGGCGGTGAAGGTTTCGTCGGAGTTAGTTGAGATGCGGATGGTGTTCTTGTGTATGATGGCGATGCCTCCTCCCGTCTGGTTGACGCGGTCCTTCCGGGTGATCTTGTATCCGTCCGGGATGGCTATGGTGATGTCGGGCGCTGAGGAGGTGTTCATCTAGGTTTCGGTGAGGAAGGGGACGTCCGGTGCTGTCGTGTCGAGCAGGTCCCAGAGTTCCACGGCGTGCCTGTGGATGGAGCGGGTGTTGAGCAGGATGCACTTCAGGTGGTTGCTGCTGGTGCAGGGCTTGGCGGTGGCCGTGCAGGTCCGGTAGCAGGAGAAACGGCAGGCTTGGCAGGCGAAGGGTCCGTGGGTGCGTCTCGGGGTGGCTCGGTAGCAGGCAGGGTTCCGGCCAGTGTTGAGTGCGTTGAGTGTTGCGGTGTCGTAGGTCCGTTGGGTCGTCTTGCTTCGGCGGGGGCCAGGGGTCCTGGCACTGGGCGCGGTCCAGGCGCAGACGGGCTTACCTTTGGCGTGCCTTCGGCGCTCAAACGGTGCTCCCACTGCGCGCGTCCGCTGTGCGGTCGCTCAGGGGGCGTCATAAGTAAGGAGCCGGGAGGGAGGAGCAGCTGGGTGGCGGGAGCGGGTCGGCGAATGGAGTCGCAGGGGGGGCGGGGCCGCAGGGAGGCAGCAGCGGGAAATCCAAGGGTCTGCGGGCAGCGGGGATCTAAGGAGCTGCGGGCGGCGCTCGAGAGAGACTGCAGGCAGGAGGCGGCAAGGCAAGGCAAGCAGGAGCGGCAGCAGAGGGTGGAGTGACCAAGCCCTGAGGAGAGCTGAGTGGTCACAAGCTGAGATCCCCTACGGTCCCCTTAAGTAAGGGAGGGAGGAGCAGCTGGGTGGCGGGAGCAGGGCGGCGAATGGAGTCGCAGGGGGGCGGCGCCGCAGGGAGGCAGCGGCGGGAAATCCAAGGGTCTGCGGGCAGCGGGGATCCAAGGAGCTGCGGGCGGCGCTCGAGGGAGACTGCAGGCAGGAGGCGGCAAGGCAAGGCAGGCAGGAGCGGCAGCAGAGGGTGGAGTGACCAAGCCCTGAGGAGAGCTGAGCGGTGATCAGACAGGGAATGGGAGCCTGCGCATGTTCCTCACCAGGCTGTGTACTGCATCCTGGTGGGGAATATGCAAAATGTGCATGACTGGCCGGCCCAACAGTCATGCACACTTAAGAGTGCGCTCTCCACTCATCTCCCTGTGACCCGAGCCCACCCCGCCCTAACCCAGCCACGCAGCTGCCAAAAATGAAATTATATTAACAAAGTTGAATCCAAGAAAAGAAAACGCTCTTAGTTCTGAATAAATGTGGGGTTAACTAAATAATTACTGTGTAAAAGTAAGCCACGGCTATTTTGCATTTCCTTTGTTTTCTGTTGTGAAAGCTAACTTTCCTGCCTGATGCTCCGTGCCCTTTTCTGTGAAGGTGATGTACTAATGCCGAGGGAATGCGGTAATTAAGTGTAATTACAGATTCCATAAATGTCTCTATGTCTCCCGGGGTTGTCGCCTGCCCTTTGCTGGTATTCGCAGAGACCAGAGAGGCTTCCTCGCGCGTACTGGCTTGTCACTTCTCCTCTTTCCTCGGGCCCTCTGTAATGGCTTTCTGCCATGGACCAACCTGAAAAAATAGGAAAGGCCAGCAAAAAGAACATGGATATTTAGTTACATAATCTATTTGATGGCAACAATGTGTACACGGAGTATGTCTGTCAGATTAGAGTTT
This sequence comes from Lissotriton vulgaris, assembly GCF_964263255.1. Taxonomy (NCBI): domain Eukaryota; kingdom Metazoa; phylum Chordata; class Amphibia; order Caudata; family Salamandridae; genus Lissotriton; species Lissotriton vulgaris. The sequence goes on along the minus strand of NC_141698.1, from coordinate 328,248,008 downwards.
GGAGCCACGTGGCTGTGACCTCTCTGTGACCTTCACGCGAGCTGACTGAGTGTATCCTCCCTGAGAACATAAGAGGGCACAATGCCATCCTATTGTCAGTTTTCCCTATTCAAATGGAGACAAACATGGCGATGTGTCTGCTTTGTGCACCAACATCTGCCTGTCGTCGACTTTACTGAGCGCTTGTTTTTCCTCATTAACGTTCTGCAGGGTGGACCTACCAGAATGTAACTCTGGGAGGGGCGAGGGGCGAGGGGGGAGAGGGGAGGATGGGTGGAGGGGGGCGGGTAGATTTAAGGGACATGGTAATTACCTGGTGGGATAAACCTCTACAAACGTTATGCAAATGTGTGTGCGCGCATGGGTCACAGTTCACTGCGCTACTTGTAATAGGGGCATATAGTGAGCAGGGCTGGACTGGGAACAGCAACCAGCCCGGCCCTGATTGTGAACAAGGTTCAATGGGAGCAGGTTGGTGTAACAGAGTAAGGCACTAAATGAAAGAGTGAGGTATTTTGTTGGCACTGGCCCTGGAGCAGGACTAGAAACCCATGGCAGTACAAGAAGAAAGCAACAGGAAATCACAAGGTGGCACAGTGAGCAATTATTGTGTGCAATGTAAACTAATCACTTCATGGTGCTGTCATGCTTTACAGATAAGGAACAATAGGCAAAGGTAGGTAATATGATTCCAGGCCCTAAGTTTCAAAAGTTTGAATTGCTATGCATAACCTGTTCCAATGTACATATTTACCATCATCTTCGGAATGAAGCAACCCCCAACACTCACTAGCCCTGGCTGACTCACCCATGTCCTAGCTGCACAGTCCTTCACACTGCGCAATGATTGCATCACATATACACCTATTGCACACATGACTCACATAGTCACAAACAAGCCATTTCTGTTTTCTTGCTCTTAAGAACAGACATCTTCCCACATGTCCTGCCCAGCTCCAAAACAAGGGTTTTCAGAGCTGCGGACAAAATGCCAATTCACTTTTTAAGCGCTGTTTTATGAGCATTAATGGCATTTATGTAACTATTGTTGCAGTCTCTGTCAAGACCTTGTGGCATCTTGTGGTAGCACAAGTTTGCTACTTAGTAGTAAATGTGGGAGGGACCAGGGGAGTGGTTGAAAAAAGGACCATACTTCCTGCTAAATAGGAGGGTTTTTGGAGAGTATGAAGGGAGTTAAGAAGGATGTTAGGAAGGGACCTAGTGAGACCCATGCATCCATCCACAAAAGTAAGCCCATTGTTATTCGCAAATCAGCTTCCAAAGTTACTGCGGCCAAAGAAAGGTTCCAAAATAGTAGTACATTCCTCCAGCTCAGAGCTGGTGTATATCCAGCACCACACATAGTCAGCCACTGGTGCTGTAACACCCTCCTATAGATAACATGTATTGGCATAGCCAATAGGTCTCGCTTTTGGGACCTTATAATTGTTTAGCCATGAAACAGTTGATGTTGTTGCACACAAATGATATTGTGCTGCATTACTACATACTTATAAGGCCCCAAAGGCGAGACCTATTGGCTATGCCAATGCTTGTCTTTAATGCAGCAATTCGGTCTATATATGTATTTTTTAAACACTGTTAAGGAATAGTTTAGCCAGCACTAAGAGTCCTTCGTGGTATTTTTATTCTGCTTCTGTTGCTTTCAGTTTTTATTTCAACCTGGAAATACAGGATTTATTGATTTCCCCAGATATGGCTCTGTTACCCGTCTATGCTAATCAGGATAGTGCCTGAGCGTGCGGCTTTGCGAGGAGGACACTTGCACCGGCATGAAGTCACAGTCCTGACGCATGTGCTAAAGTATGCATCACAATGGAGGCCTAGTTTGATAACTGTAGGGCCATCTGTACCCTAGACTGGGCAAACACAAACCAGACCTTGCAATGCGTTAAACGTCGGCTAGTGGAAACTATTGAAATTTACCACCAGGCTGGTTTACAACTGAAAGGAACTGCCCTCCACCCAGTAATACACTAAACAGTTCTTTATGAATACTGCGAAGGACGTGTAATGGGGCTGCAATTTAAAGGCCAGGCTATGTTTAATATTTGATCCAACTCTGAAATCAATAGATGTTCCACTTGTCTCAGCGAAGCTTTTAGTCATCATAAGAATACCATGACAGGCCAACTGAAACCCACGACAGCAACAAGACCGGACTGCAGTGTCACAAAAAGGAAAGTCAGACGCACTTTCGCCAGAAAAAGTAGGCCCAGCAATCACGTAGGCTGCAGGACTTTCCTGCCACCAGAGACCGGCTCGACTTGAAGTGAGACAGGCCTCTTCACCTGCAAGGAGATTAAAGCTGGGGCAGAGGGAATCCAATGATGGACGTGCAGACGTGACTTGCCTTGCCCCAGCCCTATGAGCTTACTAAAGGAAAATATCTGCAGGAACCTCCAGATGTCTCTGGTGGTGCGATCGAAACAGCAATGACGAATATGGATGCAGACATTCTTGGGGAGATGCAGTGACAGGAGAGTGAAGGTTTGGGGACTTTCAAAAAGACACTGGTTCGACCATTCACTGCAGCTGCAGCCCTGCAGACCACGCCTGAGAAGTTACCCGGAGCACCAGTGGAAATCAGTAATCATGCGTCTCCCAAGGGAGAGCCTAGAGTCAGAGGGCCAGGAGACAGAGCCTCGAACCCCTGAAGGCCTAAATCATTTCAAGAGTGCCCCACTCTGCAGCCCCACAGATGTTCTGGACCAGAGGAGGCCGAGATGAGCCTGGCTGACTGCACATAAAGATAAATGCTATGCAGACTTAATGGGTCACAATCAAATGAATATTGACCGCTGTACCCTGCATGGTAAACTTCCACGCACATGGTGCAGGTGCCCTTCCATCTCAGGGAACAAACTGCCAAAACATGTTTTCTTGAACCCTCTGGTGCAGCTTGCGCACAAACATTCTGAACTGAGTAAAGCTTAAGACATGGGTACCTGTGTGCTCCCAAAGCAAAGAACGTGAGCAAACTTCCACCTCCATACAGTCGCCTGATCAGACTCCGAGGAGGATGCGTCACCCTCTGCAGGCCTAGCACTGCCAGCTGCCTTTGGAGATATCACTGCTCCCCATGCCCAGGTGTTAACTTGTTGGTCAGGCTGCAAGCGGAGTTTAGAGTCAAACCGATTCCTCAAATTATAAATATGGTGCTAGTTACCCCCAAACAAACTTGGGGATCCTAAAAAGAATATGGAAGCTAACGGAGGAGTTCCTTCGCACATACGCTCTCTGAGGGACATTTGCACAATGAGGTTCAGCGTGCAGACTGATAGAGCGCTCAACAGAAGGGACACAAGCTCTCCGCCGTGAGGAGTGGGTGCTTTGAGGGCAGCGGGAAGCTTCTTCCACCGGTCCAAACGTAGGTCCAACCCTTCGGTGAGTTCAATTGTAACATGTCACTTGGGCAGTGCTAATAAGTTTAAGTCGGAGCAGGGATTTTTGTGTAGATCTGATTCACCAGAACAAAATCGGGCAAGATAAATAGAGCACCTCTTCTTGATGTTCTATGAAACCACAGCCAGAAATACCTCCCAAAAAATTCATTTACTCAGTACCATGTGTGGCAACAAAGTAACAAAATAGCCAAACACCAAAATATACCTGGAGAATTCAATTAGCTTCATAAAGAAATCAGTAAGAAGAATGAATGTAAAACGTTGGCGCGCCTCGCGCTGAAGGGGAAAAAGAAAAGATGAGATGAGGAGGAGGCAGCAGCGGGAGGGTAGAGAGGAGGGGACCTGCACCTGTTTCCCTTGCAGGAGAGAGCAGGAACCATATGTTTGTAATTAACACATGGTTTGAAAGCTCGCTCCCGCAAGGGAATCGCCAAACGTGCACACGTTGCAATTCAAAGCAATGCAACGTGTGCACGATTTTGCTTCCAAAGCTGTGCCGAGACCTAAAAATGGGGGTATGGGCTTAAAATAAAACCACTTAGGAAATAATGCTAACTAAAATAAAATAATTTAAATAGTTAAGCATACAAATGCATGTCATTTGATGTTAAAGAAAAGTTATGTATGGAATTAGCTTAATTATATTTTGGTTTAAAAAGTCGTAAACATACTTAAAAGTCTGAGAGTAAACTTACACAAGTAAAATGCTCACCAGAGCAAGGTGCCTTTCTGAATAGCCCCCAACCGGGTGCAGGGGGCCACCAAGCTCCAGGAGGGTGCCCCTCCACATACCTTGCAGGGAGGCCCCCTCAATGTTCGTTACGCCAGTGGTCTGTACCAGGGCAACTTATGACACTACACAGGCACATGAATTTCAGTTCCTAGGAAAATGATGGTTATATACGATTTATTAGTAGTACTGGACATATTATAGCAACATCTGCTACATAGTAGAAGTACATGTGTAAACAATTGGCCCAAGTTCACATTTCCTTTAGAATATAGGCCCAGTTTTGCTTGGGCTGGCTTTGTACCTCAATGAAGTGCATTCAAGGACAGGGGTGTCTGAGGTAGTGTAAGAGGGAGGTGGTAGCTGGTGTGGGGGGGGGGGGTCGAGGTGCCTACTTATATTGTTATCTTTTACTGCACACGAGGAGGTGCAGCATCTCTTCAAACAAGCAAAGGGGCACCAAGAAAAAAAATCACTTTACACAGGTGGATTTAAATTCCACTTTACACAGGTGGATTCAAATTCCACTTTACCCAGGTGGATTAAAATTCCACACAATGAATAGCCTATAAGGAGAGACTAAAAAGCATCCAGGTCAAGGGCTATTTATACTATGCTGACTTAATATCTACCAACCATTAGGGAAGTAGGAGAGCCGGGATCTATATGTTTAAGGAGATCAAATCCACTAGATCAGGATGCGAGATCACTAGGTCTGCAAGAGGTGCTGTATGTAAACCTTCATTTCAAAATGTAGGCTGTCTTACCACTGAGAGTTGATTGCTGTAAGCAGCGGAATAACAAATGAGAGCATCACCTGTATTAGTGTGGACATGACGTCAGACATTGTGGACAAAGAAGTGTCATATTGTTCTGTGTATTTCAAGGTCAAACCTGTCCATCAAAAAATGATGCTTGTTTTAAAAAAAATCCGAAAAAAGGAGTCAGAGGTTGTGCCATATCCTCGTCTCCAGGATATTTAATAAAAAATGCTTAAAATGAAACTTGACATGAACTACGTACGGCACGCCATGCGTGAGTGTCCAAGTGCCGAATTGATTCCTTACACGATGTTTTAGCAATTGACACGTGGTGCCCTTTAACCCCTCTTTTTCAGCTCTGTAAAACTCTTTTTTATTTTACATGATGCTCCTTTCCCTTCGTTCCTACAGACAGGTGACTAGAAAGATTTATCACCAACACGAGCGCGATGGCCAGGTGCCAGCTATTAAGCATCATAAAGCTCCACCCACACCTCCCAGTTAGCTCTGCTAAGTACCTCGTTAACTTTCTTGTCACGAGCAGATTAGATTACAACAGCCTGCTAGTGGAACTTGAGAAATATTCATTCTTGCTCGTCGATAAAATTGTCACATTTGGCACATGTACTATCTCACTCCACCACCAAGGGCGTAGCTATCAATACTGCAGCGTGTGCAGTGGCACCGGGGCCCAGGGATGTTGGAGGCCCACTTCAGCCATGTTATAGCTGTTTGACTACCAAACCAGGGGATGGGACTCAGTTTCCGTCCTTTCCCATGATTGAAAATAGTGAACCTATTCAGGGCTTTAAGTGGGATGAAAGAAACTGGGGGAAGATGGGGGTCTCTCAAAGAGGCGTGGCCAATGTAATTAAGGGCGTGGTTTAAAAACACGCAAGCTAAAAACCTTTAACACAGTGTGCCGCCCGACTTGTATTTTGCCATTCCTGTCAATGCATCCAGATATATGATACAACAAGTCCCATCATACCTACAAGTCAGGACTATTGGCTTTGTCAATGGTTGCTAGTTGCATAAAATAAATAAGCAGCAATTATGGCTTGTATATAATATTGAAAAAACTTCCACTTAATGCCCTGGCGACACCACGACAATGTTGCTGCTCCTGAGTACCAAAAAGAGAAGGGAACTCCAGAGAGAAAAATACTCTCTTTAAAGGATTTCCCTCCTCTGCAACGCTCACCACACGGACATCGATGTGCCTGCGGTCACTGCAGTCCAGAAAAAAAAACAGACCGCCTGTGCCAGGGTACAAAACAGAGCCCGAAAGAGACCTTTTTCGAGGCCTCCCTAAAAAAACTGCTGGTGCTCAGACCCAGTGAGACCCAGACCACTTAAAGCCCTGAACCTACTTTAAGCTTCTTGTCAATGCTCAATGCAATTTACTTCATGCAACCTCCCTGTATTACTACTATGAAATCCGGTGACATCTCTTCTCTGGATGTGCACTCAGTTAATTTTCATGTTTTATCAGCGGTTGTAGCCGTGAATGCTCATATTCATTCCCACTAAATCAGTGCTTAATATGTAAAATAATAAGGGCCAGGGCTGTCGTCAGAAGGTCACTGCAGCTTGCACACACATTCTTCCTGCCACGCTGCCAATGATAGTAACAACCCAACTACTAACCATCACACGCCTAAAAGTGGGACAATTCGGACTACTTCAGGCGTCCAAAGCCAAAAGACTGGCTTGGGTTGCTGGTAATTGTCATTTTTAATGTATATTGAAATAGTACTTACCTGTTTTATTGTCATCTCGAAACTAGCCACTGAGCACCACCTTGTGGCCGACGGTTTCAAGCCCCGGTGTTCACAATTAAGTGCAGGTGCCAAGCACCGGAAAACACAAGCTCAAATTAAGCACTGCACTAAATCCACCTACCCAGCCATTTTCTCACTGGAAGTTACTTTTCTTAAAGAACCCTTCCCACGGACTTTTAAGAGTATGATCATTATCCTGATGTAAGGGCATTTCTATTTGAAAGGATACATTTCTTTTTAGATGAAAAAATGTGTTAATGAATAGATATCTTAAGCAAACCATTTTTTTCTTGATTTGTTAAGAATGTAAATCCTGGATGCTTCAGGGCTTATACAGCAAAAGTGCGGCCACCAGTCCGAACTTTATGAAAGGACAAACTTGGGGCAAACATTGCTAGTCAAACACAGATGACAGGCAGGGATACAGGCATGGAATTTGTCAGGAACTCAAGTCCTATCTCGTGGCAGGCATTATGAATATGGCTCCCGGTTTTCCATTTTTACAGATTTTTACAGATAAATACAGACCCTGTATTTATTTTTAAAAGGGAAAACATACTGAGAATTATCCTTTTGTGATAGACTCTCCATGCTAACCTTTATGAATTCCTAACCAACTACTGAGCGGATAGATAGCTTGAGGAGTTAAAAAATAGGATATTTTCTTAAATACAGCTATACGTTAACATATATGTCTAGTATTCTGCTAATATTTATCTGGGGGTGTAGGGGTTTGTAATATTTACTGCTAAATTTTCTGAAATGTGACAGGCATCAAAGCTAGAGGCATGCTTATTAGTTAAATACAAATTGAAATATACCATTTACGGTCCGCTATTCTCAAAACAATAAATAAGTATGGATAATTACCACTAAAAGGCCAAAAAATAAATACTGATAAATATAGACGGAAATGTAAAAAAAAATATACCATAAAACAGGAAGACCTAATTCTGAACTATTCTGAGTGGGGAGGGACCGGCTAATGGTGAAGCTGCCATTGATGCAACAAGTGCAGCGGTACTAGGACACCAATGACTGAGGGACATACAGGAAACTGATTATTGCTGTATTTCGGCGTTCAAACAGCGACTCGGAAGCCCATTTCCTTCCATACGCTATGGCCCATGACACACTGTCAACGCCACTGATGGTGAGCACTATAATCATAATTCAATGCTGCATTGCAGCCAGTGAAGTTGATCAGAATAGGCGTAATATGATCCCATGTGCCATCGTTATTTGATAAATATGTAGTGGCATTCTGAAGACAGTTAATCAAAATCTTGCATAGTGCAAGACATAGATCATTACCTACTCTGAGTTGATTCAGAGCTCTCATGAGTAGACTATGCTTATTTGGAATTATAAAAGGCTGGGCTTGATGTAGGATTCACACCTGGAGTGTGGCAGGATTTCACTACAGACCCAGTTCTGTAGAGAAAGACAGGTGTCATCAGAACAGCCACTTCATGGGTGGCCAAATCATGAGAAGTAATCAACGTAGTATTTCCAAAGGTTTATTAGGAGATCAGCACAGTACCTGCCTGCAGCAAAGGTAGACAACACCCAACTCCTCAAAATTCTAGAACCCGAACCTACAATGCAGAAACTTTGAGGAAATACAAATTGGAATAAAAACAGCACGCTTAACCTCTTCGATGCTCATGACGAGCTGAGCTCGTCATGAGCCACGGCGCTCCGGTGCTCATGACGAGCTCAGCTCGTAATGGCCCGTGGAACACTCAGGTGCGGGGAGAATTCCCCCGTTGTGCTGAGCGTTCCACGGGAGGCAATACACCTGTGACGAGCTGAGCTCGTCATGAGCACAGGAACACCGTAGCTCATGACGAGCTCAGCTCGTCATGAGCATGCGGGCGCTGTGCGCGCCCCCCTCCCCCCAGCACAGCGGGGGATTAACCCCCGCAGCGAAGGGGTTAAAGTAACATGCACAAAATATGCATGGAACATTTCTATATCTAAAACACACAAGATGATGGACGGAATGTTGCACAATGGCATAACATTCACCCCCAGTCACAGATCTGGGTTTAATCCATCGTTATTTTGCTCACCAAGCCACCCCAGTTCAGACATGGCCATATGCAAATCAGTCTTGACCCTGTGCCTCATGGGAACAGTCCAGCCTGCACTGCCAAGCCTTGTCTTTACTGAACCGGAATCAAGCATCCTAGGACCGGTTTCTGGCTATCAGCCGTCTTCAGCCAGGATAGCTTGACTCCAGTGGCCTAGTGAGCAAGGGACCCACTGAATAGTGCATGGGTGCACATGTGGCACACATACATGCTCTAAGGGCATGTATGTCTGCCACATCGCAAAAAAGCACACAATTGCTTTTTTAACGGTTTTCGTTATTTACCACCAACTTGTAGTTGGTGGTAAATAACGAATCCTTACAAGTGAAAAGCACTCACTTGAGGGCTTCCTACATTAAGGATTCTGTAATTTTCCGAATCGGTAAGAATTCAGTAATTTACTGATTCCTTAAATTACTGATTCGGTAAATTACCGAATCCTTAAATTAGGCCCCTACATCTCAAATGTCTAATACCGGTCGGCAACGGCCGAAATTCATTAATTTCTGCTTTACCGACTGGTATTAGGCTTCCTACATCTGGCCCAGGATGCCTAGCTTTAAGCAGTTTAAATTATCTAACTTCTGTGATGATATGAGGGGAAATCTGGTATGACCACAACTTCTCCCTCAGTTTGTCTTTCCATTCCCATGCAAAAGCACATGCCCACAAAATACTCTCCTGCAACATATGGTTAAACATTTCCATCTGTCCATTTACCTGAGGCTCCTACAATACGGTGGTGACATGGCGTGTTACAATACCTAAGAAAACATTCCATCTCATGAGACCTCAACTGCACACCATTGTCAGTGGTAAGGACTTTAGGGTAGCCTTCCCAAGCAAAGAGCTCCTTGACAAATTCAATCACTGCAGCCGTGGTAACTTGAGAAACAAACGTCACTTCTGGCCTACACTATTGTGGCAAAAAATTAAGAGGACCAGAAATATCAAAGGCTACCTTTTGCCACGGAAAATCCAGCCATTCAACGGGACACAAAGGAGCCGGTATTACTCTATGCATCTTTTCACTTTTAGCACATACTTCACAAAACCGTACAACTTTATCCATCACTCTATCAAGACCCTTCTTCCAAAATGTCATCCTTACCAACCTTTTCACGGATGACATTCCCAAATGTCCCTCATGGACTAAGGACAGTATGCAATCCCACAATCCAGTAGGTGGCATGCACTTTTCATCCTTTAACAACATCTCACCTTCTCTGTTCAACTCTTCAGAAATGTTCCAGTATGGAAATAATTCTGTCGAAATCTCCTTCCTCCTCGGCCACCCATATTCCATATTTTCAGTTTCCAAAACACTCTTGAATAATGAATCATCTTCCACACCAATCTTTCACATTTCTTCATCCACACCTTCAAATTCTTTAGACATCATATCTGCTATGCTGGCTATCTCCTGAGGATCACTTGCTTCATCAACATTTTCTTTATCGCACATTAATCTTAATAAACAGTCCACAGTGACATTGTTTTTCCCAGGCACATGGTCAACTTTAAAATTTTACTCCTGGAGTCTAGACATCAACCTCTCCATGATCTGTAGCTTTGCATGCACCTTCAGGAGACAATATTCCAACAATCAGTTTATGAGCTGTTCCTAAGATGAAACTAGAGCCCCATACATACATACATTATTGTGGAAATGTTCTGCAGCCCATACACATGCGAACAATTCCTTTTCTCTTATGGCGTACCTTCTTTCAGTATAACTTAGGGTGCGAAAATCAAATGCCACATTCCATTCCTTACTACCACACTTCTGTGATAACACACTTACCACACCATATAGACTAGCATCTACCATAAACATTTTCTGTTTATACAAAAGCATTTCAGTGTAGGTGCCCCCACAATCTCTGATTTAACTAAATCAAATGCTTGGGGCTGTCTTTCTGACCATGAATACTCCATATATCTCCTGGTTAGCTCTCTTAATGGTTCAATATTTGTAGTGAAGTCTCTGATGAACTTACTATAGCATTCACACAGACCTGCGAATAAAAACAACTTCTCCTTGCTCTCCAGTGCAGGTGCATTGATGATGGCATCCACCAATGACATCTTGGGGACCACGCCCTCTTTTGACAAAGTATGTCCCAGATATTCCACAGACCCCCAAAAAGCCTTCATTTGCTCTCTTTCACATCAACCCTAGCTTTTCCCAGCCCCTCACACATTTCCTTCAAATGCTGGAAGTGTTTTTGCTTATTCTTTTAGAAGATTAGTGTTAGAAACTGGGCTTCCTTGCAGATGCTCCCCCTCACTTTTTAGCCCATGTTAGACTGTTAGATGCTGGTTTTTGACTCTGATAGTGCACTGGGACCTGCTAACCTGGTCCCAGCTCTTGTGCATTTCCCCCTAAAAGTGATGTTAATTGGTTCACCTAATTTTCAAGGTTATTTGGCCCCAGATAAATCCCTAATATATGGTACCAGTGGTAAAGGGGTCATCAGGGCTGCAGCACTGTATTGTGCCACCCTGTGTGACCCAAAAAAAAGTATGTCTGCAGGCCTGCCATTGCAGCCCTGCACGTTCAATCTGTCTGCTCAAGAGGGACTCTGCACACACCATGTGCTTCAGAGCCACCAGGAGTGGCTTGTGCAGGTAAGAGCGGCGGGGTGGGAGTAACTCAATAGATAATGATGAGGGAAAATTGATTATTTATTTAATTTTCCCTCCTCCTCGTCTGTCAAGCTCCCCCCCTCCCCACCCGCCTCACCATTCATACCTGCACGGGCCGCTCCTGAAAGCCACCTCACTGCCTTAATATAGGTAATAACAAAGAAAGGGCTGGCTCTGATCAGTAAGGCTGAGCCTAATATACCAAACAACAAAAGAAAATGCCAATACTGATACTATATTTCAAGCCACAAATGAACAATGTACAGACTACGGTTCAATACATAAATGGCTATTAAATAGCACTTATATGTATTGAACCGTAGTTTGTACATTGGTCATTTGTGGCTTGAAATATAGTATCAGTATTGGCATTTTCTTTTGTTGTTTAATATAGGTAAGTCACTCTTTCGGTTGTTTTCCTAGGCCCAGGAGGTAGAGTGCATTATATTAAAGGTGTGGATATAAATGTTTATTCATATGTATCCCTACAGTAACCCTGTAAAGCAAGGTTTTGCTGTAAGTGACCAGCGATCAATGGAGTAACGTGGGCTGGCTACCAAGGAAACTCGAAATAGCCAGCTCCATTATGGAACAACCGAATCGTGTCATGTTTGGTGTCAGACACCGTACTTTTTCACCCCCAACATGATTCTCATGTCAAGGATGTGCTGGCATTCATAGGGGTGCCACTCTGGGTGGGTGCCCCCTCTAGGATACAGTGAGGCAGTTCCTTGGCGGGCTTCCCCCGTTTGCTACCAAGACAAGAGACTGCCCTCTTGGTGGGATGTGCTAGCACTTCCCCGGGACAGAGTCAAAGGCCTGGGCAGGAAGGAGGTCACACATCCACCCTCCCAGGATGGCTAGTGATTACTGCTATCAAGGCGATGAACCTTAAAGGCTTTCACTGCCCTTGATATCCAGATACCTTGTCCCTTAATCATGGACAAAGCCCTTCCCGCCCTGAAGCTCTGGCAGATGGGAAAATTAGTTATTCATGAGGCATACACTCCTCAAGACCTAGCTACACCTTTAGTGTAGGCTAGGGGGTCTGAACAGCCAAGGAAGGGTTCTGCCATTTTGGCAAAGCCTGAAACAGAGTATTCTGGGTAGTATAGCGATGCACACCCACAGAATATTTTCATTTCATTTTTCATTTTCAAAGCTTTATTCGACAACAGTCATAAAAGCGTACTCACCCTAACACTATACAATAAATACTAAATCTAAAATACTTACATTAAAAACAAGTATTAAACAATTGATGCTGACGAAGTTAATTCATGAATATAAAAACATTTCTTTACAATCCATAAAATTTTGATACAAAAGAGAAACATGGTTACTATAGATCATTAATTTGCTTTACCCAATAGCGTACGTGTGCGGATTGACCATGCCCAACCAAGGAATGTTGCAACTGCAATTGCAACATAAGGTGTGCAATCTGTTTCTAATATTCTAAGTGCAACTATTTGCCTACGAGTCCCAAGATTCAGGCACACTGGTTTTAGCCATTTGCGGCGTGGGCCTGCATATATAGGGCAAACAAACAACAAATGAGAAACATTCTCGGTTTGATCTTTGCAATGATAGCAATAATCATCCCTTGTTGGTGACCAGTGTTTTGTAAATGCATTAACTGGGAGGGTTCCAAATCTAAATTGGAAATACAGTTTTCTGTCATGTGGCTTTTCAATAATGTCCCAATAGATTTCGCAGAGTGGAACCATTTTGATATCTAAAAAGCGGCCAGTTAGGTTGGAACTGCTTCCAGAACGGAAAGCAGTAGAGTAGATCATCTCCCAATATATTTTCTTCAAATTTGCCTTAGTGGGAAAACATGACATATCCAAGTTTCCCCAAAGATGATCTAACTTCAGTTTAACCAGCAACCCCCGCAGTTCTTTTACCCACAAGATTGTGTGAAATCGATCCGTAGTAATGACATCAGCCAATGCTGAAGCATAATGGGCTAGTTCCGGAGTCACCATTAAACGTCTCCAATATAACAAAGGGCGCAAACGAGCTAGGTCCTCCACACTTTTCCTTCCCAGGTCAAGCATTAAAGGGACGATAGGGGTACTTTGGGGTGCCATTACTAGCCGCCGTAAAAACCTGTTCTCCGCTAGTGACAGTTCCTTTAGATTTGAAAATCCCCATAATTCTGGGCCATAAAGGGATGCACTGATTACCTTCATATTATAGATCTCAAGGGCACACTTTACTGGTTTAGTCAGTGAGGCTCGATGTTTGAGTGCTACTACGCCTGCTAACTGGTTAAACTTTAGAACTGCGGTATCAATATGGGTATTCCATCTCATATTGCCCTGTAGGGTTATACCTAGATAGGTAAAAGCCTCTACCTGTTCTAAGGGAGTACCATTATAAGTAATTACACCTTTGAATGTAGACCTTTGGTTCATGCACATAAACTTTGTCTTAGAAGCGTTCAATACTAGCCCACGAATCTCACAAAACTCGCCAAATGCATTAACTGCCTTTTGTAGACCACTCGGGGTGCGTGAAAGTATTAGCGTGTCATCCGCAAACATAAGGACAGGCACGCGGCACCAGCTAATATTGGAGCGTCAGTCGGAGTTCTTTTTAAATAGTCCACTATGCCATTAATGTATATTGAAAACAATGTTGGGGCCAGGACGCACCCTTGTCTAACCCCCCGCTCCACAGGAAAGGGCTCGGTTACTTCGCCCTGAGCACCCCACCTGATTTTAGCATAGTTATTTTCATGCAGGCGAACGAGGAGTGTAAGGAGTTCTGGACTTATGCCAGCATCAGCAAGGACCCTCCATAGCTTTGGTCTTGGAACTAAATCAAAGCTGACTTTAAGTCAACGAAGACAGCGTAAAGAGGCCCATTTACAAAGGTCACATTCCTCCAGTAGAGGGCAATAAAAAAGAAAACCTGGTCGATGGAACTAGTTAAGGGGCGAAAACCAGCTTGATATGGCGACAAGATGTTGTTTTCCTCTATCCAAGTTTGCAGCTTATTCTGCACTAATCGACCCATCAGTTTTTGGGCTGAATCTATGAGGCTGATGGGTCTATAATTGTTTGGGAGTGATTTATCGCCTTTTTTAAATACAGGGATTATTTCCGCACCCTTCCAGGAAGAAGGTACTTCTGCACCTAGGGCCACTGAGTTAGCTAACCATACAAAATACTGGCACCATGATTCTCGGTCACCTAAAAAGATATCAGCGGGGATGCCATCCATACCTGGCGCTCTCCCCCCTGTTACACAATCCAGAGCAGTGCTAACATCTTTTACATTAAATACTTGATGTTTGTAATAGGCAGTGGGTGGCAGAGTATAGCAGTCTGGAGCCAGGTTACAAGCATATTGAGGTTTAAAAAACTCTATCCACTTATATTTGGGAACATGATTTTGTGGAGGGGCAGCAATTCCTCCCCTATCCCATTTTACAGTAGCCCAAAATTGCTTTGAATCTTTGGCTGCAAATGCAAGCTTCAACTCACACCAATATTCCTCGTCCCACTGCCTCTTGGCTAGTTTTTGTGCATTTCTATATGTGTCCCTAGCCTTCCTTACTAATTCGATGTTACCCGACCTGAGTTCACTGCTCAAGTTTTGTCGAGCTGTTCTACAATTTTTGTCGTACTACCCCTGCTTTGGTTGGTTTTTAGTAGCCTTGCTTGACTTTATTGTTTTTAGGAAAAATCCCTGCAGTCTATTAAAAAACTTGGTGCGAGCCTCCATCAAGATTTCTGGAAAATTTGATTTGTTAGTAAGAGGTTTTAGGTTATTTATTTCCTCTACCACTACTCTCTTGAGATCATCAAGCCACTCGGGGTCTTCTACTAATTTTCCCCATTTTAGGTGACGCTGATTATTTGAACAGACTGCATCTAGGGTCACCCTCGCATCCTCGGTGCTTTTCCCAATAGCCACTTGGTAAGGTTGAAGATCCAAAAAGAGGGGGTTATGATCACTTTCAACTCTTTTTTCCACAGACATGTCTAGCAGTTTGTCCCAAACCCTGATGTCTACCAAGAAGTAGTCTATTCTACTGGATGCCCTGCCATTGTCAAATGTATTGCTCCCTTGGCGATCAGAGGGTGTGCGCCCGTTTGCAGCTCTCAGACCCCTTGCCAGACATAGGCTCTTGGTTTGAATGGCCACGGTGCTCCATCTCTTAACCACAGCCACCTCGAGCTGGGGAATTCCCAATTTGCTGTCCTCCTCCTGGGCGAGATACTTGTCCTCCTCACCCAATGGCTCAAAGGTGGTATTAAAGTCCCCCCCCACGATGATGGTCAACTCCATGTTCAACAATTCCAGCTCTTGATCAAGGATGGATATAACTTCAGAGATCTCCCCCCCCCCCCCTACTCCCCTAGCATATATATTAAAAATAGCCAATCCTTGACCATTATCCCATTTGATGTTAACTGCCAGTATATCATTTGTTGCAATGGATCTTTGCTCTATTGTGCAGTATAACGATTGATGTATCCAAATCACCAAACCTCCTGATGGACGTCCTTTTGAATTTTTTGTAGCCGGGATAAAGAAATTAAGATATCCCTGGTGATAGACTGGTGTCAATGACCAAGTTTCCTGTAGTAATATGATATCATAATGGTCAATGAAATCACACCACTCCGGCGATGCCAATTTGTTTGCTATGCCAGCAAGGTTCCAGGAGATAAAGGTGAGTTTTGGTTTGCCAATACTTGGGCCAGCTTGCCCTGGGCTAATAGATATTCCCAAATTCTCAAAAAGTGAAGGTGTTTCAGGGGTCACAATTACAGAGGGGGTGCCTGAAGGATTAGATGGGTGGGACCCGGGGGCCAGGACAATTTCCTGCCCAAAGTCGTTTACTTTATGCCATTCATAGACATCCATCCCCTCACCCCTTGTGTGGATACCAGGAATTCCCCTCCTTCTTACTACCGGTATCGTGGCCAATAAACACTTCTTTTTGGCAGTACTTAAGCAATTAGTCACCTTAAGGTTGTTTTCTTCCAAAAGTGTGCTCCCTTCAAGTCAATCACACTCATTTAAATTAGACAGTGCTGCGAATCTGTTTTCGAGGCACAAACCCCAGTCACTACTCTGGTCGCCCCTTGCCTTTCTGTTGGGTACAACAGACCACTTAGTCCTCAACAAACTTGTGTTGATTTGTAACAATTCCTCTTCTACTATAGAAAAAGTCAAGGGTAAGTGGGATTATTTCTGCGGTTCTACGTTGTGGAGGAAACAAGTTTGGCAAAATATTAGGCAGTACATCAGGCCCTATGAAATTCAATACCACACAATCGCCAACAAATCTTTTATGACTGTTCCCTATCCACTCCACTCTTCTTGCTGAAACTAATTCCTCTGAAAGCAGTTGCTTGCCCCACGGGGATATGGACATATTATTAGACAACCAGTGTAGCGCTTTACTTAGTAGGGATTGAGGGGATTCTATCTGAGCAGGTTTCAAGGGTGGCACATTAGCCAGAACCAGCACCAGGGGTGAAGCCTCTACTATTAACTCCACCGGACCTGGTTCTAGACTAGATACAGTTTGCCCCTCTGGTCTTAGTGGGGGACCCTCTGCTGGTGGGGCATTTGCTCCTAGGGTTTGGTGGGGGATGGGGGGAGGATTAGTAGCTAGCATCTCTGTTCCTCCCTCCACAGGCCCCTCCATTTCTTTACATTGTTCAATTTTGTTTGCCACCTGGTTTCGTAAATCTCCCATATTATCACAAGTAATCTTCAATAGACCCTCTAATCTATTGACCTTATCAGTTAGGAGGTCAATCTTAGCGATCAGTGGCTTGATAATCCCCCTCATTTTTAGATCCAGCATACCCACTAGTTTCTTAAGTTGAACATCATCCCTAAACAAATTACCCTCATCTTCACCCTCAGGATTATCTATGTCACATTTCCTAGGTGGAGAAGCTGGTCTTTTCCTGCTAGAACGCAGCCCACCTCGTTTGGTTGGTTGGTTCTTGGTATTCCCTCTTGTCACTCTAGGTGCTGGCACAGGGGCTGGCACCGGTGCTGGTGGTAGGGATTTATCCTCAACTATTTCAACTATTTCAACTATTTCAAGATCTATAGCATCTAGCTCAGCCTCACAAATTTTATCCACAATTACATTTGCTGATATATTCTGAATGGTATGCACCTGTTACAACGCATTTTTTACTCCGCACTACCATTACAACGCGACTTTTATAACGCATACCATTACAACGCATTGCGCTGGGGGGCGCTATAGGATAGGGAATAAGTATAATTTACTATCCAACACCTTCCCTAGGGTCCACGGGGACTGGAGTTAGAAAAGTAAATTATACTTACCACTATCCAGCACCCCAAAGCGCTATGCGTTGTAATGGTATGCGTTGTAATGGTCGCGTTGTAATGGTAGGTAGTTGTAACGGTATGCGGAGTAACGTCATACATCCATTCTGAATGGGGCTATCAATGATATGCTTGGAAAATACAGGAGCTTCATTGGTATGGTCCAGCTCCAATGAATTTTCTGGGATAGGTTCAGCCAGGTTGGAAATGGGGGAGAGGCTCAGACCCAGGGAGGACCTTCTGTCATTATTTATTTTGGCAACAACCTGGACCATATAGTTATCCATAGTGTTAGTAGGTACATGTGTTGATTTTTGTTTGGACATTACGAACTCACTTTCCAGTGACAACATTTCCACAAATGGGATCAGTAACTCAATAGGCCCTCAACCACAGTACCTGTTGTTGATCGAATACAAAATAAAGTGGATCACAGTGAAAGTAGGGCAGAGTTCCTGGGCCAGTCCAGTCGCTGACAGTCTCGGACTGTCTAAGACTGTCCGCCCTTTGTCCGGGCTTCGTCTGGGCGTCCCGCTCGCGTCCCGCATTGCGGGAGGTCCCGGGCTTTCAAGCGTCTCCTGGCGCAGGGTGATGACGCGCACTGCGTGCATCGAGGCAAGGTCCCCCTGGGAAGCCGAGTCCGCACAGCGGCCGCTGATGGTCTGAGGTGCGGCGGTGGGAACTCGGCGTGTGGCCCAGATGTCCAACGGCGATTTCAGGTAGGAGAGCTTGTACCACCAGCAGGGATTTTCGTTAAGTCAATTTCATAATTTCTGGGCAAACAGCAGCATATTTATGTCAGCTCAACAAAGTTGATTCATCTTGAACTCATGCAGAATGCAGATTGACTCTCAACATCCAAAATTGGAGAGCCCACAACCGGTGATAATTTCAATCCGGCAGGGTAACTAAATCCTTGACAATCAGTGTTCGGAACAGAAGAATACAGGATGTCTCAAGGTGGAGACCGCTTTCTGGTGTCTGCTATCAATCGTAGTGCAGAATATTTTCACTACAGGGGCGGGTTAGCCGCTGGGACCAGTAGCTCATTGTCCGCTGTCCTTCACACCCTCAACATCACCTAAACTAGTCAAGTCAAGTTAATTAATTTATGTAGCGCGCTACATACCCAGAGGGTCTCAAGGCGCTTGAAGAAGGGTGGAGAGTTACATGTCGAATATCCAGGTTTTAAGTTGCTTTCTGAATGCTAGGTGGTTCTGAGTGAGGCGAAGGTGACTGGGAAGTGAGTTCCAGGTTTTAGCCGCCAGGTAGGAGAAGGATCTTCCTCCCATGGTGGATTTGTTGATGCGAGGTACAGCAGCAAGGGCTTGGTTGGAAGAGCGTAGCTGGCGGGAGGGGGTGTAGAAGGAAAGTCGTGTGTTGAGGCATTCGGGTCCAATTTCGTAAAGTGCTTTGTGTGCGTGGGTTAGGAGGCGGAATGTTATCCTCTTATTGACGGGGAGCCAGTGGAGGTTTTTCAGGTGACCAGAGATGTGGTCTTTACGTGGGATGTCTAGTATGAGTCTGGCTGATGCGTTCTGGATGCGTTGGAGTTTTTTCTTAAGTTTTGCGGTGGTACCGGCGTATAGAGTGTTTCCATAGTCCAGGCGGCTTGTAACCAGAGCGTGGGTGACCGTTTTTCGAGTTTCGGTGGGGATCCAGCGAAATGTTTTTTTCAGCAGGCGAAGAATGTTGAAGCAAGATGATGAAACGGCGTTGACTTGTCTGGTCATCGAGAGTGAGGAGTCCAGGATGATGCCCAGGTTCCGTGCGTGGTCCGTCGGGATGGGTGCTTTTCCAAGGGCCACCGGCCACCAAGAGTCGTCCCAGGCGGAGGGGGAGGTACCTAAGATAAGGACTTCTGTTTTGTCTGAATTCAGTTTCAGTCGGCTGTGTTTCATCCACTCGGCTACTTCTTTCATTCCTTCATGTAGGTTGGTGTTGGCGGTGTTAGGGTCTTTGGTGAGTGAGAGGATCAGTTGAGTGTCATCAGCGTAGGAGATGATGTTGAGGTTGTGTTGGCGTGCGATGGCCGCGAGGGGGCTCATGTATACGTTGAAGAGGGTGGGGCTAAGTGAAGATCCTTGTGGCACGCCGCAAATGACTTCAGTGGCCTCTGACTTGAATGGTGGGAGGCGGACTCTCTGAGTTCTTCCGGCAAGGTACGAGGTGATCCATTCCAGTGCTTTTCCTTGGATTCCGATGTTTCTGAGGCGTTGTAACAGAGTGCTATGACAGACTGTGTCGAAGGCTGCGGAGAGGTCGAGGAGGATGAGGGCGACTGTGTCTCCATTGTCTAGTAGAGTTCGAATGTCGTCTGTTGCTGCGATGAGTGCGGTCTCAGTGCTGTGTTTGGCTCGGAAGCCAGACTGTGAGGAGTCGAGTGATTTGTTGGTTTCGAGGAAGGCGGCGAGCTGGTTGTTGACAGCTTTTCGATGACTTTGGCTGGGAATGGAAGGAGCGAGATGGGGCGGTAGTTTTTGAGTTCGGTGGGGTCAGCGGTGGGTTTTTTCAGAAGGGCGCTGAGTTCGGCGTGTTTCCAGCTTTCTGGGTAGGTGGCGGAGTTGAGGGAGCAGTTGATGACGTCTCAGAGGTGTGGTGCTATGATGGAGTTTGCTTTGTTGAAGATGTGATGAGGGCATGGATCTGTTGGGGATCCTGAGTGAGGGGCTCCCTTTGCACAAGAACCTCAGTTCTACATTGAAATCTAAGAAAAGGCATGAAGAAGATGCCATCACCAAAATCAGGAGCCTGAACTACTGAACTCAAGTATCGACGTATGTCTGTGGTGAAAGCTCATTGCTCCCAGCAAGCGGAACTTCTGTGGACACCTGAAATCAAAAGGTGACTCCTTTGACTGGTGGCTCCAGTCAACTGCAACCTGCAGAAGAATCGTCATGCTGTGTCGTAAGAATTGCAACCCACTGGGCCTGTCTAGAGTGTGCCTGATGAGAAGTGGTGTACTGCAAGCCCGGAGTGGTAGCTAATCTCAAGTCAAGTTTGGAGCTGCTAGTCCACTCTTGTTGACCTCCAGCCACTGAAGTATCTGAAGACTACATTTGCCACAGCCAAGGCTTGGTGATTGCCAGTCGAGTGATCAACCTCTCCATCGACATCTCCAGCTCAAGGGCACCTCACCTCACAGCAACAACCATATCACATAATACATCCTCCTTGCAACAACGGATTGTCATCCTGGAAACATTTAACATAAGCACCCATGCCTTTGAAGATGTGATAAACTACTCCTTGGAACACGGATGCCGCCGAGGTAAGGCCAAGTGGCATCCTTCTAACCTGGAACAAACTTTGCGGAGTACGAAATGCAGTCAAACACTTGGAATCCTCAGTCAACTCAATCTGGTGATAAGCTGACTGTAAGTCAAGTGTGAAAAATATAGCTGTACCCTCCAACGTACTCACTACTTCGTTAATGTTTGGTAACGGATGGCAGTCAACCATAATATTAGAATTGAGTGCTCTAAGATCAATGCATAGCCTTAAAGTTTTTTTACGCTTTTCATGCGGAAACTATGAGAGAAATCCATTCAGAAGATTCAACCTCTTCAATGATACCTTCACTCAACATCTCATCCAGTATGCCCTTGAGTTTATCTCACATTAGTGGGTACCTCTCTAAGTCTCTGATTCACTGGTAGTGCCCCTTTAATTAGACGTCACAGTGGGCGCGTGCTGTGGACGGCCGGTGGTCGTCCGAAC
Source organism: Lissotriton vulgaris (assembly GCF_964263255.1). NCBI lineage: Eukaryota > Metazoa > Chordata > Amphibia > Caudata > Salamandridae > Lissotriton > Lissotriton vulgaris. Next base: position 328,226,498 of record NC_141698.1, on the reverse strand, counting down.
CCCGCCCACTCATTATTTCACCCGCTCCCCGGCAGGATTCGTGCTGCGGTCAACGGGTTAATACGGTGACTGTAACTCTACAATTTGCCTAATCTCTCAATAAACATGTCAGAAAACTGAGAAGGTTCCCATGCAAAATTCTCAGGTACACTAACCAATAATACTGGCTCTTTGGTACATGGATTCAATATGACGCCAAGCTTCCACTGATCCTTCCATCTCAAAACATTTACACATTGCCCTGCTACATACAACTTAATGTGTGCTTCTCTTCCCTTGAATGTTATGCCCATCAAAACTGTGGTCTACACTGTCTGACTCTTTCAAGTCATCTTGAGTCACAACATCACCAAACTTCTCTGCAAAATATTGCTCAGTGATTATTGTCGAAGGACACACTGATTCTGCCATGAGCTCCAAATCTTAAGAATCTTAACCCTGCACTTGGGAGGTTTGCTAACCTCTTTTCCCCCTCCTGACTTCTCAAGGATAACAACTTTCCCTTTTTCTTCTCACTGTCTCCACCACAAACACATTTCACACAAGGTACCCCCCCTCACGCATGCGGTCCTATGGTTGGGCGGATAAATAAAGTTATTTTTATCACCTGTACACACCCGTGAAAAAACGTCCCATCCTTCCAAATTTAATGCATTCTTTTCCAATAGCAGGACAATGAGGTGATGAAGCTAAATGGCCAAAAGTCTCACACCTGTAATAGATGACCATTTATTTTATATTTCTTACTTGCTTGTCATGGACTAAGCCCTTCCCGCACTGAAGCTCTGGCAGATGGAAAAATTACTTGCTTGTCCCTGTTAGCATGCAGAATTATCCCCAAATACACACGCTTCATCAGTCATATTCATTCTCTTCGCATCACTGTCCTACACAGATTTCATCCATATTTCCAACTACTAAATATCTTTAACTGTGGTAATGGCATCTTGTAACTTTGGATCTTCCATTACCCACAATTGTTCTTGTGCCTTCTTATTTTTTACATTAACAATTATTTGATCCCTTATCATTTCCTCAGTAATAGCGCCAAAGTTACAGTGCATTGAAAGTGCTCTCAAGGCTGTAAGAAAGTCTTAAAAAGATTCCCCTTCACATTGAGCTCTATTGTAAAACTTGAACCTGTTCAAAGCACACTGGAAGAAAGTTTAAACCTAAGTTCCATTTGTAGCAAACCCCCTCAAATGCATTTAGATCTCTTTCTCCCATTGTAGCAACTTGTGGCGAAGACATGAACATCAGTTGACCCTCCAAGCAATGGAGTAAAATAATCTTCTTTCTTTCCACACCCATTCTCTCCCCGTCAATAGCTTTCATATATGTAAGAAACTCCTGTTTCCATCTAGCTCAAGGTGTGAGAGGATCACCCTTTTTTGTAAAAACTTTGTGGGGGGGGGGTTTCAAACTGCATCATTATACTAGAAATCTGAATGATACCCACAAATAAATGAAACAAAGTCACCTTGTATCAGAATATGTTTGGATAATAATCCCTCACATAAATTGCACAGTATTCAAAGAACGCTAGCTGGAGCATACCTGGTGGAGAGTCAAAGAAAATTACAGTGAAAATACTTGGAAACACACATGGCCTGCTGTGGGCATCATTGTGATCAGTGCACAATGAAATCCCAACTAGCTGTGCACAGTAGTGTTAGAAATGTAACGAGTAAAATACTCAATGCCAACCATGTGCATCGGCGCTGAAGGCGAAATGCGATCTGCAGGAAATTCCACTCCAGCCACGCGCATGTGCATTGGAGAAATGAACCAGAAAGTCCTATGCATGCTCCCAATCCAAAATGGTGCTGTTCTAGGTATCCTGTGTCGTCTATACATAGACTGCTCAAGCACATCCACGGTACTCGCAATGACAAATTATGTTTGCCGCGCTCCCTTGCAGAGAACGGATCCCTCACTCTGCTGCATCGGCTAGAGAGCGTGTAGAATTTGAAAGATTAAACAGTCCCTAAATTTGTGGCAATCAAGCCTGGATCTTGAAACAGGTGCCCTAATAATACCCCAAACCCAAAATAGTTAAGTTTCTTCACAAGGACTGTATATCCAGCTCAAACAGCCCAATTTAAATGGCAGTATCTGAAGCAATCCATGGAATCTTAAAATAGGTTTAAACAGTCCAAAAAGATGGCACCACTCCTGTGCTGTGATTAAGTAGAAAGTGCCTATTTAGCTTGTTGCCAGTGTTAAAATCATGAGACGTAATCCAAGTAGTATTTTCAAAGGTTTATTAGGGGAGCAGCAGAGTCAGTACCTGCCTAGAGAAAAGGCAGACAACGTCTAACTTCCCATAATTCTAGAGCCAGCACCTATAAGACAAAGACTGACAGAAGATGCAGATTTGAATAAAAACAGTATATTTAAAGCAACAAGCACAACATATTTATGGAACATGTAAATATGTAACATTCTCGTGAGCAGACAATGCTCATTTGAATATATAACAGGCAGGGTCTGCCGTAGGATGCACACCTGGCTGTGGCAGGACTTCACTTCAGCTCCAGTTTATCATCAATAATGACCTGCAAGGAAGTGGTGACCATATTATTGACATAGGGCAAGAAAAATCCCAAAGCTAGAGATTAATTTAGAAAGGGGGATTTAAATATAGGTCACTTGTATGTAACAAGTAAGTTGAGCTATGTAGGAAAACCAAGTGGACAATCTGGGTAGTTGACCAGAAACAGCCAATCACTGCTTCCTGTGATACATTTTTTCTTTACAAAAGAAGCATTTAATTCACACACTTATCCTCTGAGCCCCATCTCTGGCAATTGTTTCAATATGATGTGGTCAGTGGTATCCAGTGCCACCAAGAGAGGTAAAGACTGACTAAATTGACACCAACCGCAGTGACTGTCAGGCAGAGCTCCTCAGTTACGGCTAACAAAATTGACTCTCAACTCCTATCAGTTATGAATCCTTCCTAGAATGGATTTAGTGATTTTTGTTTTGCTCAAAAGGCTGAACCTTGACAGATATAGGAAGTTGGGGAGACTGTGATTATTTTTCAGATTTGCTGGATTGTGAGAGGGTTTCTTCGAACGGGGCATTAGTTCCTTCTTGAAGGATGAAGGAAGTTGGACAGAACTCAATCCAACTATCTATAGATAAGCAGGGTGATCAAAGGTGCCATGATATTTGCTTCTCTGATTGATGTGTCACAGGGGCAGCAGTTGATCTAGGTTGGAATCATAAAGAATCCGTATTTTGTTTCCCAGTTATGTGGTTTCTGTGGTCTCTGCTTTGGACATCATCTGAAATTCTTGAAAGTCAGCTGCATAAAACAGTCTTGAATTTATGAGTTGTGAGTCCACTTGATTGGAAATGGATTTAGGAAGCCTCAAGCTACATATATGAGAGGTGATAATAGAAAATAAGTCAATAAGGTTGTCAAATAGCTTTTGTGTTACTGTAACTGGGGAACCTAAGGTGGCTGGTACTGATAGCTCCTTGAAAACTTGAAAATGTCCTTACTGATATAGCTAGCCAAAATCCTTTGATTTACTAACTCTCAGCGGCGGTTCGTCCATTGGGGGCGTTGGGGCGTTGCCCCACTAGCCATGCCATGGACGACCGTCACATCACTGTCTGACACTGACTGCGCATACCAATTAATTTATTACGAGCGCAGACAGTTTCAGAGTGAGTCACTAACTGTATGACCTCATTGCGCGATCGCGGAAGGGAGGGGGGCGGGCCTGCTGTGTGTCAGTGAGTGGCAGGCGGCTGGCAGATAGCAGGCGGGGCAGGGAGGGCAGCAGCAGTGTGTGCGCATTTAGGACAAGTCATTTTTTTGACATGCCCACGCATGCGCACACACGCAGTATCCCCTTCCCTCCTCCTCCTCCTCTAGCACGAACACAGGCAGAGACCCGGGGGAGCCGGGTCTCATTATGGGCAGTATTAGACCTGCTCTTTAACCAATCCTGGCGCAGTGGCGATGTTATGCTGCGCCAGGATTGGCTGAGTTACCGCCGCGCGTGCCCTAGAATTTAAAATAGGCCCACCACGGGCACGTTCCAACTTCCAGCGCTGTGTGTGAGAGACCCTTCTCCCAAGGGTGGATTATAAACCCTCTTCCGCATCGGAGGAACCTTTGCTGAGACTGAGTGACCATTCTGATACCAGTGTCACAATGCCTGCCTCGCACCGCCCGGTGTTTAATCTGCGATGCGATCTTGGTTGATGTGCAGCAGCCGATTCCAGGTATTAAAATTCTGCTGTGTTCGCTTTAATGTCCTGCAGTGCAGATGTGACTAGAACAAATCAGTTTAGCCCCTATTCAGTAAACCTAAACAAGTTTGATCCTGTTTGGGGTTTATCAGTGGGGAGTGACGTCATCTTGTCTTCTCTTGTTGATTTGTGGTGGACAATACACCTGTGGGGGAGAGCTGGTACAGATACACCACCCGCCCTTTTTAGGGCTCGCCTGCTGTGCGCATGCGCATAGCTGGCGAAGCTCTATAGGGGCTTAAATAAGCTTTACCTAGACTGGCGATTGACTGGCGATTTGATGCTGTGCCCGTGCGCTTTTAGGTCAATGCGCAAGCGCATTGACCTAAAATGCGCGTGCACATCATCAAATCGCCAGTCAATCGCCAGCAGCACTCCTCCCCTGCTGCTTCACACCCTCATGCCGCTCTCCCCGCTCCGCCCCCTCCCTTGCCCGCCGTGTCGCATATTTCATCCCCCCTCCCCACAGCAATGCCCTCAGCCGGCCGTACTTTCACTTTGACGGCCCTTGGCTTGACTATAATATGGCTGTCACCATTACAGACTTTATAGAGGTAAATACATTGCAGATAGCCATTCCTAACCCTGTAGTCGTAGAAATAACTATTCAGTTTCAAAACCTTTATTAGTTGGAAAAACATTTAAAAGCGCTTTCACTAATAATTTTTAAGTTCTGTGAATTTGCATCTAAAGTTAGAAACAACTGCTGCAGCGTACATTTTAATATCCAACCGGACTACAAAAATAAAGGAATTTTAACAGTGCAAAAATTACAAACGCATGTTATTGGCTTAAAACTAGCAACGCCCTTCCTGCTCTGCAGCACCCGGCTCCTGTTTTCATGCGTTGCCGTGTGGCTGATTCGCAGATGTGTTTTACTCCTGGTTTGGCTCTTGGGCAATCCATTTCTTGGCTTCAGCATCGCAGTGGCTTTCTTCCTCTGAGAATATTAGATACCCCAGGATACGTGCTGACTCAGTATTTTTCACTATTGTTTATTTAACACACAATAGGTCTGGGCAAAAGTTACGTCATTAGTACCAGTTTAACCCCTCAACAACGTGCTAACGAGTGTGCTGGTTTACATTTTTTTTTTGCAACTTGTGATACGTTTAAGATTTTAACATCATTTTTGTGTTGATATTCGTAAATTATTCATCAGACTGTGTATTACGTGGCAAGTGCAGTAAATCCATAAATATTCGAAAAATGCATTAGCCGTGCAATTGTTCCGTACATTCTGCCTTTAATTCCGTTTCATGGACAGTCTGGCAAAGACTTTCCAAAAGTTTTAATTTGCAGGCCTGCATCTTATTTAGTTGTGTGAGGTACCGTTTCAGTGTGTCTACTTTCCCCCTGCTACTGGGACACAACAGGGTTTTCGTGTGAGAAATCAGTAAGTTCGGAAATATTAATTTTCAATTCTTTCTTTCCAATGATTGTACATATATATATGTGTGTGCTACATTTATGTAGCATGCATTGTTACATTGGTTTGGCATCACAGTGCATCCAGTAGTCTACGAATCACGCACTAAATGGTTCGGAAGTTTCCACCCCAGGCCACATTCTGAATCTGCCTATGGAAATGTGATGTCTTGGTGGAAAGTGAACGTGTTAACAAGGTGTCCATGAAAGTTCTCGGTTTTTAATGGAAAGAGAAAGGCTGGAGTAAATCGATTAGTCTTGGTCAGTAAGTGTTTCCATTTCCCAGCAGATGCAGGTCTGGAGGTATCTGGTGGTAGCCTTCATTTTTGATGGATGCTATATTAACCGGCTAGTTGCATCTTTGGGCTGTGCTGGATGCAATTTCGGAGTCAAGTCTTCATGCGTTCTGTTGAATGATGGTTGTATTTTGTGTGTTTGTGTGTCTCAGTATACTGTGAGCAGTCACACCCAAGTGTATAATGTGTCTTTGCTGTTGTTTTGTAACATTTATATACGGTTTGATACTTTGATACTCCTGTTTGGGGTGCTTTAGTGCATTTTTGGCTGGGTGGTGCTCTGCACTGTCGGGGAGTGTGCGATTAGCAGTGTTGTATTTGTTGTGGTCACTAGCATTGTGATGGAGGAGGTGGTATTAGAGAGATACTTGCAAATTATAATTATAGTTCTGACTAAAACATATAGGAAGCTATACACCACCACCCCATCCACCACCACTGCATCCACCATCACCACCGCCACATCCACCACCACCACATCCACCACATCCACCACCACATCCACCATCACCGCATCCACCACCACCACATCCTCCACCACCACATCCACCGCATCCACCACCACATCCACCATCACCACCACCTCCACATCCACCATGACATCCACCGCCACATCCACCACCACATCCACCACCACAACATCCACCACCACTTTCACCACATCTAACACGTCCACCACCACTTACACCACCACTACATCCATTACCGCATCCACCACCACCACATCCACCCCCACATCCACCAACACTTTAACCACACCCACCACACCCACCACCACTACATCCACCACCCCATCCACCACCACTGCATCCACCACCACCACTGCATCCACCACCACCACATCCACCGCATCCACCATCCCCACCACATCCACCACCACATCCACCACCATTATCCACCATCACCACCACATCCACCACCACATCCACCACAACATCCAGCATCACCTCCACATCCACCATGACATCCACCACCACATTCACCACATCCACCACCACCAAATCCACCACCACCACCACATCCACCACCACATCCAACACATCCACCACCACTTCCTCCACCACCACTTCCACCACCACCGCATCCACCACCAACACATCCACCACCACCACATCCACCACCACATCCACCAACACCACATCCACCACCACACCCACCACCACCACATCCACCACCACACCCACCACCACCACATCCACCACCACATCCAACACATCCACCACCACTTCCACCACCACCACTTCCACCACCACCACATCCACCACCACCACATCCACCACCGCATCCACCACCACATCCACCACCACCACCGCATCCACCACCACCGCATCCACCAACACCACATCCACCACCCCATCCACCACCGCATCCACCACCACCATATCCCCCAGATCCACCACCACCACATCTATATGTGTGTGTGTGTGTGTGTGTGTGTATATGTGGCTGTGTGTGTGTGTAGGTGCAAATGCAATGTTCTTGGATTTTCGTCACAATAAAATACACTGAACATAATCTTCACAAAAGTTATTTACAAACGTTTAAGGTATTGCCATTATAAATTACAATAACTTTTATTTAAGTATTAATTATTTACAAAATTAAAAGCCATTGTTATTTGTAATATCAATACATCTAAGTCACGTAAATACAACACACATTGCATTACAAATGCTATAGGTGTCACATTTGCGAAAGTTAAAACTATTGACATTGTAACTGACAAAGCTATTAATTTTGCTATTTTCAAAACCAACACATAAATAAAACAAGCATTTGCAATGCAATAGGTCTCGCATCAGGAAAGTTTGAGCTACTGGTATTGTAAATGACTAATATTTTATGTATGTGTTGGTTTTGAAAATAGCGAAATTAATAGCTTTCTCATTCACAATGCCAATAGTTTTAACTTTCGCAAATGTGACACCTATAGCATTTGTAATGCAATATGTGTTGTATTTACGTGACTTAAATGTATTGATATTACAAATAACAATGTCTTCATTTTTTTAATAATTAATACTTAAATAAAAGTTATTGTGATTTATAATGGCAATAGGTTAAAGTTTTGTAAATAAATGTTGTGAAGATTATGTTCAGTGTATTTTATTGTGATGAAAATCCAAGAACAGAAGTGAAATATTAACATCTTTTTGTGACATTTGTAATAAAGCTTGAAACATTGAGAGAACATATTTGAACTAGTTGTTGTTGAATGGTTGCACAGATTGATGTTGTGGTGGCGACGAGTGATGCTGTGGCATTCAGTGATGCTGTGGTAGCGCATAGTGATGTTGTGGTGCCCCGGAGGGATTCTGTGGTGGTGCTGAGTGATTCTGTGGTGGTGCTGAGTGATTCTGTGGTGGTGCTGAGTGATTCTGTGGTGGTGCTGAGTGGCTCTGTGGTGGTGCTGAGTGGTTCTGTGGTGGTGCTGAGTGGTTCTGTGGTGGTGCTGAGTGGTTCTGTGGTGGTGCTGAGTGGTTCTGCGGTGGTGCTGAGTTGTTCTGTGGTGGTGCTGAGTGGTTCTGTGGTGGTGCTGAGTGGTTCTGTGGTGGTGCTGAGTGGTTCTGTGGTGGTGTGAGTGATGCGATAGATAGAGTGAGGGCGATGGATAGAGGGAGGGCAATGGATAGATAGAAGGAGGGCGATGGATAGAGGGAGGGCGATGGATAGATAGAGGGGGCGATGGATAGATAGAGGGAGGGCGATGGATAGATAGAGGGAGGGCGATGGATAGATAGAGGGAGGGCGATGGATAGAGGGAGGGCGATGGATAGAGGGAGGGCGATGGATAGATAGAGGGACGGCGATGGATAGATAGAGGGAGGGCGATGGATAGATAAAGGGAGGGCGATGGATAGATAAAGGGAGGGCGATGGATAGATAAAGGGAGGGCGATGGATAGATAGAAGGAGGGCGATGGATAGATAGAGGGTGGGCGATGGATAGATAGAGGGCATAGGGTACTGCCCCTAGAGTACCCTATTCCTGCTACAAGCAGCACACAGCATTGATGACACATGAGCTGTCCTGCAAAAAGTGTACATTTGTGGTCCCTGAGGATCAGTTTTTGCCCCTTTGCTCTAAGACAGCAAAAGAGAGAAAGAATGAGAAATAAATAGAGATAGAGAATGTGAGAGAAAAATTAAAAGAGGAGAGAAAGAGACAGAGAGGGAAGGATGACAGAGTGCAGAAAAACATGTAAGAGAGAAAGAAAGAAAAATAAGGCAGAGAAAGATAGGATATGAAAATAGAAGAAATAAATGAGAATAACTAGATATAGAAAGGAGCAAAAGAAAGGCAGTGAAGGAAAAAGATACATTAGAAGAAAATTAAAGGAAGAAAAAACGAAACAGTGAAATGAATGCATGAATGAAAGGAGAAGAAAAAAGAATGACAGAACGGCATAAAGAGACAAATAAGGAAATCAGAATTGAGAGAGGAAAAAAGGTAAGAGAAAAAAGACAACAAGAAAAGGATGTGGTGTAAGGCAAGAAGAAAATGAGAGCTACAAAGGCAAAGAGAGAAGAAGTTTGAATAAAATGGGAAAGAAAAAAAGGATATATTTTGTGAGTTATTAATGTCTTGAGTAGATGTTGTTTCTTGCAGTTATTGTAATGATGTAAATAAATCTGTTATATGTATGTGTTAAACAACATCCTATATAGAAGACACGGCCATGATCTAAATATCAAAAGATGATGCAGATATTGAAAATACCACTAGTTACATTAATCACTGATACAAGAATATTGATACATCAAAAAAGCGTAATAGGTTATTGTTGTTGGATAGCTAGGAATGTAATTAAATAAGAATGAACCCGGCCTAAAAGCATAAAAAGTCAACATTTTGTAAATGTCAGTGTCTTTTACTCTGCATTATGTTTGAAACTGCAGAAAGTGAGAGGTGTCTGCCTTATAGTGTAGAGTCTGCAGCAATTATGACTGTTTTGTCATAAACAGCTTTGCATTTAAAATATACAAGTCCAGACCAGCAGTGCGCAACAACTTTTAACTCCTTACAGAGTCAATAGATTTCACGCTAACAATTTTTTTAAAAGGTCAAAAGAAAAGCCGAGCGCAAACATTTCCTGAGCCTATTATATATTGGGGTACTTTGCGCATCGGGGTTGAATGATAGGGTAAAAATGCGTGAGCTAAGTAGTACTATGCACAAAGTGGAACGAAAGTGTCTATTGTCTATGTCCTTTTCCCATTCAACAGACACGTAATGGGTGTGAAAACTGTGGTGTGGTGAACGTAACCCCAATGATCGGATTGCGACACAAGTATAACTCATCTTACATGAAATGACAAGTTTCACATAAATACGTTCACCATTACATTTTCTTACACAGCCGAAAGAAATTAAATCTCAAATACTGATTATCCACGACAGATTAACAAAATACACCTGTCAGTTAATACGTTCCAGTGCTTAATTTGTAAAATATGAAGTCCAGGTGCTAAGGTTTTGTAGGAGGCCACACCCACTCATTCAGCCCCACCCACTTCCTCCACTGGCTCCACCCACTTACTGTACTGGCACCGCTAAAAGCCAGATGTAATACTCGATCTGAATTTCAGCAAGAGAGCCTTCCGCAAGAAAGGTTTTGATAGGAGGTTTCCTCCGCCCCCAAAAAATGCTTTTCAAAATGAAACCAACAGTGCATTCAAAGCACAATTTTGAAATAAATTGGATAAAATGATGAATGCATTGAAAAGGGAACAAGGTTGAACCTGTACACCAGGGTGTAAGTCTTTATCCCATTTAATACCTGGTCACACTATCACCTTTCCCACAAACCATTTAAAACCTTGGTGCTTAGCTCTTTCATATGATAGAGCGAGCATGTTTGCAAACATAAAGAATGCAAATAAAATCACTTGTGCTGCAAAACTATATGCATTAAAAAAACAGCTGGATATGTGTTGCAAACAGATATTAGAAACACTAAAATATGTCTGTTTAAAAAAAATAAGCTGCAGTAGCTTGAAACATATAGAAAGTGTAAACATATAGGAAGAGATTCTAGCTTTTCTTTCACTTTGACATATGAGTGGAATCTGTGGCAGCACTTTGCAGGTAGTCATTGCAAGTCAGCAGGGCCGGACTGGGAACCAGAACCGGCCCTGGCGAAGTGCTCGGCCGGCCCCCCTCCCCCCCTCCGGGAGGAGGGGTGGGGGGGGGGGGGGTGCGACCGCGCTGTGTGCCAGGGCCGGTTTTCGGCCGTTTTTGTTACAGGGCCGTTTTTGCATCATAGCTGCAAAATCGGCCCTGTAACATAAAACGGCCCCCAGGGGCCCAAAACCGGCCCCCAACCATGCGGCCCACCGGGGGATTGCCCGGTGCCCGCAACGGCCAGTCCGGGCCTGCAAGTCAGACATTATTTGGAGTTCCCACATGATTCTGCTAGCAGTCTCCTTGCTGTGAAATTAGAACTGCTTTGCTGTGCCCGAATCTCAAGCACAATGTTGTTTTCCTATAGTAAATGCACATAAGAATGTGATTTGACATGTAGCGATTTTAATGTGGTAAATGCTCTATTTTGTGAATGTGGCGGACTGCTCCCTGCTGCCATCACTGGGCATGCAATGAACCAATCACATCGAAGCCTGTGCCAAAGGCTAATAGGGGCTTAAATTAAACCACTGAATGCTCTCTCACAAGAAGGCTCACTCTTGGAAATAAAACACTGCCCTGGTGAGCACGTGGCACCCTTCAAAGTAAGCTGCAGTCACTGCGAGAGTACCTGCTGCAAAGTAATATGGGGGCCAGTGCAGGGGCTCGTATATGAGGTCTCAACTCCACATTGCAGTCATCCAATTGTTTGATCTTCGGCCTAACAGCCTGTGCCCTACCAGCATCTTTGGGACAGATTATAGCACTCACTTTATTTGCTCATGTACAAAGGTCAAGTTTTGAGTAAGATGTTCAGATCTGTCAGGAGCTTATTTATAATCATGCCGATAGTGCAGCCAACAGCACCCCTAATTAGGTGGACCTGAGCATCACAAGAGCCTGTCCCGATGACCTGGCATAAATATCTCTAGAGTCACACAGTGTGTCTGCGTGATCCTGCGAGTGACAAGTAACACACCAAGCATAAATACACCAGATGACACTTCTGGCAAAAATTGAAATGTGTTTTCTGTCCATGGGCAAGAAGTGAAAACATTGAAACGGCACAAAAGCAGCATTGTCTTAAGTCGGGTATTGTGTATGCCCTGTAATGCTGCTTGAAGCCTGGAGAACAGCAAGTGTCAAAAGTCCCCTGAATCCAACACCTCGCCTTCAGATTCAGGCACACACAGGTAAGTGCAAATGTAGTCTGTCTCGAGTGACAGTCAGTACGCACACTGAAGAGTCTGTGAACTGATGGACTAAGGCTGTTTAGAGAGAGCCCAAATAATAAAAATAAATAAACCAGGCGAGGAGCTTCACTAAACTCCATGCCGCTCTCCCACACGCGACCTGGGCCTAGACCATAAAGCTGACTCAGGTCTGATGCCAGAAATTAATAAATCAGATGATTCCGGCCCCAACAGTCTGCACTTCTGTGATACCATGCTGTTGAAGCCTCAGGAGAGCCTGCTACACACATTGCGGTTACAGTCAAGCAGGCTGATTATTTATTTATAAAGTTTTATATATATTTCAAAAATTATTTTTAAAATGTCACAGCAGTATAATTAAGTGAGTGGCCCTGGGGTCCGGTGCGTTGCTTACTACTACTGCGAGTTTAGTTAACACTTACTTGCACAATTGACTAAACTAAGAGAACAGCGCGTACTCGGTATTAAACATAAACTGTAAATGTCATTTTAAAAAACACACTCACTTACAGCATACATGCTTTACTGGATCACCCTTCAGCGGAGCTTCTCTTCCTGCTGCAGAGTACTTGTTAAACTAGTCCTACCAATGTAAATCTTTTACCCAAGTAGTATTAATTCGAGTCAAAATAGCAAAATAATACTGCCCCACAATGTGCAGCATTATGCCACGTAATTTGCGCTTCATGCAGCACAATCTAGTAAACTTTACTTCATAATGTGGCCCTCCATTGCTGCTTATTGGCCTAGAGTTGCTCTCTCTGCCTATAATTTTCCACTGAGCAAAAGCAGTCCGTAGACAACTACATAAAAGCCCAGTTTAAATGAATTTACTCAAAACACGCAAAGCTAAAATAAGATCCAAACGCTCGATCAACGTTAAGCAAAATGAAAGCACTGCCCACTTCTACTCCTGTCGAGCGACGTTATGCCACAGATAAAGTATGTTTTCTTGCAGTGCTGTGCAGCAGAGCACACACAAGCTCCACCGATGCCGGCAAACATATTACTTACTGGCTCGTGCCCTAATTAAAGCGCGGCTGCATCATGAGCAATAAATACCACCGTAAGGGACTTCATCATGTAGTGTACAGTGTGAGTTTGGAAACACAGTGCTACTAAAGTGGCAGGCAGGTTGCCTGGCCAAGTAACTTACTGTCTCAGTTGTGCACTAGTTCGGCAGCATGCACCCGGGGATAGTGACTCCTCCACTGGTGTCTGAGCGAGTTCTGTCCGTTGGTGAGCCGCACCACCATCGCACTCTGCCGCGCCTGAGGCCTGAGCCTCTCAGGCACCATGCTGATGCTGCCGATGAGACAGTATAGCCCAGAGCTGACTTTCGCCGGCTGGTCCGCCGACTGCTTCACCCAGCCTCAGGTGCGGGGCACAGGCAATCGATTTGCGGCCCCTCTCGGTCGCGGCTGGCGGCCTGCCATCAGTAGCTGCACAGAAATACCACCACCAGCAATTCAAATACCCATTACTCATGTTACTGTGTGAGTGTGACCCGCTGCGTCACCTCGCACATGATGTCGTGTGAACTGAAATGGTGAACAGTGAGTGAACTATAAAGCAAGCAGCTCAGCTCACACGTGCCTCAATCTTCCACACGACACAATACCAGGCTCACATAAAAGCAGCATTATTTACGGACTTTTAAGTACCTGATTCAGAGGCCTGCAACTGCACGTCATGCTGCTTGCGTCTTCAACTGACTGGCTAGTGCAGCGCTGCGGCTGCGCAGAATGCTGGGGCGGGTGAAAGGTTAGGAGACTGATTCACATTGGTTCGAGTCCGACTCAGGACACTTGACTATTCAACGCCAAGGAGGGACGGGGCGGGTTAATATTGCTCGAGGTGCCTTGGCAGGGCTTGCTGGGCTTGCTTGTGTGCTTCCCAGAGAGACAGGAGATTGGGAACGCGTGCGCGCGGCCGGCGCCGATCGCTTTCCTGAGCGTGCGCGTGACATCTCCTGTCTCCTGGGAAGCATAGCCGGTGACTATAGTATTGCGCCTGCGCGATGGCATATGGCTTCGCCATATGCATCGCAGGCGCGAGACCTAAAAAGTGTCATTTACAATACCAATCGCTCAAACTTTCCTAATGCGAGACCTATTGCATTTCCAATGCTTGTTTTATTTACAGTGCATTTGAAGGAAGGGCGTCAGTCGACTCCGCGGCTCCCCTGTCCACCCTTTCCCCCTCATCTACCTCTGTGCTAATGTGCAACTGCGCCATTGGAAACCGCATGGATCTTTTTTTTTTTTTTTACCCCGGTAAATGTTCGATATGGCAGACACTTCCCTTGAGAGTGTCACAGTCAGCGACATAGTCTTAATGGGTGGTGATGAATCACGTACCAATTGCAGCGTACATTCTTTTTTAATATAAAATAGTCACACAACTCACATCTGGTTTCAGCATAATACTAAACGTTGAAAGGAAAATGTTATGCCTTACCATTTAGACTAGGGAAGATTTACATGTGCGAGGTCAAAGGAAAATCACGGAACTTTCAAAAGGTGCAATTAGCAATATCACATTTATTGGGAAACGTGTGTGTGGTGGGGTAGGGTGGGGGGAAGTGGTGGAGCTGGAGGCTTTCTGATGCTAATCAAGCTGACGGGATTAAGGCTAGAATAAGAGTTGTTTTTCCTTCACAGTGAAGAGTGCTCGGCAGCTTTCTGCTTTGTGTTTCTTTTCAGCTGCACTTATTGGGCTCAAATCTAGTGTTTATATGAACAACTGTGTAATCAATTGAATGAAGTGGGGTGTCAATGACGAACCTGCACGGTGTTTTCCGATCCATTTACATTCCATTTTTGCAGCGCTTTTCTTAAACTCTATTTTCCAGAGCGCTAATAACTTAATTATCACGCATAATTGTTCTGGTCAGAGCCTGTTTAGTTTCAGAATATGGGCGATGGGGAGAGGAGGAGGTGTTGATGCTCGCATCTAAGACCTAATTGATTGGAGTTTTGGGAAAATGGGGCTTTGGAAATTGTGCGAAGTTCCCATTTGTGCCATAAGATTCGATATGCTGTATGTTTGTTGTTAATCTGGACACTGCCTAAACATCCCATGTGTAACTCAGAAACCGTCATAAATTAGTAATGTAAATATTCCAGAAGCTACAAAGAGCGAATTAAAATATTAACCACAAACATGTCATTTGTAAAGACCGATGATGGGCTGCAACGCATTTCATGAGACTCGTGTGAAAATGGCATATGTATTTACAGAATCTGTTATGTTTGATGTCTGACAGCACACACTCATCTGATAAGATATAAACAGTCTGCACCGTGTTGAGTGGTCTGCATTAGTACATGTGTGTACTGGATTGTTTGTGTGTGTTGACTGGTGAGTGTGTGGTGTTGTGTTACCCCTGCCAGCGTGTGTCTGCTTTTTTTGTCTGCGTTTGTGTGTGCACGCAAGGAGTCTGTTGGCTGGAAGTTAAGGAGTTTTCCTTCTTGGAGGGGGTCGTTGTTGTCTGGTCTGCTACTACTTGCGATCTCTAAGTAGTCGGGTTGTCTCACTTCACTCGCTTATTATGTAAAACTCAGCCCCTAGTTTTATGCCACGCCCCTAGTTTTATGCCACACCACTTTGAAATGTCACCAGCCGCCACTGCTAACTCTACTTATGTAATATTCTTATATGAGCTTTCAGCCAGCAGTCTTCATCCATTGATCCGTTTTTCTGTCACTCACATTTATTTTCTGCCCACTACAGCATACAGCATGGGGCAGTGTGGCAGCCCATTTCAGCCATTGGATAATTTCACTGTGAGTGATAACATTTTGCCCATTCATCAGGAGCACATTCATGCATGATGTATTTCCCTTAAGTGCCAGAGACTGCAAAGCTGGAATGTGTGGCTTTTGAGACCAAAAATATGGTTTTGCTTTTTAGCCAGATTTAAGAGCGCAGTCCCTACAACACAGATATGCAAAAACCACGATGGAAACTAAATAATATCCGACTAAACCAAAAGACCGCCAGCCAAAATGCTGGCAGCTAAGCCAATGCTTGTTCGTCTTGGCAAGAAGGTTTTTGTATTCTCTCCATTGATCAATAAAATCCATCAAGACTTCATCTAGATAGTATTTATGACATTTTCGTTCTGGGTGCCACACATTTCATTTTACAACAAAAAAGTCCTTTGAATAATACTTGTACCTTTTATTACCAAACCATACCCACTTTAATGGGAGACACTCATCCTGGGTACCATTAAATCAGTCATTAAAGCGAGACACATCAATCAGATTCATTGCTTGAGTACAATGGAAGTTTTATTGGTGTGAGACAAAGGATCCAGATCCTAGTTGTGTTCAAGGCTCACAAAGTGTGTATACATCCCCTCTTCGGTCATCAGCTGTTTGGGCTTTACTTCATGAAAGACAGCTAGATTCGCTAGTGGTCGTAGTGGTCAGTCCATAGAACAGCAGTAGCTGTTAGCTGTAATTTGAGTTTCTTTTATAAAAAATGTACTTAAAACTTTCCTGTCTTTTTCCATTTCTGTTATAAATCGTCACATTAATTCTGTGCACTTGGCTGGATATGGTAGGAGTAAATTCCTTCCTGCGTAAAATCGAAGCAGCATACATTTGCGAAAAAATAAATAAATAATAATGCATCAATATTACTTTTGCATAGCCATGGGCTGCACCATACATGGCCATCCTATTGCCTGTTAAACAGACAAATGTTCATTTAGTATAATCCTTAACTTAAAAAACGAAGAAAATAAAACCACTCCAGTCCTCTGGTTAAGACAAGAGTAGGTTTTTAGGTCTCGCCTTTACCATTCCGCAGGAATGGGAAATGGGGAGAATTCAAGTCGGCTATTTTCTCTTCAAACCAAAGGGCTTTCAGCCCCGCGGTTTTCATGAAGTTCACGTGAACATGCACACGCATCGCATGCAAGCCCAGCCTCTCCCGCCCCCATCCGGCATCAGGCTTCTCCTCCCCTAGCAGCACTCCTCCCACACCAGCAACTCACCCCTCCCACACCAGCACCTCCCCTCTCTCTCCACGCAATCACAGCCTACCCCTCCCACACCAGCACCTACCCCCTCCCACACCAGCACCTCCCCCCTCCCACACCAGCACCTCCCCTCTCTCTCCACGCAATCACAGCCTCCCCCTCCCACACCAGCACCTCCCCCTCCCACACCAGCACCTCCCCTCTCTCCACGCAATCACAGCCTCCCCCTCCCACACCAGCACCTCCCCTCTCTCTCCATGCAATCAAAGCCTTGTTTTATTCCTTTCTTTCTCATCTTTGTCGTGGCAGCTTAAAGACATCCAGTCACTACTGCTCCTCTTATCCCTGCAGCACTCATTCCAGGCTTCCCCTGTAAATAGGTCTGTAATTATTGTTCTTCTCTCTGGTCATTGAATATTTCTAAAAAGTCGGCGTAGATTGCAATGAGTGTGCCTGCCATGGTGTTCTTCCTATTACAGAACTAGCATTGACTGCTTAGGTACACGGAGGCTTCAAAGACAGTTTGAAAGGATGCAGCAGTCTGCCAAGTCTTTTCACTCTGTAACTTAGTAGTGCAAATGGTGCTGTGTTTCGGCCCTTCTGTTAGTTTTTGCCCTGCCCCTGCCCCCGCCTCAACCCCCCCCCTAACTGGGAGCCCCTCACTTCATCTGCATCAGGGTGCTCTTCCTGATGTAAGTACTGTTTACCGAGCATGGAGCTTGTAAACCTTTAATTCACATGCTTTTCCTGGATTGCTCTTTAAGCCTGAAAACAATATGTTTCCCGTGAAGGGCGGAACTAGCTGTCTTTCTGAGCGGAGCTGCATTCAGAAAAGGGAGTGTTATTTTATTTTATTTCATTTTTTTTACGGAGTGCGTAATTGGGCTTATTCCACGCATTTGTGTGATTTACCGCTTTAAAGACTGAAAGACTCTTTTCCTTTGATAATTGATTTTTGCCAACTTCATTCTTGTGTGCTGGAATCTTCTGGCTCTTGCAGCTTGATGGGTCATCAGCCGGGTTGGGTCCTTCCCCACCCAAAACAGAGCCAGCAAATCTGTGCCTCGCCAAGTATGCAACATCAGCACGAGTGCTGGGAGATGGCCCTTTGCTGCCAAACAGCTCTCCGATGAGGCCTGGCCGCAACTTATCCTGCTCTGAAGGCATGGATCTTTTCAGAGCCCAGCACATCAAAGGGCTTCTCCTCCCCTAATTATTCATGGCCGGCCACAGGCCGGCCGTACTTTCAGTTTCCCGAAACGGCTTCTCCTCACCTAATTAGGGGAGGAGAAGCCCTTTGATGTGCTTCACACCAATGCGCCTCACAGTCATTCCTAAGTCAGTACTCTGCCTCTGCCCAAGACCTGCCTTCTAACACTTTGAGCCTCGCAGGCAGGCCTGGCCAATTGCTGCTTGTTTGTATTTGCTTCGGCTGCCGTTCTCAGACTCCACGATCTGCTCATGTGACATGGTTGCTCCACAAGACGCTTTACACATTACACTCATCTGCCTGAAGTGGGAGAGCATATGTCATAAGTACATATGTCCTCTTCTTTTGCCTCTGAGTTTTAAAGAAGCAAAGCTGGTCCTTCTGTACTTGCAGTTTCACTTCTAATGTGTGTTGTTATTTATCATGATGTTTAGCTGAGGTGTATCACGCTCGTTCATGAGTTTGATCTTTTCATACTGTGAAATTTTTCTAAGTTGTTTTTGATTGTCTTACCGCTGGAGGTCTCCCTGTGCTACATTTAGCCACTCACACATGCAACGCCACTCACACATGCAACGCCACTCACACACGCAACGCCACTCACACACGCAACGCCACTCACACACGCAACGCCATTCACACACGCAAAGCCACTCACACATGCAACGCCACTCACACACGCAATGCCACTCACACACGCAACGCCACTCACACACGCAACGCCACTCACACACGCAACGCCACTCACACATGCAACGCCACTCACACATGCAACGCCACTCACACATGCAACGCCACTCACACATGCAACGCCACTCACCACGCAACACCACTCACACATGCAACGCCACTCACACATGCAACGCCACTCACGCATGCAACGCCACTCACGCATGCAACGCCACTCACGCACGCAACGCCACTCACGCACGCAACGCCACTCACGCATGCAACGCCACTCACGCACGCAATGCCACTCACGCACGCAACGCCACTCACGCACGCAACGCCACTCACGCACGCAACGCCACTCACGCACGCAACGCCACTCACGCACGCAACGCCACGCACGCAATGCCACGCACGCAACGCCACGCACGCAACGCCACTCACGCACGCAACGCCACGCACGCAACGCCACGCACGCAACGCCACGCACGCAATGCCACGCACGCAACGCCACGCACGCAACGCCACGCACGCAACGCCACTCATCCACGCAACGCCACTCACGCACGCAACGCCACGCACGCAACACCACGCCACTCACGCACGCAACGCCACTCACGCACGCAACGCCACTCACACACGCAACGCCACTCACACACGCAACGCCACTCACACACGCAACGCCACTCACACACGCAACGCCACTCACACACGCAACGCCACTCACACACGCAATGCCACTCACACATGCAACGCCACTCACACACGCAACGCCACTCACACACGCAACGCCACTCACACACGCAACGCCACTCACACACGCAACGCCACTCACACACGCAACGCCACTCACACACGCAACGCCACTCACACACGCAACGCCACTCACACACGCAACGCCACTCACACACGCAACGCCACTCACACCCACGCAACGCCACTCACACCCACGCAACGCCACTTTTACCCACGCAACGCCACTTTCAGACACACAACGCCACTCACACCCACGCAATGCCACACTCACACACGCAATGCCACACTCACACACGCAATGCCACTCACACACGCAACGACACTCACACACGCAACGACACTCACTCAAAGCCACTCACACCCACGCAGTGCCACTTTCACACACACTGTGCAGTGCACAATAGGTCTCGCAGTAGGAAAGTTGGAGCTATTGGTTTTGTAAATGACAAAGCCCTTTATGTTTTTAAAATGAAAACAAAAATAAAAGGCATTGTTATTTGCAATTGTAATAGCTCCAACTTTCCTACTGCGAGACCTATTGGCAACGCCAGTGCTTGTTTTTAATCATTTTTATTGATGACAAATGGTCTGTGGAGTCTAGAGCGCATTGCCTGTAAAATGTTCTTTCTTGAACGTTTTACAGGTTCGGTAAAAGGCGCCAGGGACAGAGCTGTGATCATAACCACGAGGAGCGTGAAGATCCATTTGGCAGCAAAATACTCTGGTCAGGCTTGTTGTAACGTTACGCTTTCCCTTTGCCCTTTGTGTTAATAATTAATACAAAAAAGTGCGGGCAGGTCCTGCTGCTTTGCTAGTATGTGCATATTTAGTCAATCGAAAAATATCGCCGTGCCTCTGGCTTTTCCTTGTCTGTTCACCTAGTTTTCACGTACCTGCTGGTACTCCAACTTCAGTCATTTTCATCTCCTGAAAAGTCCACAGACTTTTCACATTTTAGCAAGCAAATGCCCTCTATTTATTTTTCACCAGTGCCACAATTGTGCCATTATAGAGGAAACAGGAAGTAAACAAGGGGTGCCAAAAACTGTAAGAAGGCTTTATCAGTTTTATTTCTGGACGTTGTTTGCACATTTTAACTTCCTTCAAATATGAGAAAATCATAAAAACGCCCACGAACCATAACTGTCATTGACATCATTGGATCATGAACTGCAACTGTATAGTGATTTTATAAATGATCACTATATTCTATGCTACGTTTCTAATACTACAAATACACATTCCTTCCCACCATACAAATTAATAGACCTGCATTATTTCACACTAAGTTCCATTACACCATATAGGCCGTAAGCCTTTTTTTGTGTGGATTCTTTTTATTGGAATTTTCAGACAATGCTTGTAACATAATGGAAATTCCAATGATTGTAGACAGTATTAAACCATTCCCGTAGTGTAAAGAACGTCCCCTGTACCTCACCCTTCCCCAAGCCTAGAACGTCTACTTTGCATCGCTGTGTGATAGGATTGGGAAAGGTTCCCACTGAATTACTTTTGCGATTCGCACTCTAGAACTAGACCCACGTCCTAGTCGAAGAGGTACAGTGCGCTTAGTCTAATATGGCACATAACCTCCCTACAGTCTGTACCTGTAGAGTCCAGCATTGGTACCTGCTCATCCTCTCCATTCATGGTCTATCAGATTGTAATGTTCCATAAGTTCTTTGTAGGGGGGCTGTCTGCACCACGGACTTGCACTGGAGTATACAGAAAAGTGATGGGTGGAAAGTTTGAAATAATCTCAGAAACTGGTAATTATGTGGGTCCTATCCCAGTCCATCGTTATTTTGCACACCTTGAAACCTCAGTCTGGACCCAAACATATGCAAATGAATCTTGGCCCTAATCCATTGGGGACAGTTGAGCTTGAACCTGTACTTTAAAACAAGACTGGTTTAACCCTTATCCCCAATTATAGTTAAAATAACGGATGCCAACATCATCAGGCACGTTATGAGTTGCATTGTCAGGATGGCTAGACACGACCAATGTTTTCTCTCGCCTTCAATGAGATAATAATCATCAACTCCACCAGGCACGGCATGATTTGTAGCTCTGTTGTGGAGAATTGTTTAATTAATCAACTGCACATATCGATTAGAGATTCCAATACGCGACAACTTCACCAATGTTGCTAGTAACCCAGACGTCAGTAATTCTACACATCTTGAGCATGAATTCCACCACGCATGACTCATCACCCGAGAGGCCATATATACTAGCCCTTGACTATAAGGGGTCAGTTATCATACTACCACATTGTTGCCGGTTGGGAGTCTTTCATAGTATTCCTCAACCACGCCTAACGTCGCCATTAACCCAGGGTCACTCCGTAAAAATGCATGGGTTCACTGCTATATACACACTACCATTTGTCATCTACAACCCATTAGATGTAAGATTATTAGTGTAATCTATATTAAGACCTAGAACCATCTCTCCAACAGGCAATCGCCAAGACGCATACCCCCAAACAACGTTGCACCGACTGGTGCAGATTTATCATCATGAAATATTGAGGTAGGATAAGTACCCACCACTAGGGTTCTACCCAGATTGTATCATGTATTTATAAACCGTCATTAACGGTCCTATCATACATTGTTTTTAGAACCTGGCAGTATCTCAGGTGCTTGTCAGCTGACTTGCACCACCCACATTAGAAGACCAGAGGAACCATTCACCTAATAATAAGGTGAGCATACCAGTAGATCTCCTCCTTTTAATCTTCAAACACTGACACACATTAGGCCCTGACCCTATTGTATTTACATTAATAGGCTGTCCAACATCCTTCGAGTCCTGATGAAGACCCGCCTCAGATGCGTATAAATGAGCACATCCCTTAGGGTCGAAACGTCGACGTCTTATGTCATATACCAGTTCGCACAGAGTACAACCGAACAAGAGGAACAATTCAAATTCCCTTGTGCCTATTGTGCCCCGTATTGGATATTCTGAAAAAATGTTTTCTGATTTATGTATTTATGTGTTGTCACTTGTAATACTCAGTCACCAGTCACGACCAAAACACTTTGTATAATCACAGTCCTACGTATCGTTTGTATATTGGACAGCATATCTGATTCACTGCAGAAACCACATGTTTAAAAATCCTCTTGATCGTAAGCATTTTGACATAAAAAATATTCCATGTAAGAATTTAGATTTTATTTTTCTGCACTTGGTGTAAGTATATGACTCTTTTATTTGGGAAAGTGATCACAAAGTCTTCGGAATGGATTTGCTGCATATGTAAGCCCCTGACCCCTTTAGGGGTACAAACACATACTCAAATAATCTGTGCTGTACTTCTCAATGCAGCAGTTTCTATTAGACCCTACGCACTGTAAGTAATAAGTGCAATGCAGGTCTCATCCTCTTATTAGAAAACCAATATTCATTATACTAACAACGTCGTTTGAATAATACTTCATAAGCGACGTTTGCCACTTTTAAGCACTTTGAATAACAGGTGTGACTGCTAACTAATTAAATGGTACTTGATTTAACTATCACATAGGGATAGAAAGCTTGGTTAGCGTTGCCTCATGGTCACCACATGCATCTTTGGCTAGTGTTCAACTCACTAAGCTGTCTTTCCTGCTCCCAATGAGGGTGCTATGTGGTACAGACAGGAACATTGGGCCCAATATGTCATATAGCAACTGATTCTTTAGCCCTAAGAAATTACCAACAGATGAAAGTCCTATCAATTTCTATCTAGCATGAGAGTACAGGGTGGGATGTGGTGCTGTGGCTGCTATCATTACTCTTACTGCATATACACTATTAAGCATTGTATGGAGATGCGAACCTTAACCATATTCAAGACAAATAATACATCAAGGTGGTCACTGTGTATCCTTAAAATCTGATATACATTGTACCCTCTTGTACATTAATGCTCACTTTTGAGGTTATTATACGAAGCCCAGACATGTTTCTCCCTTTGTCACCACGATTAAAAAGAAGGGTCAAAAGGTATCTTGAAAGGAAGCTTCTGACAAAGAAGGATATAGGAAGATTTATTTAATTCCTGCCTCCTCTACGGATGATATACACATCTAAGTAAATATCTCCTTAAGCCTTGTCTGTGAGCTACTGGCTAAAGGGAAACCATGCACGTTCATCTATGTACATGAGGAAGGTAAGTCCCAATAAGGCTTGCATGCTCTGTTAGATATATTCTAGTAATTGGAAAGAAGTTTAAATGGATTGGCAAATTCCAGCCATAACACTCAACTCAGAATCTCCAGGTTAATATTAATAATGATAGCTTGCTTTATACAGTGCTTCATACCTCTCTTCTATTGGTTCTTAGCACTGTAAATAACATATGTATTATTACTCCATTTATAATTTTGATTGTATTGTATTATTGAAATGGGGAAAAATAAAATAATATATATTTTTTTATTACTCAATTCAATGCTTGTTAATTTAGTGAACTTAGAGATATGTAAATCTGAGTTAGCCAAGTCGGAATGAAAGGGGAGAAAGATTTAATGGAAGAATAATGCTGTTTAGAAATACTGGACAACCTTTATTGAAGATAATGTTAGAGGCCTCTGAGTGAAGTCTCAGATTTAGACTAGGAAATCCAGAACCATTTGGAGAAGATGTTTCTTTTTTTTGCCATGTTTAACCTCATTGTAAAGAAAATAAACTTGGTACCACAAGCATACCATATCCGCCACCGTAGACCCTCAGACAATGTGCTGTTGAATTAAGGGGAGAGGACATCGGATCAATTTATTGGGGCACACCAAGTTTATAAGAAGGCACTAGGCCCAATAGGAATAATCATTCACATTCCTTCCTGTTGGTCTGTGACCAAGAAAACACTCATGTTAACTTGTGGTTACTGATCTATTAGCAGAAACAAAAATCAAACTACTATGTCCCCTCCCCTCTGGGAGATTGGATATCAAAGCTACAAACCCTGGATCTCTGCAGCCTTCAATGACTCTCTGAATCACTCCTTCTCTTAGTCAGTCAAGAACTTTGAACTGGAACCAAGTGGGATAGTTTGTATCCCACTTTTATACACATTTTCAGGCCACAGGATGTTGATGCCATTGTCAATCCCGTAGAACTAGTTTTTAGAGGTTCCTTTTCATAGCCCATATTTCACTCAGCGGAGCAGACACGCTCTTTATCAATCAATCAATCACAGGCGATGGTTCTTCTTACAGTGGGTAGTGACCCTCCTGGCTCCAAATGAAGCAACCAAAACATGAACACCATGATTTGTGTAGACTCTGCACCTGACTGTCGACAGCCTTCTGGAGTAGCATTCAGGGGAGAGATGAAAGGGTTTGGACACTGCCTATGGGATTTTCTCTCCTTAACAGAATCTGGTGGCTCAAATTTCTTTCCACACTATTAACCCACCTCCATCAACCATACCCTTCCTAACAGTTCACAATCCAATAACTAGAACAATCCGGACACTTTTTTGTCTGAGGCTACTCCCATTAGCTAAGCAATGCAAGCAATGCACTTTCTCTGTGATGGCACTATGTAACTCAGCTGCCATCTTGTTTTAACATGGGTATTCAAAATGTATCATACTCGCTTCTGCAGCCACACACTCGCAAACAATATGGAGTCCTACTAACAGTCGCCTGTCCTACAACACCGACAGGACTTGCTTGTGGGGATGTAGGGGCAGAGTCAGGGCATTATATTCAAGCAGAACATTACATGTGTGGGGCCTGTAGGCATCATACATATCCCTGAGCAGATAAAAGGTCAAGTCAATACTATCAATCAGAAAAAATGGTAGGCTACACTATAACTTAATGTGTCAGACACAAGACATGGACATTTGTCCTTAGAGAGCATGCTTGGTGCACCCCTCCAAACCACAGAGTTTTACTCCGGATCGCTGAACCATGGTAAAAACCCAAGTTCTCAGCACTCACCCATGATTGTTGTACCCTGGGCCAAAACATGCTAGGATACCCGATAACCTGCAGTTGGCAATACTCAGAGAATGGGTTTTAAACCTGTAATTCCATGTTAAGGAAATTACAGTCCTAACAGAAGTATAATATATTTTTGTTTCCCCATAATGGGATGCTGATTCTGGAGACATGGCACAGCCAAACTCCCCTACCTTTTGACACCTCAACCCACTTCCAAATACAAAATGAATTTTTGCACCAGTTAGTAAATCATAGGCTGTTGCAAAATGGTCATCACCTTCTCATTTTAAACAATCTGACTGTAAATGCATTAATTATGATTTTTATTGTCATGTACACATTGGAGTAAGTCAGTACCATGCATTGTCACTGATATGTACTGCAAGGCAACTCAATGGAGACAAGCAACAATACTATCAACAAAAAGACCTACACCTAACAAAATGAAAGAAAAAGCTATACTATAACGTTAGATATTACGGGGACTCATCCAAATAGGATTGTTAAAATGTAAACACAACAGATGCGTATACCTAGAAAATTAGAGTAAATCGTTAATGAATTATAAAAAACAATCACATGCCTCATTTCACATCAGTCACTACTCTACACACAGTCAAAGACACACCATAACACATTGCATCTCACCAAAACGCACCCACTTGCACACAAGTAAACGCATTACAACTGCGGCTAATGGTAAAGTTACTGGTCTTAAATTAATGGTTGTACTTTGAGTCGTACATGTCACCCCACTCTAATTTAAAACGATAGAAACACATGGGGCATATTCACAAAGAATTGGCGTGAGACAGAGCTGCAAGTCATTTTGCTGCGCTGCCCTCCACCAATTCAAAATGGCTGGAATGCAACGTATTTAAAAGATACAGTGCATCTTTGTCTTTTCAGCCAGCGACAGTGCACAATTAGCAGCCATGCGGCAACACAGGCTCCATTGCACAATTGCGTCCGTGTTACTGGCACAATTGTTTTTGTGCAGCAAGGGATACCTTCCTGCACAAAATCAATCATTGGAGGTGTTTCCTCATTCCATGTTGGCTGCAGAATGCAGGAGACGTGAAAAGAGAAAAAACGAGTAGAAATTCAAAATTTCTCCTTGCTACACCTGCTGTAGGGAGGCGCAAGCGTTTGGCACTGCCCCGGGTTTACGAGTTATTGTAAATATGGGGTAGCGTCAAAGTCCATTAGTGATGCGTGGGAACACCCACAGCAACAGCCATGAAACGCCTCTTTGACGCAGAGTAAGGCAAGGCAGCTACTTGCGGTCCTTTGCCATAATCTGTATCTACAAGGCCATGAAAAGCCAAGCAGGGTGGGTTTTATGTAGCCTTGTAGATATGGCTACGCCCTGTGCGCCGCCGGAACGTCACAAAAGTTGACCTGCCGGCGACGCACAGGGTTTGTAAATAAGCCCCACAAATGCCTACTAGGAATACATCTCCAGTTGCTGTTTGAAAATTGCATCTAGTTGGAGTTTGCGCACAAGCGTAAGTGTAAGTCTACTTGTGCGGAGATCTCTGAAGTAGATCTCTTTCTGACTTGCCACATTGTGATTTGTACAGGACATGCTTTGTTCTGCAAGATTGCAGTGAAATATTTGGGCTACAAATACAAGTGGATCAGAAGGCAGTAAACTACTTACTGGACTTCAACCCAGCGTGAGGTAGCTACCAGCTGTGGTAAGTTGTTCATATGTCAAGTTTTTCGCTGGGAAAGGAGGCGTTACATGCAGAATCAGTATACATCACACCAAATTCTGCATGTTTTGCTTTTCTGCTGACATGTAGACATCAGCCAGTGGAGAATATCCTGGGGCAGATGATCATCACACAACTCAAAATGCCGATGCCTGTTCGCCCAGGAGTCAGAATGCAACCCCCCAGCATGTAATCAGACCCTATTGGGCATGATTATTCTTTACAATCAGTGTGCAGTCAAGGTGGACCGTTGCATCACGTCTCCCCCTTCCAGGGTTTGTGTAATCTCTGAATGAGCGCATTACCGTGGCTAATTGTGTAATCCCTAAAGAGCTAGAGGCCGAGAATACATCATTTCACTAATTGCGACGTTGTTAGTGTCCATAATAGAAATGCAACTGATTGACTGTGCTTATTAATTTGCCCAGCTCTGGGAGCTTATCAGCCAATTTGTTTCTGTCATGCCACCAGTGTATTAGAGCTGCTAGAATGTGCACTCATGATAGATCAGAGTACAATGTTAACTAGATCCTACTAGCCGCTACGAACTGAATTTGTATGTAACAATCTTTCTAAATCCCGTATGATGATGTATTGACAAGCAACCGGTGGGCTTGTCTTTTGATTGTTTACATATATGATTCCGCTTTTCGAGTCACACTTAGAAAGCATCTATCTTTTGTGGCAAATTAAAACAGTAAACATAAATGAATGCATTTATATTGATGCCTTTTTACTGGAGGCGTAGAAGGTTATAGGAGATCACGAGAAATGTTTATTGTATATTGTTTATGAAAGTGCATGGCTTTATGGTAGTTGTCTTTACTCATAAACAATTCGAAGTTTTTGTGATCGCCACCCCTCATTCTTCATAACTGCCAAAATAACAAAAATAGATTGTTTCAAAGTTTTAAAGTATTAATTCCACATGTCCTTGTGATGATCAAGTGAGGGAAATATGTCCAGTAATGCTGTTATTTTTTTCTCCGTTTTTTTGTGTGTTGCAAACATTTTTTGAAATTAAAGGGAGTTGTGATGATAATAAAGATTTCATTTTCTGGTAGTGACTGGAATAAACAATGTTTCTGTCTGCATCCACCCGTTCTGTGGACCTCCTCTTCCATAAATCCTAGCAGAACTGCTGTTGATTTTGAACCTGGTCTGTGGGTCTCGCAGGAAAGAGAAGAGAAGTCTGGGTTAGGCTTTTCTATTTCAGGGATTGTAGCCACCATTTGTATCCTCTTCCCCGGCTAGGCATCTTTTCCTTGGAATAGTGGCCTTCTCTCTGGGAATGGAGTCATAGAGTGAGAATGACAAGGGAGAAATGGCTTGCTTGCTAGCCATAGGTTGGTAGTCTACCTTACGTTGTACAACAAGCCACCCATGCAGAGAAGAATGGCAGGGCTATGGATGTTTGATCAATGGTAACTCTTTATTTAGCCATGACACCCACAGTCCAGTTCGGGAAACATCCTTTTGATTCCCACAATTGTGCTTTATATGTAGGTGATTTTCTCATATTCTTCTCTTTAACATCCAGCGAAACAGGTATCCCCATTTATTCTTACAATATTGCTATTTGCAAAAAAATATTAGTAGTCTGTTTTTTAGGTCGAGCATGGGCAGAGCATGCGCTGATTTGTAAGGCATGCTGCGTTCAGGTATGGACTTGAAGCTCCGCCCACTCTCTGCCCATATTTTTTATTGGCGTGTGTCATTGTCATTTGGAAATGTTGGCTTTGTGATTTGTTGGTAGGCTTATTTGTCCCTCCTTAGTACCTCCCTGTCTTCTGTCGTTACTTCCCGTTAGAAATGACCCTTTTACATGTGTCCTAACTCGGGAGCTTTCATCAAATGTTTATAGAACTATTTACTTACTTAGTATATACGGGACTCGTGAAACACCATCAATGGCAGACGCTTCTATGTATTAGCAGCGCGCCATGCTCTCTTCAACAGTGGTTTCCCCCCCACAGCACTCACAGCTGCTTCTATATAGTAGCAGCGTGCTATGCGCGCTTTCACTGTGCCTGCCCCCCCCCCGCCCTACTCCCCCCTCCCCTCCTCCAGGCACTTGCAGGACACTAGCAACGGCAGCCGCTTCAATTTAGTAGCAGGGCACCATGCACGCTTTCAATGTGGCAAAGCAATAGGTCTCACATTTGCAAGAGTTTGAGCTATTGGCATTGTAAAGGACAATGCCTTTTATTAATGTGCTGGTTTTTAAAACATATATAAAATGCATTATCATTTACTGTGTCCATAGCTTAAAATCTCACAAATACGAGACCTATTGCATTTCAAATGCTTGTTTTTACCTGTTTGAATGTGTGGCACATGAAATTGGGCTTCTGATAAAGCAAGGCATGTGTAGTGTTAAACAGGTCAGGTGTGCAGGTCTTTGGGTACATCTCTTCGGAAAGGCAGACAATAACGTGGAACTTTATTAGGATTGTTTTTATAAGGCTAGGTCCTTGAACCAGATGTTACTCTGTGTGAATTACAAAACGTTTGGTATCATAGAGGCCAGGAGGTCAGGCACAGAGTCAGTTACTTTTCACATTGGTACACTCTAGTGCTGTCAACCTTCCTGTTGCTGTTTTTGGCAACTCCATTCACAGCTCCAAGGCCGAGGGAGACCTCTGTTGTTTTTCCTGCTACAATGTATTGTCCCATTTTCGTGAAGATGCTGGAAAAGTCACTCTTGATCTCTCCCACAGCCTATCCTTTTTCTGAAAGGCTCCTGGGATCCAGCTACCTCTCCAGCCAAAGCTCCCACAGGATCTAACTCAGTCCACTTCCTGGGCAGTTGAGTATCCCTATATAATTGTACCTGAGGCTGTATTGCGGGCCAGCCAAATGGTGGAAAACAGGTCAAAATCCAGTCCTATTCAAAAGTATATATCCCAGGGCAAGCAAACGTCCCCTTCTTCTGTTCTAGTCTCTTTCAAAGTCCAAGGATGCTCTGATAAGATGGTGAAGCGGTGCCATTTTTATCCAGTGCCCTAGCCAATAAGTTGTGGTATTTCTGGGTCTAACCCATGAGGTTTTCCACCAAAATACATACCAGTTTTACAGCACTTCCAGTTTCACTTCACTGTAAGCTGTCCTAGAAGTGATGTGCCCCATGAAAATCGAACCCACAAAATCAGTGGGACAGAATATCAAAGACAAAATATTGAAAAAATAATATTGACAGGTAAGTAAATCTAGATTTTCTATACCTAACTCTTCAAATATGTATGCGTGCAGGTACATACATCTTGAAGCTATGGAGATGTGGAGTTAGAAATAAGAAAGCTGTACTTTCCTATATGCCCCTCCCTTTCGATATTTTGTCCCTCAACATTCTGTCTTCTATATTCTCGTTGGAATTGATATTCAGTAGTACAGCCCCAAGAAGTCTTTACCCTAATGACAGTAGTATGGCACTCCTCCCTGGAGCCTCTAGTTCCATGCAGTTTCAGCCACGAAAAAATGAGGAACCACTCCCTCTGTCTGATCAAGGGGGGGCTTTCTCCTCGCTGGGAGCAGAGACGAATGTAAGAGCAGACCTCCCTAATGACTTCCTTCTGTAATTTAAGCCTCCTTTTAGCAACTTTGGGTCAAAAACTAGTCCTCTGCCAGGGCCATTTATTCCACCACCTATTTCTATCAACTCCTGAGTGACTCATCCTCTGGTAAGTGTTCCGTTTTTGCACCCTCCAGTCTTAGACGTGAGCCATTTGATTTCTTGCAGAGCATCTTGCAGTGCCTTATCTGAAAGCTAATTAATGTTGTTGGAGGGAAGAAACACGAAGTTAACCGTTCTATTACAGCCAGACTTCCAGCCAGCACAAGGTATATTTTTTAGAAGTTAACTTTCCACTACTGGTGGAATAGGGATTACATATGGACTTTTTTCTGACTTGCATTACACCTGGGATTTAAAGCCTCACCTGTCAAGGCTACGACGGTGAACCTGGGACTATTCATTTGCAGTCATACCAGTGGTTAATTTGTAAAAAAAAAGTGCTGCAGCTATCATCTGGAGGCAGCTTGCACCAGCCCATTTCTCGTGTTAGTGCTGCCTAAAACAGAACCTACTTCTAACCATGAAAGTGCGGATAGGATGTGGCATAATGACCAGAGCTGCCAACTTCGGTGCTGGGTCCAGGTTTGAGTCTCGGCGACGGCTCGCCATCCTGTGATTCTGGGCAGATCACTTAATCTCACCGTAAATGAATGTATCCTTAACTGGTGCTCATTAGAAAGCGCCTGTGTTGATGATTAAGTGCCAGTGTTGGGCACCGGAAACCATTGGCTCAAATTAAGTACTGAGTTACATGTCTAAGTGATGTAGATATCCACTTCATCCCACATGTGGCTTTTTAACTTCCATGGCACTGGTGCATTTCCTGCAACAACTCCCCATGACTTTATTGTAAAGGTACACAAGTCAACTGGTTGCAGTCAATTTGACATCATGTTATAGGGCCAAAGCACATGTACTGTGAGACTGAATGGCAGTGCCACAGGGCCCACAGGAAAAGCGCCATCAAAAGCAGTCCATAAAAAGGCAGAAAATGTAGGTGGGGAATGAGAGGTGAGAATGCTACATTTGCATTGTACTCATTTGTAAATATCTAAATTTTGAATGCAGAAACCATGCTTTAATATCCATGATTTATCAGTAAGTAGGGTTGCCCCAGTGTCTACTACAGCCATGGAAACCTAAAGGCAATGGGAAGGTTGGGGATATTTTGCTGCATTGCCTCTGAAGTGCAGCACTCTCTTCCAAGCCAAAATACCACCTCTTTATTGATATTGCAGTGCCACAAAATACTTGGAAGTTGTTTTGTGTTGGGTATGAACTAGCTGCATTTCAGGGTTTGTTCCCCTGTGCCTAAATGACAAAGCAAAGTGCAACCTTGCGTTTATTGTTTTGATCTATTTGTGCAGGTGCCTTGCTTGGAAATGCACAGATGAACTCCTCTTCAACTCACTTTGTGCAAATACTGTTAGCTAAGCTTTGCGTTTTGGAGGATAAACGTCACGGGCAAGAAATATACCTAGGTTGCTGCTCCCTCATACTTATTCAAATTGAGAATGGATTTTTAATTATTAATTTATATTTTCCATTGGTTTGTAAGGCACTTGGCTGTGAGATAAAGCGACTCCTTAGCGCTAATGACCTATTGGCAAGAAGTTCTAGTTTTCCAAAGTTCCTTCCAGTGTGGCAAGATACACATATGTGAGTGAAAGAGATCAAATGTGGATCATCAGATGTGGGTTTCAGAGAGACCAGACTTGCCTTTGGTGGTACCTGACCCTTTGTATGTCTCCACTAACACCGTGCACGTGCTGTTGCTGTGAGAAATGTGTAAGCTGTAAAGAGATTGAAGCCCCGCCATCACTTACCATTTGCAGGCTTGATTGTCAATCTTCGTAGCTGCCTCCTAATTCGGAACCATACTCTGACCTCACTGCTTTTTATTTCTTTGGGATCATGAACAAACTACTAATTAATTTTCCTTAATGTATGTCCTTCCACTACTGGTGCTGTCCTACTGAGAACTTTTTTTTGCTAACCCCTTTCTTCCACTTCAGATCGGCATTTGTTTCGACATTTCACTTTGTTGTACGTCACTTTCTTTCAATGGCGCGGAATATCAAAGCAGTCCATGTGAGAGTATCTGAGAACTTTTTGTTTGCCCACATTTTTTTTTCATTTCAGAGTGGCCTTCTTTTGGCACTAGTATTTTTAATGTTTCGACATTTTTTGTTGAACGTTACTTTCTTTCAATGGCACAGATTATTAAAGGAGTCCATGTGACTGCATGTCGTTTTTTTCTACCTTTTTTCATATCAGCATTTTATCCGATCACCCTTTTATTCTATGTGACTTTCTTTACATGGCATAGGCTATTCGCACCATATGGCGCACCATAGTCCCCCCATTGTGAACAAAACTATTAAACTCCTTGTACTCAGGGCCAGCCTGTATCACGGGAGAGCTGGGCTCAGGCTTAGGGCGCCAATAGGGCCGCATGGAGCTGTATGCATTAAGCTTATGCAAATAACAGTGCCCTTCTCATCTTGCTCCAGCCTTGACTTTGACCCTGCCAGTTCGTTTCAGTCTGATTTGCAAGTTTAAAGTGGTTTTAGTCCTTCATTATCATATGGTGGGCAATGTTTTTAACACCGCTTTAGCCCCCTTTCTTTCCTGACTCCTGCTGACACATCAAAAAAACCATAGACTGCTTGAGGCAGCTAAACTATCGGTGAATTTGGTGAGCTGGGGGAGGGAAAGGGATGTTTGTGTTCAGGGGCTAGTCCCTGCCCATCCAGGTACTGACCAGTGAACACAAAAGGGACCCCCTGCTGTCTCATGTAATTCACTACTACCAGCAAGGGCGCCAAACCTTTCTCTGCCCACGCTGATGGGGGCTATCTTAGCAAAGGCATGCTCTGCTTGGACCTCTGACGCAACTTAATTTAATTATTATTACTAAATGTGCTGATTCTGGGCAAAACACTTAGGGCCAGATGTATCAAAGGGTTTTGCCCATTCTGTGTCTATGGGGAAATGTGTTGATACATATGGCCCTTAACTCTTTCAAGAAAGTTTACTTTCAAAATGCTGTCCAGAGCCACCTGGATAAAAATGCTCCTGTAGTGCCAAAAGTCATTGAATCTTCCTCCTAAAGGGTTTTCAGATGCACTCTTCCTCTGTTACAATGTGACAAATGGCTAGCCTTCAAAGCAGCATCCAGATGACAGCAATACTACTGTATACCCAATATCTTTTCTTCACAAACGAGGGTCCGGTCAATTGGCTATTAGGTGCACGGGGCACTTTAATAAAACAAACGCTATAATATGTACTACTACTGCGTCTGCAATATATTTACTTTTTCAAAGAGGCTCCACTCACAAAGACAGTAGGTGCACCGTGCAGTAACAACGTATGTGTTGATTATTTAAAAAAAAAAATATATATATATATTTTGATATTTTGTATGCACAATAAATACATATTACTAGTACAAAATTGAATAAAATTAGTTTTGGTAAAAAAAAAACAGATGAAAAACAAATAATTTTACACAGACCACTTGAAACAATATTATAACATTCACAAAACACACACATTCAAACACATTCCACTGCATTATAATAATACCATGAATGACATATAAAGGCGAGACCTATTGACTTTGGCAATTCTTGTTTGAGGTGCCAGTGGTATTTTGGTGGGCACAGGACGTTTTCTTTTGACTCTGCTAGATGCAGTTCATTTCCTAAGTCTGTTCTAAGGTCAGAGCTGTTCCCCTAGAACAATTATCATCCTGCCTCTATGGGTCTTGTGGTTGAATCTGACATCATGTCAGTCTGACATTAGTGAAATCAAATCAGCGTTGCTGGAACGCAGATTTCGAGAGGATAGTAGATAACATGTCCGAGAGGGCTTTGTGGATATGCCTATGCATTCCTATATGCTTTAAGGTTTTATTTTGCTACACAAATGCAACCCATTCTTGCTGATTTTAATGCGTAGTGAGCATGTCTCTGAACTGGGGCTGTTTTTTCTAATGAAAACCACATTGTTGACAGCAGGAAATATGACAAAACCACAAATCATGTGTCTAAGATGTAGATTTTTTCCGAGTCTGCTTCCGGAAGAATAGACGAGACAGATTAATGTCAGGTTAAAAGGTTCCTCTTTCGGTAAAGATTTGAAAAGTAATAGGGTGCCTATTAGATTAAGAATATGATCTGGTGAAAGACAAATCTGTCTAGACAAGCTGTACTTGAGTCGAGTGAAAAACTCAGAGGTATAACAAGTCTCCTTCTTTGTAATTATTACAAGCTATCATTTTCGTTTTTGCTTTGTTGCCCTTGAAGCGTATATATAGACTGAGCTCTGTATTCTATATATATATATATATATATATATATATATATATATATATATATATATATATATAACAAAGGATTAGCTGTGTTTTTTCTTCAGTCCATACCGTCACGGGAAAGGGAGTGGCCACGGCTCTAAAAACAACGGAGCATTGAACCCCCAGTAACAAAGAAGGACACTATTGAAACGGGCACTGAGGAAGGACAAACGAAGTCTGAAACGCGTCTGCCTAACGTTTCAGGGACCCTTTTGCTTGCCAGCGTTTGTAAGAACAATAAAGCCAACTGTTTGTATCCCCCGTAGTTGGTCACGCTCTTCTTTTTGCGGGGAAGAGATTGGAGGTGAAGTAGTGCCAGCAAGTAGGAAATGCAGGCTACGTGACCCACTCTCGTTCAGGAGCAACGCATAAAAACCTACAAACTCCTTTTGGAACCTGCATACAACTGCATATGCGTCACCCCCCCGGTGCAAGATTCCCAGTTGGAGAAGATTGGCGCATGGGGAGAGAGGAGGCAGAACGGACCTGCCTTAGAAGGGGGACAAAAGCTGGCTTTTACCTGCGGAATGACTGCTGCATCGGCGCTGTAACACTTTCCAGTGAGACTGGAGGGCAGCACTTGCTGTCTTTGCTGTCTCCTCACCGTAGGACCGCAATTGGTGGACTGCATCGCCCAGCATGCTGTTGAGCTGCAGGAGCAGTGCGAGGTGCCTGACACCTGTGAGGCAAAGGCGGGGCGAGTGGTCACGGGAAAGGGAGTGGCCACGGCTCTAAAAACAACGGAGCATTGAACCCCCAGTAACAAAGAAGGACACTATTGAAACAGGCACTGAGGAAGGACAAACGAAGTCTGAAACGCGTCTGCCTAACGTTTCAGGGACCCTTTTGCTTGCCAGCGTTTGTAAGAACAATAAAGCCAACTGTTTGTATCCCCCGTAGTTGGTCACGCTCTTCTTTTTGCGGGGAAGAGATTGGAGGTGATATATATATATATATATATATATATATATATATATATATATATATATATATATATATATATATATAACAAAGGATTAGCTGTGTCAGGTGCTTCAGGAAACAAACAGAACGACCTACGCGTTTCACCAGAGGCCTTCATCCGGGCCATGTGATCAAAGGTGCAGGGTGTTTAAATATATATATTAAATATATTAAATATGGACAGAAACATGTTGGCAGATAGTTGATGGGTTCCGAGCCATTGTTCTCAACTTACCCATCCACTTGTTTTTAGTCATACCTAGTGTCCTGCTAAATTAAGGTAATAATCTAGGAACACTAAGGTGTTTTTAGCTCAATCTGGATCCCCCATTTTTTTGCTTTGTCCAGTAGAACGTATTTTAGAACGCCCTCCTTCCGGTATAGTCTTCGAAGAGGTTGCAGAATTGTCCTACCAGGGTGGGGAGATGATGCCAATGATGAAGCATGACACTATTATGTGTGTGAGGTTTCCTCTTCCATATAGGATGACTTTCTCTAGACAACAGTCCATGTTTCAGTGATATCCATAGTCTGTATTTTTGTACTGGACCACAATTCTGGGATACCGTACACTAATTTCTTTGTTCCAATTGCCACCGTACTCTTGCTTGTGATTGGTTTAAGTCTTTGAAGAGACATACGGTGTCTTACCCTTCTCCTCTCCATTCACATAACATAGACCACTTCTATCCAAGTTTTTGCTCGCTCACACACCTCATATATGCAGGGGAAATAGAGAGCCAGTCATGGTACAGTACATTCATTTCAAGAGGCAGAGCTAGTAAGCAGTCTCCCTACTGCACTGTAACAGATCAGTTGCCTACAAAACATTTGCCATATCATTGCCTTTTCTTGGAGATGTCAGTCAAATCTGATACAAGGAATTTTACTTTGTGTGGATTCCTTATCTCCCAACAGAGTCAAAGACTCTGTAAGTGAGCAATATCCCAAAAATGCAGGCCGCTTTTCTGGTGGCCAGCGATATGGGAGTTCTGCATAGCAAAGCGTAATTGTGCATTCACAATAACAAAATGAAGAGCAGAATGGGCCAAAACTGCTGGGTCAGGGACATTAGACTACAAAATTCTGAGATAAAAAATGAATTTGCTTGCGCTCTTGATTGAGAACATATCCGAACAATTTTAGTTTTGGAATATACTGCAAATATTTGTTTAATGTTGACATGTTTGCAAGTTTATGGTTGTTCACCAATATTTGACGGTGGCCCCACCCTGGACCTGCTGTCTACTTGCCCCTGTAACCAGATTTGCTCATTATGCGTTTGTTAATTCCCATTAATGAGGGTACATTTTAGCATTTCTAATTCAGAGGGAGAAATAGCCCTTGTATATGCTTCTTTTTTGGTATCCTAGTGACATTGGTATGCAAATAGCGTTGGGCTTTGCATTTAAATTTGAGATAACACATGCTTCACTTGTGTCTTTTGTGCATACATTTACTCCAGTATTGAAAATCAACTACCATTTAATGAAACATATCTGACTTATCATTCTCACTGTTCTATCATATACTTGCTTTTGGGCCTCTAAGCCATTAAAATGAATTTTCATACTAATGGTAACATTATTACTGATTGTCAGAAGTTTACAAGTTTCTATAAATAAAGGTTTGAGAATTTTTTACGTCTCCCAGAAGTCTATA
Source organism: Lissotriton vulgaris (assembly GCF_964263255.1). Lineage (NCBI taxonomy): Eukaryota > Metazoa > Chordata > Amphibia > Caudata > Salamandridae > Lissotriton > Lissotriton vulgaris. The sequence goes on along the minus strand of NC_141698.1, from coordinate 328,188,302 downwards.
AATAGACGATTGGATGAAAACCATGGTCTAGTAATCTATTTTAGCTAATTTATAGAGAAAAAGGACCTTGACAACATGCATATGCTCATTTGTAAATCATGTTATGAGCTCAACAGCAGTGATCTTCATCTGCAAAAAACTTTATATTTCTGACTCCTGGATTATTTACACCATTTTAGGGAGAGTTTTTTTTTCACTCAGATAAGACACACCATAATAAGAAGCAACTCTATTTCCATTTGCTACAATGAACGGTGTTTACATAATTAGAGCCTAACTTTGAATCCTGCTGAGTTGTTGTCAGGTAATTTCAAACCAGATTCAATTGGATACCGCAGTGTGCAGCACTACTCCAATATGAAATCACCATATTATGCCACAATAATAATGTTGGCATGAGGCTGATGTAGAGTGTTAGAGTTTGGCCCACTCAATTACCACGTGTTCTCTCTGAGTGACATTTTAAGGCCTGGGCTAAGTCGACAATTGCCCAGAGGCCCCACCTTTAAAAGCCCCCCCTTGTAAAGTGAGTGGAAAGTACACATTCTTGTCATAATAATGTTTCCCATAAATACCAGCTCTAATTTAAGGGACAAACCTGCTTAAAAGAAACTTAGGGCCAGATTTACTAAAGGTTTGCACTGGGGCAAAGTGATTCAAAGCACACATATGCTTGCTGGGGTATTCACTTTTCAATGCAAAAAGTATGTTACAATGTAAAGGTGTCCTATTCCTAGTGTATATGTAGCTGTGTGCCCAAGGGTGTAAATTGGGTGAATTAGCATAAGCACCCATTGTTTTTGACACAAAGCCTGATCTACTAAGATAGCCAGACTGAGCTTTGCATAACAAAATAAACCCTAATGAAGCAGGTGCTAACATGCAGAATAAACATTCCACTATTAGATGTGTGCTTGTTAGAACTGGGTGTCTCTAGTTGGCAGCGGTAGGTACCTTTGTCCAAGTAGGGACTCTTGCTACTAGTCAGGGTAAGGGGGATACACACTCTAGATAACCCCTGCCCACCCCTTGGTAGCTTGGAACAGGCAGACAGGCTGATCCCTAAGGCAATTTGTACAGTATTTTTACTCAAAACATAGAGTATCACAGTGCTTACACCACAAATGGACACCACACAACTTTAGAAAAATGAAAGTATCTTTATCCAAACTCAACAAGACCAAAATGACAAAAACCCAGCATATATTAAATCTACCCCTTATTTCTGCATGCCCAGCCTGCTCAGTTTTAACCCTCGCACTCTCAGGTAATTACATTGAAAAATGCATTTTCTGTATCATTTTTCTCCCCTCTCCTTCACCTCACCTTTCGCTCAATATATCCAATATACCTCACTCAATTTCATCTCTTTCTCATGACTATGCCCCTCTCTCTATCGCTCTCTGTTCCTATAGATACATCACTTTTGATTCCCTTTCTCTACCTTAACTCTACCGCTTCCCTCTCTCTGTAACTTAATGATATTATTCCATCTGAATTCCCGGTATCTCTTCTTCATCTATTTCACTTCTGACACAACCTCATCTGTATATTCACTTCCTCTTTATATCTCTCTCCATGTCTCTACTATCTTATATCTCTCTCTTCCCTTTCTCAACCTCACCATTTTTCCTTCCTATCACTTTTCTCTGACATCCTCACACCTCCCTCAATACCACCCCTATCTCTACCCCACTGCTCTCTTTGTCATGACCTAATATCCAAAGTGACCTCATTGTTAATCCAATGCCATGCCTGTGCACCCCTCCTTCGCTCTACCTCTGTTCTCCTTCCTTCGCCTCTCTAAATATCTTAATCCTTTTTGGATACCTCTATTTCTCTACATGTACCTTTTTCATTATCATTAGCTCCTCTCTCTCTCGCTTTGCCTCCTTCTCACACAAACATCTCTTTCTGAACCTCTTTCTCCATTTCAACTCAGCCCTCCACCACAACTATCTTTTTCAACTGCTTTCTTTATAATCCTCTCTACCTCACCTTCATTTCCTTGTTTTCTAATTCACAAATCAGTACCTCTCTTCCTCTATTTCACATATTTTTCTCAATTGCCTTTTCCCTACCTTTTCTGATGTTGCTCTCTCTCTCTCTCTCTCTCTCTCTCTCTCTCTCTCTTCCTTTCATCCCTTTGTTTTTCAAGTCTCTGTCTTTACCTCTGACTACCTTTACCTCTCTTTAATTTGCATTTTTTACTCACTGCTTCTGTATATAACACCCCTTGGGGAATTGCACTCCTTTGTCTCTCACTACATGCCCTTCTTCTCACCTTTATCCCACTCTCTTCCACCACTTGCACCCATACCAGTTACTATACCTCTCTTTCTGTATCTTCATTTTCCTCTTAATACCTGTCTTTTTCTTGCCTTTAGGCTACCTCACCTCTCTCTGTTCACTTTGTTTAAATCCTTACATCATATACTTTCTACATCATGTCTATCTCTAACCCATTCTCCCTCTAACTCACAAATGTCTCTATGCTGTTCTCCTTCTGTCACTGTGCATCTACTGCATCCTGCCCAGTCCCATTTCTTATACTCACTAGGATCCTAGTAACTGTCTAGCCTGAGAAGCGCCCCATATACAGAAGAGAAGAGGGATGAGGTGGGGAAAAGACATTCGGAGAAAGGTGTTAGGATTGAACTAATGGAATGGTGTAAATCCTTAGAGCAGTGCTTTGATTTTCCCGGTTGCAAAAAGCATGTCAGTAGTGAAGGGCAATATATTTTGCAGCTAAAGTTCAGTTTCAAGTGCTGTGTGCATATGTCTTATTTTAATATTGTGCACAAGTCCAATACACATCTAACAAGTCACTCCCATTGTGTTGTTCTTATAATGGGAGAACCAAGCTGGTTAGACACTGAGGGTAAGAATTACAAAAGGTTTGCTTTGCCCTTGTGTCACACCAGGTGACGCAAGGGCAATACGAACCTTAAATGGGAATTACTATGCCACACAGAGCCACCTTGCACGGCTCTGCGTGGCATAGGAAATCTGGAGTAACGCAACGTAGTGAAAGTTGCAGCCCTGCGTTACTCTGCCTTGGGAAAGCGTTCCATGGGTGAAACATTCAGGTTTGGTGCTTTCCCATGTTTACTACCAATTGTAAGCCAAATAATGTGTCAACAAGGTACACCATTGCAGGGGTGGCAACAAATAGAAATGCATTTATTTGTCCTCGTTTTTTCTCTTTCTACATTTCCGCATTCTAGAGCAAACATAGAAAGAGGAAAACAATCTCTCAAGGATTGTTTTTGAATGGGAAGGTGTCCCTTCTTGCACAAAATCAATGGTGCTAGGGTGCCTGCATTTGCGCTAGGCTGCACTGTGTGCCAGCACCGGGAGAGAGCAGGAATGCACAATATCTTAATAGATTTGGCACATTCCTTCCCTCTCCATGTGACGCAGCGCAGCAAGTTATAGCGCTGCATTGCGTTGCATCCCATTTTTGGAAATTTGGCTCTGAATTCCAGATAAGAGGTATTGCAAATAAATGAAATGCAGATTCAAACTCAGCAAGAAATGGAGTTATCAATGCTAGTTAAAGATTTATTTTACTACTATTTGGTCGATATACAGTAGGCAACTTGAGCTTTCTGCTTGACTTTTTTGTGTGCCCCTGTTTCAGAAGGTTTAACATATATCTCACTGTCGTTTGGCTTCATGAGGGCTTTAATAACCCAAAATGATGTAATAAATGCATACTTGTTCCAACAAGAGGTCCCAACATATATCTTGACCGGGCCCCACAAATGCTTAAGATGTCATTTTTCTCTTTGAGACCTCTTTTCTCTATGCAAGTTTGCTTGGGGAAAATAACTCAGCAGTGTGATAAATCAGCACTACTCGGAATCCTGATTTGGGTGAAAACCAGTGTTTGTACATGAATCGAGGTGAATTCCCTTGCAAAGAGTCATAAATTACCTTGATTCCACATTTGAGGGTGTATTTATTTATTTGTTTAGTGTTTTATAGAGCGCAAATGTGACCTGTTAGGGTATCAGAGTGCTTTACAAGGCTAAGAAAAATGTTTACAAAAATTCAGAACAGACGAATCAAGCGTTTTGACGTGATAAACAGGATATTGCAATGAGAGGGAATAGGCGAACAGGGGTACAACTTAAGGGAGAAAAACAAACCTTAGCGGGAGCAGAGGCATACTGCGCAGCACCAGTTTCTGCCCCATAAAGTGACAGTGAAGTAGGAATGAATCAAAAGGAAATAGCAACAACCATGATTCCAGAAATTGCGTAGGCTACATCAAAGAAGTTCAGATTGGCATACACTGCTAGAGGTCAAGAAGAGAGTATATCACTAGGCAGCTGAGCTACATATGCACTGAGAGTGTAAAGGCAGGAATTTGCCCATAAGGATAATCTTCGCTTTCTTTTCGAATCTTTTGAAATGTTAACACTTCTATGAAATGGATTGTACTGTACTGCTCATATTGTTTAGTAATGATAATGATTGGATGATGCCGCCTAAGAACTCAACTGAGACTTGGAACTTGGGGACCTGTTTCGAATTCCGGCTCCATGTGGAGTAGTGTGGCTCACTGGTTAGAGGCGGCAGACCCAGAAGCAGAGGTCGGCCCGGGACCAGGGTTCAATTCCCAACGCGGCAGGGTGTTGGGCCAATGTCAGCGGGCTCAATAAATCTCGCCTTCGGTGCCACTCTAACCATGGGTTCCACTCAGCAACTCTGGGCAATAGCTTGCTTAATCTCCACAAACAGCCCATCAACGCCGGGGATGCCTGGTTTCACCTTGGGGGTGCCCAATAGGGACCATCTCACAGGGAAAGCCAGGACGAGTTCCCAGCGTTATACAGCGCCAGGAAACCTACGGGTACGCTTTACAAGCTCAAAAATTAATGAATTAATTAATGAATGTGTGATTCTGGGCAGATAAATACATCTCCCTGTACTGAAATGCATACATTTGGAAGAAATGTAATTCAATTGTAAATGATGTGCCACTGTGGAATGCAACAGTGATAAAAATCTCGAAATGATAGACTAAGTTACATTGATATACAGCTATGTTCTCGGTATAAGAATGACAATATATAAATGATGAAACTTATAATTTGACCTGAGTGCTTAATTGTTATGCAGTATGTTTTACTTATCTAAATCAAGAATATATACATTTTTACAATGTGGAAATATTTGTGTTGAAAATTCGAGTTTGTTGCAGTCATAGGTAACAATATACGCATTTGTGTGTATGCTTTTAAAGCGAGCATGTTCCTTTTTTTGGAAACTTCCTACGTTGTTTTATGAGACCACTGTTCCACCACAGACACACTGGGCGCCTCCCAGTGTAGATAAACATCATGCCTGACCTGTGACTCAAACAATGTTTTTTTTATTTTTATCACTTGATGTCTTCATAAATCTCAGGAGTTGAAACACTCCTGTGTTCCTTCCTGTCTCCCTTTTATAAACCGCAGGAATGCTTTTTAACGCCCAGCTGTTCAAAGGTTCATACCAGTGAGCTTGTCCACTGCTCGGGGAATGTTGCCAAGCTTGGTGTGGAGTTCTAAGAGCCATCATAAGAATTATAAAGGCAACTGTTTTGCTTCAAAGGGGGTTTAAAGCGCTTTACATAAGCACCAGTTGCACATACACGTTTACTGGATTTATTTTATTTTTTTATATGTTTTATTTTAATTATTTATGTACGGGAAGATTGAGCGATCTACCAGAACCACAGTATATTGAACTGACGCCAGGACTCCAACCTGGTTCCCCATTTCCAAAGTCGGCAGCTCTGACCCTAACTTGGCATTTTACCCTCGTTCCTGTTTAATTTTCAAAGGTTTAATAAGGATGTAAATAGAGGCTTCTCCCACGAGCAGCTCCTGAGCTACTGGTAGCTCTCTAGCTGCCTGTAAGTAGCTCCACTCTGTGCAGACCGGCTGAATATATTAGACATTTTTGCTTGGATGAGTTAATGTATGTATATCATAATTCAAAAGCATATATTCGAGTCAAAAATGTGTGGATTTTGAAAATTCATAAGCCAATGTTTGAAACAAATGGTTGGATTTCGAAAATATATTTAAAGTTTATATTTGAGTGGAATATCGTGGGGCATTGAGGAGACTTATTACTCATATTATACCTTGGGCATTCCACATTGAGAAAAATCTTTTTACATCACTGCTAGCGACCCTGTCTGATGCACTGAGATGATCACTGCTGGTAAGCTTGCATATGGTGGCCACTAATGTAATCCTGTCTGATGTGGTCCCTTTTACAATACTAGGATTATCAGTTGCTCGGGATGATTTTTGCAGAAAAGGTTGGAGACTCCATAATAACGGGGTTTAAGTGTAACAACATTCCACATGGAGCAGAATTCGGCCACAACCCGAGAGCCATGCAAAATAAAGCAATGCAAATACCTTCTTCTGCTATAAAGACTCAACATCTGTGAGGGTGATTTGAAAATGAAAGTTTTTCTCTATTATCTAGCATCCCTGTATGTTTTTCATACACTCTCTTTTATTGTAAGCAGGTTTCCAGAGAGAAAATCGTGGAAATCGAGGGCAAAAGCTGTCAAATAAGGGTGATTCACGGCCAATTCAGGGTTTAGAAAGAGCTAAGCATGATGGCACAAGTAGTTTATTTTCTCCTCATTGCAGCTATACCTAGAAATCCCAGCATGATTAGGTCTGACTGAAAAAACCCTTACTGGTTAAACGTCACCCTTTTACAGGGTCAGTGAAAGATACCCACAGTATATTAAACCTTCTATACATCTTTAATTCCTGAAGTAGGACGTTTCAAATTTGTAACCCCTTGCGCGCTGCGGGTTTTCCCGCTGTGCGCTGACTTTTTCAAAAAGCTGCGTTACATGACGAGCTCAGCTCGTCATGAGCGTATGACAGGCGTAACTCATGACGAGCTGAGCTCGTCATTAGCGTGGAAGGGGTTAAAGCTTCAGTTACTTTCATGGCAGTTAAATGCCTTACTCCCACTTATCCTACAGGCGTTTTACTAGTGTTCTGGACCAGGGTGACTAGAAGGTTAGGTAAGTCATCTGCTTGCAGTGCCCCCAGGAATGAGATATGCTGTTGTGTCATACGTTGAGCGGTTTTCCACTCCATTGCTTATTTATTATGTTTATTTGGTGTAAAATAAGCAAAGGCATAGCTTTGTTTGTGTTTGGGGTGTTACACCCCCTAATAAAGTGTTATTTAATAAATAGTTGGATACAGAAGCTTTCAGTTGGGTATGGTAAGATGTCTGTTGGATTTCACCAGGGATTTTTTAATAAATAGACAAAAAACATATACACACACATGTCTCTCTCTTGATGGTTTTAAAAAGCATGGTTATTTTTATAAATTACTAGCTTACCCGTCGCGCGTTGCTGCGATCTCAGAAGAATGGAAATTTAAGGAAACTTGTTATGATAACATTCAATTGACATTGTGTCATTTTTATCGAAACGTATTCATTTTAATATGGAAAACATTTTAAAGTGTTGTTTTAATTCTGTTTATTTATTCGAGTGCTTGTGGATACACTGTATTTTTTGTTTTTCCATCTGGTGCATACACGAATAAATGATAAGGTTTTCCGACGCGTGAGCTGGCCACATTCAGTTGTCCATGTGAGAAGCACGGATTATCCAAATCTAGTCCACACACTTGCAGCGATTGTCCTTGTGCTTTGTTGATGGTCAGTGCAAAAGCGAGTCGCACCGGAAACTGTAAACGTTCAGTATTGGAAAGATTATGAGGGCCCTGGGAGGCCAGGGGGCCGATATTTAACTTTTTTTTTTGTGCCAGAAACCTTTGCGGGAGTGTACTTAACAACTTTTAACATTTTTTTTAAAATGTATTTATTTATTCATTTATTGATTAAAAAAGATTATTTTTTTGCCAGAAACCCTCGCGGGAGTGTACTCAACAACTTCCCAAAGTTTCTTGGCGATTGGATGAATGGTGTAGTAATGCATAAAGGACAAACAGACAGACATACATTCGTTCTTGATATATATATAGACTAGCTTACCCGTCGCGCTTTGCTGCGATCTCAGAAGAAAGGAAATTTAAGGAAACTTGTTATGATAACATTTAATTTACATTGTGTCAATTTTATTGAAACTTATTCATTTTAATATGGAAAACATTTTAAAGTGTTTTAATTCTGTTTATTTATTCAAGTGCTTGTGGATACACAGTATTTTTTGTTTTTTCGTCTGGTGCGTACACGAATAAATCAGAAGGTTTTCCGACGCGTGAGCTGGCCACAAACAGTTGTCCATGTGAGAAGCACGGATTCTCCAAATCTAGTCCACACACTTTCAGCTATTGTCCTTGTACTTTGTTGATGGTCATTGCAAAACCGAGTTGCACCGTAAACTGTAAACGTTCAGTATTGGAAAGATTATGAGGGCCCTGGGGGGCCGGGGGCCGATATTTAACAATTTAAAAAAAATATATTTTGCCAGAAACCTTCGCGAGAGTGTACTCAACAACTTTTAACAATATTTTTTTTTTTGTGCTAGAAACCTTCGCGGGAGTGTACTGAACAACTTCCCAAAGTTTCATGGCGATCGGATGAATGGTGTAGTAATGCATGAAGGACAAAAACAGACATACTTTCGTTTTTTTATATATAGATAGATAGATAGTGTTTAAATCCCCCCTCACAATCCGCCCTCCTTTGTCTTTCCACTAGCCCTTAAGCCCCCCTTAGACACTGCATCTCAGAAAGTGATTAATATGATATGCCAACATGATTGTTGGAAAATCGGAAGCTCTCACCCTCCGAGTCTTACTGAACAAGCTCTGTGCCTTAAAAGAAGCTGTAGAAGTTCTACTAAAAATCAGTCTGAATGGATATACTTACAGGTAAGGAGCTAGGTATGATGGGTGATAAAATATAACAGTAACCAGGCAATATATACATATCTTTTACAGTATTATGTTCATATTCGATATTTATAGTGGCAAGTTTGCTGGTTTGGGAATAAGACGTAGAAATGTTCTGGAGGTCTAAGTCATGTGTACTTTTTTTAGGACAAAGTTGTTTGGAGCACTTTCTTGTACGAATAAAGGAAAGGGATAGTACTAAGATCAGATGGCAGTGGGTTGATTGAGAAGAGCTTGAGTAGATTAAAAGACCAGAACCTAAATTTGGCTCAGGTGGGTTTAGGTGGTGTAAGTAGGTTCTGGTTTGCACCTCATAGGATACAAGTGGGGCTGGTGTAGGTAATGGTATAAAAAAAATCTTTGTTTCAAATGTGCTATGGAAGCCTTTAAATACTAGGATCTTTACCTTATAAGTCTGTGAGTTCATAACCAACAGTTGAATGGCAGTAGGATGAGGCCAAGGTTGGAAAGATTTATGTAGTTCGAGGTCGACCGCTCTAGCCGTTAGGCTACATCCTCTCCCATTAATTAATTAACCCATTAATGCTTTTATGTTATGTATGCCTGAATCCTCTTCCCATGAGCCACTGATCTGTAAATGAGCTGTCATTGGGAATCCATGTCCAACATGGCTTCTCCTCCCTGAACACCATCCCCTGAATTGAACATAAAAAATAATATTTACCAATTATGCTGACATCCACCCCATCCCCATGATCTAAACAACATCAAAAAAATGTTTTTAAACAAATGTTTTTATACAGTTGAAGCAGTGATTAATGTATTGTTTAATTCACCATCTGTGAATATTTGTTATTGTCTTTTTAAAATTGTAAACTATGACTGTACTTCACACTTATGTGGAAATGAGATAATACAAAAAGATGTAAACAAAACATTAAAATACAAATTCAAAGAATACACCTAGCATCGTGCTACCCACCCACATCACTCTTGTTAATGCTTTCGCCCCTATCATATACACAAACATACATACATAGCATCCTGCCACCATCCTGCCACCATCCCATAACTTTGTTTAAAACACCCTAACCCACCACATACAAATATTTTATCAAAACCAGCACCGAGTATCATGCCCCACTCCCACACGTCCCTCTTCCTCCTCTATCAGAAAAATATTTAAGAAATATAAAACATTACCCCATCACTGTCGAAAGCTTCTATCACCCTCCCAACCTGAATGCACACACTTTGCAGAGGGCTGGCACAGGAAGGTGAAAGCCTGTGCAGTCTGAAATGTTGTATCAACAAGAACCTATGCAGACGTACACATACATCGACCTCTCTTTGATGCAGAGACCATAAGATGTGGAAAAGCCCTTGGACCATGAACCACTACTCTAAACTTTTCTCAGGTCTCTTCTTGGCGTTTCTGGAGGCCAAAACATAGTAAATATATTGAACTGTTTAAAAAAACACTTAGCTATAAAAACAAACCACAAACATAATAACCTTAATTAAAACAAATTGATTATTAAAATAGAATCTATTCACCAAACAATATAGTCATTTATGACTCTCAAATTTTGATCTGATTGGTGTCATTTGAGAAGTCATCATTGATGTAACTGACCTTCTCATGAGTGATGTAATATGTGAGTTCATAAGCAGTTTTAGTTAGCTCAGGTAACTCTACCTGCTGAATTTCAATGGTTTTTATGAACCTAACTATAATATCCCTGGATTCTTTGATTTTGCTAATGCATCTCTGTTTTAATGCTGTTTTCTAACTGTAACATCCCTGTAACCTTTTTCTTTTAGTGAATTTCACAGTTTTCTTATATATATATATATATATATATATATATGTGTGTATATATATATATATATATATATATGTGTGTATATACATATATATATGTGTGTATATATATATATATGTGTGTGTGTGTATATATATATATATATATATATATTCACTGAAAAAACCGTAGGTTATAGACCATATATAGTTAGGAATTAGCATTTACAAAACCTTGAAAATTCACTGAAAAAAACATAGGTTATAGACCATATATAGTTAGGAATTCGCATTTACAAAACCTTATTTTACTCACACAAAACCATTGAAATTCCATATATAGTTAGTTGCACTAACTATATATCGCGCACCCGCAATCCACTGCTGATGATGTCATATATTACATCATTCATGACATGGTCAGTGACATCACTGATGACATCACTGATGACATCTCAAATGACATCACTGATGACATCTCAAATGACATCACTGATGACATCACTGATGACATCTCATTTGACATTACTGATCACATCACTGATGATATCATTCATGTGATAATACGATGAACCTCTTCAGACTCTAATAAAACCTTAGATACAATCAGTGTAAACAGACACTCACAGACTGTCACTCATCCATGGAGTTACTCACACACCTAGTCAGTCAATCAAAGAATCAATCACACCTCCATTTCCTCAACTATACAGTTATACAAACTTTACTTATTCAAACATATACTAACACATATTAACTCTCTTATACAATCCCTGATACAAGTTCACAATGATCCATACAGCCACTCACACATTCACTGGCTCTTATGCACAGTTATTTATATATGTCAACTCTCACATGTACTGTGTTTTACATATGTACTTACTTTGACATGTAGCACTGAGATATCCATTCACTCACCAATACACTCATGCACACAGTCAACCGCCCAAACAGCTGTTTCCACATGCACTTTTGAAACCATACATCTAGTGAATCAACTGCTCACACATCTATGCACAGAGTCATACACCTCCCAGCCACCCACACACACACTCAGTATCCCATACAAATACTTGGGCAACCAATCAATAACCCATATAGTTACTCATATAGCTACTTATCAACACATGCAACAGTTTACAGAACAACAGACATAATGATGCACAAATTAAGACAGTTTAGTCACTAACCCATGCACTCAGTGAGACACATTTAATCACTCACTCATACAGTCAGTCATGCACCTACTAAATCCTTCATCCAGACACTTATACATCCACTCATTCTTCAATATGTAAGACATATTTTAACTTTACAGAAACATACAGTCACTGGATGTTGTCATCAGTGATGTCATCAGTGATGTCATTTGAGATGTCATCAGTGATGTCATCAGTGATGTCACTGACCATGTCATGAATGATGTAATATATGACATCATCAGCAGTGGATTGCGGGTGCGCGATATATAGTTAGTGCAACTAACTATATATGGAATTTCAATGGTTTTGTGTGAGTAAAATAAGGTTTTGTAAATGCGAATTCCTAACTATATATGGTCTATAACCTATGTTTTTTTCAGTGAATTTTCAAGGTTTTGTAAATGCTAATTCCTAACTATATATGGTCTATAACCTACGGTTTTTTCAGTGAATTTTCAAGGTTTTGTAAATGCTAATTCCTAACTATATATGGTCTATAGCCTATGGTTTTTTCAGTGAATATATATATATACATACATATATAAACATATATCATCTGTATATCTACATATAAATACAAACATAAATGCATGCATACATATACTTATATGCATTTTAGGGTTGTTAGGGCGTTTTCGTGTGTATTATGTTGCTTTTTTAGGGCTTTTGGGTCAATTAAGTAGGGTTCCCGGAGCCTAGGGCTGAGGGGCCGGTTCAGTTTCGTGCGTATTGGTGTTGGCAAGGTTTTGAGGGATTTTGGCGGTTTTTGGTCGAGATTTGGCCGTTTTATGGCTTTTTTTTGTGTTTGCGGGGGGCGCGTATTCGGGTTGAAATTCGTCCCCGTTCCAGTGGATGGATTGAGCTGATTTTTGGTGAGATGTTAGGGTATCGCTGGAACTAGTGTCCAGCCAAGTTTGAAGCGGATCGGAGCAGTGGAAGTGCTTTAAAGAGCAATTTTTGTGCGGAGTAGCGAATTGTCATGTTATTCAATGGGAGTTTTTGGTGCGCATGGAGAAGGTGAATTTGGGATGTTCCATTTGCGCTAGAGGGACGGGGCTTGGGTGAGCTGTAGGGAGAGTGGATCGGCAGGTGTGCCGAATTTTTGGGATTTGTTGGCCGAAGGGAAGGGTGTGCTTGGGCAAAGTCGATTTGGTGAAAACGGTGCGTTATTTACATGAAAGTTGAAAAAACACTAATAAAAGCAAAGCTAAAAAGCCACCTCATTACAAACAGAATGGCTTTAACTTAAATGAGGGCGAGATCTATTGCATTTTCAATGCTTGTTTACTTTGGTTCCATCAAGAAGGCATTCAGATGTGTCACACATTTGCCATAAATTCTGAATGTTAGCACTCTAGTTGCACATTAGATCACTGTAGTAAAGCTACTGCTCACCAGGGACGTCTGCTGCTGGTATTCAAAGTGCATGTTTCAGTCTGCATGTCAGAATTTTTTTAATGAAATAGAAGAGGATTTGAGAAGTCACTCAAAATGATCCCTAATTTTTCTTTCTGAAGCACTAATCATACTTTCTATGGCAAAATTAACCCCCTCATGTTGTTCCTTTTTAAATTGAGTGTTTTCAGACTTACCACTTCATTCCAATCAAGATGGCTTCTGGTGTGCCATACTTTTGTCATAAGTAAGACTGTTAGCGCTCTAGTTGTTCTTTAGAACACTCTGGGACATTCTGTCATTGGGCTATACTTGGGGTACATCTGGGTGATATTTGGGCTACATTTAGGCTCTTTTGTCTCTGGTGGCCATCTTGCGAGACTATGTCAGAATTTTTTATTGAAATTGAAGAGGGTTTGAGAAGTCACTCAAAATGTGCCCTAATTTTTCTTTCTGCAGCACTAATCATAATTCATATGGCAAAATATACCCCCTCATTTTGTTCCTTTTTAAATTAAATGTTTTAAGAGTTACCACTTTATTCCAATCAAGATGGCTTCAGGTGTGCCATACCTTTGTAATAAGTAGGACTGTTAGCGCTCTAGTTGTTCTTTAGAACACTCTGGGACATTCTGTCATTGGGCTATACTTGGGCTACATCTGGGTGATATTTGGGCTACATTTGGGCTCTTTTGTCTCTGGTGGCCATTTTGGGAGACTGCATGTCAGAATTTTTTAATGAAATAGAAGAGGATTTGAAAAGTCACTCAAAATGTGCCCTAATTTTTCTTTCTGCAGCACTAATAATACCTTCTATTGCATAATATACGCCCTCATTTTGTTCCTTTTTAAATTAAATGTCTTAAGAGTTACCACTTTATTCCCATCACGATGGCTCCAGGTGTGCTATACCTTTGTAATAAGTAGGACTGTTAGCGCTCTAGTTGTTCTTTAGAACACTCTGGGACATTCTGTCATTGGGCTATACTTGGGCTACATCTGGGTGATATTTGGGCTACATTTGGGCTCTTTTGTCTCTGGTGGGCATTTTGGGAGACTGCATGTCAGAATGTTTTAATGAAATAGAAAAGGATTTGAGAAGTCACTCAAAATGTGCCCTAATTTTTCATTCTGCAGCACTAATCATACTTTCTATGGCAAAATATACCCCCTCATGTTGTTTCTTTTTAAATTAAATGTTTTAAGAGTTACCACTTTATTCCACTCAAGATGGCTTCAGGTGTGCCATACCTTTGTAATAAGTAGGACTGTTAGCGCTCTAGTTGTTCTTTAGAACACTCTGGGACATTCTGTCATTGGGCTATACTTGGGCTACATCTGGGTGATATTTGGGCTACATTTGGGCTCTTTTGTCTCTGGTGGCCATTTTGGGAGACTGCATGTCAGAATGTTTTAATGAAATAGAAAAGGATTTGAGAAGTCTCTCAAAATGTGCCCTAATTTTTCATTCTGCAGCACTAATCATACTTTCTATGGCAAAATATACCCCCTCGTGTTGTTTCTTTTTAAATTAAATGTTTTAAGAGTTACCACTTTATTCCAATCAAGATGGCTTCAGGTGTGCCATACCTTTGTAATAAGTAGGACTGTTAGCGCTCTAGTTGTTCTTTAGAACACTCTGGGACATTCTGTCATTGGGCTATACTTGGGCTACATCTGGGTGATATTTGGGCTACATTTGGGCTCTTTTGTCTCTGGTGGCCATTTTGGGAGACTGCATGTCAGAATGTTTTAATGAAATAGAAAAGGATTTGAGAAGTCACTCAAAATGTGCCCTAATTTTTCATTCTGCAGCACTAATCATACTTTCTATGGCAAAATATACCCCTTCATGTTGTTTCTTTTTAAATTAAATGTTTTAAGAGTTACCACTTTATTCCAATCAAGATGGCTTCAGGTGTGCCATACCTTTGTAATAAGTAGGACTGTTAGCGCTCTAGTTGTTCTTTAGAACACTCTAGGAGGCTGCAGTAGAACACAAAGGAATCAACTGACAGTCTCTGTCCTTGTTGGATGTACATGTTTTACTGAGAATGTCAGACTTCATTTTCACATGACTGAGAAAGATAATGTGAATTTACAGAAAATATGCTTTCAGTTTAGCTTATAGATCCCCTTCCAAACCACTGTGGGAAAATCATGAGATATTAGTTTTCTTTCAAACAATATTCATGATATCACAGCAGAAGGTTTTTTCACATGGTAAAATCACCTTAGAACCCACCACAATTACTAAAACGAGTATGGTACCATCAACAAATGATTTATAATGTAACTAAAGTCCTAAAACCCTCTATTAACTACAATGCTTTTTAATGAGGTGCTATCATGTATATTGGTCCCAAGATGGCTGCCAACACTTCTTGGATGAAGTGCTGACAGCCAATCAGATCAGATGTGTGGTTAGGCTCCGCCCAGATATATATATTTTTTTGAACCTAAATTACTCAAAATCCACTGGAGCACATATATTGAGACCTAACAAAGGCACATCAGGCTAACAGTACCTACAATTTTGCCAAGTTTCGTGCAAATCCATTCAGCCGTTCGAGCTAAAAGTGAGGCCAACCGCCCTATGGAAATTAACATGGGAAAAATGCGTTTTGGGACCCCCCTTTTTTCTCGGCCCCCCCTTGATGAAACCCCCCCAAATTGTCAGGGGCTGCTCAGAAACAAAATGTTCCATTTTCCTGAAAATTTCAGCCACTTCCGTCCACAAACGCCAAAGTTATTAGACATAGAATTTTCAAAAATCCCATAGAGAAAAAATCCTAACTATATATACCTACTGGCGACCGCCAGTAGGTAATATATATATATATATATATATATATATTTTCACACACTCCAGGTTCGAATTCTTTTTGAGAAAAGCCAGAGTCGGAGCCCAATTGCAGAACGGTGTTGTCAGAGTTTATTTGACAGACAAAAACACCCAACGCGTTTCGAGATCAGCTGATCTCTTGCTCACGGGTGGAGCTAGTCGGTACCATCATTCTTTTAAAGAAACGTGCAGTATTATTTTTAGTCATGTGATCATAGACATAGAGGAAACATTATGTGTAAACAAAGTGGGCCACAAAAATAAAAAATTTCATGTGAACAGCAAATTAATTGACCATTGTGGAACGGTACTCCAGCAATTAAAGTTACATTGCATGGCAGATAATTAATGCAGCGTAAATAATAAAGCACTGGCCAAAACAAAACTTAATAAATAGCCATGTGGTCTATAAATTATACATATCCGCCGAAAGGATCCCTTGGCAGAAATGGTTGTTTGTGTCACAACCATACATTAAAGAACCAGTCTGTTAGATGATTATACAGCCCCAGTGGGCATATGCTGCAGAGTTCAATAACCGCCATTTATAGTAACTTATTGCTGTTCACATGACATTTTTTATTTTTGTGGCCCACGATTCTTTAAAAGAACGATGGTACCGACTAGCTCCACCCGTGAGCAAGAGATCGGCTGATCTCGAAACGCGTTGGGTGTTTTTGTTTGTCAAATAAACTCTGACAACACTGTTCTGCAATTGGGCTCCGACTCTGGTTTTTCTCAAAAAGAATTCGAACCTGGAGTGTGTGAAATTATAGGCGCTGGCGAACCCCGTCGTGAGCCCGCCGTTCAAGAGGCTCAAGCACGCCATCTCAGTGTGTGTCGAATATATATATCCATGTGACCAAGCCCCGTTCGCGGGGCGAAACGCGTCAATGGAGGGCACTTGCTCTGCACTTACTGCTGATTAAAATGCACTGCTGAAAACATTTTTTGGTGCTGGCTCATCTTTCCAAACTGGAGTGATTACTTTGGAGGTCTGCGCCCGTTCAACTGCGTCCATAGCAGTTGGGAGTTCATTATATATATATATATATATATATATATATATATATATACATATATATATATATATATATATATATATATATTCCGCTCAGTGGGGTTGTCCAACTGGCGGGTAGCACCCGAGCCTGCGTGCGCCTTCCCCAAGGCGTTAGTTGGTATGGGCAGTTGCGTGCCTGGGGAAGGCGCACGCAGGCTCGGGTGCTACCCGCTAGTTGGACAACCCCACTGAGCGGAATATATATATATATATATATATATATATATATATATATATATATATATATATATAGGGGTGTGAGTGGCTTCATGAGTATGTGAGTGAGGGTATGAGTGGTTGTGTGGGTATGCAAGTGTTTGTGCGGATGTGTGAAAGGGTGTGTGTGGCTGTGTTATCTATGGGTCAATCAGAAGGTTTATAAAGCACGCCACTCACCCGTGAGGGTCTCAAGGTGCTTGGGGGAGGGGTTGGAGCGCAGCTCCTGTTCAGTCGAAGAGCCAGGTTTTGAGGTTCTTCCTGAAGGTGTTCAGGTTTGAGGAGCATCTGATGTTTGCTGGGAGCCCGTTCCAGGTCTTGGCTGCGATGTAGGAGAAGGCTCTTCCACCACCTTTGATTTGGTTGATGCGGGGGGTCTCTGCCAGGGCAAGGTCGGCGGAGCGTAGCTTCCTCTTGGGTACGTGGAAGGAGACTCTCTCGTTGGGTCCGATGTTGTGGAGGGATTTGTAGGCATGGGTGAGAAGTTTGAAGCTCACTCTCTTCTCAACGGGGAGCCAGTGGAGGTCTTGTGGATGTTGGGTCATGTGTTCATGTCGTGGTGTCCCGAGGATGAGTCTGGCTGCGGCGTCCTCGATGGTTTGGAGTTTGTGTAGCAGAGTTCTGTTGATTCTGGCATAGAGGGCATTGCCGTAGTCCTCTTTGCTGGTTATGAGTGCTTGGGTGACTGTCTTTCTGCATTCGGAGGGTATCCATCTGAAGATTTGTGAGTGTGTGTGTGGGTGGTTTTGTGGGTGGGCGAGTGGGTGTGTTAGTGTGTGAGTGGCTGTATGGGTGTGTGAGTAAGTGTGTGTGTGGATGTGTAGGTGTGTGAGTGGGTGTGTGAACATGTCAGTGAGTGTATGAGTAGGTGTGTGGGTCTGTGAGTGGGTGAATGAGTTTTTATAATTGGGGTCTGGATCTACAGATCTGCCTCGGAGCACACAGGGAGTTGTGCTGAGCACAGCGATGGATCACTGGACCCTCATGTGCTAAAAACTTTATTTGAAGCAATTTCTTGCCCTCACAGACCACTCCATTAGTCCCATGAGGTCAGGGTATTACTGTAACCCCTTCTATCACTCTTAAATGTTATTTTCCTCTCTGGGAACCAAGTCCCAATGCACAAAATGACACCACGGGTTGCGGCTAGCAAATCACGGTTTTACGGTTGCCGCATGGATCAGCATCTCTAGACATACATACATATTCTACTTTATTAACTCCAAAAGTGCTGAACAGATTTACAGCAAATTACAATAAGCACGCTGTCTGGACCTCGATCTAGCTTCCTGCCATTTTTGGTGTAATTCCGATCAGCAGTTGTTGTGGTAGCTCATCTAAAAAGTCTTTGGAAAATACATGCATGCTTTTCATTTTGAGACCTCCCCATTTTCTCAGCCCCTGCTTGATGGATCATCCGGAAACTTTCCATGCATAAACTAAGTGAAAGGGTTAATTTTTTGGAAAGTTTTGTGAGGATTTGCCAAAGAGCGCCAATGTTATTAGCGAAACAAAAAAGGCATTTCCTTCGGCAATGCCGACCTAACTATAACTATCCACTATAATTACTCAGTGGCAACTGCCACAGGGTATTACAGATCTATATGGTACTTATGCATGAAGTTTAGAAGAGTAACTCTGTACTTGTCAACATACATATTCAACCTCACAATATTTTGGTTATATATATTATTTGGCTCAATATTTTTGTGATCAGATATTTCTGTAGTTGATATTCTTTTTTGAGTTTAGAAAGCTTTATTGGATAAACCAAGTTAAACATCATTACAGAAAAAGAAAAATATAAGGCAGTGAAATATGGTAAAGGCATGTTGAAGTTTAACAATATACAATGGAATCCCAAAGGGGATGTAAAAACTATACCTAGAAAATAAAAAGCTTTTAAAGATTTTTTTTTGTTATGTGGGAGAGGGGGCAAGAAATAGAGAGGGGGGGAGGGGAGAGGAATGGAGAAAGGCAACCTAAAATACAAATTTAATGTCATAAATGAACATAATCAAATAAATGTGAAACTAAGTAATGTAGTTGATATTCTGACAATTTACTTTTCATCTGGTTTTAAGGCTAGTCTACTTTTGTAACATTTTAGGCCATTGGCAGAGATTGTCTGCAAATCTTGGTTCCCTCGCCACTCTTTCTAACCCAAAAGGGAATAATTGGAATACTGGTGGATATCCAGTGGCCTTGGGAAAGCCAGGAAGTAGAATTAATGGATGGTTGAAAATCATATCAAAGGGAAATCAACCTAGTGCAGCTATTGTTGTTTAGGTTTTTGGCTGCCCTCTGGATCCCTTCACCCAAACTCTCAGCGTACATGCTGTCAAGTTGCCCAAAGTCTCAGACGCCATTTTATGGCAAGGAGGATTAATAGCCCAACTGACATCTGTGCGCCTCTGTAAGCAGGACTCCATCCTCTGCCAGTGTCAGACTAAATGGGTCTGCCATTAATTATCTGCCTCACCTGTGGCAATCTTTTATTGATTCATCCACTAGAGTTTTATCTCGCTACAGGGTAAGAAGGCAGGCTGTTAGTCATCTCAAGTGACAGACGTAGCTATAAATGGTGACGTGAAATGTGTACAGATTGTTCAACAATAACTGTTTACAATCAGCATGCTTGCCGTAGTTACGAAGTAGCCCTTCTAAATTTAGCTAAGATAGGAGTGATGACGTACATACTAAACATGGCTGGAGCCAGAATGATCACAGTAAAGACACCGCATGCCAGTGCTTAGGACTAATGTGGTGCAGATTTCACAATACAACTGTGATTTTTACCCGCCATAAATCATGGCTAGAACAAATATATTTAAAGCACGGGAGACGGTGCATCACATAGTGCCCTAAAATAAGAAATAAATATTTACATGTGTCCCTTTAGCCCAGAGTTACATTGTGTTGTGGTCTCTGATTAATAATAATCGTAAGATGTTTTGACTTTATTATAAAAATAGCATCAGACATCACACGGTTAGGAAGTGTAAAAGAAGAGAACAACAAAGGATAGAAAAGGGAAACAAAACTTTTGAAAGATAAATATAAAGAAAGGAAGAATGAAGGTCGAGAATATGTTAAAGGGTTACACATTGTAAACGAAAGAGACAGAAGAAAGAAAGAAAGAAAGAAAGAAAGAAAGAAAGAAAGAAAAAAAGAAAGAAAGAAAGAAAGAAAGAATAATCTTAACAAGTTTAAGCTTTTGCCCCTTTATTTGTCTAATATACCATAGCAGGACTTTGCTCCAGTATGCCTCTAAACACCACTGTACCATTTAATCCAATGAACATTTTGTGGTAGACAAGTGTTTGGAGGGTGTGCGAAGGTCAAACAGCATACATAATGATACTGAGGGCCAGATTTGCAAACCTTTTACGCTGGGTTTGTGTCATAAAAGTGAAACCAACCAGCGCAACACCTTTTTAGATCTAGGACTCCGTCGCACTGCTGTAAGCAGTGTGGGCGGAGCCCGAAGATTTAATGTTTCTTAGAGGGGGTTTGGAACCCGCCCCTCTTCTCCATTGGCTGACCTAGTAAATGCTGGCCAGCCATTGGAGGAGATGGGCGTCACTCGGTCCAAGCCCTGTCTTTTTCGGATTCGGGGGCGTTTTTTTAAGCTTCTTTCTATTTACTTTCTCTCCTCTTCCCATTGGCTGAAATTGTACCTTCCAGCCAATGGGAAGAGGAGAGAAAGAAAACCACTCCCCCGAATCTGAAAAAGACGCTGGTTTCTCCGAGGCATTTCTGCCTCGCCTCAGAGAAACGTGGTGTTGTTCATGGCGTGGTCCAACCTCCGCCACGGACAGTCACTAATCATGTTATATTTCAGGACTCGTTGATTTAATTAATCCAGTGACGGTTCGAGATCGAACTTGAGGTTTGTAATGATGGGCGTGATGGTTACTGTCCTTTGAATTAACTTGCGTTAATTCCCTTCAAGTTAATACTTAATGACAGTTGTGTCTCCAAGACTCAAAAGCCCCAAGATTCAGAATAAGGGAGGCCGGAAGCGAGTGAATTAATTATCCTCAGAGCGGTTTCTGCAGAAGCTGGCTGCTCCTATCTGGTGCAAGACGGCAGCATGGCCGCCACTCGATCCGAGTCCAGAAAGAACAGCGGCTGTTTGAGGCTGGGGGCTGGGCTGCACCCTCAGGAGCATGGGCGGAGTACGGGGAGACCCAGTGCTCCGGTCTGACGGTGGCAGAGAGAGGGGGTGGGGGTGAGCAGTGCTGACAATGATGGCAGTCTGTTAGCGGCTGCGGAGGGGGTGCGGAGGGCGCAGCACCTTGGCCGGCCCATTGTCATGGCGGCTTTGTGTGCGGGGAGCAGGGGGCATCGGGTTTTGTTCTCTCCGTGGCCCGGAGGTATTTGTAATCCTGCACATCACACTGCTTGCGTGTGCCCCCAGGGGCCGACAGATGTTTCCTGGCAGACATTGGCACGCGACTTACCTCCACCCTAGCAGGAATATTCAATGGGCCCTCAGCCAGACACACTCACAATGTATATGTATGCATATACACACACATGTAAGCCACACAAACACAACCACTCGTATACTCATGCCTGCAAGCACTCAAACATACAGAAACGCACAGTCACAAAAGCACGCAGACTCAAATAGAAAAAAACCCATTTATAATGAGTGTTTATACATAACCGTTGACGCACTTAATGGTGCATATGAGGTGTCTCACAGAAACAGACCCGGAGACAGAAACTTGGGGCGGAAACAAACCACAACCGACACACAAAAACTAAAGCACACAGGTATACACCGGCACACATAGATGCACACACAGTCGCAGCTACAGAACACACACCCGCACACTCTTGCTTGCACGCACGCGTATACTCATAAACAAAACTGTACACAATCCACACTGGCACACACTAACAAATATAGTGCACAGGCACACGATTCTAACTCTCTCACGTGCGCACTATCCTTGCACAGGCTCACCACACACATGTGTTTACAGGCTCGACCACATGATCTGCCTCTACTCACGCAAACCCAATTATATACAAGGGCACATGCGTTCACACCTGCTGCTCATTTTACACAACATACAGGAAATAAAGAGTTGCGTAGCTCCTATATTATTTGAATTCCACAGTTGGCCCAAACATCTATGTGCGCCCCTTGCAGACAGTGTGGTCTTGGTATGTTTAAAAGAGCCTGGACGCAGGACACGTGAACCCGAGTGCACTCGGCGTGCAGCCTCCCGTGGCCCGCGAGCCGGTCTGCTCGGAGTAGCTGGGCGCAATAATCTGATCCGAGACAAAGGCATATCCCGCCGGTGCCGGCCAGGTAAACAGCTCCCTTCCTCATGGAGATCAGGGTCGGGCAGATGATCAGCGATCCTTTTTCTCCCCACTCTTTCTCTCTGTGTGTTTTTAAAGGGAGGGAGCTGCTTATCCATCATCTGCCCCCCTCGCGTCGACTGAGCCACGCGACCGTCCCTTTCTCATTGTAATCCGCGCGCATGCCTTCGCAAACTGCCCGAGCGCTACGCTTACCTCACGCGCACCGGTACGGGAGGGTAATGTGACCGGAGTAGAAGCGGGTACGGGGGTCGTTTGACTGGTGGCTCCCGGGTATTGTGTCAGGTACGGGATCGTGTGGCCGGAGTAAGGCGGGTACGTGGGTCGTGTAACTGGCGGGTCCAGGTGGTCATGATCTGGGCGGGCGGTGTTGTAGGATGGCTTCCTGGGCACCGCCGCCATCTTGTGCAGCCTTGGCTCGCGAGGAAGTGACTGGTAGACTAGGGAGTGGAGTGTAGGCAGGGGGCTAAAATTTGAGCATGGACCGTGCTGCCCCACCCCCGCCCTGGACCAGCGAACAAACAAGGACACCACAGTTGCAGACTGGACTCTCTCTCACACTCTCTCTCACACTCTCTCTCTCACACTCTCTCTCACACTCTCTCTCACACACACACACTCTCTCTCACACACACTCCCTCTCTCTCTCACCCACACACTCTCTCTCTCTCTCACCCACACACACTCTCTCACACACACAAACTCTCTCACACACACACTCTCTCTCACACACACTCTCTCACACACACACACACACTCTCTCACACACACTCTCTCTCTCTCACACACACACACTCTCTCTCTCATACACACACTCTCTCTCACACACAGTACAGCCTTCTACCGCCACCACTGTACCACTCTCTCCACCAACACTCTACCACTATATCCGCGATCACACTATCTGCCACCACCCTATCCACCACTCTATGCACCACCACTCTAGCGCACACACTCTAGCGCCACCACTCTAGCGCCACCACTCTAGCACTACCACTCTAGCGCCACCACTCTAGCGCCACCACTCTAGCGCCACCACTTGATCCGCCAGCACTCGATCCGCCAGCACTCGATCCGCCACCACTTGATCCGCCACCACTCGATCTGCCACCACTCGATCTGCCACCACTCGATCTGCCACCACTCGATCCAACTCAAAAACAACCCTACAACTCCACCCTCCAAACCTACCCTCAAATCCACCATCCAAATCCACAATCCAAGTACTACTACACCCTCCAAATCCACCCTCCAACTACACCCTCTAACTCCACCATCCAACTCCACCCTCCAACTCCACTCTACTAAATAGCATCTAATGTATAGTACTTACTGTAATACTGTACTACACACTCTGCTACACTCTCTACTACTCAACATTACTCACTCATAATTAGTCACTCCATACTACTCACTCTTTACTACTGAAACTAAAAATACACTTTGTATATGTAAGGGTGTGGCTGTGCATGTAAATGCGTGGCTCTAGGACTCTTTACTACTCACTCTGTCACTATTTAATACTCACTCTGTCACTTTTTAATACTCGCTCTCTAATACTCTCCTTACTAATAACTCTCTCCTACTCACTATCAACTACTCACTCTACTACTCTACTACTTACTATGTGTGTGGGTGCTAATGCAATAGGTCTCGCATATGCAAGCGATTAAGCTATTGGCAATATAAATGACAATGCCATTTATTTATGATTTTTAAAAAAATGTCATGAGCAATGCCAATAGCTCTTCCTTTAATAATGCAGGGACCATTGCATTGTAAATGCTGTTCTCTTTTGTTTGCTGGAATGCTTTCAAGCGCTAAACCTGTTTTGTGCTGGAAAGTTTTTTAAAAGTAGCACAAAAAACTGCTTTGCATTACTCTGTGTCAGAGGGGCACTCCATGGGAGTGACATGGGCGTTCCCATGCACCCACCTACAGTTTTGTTGCAAAACTGTATCCGCCAAAAAATAAGCCCGATTGAAAACAGGCATTAAAAAGAGAAATGCTTTTATTTCACCCTTCTTTTATGACTTTGCATGTGTGCTGCACTGTACAACACACATTCAAAGAAGGAAAAGTTTTAAGGTTAGTCAAAAGCATTATATTTTGTACTGAAAGGGTACCCTTCTAGTGTAAAATCTATGCTAAACTCATGAAGACACCCTTGCACTATTGTGCAAAGGTGTGTGGGGTGCATGGCAGCCTGAATTGTCTGCTGGCACTAGGGTGAGAGGAGGAGAGTGCTATATCTTTATAGATATGGCGATCTCCTGCTCCCTCCTTGTCACACCATCGAACAACTTTGCGTGCTGCGCTGGGTTGCTTGGCATCTTTGTAAACCGGGCCCTCTGGGTTTTAATTAAAAACCTACGAATGTGGTTTGGACCACCAGAGCGTATCAAAGCTGAAGCATGTCTCAAGAGGTCAACTTCCTTTTAAGGATTTTTAAAAAAGAATAAAGTCATTTCAATGAATGCCTTAAGACGTATCTTCAAGAGTTTTCGCAGAAAGACAACCCTCAACTTTCAAACCACATCACCAAAGATTAGGGTTAGACAACAGTCAAATAAACCCCTCCCTCCTGATCTTCTGTTGATAAACTCAAAATTGCAGCTCTTAACTGATTTTTAACACGCCATACTTGGCGAACATTGCCCTACAAAACAAGCATTGGCAAAACCAATGGTCTGGCCTTTGAGTGCGACTGGCTTTGGCAATGTTTTGTTGACATGCTGTACAGCAGTGCAAATGCTTTGCAGTGTGGCTAAAGCTAATTTTGAAAAGGGCTATGATGCAGCTATGGCTAATGTGCCTTTTTATTTAAATGTGCATTACCATTATAGCCCTTTTTTATTATTATTTTGTAGCTGTTCTGTGCAGTTGCCACACTGCTATGCATCACTGCAATGAATCATTGCCAAAGTCGGCAATGTCGATGAAGTAGAGGATGAACAAAAGGCACTGGCAGGGCCAATAGTCTCAAAACCGATACCTATTGGCTTTGCCAATGCTTTATAGGTCTTTGGGCAACTTCTCTGTGATTCTGAGCAAACCAGTTAATCTCCCTATGTGTGAAAAAGAAAACAAATATGACATTTGCCAAAAAATCCTATCATATGAAGAAAGCAATTGTACCCATGTTTTAGTGAAAAAAAATTGGAAGCAGAAAAGCCTAGATACTCTCTTGGGTGATTTATGTGCTTTACAAATCAATATAATGTAACATAGCATCTGTTTTCACTATGAAAGCAGATACCATCTGTTCGCACAATAAACATCCCATTCAAGCACTTATTTGAAGTATTTTTAGCATATTAAAACATAACCACGAATGGAAAGAGGTTCAACAAGGATGACAGGGAAAAAGAAAAAAAGAAAAGTAGTACTTGAATCACAACGCAATTAGTGGAATGACAGTAATCAAGCTGAAGAGATCAGTGCTTGGTCCATGCTCCAGACGAAAGAGAATGGAAGCAAAGCCAGGACTTGCTGGTCAATTAGAATGCAGCAAATAAGAGTGGCAATTAAGCTAATAAAGGCTAAGCAACCAGTGGCTGCATGCACCTTGTGGTATACAATATCTCTCACCAGCGAGAGCGCATGCACTTTCTCATGCGAGGCCTGAAAACGATGTAACACAATTAAGCTGTTGGAGAAGTTATTAGATCTTTAGACCACTGCAACTGAAACAGAATTATCCACATCTGTTATACTGACCATCTGTGCTTAAAGGCGGGCTTATCTAATGTATTTCTTATTTTAAAAAAACTCATCAAAATGACAGCACCCACCTTAAATCAATTTCAAAGAACTAGCATGTCTTGAAAATTCTAGTAACATTGCAGCCTTAACATATGCAAACTTGCTCTGCTAATTAGACATTCAGTATGGATTTATGCATTGATTAGGGTTTTTCCTATCCCAAGCATCTCTCCTCCTAGCAGCCACTTTCCCCCATTAGTTACATTTGACAGAGTAACAAGCAAGCCTCTGATCTCTCTGTTGCTCAAGGCCTTTCCAAGACTTTTTTCTGCCCAGTCAGGAACATTATACCACCCCTCCGAAATTAACTGAACTATATTTGCTTCTATAAGGGCACATTAGGTGCTGTCCTGCTGGTGGAAACCTAGGCAATCACCTAATATTTTTGGTCCCAGAATAGGCCCTGCTTTGTTCTCAGTGTCATAGTAAAAGGACCATGGTGCAGCTTTCGGTTTAGTACTTACATTGACACCCTTATGTTGAACTGACCAACCCTATGGGCTTCCTCTCGGCCTTTCAGCATGCTCCATGCATATCCAAGCACAAAGGAGGTGGGGCATTGTTAGTAAATGGTTACACAATGTCAGGCACATTGTATATGCCTTAGTGAGCTTGGGGGGCTGGGAGTAACAGGGCGCGTTGACTTTACGAATAGGCCACCTCTTTATACTCTCTGCATGCCCTGAAAACCAACTGCCAGAGATTATTAGTGTTTACTTTTTATTCAATAAGAGATTCTCTTCACAGATGTGCACACCCTCCTTATGCAAACCGGTTTGGGTGCACAAACAGAGCATGTGAGCTAAATCGAACAATAGGAAAATTACATATGAAACATTACATACCAATGTGAGAAGGTCAACAGCACTGGATATTAGAAGGCAACTAAATACAGTTAGCTTAATATTAGAAACTTAATGTTGGAAATAAATCGTGTTTCAGTGTATCCATCCCTAACACACTGCTGTGCCCATTCTAGGAGGCATAAGTCTGGCTTATTCTAGTTCTTTGGTATTTTTGTTGTAAATGCCAAAATATTTAGTGAGATATGGATGCACAGAAAACATATACAAGCACCCATATGCACACCAAATGACCCAAATGCATATGCAATTATGCAAAACAAATACAGGCAAAGGTTGGTTTCATGCATTGATTGCTGTTGGTTTCATGCATTGATGGCTGTTTGGTTTTATATAAGGATGATTCAATGTTTGGGTGATTGTGGCTTCATAGAGTGGGCAGTGGGTGGACAGATAGAGGGGTGTAGTTGCATGGCTGCATGGAAGTATGGGTGGACACATGAATGCTTGGTTAAGAGTTAATTGATGAAAATTCAGGTGTTGGTGGATGGATATGTTCTAGGGTCATGACTTGTTTATGGTGCCTGCTTTTGCTTTCTGTGTATGTATCTGTCCCTTGATGCCTACTTTATTTGTAAATTCTTGATCCCTAGTGCCTACTCTGTGAGCAAGTGTCTCACCCCTGGTGGCTATTATCTGTGCAGGTGTCATGGTAAGGCTGTGACTTTCCTGCGTGCAGCATCCCATTGGCTTTCACTGCAAAATGGGAGGGTTCAGGTGGCATCCGGTTTGTCAGCTATGATTTCTATTGGGGCGACTCTTCTCAGTCCCTGCTGGGAAACTGTGAATTGCTGAGGTAGCTGGGAGGATCAGAGTAACTAAATGTTTAGGTATTCATCACTGTAAACAGGAAAACATTTCAACATCTGTGAAATGTGCCTTCTGATACCTAAACATGACTGAATATAGGTTGAAGAGGTTCACAAAATGGTATTTGCTACTAACTAAATATTGTGCAAGGGTAAAACATTGAGCAAACAGATTGCAAAGCCTTTTTCTCTGCATTTAGATATCATAAAATGAAGGAAACACATTTTCCCCACCTCGGATGCAAACATGGGTGTATGATTGAGGCAAAATCAATTTGTTCCAGGTTTTATTAAGAAGTTAGCCAAACTTGTGCAAAACCTATTTGCTCTTTTTTAAAGAGATCCCTACTTTATTGAAATTTCTATTAAACATTTTAGAATACGAATAATCAAAACATATTATCTAATTGTAATGATTGATTCCTTTTTCCCTCAACTTTTTCCCTGGTACAAAAAAGTTTCTATGCAATGATATGTACTGGGGCATAACCCCTCATTCCGTGTCACAAGTGAAGCTCAAATGATTACACGAATTAGCCCCGTACTTTTTGGCCCAGTGCAAAGTTAGGATTTATGTTTATAAATTTGATCACGAATTTCAATTCTTTCAGAGGACTTTCTTTCCAAACATAAGGCCACATAGACTCAGACCTTTCGACATTTCTCATTGAGTCAACGCCTTCTTGACTAATCAGGCCATGCAATGGCCTTTTTGGACAAATGTAATTCAATAGCTGCTGTTCATTCGACTCCGTTTCTGCTTTCTCGTCCCATTGTTCAGCCATTGTTTCTTCATTCTAGAAAAATAGAAGCAAAGTCATCTTTTGGCTTTTGAAAGCGGCAGTAATGCACATCATTCTTAGGGTCCAGTATTTCTCTCTTCACGGAGTCCAAATTGCTTGTAGAGGTATTTTTGTTGAATCAATAAAGTGTGTACATTCGCACTCACTTTGCGGGCAAGCACGTGCGAAACATACCTGCCAGCTATGAAAGGGAATAAAAGAATTGAATCATTTGATCCTTTGCGGTTGAGTTCCTTGGTCATAAGCAGCATCAGAGCATGACCACAGATACTGTCAAATATTGCTTTGGCTGGGATATCACCGGTGGACAAGTTGGTACCTGCACAGTGCACAATGCTGTGTAGGAATGCATACTAATGAAAACCAGTAGTCTCCCGGGGAAGATTAAGGTGTGAACCTCGCCGCCGTACCACGCGTTCGCAGAGCCACCGCTGGAGGAAGATCCTTCTCCCACCATTTCGGCCAAGACATGGAACTCCCTCCCCACCCACCTACGGCTGACCCAGGACCACCTCTCCTTCAGGAAGCAACTCAAGACCTGGCTTTTCGAGCAGTAACGGACCCCTCCCCCCAGCGCCTTGAGACCCTACCGGGTGAGTACCGCGCTTTACAAATGGTTTGATTGATTGATTGAACCACCATCAGAAATTAATTGCTAAGGGCATTTATATGGCACACATTACAACCCAACAAACTGGTTAGTGCCTTGGTGCCTGAGGATTAGGTTTAATTGTTACTCAACTCAATACAACACATTTTATCACACGCCCACAGTGGCACTGTGAACCCAGCATTGAAACACGTAATTCAGGTTTATGCACAGACAAAAACACATTTGGACAAGTGCACACAAGTATAGACAAGTGCATTTATATATACAAATATGTAAACACACAGTCTGCATCAGCGAGTGTGAACACCTACACACACACATGTATCCGTGCAGTGGGAACTCAATGTCAAAAGAATACTGAAAAAAATGCTTCTCTGTTTTTTTCATATCTTTAGTCTCTTGGATGTTGTGAGGGCTGTTTTTCTTTTACTGACTTTAAATGATCTAGAAACTGGGCTTATGCTAACATGAATCCGTGTTTACACTATACTCCATCTTGCATTGATGTCACAGTACATCATGTTACGACTATTGCTGTTGTTTCTTCTTCTAAATAAAGAACTGCAAGCTTTACACTAATAAACAGAGTGTTCCCAGAGACCTTTTCTGCACTGTACCTCACCAAGTTGTATCAACTAGCATGGTCAAATAAACTGAAACCCAATGTAATTCTACCATGAGAAATTTCTAGAGCGTATTCTGCAGTAAAATATGTACTCTTGCCTGTTCCTTTCAGTGCATATCCTGAGACCCATGTACGTATATAGAATTGTATGGAAGGCTTGTTCTAACGTCCTCTAAAAGGGCATGCATTTTTTTGTGTCAAGAACCCCTTCAGTTCCCACCTTCATGGTTGAATCTGTGCTGGATTTTATTTTTAACTTTACTGAGTTCTTTGCACAAATGATTTGTATGCTTTGGTGCTAAGCATACTGAGGGCATATTTCATGTTTTTTGCCTATTAATTCCTGATATAAAAATTCAAACAACAACTCGTGTCTGTCATTCTTATTGAGAATGTCCAGTACTGATTTTTGACCATGATCTCAAATGTATTGTTGATAGGTCCGATCGGGGAGCACAAAAGTCCATATTGGGACTGCACCACTCCCAGTCCTAGCCATGGGTGTACTTTGGTATGACCATTTGGTATAGATTTGTGCATTGACGCTGGGAACAGTAGTTTTGACTAACCTGAGAGTTTCCTGATTCTTAGGATATTGAAAGATCAGTTTGACCTGGTCTATTTCCCAATCAACTATGACACTGAAGATTGACGGAATATCATGTAGCATAGCGAATAACTCACACAGATCCCATCATCAAAAGTATAATGAAGCTCTAAACAAGGAAATGTGTTGAATTACAAACCTGCAACAGTTCTGCTGGGGTACTGGCATAGGCCTCTCCCTTGCTATATTTTGCCACCATGGTGCTTATTTGTGGTTTATAACACATTTCCCTTTTTTGTTTCACAGGACAAGCTAGATCTCTAATGGAGATTCAAGACCGGTTCTGTGAACTTATATATTGAACCATATAAGATGTATTTCAGTTGCAGTTAATTTCAGGTAGCCTGCCCCATAAATCTTTGCTCATAACAAGACATGTAACCAAAAAGTGTATTCCTTAAATTCAAATCTGGGAGCTCGCTATGAATGGTCGTGCTTCAGAAATTTCAAACTACATAAAAGGTTTTGAGGAATCATAAATATCAAATCAACCAAAGATTTAGGGGGCTCATCTTCGTTAAGTTTTGGTTTGCCCAGAGCTGCATGTTGGTATCCGTCTTCCAGTCTCACTGCTTCACTTGTAGCTGAACCACAGAGCATTTCACAGGTTGTTGTAGGTTTAATTTGCTCTCTGAGACAACCATGTTAGATGAAAATTGTTATATTGCATTAAAACGGGAGCAAGCATCAAAGCTTCAAATATTTGGAAAGATAAGTTCAGTGTAATCATTTGACAAAATGAATGATTTGTTATGTGGTTTTATCACTAGTCAGATCATCCTATTGTTGTGCTCTGGCTCACTGCAAAATTAGGGCTTGCAAGGTCTACACAGAGGAATACAGAGTAATTGTATGATGGCATTTGTATAGACCTTACTATCCTTATCGATGGTTCCTGTCCAGTTTCTCAGTTGACCAACAGAGTGGTTACCCTGCAGAGTACATAAGGAAATCCTGAGAAATAAAAGCTGTGTCTAGTACAGCCAGCCTTCCACCTGTCATGGGATATCAGTCACAGATCTGGGTTGAAACCATCATCATTCTTTAGCTCACTTTGCCCCCCAGTTCAGACACAGCTTTAAGCAAATCAGTCTTGACCCTGTGCCTCATGGGAACAGTCCAGCCCGAACTGCCAAACCACGTCTTCCCTGGACCGGAAACAAGCATCCTGGGACTGGTTCTGGCTAACAGCCCTCATCAGCCAGGTTAGCTTGAATCCAGTGGCACGTCTGGGGATACTCTGCCAACTTAGGGCGATCAAAGCAAACACAAGGAGATGATTTATATCACCATAAGCCAACAACATTTGTCTCTGAGGGCCTGATTACAAATCTATTTGGGATGTGGCGGTGGCGACAGTATGACCCTTGTGGTCAAGCCAGCATAAGAGCACCGACTCCACCAGGGTTCCGCCGTTCCCTGGCACTTGCGTGGTGGTCAAGAGGAATCTAAATGCTTGGCGGGACCGCCATAGTCCCGCCAAGCATATTACGACTTTAATCTCCGCCACTGATTTCATGGAGGTCTTTCCTCCTTGACAACAGTGGCAGAGAGAAAAGAAAGGGAGCCCTGCCTCAATCCTTGTGGATGCACACAGGAGGGCAGAGGATGTGCCCCCTTGTGTGCATGCACAGACGTTCCAGCACAGCATGTACTTTCAAGTCCATGCTGTGCTGGAACTTCCTTCGACGTTCCCATTGCATTGCCTATTTTATAGGTACCGCCATGGGAACAGCAAAGGAAATACCTGCCAATGACTAAAAAAGTAATTTTAGGGTGGGTGGTCCTCACGTGGCTTTGGTGCAGCCACCACAATGGAGAGCCGGCACAAGTACCAAAGTCATAATCCGGCCTTAAGTGCCCGAAGAAAATGAAGTTATGGCCCCAACTCACAAAAAGTAGCAAATTTGTAACTGTAGAAGATTACCTCTGTATGGGTGTAGACTTACTACTTTTTGGGAATTCACAAAGATTCCCATTAATACATCACAAAAATCACAACAAGTTTCTGGCTTACTCCTGCGAATGTCATGCAATGTATCCAATGTGCCTTATTCTACATAAAGTAAAAATGCACACAGTGGGAATGAAACCCGCTGTGCAAACAACAACAAAATTCCCTTGGAGAAAGCCCTTCTCTTACACATTTAGCAAATCCGATGGCTATCCATTCCATTTCCTATCTTGAAAGGGCGGTTATCTTGTTCTTGGATGGAGTAACTCTCTGACCACTTCATGGACATAAAAAGGTCAGATTTCAGTATGCGAATTCTCACAGACATGTTTAATTTTTGGTCAATCACAAACGTACAAAAGAAACCATACCTTCGAATGCCTACTTCGCACCCCTTTACGTGTGATTTACTACTGCAGGTTTCCAAACACTCTTGTTGGAAACATTGTCAATAGAAAATGCACATATGGCTACCACAAATGCCTTCCAGACAGACAATCAATGGGGGTGGCCTTTGTGAATTGGGGTCCCCACGTGCGTCTATCCTTTCTGCTTTAGGTGCTGTCAACAGCATGAACCAATTTGCTTCTGTGTGCAGTTTCCACTCAATAAACATTGCATTTTCAGATTTGTAGTTCACAGGGCTGTCTATCTATGCGCACGTACTTCATTCTCGCAAAGGTGGGTGCTTCTTACACACAGAACATCCTGTGGTCTAGCGCTCTGTATCAGATGAAAGTACAGACTTATGGCAGGCTGCCATTGGCTGAGAGTAAACAGGAATTCAGCTGTGCACTTGCTCCCGGCTGGAAGGATTAGTTAGCGGTGCCGCCCTATGAGAAATTCCCACGTTTCACAATTACCACTACACTAAACAATTACTGTTTTCCTTGATGGCAGCAAATTAAAGGAATGCGTACAGGGGACTAAAACAGAACGAACAATTCTATTTAAATTCATGTGGATGACATATTTTTGTAATTTCCTTCTCTGAACTCCATCTTTGTATATGCATTTTTTTCCAGAACAAAAAAACATGTTAGAGCTTATCTTTCAAATTCATTTGTATGCAGGCCCAGATTTTCTATGATTTTGATCAAGGTTTGCTTCACTTTTGTGGCACATTCCAATGCGAAAAATCTTGTTTTGCGTGTTTTAGTAAATACAAAGTACCGTAACGCAGCACATAGCGCTACTTTTCATCACTTTGTGTCGGGTAAGCAGGCAGGGCCGGACTGGGAACCAAAACCGGCCCTGGCAAAGTGCTCGGCCACCCTCCCCCCTCCCCACTGGGGGGGGGGGGGGGGGGGGGGGGGGGCTGTGGGTTGGAGGTCCCGCCGAGCACTGTGCTAGGGCCGGTTTACGGCCGATTTTGTTGCAGGGCTGATTTTGCAGCTATGCTGCAAAAAACGGCCCTGTATCAAAATCGGCCCCCAGGGGCTCAAAACCGGCCCCCACCCTTGCGGCGCACCGGGGGATTGCCCGGTGCCCGCTATGGCCAGTCCGGGCCTGTAAGCAGGTAGTCTGGTGGTGCATGGGTGATCTCTTTCATCTTACCATGTTTTTGACACAAACCCAGATTTACAAAGAACTATAAACGTTGTGCACAAATGGTGGGCGTACCGGGCAGACGTGTAACGAGGAGAAATACCTTTATTTCTCCTTGTTAGTTCCTCTTTCCATGTGGGCAGCACAGCACACATAGAAAGAGCAATATACTTCCAAGGATTGTTTTTGTAAAGGAAAGTGTTTCTTCCAGCACAAAAACAGTCCTGTCTGTAACGCAGGTAACATTTCACCATTCAAGAGTACCAGAGTGCCTGCATCGGAGCCAGTAAGCACACAATGCCCCAGTGCAAGGAGAGAACAGAAATGCACCATATCTTTGTGTATATATGGAGTATTCTGCTCTCTTCCTTTCATGCAACACAGCACAAGTTCACTTCCTGGGCTGCGCTCGGTGAAATAATCGTAAATTTGCCCCACAATGTTAGAAGGGGAATTTGCAGTAAGTGAAGGCGTTGAAAACAATGCAAAATGGTGTAAATGACGTTGTCCCTCAAGGAGTCATAACAGGGGGGGGGGAGCAACAGAGACACCTCTAGGTTGAAAACATTTCAGATCTACTAAGTCATAAACAGTAGCCTAGCACAGCTTTGTTAGGACCATCTGAAACATGCCAAGGGACAAGAGGCTATTGACCAACGCTTTCCTGCATAACGTGTAATTTCTGCGAAATTAGACTGCTTACCTTTATAATGAGATTTGTGCTGGATGGTGTGCCTCAAAATTAAACTCACACAAGACATGCATTCCTTTGTGCCGAGGAACAATGCAAAATCATGTTTAGCAATGTCCTCAATGGTGATTTTAGCTAGAGTATGGCCAATGGCAGCATAGAGGAGCAACACTATGCAAATATAACATTGCACTCTGTTTTCTGTATGTGCAACGCAATGCTGTAACATTTAGTCAATTTTGGCATCAGTCTTTTGGAAAAGAGAGAACATGTTCAGGCGCAAGTTACTGCAAATAAGGCATAATTTCCATGTTTGCAGTGTAAATTAATTGTTTTTTAAGACCTTATGGGGCATATTATCAAGGGGGTTTATTTCTGCTTTTTTGGCTTTAAAAGCCAAGAAAGCAGAGATAAAATGATCTCCCTATTACCTAGCTGTTGCTAACACCAGTTAGCGACAGCTAGTAGGAGATAGCGACCATCTTGGGCCCCACTTTGCATGTCAGTGATATTTATCACTAATGACACGCAAAGTGGGCGTGCCAAGATGTTAGCGACTGGAAACAGTCGCTAACATCGCTATCTCCTATTACCAACTTTTGCGCGAATATCTCCAAAAGCTAACACCTGCCCCTGAGCAGTTCTTAGCCATGTTATCCAATGGTAGGTGGATAACATGGCGAATATCGCTGACTTTTTAGCGATATTCATGCATTGCAGCCGATTTTTATCGCATTTGCGATAAACCTTGGTAATACCAAGGTTAGTCTGCGATAAAAATCGCCGCAACTCGGCGATAAATTTTTCACGCTAACCAAGCAATAGCGATAATTATCGCTATTGCTTGGTAATATGCCCCTATGTCTTTTAACACCAATACCTATTCTTTCGAACTTGAAGGTAGGCCATCACAATCTATCTATGCAGATATTTACAAATAAAGAAAATCACTTGTTCAGGAAAAGCATGATAATGTACATTTCAGGTTGCTAACTTATTTTCTGTTTTTCCGCTGTAGAAATATTTTCCTCATTGGAGAAAATCCATCTACTATAACCCTACCAATGTCGCCAGCTCATTCCATACTTACCCTGAAAAGTGGAATCCTCCTACCTTTGACAGGAGTACATCTGCAAACGTTGTCAGGGAGGGAAACTACCTGCTGGGGATTTGTGGATGCTCACAGGTTTGAGAATCTGTGAACAGCTTACCAGCTTTTGTAGTTGGAACCACGCTGAACTGGAAATCCACCAATGAAGGGGCAATTTCTGTTATGAATGTAAACCGATGGCCTTACTAATTCTGGGAATCAGAGACTTGGGTGGGCTCAGTGTGGAGCAGACCGCTTGTTTCAATGTTAGTGCACTGTCTAAAGCAAATACATTTAACTCAGAATTTCTCCAAGTGAATGCATGAAGTTCAAACAGCAATACTTGGCTAGAGAAAGAGGAGAATGTTTTCGAGCTGTGCAGTCTGAAAACCGTGCAGTAGGAGCATTTCGGAGGTAAATGTGCGTCATAAAGTGCAAACAAATGCTAAAACAGGCATTCTGCTCTGCACTGAGCTTGCATAACTTTTCATGAAACGGTCCCTGGAAAGCAAATTAACAGTGTAAACTGCACAGTGCATTTAGCTCTCATCAGAAAAAACACTATAGCATATGAGGCATGCGCACTGTTTCACAAAGTAGTCAATCAATTAATTATGAAAGGCATAAACTTTGTTTACACATTTGTGGAAGTTGCAGCTTTGTGCTCTGTCACCTGCATTTAACTACTATGCATGCATATTACCAGTCTTTCTTACATAGAGGGGCTGATTATGATGTCGGACAGACGTAAGGCCGCCCAACACCGTCTCTGTTCTTGGACTGACCGACCTCTTTTCAGCAGTCCCGACGCCTAATCAGGATGTGAGCGAACACTGTTTGGTCGCTATCCTACATTTCTCTGTGGGAG
The DNA here is from genome assembly GCF_964263255.1 of Lissotriton vulgaris. Classification (NCBI taxonomy): domain Eukaryota; kingdom Metazoa; phylum Chordata; class Amphibia; order Caudata; family Salamandridae; genus Lissotriton; species Lissotriton vulgaris. The sequence goes on along the minus strand of NC_141698.1, from coordinate 328,151,328 downwards.
CATGCTTTATGGCCGTAAACCGGTCGTAATACATGCTCCCATAGGGAAATGGGAGGTGCTGTTCATCCAGGATCAAAAGGGGAGCACCATAGGTGCCTCCTTGATCCCCAACCGGAGGCCACACACCAAAGGGGGCCCTGCTGGGAGCACCCAGAGACGCTTTCCGACATGGTTACCATGTTGGACGTGCCAGCATCGCCATTTGGGAAAAGGCGGTTCTGACTGGCTGATGGACTCCTTGAGTCTGTTGGAAGCCAGCCGGAATGACCAGCTGGTTTAGGTTCCGACTGCCAGGATTGTAATGCTGCGGTCGGAAACTAAACCCAGTGGCCTATTACGATGCGGCTCTGAAGGTTCCGACCATCAGAGCCTTTATATGCCGCATCGTAATCGTCCCCTAAATGTGTAAATTACATTAAGGGCCTTGTCTGTCAGAGCCCTGATTCACTTTTACACCACGTAAAGTGGTATAAGCGTTACACAGGGCTCTCATGAAGATCATGAAACCAAGCAAAGCCACCCTGCATGGCTTTGAGTGGCTGTATAAATCATGAGTAAGACAATGCAGCGCTAATTGCTGTGCGCCTTACTCTGTGCCCGGGAGGCGTGCCATGGGTGTTGCAGTGGATTTTCCAATGCAACACCCATGGAAGTTGATGCTGCCCTAGATGTACAAAAACATTTAAACCTGGGGAATCGTCAAATCTGTACGCCTCCCGAGGTGAGGTGTAACGAGGAAAAATAACTTAATTTCTTCTTGGTTTTTTTCACTTTCCATGTGTGCTGCATTCTGCAACACACTTAGAAACAGGAAAGCACATTTTAGGATTGTTTTTGTGCAGGAAGGTGCGTCACAACGCATTGGTAGCATACAGTGCAATCTTGACCTTTCACTTTGGCGTAGGCCAGCGCAGCAGGGTGCCTTGCTGCACTGCCCTCTGTCAAAATGCCATAAATGAGTCCGTAAATGTGTAAGTGGATAGTGTTCACGTATATTGGTAAATTGCACCTTTTCCCTAACCCTATGATTGCTATGTATGAAACGTCTACATATCATTTGCGACGGGGTAAAGAATGTTAGCAACTCCCACATTTGTCCCATAAATCAACTTTTCCCCATATATTATATCTGTCGCAAAAATATTTTATAAATCCTAGATTGATTACTGCTCTTCAGCATTATGTTGCACTAACAGGTCCAGGTGCAGTTTGCTGTGAGTTGAGGTTTTGAGTTTGCCAAGGGCATTTCTAAACATTTGTAAATGTCCTCAAACATTATCAGTGTGGCCAAATTTCTCTTGCATGTCAGAGACCATCCCAAGACGCCTACCACTTTATGCAAACACACAATATTGGATTTGCATAGATTATGCAATTGTGAACTATATTACAAAACTGTGGCATTTAGTTATCTCATTATTTTTTGCCTATCAATGTATTTCTTATCTGATATACTTTACACACAATTTCCGACTTCCTCCTTGCCTTAAACGATTTATGGCAACGAAAAAGCTTGTGGGATGGTTAGAAAAAAAAAGCCATTTTTAAATAGTTTTTCCTGATTTGTCTCTCTTGACAATGGAAGCTGGCGATCTATTGTGAAGGCGGCACAGAGACTGCCTCTCCTTCTGACCCAGAAGAACTCGCTTTTCGACTTTCTAATGCTTGGAAGTATGCAAAGAAACTCTAGGCGCTTGTTTGTTTTTGCTGAGCGCCTCCCTGTTTGCCCGATTACCGCCCATTAAGAACCGGACCCGACACTTTTTTCAAAGCATATCTTCATTATCACAAAGTTGTTGAACTCACTGAAGATAAGGACATTTCTGTCCCTGTTGCACTGCACTATGGACTCGCCATTCGCTCATTCTTCTGCCTAACAGCTATTAAAACACAGAGAAAGACTTTTGAGAAAGGTGAGAGATTTTGCAATCGCAGTATTAATCAGAGGTTGGACTGAATTGACATTTTTGTGTCATACATTTTTATAGTGTTATTTCACTGGTGTGAAAGTCACATGCAGCAGCAGTGTGACACCGAAGGGTTAGGTTTCTTCCTAGTTAATCCTATTTGTATTTCGCGTTTAGTTGCAAGTGGCTTAATGACTTTAAGTTGGTTTACCTTTTAGTCTGCAGAAAAAGCAAATATTTATGCAAAGACCTAATGGCCCTGGCGTTTCATAATCCACCCAATTTCTGCTGCAAAATGTCGCCTGAATTGTGCACCTGAGAGTTTTTCAGAATTTTCTTTGTGCTGATTAATAAATATTCCCAGAAGAAGGGCATTGGTGCTTGAGTGGCCTTGATGTTTTACCTGCATTAAAGATTGGGGTCCTTATTTATAAAAGGCCTCTTGGAGAAACAGGAAGCAGTAGTGCTTAATGTGCATCAAATGGGCGGAGATCTCGCCCCTCCTATATTTTAACACCCCAAGTGGTGGAGATCTCGGTACATTTAATTATAGCATTTAGTATTGAATGTGGAGGGACAATGGGACGGAAGGGAAAATAGTTCCTGCAAACTGGGTGGGGATTAGATCAATAAAAGCAGGGTTTTAGGGAGGGGTGTTCTAATAAAAACACAAACCATCGGAAGAGTAAGACAATTCCTGTTTACAAAAAACACTTCTAATTTTACTACAGAACATTAGAAATTCACAGACAATACTAAAGGTTAAAGTAACAGTATATTTTGGTGACAATATGAATGACAATGTAACTTTTTAAACGTACAAAACCACAGAAAATCTCCAGTTATAGTTATTTGTGGTAATTGTAACTCGTGCCCTAAGGTAACTATACACCACGCTCTCGCTATGCACTGTTTATTACCCCATATATTACATCCCTCATAACATCCTCAATGACGTCATTGATAAGATCACAGCAACATTTTGCAATGAAATTATTAATAGGAGAACCGTGCAGGAATGGAGAAAGGATACCCTCTTTTTCTTAGCCCCATCTTGGCGAATCACCCCGGAACTTTCCAGGAGGGTGCTGAGGTGGAAGAACATTTTTTTTAAAGAATTGATAAACAGCGCCAAAGTTGTTAGGAAAACAAAAATGATTTTCCAATGGAAACATGATCCTAATTATAACTACCCAGCAGCTAGTGAGATAGAGAACGTGAGAGAGAGAGAGAGAGAAAGAGAGAGAGAGAGAGAGAGAGAGAGAGAGAGAGAGAGAGAGAGAGAGAGAGAGAGAGAGAGAGAGAGAGAGATTAAATAGATGTGTATATAACAACACTGTTTAGTATTGGCTAAAACTGCCTTTGAGTGGTTGTCTGGCACCATAAATCACAAGTCCAAAAGCTTTGAGGTTTGTTTGTAAATGTCACCAGAACCTGTGAAAACAATATACAAGTATATTGCACTTGGTAATCTCTATTGTAAGTTGCATAATGTGCAGATTTCCTTAAAAAAAATTCTATTTCAAATGGATAATAATCATACTGTCAGACAATGGTGCACCAACCTTTGCATGTTAGGCTGCATATTTAGATAACTTTTCCACATTATTTGGTTCTTAATGGTGTATAACCATAGTAGCCTCACAATGTGAAAGCTCTGCAGAGTGGTTTGGGGTTATCATTATCTAAACATGTAATATGTATGACTTCAAGTGTGTATGTGTGTGTATGTAATCACTGAAAAAAAGGTGCGTAGTTTGAGTAGAAATAAGACAAAATTAACATTGAAAAACCAAAAAACACTGACATCCACCACATTTAGTTTACTGAGCTAACTATAATTTGCATCCCCGCCAGCCCTGTAATACCCTCATACTATTCAGCCATTGCCTTTATTATATGTACATTGTATGGCTGTTTTTAATTGGTTTCTAAAAAAGATGTTTAATTTGTGACACTTGATGTATGAAATATACTGACATAGAAAGGCAAAGGAGGTGGTTAAAATAAAAGACAAACACCTATGTCATTCTAGAAAAACAGTGTTTTTTAATGATTTTTGTAAGTGATTTTTATATTTATTGCTACAATATAATAAATAACATACATATTCGCATATATTTGGGTTCAGTATTATGATTCTATAGATTGATTGAGGAATGATGAGTGAGAGAAGTGAGGATTGTAATAAGAATTAGATATTGGTATGTGGGGGACATTTTTGTAATTATACCCATTGGGGAAACAGCCTTTACAACATGGGATGAGCCACGCTTCCAGCTTCCCCACAAGAGGAACCATGCTTGCCTTAACCATGCATATGCCTTAACCATGCACATGCATGGTTAAGGCAGTGCGCGGTCTAGATATGCGGATGGGTGGGCACAGGAAGAGGAAGGACCGGGAGAGGACTTGGTCTGCTAAGTGGGGCTAGATTTTGGGGGGGCTGAGGGGTTGGTTTTTAGGGGATCGGGGAGTCTGGTTGTTTATAGGGCTGGGGGTTGGTTTTCCGGCTCAGAGCAGAGGTGGTTGGGGTAGTTTTCAGGGGTGGGGGTCAGTTTTTAGGGCTGGGATCGGGGTCGTTTTTAGGACATGGTGGGCAGTTTTTAGGGCTTCGGGCGGGACGGGTAAGGGACAGTTTTCAGGATTGGGGAAGTTATAGGGCTCAGGGTGGGGTGGGTTGGGATCAGGGAAGGTTTAGGACTTGCGGGCGATTTTTAGGGCTCAGGGAAGGGACAGTTTTCAAGGCTGGGGGCAGTTTTAGGGCTTAACGATGGGTCTGGGGTTGGGGTAGTTTTGAATATGTGAAGCAGGTTTTCGGGCTCTAGGTGGAGGGGCTGGGATGTGATCTTTACCATACATATTCCGTTACCAATCATGCCTTTACCATGAAATTGCTTGGTAAAGGCATGTGTGGTAATGGCATGCATGGTAAAGGATTGCATTGTTAAGACACATTTTTTGTTTGGGCGGCGTTGTAGAGGCACACATGGTTTAGCCATGTGTGACTCAGTCATACAACGACCTGTTGCCTTGCTTTACTCTTTTTTGTACTTCATATCCGATCTGAGGGTGTCTTTGCTGCAGGTGGCCCAAGAGCCACATAAAGGTTGTGAGCTTGCCAGCCAGATATTGAAGAACGGGTGGGCTTGCCAGAACATAATCTCTGACACACTCAGTGTTTTATTTGAGCTGGTAGTTTCTGGTGCTCTGCACCTGCACATAATTGTTGAATTCGTTTTTTATGACAGTCTGCCACAAGGTGGCTCCGTAAACCTAATTTAGAGATCAGCACAACAGCTGTTTATTAATTCAATATACATAAAAAATGGCTAACACATGTCACCTGAGTAATTCTTATAGCGTTGGGGCCTGGAACAATGTAAAATGTCACATTTGTAGGAATGTGATGGTTAGCAGTACTGTTGATACGTTATACAACCGTTTCAACGCAACTTTTACAACGCATACGTTTTCAACGCACACCATTACAACGCAGGATCCTTTACAACGAATGCCTTTACAACGCAAGACATTACATAGCAGATGCTATTACAACGCATGCCATTACAACGTAAGTATAGGTAAGTATATCATATTATTTAAACAAAATAAATTAAATAAATTAATTTAAGTAATTATATATAGTTTTGGGTTATGGTGTACAGGGGTATTATTAGAGTTCAGGGCTGGGTTTGGGTTATGGGGTACAGGCGTATTTTTAGGGTTCAGGGCTAGGTTTGGGTTATGGGGTACAGGGGTATTTTTAGGGTTCAGGGCTAGGTTAGGGTTATGAGGTACAGGGGTATTTTTAGGGTTCAGGGCTGGGTTTGGGTTATGGGGTACAGGGGTATTTTTAGGGTTCAGGGCTAGGCTTGGGTTATGGGGTACAGAGGTATTTTTAGGCTTTAGGGCTAGGTTTGGGTTATGCGGTACAGGGGTATTTTTAGGGTTTTAGGCTTTAGGGCTAGGTTTGGGTTATGGGGTACAGGGGTATTTTTAGGGTTCAGGGCTAGGTTTGGGTTATGAGGTACAGGGGTATTTTTAGGCTTTAGGGGTAGGTTTGGGTTATGGGGTACAGGGGTATTTTTAGGGTTCAGGGCCAGGTTTGGGTTATGGGGTACAGCGGTATTTTTAGGGTTCAGGGCTAGGTTTGGGTTATGGGGTACAGGGGTATTTTTAGGGTTCAGGGCTGGGTTTGGGTTTTACACTAACTGGTTTTTGTATATTATTTTTAAACACCTACACTATTTTAAATATATATATATACATATATTAACAAATATATTAATAAAACATTAATTTAATAAATAAAATGAAGTAAATATTTATTAATTACATTTGTTAAAAAAATGATATACTCACCTAGACTTACCTTGTATGGCATGTGTTGTAAAGGCATTCATTGTAAAGGATCCTGCGTTGTAAAAAATGCGTTGTAATGGTGTGCGTTGAAAAAGTATGCGTTGTAACGTCATACATCCCTGTTGATACTGCCTTTGGCAGTGCTGGCATGAAAAATCAGCTGAAGTGGCCTCCTGACAAGAGCCCTGGCACTTTTTTATTTAAAAACTAAGCACTGGACACTCTCCCTTTCTGTCTCCCTTTCGGATTGTGCGACTCACACCCAGTGCCTGAAAAAGTGCTCTAGTTGTGAACTCTCATCAAGTAAGAAAAGCCTTGCTCTAAGGCTTAAAGTTAGAATTTTCTCAAATTGTTATGTTAGGCTCCATATGTGAGATTGTCCTTGAAGAGCTAAGACTCACATTCATTGAAAGAGATTGTGATCCCAGGGTGAGGCTCATACACAGGAAGGAAATTATTCTCCCAGTTGAGATACTGCTGATGTTTATGGCATTTCTTACGGCTTTGCTGATTTCAGTTTTATGACCTATAATGCACGGTTCCTGTAAGGATCTTATCAGATAGAAGAGGTATTCTCATCCATGCGGTCCTTCTCTAGCTTAGTTTCATGTGACATAGCTTTAACATGTTTCTAGATTATGCTTACTCACCATAATGTTTTTAACAATCCTCAGCAAGTGTATGAAGTAGCTGTAATGAAACATACTTTATAAAACTATAAAATAATGAACTAAATCATTCAGGGAATCCCCAACATTTTCATAAGCCGTAAATAAATGAAGATAATATTCTGAATTAAGAGCGATTACTGGAGCTTGGTATCGGCACCAGATCGCCAGATAGTGTAATCATATTTATTAAGGCCTATAGAAATGTAAACTTTGAGATTAATGTTTGTGGAAGAGATCCAAATGTTGCCAGTAGACTTAAATGAGTATTGCAACTGCTGGGAAATTCTGTAAGAAGTTTGAGGGGCCTATTACAAGTTCACCAGCGGGTTTACTCAGGAGTACGAGGCAGGGGGTACAGCTTTGTCTGATTCTAAGTGACATGGAGTTACCACACTTGAAATAACTAGATGCAAGGGTCTATACGGATGCCTCTCCACTCACCCCACTTTGTAAAACGTCTAGGATTCTGGGGCAGCAGCAGTGAGCACAGAGGCATAGCAGGTGAGGGGGTGGTGGTCTGCCCCGGCGGCATCAGATTGGGGCGGCGGCCTTCCCCCTTACCTGCGGCCACCACGTAAATCCCCAGGACCCCCTCCTCACACCTGTGGTCTTAACTGTGGGTAAGCACCCCCTCCGCTCTTACATGCCACTGCCGGCAAATGCAGGGACTGCCACGGGCAGCACATGGGCTAGCTCCTCCACTGACTGAGCAGTGGTGCAGGCCTTTTCCCACTTGACCCAGTCCCACAGCATCCCTAGAGCTGCACTGACACACCTTTCATCCTACTCACATTTAACACATTCTTTTGTGCCGGTTGTATATATGTGAGTATAAAAGAATCCAGTAAATCTAGATCCACCAGGTTATTCCCCATTCATGGGACTATATCGTCTAGTGGCTGGATTTGGGAGTGAGAAACCGGTTGAGGTTGGTACTTCCTGTCACGGTACCTACCTATCTTAAATGTGGTCCACTGCGAATGAGGACCTTAAAGGTGAAAATATGTCCCAGAACTGAAACTAGGCCCAGGATGCTCTGAATTTTTGAAAAAGAAAATAGCAGCATGATGCTAGGGATATGAATAAACACATTCGGAAAAGAGAACAATGTTAAAGGATTTGCAACTTAGCTGCCACTTCTCACTAATCTTGATCAATATGTTAATAAGTAACCAGTAAGCCACTGATCAAAAGGTACAGTGCAATCAGAGTTGGGTTTCCTGTAGAAGACTGACTGTACACTCATACTGTTCCTTGAACCATCAGACGCTAACAATTTCAAAATTCAAAGGTCCTCATATCCACGGGCATAAGAACGGCTGCCGGTTGTGCATGGGACGAAATCTTTATACATGCAGATGCACAGAGTGTAATATGCAATTAATACCGTTGCTCAGTGTGGCGAAGGAAAAGGCATCATGAGGATACAGGAGGTAAAGCTGCCATTTCACACCAACAAAGGAACTACATTTTATTTTATTTATTTATTTATTTATTTATTTTTTATTATAATTTTTTTACCCTGCAAATATGGTTAAGACCTTGGCGGTTTCCATGTGAATAGTTTTTTTTAATAGTTTAACTGAACCCATGATGCCAGTGGCCAAACTCACTCTGTGAGATGTCACAATTAACAGAGTTGTTTCGCTATGTACAGTCATTGTAACTTGCAATCTGGGAGGCACTAACGGCGTTTTTGCCACGTGAACTTCACTGTACTTTGGTAATAAATGTTGCGTGCATTTATTAGTAGAGGCGCTCTAAATAACTTATTTTAGGATGTCCTTTCACCGGCATGGCATTTATGTTGTGTTACGTAATGTTACGTGACTGCAACTCTCTGCGTTGTAAAGCTGATGCCTCCAGCGGGGGCTGGGCCTTGTGCCTGTGGTCCTGTGCTTGGTTGAGGGTCAATGGACGGGCGTCCCAAACAACATATGGGAATCATTGCACACAGATGCCTATCTCAGTCATAACACCTACGTGTCTCCTTGGTTTCATGGCACGTCTGTCTGACATGAGGATTTACATCTGTGCAGATCATGGCAGTGACATTGGAAACAACACATTTATAGCACTGAACATCCACAGTTACTGTAGAGCAGCTGTTACCGCGTGGAATCTATTGTGTTTCTTGTTACCCTGGCAGTTAGCAGAGTCTCCTCATAAATATATGAAGTGAGATTAACCCGCCTATCATTCCATCTTTTCAGTTCTCCTTTTGATGCAGTTATCTTTTGCTGGCTATCTTTGTGATGTAAGCCGGTTGTTACTAAGCATCATCATAGTTGAGTTAAAATATATAACCATTGGTGTGATTCAGATAATGCATGCACCGCATCATCAAAGCCTTCCTTTGTGGGCCCCAAATCAGGAATTGTCACCACATTTGTGCTAAAAAAAAAGTGCTTTATCTATCGCGTGAACTATTTCTCTGAAGTTAAGCAGTGCAATTCCCAAGAGAGGGATGCAACTTCCAACATTTAGTTCGAGTCAGAAACTACATAGGTTTACTGTCCTGCGAAGGGTTATTAGTGTTCAGAAATGAATGGCGCACAACATGTAATGGTTGGGTAGTTACGCAAAGGATAAAGTTGTTTGGTGCAGCTTGGTCAGAGAAAACCCTGAGAACTCTGAAACCAAAGGGTGAGGAGGCTAACCCTTGTGTTTGAATGAACCGACAGGTCAAGCGCACACAACAGATGTACTGATTGAGTAATCCAGGTAAAGTGATTCAAGGATAAGATCACACACGAATGTTCTTTCTATTTCTGTTTTAATAGGTATGTGAATGGACCTCTTATTCAAGGGGATCCATGCAGAAAAGGTTTCTTTCTGCATGGATCCCCTTGAATAAGAGGTCCATTCACATACCTATTAAAACAGAAATAGAAAGAACATTCGTGTGTGATCTTATCCTTGAATCACTTTACCTGGATTACTCAATCAGTACATCTGTTGTGTGCGCTTGACCTGTCGGTTCATAGAAACTACATAGGAACATAGCAATGATGTGGTCAGCCTTATTTATTATTCAAAATCTTGATCACCTACATTAATGACATCCCATTTTACAATACAAATCTTCAGCTGCCATGTTTTGCAAATAATCGCTTTGTCAAGTTTTGGGGCCTAAGTACGAGTCTGGCGGTCCACGGGCGGACAGACTTGAAGGGAAGGGATGGGGCGGTCTTCTGACCGCCATATTGCGACCAGGGCGGTTTGGCCACCCTGTGACCGCCACAACCACCAGGGAGCAGAGATCCCAAGGGTGGTGCGGTGGTCTTGAGGCCACAATATGGTTGACGGGACCGCTGTGGTCCCGCCACGCATATTACAAGTTTCCTCTCTGCCACAGTTTTCATGGTGGCGAGCCCACCATGAGAACCGTGGCAGAGAGGAAATAAAGGGGGCCCCGTTCCCTCAGGACCATGGGGTGCATGCAGGGGGGCACATGTTGTGCCCCGCTGTGTGCATGCACTCTAGTACCTGCAAGCATAGACTGCAGCAGTGCATGCTGTGTGATACTTATTTTGACATTCCCATTGCGGTGCCTATTTCATAGGCACTGCCCTGGGAAAGCCAAAGAAAAACCAGCCAGACAGGGGAAATCTCCTAATCTGGCGGGCTGATCAACCACAGGTTTGGCTGTGCGGGAGCCAGTGGTTCCACTCCAGCACTGCCAAGCTCATAATAAGGCCCTAAATGCGAAAACACAGCTTAATTGTTTATCTGTTGTCATAGAGCATCATCTTTGCCATTTGAGCACATTCACTACTTAGACACAGACATTTTCAAAGACCATCACAGCTATAAAGCAACATGTTAGGGGTAGCACCTTCTTCAGCAGCACAGTCTATTCATGAAGTGCTGTTGACACCCAGGATATGTCTCTGTGTGAACAAAGGTGTATAGGTACCAGAGTGAGAAGCACCATCAAAGTCTAGATTTAACGCACAACCTTTAATTAAAAACTTATATTTGATCCATGTATCATTCAAATCAAGGCTTTAAGTGGGATGAAAAAAGTGAGGGGTCCCTAAAACGAGTGGGGCCTACATAATTAAGGATGCAGCTTACATATGCACTAAAATTTCCATCCATTTGCATAGAATCACAACTGCAGCTGGCATACGTGAACATTGCTCTATGCTCTTTGCACCGAGGCCAAGGATTGGGTTACCATGTATTCTGAACACCTTTTGGCCCATTGATAGGCACTGAGAGAAAGTCACAGTGCTTTCAGAAACAACTCATTTGTGCCCGTTATAAACTTTTGGATGCAACTCTGATAGACTACAGGTCTTTTTAACACACTCTTGCCATACTCAGCATCTGTTGCTTATCATGTCACCTGTCCTGGGTCGTTTAGTGCAGCAACATTTAGAAAAGAAATGCACATCATTATCTAAAAAAAAATAAGGAAGGTTTAACCTATCGTAATGAACAAATGATGGAATTCCGTCATCCCTACAAATGACGGAATTCCGTCATCCCTACAAATGACGGAATTCCTCATGCGTTTTTCACGCATGCCTTAGGAACTCCGTCATTTGTAGGGATGCATCTTTAGTACACGTTTGTTCTGAACACAAGTTGTTTTAATGACTTGCCTTAGGGAAGCGCTGGATATTGGAATTGTTTAATTTACTATTCCAACTCCAGTCGGCGCAACTGTAGGGAAGGTGTTGGACTTTAATTCCAACACCACTCCACCATTGCGCCCCCGTCGTTGTAACGACGTGTGTGCAGAACGATTGCATGCTAAAGACGCATTCATCCTACCAGCGCTGAGAAGGCACAGAGCATGACTGAGACTTCATCGAAAAGGATTTTTCCCAATTGTAACACCATCTTGCTGATTAATACACCCAGTAGATAGTGTGAACTTAATAGCAAAAGCTTTTCCTCTCCATTCGTCTTTTGTCTAATGCTCCACACACTCCTTACTGATCCAAACACCAAAATCCCCATAAATGTCTAATGGAAAGAGCCCCATGATGGAAAAAGCTCTATGAGGGAGGAAACACCTTCTTCTCTGCTATCCACATCATCAACTCTTTGGACCTCCCAGGAATGCAGGATCTGCCTCTTCGATTGAATTCTAGTGAGCCTTCCATTGGGAGGTATCATTATTCCAGAATCATGCAGCTAGGTGGATAACATATCTAAAGAATTCAGATTATATCAATCCCAGTTTATTTGCATTAGATTGGTTTTCGATGCCATTTGCATTGGAATACAATGCATACTTAACAGGACTGTCTAGACATCCCCTACAAGGTATATAGGGATTCATTGAGTGTTTGGAAGAGTGGTAGAAATTCCATAAACCATTGTTACTTGTAGCCCAACAAACCTGAAGTCCCTCTACTCCTATTAGGATCAGGGAAAGCAGAGGCATACCTTTGGTGAAGAACCCCCTGGCTCTCCAATTTGTACCGCTTGTCCCACTGGTCCACCCGCCTGATTACTACTGGATCACAGTGACGGTCACCTCACCCTTCCGGCAGTGTTGTCACTCCTCTACCCCGCCTTTGGCCCCTATAAGATGCATGGTGGTTATGGGGATGTTAAAGGTTTAATATCCCCCCACATGCAGTGAAAAGTTTTCTGCAATTTAGGGCCATTTTTCTTTTTGTTCAGAGGAACAATTACTCACTTTGATAGATGGCACCCGCTTGGCAAACCTTCAGCGCTGTGAATGAAGCCCCTGCTGGTGTGGATCTCTTTTCAGCCTGCCATGAAGGTAATAATTGCTTATTAAGAAGGACCCTCTTCTACCAGGGTGGTGGAGGTCAAGAGTCAAGACCCCTGTCCCCCTAGCAGACTGAATGATGTCAACCAGGATCTTGCAGACCGGATGAGCATCTGCCAGGAATTTAACAAGACCAATAATCGTTTTGCCCTAATTATAAAATAGGAAATTTGTTTATGGGGAAAAACCTACTAATAACATTTGCCAGCCACATGCCGTGGAGTGATGTGTACAAAGTTTGAGGTGTCAAAATGGGCAGGTGGTGGGGAAAGTTTATACGACATGTCAGTGTAGTGTTCTAGACTTTGTCAAAACTGAGCATCTATTTTTCCAAATAAGTTTAATTGTATTAGCTGCCTCTCATAATAAATTAGCAAGGCTGAAAATCTAATAACAGTCCTCCACAGTGAGAGTATACTCCATGTAGAACTGAAAAAGAGGTCACTCAAATAGTTGTATTCCTTAGATGCCGTGATCCGTTGTCACAAAGTGCTGCTCTTATCTTCTCAATCCGGCAAAAAAACATGGCGCCCACGCAGCATTCAGCTGTGGTTACAAAGCAACTGCCTGTCCGATAGATGCAATGTGGGCTCATAGATCTTGCCTGGCAGGATTTTGAAGCCTTATGAAGGTTTGTAAAAATTGTGATCTCAGCTTGCTTCCAATAAAACAGCTTTTTTCTCAAAGCGGGGAGCTACCCATTCCGTCTGTCCATGCAGCTCCACTTTCATTACTAATGCACAGAACTGCGACCACTAAAAGTAAGACAAAAACATTTGCCACTTGTTGTTAAGATCTGGTATGTGTTTGGATCAAAGGCGGAGCGGCATCTCCCCACTGCACTGTGAGTAGTTCAAAAAGGAAAAATAAAATGATAATAAGGCAATGTTATTATTATTTCATTTTTCTGTCCAGACTCAGCTGGTTTACATTTTAAGTGTGGGGCTGCACTGTCACAAGACTAGGGGGAGGAGGGGTGGGCTCTTTCTTAAGTGTGCATGACGGTTTGGCTGTCCGTCAAACTGTCATGCGCACTTAGCATGTTCTCCACCTGACTACATTGCACAGCCTGGGTGGGGAACATGTACAGGCTCCCAATCCCTGTCTGAGCCCTGAACTATGGCACTCAGACCAATGACAACGCTGCTGTCATGCTGGTGACCGCAGCATCATGATGGACATAGGGAGTCAGAGAGCTTGTGTACTTCCTGTTTCTAGTGTCGGCCGAAGAAGACCGTGAGGAGGCGGCTGGCCTGCAAATAAGTGATTTTATTTTTATCCCCCTGGCCCATCACCCCTGCTGAATAGCTGCTGCCACCAATATAAAGCAAGAAGCACCGGCTCTATCAGCACTCTCAGCACCATCTGTCACTTGCCAACATTATTTTATTTCTTTCACTACTGATTTGTTGTCCATCACAAAGGTGAATTCCTTGTTCATCAACTCTCTCCTTCCCACAGTTCCATTGCTAGTATTAAGAAGTCACAGCAACGGGTGATTCCTCCTCATGTCTTAATCTCACAGTGATCATCAGGTCACTTATAGCAAATAAATTGCCTCTGCAAACATATCTCAACAATTCTAATAAAGAATACCATGAGGAAAAATGCAAGAGCTGTTGACCTGACAAGGGAAGAGAAATACCACATGCTCACTATACAACTGGCTCCTACTCTAGTGTAAAGCAAAAATACCTATAATCTTGAGCCCAGCTGTAAACTAAAGTATGTAAGATTTAGTCTCAATTGGAAGGCTATTGAAATCCAAAGTGCCTGTTATCAAAGAACTGATGTTTATGTGGCTATAAGGAAGAAACAATAGAACATATTTGTATGTCCGGGTGAACTATCTGTGATGCTTTCGCTTACTTGCCAGAGACCCTCCATTTATTGGGAAATTAAAAACTATATATGTATAGTTATATATGTGAACAAGCTCCCTTGTGGAGCGAAAGGCGTCATCTGTATTGAATAAACCGTCTTCCCTGCTCACCCATTTGAGGATTTATTGTTCTTTTGGCTCTACTTCACTGCTTTGCGTGTGGCTCTGGAGTTCCAGACCTACTAGGTTCCGCCATTCATTGACGGGACAAGGACTGCTTTCGTTATCTATACTACTATTATAAAGAGAGAACTTGCACCTTTTGGCCAGGTAAACTCGGGAACCACAGCGCCAATCTACACACCCGATACATCTATGAAAATGTCAGGGTGTGTAGATGGACATAGGCTATATAAATTAAAAAAAAAAGTAAATTAAAAAAATTAAGTTTGTAAACAAAGTAGTCCCCTGAAAGTAGCGCCGGCCGGGACCTAGCGCTGGCGGCTACGCGACGTGTGTGATGACGAAGGAGGAGGGCGGTGCAGTGAGGAGCGGCGGCACAGGTAAGGAAAGGGAAAGTGAGACTGTGTGATGCAGGGGGAGGCAAGAAGGAGGCAGCAGTAAATGAAAATGTCGGAGTGCGAGTGAGTCGGGGCGGGAGGGGGGCCCGAGTGAGTCGGGGGCGGGAGGGGGGCGCGAGTGAGTCGGGGCGGGAGGGGGGCATGAGTGAGTCGGGGTGGGAGGGAGTCTATGCGGGAGGGGGTCGGGCGTGAGCGGGTGTACTGCCCCCAGCACCTTTCTGCCCCAGGCAACGCTGGGGCGGGCTGCTAGAATATATATATATATACACACATTTATATTATATTATATTATATTATATTATATTATATTATATTATATTATATTATATTATATTATATTATATTATATTATATTATATTATATTTTACAATAAAGACATACACTCAAACATGCATTGCCAGTACCACTGGGAAAAACAGGAAGGCGTTGTTGCATTTTTTATAATCCCCTGCCCACCATTTGGCACAACAGTTCCCGTAGAGGTCAAACCCCAAGCTCTTTATGCATCAGAAAATATTTCTACGACCCATTTCATGGGTCCATCTCCATCTACGTCGTGACTCTACCAAAACCCAGGTCAGTATGTCTTGTCTCACTTTCTTGTTAATTCTTCTTCAATGGCATGGCTTATTTATTCCTCTCATTTCCACTGCAATCTGACTACAACAGGCTGGTCCTAGCATCCGCTTTGAAGGCAAGGTTCAAGTGCCCCAGTGTCACTTGCATTTCTCAGTTTGCATTTGCTCCTGCCTGCTGCTTCACTCACCAGCGTTATCAGAGTCACCGGTTTGTTGTCTGGCAGTCTGAACACCATGGCCAAAGTGTCCAGTTCTATGCCTAGAAATGTCACCATTGTTGCCGGCCCCTCTGCTCTTCCTCGGGTGAATGAAGCCCCCAGTTCCAGTGTAACTGTTTTCATCGTCATCATCTGTCTTGTGCATTCACGTTGCCCTCCCGGCCCACCTACAATCAAAACGTCATCTAGAAAGTACAAAACATGATCTGTCCTCACTAATCACCTTCCCATCCATTCCAGGAAACAACTGAAGCTTTCAGAAAATGTGCATGCTACTGAGCACGCCATGACATGACCTTTTCTATAAAGAGCTCGCCATCAAATTGTATTTCCAGAAGTGGAACATCTTTATCGGTAGCAGCCTGAAAACTGACTGTATGCCCATTTATCCATTTTCAGCTTCCATCCCGGAGTTCTGACCAAATCTTTCACTTCACCATTGCACATGTAGAAAACTGATCATTCTTTTTCTTTGACCAAATTTCTCTTTGGCCAAGACCGATGGCAAATTAGCCTGAATTCTCCTTTTGTCTTCTTTGGGACATCTCATTATTCACATATCATCAAGGTCAGGGTGGGCACCTCGGAAAAGTGGCCGAGCATTCTGCCTGCTCACATCTATTTTCTCAATTTTCCCAGCAATACAACCTCCACCCACTTTACAGATCTCAAATTGACAGACCAGCGTCTGAAACACGGATCAGTTTATGGCATCCTGAATCCTGTTTCAGAGCTCTTCCTCAAGTTCTCAGCTGTTGCTCTATTTAGGTATTGGGGTAGCCACAGAGCCAATGCTTCCAACCTTACTAGTTACTTGGCCTTTTCCGATGTTTCCATTTGCACCTCCGCTACCACTGACACCATAGTTTCATCCTTGTTCTGCAAAACATTACACCAGTGAGTGCCTACCTCTCACACTTGAACTCTTATGGTAACCTGAAACAGCTCCCTTTGTTAAATTTTCAGCATACTCTGCCTGATCCATTGTTACACTGGGCCCCACTCCTCCCAGGGCTGGACGGCATTGAAAGGGAACAGTAATCTATAAATGGCCAGCATTGTTCTGGTCCACGTCATGTACTGTAATCACAATTCCTGATCTTCCTCTACCCATGATTTTGTAAGGTCCCTCTCATCTGAGCTATTCTGCTGACATTTTCTGTGACTGTCTAATGATGTACATATTAATAAATAGTGGCAGCCTACTTTCTGAAAAAGATTTGACAGAAAATGCTGCAGTAATTTGTGAATGCTGCAATCAATGTCTCATTGGAGGACACCCATAGCATCTTCTGCTTTAGATCCCTCAATGCTCTGCATCTCCCTGTGTAGCAGTTTAAAGATTTCCACCTATCACTAGCCCAAATCTTCTCTTTTCTACTAGCAGCAAATGCCCCCCAAAGGGCCTGCTATTCCCATATATAGTCTTGTTGTGTCGTGTCTGCTTCCTCCATGCTTCCTCTGCCAGTACCTCTCTTTATTCAATTGGCCTGTGTCCCCTCAATCCCTGACTGCTCTGTGTGTTTTTATGTTATGACCATGATGCCTGTCACTCCATCTACTAAGGTCCATTTGTTTTGCATGTGCCGCTCCATCTTGTCTGTCCCCTCTCTCTTTCTACAACTCCATCCTCCTTTCCAAGAATTTGTCCGAAGACTCCCACCAATTCATGTGTAACATTTCAAATTTTCAAATTCACTTGCCCCTCTTGCCCTGCTCCTGTTGCCTTCCACCTTGTCCCTACTCTCTCTTCCCACATTGCTCACCATTCCCCTGACTTCTCACTTTTAGTGTCTGTGACTTGGGTGTGTAGGGTTGCCATCCACCTTGGTCTCTTGTTGCCTGTATCCCACTTCTTGGTATCTCGCCCCTTGACAATTTATCTGTTCCCTTCTATGCCTATTTTATGTCTGCCATGGGCTGCAGCTCCAAGGCCGCCTCCCTACATTTCCTCTCCGTGTTCCTCCCATCATTGATGCCAGCCTCTGTCTATGACCCTCACCTGCCACTCTTGTGACCAGCTGTTCACCATCATCCTCAGTCATGCTCTCCTTCTTTGTTGAGGCTTCCTTGCGCAACTCCACAAATTCAATGCCCCTCACCATGCAGCCCCTCTGCTATCCCTTTCCATTCCACTAATTATAAGCCCTTAGTCCTTTGCTCTGGGATTCTGGCCTGCCCTCGGGATTTTAGCCCCCATCAGTGATCCTGCCTTTTTTCTCCCTTGCACCACCTGCCCCCACATCTGTTCATCACCGATCTTCCCTTAGCTTTCATTGCTTAGGTCCTTATCTCTTCAAGAGGTGGGGGTTGCCCCTGACCAGCTGCTGTTTCCTAGCTTACTGGGGCCACAGCTCTATACCACCCCCACCTACAGCCCTGGTCAGTCTATTCCCTCCAGATAAGTTTCTTAGATGTCCTTTGGTTGCACTCTCCTGTAGAGATGCACAGCCTTCCATTTGGCCGGGCCACCTGTGCCATGGTGCAGCTTCCTTCTTGCCACCTGGCTGCTACTGCACTGTCTCATCCCCTTATTCCCCTGCTGTTATTGGGCTGCCATTAGCCATGAATGTTGCAATGTTCTGGCGTTCCCCTTCTACCGGCCTGGCGATTTCTACTTGGGGACCTTCTCGCAAGTGTCTCTCTTTCTGCTTCCATTCTACATTCTTGCCTCTTGGGAAACCCAGGTCCTTCAAATGTGGGATCCGGCCTGCTCTTCCCTTAAACAAGTGCATTATTCTGTGAGGAGGCTCATCTCTACACTTTCTAAGGCCAAGCCCTCTACCCACCAGAGACTGGTCTTCACCCTGTGTCTCTTTTTCTTCGTGAACCTAATGGTACTACCCTACTTTTTCACTAATGAGGTGGGCATCACGCAGGCCCTCCCGCCGTGAATGCCGCACTTTTTGGCCTGCTAATTTTTGCTTGCACCACAGAGCCCCCTCCCTGGCATCTGACCGTGACAAGCAGCATCTCATCGGTGGCGTGCAGAGCAGCGTCTGTGGGTACAGGCACTAGAGCCAAAGGACTTTTCCGACCCATTGTGAAGAAATAGGTTACTTCTTCACTGATGAATTTGACAAAATCTACTAAACATTTGACTCACAATCCCCAAAAGATGAGCTCTGCTGGAACAGGTACTCACATGAGAGAATTTGAAAGGCTCTAGGAGGAACAGGTTAAGAAGCTGATGGCAGAGGTCAAGTCTGGTTTTCCACTCGACCCCTGTTCCCACTTCATTTTTAGGTCGAGTCTAGGCAGTGCCCATGTGCTGTATGCAAGGCCTGTTGTTATTTCCTCTATCGGGTTTTGGCATGCCCAGAATTGCCATTTGTTTGTTGTTGTGCCATTTAGAAATACACGGTTTTTATTGGTGCATTGGGTCTGATTCTACCGCCTTTGCGTGCTTGGGTCATGCCCAGGAGATTTCACTCATTGTTTGCTTGCGTTGGCCATCCCTATACATCCTTGGTTCCTTCTGGTCATCCCGATCAGTCGTTTTTATTTTGTAAGCTATCAATATCGTTTTAGGCTTTCAGGCCGTTTCACAGAGCAATGCTCTGTTCAGCACCTGCAAAGTGGCAATTTCTGTCTGGTAGATGTTGAGCTATGCCAATAGCTCTAACAAAAAAAAAATGCGAGACCTATTGCATTTCTAATGCTTGTTCTTGTCTAGCACCCATGCCAAGTCCTTATCTAACCCAAATCCTCAATCTCTCATTATCAAAGGCAGATTACTCTGACCTCTGGAAACAAGCATTAATACAACCATTGGCCAACAAATTGGAGATAGATGTGTCCATCCTTTCCAATTATTGACGCATACCATTGCTCTTCTATATGTCCAAGGTCTTGGAAAGACTAGTCAACACCCAGCTAACTGCCTTTCTGGATAATATCAGATCTGAATTGGATCAGGGCAAGGCCGCAGTCCTGATGCTACTCCATCTCTATGCTGAAACCGATTCTGTTTCCCATAGTTCGATGATAAAAAAACGTCATGAGATTGGACTTCATTCCAAAGCCCTACATGGTTTGGCTCCTTTTTAAGTAAATTAACAGTCTGTTCAGTTAAACGCCTTCAGATCACGCCCCTCCAAATCCAAATGTAGGGTCCCTCGGGGCTCCTCACTGAGCCATGCACTTCTTAATGCATATGTCTTGTCCCTCACGAAAGTTGTCAGAAAGTGGGGCTTTGAGATCTGCTCTTATGCTGACGACACCCAGTTTGTCATTTCAATAGAGGAGAGACATCTCAATAGCAGAGATATCCTGACTAGGTGTTTCTCTGAAGTAGAAAGCTGGACGATGGCTCACTGTCTGAATTTGAATACCTACTAAACAGAGATATTACTCTTTAGCGGGCCCACCGGATCTGAGGCTCTTCTTGGTGGGTTGCCAATTTGGGATCTGCACCCAGAGCCCAAGAAAGTGGCAAAAAATGTTGGCGTTCTAATCGATGATTTACTATCCATGCAGAAGAAGGCTGTTCCACTGGATTCCGGTTGACTGGTGAAGAACCATCATCCATTCTCTAATAACAAGTCGACTCGAATACAGAAATGCACTTTTATGTGGGAATAGCACACTACTTATTCACACGACTCAGGTTAATACAAATTGCTGCTGCCAAGCTTATCTGTAGACAGATATAGCTTGGCATCTGCCTGCCTAGAAACCCTTCACTGGCTGCCAATGTGCAAAAGAGCCAGTTTTAAACTCCACCGACACGCTCACAAGACACTATATAATTGCGGCCCTGCATTCTACAAGTAAAAGGGTAATTCTATAAACCAGAGCGAGACCTGAGATCACTGAACCTAGCACTGGACAAATTTAAGCGCATAAAACAGTCAGATCGGGCAGTGGCTCATTTTCCCACTTGCCAATTGCCCAATGGAATTTACTGCCCTTGGATCTCCGCCTTACCGGCAACCACTTCAGATTCAGAAAAAAACAAAAAGCCATTTTTTTAGAGATTAATTTTAGCGCATCAACTACCACAAAATGACAGACTGTCTCAGAAGGGCAAGTGGCGATCTGGCGCCGTGATATCTCCCGGGGATGAATGTAGCGCTATACAAATACCGTAAATAAATGAATAAATGGTGTTGAGGGTGAGTGCAACAAATCCTGTTGCGCATGCTCTTTAATGCATTGACTCACTTGCCCACGGGCGACTACCGTCATCCATCGCGTGCCCCTGTTGGTACCTCCCAAAGACACCACACAGAGTGGGTGCTTCCCTCCCCTCCTGTGGGGCCTTCCTTGCCCTATGAATGGAATTAACATTATGGAGGCAAATATAACAGGTATCTCAGGATTTATTGTTTACATATTTTCTCAAGTTCTGCCATGATTACAGACCTATCTTAGCATTTTAAAAGAGGTCAGCACATAGATCTGAAACATCTTACTGGACACTACTGTTGATAATTAAATATAATCGCCCAAACCTGAAGGATTCTAAATGCACTTTTTTAAGTGACTGTGACGTCAGTCTCTCGTGCTGACGAGTTCATTGCGTCAATGTCCAGTTTCTATGCACAGTGCACGTGGCAGTCCCATGTTCAGGATCCAACAGTGAGGCAGTTGAGGCTGACAGTTCTAGAAGGAAAGGCAAATACGTGGAATTTGACTAAAGAAGTCCTATAAAAATCACCAGTCTAATTTGCAGACTCTGGACTGGATAATGGAAATACGTGAAACAGGCTCCCAGCGCGTGCAAACACATAAAACAATCAATATAAAGGGCATGCAAAGTGCTTTGGTTTAACACCTTTAAACGTCATCGAGGCATGGACTTTGACACGGTAAATTTGGAAAAATGTATTATGAGATGCACATTTTACTGTGTTGTCTCATCCGCGTGAAGGTGTGGAGTGGCGAAACAAGCAGTATTTGTGGTAAAAAGCATTTCATTGTAACACATTAACCCAGGCTTTATATCCATTCTGAAAGAGAGTTGTGCTGCTCATTTGCAATTCAAATTATGCGGCATAATGAAGCAAATTATGTGGCAGGTTTTTTGTTGTTGCTATTTTACCATTTTAACACGCGGTCCTGCCACAGTTAAGGTTTCATCTCAGTACTTCTTGAACACTTCAATATACAGCCATTGAAACACAATTTCAGTCACCTTAGTAATAGGGCAGTAAAGTTATGGGGCAGGGTTCAAGGTATTGCAAGTGAATCCTTCATGTTATCAATGGGTACAGCATAAAATAGTATCACAGTTCCACCCCACTTCTTGGAGGGGTATCCTTTGGAATGCATCATCATTTATCATGTTCACCAAAAATGTTTCCTGAAATCTGAGTTTTAAAGTAAGGAATATGACTGAACCTCTTCCTTCTGTAGGGTTCTTCTGTATGTATTATACTTGACGTTATACAGTGCTTCATTAAAATGATGAAGTGCTGAATGTGGTCTGTATGGGAAGTATATTACTCAAACCCTATCGCAACCAGCATGGACCGATGAGTGTTGGAGAAAAGTGTGATAATAGATGCAGTCAAGCCTTTAGGTACCTCCCATTTTTTGGGTTGGAATGTATCATAAAATCTAAACCAATGGAAAAATGGGCATTAGGAACGCCCAGCGGTGCGACGCTTGGAAGATGCAATCTTGACTCAAGCGTGGTGTATATTCTGGAGTCTACACTGAAGCGGCATGGAGCAACCCACAGGAATGTGGATTAAGCAGCCAGTCATTATTGTTTTCATTCAGATCTGTACAGTGCATGACTACCTAACCAAGGGATTCCCAGCGCTACGCTACAATAGGGTACCCGAAACCGAGAACCAACTGCTATAGATGGCATGGATTAAAAGAGCCGGGTTTTGAGTTTCCTGCGAAAATCAGAGAGCAAGCGACACGCTCTTAATTCAACCAAGAGAGAATTCAAATTTTTTGGGCCTAAAAAAGAGAAGGCTCGACCTTCCTGTCGGCTGTATTAACTCTCGGAACAACTGCAAAGTCTGAGTTTCTAGAGCGTAAAGAATGACTAGGAGTATAAGGCATCACCAAAGCTCTTAAGTGAGAGGGACCAGAGTTCAAACCAGTGGAGATCGCGGAGAAGGTTAGTGTTGGAATAGAGCTTGGGACGATGCAGTACAAGTCTTACCACTGTGTTCTGCACTATTCGAAGACATCTAAGCAGATTCTTGATTACTCCGCAATACAAGATATTTCCCTTGTTGAGCCTCGAGATCACCAAGGCCTAAATGACAGTTCGTTGGGCCAAAAACAAAAGACACCCTAAGGTTTTTTTGAGTCATCTCAAAATGCCAAAGCAAGTAGCGTCAACTTTAGAGATCTGAAAACTCATAGAGAGACTCGTGTCCAGCCAAACACCTTGGTTTTAGACTAGGGGGCCAGGTACAAGTAGGGTGCTCATGAATCTGACTCAGAGCCTTGTGTCAGTCATAAACCACTTTGCGTGTTGCAAACGTGATCCAAGGTTCTCATATAAGTGCCCCTTATTCCTTTACAAATTAAGCACTGCTTCGAGGTATACTTTAGACACTCCAGTCTCCTAAAGGGACTTCATGTCCAGCCAGACCAGCAAATCTGCTGCCAGTTCCCATCTTCAGAACTCACTCACCCAAACCATCAGACCTCTAGCAAGGATAGGGGACCTCTCCAATTGCTTGGTTTCTAATGTACTGAAAGAGAAGTGTGAAAAGGACCTAAAACAGAGGTGGATAAACCATTGTTCACAATACCTCTAATCTCTGCTCCTTCTCGCATCTTTGGCACTGCTGTGACCTATGCTCTTTGTACTGACATCTTTATGAGCTCAAAGTCTGTTTCTATGGGAAATCCATTGTGTTAAACGAGTGACTTCACCTCTACCAATGCAGGCAAGCAGGAAGAAAAAAAGGAGAGGAGTGAGAGAGGAAAGGATAGGCAGGATAATAAAAACAAAACAGGGTTGTAGCAAATAAAGTGATATAACACAAGGGCAAGAGACAACTGCAGGAAAATAGAGAATGGCGAAGGTAAAACAACACATAGAGAAAAAAACAAGGGTCTGAAAAGCAAGGAGATAGAAAATGTAGAGCTAACAGGACATAATTAAAACTGTACAACACAAATAATAGAATACAAGTAAAGTTAAGAAAAGAGAGGAATAAGTGAACTTAAAAAAAAGAGTTAATGAGCTCGAAGGAGCAACTGCTGACAAAAGGGAACCAGAGCTAGAAAAGAGGAGTAAAGAAGAGTAAAGTACAAAATAGTTTTGTCAGGCTCTGTATGTAGCAGGCTAAAATATAGGTATAGGGAGTTAATGCACCAATTGCAGAGATCGGTGAAGCCTTCAGATCACAGGTTTTAAATCCAGTCAGAAGGCTACTTAATGCAGCTAAAGTACAGATAGACCAGCGTTCATCCTGGTCTGGCGGGGCCGGCTTTAGCGCTGGTGGTGCCTAATGCGACAGTCTTTTTTGGTGCCCCCCCATGACCTCCTTCTCCACAAATTCCCCCTCTACCACTCTCCAACAGTGCCCAGCACCTCTCCATTGCTGGTCTCTGACGTACATTTCATTTTTTAAGCGCTTAAGCTCTACTCACAGTTCTCTCACACTCAGTTTTGTGATCTGCATGGTACACGCTCTTTGCAGCAGGCACCTTATCCCTCTGCGCTACTTTATGATGAGTCAAAACTGCCATCAGACAAAATTCTGACCCCTCACCAGTTGTAAAATGAATCACCAGAGTTAGCTTGGCATTTTTATTGTTGCCTGACAACTGTTGTTTGCACAACAAAGTTCAGATGCATGTAAACCCATGTTATTTTTAAAGACTGCGCCCCTTCCAAAGTCAGTGCCAGGTGCAGCTGCACCAGTCTCACCACCCTAAAGTCGGCCCTCCCTGTGGGAGACGTAGGCCCTCATTATGAGTGATCTGATAATTGGTATACCGTTGCGTGTTGGCTGCTTGTAATGAGAGCCAAACTGTAATAACATTAAGAAAGGTCGGTGGGTCTGACCATCCCAAACTCTGACCACACTGAGCCCAGTCCTGACTCAATGCTCCCCCCAATTCTGGTGCATCTGTCCATCTAATAGACAGCCAGTGCTTTTAAATTGTCAGTGGACCGGAAGTCAAACTTTCTCGCCTACAGGTCTATGATTGTGAGCTGTTACCTGTACAGCACAATTTAATGCAAAGGCAGGGTACACTGTACTCAACCATACTGACCAAAATAATCAGAAAGTGGTCCCTCAGGGGGTACACTTCAATTACCATAGGTCGAAGATGCGAGGGGTTCACTACTGGCATAACTGTTCTATTGTCTTGTCCTGTATTGCAACAAATTACAATGCTTTCCTCCCCCTTACTTTCCCGGGCATGGTAGACAAGGACCTTTAGAAGGTAAGGTTAAAGTGCTTTCCTTCCTGGAACTTTATGGGCATTGCATGCTCAACACATTAAGATACTGAAGCAATAATGATATGCGCCTGAGGATGGTGCTTGGTCCATGCAGTTACAGGTTTGGCTTCTTCACTTTACATGCAGTAGTATTATGGATACTCCGCTGGGGATATTGCATTACTGAAGGGCGCGTTGCAGATACTAGTCTGAGCATGTTGGGCCATGGAGATTGCTGGCCTGAACATGGTGGGTTACATTCTGGACAATGGAGATTACTGGCCTGAAAATGGTGGGTTACATTCTGGACAATGGAGATTCCTGGCATGAACATGGAGCATTACATTGTGGGCCATGGAGATTGCTGGCCTGAACATGGTACGTTACATTCTGGACAATGGAGATTCCTGACCTGAACACGAAGCATTACATTGTGGGCCATGGAGATTACTGGCCTGAACATGGTGGGTTACATTCTGGACAATGGAGATTACTGGCCTGAACATGGTACATTACATTCTGGGCCATGGAGATTACTGGCCTGAACATGGTGGGTTACATTGTGGGCCATGGAGATTACTGGCCTGAACATGGTGGGTTACATTCTGGGCCATGGAGATTACTGGCCTGAACAGGGTGGGTTACATTGTGGGCCATGGAGATTACTGGCCTGAACATGGTGGGTTACATTGTGGGCCATGGAGATTACTGGCCTGAACATGGTGGGTTACATTGTGCACCATGGAGATTACTGGCCTGAACATGGTGGGTTACATTGTGGGCCA
Source organism: Lissotriton vulgaris (assembly GCF_964263255.1). Lineage (NCBI taxonomy): Eukaryota > Metazoa > Chordata > Amphibia > Caudata > Salamandridae > Lissotriton > Lissotriton vulgaris. Next base: position 328,125,267 of record NC_141698.1, on the reverse strand, counting down.
TGGAGATAACTGGCCTGAACATGGTGGGTTACATTGTGCGCCATGGAGATTACTGGCCTGAACATGGTGGGTTACATTGTGCGCCATGGAGATTACTGGCCTGAACATGGTGGGTTACATTGTGCGCCATGGAGATTACTGGCCAGAACATGGTGGGTTACATTGTGGGCCATGGAGATTACTGGCCTGAACATGGTGGGTTACATTGTGCACCATGGAGATTACTGGCCTGAACATGGTGGGTTACATTGTGCGCCATGGAGATTACTGGCCAGAACATGGTGGGTTACATTGTGGGCCATGGAGATTACTGGCCTGAACATGGTGGGTTACATTGTGCACCATGGAGATTACTGGCCTGAACATGGTGGGTTACATTCTGGGCCATGGAGATTACTTGCCTGAACATGGTGGGTTACATTCTGGGCCATAGAGATTACTGGCCTGAACTGGGCCCCTGGATCCTCTTAGTGGAAATCAATCAAATCCGATGCTGCAGAGCATCACTCAGTGGCCTCCAGGCCGCTCTCTGTCCCAAGTGGGACGCAGCCCAGGATGTGAGCCCTCAACAACACGGATCTCTCTGACTTCTCAGCTGCACTGCCTAAATAAAATAACAAGTTAGTCAACACAGTCAGCTGACTAGATGGGGGCAATGAGCATTGGGCAAGCCTCAGGCTAAGGCACACAGTCAAGTCACATAGCTCACAGCCGGAGGCCAGGGCGATGTTGTGCTCGCAACCAAATTATTAACTTGAGTGTTTACGTCGGTCGGTGTGCCACTACTGGCTCCAGCCCCACAGTCAGCAGCACAGGTGAGCCCTCAGCTCAGCTGCCTGGGTATAGTTAGTTTTAATAGTCTAGCTATCAGCACACTCAGGCAGTACTACCCGCTGACTGACTCGACAGCGGCATCACCGGACTGCATTGATTAGGCAAGCCTCAGGCTAAGGCCCTACAGCGCAGCAAGTGCTGTAATATCAAAATGTATGTCTTCGAGTGGCTCGTCCCTGAACTACATGGTGTGTGACCTGAGTCCAGACAGAATGAGACTCTCGCTGTCTCGCTGTGTGTGACTGCAGAGAACTTAGTTAGGCTGTGTATCAGGGCAGGCAGCTAATATAGATTGCGCGCTAAATTTATAAAGCAGATTTTAATACCAATCAGTGACATGATTAGTGTGCTCTCACAGTCTCACTTACTTATATTTGCAGCAAGGCAGAGGGTGGGCCAGCATGACAATTTGGTTTTTGGGCCACCTACAGACCTGGCAGAGTGGAGTAGCCACAACGAATCCTACCGCGGCAAACACGGTGCTCAGGCATGATTCTAGAGTCAGGCACACCACACAGCAGCAGCTGCACACAGTCAGGGCTGTGACTGCTGCTCATAAACTTTAGCAGCTGCCCGCCGTGGTTTGTGGGCTCCCATTTGCGCGAGACAATGATGTGCATTTTAAAAATTTCACTGCAAGACAATCTTTTATGTGAGACAATTATGTGCATTTTAAAAATTTCACTGCAAGACAATCTTTTATGTGAGACAATTGTGTGCATTTTTAAAAATTTCACTGCAAGACAATCTTTTATGTGAGACAATTGTGTGCATTTTTAAAAATTTCACTGCAAGACAATCTTATGTGAGACAATTGTGTGCATTTTCACAACGGCGGTGCAAGCAGCACTGCCATTTGCTGCAGTTCCACTCATCTGTCTACGCAGCCACGGGTGGCGGCAGAACGCAGCGACGTACTGCCCTAGTCGGCCGGGCTGTGATGTCAGGCTGTGCCAGTGGTGCCGCGCCGGGCGGGAATGCACTAAGGCTGTTAAAAAGAATACATTGTAGCAGCCTCACTGCTGTGCTCTGTGCTACTGGCAGCGCGTGCCAGGGCCGGCAAGTGATGTTCGCGGGAGCAGCCCCAGCAAAGGCCAGCTACACAGACGCGCACGCAAGCTCGCAGCCTGGAGTAGCCAGTAGTGCACTAGTTTAGCGCTTTATGTGCCAGCACAGAGAGTTTCATCTAATGCAAATGCATTTCAGTGCGGTGATTCGGAGCACCACACTGAAATGCGTTGACGTCACGCCTGATGCTTGATACTTGGCAGGACTGGACCTGGCTCATGAATATCAATGAGCCAGGTCCCTTGCAATCCATTTGGGAATCACAAACAGTGTCTGAGAGTCTGTTGTACATTTAGTTTGCGACTCGCTAACCATTGCAATTTGCGAGTCACAAAATGAAATGGTCGTACATGTGGCCCTATTTGAAGGTCGTTCTCATGGCATGGGGCTAGGTGGAAGCTATGTTAACTCGCAGAGTACCTCAAGTTGAAGTGTCTGTGAAAATAGACTGTTTAAGGATGGGGTTTCCAATGAAGGCTCAAACCTATTCCAGAGTGTCAGTTAAGAATCACAATGTAAATATACACCATTTAAATTCACTGTGTATAAATGTATTTTACGAGGTTATCATGAAAATATGGGATGAATCACGTCCCTTCTGGGCCTTAATTGGGCGCCCCTCGTCTAAGGCTTCTCCGGTAGCGTAACCTTATCTTTTGGTATTGGACTACTAAACACTGTTTACCTCTATTATCCCATTTAATCCCATGTCTGTATTCAGTGTGGCGTTATTCGCTCCACAGCAGTAGGAGAACGAGAAAAAGCACTTACTTTGAAAGGCTGCAGTGTCCACTTTCATTATGTCCTGAAAGTTTCATTGCTGAGAAGAGTAATCTTACTTTTCCTTTCACCTTTTAAGTTTATTGCCTCTGCTCCCAAAATAGCCGCGTTGAAGTCAGAAAGTCATATATGTTATTGATGTGAAAGCAATAAATGTCATGGCAGATGCATTAGCAGCAATGACCTGATTTACAGTTAAGAGACTCAATGTTTGTTACGAGTTTACTTAGGAAACGCATTTTGCAAGGCCCTTTCCTTTGTGACCTGAAAAATATGGCAATGCGATAAAACATATATGTGCAGTAAATATACGCAATGACTTCACTGTTTACTTAATATTTTGCTGGCTGCTGAAAATGTCACTCAAAGGGGAAAGTCTGTTCTCTTTTAGTACATTTCCTCATGTTAATGCCTGCTGACACCTAACACAATGTGCTCTCTCTTTTTCAACCATACATAATATACGGTTCTTCGAATAAGGGGGAATAACATTTTAAAAGCGTTTGAAACGTGCTCCTTTTGTGCTAAACAATTCTCAAACCCCAAGGTCCTCTTTCTATCAGATTTCTCACTGTTCATGGGACCCCTCGTACAATTCCTTGTCTAAGAATCTGTAAATGGGGATCTGTTCTTAACCATTCATCATCATTTTACCCAAACAATTACGACTTAGGACAAATTACTTTATCTGCCTCTCACCAAGTCCTTCAGCCTCAATTTGTTAATGTGTATGCATTGTAAATTCATGAAATCAAATTCACACTGGTCCTTATGAGTGGTCTGGAGCTGTGCCGCTGGGGATACCGCTTCCAAAGGCGAATCCTGTAGCCCCTGTGGTGCAAGGGGGGCTGGGGGGGAGTGGCAGCCCTCCGTGGGGTCCTCCAACCCTTGAAGGGACCCCATTCAGAAAAAAAGATCAATGATTATCTGTGACATACGGGCGACTCAGCAGCCCCTCTTTACATTTTGCAGGAGGGGGGGGTCACCATTTTGCGTATGCCGCTGACAGCTTCAGCTGATTCTGAGTGGACCCAGTTTTACCATTTGATTTTTGTACAAGGCTAATACACCCAGGGGCGACTCCTCCACTGAGACATAGGAGCGTCACCCCATTGCTTTTAGCACCGCAAAAAAAAGGGAAAACCCCGAAGGGACAAGGGGGCAAATGTGTACGAAGGAATTTAGCTTTCGTAAAATGTCCAAATGGCAAAATCTAACAATTTTAGCTGCAGCATAAAGTCCTCTAGACATGTAACAAATCCGAATTGTGATTCAGCAACAATTTGTGATTGAGCCTAAATGCCAAATTAGTATTTGGAGTGTTAATGACATCCCTTCCAAATGTTGATTTCTTATGGGATGCAAGAAAGTTTTACCAGCAACACAAATGTAGTGGTAACCCATTCGCAAATTGGAAAAGCTCCTCAAGAGACCCCTTCCCCTTTGTGAATGTACCACAAACTACCCTTAAAAACATTAATTACACTTGATATATATTTTTTAAACACATCCCATTTTTCTTTTAAGGAAAACAGACTGCATTAAAAAAATTGCTTTATTGAAAAGCAATCATAGACATTGTGGTCTGCTTACCACAGCAGGCTACCTTACCTGTGACGTCTGTGAACCATAGAGGGTTGCAATTTGTGACATAGCTCATTAATATTCATGGCTTAGGGCGAATTGTGACTCTCTACGATTCTGTATTTTGTGAAGAGGCCTATTAGCACATAGGACGGCTCACTAAACGCCACATTGATAGCAAAAATAGTGGTAGCAATTTGCAACAAATATTTTGCAACCTGTGTTTCTTACATCTGGCCCATTGTGCCATCCAGGTGTCATTGTTTCTGCCCTTCTCTCTTCTAGCACCCCAATTTGATGCAGCTAGACATTGTACAATGTGAGGACCTGTGTCACCAAGCATGATTTTCTTTGGAGCCTGAGTTAGTTTCTGAAACTTCTATTTCAGGAACAGTAACCATGCCACTTTTCAGAGCTTCACATACACCAGTTTTGGTTGCCACTAATATGTGTCAGAATATCAAATATCAGTAGAGGTGTTACATGGCAATATCCATTGCATTGTTGCTTTTGTTTACGTGTTGAGGTCAGTGCATTAATGGCCATACTTAGAGAGGAAAAGAATCCAGTTCACACATTGGTTGTATGCAGAGGTAAAGCACTTCATCTCTACATACCCTGTCAGTCACATCCAGAGCCAGGAGCAGCCAATGCGGTATTGCCACGCCCTTGGCTGACCAGGAGAGGTCTAATGGTTATGGGACATGTACATTTCCGATGAGCCCCATGTTATTGCAAAGTATTTTGATCTCAAGCAGTTTGTCAGTGCACCTGCGAGAAACTGTGTTCGCTGACACTGTGTGAGTAGAAGGAATCTTATGCTTTACAAGGATGTGTGGCGAAAGTGAAAAAAAGTACTAAAAGGGATAAATCCAGCCATTAGAAAAAGAGCTGACGAACCAATTGCCACCAGGGGCCAGGCAGGAGGTTTCCCTAAAGCCATCCAAATCATTGTATCAGAATGGACTGAGCTCACCTAGCTCTATGCAGAACTTTGTAGCAAAATACTGTAGCTCGTGGAAAAGCGCAAGAGTATCTACTCCATCACAGAGTCTCACCTTGCCCCATACGTCTCATCACATAAACTCTAGCATTAACACCAATGTTGTCATTGTTGACACTCTCCCCACCCCTGTATATTCCCAGCCTGATGTTGGCACTCATGGTTCACTTGGTTTTGACCTGGCCTTACAGTGGGGAGTTAACGAATGTACTCGTTAGTAGGGTGGACAGGTCCATTAGAGAGATGGTTGATGAAATATCAAAAGTTGAAATTGGTAAGGTATTAAGTGATCTCCTATTAGTGGAGGGGGTGACAAATTATGATGATCCCTCTTCAACTATAATGTCCTATTTGGGTAATGATGGAGATGACTGGTGTCAAAGGCTGAAGTGAACGCACAAAAAGATAAAAACAACCAATGGCTGTTGGACTTAGAAGGGGTTGACCACCAGGGTGGGGAGTTGGACAAATAGAGGGTCTTCATGGTGAAAGAGTGATGCATTCTAAATGTCCACTCCAACTATAGTCCTCCCCAGGTTAATGAGGTGCTCGCATCTGTCCTTTAATGTCCCCCCCTTCATCTCCCCGCAAGACGCACCAACTGAGAAACTCTTGGAGGGATCCAGCCATGCTGGCCTACACTCCCCTACTAGCAATTCAGAAACCCAGAATTCCTTAGGAGGCGCACTGGAGTCATTATTTCAGGGTATGCTGAAGGCATTAGTTTTTGATGACCACACAACAGCTCTTAGAGAGCATTAAGATTGTGCTTAACTCAGGCTGCACTGGCAGCAGGAGTAGCAAAATGGAACATAGCGCACCGGTGGGGGGCGACACGCCCCCCGCCAGTGGCGGAATGGGAGGCTGATCTAGGCTGGTATCAGAGAGCAGAGGAAGTAACCTACAAAAGCAGAGGGTGCACTAGAAAGTGTGAAAATAAATTGTCCCCTGGTGAATACAGAGGTATGTAGGGGTGGCTAGGATTTCTCTGACACATCGTTACAAACGTTGGATCATGAGATAAAGGAAACTCAGAGCGACTTGTGCACCATGCAGTGTGAAGAAGCTTCAAATGACTCTTGTGTTGTTATGAATTTCTGACCCCACCACACTGTAATGCAACATATATATTGACTACTGGTAAAGTGCATGTGAAATCGTTTCAGACTTGTAGTGTATGATGAGCCTGTTTAAGAAAAAGATTTATAAAAAAAATAAAAAAATAAAATAAGATTGTGCTTAATATTAACCCAAAGCTCCAGGTAAGAATGCAGGTTGATAAAATCTTATAGGTGGACCTCAGTGAAAACGTAAATTACCCTATTCATGCGCCTATAGCTAAAGGGAGTGGTAAGTATATCTTGGGACGGCCTAGTGTCATCTACCGCAGAAGTGAACTTTATGAGGAAATAGACCATGTCATACTTTCCGCACTTCACACATTTTACGTATGTTAGGACTGATCATTGTAAGCATACTGTAAGGAGGAGGCGGAAATTAACGAAAGTTTGTAAATTAAAAAATATCCTTCCTTACCGTGCGTAATTCCACAAAGGAAGCCTGCCTCAGTAAATTGGCAAATCAGCTGCTAAAATTGTCCTAAAAATTAAGGACTTTAAGGCCTCTAAGGCGATTTATTTTAAGTAAGTCAATCCAGTTTCTAAGATATAGTTAAGACAGACCCCCCTTGGCAGACGTAATAAGAGAATGAGTGTCTGAAAAACAAAAAACAATTCTGTAAGAAGAAATCTCAAGGAGAAAGCCATGACAGATTCTGAAATTGCAGATAGAAATTATTCAGTATCTTAAAGTTCAGTGGCTCACTCCTTGGAGTTCCTAGGAGCAGAATGTGCGTTTCCCTGCTTGTCTCAGGTTCCGGGAAGGTGACTGAGGCGTGTGATTCTTCATCTGCAAATAGGTATTAATCCCGGCTAGAGAATTTTTGGATATGAAAATAGAGTCTTGGAAAATAATGACTTTTTCATTTTGCCCTCTCAAAATGAAGCATTCAATTGTTCATTTTGTTGCTAGATTTTACTCTTTTTCAAGTGAAAGGAAAAATTCTTGGGCCCACTTTTTGTAAGGCAGGGTGTTAGATGATGTAGTTAAGAATTTCTTGTTACTTTATACGCCAAGCAGAAGTTTGATGTTGTGATCTCAAGTGCTAGCCACATTTTGCTCATCCAAAACCGGACGTTTTTAAAGTTCGTTGTGTATATTGAATATGGCATTACCATGAAATAAAAGCATATTTATGAAGGGAGTTTGAGGTGTTCTGGATGAATTTTAATCACGATGGTTGGATACATTTTGTGTATTTTAACTGATGAGATTGTTTTTTTGTGCTTTTCTATACTTTCGAGATGTTATTGTAATATGTATATTTCCTCAAGACATATGAAATTTCAAACTGTATTTTTATCCTTTTTAAATATTATTGTAAAGGGAATATTTCTTTAAGACATATTCTTGGAAATACATTTTACTACACAAAATGACTAAAGAACCATATACAATTAAATGTGAAGGGACCCAAAGTTTTGTCAGTAGCTATTTGCCTGCTGTGCCGAATGCTGAACTTGCAGAATACCAAGGCTGCCCACTCCTGAGTCCACCTCTTACTTCTTTCTACCATGACCCTACACGTATCTTTTATTTTCTAAGGCCTACAGGTTCTTTTTTGTCCCTGCTTTCTCTTTTACCCACTTTTTTCTTATTTTTCTCTTCCTCATTTCTTCTCCAATTTTCCGTGTTTCCCTCTCTTGATCTGGTTCAACGACTTAATAAAATAAGTCTTGTAATCCAAACGTAAGTAACAGTGCCCCCACTTATAACCACTGACACAAATTAAGTACGGAGGGAAACCTATTTACATGAGAAATGCTGTTGCATATTCTATAGGTTTAAAAGTCACTGGCTTAGCAGAAAGTATGTCTCTGTGGGAGAGTTCTCTTTCCTTTGTAAGTCATTTTAAAACAATGAGATCATTAAAATGAGCCTTGCAAATTACAATCAATCAAAACATAGAGGTCCCTGACCACGGCACTTCCAGTGTCATGTTGATATCATTGGAGCCTGCCATTTGTCTGGAATGTATAACTATTGTGAATTATAAATAACTCTTGCTAATGGCTCAGTCCAGAGACCCTGAAGGCTCAGATTGTGCCCTATGAGTAATTAAGAGCAGAATAGAAATGGTCATGTCTTCTGGTCCTGGGATACGTCTGTTAGCACCATATTTGTCAAGCCACTTTGCATGGCTTAATGTCGCTTTGTAAGTATGGTACCCTTTCACACAGATATCTGTGTGGCAGGGGCATGCAATGGGTGTTGCTGTGGGTGTTCCACCACAACACCCATTGCTTTTTGACGGTGCCCCAGATTTACAAGGATGTGTAAATCTGAGGCAGCGAAAAAAACCGAACGCCATGCAAAATCAGGTGCGGGATTGGCGGAAAACTTTTATTCCTCCTCGTTTTAGCTTTTTCTATGTGTGCTGCAGTTTTTCTATGTGTGCTGCATAGAAAGATTAAATGCCATTAATGATTGTTTTTGTGCAGGAAGGTGTCCCTTCTTGCACAAAAACAATAATTAAATAATGGTTATTTGCTACTTCTATGTGTGCTGCGTTACACACATAGAAGTAGAAAATCTCCATTATTTATTGTTTATGTGCAGGAAGTGACACCTTCCTGCACATGAACAAACATCACTGCAACAAAGGCACCCTTGCACTTTGGCTGCAAGGGTGTCTGTGTTGGCGCTAGGAAGCTATTTTTAGCAACAGCGCTTAGAAAAACAAAGGAGTGCGCAGTATTATTGTAAATATGGTGCATACCTGTGTTTTGGCAATTATGCAGCCCTGCAAAATGTGCCGCACCGCTGTACTGCACCATTTCCTTGTACATATGCCCCCAAGTTTAATGGACCATTAACGTTCAACTGAATGTGCTAAAAGAGAACATTTTTCTCAGGGCAGTGTATCGTGCCAAAATCCAGATAATGACCTGATAGTGGTTCTCTCATTGGATTATCTATTTCTGCTTTAACAGGTGGCAGGGCAGACATTGACTTTATCGACCACAGGGTGCCACTGCCGCAGGCATTGAGCGCGGTCGGTGCGCTGCCTTTGGGCGTGCGCTTGTTCGTAATCCAGTAAGATAGGTTAGCGTGTGAAGGGATAATTTTTGAAAAAACAGATAAATGTTGCTCTGGAATCAGTCGGTGGTAGTAGGTTTGCCAGATGGTGACTTGCGGACGCTCCCTCGTGAACACTTCACATGGTGCTCGCTGTAAATCAGGGGTCTCCAATTTTTGTGTAGTGAGTGCTACTTCTGGTCCGTGAAAATGGTTGTGAGCTACTAAATCCCAAGCAACTCGCGCATTTTTCCGAGCGACCTCCCCCGCCCAGTTTAATTGACGTTAAGCCTATTTCTTCAGAGCCCATGGGCCCCATACTGTGGTTTCCACACAATAACACTGAAAGAAACTACATTTTTCCCTTTTTTACATGTGCACTGCCTTCTGCAGCATAGTGAGACAAAAAGCTAAAGCACAAGCCACACAGTGACACAACAAAAGCACAAGCCTTGCAAGCGGAAGCCGATGCTTGTCGGAATGGGACAGAAAGGAGGCTCCTGCACCAAATTAAAAGAAGCCCCATAAGCTGGGTCAGGTGGCTTACTGCACTAAAGCTGCCACTGCAGGGGCCAGTGCTTGACCTCATGGTGACAGGTTTAAATCCAAGCAGGTCCACTCATCCTTTCATCCAGTTGAGGTCGATATAATGAATAGCCTTGAGTTGGGTAACAATAAACATCTGTTATTCAGCCCCAGGACACCTTCGGGTAATCGTGCGCTTTGCAACTAGACCTGTTATGTTATTAAATATAGGACAGGCAAATCATATAGCTAAAAAAAGTGGGCCACGTTTGCAAAATAAGTAAAACTGAGACATGTTGTAGGACGGTGTTTTTCAAGGTATGGAAGACTACTTGGCTATTTGTGTTTGCAGCAGGCAATGTTTGGTACTATCAGAAAAAATTACAATAAAAAGCAGCCCACCAGCCAATAAAATCGGCACACAAATAGCCAAAAACCCACAGACAAGCATTGGCACAGACCACCAACCAATAAAATCGTCACACAAACAGACCACAAAACAACCATACATAACATCCTGAGTGGCCACACGACACCATGGAACAGTCAAGGCCTCACTGTGGAGAGGCCAGAGCTGGGAAGCCACAGCTGCCTGGATTGTCGTGGTGTGGAAGTTAAATTTGCTCTGTAACTGGGTGCTGGCTTCTATGAGCAATACCTGGGCATCAGCATCTTCATTGATCGCAATGTGCACCGATGGCGCTGGCTGCGACACAGTTAGTGCCCAGATGTGCTGGCTGTGCAGCGCCTTCAGTCTCGGGATGCGCAGCAGAGATTCCATCACAGCACTGAAGTCTACTCTACGCCCCTTGAGTCCCTTCCATCAGTACGAGCAACACATCCCTCAGTATGGCTAGAATAGTGTGACCCCAGACCATGATGGAGAAGACGAGGAACATACAGATGGGATCCACAATTTTATACTCTGGCTTGAAGTAGATAACGTGAGAAGCCACCAGTACCCCAACGCTCTGCACCAGGTCCCCCACAACATGAATGAAGGCAGCTCGCACACTGGTGCTCTGCTCCTTCTCAGGGGTGGTCTTGTGCGAATGTTCATGTGATCCTTCCATAGGGCCATGGAACTCCCCATTATGATGTTAACTGTTCCTAATGGTGAGGTGATCAGTATATTATTCCCTGCCCACTCTCACCACGTGCTTCCGGTGCCCTCTCTCTCCCTGCCCGGCTCCATGCCCATGCTATCGCCCCCTGAACCCTGTCCCCTATTTCTGCTCTCTGCCCACCCTGCTCTCACTCCATGCTTCCGGTACCCCCTGCCTGTCCGGCTCTGTGCCACAACACCCTGCCTCTGTCCCACTCCCTACTCACTGCATACCCATGGCTAAGGTCCCTGCACCCTGCCCTGCTCACCACTGTCCTCTATCGCTGCACTCCCCCCTGTCCCTTGTTCTGCCCAACATGTCTGCCTTTCTGCCACTGCTCCCTGTCCCAACCCCTGCACTCTGTCCTGGCTCCCGGACACGCTCTCTGTTACTGCACCTTGCCCATGCTCCCTGCCCCTTCTCTAACCCTACACTGCCCTTATCCTGCCCTTGCTCCTGTCCTGAGCCCTGTTCACCGTCTCTGGCTCTCCCTCACTCTTTCCTTGCCCCCCTCTCTCCCGGTCTACGCCCTCAGTCTGTCGGTGACATCTCGACAATCTTCTCGTCGAACCCTCTGTCTCTCTCCATCCTCACTGTCTCTCCGCAGCCCCTCTCTCTCCTCCTGCCCCTACTGTCTCCCCCAGGCCCCTCTCCGCCCTGCCTCTCACGGTATCTCTGCGCCTCCACTGTCTCTCCGAGCCCCTCTCTTGTCTGCTCCTCACTGTCTCTTTCCGCCCCAACTGTCTCTCCCCAGCCCCTCTCTCTCTTGCTCCTCGCAGTCTCTTTCAGTCCAGCGGCCCCACTCTCTCTCTAACTCTCTTTCCAGCGCCCACGTCTCTCCCTGGCACCACTGTCTCTCCAGCGACCCCTCTTTTTCTCTCTCCGGCTCCTCTGTCTCTCCCCAGCCCCCTCTCTCTCTTTCTCTCCATTCCCTCTCTCATTCTTTCCAGCCCCTCTCTTTCTCGCCACCCCTCTCTCTCTTTCTCTCCATCGTCCATTCCCTCTCTCTCTTTCTTTCCAGCCCCCTCTCTTAACACCTCCTTCAATCTCGTAGTCACAAAACCAGAGATTATCAGCTCCACTGCCAAGTAAACCAGGACTCCGGTCACCACCCAGATGGCAAGAACTGAGAGCAAAGCCCCCAGCCGTTGGAAGTAGAGGAGATCTCCCTAGGACAGTTTGAATTCAGAAGAAGAAAGAGGTGCTCAGTGCCGGGGGGGGGGGGGGGGGGGTTCCTTGGGGCTGATCGACCGACTCCTCGCTATAGGGTGCAGACTTTGGGAGGTCAAGAGACGGCCACTCGATCTGAAAGTGCCTTTTAGGGACTGGATCTCAGGATAGCGCTGAGCCTGCAAAGGGAGCACCCAGTCATGCAGAAGAGCTGCTCTGTATTTTCATTGGGATTGATGCGTAGCATGAACTGAATCCTCACCACTCAACCGATTTTCTGTATATATTTTTTTGTTACCACATTAAACTGTATAACCCAGAGACATTATCAACACAAACAATTACAAATTAAGCTAGTCATACAGTACACGTTTGGAGTCTAATTTTTAAGCACGGCTCCGGGGATTTTCACCTCTTTAGAAACTCGCCTGGAGAGCTGTGGTGATGGCAGCCGATGACCCCCTCTGAACGGCGAGGGACGTAGACGGCTATGGAAAGTACTTTCAGCTTTTGTCCAGCTCTGCACCCCAAGCTTCCTGTGAGGGGCTCCAGGCGGGGGGAGGGAAGGGGTAACTGGACCTGTATTTTCCAGGAATGGCAAGGGTTGAAGGCGAGTTCGAGCAAGGAGAGGAGAGCTCTAAAAAAACAACTACACCTATAGTGAGCTGCCATAATGCATTAAGTAACAATAACTCTTCTGAATTAGCTCACCATCACCAGTGCAGAGCGCAGATACTTACCGATCTGCTACTCCACTCCGCCCACGATGAAAAGATCCATTTAAAGCGCAGTGCCCTCTGAAAAAGGCTGGTGGCGCGATTCCGGATTGTGACGGACTTCAGGAAGAACGTCATGTTCCTCTGCCCGCCCCGCCCCAGCCAAGCTCAGTTCAACCAATCTGAGCAGCTGGTTTTGGTGAGGGCGGGCAAACTCTAATGACAAACTTAAAAAGACAGTGAAGGGCTACAAAATGCATGCTGCAGCGCAGAACGATAGCTAAATTATTAGATGCCGGGCGAGCTACTACCAGGGGGTCGGCGAGCTACTGGTAGCTCGCGATCGACCTGTTGGAGACACCTGCTGTAAATCTTACTACCCCTTGCTTGCGTTTTTTTTTTTTTAGATGTCCTGGTACTGCAGAGAAGATGTTTTGTTATTGTCTACATTCATTTTGAAATTTGTATTACCTCCGAAACCACCTCTCAGTCACTCTGGGTTGCTATGTAATGTAATTGTGTGCATGTTGTGAGATATAATTTGATCTCTGCACACGACAGGTGAAGGGCAGAAAAGTGACAAGTAGATACCGTGCTGCCTACGGGGAGCAGACATATTTTCAGCAGCGATTAAGGGTTATATTGTTAAAAGTGGTAGTAGTAGGGATACTTTGTGACATTCAGAGTTTGTTTCGTATCACTTTATAAAAAAAAATTCTAATAAAAAATCGCATTTCTCAATACCTTTCCAAGCGAATAACGTATCCCTTCTCTCTATACCGTTTCTTCATGGGCCTCTTTTTTTAGTGCTATATTATCCTTATGTTACATGAAAAGCATTCTGCTGCCCTATTGCATCTGTCTGTCTACGTAAACTATGATCCATAAACATATAAATGCACAAAATATATGAATACATTATTTTATACAAATAATAAGTAAAGGAATAAGAGTTCAGTTAGATTGAAAAATATAGAACTGAAATTAAATACTAAAAGGCACAGCATTGAATGTCAATGGAAAAAAAACCTCTCAATTACCCTCTGAAGTCTGATCAGGACACAACCTCCTGTACTCTCAAGCCTTAAATTCAGGTATCCTAAAATTTCATTGACATTGTAAAAAGAGAGTGGGAGCAGACTGCCTCAAATCCCTTCACCCCAATGCATCATGATAAATGCATTTCAAGATAATACTTACTTTAGTGACAGTCTTTAGTTTTTCACCTTTATTGGTGCAGCCAGTGCTGTGTATCTCTTAACACGTTTCAGGATTGTTGTTCTTTTACAGCAGAGAGTAACATGCTCTTTTGGAGGTGCTGGAAATGCAGTCCAAAGTCTTCTAAGGTCTTTGTACCAACCACTGGGCACAGGTGCATCTTTGCCCAGCTCATCAGCTCATTAGCTCAATGGAGCCTTTTCAAACAAAAAGAGGGTGGGAGCTGCGCCCACATCCCAGTATTCAGTTCACCCCAGTGCATCATGGTAAATGCAGTGCATGATAGCATTTACTTCAGTGACAGTCTTTTGTTTTTCACCCTTGTTGGTGCAGCCAGTGCTGTGTATCTCTAGACACATGTTTCAGAATAGTTGTCCTTCTTCTGTAAAAGAGCAACACATTGTTTTGGGGCTGCTAGGAATGCAGTCCAAAGTCTTCTCGGGTCTGTATACCATTCACTGGGTTCAGGCGCATCATCACAGGCCGTCGGCTCATCAGATCAGGGGAGCCTGTTTAAAAGACTACCTTGAGCTCCCTTGAGCCAATGAGCTGAGAAGCTCCAACTACATGCACCAACTTTGGTGAAAAAACAACAGCAACTTAAAAGTAAGCGAACCTCATTTACCAGAACTCAATGGGGTGAACTATGCTGGTATGAGAGGCAGTGTGCTCCCTCCCCTCTTGTGTTTAAAAGGCTCCCTTGAGCCAACTAGCTGTCAAGCTCACCTGGGATGCACCTGTGTTCCTGTAGAGTGTTACTGTGACCTGTGAAGAAGGGCGGCATTTCAGCAACTCCAGGTGACTTTTCTCTTCCCTCTTCCATTTCTGCTTTCTACTGATGAAGGGCTGAACCCAGAAACATGTGTCTAGAGAAAACAGTACTACCTGCACTAACGTTGGTGAAAAATGGCAGCATCTTTAAAGTAAGCGTACTGCATTTACCAGAATGCAATGGGGTGAACTGTGTTGGGATGAGATGCCCTTGTCCATCAACATTGCGCAGTTAGATTGAAATTCGTGATTGAATCTGGTCAAGGTTTCCATCTTGAAACTTGGAAACGTTTTGGGGCAACCAGAACCATCTTGGAGTTTGTCTCAATGCAGAGCACAATAAAAGTTAAATATAAAGGTGAGGTCAATTTGACGATACATGGCATTTGGTGGAAAAAGCTCTGAGCCGATCCAAGGGAACAAATAGGCCGTTAAGTACTGACACCTGGATAAGTAGTCGGTATAGTCTTGGCCAAGAGATCCATGGCCATTATTACATACTTTTTTGGAGCTTTAATAGGTTCAATGGGACAAAGGTGAAGGCTCTATACATTGTCCATGACTAAACTTGACAACAAACCTCGGTTAAGACCTTATGTGTAAAAAGAGATTGAATTGTTTCAGCTATCTGAAGAGGTCACACCTTGGCAGGATAGGTAATCATGGCCCAATTAATTTCTGGAAATATACAGATGAATCTTTGGTCTAGCAAATGAGGCACGTGCATTACAATTATTTTAAGGCAAACAGGTTTCTTGAATTGTTTTAGCTTTAAAATTTGGCTTTGTCTTCTTTAAAACATTTGTATTCACCCTTAAATCTTCTTCTGTCTCCCAATCATCATGCCATTTACCTGAGACCCCGTGAATTGGTAATCAGTCTTCTCTAACCCTGAACCTTATTATACCTCTGGAGCTCAGACCTTCAAAAGTCACATTCTCCCAGTATGCAGCCTTTTGTCCCCAGGAGGGTTGCTCCCTGCAGACCAGGTCTGAAAACTAACAATGTTTAAAGCAGCAGTAGGAATAGTTCATTAAGTGCTCATCTGAGAGAGATTCCACCAGCACAGTAGGGAGATTAGCCTTTCTTATATTCCTTCCAGGCTAGATCCGATGTCCCAATGGTTCAAACTGAGGATTGTTGAAGAGGGCTAGCATGCAATTATTATTTGATGCTGAACCAATCCCTAAAGTAGTTCCACACTTTACATTCCCAATCAAATGACTGTGTGATGCAGTTTATTCTCTTTGATTGTGTCCAGTTGCACTAAACTAACCAAGAAACGTTGTGGAGCTAAAAATCCAGCATATTTTAGGACAGCTTTGGGCGTCATAGCATTTTCCTCTACTTCTCAAATATCCTCTTCACATTGAGCTCTTCAACCCAACCACTTCAAAGACGTCCAAACCTTCAGCTGCAATATCCAATATGTCACACAGAACAGAGGAGGCAGAGTCTAGACCTAACCCTTTCTGGTAGTGGGGGGTTTTCAATTACAGATTCCAGGGCAATTTGACAACACTTACCTAATGTGTGTACCTCATTCGATCTCTGGGCTCGCAGGTGCCATAGATATGGTAGTTAAGATTGTGAAGAGTTGAGGTCTTCTAGTTACACTTGTGAATTACCTCATTAATTTGCTCAAGGAGGGTGAAGCTCATGCAAAATATTGTGTAGCTCAATTTCAAAAGTAAGTGTAGCTAAACTTGCATATTTACCCCCCCCCCCCCCCAAAATAATGTAAAAGTTCCCATAAATGATATGCAAGCATTTGTAACTTATGCAAAATAGGTTTAAGGGTATCCTGAGTCAAAAACGACAGTGCTGTATACCTTGTGTTAAAAAATAACTTGAGATGCTGTCAAGTGTACTTGTTCGAAGTGAAAATGTCGTATGAGAGAAATGTTTTCTGCTTGAACCTGTCTTCATGACTCATTTCAGCCAGAATCTGTCCTTATTGTAAAAATGTATTTGAAATTCAAGATGGTGCAATTTCCTACATTTTGTGCAATATGCAAAATTGCACAAAATGCACATTTTGCAAACTTGACATACAAGTTTTTGAAATAGGCAATTTACATCTGAATTCAGAGTTGATAATCTCAGGCCAAGTTCAGACAGAAGTCAGAATTTCCAGTGGAAGAAAGTTTTTTGTTTTGCCAATAACGATGGTGTCATATGACGAATCTTCCAAAACCGTTCCCCAAAAAAGGTTCATTCACCTCAGTTTCTTCCTGTAAAGTTTTGGAGTGATCTGCCCAGTGAGGGTCAAGAAAAAGGGTGGGCCCATAGCTTTTTTTCCAAATGTGGTTTTCATAGGTAAATTCAAATAACAATACAGAAACAAATGTTTTTCAGAAATACACTAAAAGCTAGATATTTACCACAAAATAAGTGTTTTCCTGATTTCATGAACAGAGTAAAGTCCCTAAAATGCTGTTATTGAGGGTGATAGAATCCTCCAGTAGCTCCTGGTCCAGTCCTGTGGTTCTGGCACCAAAAGCTGCCCCACTGGGCACCATACCTAAATAAATGGTGGTTCTGTGTGGACTCTACAGGGCTCAACTCAGTTACAAAAACAGATGCTCATCCTATTGCCTGGGCTGATGAGCTGATTGACCTGTTAGGGGCTGCCCAGTAAGTCCCTTTGATCTTACGTCAGGATACTGGCAGATTGCACTAACAGAAGGTGTCAAGGAGAGGTCAGCCTCCTCCACTCCAGAGGGCCATTACCAATTTTATGTGATGCCCTTTGGATTCCATAATGCCCCCGCTACCTTCCAGAGTTTGTAGAGCCAGATGCTTGCTGGTATGGAGGGCTTCTCAGCTGCCTACCTGGATGACATAGCTGTGTACAGTAGCAGCTAGAAGATCATCTCCTTCAGCTCCAGAAAGTGCTCCAGGCTCTTCTACATATATGCATGACTATCAAGACCAGTAAGTTCCAGATGGGGCTTGGGTCTGTGATGTAACTGGGGCACCTGGTAGGCAGGGGTAAGGTGCAGCTTGTCCAGGCCAAGATAGAGACTATCATGGCCAGGAATTCCCCTCAAAACCCAGACTGAGGTCAGGGCATTCTTGGACCTCACTGGATGCTGCAGAAGGTGTGTCAAGGGATATAGCACCATTGTTGCCAACTTTGACAGAGCAGACTTCTAAGAAGCAGCCCAGAAATATGATTTGGACAGAGGAATGCCAAAAAGAATTTGACTCCCTGGAGGAGGCCATGTGCACAGTCCCTGACTTCTCCCAGGAGTTTATTGTTCAGAAAGGTGCCTCAGAACATGGAATAAGTGCAACTAAATGAAGAGGGCCTAAATAAACATGTAACCCTCATCTCCAGGTGGATACTCTTCAGGGAACAAAGGTGGCGTGCTAATGAAAGCGAAGTTTTTTTTTTTTTTTTTTTTGCGCAAGACCTTTATTGAAAATCAAGCATTTGACACAGCAAGAGCCTACAACCCGGAGGCCGGCTCGCTACGTTTATTCCATTAACCATCATTGTAATCCAGTGTTACACATATTCCAGAATATTGCAGAGTATCGCACGTATGGTTAATAGCTGGCATTCGAAACTGAGTCTCACTTTTTTCACTTTTTATAACAAGAACATTAAACCAACATTCCCCAATTCGGCCGTATCGTGTAATCCTAATGTACTACCCAGCAGTCGCGTCGATACACCTAGGGTCCCTCTCCCCCCGCCTCCATCTCACACCTGTCCCATCAGCACTCATGCCGTCCTGCAACCCATTCAGTCCGTGTGTGGAAGTTCCTCATTATCCTGCTGTGAGGTCAGATAATCTTCTAGATAAACCCATATGTTTTTTGGTCGTGACTTAGCTGGCATCAGTTCTTCGTAAGTTTGTAACTTGTCACGGCAGGTGGACATGTCATGTAACCATGTTTTTAACTTCGGCACTTTGCGACTATGCCAGCATTGTGCCACTTGTCTCTTAGCCAATAAGAGTGCTATCGCACAGAACTTCTTTTTCAAGGCTCTGAACTGCGGTACTATCCCCAATAAGCAGACTTTGGGTGTGCAGTGTACCTCCTCCTCCAGCATGATAGATAAAGTAGTAGTCACCTGCCCCCAGTATCCTCCCACCTTGGCGCAGTCCCACGCTAAGTGTGCAAAGTCCGCCCCCTCCCTGTTGCACCTTTTACATCTGTCCTCCTCTTGAAGCCCAAATTTAAACAATTTCTCTGGTGTGTAATATACTTGATGGAGGAATTTAAAGTGAATCAGCCTCAGATTACCATTCGGTGTGAGTATGTGTGTCAGAGCGCATGTGTTAGCCCATTCTTCATCAGATAATGGCGCGTCTAGTAGTGCATCCCACCGCCCTTTCGCTTTCAACACTTGTCCATCCAGTTCCAATTGTGCGGCTGAATACAGCCTAGACACCAGGTGTGATAAATCATTAGTTGTGATTAACAGTTGCAGTGGTGCAAGGCATTGCGGCTCTGAAGGGAACGTAGGGTAGTGCTCCCTGAGGGCTCTAGTGAGTCTGTAATACGTGAAGCGAAACATGGACGTTTGGTTATTTACATAACCCAGGTCGTCTAAGCCCACGAACTCCCCATCTCGGAACACGTCACCCATCCTATCGATACCGGCTTTGGCCAGTAGAGACATTCCGACGCTCTCCCCAGTTACCGAGAGCTCCTGGTGGTGGTGTAGCATCATGGCTGGTGCATATAGTGGGGTCTTGTGTGCTAGTTGCCCTAATTTATGCCAGGCTTTGACCGTGGTATCTACCGTGTTGATATCTCTAGCATGTAGCGGGGGGCAGGTGTGTGAGATGATTGCCGTGAGTGGAATAGGGTGTGTGTCGCTCTCCTCTATAGCGGTGTGGGTGAGGTAAGGAACTGCGTGATACCAATACGCCGCATATTGTGCCTGTGCGCACAAGTAATACAGGAGAAAGTCAGGTACCCCGAAGCCGCCTCTTGCAAGTGGAAGTTGCAGAGTCCGTAGATCCACACGTGCCTGTTTACCCGCCCAAATCAAGGTCCGCACCAAGGAGTTTATATGTCGGAAGATAGCCTGCGGCGGAGTGATAGGTATGTTGTTAAACAGGTATAACAGCTTGGGCAGTATGTTCATTTTAACAATCGCTATCCTGTCCGCCAATGAAAGGGGCAGACGTATCCAGCGTTGTACACTGTCCTCCAGTTTCGTCAGCACCACTCCGTAGTTTGCCCTGAGCACCTCATCCGGATCTCTGTGGTACATGACCCCTAGGTATAGTATAGGGTCCTGTTGCCAACCCAGCGGAAAGTCCACCACAAACTCAGAAGTGGTGTCCGTGAGGGGTATTATGGACGATTTGGACCAATTTATGGCTAGACCCGAATGTCCCCCGAACCTTATGTATTCCCTGAGTATGGCGTTCAAATGAGTCTCCGGGTCCCGGACGTATAGCAACATGTCATCTGCATATAAGGAGATGTGAAGTGGCCTGGCTATGAAGTGCAGTGCCGATTCCCTGTAGTTCTGTCGTATCAGACACGCCAAAGGTTCTAGTGCTAATGCAAATAATAGCGGCGAGAGTGGGCAGCCTTGCCGCGTCCCTCGCTCAATCGCAAATTGGTCCGAAATGTATCCATTAATTCTGACCCTAGCATGTGGTTTCGTGTAAAGCAGGGTGACCCATTGCACAAAACGTTTCGGGAACCCCATTCTATTGAGGACAGTGATCATATACCTCCATTCAATAGAGTCAAACGCCTTCGCCGCGTCTAGCATGACCGCTACAGCTTTGACTGAAGGTTGTAGATAGTGCGATAGTGCAAATAGTGTCCGGGTATTATGTGCTGTTGATCTGGTGGGCACAAATCCGGACTAATCCGGTAGTACCAGACTAGTCACCAGTGGTGATAGCCGCTTGGCTATAAGCTTAGCAAGAATTTTCGAGTCTACGTTGATTAAAGATAACGGTCGGTACGAGTCACACTCCTCCGGATCTTTAGGTGGTTTCAGAAGAGCGATAATCATGGCTTCGCGTAGCGTGGGGGGAAGTATGCCTTTCTCAAAGGAGGTGCCATACATATCTACTAAGTGTGGTGCTAGTATGTCTGCATATTGTTTGTAAAATTCCGGGGTGAACCCATTCGGGCCAGGCGCCTTGCCATTCGGAAGTGAGCCTATTATCTCTTTAACCTCATCCGCCGTGATAGGCCTTGCTAAGTACTCTCTGTGTGCATCTGATAGCCACCCTATCGCTACATCGTGCAGGTATGTGTAGGTGTCATCCGCCGGAGCAGTGGGTTGGGATTTGTATAGGGAACCAAATGAATTCACAAAGCATTTCAGTATGTCATTAGCATGGGTTTGTGCGTCGCCCTCCTCGTTCTTTACCCTAAGTATCGTTGTCTGGCCTCGACCTGTGCAGATCTTCCTAGCCAACACAGCCCCCGGCCGACCTCCTTCCCCAAAAGCTCTAGCCACATGCGTGCGGTTTAAATATTTCATTTCAGAGTCTAGAAAGGTCTCGTGTTCTGTGTGTATTTCGCGAAGCTTGGCCAGGTGCGTGATATCCTGAGTGGATTCATATAGGGATTCCAGGTCTCTCATTTGCTGTTCGCATCTGCGTATCTGAGTTCTGATATCCTTCAGAACCCCTACTGTGGTGCCTATACAGACCCCTCTTATCGTGGCCTTGAATGCTTCCCAGAGGATGCCAGGATCATCAGTCGATGGGGCATTAAGGTCAAAGTAATCTCTAATCGCCCTCAGAATCGTGTCGGCATAAATGGCATCAGTCAGAGCACGTGCGTTAAAGCGCCATTGGAAAGGGGGGGGTGTGTATCGTGGAACGTCCAGCTGTAGTAGGACAGGATTGTGATCAGACAGCGTGCGAGGGAGCACCTGCAGGTGTCTCACCCATAGTGCCAGATCAGAGGAGCCTAGCCAGTAGTCCAATCTTGACCAGCTGTTGTGGGAAGCATTAACGTGCGTGGCCCCAGGCGCGTCAGTGTACCTCAATCTCCAAAGATCCGCCATACCCAGATCCTTCATCATGTGTCCCACCATTGTGCGTGAGTGCTTGTGCTGTTCCACCGAATTGGTTGACCGGTCTAAACCATCACAGAGTGTCACGTTCCAATCCCCACCACATAATATATGTGTGCTATTGTGTTCCTGTAGGTGTCCCCATACCTCCCTGAAGAAATCCGGGGCATCTGTGTTAGGACCGTATATATTCAGCAATGTAACTTTCTGCCCCCTCAATGTACCTGAAACCATTAAAAACCTGCCTTCAGGGTCCTGTGTGACTGAGTGACTCACAAAACCCACCCCTCGTTTCACCAGAATGATCACCCCTCTAGAGTAAGAAGAGTACGAGGCCCTGAAAACCTCCTCCGCCCATCTTGCCCCCAGGTGTGCTTGTGAGTGTGGGGCCAAGTGAGATTCCTGTAGGAATGCTATATCCACATTCCACCTCGTCAGGCTTGCAAAAATCTGTCGTATTTTACGCGGCTGTGAGAACCCTCTAATGTTCCAGGTTAGTATGTTTAAACTGCGTCTACCCACTTCCCTAGTCCCCATCAATTACCAATGACATAATGCATGAGCGTTCAATACAAGTCAATCGCATAAGGATCAGGAGCATTTCCCTATTAGGTGCTCCAGTCGTTCCAGCAGTAGCGGGGACCAACTCGGAATCAGTACAAAAAGACATTACACATTCTGTCGGCCTAACAGTACAATCATACATCCCGCCCCCCCAATACCCACCCACTCCAGCAACCCCAACCTGCCGAAGCCATTCCTGTCCAGTGCACCAATGCAGAACTCCCATAAACAGTAACATAGTGCCAGAACCAAACT
The DNA here is from genome assembly GCF_964263255.1 of Lissotriton vulgaris. Lineage (NCBI taxonomy): Eukaryota > Metazoa > Chordata > Amphibia > Caudata > Salamandridae > Lissotriton > Lissotriton vulgaris. Next base: position 328,102,518 of record NC_141698.1, on the reverse strand, counting down.
CTTATTGGGTAATACCCTTGTAGAGGTCCGCCAGGGGCACAACTCACCACCTGGTGTACAGGTGTGGGCGATGCTAAAGAAGCTGTAAGAAGCGCAGTTCAGGTGTATACCCGCCGTCCCCCTCTCCCCCACCCCCCGAACAACCAACAACCAAGCCACCGGCTGAGCAACATGTCTGGCACAGTGTGTCCCCATTGCAATGTCAACAGTTCGTCATCAAGGTACATTATTCCTCCCTTCACACCCTTACTGCTCGCCGCACAGAGTGCATTGGGGCTCACCCACAGTCAGTGACTGAGGCCTCCCAGAGTTCAATCATACCGAGCAGAGCGCTTCAGATAAAGGGGCAGTTCCTCGCCAATCGTGCATTTGCCTGCATTAAGTAATCGCCTCCGGGTGATAGTGTCACTCCGTTGCGTATGCCAACACCGCCCTATGTGATGTGCATGAGTTGCAGTGCATTCCCAGCCTCCATACTCCCACCTACGACAATCATGCAGACAGTGCTGAGCCAGTTCTACAGTCGCACCCCCAGGAAAGCAGAGTAGTAACCCACTGAATGTGAATCGAACTGCACAGCATATCCGCCAAATGGCACCAATGTTGCATGTCAATGTTGGGAGGTACAGCACACCTGATGAGGCATGGGCCGCGGGACATTTACAATGCAAAGACAGGAACGTCCCTGTATTACCAAGCAATAGTCTCTGTGTCCCCATATTCCCACTCCTGACAATCATGCAGACAGTGCTGTGCCAGTTCTACAGTCGCACCCCCAGGAAAGCAGAGTCACGTGAGCCGTATGGGTGTGGGCCACATTGGTCATGCTAGCTCGCACATCTGTAGCTAGAGCAGGAAACTCACCAGTGACCAACCAAGAGTCCATCAGTCGCCTTCATTCCGAGTCATGATGTCTCTCGTTCTGTGAGTTGTCTCTCATCTCGCGTTTCACCTTTTTAATAAATTCCAGTGCTGCCTTCGGTGTCGCCAGGATAGTCGCTTTTTCTTTCCACACCACTCTAAGGCGCGCCGGATACATCATAGAATACACAATGTTCAAATCACGCAATTTGGCCTTTACTGCGGTGTATTCTTTCCGGGCCTGTTGGACCGCAACCGTGTGGTCAGGATAGAACTCTAAGGCGTTTCCCTGGTGCTGAATCTTTCCTTTCTCCCTCGCCAGTCGCAGGATCGTGTCCCTGTCTCGGTAGTTGAGGATTCGCGCCACAATCGGTCTTGGCGTGGCGCCAGGAGGCGGTTTTGGGGCCAATGATCTATGAGCTCGTTCCACGATGAACAGGGGCGACAAGGCCTCAGCACCGAACAGATCCTTACATAGCGTTTCCACGTAGGTCTCCATTCGCCCTGTGTTGGTGGTCTCCGGCAGGCCTGCGATTCGAACGTTGTTGCGTCTCGAGCGCGCCTCCAAATCCTCCTCCTTCGCTCTGATCACCTCCAGGAGTCGTTCCATATCGGCGCACTTTGAGGTGGAGGCTCGCGCCTCATCTTCGACCGCAGAGATGCGTGTCTCGGCCTCATCCAGTCGTTCGCCATGTTGTTCCTGCCGTGCTGCCATTCCGTCCATTCTGCAAGTAAGGTTATCCAACTTGCCATTAATGTCCTGCAGATTCGATTGTATCGCCAGCAGGATCTTTTCTATGTTATTGCTGGGCACCGGCCCCACACCATCGCCTCCACTGACCCCTTCATCGCTAGATTTCTGCGTCTTTTTAGCCTCAAAGGACAGTTTCTGTTGTTGCTTGTCCGGTTTACCCATGGTGGAGGTCGGGGACACAGTCTTCCTGTTCGTGGGCCCTGATGCCCTCGCCGCTCTTGTCGCCGTCGCCGTGGTGGTCCCACAACAGACACGTCAGCCGTGTGTTATGCCGCCCTACAGTGTCGTGCTGATGGCAGAGGCGAAACTGGCGCAAACGTGATATTATGTGCGTGAGCGCCGACTGATTCGTCGTACCGTAGCTTCACACGGCGTGACCGGTCAGTGGCCTCCCAGTAGTACAAAATGCGCGAGAGGACGTGATAGTTTACCGTGTGAGAGAGCAGCCTAGTCTCTCCGTCCCGCGACGCGGCTAGCGGGACGCACACTGTGTTCAACTTCGTCAGCACTGCAGCGTAGATTGTATTTCCTCTGCGCGGGCACAGATGTGTTTCAAGCAGTAAACCTTCTCAGCCTGGATAGTCCCCCGGTGACTGGAGCAATGTTCGGTACCCTCTCGGCTCTTATCCAGCCTTTCCCACCTTTGCAGTCGCCAACCCCGGCTTTCTGGAAGCGGCGCGCTGTTTCACCGCAATCTGAGGGGGCAGGACATTGGGAGCACCAGGCGCAGAGAGTAGGGCCTCACCCCAGGAGCACTGTACTCGGCGCAGAGGACGGAGCGTGGACTGTTCGCTTCACTCTGGCCGATCTGCTCACATCCAGCGCTAGTGAGCCCCCAGGCAGTCAAGAGCAGCGAGATTTTCACCAGCTGGCAATCCTGTCGCTACTGCTGTCACCTTTGCCTCCTACTTCCGAGAGTCAGCAAAGCCGCGATGTAAGCGCGATGACCGGTGAGGGGCTCGCCATGCCCGCGCTTTCATTGAGACAGCCGCCATATTGTCAGGCATGTGTGTTGCGTGTTAAAGGCGATCCTCGGTACCCCGTAGCGTGGCAGATCAGGGCATTTGGCACCGGAGGGTCCCAGGAGCTAGACCCTACCTCCGTAGCGCGTTTCGTGGCGTGGATGGACCCCTGAGGCTCGCCTGTCGTCCTCACCTTCGCCGTTGTCCGGTTGCGGCGGCCATCTTGTCAGGCATGCCGATCCACCTTCGTTTCCACCGGCGATTAAACCGGCATTTCATGCAGTTCGGAGGGTCCACTGCCGCTCATTCTCTGCAGCACCAGTTCCCATAGCAGAGGATGTGTTTTGGAAGCGGGCAGCTCGGGTGAATCCGGCGGGATCACACGATGTTAGTGATCGCCCGGCGGAGCTGCTGCTCAGGCAGCCATCTCGCTGTGCGCCCCCTAGCGCCTCCAATGAAAGCGAAGTTTTTGATGTGGTCTGGGCACAAAAGAAGTTGAGGCTATACCTGTTTGTTACTCACATTCTGATTCAGACTGACCACAGGCCCCTCAGGTGGCTAATGCAAATGAAGGATGAGACTCCAAAACTGTTGTGGTGGTCCATTTCAGGGTGTAGACGTCAGGGTGGAATACAGACCAGGTGCAGACTACGTCAATGTTGATGGTCTATCCAGGTTCTTATACCTTAGTGATGAGAACTCCCTAAAGGTTGGGTAGATCGCCCAGCCTTCAGCAGGGAAACACACATGCTAGACTTGTCATCCTTAGGGTGGTCTTTCCCCAAACCTTTTGCCTGCTTACCTCCTATTTTTGCAGTATCTTTCTGTTGGACGTAGGACTCTGTGCACTTCAGCATTACTGACAAGTGCTAAAGTGCATGGGCTTCTCCCCTAAACATGATGACATTGGTGTATACCCTATTGGCATAGTTAGTTTACCCGTAAGTCCCTTGTAGAGTGGTATACCTTATACCCAGGGCCTGTAATCTAAGTGCTTCTAGTGGGCCTGCAGCACTGGTTTTGCCACCCACACAAGTAACTTTTCAAACCTGTCTCAGGCCTGCCAATGCAAGGCCTATATGTGTACAGTTTACTGCCACTTTGACTTGACAATTTAAACTACTTGCCAAGCCTTAAATTCCCCTTTTATTACACATATGTCATGCCTAATGTAGGCCCTAGTTAGCCCTACGGGAAGGGGGCTACGTAAACAAAATGTAGGGCATGTGCTTTCAAGTTTTACATGTCCTGGAAGTGACAAACAGCTAAATTTGTTTTTCACTACTGTGAGGCCTACTCCTCTCATAGGCTAACATTGGGAATTCCTTAAAACACCTTTAAACTGTAATTCCTAAGTAGAGAAGATTAGCTACATCATGTTTCATATGTTTGAAATTGTAATGATAAATCCTCTTTACTGGTAAAATTGGATTTAGCCTTACTATTTTAGAAATGCCACTTTTAGAAAGGGGACTTTTTTTTGCTCTTACTGCTCTGTGTGGCTTGTAGCCTGTCTCCAGTACACGGCTGGGGTGGGTGGCAACCACACTTTTGGCATTCCCTCTAGAGAGCCACAAACTCAGGAAGGGTGGGTGTAACAGAGAACTCATCCGCATTTTCATAGCGGAAGAGAGGGAGGATTTGACACTTGCTCATAAGGACCATGGTAAGTGGAGTGTACTCTGGTGGCCAGCTAGCCTCGGCAGGGCCCTTTCCCCCAAGCAGGTAGTGAAAAATCTTGAGGTTTGGCTGGACTCATCCCTCAACTTTTGAGTTCAAACCAAAAAGGTGGCAAGGACCTGTTTTGGACTTCTATAGGGGCTGAGACCCCTGCTGGGCTTTTTTGATGCACCTGCGTGTTAGGTTATCATTCAGGCATCTGTATTGTCTGGACTTCATTAGGCCTGCTCTCTATATCTAGGGTCCAATAAGGCGGACGTTCTGAGGCTACAAAGAGCACAGAACGCGGCAGCAAGAACCCTTTTAGGCTTGCGCAGGTCCTGTCCGGTGTCCGAGGCCATTCACAGTCTCCACTGTTTGCCTGTGGCCAAGCGAATTGAATTCAAAGCCTTATGTATCTCCTTCAAAGCCTTGAAATTGATCACCCCCACTATTATGGCTAATCTCCTCTTGCCATATGTCCCTTCATGACATCTCCGCTCACGGGATCAGCACCTGGTGGGGGTCCCCTGGATATGAAGAGTTCGTGCTGGAGGCCGCTCTTTTCACAGTAGAGCGGCCATCCTCTGGAACACATTTCCTGTGCATATCTGTGGCCTTAGAAATTACTCACCTTTTCCCTGCATCATAGTCCTTGTCCGGTCCATCTGCTTGTGTCAGTCTTTTCTTGGTATCAGCGCCAGGACACCCCTTTGCCGGGGCAGCTGTAGAGCTCTATAAGTCTCAGTAAAATAACATAACATAAATAGGCAGTGTCCTATTTCCCACACTAAGGGCTGAATAACCCCTACTGATAGTCTGGAATCAGGGCTGCTGGGAAGAAAGGTGGACCTGTAAACTTCAAGGGTCTGCTTTGAAGTCACCCTCACTTCAAAGGCACAACTGGGTATAAGTACTGGGGCTCTCCTTACTAAGACAGTATACTACTGGACGTGAGCAGAACTCTGGCAATAGTGACGACTACAGGACTGCCACTCTGTTTGACTGCTGCTCTGGAAAAACTGCTTTTCTGCTTTGCTGTGCTGCCATGAGGACAAGGACTGGATCCCTTGCACATGGCTCCAAGGGGTTGCAGGCCATGTTCTTAAGTCTCACGGCCATCATCTCCGTTCAACTCTGCAACAGCACCTCGACTCTGCCATCTGTCAGTCCTGCCCTACCAATCCAGTGCTCGGCCCTTGAAAGGTGATTTCTTCTGTGCTGATCCAATAAATTTGACTCAGTGATGACTTTGCGCCGATCGAACCAACACATTGCCCTTCGACACTAACGCAGGGGCTGTTGAACAACATTGCTTTAACAGTCTGTGCGGCTCGAGGATGACGCAGTACCTGCATCATAAAGGGGTTCACCGACAAAGCCTTCTTCGTCTGTCGAGGCCGTACCCTACACATCAAGTCTTTGATGTTGATGCTTCCTCCATCCACTGTACTTTTTCAGTCTGACCTGGATGAGTCCTGTGGCCAGCCTGCACTCCATCGCGGTCGGCCTGAACTTTGAATTTACTCTGGTCTAGTGCTACCTCAAGTAACCCCTAAGCGCTACTTGCTTCTCAGCGCTACATTTTGATTTAATCTTTAAAAATTCATATCTCTGGTTCTTCTCATTGGATTTCTGTCATTTTGATCATGTTTTACTCATGAAAATATAATCTAGTTTTCTAACCCTGTGTGGAGTATTTTTGCGGTGTTTCATTGTGTTACTGTGTGTGTGTTGCACAAATACTATACACATTGCCCCTTTAGATAAGCCTCACTGCTTTTTCAATATATATAGTAATGCATTGTTCACTACAACTCTATAGTAAGACCAATTCAAAATTTAAAAAATCCTCCTTGTTTTGCCTTTTGATTTTTCCTGCTAAATTATGTCTCACTCTGGAAAGCTTGAAGAATATTCTGACCAGTTCCTGCCAACTCGCCGCTTCTAGTAACCAAACTTTTCAGTTCTACCATTAAGAGATTGTAACTGCTCCCACAGAGCTTTTAGTGCCCCTGGTGCTATGGCGCACTCCTTGGACTTTCTCCCAACTTTCGCTTTCATACGTTTACTCTGTACCATGGTGCCCACCCTGCCATCCAAAAGCCCCTGGATGCATGATAGTGGCTATCTGTACCAAGTCAGAAATGGATGAAGTTCCCTCAGTCTGTTCATCCCTATGCTTTTGTTAGTTGGCCACTACCAGTGGATCACCTACCTAAGGACCCCAGTGGTTTCCTTCTGCCCTCCCTGCAGTGCATTTGATAGTGTTAGTCTTAAGTAACATGGCGGAAACACATCAACACTTCTAACTCGAGGAGTTCTTACAAACCTCAAATACACTAAGGAATCTATGGACACACACTATGTCTCAGAGGGCAAGATTGTCCCTCACGTGTGTACTCTGTATGGACTACTTCTCCTATTGACTGTGCTACAGATGAAAAGTACTGCCATTTTTGTCTAAACAACTGGAAGACTAAACTAATGTTTCTAGATGGCACATTCATTGTTTTCAATTCATGTTTTGTTTTGTAAATGTAGGGAGTTGTATGTTATCTTTCCATTTGTATCCAGAGTTTTGTACGCTTATCTATAATGTATAAATGTTAGTTCTTTACATCTATGCACACCACTGTACCTAGACCAGAAGTGATGATTAGTCTGCTTGATAATAAGTCACAATAAATGATGCTTTGTAAATTCAAAAACCAGTGATTAATTTATATTTTCACAATGTAAATTACTTTTATTACGATTGGTTCCTGCATTATACTAGTTCATCTGTTTATAGTCACTCAGGAGAAGCAGCACCTGCAGGAATTGATTTCGAGCTGTCCAGGTTAGAGTTCAACACTGTGCCTCAGCTGAGAGATTTTTGCAATCATTTTCAAGTTTCTACAAGAGGCTTCACCAGGAAGGTGGCACTGCAGAAAGCCATGACAGCCTGGGTGGAGACCCAGGTTACAGGGGATGATATTCCAGAGGAGGAGCAGGAAATTCCTGGGGATGATGATGGCCTGATTTGGGAGTCTGATATGGCTCTGGGACTGCCTGTAGAGAGAGCCAACAATGTGCTGGAAGCTGTGGTGATTCATTCTCAGAGCAGGTTGCAGTGTCTCCACAAAGGACCTGTACTCAGGGGAGCTGACAGACCGGAGGGAGGAAAGAAAATTAAAGCTGGAGCTTGCTAAATTGGAACAGGCTCTTGAAGAGAGGAGGCTAGCCATGGAGGAGAGAAGCCGACCCATTGTGTGTTGTACAAATACTTTACACATTGCCTCTTTAGATAAGCCTGACTGCTCTGTGCCAAGCTACCTAAGGGTGAGCACAGGTTATTGTTCAGTGTGTATCTAGCGTACCCTGACTAGAGTGGTGATTCCTGCTTGTACAGGGTGAATACCCTGACAACCAGAAACCCCAGTTCTAACACTATGTTTAAAAAAACTCAGAAAATCACTGAAAACGCCAAAGGTTACCATGAGTTCTAGGTCTTCTAATAATAAAAAAAATCCTTTTTTTAAAACTACACTGATATGAACCAATTATAAATAACTTATTAAAGTATTACTGGCACTGCTATGATGCACTGTTTATGACCTCACATATTACATCACTGATGGCATGTGAAATCTATATGGTGCAATATACTTATGTCAGTTATGTATAACTGGTGCATTCAGTGTTTTTTAATTTTATTTTATAACTGTGTTTTTTTATTATTAGAAGACCTATGTATAACTCTGCGTTAATCTTTGTTTTTTCAGTGAATATACTTATATATTGGTAACATCTCCGCCCCACCCCACAAAACTAAGAATTCCTTATTTCTAGAATAAAAAAACATAGTTCAAGTACTAGACAGTTCCCATTTCCCACACATGTAAAACACAGTCAATGTTTGTTCTATACTCTGTGTGCATAAAGACTGTTGATATTTCTAGTGGGAACACAGAGGTCTTTGTTTCCTATCTCTGCTGGAGCAAGACAGGATAGGTTTTTGTGTAAATGAATTTGATGGAGCGGGAATTAAAAGGTCAGGTGATCTCAGCATGTTATCCTGATCAAATAATAACTTTAATGTATAGTTCTGGAAACTGACATTGTGAGATTTATGGCAAACAATATTAGGGCGAGTGAAATAATATTTTATTATTTCTGATGTTTAATAGGGCGAGTAAAATATTATTTTAATTATTTCTGATGTTTTTGAATCTGATTTATTATCATCTTGATATTATATCTGAGTTATAATTAACCTTGTGGACAATATAACTCCACTTTTTTTGTGATTCTTTTGATTTTAGGCCATTTCTGTCACAATGTTATACACTTCTCCAAATATGTTTCATTAAAGGTGTATGTGTGTACCTGCTCTGTATGCTTGAACATGATCAGCATGCTGAGAGATGCCATGCGGGGCAAGTAAGATCATTTGAACAGGCAATTAATAGTATTCAATACATGAATTTGAGGGGGGTTAAGCCGGGTTTGTCAGTCTTCTTGATCATGAGTAACAGAATTATTATGCTAAGTCAAGATCAGTGTTGTGAAAACCTGAAGTTTATTTGGTGAATGTAACAGGATATTGAGCAGAACTCTAAGGGGGCCTACATCCAGCCTGCAAGCCTTGTTTATGTTATTTATTTATTCGAGAGTTGTTCTTTTAGAAATCTGAGAGTACTTAAACAGTAAATCCCACAGGTAGGATTCTTTACAATAGAGATACAATGTATGAATAGCCTGAAATTTGTGATTAGATGATCCAATATTAGTGTGGAGGCAGCCCCTATATTACGACTGAAGCAGACAGCCTTTTTTGAGGACGCTGGAACCTCACCTATCAAAGAGGCATGTTTCATCACTGGGTGTGACCTTCACCTTGGATAGGCTATTTTTAAATCTGGATTGGACTTCTGAGTAAGAGCTCTTGCTAGGAAACATATGACATATTTAAACTCTAGAGTACATTAATGTGTCTGAGACTTGACCCTTCATTGATGAACATAATACAATTTACATGACTGTCTGAAGAAAAAGTGGAGGGCCACAAAACATGAATTGAAAATGAAAAAAATCACCTACCTGGTTAAGGCCGCTGCTTCTCCTCTGTCCACTTCTCTTTCTCCTGACTGGGAGGAAACTCCCAGACTCCCCTAAGCCCATCATGACGCGGCTGCCACAAGCATGACTGCAGCATCGTGATTGGTCTGAGCGGTCAGTTTGGCCTCTCAAGCAGTGCCTTGGAGCCTTGAGTCAGCACTCCATCTGGCTGTGCAACACAGCCAGATGGAGAAATTTTAAGTGCGCATGACGGTTTGGTCAGTCCAAGACAACTGGCTAAACCGTCATGCACACTTAGTAGTTCCCATACCACTCCTCCTCCTGTGAACCAGACCAGCTCTGCCCCAACCTAACCCAGCTCCGTGCAGAAAAATAAAATCATTATAACAATGTCTTATTTTCATTTTGTTTTTCCTTGTTACACTGCTCTGAGAGCAGTGGGGTGATGCTCCTCCGCCTTAGCGGAGAAGCCGCTGCTGTCCATACGTGGTGTACATGTATCAGCCCAACCTAAGCCCCACTATGGTCCATGGCTTTATTCAAATCCAAGGTCCTCATATTTAGCACCACTCACTCTCTAATATATTAGAAGCATGCATTGTGTGATATGCAGAAGGATATATAGAGTGTGAATAAAAAAATTCAAACCTAGTGATATTACCTAGTTCTGTGATTCTCTCCTTAACCACATGGTTAGATACCCAACTGGGGGAAGCTTTTTGGTTCACTCAGATAGATATATCTACATTTGTCATGCCGAGCCTGTTTCTCAGCCTGTCCCCCATCTGACAGCATATTCGATATTCTGCTGTTCTCTTTTAGGGCCAGATGTACATAGACTTCCGTTTATGATTTCCTAATAGCAAACTATTGTGATCCGCTATTAAGAAATTGCAAACAGTGTGTTTTACACTGTTTGCAATTCCCAATGGGTCACAAGGGACCAGCCTCATTAATATTAATGAGGCAGGCCACAATTTATGACCCATTGGGAATGGCTGGCACTCACAGGGATGGCGGCCTGCTGGTGTCAGCAGCCCACCAGGTCTGTGACAGCTTTTTAAATAAAGCAGTTCTTTTATTTTGAAACACAGCCCGTTTTCTTTAAAGGAAAATTAGATGCATTTAAAAAAGAAAAATGTAAAGTTTCCATTTCATTTTTTAGAATAGGCAGTGGACCGTGGGACCACGGCCTGCTCTTAAAAAATGTTGGCGCCCACATTCACAAAGGAGAAGGTCCTTTAGGGACCCCTTCCAGTTTGCGAATGGGTTACAACCTCCTTCACGGAGTCAGTAAAGTTTGAATGTTTTGTGACCACATTCCAGTCGCAAATTATTCATACATGCCCCTACTACTCGTTTTCAGAAAGGGACACCCTTGGCACGCCCTTTTCTAATAGGGACCCGCAAACCCAATTGGCGATTCGATAATAGCTTACCAAATTTCAAATAGTACTTTGTACATTTGAAAATGCTTTTTTCAGGTCGCACACGGCACGATTCTGTGAATCGGGAAGTTTGTGACCTGAGAAAAAGCTTCCTACATCTGGCCCCTTGTACTTTAGCACATTTCCACCACCCGAAATTTGACACACATTTTTTCTTTTTTATGAATGAAGCATTCATTTTCAACCAAGCAGAATACACAGTTCTTGTAATAGATAAAGGGGAATTACATTTTAAAACCATTTAAAACATGCCCATTTTTATTTTAAATTATTTTTGAAGCACCAAGGTCCACTTTCTACTTATCCTATATTTTTATGTGACCCTTCTTGGAACCTCTGATATGTTTGATTTCCTAAGTAGCAAAAAAGGAAACATTAGTCCTTAACCCTTTGTCAGCATTTAACCGAAAATAGTGTGATTTTGGACAAATTACTTTATCATGGTCAGCCTCAAATTGTAAATGTGAGTAATGTAAATAATGTGAAAATCAGATTCAAAGAGGCTCTCATTATGAATCAGTTCCCACTGTACCCCCAAGGTATAACACTCCAGCATGTTCTGAGTGGGACAGTGTTCCTGCACCTGAAATTACTTGGTGGCAGAGTACCAGACCCAATTTTTCCATGTGCTCTTTCTCAGAAGGCACCTCACATGCTGGTCCAAAATTGTTGAAAATGTCTACAATAAAGTCTCTGGAATTGGAATGTTGTAAAGGACCCATAGTTCCTGAATCCAAATGTTACTCCCCTTTCCGAGGTCTTTAACTTGTACTGCCTGGGGTTGAGATACAAGCTGGAATGGATAGTTTTGGTTCTGGCTTCCCCTGTGAATTCTAGGCATTCTTTTATTTTGCCAAGCATCCTTTCTAGTTCTGTCGCACTAACATGCTTCTCCGACCTCCTTGGCCATTCCATCCTGATTTCTGTGATTCAATCTCATTCACAAACCCCACAAACCACTCTGATCTAAATACAGCTTGAGACACTCCTACTACAATAAAATTATTTTTCTTTAAAGTTGAGTCACTGACCCTGAAAGTTAGTAATTTGTATTTTCAAATATCCGAAAAATAAAAAGAACAAAATCAAAGGGGTCTGAGTTATGTAAAGAGGTGAGCCGGGCTCAAATAGGGACAGTGCGCCCTGTTACAATGAATGTGCTGTGCCCAGGGCAGCTGCGAGCTTACGCTACTTGGGGGACAGCCACTGGCGTAACAAAAGTTGAGGGGACCCCCCCTTCAAGATACAGGAAGGGGCCCCCACTCCGCATTTATTATGGAGTTCTCAAGCCTGAGTACTGTGCTGAAGGGGGCCCCTGCAGCACGGGGTCCTGAAGGACTGGGTTATTTAAGACCCAGCGGTGCCAGGGGACAACACCTGAAACCTTCGTGGGTAACCTGTTCCGGCGTACAAATGACAGAGACACGGGACACTTCCTTCGGCGTCAAAGATTCGAGGTTTATTTACTGCAGGGAACACAGAAGTCACGTGAAGTACACCGCATGTAAGTTCGCGGAGTCTGATTCAATTCGCTACTGTGGGTCGCTCCTTTTTATACAGTTTTCTCTCATAGGTTAACATGGTACACAAAGGTTTACAACTTGGTTCCCATTGTAAAAACCACAAGGGGTTACTTTCATGTATTCAGGGCCCGGAACATAAGTACGGAAACATTTGGTGGTTCCCAACTGTAGAAACCCATCTTCCCACCATTAGTACATTCCAATCGGTAGTAAACAGATCGAAGAAGGAACAGGAACAGGTGTAGAGGAAGACAGAAACAGTGGGGAGATCGGAAAGGGTGTAAAAGGGGTGGTATCGGGAAACACGAGCTGCGGGCATCAAAGGGACGTGCCTAATGAGATGCACGGCCAAGACAATAGACCGGCACTGCAAGATGTGCCTCAAACGGAGCCAGCTGCCTTACAGTATCATCCCCCTCGTCATAAAGACACTTTCAAAGGAAACGTGTCTTCCGCAAGAGTCTTGGGAATCCCAGGGTCGCGAAGCGGACAGCGTCCGTTCGCTGGCTACTTGAGGGCAAGAGACAAAATGGATGCCGTATCTAAGATGGAACCCATGGGTACAGATAGATAAACCCACGAAACAGACGAACGGTTTAGGTTAGTACAGCGAAACTGCGTACACCCACTAAACTCGTCATTTGCGGTTCATAGATACCAGACTCGACCATATTCGTGCGAGTCGAAAACATCACTTACGATCGTCACAGAACCTCAGACGCTCCTTTTGCCCTCATGTAGGCAAGCACTAGTCAGAATCATACTCAATATTCATCAGACCATCTAGATGTTGCTGCAACATAACTCTATCCATCTGAGCTCCTTTGGTAACAGGCGGCTGTCTTATACACGTCGTAGCACAGAGGCCACATAAGGCAGGACCACACTGCACGCAAAGGCAACACGTGAACAGAAACGCTACAACAACTCCGATGATCATCAGAATCTTCCAACCCCAAGTCGACATCAGGCCCCAAAACCACCCAAGTAGCGTCCAATCCCCTACGTCCACGTGTATGGACTCAGAGATTTTATGCAACTTTGAAATGGCTTGATAGACAGTCGTAGCGTTATCTGGAATGAAAATACAGCAGCTCGAATGGATCACCTTACATACTCCACCTCGATCTGCTAAAACAACGTCTAAAACCATACGGTTTTGTAATGTCATGAGCCTATCCGCCTGAAGTTCTGCGGTGATATTACCAAGGGCACTGGCAGTGATATTAGCTGTCGATTCCACCACTCGAGTCAACTGTCTCAGGTTCCTACTATTGACCATAGGTCCCCAAAACGGAAAGAAACCCTTGAAAAAGTCTCCTGCCTCTTGACCGGCAGTGTCCTCTTCACTAATCATGCCCCTCACAATTCTAGTCTTGTGATAATCTGCATCAACGGTAAACGTCGGAGGCAACAGATTTGCGATGTAAAATGAGCCCACAAAGTCAGGGGGCAACCACGTATACGCACGATCATGACAGACGAAGTATGTACCCTTGGCAGCCAGAAACACAGGGGAAGAGAGCATCGGTAGGATATAAGTCTCGGAGCAAGCGCTCTCTCCAAGACGACCTCTCGATCTTCGACCACAACCTAGTAGACAGAAATTTACCAAGGTGGGGTACGATCCATATCGGAGGCGAGCTTCTGAGCTGTCTTTCACCCACGAGCGCACTGTACTCAACCTCACTTAGATCCCTATAGGCTCGCACCTCTTCGTTCGGGATGAGCGACGGTTCGTAGATATCCCTATCTAAGTCCGCAATCGCTATGGCCAAAGGCTTATGGTACGGACCAGGACCAAAGTGGGGAGGACGTGGCTCTCGATTGGGGTAGGAATCTAGTGCACTTCGAAACATTGTTTGCAATGCTCGAGCTGAACCCTGGGAACTATAAGGCAGAACCAAATAGGGAATTCCCTTGTCCGTGGTATGTGGCATTAACCCACACACCCAGCAATTGGTAGTGTTTACAACCAACTGATGCTGATGAAGGAGTTGAATGAAGGAATTATTTCTGAATTCCGCACGTCTTGCCTGCTCATGTTGGGGTAGAATATGAAAGGAATGAGGGGACACAGTGGTGATAGATTTAGGTTCACAAGTAGGAGTAGGTACAGCAGAAGGTAGGAAGTATTGTATCATATAATACACCCCACCCGCCAATAACGAGGAAACAATTAGAAACAGAAGGAACACCTGAAACATAAAGCATTTGGTGTGAGTAATTTGTTGGAGTTTGAATCTTTGCGCCTGAGCTTCTTCCAAGTCCATCAGCTTTGAAAACGCCATCCCCTAAGACCGTCCGCAACGTTTCTTGATGCACTTCGTTCTGTGTAGCAGTAGTCAATCCCCAGGAGTTCCCAGGAATCGACGGCCTTTGACCTAGTGTCAAGACCTACTAACCAGAAGGAAGTACACGCGCGGCCCTACGGTACACCTGGATGCAAGGTATCTTATTCACAAATATATACAAAAGTCTCTCAGCTGTGGAAGCAAAAACACAGATGTGGAAAAAACTCAATATTTACAAAATCACAGTTATCCGAGTGTTTAGACTTATCGTAGCAATGGGGTAACGTAAATGTCGAGGAACAAAAGCAAATTTTATTTGTCCTTGGTATTAGATCGCAAAAAGTATCGGGTTTTCCCAGGACGTGTCTGTTCGTCAAACAATGGATCCGATGAGGGAACAGAGTTCTGTTGATCAGTCAATTGTTCAGATCTTGAGTCTTGTGGTGACAAATGTTCAACAATGTCGTTCTGCTGCACTGAGGATTCTCCGACAGGTTGGGCGCTGCTAAAAGGTACGAAGGTCTGCAATTTTTCAGTTTCAGATGAAGCAATGCCTTTCCTCACCCACGAGTCCGCCGGTAAAGGTATAGGTACCTTTTTGGTGTGGGTGGCATGCACCCAATTCTTATGGCCTTCCAAACGGACAGCAGTTCTCGTGGCAAGGAGGACTTGGTAGGGTCCGGTGAAACGGGGCTCAAGGTTTCTTTTGCGTGCGAAGTTCCGCGTTACCACCCAGTCTCCAGGCTGGAGCTGGTGGCCTGGACCCTCCGTCTGCGTAGGCAGTGCTTCATAGACCTGTTGGTGAATTAACCTCAGTTTAGCAGTCAGATCATGAAGATAATCGATCCACATTGGATATTCAAGATCAGAAAACACACTCGGTCTAGGGACCCCCCAAACATTCGCAGGACGACCGAACACTATTTCATAGGGGCTAAGCCCTACTCGGGAGTGTACAGTCGCCCTAGTAGACAAAAGGGCTAGAGGTAAAGCGTCAGGCCACGAGAGACCAGTCGTAGCCTGAATCTTCGCTAGTTTGAGTTTAAGGGTGCCATTATACCCTTCAACCAAACCTGCAGACTGGGGATGATTGGCGCTATGGAATTTTTGAGTAATTCCAAGGCCCTTACACACACTCTTCATCACACTCCCCACAAACTCACTTCCATTATCAGACCATACAATCCATGGCATTCCATACCGAGGAAAGTATTCCTTCAGTAGGATTTTCGCAGTGGACAGAGCAGTGTTGTCCTTAAGAGGGTAGGCTTCAATCCATCGGGAGAATGCGCAAACCACAACTAAAACGTATTTCAGGTTATTGCATCGCTCCATATGGATGAAGTCTAGCTGAATCACTTCAAAGGGACAGGAAGGGGGAGCAAAATGGCCGGGAGGTGTAGAGGTTCCTTTTCCAGGGTTGTACATCATGCATACCATACAATTCTTCACCAACCTCTCAGCACACTTCGTGATACCATCATTCTTCCACACAGGGGACAACACCTTACAGATACCTTTCGCACTGATATGTGCTAACCCGTGTGCCATCGTCACAACAGCTAGCACATACGCATCTGGCAACATCCATCTCTTATGCTCCGACAAATCAATCCAACAACCATTCGCATCCAGCTTTCCCGTAATCTCTTTCCACTTCGTTGTTTCAGTCTCGGTGGCCTCGTTCTGTATCGTTTTCACACTCTCGATGGTATCCTCACACATACTAGTCTCTGTAGGCCACCTAACCAAACTCGTCACATACATTCTAGTGCTAAGGTTCCGGGCAGTCTCCTTAGCAGTCTCATCAGCAAACGCATTCCCACGTCCAACATCATCCGTTACCTTACGGTGTGCACTACATTTAACAATCGCCACCTGCTTAGGTAACGTAAGTGCATCCAAAAGATCATTCACAAGCTGTCCATGCTGAATCTTAGTGCCATGCGATGTCATAAAACCTCTCTCTCTCCACAAACGTCCAAAGCTATGGGCGACGCCAAAAGCATATTGGCTGTCGGTAAACACATTCACACGTTTCCCTTTCGACAACACACACGCTCTAGTCAAAGCGATCAGTTCTGCAGCTTGGGCAGAGTTCTGATTCAATCTCGCAGCTTCCACAACAGTATTCAAAGTTACCACGGCATACGCAGTCGTCACATCACCATTCGGCAATTTAAAACATGAACCATCCACATACAAGGTCCCATCGGGATCTTCCAAAGGAGTGTTTTTAAGGTCCACACGACCTTTTGTTTCCTCTTCTGTCCGTAAGTAGCAGTCGTGAGCTGCTACTTCATCTGATTCCATACTAATTGGCAATAAAGTCGCCGGGTTCAGGACATTACAACGTTTTATCTGAATGTGACTTGCCAACAGCGTTAACTCGTACCCAGACAACCTCGCACTCGTCAAGTGCTGAGTTTTCGTACAATTCAAAAGAGTGTCAACTGCGTGCTGAACCATTACCGTTAGCATATTATCCATGACCAATCCTGCTGATTGTCGGATGGACACCGCAGCCGCCGCTGTTGCCCTCAGACAACTCGGCAATGCTCTAGCTACTGGGTCCAAGGTCGAGGAAAAATATGCACATGGACGCTGCTTACCACCAAAAGGTTGCGTCAGGACACTCAACGCACAACCTTCTCTCTCGTGAATGTACAGTGTAAACGGCTTACTGTAGTCAGGGGTCCCTAACACAGGAGCCGAACACAATGCGTCACGCAGTTCAGAAAAACTTTTCTGACATTCTTCCGTCCATGGTAAAGGAGTTGGAACATCCTTGCACGTAAGAGCCACCAATGGTTTCGCTAACAATGAAAAATTTGGAATCCACTGTCTACAGTATGACGTGATACCTAAAAAGGCACGCACATCTCTCTGAGTAGTTGGCACAGTCATTCGCGCAATCGCTGCAATTCTCTCTGGGGTCAGCCGTCTTCCCTCCTTTGACAATAAGTGACCTAGATAGGTTACTTCTTGACAACAATATTGAAGTTTAGAAGGCGACACCTTATGATGTAAGTCACAGAGATGTTGCAACAACGATATTGTGGCAATTTTGCAAATGTCCTGAGTATCTGCAGCCACCAATAGGTCGTCGACGTATTGGATTAAGGCCGCACCGGCCGGCAACACAAATGCATCCAGTTGGCCCTTCAAGGCTTGACTGTATATAGATGGACTTTCACAGTAGCCCTGAGGAGCGCGCTTAAACCGGAAGCTGCGACCACCAAGAGAGAAACCGAAAAGGTCTCTACTCTCTACAGCAATCGGAATGCTAAAGAAAGCATTCTTCAGATCGATCACCGAAAACCAAGACGCAGAGGCTGGAATCAGAGTTAGTAGCGCCGTGATGTCAGGCACAACAGGGAACTGAGGAATCACAATTTTATTTACCTCCCGTAAATCGATAACAAAACGATAAACAGGTGGTTTTGATGGATCTGTGCGTTTTAAGATGGGCAGTACAGGGCTGTTGCACACGTTTCCCCGAGTCTCCTCGATAACATCTTTCTCGATCAAATCATAGATGATCGCTAACAGCGCTCGCTCACCATCAAGGGAGATACGATACTGGGGAATACGTGGCAATCGCACATTAGATTTCAAGTGAACAACATAAGGGGAGATGTCAAGCAGGCCCACGTCATTGGAACCTGTTGCCCACAAAGATGCAGGAAGGGAACTCAATTCCGGTGGAAGCTTATCGAGAGACAAATACATTGGAGAGACAACTCTCTCACCCAACGTAAGCTTCACTCCCGCAGGAGAACAATACAAAGTCGCATACAGACGTTTTAGCAAATCCAGACCCAAAAGATTTTCACCACACCCAGTGGTCAAAATCAACGGAGCTTTCAGTTCACGAGGCCCAATTGTAAGAGGCAAAGGGCACGAAACCGGATTGCTAACAGGGGCGCCAGAGAATCCAACGGAAACATTTGTTAAGCCAGACAAAGGTGCGCCAGGGAGTTTCGAATGCATTATGGAACTTTTCGCTGCACCAGTGTCCAACAGAAAAGGCTCAACTACGCCCGAGGTGGCAACTGCGACGTAAGGCCCTCTCTGATCAACCGAAACTGATACTACTCCCTCTCCTTGTCTATGGCTGTCCTAGTAATTTCCGTCGTCGGCGTCCTGATCGACGTAATAATCATCCACATTGTACTGAGCAGATCGCCCTCGCGACGATCCACGCTGATCAAAACAATTATTAGAGTCAGAAGTATTAGTGGAACGATCGTTTTGAGCACCGCGGCCTCTACCACGTGATGTCTGTTGAGAACCACCACGACCTCCTCTAGATGAATTACCACTATTACGCTCGTTGAGAACTGGACAATCGAATTTTAAATGACCCTCATTCCTACAATAGGCACACTGATTGTACCCTAACGAAGATCTCTGCGAAGAGGAGTCATTTCGAGATTGCGACCTATTAGATTGCGGCTGCGATCGATTACGCTGTTGCGAATCATTCTGATTCGAACGCGGAGGATACGCCTGTTGCAACAGCACTTTAGTTTTGAGCTCTTTCGTCTTTTTGTCAGCACGATCATTCTCTTCTTTCTCCCTATTCTCATAATACTGTGCCGTAGCCAATATTTGAGCAGACGTAGAGACAGCCCACGCACTCTCAGAATTTCTTAATTTGTTGCTCAAGTCAGGTAACAAGTTAGAAACAAATTTGTCCACAAACAACCTCTGACCACCCTCGGTACCCATATCCTGACCACTATGATCTATGAATGCCTCCTCAAACCTCGTAAAGAAATCAGAGACACTCTCGTCTTTCTTCTGTTTGCAAGCGGACAACTTGTCCCAATTTACCTTCATAGCTGGCATAAGCGTTTTCATTAGGGTAATAATTCTTTGAGGCAAAGCCGTAATGAGCTGTTCAGGTTTAGCCCCACCAACTTGTCGTGTATCTGCTGCTACAAGAGCAGCCCAATCACCACCTAATTCTGCCGCATGATTTTCTTGACGAATCTTTGCCCATACCGGTTGCGGTACGACATTGCCAAACAGCATATCGATATCAGCAAGATTCATTATCGTAGCATCCACGAGCTGCGATAATTCTTTATAATACCCTGCAGGATTTTTACGAGGATCAGGCAAAGATTGCTTCACCTGCAAAACTTACGATCGTTTCCATGGGAGGTGTATCCACACTCTCTGGAAATGTGGCAAGATCGGAGGTTGAGCTGCAGCATTACCCGGCATCCATACTGGTGGAACTTCGCGCATGGGATACTGACCAGGCGCGTCTAGTGGACCCTCAATGTCTTCCACAAACAATGCTCGAGGCATTATAGAGGGACGAAGAGATAATAACTGCTCAACAGCGCGTCGAACATTAGAATCCACTATCATTCCGCTCGAAAACTGAAGCTGTAGATTAGTCAAGGCAGTCAATACATCGTCAGATGCATCAGCCGATATTTGATCGCGTAAAACCTTACACATTTCCTCAAAAACGTATCTTTGTGTCGGTATATTGAATTGACAGAATGTATCAAGCACCGCACGTGGAGGATTTCTAAGGGGGTGTTTCATCCAACCCATCGCCATATTATACAATGCAGCACGTTCCCGATTACTGGGAAGCTGACTACGTCTTTGGGGACCGTCCGAACCAGCGGACTCAAGAATAGGTCCAAGAGAATTAAAGAAATTAGCAGCAACAGAGGGGGTACGACGTCGGGTAGATGGAGAAGTATAACATAAGGGATTAACAAGAGAAGAGTCGGAACCAGACGAAACAGCAGGAGTAAGTAGAACAGGAGCAGCAGCGGGAGCAGGAGTATGTGGAAGTACAAACGGTGGAGCAGTAGGAACAGAAGTAGGCAAAGGAGCAGGAACAATCGGAAGAACGGGTACAGGTTGAGGAACAGGTTGAGGAGCAGGTACAAGAGCAGGTACAGGGGGAACCACAGGAACTGCGGTACCCTGTGCGTACGGAGGTGGTGACTTCAAAAGATAGGACATTAAAGGATCCTCAACTAATTCCTCCTTCTTATCCGACTCCGTTGGCAAAGCGGGGTAACATTTATCTATAGACATACGCTGAAGTCTATCAAAAACTTCCTTTTCCTTTTCCTCCTTATCTCGCTGAAACTGTTCTGCTTTCTTTACTATAGTAGCAACTCCATCTCTCTGATTACGTTTTGTCTGTCTAATTTCTTTCTGTTTGGCTTCTTTACGCCACAACCGAAAGGCATCAAACATGGCCGACCTAGATTTCTTCTTAAACAATTTAGCCTCAAGTTTATCTAAAATCGGGGTCTCGAAACTACCATGAGGTGGCCAACTAAGGACACCATTCTTTTTGGTATAGCGAATCCAATATTCATTAAAGGTAATCGGACCTAACCCATGCTTGCTATATAATTCATAAGTTGGAGTTCCAACCGGAGGTATCGGACACGAGTCCTCCAGTCGGAAATCCGCACCACATTTTTTAAAACAACCAAACAAAGTACTACGACCAGGCATCTTGCACACTAGCCGAGTTTCACAAACTTCAAGGGTTACGGGATTTACCAAGTCCCTGCAAAGAGCAAAAACCCTCGGTTTTTGGCGACTGCAGACGTCAAATATCACAACAAAGAACCAAGTACTAAGAACCACAAATGCAATGGAACCATGCAACAACTAAGCACCCACAACTAAGGACTCTGGGAGCGACCCACAAATACTTAACTCAAAGATCGATGGCGTCACCAGGAAGGCCCGTCAATCGTCTCGCTGTACCAAGGTCTACGCCAGGCGCCAAAACAGGTCTACAGTCAGGGCAGCAGTCCGTCGCAGCCGTCAGGAGGCGGGAATCTTCGCGGGAAAAGTCGTCGGGCCACTTGTTTCGACAACACGATCGATGAAGCGGGGTGCACCTTCCCTCGGAGATTTCACACGAAGTTCCTCACGATCGTCGGGCTTGGACCGGTACCACTGATGCAGCCCCACGTTGGGCGCCAACTGAAGGACTGGGTTATTTAAGACCCAGCGGTGCCAGGGGACAACACCTGAAACCTTCGTGGGTAACCTGTTCCGGCGTACAAATGACAGAGACACGGGACACTTCCTTCGGCGTCAAAGATTCGAGGTTTATTTACTGCAGGGAACACAGAAGTCACGTGAAGTACACAGCATGTAAGTTCGCGGAGTCTGATTCAATTCGCTACTGTGGGTCGCTCCTTTTTATACAGTTTTCTCTCATAGGTTAACATGGTACACAAAGGTTTACAACTTGGTTCCCATTGTAAAAACCACAAGGGGTTACTTTCATGTATTCAGGGCCCGGAACATAAGTACGGAAACATTTGGTGGTTCCCAACTGTAGAAACCCATCTTCCCACCATTAGTACATTCCAATCGGTAGTAAACAGATCGAAGAAGGAACAGGAACAGGTGTAGAGGAAGACAGAAACAGTGGGGAGATCGGAAAGGGTGTAAAAGGGGTGGTATCGGGAAACACGAGCTGCGGGCATCAAAGGGACGTGCCTAATGAGATGCACGGCCAAGACAATAGACCGGCACTGCAAGATGTGCCTCAAACGGAAACGTGTCTTCCGCAAGAGTCTTGGGAATCCCAGGGTCGCGAAGCGGACAGCGTCCGTTCGCTGGCTACTTGAGGGCAAGAGACAAAATGGATGCCGTATCTAAGATGGAACCCGTGGGTACAGATAGATAAACCCACGAA
The DNA here is from genome assembly GCF_964263255.1 of Lissotriton vulgaris. NCBI lineage: Eukaryota > Metazoa > Chordata > Amphibia > Caudata > Salamandridae > Lissotriton > Lissotriton vulgaris. The sequence goes on along the minus strand of NC_141698.1, from coordinate 328,080,242 downwards.
ACAGACGAACGGTTTAGGTTAGTACAGCGAAACTGCGTACACCCACTAAACTCGTCATTTGTGGTTCATAGATACCAGACTCGTCCATATTCGTGCGAGTCGAAAACATCACTTACGATCGTCACGGAACCTCAGTCCCCCCTGCACCGCAGGGGGGGTGGGGGGCCTGTGTTACTCTCCTGGGGACAGCGCGTTAGGTGAAATTCAGGTCAGCTGCCTTAACCCTTTGCGTGCGTCGGACGGCCCCCGCTGTCCGACGTCACTGTGGGCGTGTGCGGAGGCTGGCCGGGGGGCATCCTGACCACGCCCAGTCATAAATCACCCGCACCGCAGCGGAATTCCCGCCGCAGTCAACGGGTTAAAGGCACTCTGGTTTTCTGTGCAGGCGACAACCTGCTTGCACTTTACAGAGGGGTCATACATCCCCCTGGCAGGTGTTTAGAGTGGCTGTACCTGGCTGCGGGGGATATGTTGGGGGTCTAAGGGACCCCATTTTGCCCTTTTAGGGGACTGCCTAAAAGAAGCACACTGACAGTGCGCCATCTTTTTTGTGGCACACAGTGAATGAGCCTCCTTAGGGCCGGTTTATGTCTGCGTCCACATCTACAATATGGCATGAGCGCAGAGTCAAAGAGATTCCCTCATTTGCAAGGGGTCACACCCCCCATTCAAATGATGGAACACCCTTTTATGATAGCACTAGTTGCTATGTGTGTCAGCGCTATCAGTATTTACAGAAGGGGCCGCACAATAATCTGCAGCACCTTCCATAAAATCATTGTGCCCCTCAAAAACACAGGAAGCAGGCACACTCACATTTGTGCCCCCAGGGGACAATGTATAATATGGTTCCAGGTACCTCCAAAGTGTCCAGTTGACTTTTCTGCCTTCCTCGCATCTAGTAACCCAATTTGATCTAGCTATGCATAATACATAGTATGCATTGCACAAGGTATGGGCTTGTGTCTGCATGCATCAGTTTCTTTGGAGCAGGAGTACGTTTCTTAAAATTTCTATTCAGGTAAAGGAGACATGGTACTTTTCTGGACCTCACATACATAAGTATTGATTGAGAGTCACCTAGAAATGGTTGCCACCAGTATGAATCATTATGTCAAAGATCAGTAGAGGCTTAATGTGGCAACATCTATTGGGTTACTGCTATTAGTTACGTGGTGAGATCTTTGCCTTAGATGTCTGGTCTTAGGAAAAAAAATGCATCTCACACTTTAGTTGTACACGAAGAGGCAAAGCACTTTATTTCTGCAAATCCTACAAATAAACTTTACATTAAAAGTGTCTAGATGTCATGAGTTATTTCAAACGAGCTACAAGTGTTTTTAACATCCTTTCCACGCACCCTGCGTATGACTGCGGCAGCTTTCTCAGCAACGATTCATTGACGTTTCGTTTTGTGTCCATTAGGATTACAGAAACAATGTTGTATTATAAGTGCAAGGGCTCAAATTGTCTCGTAGGAGACAGCTTCCTACATTGCTGAAAGCTGAAGTTACAGAATACCAAGGCTGTCTCCTCTTGCCCCACATCACACTTCTTTCATCCACCACCCTATTCACCCTGTTTCTTTCCTCTCTCCCGCATGTTCTTTTTCATCCCTGCTTTCCCCTTACCCTCTGTTTTCTTATCGGTCTCTTCCACCTTACCTCTTCCTTTCCTGCCCTTCTCTCTTGATCTGTTTCAAAATCTGACGATTAAAGTTAAGTCTTTGACCCCAAAAATTAGTCTCGGTGTCCCCCTCTTGTAACCACTGACTCAAGTTAAGCTTTAGGAAAATCTATTTGCATCACTGTAATCGTACATTGTATTTGTTTTGTGCTTGCTACCCTTGGCTAGGCATTTAAGTGATTTGTTGTGAGTAATATGTGACTCCTGAACCGAAGATTAGAGTTAAATAGTTATTGGATTAGTAATATGTATTTTTTTCTTCCTTGTGTATTAGTTGTGTTGAGAAAGACTGTGGCACATTCTGTAAATTCACTAGGCAGCTCATCAACAGTTAATATGTCTCTGCATTGGAGAAGTTCTCTTTTCTTTGGAATTAATAATTTAAAACAATGAGGTCATTAAAATTATCTCATGCAGATTTCAGCCAATAAAACTTGCCTCTGTGATCCCGTAGAGTTGTTTTGCTAACAGTGGAGCGTGCCAGTAGCCCAAGATATGTAACTGCCGTGAATAATAAATAGCTCTTGCTAATTGCTCGGTCCAGAGACCCTGAAGACTGAGTTTATGTCACTTGAGTAATTTGGAGCAGAATAGAAATGATCATATAAAGTTGACCTTCAGATGCCCCTGTTGGCTCCCTCTCAAGCGACAGACCAAATATGATGGGACCTTGAAAGTTCAGTGAGCTTTGAATTTTTTTTTCTCACAGCTATGTTTCTACACAAAATCCAGATAATGGCCTGATAGTGTTTTTCTACTGGAATTTCTATTTCTGCTTCAACAGATGGCAAGGCTGTCATTGACTTTATCGATCAGAGGGTGCCACAGCCGCACCCAAGGAGGGCGTTTGATGCATTTCCCTTGGGCGTGTGTCGTTTCTTAAATCAGTAAGATGCAGCGTGTTAAGTGATCATTTTTGAAAAAAACAGGTCAATGTTGTTCTGGAATCAGTAGGTGGTACTAGGTTTGCCAGATGGTGACTTGCGGCCGCTCTCTCGTTGGTGATACGCATGCTGCTTGCTGTCAATATTGCAATTCCAAGATCAACCATTTTTTGCTGCTTTTTGATAATGTCAGGAATCCGTAGGAAATCAAAATGTTTTTTATCTTAAACATTTATTTTGATTTTTCTATTAACTCAAAGCCACATTCCAATCTCCCTGGAGTGCTGTATGATGTAATTGTGTGCACAGTGAGGGATATAAGTTGATCTCTGCACACCCCAGGTGAAGGGCAAATAGTGATGGTGGACAATCTGTTGCCTTCGGGGTAGTAAATGGTGTATTATGTGATGTATTTTATATTATGGTAATGTAACATATTTATAAACACCACTCTGTACGGAAACCCCATGCCAGGCAATGGGAGAGAGAGCCACAATTTTAGTGGTAGATGTGGCTGGTCTCCAATACCGCCCAAACAGAGGTTCCCAGAAAGGCTACAAGCTTCCATAAAAGTAACCTTGGCTGTTCTTGGATGGTAGCAATGCAGCCATTAGATGAAATTTAGAAGTTCTCTGTGAAGCAAATCCAAAAAAAACGCCATTATAATTACAGAAACATAGCAGAATTAATAATTAGCACTCCTGATAGTAAAATTTCTGGCAGCCACATGCCTTGTTGAAGAAAGACAACTGGGAAGAAATGTGTAGCACTTTACAAAACTAAAACAAATCAAATAAAATAACGTTTTTCAATATTTTTCACAGTGTTACTTATCTCTTCTCTCCATATACTATTAATCTTGAACATACCTCTTCTTTCTATTACAATATTATTCTTACGCTACATAAAAGCATTCTGATGCCCTATTGCATCTATCTGTCTATGCAAAATACTATTAATAAACAAATGCATTAACAAATAGATAACAAATATTAAAACTAATAAAAGAGTAAATAAGCAAATTAAAAAAGTATACAAATATGCACGTCTAAGAAAGTCAATGAATAAAAAAACTACAAATACCTTCCTAAATTCTGATAGCGACAGATGCTCCTTTAGAATCTAACACTCATATTCACGTCGTTCAACTGAAATTGTCCTTTGGTCTAGTCAAAATCTATATCTTGAAATATCAAAGTTTTTTTGGGGGGCAATGAAAAGTCATGCAGGGCCAACTTGGTGTTTCTATCTACATCCGGTGGTATGGAAGGTGAATATGTGAAATGGGAGTCAATGCAGGATACTGGGAATTGAGTGCAAAAAGCTCTGAGCAGGACAAGTGTGGCAAGGAAGGCCAAAAAGCAGGACTAGGTCAATCACAGTGGCATACAGTATTGGTAAATATTTTCATGGCCATAATTGCAATTTGGTAGGTTGAGTAGGTCTATTGGCTAATCATCCTGGCTAATTACTGACTGGGAGGGAGAAAGGAACTTATTACTTTAAAACATATCACTGCAACAAGGACTATTCGGACTCAATAATTGAATTACTGCGAGTACTTTAGTCATTACCAAATTATCCACTTCCTTGTCTCAGCCATCACTTTATGGAGAATACCAAAAGAAAACAGTTTACCGTGGCCATACACCGAAGAGTTCTAAGTGCTAAGCTCAACAACATACTTTGCAACAAATCAAAATGTATTAAACATGCTTTATGCATATTACTTTACAGAAGAATTAATATTAGAATCAAAATCAAACAATATTGGAACATTGCACCTGTCCAGGTGGCTTTTCTGCATTTTCTGCATATCTGATTCACAGGCACTCACTGAACCCCTGCCCAAGACTTGAAATACCTCTACAAGAGTAGATCTACCCTATATGCCAATTGAGGAATGTTCTGAATCATGTAAGGACTAGAAATAATAGATCTTACCAGTAACTGAGGGTAGGATTAGAAGTTATAACCTTTCCTTGCAGAACCTGAGTGAACAAAATGTTGTTCATGTTCTCAAAAGAATCTTCTCTACCTTAAAAGATTAATACTCCTCTTCTAACATGCAAAGAATGCAGCTTAACCTCATCAGGAGAGCCAGGAACAGGTAGAACTATTTGTTCAAATGGAAGGATGAATCAATTTTAGGAGCAAACAATTTTCCTAGACAAAAATTAAGCATATTAGCAAAAGGTCTGATGCATGAGGGATCCAAAGGAAACACATTACAGATCACCTAACTTTCTACCTATAACAATAGCAAATTAAAAAAAAAATGTAAGGGTAGTACATTAGAGATGCTGAATTAGGAGTACAGTAAAATAGAAATAAATATAAAGATACACAAGTACATGGAACATGTGTATGTATAAGTAAAGTAATATATCTACATCTATATATCTATATCTATATATCTATATCTATCTCCCTCTCTCTCTCTATATATAGCTGGGTGCATGTGTACCTGTGAGGGGTTTAATACATGGCTGATTTTTGGAGACCCGGTGCTGCATGGTAAAAAAGAGGCGAGGAGGTAGAGGGATCCCACCAAACAGACTTGTGTATTGCTGCATTCCTGCAAGCTTGGTTGGACACACTGGAGAGAGGGAGAGCCAGGCTCCTCAGTACACTTTAAAGGGTGCTCATTAACTCAGAGAGAAGTAACAAGCAGTAGCGGCCCGTGGTGGGAGTGCTGAAGGGTGCTGACATGGGTATGAGCAGGGTGGGTGTTGTAAACTATGGATTACGGCCGATTAGAGATAAATAAACATATGAATAAATAAAATGAATTTCATTGCGTGCGCTGCATCGGCAAATGCCATTGCAGCATGTGCAACAAAATTAGTTTCATTTATTTATATGATTACTTATCTCTAATCGAGTCTTACATCTCAAAATATAAAATCACACATATAGCCAAAGCAAATGTATTGCTAAATACAGGAATCCATAAAAGGACTGTTCCAATCGTTAGAGATTACTACCACCGACAAAGGCAGGCGAATGGTTCACACGGGCTCACTTTGCATGGGCAAAGGGATCAAGTAAAAGTACACTAGGTGAAAGTTCATGAGCACAAGCAACGGGAATGGAACATAAATCAGGAAAGTGCATGCAAGTCTGGTCTCTCACCAAATTGCTCCAAATCGTCTTGCAGGCGAGTTTGTCAGTATAGGCAGAAAGGCAAGGGGTATGTTAGTGAAAATATGGCAGGCAGGCTGGAGGCAAGTATAGTGAACAGGGATAGCTATAACTCCCTCCTCCTAGGAAAGTCACTTTTTCTAGTCCAAATTGTCAATGGTGACATCAATGGTCACCCTACGATGGTCTGATCATGATGTGACCATTCTTACATTCTCCAGGTACAAATTGATACTCCAGCATACTTTCCCATGCTCATCATGAGAAATTACTGTCCATTCCGCCCTCACAGGTTAGTTGACAAAAAGCCTATTTACTCCCTTGCTCTCCGTGGATATAGTCCAAAGGTCAGTTTCCTACCATTCACACACAAAGAAATGCTGTAAGAGTGCCTCTTGTTGCTTAAAGAATGCTGCACAAAAAAGAACAAATAAAGCAAGATTTCAGGAAACATATCAAAGTCCATTTCAAAAGTCTATAAAATAATGCAGCCTAAGGAAGAAAGACAAGTCAATTAATTTTAAAGATAGCATTTCTTATTTAGTAAAATAAACTCATATTTGTGTTCAAGCATATCAAAATAAATAACACATATATATGAGCATTTTGGAAGGTTATCAGTGAATGTTACACAGAAATATTCAACATCTCATTGTGGTCTACTATCACAATTTAAAAAAGTAGCAACATGTAAATAGTTTCTAAAAATCAGTAAATAAAATTGCTTCTATGATTCAAAGATCTTTATAATGTTAGGCACTTATACTGAAAGTTTCAGTCATATAGAATATTCCATGCATTAATTGCACCATTGTCTAATTTGTTATGATGCTTTACAATTAAGTTAATATAAATATTGTATCATCATTACTTTTCATGACATCTTTGTTAAGTATATAAGTATTCAGTTATTAAACATCTTAAACTTACTATTTGATTAATCCTATGGATTCTACCTAGTAAAGCACAATTTTACGGTGCTGGTACTTCAATTTTTCTCAGTTTCAGTGTCGTTTGTTCTAGACATGTGTAAAGTGCACATTTGTGGTTTCGTTGTCAAAATTAGTTTGTGTCATGTAAAGCCTGATCAGGTTTTACGCTGCATCAGGACGTCTCGGCACAAGGAAGCCCCCATCCCAAAAATGTAGGAATGAGGCTTTACCCTTGCTGCAGCTGAAACCTCATGTGGTTTTACTGTGCTAAATTACCACCCAGGAAAATTGGGTAGTGTTCCCTTACAGGGGAATATGAGGTTCAAGAGCAGAGTGGAAAAGCCAGTTATTAGGAGGGAGGAATACCGGGGGTTGAGGAAGACACTGATTTCGATGGAATGGGATATGATGGTAGAGGCACTGAAGTCAGTTGAACTTTCTTAAGCATAAAATATAGAGTATATACACCAATCAATAGCCACAGAGGCAGGTCCCCCTCCCTCTTCCATTAGAGACAGGAACCTAGTGATCTGGTTTGCCCGACTGTATAACAGACCCAATATGATGTGTATGGCGAGTTAATACTGAATCCAGAGATTGAATTATGTGAGCGGGGACGAGCCAGGTAGCAGGGAGGGGTGTGGGAGGTTTGGCACTGTTTGTTAATGGTTGTTAATGGAATATGCTTAACGGGTAAATCACAAAATTCCATAAATTGACACTAAGAGGGTATCATCCTATTTCAACAGTAATAATATGTAGAATGTAACTCGATGAATCGTGCATAATCGTGTTAATATGTTGTCTAATGACTTGCCTACGAAATAATTGTATAAATGCTAATATAGGACATGATATCATATAAAATCAATAAATATGTTTCTAAAATACCGCAGTCCATTCCTAATCTGGAGAAATGGGAATCCATATGGTAGTTCTGCTCTGCTTGACTCATAATCAGGGTGTATGTTTCATTTTCTGAAACTGTTGGTGTGTGCAAGATGCTGTCTAATGTACTGTGGACATTGTGTATCAATAAGAAGATCTATGACATTGTGCTATTTTTTTCTCCAGTGTCCATGTGTGTTGCATTATTCCTTAACACTATTCTAATACTTATTAGAAAGAATTGGAACAAAGTAATAGTGACTTTTCATGTAACTTATTATTAAAGACAAATGTGTTCATAGAAATGATCGCTAGTATAAATCTGATGCATTTCTAGCTCTAAATAAAGAAAAGTTCGAATGGTTTGCTTCAAATAACTTGCCTTGTTTTGCTTGGCTTGATTTAGTTTAGATTTGGAATCGTTTCAGAATTACTTTCAGCAAACTAGGGTAATGACTGTCTATATCAAGAGAAAAACACCCTAAAAATGTAACAAAGGTAAAGCAGTTACAGCAGGGATGGTTAATGACAAAAGACATAGAACTACTAGTACCTTGCAGTAGAACACTGTTTATTGAAGTTACTAACGTTAAAATATGTTTGATTGTTTCATGTAAATATTGCAAAAGAAAAGTACACAGAACAATTTGTTTTATTCAAGTTAATTTCTGTTTTTGAAGCTGCGTCCCTCAGGGAATCTTAGACGAGATAGAGTTTAGTGGTTTGCTTCATATTGGAGTCTGCTACATCCATTTTTTATTTCTTTCTGAAAATGCTATTTGTTTTTCCAAGACACACTCCTCTTTTTCAGGGCTAGTATTTATTTTTGTATTCATTTAAACATTTATTCAAACCCAGACTGTCTGATCACATATTTCATCACAGAGTACTCAGTCATTGGTCCGAGGTCCATCAATTAATTTTTTAAGTTAAGGAATCACAGTTTCTACATGGGGCGTTAAAAATGAGAAACAAAAGAATAATGCTAGTGCTCCATTAAAACACTAAATATTAGGCTAGGAAAAAAACTACCAGAGATCATGTCATCATCTCAAATGGAGTTTAACCCTAACTTCGAATCTTTCATGAAAGAGTTTAAAAGTCACTTCATCAAAGTTTACCTTTAACAATATCTTTATCGTGAGATGCAATTCTTATTTTTGCTCGTTCACTATCACATGAGATTCTAGGCCCACTTAATATTGGCTATCCATCTTAGATTTACGGTCTTGCATACTAGAGAGTGCATGTGCTGTCTGTTGCTAGATGTATTATTAGCTTCAGTGGGCTTAGTCTGCTCATAACTCAGTATTGGTTGACCTAAATGTCACTCATATTTGCTTGCTTCTCTTTCTTTTGCTTATGTGGGCTTTCCTTCCTTTTCTTCTTTTTGCCCCTCCGCTGGAGCATGGATCCATTACTGTGTCCTTGCACTACTCATTTTCAGGTGCTACATTTTTCTTTGTTTAAGCACTCCACGAGAGTAGATGTGTTTTCCACCTATCTCCCTAGTGTGCTTCTTTTTACCCCTTCTTGGTCTGTGTTGCTCTCACTCCCTCATGAGTGCTCTCTCCCCATTTACATTTCCTGCCCACTCTACAGTGCTCTCTCTCTTCTTTAGTTTACTTCCCTCCCCAGCCCCTCCGTGGGGCTTTCCACGACACCCATGACCCTGTGTTGTGTCTGCCTCATTCTATTTTTTGCTTCCCCTACGGCTGTCCTCAATTATTACACCCCCTTCCCCCCATTCTCCACGTCGCTGTCTCACACCCATGTTTCTCCCTTCATGCTTGACTCACTGAGAAGCTGAGGATTTTTGAATCTGCTTCACCAGGAAGCAAGTGACCTGCACAACTTTTGCATCAACTTCACTGGGGAGCGAGTACTGCAGTTCCACATCTAAAGGAATGGCATGGGACCAAGAGCTCCAGGCCCTACCCTCACTGCCTGGGATATCACAGTGGAGGAGGTCAGGCCCTCAACTTTATTTCACTGAAATGCACTCTCCCCTTCCCTCTCTGAAGATTAACACCAGCTGTACCGCGTCCTCCCTGAGATGCTTCAAAGTGAGTGCCGCAGAGGAGCAAAGTCACTGCGCCCTTTTTCTTCTCCATGAATTTTAGATTGAACTCCAAGGCCTCCACAGCTTTACAACATCACACTTGTTAGTTCTTTTCTATGGGACAGTTGTTAACTCTCTGCAGCCAAAAGTTATTTATGGACAACAGTGCTTTAAGTGGGATGACAAAGATGGCTGGAGAGTCTAAAGGGGGCATGCCACAAGTGATTAAGGGTGTAGCTCAAAACATGTGCACTACAATCCGCTACTTATACAGCAAGGTACCTGATCAGCATTTGGTCCCTCTAGGTGAATTTCGGCTATTGTATCTGGAAATATCACACAACATCAAACATATGTGTACGACAAGCCAGACCTATTGACTTTATGAGTGATTGTTAGCAGTTTGATATAAATGAGTAACAACAATTATTTTGTTGTAAATAATAGAAAATTGTAATTACAAATGGTGCTCACATGCCCATCACATTGTACATATTGAAGAGATGGAAGGTTTAGATGAGCATGTAATGTGAACACTGTTCTGGCCCACTGCTCACACTTTATTCCACCTCAACTCCAGAGCTCTATATCCTCCCCCATTATTAACACCCTCCCACAACCAGAACTCACCCAGGCACCTAAATGCAACTTACCACACATGTTCAATACAAACATTGGAAACCACAGTGGCTTAGCCTATTAGTGGTACAACCTCTTAACTTTGCCAGTATTTAGGATTGTCAATTCTAAATCCAATACAGAATTGAACTAAAACAAAGAGAATGTACAAAGGTTAACAAATTAAAAGCCTGTACTTACCTAGGATATGCAGTGTATATGCAGTAACATATTGCCAGAACCATTTGCAAAGCTGATAGATCTCAAAGGCAAAAGCTATTGACTTTGAAAATGGTTGTTTTCTTTTACAGTTAAGTGACCTCTACTTAACTCCACGAGGCTCACTTCCAAGGAGGGCATTCATGACAATAGGAATATGCAATTCTTACCCTTTCTACAATGTTTGTTTCTGGTACTCTAGTTAGTTTAGCTACTTGTATTCTTTTAGGCTCACCTGCAACAAGGTTATATGTGACTCTACATACATGTTCCTCTTTTTCCTTTGCTGCTATGTTTATTTCTGTCACTTAGGTTACCCTAGTCATCTGCAAAGTGCTCTGTAAAGTGACAAGGTTGGTGAGGAAGGGAGGGAGGAAGGGAGGAAGGAAGGAAGAAGGGAGGAAGGGAAGGAGGGGGGAGGGAGGGAGGGAGGAAGGAATTGAATGTGTTTGATTGATCATCTCTGTTGAGGAAGGGTCAGAGGGTGGATCTTAGAAGGATTTTTTTACAAGCAATTTCCTAATCAAAGGAGGTTGCTAGTTGGGATAATCACATCACATTGTTATTCATAGGAGATAGCTTCTTTTGAAATGTATTTTTTAAATGATTTATGAAATGTTTCCCACTAATTTCTTCTGGAGTGATGAGAAGGGCTTAATTTCCTTTGTACTCTGTTCAACTATACTACAGTAGGGTCTTATCTACTGGCAGGGAGGGATTGAGGAATATGTTTTTGTACCAGTGGGTGGGTATAATACATTGTGATCACCTAAGGTGGTGGATGCTTCTTCTTCGGGTCTTTGAGACTGAGTGGTGCACCATTACACTTGTGGATTAAGGAAGATCAGTTCAAGAACATTGCAGTGGCAGGTAATGAACAAACATTTTCCAGTGGTGGGTATTCCCCTGGTATTTATGAAGATGTAATATTGAAGGCCTTAGTGAGACTCTAATGGAGAACCAGGAATCAAGGAAATGTATAGTATTGTATGAGAATATGATAACTAAAATATTTTCTCTCCTGTTACTTTAACATACAATCATTCTCTGGTCAGACATTTAGGGGCATATTATGATGTCAGTCGGAGTTTCCTCTGACTGACACCATCTCTGACTTTGGACCAACCGACCGTAGGTCAGCGGTTCCGACCGCCTGATTTTGATGCGAACAAACACTGTTGGGTCAGATTCCCACTGTCTTCTAATGGAGCTTGTGTAACGTTCGTAAACTGGCCGTAATAAAGGCTCCCATAGAGAAATGGGTGTGTGTGTGTAAAACCCTGCACCCTGTGGCAGGCACCCCATGGTGCCTACCACACTTTACAGGGTTTTAAAGGGGTGTACCCTAGGTACCCCCTCGACCACCAACCGTAGTCCGCGGAGGCAAGGGGGCCCCCAAAGTCACTATCCGACTGCCTTTCCGTGTCTGAAAGGCTGGCACGGAAAGGCTGTGGGAAACTGACATTGTACTCGAGAAGGCGGAAAAGCTGTCCATAGGGGATCACAGTGTGGTCCCGACCGGCTGGAATACTCCGAGAACCAGTTGGAACCGAGTCGGAAAGACCGGCCGGTTTACATTCCGACCTCTGACCTCGCAATCAGTCAGTCAGACTGCAAACCGAACGAGTCAGTCGGAAAGCCTCTGACTAGGGGCCAGAGGCTTTCCAACATTGTAATTGGCCCTTTAGTATGCTACCAAAGATGACTTGCGTCTACTTTTTCTTCACTTTTTGAATGAAATAATTATTTAGATGGGAGACGGTTGTAGTTGTTCGAAGTGATTTTCATTAGGAGCCATCCCCAGAGATTTAACAGACACATGGGAAGATCTTCAATGAAGGGAACATTAGATTTGAAGACTGTCACTGTGTAATGGTTTACGTAAAGCATTATGTTACTCTTGTTAATTATGATAATTGTAAAGATGGTGCTTTAGACTTTGATGGTTTTTATGATGAGTCAGTATCCCAAGGAATATTATGGGATGAGGAAAATGAGAATACCTCATGAAAGTTTGCAGCCGGAGTGAGCAGCAGGTGTGCAGAATACAAGGTTGTTTTCTGGCATGCCTTTTCTAAAGCTGTAGTAATGGGTAACAATTAAGTCCTCATTGAGACTTTGGAGAAATGGGAGCACTGCTGTAAGGCAGTGGAGCTCCAGCTCCACAAACGTTTGCAGGGATCGGTGTTTCTCGGTTGCATCTACTTTGGACACATCCATCATCAAACCTGTGTGCGTATGTGCGTGTGTGCGAGTGTGTGTGTGTGTGAGAGCATGTGTGTGTGTGTATAAACTGGCAACAATTCAGAATCCATGGGTGGTTGCATTGGAATAGCCATGCTATACCCATGGACCTCCTCCCTGGGGCAGAGAAACTTACATTACTCCTGATTTACCAAGTCATGTAGGGCCACAAAAGGTGGCCCTGTGTGGCTTGGTAAATCTCATAGTAGGCTCTGAGTTGTCATGTGCGCCCTTGTGTGGTACAAGGGGTTGCAAAACCCTTGATAAATGTACCCCTAAACCTTTCCAAATGTTCACTTAGTAAATGCAATATTTTCGTAAAAAGAATCCACAACCATGTGTTACCTCTATTTTCATTAGAATGTATTTTGTTCGCTTTGGTTGTCAATTTATTCTACTGGATCAACACAGAACTTATTATTTATGCTGTATCACAGATAGCTGGAATAATTACTTCAGGAATTTGAGGGGAGAATATTGTCATATTTTAATTAGGAAATAGACTGAAAATGTATTTGTTGATGACATTCCTGTGTACATTTGTCTGAAAATTTGAACCTCAAATTTCTCTCACAGGGACACTAAACGATAATATATGGGAATGAGGCTGGGTGGACAGTCATGTGTAATAGAGTCGTGGGCTAAGTCCATGATTATGTTTACTTCTTTTAAAATCGTGCCAGAGTTGTATATTATAAAAATTAGACATTTAATTTTTTTGAGCATTGCCTTCTTCTCTCCTGCCCACAGTATCTCTTGGCTCAGTAAAGAATCACACTGCCAGTTTGGCCTCAAAGTATTTCTGATGTTGCCAAACAGTCTGCACTCCCCCCCAACTCCATTGATATGAAAATTCTCATGCCAGTTATACAATTTAAATAATTAAAATGTTCCCACTGAAAAATCCTCTTGGGTGCCACAGGTAGAATATTCAAAAGGGGAGGGGGTGGATTGGCATGAGCCCTGCTTCACTAGGGCTGAAATTGATATTCAGTGCGTGAACGTCCTCTCTGAGCGGCCTGCCTTTGTGAGATAACGGCCTGTTTGTGCAAAAGTACACCACTTGTAGCAAGATGTTTCATCTTTATCATTTCTACTCAACATGTTATTTTCTCCTCTTTGAAGGGCGTAAACAAGCCTCGGTTTGACACATTGTTTTCGATAACTTAATACAAAATGGAAACTGTTTTGGCGAACTGTTGAGGCAATATTTTCGATAATTTAATATAAATTGAACTGTTTTAGCATATGCTTTCGGCAATATTTTAATATTTTATTTCGTTTTGGCATATATTGATTAGCAATGGTTATTGCACAATGTTCTTTCACTAGCATGTAGAATAAGTAACGACTGACCACCCACCAAGCAGTTTCTTTGATTCCATGTTGTGACTTGGCTCAGCCTTAATTGTTTTGCTGTTCACCCATTTAGTAAATCGACATGCCATATTACACCACTGTGAGGCAATTTACCAGAAGGGGCAGAAATGTTATGTATGGATTGTTTGTATGTTCTTTAATTCATTTGAATTCAAATGAATATACTTTATTCGATTCTCCCCAAAAAAATCATAAAAGCTGAAGCAATAAAAACCAGCATGCACCATCATACCCATTTCATATATCATAAAGACACATGTGTTTATAGATTGATATACAATGATCTACTCAAGTTGCGAAATTTATGTTATCATAGTTTTTTTGTATCTGATTATGGGCCAGAAGTAGGTAAATGGCATTTACCGATTCGTAAATACTGAATTTTAGCGATTCGGTATTTACAAATCGGTAAATGCCATGTAGGTAAATATTCGGTAACAATTACCGAATCGTTAAGGTTCGGTAATTACCGAATCGGTATTTGCCGATTCGGTAATTGCCATTGATTCCTATGGGCCCATAGGAATAAATGGCAATTACCGAATCGGTAAATACCGATTCAGTAAGATTACCGAATAGTCAAGGGTGGCAGGGTGTCACTTTGACACCCTGTTGCAACCCTGATTCAGGCTTGTGTGCCATGTGACACACATACATGCCCTTAGGGCATGTATGTGTGCCACATGGCACAGGTGTACATACACAGATTTGCATATACACAGGTATTTGTTATTTACCACCAACTAATAGTTGGTGGTAAATAACGAATCCTTAAGGCCCTGTGGCACTATTTTCAGTGCCACCTACATCTCAAATTACCGATTTGGTAAATTTACCGATTCGGTAATTTACAGAATCGGTAAATTTACTGATTCGGTAAATTTACTGAATCGGTAATTTTTAAGGCCCTCTACATCTGAAGCTCCAAATACCGGTCGGCAACGGCCGAAATCGGCCATTACCGACCGGTATTTGGCCACCTTCATCTGGCCCTATGTTCCTTAAAACCCGTGCAAAAGACCTGGTAATGGTAAATTCTCATTCTGTTAAAAATTGTAAAAATAATAATGCAGGTTGGCATTGTCTAAAACCCAATATCTTTAAAATTGGTAAAGTCCATCTCTTTCGTTGTATTGAGCAAAATTTACAAACAAACACCACATGAATTGTAGATTAGGCTAACACATCGTCATATGAACAGTTAGTTAGCATTTCAGTCCAATCGTCCATTGTGGGAAGGATGTTATTTGGTGGAAGATACCAAACCTAAAACGGGTCAGGACAAATCTATCCTGAGAATCCTCCACCTATTTTAGGTATGGTTGCATGCCATATGTAGTGAGTGACAGTTGATTGGACAGGACTGTCGGCCTCCCTATTTCTGCACAGAGTCTACAGGACTCCAGAAGAGTCATACACTTCTTTTTAAAGAGAGTGTGTGCTTTAACTTTTTTACACTAGAACATTTAGAAGCAGGGGTAAACAACAGCCAGCCATGGTAAAAATCCATATGCCAAAGGATACAAAGTTTCTCGAAGAAATGAAACAGCCAAGAAGGAATTGACTCAAACAGTTGGCTCAACAAAGAACAAAAATATATTTCAACTACAGGTTAATATCCTTTATTAAGCTTAAACCCACAAACAGCTAGGGAAGTACGGACGCAGCCGTCACTCTCTCAAAGAAACACAGAGAATCTCTAACTCCAATCAAATGTAAACTCACGAGCTGCGCGAACCAAGACCAGCTCGAGGTAATTACATGCAAGTGCTCGAGCTGCACTAGCCAAGCCCAGCTCGAGGTAAATGCACACGAGTGCTCGAGCTGCGCAAGCCAAACCCAGCTCGAGACACACACTTCTCCCCCTTCTGCACTTCCCCAATTTTTTTTAAACCCAAAAATTATATTTTCAATAACAAACAAGATTAATGAATAAATGTAATATAGTTCTCAAACTTCTTAGATTTGAAACAAACACGTTTTGAGCGTATCACAGCTGAACTACAATCCTTAGTACCAATGTCTTTGGACAAAGAACATTGAGAAGTACTGGGAGCCAGTGCTTAATTTCAGCCGGTGCTTTCCGGTGCTCAGCTCCGGCACTTAATTGGTTTCCGGTGCTCGGCACGGGACCCTAATTGTTAACACCATCCTTAGAACAATCTACCACGTGGTGGTGCTGCTCATCTAATTTAGAGATGAGCAGAACGGTTGATTAGGAATACAATATACATTAAAATTGCTAACTCCTACCTCCCCAGCCATTCCTTTAGCTTTGTGGACCTGGAATAAACAGAACTGTCGCATTTACATGCTAGAGAGATGGTAAGTTGTTGTTTTGGCAGCAATGACAAGGGTGATCGGTAGTGCAATCTGCAGTTGCCTCCTGGTCAGAGCCCTGGCACTTAATATTTTACAAATTAAGCACTGCTGGGAACATCCTGTGCAGATAATTCATAATTGCACAAAGGTTCTCCGGTGGTGACAAGTGGTACATCTGTTTCATTGATTCTTTGAGAATTGACAATGGTTCCATCGTTATCTTGAATCTTATCATAACTTCTAGTTACAGACGGTGGTTTAAATTTGCCTTTAAACAAAGCAATCCTGTTTGCGTTCCATACCTTACCATCACTTAGGAGGGCAGAGTTACAATTAATCTTAATAACTTTGAGGGGATCTGAATATTTACTTTTACCCTTACGTGTAATTCTTACCTTCTTTACTTTAACTATATCTCCAACTTCTATATTGACACCTCTACTTTTCTTGTTGTGCTTGGCCATCCAATTCTTCTGGTTAGCAACAAGAGTTTGTCTGACATTTTTGATAGACCAATCAACTTTCTTTGTACAATCAAGCCAACCCATGTTGTCTTTTGTGCAAGGAGAACGACCTCTCATCGTTCAAAAGGTGAAAATCCTGAAGAGTCATTTTTAGTAATCCTATATGCACAAATTGTTTTCCTTAACTCATCTTCCCAGTCTTTGTCATTACTATTAGAAAGTTTAATTATACCTTTTATAACTCTGTTGAAGCGTTCTACGCTGCCATTTCCTTCCGGATGATAATCAGAGGTTGTTCTATGGGTAATTCAATATTCATTTATGAATTTCTTGAAGCAATCACTAAGAAACTGTCCTCCATTGTCTGAAATTATGTCTTTAGTAAGACCCTCACGACAAAAAACATCTCCCAAAAATTGTAAAACAGTTTCACTGTCAGCTCTTTCAGCAATTTTGTAATCAGACCATTTTGAGAAATGCTCTATAATAACTAAATCATACTTATAAATACCATCAATATTTTTAACCGGGCCAAAAATGTCAATGCCAATTCTTTCCCATGGCATATCGGGGACAACAATAGGATGTATCTTAGAGCATGAGCTACAGTGCTCCTGTGCTCATGACGAGCTGAGCTCGTCACGGCCGCACCCGTTTCTTTAGAACGCTCAGCACAGCAGGGGAATTAGCCCAGCGTGCGAGCGTTCTTAAGGCCATGACAAGCTCAGCTCGTCATGAGCACCGGAGCACTGTAGCTCATGACGAGCTGAGCTCGTCATGAGCATGCAAGGGGTTAAGGGTATCCACACATAGAACAGGGTCAAGGCTATTAGGTTCCAGCTTTATTCTCAATTCACCTTGGTCCCACCATCCTAAAACACATGGTCCTGCTTTGGAGATGTATAATTTACAAAAGGCTGACCTTTTTTTTAACTCAAATTTAAGTTTTCTTATTCCCAACAAATCTATAGGTTCTCCAGTGTAACTTACAGGATGCACATCTGGTTTCCCTAGGTTTTGACCCATTTTAAAACGAAATAATTCATCCCATTTATTTGCGTTAATAATTGTGTAGAGAGAACCGGAGTCAGCTGTTAAAGTTACAGTGATTCCACCTGCAATTATGTCACATAGCGGTTTTTTCCTCAACTTGCCATGAATGACTATCTCATCATCATCTACACAACATACATAGTTCTCATGCCAGTCAGTTTCTTCATCAACATCGTCCTCTTCACATTCATCAACAACGAATTTCACAGTTTTTGAATTCCTACATGCCCGAGCAAAATGACCGGGCATTTTATAGTATGCACACTTTTGTCCTAGGGCCAGACATTTCTTATCATTAGCTGAATGTGATGAACTCCCACAATGATAGCAGTTACCTTTTGAATCACTCGGTTTGAAAAGAGGGTGTTCCTTGGGTTTGATTTTCCCTCTAGCTTGCGGTTTGTATTTAGGCTTGTCAGAGTTAGTTTGGTAGGTTCCCTCACAATTTTATTCGTTTTGTCACTGTTATCTGTTCTAGCTTTATTTACCACTGTCTTAGCACATCTAGAAGTTAACTCCGCTTTACTGATAATAGCAGTAATTTCATGAAGAGAGGAGTCCCCATTTATCCAAAGCTTGTCTTCCAAATTTTGATTATTGCAGTGCATTACTAGTCGGTCATGGATTAGCTCTTCAAAAATTCCAAATTTGCAAGACAAAGCCAACCTTTTAAGTGAAGCAATGTAGTCTTTTACCTTTTCATTAGGTTCCTGTTTCCTGTGATAGAAATTAAACCTGTGTACTGCCTTGCATACTGGAGGCGCGAAATATGCATTGAGGTCAGCAATGGCTTGAGAAAATACATTTACACCACAGCCACCTAAAGCTTTTTTTTCAATTCTATTGTATACTCTTAACCCCCCAGGACCTAAGCAGTGTAAGAGTATCTTCTTTTTCCGCTCGAGAGATAATTCTTTACTTTCAAATGTATCTAATTCATTTATTAAATAGTCTCTCCATTCTTCCCACCGTTGGCTAGAAACCTCGCAATCCTTTACCATGAATGCTTGTGGTGCGGGTAAATTCATAGTGGTGGTTGCCATTCTGAAAAGTCAAAGGTTAATCACTACTAACTAATGAAACAATTAAAATTAATAGATAACATTTGTGAAGAAACAATTCTAAAATTTGTATGCATAAAGTTTGTGACACTAAGAAGAATAAAAAAATGTATTTGCTTATTTAAGAAAAGAAAGTACCCTTAAAGTGGCAATAGTAGGTTAAATAATCACAATATGTTGATAGACAAGCTGTCAAAAAGAATTACATGTCAATTTCCTCTAATAAATGAATTTCTGAACCATCACTTGTTGCAAATGGTTAATTTAGTTCACCAGTACCTTGATGGACACACTGTGTGTGTATCACAGACAAAATAATCAATTCACACTGTCTGTGTCACATACGAAATACTTAATTTACAGTACCTCGATGGACACACTGTCACTGTGTGTGTGTCACAGACTAAATAAAATAATAATGTTTCCAAAAGGATGGACGTCGAAACTCCGTTGTGCCAGTAAATAATGTTACTCAAGTGGTTCGAAAAGTGACTGTCTTTTTCCTCCGGTCAGAATAACAACACCGATTGCCACAAAATGGGGTCACGTTGCGTGACCTTTCTGCGTGACCTCTCGTGGTTGTGCACGATTCAATCTCCCATCAATCGCACGCCAAGACGTGAATGCGTAGTAAAGTAGTGGCGCGACCTTGGTGTAATGAACTGCTACAGAACGCTGCTCCCACTCGAAAGATGCGGTCTTTGGCAGAGCGTGAACAATGTAAATTGAATAAATAAACATTTAAAATACCCCGCCGCTCGATCAGTGCGACCGAAAAACATACACTATGTAAATTAGGTAAATCAGATTCCTTATCGGCAACAAATTCCAAATTACACCGCTGCTCGATACTGTAAAGTTACTAAGCCTCCAATAAAGACAGGACGCCGTATGTAGTTGTGCACTGTATTTATTTAACTTCTTCTCTACAGAGAGCGCCGAGCCCGTGCAACCGTGCTCCCGGGTTTGCGCCGTTTTCCCACACCATGCACGCGCATCCCTATAAGATGGCCGCCGGCACGTCGCGTCATGACGCAACATGCAACCACTGTAACGCCTACTCTACATATCTCCCTTTTTCCCCAAACAATGAAATGTGTAACTCACAGTCCGCCGCCCATATCAAAGTCTCGAAATCTGGCTGGTCTCGTCACTGCTCTTCCCCTTCGGGTCAGTCTCGCCGGGGTAGTCAGAGCTTCTCGTTCCAAAGTCTCTGCTCTGCTCCCCTTGTTGTTCATTTCAGCTTGATTCTCCATCAACCCGTTTCCGATCACCTCTCTCTCTGCTCCCAGGCTACCTCCATTGTCTTGTTCCTTCCTGACTTCTTCACTTTCTAAGTCCATTTCTCCGTCGAATTGTTCCTCTCTTGCCTCAGACTCCTCCTCACTTTCTGGGTCCTGTCTTCCTTGATTCCACTGCAGTACTTTGTTGCATCTCGCCATGCGGTCCTGGGACCAGATGTTGCCATCACTCAACAAAGCTGCTCTGTCATATCCCTTCTTCACTTGCAGGGCTTTGCTGTACTTGCTATCTCCCTTCCTTTGCATTGTCGCCAACTTAACTCGCACCCATTCACCTTCCTCAAATCCGGTATCCTTCACATTCCTCCGTCTATTGTAGTGCCTTGCGTAGACATCTTGAGCTTTTTCCAAGTTTGCTTGCAGCACTGCAGGAGACCATTTGCTCATTATAGTTTCTCCTTCCACACTCTATTGTCCTTCGTGAAGGGATCACGTCCTCTCAAGATTTGGAAGGGGCTGTATCCAGTTCCTGTGGGGGTGATCCTGTACACCCATAACATTTGCCATATTTCCTTCTCCCAGTCCTTGTTGTTGGATATTGTAGCTTGCACGGATCCCATCACCACACGGTTAAACCGTTCTACTAGTCCGTTCCCCGCCGGGTGATCGATGTGTGCTTGGAGAGGATACCATTCCTTTCCATGAAGTTGGTCCATTTATCTGAAGTAAACTGAGGGTCATTGTCGCTTAAAATGGATTTGGGTATGCCCTCCCTCACGAACGTGTCACTTAAAAACTTTAATATGGTTTCTGTGTCCATCACCTCTTTCACTTTCATCTCCGGCCATTTCGAGTATCTATCGACAAGGACACACACGTACTTCTGTACACCTTGTCTGTCCAAGATGGGGCCCAGTATGTCGATGGACAACTCCTCCCATGCGTTTTGTGGAGGGTCGAACCTTCCTAGCGCTGGGCGCAATGGTTTGAGTGTCTTATCTGCCCCTTGGCACTGCAGGCAATCTCTGACGTGCCTTTCCGCCCTTATGTCCATACCTGGCCACTAATAACCTTGTTTGGTCCTTAGCTTCATCTTGACTATTCCCAAATGTCCTTCATGGAGTAACACTAGTAGGTTTGGCATTATGTCAGCTGGGGGAATTACCTTGTCCCCTCTGTATGTGAACACTCCTTGGTCATCCACCGATAGTTCCTCCCTGACTTCATAGTACATTTTTAGATTCTCGCTGATGTGTTTCTTCTCTGGCCACCCCTGTACAATATACTGTTTCACTTCCTGCAGGGTGGGGTCCTGCTCATATGCTTCTTTCCACTCCTGATTGCTGATAATCCTCTCTTGGTCATCTGTCAGTGCCACCATCTCCTCTCCTCCTATCTGGTCTTCTTCTCTGGGTTCCATGGCCGTTGCCCTGCTCAGATAGTCCGCTACCTTGTTCCTGTTTCCTGGGATATATTCCACATCGTATCAAAATTCCAGTAGCTTTAGTGTCATTTTCGAGATCTGGGGGTGGCACTCGCATGCGCACATGACGTCAGGACCTTCACCAAGGGCTTATGATCTGTTTTTAATGTGAATTGTGTGCCCCACAAGAACTGTCTTGTCATTGCCCACACCACAGCTAACATCTCCTTCTCAATGACGCTATATTTCTTCTCTGTATCGCTTAAGGAGCGAGATGCAAAACTCAGCGAGTCCATTGTTCCTTGTCCCCGGTCTTGCATTAACACTGCACCCAAGCCTTTTTCACTTGCGTCTGTCGTGAGCACTGTCTTTCCGTGGGGATCATATCCTTGCAAGGGTATTGCTCCTGTCACCTCCTTCTTTATGCACTCGAATTCCTTTTGTGCTTCCTCCGTCCAGTTGAACGCTGAGCTCTCCCTTGTTAATTTCCTCATGAGGTGTGTCTTTGTTGTGAAATGCTGCACAAATTTACTATAATATTCGGCCATTCCTAGGAAGGACCGTACTTCTTCCTTGTTGGTCGGTGGTGGTGCTTCACAGGTCGCCTTCACGTTGTCTGCCTTGGGAGTAATTCCTTGCACGCCAATCTCGTGCCCCAAGTAGGTCACTGAGTCCATGCCCAGGCCGCATTTCTCCCACTCCGCCGTGAGGCCTTTCTCTTCCAGCACCCTCAACACCTTGGTCAGTTTGGCGTCGTGGTCTAACTTGTCTCGCCCCATCACCAGGATATCATCCTGGAAATACTGGATGCCGTCCACCTTCTGAAATAGCTGGTGCATCAATTTCTGGAATACCGCAGCCGCCGATGCTAGTCCAAACGGCATGCATCGAAATTGGTAGCACCCGAAGGGGGTAATGAATGAAGTTAACCTCCTGCTCTCCGGGTGTAGTGCGATTTGATGATACGCTGAGGTCAGGTCTATGGTGGAATACCACTTGACCCCTCTCGTCTTGGCCAGCATCTCTTCTATTCTTGGTAAGGAAAACTTCTCTACCACGATAT
The DNA here is from genome assembly GCF_964263255.1 of Lissotriton vulgaris. Classification (NCBI taxonomy): domain Eukaryota; kingdom Metazoa; phylum Chordata; class Amphibia; order Caudata; family Salamandridae; genus Lissotriton; species Lissotriton vulgaris. Next base: position 328,057,558 of record NC_141698.1, on the reverse strand, counting down.
TCTTTTTCAGTTCGCGTAGGTCCACGCATAACCTGACCTTACCATTTGGTTTCATGACTACCACTAGTGGCGCCAGCCATTCTGCGCACGTGATTGGTTCAATGATTCCTCTTCTTTCTAGACCTTGCAGTTCTTCCTGTATTGCATCTCTGACTGCCAGAGGCACATTCCTCACCTTGTGGGAGACCGGTATGGCGCCCTCCTTGAGGATAATTCTGTGTGCAAACTTCTCGAGCTTGCCCACCGTCCCACCAAACACCTTGGGGTACTCCTCCTTCCACTTGTCCAGGTTTGGCCACACCTCCGGCTCGGTGAGGAGTATCTGTTCCTTGCCTCCCGCGTCCAGCTTGATACCTAGATCGCCCTGGTCTAGCCATCCCAGTACTGATGGGCCCTTTTCAGAAATGTACAGCTTGCAGTTGGCCGATCGTCCTCTGAATTCAAATCTCAATGGCCGGAATCCTAGCATGGGTATGCGGTCTCCGTTGTACGTGACCGGCTTTATGTCTAGTCTCTCCAACCCTGGACCTAGCTTTGGCTCAAATGTTTCTATCCATACCGTTCTCTGGACTATGGTGTAAGGTAAACCAGAGTCAGCCACCATGCTTATCGGCACTCCTCCAATCGTCATGTCCAATACTGGTTTGGTTGACCTTTTTCCGTCTACGCTCAATACTAGGTCATAGATGCAAAGAACGGTGTCTCCTTCCTCCTGATCGTCTTCTTCCCCCATCTCCTGTTCTTGGTCAATATACTTGACCACGCTTCTGGTGGACTTCCTGCGGCACACCTTCTCATAGTGCCCTACGATTCCGCAGTACATACATTTGGCGCGAAACGCCGGGCACTTCCTGTCGTGGGCTTCATGCGCCCAACTTCCGCATCTATAGCAAGATTTCCTACTGTTTCCCGCCTGTTTTCCTGGTGGCCCCGGGTTCCCTTGCCACCTATTCGGTCCTTTCGGCATGGCTCCTTTGCTCCTACCAACCTTGCGGGGCTCTTCTTCCCCTATCCTGTTCACCATCGGACTTGTTATTGCCTCCCTTTTCGCTGCTTCTGCGCATCTCCGCGCCAATTCTGCTCTCCTGACCACTACCATCACTTCTTGTAAAGTGACGTCCCCATTGGCCCATAGCTTGTCCTGCACAGCAGTGCTCGTGGTGTACATCACGATCTGATCTTTGATAAATTCATCCTGGAACGTGTCGTATCTGCACGTTGATGCCAACTTTCTTAGTGCTGTGACGTAATCTTCCACTGACTCCCCTTGCTTTTGCTTCCGCTGCTGAAAGTTATACCTGTCTATCGAAACGCACACCGTCGGTTTATAATGTTCTTTCAATTCCTCGATTGCATGAGCATATACGTCATCATCAGTGCTCGCTCGTTGTTTGGGTGTCAGATTTTTGAAGATCCGGAGTCCCTCTGGGCCTAAATTATGCAACAATATTCGCCTCTTTCTTATGCTTGAGAATTTCTCTTCGTTCTCGTCCTCTAACACCTCTATAAAGTTATCGATATAGTCTCTCCAGTCTTCCCATCGCATAAGTGGTTCCCCTGGCTTAGGTAAGAACTGCACCAAGGCCGTCGCTGCTGACACCTGCGCACTCATCTTTTCGCGCTTTACCGTGGGTGAAGTGTTGCTGGGGCCTCTGGGGCTGCCTGGTGCGCTATTTTCTTCTGTTTCCTCTGTCTTGGTTTGGGGGATCTCTATGTCTGCCCCTACGCTCTTCCCAGGGGTCGCCAGTGCTCCTGCCCTTGGTTGGCTAGCTTAGCTGGTGGTGGGGTGTGCTAGGTCCCCAGGTGGTCAGACCGATTGCCCTTTTTGTGCTTGTGGGCTCTGCCGCGCTCTCTGATGTCCACTTGCCTGTTGGCATAGCGATTTCAGGTGTCTGCTCCTGTGGTGCTTCCGGCTCGTGGGTTCTGGCTTAGGTTTGTCTGCTGTGCAGTTCTGCAACTTCAGTTTTTTTTTCCAGAGTAGGTTTCATTCCGTCCTCGTCGCCATTGTAAAGTTACTAAGCCTCTAATAACGACAGGACGCCGTATGTAGTTGTGCACTGTATTTACTTAACTTCTTCTCTACAGAGAGCGCCGAGCCCGTGCAACTGTGCTCCCGGGTTCGCGTCGTTTTCCCACATCATGCGCGCGCATCCCTATAAGATGGCCGCTGGCACGTCGCGTCATGACGCGACGTACAACCACTGTAACGCCAACTCTACAGATACTTACAGCCAAGCATAGAAATACAGATATTACCTGAATGTTAACTAATATTCAGAAAAATGGTAATTGAAAAGGAGAGTTTAAAATCCGAAACTTACATCTGCCTCGGCAAAAGAGAGTCCTCTTTTCCCATAAGCGCTGTGATGAAAACTTCTTAAATTCTTCAAAACTTGAAGAATTCTTCCAGATATAGTCACGCGTAGGTTCTTTTCAGGGTTTAAGCACCATCGTCGCCAATCATCACAAACACCATCCCATTCTTGTTGCCATTGTTGTAAAGATGATGCGTACAGGATAAATAAGTTAATATCCTTTAATAAGCTTACATCCACAAACAGCTAGGGAAGTACGGACGCAGCCGTCACTCTCTCAACACACCTCTCCGCGACTCAACAGAAACACATAGAATCTCTAACTCCAAACAAAGGTAAACTCACGAGCTGCGCTAACCAAGACCAGCTCAAGGTAATTATATGCAAGTGCTCGAGCTGCGCTAGCCAAGCCTAGCTCGAGGTAAATGCACATGAGCGTTCGAGATGTGCAAGCCAAACCCAGCTCGAGACACAACACCTTGCAGTCACGAGGCAGCCCAAAAATATCTAAAGAGAAATGCAAGTTTCCACCACTAAGAAAAGCACTAGCCCATGAAAGCTGACCTGCTAAATCTACTTGACTTACTTGGTAGTTCATCAATTAGTCAAGGCTTAGCTCAGAGGAGGTAGTGTGAGGTTTAGGTTATATTATGCTTCAGAACGACACAATCACAGATACAATAAAGATGTGAATGTCCCACTTGAATTGTGAGTTTTTGCAAATGCACAAGTCTTAAAAATACCTCAGGATTACATTGAACAGTAAAAATAGCCCTAATCAAAGAACAAACGGAAGGATAATACATAAAAAATATAGTGGGTAAAATGACACCTGCGTCACATTCCTTGTCCATTTACTCCCACTGAAAGATCACGAACAACAAGGTTAACTTTAAAGAGATACAGTGTTGCACTATGCAGATGCGAATTTGGAATAGGAATGTAATTCAAAGCAATAAGTAATCATTAAAAATTTGTCAAATGTAATTCCTAACTGAATTAAAACATTGTGCTGTAAAAGGTTACTTTGTTTCAGTGCGCCCAACCCTTTCTTGATCATGACCATGATTATCAGAAACACCTGAAAAGTGGCAGAAACAAGCATTTGCAATGTAATGAGTCTCGCATTTACGAGACTTTGAACTATTGGCATTGTAAATGACAATGCAGTTTATATAGGTTTTGGTTTTTAAAACATAAATAAAAACCATTGTCATTTACAATGCCAATAGCTTAAACTCACGCAAATGCGAGACCTATTGCATTGCAAATACTTGTTTCCTGTTTATGTCAATGCTGAACGCGGCCACCTGCCATTTCCGTTTGTTTTAGTTACTTTTGGTACAATCTCAGTACCCGTGTGGGTGCCGCGATTGCATTTAAAGTAAAGAAATAAAAAATGCATTTTTATTTTCTATTTCTTACTTTTGATGCATTTGTGGCCCCCGCGCTAGTGCTGAGATTGTAACAAAAATCATTAAAACGAAAGGAAATATCAGGGCCGCGAGTAAAAAAATTAATAAAAAACTGTGATCTCGGAATTGTGGTGGGACGGGCAAACACGGCAGAAAGCTGGCATGGCGTGCTTAATTTAGCAAAGCATGTCACACCTTCAAGTAAGAAACTCAATAAAGAAAATAGTGCTTACAGACTAAAATAAAGCATTCTGTGTAACAACCGAAGTAAAGGGGCCAGTCGCCATGGGAGTTTACGGAAGAAGACAAGGAGCTACTAAGGAGGGACTAACAAGCCCATTTACGAATCATAAGCCAGCATTTACGAAGGATAATGACACAAGCCAATGACAAACATGGGCAGAGAGTGGGCGGGGCTTCTACTCCATACCCCACTACAACAAGTCTCGCAGAGCAGCGCATGCTCGCTGGCTCAGGCTTGACCTAAAAAGCACAGGTGCAGCATGCAAACCTATAAAGCAGGCCAGCACAAAAGAAGCAAAATGAATGGGATTTTTGCTCATTTCTCCCTTAAAAGTTAGTTATTGTGGGCCCCTTAAAAAGGGGATATTGTGCAACTTCTGTGATCTAGTGACTCTTGGTTAGCGATATCACAGTTGGGAGCCCGGACAAAGTTGGGCAGATGGCTATCTAATCCAGGGGACAAATGAGGTGTCAGCCCACAGGAACAAAGGCACATACATAGACTACTCAGGTCCTTCTCAGAGTCTCTATTTCTGTCTAACATGTAGGTCAATCTTGGTTTGGATGATTGTGTAAAAGGGCCATCTCAGGGGTCCAAACCAACAAAAGGAAGGGAGTTTGCTCACTAAACAGAGTCACCATTTATTTATCCTGTACCTGAAGATTTTAATTCCTGGTGTAACCCTTCTTGGGTCTCCAGTGAGAGGGAGAGTGAGATTGTAAGTTCTGTTTCTGTTTCTTTGCAGAGGGATCTTCCACACAGGAATTGTGAGCAACAGCAGGGCAGGCAACCATGATTTTAACTGGGCCTTTAGGCTTGATCCCAGCCTTCAGGAAATGGGTGGTGCTCAGCACCACATTTTGGAAGCGCCACAGCAGCCTACAAAAAGGTGTGTGTCAGTGTTCTTTCCCAATCTAGAGGGAAGTTAGAGCTTGTATGTTCATTCACTGGCAGTCGGGCAACAACCTAATACCAATCTGAGCCAGTTCTGCTCACAATCATCAAAAATTAAATAAAATGAAAAATACATATGTTAAGGTCATGGAGAACCAACCACAAATTCCAAATAACCTGTTTGGAATGGAGTTTCCATCCACAGAATGATTTCTCGGAAGGCATCCTTGGATATCTACCCGTAATGCATTGTGGTGACCAGTGTTTATGTTCATCTATACATGGTGTTCTTCAAGCTCTGGTTGGAAACCTTGTGTATTTCACTCAGGCAAGTTCAGAACGCCAAGAAATCAGGAGATGAAAAGAGGGGAATTGGCTGCCTCTGTTGTCCTCTGCCAACAGCAGCCATCTTTAGCCTTGCATAGAACATTCATACAAATAAATATATTTTGTCAATTTTCTAGGAGTTACCCTAGTGAAGTTGCACTGAAGGTGATCACAATCAATGTTCTGGCTGCAAAACTGCACTTAATTTCAGAAACATCATTACAAAATAATTAAACAATTTGCCTTAATTTACTGGTCTTCATTTTTGAGGCCACTATGCATCACTCCCAGTGCAGTTACTCTGTCTGAAAAAACTGTAACTGCTGTGTGTGAGCACGACTTAGGCATAGGGTCAGATACTGTTCGATGAGGGGTAACCCTTTGGGTAAAATATATAAGAAACATGTGTCTGTGTGTGTTGTACTGTTGATGAGTCTTGCTCGGCTACATATGGGTGATCAGGTATGGGTTAAGAGGTTCAATAAGTTGTGTTGTCTTCTCTGATGTCTAGTAGGGCAGACAGTCTTAGTTACCCATGTATCTTCATCTTTGACAGCAGATCTTATGATTCTTAATGCCTCAGATCGGTGAAGGGTAGGAGTCAACAACATAGAAATATGATTGTAGACTTTTTCAATTAATACTAGTCTGCAAGCAACATAAAAGAAGTACCATTCCATTACCTGAAGATTTGTTGTTGCAAATAACTATTAAGTGGCTGGAAAAAACTGGAGGAGAAATCACTGGTGGGACTTCTCAATGATTCTATCCCGTATAATGGAGAAAACAGTGGCGGCCGGCATGGATCGGGGTGGCAGGAAGGTTGGGGTGGTGAGGCAGGGGTGGCGGACAGGGAGGTGGAGGAAAGGGGGTAAATACAAATTATAATAAACTTACCTCCTCGCCTCTTCTTCCTCGTCGCGTCTCTCCACTCCTCCCGCCAGCCGGGAAACACCCAGGCTCCCCTGAGCAATGCAGCGTTGTGATTGGTCTGACTGCTCTGGTTCAGTGCTCAGACAGGGACTGGGGGCCCGGGCATGTTCTCCACCCAGGCTGTAATACTGCCTAGGTGGAGAACATGCAAAGTGCGCATGAATGTTTGGCTGGCCTGAGACGGCCAGCCAAACATTCATATGCATTTAGGGAGTGAAAACCACTCCTCCCCTCCCCTCCCCTCCCCTGCTCTGCCAGCAGAGCCGCCCGGTCGAGCCTCGCAAGGCTGCCATGCCAACAACAAGAAAAAAAAACAGGATAATACCATTGAGTTATTATCATTTTAGTTTTCCTTAAACTGCTGAAAATCAGTGGGTGAGGATCCTCCGTCTTGGCAGCGGAGCTACCACTTGGAGGAAATACCAGCGGATGATTCTGGTGGAATTGCAGCTCTTCTGTCTGTTGCATTGAATTCAAAATCAAACATAACATGGCTTTTAAGTAAGTATTGAGATTTATTGCAGAGCAGAGCAAGTTGGGAAAGAATAGAGCGCCCTATATCAGTGAGGGATCTTCCTAGGTTTTGTATGTTTAGGTGGGATTTTGATATTCGATTTGCACATTTTTAATTAGATATATTTTCAATTTGAGGCGCTGGTAGGTTAAGTGATTGCCCTGAACACGCCGGAGTGTTTGCTTATGACAAAGCTGCGGGTATCCCCTAGCACTACACGTTTCAAGGTCACTGGTTAGCCCACAAGGCATCCCCTGAGCCCCCCTAGATTATGATAGTTTTCTGCCACTTTCTTTAATGACGTGCAGATTGATAAATGTGCTTTGCTCAAGTAACTTTTGGGTAGCCACAGTTTCCATGTGCTTTGTGCCTGAGGTGAAATCCCTTGATAGGTGGCTGCTAGAAGTTGTCAAGTGTTAGATCAGCTGAGGGATCTGTCGGTTCTTCTGCACATTCCAATTAATGTTTGAAATGTGTCATTGGGGCGCTGATGGGGAGCGCCCCTTGCCTCAAAAGGGTCACAGATCACGGGTTCAAAGATCATGTTTAGATCAGTGCTTGAAATGGAAAAATAGAAGTGCAGGTACTCTGTGCCTGCTTGTTTCTGTAAAGAGCCAGTACTCGCCAATTAAAAGTATTACATTATTCTTGAGACGTGCAGGTACTCTGCTTCTCAAAATAAAAAAAAATGCTGCTACTCAGTAGTCAGTACTAGGCAGGACCAGCCCATTAAAGCACTGGTTTAGATGCCTTTACTTGCCTGAGCTTTCCTTAAATAAGTGGAAAAAAAGTAAGGCAGCCAGCTGCCCCCTTAGAGAGACATCTTCCAAATGTCCTCTTTTGAACCTCTCGGAAGCGACGCATTGACTTGTCTGAGCGGAACCGGCTCAGTTAAGAAAACGGAAGAACAATATTTGCCTCAAATAAGTCCCCTGACATGGACAGCTGAAGAGCCTGGCGATGCGGAGTCACCGCGCCCTCTGTTCCAAAAATGCATTATCGAAAAAGCGGTCGAAATCGCGTCAGCCCCACAGAGATTAGGAACACGATTTCGAGTCGCTTTTAATTATGTTTTCATTTTGTTTGTTTTATTCTAGCCGTTTCTCTGTTTTTTTGACAGCTTGTGACAACAGGCAACGAAAAAACGAGGTGAACTATATTTAGCATTTCACGTTTAACACCGACTGCCATTTAAACATATGTTTCCTGCTCGTTCCTTGATCACTGGGTTCTAATCACCCAGAGGGCGCGCGTGCTCAATAGACCTGTTATCACCACATCCCACTCGCGCGCCATGTTTCCCTGCGTCATATATTTACTTTGAATTGGCCATTTAACAATCATCAGAGTAAAAACAAAAAAAAATCTTCTGTTTCCTGTTTTTGTGCAGTGACATATCCGGCAAAATTAGAGTGATAGATGAGGAGCTTTAAGCTTCGAGGTGCTTTTCGGAATTGTGACATTTTTGTTGGTATGTTGCTACATATGCAGCCGTCTTCCTGTTGCCGTTGAAATCTTCAATCACCTTCTGATCATTAATATCAAAGCCATAGTATAGCGTCTAGATCATCCTTTCCAAAATCGATTATATGAGAACCATTTCTTAGGCAATACTGGCAGTAATTATTTGTAAAATGGGAAAATTGGAATATTAAAAAGCATAAAAACGGGCTATTGTTTAATCAATTTTTTCGATGACACCAATACCTTGCAGACTACGTCAGAGCAGGTTGATACATAAAAACAAACAGTAGAAAAATAATGCCTAGTGTTAGGTGAGATATAGAACATATTAGTGTAGGTTAATGAAACCTAGGATAAACTGGGGCATATTTATTGAATTTCCGGTATTGTTGTGAGTTCCTATTAAGTATGCATGTATGTATGTATGTGTGTTCTTATATAGCGCTCGACTTACCCTAGGGCATCTCGGCGCTTGCATTGGGAACTCGTACTGGGCATCCCCAAGGTGAAAGCCAGGCATCCCGCCGTGGGGGGGCCGTAGTGGAGATTAAGCAAGCTTAATGCCCAGAGTTGCAGAGTGTGAACCCGTGATACGAATAGAGTAATTAAATAGTGAGGACTTGTGTATAGCTAGCAGAGCGTTGATAGTGACTGAGTACTTTAGGATGGCATCAGTTGGAGTAAGTGGTGTAGCTAGGATGTCATGGGCCCTTAGGTAGGCAAGGAAAATGCTCCCTGGCCACAGTTTCCTAGCAAAATGCAGCCAAAATTAGGGTCAAGATGGCTTCCTTCAAATACCCGTGTCTCGATGCTGCTGCGCCCGCTACACTATTGATAGCTGAACCTCTCGTTGGAGACCAGTAGGTCTCATGCGTGACATGATCTCCAGCCTCATTAAAGTTTGGTGTAGCCAGCATTTGGGTTCTGTCCACTCCTCTGTTTTGTTTTTCCTACTCCTTGGGCTTGTTTACAGGTGGACCCAGTTGGGCGCAATAATCATCGCATCAATAAAAATAAAAAAATTGAGGCGTTCATAATTTGTAGGATGCATTTTTTTTTATATAGCGTGAACTCAACCCGAAGGTATTGGAGCGCTTTACATGAGCACCAGTTACATTATACAAGGACACATTCAGTTTTTGGTAGGCACCGGGAGATTAAGTCATTTGCCCAGAATCACAGGATGTTAGGTCGACACAGAGACTCAAAGCTGGTTCCCCAGCTCCAAAGTCGACAGCTCTGGCCGTTAGGCCACATCCTCATTCGTTATCCAAATACATTATCACATATTCAGGGTTCTTGGAGAATAACATACAGATTTTTGTTCTTACCGCATCAAAATCTGCGTGTTACTGTAAATACCGCACACTTTTTTCCATTAAATTATGGCAGGTTTATCTGCGAAGTTTAACGAAGGATAATGTCTTTCATAGGGTGAATACAACACAAGTCCGAAATATGACACTGGGCACATAGGGACTTGTTTTGGAGTTAAAAAACGACTACTCGCTCATAATCTGGGCTATTTTGCTCTAGGTTCCCTGTTCTCATTTCACAGTTTGAAGTAATAATTCAGTTTCAAAGATATTTCTTGAGATGTATGTACTTAAATTGCTCTCTCACTCTTATGATAGCATTGCACTGCCTCGGCCAACGCACTCCGAAATCCCCCAGCATGTCAGGGACATTGCTGTTTTGTTTTTGTTTTTTTCAAACCAAATCCCAACTTCGGACAGTTTTCGTTGAAAAACTAAGAAGACAACTGGCCTGCTATTCTGCCACACTATGGCTGGCTGTAGTGTTAATTTGTAAACAAAAAATACTAATAAGTGCTAGGACCCTTTTTAGGAGGACACTACAGCGTGAAACACCCATTGCCCCAGCCAGCACGGCCAATGTTCTACCAACACACCTACTGATCCGCTCACTCCTAAATGTGTGACAATTCAGACTATTCCTTGTCGTGAAAGCTACAAGAATTACTTGGTCAGCAAGTATTCGTAATTTTAATGCATATTTAGTTAATAAACAACTGTTGTTGTACTGATCTCTAACTTAGACAGACAGCGCCACCATGTGGCAGACTGTCATGAATGCTGGTGTGGACAATTAAGTGCCGGTGCTGACCATCAGAAACCACCAGCTCAAATTAAGCACTGGCTGACAGGCATTCTACAATTTCACTGACAGTGGTCATTGTTGACAGAAATTCTTTAGAAACAAAATCTGCTTCAACTGGGTGAGAATCATAACTATGTTAGATGGGTCGTAATAGGCCAGCAGAGTTGTCCACTTCTCCTTCCAGTTGTTTGATAGCTTTCTACCGTACCTTAAACAAGTCTATAAGGTGCACATTTACTAAAATGTCATGCAGCATAGTGCACCAACTAAACTTGCTGTTTCCTGATTGTGGGAATGGGAGAGACATGGGCATCATCATATCTGATAAGAGATGGTGCTGTTGTTTTCTCCCCCCTATTCTGACACACTTTAGGCTGCTTTGTACCATGCACATACCCTTGCTCAATAGTGCAGCTGAGTGTGCATGATGTCTAGCATAGGTTTTGTACTCAAAGTGTTCCCCTCCAATTCAAAATTCTATCATAGACATAGTTTAAAGCTTTTATAACTTTGTATGTGTGCTATACAGCACACATGTAAAGTTAGAAGCGTTTTCGGAAAAGAAAGCTTTTCTCAAACTTTATGTCTATCTCACAACATTGTATATTTTTGGTGCAAAGCTCTATCTACCTTTTTTTTTGGCAGATAGGGCTTTGTATTAAAATCCATAGGTGGTTGCCTGGGGATGTTCCCTTGAGCCAAAGCAGCACTAAGCACTATTTTCCATTACTTTAGGGCTGCTTCATTGGCGTAACACAGGCCACCGCAGCGGTATGTAACTGTTACCACAGATTTTTTAGCACGCAGTACCGTTACCACGGATCCATTACCACGGATCCATTACCACGCAGGACCCATTACCACGGATACCTTTACCACGCATTATTCTACAACGCAGGTACTATTGCAACGCATACCATTACATCGTAAGTTTAGGTAAGTTTATAGGTAAGTATTGGGGTATTGGGTTTGTGTTTTGGGGTACAGGGGTATTTTTAGGTTTCTGGGTTTGGGTTTTGGGGTATAGGGGTATTTTTAGGTTTCTGGGTTTGGGTTTTGGGGTATAGGGGTATTTTTAGGTTTTAGGGCTGGGTTTGGGTTTTGGGGTACAGGGGTATTTTTAGGTTTTAGGGCTTGGTATGGGTTTTGGGGTACAGGGGTATTTTTAGGTTTTAGGGCTGGGTTTGGGTTTTGGGGTACAGGGGTATTTTTAGGTTTTAGGGCTGGGTATGGGTTTTGGGGTACAGGGGTATTTTTAGGTTTTAGGGCTGGGTTTGGATTTTGGGGTACAGGGGTATTTTTAGGTTTCAGGGCTGGGTTTGGGTTTTGGGGTACAGGGGTATTTTTAGGTTTTAGGGCTGGGTTTGGCTTTTGGTGTACAGGGGTATTTTTAGGTTTTAGGGCTGGGTATGGGTTTTGGGGTACAGGGGTATTTTTAGGTTTTAGGGCTGGGTTTGGGTTTTGGGGTACAGGGGTATTTTTAGGTTTTAGGGCTGGGTTTGGGTTTTGGGGTACAGGGGTATTTTTAGGTTTTAGGGCTGGGTATGGGTTTTGGGGTACAGGGGTATTTTTAGGTTTTAGGGCTGGGTTTGGTTTTTGGGGTACAGGGGTATTTTTAGGTTTTAGGGCTGGGTTTGGGTTTTGGGGTACAGGGGTATTTTTAGGTTTTAGGGCTGGGTATGAGTTTTGGGGTACAGGGGTATTTTTAGGTTTCAGGGCTGGGTTTGGGTTTTGGGGTACAGGGGTATTTTTAGGTTTCAGGGCTGGGTTTGGGTTTTGGGGTACAGGGGTATTTTTAGGTTTTAGGGCTGGGTTTGGGTTTTGGGGTACAGGGGTATTTTTAGGTTTTAGGGCTGGGTTTGGGTTTTGGGGTACAGGGGTATTTTTAATATATATTTACAAATATTACAATTAAAATTAATGTCATTAATATAATTATTTAATGATTAAATAATGAATAATTAAGTTAAATATTAAAAAAATAATTATTTAAAATATAATAATGGATAATTAAATTTAATATTACATAAATAATTTTTTAAAATATATATATACTTACCTATACTTACGTTGTAATGGTATGCGTTGTAATAGTATGTGCGTTGTAGTGTATTGCGTTGTAAGGGTATCCGTTGTAACATGACCTGCGTTGTAAAAAATCTGTGGTAATGGTATGCGTGCTAAAAGTACGCGTGGTAACGTCATATATCCCACCGCAGCCACTACGGTCGAGGGGGGGTGGGGGGGGGGGTCGAGATGCAAAGGGATCCCTCAGCACAATACTCAGGCCTGAGAGCTCCGAATTAAATCCAGAGGGGGGGGGTGTCCTCCATGTACCTTTCAGGGGGCCCCCTCAACTTTTGTTATGCCAGTGGGTAGCTTTCCACTGCAAATCAAGATTTTCCCTGGCCACAACTCACCCTGGAAGCCAGTGACCTGGGGTATGTGGACCAAACTGGATGAGTTCCTGGGTCAGTATGAACCCCCGTGAGCAACAGGATCACAGAGAGATCTACCAAAAAGGCCTTCTCCACACATGAAGATAGTAGGGCGATCGAAGTACCCTTGCGCACAACCTTCTTTTCCTTTCCTATATGCACTTTTTCTTTTCCATCTTTTCACTCACCTTCACTCTGATAGTGGGACAGTACTAAGGGGGACATCCAATCATGTAAACCATATTGAGTACCTCAAGCAGGTACGACCAGTTGGGGATGGCACCCTGTGAATTAAAAGCGATGTTTAAATGTATGTGTAAAATTCATAATAAAATACTTTGAAATAAAAAAAGAAGAAACTCTAATTCAAGACTTGGTGAAGATTGCCAATTTTGTGACACTGCACCGGCTCAAATTCTTGTTAAACTTCCCCAAAGCCTCTAGATATTGGTCCATCAAGTAGGAACATTGCATTCTGGCATGCTAAAACCTGATGAATAGATCAAATTACTCAAGAGGGCCATTAAACACTAAAGAATTACGAGTGGCCCCTTATAATTGCCTGATGCGTTGCGGCATAGCGACCATCAGATATGTGAGTATCTAATTGCACTTTCTGTAAATTGTGAAAGTCATAGTGACTATATTCCCATTGGCAGATGAATACCTTTATCACTGGATGCTTTAATCCTTACTTATCAGGCAGCAATAGCCCCTGAGTGTTTATTTTAAGTAGGGACGTGAGAAATTATCATTCTGATGGCAGAACTATATGTAGCTAAAACACGTCAGGCCAGATTAATGCGGCGCAAAGCAGCGCACATAGCAGCGTTGATCAACTTTGAAGCACTAAATATTCTAATAAAATGTGACCCCTGCACAGAGCCAAAACCGCTTTGCACTGTGAAGGGTCAATCCCCGCTAACGGATGCCAAAAGGAGGTGTCTGGGGCAGAACTGTGCAAATTCCCATAGCTTTTGGCACAAACTTGGGGAGAAACTAAAATGGCTTCAGATGTCTGTGCGCCAAAATCGAACACCAGGCGAAACTTGGTGCAAACGAGGAAAGAAACTTTTTTTTTAATGACACCAACATGTTACACATTCACTGTACACAGATATATATACATCAGTCGGAGCTTGACTGCAGCTATTTTTGGGTGGGCATTGTACTGAAGGGTGTCATCAGATACCAAATTTACGCCCATCATTATTAGGGTGCCTTTGCACGCTAAGAAATGCATCGCGCAAAACATATTTTTTTTCCACAAGTGTGACATTTGACACTAAGTCCCATGACTCTCTATCTATATGTCTTGTGCAGCAAAGATTTTTCTCATTCGGGTAGTGCAGTACCGCTGTTTTTTCACGGAGAACACCATTGCATGTAGAATAGTAAATCTGAACTTTAGGATTGAAGTGAGGGAAATTACACTTTGCAAAACTTTGCCTTCAGATTAATATTTACAGGGTCGGAGGTAGGGTTTAGGAAGGGTGAGGTTGCTGTAAGATCATCGGTAGTGTAGTGGGAGGGGGCAGAGCATGCAGAGCCAGGGTGCGGTGAAAGGCATAAAGAGGCACAGGATGGGCAAAAGAGGTGCAGAAGAAGCTAGGCACATGAACAGTACTAACAGGAAGTGAACCAAATACTTTTTAAATCTGCATTTCATTTATGTAATTAAGATTACAAAGTGTGCCATCTGAAATCATAAGTCTACACATCCTACGTGCACAGCAGTGGTCCAGGGTTTGTGGTAAAAAATCACAGACCCTATTCACTAGTCAGAACAAATATGATTTAGTAATTATTTTCTTTGGATCTATTCTTTTTATTAGATTCCGCCCAACTGCTTTCTATGCAACATCTTTCATTTTAATCTGGAGATCCATCTCGAACCCGAAATCTGATAATTCTGGGTGGTGTTTGTGTGGTTCCAGAAATTAAAGTGGTAGAGTAAATTATTTTCATCAGACTTACGATATACATAAGTCACCAAAGAATGTGGACAGGGCATTGCCCTGATGGACATCATAGTTGGGCTGAAGTTGTGAGGCATATGGAACGATTTGGTGGTCTACTGAAAGCAGCCAATGGGAATGTAAGTACCAACCCCTATACTACAGACATTCTCATCTGCACTTCGCTATACTTCACTACTGTGGCGTTATTATTAAGGCCATCATAAGAACGTCTTGAGATGATAGATGTTTCATAGCAAACTGTTTTCCATCGAAGAAATGTTCCTTTTAACTTATGAATAAGATATTGTTTGTCTGCTCTCATAGCCAGCACAGTCATTATCAAACCCCTTTCTATTATATTATCTTTATTGCAAGCAGTTACATCAACCAAAATTCTAACGCAAAGCTGATTCGACTACACCAGTTGTTCCCAAATGTAGACCTGAGTTCAGTCCTGCCAAGTATCACACATCACCCGTGACGCCCACGCATTTCGGTGCGGTGTTCCGCATCACCGCACTGAAATGCATTGTCACGCATTTTCCCACCTGCCAGAGCACTCTACCAATGGCGTCTGTGCACCGGCTCTCTGATGCTCCGAGAGACGGGCTGCTTGCCGCCGTAAGCTCCTAAATAGTGGCTGTGAGTGTTAGCCGCTACAATATATCCCTCCCAGCTGCCTGCTGGTTCCTGGAAACATTTAACAAAGCGGCAAATAGTGCCAGCCGCGCGCGCAGCTTTCACCAAACACTGTACTGACTCACACAGGGGGGGGAGGGACTGCCCTCTCTCAGCAGTCCTTAACTGCTGTCAATCACTGTGGCACTGCACGCCATGGGGGCCGGGATCCGGATGTGCCGGCAGAGTCACTGCCACGTCATGTCCGGAGGAAGTAGCGTTCAACTCGCGAGGGCTTGTCTTGTGGGATAATCATTGGGTTTTCTTGAAGGGGAATTGGGGTTGAAGAAGCGCCTATTTTTATCTGCCAATCGTGTTCTTCTTTTCTTTTTTATGTGATTGAAAGTGTTCATGCATTAATCTGTACAACATGATTTCGTTCTGTTGCATCAATGGCAGTAAGCAGACAGTATAGTAATGCCTTGAATACTTGCATCCTGTGAGGAGTTTTTGTGGCAAGTTTGTAACATTTGACTCTTACCAGTACGTACTAGGTGATAATTCAGATTATGAATTCCGAGGCGCTGGTGTCCAAGACAGCCGGTGTCAAAGGAAGCATAAGTTCACACCGCGCAGTGCAAGGAGAGTTGCCGAGCCAGGCCCAGAATCGTGGCCAAGCAAAACCAAGTAAGTTAGTGACTGTGATTCACTTAACATTTACCTAACCATAGCGCCAGCGCGGAGCTTTCCAAACGCCGGTATTAACTCACCGCACGGCCCGTTGCAGAGACAACCAAGAGCCCGGTATTCAGCTTAGAACGACCTTGTGAGTGTGAGGGGTGCCCCCCAAGAGCTGCTACGAGGCTAACACCATCTCTCCCTCCTCAGAGGCCCAGCGCTTTCACCGTCTGGCTTCTTCAAAATTAAATGCGAAGATGAGCGCCGTTCAGGTCCATGCCGGTCCGTGCAACGCTACGCGAGCTCCAAGGCCCACCCAGCGTCTGGGGAGGTAGGTGCGAGTCACAGGGCTCAGCCAGGCAGGCACCGTGCGGCTCAATCATTCACCTTGGGCTGCCGCATGGTAGTCTAGCAGTCCCTGGCCGCCCTCGCATAGCCACAGGAACTCAGCCACCAGTGTCGTTGTGGGAGAGCCCCGAGATTGAACTCAGCAGAAGCTCCACTGGGCCGCCGCCGGTAAAGTAATAGTTTCTGTTACAGCAGCATGCAGGTGCTAAACTGTGGACTGCTGTTGGATCCAGCCTCGTTGCGTGACCACCCCTGACCCAGGCAGCTCCCCAAGACCCTGAACCACCTGACCCTTTCTGCCATGACATACATCCCCGACACTGGGCTTCCCGTCCTCGTCCCCCATTTTCCTGGTAACCAAAGCCGAAGCCCATATCCCTGCACCTAAGATGGGGGTAGAGCGCTCCCTGTGAGCGAGAGAGGGAGGAGTAGCTTGGTCACACCTTCCACCTCCCCTCGAGAGATGAGTTTTGATCACCCATCCGGCCTCCCTGAGGGCTGGCTCCAGGCCTGCTGAGTGTCTGGGATCCCTCCAGATCCAACTTGAAAGGATGAAAGGAGCCGCCGAGGCGGAACCCCCAACAACCAGCCCCCAGGTGCTAAGACCTCCGCCTGCGAGGACTCCGGACATCAAAGGAAGGGAGTCCTATATCAAGGGTGGCTCTGGAACGATCAGGCAGTTGTATCCTGGACTACGAGAGCCCTGCTGACCTTGTCGCGGCTCCTTTTGCAACCGAAGAGACTATCAAGCCCTGCTGACTTCGTTGCGGCTCTCCTACAGTCTGAGAACTATCTGAGCCCTGCTGTCGCGGCTCCACTGCTACCGAAGAAGATCTAAGCCCTGCCGACGCTGTCGCGGCTCCACTGCTACCGAAGAAGATCACTGAGCCCTGCTGACGCTGTCGCGGCTCCCCTGCTACCCTGAGAACTCTTGAGCCCTGCTGATCTGATCGCAGCTCTCCGAAACCGTAAGACGACGACCTTCTTTCTCGAGCCCTGCTGATTCGATCGCGGCTCAGAGACTATCCTGGTCCGGCTGGACCCAAGACCACCCCGTATCCCCCAGCTCGAGGATTGAGAGCTGTGTGCCGGATAATTTTGCCTTTGAGACTGTCCCGCTACCCTACCCCTACCAAGACTCTTTGAGCCCTTGCTCGCCTGTACTTGAGAAACTGCGGATCATAAAGATCCATTTTTACTTGAAGAGGTAAAGAATACGCTCTCTTAACCTACGGTGTGGTGTCTCTTTGTTGAGTGGTGCTAGTGCAGCGCGTACGATTCTAGATTCGGGATCCTTACCCTGAGGGTCTCCCGCCAGTGCTCGGCTGTGTTCCTAGGAGAGGTGAGTTCTGAGGTTCCGTGACAATTGTAAGTGGTGTTTTCGACTCGCACGAATATGGTCGAGTCTGGTATCTATGAACCGCAAATGACGAGTTTAGTAAGCGTGCGCAGTTTCGCTGTGCTAACTTAAACCGTTCGTTTGTTATGTGGGTTTCCCATCTGTACCCACGGGTTCCATCTTAGATACGGCATCCATTTTGTCTCTTGCCCTCAAGTAGCCAGCGAACGGACGTTCTCCGCTTCGCGACCCTGGGACTCCCAAGATATTTGCGGAAGACACATGTCCTTTGTAAGCGTCTTTATGACGAGGGGGATGCTACTGTAAAGCAGATGGCGCCGCTCGAGGCTCATCTTGCCGCACGGACTTATTGTCTCAGCCGTGCATCTCATTAGGCACGTCCCTTTGATGCCTGTATCTCGTGTTTCTCGATACCTCCCCTTTTACACCCTTTCCGATCTCCCCACTGTCTCCGTCTTCCTCTGCACCTGTCTTTGTTCCTATTTCGATCTGTTTTACTGCTGATTGGAATGCACTAATGTTGGGAAGATGGGTTTTTACAGTTGGGAACCGCCAAATGTTTCCGCACTTATGTTCCGGACCTTATGTGTATCAAAGTGACCAAAGCGACCCCTCTGGGGGATAATGGTGGGAACCGGGTTGTAAACCTTTGTGTACCATGTTGTCGTATGGGTAAAAACTGTATAAAAGGAGCGATCCACAGAACCAATTTGAAGCAGTCTCCCCGAACTACACTCGATGTACTTCCTGTGATTTCTGTGTTCCCTGCAGCAAATAAACCTTGAATCTTTGACGTCGAAGGAAGTGTCCCGTGTCTCTGTGATTCGTACGCCGGAGCAGGTTACCCACGAAGGTTTCAGGTGTTGTGCCCTGGCACCGCTGGGTCTTAAAGAACCCAGTCCTTCAGTTGGCGCCCAACGTGGGGCTGCATCAGTGGTACCGGTCCAAGCCCGACGATCGTGAGGAACTTTGTGTGAAATCTCCGAGGGAAGGTGCATTCCGCTTCATCGATCCTGTTGTCGAAATAAGTGGCCCGAAGACTTTTCCCGCGAAGATTCCCGCCTCCTAACGGCTGCGACGGACTGCTGCCCTGACTGTAGACCTGTTTTGGCGCCTGGCGTAGACCTTGGTAGAGCGAGACGATTGACGGGCCTTCCTGGAGACGCCATCGATCTTTGAGTTAAGTATTTGTGGGTCGCTCCCAGAGTTCTTGGTTGTTGACACTTTAGCGAGTGTTTTTGTTGTTAACGCTGTGTGAGTGTTTTTGTCGGTGACACTTTGCTAGCGTACTTTGTTGTGTTGTTTGACGACTGCAGCCGCCAAAAACCGAGGGTTTTGTTCTTTGCTGGGACTTGGTAAATCCTGTAACCCTTGAAGTTGGTGAAACTCGGCTAGTGTGCAAGATGCCTGGTCGCAGTACTTTGTTTAGTTGTTTCAGGCCTTGTGGTACGGATTCCCGACTGGAGGACTCGTGTCCGATACCTCCGGTTGGAACTCCCACTTATGAGCTCTATAGTAAACATGGGCTAGGCCCAATTACCTTTAATGATTATTGGATTAAATACACGAAGAAGGACGGCGACCTTCGTTGGCCACCTCATGGTAGCTTCGAGGCCCCGATCTTAGATAATCTAGAGATTAAATTGTTCGAAAGAAAGTCAAGGCCGGCCATGTTTGATGCCTTTCGGTTGTGGCGCAAAGAAGCCCGACAGAAAGAAATCAGGCAGACTAAACGTAATCAGCGAGATAATGTTGCTACCATAGTGAAGAAAGCAGAGCAATTTCAGCGTGACAAGGAGGTTAAGGATAAGGAAGTGTTTGACAGACTACAGCGTATGACCGTAGATAAATGTTATCCCGCTTTGCCTACGGAGTCGGAAAAGAAGGAAGAGCCAGTTGAGGATCCTTTAATGTCTTATCTTATGAAGTCGCCACCTCCGTACGTACAGGGTACCACAGCCCCTGTGATTCCCCCTGTACCTGTTCCTGCACCTATCCTTCCTTTGCCTGTTCCTCAACCTGCACCCGTTCTTCCGATTGTTCCTGCTCCTTCGTCTGTTTCTATTCCTACTGCTCCTCCGCTTCCACATACTCCTGCTCCCGCTACTGCTCCTGTTTTGTTAACTCCTGCTGTTGCTACTGTTTCTACTCCTCCTCTTGTTAGTCCTGTGTCCTATACTTCTCCCTCTACTCGTAGTCGCAATTCTCCTCTTGCGGCTAGCTTCTTTCATTCGCTCGGACCTGTTCATGGGTCCGCTGGTTCCGATGGTCCTCAGAGACGTAGTCAGCTTCCTGGAAACAGAGAACGCGTTGCACTATATAATATGGCGATGGGTTGGATGGTAAATCCTCTTAGAAGTCCACCCCGTGTTGTCCTCGAAACATTTTGTCAGTTCAATATACCAACCCAGAGATACGTGTTTGATGAAATGTGCAAGTTCCTTCGCGATCAGATATCGGCCGATGCACCTGACGAGGTGCTGACCGCCCTGTCTGATCTTCAGCTTCAGTTCGCGAATGGACTGATAGTGGATACCAACGTTCGGCGTGCTGTTGAGCGGTTGCTATCTTTTCGTCCCGCTCCGATACCCCATGCATTGTTTGTTGAGGATATTGAAAGACAGCCAGACGAGTCTGGCCAATATCCCATGCGTGAAGTTCCACCGGTTTGGATACCACCTAATCCTAATGCTCAACCTCCGACGACAGTGGGGCATTTCCAGAGAATATGGATACATCTTCCATGGAAACGATCGGAAGTGTTACAGGTGAAGCAATCTTTGCCTGACCCGCGCAAAAATCCTACAGGGTATTACAAAGAATTATCGCAGCTCGTAGATGCTACGGTAATGAATCTTGCCGATATCGACATGCTGTTTGGCAATGTCGTACCGCAACCGGTATGGGCTAAGATTCGTCATGAAAACCATCCGAATGAATTAGGTGGTGCTTGGGCTGCTATTGTAGCGGCAGATGCCGGACAAACGGCTGCTGCTAAACCCGACCAGTTGATTGTGGATCTTCCTCAACGAATAATAGCGTTAATGAAAACTCTTATGCCAGCCATGAGGGTGAACTGGGACAAATTGTCAGCTTGTAAGCAAAAGAAGGACGAGAGTGTTTCCGACTTCTTCACGAGGTTCGAGGAAGCATTTGTTGACCATAGTGGACAGGATATGGGTACCGAGGGTGGTCAGCGATTGTTTGTGGATAAATTTGTTTCGAACTTACTGCCCGATTTGAGCAATAAATTAAAGAATTCGGAGAGTGCATGGGCCGTTTCTACCTCGGCTCAGATATTGGCTACGGCACAATATTATGAGAACAGGGAGAAAGAAGAGAATGACCGTGCTGATAAAAAGACGAAAGAACTAAAAACTAAAGTGCTGTTGCAACAAGCGTATCCTCCGCGTTCAAATCAGAATGCATCCCAACAGAATAGATCGCAGTCGCAATCGAATCGATCGCAGCCACGTAATGATTCCTCCTCCCAAAGATCATCGTTAGGGTACAATCAATGTGCTTATTGTAGACAAGAGGGTCACATTAAATTCAATTGTCCTGTTCTAAATGAACGTAATAGTGGTAACTCGTCTAGAGGAGGTCGTGGTGGTTCGCAGCAGACATCACGTGGTAGGGGTCGTGGTGCTCAGAATGATCGATCTGATAACTCCCCTAATTCTAATAATTGTTTCGATCAACGTGGATCGTCGCAAGGACGATCTGCGCAGTACAATGTAGACGATTATTACGTCGATCAGGGAACTGACGACAGTAATTACTAGGACAGCCAAAGACAAGGAGAGGGAGTGGTATCAGTTCCGGTTGATCAGAGAGGGCCTTACGTCGCAGTTGCTACATCGGGCGTCGTTGAGCCTTTTCTGTTGGACACTGGTGCAGCGAAAAGTTCTATCATGCGTTCGAAACTCCCTGGCGCACCTTTGTCTGGCTTAACAAATGTTTCCGTTGGATTCTCTGGCGCCCCCGTTAGCAATCCAGTTTCACGCCCTTTGCCCCTTACAATAGGGCCACGTGTGCTTCAAGCTCCGTTAATTTTGACGACTGGTTGTGGTGAAAATCTTTTGGGCCTGGATTTGCTTAAACGGTTGTATGCAACTTTGTATTGTTCTCCTGCGGGTGTAAAGCTTACGTTAGGTGAGAGGGTTGTCTCTCCTATGTATTTGTCTCTCGATAAGCTTCCACCGGAATTGAGTTCTCTTCCTACGTCTTTGTGGGCAACAGGTCCAAATGACGTGGGCCTGCTTGATATCTCCCCTTATGTTGTTCAGTTGAAATCTAATGTGCGATTGCCACGTATTCCCCAATATCGTATCTCCCTTGATGGTGAACGAGCACTGTTAGCGATCATTTATGATTTGATCGAGAAGGATGTTATTGAAGAGACTCGGGGAAACGTGTGCAACAGTCCTGTACTACCCATTCTTAAACGTACTGATCCTTCAAAACCGCCTGTTTATCGCTTTGTTATCGATTTACGGGAGGTGAATAAAATTGTGGTTCCTCAATTCCCTGTTGTGCCTGACATCACGGCGCTACTGACTCTGATTCCAGCTTCTGCATCATGGTTTTCGGTGATTGACTTGAAAAATGCGTTTTTCAGCATCCCGATTGCCGAGGAGAGTAGAGATCTTTTCGGTTTCTCTCTCGGTGGGCGTAGCTTCCGGTTCAAACGCGCTCCTCAGGGCTACTGTGAAAGTCCATCGATTTACAGTCAAGCCTTGAAGGGTCAACTGGATGCGTTTAGGTTGCCGGTCGGTGCGGCCTTAATCCAATACGTCGACGACTTATTGGTGGCTGCTGATACTCAGGACATTTGCAAAATTGCTACGGTGTTGTTGCTGCAACATCTCTGTGAGTTGAATCATAAGGTGCCCCCTTCTAAACTCCAATATTGTTGTCAAGAAGTAACCTATTTAGGTCACTTATTGTCAAAGGAGGGAAGGAGGTTGACCCCAGAGAGAATTGCAGCGATTGCGCGAATGGCTGTGCCAAAAACCCAAAGAGATGTGCGTGCCTTTCTAGGTATCACGTCGTACTGCAGGCAATGGATTCCTAATTTTTCATTGCTAGCGAAACCATTAGTGGCTCTTACGTGCAAGGATGTTTCAACTCCTTTACCATGGACGGAAGAATGTCAGAAAAGTTTTTCTGAACTGCGTGATTCATTGTGTTCGGCTCCTGTGTTGGGTACTCCTGACTACAGTAAGCCGTTTACATTATATGTTCACGAGAAGGAAGGTTGTGCTTTGAGTGTCTTAACGCAACCTTTTGGTGGTAAACCGCGTCCATGTGCATATTTTTCCTCGACCTTGGACCCAGTAGCTAGAGCATTGCCGAGATGTTTGAGAGCAACTGCGGCAGCTGCGGTCTCCATCCGACAATCAGCAGGACTGGTCATGGATAATATTCTTACGGTGATGGTTCCGCATGCAGTCGATACTCTTTTGAATCGAACGAAAACTCAGCACTTGACGAGTGCAAGGTTGTCTGGGTACGAGTTGACGTTGTTGGCAAGCCACATTCAAATAAAACGTTGTAATGTTCTGAACCCGGCAACTTTGTTACCAATTAGCGCAGAGTCAGATGAAGTAGCAGAACATGATTGCTACTTGAGGACAGAGGAAGAAACAAAAGGTCGAGTGGACCTTAAAAACACCCCATTGGAAGATCCGGACGGTACACTGTATGTGGATGGGTCATGTTTTAAGTTGCCGAATGGCGATGTGACTACTGCTTATGCTGTTGTAACGTTGAATACGGTTGTTGAGACTGCAAGATTAAATCAGAATTCTGCCCAAGCTGCAGAGCTGATTGCTCTTACTAGAGCGTGTGTGTTAGCGAAAGGGAAACGTGTGAATGTGTTTACCGATAGCCAATATGCGTTTGGTGTTGCACATAGTTTTGGACGATTGTGGAGAGAGAGAGGTTTCTTGACGTCGCATGGCACGAAGATTCAGCATGGAAAACTTGTGAATGATCTCTTGGATGCACTGACGTTGCCTAAGCAAGTTGCGATTGTTAAATGTAGTGCGCATCGTAAGGTGACGGATGATGTTGGTCGTGGTAATGCGTTTGCGGATGAGATTGCTAAGGAGACTGCCCGGAACCTTAGCACTCGAATGTATGTGACGAGTTCGGTTAGGTGGCCTACAGAATCGAGTATGTGTGAGGACACTATCGAGAGTGTGAAAGCAATTCAGGATGAAGCCACCGACACTGAAAAGACGAAGTGGAAAGAAAGTACGGGAAAGTTGGATGTGAATGGTTGTTGGATTGATTTGTCTGATCAGAAAAGATGGATGTTACCCGATGCGTATGTGCTGGCTGTTGTGACAATGGCACATGGGTTAGCACATATTAGCGCGAAAGGTATTTGCAAGTTGCTATCTCCTGTATGGAAGAATGATGGTATTACGAAATGTGCTGAACGTCTGGTGAAGAATTGTATGGTGTGCATGATGTACAATCCTGGCAAAGGAACCCCAACTCCTCCTGGCAGTTTTGCTCCCCCTTCATGTCCCTTTGAGGTGATCCAATTGGACTTCATCCATATGGAGCGATGCAATAACCTGAAATACGTTTTAGTTGTGGTTTGCGCATTCTCCCGATGGATCGAGGCCTATCCTCTCAAAGACAATACTGCTTTGTCTACTGCGAAAATCCTACTGAAGGAATATTTTCCTCGGTATGGAATGCCTAGAGTCGTGTGGTCAGATAACGGAAGTGAGTTTGTGGGTAGTGTGATGAAGAGTGTGTGTAAGGGCCTTGGAATTAATCAGAAATTCCATAGTGCCAATCATCCCCAGTCAGCTGGATTGGTTGAGGGGTACAACGGCACCCTTAAACTAAAGTTAGCGAAGATTCAGGCTACGACTGGTCTTTCGTGGCCTGACGCTTTACCTTTAGCATTACTGTCAACTAGGGCGACTGTACACTCCCGAGTAGGGCTTAGTCCCTATGAAATAGTGTTCGGCCGTCCTGCGAATGTGTGGGGGGTTCCTAGGCCAGGAATATTCTGTGATCTTGAGTACCCAATGTTGATCGATTATCTACATGACTTGACTGCTAAACTGAGGTTAATTCACCAACAGGTTTACGACGCATTGCCGACGCAGACGGAGGGTCCAGGCCACCAGCTCCAGCCCGGAGATTGGGTGGTGACGAGAAATTTTTCACGCAAAAATAACCTGGACCCGAGGTTTACTGGACCCTACCAGGTGCTCCTGGCCACGAGGACCGCTGTTCGTCTCGAGGGACGCAAGAATTGGGTGCACGCCACCCATACCAAAAGAGTCCCCATCCCGCTGCCAGCAGACTCGTGGGTGAAGAAAGGCATTGCATCAACTGAAACCAACGGATTGCCGGCGTTTGTGCCTTTCAGCGACGCACAGCCTGTCGGAGAATCCTCAGTGCAGCAGAAAGACACTGTTGAACAATTGTCAGCAAAAGACTCAAGACCAAAACATTCAGCTGATCAACAGGACGCTGTCCCTTCAACGGATCCTTTGTTTGACGAACAGACACGTCCTGGGAAAACTCGATACTTTTTGCGATCTAGCACTAAAGACTAATAAAAGATCCTGCTTTACTGTATTGATAACTGCATTATCCCGTTTTCCGTGATCAGTTTTGAACATTTGTACCATTGTAATTATTTTGTATATATACATTGAGCTTCGTTCCTTACACTTTTTGCTTCCACAGCTGAGAGACATTGTTTTTGTGTTGCATATATATTGTGCATTAGAGGCCGTAGGGCCGCGCGCGTACTTCCTTCTGGATAGTAGGTCTTGACGCTAGGTTAAAGGCCGTCGGTTCCTGGGAACTCCTAGGGATTGACTATTGCTACACAGAATGAAGTGCGTCAAGAAACGTTGCGGACGGTCGTAGGGAATGGCATTCTCGAAGCTAATGGATTTGGAAGGAGCTCAGGCTCATAGATTCAAGCTGCAGCAACTCAGTCGTACCAAATGCTTTATATTCCAACTGTTCGTATTGTTTTTGACTGCTTCTGCATTATTGGCGGGTGGGGTGTATTACACGATGTCTTACTTCTTACCTTCTGCTGACCTACTCCTACTCCTAACCCTAAACTTATCTCCACTGTTCTCCTCATTCCTTTCATATGTTACCAGAACACGAACAGGCTAGACGTGTAGAATTCCGCAACAATTCCTTTATTCAGCTCCTTCATCAGCATCAGTTAGTGGTTAACACTACTAATTGTTGGGTGTGTGGGTTGATGCCACATACTACGGATAAGGGAATTCCATATCTGGTGTTATAGTTCCCAAGGGTCTGCTCGAGCATTTCAGACAATGTTTGGAAGCGCACTGGGTTTCCACCCCATTCGAGAACCACGTTCCCCCTACTCTGGTCCTACCTCGTATCAAAAACCTTTGTCGATAGCAATAGAGGATTTAGATAGCGATATCTATGACCCCTCGCTTATTCGCGAAGAAGAGGTACAAGCCTATAAGGTCCTAAGTAGAGGTGAATATAGTGCGTTCACCAGCGAAAAGCAGCTTAAAAGCTCGCCTCCAATATGGGTCGTACCCCACACTGGTAATTTTTGTCTCATGGGTCGTGGCCGACGATCGCAAGCCCGACTTGGAGCGAGTGCTTGCACTGAAAATTACATTCTGCCGATGTTTTCGTCTCCTGTGTTTCTGGCTGCCAAGGGTACATACTTTATCTGCTACGATCGTGCATACGCATGGTTGCCCGCTGACTTCATGGGCTCATGCTTCATTGCAAATCTGTTGCCTCCGACGTTCACTGTAGATGCCGATTATCATAAGACTAGAGTTGTGCGAGGCGTAATTAGCGAAGAGGATACTGCCGGTCAAGAGGCAGGAGACTTTTTCAAGGGTTTCCTCCCGTTTTGGGGACCTATGGTTAATAGTAGGAACCTGAGACAGTTGACTCGGGTGGTAGAATCGACAGCTAATATTACTGCCAGTGCCCTTGGTAATATCACCACTGAACTTCAGGCGGATAGACTTATGACGTTACAAAACCGTTTGGTTTTAGATGTCATCTTAGCAGATCGAGGTGGGGTATGTAAGGTGATCCATTCGAGCTGCTGCATTTTCATTCCAGATAACGCTCCAACTGTCTATCAAGCCATCTCGAGGTTGCATAAGATCTCCGAATCCATACACGTGGATGTAGGGGATTGGACGCTACTTGGATGGTTTTGGGGCCTGATGTCGACTTGGGGTTGGAAGATTCTGATGATCATCGGAGTTGTTGTGGTGTTCCTGTTCACGTGTTGCCTTTGTGTGCAGTGCGGTCCTGCCTTATGTGGCCTCTGTGCTACAACGTGTATGAGACAGCCACCTGTTACCAAGGGGACTCGGTTGGACAGAGCTATGCTACAGCAACATCTCGATGGTCTGATGAATATCGAATATGATTCCGACTAGTGCTTGCCTACATGAGGGCAAAAGGAGCGTCTGAGGTTCCGTGACAATTGTAAGTGGTGTTTTCGACTCGCACGAATATGGTCGAGTCTGGTATCTATGAACCGCAAATGACGAGTTTAGTAAGCGTGCGCAGTTTCGCTGTGCTAACTTAAACCGTTCGTTTGTTATGTGGGTTTCCCATCTGTACCCACGGGTTCCATCTTAGATACGGCATCCATTTTGTCTCTTGCCCTCAAGTAGCCAGCGAACGAACGTTGTCCGCTTCGCGACCCTGGGACTCCCAAGATATTTGCGGAAGACACATGTCCTTTGTAAGTGTCTTTATGACGAGGGGGATGCTACTGTAAAGCAGATGGCGCCGCTCGAGGCTCATCTTGCCGCACGGACTTATTGTCTCAGCCGTGCATCTCATTAGGCACGTCCCTTTGATGCCTGTATCTCGTGTTTCTCGATACCTCCCCTTTTACACCTTTTCCGATCTCCCCACTGTCTCCGTCTTCCTCTGCACCTGTCTTTGTTCCTATTTCGATCTGTTTTACTGCTGATTGGAATGCACTAATGTTGGGAAGATGGGTTTTTACAGTTGGGAACCGCCAAATGTTTCCGCACTTATGTTCCGGACCTTATGTGTATCAAAGTGACCAAAGCGACCCCTCTGGGGGATAATGGTGGGAACCGGGTTGTAAACCTTTGTGTACCATGTTGTCGTATGGGTAAAAACTGTATAAAAGGAGCGATCCACAGAACCAATTTGAAGCAGTCTCCCCGAACTACACTCGATGTACTTCCTGTGATTTCTGTGTTCCCTGCAGCAAATAAACCTTGAATCTTTGACGTCGAAGGAAGTGTCCTGTGTCTCTGTGATTCGTACGCCGGAGCAGGTTACCCACGAAGGTTTCAGGTGTTGTGCCCTGGCACCGCTGGGTCTTAAAGAACCCAGTCCTTCAGTGCCAGGGTGGTCAGGTGCGAAATCTGCCCTCCCCTGAGATCGCCCCTCTAACAACTGCTATGCCCATCTACGTGTTTCCCTTTAATAAAGCTTTAAAACCCTGTTTTGCTGTTCATATCTTGTTCGACTCCCTCTCTTTTTGATTGTCGAGTATTAGCGCCAAGAGGCTCCTCGAAGGGAACATTTGTGCTTTGCAATAGTAACCTGCAGCCCGCCAGCGCGATCCATCACAGTGGGACTGGGCAGCAGGCAGTGATGCACTACTCCCCATCTAGGCCAACACATTCTGCCAGGCAGAAAAAAAGTCTTGTCACAATCTCCCGAGACACTGTGGGCAGCACATAGATTCCTAATGAATTGGCCAGAGATATCTCCTCCCAGGACCAAGATAGCACCGGAGGACCAGGCAGCCCTAATCAGTGCAGACAGCGCCAGCGTGCAGTGACCACACTGGTGCCTGTCAACTTTCAGCATGACCAGCGTCACTTAGTTTAAGTCAAGAGCCTGTTGTATATTAGTAGCTCAGGGACTGCCGCACTCAGAGCCTACTAGTATAAGTAGATCTGGTGCTGGGCGGCAGGCAGTATGTTCCAACTGGGGCGGACACCACTAGCACTGCTGGGAATCACTTTTATTAGGGTTGAACAATCAGTATTAGAACATTGGAATGTTGTGAGCTCCATTGCAGACAATGGAGTGCTCCCTGCTTCTACGGGCCGGTAAAGGCCTGCAGAGCAACATTCCAATGTTCTACAAAGGCTTCTCGAAGCTTGAGGGGATTAATATCCCCTTGAGCTTCGAGAACCCTTTGTTTAATTTGTTAGAACATTCTGCCCTCTAGTGGCAGAATGTTCTAATAGCCTTATAGCCCTTCGTAGCAGGGCTATACCGGCAATTAAAGTCCCGCTGTCTCGTTACAGTCCCTCGCCTTTGGCCCGGGCCTTTAACGATTCAGCGGGCCTTTAATAGCCGGTATAGCCCGCTACGGCGGGCTATAAGGCTATAGTATATTCAAGGCTAATACAGTGTCCTGGCTGGCTGTAATGTGTGGATCACACTCCTTATTTCTGGTGCTTGCCAGCAGTTTTAAGATCCTAGAGTTTCTCGTTGCTCAAATGGGTGTATTTTCTGATATTTATGTTTATTCTAATCACTCGATTTTGCTCGCGACAGTGTCACTCATAGACTGTGAAATGTCACTCATAATTACAGTAAAATTTTGAAAATGTCGCACATAGCAATCTGAAACCTTGGCAGCTATGTGAGTTCCCTTTCAGGGGATCTCAAAGGAGAAAGTAGTCCAATCACAGATCAGTTTACAGCCTGTCAAAGTGATGACCCTTTCACGGAACGTTTAACTATGATCATTTTTTTAAAGAGTTTTATATAGCGTGATCTTGACCCGAAGGTATCGGGCATTAGAGTGCTTTACACGAGCACCGGTTGCGTTACATGAGGACACATTCATTTTTTTGTCAGGCACGGGGAGATTAAGTGATTTGCTCAGAATCACAGGATGATGCGCATCAGGGCTGGACTGAGAACCAAAACCGGCCCTTGGCAATGTGCTCGGCCGGCCCCCTGGGGGTGCGACCGAGCTCTTTGGCGGAGCCGGTTTTCTGCCGATTTTGTTACAGGGCCGGTTTTGCAGCTATGCTGCAAAAATGGCCCTGTAACAAAAACGGCCCCCAGGGCCCAAAACCGGCCCCCACCCTTGCGGCACACCGGGGGATTGCCCAGTGCCTGCAACGGCCAGTCCGGGCCTGATGCGCGTCCTTGCCGAGACTCGTACCTGGTTCCCCAGATCTGAGGTCGACCCCCCCAGCCATTATGCCAACTCTTCTCCGCAGATCTATTTCTATTTCCATAATGCAAGGAGAATCTGTATCATCCCACTCTTCAAAATGTGTAGTGTAAGGACCCTTGAAGAAGCAAGCCAGGGCCGAACTATTAACCATTTTCAGCCCAGCTGCCAGTCTGAGCTTGTTATGCGGTTGCAGTGAATAACGTGCATGGATGTATGGTGTCAATGCAGCAACGCTCAGAAGCAGTGAGCAATGGTCGCTTCTCTGTTTCAGAGCTCTGTTGTCTGCAGCTTATGCACCGACTCAGAGAAATTCCGAGTTGTATGTATGTGATTTAGACAGTGCAGTCGCATAAAAACGGGAGCTCAACTGGGCTATGATTGAACACAAGCGCCTACGATACATCCCAGTTATGGAAAGTTGTGCATTTTGAGTCCACCAATGTTATCCCATTATAAAAATATAGGAATTGTACAAAAAACTTAGCAGACTTCAGGACTGTTTCATTCTTTGTGTCTCATTTGTTATGCCACATAAGTTGTAGCTGCTACATCGAATTATAATGAAATCACTTGGAAGCATGTTTTCAAGCTGTTTATTAAGCACATTCCCCCATCCATTCCATCATGCTTATTGATTGGCTTGGCTGTTGCGTTCACCCATTAATCCGAAATCAATTATTTCATCCTACGTATTAACGTATTCTTTTTATGTCAGATATTCGATTTGAATGTATTCTTTTTAATTTTAATGCGTTTCAGGCCTTAGTCGTGTGTGGTTGTTATTTTGTTATGATGGGATGATGGTATGTGTTGGTCAGTATGTTCTCTTGGTAGCTCGCTGCTATTCAGTCAGTTTAACACAGAACAAGGGCAGCCCTACTCAGTAAGAACCGGGGCATTAACCCCTTCGGCGCTTGTGACGGAACCGTTCCGTCACGCGCCTCGGGTGAGCTGTGCTAGTGACGGAACGCTTCCGTCACGGCCCGCATGACGCGCCTGCGCGGCGCTGATTTCGCGCCTGCGCGGCGCTGATTTCACGCCTGCGCGGCGCGTTCTATTGAGCGGGCGCGTTCGTGACGGAACCGTTCCGTCACTAGCACAGCTCACCCGAGGCGCGTGACGGAGCGGTTCCGTCACAAGCGCAGGCGAGCCGTGCGCCCCCCCCACTCCCTAGCACTGCGGCGGAATTCCCGCCGCAGTGAAGGGGTTAAACAATCTCAGAAAAACAGCGGTTCTTTTTAGGAATGCATATAGATACACAATGCAGAAACAAGCTCAACTGCAGAATATTATGGACTGTTCAAGGATGTACTAGGGAAAATAAGTAGTCATACATTGGTTGTGTTGAAAAGTCAGTGTGGCACGGTCCCATATTAATTGTTTTACCGGCTGTGCATAGTGTAAATGCTTCCGCTTAATGTCACAATCATTTTCAGGGTTTTCAGGGTAACAAATTAATGCAGTCCCATTTCTCTGAATGGAAGCCATGTACTAACTCTAAAATGATCTGAGTTAGTGCATGGGCAGCAGACAGCAAAGCTCAGAATCACCAGGGTCTTAATTGTCTCTTAGAGTTTCTGAGCTCTGCTGTCATCGGAACATGCAATAACGCAGATTTTTGGAGTTCATGAATGCACTGTAGACAGAAAAAAAGAAAAACAAAGACCCCTTTTGCATTTGTGCAGTGCAGACATTGGGATCATGGTAAGACCCTGGAGGGGTTCCCTATCACAGTTCTTACAAATTCAAAAACAACTCCCCCACTGACAGCTTTTCCATGGGATGGTTCTTTCCCAAAAATAATTTCAATCCATGACACATGGATCAGAAGCCAGACATTTGTTTCAAACTCAGGTGCCCCTGAGAGGGCCTGTAAATGACATTAGGAAGCAGAAACAATGTGGGAATGTGCATCGCAGTGAAGCACACAACTGCCCCACTGGTACTGTTGCAAAGTGTGCATGCAGGCAATATGTCAGAGTGAGGGTTACACACACAGTGGAAGCCTACTTCTCCCTACAAGCATCAAAAGATCAAGATTGTTTTCCAGGAAAGAAAAGAAGTATCCAGGACCACATGGAATTCACAAACGGCATGAAGACTTAGCTCTTTCCAAGATAATCCCACAGCAAACAAACAGAACCACTTTCCACGCTTAACAGAGGGTGGATAACACGGATCTCAGGCTCATTCCTAGTTGAAACTGTAACACATCACCCTAAGGATTATGAAACTACCCACATTCAATAGTCTTTCAATTTCCTTGGCTCCAGTCCTCTCAAAGTGCAGCTGAAGGTTTGCAGTGTGCCACCTCTGCCAATCGCACATAACACCTAAACCTTTCCCACATACACCACGCAGCATTCAGACACTTTCTCCCCATTGATACTGAAACGCATTACAGACCTAATCATGCTATCCATCACTGCTACTCTCCAGGGTACAGGGACAAAAAGCATAATACAACTACCACTCTGATCCGCATGAACACTGGAACACTACACACACAGACCACATCAGAGGCACACGCTCTTCCATCTTAGCATGTGCATGGGATAGCACCTCGCCTGGTTTTAAGGAGTACTATAGATGCAATTAAAATACAATACCATATAGAAATGTTAATAAGTGAGCCCCAGTTTGCTACTGAGACACCACTGCTCCTTCAAATGCTAGATGATTTCCAGCATTTTAAGGATTTGATCAGCTAACTGGATAGATATGAAATTGAATATTGTAAAAAAAACATCTCTGTTCAGCATACTGGACTTGTGCTGAAGAGTCTTTAACACTAATCCATGAGTGAACATTTTGACATCTATTTCACTGACATAGTGAACACTTAAGCACACAAAATCCATTCCATATGTGAGGCATTTTATATAAATGGTACATATTATTAGAATTATTAGTGCTGAACTTTTAATCCGAATACTGGCTTCCCAGGGGCAAAGGCAATTATTCAATGACATTTCAAATGATTTTTTTCTCACAAACCGTTCAAAAGACAGGCAGTAAAAATGACAATGCAAAATTAAAATCCTAGCAGAAAGAAGTAGCAAGAAATATTATTAGTCATATTTGCATCTAGGGCTTCATAACGCACTACTGATGCGCGGCTTCAAAACGCTGTAAATAAAATACAGTAATATTACCCACTCAATTTACCAATTCGGAAGAATGGAAGGCTGAGTTTGCCTCATCCATATGCGACTTAGTGGTCTTCAGGTCACTGAAGCTAGCAGCAGGGAGTGTAAAGTCACTGAGGGGCTTATGTATGAGCCCCTTGCAATACTTTTGCACTATCGTTGCGTCACGTTTCGCGATGCAGCTGCGCGTAAACAATGTGCCATGTTGCGCCATATTTACAAGGTGACGCATCTAGGAATATGGGTCATCTTGTAAAGCCCTGCGCCACATTATACCTGCATCAGGTATAATGTATGCAGGGTGGGCGTTCCCACGCAACAAAGCCTCAAAGGAGTGGTGCAGTGAAATCTATCAGATTTCACTGCGCCACTTCTAGGATGCCCCTGCGTCAAAACCTCACGCCTGCCTCATAGCAGGTGTAAGGGTGATGCAGTGCTGTGTGTGTAGGCCTGCCTTATGCATTGCTGGTGTTGCATCATGCCTGAGACACAACTCCTGCAATGCGTGATTTTTGCGCTGACAGATACGTCAGGATTCCTGACACATCTAACACTCCTTGTCACATGGAACCTCGTTGTTAGAAATGGGATCTCTAGTTGGCTGAGGCTCGCGCCAAAGCCAGGCAGAGACCACTACTCTAGTCAGGGCAAGGGAGTTACGCGCCAAAGACAACCCCTGCTCACCCCCTTGGTAGCTTGGCACGAGCAGTCAGGCTTATCCTGGAGGCAATGTGTAAAGCAATTTTGCACGCACACTACAGCAACAACATCCCAGGCACCCTACAAAAGGAACTCCACACAAGGTTATATCAAAAATAGCCTTTGCATTCTCAAAACACATTAGAATAGTAAACACATACTGTACACTGTGCCAACTGGCACTAGGCAATATTTACAAGGGATTAGGTACACCTGACAGGGCCACCTGGACCACTGTCAGAACCATCACAAAGTGAACTTGGTAAAAGTAAAATAGATAACTTGGTAAAAGTAAAATAGATCATAAAACATACAACCAGTAAACACTGGTAATCACTGTACTTTGCATCAGTCTCTGACATAAACTACATTATGCACAGTATCACACAAGTCTACATACATTAGACCCTAAACACCTAAGTATAAATCACACTAGGGGCGTAAATCACAGAGAACATAATCTCACTCGCATAAACCATGATATGCAGAACAACCTCATCATCATAGACCATATTTAGAGGTATCAAACAGGGTGCGTAAAACATACTATACACAATACATTTCCTAGCACTAAAAGCATAGTTAGCACATAAATCACATTAGGGCCTGGCGCCCTATAAATGTAATAATCCCCGTGGCCAACTGGCCATCTCAAATGGGGCTCAAATGACCTATGTCCACAAAGATTTCTTCTTCCAAATCAAGGGAGTTGCGATGGGCTGCCCTTTCGCCCCTGAGTTAGCCGTACTATTTATGAGCCAGTACGAAGAGACTTTCGTATACAACAACAACCCTTACAAAGAATGGATCGGAGGATGGATCCGGTTCATAGATGACATCTTTTTGACCTGGACAGGAAATGAAGAGCAACTCGGAAACTTCCATGGATGGTTAAATAATAGAACCAGAGAAATTCAATTCAGCATTCAGTCCTCAAAAACCAGACTTACCTTCTTGGATGTAGAAGTTTATTGTACAAATGGCGAATTGGTGACAACTTTATACCGGAAAAAATCTGATAGAAATAAAGCGCTCCACTTCTCAAGTAACCACCCAAGAAGCCTTAAACAAAATCTACCGGTGGGTCAATTCCTCCGGATAAAGAGAAATTGTACATTCAAAGAGGAATATATAGATGACGCCAACGCACTGAGAGAAAGACTACTTCAAAGAGGATACCCTTCTAAACTTTTGAAACAAGCACAGAAAAGGGCCTGGTGGACACCACGGGAAGAATTGCTGAAAAAGAGAGAACGTGAAAAACAGTCTAGAATTGTCTGTGTTTCCACTTACTGTCCCTCATCAAACTGGCTAAAAAAGACCATCCATCAAAATTGGCATTTATTGCAAGAACTAGACCCTCAATTCAGCAAAGAACCTCTTTTTGCATTCAAAAAAGATAAGAGCATTGCCAATCAGATAGTTCGGGCTACAGTACCAAAAGCACACAATCCTACATTGAGAGACTATGTAGGTCTACCACCTATAAAAGGCCACCATAAATGTGGGACATGCGTCAACTGTCCATCAACAATGGAAGGATCATTATTTGAACATGACGGAATCTTTTGGAAAAATAACAGTTTCACCAACTGTAAAACCCACAATGTGGTTTATGGGATAGTGTGTCCGTGCGACCAACTATATATCGGAAAAACAAACCAAGAGGTACGACAAAGGATCTCACAACATAAATCAAGAATACAAAAGAAGGTACTCACAGCACCATTAGTACAACATTGGTTAGACAAAGGACACAACGACACCGACTTGAAATGGACGGTAATCTCTAAAATTGATCCTGACAAAAGAGGTGGCGACCAGGAAGCAAAACTAAGACAGAGGGAAGCTATGTTGATACTCAAATTTAATACTGCAACTAGTGGACTTAATGAAATGTCAGAACTCTATGATCTATAGGTCTTAATGTTACACCTGCATTTTTCATTGGAAATAAGGGGACTCCACTGTTCCAACCAGTAATCACTTTGAATTTTCTCCTTGCTGCATGTCACCATGTTATTCAGTCTTTCATTCTAATACAAACACTCTCTGACAAAATTCACGAGTGACATTGTTTTTGATATATTAAGCATTCATATAGTTGGGCAGCACGAGGCTCTATCCATCATAAAAGAATAGTCCACAAATACATTTTCGCGACTTACTTCGATTAAATAGATGAATTGCTTTCACAAACTTCAATGTAAACACCCATGAAAAATTCAACCGTGTTTAAAACTACTAATCCCATCATCCTACGGGACTTCGACCCCTGGGCTATTAAGCGCCGGATCCATGACGCATCAACACGGCGCCAAAGTAGATTGCCAGACGAGATACGCGGGATTAAGACTAAACGACGGTAAGAGCCCAGAGAGAACCCGGACCGCCTTAGAGGCGTTTATATCTTACTCCGCACACTAGACCACCTGATGCGGCGGTTTCATTTACCAAAAAGCCCGAGCCTGTAATTTATAACTATATTCCCCCGCAAACTACTTAGAAGCAGATACCGCAGCGGCATACACGGAGACGCCTAATCTCCGATTGTATTTTTAAATGACTAAGAAACCTCGGTGATTATATTACGCATACGCAGAGAGCTACATCAATCGCTCAACCCTCCCTTTCTCATTTTGTTTTCTCAGAAAAAACAAGACTGGACGCTTCTTTCCTCATTTATTGAGGCCGACCTATGGACGCCATTGTTCTAGGAGTATATACGAATAGACCTTAGTAAGTTGATCTGACAATTTTGGACATAGGCACCATATATCCTTGGTCCAGTAACTTACAGATTCATTTTTCTTCGTCCACAGCTTCCTTCAAAGGAACCTACTAGAAACCCCTACAGGTACTACGTGAGTGAGTGTTGCGCCGAATGTTAAGTTGAGAGTTACTTTTGTGAGTTGAGATCTGACTGAGTTTTTGTGTTAATTTTATGTTTTTCAGATTATATCTGTATTGGTCCTGAGGAGAATCCCACAGATTAATGGGATTCGAAACGCGTCGACCTATTCACATTGAATTACTTGTACATGTTTCATTTTGTACTTATTGTGATGACTGGATGTCATTAGATTCATCGATCTACAACTAGATGACCACATTTCGTGCATTTGATTCATAGAATTGGTGTTTAATTAGATAAGTATCTGATTTGGAATTTCAGTTTCTCTAGGCCCACCCTAGTTGTATATATTTAACAGGGGCCTTATTAACGATAGTAATTCATTTTGTTCCTTCCTTCCTTTTTTTACACATTCCTCCACACACTTTTCCAAGCCCGCCCCCCACCACTTGTATGTGTGAGGTATTGTTTAGAATACTTGCGGGATGAGTGAAGTGCAGTGAGTTTGATGAGTGAGCGCTTGAAATACATGTAGTTGGTCTTCCCTGTTTTGCCTACACAACCCCTTGTCACACCCAATTGTACATATTCACATTTTCTTTCTAAGTTCTATTCCTTTTTTAGTGCAACCTTAAACCTCAATTGTGAATGTCTTTTGTTGACACATATAAATAAGAAAACAACTCCAAAAATAAAAAATTGCGAGTAGAAATGAAAATAAATTTATACAAAAAATTCCTTTTGTGATACATCTGACTGAAAAAGTGGTCATTCTAAGGTGAGAATTATTAACTCAGCCTCTTGAGTCTATGAAAAAGTTGTTAGAGCAGTACTGGCAACTGTTTTGTTTCATATAGATGTGGCGTAGCCTTACTGCGCTTAAGCCAAACCCGTCTTTGTTCCCAGGCTATGTCTACAAAGTCAGGGCTGCTGCCTGGGCAGCGAAGGTCAAGGGTACGCCACTGCGCAAACCTAAACGTTGCAGCTGCCAACTACTTGCTGGGCAGCTGAGAACAATAACATGGGGCCTTAACGATGCAGCTGGCACTAAGTGCTGCGCAGCTGGGGAAGGCCTGGCACCTCTGTGCCACTTCTGTCCCTCTCAGGGACTTTCTCAAGTGTTGCACCTAAACTGTGCAGCTGCCCACTACTTGCTGGGCAGCTGTAAAAGTAAAAATGCGGCATGGGCTCTCACTGGCCCTTAGAACAACTGCGCCAAAGGTTGGAGCCATCTGGCTCTGAAAATAATCTGCCCCCATGGAGCACACTGGCTCCGTAGATACTTAGCCAAATGCTGGCGCCCTCAGGCTCGGGAACAACTGGGGGACCTGGAACTGCCCCTGTGCTACTCTGGACCTTTAAGTAATATCAGCCCAATCGTGGGAGCCATTTGGCCCTAAAAATAATCATATGCTCCCTCAGGAAATGGCCACCAAACGCTGCAGCTGACCCCCTCCAACAGTGGGGCAGCTGGAGAAAAATGCCCACCATGGGCCCACAGGCCCTTGGGACCCCCACGGGGTGCCCTCTAAACAATGTAGCCACATTGGAGCGGCCCACTGAGCACACAGGCCGCTCTGACTCTGTCTCCCACCGGCACCACCACAACGGAGAGGCTCACACTTACCGGGCTCTCCAGGCGCAGGCAGCAGTCTTCGCTCGGCGGGGACAGCGGGCGGGGCTCTCTCGCTCCCGAGAACCTTGTGGGAATTCCCTTCACCCAGGAACTCCTTTAGATGCTGCAGGACTCCCTCTGCTCATGAGAGCCTTGCTGAGCCGCCATCCTCTTTGCCTCCCTGCTCGGGAGACCGACGCAGCACGGCTTCCCCCAGGCAGGGGGGAAAGCGGAAGGGACGCACTTCAGGCCCTGCCCATGGTCAGGCGGGCGCGGGCCGGACTTCCGGTTTCAGCAGCGTTCTCCTTCTCTGGCCGCAGCAGTGAACTTCTCGATGTCGGCAAATTGAAGGGTGGGCTCCCTCGTAATAAAAAACATAAAGCAGGGTGGGCTCCTGCTAAATCAAAGCAAAAGTAAGCAGAATAAGTGGGGTGGGCACGGGCAAAAGTCCACAAGAAAAACACCACAGCAAGCGTGGTGGGCACCCGCTCGATATCACCAATTTCGGGGGAATCCCTAAGCTGAGGATTCCCTCATGGCAACATTCAGCTCAGCGCTGCTCAGCTTCAGGGCTCCTTTTGGAGCAAAACCTCAGCGCTCCCAGGGCACACAGAAGCAGCATCAGGTCCTGGCAAAGTCAAAGGAAAGAAAAAACTCCCAGGAGTCTTGGAGGCATCAAGGGGGCAATGTAGGGCCCAGGGGCCAGCACACAGGGCACTCCATTTATGAGGCTGCCCCCATGGCGGTCCCTCCTGGGCCCAACTAGCGGCAAGCCCCCCTCTGTCAGGATTCAAAAAGAGAACATTTACATAAGGTCACAGCCCCTTCTTTTATACACCATTTTCCCTTTGTGAGACAGCACAGGGCTAGGAGAGACCCAGTTACAACTGGTTCAGGAGCACTTGAGCACTTTGTTTTGCTCAGCTCCTCTCCTCTATTCACAGGAATGGTCAGGGACATCAGACACACCACAGGGGGTGGAGCCAGCATTGTGGAGGTAAGGCCCAGCCCTATTCAGGTCCCAGGTGCAACTCCTCCCTCCATCTGCATGCAGATCTCCCTATTCACCACCGGGCAGACCCATCCTGGCTCCTGGAGCCAAGCACACCAGCCAGCCCCTGTCAATCACAAGCCAGACATACAATTCACATCAGGCAGACAGACACTGCACACAGAAATGCCAACTTCTAAAAGTGGCACTTCTCCACTAGACACAATAAATCTGTGCACACGGTTGCGCCGCATTTAATCTCACAAGTTCGCACATACCAAACTCGCCCCTGCACTCCTCTCACATCAGGAATTACCATGGACACTCATATCCCCCATGCATTCCTATGGGAAGGCAGGCCAATCTCACCACACGCACTCAGAGAGTGCACACACTTTACACTGGCCCAAAGTGCCAAAGTGCGCAGAGAGCAGAAATCACTACCATTATGTCATATTAAAAAGGCAAAAAGTTCAGGGGTGAACCAGCCAAAAGGGCCAAGTCCAACAGTTGTACAGTAATTCCGGCTCATCCATCGTTTCGCAAGGAAGGCGCAGTGAAAACTGTTGCATTGCTGTTTTCATGCAGCGATGCAACAGTTTTCCTAAATAAGCCCCCGAATCTTCTTCATTTAGATATAATTTAATACACCCGAAAGAAATTACAACAATACACACTTCACAAAATGTGGTTTTACTTAAAGAGCCATTTAATTTGATTAATCAGATCCCCATCATGATGTTGCTCGAGCAATTTATCAGTGTCAGGAGCCATATCCATCATGGGAGTGTCTCAGGGTCGGACTGTGACCGAAAATAGGCCCAGGTACCAAAATAAAAATGGCCCCAACAAGGGAATTAGATACCTAAAAAAAAGTGACCTGTGTTTGCAAATTGGGGCAGTAGTGACCTCATAAAGACGTTCTGTTAAAGTGTTTTGCCAGGTATGGAAAACTGCATGGATGTGAAGTTGCTACACCCAATATTTGTTTTAATATCAGAGAAATCAACAGTAAAAACAAGCCAGCAGGCCACAAATAGCCAAAACAAAAACTACCCACACCCAGATCTGTCATGCCAGCTCGAGGGCACTGCCTGACTTGGAAATAAGCCTGTCCAACTTTGGAGTGTTTCAGGCGCCCTTTTACCTTACCCAGCACCACCCCCACTGTAGCAGAACTGTGAAAGAAACAACATCTCCCCAAAGTCCTTATCTTGGGCAAGCAGATGCTGATTTGCATAGCTTTCTACCTTTTCCTGCAAGACAGTTCTGCCACCGGCCATTTTATCAAATGTGCTCCTGTTTTCATTATTTCAGATGTGTCTGAATTTGAAAAGAATCTCCCGGAAGAACAGATTCGCCTTCAGACACAAGTAACCTAATTTGGGCTCCTTTGATGACAATTCGCTTGAGAAAGAGCTCCACATTCCTCTGCTTTCAGATTAATGTAAAGAGCTGCCATGCTTCTATTTAATCGACGGCCCAGTCGGGCGGTGTAAGATGGGCCTGTTTTTTTGCTGTTTTCCCCGAGCCGCAGGACAGTGTGTCAAAATTCATACTCATCATAGTTAATTGCAACGTTATTGTAATCTTTTACTTCAGGAGATGTGTGTACTGACGAGTGGAGAACCTCAACCGCAGAGCTATCTTTCAATATGACACTCTTACAAAACTTTACAAGCTTATTAACTGCATTCAGAAAATTATGGGCCACACGTTTCAAGCATTTTTGTGTTTGCAAACGGCCCGATTCGCAGAATTGGTCCGTTTGCAAACACAAAAAATGTTTTTCACATGTAACAAACCCTATTTTGCAAATCCGTAACCTGTCACCGAATCGCAAAATGGGTTTGCCATTCACTTTTTGGAAGGGGCGTGTTTAGGGCGTCCCTTCTAAATAGTGAATCCTAATGGTATGTCTGAATATTTTGTGACCGCGAATGCAGTTGCAAAACATTCACATTTTGCCACCTACTTAAGTAGGTGATAACCCATTCCCAAATGTGAAGGGGTCCCCAAGGGACCCCTTCCCTTTGGGAACGGCAGCAAAAACCTTTTTTAAAAGCAGGCAGTGGTCTCATGGAAAAGAAAAGTTTTCCTTTTTTTTAAAATGCAACCCATTTTACTATAAGGAAAACAGCCTTCATTTAAAAAAAAGATTGCTTTATTTAAAATCAGCGATTTTAGCGATTCCTAGGAATCACAAATTGCAATCTTCCTCATTTATACCAATGACGTAGGTCGATTTGCGACACACTAGGAATTGATATATGAAACTCATGGAGTTTATGGAGTATATGAAACTCATGGAGTATATGAAACTCATGGAGTTTCATACATTGGAAATAACAATCACCTAATTGTGAGTCTTAGAAAATCGGAATTAGGTAATCGCTATTTCCAAATTTGATACACGTGGCCCTATATCAACAGGTAACAATGGAAACAGAAATGACGGCTAGGGGTACTGCTCTGCCTAGGGGTGTTCGAAGTTTACGTAATTTTGTATTGCTTAATTATGTTTAAGTCCCCATTAAGTATGCAAAAATGCTAAAAAAAATTGAATTTTAAACAATTTGCCCGTAAGGATGTATTTTGCATAAAAAATTTTGTGTAAATAAAATACTGATATCAAAAATACGGATAACACATTCTGGTTCTTATTCCTGTGCCACCGCCCTAAAATTTAGTTGGAAAGATGACAAATTGCACCACATGGCAGAAAATGCGTGTAAAATGGATAACGGGAAATTGCGCAATATTATGCTGGTATAACAAGAAACTTAACCCGATCTCTGACTGGTTTGCCCATACAAATGAGTAGATGCTGTGGGGTCCCATTCGCTGGTGACACCTTAATCCAGTCCAGCCTTTTTAATCTTTAGCAACCTTTGATTTTGTTTTGCTCTATCAGTTATGACCTATACAATTCCACCATACAAAAGTGTTATTGGCTAAAAAAAATTCAAGACTGGATGCAGTTGTCACACATGACATGGGGCCCTTGATAGCTGTGAACATGGATGTGCATTCCTCATTGCGGTGGCAGGCGTGTGGCGTCAACATGAACAATTGCACAGAGGAACAATGGCTCCTCGGCTTACAGCATTGTGTACACAGCTGCAAGACAGGAAGCCAATATGAGATTAGATGACTTCTCCCCAGCATGCCATCAATTACATAGGCTTCCCATGGATTAAATCATTCTCTTTAGGTCCTTCATTATTTTCTGCATACTATTGCGCAGACAAAAAAAGCTGATCTGACTACAAAGAGGCAGATGTTCAAGCCCCTTGCGACACCTTTGCACTGCCTTTGTGTCACTTTTGTGATGCAGCAGAAGCATAAAGAATGCACCACATTGAAACACATTTATACCGTGACTCATCTGGGGAGATGCGTCACGTTGTAAAGCCCTGCGCCACATTATACCTGCATCAGGTATAATGTATGCAGGGTGGGCATTAATTTGTTTATGCGTCGTATCCCCTGCTCTCTACTCAACTTAATTTTGGCCTTACATTCTGCCACGTGGTGCCAAGTGCTCTTGAGAGGAAATCAAGGCCTCTCAAGTAAGACATTAACAAAGAATGGGTTGAAACAAGGTTGACTTGCAGCGTCCTTCTTGTTCTCTCTATATGTAGTAAACTTACCAAAAGAATCTCTTCATATATTGGAGACCATCCCCCGACCAAGGTAGGCAGTGAAGATATAACCTGCCTCCTATATAAGGCTTTGATGCCTAAGGGCCATCAAAAAAGGTTGGATCTCCTTTAAAACATTTGCAGAAGAACATTTTTGAAACATAAATATATCTAAAAGTAAAATACTAATATTTAAAGGCGACCATCACATGGTATTTGATTTGGAGAAGGAAATTATCGAGGTGGTTAAGTCCTTTATATGCCTAAGGAAAATCTATAGTTCCAATGTATCAAACAATAACCATACAGCCCACTTACACTCTAAAGCAATAGACTGAGAGCTTTGTTTAACGCCCATGATTGTTCTAATGTTTCCTTTTTAATTCAGCTATATAGTTAAAACAACTCATCATCCCTGTTATATGTGACAGAGGTCTTGCCAATTGATAACTGGCTCTTCAAGAACTTCATAGAGGGTAAACTCCTACGGAGATTATGTAACTTGAATAATTTAGCTTGAACGTCCACTCTTTGGTTAGAACCAGGTCTTGTA
The DNA here is from genome assembly GCF_964263255.1 of Lissotriton vulgaris. NCBI lineage: Eukaryota > Metazoa > Chordata > Amphibia > Caudata > Salamandridae > Lissotriton > Lissotriton vulgaris. Next base: position 328,014,218 of record NC_141698.1, on the reverse strand, counting down.
AGTACTTTAGTCCTGAGCCTGGCTGCAGCTTTACTTTAAGGCTTGAGATTGATTCAATCTGATGCCAATTCCCTAATGAGGTTACTCTGGAGGTACATTTTTAACAAGCAAAGGCTTTCCTGTCATAAGAAATGGGATATATGATATAGTACGTGCTTCCTGTAATATTATTTTAAAACTATATTGAGGTTGTTTTGAATACTGTTTTTATGGAATTGTATTACCAGCTTTATTATGCTTTAAGTCAGTTGGCAGTGTGCAATATCTTTTTTTTTGTTTCATGACGGAGTGAGATGTATGCACAGGTATAAATGATCAATTACTATAAATATTTTGCTACGTGTTTTGCAATTTTAAAAAGCATTTGTCGATATTGAAATTATTATTGTTTTAAGATTATTACTTACTGTTAATGGATTGATATAAACTGGGGTGTCATAGTTTTACAATTGTTGTTGTTGTCTCAATTTTGGAACAAAAACAATTAAGGATTTTGTAATTTGTCATATATGGGGCAGTTTTTGTCCCTCCCTGCCCCGGTATACTTTAGGCCTCAATGTACCATAACACTCACCCTTGCACCATAGTGCAAGGGTGTGTGTGTTCTATAAGGAATAGTTTTTGTACTGGAAGGGCACATTCTTTTACAAAAACTATCCTCTAACCTGTTACCTGCTTTGTTGTGTTCTGTACAATGCAGCATGCATGCAAAGTAGGGAAAATGAGTAGAAACGAAAACATATCTCATAGTTACAACTTCCACAAGGAGGTGTAAGATTTTGGTGCAAATCCCAGTCGATTAATGTTGTAGATAGGAATTTGCTTCAAAACTCACGGGTGGTTGCTCCAAAACCTGTGAGAGGTTTCATGGGAACATCCATGTACCACCCATCAAAAGACCCTGCTGACAAAAAGTATTCCAAAGCTGTGCATAAGGCAACCTTGTGTTACTTTGTAAAACTGCATTGAATAGTAAATCCCATCAAAACCCGATGCACAATGTTAGTAAATCTGGACCAACATGTCTGATTCTGTTTGCTTGTGGATTTATTACAAAAATGTTATGTTTGTTGAGATTAGTTGTCACATTCTAAATGCCTACCATATTCCTAATTTTATTCTTCAAATATGTTTTTAATGTCAATAATATATTGCTTGTTCCTCTAACAACTTCTGCCATGAGCAAGCGGCTTCACTTCTGTCTGTCTCTAATAAGTCAATGATTGAGCCAGAGGTGGTGCACAGAACAAATGTCACGTCCTTTTTTTCAAATCTTTTTATTGAATTTCTGTATTACAAACAAACGGATTGAGTAAAGCTTTGTACAATCCAAACATAGATTATTCCCTAGATCACTACAAATAGCGCGTCCTCTAAAAAGAAAGGATTCAGAGAAGTTAGCTGGAGTGCCGTCTCTATCTATCTTTAAACCCTAGAAATAAAATGTAGATATCATTAAAAGAATGAGACCTTTAAATAGATAAGAAACATTGAAAATGTCTCAAATATTAACTCATAAACTTAAATTATTATGTAAATAAAACATGACTCATCCAAACCCCCAGTAAACCAAATAACCACAAATTAAAATTGAATACATAATGTTATAAAACATAAACATTTCCAAATAAATAACAAATAACATGTATACCAATTACCTAACAAGTCAATAAATATTATTATTTAATTAGAAATACCTGTCTCCCAATCCCCCCCAATAAAATAACATATAATAGAAGTATAATCAATATAAAATACACCATCATTAAAAACAATTTTAATATTAAACTAAACAATGATTTCAGCATTAATATTACAGTCCAAATTGATGTACCTACCTTCAATATTTTGGATCATAGAATAGAATTTTAGCAGTCAAGTCCACAATATTATGGTTAGATAATATGTTTGAGGTGGTATTTAATTGACATACCCCTCTCTCATGTCTCTAAAGTTCAGTATGAACTATGCATTAATTTAACATATATTTAAAATGTTAACTGAATAATTTTTTCATATTTGTGTTTTTTTCTCTTCCTGTCCCTTCTTTTCCCATCCCTTCTTTTCCCTTCTTTCTTTCTTTCTTTCTTTCTTTCTTTCTTTCTTTCTTTCTTTCTTTCTTTTTTTCTTTCTTTCTTTTTCTTTCTTTCTTTCTTTCTTTCTTTTTTTCTTTCTTTTTTTCTTTCCTTCGTTGGCTTTTTATTAATAACTTTCTTTCTTCCAGGGTTTTAATTCGTTCATTCTTTGTAAGGATATAGCACACATTTATGTCATCCTTTAGTAAGCTTCAAGCATATACATTTTTTCAAAATTAAGTTATTTCTCTTATTTTTAGATTTGTACCAATGCTGACAATCTGTTATACAGCTGTACGTATGAACAGCAAGTAATATATATATATATATATATATATATATATATATATATATATATATATATATATATATGTCCACCGCTTGGCTCCCTTTCCCTTCGCTAGGTGCTCCTTTGTTCTCGGTCGCGTTACTCCTGCGGCTGAGCCAACCGCTGGCAATTACAACAGGTTTTCCCCGGTCCCGGGGAAGAGTGGAGTCGCAGAAAAGACGGCTCTGACGCTTATCTCAGTGAAGATTCAAAATTTATTTTCATCAATCCATGTGGGGGATTCAAACAACAAAAAGCAACCAACGCGTTTCGACAGCGTCCGCTGTCTTGATCACGGTCAGTTTGGTTTGTGAAGCTCACGCATCCCCATGTGCTCGCTGATGAGAATGTTTAAAATGTTCAACGAGTGCAATGCAGGTAATTCACGGACTACCAGTCCCAGAACACCTAGAACTAAGGGGCGGGCCCCAGAGACCGAGTGGGTGTAACCTTAATGCTTTGCTTGTTTCATAAAACTGTGAGCTTCACAAACCAAACTGACCGTGATCAAGACAGCGGACGCTGTCGAAACACGTTGGTTGCTTTTTGTTGTTTGAATCCCCCACATGGATTGATGAAAATAAATTTTGAATCTTCACTGAGATAAGCGTCAGAGCCGTCTTTTCTGCGACTCCACTCTTCCCCGGGACCGGGGAAAACCTGTTGTAATATATATATATATATATATTTCATATATCATAAATATCTACATAGTAATATATGATCCTATTTTTTTTTCATGTTCAGGTGTTGAGTATGCTTCCAGAGTGTGCTATGATGCTTTCAATTGAACGAGAGCGGGAGCAGTGCATGGATGAATCTGATCCTGAAAATCACACTTCAGGTAAAGTCCTTCTTCTTTTTTTTTACTAGTTATCTTTCTTGTGCCTTATGCCATTGCTATGAATTTTGTGATTTCCAAATAAAAAACAGTGGTGTTACCGCCTGTCACACCGTAACGTGTAGTCTAGCTAACTCCCATTGACAAGGAAATGGTGATCAGTGATCTGGTTGGCAATGGATTATGATTCAACAAATGCTGACCAAAGAATTTCAACACATACAAAGCTTTAACATGGACCTGTACTCAGTAAATGAAAATAATTCAAGGATAACGAATGGAAAGTAGGATTCACATGATCCTTGAGCCTGGGAGGTTACTCTGTTACATTTGCTGTGTTTATTTAACATTTTACTGCAATTAGCAAATATCAGATCTGGAAGTACTGAAATTATGTACATTGTTTAAATAATATTTGAGCTTTACACCCTATGAATGTTATCGAATGAGTCTGTGGAGGTTCACTTTTTCAATGGCAGTGCAGGAGAGGTACACCACCACTCCATGTGGCATAAACTGCTCAGATTGTAAAAAGCCTGCAACAGAACACTGGCATAGGGAGAATGAAAAGTTAAAATTTTCTCAATTTTCCACTGGATTATGTAGATGATACAGCTGCAAAGAACTTGGAAATATCTCGACGTAAGCCCTTATTTTCTGCTTACTCTGACTTACACATGTCCATCATGCACCAGCCTTTGCCCCATCTGGAGATAGGAGATTGTCTCTTTTGTGTGCAGATGGCTATGACCCATTTCTCTCCAGAGGATCTCAACTGTCTGCAGTCTTCACACCCAGTGGACCCTGATCTCATGGCATGCGGCGCTCCATGTACCAGTGCACGTATCTTAAGGTAGCACGTCTTACTGCATTATGCCTCACCCCCAGGCCAGGGCTGACCTAATACATTGACGGAACCAGTAGTTATTATATGATTTTCTATGGTTGAAACATTGTGTTCTGTACTGTGCAGTGCTGTATAAGTGATACACCAATCACTGAACCTTTTTTAGGAGCAAGCTGATAATATACTACAACCACTTTGTGTTGTAATCTTGACAGTGGCACTGCCTAACCAATGCATCCCAGTTACAGATCTATGAAAGTTTATTGCCTGAGTGATACGTAACCATAAAAATGCCTGGAAGGTTGAAAGAGATGGGATAACATTTTGAAAGAAGCAGTTTTACGTGTCCCCTTGTGTGCGAGGAGCTTTGCAGGTGAGGATCCCTGGCACCCATGTTTTAAATGGAAATATAGAGGTGATGGTACTCATTCTTTAGAGCAGCCACGGCCTGTGCAGGTAGAGTGGTGGGGCGGTAGGAACAGGTGTGGGGGGGGGGGGGGGGGGGGGGTTCAACAGACGAGGGAAAATTAATTATTTATTTAATTTTCCCTCATGGTTGTCTGTCAAAATCCCCCACCCGGCCCTACCACCCCACTGCTTCTACCTGCATGGGCCGCGACTGCTTTAGAGAACCTGCTGCCTCCTGAGTAATGCCCGGTACCCTTTCATTAAATGTATTGCAGCAGGGTTGAGAAGTGCAGGTACTCTCCGTTACAAATTAAAAAGTGCAGGTATCAGTGGCAGACACTGCCTGTCTATTTCAAGCACTGCCTGCCACCCATGCATGTCACTGGCCGTTAGAAGGGTACTCATGAGTTTATCAAACTGCTCCATCTGGCGGTTCACTTTGAACCAACCAGAAAGATACAAAGTAATCTAAAGTTTGAATTGACCAGGTGTTTTTTGCTGTCTTTTGGCCGTGCGACTTTACTTAACAATGAAACACAGCTACACACTGAACAATGGAGAAATCACTTTACGCCTTGCATGTGGTATGGAAAAAGCTGTTTAAAAGTCAGTCCCACACAACATTGCATTACAATAGTTAAATGCTTGTTATTCTGTCCATTCGCTTTCTGAATTGTGAGTCGTCTGTGCACTGCCAGTTGCTCCACGCAATGGTCTCCCACACCACATTATGAGTTGGGAGCTTTCCTGTGTGGTTCCTGTGTGGTTATTTGGTCTGCCAGGCCTACAATATGGTAATTCAGATCCTTATTCTTTTTTCTATTATCGCAAATGGCGAATATGGCACACAGGCCTGGGCAGGTGGGAGTAAAGGTCAAACATATATAAATAGACCTCTAATGTATTGGAAGGAGAGACTGGTCACCCCCACTTTCTCTAGTTAAGGTGCTTGATATTTGTCGAATGTTTCTAATGTCTGTTTCTGTGGAACTTCATTTACATATAGCTAGATGAAGCAGATGATTTCAATGTAAATGCATGTCCAAGATAAACAGGTGAAATAGAGCAATGTCTGTAATTTATCTCTATCAGAGGATGCAAAATGAAGGCTGTCTGAAAAAATTGTTGTTTCCACTTTCATGCCCAATAAAACTATCACACTGTCTGTAGAGTGATGCAATTCAATGTGAATTAATCAACACATGTAATAATTAATTCACTCCATGATGAATGTATGTCTAGCTATTATCAAACTTAACTTCACAGCACCCTGCAATTAATGTTACAAACTCACGGATGACAGTAGCTGCAGGTATAACCTTTGTTGAACATTTAGCATTCCCTGATTACAGTGTCTCATATGGTGAGAGCCAAACTTAGACCACATATACAATTCAAAATTCACCCTCTAGTGGCCCAAGATCTCCCATTTTCTCTCCTCCATCCTTGCTGAATGTAGGTTTGTTCTCCTTTTTAAAAAAAAAACACGTTTTATTGATTTGAATCAAACAGCTCCTACGATTGGTACAGAGATAATAGCAATACATCACAAAGGCACAATAATACACTTCAGAGAGACAAATAAGCTTCCACTGCAATGTATACAAGAAAATGACTCAGTCCTTCCATATCTTGTGGTGTTTCAGGGGGCATACTCTCGCTAAGTAAGTCAGGCGTTCCAAACTCAGACAATAATCCATACCTGCGGCCCATCTGTCAATGAAAGGAGCCTCCGTATCTTTCCAGGCAAGTGCTATATCCCTCTTGGCAATCATCAGTGCCAGCCATAGTAGCACTGTCTAATATCCATTCCCCTCTGTATCCTCCATGATGTGTAGGAGAAGTCATTTTGGGTACCATAGTATTTTCCAACCCAGTAGTTCCCCCAAGATCCCCAACACCCCATTCCAGAAATGCAAGAGAGCAGGACAGAGCCAAAACGTTTGTATTAGGTCTCCGCTAGGGTCGTCGCACCATGAGCATCTTCCCGTAACGATCAGTCCCATTCTGAAAAGTTCAGCCCAGGTGAGATATGTGCAATGTAGCAACTGTATTGAATTAGATAAAACTGGGAGGCTATCACTACCCATAATCCACCCCTCTGTTGCGTGTGCCGACTTGTTAAACCCGTTGAACCACTAATCGTTCAATATTAAGAGATACATGGCCTAAAATATAGGTGAATGTCGGGGGTTGCTCTCCCACCCTCAAAGGTAGGCCAACATCACTTCCCAAGGGTGACCAAGGGGTTACTAATAACAGGGCGATAGTCTTGATAAAGAAGGTGCGACTCACCGGAAATGGATAATTGGATAATTTTGTAATTGATAAATGAAACCATCTTGAAGATGGCGAAGCGGCCTAATAGGGACAATGGGAGAGCTGACCAAAATTTCACATCCATTGCGAGGGAATTAAGCTGGGTTTGTAGGTTGTATTCGTATGCTCTTGCCCTATTACCAGTTATTAAGATTCATAGAATTTTGAACCCCAATGGGAGCACCCAAAAAACAGGTGCCCATGACATGTCCAGTGGGCAAGGAGGGATGGGATAGATGGAGGATGTTGCCTTGTTTATGAGCAGGCCAGAGAAGTACCCAAAAATCTAGAGGATCAGGAGGGCCCTTGGGCCTGTCTCCTCTGGGTCATCCAAAAACAACAGGACGTCATCAGCATGCAGAAATATTCTGTGGCTCAATCCCGGAGACCACTGGATGTCGCAGTACAGAACATCAATGTGTACCCACTTGCTAGGGGCTAAATTGACAAAACAAAAAGCTAAGGGGAAAGGGGGCTGCCTTGGTGATTTCCCCTCTCTATACTGAACCAGTCCAAGATGGCCCCCTCCACATCAAACTCTCACCCTGAGGTTGGCATAGAGCAAATGGACAGAGCTGATGATCTTGGGCCCGAAGCCAAATCAGGTCCGGAGGGCGAATAAGTAGTCCCAGTCTACCGAGTCAAACGCTTTTTTAAAGTTGATGAAGAGTAGAGCCAGGTGACCAAGTAATTTACTGCTCAGTTTATGGCGTTTTGAACTCTGTGGATATTGTGTAGGGTAGCCTGAAGAGGCATAAACCTGGATTGATCTGTTTGTTCAAGATGTGCAATAACCCGTGAGCTGATTAGCTAGTATTTTGGCCCAGATTTTGACTTCCGTGTTCAACAAAGAGATCGGTCTGTAGTCTTTGCAGTGTGTGCCATCCAGGCTTGGCTTCAGGATCACCACTGTCTCTGCTGCCTTTAGGTCTCAAGGCAGTTCGCCCTTTATCAGAGTCACTTTGAAAGTGGCTAACAGCAAGGGGCTGGTTTGTGGCCAAAAGAGATGCCAGGACTCCACTGGAAAGCCATGGGACCCCGGCTCCTTGTCTGTGTGAAGCTGCACAAGATCTGCGCATAGCTCTTGGTATGTGATCTCTGCCTACAGTGATTTGCGATCTGTCGGGTATAAGTACAGCACTGGCACATCTGCCACAAGTTGGTAAAGATTTGCCCAAGGACCCATGGGATCGGAGCCATAAAGGGCACTTTAATAAAATGCAAATGTGTTTGCTCTAGTTTCGCTGCCCGTTATATGAGAGCCCTCCTTGGTTTCAAGATAGTCTACAGGAGCCCCAGCCGCGTGAGGGGTACACAGCCAGTGTAAGGTTTTCACTGGCTTTTTTGCCCCATTGTTAAATGCAGCTGAAGGTGGCAAGCCATGTCTCGCGAGCCTCCTGTGTGAGCTCCTGTTTAAACAGAGTTTGTGTGTGAAGGGAATCATGTAGGGGGACCTCCTCCATTGTGGTGACACATTGACTCTGCAGGTCAAGCAACCGCGCCTCAAGATCTCGAACCTGCCCCTTACAGTAGTTGATGATATCACCTCTAAGGAGAGATTTATGAGCCTTCCAAAAGACCTCTTGGGAGTCCACCGATGCCTGGTTTTCTTTCAAGAATCATTGGCACATATGCTGACAAGTTTCCTGAAACTCCTCGCCCTGAAGGGTCTAGTGGCTCAGGCACCAGCCTAGTGCGAATCGAAGCAGAACCCACACTAAGTCCATCGCTACAGGTGAGTGGTCGAGAAGGCCCCATACTAGAAAGCAGACACCCAAAACTTGGATTACTGTCTCGACAGGGCCTAATAAAATGGTCCAACTGGGAGAAGGACAGATGAGCCTCAGAGTAGAAAGTTCACCCAGGGTCAATTGGGTGGGCCTCCTTCCACACATCAACCAGGGCCATATTTTATGAAAAAGAAGACAATGATGTGGTGCCGTAACTGGCACCAGTGGAGGCTGAGGAACAATGCATACCCAGGTCGTACACTCCAATAATGTCTCCTCACAGAATCCACAGGGAATTGGGCAAGTCCCGGAGGAGATTACTCAATTTTCTCAAAAACTCAGAGGAAGGGGCGGGGAAGCATATACGCAGACCAGGTTGATTGGGAAGCCCTACAGGGTACCCGCCACCGCTACGACGTAGGCTAAGTTATTGTGCCACACCCTGGAAACTGCCAGGTGAGTGTGTGTATGAATTAAGATGGCTGTGCCCCGCAAGCCACGGCGGAATCCCTAATGGTAATACTCCAGAATATCCCCGACGGGCCAGGAGGGGGCAGTTATTGCCCAACAGATGGGTCTCCTGGAGCCTGAGAATATTGGAGTTGGATTAGTGAGCAGCTTTGAACACTGCCCCTTGTTTTATCTTCTCTAGTATGCTGTTTATGGTCCACAAGAGGACAGTCAGTTTGTCTATGTGTTCGGTGCGCCATTCATAATCTGATATTGTCTGTAACATGCATAAGTGTCTCATGTGTCTGTCATGTAACTGCCTCTTGTAGCATCAACATAGGAGTAAAGAAAACAAACCCCTCAGGACTCCCCTCACCCTTATCTCACACACAATACTTTGCAACTAGAAGTACCTGTTGTGGTGGAACAAGGGGCAGTAGCCAACCAGGCTAGCCTGAGATATGTGTCTTCTCTCCTGTGCAAACCCCGTCCCCAACCACTCAAAGAGGACAAGCCTTTGAAACAACCAACACAAACCCACTGAATAAAAAGTAATGGGAGGTCTGGTGTGTAAAACCGTGTATAGTCGCATCACACCCACTCTGTATGCTACATAGGCACCTGCCAACCTGTACCTTCAGAGTCACAAAGTGAGTTCCGGCGAGGCCCGCAAAAGGTCAGTGGAAGCAATGTTCGCAGGTGGTCCGTCTGTCTCTGCTGACATGTCCTCTCTCTGGTCCCAAGTAGTGGGACCTTCACTCTCTGCTGTGAGGTCACCGCCTCAAAGCAGTGCAACAGTCCCCAGGCAAGTCACCCCACTACACTCCAAAAGTCACTGACTGCATGGTCAATCAGGAGCTCCTCCATCAGCGTGAGCAGCTGCTCTATTGCCGCTGCCTCGGGTTCCTAGAGGGGATGATAGACACCAGTTGTCTCAGAGCAGGAAAGGTCCAAGCACCAAGGGATCTAATCCAGGCACTGTCCCGGGGCCATGCCATGCAATCAGCAAGTGTGTATTGCCGCAGTGGCCGCACCGATAATTAGATCAAAGGGCCATCAAAGTCAGGACCATTGACAACTGCTGGATTGCCTGTCGGCCCCGACAAAGACCAATTTCCAAGTAAGCAATGTTGCACCCCCAGCAAGTCCAAGACTAGACTGCAGTGTCCAGGGTGAGGCACCATGGGACACTGGTTGCCTCAGGGAGCGAGCCTCACATCTGCCCATGCACCCATGGGGAGAGAAGGAAAAAAGGCCAGTCCTGCACACTAGATCACATTGCCTGTACCACCCCAGGATGCGCCCCTCACAAGACTTGCTTGCTGGGGCCTGTCTGTGGGCTCTTGGTCATGTGCCACTGGGCTCTCCTCTGTATGCATGTCAGGCCCCAAACCTACAGCTGTCGTGTGTGCTGGCGAAGACACACATGGAGTGCTCAGCCAAGCCACGGTGCTCATGCGATGTCGCCATAGGCCGGAGGACCAGCACTCGGGCCCAATCTGTGTCAAAGACTCCAGGGAATCAGCAAAGGGATGAAATGGGATACACTGTCCAACTCACAGTCCCTCCAAATCTACAAGAGAGATAGCCACCTTCACTCCGCCAAGCGAAGTCCCGGCCCAGCCACAGCATGGCCCTATAGACCTTCCTTGGTCCCAGCAGCTGGCCCTGTCCACACTGCTCCTGCCTGCAACTGAGTCACAGCCACAATTTCTCGGCACAAGGCAGGTGCCCACTCATTGCCGCCAGTGTGCACTCCACCCAGGCAGGTAAGCCCCGGGGAGCAGGCTGCTGGAGTTGGATGATTCTGAATGATGCGGCGGAGCTCAGTTAAAGAGCCTATGCCATGTTTGGCAGTCAAGCCATGTGTCCAGTGCTGAATGTAGTTTCAAGTGTCCTGGTCCTCATGTCTGTTGGTTGATCTATGTGTGCACATGTATCTGTACATACCAAGATTCTAAAGACACAGCACTGTACAACGCCCCATTATTGTTCTTTAGATTGTCAGCATTCCGATGGTTCATTTTCATTTGTTGTAGGGATATGTGCAAAAGACTGCACTTTTATTGTGTATTTTTACTGTGCACCTGATGTCTTTTGGCCTGCTATAAGCATATAATCATACTGATTCATACACAGGTTTAGAGGAGCACTCTTCCTTGTCCCCTGTGTTTGAAGTAGTAGGAGTAAGGGGGGGGGGGGGTCGGCAGGTCAGGGACTCCCTATGATCACTGTTTGTACTGCCACCTACTACTTGTGCCAGGCTCTTTGTTAGCCGCCTTTAAACATTAGTCACTTGGATGCCTGCAACACTGACTCCATCCGCTACTGAAACCTCACGACAAGGACCTTAACTGCAACTACAAAAAGTATTAGTTCTTTTTCTAGTTTTCCAAAATTTGTTTTTGAGAAATTAAGTATAAGAAAAATATGTCCTAGAAATAAGGATTTTTATTTTTAATCTAAGTTAGCAGCAACAACTCAATCAACTTTCTAGGCACATAAATATTTGTGTAGACCTGCTCCAACCAGAAAGCGGTATTTGCATTACTTCCACAAGCATGTTAGTCCACAAGTCCCTTCCATCACTGGACTATGGAAGCATCAATTATATTTCTGACGTTACCACGTTATTATCTCTGGCAAGATAACAAATAGCCATTAATTTCTGAGGGAAGGAAAGAGAGTACATTGTGATTGCTTAAGGGTATGGTTTGCGCATCCGAGATTATTGCCTGCAGATGTGCAGCCAGGTAGATAGTAAATCAGAGCTTCCTGCAGGCATGACTGCTTTTAAATATGCAGTGAGTGAGCCTCCATTGTTGGCAGAGGCAGGCTGCCATTTCTGGAAAATTAATGAGACGGCGGTGCTCAGGCATCAGGAAGGATAATTAATCCCTGAATTTCCCCGCTAGTGCTTTAGCTGAAGAGATAGTAGCACTGGTCTTGGCTAAAACAATTACAGCTCAATATTGAGTTGTTTAGGGCACTTAAGGAGCCAGACTTAAGTGCATATGGCAACAACAACACAATCTTTAAAGTTTGATGCACAATAAAATGCAAAAGGAATTACAAAGAAAATATATTTTGAATGTGTGTACCACGTGGTTCAGTGTATAGGATAGGGGAGCACTGGCATAACGAAACTTGAGCCCCCCCCTGCGAGGTACGTGGAAGAGCGCCCCCTTCAGACTCCATCAGGAGCTCTCCAGAAAGAGTATTGTGCTGAGGGGGCCCCTTGGAGCTTGCCCCCCCTCCCCCGGCCGCGGGGACAAAGGGGCCTGTGTTCGCCTCTGCTGTGGTGCATGCCACAAACAGGGCTTGATTTGCGTCTGTCGTTGCCGATGGGTGCCCCAGCACTCATTTTTGGGGACCAGCCCTTATTTTCCCACATCAGACATTAACCAAGAGCAAGGGAGGGAAAAACATACAATGCAGAAAGACAGAGGAAGAGAAAGGCAGAAAAAACATCACAAAGGGAGAAGGTAGGAGCCAGCACTAGAGAGATTAAGGGGTAGGCTGTGTTTGGTAATGGATTAAAGAGGCCTGAGGATTGTATCGGGTGTGCCAACATTTAACTGTTCTTCTGAGCAGAGTTTCGGGCACCAGCACTCTTTCTATTACAAATTAATCATGATCCTCCCTCACATTAGAGTTACTGCCCCCCTTGCTGTCACAATGATGTATGCCCACTGATACATCATACTGATTGCCCTCCTACTGGTAAAAATTTTGTAGGCTTTTCAAAAATGTAGTCCTGAGCGAGCTGTTGCATTTTTAGGGCTCGCGCCTGCGTTGCAGTGCGCAGAACTTCTTGAGCAGCAAGTGCCCTTTTGTATGGGGTTTTGAAAGCTGACCACACGCTTGTGCGTGTGATCAGGCTTTTGCGCCAGGCATTGGCTTTCACGTGTTTAAAAAAAAAAAAATCACGCGATTGGACAAAGGCGGGCACATGTCCCGCCTTTGTAACGCCCATTCCCGATGGTGGCTAACACGCGCAGCAGCGCGTGTTCGCCCCGCTGCTGCGCTCCCTCCTCTGTGGTGCTCGCGCATCACTGGTTATTTCTGTTTCTGTATGTATAAGTGCATGCACGTATCAATATGTGAATATAAATGTGCGCATAGTAGATTGATCGCATACATCTAAATACATCTTTTGGAATGCGTTTTCAAATCGCACATGTTTATCAATAGATTTCTCTATAATAATACACAGTCACTCAGTCCCGTACAGAATGTGCATATGTAAGTGCTTGTTACGTCTGTATTTCACTTCTTTTTCGATTATAAAGGCATAACATCTGTCTTCAGGTCCTTTCTTTCACATCAGCTAAACCCTGTCATCAGTATTTCATTTCAATGATTTCATTTTTTCGGAAACATTTAAATTCAAAACTTCAGTACAACATTAACCCTTTCGCTGCGGCGGTTATTCCGCCGCAGTGCTAAGGGGCGGGGGGGGGGGCTGCGCGGCGCTCCAACGCTGATGACGGAACCGCTCAGTCATACCCCTCGGGTGAGCTGTGCTTGTGACGGAACGGTTCCGTCACGGCCGCGCCCGCTCAATAGAACGCGCCGTGCAGGCGCGGCGAGCGGGCCGTGACGGAACCGTTCCGTCACCAGCACAGCCCACCCGAGGGGCGTGTCGGAGCGGTTCCGTCACCAGCGTGGGAGGGGTTAAACATGAACTAGATGTTTATATATTGTCGGCTGTCACAGATCTCTGTCTGGGCAACATCGGTTCTAATGGGGAGGAAAGGTAAGGGGTGGGGTGCGGGCCGAGGGGCGCTCTCACTGGTGCAGCAGGTGCAGTGGCACCAGGGACAAGGTCCGACGTCACACCAACTAGGGTCTTTTATTGAACAGAAGTGGGCCCGACATGCTTGCTTGCATTCGAGCCCATTACACTCTTGTAAGTCTATTATCTACGTATATCTGATCACATTTTTCACATATGTGCCTTTGACAGTTTTTAACTTTCCGTATCCACAGCGTTTATCCCCTTCAGATGCGAATCTCTCAATGTTTTCTGTGGTAACGCCATCAGGAAGTTTTGTGGGGCCCAGATGACACACTCGATGCGCGCCCGTCTAATGTAGTCAAGCATCGACCTTATTGCAAGATTAATGGGATTGTGAATATTTTTTAATTAAAACCTGCTTCGTCGCACACCGAACACGCATTGCCTGTGCAGTTTCAGCGTGACCTTCCCCAAAAAGCAAGACCCCTCAGACAACGTCAGAGTAAGGCAGGTGAAGGACTGGGCTCTTTTGGACCCAGCGGTGCCAGGGCACAACACCTGAAACCTTCGTGGGTAACCTGCTCCGGCGTACAAGTCACAGAGACACGGGACACTTCCTTCGGCGTCAAAGAGTCAAGGTTTATTTACTGCAGGGAACACAGAAGTCACAGGAAGTACATCGAGTGTAGTTCGGGGAGACTGCTTCAAATTGGTTTTGTGGATCGCTCCTTTTATACAGTTTTTACCCATAAGATAACATGAGACACAATAGTTTACAACCCGGTTCCCACATTTAGCTCTCAGAGGGGTCGCTTTGGTCACTTTGAAACACATAAGGTCCGGAACATAAGTGCGGAAACATTTGGCGGTTCCCAACTGTAAAAACCCATCTTCCCACCATTAGCAAATTCCAATCAGCAGTAAAGTAGATCGAAATAGGAACGAAGACAGGTGCAGAGGAAGACGGAGACAGTGGGGAGATCGGAAAGGGTGTAAAAGGGGAGGTGTCGGGAAGCACGAGATACAGGCATCAAAGGGACGTGCCTAATGAGATGCACGGCTGAGACAATAAGTCCGTGCGGCAAGATGAGCCTCGAGCGGCGCCATCTGCCTTACAGCAGCAACCCCCTCGTCATAAAGACACTTACAAAGGACATGTGTCTTCCGCAAATATCTTGGGAGTCCCAGGGTCGCGAAGCGGACAGCGTCCGTTCGCTGACTACTTGAGGGCAAGAGACAAAATGGATGCCGTATCTAAGATGGAACCCGTGGGTACAGATGAAAAGCCCACGTAACAAACGAACGGTTTAAGTTAGCACAGCGAAACTGCGCACACTTACTAAACTCGTCATTTGCGGTTCATAGATACCAGACTCGACCATATTCGTGCGAGTCGAAAACACCACTTACAATTGTCACGGAACCTCAGACGCTCCTTTTGCCCTCATGTAGGCAAGCACTAGTCGGAATCATATTCGATATTCATCAGACCATCAAGATGTCGTTGTAGCATAGCTCTGTCCAACCGAGTCCCCTTGGTAACAGATGGTTGTCTCATACACGTTGTAGCACAGAGGCCACATAAGGCAGGACCACACTGCACACAAAGGCAACACGTGAACAGGAACACTACCACAACCCCGATGATCATCAGAATCTTCCAACCCCAAGTCGATACCAGGCCCCAAAACCATCCAAGTAGTGTCCAGTCCCCTACATCCACGTGTATGGATTCGGAGATCTTATGCAACTTCGAGATGGCTTGATAGACAGTAGGAGCATTATCTGGAATGAAAATGCAACAGCTCGAATGGATCACTTTACATACCCCACCGCGATCTGCCAAGACGACATCTAAAACCATACGGTTTTGTAACGTCATAAGTCTCTCCGCCTGAAGTTCTGAGGTGATATTACCAAGGGCACTGGCAGTAATATTAGCTGTCGATTCTACCACTCGAGTCAAATGTCTCAGGTTCCTACTATTAACCATAGGTCCCCAAAACGGGAGGAAACCCTTGAAAAATTCTCCTGCCTCTTGACCGGCAGTATCCTCTTCGCTAATTACGCCTCGTACAACTCTAGTCTTATGATAATCGGCATCTACAGTGAACGTCGGAGGCAACAGATTTGCAACAAAACATGAGCCCATGAAGTCTGCGGGCAACCATGTATATGCACGATCATGACAGATAAAGTATGTACCCTTGGCAGCCAGAAACACAGGGGACGGGGACATTGGCAGAACGTAACTTTCAGTGCAAGCACTTGCTCCAAGTGAGGCTTGCGAACCACGACCCACAAGACAAAGATTACCAGTGTGGGGTACGACCCATATTGGAGACGAGCTTTTAAGCTGCTTTTCATTAGTGAACATACTATATTCCCCTCTACTTAGGACCCTATAGGCTTGTGCCTCGTCTTTAGGGATGAGAAAAGGATCATGGATCTCATCTTCCATATCCTCTATAGCCATCGATAACAGCCTCTGATACGAGGTAGGACCAGAGTTGGGGGAACGTTGTTCTTGAGTGGGGTGGAAACCCAGTGAGCTTCGAAACATTGTTTGGAATGCTCGAGCTGACCCTTGGGAACTATACGGTAACACCAGATATGGAATTCCCTTACCCGTAGTATGTGGCATCAACCCACACACCCAACAATTAGTAGTGTTAACCACTAACTGATGCTGATGGAGGAGCTGGATAAAGGAATTGTTGCGGAATTCTACACGTCTAGCCTGTTCGTGTTCCGGTAACATATGAAAGGAATGAGGAGAAGCAGTAGAAGTAATAGAAGTAAGGTTAGGGAAGGAGTAGGAGTAGGGGTAGCAAGTAAAAAGTAAGACATAGTGTAATACACCCCACCCGCCAAAAATGCAGAAGCAGTCAAAAACAATACAAACAATTGGAATACAAAACATTTAGTACGACTAAGTTTCTGCAGCTGGACTCTATACGCCTGAGTTCCTTCCAAATCATTCAGCTTCGAAAATGCCATTTCCCTACGACCGTCCGCAACGTTTCTTGACGCACTTCGTTCTGTGCAGCAATAGTCAATTCCCAGGAGTTCCTAGGAACCGACGGCCTTTAACCTAGCGTCAAGACCTACTGTCCAGAAGGAAGTACGCGCGCGGCCCTACGGCCCTCAATACACAATATGTATTTTATTTAGCACAATATTTCTCAGCTGTGGAAGGAAAAAGATACAAGAAAGAAGCTTGATATATGTACAAAACAAGTTTCAATGATACGAATGTTCAAAAGTTGATCATGGGAAACGAGGATATTGCAATTATCAATTTCAGCAAAGCAAAGAAAAAATTTATTTGTCCTTAGTGTGAGAACGCAAAGAATATCGATGTTTCCCGGGACGTGTCTGCTCGTCGAACAAAGAATCCGTTGAAGAGACAACGTCCTGCTGATCAGTTTGTTGATTTGGTCTTGAGTCTTTTGCTGACAAGTGTTCAACAGTGGCTTTCTGCTGCGCTGAGGGTTCTCCAACAAGCTGCGCGTCGCTAAAAGGTACAAACGCCGGCAATGTCTCTGCTTCTGTTGACGCAATGCCTTTCCTCACCCACGGGTCTGCCGGCAAAGGAATAGGGACTCGCTTACAATGGGTAGCATGTACCCAATTCTTCCGCCCCTCAAGACGAACGGCAGTCCTCGTGGCCAGGAGCACCTGGTAAGGTCCGATGAAACGGGGGTCCAGATTGTTCTTGCGTGAGAAGTTACGGGTAACCACCCAATCCCCGGGCTGGAGCTGGTGGCCTGGACCCTCCGTCTGCGTCGGCAAGGCGTCGTAAACCTGTTGATGAATTAACCTCAGTTTAGCAGTCAAGTCATGTAAGTAGTCAATCAACATCGGATACTCAAGATCAACGAATATACCTGGCCTGGGAACCCCCCACACATTCGCAGGACGGCCGAACACTATTTCATAGGGACTAAGCCCTATTCGGGAGTGTACAGTCGCCCTAGTTGACAGTAATGCTAGAGGCAAAGCGTCAGGCCACGAAAGTCCAGTCGTAGCCTGAATCTTCGCTAGCTTTAGTTTAAGGGTGCCATTGTACCCTTCAACCAATCCAGCTGACTGGGGATGATTGGCGCTATGGAATTTCTGATTAATTCCAAGGCCCTTACACACACTCTTCATCACACTTCCAACAAACTCACTTCCGTTATCAGACCACACGACTCTAGGCATTCCATACCGAGGAAAGTATTCCTTCAGTAGGATTTTCGCAGTAGACAAAGCAGTATTGTCTTTGAGGGGATAGGCCTCGATCCATCGGGAGAATGCGCAAACCACAACCAAAACGTATTTCAGGTTATTGCATCGCTCCATATGGATGAAGTCCAATTGGATCACCTCAAAGGGATACGAAGGAGGAGCAAAACTGCCAGGGGGAGTTGGGGTTCCTTTGCCAGGATTGTACATTATACACACCATACAATTCTTCACCAAACGTTCAGCACACTTCGTAATTCCATCATTCTTCCACACAGCAGCCAACAACTTGCAAATACCTTTCGCGCTAATATGTGCTAACCCGTGTGCCATTGTCACAACGGCCAGTACATACGCATCAGGCAACATCCATCTTTTCTGATCTGACAAATCAATCCAGCAACCATTCACATCCAACCTTCCCGTACTTTCTTTCCACTTCATCTTTTCAGTATCGGTGGCCTCATTCTGTATTGCTTTCACACTCTCTATAGTATCTTCACACATACTCGATTCTGTAGGCCACCTAACCGAACTCGTCACATACATTCGAGTGCTAAGGTTCCGGGCAGTCTCCTTAGCAATCTCATCTGCAAACGCATTACCACGACCAACATCATCCGTCACTTTACGATGCGCACTACACTTAACAATTGCAACTTGAGCAGGTAAAGTCAATGCATCCAAAAGATCGTTCACAAGCTGGCCATGCTGTATTTTCGTGCCATGTGACGTGAAGAAACCACGCTCTCGCCACAACCGTCCAAAGCTATGCGCTACACCGAAAGCGTACTGGCTATCGGTGTACACATTCACACGTTTATCTTTTGCTAACACACATGCTCTAGTGAGAGCAATCAGCTCCGCAGCTTGGGCAGAATTCTGATTCAATCTCGCAGTCTCAACAACAGTATTCAACGTTACAACAGCATAAGCGGTAGTCACATCGCCATTCGGTAATTTAAAACATGACCCATCCACATACAGGGTGCCCTCCGGGTCTTCCAATGGGGTGTTTTTAAGGTCCACTCGACCTTTTGTTTCCTCCTCTGTCCGCAAGTAACAGTCATGTTCTGTTACTTCATCTGACTCTGCACTAATTGGTAACAAAGTTGCCGGATTTAGGACATTACAACGTTTTATCTGAATATGGCTTGCCAAGAGCGTCAATTCGTACCCAGATAACCTCGCACTCGTCAAGTGCTGAGTTTTCGTACGGTTCAAAAGAGTATCGACTGCATGCGGAACCATCACCGTAAGCATATTATCCATGACCAATCCTGCTGATTGTCGGATAGAGACCGCAGCTGCCGCAGTTGCTCTCAAACAACTCGGCAATGCTCTAGCTACTGGGTCTAAGGTCGAGGAAAAATATGCACATGGACGTTGCTTACCACCAAAAGGTTGCGTTAAGACACTCAAAGCACAACCTTCCCTCTCGTGAACATATAACGTGAACGGCTTACTGTAATCAGGGGTACCTAACACAGGAGCCGAACACAATGAATCACGTAATTCAGAAAAACTTTTCTGACATTCTTCCGTCCATGGTAAAGGAGTTGAAACATCCTTGCACGTAAGAGCCACCAATGGTTTCGCTAGCAATGAGAAATTAGGAATCCACTGCCTGCAGTACGACGTGATACCTAGAAAGGCACGCACATCTCTTTGGGTTTGTGGCACAGCCATTCGCGCAATCGCTGCAATTCTCTCTGGGGTCAATCTCCTTCCCTCCTTTGACAATAAGTGACCTAGATAGGTTACTTCTTGACAACAATATTGGAGTTTAGAAGGCGACACCTTGTGATTTAACTCACAGAGATGTTGCAGCAACGATACCGTAGCAATTTTGCAAATGTCCTGAGTATCAGCAGCCACCAATAAGTCGTCGACGTATTGGATTAAAGCCGCACCAACCGGCAACCTAAACGCATCTAGTTGACCCTTCAAAGCTTGACTGTAAATCGATGGACTTTCACAGTAGCCCTGAGGAGCGCGTTTGAACCGGAAGCTACGTCCACCAAGAGAGAAACCGAAAAGGTCCCTGCTCTCTTCGGCAATCGGGATGCTGAAAAACGCATTTTTCAAATCAATCACCGAGAACCACGAAGCAGTAGCTGGAATCAGAGTCAGTAGCGCCGTGATATCAGGCACAACAGGGAATTGAGGAACCACAATTTTATTTACCTCCCGTAAATCGATAACAAAACGATAAACAGGCGGTTTGGTAGGATCAGTACGTTTAAGAATGGGCAGTACAGGGCTGTTGCACACGTTTCCCCGAGTCTCCTCAATAACATCTTTCTCGATCAAATCATAGATGATCGCTAACAAAGCTCGTTCACCATCAAGGGAGATACGGTATTGGGGAATACGTGGCAATCGCACATTCGATTTCAACTGAACAACATAAGGGGAGATATCAAGTAGGCCCACATCATTTGGACCCGTCGCCCACAAAGACGCAGGAAGAGAATCCAATTCCGGTGGAAGCTTATCGAGAGACAAATACATGGGAGAGACTACTCTCTCTCCGAACGTAAGCTTTACACCCGCAGGAGAACAATACAAAGTTGCATACAAACGTTTAAGCAAATCCAGACCCAAAAGATTTTCACCACAACCCGTGGTTAAAATCAACGGAGCTTCGAGCTCACGAGGCCCAATTTTAAGGGGCAAAGGGTGTGAAACTGGATTGCTAACGGGGGCGCCAGAGAATCCAACGGAAACATTTGTTAAGCCAGACAAAGGTGCGCCAGGGAGTTTCGAATGCATGATAGAACTTTTCGCTGCACCAGTGTCCAACAGAAAAGGCTCAACGACGCCCGATGTAGCAACTGCGACGTAAGGCCCTCTCTGATCAACCGGAACTGATACCACTCCCTCTCCTTGTCTTTGGCTGTCCTAGTAATTACGATCGTCAGTTCCCTGATCGACGTAATAATCGTCTACATTGTACTGCGCAGATCGTCCTTGTGATGATCCACGTTGATCGAAACAGTTATTAGAATTTGATGAATGGTCAGAACGGTCGTTCTGAGCACCACGACCTCTACCACGTGATGCATTCTGTGAACCACCACGGCCTCCTCTAGACGAATTACCACTATTACGGTCATTTAAAGCAGGACAATCAAATTTAATGTGTCCCTCCTGTCTACAATAAGCACATTGATTGTACCCTAACGAAGATCGTTGAAAAGAGGAATCGTTACGCGGCTGCGATCGATACGATTGCGACTGCGATCTATTCTGCTGAGGCGCATTCTGATTAGAACGCGGCGGATATGCTTGTTGCAACAACACTTTGGTTTTCAGCTCTTTCGTCTTTTTATCAGCACGGTCAGTTTCCTCTTTTTCTCTATTTTCGTAATATTGTGCCGTAGCCAATATCTGAGCTGAGGTAGAAACGGCCCACGCACTTTCTGAATTCTTCAATTTATGGCTCAAGTCGGGCAATAAGTTCGATACGAATTTATCCACAAACAACCTTTGTCCACCCTCAGTACCCATATCCTGTCCACTATGATCAACGAATGTTTCCTCAAACCTCGTGAAGAAGTCTGAGACACTCTCATCTTTCTTCTGCTTGCAGGCTGACAACTTGTCCCAATTTACCCTCATAGCTGGCATAAGCGTTTTCATTAATGTAATGATTCGCTGGGGAAGAAGTTCAATCAACTGATCGGGTTTAGTAGCAGCCACTTGTCCAGCGTCTGCCGCTGTAATGGCAGCCCAATCACCACCTAATTCATTTGCGTGATCTTGGTGACGAATCTTGGCCCATACCGGTTGCGGTACGACATTACCAAACAACATGTCGATATCGGCAAGATTCATTATCGTAGCGTCTACGAGCTGCGATAATTCCTTATAATACCCAGCAGGATTTTTGCGAGGATCGGGCAAAGTTTGTTTCACCTGAAGCACTTCCGATCGTTTCCATGGGAGGTGTATCCACACTCTCTGGAAATGCGCCGGAACTGGCTGGGCAGCAGTATTATCAGCTGGTACCCAAACCGGCGGAACTTCACGCATAGGATATTGGCCAGACCCATCTTGTTTCTCAATGTCCTCAACGAACAATGCATGAGGAATAGGAGCGGGACGAAGAGATAGTAACCGCTCAATAGCACGTCGGACATTAGTGTCGACTATCAGTCCAGTTGCGAACTGAAGCCGAAGTTCAGACAGGGCGGTCAGCACCTCGTCAGGCGCATAGGCCACTATCTGATCATGTAAGAACTTGCACATTTCATCAAACACATATCTCTGAGTTGGTATGTTGAATTGATCAAACGTTTCGAGGACAACACGAGGTGGATTTCTAACAGGGTTTACTATCCAACCCATCGCCATATTGCATAGCGCAACACGTTCTCTATTAGCAGGAAGCTGGCTACGTCTCTGAGGACCATCAGAACCAGCAGACCCAAAAACAGGTCCAAGCGACTGAAAGAAGTTTGTCACACTGGGAGAATTACGGTTACGAGTAGAGGGACAAGAGTAAGATACAGGACTAACAAGAGAAGGAGTAGAAACATTAGCAACAACAGGGGTTAACAACACAGGAGCAGTAGCGGGAGCAGGAGTATGTGGAAGCGGAGGAGCAGTAGGAATAGAAACAGGCAAAGGAGCAGGAACAGTCGGAAGAGCGGGTGCAGGTTGAGGAACTGGTGGAGGAATAACAGGTGGAAGAACAGGTACGGCAGGGACCACGGGAGCTGCGGCACCCTGTACGTACGGAGGTGGCGACTTCATAAGATAGGACATTAAAGAATCCTCAACTGCCTCTTCCTTCTTATCCGACTCCGTAGGCAAAGCAGGATAGCATTTATCTATGGACATACGCTGTAGCCTCTCAAACACTTCCTTATCCTTATCCTCCTTATCACGCTGAAACTGCTCAGCTTTCTTCACTATGGTAGCAACATTATCTCGCTCACTACGTTTATTCTGTCTGATTTCTTTCTGTCGGGCTTCTTTGCGCCAGAACCGAAAGGCATCAAACATGGCCGGCCTAGATTTGCGTTCGAACAACTTTATTTCCAAATTATCTAAGATCGACGCTTCGAAGCTACCGTGAGGTGGCCAACGAAGATCGCCGTCTTTCTTTGTATATTTTATCCAATAATCGTTAAAAGCAATCGGGCCTAGCCCATGTTTGCTATATAAGTCATAAGTAGGAGTTCCAACCGGAGGTATCGGACACGAGTCCTCCAGCAGGGAATCCGCACCACAAGGTCTACAACAACTGAACAAAGTACTGCGACCAGGCATCTTGCACACTAGCCGAGTTTCACAAACTTCAAGGGTTACGGGATTTACCAAGTCCCAGCAAGAACAAAACCCTCGGTCTTTGGCGGCTGCAGTCGTCAAACAAATACAACAACAAAGTACGCTAGCAAAGTGTCACCGACAAAAACACTCACACAGCGTGTACAACAAAAACACTCGCTAAAGTGTTTACAACAAAGACACTCGCTAAAGTGTCTACAACAAAAACACTCGCTAAAGTGTTTACAACAAAGACACTCGCTAAAGTGTCTACAACCAAGGACTCTGGGAGCGACCCACAAATACTTAACTCAAAGATCAATGGCGTCCTCAGGAAGGCCCGTCAATCGTCTCGCTATACCAAGGTCTACGCCAGGCGCCAAAACAGGTCTACAGTCAGGGCAGCAGTCCGTCGCAGCCGTTAGGAGGCGGGAATCTTCGCGGGAAAAGTCTTCGGGCCACTTATTTCGACAACAGGATCGATGAAGCGGGGTGCACCTTCCCTCGGAGATTTCACACGAAGTTCCTCACGATCGTCGGGCTTGGACCGGTACCACTGATGCAGCCCCACGTTGGGCGCCAACTGAAGGACTGGGCTCTTTTGGACCCAGCGGTGCCAGGGCACAACACCTGAAACCTTCGTGGGTAACCTGCTCCGGCGTACAAGTCACAGAGACACGGGACACTTCCTTCGGCGTCAAAGAGTCAAGGTTTATTTACTGCAGGGAACACAGAAGTCACAGGAAGTACATCGAGTGTAGTTCGGGGAGACTGCTTCAAATTGGTTTTGTGGATCGCTCCTTTTATACAGTTTTTACCCATAAGATAACATGAGACACAATAGTTTACAACCCGGTTCCCACATTTAGCTCTCAGAGGGGTCGCTTTGGTCACTTTGAAACACATAAGGTCCGGAACATAAGTGCGGAAACATTTGGCGGTTCCCAACTGTAAAAACCCATCTTCCCACCATTAGCAAATTCCAATCAGCAGTAAAGTAGATCGAAATAGGAACGAAGACAGGTGCAGAGGAAGACGGAGACAGTGGGGAGATCGGAAAGGGTGTAAAAGGGGAGGTGTCGGGAAGCACGAGATACAGGCATCAAAGGGACATGCCTAATGAGATGCACGGCTGAGACAATAAGTCCGTGCGGCAAGATGAGCCTCGAGCGGCGCCATCTGCCTTACAGCAGCAACCCCCTCGTCATAAAGACACTTACAAAGGACATGTGTCTTCCGCAAATATCTTGGGAGTCCCAGGGTCGCGAAGCGGACAGCGTCCGTTCGCTGACTACTTGAGGGCAAGAGACAAAATGGATGCCGTATCTAAGATGGAACCCGTGGGTACAGATGAAAAGCCCACGTAACAAACGAACGGTTTAAGTTAGCACAGCGAAACTGCGCACACTTACTAAACTCGTCATTTGCGGTTCATAGATACCAGACTCGACCATATTCGTGCGAGTCGAAAACACCACTTACAATTGTCACGGAACCTCACAGGTGAGGCGCTTGTTTAATGAGTTTTAGGAGTGCGAACTCGACCCGAAAGTATCGGATCGCTTTACACGAGCACCAGTTGTGTCACAGCGGGACATATTCATTTTGTTAGTCACGGGGAGATTAATGTAACTGATTTGCCCAGAACCAAGGGATGTTGAGCGTTGCTTCCCACACTCGAACCCTGTTTCCCATCTTGGAAGCTGACCGCTCTAGCCGTTAGGCTACATCCTCTCCACCAATTGACTCTGAATCAACACTCCAGGACCCGCTGTTACTTTCAATCACAATTGCTTTGCATTCACAAGAGAAGAAGGTAGAAGAAAATATCAAATTGCAACTTGTACATGTCTGCGTATGAAACACGAATTTCGATAGACCACTTTGGGGTGTAGGAATTTGTGACCTGGTTTTCTCTCTGTGATTGGAAAAACTTGACAAGGGGAACTACTTATTTAAAGCACATGTGTTTTAATTGGCTTTTTCTGTTTTTATTGTCAGAGCTTTCACCACTTTAATTACATTCGTCGACCAACCCCCACCACTCACCACTTGCGGTGTATTTAAGATTAGATGCCCTCCCAGGTATTTATTTCACTGGACCTCTGGGATCTTCCATTGCTGATGTATTCCTGAAGGTTAGGCACGGATTTCTACTGTAGAAGCACTAAACAAAAATCATTTGTTACTAAGAAACAAGCATATAAGGAAGAGATTGGACATTTCTGAGTTGAGGTTAACCCACTGAACTGGTTTACTGGGATTTTACACTTTGACATGTGGTTTGTATGCTTATTTGAGCAAAACCACATTAAGAAATTGAGTTGCTGCTATCTATACAGCGTACACACTTAACTATATAGCAGGCACTTTATCAATGAGGAGGAATTTTACCAGCATTCAATCTGAGGATTAGAATCCATACCTGGAAGATACTTACTCATGTACACAGACACATCTTCTGCAGCAGGCAGGTGAAACCACTGATTCCTCTTACTAAGGTTCAGATTATGTCTGGCAACTTACTTGGATGTCTTTGCCGAAGCTATATTAAGGCTCTAAACAATTTACCAAGCTCCTGTTCTGTACCCAGCACGTTGCACACCATCTCTACAGCAGGTTCTAAGCCAGTGATCTAAATAACAAGGTCATAAACCTGTGTTTGGTTACCAAGATGTCGGTAGCTGATTTCATTACTGTTTCTGCCTTTCCTTCATCTTATTCCCTCTCTGCTTTCCTCTTTTACTAGTGCCCTTTTCACTGCTCACTATATATCACACGTAACTAATTTTGGCAAACTTCTTTTTAATTTATTGGTTATGTTTCCCTTTTTTCTTTTACTTCTTTCTGGCTTTACCTTTATTCTGTGTTGGGTGGTAACAACAAATAGCGAAAGGGCGTAATTCACCTGAATGAAGCAAGTGAGTCTGCCTTCAGGAGTGTTTGTGAATGTGGGAGTTCACCCCCAATAATACTTTAAAACAAGCATTAGACAAACCAGTAGTCCTCTCTATAATGTACTTCTGCACAGAGATACTGACGTTTGCAAATATACAGACTGTTTGTGCCATATCTCTATGCAACCTACCTCATTTCCTGAGCCTACGTTTTTTTATTCCCAGTGACTCTGCAGTATTATATTACCAAAGCCAGCCCTGTTGGCTTTACTAATTCTGTCTTTTTTTTACTGTTCTAAAATTGTTGTTTGCCATGTTCAAATGTTAAATAAAAGTGCCAAAGTGGGTGTTGATGTGTCACTATGCATGCACTTGCATCAGCGACCATCTTTGAATTGCTTTCCCTGTATTAGAAAACCAATTAGATTCAAAAGAGCTTTATTCGAACATCTAAAAATAATCAAAAAGCATTACAGACATAAAGTCGCCAACATTCAAGTAAAATAGAATAACAATTATAAATACTGTTAAAACAACAAATCAAACAGTCAAGGATGTATGTTTAGAAAGGGCTGAGTTTAAAAAACAAAGAAATCTACCAACATTAAAACAGACCGGGATGTTTGGTGACATACGTAAATAATACAAGGCAGGCTTCCTTTAGCAAAATCCATCCTACAAGCATTTGCAATGCAATAGGTCTCGCATTATTAAAGTTTGAGCTAGTGGTGTTGCATTATTTAGCAATGCCAATAGCTCAAACTTTAATAATGCTAGACCTATTGCATTGCAAATGCTTGTTTTATTTTACAGGCAACTGGCACATATGTGAAAGAGAAACCTTACATTGAAGTGCATTTATCTTACTATTTTACAATGGCAACATTATATTAGAGCTGGGTGTGACAGAGTGTTTTTTTTTTAAATTAGAAAATAATGTTTATACATGTGTTTAATTTAGCATAACTAGGCAGCAAAAAAACCAAGCAATTGCAACGCAATAGGTCTTGAATTGTTTTTAGAGTTAAAGCTATTGGTCTTGTAATGGAAATGTTAGTTACTTATGAAGATGTTGGTTTTTAGCACCTTTAAGATCCCTTAATTAATGTCTTATGGCTGACGGATTGTCAGTGAACCATATGTTTGTTTATGCTTTTGTGAGCATTCTGTACTTGAAAGTTACAGAGCCATGGTGGAGCTGCACAGTAACAGCAGCAGGCAGAGATCAGAGCCTGTGCAGCAATAGCCAGGCAGCTGTGATAGCACTCTGTCAGAAGCATGCTATGAGTGTCTGCAGGCAGGAAGGGCCCAGACTGATCCATGATGGGGCAGGCAGCCGGCTCTCAGAGCAGTGTATTGCGGCAGCGTGCCTCTGAAAGGTCATGCATGAGTGTTTGAATCGTCTGCGAGTGTGCTGCTGTCAGATTGCTTACTGATCTTGCATACACAGATAAAATTATTGCAAGGCTATGGCTGCTACATTATTACATTTAAAATGATGTCACCCCTGCAGCCCCAGGAGTGCCAAAGCTCTGTGTCTCACAAACATCACTTATGCGGGGTAACTGCAAGGCAGGCAACAAATTCGTTGTTAGGCAACCAGAGTGGCGCCTCTACTCTACATGGTGCAATTCGGCATGTGACTAGCACCAGGAAAACATTGTGGTGACCCTGGCAGCCCCCAGCCAGAATCAGCTGAAGTGCTCGATATATGTCATGATGAGCTCTGTCATTAAAAGATATTCACAGCGCATCCCAAACATTATCCCCGACAAGCTCACTGCAACCACTAGGAGATGACGATGGAAGAAGCAGCGGGAGCGGAAAGGCCCCTCCCATGCTACTGGAATGACTGGGGGGGGGGGGCGGGTGGAGGGGAGTGAAGCGTGACAGGGTGTCACGTGGCCAGAAAGGAATGCAGACACTGCCGTAAATAAAGCCAATATCGTTTTTTACTATTGCAAGGACTGTCTCTCCCATAGCTTATCATTCGATCTGCCTTGTAACCTCTTGCAAGTGTAACTTTAATTTGGGAAGAGAT
The DNA here is from genome assembly GCF_964263255.1 of Lissotriton vulgaris. Lineage (NCBI taxonomy): Eukaryota > Metazoa > Chordata > Amphibia > Caudata > Salamandridae > Lissotriton > Lissotriton vulgaris. The sequence goes on along the minus strand of NC_141698.1, from coordinate 327,986,034 downwards.
AGAGATTTGGAGTTTGGGTTCCCTGAACTGAAATGCCACTTTTAGAAAGTGGTTATTTTCCTGCTTTACCATTCTAGCCCTTTGCCTGCCTGTGGAATCCACATCTGGTTTAGACTGACAGTTGGGCTGTTTGTGCTTTCACTCTAAACAGTCACAAAAAGGGAAATGATGTGTGCCCTGCATATCCTGATGATCCCTCACCAGGTTAAGGGGCCTTCATAAGCTAGAACAATGGCAGAAGTTGTCACTTACGCCTGAACAGGGCTGTGCCTGTTGTCATACAAAGCTGTCTCCACCCCCTTCTAGTGTGCGTGGAGCCAGGTCTGGGAAAGGCGGGCCTTGTGCACTGCAAAGACTTTCCTTTGAATATTACCTACTTAAAGGTTGAAACTGGTGTAAGTACTAGAGCTGTGACCCCACATTTTTAGAACACTTCTGGATAAAGAGGAGATTCTGCCAAGAAGAAGAACTGGAAAAGCTGTAGGAGGTAAACAGCCACTTTGCTTGTTGCTGTGTTGGGCGGGCCTACTGCTTTCTGTTTCTGTCTTGGACAGTGAAAGGACTGGACTTTACTTTCCTATCCTGCTTGTCAAAGTTCTCTGGTTATCAGGTTTCCTGGACACTCAGATCTAACAATAAAAAACGTCTGACAGTCCCTAGGATTAAATGGGCACGTATGGGTGGCCGACGTTTTTCACTTCACGCAGTAAAATTCTGGAATCAGCTTCCCGACCCTGTTCATCTTGAACCTAACTATCTCTGTTTCATGAAACAGCTGAAAACCTTTCGTTTTCCATGATTAGCGAAGAATGAATAGATGTCACAAATGCGCTGGGATGCCCTAGGGTAGCCATGCGCTATAAAAATTAGTATTCATTCATTCATACATTCATTCTGACGGTGTGTGTGTGCTTAACTACTGTTAAGAAGTCTCAGGGTCATCAAAGACTTCAGCTGCAGCCCCTGAATTCCTAATCTGGGATTTCTGACCTGCCAATTTGTGCCAATTCCAATTCTGGTCCCTTGGAGGTGGTTTCTGCTGCAAGAAAAGAAGAAAATCCATGCATTGGTCTCCAGCCCCTATTTTACCCTCCGCAGGTTTGCTGTGTGGTTGAACAACCAATGCATTGCCCCGGTGCAGGTGAAGAATCGACACAGTGCCTGTCATGCGGCTCCAAGATCACTGCAGCCTGTGTCCCGAACACTGTGTCTCCGACATCTGAGACACCCATTCCGACTCCAATGCAAGCCCTGCTCACGGCTGGGAGAATTGGCACAGCACCTGTTTCACTACCACCGCATCGGCTCCAGCACACCCAGATGTTCAATGGTTTGTACCTGTGTGCCAATTCTTCATCGACATTGCCCAGCAGTATGGAACCAAGGCTGCATGTCTGAAATTTGATACACCAGCTCCCCACGCAGAAGGGACTCAATGCATCACCTCACCTGACAGCAAGGAACCAATGCATCACCTCCTCTTTACTGCAGCAAGGAATCAATGCATCACCTCTTTTAGCAGTAAGGAATCGATGCATCACTTCCCTTGAGATTAAGGAATGAACGCATCACAGTGGTTTCAGAGCCTTATCTCCCCACCGCCTATTTTCGTCTTTTGATTTTGACACATCCCAGGTACTTTGGACTAAAAAAAGTGACACATCCATAGTTTTCTATGTACTGAACTGTCGGAAACTTCTAAAAGTGATATCTTTGCTTGTGCATGTTGGATTTTTGTCATTATGGTCTTGTTTTATTTAGATAAAGATTGGCTATTTTTCTAAACTAGTGTGGCATCCATTTGTAGTGTTTTCACTGGGTTACTGTGTGTGTTTTATACAAATGCTTTACACATTGCCTCTGAGAAAACCCTGACTGCTCGTGCCAAGCTATAAAGAGGGTGAGCAGCGGTTATCCAGTAAAACCTGGCGGTAAGGAACAGTGAACACATTTTCATGTTACCCCTGCCATTGGAGAAGCCTCCCATGGTAAGGGAAGCATTACTTTCTTTTTGTTGAAAAAAATGAATACAGTTTTGGGAGTTTGTTTTTGAAACAACGCAATAGGAGGCTACTTCCCAGGGAAGCATCCCTGTAAAAAACAGTAAAATGCATTCATAAACTTTCACTTGCTAGACAGTCATATAAAAATGTAAACATTTGGTGGACAGAGTGGTCACAGCCTGGCAGACAAAGTCCTCCACCAGGCCAAAGGTGACTATGCCATCCACCAAAAATGTAATCAGGCCCTAAGTCCAGACATAGAAATCCAACCAATTGGAGGACTTTGCTGGACACGACATTTACATTTTCCAGCCTGCATCTTTTACCACTCAAACCATGGCTACCCAACCTTGCAGAAATCTTCTCAGTTACAGCCTGCAACCGTACCCAGCTGGAGGATTTTGACTCTAATTTCAGAGACCACTTCCCAAGGCAAAATCTCCAGATGGTACATACCTACTTGTTATATCCAAAACTTGCTCTATTGTGGTTGGCCCGAAATCAGATATGGATCCCAGCCAACTGCAACCATGGACTATCAATGCCACTTTATTTTTCCTTGGTACTTTTCCACTCTGATTTTTAAAAATGCATACCTCCATTTCCTCTTTGAGGATTTTTGTCATTATGGTGTAATTTTGCTTCTTCCGTGTCTTTTAATTTTCTTGTGTCCTTCAACTTTTTAACTGTTTTTGTACTTCTAAATTCTTTACACATTTTTGTTAAGTTAAGATTTTCTGCTATGTGGCATTGCTACCAGGGGTTAAGCTCACTTGTAAATTACTGATACAGTTGACTAGACATATAATATTTGTAGGGAACTTCCATCCACCGCAACTCATAATTAACTTTATTATATTGGTGTTCAAATGTGGAATTTAGAACATGAGTTTAGCAATTCCATTCAGTTTTAACGATGAAATTAAAAGTCACAAAATTAATTAACTACAAAGAAACATTTTTGCTTTGTATTTGTCGTTAGGTTTTTCATTAAGTAATTTCTCATTTGTCAGAATTATTTTTAGTACAAATTTTGCATTTTAACTCTTTTTTTAGAACATAAAGATGCATATCATGGATAGCTGTCCTATGGTGGAGTTGTGAAGCATGTGCAAACAGAGCAACCAGAACTTGAGCAACAAATTCAAGATCTGACTGATGAGAGGACTTCTCTCATCAGGAAGGCTGAGTTTTCACACTCTGAGATTTTCCCAACCAAACCAAGAGCTTCAGTGGGACCTTTTCCAACAGCTATCCATTCTATTGCAACGATTCTCATATACAGCTGCAACTTTACTCAGCTTTGCATAATTTCACTTTCATCACAGTGTGATATCGTGCCCAGGTCCAGCTTAACTGCTACCATATACAATCATCGGCACTTTACTTGTTCTTGGTGCTTTTTACTTAGATCTTTAATAACTAATATTTTTTTGGTGTAATTTGTTTAGAAAGCGTGGCACAATTTTTATGAATTGCGGTGTGATTTCATTATGTTTTTTTTTTTTACTTCTTAACTGGTTTGGTTCTTCTAAATGCTTTACATATTTTGTTTAAGTTAAGCCTGCCTGCTATGTACCATTGACCATGTAATGGGCTCAGGTTTAAATTACTGAAACCTTTGAATGGACTTGACAGGTTACAGACTTGATGACTTGGGCGGGGGAGGTGGGTGGGGACTTTTATCCACCCAATTAATAATTCACGTTCTTACACTATGTACCGGACTCAAATCTCACACACAGGAAAGATTAACCCTTCAATCACATGAATATACCTCACACTCTGTGTTCTGCCCTCATTCCTTGGACTGCCTCACTAAGAGGATGCCACAAAGCAGTTCTAAGATGTATCCAGTAATACCCAGGCCTTGTATTTACCTTTGTAGTTGAACTACATGGTCTGCCTGCATACACCCTCAGTAGAGTGAAGAAGGTGACCGTGTGGCATGAGCTGGGAGACTGGCAGCTCGGAGACCACCACCTCCATGGGGCTAAGCATCAAATTAATGTGGGGGGCCCACAGGTCATCAGACCAGTCTCGGAGACCATCGCCTCCTGGGTCAATTCATTCAAGTAAAGAGGGGAGCAGTGCTCCCCCTACACAGCCCCAGGGATCACCACCTTGCCAAGGCAAAAAACTACAATGGAGGGGGCAATGCAGTCATAGATGATTCTGGGGACCGCCACCCCCACCAGGCCTGGCTCCTGCTTTGTCCCGGGGTGCCTACTCCCGGGACAGAGCTGTTTGCTGTGGCTTGACAGGAGTTTAAACCATCCCCTAAAGGCATTAGAAACACTCAGTTCCGCAAGTTTGAGCTGTGAAAAGGCTCTTGCCTCCTGGAAGCTGAACTTTCACCTGTTTCTCTGCCCGCTGTCAAGTGAGCAGGCAAACAGATGAATTGCTTTCACACACAGGCAGCTGCATGTTTAGCAGCTCCCTGATTGTGAAAGCAATGCTGGCTCTCACAGGAGGTCCCATTGCACACTTGGTGACCTAGGGACCCCCAAGAAGCCAAGGCTGAGCCCCAGAGGATAGAGTCCCCGGGGCCGAAATAGTCCAGAGGAGTGGATCCGCGTGGCTCCCCCCCCCCCACTGAAAAAAGGCTGGGCCTCAGGGGATACCGTCCTCGGGACCAAATATGCCCATGAAGGGGGTCCACATTGCTTCTCTCCCACATTAGAAAAAACTGGGCTCCGGGCGATAGGGTCCCCGGGGACAAAATCACTCCCCATTTGTATATGGCATGGCCCCAGGCAAAGGTCCGTGCAACCTCCCTCCCCTTTTAATGATTTAAAGCATTGGAGTTAGTTAATTAACTTCCTACTGCACATCTCTGCAAACCCAAAATCCATACCTAAAATGTAACTAATGTATAAATGCATAACATTATTTACATAATTAGCAATGGATTAAATAATGCATAATAAATTAATAATTAATTGTTAATTGGTAATTCCTTAACTTCCCACCACATACTACTAAAACCCAGCAGCCCACACCTAAAATGTAACAAAAAATATCATTATTGCACAATTTATATAATTAATAAACAATGAAATAATTAATAATACATTAGTAATTAATTGTTAATTTATTATCACTTAATTAACTCCCCACCCTATAGCCCTACAAACCTAGCAACCCGTTACCACAATATAAATTAGTATTAGTAATTAAATTAAAAATTATAATTCACTTAACATTACAAACTATATTTATGAATATTATTAACAATTCTACAAACACAAATAACATAAAATAATATATGAACTAAAATACATTGAGATAATTCAATAATTATATTTTTTACAACTATATTAAAGCAATATTAACTATATATTGTTGAATATTCTATTCAACAATATTACTTACTTGAAAAAATCGATATTCTTGAGAATGATATTCCTGTATCCCGATATTTACAACTTAATATTTTGTGCAAATATCCTCATTGTAAGGGGAGGTAAGAACTCACAACTCATCTCTTGCAACTACTTCTTGTTTGAGCCCTCTTGCCACTCTGTACTTTGCCCACTTTTCAGAGATATGCGGATATAACAAAAATAGCCCTCGTAAACAGCCTCTAACAACTTTACCCAAGAATAAACTGTTAAAATTGTTCTCAACACACTTTAACTCTATGATATAAAATTCCCAGATCTAGTACGCACCAGTTGGAACAGGACTACATCTGACTGTGGCAGGGATATGAACCGATGCAGTTAGCTGATATTGTGCTTATAACACGTACCATGATTAGTTTGGCTGTGAAACAAACATGGTGTCTCCACTGACCATATGGGGAGATTCAGTGGCCAGGTAGTGGAGTAGAGCCATTATGTTGACATGTATAGGTATGGGCTGGGTACAGGCTGTAAATGAATTGTGCTCCTACTACCAGTCTGCATTATGTCAAGGATCAGATCAGGTAAATTGTACCAATGACTGTTTCCCTAGAGATGGGAAAGCATTGATCCTCCACTTCTAAATCCTCAAAGGAACTCCATATCATGCTCTGAAATGTGACCATCCCCACCTCCTCCAGTGAGCTGCAACCCTTTTGCACACTGCATTAGTGAAAGGCGGACCGGCTGTTTGAAGCAGATCATCTGTCCTTTCGCACTGCAGGAGGCATCCAACCGCACTTCAAATGGGAGAAAGAGAGCCAACTGCATGTGGATGCAGTGACCCCACCCACCTGCGGGGTGATATCTGGAAAGCCCATGGGACCCTCTCCACCCCAATGAAGAGGTCATACTTGAGGGGCACACTGACTGTGCATCACCCCTTTTTGGCTCACGTTCAATGTACCTTTTGGATGTCTCTTTGCCTCTCTGCCCACATCCATAGTATGCCGCTCGATCGGAGGGATAGCATGCCCTTCATTAGCAAGGGTGTTACCCCTGCATGCTGAGGGAATACTGCCTTAGAATTGAGTCTGCAGTCCTTCTAATAATACCAAAGTACCATATGGGAGCAGAAAGATCCTGGTAGGTTGAAGGAATAAACATCTACTCTCACGTCACACATTAAGCACATTTACCATATTGGTACTCAGAATGAGGTGATTTGCTTAATATCATGCCCTCTTATATTAAAGTCTAAAGGTGTGATTAATATAAAAATTCCCATGTTTCAAGCTTAGCAACTTTAGCCGCTGGACTATATCTTCTACCACAGTGATGCATAAAATATATCTTTACCATGCTCCTTTAGCACTAGTTATTTAAGTTACAGAAGACTGGATAAATACAAGGTCAGGTAGTTGCTTAAATTAACTTTTGCTGCATTGTGAAATTTAAATAAATGTACACTTGCTAGCAAAATAGAGAATCGCCTTATGTTGGGAGTACAAATGTTTATTCAGCCCTTAGCGCAGACAGCCTAATTGCATAAAGTTTGCCAAACTGGCTTACAAACTGCAAAAAATGCTCTGTGCAAGGAACTTGTTCCATTCTACAAATAAGTAAATAACTAGAGCAGGAACCATTAACATATAGCACTGTAAGTCATTGTAAATCAGTGAATTTAGCTGTAAATTATTCTCAGTGAATATGACAGCAGACAGGAAGGCGTGTAATTTCCTCAGTTAATAAAAAATAATAATCGGGATGGCATAAAATAAAGTTTTTTTTATAAGATCCACACCTAAAATTGGGGACAATACTGTGAACATTAAAAGATGATAAAACCATGTATTTAAGCACAACATATCCATATAATGTAACCGGTTTGGCAATACTAACACCCACTTATTTGATAACAAAATTAGATTAGGAAAAGTAAATACTCTGATACACTAAAGGATCCACCATTAATTGCAATTTTAGAGTATTAAGTGGAAATACCATTTTTTAAATGGTGATTTAATACTACACATGCTGCAGTCCTCCATTAATTCACTTTGGTACATTTTCTTAGCTTGCACACTGTTAAACCTGGCCCTTTTGGAAGGTTTAGCCCCAAACATTTTGGCTTTTGCCTCCCATTTTTCTGACCCTGTTTTTGTTGGCTATAGGATTCTGGGCACTTTACCACTGCTGATCAGTGATAAAGTGCATATGCTCTGTGTAATGACAATGATTGGGTATATTTGATTTTCTGGTAAGTCCTTAGTAAAGTGCACAGTGTGTGCCAGGGCCTGTAAATCAAGAACTACTAGTGGGTTTGCAGCACTGATTGTGCCACCCACATAAGTAGCCCTGTAGATGTATCTCAGATTTACCACTGTAGTGTCTGCATGTGCAGTTGTAAACTGGCAAGTTATCATGGCAAGTGCACCCACTTGCCAGGCCGAATCCTTCCATTTCCTTATGTAAAAGGCACCCCTAGGGTAGGCCCAAGGAAGCCCCATAGGCAGGGTACAGTGTATGTGAAAGGTAGGACTTGTACTGATGTGTGTGACATGCCCTGATAGTGAAATATTGCGTAGTTCGTTTTTCACTGTTGAAAGGCGATCTATCCCATAGGCTTTTCATTGGAGTTCCACTGTAACATTTTTACATGTGTAACTTGCAATAGGGACAAGATAGAAAAATTAGGTTTAGGCTCTCTAAACTTAAAATTTATCAACACACCTGTTGGTGAAGGTGGTTTTAACCCTTTAAGTGCTGCCGTCGGCCAACGGTCGTCGCGAGCACTACCTTGCCAGTGCTGCGCACGACCGTTGGCCGGCGGGTCCGCACCCATTATTCGAACGTTCAGCACTGGGCGCTGAACGTTCGACGCTGCTAAGGAGTTAAATTCAGTGTTTGAAAATGCCACTTTTAGAAAATGGATATTTTCTTACTTTACCATTCTGTATGCCTTTGGCTGTCTGTGTATTCAGCATCTGGTGTTTGCTTGACAGGAGCTGGGATGTTCATTCACTCTATACAGTCACTAGGGGAGTTTGAGGTGTGCCCTGCCTTGCCTGGATGACTCATTGCAGGGCTGCATTTGAGTGGTGGTAGGAGTTTTGCTTGCACCTGAATAGGCTGTGTCTCCTTTTTCACAATACTGTCTCTGCCACCTGTGGTCATGCTGCACCAAGGAGGACAGGACTGGTTTGAACTGGGTTCAGAGACCCTCACAGCAAAGAGAACAATGAGAATTTGGGGTCTTAGTATTACACCTAAACCCCAGGACTTTAGATTACTTCCAGGAACAAGAGGACCCTGCTAGAGGAAGAGCGGAAGGACTGTGTGAAACCCCATTTCTAACACAACAAACAGCAGCAAATGGGCTACATTCCGTGCACTAGAACATACAGTCACAGAACTTTTTTTGACACCTAAGAAAAACAGCCACCTGACTTGAAGTTCAGAAAAAAGCAAATATTCTCTCATTTTTGCTATATGTTGCCCTTTAAAGTTTTTTTTAGAGATTGTAATATATATCGTACCTTATCTATATGACAAACAAACTAAAGTCTCAATTGATATATTGTGTTTAGTTTCATACCCCTACTAGGCAGTTTTATATGCCATCACCCTGATTTTTCCCCCAAAAGTCACTTCTATGCAGCCTGATCCTAGCTAGTTTCACCCCCAAACACGGCTGCCACATTCCTGCAGTAGAATACAAATGTTCAGTAGACGGGATATAAAAGCGGAATTTTGGCAGAATATTGCATATGAAATATGGCAGTGGTGGAATACTACTTCAGCATATAGGACAACTGGTCCAAATCATGAAATAATGCGTCTTCATAGTTAATATGCAAACAATTTTTTGATTGTTGTGGGTCCACCTTTTCATTTTTTTACATCAGAAGCATACAAGTCAGTATTGGCACTCTGTATTCCTATGTGTTGCACACATTTAAATTGCACGCGTTCTAAATAGTGCAGTAAATACGCAAAACGTATTAACACATGGGAAAATGCCATAGTGCTCATGAGAAACTGTGCTAAAGCAAACATTGTCTTGGGCCTGTTAGACCCTAATATAGATGGCCCACATGTGATATCTGAATTTCTGCGGCCATGATCGTATATTGGCTTGGGTAATGAATGGAGCAAGGCTTCTGTTACTGATTATAATTAAGAAGCTGATTATGAGTCTGGTAGTCTTCAGACCGCCAGACAAGCGGTGGCGGTGGTCCGTCTGTCGCATTATGACTTCAAAAGTCATTGCAGCGGAGGACCATGAGCGGTACCAGGGAACAGTCGTTCCCTGGCAGTGGTGGAGCTGTGCCACCATGTAACATGCTGAGCGGGACTGGCGCAGTTCCGCTCAGCATATAATGAGTTCCGCCACCGGCAGAAATTTTATGAGGGGAGCCCCGCCATGAAAAGGCTTGCTGTGGTGCAACAAAGAGGGTCCTCCAGGGCATCCATGCCCCCGCCACACTGATACATTCTGTAGTCCCCCAAAGTTTCAGTACGGCATGGACATCACTGTCCAAGCCGTGCTGGAACTTTTTTGCCGTTCCCATTGCGGTGCCTGTTATTCAGGCACCGCCATGGGAAAGGGAAAGGACCATCTGACTTCCGTGAGTTCAACTCGTAATAAGGCGGGTGGGCCTTTGCATCTCTTTGGAGCAGCTGTGTCGGCGGAGCACATGTGCGAAAGTCGAAATCAGGCCCTAAGCTTCACTGCGCATGCAGTAACTGAAACTATCTGCATTGACTTGAAAACTCACTAAAACTCCATTAATTAGTGCATGGGGCATAGAGAGCGCTGTTCTGAAAAAAGAGCGGCAACAAAGCTTTGTGTTACTGAGCTGTCATCTCTCGCTGGACCTCTTACAGCTGCTCGTACAGTTACCAAGTAACGCTTGTAGGCTTCCTGATTTTATTCAAAACAGACAGCTTAGCCAGTGGTGGCTGGTGAAATTTGAAAGTGGTGGGGGGATAAAATCAGTTTATGAACGTTGGCATGCAAGCAAGTCTAGCAAACAAGCTTGACATTTCCCCGAGGGGATGGTGGATACTCCGCTCAAGAAACTTGTAAATAATGAGTGGAAACAGTGCATTTTCCTGTACAATTTCTATAGTAAATTAGTCCCCAGATAAGAGTAGGCCAAATGAATGAAGCCTCCATGGTGACTGGCTCATGCGCCCTAGCGCATGTGTCAGTGAAAGTGCCCGCCTGGCTGCCTGATCCTCGCATCATGCAAGGGTCAGAGTATGAAGCGGACAGAATGGGTAGGCCTTGGCAATGCAGTGCTGGTTCTGATACGTGTTTCATGCTTTATTTGCCACCCTAACTAATAATTAAGTCATCTTAATACAGAATGTGTAATGTGATTATTTAATTGTAAATATGGATGCCACATAATACAGGAAATTTGGAGTGGGCAGCCGCCCCTTGCTGACAGCTCCATTCTGCGCCTTTGGGCCCTGCTGATGACAAGACTAAACATGACGTGGAAACAATACAGAAAGCCAAATACTACATGCCCTTATATGCAAAGTGTGCAACATGCTCTGGTAAAATTGTGTAACAGGCTTTGCACATGTGCACCTTTCCATTATACAGCCTATTATCTTTTTTTTAATTTTATTATTACATTATATTTATTTTATTTTTTTGTTTTATTCAAACTCATCATGGAGACAAACGTGAGGCAGTTTAAAAAAAAGACATGCATACTCCCGCTCAGGTGATATTTATAACCTGCTTGAGACAATATATTATTTTGTTTTGATCCTGTTACCACTGCCTACTTCAGAATGCCTCCTCTGAAAAAACATATGTCCAAGAGTCACGCGAGACTTTTCAGCGAGCTGTTGCAAAGCGTCTTTCAGCACGCTGCCTCCTCAGATCTTCGTTCTGCAGGCTGAGCGAGCCGGCGATTCCGTGACAGTCTGCATGAGCAAATATTTGAATGGGAGCAGACCAAAAATAAAAGAAAGGGAAGGATTTTTCCACATGCACTTTGAAGGGATTATCACTGACAGATTGATCCTCTTTGTAGATGTGACGACGGAACTTTTTTTCTTACATTGTGCATATATACACGGCAGGTTTTCATAGAAATTCGTGTGTGGCTTTCTTGCACATTAGTGTGCATTTATGTTCAGTGGTGGGCAACATGAGCTCAACCAATTCAGTTAAGCACTCACAAAACATTCAAATAACAGATAAAGAAATATAAGAGAAAAGTTGCTAGTTAAATGAAGAACTATATTGGAGTCCCCTAAAAAATGTAAATAAAACAATTAACAAAGAGGAATAACAAAAATAGAAAAATAGAGGAAACACATCCTCATGGCATCTGTTCTTGGTGAAGTAGTATGTTGCTATTTGATTTTAGTTTTATTATTTTTATGGTTTTATAAATTGCAGCACTTGTCTCAAAATGCATCTAAGCACAGTATAGAGAATAATGAAGAAAGTCAAGTTGACAAAGGAATGAGGGCGACTGCAGCTGAATACAATGAAAGAAGAAAATCTGAGCTGTGAAGTGAATTTTAGAGCCTTTGGTATGTCAGATGTCGAATGCCGTGCTACCAGACCTGGCTCGGTCAAACATGAAAAATGAATTATAAAATATTAGCCGCCATTATTCAACATACTGAGCTATGAATGAATTGCATTTTGCAGGCTCAGTAGACACTGACCTACACACTTTTGTCTGCAGATATTTAACTGTCCAATCATTGAAAAGTTCATTATGGTTCACTAATAATTTGCTATGACTTACTCTTGTACCACTCCTAGCTCACTCCTTTAATTTAGGAATAATCTACGAGAAATACATGTTGAAGGAAGTGACCCGATTAGGACCACTCTGGTCACTCGCGACCACCTCTCAGCCTTCCACACAAATGAATCGTAGGTCAGACAGTAGAGAATACAAACCAAGTTATTTATTAGTGTTCGCTTGAGCGGAGTCAAGTCAGACAAGCCTCCTAAGATGCTACCAAGAGGACTGACCCTCACCAACATTATATAAGTTGTTATACATTTCCAATGCCCAGCAAGACCCGCCCAAAACCGTAAAATTCCAGTTGGAGCAGGTTAACAAAGGAGACACGGAAGATGAGTTACGTTCCTGGGATCGGATACATGTTATCTCTACCTCAAGGTTACTCTGTCCGTGCCCGCTACTGTAAGCATGAGACAGACCTATCTAACAAGGAAGGTATGCATAGGCACATTCATGTATTCATTAAGATAGCGAAGCGCAACCTTGAAGAAATACAAAAAAGAAATATCGGAGCTGTTTTCTGCGGAGTTCATGTAGACTAGGGGGGTAGTAGCCCATCATAGCATACAAACCTGTACTCCCCACTTTTAATAATACCAGCTATAATGAGTATTAAAATGTGGTTTCCACATAGCCAGATATTTTCTAATCCCACTATATTCACTCAGACCCTTCCACTCTCACATCACACATAGAATCACTTCACTAATATGTGCTCCCATGTCGTCGTCAGGGGTAGCACACCCCGTCCCGCAGCTGAGTGAGAAGAACCCGATGATGAATCATGCCACCAAGGGACCTTTTGGTGGGTGAGGGTTCTTTTAGCAAAACACTATGTTTTCCTATACAGACTTAAGAAATTTAACCGGCTTTCTCAAATACTGAAGAAAGAAGGATAGTAACAATTGAACTGCTTAGTCAAAAGTGTTTGTTTCTTATCACAAAAGTCCTTTTAGCTTTTTTTAATATTCTCATTTTATTACTATTTTTATTTCGTACGTGTGTTTCCAGTTATGCGTAATACTTGTTTTATGTACTTTTATGGTCTATTGCTTTTAAGACCGAATAAAGTTTATGAATTTGAATTTTGAACTGCTTACTCTGCAAAGGGTTCCCCTTGGTGCATACTTGACAACAACCATTAGGGTGATGAACCGGACAGCCGACACAGATAACTTTTTCGTAATACTGACATGCATTCTCATGCTGGAGAGTTGAACTTGTACCAATTTACCCTATTTGGTTTCACTGCTTTCTGACATATGAAAATGCTAATAAAGACGTCCTACAAAAAAAAATGTATAGACCAGTCATCTGGAAAAATGTAAAATAATTATTATTTCCAAAAAAACTGCATGCAGAATATTCTCTTCACCTGAAGTTTTAATTGCACACGTCTCAACGTGGATATTTTGCTTTCTAGCTATAGACAAGGCACCATAGTTTAGTTTGATGAGCAAAGTTTGTTTAGCTCCCAAAAGATATTTCTGCATACATTACAGAGATATCCACTTAAATATCTTGTTACAGTGTTCATTATCCTCTCTTAGACTCTCTTAAATTGAGGAGGGATGTCTCCAAAGTGCTCCTGTTCCATGCCCTCATCTACATTGCTGAGCATTAGATGACTGATAACCTCTCTGTCTCCCCCAGTAATAAAATGATAAACATTAGGCATTTGAGTTATCGGCTATTAGCAGCTTTATGAAGCAACAAATGTGTGATAACATGCACTTCATGAGAACATTGTGCTATTGTTGTCATTAATAATAGCAATAATGTCTTAATACAGGCATAATAATAACGATGATACTACTACTACTACTACTACTGAAATTACTACTAATAATGTCAAAAATAATTGCATGCTGGTACGTCAAGAAAAGATGAGGATTTTTTTAATGTGACAGCTTGTTTGATACAAAAACTAAATAACCTTGTTTTCCAAATGGAGCAAATACGTAAAGCAACACTAAGTTATAAATCTTCAAAAACTATAAGATTCGAAATGTCAGACATATCAAACTTAATCTTTAATTCTCCTGTGACTTTTTTAAATTTAATTAATTGCACTGTTCTATTAAATATAACCTCAAGTTTAATGTTGTTGCTAACTGATGCTGATTTGTTTGTTGGGACCTGAAGCTGATAACAGTCTTAGAAATACTGTATGCAAATCAGCTTCTTGTAAATTTCTGTCTTTTACAAGATTGCGACAAGTTCAAATTCTAATTAAAGTGGGGCAGTGTTTGATGCATTAGGAATACTCAATTTTATCTGTCATAACAACATGATACGAGAAGCAGCCTGGAGAAAAATATTAGTTGATTTGGTTCAAATCCCTTTCAAGAAGCTACAGCTGAATTTGTCTATTTAAATCTGGGCCAATCTTTCATTCCTACATGGAAGGTTTTGTAGCATGAAATTCTTTAGGGTCAAAAGCCAGCTCTTTCCAAGCAAGAGACTGCAAAAATGTTACTGTCAAAGGGGCACATTTACAAGGGCATTGCGCCACTAGAGTGTCACATTTTCCGATGCTCCGGTGGCGCAATGCCCTGCTCCATATTTTGAATATGATGCGAAGCCACTTTGCGTGGCTTAACATCTCCTTGTAAATATGGCCCTCCTTGCCACAGTTTTCTGCGGCCAAGAGGCGAGCAGTGGGTGTTGCTGTGGGCATTCGCACACAACACCCATTGCTTTTTGACACTGCCACAGATTTACACGGATCTGTAATCTGAGGTGGCTTCAAAAACTTACACCTTCAAAAAGAAGGCGTTAGAGTGGTGCAACAAGCAGAACTACTTTTATTTCTCCTTGTTTTTTGCTCTTTCTATGTGTTGTGCATTCTTCAAAGCATCATCCCTGCATTGCTTGCACTGTTGCTAAGCAGATTTTTTAGCCCCAGCCCAAGGAAAACCCAGACAGCACATCATAGTGCTTTTTAAATGACGACGCGCAGCACCGATAAATTATTTGCAGCGCCGCACTGCATCATTTCGTTGTAAATATGCCCCAAAGTTTTGAAAAGTGGAAACTTAGCATAATTTGGGTTGAGGGTCAAATTTCTGCCCAAAAAATGTTTTGGGGCATTATTTAATTTCTACAAAACTGGTGTTAGGAAAATTAAAAAGATTGTTTTAGCTCACACCTACTTTCTTGCAGGATTTTTAACCACTATTTTTAGCCTTGGTGAAGTGTGGAAATGCATTTCTCCAATATTGAGAAGATAAATGTTGTCAATATTGCAGTTTTAACTGCGTGATAAATTGTCACATTCAAAGAAAAATGAATTCAGATTAGAAGAGTTAAGCAAACGTTCATCTGGTAAAGAGCTAGGAGCAGCAGCATTCTGTCTAATATGGAATGTGCCAAAGAGAACACTTCGCTTCAAAGTGTCCTTTAATACCAGGTCTCTTGATGATACCCACTCACTTAATACATGCTGGTATAAGAGGTGCCCGATGTTCCTAATCGGAGGCAGATCCATAGCTTAATGCTTGAAACAAGCATCAATTTATTTACTGGGGAGTTGTATATTGTGGTAAGTACAGTTGTGCACTTAATTCACAGCACCGAAGTGGGAAAGCAACAGCTACAGTCAGGGCCGGACTGGCTGTAGCGGGCACCAGGCGTTTCCCTGGTGGACCACCAGTGTGGAGGCCACTTTTTTACCGGGGGCCTGCAATATCGGCCCTTGTAACAAAATCGTCCGAAACTGACCCTTGCACACAGCTCTGCCTCACCCCCTCCCCTCCCCTGGGAGCCGGCCGAGCTGTTTGCCAAGGCCGATTTCGGTTCGCCGTCAAGGCCCTGGCTACAGTCTGCAAGGAAAGAGAAAAGAGAATGTTGGAAGCGACAGTGTCGACTTCCCATAGCCAACACTCTCGTCTAATGGTACACAATGAGAGTCTGAATAATACATTTTTGAAGAGTACACAGAAGTGTGTGTGATTTCGGTTAGATCCCGGGCACGGCCAATGGTATTGCACGGTCTTGGACCTTGACCTCCATTGACCTTGAGAGTTATGTTGAGCTCAGTGTGGGGCTAATGACATTCCCCAGTTTGGACCTTGTTTCATGTCAATCACTGTAGTTCTGGTGCATTTGATAACAAAAGGCTGTTTGTTCAATTCTATCTTTCTTGACTTCACTCATGAGAAGGTCAAAAGTAAACCAGTGTAAGTAAAGGTGAAGACAAATGACCTTTGTTGGCTAGCAATAACTGTGCATCTATGTATCACATATAGCAACAGTGTTTGTAGTGCAGTACCTTTCCACCCTCTCCTAACTTGGACCAACTTCAAAACACAATAAGGCAGCTTGTAAATAAGCCCTAAGGATTTTCTCCCTTGGCGGCCTCGTTAGACTGGTCCTGGAGCCTTAAAATGATTAATACAAGGAGCAGTCAAATCTGGAAGATTTGTGAGCACAAAGCCTGTCATGTTTTCAAGATCCCTTGAAGACATGCCGCAAGGAACACCAGCCTCATTTAATAAATCACGGTTGACAGAGCCGCACCCACGTATTAGAAAAGATTTCTGGAGCATAAACCAGGCTTTTGCAAGCCATTTTCTGTCAAAGTCTCTTGGCGGAACAGTCAGTCTGACTTCTGTTTTTTTCTAGCTGAACAAATTAAACGTTCTACATCCACTTGTTTCTCTTTACACAATTTACTTGCAAAGAGAAAGAGCTGAATTTTCTCCACACTAAGAGCGCCCCATCCAATTTAAAACACAACCGCATGTGGATGTTTGAAATACATATTTTTCGCCCCATCTGTGCATGGCATATTTTACATATTTCTCACTGTAGTCCAAATGTACAAATGAAGAAAATATTTAAGAATGACTCGGTCTAATAGAGAATCGGTTGTAATGTGTTTACCACGAAATTGCCATACTCAGAATGGTTTACCGCAACAAACCTGGTACAATATGTTTTTTTTTATGTATTCAATTTTTAGTAGTGCTAACATGTCCCAACAGACTAAGGGCTCATTTACAAGGCCATTGCGCTGACGGTGCATCGCTCACTTTTTTTTGACACACTAGCAGCGCAATGGGCTGGCCCATATTTACAAGGAAACGTAAAGTCTCCCTCCGTGAATTTTCATGGGCTTGTAAATTTGGGCCCCTTTAAAGGGGCAACCCTTGGGTGTTTGCTGTGGGTGTTCCCACGCAACATCCATGGAACCTGACACATTCACAGAACGACAAAGTTTTGTAAAGCTGGGAGTGCGTCAGAATCCTACGTCTCCCCAGGGGAGCTGTAGGAGTGGCACAATGAGGAGAAATACTTTTATTGGCCTCATTTTTCCCTCTTTCATTGCTTGCTGTGTCCTGCAGCATGCATAGAAAGAGGAAAATGCCTTCAAGGTGTCCCTTCCTAAACAATAACAATCATCCTCACAATGCAGTCACCCTTGCAACATGACGCAAGGGCGCCTGTACTGGCGCATGGCAGCCAATTGTGCGCCAGCGCATGGGAAAACGCACAGATGTGTTGTATTGTTATTAATAAAACGCATCCCTGTGCTTTTGAAATGAAGCTGTGGGTGCAGCGAAATGGCTTGCGGTGCTGCTCTGCGCCATTTTTTTGTGAATGAGGCCTGAACCGTGCTTTTACAAAAATGTACCAATTTTCAATGCAAATAGAGAACATGATATATTGTGGAACAGCTAAACTAAATTTGACCTAGGTGTAATTTGATTGGGTAAACAGGGAGGGGGGTGATAGGTGGACACCGGAAGGTACATAAAGTTTATAAAAGTTATCTATGTGCCGGGTACTGATGGCGACATGAGGAATTGTTCTTTAACAAACTTGGGAACGCCATACGTTAGAGGTAACCTATCAAAGTGTGCAAATGAAGCAAATATGAGGAAGAGAAAGAAATGGAAATGCAATACGATGGATGTGAAATATCATAGTAGGAAATATTAGCGAGAGAAAGTAATGATAGCCTACAATAAATACACAACCAAGCTACTGTGAGCATATGTGTGCATGGAACTCAATTTAGATAAGTCCCGAGTGAAAGTATCTTTGAAAAATTTGAAATTTGAGCTTTTCTTGATTAGAGTCAGGGTCTTTGTGTTGCATAAGGCAGACAGAGGTGAGTTCCAGATCCTGGTGGCACACCCTAACAAGGACTTAGCTATTGTCCACTCTGTTCAGAATGCAGGTAGGGACAATATGTAAAAATTTAGAGGAAAAGATATTGGGAGGCTAAAATATATTTAGGCCTAAATATCCAAAACATTGTGAAGTTAAGTGAATTTATGTAAGTATAGATTTACTATTGTTAACTTCATCTTTATGTAGCTTGAATATAAGTATTTCTTTTAGGTACATATATAGGAAGTTAAGGATAGTGTATACTAAACCTCTACTTGCCTTTATATACTTTCCTTGCCAATGTTTTTGAAATCATTATTTGGAGCTCGATATTTTGCCCCATTGTATTTTTTCTGCGATATTCTGGTGAAAATCCTCAGAGGTTCTAGGAGAAATATTCCCATGCTGTAAAGGGACCATTGGCCGCCTAGTAGGATCAGTTTGTTAAACATATAAACAGTGATGAATGGAATGCCTGCCATTTGCGTAACCACTTGTAATCACTTGGGTAGTATCCCAACCCAATGTTCTTTTGCTCACCATGCTACCACAGTTTATACCAAGCCATATACAAATCAGTCTTGACCCTGCTAATAATGGGAACAGTCTAGCCCTAACTGCCTGCCTAACTGAAACCCACATGTTCAAATTCGACAAGAATGTTGCCAGTTGGGGCCTACAGATCTTACTTTCTATGAAAGGGTATGGACTACGATAGGACTTGTCACAGCCAAACGAGATATCGCACAGAAAGGGGGAACGGCGGATCTCCCCACACTGGCACAGTGGAGCAGGAACATGGATATGCTTATGTTGACAGAAAGGGCAGTTTACAAACTGAGAGATAACCCGCGCAAATGGAATGGGGTTTGGCAACCGTGGAACTCCTACAGGGGGAATATTTGTGAGCCTTTGACGGAAGAGGATCTTGAAGGTTCTGAAGACGAGGAAGACACTGAATAGGGGTCGAGGCCAACGGTGGGCAATCTACGTGCAGGGGACGGGGCTGGTCACATAGCAGTGGGATTTGACGAAGGGGGGGTGCGCGGGCGGGATGTGGTCTTGGGAGACTTGCACAACTGGTCCCTCACAGGGCAACTTCGATGCTAGATAACACGCCAAGAGTAACTTATTGTCGTACTGATTCATGTGTGCAGTTTTTTAGTTTAAGTTTAAAATGAAAACAAAAAACACAAAACGCAAATTGTATTTTCATTGTAAATTTCATTTGTTCCACATGATTGCTTATCTTGGTAATTGATACTATCTCTACGACTGGACAAGGCTACAAGATCTCTGCTCTGATCATCTTTACCCCATACTGCAAGCCGGCCTAAGGGTTGTAGGCGTATATTTGTACCGTGTTGATAATGCTATATAACTTTGCAATAAAAATAAATTTGAAAAAAAAAGAATGTTGCCAGTTTTCACAGCAATTCATGCTGGTAGCAAAATTCCTGACCTACTGCTTCAAAGCCAAGCGGGTGAAGAATAAAACGCTAAAACATGTAATCTGGGAGGTAATAAGCAACCCCCTAAGATGGCATAGCTACCTAAACCTTCATTTGGATGTTTTGGAGGCCTGTGAGTTTGGTCAAGTGACCTACCTGTATCCCTAGTCTCAAAACTGTTGGTTAAGCCAGAAAAACTAATATCGAGGGAACAGGAAGTGCAGGCCCTGAAGAACCTGACACATGGTGCTTGAGCTACAACACTGTACTATCCAGGGACACTGCCAACCTTCCTCTCACAACCTTTTTGTTAGGTGATGAAAAAACAACTGATGAGTCTAAGATTTGGATTGATCCCTCTGAAAACCTCTATGGCCAGAGGAACTTTGATGATTCCAATCAACAATGCAGTTTCTATGCAAAAGCAGAGGAATCTCTGACCTATATTCTCTGTATTTGTGAAAATCTGCTCCTGTTAAAAAAGTTCTGGTTGCAGCCAATATGGTGCACCCTAAACACCAGTACCTGCCAAGGTGACGTGCAAGCTTGTTTGTGAGGTGAATTATCGCAGCCAGTGTCTCGATTCTTGACATTTATGAAATTTGTGCTACCACCTTCTGTCAATGCTGTGGACTCCGATTTTTTTTAAAGTTAGTATGCTGCTACAAAACTGTGCACTTTTCTCAGACTAAAAATATTGCACCTTATATGCGCCTTAAGATTTGACTTTGCATATCTGAGAAGCTAGCACTCTAGGTATATTGGGATATAGGTAGGCTGAGTATTTCATGGCCATCGTGGTCCTTATGATCATGAGGCCAGATAATATTATCTCAAACATAGGCCTTTCAATCCACTTTGCTTAATGGCCATTTAACGTATTTTAACTCATTATGCTGTTAAAAAAATTGTGATTTACTTTAGTTTGGGTCCACTTACTAGAATCAGCTAGAGCACCTTTGGCCTTATAAAACTATCTCCAAGACAGCCTTTTAATTTAATATGTTACTATAAATATTGCACTGTAAACATATTGCTTTACCTATGCCTTATCATTGAAATTTATATCAGAGGTAAAGTTAGCATCCTAAGTCCTTGGTACTGGAAGCACCTTGAACATACTGCACTTTACCTAGATTAATCATCAGAATCTACACCAGAGGCAAAACTAGCATTTAAGGTATTGGTCGCAGAGGGCTTTTAAATTGTTGTTTTTTAACTGCTTTCTGAAGAGTGGCTTTTTAGCTCACATATTAGCCTTAAAACTTGCTGAACAACTTGGGGCTCTGTTGCAATTAATGTAATTAATTGTTCAATAAAGAATCTATCTATCTATCTATCTATCTATCTATCTATCTATCTATCTATCTATCTATCAGACCCAGTCCTTATCGATCCGTACCGCCAGGTTTGCCTTGATAAGGGCTCATCAGCTAGGTATAGCTTGGATCGAGTGGCACAGTGTGGCACAGTGAGCACTGGACCCAGATCTGAGCAAACCCTTGCTACTTAGGGTGGTTCATCAAACACATAAAAGATGATAGAGAGAATGCTTGCAATTTGTCTAACCACTGGCAATCGCTTAAGGCAGCTTCACAACCCATTGTTCTCTTTCTCACCATGCCATCTCAGTTTGGGCCCAGCTATATGCAAATCAGCCTTCCACCTGCTCTTTATGGGAGCAATCCAGCCTGAACTGCAAGGCCAGATCCTTTCCTAACCAGAACACCCACAACCTATAATAACAGCAATGTATGGCTTGATATCAATGCCACAGTGAGCACAGGACCCATGTCTGGGCTTACCCTTGCCACCTTTTGTGTGTTCAAAGTACCGCCCTCAGTTGAATATCTTTCAGATTAGCTAAATGGATTGCAGTAGAGACATTCCTGGAGATTACAGGAAAGGGATACAAATAAAACTATGTTGGGTGCAAAATGAATCTGAAACGTCAAAATCATATGGAAGCAGACAAAAAGGCAGCTTAGTAGTTGCAACTGAGCATTTGAGAATGCAGTCTTGGACTATGGCATGACATTTGTGGCCATCACATCCTTGATTGCTCCTGTGGGAGGACGGTGTTACATAAAAGGGCCCGTATCTCTATGGTCAGTGCCAGAAACCCGTAGGACAGTTAGAGTTGGAGGAGTATCAGTGGGATAGGGGCTTCCAGGGAAACAATATGGTTTACATTTAAAACCCTAAATTATATCTATGAATATCAGGGAGAAGCAATAATATTCATAGAGTATTCTTCAAAATATCAGAATTCTATGGAACCGAAATTTAAACCATCTAGTACTAGTGGCAACAGCATAAGCACTGGCAAAGTCAAGAGGCCAGGCCTTTGTAAGCTGGTGTGTCTTTTAAAAATAAGCGTATGTCAGAAAAAATTAAATGGTGAAAAAATAGAAAACAAGCCACTGCCTAAACATGATGGCAATATGCTTATAATAAGAATTTTATGTTTTTAAAAAATGTAACCCTCATATAATTTTAATAGAAAAGTATGATGTTCTTCAGTAGGTAAGTGTGTACTTGGAACAGGCACATAACTCATTTTATTTTCAATATACTTCACAGATTCTGTGGAAATATACTATAAGCTTTGGATTACTAAGAATAACTAAATAGAAATGATAATAAGGATAAAGAATAGAAACCAAAAAATAATGGAATTATAAAGTATAGTTCCTGAACCCTTGCACTAAACTCCAATTTGTTTCAGGCAAGCAAAATGCAGTTGCACTCCCTTTGTACAAAAAGCCAATAGATGAATTGGGCTGATCCATTGCCCCATGCTGTATACTGTGGCAGTCAGAAGCAAAACTTGAATAACTGAGGAACAGACCAGTGGATAAAGTGGGCTGACACATTGCCCCCTCTAAGTATGCATATATCCATGTATTTCTTCGGTATAACTTTATTTTCAGGACTTGACAGAGGCGAACAGCTGAAGCACCCTATAGACCACACCTAAAAATATGTAGCCATTAATTGGTCTACTGTAAAAAAGGTTCAGATTTTAGTGCCCCTTGTAAAAAAAAATGTTTTAGTGGGGAAGCAAGTGAGTCCTTTCCAAGTAAGACGTTCCATATCTTACCAGGTCCAACATACAAGTTTAATAACAAACCTGGGCTCAACCCCTTGTAGCTATAGCATAAACCAGCCAGGCTGAACTTGAGAAATAGTATGTGTTGTACTTAACTACTGCTATCTTATGTGTCTCGAGGAGTGTAATCTCGACTGTCAGAATCCTATGTTGATTCTGCTAGGTTGCGTCAAGTACCAAAGACATTTGATGACTTTGTTATGAATTAACCTGATGATTTTTAGTTCTTTTTAGCTTGTCTTTCTTAACATATTTTATGCATTTCACATTTATTTTACTATAACTTGTTTTGCTGTTTTGCATTTGTATTCCTCATGTATTGTGTATTATAACGAATGGGGATATGTTGTACTTAACTACTGCTATCTTATGTGTCTCGAGGAGTGGAATGTCGACTGTCAGAATCCTATGTTGATTCTGTGGTGGCAGACCATTCCAGGGAGACGGTTAAGATGTCTAGCAGGCAGGGATTACCGTCTGTTTGGAGAGCCAGAAATAAATCCTTCTTGAACTTACCTTCGAGTCTCCTGTTCGTATTCACCACAGTATGTAAAGTATTTAGAAGTACAAATACAGTTAAAACATCCACTCACAAAATAATACAAGTCTCATAATACATTTTCAAAAATCAAGAAATATTTTACATAAAAAAGATGCAAAAATTATTAAAATCCAGATGGAAATCAGAAGTAGCTCCTTGCAGACCTATGGGAAGAAGGTTGGTTTCAGGCTGACCACGATGGAGCAGAAGTCAAGCAACAACTGGGCCGCTGAGTCAAAGGGCCCGATTCCCAGAATGAACTTAAGACTCAATCCTAAACTTACTACTATTTTGGTATTCACAGAATACACTTACTACTGTTGGCATTCACAGAATACACTTACTACTTTTGGTATTCACAGAAGTTAGGATTTTGTCTTAAGTCTGTCTTAAGTTTGTCTTAAGACAAAATTAAGACAAAATCCTAACTTCTGTGAATACCAAAAGTAGTAAGTTCATTCTGTGAATGCCAAAAGTAGTAAGTGTATTCTGTGAATACCAAAATAGTAGTAAGTTTAGGATTGAGTCTTAAGTTCCTTCTGTGAATCGGGCCCAAAGTTTTTATCTTCTAAGACTTTTTTTATGGAAGTCTATATCATCCAGCAGGACATGGTTGAAGACTGTATCCGGCAAAGTGCTCCAGAGCATCAGATAGTTATTGGACAAGGTCTCCTTGAAACCATTGTGTTTTGGTGGGAAAAGCTCCAAACTGGAACATTAACATGTCAAACCTGCCAAAGTTTTCTCAACTCCCGGGCAAGATTTCTACATTGGGACTAAGGGCCTGATTTAGATTGTGACGGGTGGGCAGAGGGAAGTCATTTCCACAGCCACCCTTGCCAGACTTCTGTCCTTCAAGGTAGAAGATCACTGCCGGCTCTCTGGTGACCTCTGGGTTTTCACAACAGTCACAACCATGGCGGCTCCTGTGATGGTAATGAAAGCTTGGTGCATGGCCATCATTTTCTATTCAGCTCCACACCAAACCTTTTGGTTTTTTTTTAAATACAATGCACTAATGGCTCAAACATACTGGATGTTTTTCCCAGATTGTCGGTGTCATTATAGTTTTTTTCCTCTTGGTGTCAGAAATCAGAAAAAAGGACAACAAAATGACTGCTTTAACTAGAATGGACAGTCTGATGAGATTACTCCGATACTCCTATTCCTTGGGCCTTCCAGTGAGTTTCTAACAGTGAAGTTAACAAGGGCACCACCATTGGAAAACTGACAGTAAGCCTGACTCATAAATGAGCAGGAAGATCGAGGATTTGGTGGACATGTTACTCTATCACGTTTGTAAAGGTTGTGAAGGAGTACACTGTACTCTAAATTCTATATCAGGCCCTTATGTCTTAATTGGAGCTCAAAAAACTGCAGCTGGACAAGCATGAAAGCTGTAGGTGGTCAGGGCTCACCAAGGTCAGGCACCTCAGGCACGAGGGTCATCATTTGGGCATCAAAATGCTCCAACAAGGCCCAACCCAATTTTCTTGTTTGTTAGGTTATGCATAGAATGGATGGGTGGTTAGACCTGGTCCTCCAAAGGTCAAAAAGGTTCTAAGTCTCAACTTTTTAATCTCATTAGAGAAGCACCTCTTTATCACTTCTAAGGCACCAAAACCACAGGAATAATACTTGGAGTCCAGGACCCAATCCAGCAGAGGCCACAATCAGCGTCTCACCAGGTCCACTTGTCACTGGTTTACTAGTTATTACAGAAAAAGACCAATGGCAGCTATTAATGTCCCCATAGCCATACAGGAGTTCAGCCAGATGAAGTCTAATTATTAATTATGGGTCCAAGCAGGAGCAGCAAATACAGCCCTGTAGGTCTCCACAATGGTCCCAGACAGAATGTTCAGTCCTCTTCTGTTCTTGCAGAGGTCCAGATGTGTTCTGAAGAAGTGGGGGTGAGATGCCACCTTTGTACAATTGACTAGCTAGTGGGTCGAAGTAACTCCTGGACACTCCATAACCAATTAACTAAATGTTTGAAAGGCAAACCGTTCCCTTTTTGTAGCATATTCTGTTTACCTTAATGCAACTATCCAACAGTGCATCATTCTAAGGGGAAATCAAATTGGCCGAATATTTCTAATGCAGGAGAAGGCTGGTAGCCCACTCAGGGGTTTGTCTATGGAAATGATCAGTTCCCTTATCCTCAACCACATCTAACTGAATTTTGGACAATCTCCATCCTCCACTGAAATAAACAAAATAGAACCGGGCTCCCTGCAGTTTGCCCCAGAATCAGTTGCTCCTTTTTCCTGGTCTCATGTTACACATAACTATTATTCATCAAGCTTCACCATGGTCCCTTTCAAGTTAATGAATTTCCTGGGCCTTCTCTAGATGCCTTGCTGCCTTTCCTGAGAGATGTTTAATCACATACTTCACACCAGGGTCTACCTGCCAGAAGGCCCAGGCTGTTGTTTTTGCTTTAAGACCATATTCCTCGCCTTATCAACAGGAACTAACTGACACGGTGGGCAGCTGCAGGCAGGTTAACACTAGTTATTCTACTGAAGCTTCAGGTGGCAAAATCTAACTTTAGAAAACTTACTTTTCTTGTATATTTATCCGAAATTAAGCTACAGAAGTCAATTGGATTTCTATTAATTGGTAAAAGCAGATTTTGTAGCTTAATCCACTCTGCGTTGCCAAAACAATTATTTTAATTGAACTGTTTTTCTCACAGAAACAAGCTACAGCTCTCTACAGTGAAAATAGCTTTTGGGAGCTAGTCACTGTAGGAACCTGGCAATCATGCAATGTTTACGTGTTTCACTTTTAAATGATAGACACACTACCTTGAGGGCTGCAAGGTTTACTTAGGGGTAACTTACTCAATATTTCAAAGTAGGGTTTAGTCCTGTCAAAAAAGGTATTTTAGCTTGTTTGCCTGAAGGTTTAAAAAAGCTGTAGCAGTTAGGCTACCCATGTAGACCTGAAGTCTCATGTTCCTCGTCAGCTTAGTGGAAGACACAATATGTGCTTTAGTCCATAAGTACATTTTTTATGCTATTGAGTGTATTTCCTGCTCTATGTACTAAGGCATTACAGGAAAGTTGACTATGTAATTTAGGGATTAGTCAATTTTACCATGTTTTAGACGAGGGACTGGTCCTCATGCTCTAGTATGCAAAGTTCAAAAACCAGCACTAGCAATCAGCAAAAAAATGGAGATATCTATAAAGCAAGATAAATTCTCTTATATCCTTGATCAAAAAAACTAAAACTCTATTTAGTCAAAAACATTTCTTTCATGCTATTTAAGAGGGACAGTAATATTTGCATTTACCTCTTGCCTTTGCTGAAGAGTGGGTGTGATGCAAAGGTCCCAACATCACTGTGCATTTCACCACTGATCGCACCTTTAATATTTGCTCGGTTGGTGCTTTTTAAAAAATTAACTTATTCGTTTTCCCTGAATATGATTTACTGCACTTCTGACATAGTATCTTTCAGTCCTGTCAGTTACATTGAGTCCTGCATTTTCTTTTTTGTAACACAAAACAGAAAATTTATTTTATTAGTTTTTACGCAAACTGCATGGTGGGGAAGTTCGCAAAAAAGTAACGAATTCGTTCTGCGAACTAACATTTTCCCCAGTCAGATGGTATTGAATTTATATTGTGTCGACAAACCTAACCCAGCTTTAGTTACATTCCATCACTTCATAAGAACGTCACGGAACTGTCGTCTGAGCTCTATAATGTTGATATGCTGCGAGCCAGCGCGTTTTCATTTCATTTTCCTACGCGGTTGTCTGTTTTTCTTCCTTTGTTTACTAAAAACTGTCTCTCAAACTGAATTTCACGTTGTCACATCACAGTTCTTGTCTTGTACTGTGCCATCATTGCTCATGAACGCGCTTCAAGTGCCATCCGCTGATGCACACACTCGCTGTGCTCTCCATTCTCCTGTGTAATGAAGAAGCCAGTATGTACTTTGTGCCATTTAAATGAGGCCAGGAGCACGTCTCCTCAATAGGTCATTCATCAGAGAACAAACAAAGGTGCTTGAGCATGTTGCCAATCCATTTGTTTAGTTCAATACACATTTCCCTTTTTAATAGCTTTTTTTGTTTGATGTGTTTGTTCTTTAATTATTCAAAGAGGGCACAAGGGTCAGAAAGGCTTTGAATGATGGAAAAGGCAGGGCATTATTTGACTGCATTACTCAGTCATAGTCCACCTAGAGTCCCAAGGTTACACCCCTGAATCGGTATCCCCCCCCCCACCCCCACCCCCATGTCAAGCAACGCAGTATTTGATTATTCCTTGTCTTAATAAGAAAGTGACAGAGGAGCAGTAGGAAATGTGCTAAACAACATAAACTTCTCTTTGAACTAAAAATTCAATATTTCAGCCATGCAAACATATTGATTTTATAGCACGCGCCTACTACCTCAAGCAAATCTAGGCACTGTGTGTGGTTGTATTCCATTGGAGCATTTGGGTAGCACTCCATACTCCTAGCAAGGACACAGAGCACTTTAATTTTTATCAGTTCTTAGACACCCTTTAGTAAGAGTTTAACCATAATAATAATAATCCATATTTGTAAAGCAAACACATCCCCCCTCAAGGTTTCAAGCGGCTGGGGACCGTCGGGGAGATTGAGGTAGCTATTGCCCACAGTCACATGATGCTGAGCTGCCGTCGGTGATCGAACGATGATCTGGAGTCAGCCGCTCTGGCCACTGCACCACACTTCTCCCTTTAATTGGAATGATGTTGGTTGAGGCATGCCCTATGTGAGAGATATTGGTTGAAGTATGTGAAATTCAAAGACATGCTACAAACTTAACGCAGCATACAGCGCTTGCGGTGAAGTATTGTATCGAGTATGAGAGGAGTCGCAGCTGTGTATACCTGTCAGTTTGTATGGACCATAGTGGATAATTTGTGTTTTGGTTGAGGGGAAGGACCAATTCTTTAAGTCTTTTTGAACTCAGAGCTGAACTGCTCTTTATTTGATTGGGCATTTCATTGGCTGGCTGGAGCCGTTGCAGGCAGTGGCGTACCAAAGGCACCTGCAGTCTCTACAGTTCGGGGGCACTCGAGTTTCAGGGTGCCCCTCAGCACCGTCCACTCGCCTGAGAGCTTCTAAGTGAGTACTTAGCGGGATCCTTCCAAGTACTTTGCAGGGGGGCCCCTCAAGTTTTGTTACTCAAGTGGTTGCAGGCCAGTTTCTGAAGGGAGAGGGCCGCCATTGTCTTCTCTACCTCTTTCTCCTGCTCCCCCAGGTAATTACAATAGGCACAAGGGACGCGAGAGAGGAGAGAGAGAAAAAAGGAGAGAGATTAGTGAGGGCAGGGCCGGTCCTAGAACTTCTGGGGCCCCAGACGAAAGGGAAGATGTGGGGCCCCTCTAATTTGCATGTAAAATCCAGTTGCGGCTAGCATGACTCGTGGGTGGGAGGTCTCACAGGGGTTTGCGCGGGGGGGTAATTTAAAAATAAAATAAACTCACCTTCCCAGGTCTCGCGTCATCTCTGCTCCTGACCTGCTCTCTTTCTTTCCTGCCTCTGGCAGGAGCAGGAAGCAGGCAGCCTCCCTCCCCTAAGCCAATCACAACGCTGCAATGGCAGCATTGTGATTGGTTGGGACACTGACCAGTCAGGCGCCTATGGGGAGGCCATTTTCTCCATGTAGGGTGCATTGGTGCCTACATGGAGAAAGGCCGGAGTGTGCATGACCAAACAGTCAGGGCCCTTAGCAGGGGGCGAGGCACTCCTGCCCTGCCCTAGAGCAGACCCGCCCGCCCCAACCAAAAACTTCTGCTTTCTCGCAGTGTGAGTAGCAGAAACATAAAATGGTAGTTTTAGCATTTTATGTTTCTACTTCTCGCTCTGCGAGAAAGCAGTGAGGTGACGCTACTCCGCCCTTGTGGTGGAGCCGCCCTTGGTAACATCACAAGAAGTGGCATAACAGAAAGTTACACCGCAGGACTGTTGATTTTATTTGGCATCCCTGAAGAGACCTAACATGAATATCAGTAACATGGACAAAAAATAAATATACAAATTTAATAAGTCCATATATTTTAAAACTGTATTAAATGGATTACATTTGTCACATGATACAATTACAGTTCTGCCTCGTAAAGGGGGGTGATCCTGTGAGGTAATGAGGGGCGGGATCATTCAAAATATAAAATGACACAAGAGAAAACCTCACTCACTATGGATATAATTGCAAATTTCAAAAGGCTCCCTTATCTTTATGTGCCATTATTGTGCTACCATAGGATGACATTAATACTTCCTAATTTGTTTTAACATAAATCCTCTCTCTCACCAGTATCCCACATGCACACGCTAAGAGACATGGGACAATCTTTTTCGTGTGTAGGCTCTTTACTCGCCAGAATTATGTTAAGTGTAAAACACAACACATATAGTAAAACACATGAGGCCCAAGGGAGAGAATGACATTTGGACATCGCAGGACAGGATCATGGCTGCAAGGTGTAGGAAAGCAGGCCAGCCGTCGTGCAAGCAAGGCAAATTGTGACTCCCCACTACCCTCTGGTCACTGACTGAGCAGTAAAATACAGCCATAATTTGGGTGCATTGGACACATAACCGCACAAGACCATGGTCCCATTGCACTTTCTACACTATTGATAGCTATACCCTTCAGATGTTGGCTCTTGCCCTAAGCGTGGAATTCATGAATCTGTACTACCTCTCAGCATTGGATAATTACAGTGAGGCCTAGGGGAGGGTAGGCCTTCCGTGAGCTGCACAGCAGTACTGGATCATGGCTGGGTGGTGCAAGGGAGAAGGAACCAGTGACATAGTAATGTTGTCATGGACCATGGTGCAAGAAAGAGCCCTGGTGCCACTGCACCTGCTGCACTATTGTTAACTACATCCCCTGAGAGAGGATCCATGGGCCTCATAGCCATGTTCCAGTGCTGCTTATCTCCAAGGAGGGTGCCTCCTCTTGTGAGTGTCGAACCATGGCTTTGATGCCCATGGGAGGTAGGCCTCTCGCAGGCCTCACGGCTCTGTAAAATGGCTGTGAGGCCCACAAAAGAGAAGGCTGTAGCACACCAGTGGTGCCATAGTGCAAAGTGAAAGCATCTCTCACCCTCGTCCACTGGCTACACAGTACAGTAAAGCATAATATGGGAACATTGAGCTTTTAATATGCCTGAGCCTGGTGCCACGCCACCTGCTGCACTTCCGATTGCTATTCCTCTGTTAGAGACACATACACAGGGCCAGGGGCCAGCACTGTGAGAAAAATGTAATTGGACCCAGGGGTGGGGGCCCACACAATGTGCGCCCCACTCCTGTGCCTCTCAGACATGGTGTAGCATTGAGAGGATTAGGATAGACCCATAGGCCTATCAGCACTGAAGTATGGCTATGAGGCCCAGGGAAGAGGGGCCCTTTGCAAGGCCTTTCAGTGCTACACCATGGCTTCAAGATGTGGACCACCCCACCATGAGCCGAGCTGTAAGGCCCAAGGGAGGGTGGTTCCTCCCCTTGCATGCACAAAGTTACAGGCCTAAACGCAAACTACAACAAATGGCCAAAAAAGGCTTAGCACGGGGGAAAGGCCTAGCAACAAAGGGAGTTAAGGACCTTGTACCCCCCCAACAAATCACATTAGCCAGTGCTTGAACATGGGTGATGGAGTCCAAGCTCTAGCCTAAGAATTTGTACTGGGATAGCAGAGCTTAGGCTACAAACTTTTCGTAAAATCTTCCCTTTGTATACATTTCAAATAGGCCAATTAAAAATGGGAATATAACATTTTTAACTGACCTGACACACAGCCCCTGGTCTAAGAGAGCTCTTTGGAACTCATAGATTGAAAGATATTTGCATCTAAATTACGGAATGTGCTCCTGACCCTGCATGGTGCATGCCCTCCTCGTGTGCTATGACGCCTTCCTTTCTGCCACTGACCAGCATCTCCTTCGCAGGATCTGAAAGAGTGAGAGTTGCTTGTCTTTCTAAATCATTACAACTGTCAGTCCCCAAAATGCGAGCTAATTGGCACTGGGGTGGGAAGTGGACGGCATCCCAAATCGGGGCCGGATTGGGATTGCAATTAGGCGCGGGCAGTCCCTAAAAAGTGGCCCACATTTGCAGGTCGGGCTCTTTCAGAAAACATCATATGATTAGTCTCATTGGACTCTTTTTTTAGAGAAATGTTTGGTAACCTAAGCACTTTAAAGCCTCTAGAATTAGTAAGATTGGTGAAAACTAGAAGCACTGCATTTAGACCAGGCGGGCTAGGTGAAATAAAATGGCACAAGGGCCACAATACCTGATTTGGCTAGGGTTGCCACCTGGCTGATTTTTTTACTGACATGACCTGTATTTTAATATCCTGGCCAGTGTGAAAATTAAGAAAAATGCGGAAGTCTCTATTTTTTTCTCTGATCAGTATGCAAACAGTCAAGGTAAGTTGAAAGCACTTTAAAATATGTTCTTCAGCTGATTTACATAACTATGACTAATAGTTAAACAAACAAAGACAGATAAGACATGTTAAAAATAATATTGATATTTATATATAAATAGTGCTCTCTAATTATTATGCTCTGGCCGTTGTAGAATCTTATAACATAAATAAGTTGCCGTTTTATTTTCTCTTTGCTTTGAATGCTTTGCAGTATTCTCTTCATAGACAGTTTCTGTTCCTGCACTGTCTCACCAAAAAAACACAGTTAATTTTACTCAGAGGCAACAAACATGCAAAGTACAGAACAAACATTCCGACTTTTTGTTCACGTTTTATTTTTGTTAAAATACATAGTTGGAGAATAGCAAAGGCCAGTGAGGATAATGCATGGAGTGCTATGTGCCAGGTGTATATGCAAATCTACATACGGTGCTATACGCATACATCGACACATTGAGCACAAAGCAAACTCAAGGCAAGTGGAAATTATGGCTTGGGGATTAAACTCCTTGTCGTTGCAGTGTGAGCAGATCAGGCAGTTAATGTGCATTAAAATAGCTGGAATTGAGTAAAAAAAATAGCTTTTTTTGCGATCGGTCCGTGATTTTTATAGTTTACATAAGGTGAACTCGGTGCTAGGGCAATGGGGTGATTTACACGGGCAACAGTTACACTGCACATGATCAAATGTATTTTTACTTTAGTTATTGGTGAGATTAAGTGATTTGCCCAGAATGACAGGATGTTGAGCTGATGCTGGGACTAGAACCTGGTCTCCGACTGCCAATGTAGGCAGCTTAGGACACAACGCCACATCCTCTCTAGTTTAATAAAAGCCTAACAAAGGTTATCTCACTGCGAGGCCCATGTAAATACACCCACACCCTCCAGGAAGGCTTATCGTAGTTCACTCCTTCCCCAGCCCTCCATATCTTCAAGGTGATGACCTTGCAGGGGAGGGGGTCAAGAAAAAGAACACAGCTACTGCTGCTACCATGGAGACTAAGGTGTCAATTACCCATAGCCAAAAACCTGCTCCCTCAATGGCGCCCCTGCATACTCCCACCTGCCCCCACCCACCATTGTCTGGCAGGGGAGCGGTCTGGGACAAGACACTTCGTTGCGGGCCCCAAATGGTGGGCTGAGGGAAGAATGACACAACAAATAGAGCATTTGATATGTAACAATCTAGGCAACCATGAGAATCAATCAAAAAAATAATGAATGGAAGGGAATTAAGCTACAACATTGCTTATTAAATTCAACAATTTAATAAGGATTTAAAAGAACAATATCGCATTACAAGTTTAATATGTATGCTAAAAGGTATAATTTAGACAATATAGACTTAAACACAATACATAAATCACATTACATAGATCACATTACATATACAAACACATATAGAGTTAAAAAACGAGAGGTTGCAGATTGGTACTCTACGCGCGTTTCGGCGACCAGCGCCTTCTTCTGGAGCAGCCACAAAAATTTCTAAAAAAATAAATATACACAAGAATAGAGATTACACACATTGAAAATAACTTTTTAAAAAAACAGTTTTCAGATTCTACAGTAGCTTAAAATTGACCTTCCTATTTACAATAGTCATAATATAATGACAATTTATACTTTAAGTTTCATTTCCTTGCAATACTGACCAAATTGGTGAAGTAATACAAAATTACATAAATGGACCCTTTGGTAAGTGATAAGTGGGAACAACAAAACCCTCCCCAAGACCATTTGGTTCTTAGTGGACCCTTAACAAATGGGCAGATAATGATTGTAGTTATAGTCTATACTTACAAAGTTGTTATATTGCTGTATGGGAAATACTTTGCTTTCTTAGTTTCTTTAATGAGCAATCCCAACCGTCTGGTTGCAGGAGCTTAAGGAGGATGTATATTGAGAATTTACCAGATTAATCCTAACTTTATGCGACAATGATATATATATTTAGCAGTTATAAGACACTTACATGATGTAAGGATGTAGTATGTATGGCTCAATGGCGGCGTCTAGTCAAGATCAGACGTTAGTATTCTATTTCCAAAATGGATGGATTCCAAAAGATAGCGCTGTAAGTCACAAGGGATAAAGATAATATTATATGAAGGGCCAGGTTTACTTTCTCGTTCTGGCGGTATCTATATAAGTGAATTATATCTAGGTATATGAAGAGTGGTTTCATGGATAGGTTCCCAGATAGATTCATTGATAAATTCATCGCTGATTAATACTTTTAAATCATAAGTCTCTGAGTTATTTGTTTCCTAGAGATAAAGGCATTGGAGTCTTATGTTTGCCTTTCTCATAATACAGAGGAAAAATGGTTAGCGAATGCTTAAATCCATATGATTTTAATCAATACAGTGATCGGTTATATTAATCGTTCCGGGTTCTAGGATGCAAATAGACCCGAAACCTATCGTTTATAATTAAACTGTTAAGGGATTCATGTTATTCTTTTTATTTTATTTGAAAATAGAATTCAGTGGGTTACCTGTATGGTAAAAAGATTATAAACTGATCCCGCCGACCGGAACCTTAAGGTCATTCAAGTCAAGGATGTACTTGGTAACTTGGTAAATAACGAAATCCTCCTGATGTGGGGATTTTGATAGGGGAGGACCCCTGTACATTTGGAAAGAATGTTTTAGATTTTTTAGTGGTAACAAAAGTGAAGCTTTGTATTTAGGCATTCCTATGTAATGATAGGAGAGAGGATATAACTATGTATACATATCCCAAAAAGTCTTTTTATATTGAAAATCTTATTGGTTTACCTCTAATAGGGTTGTACCACCTCCAGATAAGTTGATTAATTGAGGTTTAAAATGACTCCCTGTCTGAAAAATAAAAGAGAAAGGGAGGTGTAGCTAGCAAGTATATCAAAAAGTTTGAATTGACGCGTTTAATCGTGAAGTATTCTTACCCAAAATAGATCAACAGGGCTCTCTACTTCCGGCTGCGGGACACAGGGTTTCTGCAGGCGTGTATGAATCGATAGTGACTTAATGTGTCAAAGCTGGCGTTTTTATAGTGTGAAAGATTGGTTAGATGTGGATCATGTATGCTCCACACGGAAGTAGAGAGGGGACTGTAACCGCCGACGGAAACCTTGTGAAACTGTTTCCTGTAAGGTCGGGGCTGGTAGGGAGCTGGAATTTGCTAGGGGGCCGGCATTCCCGTCGATTGACAGCTAGACAAGAAAGTAGAAATTAAAGAAGGACTTGCCAATAATGAAGTTAGCATTTTTTTATAAATATGAATAGAGGGCGACTGTGGATGAAGTATGCTCCATATAGAAAGGGAGAAAAGGACTTTCTCCTACATAAAAGTAGAAAGGGGACTGTTGCCACCGACGGACATCTGGTAAGGCTATTTCCTGTAAGGTCGGGGCTGGAATCGCTAGGGGGCCGGCATTCCCCTCGATTGACAGCTCGTAAAAAGGTGAAAAATGAGAAAAGACTCACTGTTGATGGAGTTCAAAGGGGGGACTATAATTCCTTTAAGAATATAATGTTCAAATATTCAAATTATATATTCTAAAATCCAAAATTAACGTACAAACTCAAAATTAAAGACACAAAATTAGCCAATGTATAAGGCATATAATTTGCGTCAAAAGGATATTCACATAACACTAGACAGACCTAGCATATGGCATGTTCCCAAGATATTTCGCTATTCAACCCCTGGCGAAGGGTGTTGAAGACAAAAATCCAAAATACCTCCCTTTTCTTTCTAATGGCTAATCCTCCATTAATGTCTGAGGTGTGGATCTTTTCTAAGACTCGCCATGAGAAGTCTTCAGCACTGTACCCTTTTTCCAGGAAGTGTCTTACCATAGGGGCAGCAAGTACAACAAATAGAGCAAACAACTGGCCACAATTACGGCATATTGCCACACTTAACACCTTCGCCCCGCACACCATAGCCAGAAGTGTGATGGCCTGGGAGGCAGGAATGAATCTGAGGCCCTTTAACAACCAGCCCACATGTCACACCTTTCAGCACCGGCACATCGGCCAATGCCCGACTGCTTGCCTTCGTAATCCGACCCTGTCCCAAATTACAGGTCAAACCTGCAAATGCAGACGGGCCTCAAGCTACATGTGGGCTGCACTGCCCTGGGGAAAAGGGGCCCCCTCCCTGGGGGTTAACAGCCATTGCCCAGTGCTGTGAGGCACAGGGAAGGGGGGCCTCTTCCAATATTCCTACACATGCCTGCGAAGCCCAGGGGAGAGGCAGCCCTTCCCTGGGCCACCCAGTGCTCACCACAGGCTCGAGGCTGGTGGGGAAACACTTTTGCGAGGCTCCCTGTTAATGGGCTGAGCTCGGGGTCCTGGGCAACCGCCCATGCTGCCCATGCCTAGCGCCGGCCCTGAGTGAGGGGGATGGGAACTGGCGGGGCTGAACATTTTTTCCAATGCTGCTTTACATTCTCACTCTGTCCTTGTGTGAAAGGCAGGTGTTTGTCAATTATTTTTGTTCGAGCTAGAACTGAGGAGATTCAACAGGTTCTAGTATTTCTCTGCAGAGGGATGGATGGCCAATCAGGGTCAAATCTTGAGCACAGCGATCTTGTTTAGTGATACCCTTTGCAGAGTTAGGGTGGGTCCACATTTGCCCTATGAACTTCATTTCATCGGTTCTCGCTTCAAGTGGAGAACCTGTAGTCATGCTGAAAACACCCACATGAAGCATGCCATGGTGCCAAGAAAATGCTTGTGTGCTGGGTGGTTTTACTGCTGTAAGTGAAGCTCTGCCTGTGAACTGCTGTCTCTAACACATTACAGCACTGACAGTTTAACCCACAGAGCTCTCTTAAGAATTAAGACATGATTTCTTTAACCCCTTAATTGCTGCCGTCGGCCAATGGCCGATGGCAACACTACCTGGCCAGTGCGGCCGTCGGCCACTGGCCGATGGCGCCCCACCCGCGCACGGAAATGCCCGCACCGCGGCGGAATTACCGCCGCGGTTAGCGGGTTAAAGCATGCAGTTTGTTGTGTTTGCCAGAAAGCTCTACTCTTCACCCATCCGTGAACACCTTTTTGAGCAATAGAAATATTTATATGTTTAAAGTCTATATTAATTATTTAGACAGTTATTTATTGTTCATTATACACTTCAGAGTAGAAAAAATATATTTAATTGAATTGGCTGGTTAAAGGAGACATATCTCCCCTTTTAAACACCCGAAATGTGATAAAGTGTCACAGAAATGTTCAAGCTGTAGCCTTAGAATAAATTGTTTGTGTGCAATGACGCTTGGGCAGCTGTTTTCCTGACTTCAGAATAAGCAACAATTTAGTAGAGTGGCTCCTATTGTATGCAGAAATAGCATTTTACTCATAAAAATGTTAAGATTGTTGGTTTATAGTCTAGTATGTAAACACGCAACACCATCAGTCATTCGAATGTCAACTAAAAATAAACAGAAAGTGTTAGAAAATTTCACAACTCCAGATATTTGCGGTAATGTGTAACAAATGGCATCGGTGGGTTTGGAGAGGGGATTGGACTACATGCAGCCATGAAATATGTGTTGGTATTTCAGTAATGATTTGGCATCCACATCACATCACATTTGTGTGGACTTCCCGCCTTGCAATTTGAGATTTAAAAATGTAAGTTTATTGAATGATTTGAAGGCAGTGGTTTTGTGCAATGCTGTCCAGCTTTTATCTACCTGCAATCCCTCCCGAGTTTGTGTATATGTGCAGAATTGTCACGGTTTGTACTGGCTGTTATTACACGAAGGAAGTTGTTGTAGGGGTTTTACTATAATAGGAAGATGTTTTTGTCCGTTTTTTATCAATGTCTTTTATGTATTTTTTTTTACTGTTTTTAAACCTAGACAATGTTATAATTTTTTAACTTTTATGATTCACTATGTGATTTCGAATAACGATTATTCTGAGTAATTGATTGATTGATTAAAGGCAGTGGACTTAAAAATCATTGAAAGCCTATTAGGATTTGTGCTCATTCGCACATTCCATTTAACAATTTCAATAAACTTTGAACAACGAAACTCAAGGCAAATATGTCTTGCAAAACTCCCTTGGTCTACCCCTTCTCTCCACTGGTGTCTTTTTGAATCCTGCCAACTCACAACAAACGAAGCCTACTTTTGATTGGCTTTTGTGAACTGCTCACCTGCAATACCTTATGGTTAATAATATAGACGTTGCCCCCTACAAGGGTGTTGTATTTATCATGCTGCTACCATACAATAAGTGCTTAATTTAACAAAATGGGTCAGACTCTCTTTTTATGTTTGTGTTGTATAGTTCCAAGAGAACTTTATTTCATATATTATTTTTGCTTAAAAAATTGGAGAGCAGTAGTATGTCAGAATATCCAGGAAATAATTATCATTGTTAACAAATATAGAGACCAAAACATCAAAAGCAAAAATTGTGTGAAGGTAAGTATTAGCAGGTAACTATAAATCTACTCTAAACTCCAACACCATATACTTTGAAGACATATATATTGTCAAAGTACGTATATGTGGAGTTATGCATAGTTACCGTATGCAGTTACCGATACAATATTTTAGTAGTTGGTACTTAGATGATGATATGTGTCTAGGACATTTGTGTCCATGATAGTCTCTTACCTTACTGGGAGGGTGCGACTGTAAATAAATGTAGAAAAACGTGAAGAAAGGCAAAGAAGATATCTTTGCAAAGCAAAATAAAATGTAATAAATCAAGTCAAATTAATTCACATCAAAGGTGAGTATTGGCACTATAGAGTTTGCAATGACCGCATCAAACACCTTCTCCCGTGTATTTCATCACTGAGTAATATTTAACTAAAATGAGCAAAAGAGCAAATCTTCATTTTGATACAGAACAAATTTGCAATGTGAGATTTTGTCATTGATTCAGTGGATAGCTGAAGGAGAGTCTTTATCTGAGCCAGTATCAGATTGCTGATAGCTATTAGTTGTATAAAAATGGTTTTGGACATTCCTCAATTTGAGAACTATGGTCAAACCTCACTAGAATGTTCACATTTTAAAGTCAATGTTTACTAAGGAAACCAGATGATATGGAATATATGGTAGATGGATTAGGAGGTTTATTCATTTTGGGGAACTTCAGGTCTTTTTTAGAGCACCACTTCTCAGAAATTGTGTGTGTGGTCGCTGCAGCTCGAATTGTTTCCAATAGGTCTGGCATTAGCAAGTTCTAGGACTTAGACTGTGGAGCTACATTGGAGGACTGTCATGTCCAGCTCCATATAATTGTTCATTATGCATGCAAATGTTCCTGTGCTTTTAACACCATGCGCGCGGCGGGTTTTCCCGCTGTGCGCTGACTTTTAAAAAAACCCGCGGTTCATGACGAGCTTAGTTCGTCATGAGCGTACGAGAGCCGTAACTCATGACGATCTGCGCTCGTCATGAGCATTGAAGGGGTTAAAGGATGTGTAATCACTAACTCATGGATGTCATTCAGGGGTCGCCAGGGGTGCCAGCTGCAATCCCTGGCTTTCTCCTTGCTACCCTCGGCAATGCTTTTGCGAGCCCTGGTCTCAGAGGTGGCAACATCAGTGCCAGGAACACTGGGGCAGCTCTTTCGGATGAATGCTGGTTGGAGCTCAACTTTCCTGATTTCTCTCAATGTTTTTATTATACAAATAGTGAACAATTATATACACTATTAGTGTCATACAAAATCGAGTACATTTGCTGGAATATGAGCTTATCTGGTGAGGCTAGGGTAAGTAAAAAATGCTGTTAAATGTATGTTGTATGCATGCTTGTGAGTGAGAGTGTGTTTATGTGTGTGAGAGTGTGTGAATGTGCAAGCATGTGCCTGTGAATCAAAGAAAAGTTCAAATGGTGTGTGATGTCATTTCTACTACTCCGGGCATTTTGGTGAATTGACATCCATGCCCTAACTGATCCTTTTCAGCTGAGATACACAGAAACAAGTACAGAAGACGAACCAGGAAGTTATCATAAAAATTCCCAAGAGTGTGAGGACCAGCCCTGACATAATCTAGTGTATGATGGATGAAAAAGAGAAAGAATACTTTTAGGGTTTTCATGCCCGGTATCCCACTCATCCTTGATACACTCGATCTTCGTCAGTATCTGCTTCTTTCTTGATATAAGAGCAATAAAAACGGGCACATTATTCACTAAATTATTAATAAAAGCAGCGTCAGGAAGTGTACATTGGGCCAAAAACGAAGCACGAGTTGGAATCAAAACTAGACAACTTTGGTATTAAGCACCCTGCAATCAGTGACGCTGGCAGAAGACCCGTAAATTAAATTGTTTGCCACTGCACTTATGGTTATTAATATTTTACAAATTAAGCCCTAGAGCTTTTCTGTGCAACGAGAGATAAATAACTAGCAATTAACCAATAAAACAGTAAATTAAAATGAATGAAGCCTAAATACAAAATGAGTTATTGCAAAAATCATTACTGTATGCTGGGCTTTGTGATAAATGGCCAGCGCATCTAGCATTTGAAAAACAACAGGCCTCCCTAGTTAAAGGATGTGCAGCTCGTTCTTGGTTTCTGGAAATAGACACTGACTGGGTGGCATTTTTACTAATGGGAGTGAGCAGCGCTTCATCCGTTATGTGGGTCTGCTTTTTCCCTCATGCCCGTTTTCTCTGCAGGCATGCCAACATGGCGCGCCAAGGCATTCTAAAAGTGTTATGGCTGTTTTGACAGTCTATTAATTTCTGACAGCCATTGTTCTGCACCTTATGGTCGCAGTTAAGCACAACACTGCAAACTATGCCCTGTGTAATCAATTGTAAACTTTCTTTGGGAGTAAAAGTATTTGGATTCTTCCCTCCCCACCATTGGCACAAGACCTACCATACATTCTCAAACACATACCCATCATTCATGTACCAGACCTCACACATGACTGTCGGAGCAGTGCGGCAACACTTTTCTTTACGCACGCTCACACTTCTTTAGTCATCCATTTGGAAGAGGCTAAAGGGCATATTATCAAGGGATTTATCTCCGCTTTTTTGGCTTTCAAAGCCAAGAAAGCGGAGATAAAATTATCTCTGTATCAGCAACAGGGTGCTAACACGCACATTCGCATGTTAGCACCCTTTTTCTCTACGCTTCCCCTTGCATCTCTAATGAGATGCAAAAGGGGCGTTCCAGAGAAATATAATAGGAGAAATGTTGTTAAGCGACATTTCTCCTATTATCAAGGATTTTTCTAACCCTGTTAGTGATAAAAAAAGCAGCGCTAACAGCGGTTAGCACTGCTTTTTTTACACCTGGTATTTTCCTGACTTAGCCATGATATCCTGTGGAAGGTGGATATCATGGCTAAGTTTGTGAGCCCCTATCATCAAGCTAAAACCAAACTTTGAGAGATTATCGTTGGTTTTCCAGCGATAATCTCTCAATTGGCAGTTAGCGCGAGGATTTTTATCACTTCTGAGAGAAACCTTGCTAATAGCAAGTTATCTCTGCGATAATTTCCTGCGATGCTTAGCTTTAAAAATTTTGTTGCTAAGCATCGTTAGCGGTAAATATCGCTAAACGTTGGTAATATGCCCCTAAGTCTGCCCGGCAATAACTGTAGGAATCGGTTGCAAATGTGTTGCATACGAAGATTTACCTGTGATCCTACATCCCACATCCCACCTTACTGTCTAAGAGCAAGTACTACCACTGGCTAGACTACATGCAGTGTGCAATAGGTTTTTGTGTAGATTGACTAAGATTTTACGTATTGTTTGCGTCACACAAGTGATGCAAACTGGTGCCGTAAACTTTTAAAAACCTTTTTGTTCTCCGCTTAATCCCTGCATTCTTTTAGTAGTGTTATGTTCTGATAAGCGCTGGGATGCCTATTGGTAACCAGGCGCTATACAAAACTCAGAATAATAATAATAATAATAATAATAACTATTTTTTTCTGCTTTTCTTTCCAGCGCTAAACTTGTTTAGTGCTGAAAATAATGTGAAAGTAACGCAAAGCAGCAGATAGCGTATAGCTCTGCTTTGCATTACTTTGCACCAAGGAGGCATACCGTGGGTGAGCATGGGCATTCCCATGCAACCACCCAAAGTTTCTGATGCTAAACGCTGTTTCATATATAAAGTAGACAGGGTATAGCGTCAGAACATGGTGCCCTTCTGAAGTAGGTGCAACAAAGGAGACATGCTTCTATTTCTCCTTTTTCCGACTTGGTACATGTGCTGCACTGTGCTGCACACATACAAAGAGGGAAAAGGGTTAAAATCTGTCTATGCATAGTAGCCTTCCAGTACAAAACCTATGCTAGACTCACGGAGACACCCTTGCACTGTGGTGCAAAGGGGTCTCTGTGGTGCACGGCAGCTGCTTTCAGCATTGGCTTTAGGAAAAGGGGAAGAGAGTGCCATGTTTCTGTAAATATGGCGCTCTCCTCCTCTCTCCTTTCCGAGCGGCGCAGCATTTGCGGCTGCTGCACTGCATGAGTAAATCGTGAATCTGGCCCTAAATCCAGCTGCAGTTATATTTTGCTACTTTTTTCAATGTATTAGGTGTAGCACAAAGTTTGCTAGTGCTAATTCAAGGGCATTTTTGTGCACCCAATACATAGTCTGTATACCAATCAAAACAAACATTGGCAAAGCAAAAAAGCTGGTGGCCAATGCCAGATCTATTGACTTTCCCGATGCGTGTTTAGCCTGGTTTGGAGTCCCACCTTTATGACATATTGTCTCTTGTTTGTACTTGGTGCATTTGGGGGGCCCATCCTTTTCCGAATTTAGTAATCATTGTAAGGTATAAGAGAGTAATGCTTATACTAATTATGACATTTGTTGAAAATGTACACTATACAAAGGAAATGGATGGTAGAATGGTGAAATTTTGGAGCAACTCCAGAAACAAAAGAAATTGTAAAGGAGTAAATTTATCTCCAGGTACCTCTTTAAAAAGCAATTCCTGACAAAGAGAGTCTGACTCTTAAGGTAGTATTACCCACTTTGGGCCTCATGATGCTCAGTGCACCTCACTTTTCTTAGTAACTCAATGCTCACTCAGTATAGACAACAGTCGCATAGCAATTTGAGCCATGGAATTGTAGCTCCGCATTACCTCATACCACGAGATGCCAGGAAAAACACACAAAATAAAATACCTCAATAAAATGAAAACATAGACATTGCGAGGTGAAACATTTGGAAGTAAAGAGGAAAATAGAATTTAAAAAATGAACTAACATTAGGGAAGTAAAGTACATATGGGGAAAAAACTTTTCATTTATAAGGTCATTGGATGGATACAAAAAGAACATTAAGGAATTTATATGCTACATTATGAACCACAAAATCAGGAGTGGTTGGATTTGACATTCGCAAGGTATGGTTATGGAAAATTGAGCTTTTGGCGAAAAATTGATTTGGTCTCCTCAATTGAAGTTACTTGCGTTAAAACATTCTCAGCTAGCAGGAGCATTGTTAAAGGAACACAGGGGGTCTCAAATCAAGCCTATAGTTCCCGTTGTCAAAATGTACTCCATGAAAATCATTCCTGCAATTTTATATGGTGCTTAGATTTGGGGATCTAGTAACTTAACCTATCTAGCATAAGCCCAGAACAAATTTCTAAGAGCAATTGTGGGCCTCCCCAAATCTACCCCCCGTATCCCCCTCCTGTTAGACCTTGGCTGTCATGCAATTGAGGATATTGCACGGTATAGGATGCTGGCTTTCTGGAGAAGGCTTTGGATCACTCCAGAATTACATTTATTTGCAAGGGGCCTGACTGAAGTAAGGGGACTGGATTGTTCGAACAAGATTACATGGTTAATTAGCATTACATCTATGCTCACTGATATGGGGATGAGGGATCTGTGGGACAGTCCAGAGTCTGTAGAATTTCCATCAAAAGTAATATACAGAGCAGCCTATTGGAACCTAATCAAAATTAGGAGGTATTCTGCTTTGATTAGCTCATCCCTGGCTAGAGATTTTTGCGATCTTAAAGACGAACCTTGTATGGAAAGCTATTGGGATCTAATAACGAAACCCAGAGATCACAAGCTTTACCACCAGTTCCGAGTTGAGACACTTCCGCTTCAGAAGTTTACATGTAAATGGATACCAGGCACTGGAGACAAATGCCCATTCTGTCC
This sequence comes from Lissotriton vulgaris, assembly GCF_964263255.1. Classification (NCBI taxonomy): domain Eukaryota; kingdom Metazoa; phylum Chordata; class Amphibia; order Caudata; family Salamandridae; genus Lissotriton; species Lissotriton vulgaris. The sequence continues at coordinate 327,942,087 of NC_141698.1, read as the reverse complement.
GGATCGTATAGAAGATGTTGATCATTTTCTATTCGTCTGCCCTGCTTACCAACAACCCCGAAGTTAGTGGCTCAAACCCTTATGTAGATCCTTGGGAACTAGCTCTGCGAAGATTGCTAAAAGGCTATTGAAAACTGGTTGCAATGATATCGCAGTCATAGGGGTGGCTAAGTTCCTGAGCTGGTCTTGGGCCCTTCGGGAGAAAAACGGGGGGTCCTAATAGCTAGTTATAGATACTCCTGAGTATGGTATAGTATGAAATGGAAATGTATTGGGTTTTATTTCTCATCGATTGTAGATAGATGAAAAGTCTGTGCGTATGATATATTTAATCCTGTCTTAATGAATGGTTTTTAAAGTTGTAAAAATAGATATTTATGTTTTTATCCTGAAAGGCAAATTGTAATGATAGATTTTATGGTGTTACTATGGTTCTGCCTAGTTGCACTTTGCATTTTATTTTAATTTTTGTCTTTTAAGATGAATAATCGCAATAAAGACCTTTTTGAATTGATTGATTGAATTGAATTGAGAACTTCTGCCATTATGTGGGAAATGCTGCAATAACCGATTTAGGGATGGGTTTTATCCATTTCTATGTGGGCAGCCAGCTCAAGTAATTAACCTTGCACATTGTTGTACCTTTGTGGTTATTCACATACCTCTAGTAGATTGTTTTACCCTCATAAAAATGCACACAGATCTGTTCCTATCAAAAGGCAGGAGTTTAACCCCATGGTGGAAAACGAAAGTGAGCAGCCCTGCATTTTATAGCGGTTAATGGTGAAAGCTACATTCATGGTGTAAAGTATTTTCCCATTAGAAGGCAGTGAAAGTGAACTGAACATTTACAATGTCTGTTGCTTATCATAATTTATTGGAATGCATTGCAAGCATTTTCATTTTTATAGTCAAGTAGAAGATTAAAACAGTGATCTAGCCAACAGAAAAGAAGAGTAAGAACGTTTTAGTAACTTGGAAAATCAAGAGGTGTGGGTCAAGTTTATGAGTAGAAGAAGACAGTGTTGGTGGCAACAAATGGACAATAGTGTGTGGGATAAATGTAGGGAGGAAGAGAAGAACATAATTTCAGTTTTATTGGGTTTAAAACGGTGGGATCGTGAGCTTTATGTCGTATACAAATTGTAAATTGTGATAAGCAGCTAGCTATTAAAAGAAGAAACTGAAATATATATGCGTGCTTCCTCCACAATCTGGCTAACAGCAAAGTTAAAAAAAGAGATTATAAAAGGTACAGGAGTATGAGAGGAAAACAATAGAAAAGCGATAATCCAATCCTAAGGCACACAGTATTGTGGCATCAAGTTCTTAGCTATGAGGTCCTAAATCCCTTAAATTGTTATTCTCATTCATCTGTAATGCAGAATCATGAATATCTCCTTTGAAGCATAGTGTGTAGTTTTTCATGAGCTAGTCAATAGGTCAAATACTTCGAAGTTCATAACTTCTGTATTGTAATGTCTATCATTGATAGTTTGGCTAGATAAGAACAAATTATATGCATTTGGTAATGCCTGTGTGTGCACATTATTTAATGAGTGAACAGAATGCTACATATTGTGCACCTGTATTATAAGAGATTATAAGATCTTTAACATCCTTAAATGCCTTAAATCTGTTGGATGTAATTTCTGGTATTGATTACTGCAGTGACGCATTTCTGAGTGTTTTATACAAGCTGAAGCTTAATCTGGAAATGATATACATTCTTTAGATAATTTGCTTTATAAGTCTTTATGATCTTATATATGTCTTCAATATATGAATGATGTCTCCCATGCACAGTAAGGTCTTTGCTGGCTCCAAGTCAGTCTGCCTGCTATTTCTAAATAATGTGTTCAGTTCACAAAGCACTACAAGTGAAGTTCCTTATTAACATGACAACCAGACCCAGGAATGCCCTGTGGCAGAGATCAATACCTTTTGCTGTTTTATCAGCAGACTATTGGTGTCAATTAGTGATAGCGAGGGGTAATAATTTCCACCCCTGGGTTGTGGTTTGCCCCTCTAGTGTTGGACTTACTTCTCCTAGTCTTGTGGTCATTCCCCTTTGGAGTTATTAGGTGTCAATGGGTGTAAGACATCACTGATATGAGTAAGAAAATTGTTATACCATACTTATTTGTATAACATGTAGTCCAGCCCTGCTGCCGCTAGCTGCTCAGCCAGAGTGTGAGTTGTTCTTAGAATGTCGGTGTGCCTGTGATGCGTGGAATGCTTGGGTGTCTGAGTGGGATGAGTGTTGGCAGTTAGAGATGGGCTGAGCAGCTAGGCAGGCTGCTCCTGGTGGGGCTGGTACCACACTAGGCTGGCTGGAGTCAAGACTGTTGTAACCTGAACTGAAGACTTAATAAAGAAGACGTATTTGGCCCTTTTCTACATATTATGCGGGAGGATATGGAGGTAAATGTCAAAATCCATTGTCCATATCCAGTCTTTTATACATTTTTGAGGTGAGACTTTCTTTTAATATTTACCGTTATTTGCAGCGCTTCACTGTGTCTGTTTGTCTGCTTTCGAAAGCTGAGGCGCGCGCTAGATTCAGCGTGTGGGCTCTTACCTGCGATGTCTCTGGTGTTTTCTCCATGCTGCACACTTCTGCGAGAGCTCCTCTGTGACGCTTTACCATTGTTTGGGAGTCTTTTGGTGCATTCACGTACCATGAGCCACCCTGTGCATCCCCGCAAGCGTCCCGCCATCTTAGGGTTGGTGGTGTCACATAGATACATAACGTTCCTTGGTGCCCTCTAGTCTTCCTGCCAACCACGGTGTTCATGCTTCATCAAGTAAAGTTTTATTGAAGTTGATATAAGGGCCGGGGACAATGCGGTGTCTTCACTTCAACATTGTTGAATCGTTTCCTTCGAAATCCTCTGCTTCATGTATGTCAGAGGTAGGATGTTTCATCTCGCTATTCCACATGGCCACATATTTTAACCACAATACTATACGTGGAACTGGTTACTCTTTTGTCATCAGTAAAGATTTCCTGCAGCGTTTTCGTTTGATGGTGCCCAGAGTTCTCTGAGTTTGACAGTGACTTCAACTTGCACATATTGTCAGAGGTTGCGGTGTGTGTAGTCTCAGACTGGCTGACTGTGTATTCTGAGTCGCATATCTGGCATGTTACTTCATCTGACCATTTTGAGTCTGCAATTTTTCGCAAACAAGAACATGTTCAAGTAATTTAGGTTACTGTGTGAAATATTACTTATGACAAAGTCTTGCACTGCTTACCTTTGTAAATGTTTACAGTGTTGCTAAATGTCATTATGTTGCAACATGACCTTGTGTGCTGTGTTTAAAGCTATCGAGTACTTATCCCTTAAGTAAGTTAGTGTAATCTTATTTTTCAGCACATTTGTTGTAGTGATGCCACAGTATGAAGCTCTTATTAGGATGGGTCTGTGATGGTGAGTCTGTGATGGTGATGGTCATCACCGTTGGGCCCGCACCCATAGTATGGGTGTGTGTAACTCTCCTTTTCTTTTTCACATTTTGTTACTTCCACATGGGGGTATGTAATCTCTGCAAGGGGGTTGGGACATGGGTTAGTTCCCATACGTATGTACCTAGGTTAACCCTTACGCAGAGTTGGATTTGAGTTTTTTATCCCTGTTACAGTTGTGTGCAGTACAATAGTGAGAGAGCGCAATTTGAATGAAAAATATGTATACGTCATATTTACAAGCCTGTGGCGTAAAGTTAGCTAATGTAACTTAAGAAGTGAGAAAATGTATCTGTATTTACTCTAGAGTGTTTATTAGAATAAGAAAAGTCCGTATAGAGTGTGGGCTAATGTAGAAATGTGTGGGAATGCTTAGGAACATTAGACGTGTTAATCAGGTTCCATGTATGTAGCTGCTAAATGAAGAAAGATGTGAAATGTAAAACGAAGAAACGTGCAGACCACATGGCACTGTATGAGAATGAAATGTGCCTTTGCATCTTTTACACGACATGGATTCATTATAATCAATGATTTTGCTTACCCATATATATATGTTAAAGGCAATATTTTATAGAAGTGTTTTGTATAACTTTAGTGTGGTGTGTTAGCATATTATTTTAAGCTGAAGAAATAAGGGTTCATAGAGTGCAGACTACTGCACATAATTTAGTGGGCCTGGAGAGATAGTGGGTTGTCTTTGATCTGCACGTGTGAGCTAAAAGTCAGAAGCCTCGTTAAAATAAATTGCCAATGCTGGTCGAAGTTTTACGGCCTAGTAAGATAAGGGGAGCCTGGAATTTGGGGCCCTGTTTCGAAGTGTCTGTTTGCAGGTGCGAGGGGGGTACCAATCAAAAGCTTGATGAATAGAGCTCTGTTTGAGGAGATATGCTCGGGTCCGGAGGAGTCGACCGGAATGTCATGGGGGTACCGGCACGATGGAGACGGCGCCTGGGAAGCAAGGTCAACTTAACAGACGATCCAAAGAAACGAAACTATGGAAAAAACCAGAAGCGAGACCACGTGAAGTGTATACGTGGTGGGCGTCCCAAAGGGGCGTTCCAACCAAACTGTGATTTTGTATTAGGGACAGCACCCCGGGGAGGAGGTAGAGCAGATGGCCTGAGGACCCTTAGAGAGCGGATGGGTAGGCAGAAAGGGTACTGCTACACGACATAGGTTTCCATCTGAGACTAAGAGAGATTGAGCTTCTTTGGAAGTCCAACGGCTGACACCTTTTTAGGTAAAGAACTTGGTTGAGTAGGGATGTCAACTAGCATAGAGTAGGGACAGTTTAACCTGTTTCATTTTCTTTCTGTAAATGACGCTTCAGATTCATCTTGTGTCTATGATATTCAACTTATTGATTTTTGAATTGGTCTTGGTAGTTTTCTTCTGTCGATTGAGATCTCTTAGAGAGTTCATGTTCATTCTATTACCTGTACAGACCAACAGACCTGCCTCTGCCTTCTTGGATTTTGTGAGGACACTTTGTGCAACTTTCTCCACGCCTCGCGGAACCCGCTGCGCGGGTCCCGCTTCGCAGAGGGGCGCTTATCTTCCTGGGGTGAAGCTGCTGCTGGGGTACATCAGGGGCCGAGGGCTGCGAGCAAGAGGGCTGGGACTCCATTTCCCAGGAGCCCCAGCAACCCGCCCCCGCTCCACCTGGGCTGCTCTCCCTCCCCGCCCCGCCCCCAACGACCAGGTGAATTAAATACCGGCTTGCCCTGCAGTTCCTGGGACCTTCCAACAGACCTGCCTCTGCCTTCTTGGATTTTGTGAGGACACTTTGTGCAACTTTCTCCACGCCTCGCGGAACCCGCTGCGCGGGTCCCGCTTCGCAGAGGGGCGCTTATCTTCCTGGGGTGAAGCTGCTGCTGGGGTACATCAGGGGCCGAGGGCTGCGAGCAAGAGGGCTGGGACTCCATTTCCCAGGAGCCCCAGCAACCCGCCCCCGCTCCACCTGGGCTGCTCTCCCTCCCCGCCCCGCCCCCAACGACCAGCCCCCCTCCACCACAGCCATAAACTAACACGTGAGTACCGCTGCGCGGGAGCGCGCGGGAGCGTCCCGGGAGAAGCCCGGGACAAGGGCGGGACCGTCTGCGGCCGTCAGGGGCCGGAGGAGGCCGGGCTGGGCCTGACCTCTTTCGTTTGCAGTCCGGAGGACATTGTTCATTACATATTGGATATGGCAACAGAAGAAGAAACCCCGGGGAAAAAATCTAGATTACGTAATGGATCCCTGGAGAATTATTTTCCCAAGAGGAGCGAGGGAGAAAAAGACTCCATCCTAGCGGAGCGGAGGGCAGAGCGGCGTCGCTCTGTTGAGAATATGAAACATAGACCCCTCACTGATAGCCTACTTGAATTAAATCGGGAAGGTGATTCGATTGGCCTAAGTGAGGATAACGTAAGTCAAGATGGAGTCCCCCTATTGTTTCGTGACTTTGTAGCCACTCCTAGTTTGCCCGGGGATAATATTATAACTGTTTCACCCACCCCTAGTGGTAGTCGTGTGGCCGACAAATCCAAATCTAGGAAGCAGAAAGTTAATATTTATCCTGTAGCCCAGATCCACCGCCCGCCCCCTAGTAAAAAAAGAAGGAAACAAAGGGTGGTATCAGGTAAAGCAAAAACATCGCATACTGATTTTGGTAAAGGGACAAAAACCCCGATTATAACTGAGACCCCCACAGTAGTAGAGCAGGAACACACTCCACAGGTAGTTGTTTCACCGGGTCTTTGTCCATCTTCAGTAACTATACAAGATGAGGTTCCTGATAATAACACTAGAGTCACCCCACCTATCACTTCACCAGTACTTCCTTCTTCATTATCAGGGAATCTGGAATTTTTGTTAAGATCTCTCCTTTTACCCATTAATGAGTCAATTAAAAAGGTGGAAATTAGATTAACCATATTGGAAGCCGCCATAACTAGTATGTCTACCCATACCAAAAATAAAGGAAGTGTGGCGGTACATCCCAAACCACCTTCGACCACACCTCAAAGTAAATCTAAAATTCCTCCCGCTCCTGCTCCGGCTAAGCAAACTCGCCAGCTGCCGGGGGGAGCTGTGCCCCCAACTCATAATACACCGCAGCCTAAACAACCAAAAGCACCAGCTACTGGGTTGGGAGTGGGCCCCTCCAACCCATCTCTAAAGGCCCCGACGAGTAACAACCAGAGTGCACACGGGGATGATGGAAAAAGCAGAATGCCTCAGAAAAGGGTTCCACAAGTAGAGATTCCCCCAGAAGCTGTGCCCTACGTGGTGATCTTAACGGGGGTCCCGCAGCTAACTGAAAATAAGAAGGAGGGATTTGTTGACCTCAAAAATAAAATTATCCATTGGTTGCGGTTGCACAGGCCGATAGCACCTAACATAGATGGGGACATAGTTCATGTTAGACGGATCAATTGGCTGGGGAGTAGAATTAAAGATATTGAGGGGGACCTAGTGGTGGTCAATTTTAGAGACCCTCGGGCAGTTGATTACATCCTAAACTGGCCACCTGGGAGTGGGGAAACCTGTGTTATCCCACGGGCTTTAACATACTTTTATCCCAGGTCAAAAGTCACCAACTCTAAATATTTAAACAGACCACAATTTTATAGGCCGCCCATTATTCCGCCCTACATTAATAATCAACCTCAGTATGGTCATCAGCTGACTAGGGTGCCTGATCTACACTCCGCCTGGTCCATGGTCCCTCATGGACATAGGCAGAACCAGGGTCCCAGTATGAACCATCTGATGCCCTTTACCCCATTGGACACCTATAATCGGTTTTCTCAGCTGTCTGGGCTGGAAGACTGTGATTGAAGTTGGGGGCAAGGGGGGGGGGAAACTGATAATGAACCTCCAAGGGTGGAGGATCCTCGTCCACTCTGGGGTAGCATTGGTACTGAAGAAGTTAGTCTATCTACAGACCACATGGTGACCACCATTGACATTACTGAGGATTCTAGGCCAGCTGGGCCCGTGATGAGTACGGTTGATTGTTTAGCAACCCTAACTTCAATGGCCCAGGAGGGGGGGTGCCCCTTGACTAGGGTGGCTAATGAGAGGTTGCCAAAAGTGGGTTACACTTCCACGCCTAGAGGAAGGAGGGTAATAAACCTCCTCTCTTGGAATATTGCTGGGCTAAAGAGGAAGTTAGATATTCCAGAGTGGCACATACAAATTGAGCAGTTTGATGTCTGCCTGTTTCAGGAGACATGGAGTTTTGTTCCATTACATAAATCGGGGTATACCACCCACTGTGTGCCCGCAGTAAGTAAGGGAAAGGGCAGACCATCGGGCGGGCTCATAGTCTGGATAAAAATAGATCTGAATTGGGTGGTTACAAGACATATTGTGGAGTGTAATGATATACTCCACCTCTCGGCAAAAGGAGGGGAGGATGTTGTCAGGCTTGACCTTTTTAATGTTTATGCAAGAGGGACACAGGGTGACTCCCCCTCTTTGACCCTAACATCCCTGGATTTGGCTTTAGCCAATTGCCCCTGATCAGCTAAAATTCTGGTGGGGGGAGATTTTAACTGTACATTTGAACCCCTTCTCGGAGACGACCCTTTAGGAATCGAAGAGGAGGATTCAAAATGGTCTATTCCAACTCTTTCCCTGTCCCCTGTTAGGAAGTGGTCGTCTAGGGCCATACAAATTAATGCATTGACAAGGGACCATAAACTAAGAGCCCTCAATGGTAGGACTATGTCTGACCAGTCAGGGGCATGGACCTTTAATAGACTTTCGGGTCCGACCCGAATCGATTACATCCTAATGGATGTTGGATTCTGGCCGGACCTGATCGACATGGAGGTCGTCCCAAGCCAGGATAGTGACCACAATCCCCTGTGTTGCAAGTTCCATTGGGGTGTTCTGAATGACAGGTGTGCGATGGCCATCCTAAAAACAACTAAAGAAGTTATCCCATTTAATAACAACCGTAGATTGAAATGGGATAAGGCTAAGCTTAATGAGGGCGATATAGGAAGCATCAAAGCAATGGTTGAGGGTCTATCTTCCACCTTAGAAATATGGGCTGGTGAAAATTGGACCGTTAGTCCCCAATACCCCTCCCTTGACTCTGCCTATAAATCCACAATAGACCAAGTTGGCAAATTTTTTATCTCGAAGGGGAAAAGTAATAGGGCTCCTGCTATACCCTCTACCCTTAGCAAAGTATGGTATAATGAACTTTGTAAAAGTAAAAGGAAAAAATTGACAGAAGCTCTATTTTCAGGGGACCCTCCACTGGTTAGAGCGGCCAGGAAGGATTACCTGAAAGTATTATCATTGGCCAAACGGGAGTGGGAGGAACAGCACTGGCAGGACCTTTCCAATGCAGTGAGTGGCAGGAACCCAAACCTCTTTTGGGAACTGGTTAATAGATCTAGGCAGAGAAAATCGCAACCATTGTCTGATCATATAACTTGCCAGCAATGGTTTACACACTTCTCATCCCTATATGGAGACTCGGAAGAAACAACTTGTCCTGGGGTGAATAGCCTGGGTGAAGGGGTCCCCGTGGATGATACCGAGCTTTTGTTTTCAACGGGAGAAGTAGTATTGGCGATTAGACACCTAACCCCAAAAAAAGCCGCTGGGCAGGATGGGATCCCTGGGGATCTATTGTTGGCGGAGCCGGAGGCCTGGGCCAAACTAATAGCGATTATAATGAACCTGATCACGAGGGGACACCAGGTTCCAGACTCCTGGAAAGGGGCTGAGGTAGTTACTGTGTACAAGAAGGGGGCTAGGGATGACCCTGCAAACTACAGACCCATCAGTCTGATAGACATAATCCAGAAAGTGGTCGGCAGGGTCATCATTTCAAGAGTAGGCGACTGGATAGAGGAGGCTAGTATCCTCTCCCATTTACAAGCGGGGTTCAGAAGGAAGGTAGGTACGATGGACCAGGTCTTTCGTCTCTTTGCCATCTACTGGAAGGCGGTTACTATCATGAAGGGCAGTTTGTATATGGCCTTCATTGATCTTAAAACCGCATTCGACCTGGTCCCTCGTACAAAACTTTGGGGAATTCTAGAAGAGATGGGTATTCCCAGTGGTCTTCTGAGCCTAATCGTAAAGCTGCACGAGGGGAACTATGCGAGGGTGAGATGGGGATCCCAGGGTCAACTTACAGATAGGATCCCTGTGCGAAGAGGAGTGCGTCAGGGTTGTGTTATGGCTCCGACCCTCTTCTCCCTATTCGTAAACGGAGTGGTTGACCATCTGATGGGGGAGGAGTCGGATGCCCCATCCCTGGCAGGGGAGAGAATCCCCACACTTCTCTTCGCTGACGACACCCTATTAATTTCTAAATCCCCGGTGGGCTTGCAAAAACTCTTGAATCGATTTAGCTCCTTCTGCACCAACCGAGGCTTAACTATCAACACATCAAAAACCAAATTGATGGCATTTGCACCCTCAAGAAGATTTAGAAATAATTTTGTGCTTAATAACGCCCCCCTTGAGCTGGTTGAGTCTTTTGACTATCTTGGTGTCCGAATTAACAGTCACATGACCTGGAAGGATCATTTGTCTAAAATGCTATTAAACCATCATAGAGTATCCGGGGTGACGCTGAAGGAGATCCGGGAGTCAACCAGCAAACCGGTCTCCCCAGCTATGACCATCTATGAGGGCCAGATCCTTCCCGTAGCACTCTATGGCTCTGAACTGTGGGGGTTTGAAGGGGTTTCTGACTTGATGAGAGCGGAAAACAACTTTTTTAGGAAAGTGGTAGCTCTCCCCACTTCTACCCCAATGATCCCTCTAAGATTAGATCTGGGCAGAAAAACAGTAAAGGATTTGGTGAGGCTTCGCCCGTTGTTATTCTGGTCCCGACTAAGAAGAACTGAGGAGCTCGCAAAGTATGCAGAAGGGCTGGATGAACTGCTACTATTGGACACCTGTAAAAAAATAAGATGGTTAAATAAATTGAAAGAATTGGTTTTCAGCTTGGGTCTTAGAGAGGCATGGGAGTCGCAGTCACCACCACCGAAAGATGTTATAAAAAAACTGTACTGGGACTGGGTACAGAATAACACTATGAGGTCTACGAATTTGGGCTCACTCACTGACCAGTTTTTGTCTATTAAGTGTGTGCGTAAATTGGAACCCTTTCTAGACTTAATAACCAAACCATTGGACCGAGCGCTGTACCTCAAGTTGCGATATGGGACGCTCCCGGTGAATGAGTTTACGGTAAGATGGCTGGATGCAGATGCCTGCTCGCGTGTTTGCCCGGGCTGTGCGGCCCCTAAGGAATCGGTGGCTCACATGTTCTTTGCCTGCCCAGCTTACAAAGGGGCACGGAAATTTTGGTTGAAACCCGTCTGCAGGGAATTGGGGCTGAGGTGCCATAGTCTGGCACTACGCGTCCTTTCTACAGAGTCCTCATCTGCCAGTATGATCTGTGGGGTGGCTAAGTTTTTAGGAAGTGCGTGGATGACACGTTCCCGGTTACTGAAACTACAAATTGGAGGTCCCACTAACTGAGGACGATTATACTGTCAGTAAATTGATGAATGATGTGTCCATGCTTTTACTGTATTTTATAATCTTTTATTGGGATTGAAATGTTTATGTATTTGTATTCTTTTATGGTGAAAAATTGCCGAATAAAGATATTAAAAAAAAAAAAAATTACCTGTATACCTTTTGAACCTTATATTGAGGTGTTTGTATTTGCAACTGATTTTGGCTTTATAATAAATCTTTAAACTTTTCAGTCGTAAGTGGTTCTTTAGAGTTGTGTCAGTCTATGGGGTTGATTTAACCTATGTGGGTTTGCCTTTTACTCAATGACAGTCAATAACCGATCCAAAAAGGGACTCAAGTGAGATAAGGATCAGGGTGATCAGATAATCGATCAAAATCTCACGCCCGCAATAGTACAGCCCTTCATGGGTGTTTTATGGGTGACGACCCATTTACTTTTTGTTTCCCTTACTCTTGGGATTGAAGTTGCTGGGTATTCTACCTTTGGTGCTACTCTATGTTATGCTGTTGGGCATTTGTGTTTCAGGGTCATTTATCCTCTGAGTTATAGCACATTACGTCACTGTATATGATACAAAATGCTACGAACTGTATTTCCTGTAATGTTACGTTATCGCTTACGCTTCAAAATGTTTTAAAATCTCTTTTTAGGGGGATAGGGGATATTGCTGTTCATATGCATGTATCTTAACCATCCTTTCTTGCCTTAATGATTTTTACTCATGCAATGTTTTGCCTTGTACCATTATTGGTTTTTCCTGTTTATAGTTCTTGCTTGATGTTATTTTATTCACATTTGTCGTTTTCTTGAAGAAAAAGGAATAATGTTATACCCTACTTATTTGTATAACATGTAGTCCAGCCCTGCTGCCGCTAGCTGCTCAGCCAGAGTGTGAGTTGTTCTTAGAATGTTGGTGTGCCTGTAATGCGTGGAATGCCTGGGTGTCTGAGTGGGATGAGTGTTGGCAGTTAGAGATGGGCTGACCAGCTAGGCAGGCTGCTCCTGGTGGAGCTGGTACTACACTAGGCTGGCTGGAGTCAAGACTGTTGTAACCTGAACTGAAGACTTAATAAAGAAGACGTAATTATGCATCCTGGCTCCTGATGTCTACCTTCATAGGACACAACAAACATTTTATTGTCCCCCCTTGTTGAATCACCTTCAAGACAAAGCAACAACATTACACAACTTGCCATGTTGGCTTTTGAGGTCAGGTCATTTGGGACTCCTGTGAGCAGAGTTCCATCTCACATCAAGAATGTAGGCTCTTCGCTCATGCCCTACTATTCCAAGGGGAATCAAATCACTATCTACAAAGAGAAGAGAGCCTTGTTTCAGAAGTCTTACTCCCATTGACTTAGAAGCAAAGATAATATCGGTGGAGAACTGAACTTCCTAAAGAGATTTTCAGCATCAAGATGGCTACTGAGGAAAGGATTGCAATTCTTCTAATAAAACAAATGAAATCAACTTTGGTTCTGGAATGACAAAAAGTAGAATTGCATCATGACAATACAATAAAGAGGGAAGAGCCCGAAATCTAGATGGCCCCAGCATCAAGTGCACACAATGGAAGCCATGGAGTGATTAGTGTATCTGCAAGCTTGCAATAGTCCAGATCCAACTTCCCAAATAAGTGGTAACTACCTATGCTATTCGGGGTGATAATCGATTATAGACCCTTGGATTGAGATGTTCTATGGAGTTGTCAGAGGAAGCCCACAGGAGACTGTGATCATGAGATTACTTTCAACAAGACAATATACTATGCTCATTACAGAGCCTAAGCCGAACACATCATTTTTTTTTTTTTATTCGTGCTTGATAAAACATAGACATGATACAAAAGCATAATGACCATGGCAAAAAAATTACACAAAGCAGTAAAAGCACATGTGCATATGTAGAAACATAAAAATAAAACCCTAGGCAGTGAGACAAGGAAAAACGATAAAGAAATTTATGAGTCAAAAGCAAGGACGAAAGACCAAGCAGTTTAGAAAACTGACAAAATATCAGAAGTAGATAATTAAACAACCTAAGAACATTTACTTCCTTATTCACTAAGCCACTCCACCAGCGGAGCCCAAATCTTCTGACCCATCTCCCGCCTCCTTCTACCCCACCTCTGCCAAACTGCTGACTCTAGATTATGAAGAGCCAAAATCCTCGCTCTCCAATTAATGAAAGTAGGCGCATCTGGACTGATCCATTCTGAGGTAATACAAAGGCGGACTAAAGACATAGCAATAAACAGGAGGGCAGAGGCATGCCTCGATCTCCCTGGCGGTCCATTACTTTCACATCCAAATATCACCACCTCTGGTGAGAGGATAACCGGAATACTCAGCCTAGAGTTTATAAATCGCTCTACATCCAAAAGAAAGAGCCCCAATTTTGGGCAGCCAAAAAACATATGTACATCATTTGCAGCTGAGAAGCCACATCTCGGACAACAATGGGCCCTACTGCCCCCCCATTTGGAAATTTTAGCCAGAGTGTAATATAAATTGAATAGGGCCATATAGCATTGAGAGCGTAAGCTTCCAGAAATTAGCACGCTGCTGGACTGTTCAAGGGCCTGAGTAATATCTACCCCTGTCACACCCAGCTTAGCCTCCTACTTAGCATTCTGTAGAGTGATATCATCCGGAAGGCCGGATAGTAAATGTTGATAGACTACACCAATTCTTGATCTCCTTAAGATCAGTTCAAACAATGTGATCCTATCGAACACAGTGGTAAATTGGCCCTTCGTTCTATCAACAAAGCTACGGATCTGCAAATATTTTTAAAAATTGTGCATATTGAGATGGAATTTATCTTTTAAAAATTAAAAGGAGGCCATTCTCCCATCCAAACCTAAATCACCCAGTGCTCTCAACCCTAAAGCCATCCACCTAAAGGTGGGCTGATCTTGAAAAATGGCTGGCAGGAGTCTAGCAGAAGTGGAAGGTGTATAAAAATTGATGTTAGAAATCGACCATTCATGCCGTATCTTACGCCAGCCTGAAAACATTGCCCCAATGACCTTGAACTTAGTCTTCTTATAATAACTAGGTTTGAGAATCCGCAATGAGATCCCCTTAGCATCCTCTCCTAGCCCTATTTCATAGATTGAGGGCCTACAGGGCAATGGCACCACTGCCCTAAACCCAAGCAATGGCAGGCCAAAATGTTGGATTTGTGAGGACCAGAAATAGAGCAAAAGGTTCGGAACTGACCAGCCACCCCGTTCTCTCGGGAGGCACATCCACTTAGCTGCCCTGCGAGGGCGATGATATCCCCAGAGAAATCTATTACAGGCCCTCTCTGCTCTGGTCAGGCTAGATTAAGAGAACTCCAGAGGAATAGTTCTAAATAAGTATAAGAACTTTGGTAAAAACCAGCATTTTAAGGACGTTGCACCCACCATACAAGGAAAGATGAAGATTGTCCAGTCTTACCAAGGTAGAGTTGACTGATTCAATCACCGGCAAAATGATCAAATCTGGAATATTGCCTACTAGAGCAGTGATTTTAACCCTAGATATGTTGCAGATTGAACCACTGGAGCTCGGGAAGGAATAATGGCGGAAGTTTAAATAACCTGGGTTTTGGTGACATTAAGCTTGTAACCAGAGAGCTGACCATACTGTTTTGCTAAGATCTTTAAGGCGGAAAAGGCTGATGCAACATCGCTGGTCAAGACAACAATGTCGTCCTCATAAGCCAACGTCTTGTACTCTATAGCATTGACCCTAACTTGTGAGATATCTAAGGAGCACTCAATTTTATTTAGAAAGGGGTCGATGTACAGGGCAAAAAGCATGGGCGAGCAGGGGCAACCCTGCCTAGTGCCCCTGCTAATGATAAATGGAGTTGACACTAGCCTGGAAACACATAGAGTGGCCAATGGAGCAGTATAAAGCGATTGAATCGCCTGGATGATCTTAAAACTGAAACCCTTCCATCGGAGAACTGCCCATAAAAATCCCCAAGTGACCCTGTCGAACGCCTTCTCCGCGTCCAGCAGGATCGCTCCAAGGGGAGATCCAGTAACCTGAGACCAATCCAGAAGTGAGATAACCCGGCGGACGTGATCGGCCGTATCCCTACCCGGGATAAAGCCATGCTGGCGTAGTAATACCAAAGGAGAGATCCCCAAGGCTAATCTGAAGGACAAAATTATTTTGGAATACATTTTACTGTCCGTGTTTATAAGAGATATAGGGCGAAACGAGGAAGGGTCAAGCTCTGGTTTGTCTTTCTTCTTAAAAAGAATAATATTGGTGTGGCGCCAAGAGTCTGGTATGCAGCCATCCTGTGCAACTCTAAGAACTGAAAGAAGATCCACCCGAACTTCCGAGCGGAGCACTTTATGAAATTCCAGAAGAATTGCATCTGGGCCGGCAGCTTTCCCGTTGGCTAATGAATTAATCGCTAGCTGATCCTCTTCCCATTCTATTGGGGCAGAGAGAGCTTCATTCTGTTGATCTGTAAAATGGAGGGTAATAATGTCCTGAAGAAAAGCCCCAGCTTCTGACTCTATATCCAAACCAACATTCCCCTCAGTATACAATGTATGATAGAACTGTCGAAAAACTCTGATAACCCCCTCTGGTGTATCGCGAACCTGGCCTTGATAATCTTGAATCTTAGTGATGCGATTGGCCAGACTCCTCTGCTGGAGTCGTTTGGCCAATACCTTACCAGATTTTTCACCAAACTCAAACATCGCTGTGCGGAACTGTAAGAAATTCGCAGCCAGGTCTTGGCCAAAAAACTCTAGCAGACCAGCCCTAATTTTGGCGACCAATAACTGGCTTTGAGCTATGTCCCGGCCCTCCCTGACAGCATCTATTAGCTGGACCTCTGCAGCCCTCAGCTCATCCATACGCCTAGTAGTTTGTTCTCGGGTTGTCCTCCGTCGAAAGGCCGAAAAGCTCTTTGTCTCCCCCCGAACAGCAACCTTAAGTGCATCCCAGACCGTGGTACCAGGGGCTGTCCCCCTATTGATATTTAAAAATTCTGAAAGCCAATTCGCCATGTGATCTAAGTAAGACTACTCCATTAAAAGTTTTCTTTCAAATGTCCAGATCCTTTGGACACTAGGATCATGAGGAAGGGGTCATTCAGCAATCAAGGGATTGTGGTTCGACAAAATTCTTGAGGGGGCTGAAATAGAAGAGAACCGACATAAAAAAACAGTCCAGCCGGACCATTTTATTATGAGGGGCAGATGGTTAAGGGCCTGCCATTATTTGTCAGCTCAGTGATTACCCATCTCCCTGCACTGTCTTGGCAAGTTTTTCTGCATGATCCAGTCCCCCGTCTCAATTAAATTGCAACCCTCTGATCATATATGTCTGGCGGGAGCATCCGATTAAGTCAAACCCTGGAATTCTCAGATAGTCCTGATTACTCCAGGAGACATCTGTTTCTTGCAAACAGAGTAGGTCTATTCGCAGAGCCTGAACAATTCTCGAGAACAGGGCCCTTTTCTTACCATCATTCAACCCACATATGTTCCAAGAGACTAGACAAATTTTAACCTGTGCCATCTCCTTTCAAAAGGGAGCCAAGCCCAGCAAGCACATACAGACCAAATGTAATCCACCCTTCTAACCATGAACATGCCCTAATAATGCAGATACCAACAAAAGTGCCATGATTATGATTTACATTCAAGCATTTTTTTATTTTTGACCCCAAACCCCAACCCCCCACCCACTCCCCCAACACCCTCCCCAGCCCTTGCCCACCCTGACCCCACCCACCTGAAGCCCCCCTACCCCACCACCACACATATAAGGCAACAGGGCCTAGGTCCTTGTGAGGGGAGGGCTGATTTAGTGCGGTTTCCCCCGGTAATATTGGCAAGCTATTAAAGACAATGGGAGATACGGCTGTGGGGAGAGAAGAGGGAAAAAAAAGAAAAATGAAAAAATACAGTATCCAGACTCTTCCCCACCACACGGTCAATACCCCCTAGGTTCCTGAAGAACGAAGGACATGAAACAGCATAGCATTACCACCTAAAGTGAGTTCAAAAACTCCTTTGCCTGAACTTCAGAGACAAAGTATCTGGTCTGGCCCTGATAAATAATTTTCAGTTTGGAAGGAAAAGGCTGAAAAACTTGAGCTCCTTTTGACTGAAAAGGTGTTATTAACTGACGGAGCTGCCACCTCCGCTCGACAGTAGCTGGGCAAAAATCAGGCCTAACAAAGAACTCGCACCCCTTGCCAGCCCGCCTCCTATCCGGCCTTGCCAAATCATAGATCTTTTCCCTGGCTAGAAAATTACTTTAACATATTAGAATAGCACAAGGCTTGTCCTCAGTTTGGCCAGTCCGTTTCTTATGCTTAAATGGAAAACGATGAGCCCGCTGGATCTCGAGTTGCCAGTCCCATTGTTTGACCTCAGGGAATGCTTCAGTAAACAGTTTGACTACAAACTGCCTAGTGTCCGACACTTCAATCCCTTCCGGAACTCTCAAGACTCTCTGGTTGTTTCTCCTTGCTCTATTTTCAAGATCTGCGAGTTTCCACACAATGTCATCTCTTTGAGTCTTGATAAGGTCTTTGATGCCTTTCTGGGTGACCATGTCATCTTCTAGGGTGGAAATCCTCTCTTCCGCCTCCACAATTCTGGAGGCAATATCCGAACATGTTTTTGCTATTCTACGGATAGAGTTTTGCACCCTACCGCATGCACCCTGAGTACGAACACTTTCTTGCCAGGTCTCTTCATGGTGGGCCATGATGGTCTGGTAAATTACCGCTAGTGTCATCTCGCCTGGAGGTGGATGGGAGAAATTGGCCCCATTCTCACTCCCTGCATCAGTGGTATTACCCTACAGACAAAACTGTATAGAAAATGAATAGTCCCAGGCTAGTGAACCTGTATTAGGGCAGGATGCTGAAAGCCCCTGATCTCTAGCTGCTTTTCGAACTGTGCGATGCCCAGAGGATGAATTCAATGCTTCACTGGTTCACCAGTCACCCAGCTCCCTATTGTCATCTGTCCAATCTTTATCCTCCCCGACAACTTCCTCGGATGGCCCAGTATGGTCGGATAAAGAATCAAATTTATCACCACCTTCTGTGTCCCCGTTTAAATTTGACAAAGCTTTCTGCGAGGTCGCTTGGGATGTGTCGCCTAGAATAGTCTTATTTTGCTGTGGCAGCTCTGCAACCCTTGGTCAAGGGGGATACCTGTAGTTCCTATAGACAGCACTGATACTATAGCTCCCAGAGTTCCACTGGATGGTGCCAAATGGTCTGCACTGTTAGTGGGAGCCCAGGATTCAGCATCAGTGCTCTTCCCTCCTACCTCCAGCTCCCCGGCCTTACTTGTAAAATCCCTTTTTTGCCAACTGATACCAATGAGCCCAGAGGAGACAAAGACAGAGCAGCATCCATTTTACCTGAACTTGAAACTACCAAAGGTTTTGGGAATGCAATTGCAGGTTGGCCTTGTTTATTCTTGATTGGATTCTGCGGCGTCTTAATCTTGTTTGCCTGCGTTTTAAACATTGCCGGGACGGTCTGTTTGGATTTTACCGTCGCTGGAGCCAGCGCTTCCACAGGAGCCTGCCGGCTGCCCACCACATACCCGCAAGTTCCTGCTCCCGATATTGGCTCTGCAAGGGACTGTTCCCCCTCACTGGCTAACCTCGAGGAGCCACCCCCCTAGGCTGACGAGATGCGTCCTGCGATGCCGGGGACAGGATTCTTCCCCTGAGCCTTAGGCGGCATACCTTCACACGGAAAGCCGGGGAGCTGAAACGCAAAGCCGCAGCCGGAGCAGCAAGCGGAGGAGCCAGTCCGCAGAGAGAGAATCCAGCAGGTCAGTTGATTCCGAGAAACCAGGGATCGCCAGAGCATAGCATTGATTTTATTCTTTTTTTTAAAAATATAAAGTTGCTGAAGAATATAAATTCTAATTACTAAAGTCCAGCTTCATTTCAATCTTCGGGGACCATAGTACGTCGTAGGACGGCGAGTTAACCGGGAGAGAGCATTTCAACCAGCTCGCCCGGCCGAGTGACTGGCCGCCATCTTGCATCTAATGGTCCTCCTAAGACGAACACATCAAATCAGGAATTCCCCCACTTCTCAGGTTTGTGCTGACAAATGAAACATACTTGTCTGTACCATACACTATCACTAGATATAGGAGTAGTAGAAAGCTCTGAATAGTTGGAATTGAGGCAGTAATATATTATTATGATACTTTATGTAAAATAACTTCAAGTTAGAACTTCATGTACAACTGGTTTAAAGAATTGCTTCTGCATTTGGTGGTCTCCAAGCTCAATGATTCTAGACTTTATGAAAAGATGGCTAATAAGTCATTCACATATGGGTGTCCCTAAGACCAGACAGTGGTGATCATGAGAAAGGTAAAGTGCTCGTTCACCCAAGGGTATCTTGGCGCTGAATAACAGATGTTTATTGTTACCCAACTCAATGGTACTCATTTTATCGGCCACAGATGGATGGAAGGCTGAGTGGACCTGCCGGGATATGAACCTTTGACCATGAGGGCGAACACAGACCCCTACAGTTTATGCATTAGTCACTAAGCAACCAGACCCGGCTAATCCAGTCCCCATCAGTTCAACCATTTTGGATGGGGGAACAAAGAAGTCTAAAAGATATTTTCAAAAGGACCTGACAAATATTAGCAAGGTTGAATGTCCATGACAAATAAGTAAGAAAGGAGGATGATCCTCAGGGAGGAAAGGAACTATTTGATGTTGCCCACCACATGAGGCTGTGCTGGCATTGTTAACATTGAGCATTACCCACTTCTAGATTTCCCAACCCTAAGTTTATAAGTCGAATTTACACTTGCATACAGGTTTTTTGTTGTCTTTGCACTCATAAAAAATGTCACCGACATTGAAAGCAGGAAGGGATCCGAGAGGAGTACTGAATACCCCCAAAGACAGAAGCTTGTGAGTGTTCTGGTGATTTACTCACTGGTAAACCTCTGTGTGAATAAATAATTTTGTGAGTGGATAAATGACTTTGTGAATTGCAGAGTTGTTTTACACTCATAGAAGAAAAAAACATGTATTTTTCCGGTGCAGAAGTAAAAAAAAAAAATTTAGGAAGTACATTTTCACGTGCTCTTTTTGCCTGCAAATTTGGATGCATATTTTTGCTTCAGATAATGGAATTCCCTATTCGTCTCCAGGATTATACCTGTAATGCTGTGACTTTTCCTGGTTTCGAAGCATAATACAGGATTTCAAAAAGTACAAATTTGCACCTATACACGTAGTAACCTATTGGAACAAAATTGAAATCCCTGGTTGTGATTCGGGCACAGACTATGGGCCCATTTCACATACAGCATTTTGTAGAAGGTAAAGTAGCACTTCAGTAGCACTGCTTACCTATTACAAAATGCAACTCATAAACGTATGGGTGGAGATTTCCACCCCACTCTCCTATCTTGTCTACTCAGCTATTTCCACCAGGGTGGCAAAGACCGCCGTACAATTAAGTGTACATTTTTGTAGTAAATGTAGGGAGGACCGGGATAGTGGTGGGAAATAATAAACTGAAAAATGAGTGGGATTAAAGGAAAATGAACGACTTGCTAATATAAAACTCAGACCCACAAAAAAGAAAGACCAGTTGAGCACCCAGAATACGTTTCTAAAATGATTACACCCCAGTAGTGTCAACACTTGCTTAAATGTACTCCAGCCTGGCCTTGGAGCCACACATGGCAAACCATTGGTACTGTAAAACACGCCCATAGAAAACATTGGGGGCAGGGAATTAAACTAAACTAGCATTCCAAAAGAATTATGATATCAGTAAACTAAATATTATCATGAAAATATATATTCTCTACATTGCACAAGGAAAATATTTTGCCAAGAAAAAAAAAAATATATATATATATATATATATATATAATCTGAAAAACAGTATTTAAATGTATTACATACATTTAATTGTAGGAGTTATTGTGCTGTAACATTTTATTGTAGTAGTTCTAGGTTACAATTAATTACTTTAAAGTATTTGACATTTATATTTTATTAACATACATTTGAATATATTTTACAAAAAAATATTATTTAGTAAACTCCACTTTACTATGCCATGGGGAGATCTCCACCTCGTGGTGGCGATTTCCATCTACAGGTAAAAAACAACTTTAATTAGCGTTATGCTCATAAATTCATCCATACATGGCTCCAACCCTCATTTGAGGGAATAGAGACATTTACGTGTTCACAAATATGTGAATCTGCACTCTGAAATTGTTAATAGCAAAGTAGATCTGATTATGATCAGATCTACCCACTTAAATATAACCTTGTGAATCAGGCCTTTTATTTTCATAGAACACAATTAAAGTTAGGAAGCGAAAACAATTACAGAATTTGCATGTATAAAAAGAACACAATTTATTGGTTACACAATGATTAAAAAAGTAGACGGTTTAACCTCATGCGCGCTGGCCGTTTTCCCGCTGTGCGCTGAGTTTAAAAAAACCCACGTTACATGACGAGCTCAGCTCGTCATGAGCGTACGACAGGCGTAACTCATGACGAGCTGAGCTCGTCATGAGTGTCGAAGGGGTTAAAGACCACTTAACACAGGTTTAAAAGAAATAACAATAAAATACCTGTCATTCAATATTGACCAGCAAGATTGATACATAAAGACAGAAAACAGTAAGACATTGAACTTGTGCAATACTAAGTGTATATTCCAACTCAATTTCTGACACCAATGTTATGCACACTACGGTACAGTGTATCAACAGGGATATCCGAGTCGTGAATTATACTGTAGAATGCGTCGACGCGTTTTGGTGGCTTCCCAAAATTCTATCCATCTTTATCAAGACTACAAATGATATCTGTCGTAGTACGGGGGTCAGTACAATCTCCCCAGCACAGTGGTAACTTTCGGTGAACTGTCCAATCTCATCGAATTGGGTGTGGATGGTGATATTTGTGATAGGGTTATTCTTCCTCTAAAGCCAAAGGTGCTGTTACGTTTCACTCCTGTTACCGCTTCATCTTATTTGCGGGGCCCAGCTGGATTACCTAGCGCAATCTAGCTGTGCTTCAACACCTGTGTTACAGCCGAGCAGGTTGTTTGTGTAAGGAAAGTGAAGTGCTAAGTGAAGTGAAGTTATGTGTTAAAAAATGTCTCTAGGAATGACCCTTATAAAAGTTTTAATGAAAGGGCCCTAGGACATGGATAAAAATATTCATGGGATCCACTAGATGTTTTTGAATGTACCTCAGTATCCCTGTAAATTTTTTAGGTCTAATAGTTTCAGCCTTTGGGTTGGATCATAAGGCTTTCTTCAGGACCAGAAAAACGTGTGTGCCCAAAAACGGGGTCACAGTGGTGGTCACAAGATCAACACAATCAGTGTCAACAGATGATGCGTTTTCCGTTAGTAGCGGATCCAGCTATGAAAGCTATGGTTTGCACAGCGGAAACTACAAGAACAGACAAAGATGTAGAGGCAGAGGACATAACAACTACTGCAACAACCATGGCCCAACATATATCAAGGAGGACAGATGAATTACCAAGGACCCTTTCCACCTGGGCCACACCCCATGGGCCCACCAATGATGTATGGTTGGAACCCACCATTCACACAGTCACCTCCACAATTCGGAAACGTGGACCAACGGTTCCTTTTTTAGGATCTGACCGGAAAGGACGAGGACGACAACCAAGGAGGGGACAAGTACATTGGGAAGACAATATGAACCCAAGCAACAACACACGCAGTAAGACAAAGGAACCACAACCAGGAACGAGCGCAAGCAAACATTAATCACAAACCTATCGGATCACATCCTCACGGATATAGAGGAGGAAGTACTGAATAAAGGTTTGGGCTTTTCACCTACTGCTAACCTTGACAAATTTAAACTCCATTGTGAGCTTCCTGAATTCTTTCAGAAGTTAAGATTGAAGGCCTTTTTGAGAATTAAGTGCCCACTGACACACAAAATGAGGATAAAGATGACACCACTCTAGAAACTAAAATCCAGTTTCATTCCACCTCCACACACAACACCTGTAGAACTCATTGCCTTTGAACAGGCCATCTACAAAGAGGAAGAAAACACCAGAGCGGAACAAGTCTTCAAAAACATCAGTGCCAAACATTATGCCGCCATTAAAAGTCTAAAAAACATTGGGGCTATCATTATAAAACCGGCGGACAAAGGAGGAGGAATAGTCATACAAAATCGAATAGCATACCATACCGAATGCCTACGCCTCCTGGATAAACCAAAAAACTACAAGAAACTGGAACAAGATTCGAGCAACTCCCTCAAAACCAAGATACAAATACTGGTACATGAAGCAGAAGCAAATGGATTCGTCAGTAAACAAAAAGCTCCTTTCTTGACTTCAGGTGGCACCAATACCCCTTACTTTTACACAATCCCAAAGATTCATAAAAACAAGACTCCCCCTCCCGGCAGACCTATCGTGTCTGGAATAAATTCACTTCTTGAACCACTGTCTCGCTTTTGCGACTTCTACTTACAACCAGTCGTACAAGCAACCCCTGCCTATCTGAAGGATACAAAAGACCTACAAAGTCACATAAACAACCTTGAATTCGACCCTGCAATTTCCATCCTAGTGAGTATGGATATTGAAAGCTTATACACCAGCTTACCTCAAGATGATACTCTAGAGGTTATCCGTACATCCCTTGACAACACCGAATGGAACTACAGAACACCCAAGTCCTTCATCCTAGAATGCGCCAAACTGGCTCTTAAAGACAACTTTTTTTAATACGAAGGGACCCTCTTTTTACAACAAAATGGTACATCGATGGGCAGCACTTTCGCGCCGAGCGTGGCAGGTCTGTATGTGTCAAATTTTGTAGAACTACACATCCTAAACCCACAGTCTCCATTTAGTAAGGATATCCCATTCTACAGAAGGTACATAGACAATGTCTTTCTAATTTGACCAAACAGTGAATTCAGATTATCGGATTTTCTCAATTGGATGAACACCCTGCATCCAAACTTAGAGTTCACACATGCCACAAGTCGTGAAAACATCACTTTCTTGGATCTGGAAATAGAGGCACACAATGGTGTCCTCACGACAAAAACCCACTTCAACCCCACCGCGCTAATCCTTCTCCCTGGTTTCTTTAAAAATAGGCGTGCCCAATTAGCTTAGCCAATTAAGACCAGGCTTATAAAAACCCATAGGAAACAAAGTAACAAACTGTTACAGACTGGCACTGAACAGGAACTATTAGGAGGCCATTGTCGCCCCTTGAAGGTATGCAAGCTTTAAATGTTATCAAGCCTAGTTAGTAGTAAGCCTCTCTATTAGGAGAAACTAATCGCTAATACATACCGCGCTTTACCCTATACAGATATGCGCTGAATCTGCCATTACTGTGGCTAACACGATCCATATTGGAACAGCTCTTCGTCATACCAGCAAAATATACAAGATTCGAAGGTCCATCTGGCCTAATCTCTTCATGGTTCCGAAGTTTTGGGAGCTAAGTCATAGGGGCAAAAAAATTGGCGGCCCTGTCTCTCTTGCTTTACTCGGGTGTTGTTTGTTGATTTAAATACCTATACAATATTTGGGTCTTTTCCATATCATCATATAACCTGATACGCTTAACGTAGTTCCCAGTGTTGACCGATATCTAACTCCTTCGATGGTCGCCCTAACACAAAGCCTGATTTAACTGCATTGTAGTTCTTATTTCTGAAACTAAAACCTGCAGTGCTCCAGTAGAAAACATCCATAAAGAAATGTCGGCGCTGGCTTACACATAACCGGCTCCTGCTTTTAGTCTCAGAACATTCTTTGTTACCAAGGGCCAGATGTAGGTAAATCACATTTACCGATTTTGAAATACCGAATTTTACCGATTCAGTATTTCAAAATCGGTAAATGGGATGTAGGTTCCAACAGCTGGATTTTTTACTGATACCTTAAAACTCGGTATTTACCGATTCGGTAAATACCAAATCGGTATTTGCTATTGAATCCTATGGCCCTTGAAGCCCATAGGATTCAATGCAAATACCAATTCGGTATTTACCGAATCGGTAAATACCGAGTTTGTCAAGGGTGCAGGGGGTGTCACTTTGACACCCTCTAGCACCCCCAAAACGGGCATGTGTGCAATGTGGTACACAGACATGCCCTAAGTGCACGTCTGTCTGTCACATGGCACATGTGTACATGCACAGATGTGCATGTACACAGGAATCGGTATTTTACCATGGATTTGTATTCCATGGTAAAATACCGATTCTGAAAGCCATGTGCCAATGGAAAATTGGCTACCCACATTCCAATTTAGCATTTTCGGTAATTTTACAGAATCGGTAAACATTACCGATTCGGTAAATTTACTGATTCGGTAATAATACCGATTCGGTAAAATTACCGAATATGTGCACCTACATCTCCATAGCCCTTTACCGATCGGAAACGGTCGAAAATCGGTATTTTCGGCCGATTCCGATCGGTAAAGGGCTACCTACATCTGGCCCTAGGTCTCTTAATGTCAAGCAACCAGAGTGCCCCCCCCCTCAGCCCCCCCCCCCCACACACACACACACACGCACAGTGAATTGTGTGGCGCACCTGCTGACTGAACTGCATAGTCGCCAATAGACAAACATTAAGCACACTTGCTGTACGTTTGCCATCTTTCACGGTAGGGTGCTGTCTGATCAGTTGAAACTTGCTTCGACCGCAAACATCGGCCGGTGTCTTTCGACGACTTGATCACGGGTGCGGAAAAAGCCTCAGGAATTGTGCTTTCAGTCAAAATATGCAAAAATACCAGCCTCGCTTAGAAATATTTGACGTGGGCAGGCGGCTGGTTTAGCGGTTGCAAGCCTATACCGTTTTATTGGAGAACATTTTAATTTCCTAATTTATTAACCATGTAAATTAGCATTCGAAATGCAACATGAAATCTGAGCGAGGAGCGTTTTTGGCTCATCAGTTTTTACCTAATCTTCACTTGCCCACCCTGCACCAGTCTGTTATTCCACTGCCAATTTGCCAGCTGTAATTAGAACACGCTTCAGTCATGATGCGCTTCAGATAGCGTGTCTTACTCAACTAGCTAGCAAGCTTTTAACATTTTTTTACAATTTGGAATGCTAATGTGGTTATTTCGAAAATAGCCGCAGGGGAATTTTGGAAACATTGAAGCAATTACCAAGTAATGACCTGCCACTTAACCTTAGACACACAGTTAATTAATTGGACACTCGATTTCATGAGGCAGGGCTGGGCTGGCCATATGGGAACACCTGATAGGCTCAGGCATTTAAGGGTGGACTGAAGAGGGAACCACCAGCTATTCAGCCTGCCAACCAGCATGAACGGGGCACACGCTATTTTCTGGTAGACATGTATATAATTGTCACCACTGAAATCATCCTGAACGTGGCTGGACTCACTCAGCAGTGGCATAGCACAAAATAATGCTCCCATTGCTTTTAAGTGGGATGAAAAATGGGGGGGGGGGGTCCCTCAAAGGGGCGTGGCCAATGTAATTAAGGGCGTGGCTTAAAACACGTAAGCTCAAAATCTGTGCTTAGTATAGTGTGCGGCCCGACTTCTATTTTGCTGTTTCTGTCATTGAATCCAGATATATGAAACAACATGTAACATCATACATACAACAAGTCAGGACTATTGGCTTTGTCAATGGTTTTTAGCTGCATAGGATAAATAAGCAGCAACTATGGCTTGTCAAAAATATTTTAAAAGCTTCCACTTAAAGCCCTGGTGACACCACAACACTGTTGCTGTTCCCGAGGTTCAAAAAGAGAAGGGAAATCCAGAGAGAAAATGACTCTCTTTAAAGGATTTCTTTCCCTACATCACTCACCTGGCATGACGTCATGCCGTAACTTCTCCATAAGTGAGAAGTGAGCAGTGTGAGCACGCGCACATGGGTGTGCCTGCTGTCACTGTAGTCTGGAAAAAAATGGACCGCCTGTGCCAGGGCACAAAACAGAGCCCAATAGTGACCTGTTTCGAGGCCCCCTTTAAAAAACTCAGGTGCTCAGAACCTGCAGGACCCGGCCCACTTAAAACCCTGATGCTTCCCCAGCCCCCACAGAATGTAATGAGGGTTCTTGAAACTCCCATATCTCACAGATATGCATTGGCCATGGAATGAATGAGAGCCTCTGAAGGGCTTAGGGGTTCCCTTGCACCGCAGTGGTGGCAGGTGCCTGCATTATGCACCTGTCACTCAGTATGGTAGGGGGCTGCTTTTCACTCTCTGTACATCACTGCACACATGGGAACACTTGAGGTATGGGGCTCCTGAACCCTTCTCTGGCTCTACTTGGACACAGAGCACTTTTCTTCCCTGACAGAATCAGGCACAATGATTTTCTTTACAAGATCTGTGGGCAGTATCAGAAGATTGTGTCAAAGGTAGATCTCACAAACTCAGACCAGAGCTATGGGTTGAGTCCCACAAAGAGTGCTATCTGCAGCTCATGTGCAACCTCTGCAAATGTGTAAATGCACGGCAGACAGTACAGCATGAAAACAGGGGGGGTGTCCACACGCTTTGCCATGTAAGGGCCCTCAAGGGTCTTTGGATCAGTTGCACAGAATCCCACAGGGGAAAGAACCACAGTCCACTGTTTCGGTCTTGTACTATCAGTAGTGCACTTGAAAAGCGTGCGCTCAAAAACCCATCTCAGCATAAGGCCCCTGAAAAAGAAGTGCAGTTGTTGGCGGACACGTAGACTGCTGAGCCATTATGCCACAGGTTGGAATCCTTCCAGGTCAGGTTCAGAATTTCATAAATATGGGCTCCATACAATTAGTACAATTAAGAAGGCTAGTAAAACACATTACTAACATGTAAAGAGACACTTTAGTTTGTTGGCTGGTATAATATTATATTATGATAATGATTTTCACTGCCCAGGCAGGGTTTTTTGATAGTACAGTTCGCTCTCCTTAAGAGCAGAGACTCCGTAGTCGTAAAGATACTACTAGTAAAATACCATTGTGAATAGCAAACCGCCATAAACTTACACAAAAGAGTAAATCTACCTTTGTGAATCAGCCTCACAGTGTGTATTGATTAGAGGCACTGAATGAGTAAGTAATTGAGTGCATGGATAAAAGAGTGAGCTTATGGATGGCTGGTTGCATGGTGAGTGAGTGCACAGTGGATTGCTACGTGAATGGTTTAACACATGAATGGAGGAGGGGCATGACAACAGTGTATGTGGGGCAAGAGCAGAGCATAGAAGCCAAGAGTAGTGTGTCAGGGTATATGCAGTGGAAGGTCTCGGGAAGAATGATGTGGTTAGAGAAGGGATGTATGACGTTACAACGCATGCTTTTACCACACATGCCTTTACAACGCAGTTTTTACAATGCATGCCTTTACAACGCATAGTGCTTTGGGGCGCTGGATAGTGAATAGGTTCATTTACTATTCCACTCCAGTCCCCGTGGATAGTAGGGAAGGTGTTGGATAGTAAATTAAACCTATTCCCTATCCTAGAGCGCCCCCCAGCGCAATGCGTTGTAATGGTTTGCGTTGTAAAAGTTACGTCGTAAAGGCACTGCATGGTAAAAGTTGCCTTGTAAAGGATGTTTCCCTTACAGAAGACAATGCAGTGGAGGCTTCAGTGTGCACAGGACAGAACCAGAATCAGAATTAACTTTATTCGGATGTCGGAGGCACTCATAAAAGTACATGTAAAAGAATATAACAGACATATTGATACAAATGATATATGCATACAATAATAAACAAACATCAAAACAAACAGCATTAAATATAAGAACAGAGTTTCAACAATGAACTGCTCATTTAAGAAAGGACCCCTACAAAAACAAACCTCCTCACGATTTAATAATTGTAAACACCGTCGAGCTACTCTGCAATGTGAAAATTTACATTTTCCTAAACACGGTATTAAAATTGTTTGGTAAAAATGATAAAAAAATTGCAGAAAAAGATAATATTAGAAGAGACTGACCAGACACAGCATCACATGGACAAGTATGTACAGAGGAGCTGTTGTAGGGGCCCAATGGTAGGTAGAGCTGAGGTCTAACAGTTCCTGCTCTGAATTGAAGTAACAGGGCCCTCTCCCTTTGGCTGGGAACCACAGACAAATAAGGCTCTAGGACAATGCTGGTTTTTATGTAATCATGGGACCTCTACAGTGGTTTTCCCTAACTAGTTGTCTTCACTTAGAAGGCAAATAATGCCTAATCAATTTTGTATCCTTAACACAGGCTTAGGTTGGATTATCACATGAAGAAGACCACCCCAACCCTCCAAGGCTTTGAACATAAGCAAGCAGGGTATATTAAGCCCACTTCAGAGTTACACCAGATTGATAATCACAGGAAAATTGGGCCCAGCTTTTCATGATCTTCTATATAAGGGAGCCATAGTTCTTCATCTCTCATATGAGGCAATTTAGAGGGAGGGACTGAAAGGATGCGTTTGCCGAAACGATTCGCCTTAACCCGATAGGCTGAACAGTTGGTGAAACCTCATACCCCACACCATATAAAGCAGTTGGGCACACTGGCTCTTGAAATTGTATAAGAATGGGTATAACTGACCTGTCACCTGGTTGTCGTGGTAGATTAAAAAGTGCACATGCAGACTGCTTGAGCTTTGTGCGGCGGTTTGAAATGTTAGTGGCCCAAGTTCTAGAGGAATCAAAGAAGAACCCAATATAAGGAAAGCCTTTGACCATATCTCATCTGTTGTTACTAGCTGTAAGGGTAGCCACACTCAGCCATTTTAGGCCACCGGCCATTATATGGGATTTGGTGAAGTTTCTCAGATCAAGATCAGTCATAAGACGAGTGAAGGAGCAACACAAGGCAACACAAGTCCTTTGGAGTGCGGGCCATTAACACTGCATCATTTGTGTATAGGAGGGTGGATTAAGGACACTACGAATCATAAGAACATCAAAGCTGTCACGGGCTAAAAACGAGTTCAACTTTATTAATATATAGGATAAAAAGAAGGGTGCGAGAATGCATCCCTGGTTCTCACCTACAATAAATTAAAAGGGCCAGATAAAGGCATGCTTGACTCATATCCATGGCTACTGGAATTATGTGGCAGGGAGTACCACATTATGCACGAGGGCCGACTAAATTATTCAGCAAACAAATGCAAATTATGCGGCATAATGCTGTACATTGCTTTGTAGTATTGTTTTATTATTATGTCATTTGCACATATGGTAATCATGTCTGGGCAAAGATTTCACCTCATTAGCGTTAGTTTATCAACTAACTAGAAATAAGCAATGATGTTAACCTTTGTGATGGGCCTTCCCATGTGCATAAACACGTTGTCAAGTTTTTAATAACTTTTGATTGTTGCTGGCTAAAAAATTGCTTTTGTTAAAATTTGCAGATTATGCAGCAAATGATGGATTATAAGGCAAAGCAGAAAAGCCATAATTATGCGAGAAAAGCGGTGGCATCAGAACCGCATAAGGCCCTGCCTTTATCTTACCCTAGCTGAGAGAGTCTTGTGATTTACAATTAAGAAGTGCACCAGAGTCACATCTAGTCCCTGCTTGAGCAATATTACCTACAATTTTGTATGATTTATGTTGTAAAAGGCTGAGGACATGTCAGTTAATGCTAGGTACAGTGTGTCGTACTGGGCTATAGGGTATTTACCTATTATAAGATTAAGATTTAGGCACTGCTCCACTGTACCCTGATTCTTTTTAAAGCCATACTGACAGGGATTTAAGATATTGTTATTCTTGGATCTGCATAATATTTTGACTGAGGTATCAATGAGAGAGATGGATCGGTAACATCTGAGCTCAGAGTCTGTTAACCTTCCTAAATATAGGGACAAGAAAACGAAGTGGACTGCGAATTAGGTAATTGCTTGGGGAAACACCTTTACAATGCAACTTTTACAACGCACTACCATTACAACAAAACTTTTACAACGCAACATCCATTACAACGCATGCCATTACAATGCAACCATTACAACGCATGACACTACAATGCATACCACTACAACGCATGTCATTACAACGCTGTCATTACAACGCATACCATTACAACGCATACCATTACAACGCATACCATTACAACGCATACCATTACAACGTATAGTACCCTTACACTATCCAACACTTACCCTACTGTTGCACCCCCTGGAGTTAGAATAGTAATTTTTACCCCTATACTATCCAACACTTACCCTTCTGTTGCACCCCCCTGGAGTTAGAATAGTAATTTTTACCCCTATACTATCCAACACTTACCCTACTGTTGCACCCCCCTGGAGTTAGAATAGTAATTTTTACCCCTATACTATCCAACACTTACCCTACTGTTGCACCCCCCTGGAGTTAGAATAGTAATTTTTACCCCTACACTATCCAATACTTACCATACAAGCAATGTAATGGTATGCGTTGTAATGGTATGCGTTGTAAAGGTAGTATGTGTTGTAATGGAATGCGTTGTAAAGGTAGTTTTTAAAAATTCGTTGTAATGGCATGCGTTGTAATGGATGTTGCGTTGTAAAAAATGTGTTGTAATGCTATGCGTTGTAAAAGTATGCAGCTCCCATATCAAGGCAAAGAAGTCAATCAATTAGGAGCAATTAGAGTGAGGGCAATTGATACCTGTAAAATGGATAAACCACTGTGCAGAGGTGATATGACTGCTCATCAATGACACCGAATTGTCACTCGACTTAATAAAGTTTACTGTAGACCAAAAAGCATTCGGATTTTTCCTGTTAGCAGCAAGTACCAGGTGCTCCCCAGTTCTAATTGTTTATTTCCGATTTCCTTCTTTTTTAATGCTGTTTTATAAAGCAATCAAGACATTGCCACATCATCGAGTTCTCTAAGTTTTGGACGTAAAGACTTTACGTACACGTCTGTTTGCGAAAGACCAGGCTGAATCAAAGCACTGAGGGGAAGCATTGTGTTTGCACACTGGCTTTGATAAATATAAATACATTTTAATGCAGTTACACACTTCCTCGAAAGCAGGCAGACTACAGGTACTATTGTACACTTCAGAGAGACAATTAGAAAATCATTTACATTATTTTTAATCAGAACATCAAGGAACTGGTTAGGGTTTGGCAGATACCAAAATAGCCCAAGACAATTCTTTTGTGGTTGGGGCTGAGCTAAGATCTTGATATGACAGCTATCACTGGACAACAGGAGTGTAAGCTAAGGGGCTGTGATCGCCATAACTCCATGGCTAGTGTCAAGAATTTACACCTGCATGAGATATCTCATTAGGCATCAGTATAAAAAGGTATAATATATGACTGAAGCACAACCCCTCCTGTGTAAAGATGGTCTCCTGCTAGCCCTAATATTTTCAATCTTAAGCATATTGGTTAAATGATGTGCTGTAATATAGCTGCCCAGTTTAATGCCCGTACAATCACCTAAATTATCACTTGAGCACGAAGTCAGATAGCACCGATCAATAGTATTTAATGAAAATTTGGAATTGAATTCCCTGCAGAGAATTACATTACACTCCTGCATGAGAGGCCTATGCTTCTGTTTTAAATCTGCAACGAAGCAAAATAGAGAGGAAACATTTGTAATAATAGAATTCACGAAATCTTTATTGTGCAAATTGAATAGAAAAAGATGAAAATTGTACATTCCCTTTACAAATACAATCTGGACCTCAGTACTCTGTTTCCACAGCCTTTACTCCTGATTTCGGAGCCTATTTGAACCAAATTCACAATGGCCCATTAACACACCGAGAGATAGAGGGGCTGGAGGGGATGAAGCAGCAAGCATAGCCATCACAAGCTAATATGGCAATAGCCCATCTTTCCTGAAGGAAAATGATGTCATACCTATTAATAAGAGATAACTAGTTGGGTAAAGACAGCTTCGATCTGATTACAGAAATAGTCCAGCTAAAAACGTTAATGGGGACAAGACATTATCAGTAGAAAGAGCCACCGCTGTACTGCAGGATTAACCTCATTGCTGCGGCGCGAATTCCGCCGCAGTGCTGAAGATTCCAATCGCGGGCGTGGTCATGACGGCTCCCGGGCGTCATCAGCACACGCCCACCGTGACTCATGGGAGGAGCCGTCCATGCTCCATGCTCACGTTCCATGCTCATGACGGGAGCCGTCATGAGCATGGAAGAGGTTAAGGCCTGTTTTGTGTTTCACCTCCAGTTGTGTCATCTAGAATGGGTTGCATAAGTCAGCCATTAACCATTGCATTTGATCCTTCTTTACATCTATTGCTTAACTGAATGTTTCCTGTGGATTGTGGCCGATATATTGTGGGGGGTTGAGACGGTTACCCTATGTAATGTGCTGTTCGTTTTGGGCTAAGGTGGAGGTTTATAAAATAGCCCAAAGATAGGAGAGTAATACCTCCCTGCTGAGCATCAGAACATTAGGAGAAAGCTAATAAATTCCTCATATATTGACAGCAATGCAGCAATCTCCAAGCAGATTTTTGCTAAAAGGGCTCAGACAACCCACCCTTCTGGGCACAATAATCTTGTTGCCATCGATAACAGTAAACCCTCTGTTCCAGGAGAGTGAAAAATTACTTTACTTTAATTGTCCCCCACTTCTCCATGGTCAAATCTGAGTGTGGGAATGCCTACCAGCATGAGTACATAAGTGCATGCAGAAACGAGCATATTTAAGATAGTCTTATTATAGGGCATCTCTTGAGCAAGCCCATCAGCTTGATCCTATTTAATTCTATTTTAATGGCCGAATTACATTATCCTGCAAGCTTATGCAGAAGTTGACTTCAGAATATACACAATAAAATGATAAGCAGGCGTTTGCATGTATTATTTTGGTGCATATTGTTTGTGATTTTTTTTTTATTCAGAAGCCTGGTCTCTTAGGGCAGCTGCTCTTCGACTTTTGACCCGAGCTCCACTTACTGCCCCAGCCAATGAGTGCTGCAGAGGAGCTGTGAGATGGCCACACCCATCTCCAGGAGCAGATTGGTGCATATTGCAGCCAGCGCTCTTATCACTTTGCAGCAGTGATGTTTATTTCAGCATTCTCCTCAGCACAGTGGTGGCCAGTTGATAAGACCTGCACTACAAGTGGCCTCTGGGGAAGTAAAGTATGGGTCCAATCTTGGTGTTTTTAAGGCACAGCTAATTGAGCTTTGTGGTAGAACAAATGCAAAAGACACTGCAAGCATAAATTAGAATAAAGGCCTTCATTGCACTGTGTGTGTGTATATATATATATATAATTTATGCGTCACTCTATGCCTGAAAGGGAATTGTTTTGACTTATACTGTATGCTCCCTTTTGTCTGGACAAAGCGATACCTCTCTGAAGAGCTCTAATGAAAGCAAGACACGTATCAGGGATTGTTTTTATTCATTTCAGGTTGACTTGGATGTTTTTTACCAATCCAAAGCTGTAATACTGTGCCTGGAGTGGTAAACAGCATTACCCATTTTACTGCTCGGCAAGTATAGCACTGTGCTAATCCTATGCTTAAAACCTTTGCTGTAGAAATAGTAAAAGACTTTGTCCCTTTCTATCTAGGCATGGATTTCACTGTGCTAATCCTACGCTTAAAGACTTAGATAGAAAGGCAGACATTTGAGGTGAGCAAATTTAGAGTGTCACTGGTGTTGAGCGTGCTCTATACTGGAGCTGCTTTCCTCCTAAACTTGAGAACTACCCAGAGTTCTCTGCTTCTTTTTTTGCATAATTTATGCGTCACTCTATGCCTGAAAGGGAATTGTGTATACAATATATATATATATATATATATATATATATATATATATATATATATATATATATATATATATATATATATATATATATATATATATATATATATATATATATATATATATCTCCCCTCCCAGGTTCTAATATTTTCCAAAGAACCACTCGGACACCTCAAGTGCTTCAGCTTAGTTTATTTTAGCAACGGGAAAAACAACGCGTTTCGGGGATGAACCCTTGATCACGCTCGTAGTTACAAAGTGCCACCATGTTTAAATACATTAGAAAAACACAACACCTCACGTGATTTTAGCCATCAACTGTGGCGGCCATCTTATAACATGCAATTTCCGCATGCTATCACGTTTTAGGACCTGTCCTGATAGGTGACATCAGTTTATAATATTGTCTGTGTGTTGCATCCGATAGGTAATAAAATACTGCAAGGTAAAGCGATTTAATTCCCGCTGCCTTTGGATTTGACACTGTTGTCTCTCAGAGTCTCGCCCCAGTGGGCTGGCAGAAAGATGGAGTCTCGCCCCAGTGGGCTATTACCAGTTCATATGTCACCTACTTCAAACATATTGTTTACGTGTTCATGGAGCTTTGGCCTTGATCTTCTAACCATCAGTTGTCCTTATAAGTGATAGTGCCCATAATCAATCTGAAATTAAAAACATGACATAAATCCTTTGTAGCAAACTATATTCAGACAATAAAACATATCGGTCATTCATGTAAATGAATTGCCAGCTCTTCACTGATATTCAGCCCATTAGGGGCAAGGCTTTCGAGCTCAACAATGTATCTCGATTCCAATTTGCGCAGTGACAATTCTCGATTCCCCCCTCTCACACCAAGATCGACACTGTCAATCACCACCAGTCGCACCTGGTTCTCGTCACTGTAATGAAATTCAGCAAAGTGACGAGAAACAGGGTACTGTTTGGTCTTGTTTTTGATAGCTCTTAAGTGCTCCAGCACACGCTTTTTTGCCTCATGTTTTGTGCTGCCTATATACCATTTCTGACAAGGACAAATGAGTACATATATACAGTGTGTAGTAGTACAAGTCAGATTCTTTTTTATCACAAATTCTCTATTGTGATTGGGTATAGGCAGAGTCTGGCAGTCTGTGCTGTTCTTGCAGGCTTTACATTTTTTACAACAGCGAAAACCAGCCGGTCTTCTAGTATTGGACACATCCCTTGATCTTACATGGTTGTGACTTAGTTCATCTCTTAAACTCTTACTTTTTTTTAAAGTGATCTGAGGATTACTGCTCAAGTTGGCACTTAAGTGAGTGTCAGTTAACAACACATGCCAGTGTTTTTTTAAAATGTGTCTTACAGTATTAGCCTGCCCTGAAAAAGTGGTGATGAATCTCAGTGTCCTCATCTTTATTTTCTTGCACTTTAGGATACAGTAAGTACTGCCAGTGAATGCATCATCAAAGTGAATCAACAAGTTTGGCACAACACTGACAGCAGTAGCACAGCAGCGCCACGCTCTCTGTGTGTGCCAGAGTCATCAGTCAGTGCGCAGCGACACGCACGAGTCACGACTTTTAAAAAAATTAAATTCTAAGGCAGGAGGACAGGTGCACTTAATGCCGTGTGATAGACCCGGCCCCCATAATTAAGTGCCGGTGCTGAGCACCGGCAGGCTCCGGCTCAAATTAAGCCCTGGAAGTAGGTGACATATGAACTGGTAATAGCCCACTGGGGCGAGACTCCATCTTTCTGCCAGCCCACTGGGGCGAGACTCTGAGAGACAACAGTGTCAAATCCAAAGGCAGCGGGAATTAAATCGCTTTACCTTGCAGTATTTAATTACCTATCGGATGCAACACACAGACAATATTATAAACTGATGTCACCTATCAGGACAGGTTCTAAAACGTGATAGCATGCGGAAATTGCATGTTATAAGATGGCCGCCACAGTTGATGGCTAAAATCACGTGAGGTGTTGTGTTTTTCTAATGTATTTAAACATGGTGGCACTTTGTAACTACGAGCGTGATCAAGGGTTCAACCCCGAAACGCGTCGTTTTTCCCGTTGCTAAAATAAACTAAGCTGAAGCACTTGAGGTGTCCGAGTGGTTCTTTGGAGAATATTAGAACCTGGGAGTGGATATTTACCAAGCGCCGGCTTCGGTACTCGGACCGCCCAGACAGCCTCGCAATCTCTTCCGGCATTCTTGGAGCTAAATATATATATATATATATATATATATATATATATATATATATATATATATATATATATATATATATATATTACCTACTGGCTATCGCCAGTAGGTATATATAGTAAGGATTTTTTCCCTATGGGATTTTTGAAAATTCTATGTCTAATAACTTTGGCGTTTGTGGACGGAATCGGCTGAAATTTTCAGGAAAATTGCACATTTTGTTTCTGAGCAGCCCCTGAAAATTAAGGGGGGTCCCAAAACGCGTTTTTCCCATTCATTTTTCCATAGGGCGGTTGGACTCACTTTTAGCTCGAACGGCTGAATGGATTTGCACGAAACTTGGCAAAATTGTAGGGACTGTTAGCCCGATGTGCCTTTGCTAGGTCTCAATATATGTGCTCCAGTAGTTTTTGAGAAATTAACGTTCAAAACAAGATATATATCTGTAACAGCGCTCCGGGCAGCGATCCGGTCCGCTTACTTTTCGCGAAACGGAACTTTGCGCGCAGAAAGCTGATTGGCTCTCCGGTGTCTGTCAACATTCTAAACAGTCCGGAGCGGCCGCCATCTTATCTCTCGGTAGGATCGAGAGAGAAGAAGAGGTGAAAAACGAAGGGGGAATTTATTGAAAGGGGGCAAGGTATACCCCTCTTGACCCCCTAGGAATGTTGTTGGGGTTATTAAAGGGTCCCGTGGGGAAAATAAAAAAAAATGATTTTTCACGGTAGAAGCGCTTCACGGGCCGCGAACTGGGCCGCAAACTGGTAGCGAAACGGGAATTCGCCATTTTGTGCTTCGTTTTAATTGTTTAGAGACAAAAATTATCGCCGCACATCGGCCACAATGCATGAATATCGCTGAAAAGTCAGCGATATTCATGCATTATCCAGCAAATGCTCTTAGCCATGTTATCCACCTTCCATTGGATAACATGGCTAAAAACTGCTCTGTGCGTGAGCTTTTTTTTTTTTTTTTTTGCTGCGTGACGTTTGTTAACGTTCGATTCGATGGAAATCAGGAAGTGTTGACCACCATTTTGTCACTGCGAGTAAATATTTTGTTATAAATGAATCCTTATTGATAAACATTGTCTGCGCCATCTTGCGTTTTTGTCCAATGCCACAATTTTGTCGTGCACGGCAGCCATTTTAGATGCATTGACCAGGGCCACTCTCTGCACGCCGCCGATCCTCAGCATGGCTCCCCACCCTCGCAAGCATCTCCCCCACGCACTGGTCACCCCCGCTCTTTCTCTCATGCATGGGCCATATACTTCCCCCCATCTGCGCTGCTCTTCTCTGAGAATCACACCCTGTGCCCGCCCGACACCTCCCTTTCACCCTATTCACTACCGCACCCTCTGACACTCCTCTTCCTCTGTGTCCGATTGTCCAGGCCGGACCTAGGCTATCACCTAGCCCTGCGGATGTAGTTTATGGCCCCAGCTGTAGAGTATCCAGACATGCCAACCCTCCCGATTCAGGCGTGAGACTACTGATTTCAGTGCTAGTCTCCCGCCTCCCGATTCCTGCAAGCAAAAACCCGGGGGCATATTACCAACAACTAGCGATAATTTTTGTCTCTAACTTGTTTAGAGACAAAAATTATCGCCGCACATCGGCGAATTTTATCGCACATAAACCTTGCTATTAGCAAGGTTTATCGCAAATGCGATAAAAAACGGCCGCAATGCATGAATATCGTTGAAAAGTCAGCGATATTCATGCATTATCCAGCAAATGCTCTTAGTCATGTTATCCACTTCCCATTGGATAACATGGCTAAAACTGCTTAGGGCAGGTGTTAGGTTTTGGAGATATTCGCGCTTAGCGCGAATATCTCCAAAAGTTGGTAATAGGAGATAGCGATGGTTAGGGACTGTTTCCAGTCGCTAAAACCTTGGCACGCCCACTTTGCATGTCATTAGTGACAAATATCACTGATATGCAAAGCGGGGCCCAAGATGGTCGCTATCTCCTTTTAGCTGTCACTAACTGGTGTTAGCGACAGCTTGGTAATAGGGAGATAATTTTATCTTTTTTTTTTGGCTTTTAAAGCCCAGAAAGCGGAAATAAACCCCCTTGATAATATGCCCCATGATTTCTCGGGGGTTTCAGCTGACAGGGCTTGGTATTGTGTTACGTGCTAATTCTTCCAGGAAACGTCAGAGGGTCGATGCAGGGGTTCTAGAAGGGGTGATAAACCATTTAAGCCTCATGAACAAGCGCATGGTCTTTTAAAGATTTGTGAAGTATTCGGGGCGGCGGTGTGTGTGTGCCCTCTTTCAGGAGCGGGCAGGGGGGCACTGCCAGCAACTTGCCAGGCCGGGCAGTGTTCAACACGTGCATCACCCTTTCTCTGCCTGCTATTGCGCTCCATGCTTCGGAAAGGTAAGAAAAAGAACGTGCATTTGAGTTTGAAATGTCCGATCTTGTAGCAGTACACTTGCAAAGCCCACACATAACCCGATTCAAGGCCCCATTCACCCGATTTTTTAAACATATATAGCACTCCAACAAAGTTATATTTTAAAACTTTATTAACATTTAACTATAATGAACGGAACAAAAACTGCAAAAACATTTAAAAAATTTTCACCCAAAAAAGCAACAATGGTCAGAAGCTGTCTTTTGTGCGAATAGTCCCAAGGCAGCACAACGTGCAGAGTTCTGGACGGCACCCAGGTGATGTCGCCTGGGTGCCGCACTGGTTTTGGGATCCTACAATGCTGCTCCGAAAATTGGCGTGGGGCGTCCCGGGTGGGGCGGGGGAGGCCTCGTCAGTAGCGGTCTGTTGTGCGAATAGTCCCAAGGCAGCAGAACGCGCTGAGATGTTGATGGCACCCAGGTGATGTCCAGTAAACTGCCGCACTGGTTTTGGTATCCTACAATGCTGCTCCGAAAATTTGCGTGCGGCGGCCCGGGGGGGGGGGGGGCGTGGGGGAGGCTGCGTGAACGGGCCTCCCCAGGTGGCGGCCATCCAGCTGAGTTGCGCCCGCTCTTGCGGCTACAGCGTCTCGCTCACCATGTTGTTGAGTTGCTCCCACTCTTGCAGTGCAGCGATAGGCGCCTGCCACATGACTCTTAAAATGGCGGACGGCTCTTCGGTTTTGGGCCTGGTCCACTGAAATGGCCCTGGGACACCTTGGAACTCGGACGCTTGCCTGCTAGGGCTTGGGCTCCATTCTCGAAAAGCGTCCCCTCAGCCGTGAAGATTCTACAAAAGTCTTGGGGGCCCCCGACTCCCGCAGGCTTCCGGTGGGGAGCGGCTGCCATGATTGCTCGCGGAATGACCACGACGGAGCCACGAGATGGTGGTGCTCTCATGCTGACGCCAGCTTCAGTCTGAATGATCCAGAAACAAGGTGGGGCTTTCATCGTTTGGGAAAAAAAAATGTTCTAAACCAATGAAAAGTGTTATTTTTAGGTCATATGACCAAGCCTTCCATCTTTTGGAAACCAAAAGTAAAATGATCCAATGAAAAGTTTTATAAACAAGTCACATGACCTGTTATGCGGCATAGGGCTACAAAAAGCGTAGAAAATCCGTTGGCACGTGAGGCGGCGTCAGTAGCAGACCGATGTGCGAATAGGCCGAAGGCAGCACAACGCGCCGAGATCCGGATGGCACCGAGTTAGTGTCCAGCAAGTTGCTGCACTGGTGTGGCTATCCTACAATGCTGCGCCGAAAGACGGCGTGTCCAGCTGAGTTGCGGTCACTCTTGCGGTACAGTGACTCGAACGCGCCGAGATCCGGATGGCACCGAGGTGGTGTCCAGCAAATTGCCGCACTGGTGTGGCCATCCTACAATGCTGCGCCGAAAGACGGCGTGTCCAGCTGAGTTGCGGTCACTCTTGCGGTACAGTGACTCGAACGCGCCGAGATCCGGATGGCACCGAGGTGGTGTCCAGCAAATTGCCGCACTGGTGTGGCCATCCTACAATGCTGCGCCGAAAGACGGCGTGTCCAGCTGAGTTGCGGTCACTCTTGCGGTACAGTGAGTCGAACGCGCCGAGATCCGGATGGCACCGAGGTTGTGTCCAGCAAGTTGCCGCACTGGTGTGGCCATCCTACAATGCTGCGCCGAAAGTCGGCGTGGGGTGCCCCGTTGGCTTATGAGGTGATGTCAGTAGTGGACCGATGTGTGAATAGGTCGGAACCAGCACAAGGCGCCAAGATCCGAATGGCAAGTCCTGGATGTTGAGTGCCTCAGTTGAGAGTTCTGAGCAGTGCTTGTAAGACTGTCTGAAGCTTATTTGCACCTGCTGCAGCTTCACTATTGCCCTGGTGTGGCCAAAGGTCGCACATGACATAGGCGGCCGACTCCCGAGGTCCAGCGGAACTTTTTTCCTTTTCCTTTCTGCTTCTTTTCCTACAATCCGTTTAATCTGAAGACACGACCAGGTCCCTGAATGTGTGCAGGGGGACGCTATTGATTGAATGAAAATGGCGGCTTGACACAAAGCTGACTCAAGCGTTGCTGTTGATGCTATACAGACAAAAATTGGTTTTCAGTTTGTACATTCTTCAGGATTTTTTTTTCTATCCAAGTCTGATTGAGAGTTTGTAGAAAAATGGCTTCAGATTTTCCACATACTACTCTTCAACATTCTTCCTAAATGTAACAATGTGAAACTCACTAGGAGAACGGCTGTTTCTGTTTCCTTTCAAAATGCTGCCAACAATATTTTCTGAATGGAAGACACCATCTTGTAGCATAAAGGACCGAAAGGGGTTCTGGTCTGGCCGATGGTTGGTGGAGACATTTTGACTATATCTTGGACCTGCCCGGCCTCGCCCAAAATGGCGCTGGTATAAATGGGACTCGTAACTCCTTGCCCGCAAATGTATATCTAGAAAATGTTATTGTAAGTGGCCCTGTCGTATTTTAATTACAAAATGTACGTCCACCGATTCCGCAACTGTTAGACACCTTTGTTCTTGCAACCTAATGGCCCGCTCGTTACGTTCCTCTACAGTGTAAATGTCTCCTCATCATATACGATTTCAGTTTGCTCCGTGGCCGGCCCACGTGGTTATAGGCCCGTATTTGTATACTGACATTTTCACAATAAAGGTTTTTAAAACAAAACATGGTAGTAGTATTTACATTGGTAAAGTTTTTACTTTTAGTTACTGTTTTCGAATCAGTAAAAGGCAAGTGAAATAAAGCAGTCCAATTACATGACGGATAAAAGGTATAATATGTAGGAACGCAGTAAAGATAAATGGTCAAGGGCAGTTGTGTTTTTCATTTCTGCAACATAAAGTGATCGATAAGAATCTGATAATCAGGCGTATCGGCGACTAAGACAGCAGGCCGAATCTCTTTTACTCAACGGCTCCGTCATGGAAGGAAGAAACGCCCTTTTTCTCGAAAAAGGAATATATTTTACTTGCAGGACAGTTGTAAATTTTCCGGGAAAGTACATTAGCCTGGAATATTATAACATATGTTTAAAAAAAAATAATGTTCGAAAACAATAAAAAGCGTAATTTTTAGGTCATATGACCAAGCTTTTCATCATTAAAATAACAAAAGTAAAATGAACCAATGAAAAGTTTTATTAACAAGTCACATGACCTGTTATGCTTACGTTACGTGCTGCGCACCGCGCCTCGGATCTCTTCCGGGTGCGCTAACGCGGCGTGTCATATCACGCATTACGCGACAACGTAGGTCAAGAATATAGTCAAAATGTCTCCACCAACCAGCGTTCGGAACACAACCCCTTTCAGCAGTCCAAAAAGTTCTGTTAAATGACAACAGAGGTGACAGGCAACAAGAACCATCAGTCAAAGAGGGGAGGGCAAGTTCTTCTCTTCCGGGTCATGTTGGAGCGCTACCGGAACTGATCGAATTGGTAGTCTACAGTGTTTCTGGATGTTTCAGACTAAAGCTGGCGTCAGCATGAGAGCACTACCATCTCGTAGCTCCGTCGTGGCCATTCCACGAGCAGACATGGCAGCCGCTCCCCACCAGAAGCCTGCGGGAGTCGGAGGCCCCCAAGACTTTTGTAGAATCTTCACGGCTGAGGGGACGCTTTCGAGAATGGGACCCAAGCCCTATCAGGGAAGCGTCCGAGTTCAAAGGTGTCCCAGGGCCATTTTAGTGGACCAGGCCCAAAACCGAAGAGCCGGCCGCCATTTTGAGAGTCCTGTGGCAGCCGCCTATCGCTGCACCGCAAGAGCGGGAGCAACTCAACTACATGATGAGCGAGACGCTGTAGTCGCAAGAGCGGGCGGTAAACAGCTGAATGGCGGAAGAGGCACAGTGTAGCAAAAGCGGGCGGAATGGCAACTGAAACGGTAAAGGGGCGCCCCACTACAGCGTGTCTTCAGGTCAAACGGATTGTGGGACAAGGTCCAGAATTGAAGAGTCATCAAAAGGCAAAAAGTTCCGCCGGACCCCGGGAGCCGGCCGCCTATGTTGGGGGCGATCTCAGGCTACACCAGTGCTATAAGACTTGGGGAGGGTGTCGGAGCCAAGCGTCTTCTCCGAGTCCATGGCCATCACACCGCCCCTCAGGGGCCTCCGTCAAGCTGTTTAGGAAGGTAACATATCACATTGTTTTCTAATGCAGTCAGGTCCACAA
The DNA here is from genome assembly GCF_964263255.1 of Lissotriton vulgaris. NCBI lineage: Eukaryota > Metazoa > Chordata > Amphibia > Caudata > Salamandridae > Lissotriton > Lissotriton vulgaris. The sequence continues at coordinate 327,898,518 of NC_141698.1, read as the reverse complement.
ACGACACTCACTTACTTTGAGAATAGTGAAGCTGCAGTAGGTGGAAATAAGCTTCAGACAGTGTTACAAGCACTGCTCAGAACTCTTAACTATGGCACCCAACATCCAGAACTTATGCCATTTGAGAATGGCAGTGACATTGAAGCAACTCAGGGACCAAAACCATTAACGTACTTTCACGTATGAAAATCTTACTTGGGGAGGGGGCAGGAGCGAAGCGCCCCCTCCCAGTCCGCGCCACCACACCGTATGTTGAAAATCTGAAGCCATCGTTCTACAAAGTGAACCAACCTTGGATTGAAAAATCTAGAAAAATGTACAAACTGAAAACCAGTTCTGGTCTGCATAGCATCAGTAGCAACGCTTGCTATCAGAGTGCATGAGTTTCATGCTCGATCGATTGAGCTAGCCGGATCGGGCAATAAAAAGTATAAAATAGTTATGTAAATAGTTATTTAATAAAATGTTTTACCCTGTTTCTTTGCTGGTGTGTTGTCTATATTTTTAATATTTGCATAGGGTTTGTCGTTATTTTGGGCGGGGTGGGTGACGGAGTCGAGCTGTCTTGCAGCCCTCATGGTGTGGAGCTCAGTTCATCTCACTATTTTCGTATTTCTCATGAAGGGTTGTCCCTAATATTTCTATTTTAGCGAGGTCAAAAAGAGATCCAATTAGTGGCCTACTGATTTTGCTCGATTACTTTTATTTTTTTACACGATTTTTCACTATCTGCAAAGACTAAACAGAGTATTGCGACTTTGTGCTTGTTTGTAAATAGAGAATGATCCAAAGAGAACCAATTCTAAAACAGTAAATGCTTGGATAACAATCAATCAAATGGAGAGACAAGCAGGCACGACGGATTACAACGGGGGCAAAGGCCTGCGTTAACTACCGTTCACTATCTGCAAAGAGAGAGTACTACTAAGAGAAAAGAGGGGAGGGGGGGGGCAGCGTTCAAAGCACATCAGCGTGCATAAATACGAAAATGTTTTTATCTATCACGTACTTGACATTTTAAAGCTTTTCATATTTGCTATTAAAAAACCAATGAAATTCACAGAAAAAACCATAGGTTATAGTGGATATATAGTTAGGAACTTGCATTTACAAAACCTTGAAAATTCAATGAAAAAACCATTGGTTTTAGGCCATATATAGTTAGGGATTTGCATTTACAAAACCTTATTTTACTCGCATAAAACCATTGAAATTCCATATATAGTTATAAGCGCTAACTATATATCGTGCACCCGCAATCCACTGCTGATGATGTCACATATTACATCATTCATGACATGGTTAGTGACATCACTGATCTCAAATGACATCACTGATGACATCACTGAAAACATCTCATTTGACATGACTGATAACATCACTGATGATTTCATTCATGTGATAATACCATGAACCTCTTCAGACTCTAATATAACCTTAGATACAATCAGTGTAAACAGACAGTCACAGACTGTCACTCATCCATGGAGTTACTCACACACCTAGTCAGTTATGCCAAAAATCAATCACACCTCCATTTTCTCAACTATACAGTTATACACACCTTACTTATTCAAACATATACTAACACATATTTACTTTACTCTCTTATACAATCTCTGATACATGTTCACAATGATCCATACAGCCACTCACACATTCACTGGCTCTTATGCACAGTTATTTATAGATGTCAACTCTCACATGTACTGTGTTTTACATATGTACTTAATTTGACATGTAGCACTGAGATATCCATTCACTCACTAATACACTCATGCACAGTCAACCGCCCATACAGCTGTTTGCACATGCACTTTTGAATCTATACATATAGTGAATCAACTACTCACACATCTATGTACAGAGTCACACACCTCCCAGCCACCCATACACACACACCTAGTTTCCCATACAAATACTTGGACAACCAATCAATAACCCATACAGTTACTCATATAGCTACTGATCAACATATGCAGCAGTTTGTAGAACAACAGATATAATGATGCACAAATTAAAACAGTTTAGTCACTAACCCATGCACTCAGTGAGACACATTTAATCACTCACTCAATCAGTCAGTCATGCACCTAGTAAATCCTTCATCCAGACACTTATATATCCACTCATTCTTCAATATGTAAAACATATTTTAACTTTACAGAAACATACAGTCACTGGATGTTGTAATCAGTGATGTCATCAGTGATGTCATTTGAGATGTCATCAGTGATGTCATCAGTGATGTCACTAACCATGTCATGAATGATGTAATATGTGACATCATCAGCAGTGGATTGCGGGTGCGCGATATATAGTTAGCGCTTATAACTATATATGGAATTTCAATGGTTTTATGCGAGTAAAATAAGGTTTTGTAAATGCAAATCCCTAACTATATATGGCCTAAAACCAATGGTTTTTTCATTGAATTTTCAAGGTTTTGTAAATGCAAATTCCTAACTATATATCCACTATAACCTATGGTTTTTTCTGTGAATATATATATATATATATATATATATATATATATATATATATATATATATATATATATATATATATATATATATCCTTCTCCATCTTTGAATTGCAATGGAAGGACTTTTTAAGAGCTCTGTGAATGCTAAAGGTACTGAAAAACAGTATGTGTACACTAAAGGAAGTTGCTTACTAGCATATCAAACTTTTTCCGACTAAAGTCTGGAATTTTAATTGGCAATGCCCTTAGTATCTATGAAGCTCAAGGAATGACATGCAGTTCGCTTTTTTATCAAGCTGTAGCAAGATCTACATATTGAGGCCTTAGCTAATCCTTTGTTCCATGTTGGTTTGTATAACCTCTGATACACCTCTAGAAAATGTTAATTACCAGCTTTTTAAATCCATTTGTGGATAACTTTATGGGCCATCATGCAAAATGAGTACATTAGCACATGTTTGCTAAAGGCAGCACCTCCGTATAAGAACAATTATTTTTTTTAGCCTAGCATTCCCCGTACTTTGTAACAAGATGTAATAAAACAAATAATAAATGTTCTTGATCAGCAACTAAAAGCAGAGCATTGTCTGTAAAGAATATCTCCTTATACTCTGTGTCATGTAAAGTAACACATATTATTGACAATTACAACAAGGAACCTCTCCTTAACAATCAACTAATGTACAGGTGATACATCCATCCTCAAAAATACATAGTCCCACTACAATATTGATTATTCAACTTTTTATTTATCAAAAATATATTTTTTATATAAATATATTCATTTACTTTCATCATTAATTTAATACATAATTTCAACAAAAGTTAAACCATATGAGCATGTTAAATAAACATCTCAAGATACAGTCAAACACCATCAGGCACACAACTAACAATCATACAAAACACAATCATACTCAATGACATAACCGAACAGAAGCGGTACAAAAGAGGGTGGTGACGGACGGAGCATCTGAACCAATCAAACACTCACACCCAGTCAACAGACCTGGGTTTGATCCATCACCGTTCTTTAGCCCACTCTGCCACCCCAGTTCAGACATGGCCATATGCACATTAGTCTGACCCTGTGCCTCATGGGAACAGTCCTGCCCGAACTGCCAAGCCATGCCTTCCCTGGACCGGACTCAAGCTTCCTAGTACCTGTTTCGGCAAAACAGCCATCTTCAGCCAGGCTTGCTTGAATCCAGTGGCAAAGTGAGCAAGGGACTCACGTCTGAGCATACCCTGCCAAACTTATGGCGAACCAAGTGGTACAAAAGAGGGTGGTGACGGACGGAGCATCTGAACCAATCAAACACTCACACCCAGTCCACAGATCTGGGTTTGATCCATCACCATTCATAACGGAACTCAACACATCATTAAATAACATAATTCATTTCATAAATACATAAGAGAAGAAGGAAAGCTCCGACGCGCGTTTCGGAGTGGAGTCTTTGTATTGCCCATGGGTCACTGATCACACTTCCCAATAGGTATTATTATAATTATAATAATAATTTTTTTGTCAGCATTGGCCATCCATTAGGAAGCCTAAAGTACAAGCATGACTTGAGTGCATTTATATTAAGCTTTTTGTATTTCTGAACAGTCCCAAAATCATTAAAGGCAAATCCCAACTCATGCCATCAGCCCTTCGACCCTTGCTTCACTATATTTCTCTTTTGTTTCTACTTAATAGAAAGATGTTTCTAAATGGGGTTTAGTTGTTATCGGGGCAGATTTCACTTAACCCTCTCCACAAAAGTCTTCATTGTGTTTTGGGACAGAATCTGGGACAAAAGCTCAACCTGAGCAGGCTTTAATGTGGAAAAGGCTAACCAGCTACCAAGAACCCTTTCCCTTGGCTAGTCAGAAAGGCCCATATCAAGTAGACCAGTAGGGGTCTCTACAACTCGTCTTTTAGTCGCCATCGCCAAGACACCAAGCAAGTGACCTTCTCAGGCCCCCAACCCATTTGCAGACCAACAGGCCCATGGATGTCATTTAAGAGTCGCTAGGGATCACTTTTGCAACCCCTAGCTTGCCTCTTGCTACCCTTGGCACTGCCTTTGCGACCCCTGGCTTCAGAGGTGGCAAAATCAGTCTCAAGAACACATGGGTGTCTCACATTACAGTCAGGCTCTAACCTCTTTTTCTGCTAATTTTGATTACATTAATAGTAAATAAAAGTCTATTATTCACTATTAGTGTAATAAAAAGTCGATCAGCAAGATCTAGGCCTTTACTCGCATCATAGATAAGAAAAATAAAATGGTTTTAATGTATATTGTGTGCGTCCTTGCCGGTGCAAGTGTGTTTGGGTTAGAGAGCATGTATATGTGTGAGCATGTATGCTAACAAACAGCAGGTTTCCCTTTTCCTCAATTTATCAAGTATAATGATCCTCTTGAGTCACTAGATCTTAGTGCGCCCTTCCCACCCAACATGAGTATGGTCAATGCGAGAGTTACCAAATGTACAAAACTATTTTGGGACAATTCTTCAACAAGATCACATTCTCACACATGAGTTTAAAATTTCATTGATTTATTGAAAAAATGGTTAAAATATCAGTATTCTATTTGGGTCATGGTGTACATTATTTCCAAATCAGTAATCACAATTGAAAAAAACATTTTCATTAAAATCATAAACAAACACAATTTATTGCAAACAATTCTTTTGGTCGCTTTATAGTTAAAAATAAAACAAACAATTTGTTTGTTTTATTTTTAACTATAAAGTGACCAAAAGAATTGTTTGCAGACAATTTGTTTGTTTTATTTTTAACTATAAAGTGACCAAAAAAATTGTTTGCAGACAATCTGTTTGTTTTATTTTTAACTATAAAGTGAACAAAAGAATTGTTTGCAATAAATTGTGTTTTTTTTGATTTTAATTGAAACGTTTTTTTTTGTGATTACTGATTTGGAAATAATGTACACCATGACCCAAATAGAATACTGATATTTTAACCTTTTTTTCAATAAATCATTGAAATTTTAAACTTTTGTGTGAGAATGTGCTCTTGTTGAAGAATTGTCCCAAAATAGTTTTGTACATTTGGTAACTCTTGCATTGACCATACTCATGTTGGGTAGGAAGGGCGCACTAAGATCTAGTGACCCATGAGGATCATTATCCTTTATAAAGTGAGGAAAAGGGAAACCTGCTGTTTGTTGACATTGCAACCCATCCTATTTCCGGTTGAAGGGTAACTCCCTTGTGATTTTGGTATTTGAGCATGTATGCTTCCACATGGGATCGTAGATGTGTGTCAAAATTAATAAGTGACTCAGAGTAAGAGTGAGTGAGAGACTGCAAATGAGTGATTCAGGGGGAGAGTGAGTGCATGAGAGTAGGTGAAAATCAATGAGTGCAAGTCAATTCTAATGACTGAATGAGTGTGAATAAGTGATTTTTTGTGAGCATGTTTTGTTATGCTTGGAAATCTGCTGTTGGACGTGGCATGCTTCTTGGCTTACAGAAGCACCCTTGACAAAATGTTGGCACTGGAACACTGGAAGCAATACTTGCATACAGTATACTCTCGAAAAATGCTACTGCTGGCACTCTGTAGGTACATTTTGGCATGGAGCACCCATGAAAAAGTGCCAGCACTGGCTTCCTGGAGGAAATTCTTCTCATAGTTGGCACCTGTGGCAAATTGCTTGTGATACAACATTGAAAGAAATTCTTTGCATATGGGAAGACAACTCAACTGTGGCAAGGCCATGGGGCCATCCATGAAAAAATTGGTCCTTGACATATTAGACATAACCTTTGACATAACGGACTACCATAGTGCAAGAGAAGCAGTATAATAAACTCTGCCTCTGGAATATTGTATGTAATGTTTTGGCAAAAGAGGCCACTATGTCGAAATATTGATCCCAGCAATGGAGGCAATTTGTTACATAAGGGGGAACCAATGGGACATTTTAAAATATAATTGGGTGAACTCACATGGACTGTCTGATTTCAGTAGCTTGGCACACCATGAAAGGACCTGAATATTTAGTGAGTGGTTTTTAGAGCCTATGGCTTTTTAGCAAATTGATGTGAAAATTGTGCATTAAAATACCCTAGTAACGCCTATTGTTTCAATATTTTCTATTGTAACTTCAGCAATGTTAATTATTGTGATGTTATCAGGATTAAGGTTATGTGATGACAAAGCGGGGTCAAAGGTCACATGATGTCACTTCTGTGACATCATTTAGGTCAAAAAATATATGATGTCACTTCCGTTACCACTGGCATTTTGATGAATGGACGTCCATGAACAGGCCCACCAAATGTTGTACTCTGAAACGTAGCTAGCCTTCAAGGAAGCCTTGGGATTCCTTTACCCATCCAACTCCTTAGTAGCTGCTCCTTCTCCCAAACAACCACATCTCCTCCACCCAAAATAACCACAACACCTTAGACTGTCCCTATACATCTATTGTCTATCATACATGGTTAAACACTTTATATAAGACAGGTTCTTCTCTGCTTATGTTTCAATTCTGTTGTGTACTACACCATTCTCTGCCTATACTTACTGCCATGTTGTATCAGCCTATTATGATTTCAATGTCAGCTACACATCAAATCTTCTTCACAGTCCATGTGCCACCTGGCATTACCTATAGTCTTGGCCACAATTGTTGTATCTGTTTAATGCTATGCCATTTCTCCTAGGTATATCCATTCCAAATTGTATGGTATGTCAATGAGCAATGAACATGTACCAGTTTCTCTCTTCATTATAATGAGGGTCAACTTCAACTTCATAAAGCATTCACAGTGTTTAAATGATACTTAAAGTCCTCTAGTGATAAAGAAATGATTAAATACTTCAACCATCTCAGCAAATTAGTTGTTGGACATACCCCCTGGGGGATGGTTCTATTTCATTGCTGCGGTCTCCTATCCCATCCATCCGCTAGCCATCTCAAAGAGCACTGGCTAGCATGATCTAATTTGACAGAACCCTGCAAGCCAAGTGTTAAGGAGAGCATGTTTTAAATATATACATTGCAGATTATTAATAGCAATTTGATTAATTTTGGTGAAGCACCTTGGTCATTATGAACAGGCAAATATTATCTATGTCTGTGCCTCATATGTCTTCCTCATTTCATAACCTCTTTTCAGTTGCTTTGTGTCTTGGATCTTGTAAAATAAAAATAAAACACTTCTTCTGCATTTCCCTCCACTGTCTGGCTCATCCTAAACATTTCTTGGCTACAATGTACTCCCAAACAACCCTTTCCAAACTATTCTTTCTTTCTATCCATTTCATCCAAATAACAGGCAGATATGTCCACCACCCTCAATAACATTTCACATCTTCCCTTTATTAATCCACTTCAATTCATTTATCCCTATTCACAATTCTAAAATAAATGTACAACTGAGTTGTTTTTACTGTGTTTGACGATATTAATTAGCAAACATGTGGAAATAAGGTGTTAATGAATTAACAGTATGTCTTTGAATACACCTTTAAAGCCCTTGCTACATTAACTGACTTCCACCATATCTTTCTTGTAGCGCTTGTCATGGGTTGCAAGCCTATTTGAACAACACATTGTTATTCTTTTATTGTTTTTTAGATCGTTTACTTCTTTGTATGTAGTCATTTATGAATTTTACTATAGATGTTTTTAATATTCTTATTTTTTTCTTTTCACTTGTTATCTTTTATGATCTACTCTTGGTTGATCGAATAAAGATTAAGACTAAGACTAACGGACTTCCACTTATACTTACTAGCTGTCTTCACAAAATAAGATGAATTGTTTGCTGCAGGATTTCAATGTTCTTATCAGCATCAATCAGTGAGCAACTACCCCCTACCCCTATGTCACACATTGTCTCTACCTTCCATGAAAGTAATTGTCTGATTATAGCTACTGGAAGAAACATAAAAGTAAGAAATAACAAGCATTGAAAATGCAATGGGTCTCGCCTTTGATTAAGTTAAAGCCATTTGATTTGCTAATGGTATTGTATAGCAAAGCAAATGGCCTTACCTTAATGAAAGGCGAGACCTATTGCATTTTAAATGCTTGTTTGTATAGCGGTTTACACCACCATAAGAACACTGACAGCGATAAGGGGAACAAGCCATACGAGAATGAAAGTGGAGACTTTTTGTCAGAGTTGCTGACTTTAGAAGTCGGGACACCTAGGTTCTAGTCTCAGCATCGGTTCAACGTTCCGTGCTTCAGTAAAATCACTTAATAACAATGTGCCCAAATTATTATGTTTTTAAACGCTAGCGTCGAAGAATGAGCGGTAGGGTTTGAGAATGAGCTGTAGGGTGGGAGAATGAGCGGTATGGTGTGAGAATGAGCAGTAGAGTGGGTGAATAAGCAGTCACGTTGGAGAATGAGCGGTAGGGTGGGAGAATGAGTGGTAGAGTGGGAGAATGAGCAGTAGGGAGGGAGAATGAGCATTAGGGTGGGAGAATGAGCGGTAGGGTAGGAGAATGAGCAGTCGGGTTGGAGAATGAACGGTAGGGAGAATGAGCAGTAGTTGGGAGAATGTGGGGTAGGGAGAATGAGTGGTAGGGTGGGAGAATTAAAGGTAGGGAGAATGAGTGGTAGAGTGGGAGAATTAACAATGGAGTGGGTGAATGAGCCGTAGGGAGAATGAGGGTGGGAGGATGAGGGTGAGAGAATGAGCGGCAGGGAGAATGAGCAGGAGGTTGGGTGAATGAGCGGTAGAGTGGGAGAATGAGCAGTAGGCAGAGAGTATGAGCAGTAGGGCGAAGGAATGAGAAGTAGGGTGGGAGAATGAGCGGTAGGGTGCGAGAGCTGCAGGATGGGGGAATGAGGGTGGGAGAATGAGCTGTATGGTAAAAAAATTAGTGGTAAGGTGGAAGAATAGGCGGTAGGGTGGGAGACTGAGTGATAGAAAGAATGAGTGGTAGGGCAAATGAGCGGGAGGGAGAATGATTGATAGGGTGCGAGAATGAGGGTAGGAGAATGAGCGGTGAGGTGGGAGAATGAGCAATAGGGTGGGAGAGTGAGTGGTAGGGAGAATGAATGGTAGGGAGATTGAGTGGTTTGGTGGGAGATTGAGTGGTAGGTAGAATAAGCAGAAGAGAAAATGAGCGGTAGGGAGACTGAGCGGTAGGGAGACTGAGCGGTAGGGTGGGAAAATGAGCGGAAGAGAGAATGAGCTGTAGGGTGGGAGAATGAGCATAAGGGAGAATGAGCTGTGGGTGGGAGAATGAGAGGAAGAGTGGGAGAATGAGCGGAAGGGAGAATGGGCTGTAGTGTGGGAGGATGAGCAGAAGGGAGAATGAACTGTAGGGTGGGAGAATGAGTGGAAGGGAGAGTGAGCGGAAGGGAGAATGATCTGTAGGGGGAATGAGCTGTAGGGTGGGAGAAGGAGCGGTTGGGTGGCAGTGAAACTGGGCGAGAATGAGGTGAAAGTGAGATAGTAGAGATACAGTTTACCAAAGGAGAGTGGGAGGTTAGCAGAATATTGGAAGAGATAGAATGAACTGATGGGAGACTGAGGTGCAAAGAATACTAGGAGAAATGGAGGAGAGTAACTTTGTCAGAACAAGTAGCAGAAGTGTCACAGAAATGGATGAAACTAGAGGACCGAAGGGGAGTTAAAAGGAGAACTGGGAGAGAGAGGAGAGAAGCATGAGGGAGTGAAGAAAAGTGGGAGAGAGATGAGAGCAGCATGGGGGAGTGAGGGAAACTGTGAGAGCGAGGAGCATAGGATGGGTAGTGAGGAAATATGTGAGAGAGTTTAGATCGGGATGGGGAAGCGAGGAAAACTGGGAAAGAGAGGAGACCAGAGTGGGGAGCGAGGAAAACTAGAAGAGAGAACAGGGTGAGGAGCAAGGGAAGCTGGGAGAGAGAGGAGAACAGGGTGGGGGAGCGAGGAAAACTGTGAGAGAGAGCGGGGTGGGGGAGCGAGGGAAACTGTGAGAGGAGAGGAGAACAGGGTTGGGAAGCAATGAAAACTGTGAGAGAGAGCAGGCTGCGGGGGTAAACCATGAAAAACAGAATAAGAGTGACAGAGGTAAAGGCCAGCAGCGCCAGTGAGAGGGGGGCTTCAATATGTTGGTGAGGGGCAGCAAAGCTTGGCTGGGTGATAAGCAGGAAAGGTGGGGAAAGAATCAGACTAAAGATGGACAGCAGAATCGGAAAGATGGGTTGGAGAAAAGTGAAAAAGAAAAACTACCAGTAGGAAGGGCCATTGGTGCGGTGCAAATAAAGCATCTTTAACAGCACAGAGGCCCCATTGCTACATGCCATGTCTACTGTGCTCGCATCCTCGTGACTGTGGCCTGGGGGCCCCCACGCACCGAGCACTCCTTGGCCCCAGTTTGTAAATCACTAACGCCAAACATTTCTTGATAAGCCCGGTGGCGGGGGTGATAGGATACAGGGGCCCTTGACAGTACATTCCTAGGGGCCCCTATGGCTTTGCAACGCCACTAATATTGACATATTCACAACAAATTCATCCTTGTAACTTATTTGTTTGACAATGCTAACAAGCACTGTCAAAGCCAAAAGTTCTGGCTTGTTTTAGGCGCCTCTTCGTAGTTGTGTTATTTATTTATTTGAGGAGTATTCTATAGCGCGAACATGACCCCTATGGGGTTCAGAGAGCTGTATAAAAAGCAGACACGGTAAATAGCATCACACGAAAACAATTCACAGAGAGGCTGAAAGAGCTGCTGAGGGCGCATGCAGTGTGAAGCGCGGGACGGTTGTCCACAGCTCTGTGAAGCGTCCGGTTTGTGTGCTTTAAGCCATGAGGCTGGTGGGCGCTTTATAAAACAAGCTGGACAGCCTGAAGCAATTAAAGCCAGCATAGCGCCCCAAATGCACATGGTAGAATAATGAGTGGTTTCATGAAGAACAGGGCTGTGAGAGAAAAAGACAGCCTATATGTAAGTGGAGAGTGTAAAGCTATGAATACACGGCCTCTCTGGAATATTGGCTCTGTAAAATAAGATCGTCGAATTGAAATGTGCAAAAACGCGGGCCTGAGGGAGACCAGTTACATATACGAGGGTGATTTCAAATAGCTTTTGTTATTTGGTCACAAAAAATGGACTCCGCTCCATTCGGAGCCCCTAAAGAGTGCTGCTTTCACCAGCCATCTTTCCACATATAAGACAAGGCCGCGGCTTAAATTAAAATGCTTAGGTTCTTATCTCCTCCCCACAGGAAAGCAATTCTGTGTTAAAAACAGCAAAATTAAGAGGAGAGCAAAGGAATAGCATAATTTGGCAAACAATTCTTGCCACCAGACTCTGAGCCGTAATATGACTGGAGGGATGGGTCCGACATTAATAAAACACTCCCTGCTAACTCAATCTCCTGAAGGTGGTGCTCTGAAGAGCGGATGCGAGAGGAAAACCTGTCTATATTTAACTCGCCTGCTCTTCGCTTCTGCCCCGCAAGCTCTTTCTTTGGCAGGTACTTTGCATAGCAGTCAGCAGCCTAGGAGTGTTCATTTCTAGTGAGTGGTAGGGTGTATGTTCAAGTCAATTTCAAGAAATGTGCTCATGCATTTTATTTATTTGTAATTATTCTTTTCATTAAGATACTTGTTCAAAATTAGTGTCCGAGCCCGAGGGAAGGGTGGGCATGGGGGTATGTCTGTCTGAGATGCAGGCACGCGCCACAGAGCACTCCAGGGAGGGAGAGGAACAGCCGAGAGAGTGGCGAGGGGAGGGAGGGAATTCCACTTCTCTAAAGACTACAGAGTCTGCCGGGATCCCTCTGTCCTGCCCGTGAACCCCTGCGCCTGTGAGCTCCGTGCCTGGCCGGAGTAGTAAACGGAGTAATAAATCACGCCTCCATAGATAAGAAAGTTCTTTACCCCAGCCAGAAATCAGGCCACGGAGTCCTTAGGGGCTGTCTGAAAAGCGGACAGGGTGGCACCTGAAAACACTCCTTTCCATTGGGAAGCCAGCGTTTATCATAAAGGCTGCCGCTACCCAATGGAAAGGAGGGGTGGGGCTTACAGTCCCTTTTAGAAATCTTGTATATACAAGATCTCTCAGAGAGGCGGAGCAGGGCTCTGCCCTGCCACGCCCAGCTGAGACCTAATAAACGTGTAGGTAAAGGTAAAGGTAAATGTGTTCAGAAAACTAGAGAATATTTAAGTAACAATTACCTATGCTAAGTCAATTTGCTGATCTTTTTTACACTTTTGACTACGACAATACATGTTTTACATAATCTCAGTAGTTCTTATCAGCCACATTTGTGAATATTTAGCTTTCTGACTGACTTTAATAAGAGCGTTGAGGCCGTCTAGACAAACAGCTCTGTGGGTAAAGTACCTGATGCAGAGGTCCCTGAAAAACATGCAGGTTACAGATTGAAAACTGAAAGAACTACTCTCACATGGCTTATAAATATTTTCAGTTCATATGCATAATGCACACAATGCAGTTATGTTAAGCGCGTTTCCTCAACCTAGGTTGGTGCACACAACACATCCGCCTTACAAGGAAGAGTTTGCCTTTTCACAAACATGCTTCTATTGTAACAATATATCTGCCACTTACTAAAGGAAAAGCACAGGTCAAGAGACTCTCATAAAAGCACTCCATATTGCACACTAGGATGGGGAATCTGAGGCAGATAACACATCTGCAATGCCTGTTCTGCGAGCCTGGGGAAATGAGCAGACAATTCCAGACGAACATTTTACTTTTTATAGATTAAACCTTGACTTGTCACCTCTTTTATTAAATGGCTCTAACCTCGTAAGGGGTATTTCCTTCCCTAGACAGACACACGCATTCACAATTTCTCTGACAGTTTGTCGTTCACCACTCACCCAGAAGAATGAACTCTGTGAAGGGCCTCTCCTGGCAGCAGGCAAAGGGCAAGCATCGATCATTATGTACGTTTGTTTTCATATGCAGATGGTCAGAGGTAGGTGTAAGCACGTGCAATATATAACACCAATCAGTGCTGTAAACATGGCCAAGCTGTAATTTCCTTCATCAGTACACTCTGGGAATATGGTGTTCCCCTCTACCCATTGGTGCAGCGCTCTGGGTCAACCCCCTTAACATTTGGACCTGTTCTTCGATTCCTGATAAGTAAAGGTAGTTAGCATTTAAATCAATCAATTTCAATTAACAGTATAACCCATTGGCTTCACAATAAAGACCAGGAATCAGTGACTATAGTAAAAAAGGTTTATTACAAGTTAGCAGTCAAGTTAAGATAGAGAAATCTTAGCACCATACTGTAAAAGTACAGAATAACAACCGGGATACTCAACCTCCTAAAGAAGTTTAGGCGTACCAGTATAAGGCAAACAAGTAGTTCAGTCACAGCAATACAAATGTTCAGCAGCAGGAGTTGGTGCTCAGAGAAATATTTCTTCTTCTCTCTTCTATACATAAGTAAAATCTAAAATCATCTAAGTTAAGGAGGATGGTTTTGGAACCTAAAGGAACTCAAAAACCAGGGAAATGTTGGAATACTGGAAAATGCGGGAAATAAGGGAAGGTGTCAGCATTTCAGAAGCTCAGTCAAGAGTCTTCTTTGGTCAGAGAAATTATTATTAGCCTAAGCCACACTCAGTAAAAGTCTAACGGAATAAGCATATAGGTGTAAACCTCTCAAAGTCTAAAGGAAAGTAATATAACCTCAACCAGTGTGAACTCCAGTTATTTGCACCAGAATATTCCAGGTAGCAGCTCTCTGTCTGCATCATCATGGGCTCCATTGTCCTTTCCGCTCTCACAATGTGATCTGCAACTTCAACCTTTTCTCCCAGGCTAGGCAGGGGAATGGTATTGTCCATTGTGACCTATAAGCCTTTGCAACATTAATAAATAGACACTTTCAGTTCACACTCTGACTTTTCATGTTGCTTGTCAAGATCTTCTTCTCAGGCACTCACTCTATCTCTTGTACAATGTTGTATTTATTCTCAAAATAACAAACCATGTGAACGTACCTGCAAGGAAAAAGACATGCAATAAGAAATAAAAAACAACATTTTATACAGAATTAAAAACAAGCCAAGTCAGGACAACTTAAAATATTAAACCAATGGTGCACATTTAATATGTGTGTGCACATTAAAAAACATATGAATACAACTGTCAGTACATTTGATTCCAATTACATGTAGCATACAGTACAAAACTTGAATATGTACGTATAAATATGACTAAGACCTACGTCTAAAGGGAAATATGAATCATGAGTGCACATATTACATCAGTCTTAATAGGTGATGATGGTTTTTCATCAAGTCTCTAGAGAGTATATAATTTAATACGGTTAAGGCACAGAGTATATGTATGAATTTCTAATCCTACTTTAAATGCTCTTCAATAATGATATCAAGTGCAACACTTTACATTAATATCATCAGGGCACACATAGAACATGTACTAAGAACACAATTATGATGCACATGTGTGACTTGTAAGGGTGGAGCCAAAATAATGCCGCTCCACCATAACAGACTGTGCATTCTGCAGACTGATGAATGAGCTTCTCATCAGCCTCCAAGTGCTGCTCTCAGATTATTGTAGCACAAGACACAGTGTGCCTCTTGTGCCTCGAGGCCCCAGTACCACTGCACTGCTCGGTCAAGTGTAGCTAAACCCCTAGTTCTCTACAATAATTGTACCTTACTTAGATTGCGGTTCTTTCGTCATTAGAGAAGTGGACTTGCTTAAAAAAAAACAGAATCAGATATGAACACTGTCATGCTGGTTAGTGTGTTGCATTTCTTGCACATCCTTTTGACATGGCTCTGATCTGTTGCCACCTACCACGACCTTCTTATTTCAGGCAGAGAAGTGTCTTGTGGTACCCAAGCCACTGACAGAGGGACTGTACTTGCGTAGCCACTGGAACCACAGTCTGCTGAAGCACCAAGGTTATGAGGACACCCTCTCTGGAGAGGGCCTTATTGAGTGAAAAAAAAGGGCAACGGACATTAGTGGGTGCAAGCAGGTCAAGGGACATGTCTTGGTTATGAGCTTTCATGAGATGGCCGGGGAATGGAATTTGCACTTTATTTATAATTAAACTCAGAAAAATTATTTCAAAACCACTCTATAAGAAAACAGCTTACCCTATGTATTCAAAACAGTTACCAGGATCACTGTTTAACAGTTAAAAATGTGCACTGATATTACTATTGATGGTAAACATGCAAAAACAAAGATTCCACGGTTAAATAAAGTACATAAAATATTTTCTCTACCTGAGAGTCAGACTCCCACCATTCAAATCAGAACCCACAGAGATCAGATGTGGTGTGCCTCAGGGATCTTCCCTGAGCCAACCCTCTTCAACATCTACATGGCCCATCTTGCAGCCATCATCAGAAGCCACAAACTCAATATCATCTCCTACGACGACGACACTCAGCTGATTCGCTCCCTCACACTCGAACCCACAGGCGCCAAGAGCAACTTTCAGGACGGGATGAAGCCAGTCGCAACTTGGAAGAAAGACAGCTGCCTTAAGCTCAACTCAGAAAAGACTGAAGGCCTCATCCTGTGCTCCTCCCATCTGCCTGGGATGAGTCTTGGTGGCTGCAGCACTCGGAATCCCCCCACACCCATGGACAGCACATAAACCTCTGCATCATCCTGGAGTCCTTGCTCTCAATGAACCACCAAATCATTGCTATCTTGTCCTCCTGCTTCCACATGCTCACCTCTTTCATAAGATCTTCAAGTGGATCCACACTGAGTCTAGGAAAACGGTCACCAATGTGATCGTCAGTAGCATACTCAACTACGGCAACGCACTCTATGCCGGCACCACCCAGAAACTCCAAAACAAACTGTAGACCACCCAGAATACCTCTGCCAGACTCATCCTGAACATTCCATGCCCCAACCACATCACCAGCCACCTGGGAGTTACCTTTACTGGCTACCTGTCAACTAGAGAATCACCTTCAAGCTTCTCACTCATGCCTACAAAGCCCTCCACAACGCTGGACCTGCATAGCTCAGATACGGCCCTGACCACCATCCCACGGATGTGCAAGACCATGGCTGGAAGAAGATCCTTCTCCAACCTCACTGCAAAGGCCTGGAACTCCCGGCCTCTGCACCTCCGGCAATCACCATCGCTGCCGCAATTCAGGATGAACCTGGCTCTTTGACTGAACCGCAGACCCAGCCCCTCCCCCCACCAAGTGCCATGAGACCCTCACGGGTGAGTAGTCATGCTCTACAAGTCACTGATTGATTGATTGAGAATGCAATATATCAGTTCAAAACTGACAAATACAGTGCACTACAAGTCACGCTGTACAATACTAGATAAAAGTGAAAGAAAGTAACACAAATTGATGTTGCCTGTAAATTATTAGTCATACTCTATCACATTTTAAAAATACATTTTTCAGACCCAAGATTATATCCACAAGGATTTTTTTTTTTTAGAGTTTTATATAGCACGAACTAGACCTGAACTGAATCAGGTATCAGAGCGCTTTACATAGCACCAGTTACGTTACATGAGGACACACATTCATTTTTTTTTAAAAGTGATTTGCCCAGAATCACAGGATGTTTTTGTTTAGCGTCGTTACCGAGACTCGAACCCAGGTCCCCAGGTCCGAGGTCGAACGCCCTTGCCATTACATAACATAGAATGCAACATAGATAACTTGAATATAGCATATGTAGGATTATAGATGGGCACCTGTCCATATTGGAGGCCCTTTTCACCAAAGGCTTCAAAGCAACATCAAATAGACAATAATGTTCGAGTTGAATCTGATGCCACTTGGAAGTAGGATGACCACCTCCCTCCACATCATTATGGACACTGATTCCAACTGTGGATGTTTTGGGTGATAGCCTTCTGCATTTCTGGATGTTGTAATATTGTTTTGCTTTGATTGAACTAATCAGGCTAACACACCTGAAATCAGTGATTAGCAGGCGAAAGGTCAGAATTGAAGACAGTGTCTATAATGACCTGGGACATGGTGGTCACCCTTGGAATCCTAAAGTGGAAAACTCCACACTACTCAAAAGTACCCATGTAAATCTTGTGATGTGCATGGTCCCATAAAATATCGTAACCTGTGCAGGTCAGCAGTGAAGGGCTTGAGGCGTCAAGGGGGATCCAATATAAAAAGGAAATACCAGCATCCTGCCTTCCTTTCCCATCCCCCTCATGAGATCTCTGCCTTCCAGGCCCAATTCAAAATAAAAATAACAGACATCCTGCCCCACATGCTGTCCACCCTCAACAATGCTGTCCTCTCATTCTCCTATCCCCTCAATACAAAAATATACTGGGCATAGTGCTGCCTCCTTAGCCACCCACTGCAGCTACCACCTCGCTACATTTGAGAAGCTGTGCTTTCTGTCCTCAATGAGTGAGAGAGAGATGGCGCCAGACTGATTTGGGGAGAGTCACTTGTCAGCACAGTATACGTTTCCTCGTCATCGTTCGTTTGCATAGACCCACAGAAGACTTGAAAGACAGAAGCTTGTGCCTCAAGAATGAAGTTTGTAATTCTTAACTTCCCAAGGAGGGAAAAAACTCAGAGCCAGGTTTAGAGTTTGGCGGACAGGATACTCCATTGTAAACACAATTGAGTACCCCAGCCTCATTTGGAGATGGACGAACCTTAAGTTTTACATCAATGAAATCTTTTGGCTCCACCAAGAAACAATTCCTTCAACGGCTCAACAGAATAGTTTCCGTCAGAGGAAGGACATTAGGCTACTAAACCTATTCAGGGTGAACTGTATAATGTATTTTTTCTTCCTGTCCATCACTGCCAGGAAAACCTGGTGATGAGGGACAGGGAAAAAAAGAATGAACCCCCACCCTGCACATCCTGTGACTAAAATCCCAGGGACCAGCGTTCTCCTATAAATTTGACAGATGGTAGTCGATCTGAATGATGGAGGACATGTCTACTGTCACACTGATGAATAGAGTATCCGCCATCACATTATAAATCAGGCCCAACGTGTTAACAAGCATTAGCAAAGTCAATAGGTGTTGCATGTATAGCATCCCGAAAAAAAAAACGCGGAGCGTAAAATTGCTATTTTTAACATTGAAAATGTTAACGGATGATCTGGCTGGGTAGGAGATGAAGTAACCCAATGGGAGGGTTGTGAAGCAACATGGCAGGCAGGGTAGAACCAACACAAGGAAAAGTACACGAGTGAAGTGCTTAAAAAAAGTATGCATAGAAGCCAGCCAATAAAAGATATGGGAAGGAGTCTATGCTCCAGGGGAGGGACAAACACAAGCTGTACAGTCTGAAACAAGGACAGTCATCCAATAGAAAGCAAGCAAATAAGAGTTACAGAAAAAAGCCCAGTGGTAACAAATGGGCAGGCTGCAAGCCCCTGCATGTTCTTGGTAAGCCCACAAAATGCCTTTTGCTATCAGATAGTGTTCGCTGTCTGATAGGCTCAACTTAAAAAAGAAGTAAAGACTAACTGCTTGCTGATAAAATAGATGAAAATAAGGTTCAACACTCCAAACCTCAGGCTGTCAGCTGTTAGAGACACCGTGGGGGCTTTTAGGGAATTTCAATTCCGACAGTTGCACTTGAAGAAGTTCAGTTTTAGTATTAGGTCGTTTGTATAGTTTCAGGAAATCTTCGATTTTAATCTCCTCTCATGTTCCTGCAGAAGACTTTTTTACGCTTTGTTCTTTACGCTTTCACCACTGTGGTGAATGCAGATGCATGGTATACAGTAGTATAGGTGAAACAGGATAAGGTTCATTGTCAAGATAGCAGTCTCAGGTCACATGTAAAGATGGTAGTAAGGCAGTGTAAAGAAGGAGGAATCTGGTAATCGTATCAAATTAGGAGTTTATTAGGAAGCAAGCAGGTCCGTCCTTTCCAGTCTGGTACCGTACACCAACAGAAGTTTCCCTTACATTCTGGAGTGTGGATGTGGTGCTTCATCTGATACTATGGCAAACAGAGAATGCACCACGAGCACAACACCACATCTTCCCTCTTTACATTGATAGAAAAACACAAGAGCATTAAAACTTCATAATAAAATACTATGCAAATTAACATTGCAATAAGGCAAACAAATTGCAAAATAACAATGCAAAATAACATTGCAGAATAACCATGCAAAATAACATTGCAATGAGGCAAACAAAGTAAGAATAACCAACATAACCCACACCCCCCCCTTCTTCCATAATTAAAACTGAAGGAAGAGCAAACACTACAAAGACAAAAGTAAGTTACATCACATAGCTCCTAAAACGAGCAGGGACCTTAATTTGCCTACCAGTGCGTGTGGTATTCTGGTTGCTAGCAGATGAAGAATGCATCAGTGTTGGCAAATTAGAAGACGGCAACTGAGAAGGAGACGAACCAGACAACTGCGGAGAAGACTCCGATATATCATTAGTAGAAGCTCTAACAACTTCCTTCCCCGCAATACCACCCTGCATAACTTCATCCCACATCCATTCAAAAGAGGGGTCAGGATCGGCCTTGGGACAAGAGAAGTTCCCTTTACATTTTGCCAACCTATTATGATGCCAAACTTGGTTGTCACTCAACTTAGCAGACTTCGAGTATAACTCCATAACTTGCAAAGGATTAGAAAATTTACTTTGACCTTTCTTAACCTTGGTGTCAAGTTTAATTCTGACCCAATCCCCAACTTTGAGCTCAGCCTCTTTAGTGACATTTTTCCTTCCAAAATCACTAATGTGTGAATCTTAAATCTTCCTTAGTCTAGAACGGACTAAAGCAGGAGACCATTTCCCACAAATTTTCTTTGAATTCCAAGCAACATCATCCTTAGTAAATGGCTCCCTACCTCTAAGGATCCTGAAAGGGCTGTAATTGGTACTAGTGGGAGTGATTCTATAGGCCCAAATGGTTTCTAGTAACTCCTTTTCCCAATCCTTATCAGCACGAATAGAGGCTTGGATGCTCTCCATGATTACCCTGTTGAATCTCTCAACAATGCCGTTGCCAGCAGGATGGTAGACAGGTGTCTTTTTAGGGGTAATACCGTTCCTATCCAAGAACTTCAAAAAAAAACTCAGATCTAAATTGTGGACCATTATCAGTTAAAATGTTCCTCGGAACACCTTCTTGCAGAAACAACTTGCGAAGAAAAGCAACAACAACTTTAGCATCAAACTTCTCAGTTATCTCAACCTCAGGACATCTGGAGTAATTGTCAATCACAACTAGGATATGTTTAATACTGCCTTCACAATTTTCAACTGGACCCAACCAATCCATACTTAAATCCTCCCACGGATAAATAGGAATATGTCTAAATCCAAGAGTAGGTTTAAACACACGCAAGGACTTATCAGCATTAGCACAAGTATCACACTCTTAGATAAATCTCTCAACCTCCTTATCCAATCCAGGCCACCAATACGATAATTTTACTCTTGATTTCAATTTCATGATACCCAGGTGACCTTCATGATTGATGGATAGAATTTTACCTCTCAAAGAACAAGGAACAATAACTCTCTCGCCTCTACATAGGTGGTCGGCATCATCTATACAAAGCTCATCCCTGATTTCCCAAAATGGTCTCAGCTCCTCCTTCAAATTTGATTTATGTGGCCATCCACTAATGACAAAGTTAGGGACAGAGTTTAAGATCTCATCATTATTACGATTCAGAAAAGGGGGTGGTGATGGACAGAGTATCTGAATTAAGCAGAACACTCCTACCCAGTCCAAAGATCAGGGCTTGATCCATCACCGTTTTTTAGCTCACTGCACCATCTCAGCTCAGAACCTGGCTACATGCAAATTAGTCTGTCCCTGGCCCAGTGCATCATGGGAACAGGGCAGACCAAACTACCAAGCCAATTCCCCCCCCCCCCCCCCCTTTTCTGACTCATCATTATTACAGCACACTTCCCAGTCTTTTTTAGAAATAGCTACTAGTCTCTGATCATTGGAAAGGAGTAAAAGATGATATTTAAAAAAAAAAATCTTTGCGTAGGTTCTTGATCTTCCTGCTTGCTAACAGAAAGTGAATCCTATCTTCTGTCGTCAAAATGTAAAGAAGGAGGAATCTGGTAATCGTATCAAATTAGGAGTTTATTAGGAAGCAAGCAGGTCCGTCCTTTCCAGTCAGGTACCGTACACCAACAGATGTTTCCCTTACATTCTGGAGTGTGGATGTGGTGCATCATCTGATACTATGGCAACCAGAGAATGCACCACGAGCACAACACCACAGGCAGAAGGAAGGCCCACTAGGAGCACTATCTTCAGCATTCTAATACCTCACAATCACACTGGCTGAGCAGCAGGGCACATATAACTTGGCTAGTATTTCCACACCCGTTAGTTACAGACACTATATGTACTGGTAACTCCAGGGGTGGGCCAAATCTGGTCCTTTCTGAGTTAGACCTTAAGTGTCCATTAGAAAATGAGGAATTACCAATATTTCTGGTCCAAGTCATCCAGTAATTTCCATGTGAAAGTAAAGAGACCCTCAGTTTTTCCACTTGTTTCAGAATTAAGAGGCTACTCGTAATGTGGGTTTTCGAGAAGTAAAACATGTAAAGCAATACTAATAAGAAGGAAAACATCTGACATTTTGAGATGCCAGTGCGATGTCTGGAGGGTCTTATTGAAAAATGTGTGCCTAAGTAGCTGTCATGGAAGCTTGGTTGCCAATGGAATATCAGAGATAGAGCTAGGGGGACTTAAACAATTGTCAGGGACTTGTACAGGAATGCAACTTCATCGTTTCTCTTGACAAAGTTTGTTTGAAAATGTTTTTTCACTGTGTCGTGACATTGTTGGTGAGGTTTTGTAGCAATATATTCTGTTGAGTTTTCACAATTCATGCAAATAACATAACACTAGCGAGAGTATTCTTTCACATTGATGAAGAATATTTTCTAGGGTGTATACACTAAGTGAGACCTATGAACAATGAACTTGTAGATTGAAAAGTAAAACCCTCAGCTATTTTGAAAGGTTTTTCAATTGAGGTGTGAGGATACTTTCAATAAGGTCAAACTCTGTGCAATTCAACTTTTGAGAAATTTCATAATTATTGGACATTGCGCCAATGATAAGATTAATGATTCTAAAGATAAAGTGTGTGACAAACTTAACATAGAAAATGAGATTGGTACATATTTCTGCAGAACAAGAATAATTTAAAACAAGAAAAGCTATTTCAGGAATTGCAATTAAATGAGTGCAACTATTTTGAAGTTACATTTGGTATGTAGAATTATTAGTACAAAATTAGTTCGAGATTTATATCAGTATTAAGGAGTTAAAAAAAGTTGCCCTTGATAAGTAATAATAGTGATACTGGATTCATAGCTACTTGTGCAGTGATGATAATAATTTTCGGACATGAACTAGTTTGTAGCTGCAAATTTGGATTTTTTTTAACCAGATATTTCCTTTCAAATTTGAAAAAAACCCACATATTTGTGACCTGTGCGCAGTTATTTCCTCACCTCCTGGAAGTTGGAGATAGAAAATCGTTATTTTTTGCTGTTCTACTTCTGAACTTACACTCCCTTGTTCATCTTTGCATGCTTACTTAGAGTTATGCCAAAATTGGATTATAGCAGGCATGTGAACAATATGAATGATCAGAACATATATGGCTGCCAAAAATAGATGCACAGAAGCATTTTGCGCTAAAATATAGTGCAAATCAGATTTCAAATTTTGCGTAACTTAATGCGATTTTAGAGAATTTCGCTTAATTATGTAAAAGCAAATTACACGAATTGCGCAAATGCCTCATTGCATGGCCCTCCGATGAGGAGTCACAGGCGTCTCACTGCATTTAATTTGCTACAGTCTTTCACAGCAACTGTGAGAACACTTTCCCTATAATTTTCAGATGAACCATGATTTGTTCATGCCTTTGATGTCCTTCCTCATTTGCTTTGCAGGCTGCGGGAGTCTGTGGGATAACATTACTTGCTGGCCGCGTGCAAACGTTGGTGACATAATGGTCCTGCCCTGTCCGTTGATCTTCACTTACTTCTCTGATATGACAGGTAAGGCACTGCTTTAAAATTGCACTTTAATCAGATTTTGCTGTATCCCTTTGAGATATCATTGTTCTTGAAAAATCTAAACACCCTCATCAAAGCAGCAGGGCACTCGATAAAGAATTCCGTAATATTGATCTGTAAGACTGTTTCCAGGCAACGATGATTCAATTAATCAACAAACAGCTACATTTTGTAAAGCACACAATTGGATCAACTTCTTCTGTCTGCGCCACAGTTTGCATTTTGATGTGGCATAATGGCAGGCAGAGGGTCCACTTTTCAGAGGCTCGCAGTGATGACTTAATTCACAAAGCTGTCACATTGTGATTCCACTGGGGCTCTTTCTTCCAACACCCAACAATTCCTATCTATTTATCTCACTCTTGCAGGTTCTTTTTCTTCCTTGCTTTCTCCCTTTCTTGTTGTTTTCCTATCTGTTTCTTCTTTAGTTTTGCATTCTCTGCCTTTTTTCTCTTGTTCCATCTAAACGATTGGTGATGAAAAAAAGTCAAGGTTCCCAGAAAGGACTGATGGTGCCCACCACCCACAACCATCTGTACAAATTAAGGACAGAGGCACAAGGCTAAGAAATGTGTTTACCCCAATGTCTGAAGCTCTGAGTTCAGCAAACTGGGCTGAAACTTTCAAAAGACTAGGTCGAAAAACAATTACTCATTATAATCTTCATTAAGAAAGTCATGAAATGATGTGTGGTGTGGAAGGCAATGCTAAAGTCCAACAATTGAGTCATGGCAACTTTCTTTCTTTCTTCTTTTACCTTTGAATTACATGTGGAAAATTCAATTCCAGACTAGATAACTAAGATTAAGGGTTCGATTATCGTGCGGCCTGGAAATGTTCCTGACCGCATTGTAATCGGCCCCTCGGTTTACTTTCCAAATGCCGCAATACAATGCTGGTCGCCGGAAAGTAAACTGGCCGGTCATCCTGGCTGGCTTCCAATTGGCCAGTTGGAGCCGGCTCGTAATCATAAAGGGCGGGCCTTTCCGTCCTTGGGATTACAATGCATTGTTTCTTACATGGTTGCCATTCCGGCCTGTCCGATATGGAAACCATGTTGGAAAGCTTGTTTGGGGGCCCCCAGCCGGGCCCCCTTGTACGTGTGGCATCCGGTTGGGGGCCGATGGGGCTCCCTTGTTGATCCTTGCACCTTGTGGCAGGCACCTTGAGGTGCCTGCCATGGGGGCAGGGATGAACAATACCTCCCATTTCTCAATGGGACCTTGTGTTACTGCTGGTTTACGGCCGTATCACGAGCTCCCATAGAGAAATGAGAGTATGCGACTGAATAGAGTTCAGTGACATTGTAATTAGCCAGTCCAGACCGCGGACCGGAGGTCGGTCCCAAGTCCGAGATTATGTCATCTGCCCGACATCGTAATCTGGCCCAAGTATGAAAGTATCAGCAAGTGATACCAAATGAAATAGACCTGTGATTTCCATAAAACATTTCGATTTCAAAAAAGTTAAAATGTTCTTTAGTTGGTGATGTATGCCTGCATCTGAGATAACTGCGGAAGTTTTTTGAACGTCAAAGATGATTTCAGAAGCAGTCATCAGAAGGCGCATGGTAACAGTTTTCAAAGAATAATTCTGTAACATTTTTGTGAATTCCAGGTTACTCCCACCAACAATTAGTTTTATGTGCAAAAATGTAATACTTGTGCATTTGCATATTTGTAAATGCAGCACTCAAGTGCAATAGCATGTGTAGGTTTTTCATTTTAATTTGACACAAGGAGAAAATATATTTCCTCGACAAACCTCTTTCCCTACATCCCCACCAACATTGGGGGGTTCCCTTTCCAGTCAACTTGGATATGGATTTATTTGTGCCTGCAATACCGAAAAAGGTATTATATTCAGACCAGTAATGTGTCCATCAACCGTTTGCGGATAGACAGAAAGGAGCTGGTTTGCAAAAATATCACAGGGAAAGATTCTATGACATGGTGAACATATATTGTGTGTAGGCAGGCTGTAACATAAGACAGTGCTTGAACAAAGACTTCTGTCTGCTTTTCACTTTAATGCCTGAGGTTTATTACAATGGAAAGTAATATGTTTACCATTTTATGGGATCAAAGTTGCTTGAGACCATTAAAAAGGGACAGTATAATTTAATGGACATGTGCCGAAGGAGACATGTCAAAGTAGAATTTGATATCTGGTCAAAAGTGGAACAGAAGAGAAGGGTCTTCAAACCTCACATTGTTTTCTGCCTGCATTCTGAGGTGTGTCAAAAGAGTTGTGTAATATTACTTAAGTGTAACTGATACAAGGTCAACTTGTGTGTCTACGTTACGCTCTCAAATCCAATCCTTTGCATATGCCAATTGGATTTCCACATGCTAATGTCTTTGTGACTTGGGCCCTTGATATCTGGATTGCAATTAAAGTGATGGGGGAGGGGGTGCCTGGATGGTTGCTAGGACTGGACGTCATTGCTCAATTAGCCACAAGTGTAGCCAGTTCATGCTTTGTGCACAAGGCATGGGTCTTGATTGTGTTCCTTCTTTGATCAAGAGCTAACAAAATACCTCAGCCTAGACATGATTTGATTGAAAAAGCTTAAGTCTGCATATAAAGCTAGAGGACAAGGTTTGATTTCCTTGGAGCTTTAAAATGTACTTTTAGGAAGTCAGCTGTTTGGTGCTTTGAAGTAGCTCAACCATGATACTTACAGAGCGAGTTCTTGGATGACTGTCTTGCAGTGTTTCCGTTTTGCTGCAAATAAAGAATCTTATTACAAAATATGCAACCATAAAGAGACAAACTCACAGAAACTTTAACATTAACAAGGCATTGACATGTGGTTCCCATCTCTGCCCTATATAAGATGGGGTCTGAAAAATATATTGTGGTTAAGGGGATCTACAGTTTGTCATAGAAATCTACACAGACTTGGAGCCAAATTTATCAAGGATTTACTTTGCACCCTTACACCACGCAAGGAAGTGCAGGGCGATGCAAATCCTAGAATGAGATTCACCAAGCCCTGCAAGGACACCTTGCATGGTCCTGCGTGGCTTTGTAAATCCAGAGTAATGCAACGCATTGCAAGGCACAACATTGCCTTACTCTGCACATGGAAGGCTTTCCATGGGTGGAGTGTGAGTGTTCCCACACATTCGCCCATGGATTTGGCCGCATTCACAGATTTACCAAGGCAGGTAGACCTGGGAAGGTGTCAAAATGCTAAACCTTCCCATTGGAGGCTCAAAGAGGATAAATATCTCTATTTCTCCTTGTTTCCTCTTTCTAAGTGTGCTGCATTCTTCAGCACACTTAGAAAGAGGAAAATATCCACGAGGATTGGTTTTGTACAGGATTGCACCTCTTCCTGCACAGAAATAATTCTGCCTACAACACAGGCACCTTTGCACCACGGCTCACGGGTGCATGCATTGGTGCAAGGGGTATATTGTGCTCCAGAGCAAGAAGAGGATAGGAATGTGCCATATAATGTTAAATATAGTGCATTTCTGCCCTCTCTTCCTTTCGCGCAGCACAATAAGGTGTCCCGCTGTGTTGCATTGCATTACAGTATGATATAATTTTCTTCATTTTTGGGCCCCACAAACCTTGTTTTCAATAAAAAGAGGCAGAAAAACTAAATAAGAGGAGTGCCAGGTACCTCTTGTGCTGCTCTTCAAACATTGTTATATAGGTGGAAGCCAAAAAATAAGAACTATTTGATTGAGAAAATCTGTGCGTCATATTGTGTGCGGGCAATCAAGACATACAATTTCCAGTCAAGATATTTTTTGATATTTTGGACTCGTAAGGACTTCTAAACTTTTTGGATTGGTGAATATTTAACTAAAATGATATCAGCAAGTACTATTAATACCGTAAGGAAAAGGCGCTCATTAATATTCCTACTTTTATGTTTTGCAAACTGGTAAATCGTTGCTAATTTTCTCTTATACTGATTATTTTGTTTGTTGGTGAATGTGTAAGCAACAAACCTGATAATGCTAATTTCAGTGTTTACTTTCATTAATGCAATGTTATGGAATGAAAACAGCTTACTGTTACTCAAAACATAGCCTCTCCACCCTTGCATGACTTTCAGCTACAGAAGGTAGAGATGACATGACCTGAGAGTGAACTTATAAAAAACAAAATCTCCTTTTGCGCTTTATTTACAAGTAGGGTCGGAGGAGATGGATAGTTTTTCCCTCACAATTTTACCCCTACAGCTGTCAATTATTGCAAGACATTTCTGCCCAAACAAGTTTCATTGCTTACCTCACCATCCATCCGTTATATACTGGCAGTAAAGAAATTGGCATCTCTCAGTCCAGTTCCTGTTTGTACATGTATCATCTTTGGCATGTCCCACTTTCTATATAGAGCATATTCCATACATATTGCAAACATTTATTGTACCAATGCAAGTAGACATATATTCAACTCTAGTCTTCATAACATATTTGGAGAATCATAAAGTGTGCTACAAAATGGAATCAATTCAGTGTTACTGGCTGTGGTGTAGACTGTGTGTAATGGGCCCTAATGTAAGCAAGGACATGCAACTCAGGTTAGTATTAAAATATTTTTGGGTTATTTAGAGTGCAGTGGTCCTGTCCCACCCTTGGACCTCTGTGACACTATACCTGCTGCTCTAATGATAGCTGTGGTCCTGATTATGGGTCTCTAAGCACCCCATTCTACCTCTCTCTCCTTATGTCCACTCTATCTCCTTTGCTTTTTTCCCTCAAACCCTTTCTGTATCCCCTTCCCCTGTTTCTCCTCCCTCTTATGCCTCTCACACCACCTAACCTCCTTACTCCATTCACTCCTGACATCTTCATGTCTTGCCTATTTTACTCACTTTTGTATTTGGTCCTTATCTCCTGCTACCATTCTGTCACTGTACATACTAACACCGGTATTAATATCTGGCATTCCAGCATTCCATGCAAGCACTTGGTAAAATAATGAGAAACAGCTAAAGTAATATAAATTAAAGTGAGAGTGCTACAACACTTTAACAACTATTGGTAAAGCCAATAGGCCTGGCTTGCAGTCTAAGTATTGACTACAATATTAAGCAAATCAGATGTGCTAACAATATATCTTTGATTAAAGGAAGCATCTGTGAGATAATTAATTCAATGTGTGAATGATTCAGTGTAGTGTTAAGATCTAAAGGAGTCCCTCGTATTGCATGGCATACAATCTATAGGAGGTTGAATGATACACCAAACAGCCATTAACATGAGATGAAGAGATATAGTCCTCTGGGAGGACCCAAAGCCCACTAAATGTATATTTTAAACAATTGGTAGTAATAAGTCTTACAGACACCTACACTGTCAAGCCAGACCTAAAAATGGGTTTCAAAACTCATAAGCAAATCCCCTACAGACTGCAACTAAACAAAGCCCAGTTTTGGTTAAAGCAGCAAGCTTCACGCAGTTCTTGAAGCAATGTCCTGAGCATCAGATAATCTGAATCCTTCTATACAAGGCGATCACTAATTTGCCAACCTTTGCCCGAAAAATAATAAACCATGCTGATCATCTTCATTCATTCTTTTCATAATAAAAACACCTTATAGTTTCATCCACTGCACAAAACACTGTGTAAGACAATCAAAGATGTCTCCTGAGCGCTAGAAGTTTAGTTCAAGTTGAAGACACATATATTTGATCAGCATCATCTGATTATCACTGTAGCCAGAATAAGCATCTCAGATTTGCAACCTTCAACATTGTATCTTTACTCTGGTGAAGTGAAATTGACATAGATTTTTATATTTTTGATGCCTTTACTTTGTGCTGATGCTAGCAAAATTGATGATACTGTCCGACTACCTCAACAGTTAGTGAGAAATACTGGTTATTCCCACCACCAAATCAATAAAAAGTCCACAATTACCAACAATGAAACATTCCACTTCTTATCCTGTTCTGGAAGACAAAAATCTAACATAAACTAATAGAGTCCTGACTAGATATATTGTATGAAGTCAGAGAAACCACTAAATAGTTCTTAAAAATATGTAACAATCTTTATTAACGACTCATATGTTGTGTGAATAATTAAATCCACGTTGGAGATGATGGATCCAGAAAATTAGTTTGCCATGAGCCGGATATTAGCCCCATGCACTAAGTCCTCCATGCCCATTTAGAAAACAACACATTTACTGAGTACTAAATTGATGATTACAACCCTGCTTATTCACTGTCTTTGAATGTACTGAATGTATTGAATGTTACTAAAGATTGTCTTAGCCAGAATTTGTACAGCGCACGTACACCCGAGGGTTTCTTGGCGCTACCCGACAGTCTGGAAACTACACCCGAGAAGGAGTAGGGGAACTACGCCAAGGTCTGCGCAAACAACCACGTTTTGAGTTGCCGCCTGAACTGAAGAAGAGTAGTAGAGAAGCGGATCTCCAGAGTGAGGGTATTCCACAACTTAGTAGCAAGTGTGGCAAACCTGCGTCCGCCCTTACGTTGGAACTTAAAACGAGGAACAGTCAGAAAGATTTGAGAGGCAGACCGAAGACTACGGGCAGGGGTGTATTTAGGTAGGAGTACCTGAATAAACCTGGGACTACGTGCAAAGAGGGCCTTGAACGTCATACAGGCAACCTTAAAGAGGGTGCGTTGTACAATAGGAAGCCAGTGAAGTTGCATTAGCAACGGTCTAGCAGATTGCCAATGAGGGAGGCGATAAATAAGTCTAGCAGCTTGATTTTGGGCTAATTGCAGACGCTTGCTAAGAGCGGCCGAGATACCCACGTAGATGGCATTGGCATAATCCAAACGTGATAACACCAGGGCCATTGCAACCTGGGTAAGGGCAGAAGGAGTGAGCAGTCGGCTGATTTTCTTTATTTTCCGGAGTTGGAAAAAACACGATGACACCACAGCGTTGACTTGAGGCCTTAGTGAGAGCTGATCATCCATGATTACCCCCAGGATTTTCACTGATTTAGAAGGATTGGGGGGGTGGGCCAAGTTTGGTAGGCCAGTAGTGTGGACCCCAGAGAAGCTTGCTCTTGCCAAAAAGAACCAATTCGGTCTTTCCAGGATTCAGATTGAGATGGTTACTATCCATCCAATGACCTATAAAAAGCATGGTATATTGAAATTGATGAACAGATTCTGGGGAGTCATCGATAGAAAAGGTGAGTTGCAAATCATCTGCATGATTAAAAATTGTGACTTTAAAAGATTTTAAAAAGTGCAGCAAAGGGAGCATATAAATATTAAACAAAATCGGGGACAAGGAGGAACCCTGGGGAACCCCACAAGTAGTAGATAGTTTAGACGAGGAAAAGGGAGGGAGGCCCACTGACTGAGAGCGGGCACTGAAAAAGGACCTAACCCAATCGTGGGCAGAGCCACAAATGCCGGCCAGTCTGACACGGTCGAGCATGATGTCATGGTCGACCGTGTCAAACGCGGCCGACAGATCGAGTAGGACCAAGACCTGGGGGATACACAGGTCAGCATTATGATGCAGGGAGTCAGAACAGCTGTAATAACTGCTTCGGTAGAGTGGGCAGGACGAAAACCAGCTTGAGCAGGGTCCAAAAAATCCGACTGCTCAATGAAATTAGAGAGGTGGGTAGTGACGTGTGCTTCTAGAACAATATTCTACTTATTTCCCTACAAATTGGTAGGTATCAAATTGTATTCCCCAATAACTGTGGATATTTTCATTCTGGAGAGGTGGAAAGCCCCAATCCTCAAACATGCAAGAGCTAAAGCAAAGGCTTGCACTTTGAGTCATGAATAAAATATAAAATGTTGCTGCATTGAAAACGCACAAACCATTAACTGTTTGCTGTAAACAGAGCATCTATCAGATAAAGAATTTAATGTGTCATAATTCAGTGTACTTTTAAGATGCAATTGCTTCCCTCATGCATTGCAATGCAGCCACTCATTCAGGATGAAACAATACACCAACCAGCCACAAAGCATGAGGTGAAAGACAAATACTCCTCTGAGCTGAGCCAAAGCCCACCCTGTGTAAATTTTAAAGAACCGATACAATTAGGTCATGTAGACAGCAACACTGTCAAGCAAGTCCTAATAAAAAGTCTCAATCAACACAGCCTTTTCGAGACACAGCAATATTGAGGGGCAAATTCTTCCACCTGGTTTTCACCTAAACTCAGAAAACAGGTTCAACGTTTGACAGGTTGTGCTTAAAAATGCCGCCATTCTATTTATATGACACTGTTTCTTGGGGAACTACTGCAGCTAGTACTGTGCATCTTAACTCATTATGCCTGTTATGCTATTTGGAAAACCAAGTAGTGAGAAAACAAGAGCAAAGTATTGATTAATGAGGTGGTAAGTATCATGTTTATGTCAAAAAAGTGTATTTGAAATCCTACGAGGAATTGAAAAACAATGAGTCCACTTTAAGAAGACTTGCATAGCATGTGGAATATATTTTAATCATCTTGAGTCGTGCAAATGCATGCAATTCTGACATCATAGCCACATAGGTTGATACTGCTTATTCTGACACTCACAGTAGCTCACCACAATATTTTGAGAAACATGTATGTGACTTGAAGCTCACAAGAACTTATTTGAGCTTCTTTCTGCCCTTCTTCTTTGTGAGGTAACTAGAGACAGTACCATTGAGTTGGGTAATAGTAGTGTCTGTTATCGCAGCACTATTACCGTATTTTCCGGCGTATAAGACGACCTTTTAACCCCTTAAAATTTTCTGAAAAGTTGGGGGTCGTCTTATACACCGGATACAAAATTAGACTGTTTGTTTTCGTGGTTTTTTTCAACAGCGCGGACTACTCCTGAAGGTTCTCGCGCTTCCGGCCCAGCCGGAGGTGGGGGAGGGTGGCTCTAGTCCAGCCGGAGGTGGGGGAGGGTGGCTCTAATCCGCCCGCCAGCCACAGAGGTGAAGAGTTGAAGAGCATTGCATCCTGGGGGCTCCCGCGCACAATTGGCTTTCAAGCCGCAATTTCGCTCCAACTTCGCCCCTACTGCCTGGTGGGTAACCCCGAGGCCTCCCGCAGAAATTGGCAGCCATAATGCCGGAGGATTCCCGCCGGAGCATTGCATCGGTGGACAACGCTGAGGATCCGCGATAGCATCCACAGAGTCGGAGGACGCCGCCGGGCACTGGAGCTGCTTCACTGCGGTAAGCTGAGCGTACTCGGAGGACTAGCGGGTGGAGAGATTACGGTAGGCTTGCAATATTCCCAGCATACAAGCAAGGTGGAAGAAACATTTCCCGCCTAAGTTACATGGTTCAAAAGTGACAATAGCGAGCAACCAAAATACATGAGGTAGCAATCGGTACATTACAAGAGAAAAAAGTGATAAGTGTGCAGGTTACCGGTATAACAAAATACATGAGGTAGCAATCGGTACATTACAAGAGAAAAAAGTGATAAGTGTGCAGGTTATAAAAGCGTACAAGGTACAAGTAGAGCGTTGGACTGTGCTGGAAGTGGGGGTATTCTTGGGGTAGTCTTATACGGCGAGTATAGCACAAAACCTAAATTTGATCAAGCAAAGTGGGGGGTCGTCTTATACGCCGGGTCGTCTTATACGCCGTATATTGGTGCTGAAGCATAATATAAACTCTTATTTATTATTATTATTATTAGTTGTAGTAGTAGTAGTAGTTGTATATTGCATTATTGTTTTGTCTTTGTTATTTTGTTGCTGTTGGTATTTTGTTTATTATTACTATTATTGGTATTATTATTATTATTATTATTATTGTTAGTAGTAGTAGTAACAGTACTATTAGTAGCAATGTATTTAACGTTATTGATCGTTGAATTCCTTCACAATTTCTTTAGTTAGTTCTCTTTTTTTGATAGCATCTTTGTTTACAAGGTTCATTGACAACTGTGACATTTCTGGTCAAACTATATATTTTCCCACTCTGTGGATATGACTTTTGGCAACTCTTTTGTTTGTGTTTTTTCAATTATCAAGCACTTCAGAAACACACTGTTAAAGTGCTTCCTTCAGTGGTATTTTATGAGATAATGAGAATGTTTGAGTATCTTACTCCAGCTGGGTTTATGTTATCTTTGGATAAAGGCTAATTTATGATGTTGGCTTAGGGGTTTGAACCTAGTGTAAACCCTGAATGGAACACATAGATTTAGCAAAAAATAATCCTGATGGTCGATTTCCAATTTGTGTAATGTTTGCATTGTTTGTATTTGCTCCATAGCTTGCCAGTTTCTGGATTACTGCTTTCATTTGTGAGCTAAGCAGATTCTTTATACATTTTCCATGCCCATTATGTACTTCACATACTCAATAAAAGTACCACACAAGCTAGAGTTTCTTTTGTTGCAACCAGAAAGGGTTCATAACTAGTCCAGTGAAAAGTAGACTCAAGTACCAAATAGTTTCACTTTCTCCCATTTGGCAGCATACACACGATTATCCATTCGCGGGTTCATTTGAAATATCAAGAAAGCATCCTTAGCTATTTTTTTGGCTCGAAAAAGGAATGCAGCCGTTGCTTTCTGCTTTCAAACATCTTAATAAGAACAACCACTTATAAACCCTTCCTGTTTTTATACCATAGAGGATCATCCAACTTGTTCACTCTAAGCCATCCCAAGTAAAATGATTTAGATCCAGTGCCTCCAATTAAATAACATGAAATATTTACTATTAATGTGAAAAGATTAGAAACAGCAAGCAAGTTAAAATATTGCTTTCCAGCCTAGAGACATTTACCTTAAAATGTATATGAAAATTATACTGAGCATTTGGGGGCACATGTGCAACCATTTTTTGCAGTCGTAAACAAAGAGATCGACCCATTTGCAACTGCAAAATAGGTCTGCCCTATTTACAAACACTATTTTGCTAGCTGGTAACCTATTACCGACTCACAAAATAGGGTTTGCGACTCGCTATTAGGAATGGGCGTGCCAAGGGCGTCCCATCCTAGACGCGAGTCGCACTTCAATGTAAGATTGTTTTTGTAGCCACAATTACAGCCGCAAAACACTTGCAGTCTACCACCCATTTCAAATGGGTGGTAAGCCACTCGTAAATGGGAAGGGTGACCCCTTCCCCTTCGTGATTGGCAGTGAAAATATTTTTTAAGAGCAGGCAGTGGTTTTACGGACCACTTTTTACTCTTAAAAAATGAAACAGTAACGTTTCATTTTTTTTAAATGCATCTAGTTTTCCTTTAAGGAAAATGGGATGCACTTTTTTTTAAACTGCTTTATTTAAAAAGCAGTCACAGACATGGTGGTCTGCTGACCCCAGCAGGCCACCATCCTTGGGAGTGCTAGCCATTCCCAATTGGTTTGCAAACTGCACCTGCCTCAGAAATATTAATGAGGCAGGCAATTTGCGACCCCATTAGGAATCACAAACAGTGTCTGAGACACTGTTGTATCAAATCAAATCAAGTATCTTTATTTAGATATAAAACAATATCTTTAAAAGTTTTTCCCAAATCACATTATGTACAGTTTTGTGAGAAAAAAGATTTAAAAGAGAAACCCATACAGACATAAATAGTATAAAAAGAAATAAGAATTTAAACTGTTTTATAAAAGGTGACCAGGCGTGTCACAAGCATCTCCCATCGTATTCAATTGTAAAGTCAAACCGTGCAACAGGGTTTCAATTGGACTTATTACCCCCCTGGTCGGTGGAGATTATGTTACGGAACATTGATCAGTCTAAATAGTCAGTGGCAATGCCATGGCGGTTTTCTTGGTGTTAAGGCAGCGATACGCTTATTGAACAAATTTGGCAAATTTTATATTTAAAACAGTATTGTTCGTGCACAGAGCGGCAATGATGGCATGCCTGCAGGTCCGAACCCCCAACCTGTTCCATTCTGACCTAAGCATGCACCTGCGTTGGGAATTGAAGGTAGGGCAGATGCAGACCACGTGCATAATTGATTCTATCGCTAACCCACATCCTCTACAGGTTGTGTCCTCCTCTGTACGATGCCAGATGGGTAGATTTTGATGAAAGCGCCAGTCCCCCATTCTTAGGGCGATGAAGCAGCGTTTTAAATGGAGTGAAAAAGTGGTGGATAAATACGTGGCTGCGGATACTTGTTTGTAGGAGTTGACTACTGCCCAAGAGTGGCTGCGTTTCGTGA
This sequence comes from Lissotriton vulgaris, assembly GCF_964263255.1. NCBI lineage: Eukaryota > Metazoa > Chordata > Amphibia > Caudata > Salamandridae > Lissotriton > Lissotriton vulgaris. Next base: position 327,862,875 of record NC_141698.1, on the reverse strand, counting down.
GGAGGGCTTTATCAGTAGCGAGAGATATCGATCTCACACATTTTTTAATTGCATTTTTAAAGGCACACTGGCTGGGATTCAGGGACCAGAGGTTAGCGGCTGACATCTGATGTATATAATCCTTCAGGAGATGGCCAAATGATCCTCCTGGGTTACACTCATAAATTTCTTTCCAGACAAGAAATTCTTGTGTCCCAGATTCAGCCTGTCTGAGTTTGTGGCAGAACTTGAGATATGTACCAAGGTTCTGGGCATCGTAGTTTGCTAGCCCCAACTCTAATCTAATCTGAGCTGGGGATGCAGAGCTTGGCAGATGGAGTATTTTTTTATATATTTTTGTTGTATGTTTATTTAAGGCAGTGTTCATTTTACCTTTGAAGGTCTCTATGCCATATGATAATGTGGGCCCGATTTTTGCTCTTAGGACTTCTAATAAAGGGGAAAGGGTTGGGCCCGAGAGTTTAGCCGACAGCTTGGACAATGAAACCATTAGTGCAGTGGCTTTGGCTGCAATCGCGTTACTCTGCTTTGCAAGATTACTCCTGGAGTCCAAATGGACGCCTAGGTATTTGTATGATTGGCCGGTGCTAAGGCTTGTTTTATTTATATACCAGCCACCACCTCCATAACGTTTCTTGCCAAAAGGAACGATCAGGGTCTTTTTCATGTTAACTTCTAGATGATTAATCATCGTGTATTGCGTCAGTGAGTCAAGGAGCCTTTGTAACCCTACCCTTGTGAGGCTGAACAGGGCCAGGTCATCGGCATATAAAAGGTTACATAATGCCGTGCCTCCTACTTTGGGCGGGTGGCTTTTAACTTTATCTAGGGTGCTTGACAGGTCTGCTATGAAAAGATTGAAGAGAAGAGGGGCCAGCACGCATCCCTGCTTAACTCCTCTTGAGGTCATGATTTTTCGTGAGAGATGCGTGCCGGACCCTAACTTCACTCGAACCCAGGTGTTAGTGTGCAGTTGGATAATGGGATTCAGGATTTTGTCTGGAATTCCCCACTGCCTCAATTTTTCCCAGAGTAGCGCCCTGGGAACCCTGTCAAATGCAGCTTTAAAGTCGACGAAGCAGCAAAATAATGTCCTAGATGTTAAAATGGCTTTGTCGATGATGGTAGAAACTGCTAGTAGATTTGTCATGGTTCCTGAGTTGGCAACAAACCCTGTTTGGTTCAGTGGAATCAGGTTGTAGTCCTTTACCCATTGCCTAAGGTCCTCCAGAATAAGCCCCGCATAGTGTTTCGCCTCTATGTCCAGCAGGGCAATTAGTCTGTAGTTTTTGGGGGCAGCGCATGATCCAGATTTGTGAATAGGGTGGATGATTGCGCCACGCCATGAGTCCGGGATTGTTGCTGTCCTCAGTGTATAATTGAATAGGGCTGTTAGCTCCGTGGACCAGAAGGGAATGTCTGAATTAAACAGCCTCTGTGGGAGGCCGTTCGGGCCTGGTGCTCCGTCTTGTCTCCCTTTTGCCACTGCTTTGATGATTCTTTCTTCAGGTAATACATATTCCACTGTGGACTCTTGTGCTGGAACTGAGGGAGTGCTCGATGTTACAATAGCATAGGTGCCAAATGCACTGAGTGGACCAGTGTGGCCCGAGTGAACTTGAACCTGAAAGTGCGCCATTAGGTATGTTACCCATTCCGCTTCCTGAATGTTTGCTGAGCCTGAGTTTGTCTGGTTTAGATTGGTGCGGTTCACGAGGGCCCAAAATTTCCTCGAGTTTTTTTTCATGCTCTCCCACACCAATTCGACCCAGTATTGAGATTTCTGCGCCCTTTTTTCTTGGGTAATTGCCCTGAAGGCTTTTTGAGCTTGTTGGTAGGTTACGTGGTAGGCGCTATTCCCTGGAAATTTTAAGTACAACCTTAGGGCGTTGTTTCTTGTTCTCTTTAGAGTCTTTGTGTCGGTGGAAACTGTGAGCTCAGCTGGTGGAGTGCGGCTTAAGCCCTGCACTGTCGCTGGAAAGCTATTAATCAGATGAGAGCAAAGCAGTGACCATTTCACTGTCGGGGTGGCGTCTTGATCAATTCTGCCTTTGATAAAGTCCTTGCTTATTGTTAAGACGTTCTTGCTGTTGTTCTCGCTCCATTTGAGACGCTTTAGATTTTCAGTATATATTCCCTTGTAGGTTGTGGGTGCCGTTTTGTGGAATTCTATCTTTGTGTTAAAAATGATGACCTGCGGCCTGTGGTCACTTTCTGACCGTGGGTGGATGCTGAAACTGTCCAGGTTGAATAATCGTTCTGAGTTGCTGATGGTGAAATCTAGATATGATTTTTTGCTTCCATTGGACCAAGTCCAATTTGGGGGGGTGTCACCGGTTGACCTTCCGTTCATAACCAGGTAGCCTGCATTGTAGAATCTCATCACGGAAAGCTCACCCAATTTATTGGGAGCTTGATTCAAAGGTTTAGTTTGAGTCATGGCCTCAAAGATTTTAGTCAGAGTAGGCCCTTCCATGTCTGCGACTTCCCCCTGAAATAAGTTGGTATTGAAGTCCCCCGTGACGATACAATCAGAATTGGGATATTCAATGGCAATGTCGTTCATGATTTCACTAAGGCGGACCAGGTGGTCTTTTTTGGTTCGAGTACTGGGGTTGATGTAAACATTTATGAGGTCGAGTGGGCGCTGCTTCCTCCACGGGTTGATTTTGACCCCTAGTAACCAGTCTTCTTTAAATGGAAGTTGATTGAATGTGCCTTTTAGGTTGTTGGAGATATATGTAGAGAGACCGCCTTTAGGGTGACCGTAATGGCTGTCCCTTAGTGCTGGCTTCCAAAATTCAATGTAGCCTGCGATGGGGCGGCCCTCTGTGGCCCAGGTTTCCTGTAGTGTGATTGCTTCATGTTTGCGTATGAAAGCCAGAGTGTCATTGTTAGAGTTTTTTTGGTGGAGCCCACTGATGTTCCATGAGCACAATGAAAATGGTGACGGCCCCTGTCTGTTGTCTTTTTTTGCCTGTGATTCTGCTACTGGGTGTGGTTTTCTGGGGAGTTTATATTTATCCACCTGCTTCCCAGCCACAGACGGTCAGTTTGCATTTTTTGAGGACAGGAGCGCTGGCAGCCACCCACAGCCTTCGCTTGAGTCAACCTGGGCGCCTTCTTTTTTAAATGGTTTGGGGTGAGCTTCTGGTCCGGACGCGTCTTTTAGGATGGAGTAGGGCCTCGCTAGTACTAGTGGTTTGGAGGCGGTCGGTTGTCTGGTTGTAAATTCCATTTTGATAGTCGCAAATTGCGAGTCGCAAAATTATGCAATTTGCTGCACGCAAATTGGAAGAGCCATACAGCTGGTCCTTGAAGTTTTCATTTGACACATAAGACCATAGGGGGATATCATGGTAGGAATTTAATAAAATTATGTTCTTCAAAACCATACAGATTTTGCTCTTCTCCTTAAAATGTAGTCTTTGGGGGAGGGGTCTATCTCTGGCCAACCTCAGTGGGCAGCTGCATTGCTACAATGCAGACCATAAGGAACCTAGAGATTCTTATTGGGTGCTATTCTAGATTTGAACTAGTCCATTTTCTCTGTGGTTAAGTCCCTTTTTATGAGATGTTTTTCTACTTACTATCTTTCCTCAGAGGATCAAGAATTGTCTAATGTTTTTATCCAATCATACTTCAACATGTGTAATTCAATTTATTTAGTTATGCCTAAGAAAACCATTTAAAAACCACAGTTTATCAAAAATGCCACTTTGATACACATTTTTAACTTCAGGAAATTTGGTAGAGGGTCCTTTTATCTTAACTATCTTTACTACTTGACCATCAATAAAAGGATTCTGTTTAAGATGACATGTCTATTCTGTCAGATTTAAACAACTTTGGGCATCTTTTCTGATTAAGAAATTCATAATATATTTCTCTCTTGCACTTGTTGCTATTCCAAATGTCAGGAATAAAAAGCTTGGTGTCAGAACCTTCAGGATACAGAAAGAACATTCCGCTAAACATCATTTTGACTGAACCTTACTCAGATTCGGGAAAAGATTGAAAACAGTGCTATTCTCTTTCTAGATTAGGCAGCCCAGGCAACCTGTTCTGCCTCTAGCGTGGTCTCAGTGCAGTAAGTGTGCTTTATAAATAAATGGAAAATAATAAACATGTCCCATTACAGTTACTTTAGAGTGCTAAAAATCACTACATAAGTAAAGATCCAGCACTTAAGTAGTGTATTAGAGTCTGATCTGAAGATTACACTTTGTCTGACATTCTTGGTTTGTGTGCAGTGCAGAGATTCCCCCCTTGCCTGCTTTTTCCCTTACGCATATGTCCTTTTTCTTTGTCTCGACCTTACTTGTCACTATGTTGCCAGGCTCTAATAACTGTGTAACCTTTTGTAACGATATAACTTGCAATTTATGGTCTGATCCTCATGTAAAGCGCTCTGATACCTCCGGGTCTAGCCAGCACTATATAAAACTTTTAAAATAAAATAAAAAATAAATTCCACACTCGTAACTTTATTACTCATACGTAGCTGTGTGTAATGTGCACTGAGGGTCTAGTGTCCCCCCAACTCCCAGTACTTTGTTGTTTCATCCTAAGCCAATATCATGAAAACAGTAAAAAGGTAGTTAATGTTAGTTGCCTTTTTGGAAATCAGTTTTGGTGCTGAGTTTTCCGAATTTCTACTTAGCATTATTCACTGGCTTTTCAAACCTGTCAATAAGAGTGTTTTTTGCTTAGGTTATATTTACTTCTCCTCCCAGAAGAGGTTTTATGCAGCAGAAAATATTGGATCTAGGGGATGCAGAGCCGAATGTGGAGTAGGTAATCAGCACTGACCATGATATAGGTACCTATTGTGGGGCACTGTTCAAGTTGAGGTGGGTTTGTGATTGAATGTAAGAAACATATGGAAAGATGTGGGTGGATCTAGCAAAGCACATGGTGGTTTATGTAAATTAAGTGTAGCTATGGCCCTGGTCTTAATCTTCCAAGTGTGAAAATGGCATTTAGGAGTGTGAGGGGCTGTCACTTGTAGCTACTTTGGCATTTTTCTCAAAGTCTGGACTAGCATGCCAATGAAAATTTACTTAGGAACAGGGCTGCATATGACTCTACACTATGAGCTGAAACTCATGTGAGGTTTTCTGGAATTCTGGGACGAGGTTGGAAAGGACCAGAAGGAAGCAGTTATTTCAGGGGAAATGTGAAGCAAACTCAGGAAAAGCAGTGTCAGAAAGTATGGATTTCTCTAACAGGCTCATTTGATGACTTAGCCTTGATTCCGGTTAAGCGACGCAAGGTTGTGGGTCTATACAAGTGCAGTGAAAGACTAGGTAGTGTTGAGTGAGTGAAGTGGAAGAGGTCTGAAACAAACAATATCGCAATGGAAAAGAGGGAGTCCTGATCAGCTGCAAGGCAGCCATATGTGCCCTGAAGAAAGAGGGAAGAAAATGGAGATTTATCAAATTAAGACTTCTGGGTATAGCTGTAACCAATGTGACATGACCATATCAATCAGGATGAGTGTATAGTACGGCTTTTTGAACTGAAAGTTCTAAAGGAGTGTCTTGATTGAAGGAGGAGTGCGCTTAAAGGTTACATAAGCATAATCGAACTGCAAAATGGTCATCTGCTCTCAATTTCGACATTCGCAGTTTTGGAGATATGTTCTGACCATCTCCTTAAATAATTTTGACATTTCGATTTCTCTTTCCAAAATATGGATATTTTGAAAAGATTTGGGGGAAAAAGTTCAAAGTTTTCTTATCTTTGTGCATTGTAGACATAAAATGAAGTCAGTAGATAAAGTTGTTGCTGCACCGTTTGAGCTTTAGTGACATTGACAGCTGGTTAGGAGCCAAACCGAGTGGCCCATGCATCAGGAGCATGATTGGCTACATAAATGCTAATTACATTTAAAAATAACAAAATATAATGGTGTAGGGAATGTACTGATCTTAATTTTTCATGTTTCCTTTATCAATCAAAGACCATTTTTAATTCACAGAGAAAAGCATTTGCAACTAAATAATTCAATGTAAGATTGATGTGGAAGCGTGTTCATGTAGAGGTGTGATGTGGCAACAGATTTTTGACAGTCAGCAGGCTGGTCAGTCACATGACCTGGCGAACCAACAAAGCTTTTCCACACCTGAAAAGAGCTGAAGAGTGAACATTGGGAATTGACACTTAACAATAAGTCTTACAGTAGAAATAATAGCAACTGACAAACACTCAACTCCACTGAACCATGATCAATGTGACGCCTCCCATGGAAAAGAAAACCGTGTTAACTTTCAATGCTACCGGTGCAGCTGAGATGTTGAAACTGAAGGACTGACCTGTGAATAACTTGGGCTTCAGCAATCTTTTTATTCTGAGTGACTGCGGATTCTTTTTATATCACAATAAGTCCCGGGGGTCTAGATCAAAGCATTCCAACCTGCAAAACTCTTTCATACAGTGTACTATTTCTCCGCGAGACCACAGATATATAGGAAAAGTTGTTTCCGAAGTTCTTTGGCCTGACTTGCTCTATTTGCCCCTACTACTCTGAGACATTTTGGTGTTAGCAGTAAAGAGCAGTAACAATACAACGTACTCTCTGTTATGAGTTCTTCCTATTGCATCTTTGTTTGGGCATCTGAAGGCCTTTGGTGCAGGGGATGAATAAGTGATCTCTCAAACTCACTTTTATCGAACGTAATTGAATCGTGGTAGTGAAAAAAGGTACTGGTTCACATAAATATCGATTCCCGTAAGACAAATTTGGGCGCGCACATAAAGGCATAATTCCAATCCTCATTAAAAAAAAGATATGTATTAGCACACATAATACAGTCATTATACTAGAATTCTGGAATTTTGACATTAGATAATCTAAGGTTAGGGGCAGGGCAATCTGCAACCCAGAGAGGTCCTACATCCATAGGTAGGCGAACAACAAAAAACCTATACTTTTGTCATCATTCCATACCTTTGACAGGTCCTTTTTCTGCACCAGATTATTACATTTTTCATGCATCGTACTTTCAGGCTTAGAGGAGACTTCCTCATGTATTTCTGTGAAATTCTGTATAAGCAAAAATTTAGAAATTAACCTCCAAGTAGCAACTTTTCAAATTTTTCACTTTCCTTTCATACTTCAATTCAAATGTGAATTTCATTGAGCACTCATTTTCTTCAAGGAGTCAACTATGATGAAAAGTCAAGTCTGTTGCTTTCACTCACCCTATGGTGAAGCCATGGACCACATCTCATGTACAGTACCTAGTAGCTAATATCCTTAACACCTACGGTGCTCGGCAAAGAGGCGCTGTGCTCATGACGAGCTGAGCTTGTCATGACTGCCGCGGCGCTCCCACGCGGGAATAATTCCCCTGCTGTCCTGAGCGTTCTACAAAAATGGGCGTGGTCATGGGCACAGTGCCACCTTGCTGCATGACTATTAGAATGAAATGACATGGCTCACAAAAATGATCTATTGCTACTGGATTTGTTCAAATTTCTAAAGGAACTTCAATTAAAGCCTAGAAGTAATGTCTGCTTGCCAAAGAAAGAGGCAATTTTCTTCACAGACATTGCTTTTCTACTGAGGCTATCCACAGGTTTTTAGAAATGATTGAAAATGCATTTTCCATCGTAGTGTTGTTGACGAAAATTCCGCAAGATGGTGTTCATAAATATCGCTTGACTCAAGAATTATCTGGTATGCATATTCTCCTTACCTTTCTTGTTTTGGTAGGGAAGTAAGGATAGCTGGCCAGTGTAAGAAATGTATCCTACATTGCAAGTTATTTGGAGGTCTTTGTAAGTCACAAATGGTACATTCAACAGCCTTGAAGTAGAGCAGATTTTACCATACAGAACAAAAAGTTCTCTCAAAAGATGACTATCAGTTGCTCTCAACAACTACTTGCTCTGTGCTTACCTGTTGCTAAGCATAAGCACTTTATAATAACCCACTTTATAACGATGCAGAAAGAAGATTTTCCAGCTGGGCGAGGTACGCAAATGCCTGCCACCTTTTCAGTTTGGCTTCTCCGCATAATGGTTTTTCTGCAGCTATAGTGAGCTTATGGACTCACGATTCAGAATCAAAGAAGTTAGGTACTCATCCAATTTTCGGCGTTTCATGATATACAATACCATGACCTCACAACTCACTCAAAGGTACTGCTATAACTTTGGATGTCCTTGGAAAATTTGTTTTATGCAGAATGCAATCTCACCTGTAGAAACTCACTGCTAAGGGTGGGGAATGTTCTAAAATTCTGAATGGACTTTTGTTTTGTTTCAGGTGATTACAGAGTGTTTTCAGAAACGAACACGTTCATGCATAAAATGAAATATTCGATTGGTTGCCTGCGAAAAAGCGTAATTAGATCTAATCAATGTTGTCCCTAGGCCAGGGACATCATGTGACCCTAGTGTGGGATACCATAACGCAAACAGGTGGGATTCTGCCCAGCACTCCATGTGCATGCTATTTTCCCACGCTCTTAAAAGGTTGTCTGCATTCTTGAACGTTATCATGTAAGAGCCAGGGGCATCCTTCCACTCATTCAATTTCTATTGTGGCCATGTGTGTTACACACATATATCAAGATTAGTGTGTTTTGGGCCACTCCCTCGGAGACTATGTACCTGAAATGTACTACACTTTCCACATTCCACCTGGGTCCCTCTCCCTATAATATGCCAGAAAGTACACCAGTATCTCCAGAATTGTCCCTTTTAAGTCCAAAGTAGCCCAGCATTTATTTCCACTCCCTACTCAGACCTACTCAAGACCTGGAGTAACCAAGGGTAGTCTTAGCCCTTTGCTCTTTCTAACCAACCTTTAGGGCCATATGTATCAACATTCCGTTTTGCGATTCCTAAATAGCGGTTTTTAAGGAATCGCTATTTAGAAATCGCAAAATGGTATGTATGTAGAAAATCGCTTCTTTTTAGCGATTCCTTAAAATTCCATAATTGCGATTAGCAAATTGCTAATCGCAATTAAGGAATAATTTCCCATTCATTTCTATGGGCCAGGAGGCCCGTAGGAATGAAGGGGAAATTGCGAATCGCAATTTGCTAATCGCGAATTGTGAATATTTTCAAGGGTGCAGGGGTGTCTCAAGAACACCCTGCTGCACCCCTGAAAATGACATGTGTGCGCATATGGCGCACATACATGCCCTAAGGGCATGTATGAGCGTCACATGGCACCTTTTGATTTTTTTAAAAATGCTTTTTTAAAAGAATTCGCAACTTACCACCAACTAGAAATTGGTGGTAATTTGCGATTCCTTAATGGCATTTTGGAATGTTTTTTTCCTTGATACATTGCATTTAAGGAATCGCAAAATTTGCAATTCCTTAAATGCAATCGCAAAATAAGGAATGGCAAATTTCGCAATTCCTTATTTTGCACCAAAAATATTTCATACATACCATTTAGCGAAAATGGGTTCGCAAACGCCGGAATTCTGCGAATTTCGGCATTTGCGAACCTATTTTGCTTTGATACATATGGCCCTTAGTTCCTTATCAAGTCCAGAGATAAAACACTTCTGAAAGTTGGCCTTTGTCCCAGTGCCATTTATGGAAAGTGTGTGGGGGGTTGCTCTACAAGTTAAGCCAGGACTGAACATCCGTGCTGTGCCCATGCTATAGACACGTTGGAATTCGATCAGTGGGAAATCCTGTGTGAGAGGTGGTGATCATGTCACAAGTAAAGATTAAAATGAGAAAGAAGGGTGCATGGGTAATACTTGCTTCTTTAGCATCTGCCTGCGCCCTGTGTCTTTTGCCTATATTCATTCAGAATAGCGGCAAGACTGGGAAGTGAGCACTTGTAAACAAGGTTGCAATCATCCTGTGCATTGTGGGAATCCCTTTCTCCAAATATTCTACTTCTCCGTAGTGTTCATGTCTAAACCATCGTTCCTGTTTCAGCCCACACACAATGTATAAATATTCAATGAAACAGCTTATTGTTTTGCATATTAGTGCAAAATACCCGGGTCATGCCCTGAAACGGAAAATGTGTCAGAAGAAAAAATGTGGCAAACGAGTTTCAGTCTAGTGTTTTGTTCCCATTCGCTTACAAAGTTTTGAAAGCTGTTTTTCTCATGATTGGGACCTTCACTTAACACAGCAGCCCTGTCATTATATTGTCAGTGTTGCTGCACTGGCACAGACCAGAGAAAGCATTTCAGTACGTGCTTAGGTTATCTGATGATTAGCAGTAAATTAAAACACAATTAACGCTAATGACATTATTGTTCTTAAAATGAGCAATGTTCTTTGTGACAATGACATCATTTCCATGAATTATCATCACTGACAAAGAATAGCAAACACAAAAATGTGGCATGGAGTATGAAACACACGAAACAAGTGCATTTTTTTAAGTCCATTTAATGCAATATTTTGGTAGTGGTGATATTTATGATGCGCTAAAATATTTGTGGTTTATGATGTCACCGGAAAATCTCCGAAGTATGTAGGACCACAATACACTGTTACCCATTTATGAATTTTCTATAAGTCACTCTCTGTATAATTGTTGAACTAATCTGAAAACACTGGCCTCATTTATGAGCCCCCTTGTGCCATGGGAACGTCACTTTTTGTGACGTTCCTTGGCGCAAGAAGACTGATCCATATTTACGAGGCAGTAATACGCCACTTTTTTGGCTTAATGCTGCCTCGTAAATATTGTCCCCTGTAACGCAGTTTTCTGCGTAAAGGAGCATGCAATGTGTTTTGCTAGGGGCGTTCCGAGCAACATGCATGACATTTTGATACTGCCCCAGATTCACGAGAAATCGTAAATCTGAGGCAGCGCCAAAACTTACGCTGTAAGGGAGGCACAACTAGGAGAAATATCTTTATCCCTCCTCGTTTTTCCTTTTTCTATGGGTGCTACATTCTGCAGCACACATAGAAAAAGGAAAAAACCTTTTGTGATGTTTTTGTGCAGCAAGGTTTGCCTTCCTGCACAAAAACAATCAGCCCGTCAACGCAGGTAGCCTTGCACTATGGTGCTTACGTGCCAGAGTTGGCGCACAGCAGCCCATTGTGTCGCCGGTGCAGGGGATAATTACAGAAATGTACCATATCTCATAGATAGGGAGCATTCCTGCCCTTTTCTTATGTGAAATGCGAGTGAAATGTACACTAATACAGTGCACCTCCATTTGTCACTTTTCTCGATGTTACAGGGGCCAGATGTACCAAGGATCGATTCTAAAAAAGCACTCATATAACGTGCATCGACTGTTTGCAAACCGATCCACATTATTCCTACAGACCTATGCATAAATAGACTAAGGGTGGGCGGCCAGCTACGCTCCGTGCACGGAGTGCGCGTAGTGCTGTCTCCTACGCATTTTGCGTAGCAGGCGTAGCCAGGCGGCACTACGCGCGCTCCGCAGACGGTGCGTAGCCGGCCGCCACCCGCCTCCCTCCCGCCCTCCCTACATACTTAAATAAAAGGATATAAAGCTTTTAAAAACACTTACCTTGTCCGCCGCGTCCCCGGGGCTCCCTCTCGCCGTCCCTGGATTCGTGCCGCCATTTTGGATACTAATGCGCATGCGCGGGCGGCCGCGCATGTGCATTTCTCACGAGAAATGCGCATGCGCGGGCGCCCATGCATGGGCATTAGTATCTGAATCGGTGGCGGCGGGAATGGCGGGACGGCGAGAGGGAGCCCCGGGGACGTGGCGGACAAGGTAAGTGTTTTTAAAAGCTTTCTATCCTTTTGTTTAAGTATTTAGGGAGGGCGGGAGGGAGGCGGGCGGTGCGTAGTGGAGCTACGCGGAGTGCGCGGGTGGGCATAGTTTTGTGCCCACTTCGCGTAGCTCCGCGTAGCCCCACTCCGCACACTACGCCCAGGGTTAAAATAGACCCAGTCCCCAAAATCAGGAATCGCAGTGAGTCATAGACCTCCGTGCCTAATGAATATTCTTTCAACAAGTCACAATTTGTTAACTGACTATGATTAGTCACATTACTGGTGTCCGAGAAGGGTCAGCAGAGCACCATGTTTGTGACTGTTTTTAGATAAAGTTTTTCTTTTTAAAGCAGCCCGATTTCTTTAAATTAAACAGAGCTGATTTTGCAAAAAGTATATATAGATTTTTAGGTCTCGCCTGAGACACCAGATGCTGTCTCTTCAAGACATTTAGTAAGTGGCTTTTAAAAATGACACCAGAGGCTTTTTTCTGGCCTACAACTTGCTTCCACCAGCCGTCAGTGCACGCTTCCACCAGGCACACACACGACCAGGCGTCAGTGCATGCTTTCACTGGGCACACACACCACCAGCCGTCAGTGCACGCTTCCACTAGGCACACACACCACCAGCCATCAGTGCACGCATTCACCAGGCACACACACCACCAGCCGTCAGTGCATGCTTCCACCAAGCACACATACCACCAGCCGTCAGTGCACGCTTCCACCAGGCAAACACACCACCAGCCGTCAGTACACGCTTCCACCAAGCATACACACCACCAGCCGTCAGTGCACACTTCCACCAGTCACACACACCACCAGCCGTCAGTGCATGCTTCCAACAGGCACACACACCACCAGCCATCAGTGCACACTTTCACCAGGCACACACACTACCAGCCATCACACACTACCAGCCGTCGGTGCATGCTTCCACCAGGCTCACACCACCAGCCGTCAGTGCACGCTTTCACCAGGCAGACACACTCCACCAGCTGTCGGTTCATGCTTTCACTGGGCACACACACCACCAGCCATCAGTGCACGCTTTCACCAGGCACACACCACCAGCCGTCAGTGCAAGCTTCCACCAGGCTCACACACCACCAGCCGTCAATGCACACTTCCACCAGGCACACACACCACCAGCCGCCACCAGCTGTCAGTGCATGCTTCCACCAGGCACACACCACCAGCCATCGGTGCATGCTTTCAACTGGCACACGCACCACCAGCCATCAGTGAACACTTCCACCAGGTACACACACCACCAGCCGTCAGTGCACGCTTCCACCAGGCACACACACACCACCAGCCGTCGGTGCATGCTTTCACCTGGCACACGCACCACCAGCCATCAGTGCACACTTCCACCAGGTACACACACCACCAGCCGTCAGTGCGCGCTTCCACCAGGAATACACATACCACCAGCCGTCAGTGCACACTTTCACCAGGTGCACACACTACCAGCCGTCACACACTACCAGCCGTCGATGCATGCTTCCACCAGGCACACACCACCAGCCATCGGTGCATGCTTTCACCGGGCACACACACCACCAGCCATCAGTGCATGCTTCACCAGGCACACACACCACCAGCTATCAGTGCACGCTTGCACCAGGCACACACACCACCAGCCGTCAGTGCTCACTTCCACCAGGCACACACACCACCAGCCATCAGTGCACACTTTCACCAGGTGCACACACTACCAGCCGTCACACACTACCAGCCGTCGATGCACACTTCCACCAGGCACACACCACCAGCCATCGGTGCACACTTTCACCAGGCACACACACTACCAGCCATCACACACTACCAGCTGTTGGTGCACGCTTTCACCAGGCACACACACACCACCAGCTGTCGATGCATGCTTTGACTGGGCACACACATCACCAGCCATCAGTGCACGCTTTCACCAGGCACACACACCACCAGTCGTCAGTGCAAGCTTCCACCAGGCAGACACACCACCAGTCGACAGTGCATGTTTCTACCAGGCACACACACCACCAGCCGTCAATGCACACTTCCACCAGGCACACACACCACCATCCGTCAGTGCACACTTTCACCAGGCACACACACTACCAGCCATCACACACTACCAGCTGTCGGTGCACGCTATCACCAGGCACACACACACCACCAGCTGCCGGTGCAAGCTTCCACCAGGCAGACACACCACCAGCCGACAGTGCATGTTTCTACCATGCACACACACCACCAGCCGTCAATGCACACTTCCACCAGGCACACACACCACCAGCCATCAGTGCACACTTTCACCAGGCACACACACCACCAGCCACCACCAGCTGTCAGTGCACGCTTCCACCAGGCACACACCACCAGCCATCAGTGCACGCTTTCGCCAGGCACACACACCACCAGCCGACGGTGCATGCTTTCACCTGGCACATGAACCACCTGCCATCAGTGCACACTTCCACCAGTTACACACACCACCAGCCCTCAGTGCTTGCTTCCACCAGGCACACACACACCAACAGCCGTCAGTGTACACTTTAACCAGGCGCACACACTACCAGCCATCACACACTACCAGCCGTTGATGCATGCTTCCACAAGGCACACACCACCAGCCATCGGTGCGCGCTTTCACCGGGCACACACACCACCAACTGTTTCATGGCTAAACACTTATAAGGTCACAAATGCGAGACCTATCGGCTATGCCAATGCTTGTTTAAACTTTCAGTGAGAGTTTGCAGTGGTTCCCCTGGACCACTGGAGACTCCCTTTGAAATGTTACCCCAAATCACAAAAGGGAAGGGGGTTCAGAGAGGACCCTTTTTCCTTTTCTCAAATAGACTACCGCATCATCTTCACAGTCAGTAACTTTTCAATGGTTTGCGACCACAATTTTAGTTGCAAACCACTCATAATCTGGTACAGTTGTGTAATTTGGAATGGATGCCCACAACACACCACTTCCGAATTGTGAATTGGTAAACAGGAGGAAATTTGAATTTTTGAGTTTCTAAAATCTCACCAACACCTAAAATGTTTTTTTTTTTTAACACAAAAAACTATTTTGTTGACAGAGACACTTGTGTTTGCAACCCCTGAATAGTTTAGTACTCTGACCACACTTTGGGCTAACCACAGCTTTAACAAGGGTACCTGTGGACAATGACTAAATATACTGTTATAATAACCAACATTTCTCTCTGTAGTATGAAAAAGAGAGAGGACCATGTTCTTTAATGAAATAAAAACATGTTAACCCCACTAGTACAGCAATGCGTGTTTGGATTCTGTGACATTCATATGTAAACAGCATACTATAGTAATATAAACCATGCAACATATGACTTTAAACAGTGCATTTAACATGTATACACGGGACCATTGCGTATATATCAATGTATGATTTGTTTTCTTTTACAAAAAGGCATGCCACTCTTTGACTGGCTTTATCTGTTTAGTGTTTGGTTCTTTGGGTGTATAACTTTTTTCAGAGGTGATGCTAAGGTCAAGCTGCACTCAAGGGTTGCTTATCTTCAGAGTGAGAGAGGTCCCCTTCAATTTGTGTCATTTACTAATAAAGAAACGTTTGTGAATGTTCTTCCCCCTTGTAGAAAGCATTTGGTGAACAGTTTGAAACATTTCAGTATGATCATACTACTACTACAAGATTGTCACCTAGTGTTTCAGATAGGGGTCAGTGTTTCTTCGCCTGATGGTAATGCTTCAATTGCGCAAGGGAGCAGCCTTAGAGCGCCATCTAGTGGTGATACATGTTTACTTCAAAAGGCTTGAAAAATCAGCCTTTTTTCAAGGTATGGCGAGTGCTTCAGAAGAAAGCCTACTGCTGTGGCTGAAATGCTGTAATTCTTCCTCTGTGCAACTGTAAACCTACACAAATGTTGCAGCATACACATTCACAAAAGACAAATATGGTTTGTATCTCAAGCCAGTCAGTCCACAGTTAGGTGTGTGCATTTTTGAAACAGGTGTATGTGTCTGTGGATGCAGCCATCCTTTAAGAGATTCGCTGCCTTCTGCAGGCAGGTAGTTATGGCTGCTCTGATTAAGGCCTGCACAAAAAAGAAAAGCTTTGACTGACTTTTTGGAAATTTACAGATTGCATGTTTATATCTATAATTTGCATTCACATCTGATTTTTCAGAGATTCGCAAAGAATTCTTTGAGCGCTTGTTGAAAACTAGGCAAGTCATAATTTTCAATCTGACATGTTCCTATTTGTATAATCCTAGGGAGGGACTGGGCACGTGCATGAAAAGAATGTCCACTGCACATTGGTTTCAATGACTTTTTTCTCCACCTGGAAAATATTTTACCTGCTCCCTTCACCTCCGTGGAATATCAGATTCTTCCCTTACCCACACGGAAAAAAAATCACTTATTCCGGCATTCTTTAGCAATAGTGATATGTGCATCTCTGCAAAATATTTGTGGCTACCTACAAACGTAAGTGTTTGTGGGTGCAAACCACATCTAGCATGGCCAATCATTGTAATTCTCTGTTTCTTGCCACTAAATCTAAAGCCAGGATACTTGTTTCATTCGTAAGTGAACTTTCTGTTTTGAAAAATTCAGTTGATTTTCATTCTGTAAATTATAAAGTGGATTTTTTTTCACATATAACATCCGCTTATGTTTGCAAAATTATTGTGACACAGATACCTCGCTTGGTAGCAGCCCACATAAACCATACAGACGTTCTAGCAGCATATTAATTCCCACCTCTCTTGTCAAGGATAGAATAAAGTATATTTGGGCAGATTCTGGAAGATTTAGGTGGACCACTGAAGGTTAGATTAAGGTGAAGGTTTTTTTTGCAAGAATACACTTGTGCATAGGTACTTATTATTCAGCTACCATTTTTTCCTGTTTTTTCTATGCATTTGCAAAACAATATTTTGGCAAAATCTTTTTTTGGGGAAGAAATGTATATGTAGAACTTTGAAACTAAATGTTTTCTCTCAGGATAGGTCTATTTACATATCTACCAAAAGTGGAAATTTTGCGTATCCTTCAGAATACCTGTAGTTTTTGCAATAATTACAGTTGGTGCGCAAGATAAACACGCACATCGCAGACCCCCACTGAAGAGTCACCAATAGAATTCAAGCTTCAGAGTTGATGCACAGAATCTTGCTGTTTGATGAATTCCACTGTTGATAGCCCAGATTGGGGCTAAGGTGACTACCTCACTTATGGTTGTCAAGGACTATTGCAGTCCTGAACTTTTCACCTATACAACATTGTTTTCAGGTGTCCATGTCTAATTAGTTCAATGTAAGCACAACAGGACAACAACATCCAGAATGCACTAGGTATCACTCATAAATCCATCACTTTAAACATTAACAGCAATGACCTGAACCTAATGACCTGAACCATAATGACACATAAATGCCCAGAAGTTGGTATGGGCTAACATATTGCATACTTATGATGAAGGCACTTTCAGCAGAAATGTAAAACGTTCCAGGATACACATGATCACGTGTATTATGAGCTCCGCATCTTCATTAATATGTTCAATAAACAAATTAACAGACAAATTGTATGATTTAGAAAGGTGATTTTAAAATTTCTTTTGACAACATCTAGGAATTGGAGAGCATGTTTCTGTATTGCTATTATTCATTGTAGAATAGATCAAGTAGGTTCCATTGGGGTTAGAAAAAACTATTATCTGTTTGTTTCCTGCAGTATGCTTCCTTATGAATCCTATTTGATCATCCATCTGGATTGAGCAATTTAATCAGAGAACGCATCAAGCGTGATTACACTTATTGACTTGAGCTGGCTAATTCTTAAAGTGTGAGAGTGTAAAGCATGTTGCTCAAGCAGCTAATGGAAAATGAATGAAATGGGCCTGTATTATATTTCAAAAGACATCCATTTAAATGTTTATTTAATATTTTCTTCTGTGTATTCTGGCTTATCAGCACCATGAGAGAGGGCATTATCAGATGCTTTGCAGATGGAGCATTGATCCTAATATAATCACTTAAGGCGCAGAGAAGGATTTATCAGTTTTGAAAGGTTTTCATTCTTCACCTTACCTACCCACTTCAAATGTGTTTGTATCAGTTTTTGAAATCTCTATTATTGGTAGCTAAAAGCTTTGGCACACATAGTAGTGTGTCTACCATTATCAACTGCAATGTGAATATTTGTTGGTGTGAAATTGGCTATTTCTTTCAACAACAATTATTCTGGTGAAGTAAAAGCTAGATAAAATGCTCGATTTCGAGATTTCATTCATTCAGGGTTGGACGGTAGATAATCTGTATTTTTGTTTGTGGATGCAATTTGTTTTGGACGAAAAGATGATGAAGATAATGATCATCCTTTATCTTATGATCTTTTTATTGCAATACTTGGGAAAATTAATAAGTTGTTTTGAGAAAAATATACATCAGTTCTTCCCATGATCTATTATTTACAGTAGAACACAGTTTTTCCCTAAAAAACATGTAAGTAACTTATGGTCCTTATTTTTGTCACTTTTGTGGCTCCCCATATTATTTCTTCTTTTTTTCCAGAAATGAAGACATTTGAATCCTGTTTTTACTGTATATGTCTGGGAAAAGATGATGTGTTTCTTATTCATTTCCCTGGGAGCACACCCTGGCAATCTGCAGACAGAAAAGTATAACTCCCTATTCCAATAGAAGCAATAATACACCAACACCGAACCTGACCTGCCTGATCACAAATAGAGAGACTGCTGGCTGGTGACCAAATTGAGCCCAGTTGCATCACACAAAATTGAGTTAAAAGGCAATCCCACAGTCAGTGTTTATTTGAGCCGGAGGTTGCAGGTTAAGGCCCACCACATTTCTTTTGAGAACCTTCCCACACAAAAACAATCCTAAGAGGTGATTTCCTCTTTCTATGTTCAAAATGTATCACACATAGAAAGGGGAAAAACAAGGAGAAGTAAAGATATTTCTCCCTGTTGAACCTCACCTCGGGAGGCGTAAGGATTTGGTGCTTCCACAGTTTTACATGAATTTGTACATCTGGGGCAGCATCAAAATCCATGGGTGTTGCATGGGAAACCCCTCCTCAACACCCATGAAACGCCACCCGATTACAGAGTAAGACAACACAGTGATTTGCGCTGTCTTGAGGCCAACCTAACACATGCACAGTGGATTTGTATGGCCTCATAGATGTGATTTAGTAATTTGCACGGCCGGAGAGTTACAAAAAGTGACGCTCCGGTGGTGCAGAAGGCTCGTAAATAAGCACCGTAGTGCCTTGCAGGTCTGCAACTGCAAATTTCCTACATGCAGATCCCATTTCCCTTAAGGGATCTGTTTGCAGGAGGAAGTCCAAAGTAGCTGTCAAACCTTTATTCAGAATTATGTTGCCTTTAAATACTGAAGGAGCAACATAGAAACACTGTGACTTGTTATTATTCACTGACAGCCATGAGCCTCTTTGGTGTCTTTCGGTCCCTAGTATGTTCTCTTTAAATACTGAAGTAGCGGCACATAGCAACAAACACGGTGAGTTGTTATTATTCACTGTCAGCCATGAGCCCTTTTGGTCTGAGATAGGTATGGATTGAGAGGAAATGAAAAATGTCTTCATATCATGCAAGAGAAACTGGATAACTCCAGTGTACATAATCATTAATTTATGAAAATATTCTTCGGCTAGGGGTTTGGACTTGGAAAGTTACTGGCATGGGACTGAAAAGGAAGAGTGAGAGATTTTTAGAATAATGATTTTGATTTGAACCAATATGATCTGTCTCCAAGAGACCTGTTTGACCGAGAGAGAAATAGCTGAATGGATAAATAAAATATTGTTAAGTAAGGTTCAACAACACTGAGTGGCGCCACTATATTAGTAGCTATCAGATAATTAACCTCCAGAAGACATGGGCGGTCGACAATAGCACCTTTCATATTCATGGGTATAAATGTTTTTTTGTCCCGGCACAAAAATCCAGATCGGGTAGAGCCATGGGTGGACTATCCATATATGTAGACCTGAACCTCCAGGGCACATGGTCTAACACGGACTGGTGCTCATATGCCATTCAAGCCGTACGATTTAAGGGCAAGGGGTTAAGGTTGACCATATTTATCGTTTATAACAATGGGGCGGGTGGAGACTATAATACACTTGTAGGGGAATTGGATGACAGATTGAGCCAAGAAACCGTAGCTAGGAAGGGGGCACATGCACCTGCTATACTCGTCATGGGAGACTTTAATTGCCACCTATGCCCGGCCCTAGTTCCAATAGACGAGGAATGGTCTCATTGCCCCGTGGAAAACGGGCCGCACTTTGACCATTAGCCAGAAGGTCTGGCCTTTAGTAAACTCCTACACAACCTAATTTAGAGCATACGATTAATATGATGATCGTGCAGAGGGATGGAAGTCTACCACTGACATTTAAGGGCAGAGGGTGCTCCTCATTTATTGATTATATCCTAGCCTCTAGAGTTTTAAAAAATAGAATCACTAGTGTAGGGATAGAATGGAGCCCCTTCAGTGATCACAATCCCCTAGTATTGGAGTTGCTCCATTTGGCTCTGACCAGAAGGGGACAGCCTGGTACAAATATTGAGTAGGTAACGGACCAGGGTAGACGACTGAGGTGGTCTAAAATAGATGGGGAAACCTTCTATAAAACCTTGATGGATATTGGGAAATCCGCTTTTGAGGACTGCTCGGATACGGCAGTAGAAGGTCCCCCGTTACTCTTGGCATTTGGGCACATTGCTAAGTTGATAGATGGACTGCTAAAAACGAGGGTGTCTACAAGGAAACACTGTCACCCATGATGGTTAGATTGTGACTGCTCCCATGCTTTAAGGGAACTTAAAAGTAGCCTTAAAATTAGACCAAGGGACCCCCAACAAGTTGCATTGTGTAGGAAAAAATATAAGAGCGAGACTAAGAGGAGGAAATTAGTTCTACAGGGTGAAGCATGGGCAGACTTAAGAGAAGTGGAGGGAAAAAGGGACATGTCTGAATTCTGGAGAATTATTAACAGACCAAGCTTCCAGGATGACAATGTCCCCGAAATAGGGGCGAACATTCTGCCGGACCAGTGGGTCTCCCACTATAAGGGGTTATATAACCACGAAGCAGGAATAAATGAAGCGCAGGTAGGGAAGGTGTACCGGGGCCAGCCTGTAGTTTTCTCCGTCAAGGAAATTACTGCCGGAATTGAAGGTTTGATGAAAAATAAAGCTCCCGGCCCAGACGGGATCCTGCCTGATTTATTTCTGAGCTGTGTGGAGCTGTGGGACCCTATAATGACTAGGATTATAAACGCAGCCATCAGCTGTGGTTTGCCGCCCTCATGGTCCACGGCCATAATCGTCCCCATCTTTAAAAAGAGCAATAGGGACGATCCCCAGTGTTACCGCCCTATTTCTTTGATTGACGTGTCTGCTAAACTCTTGGGTAGGGGGATCCTTAACCGACTGTCTGAGTGGACCGACGAAAACAACATCATCTTGGACACTCAGTACGGCTTCAGGATGGGGAGGTCCACTAGTGACCAATGTTTGAACCTCTACATGCTGACTGCCAAATACACTAAGGCCAGCAACGAAGCCATCTATATGGGGTTCATGAATTTGGCAGCTGCTTTTGACCAAGTGAACAGGGATAAGCTCTGGGACATGATGACTCTCATGGGGATTGAGGCTGGCCTAATCAACATTTTAAGGGAGCTTCACAGTGATACCTCAGCAAAAGTCCAGTACAATATGGAGGGTGGGTTGACTGAATCATTCCCTTGCAGGAGTGGGATAGGTCAAGGCTGCATTCTTGCCCCGTTTTTATTTTCACTTTACATAAATAATTTAGAGCAGTTTTTGTTAAATTTAAGGACAGATTGTCCAAGAAGAGGGTCGCGTCACATCCCTATTCTACTTTACGCGGATGATGCGGTCCTGCTCGCACGTACGCCAAAGAGTCTACAGATTTTGATTGATGTTTTTTTTTAAATGTATGGGTTCTCTAGAACTGTCCGTTAACCTGGGCAAATCGTATGTGCTGCTGGCAGGCAACAAACCTTGCACCAAATCCACTTACATGATAGGAAGTCACAAAATAGAAAAGGTCAAAACATTTTCGTACTTAGGCTTACTATTTGATGGGTCTTTACAATTTAATTCCCTGGTAGAGGAGCGTTTTTGTAAAACGATTGCCACCAATGGCGCTATTGCAAGCTATGGGAAGAGGGTAGGCAGATGGTGTCCCGAACAGGTGATGAACCTTTATGGTTCTATGTGCTGCTCCAAAGTCACCTATGGGGAGGAGGTATGGGGCTTTGCCAACATCTCGCTACTTCAGCGGGAAGAAAATAAATATTTAAGATCCATCTTGAAAGTTCCACAAAGTACCGCTGGTGTTATAGTGCATAGGGAACTAGGGAGGCCATACCTCGAAGACTTGGTGAAGCTTAGACCCATAGTGGCTTGGTTGAAAATTTGGACTAATCCCGAGGCGTCCATGAGCAGAGGAAGTTCTAAGTGATTGCCTAGGAAGAGAGAAATGTATGTGAATCCCATGGCTCAACTATATAAAGGTCACCTTAGAAGCCCTGGGCTATAAGAATCTCTTTGTCGATCCGGTATCAATTGTTCCTCAGCATAAAGCGATCGTAAAGAGAGCTTTTTTTGCCCAGAAAACAACACAGAGAGCTGAGGCCGAAGGGTCAAAAAAGACTGTGAGGGCCCATAGTCTTGTTAAGAGCACTGAGGGAATGGAGCCATACTTATACCTTATGTACAATGCCCAGGATAGGTTTTTAATGTGTCGTTTTAGGCTCAATTTATTACCTTATTTATTAGCGTTACCAGTGGGGTTTTTAACTACAATTGAGCAGAAGGGAACCTGCGGTTGCGATAATAGGTCCCCGCAGGATTCCCTTCATTTTGTATTGTTGTGTCCCTTTTATTCAATGCCGAGGCGTAGATTCTTGGTAAACATTTTAAAACAAGCTAAAATGAAATGTGCTCGAGAGGCCTTAATTTATTTACAACAAGCAACTGTTCCGCTGACATTGTGCTGCATTACGAATTTTATTAAAGTGGCAGTCCGACTAAGGGTAACAAGAGGGGGGGAATGATTGTGAAGACCTCTATTATACTCTTTTAGAACTCAGTCTGTCTTTCCCCTTTTTAAAGAATTAGAATGTACAACAAGCAGGATTCTGATAATGATTTAATTGGATTTTAATTAATTGTATAAATATGTGCTTTTATTGTGATTTGTAATCATCGAATAAAGAATTCTTGACTTGACTTGAAGTAAGGTTATCACATCTGTCCAAAGCACTGGAATCCATTGTACTGTAATTATTAATTTTAGACTGAAAAAACAGTTCAAGTGTTTGTATACAATTACACATCTCTTGTGTAGATCTGAGGGCCAAATGGGTGATGCCCATTTAATGTATAATGGGAACATGATGACATTCAGATGCTGGGTCTGGTGGCTCAGTGAACTAACGCACCCACTGCACGAGCCTCTGTTCGGCCTCATGGTCACAGGATCAAATCCCTTTGGGTCTACTCAGCCTTTCATCCATCTGAGTTTGATAAAATGAGTATCGTTGCGTAACAATAAACATCTGTTATTCAGCACCAAGATACCTATGGGTGAACGTGCGCTTTACAAATACCCATGCTATGTTATGTTAGATGTTAGCCAGATACTGATGATCCTACCTGTTATGAGAGGCTACTGCTCAAGATGGTTCAGTTTCCATCTTTTTATGATTTACCAGGAACATATAAAATCCCACTGCCGTCCCTGTTTTTAAAGTTTTCTCCCGCGAATCAGCAAAGGTGCGAGGAAGGAGGCAAGGGGGGTTAGAGGGGAGAACAATAAAATAAAAAAATGAACCTCTCTTCCTGGCTTCTGTTGGAGCAGGATAGGCTCCCCTAAGCCAATCACAATACTGCAATGCAGCATTGTGATTGGTAAGCACCCAGGCTCCAAAGAGCCAATCACCATGCTGCAATGCAGCGTTGTGATTGGTCTGAGCGCTGTGGTTCGGCGCTCAGATAGGGAATGAAAGCCTGGGCATGTTCTCCACCCAGAACATGCAAAGTGCGCATGAATGTTTGGCTGGCCTCAGAGGGCACTTAGGAGGGTGCCACCACCCATCCCCCCTGTGCACCCTAGCCCCTCCCATAAAACTACCCAGCACAGAAAAATAAAATGATAACATCTTGTTATTATCACTTTATTTTTACTCTTTGCCAGGCTGAAAAAAGGTACTGGGGCAACACTCCTCTGGCTTAGCGGAGGAGACGCCCCTGGCTTCTACATCTAGTTACAGAATATCTAGTGCTATACCACTGAGTTACATAAAGGATTAGGTGATGAGGGGCGTGGCTTGGGCGCCGATGGCGATGGTCGCCTGAGAGCTCGGCTCCGGGACTGAGCCCGGGATTATCCTGTTAATCGGAGGCCGCGGGGCACCCTAGCCCCCGCAAATCGTCGTTCGGCCCAACTGGACCCTACTGAGACGCCTGGCACAACCTGGACGGGTGGTGATCCGCCCGAAACTCAAAGTTTGTGGTCCCGAGGAGAGCGACCCAATATGGCGCCCGGACCCCTTTGTCCCCTTGGACGGGACCATTAGCCTGGAAGAACGTCGCTGGTCATAGCGTGCCCTCCGCTCTTGTGTTTTCCTGGAGAGTGAGGAGCTGGACTTTGCCCTGCTGAGACTCTGATATTGGTGATTGCGCCCGGACGGTCGGAAGCCCCTACCATAGTGAACCCCGGCACACGGACGCCTGGAGGCCCTGACGGTGGTGCCGACCCCCGACGCGGCGCTTGGCTGCATCCCCCGATCGACCCGATCCCATGGGAAGCACAACCCCCTGGCGCCACAAAGTCTCTGGTGGTGTGGGTGGCCCTCGCTCCGGATCCTCGTCAACCAGACGGGCCTGCCCGGCCTGGCGCCGAGTGTCTCCGCCTCCTCCTCAGCGCTCTCAGACGACACAGTGGTGGCGCGAGCCGAAATTGTGGAGATCCACCTGGCCCTGGAGAAGAGGATCACCGGCCCTCACCCCGAGGGCCTGCATTCGGGAGAGTTATAGCCGGCGCCCGCACTCGGTGGCACCTTCATCTGAGTCCACACTGTGCGCTTCCCGCGACATGGGGAAGCCGAGAGGGGCCAAGGGGACTACCCCGGCCGCCTCTGACTCGGAGACCCCGGACAAGGAAGGCCATGGAAACCCGGGAAGTGATGGTGGCGCGCCGCTGCAGCAACAGCTTGATCGCGTCCTGGAGGCGATTGCGACCACACGCTCGGCCCTTCAGCAGGACATTGCCCAGGTGGCGACGAGCCTGGGCCTCCTCAGGGCGGATCACGGCAAGCTGTCGGACAGGGTCAAAGAAGTGGAAGGCTCGGTGAAAACCTTGGAGCCGGCGCAGCGAACCTTGGCCGCGACAATGAAAGATGCCCTAACCCGGATTTCTGCCCTGGAGCAGCGAGCGGAAGATGCGGAAGGCCGTAACAGGCGCAACAACATCCGAGTGGTAGGCCTGCCGGAGAAGATCGAGGATGGCGACATGGTGGCCTACTTGGAGGCCTGGCTCCGAGACACGGTGGCCCCGGAGGGCCTATCCTCTTTCTACACCCTTGAGCGAGCTCATAGAGTCCCAGCAAGGCCACCGCAACAGGGCTGTGCACCGCGTCCGGTGGTGGCGCGCCTTCTGCATTTTCGCGACAGGGACCTCATCCTCAATGCCGCTAGACATAATGGCCCCTTCAAGGTGGAGAACAGCCAGGTGAACATCTTCCCGGACTACACCTATGAAACCCAACGCAGGCGGTTTTCATTCTTGGCGGTCAAGCACGAGCTCCGGAGCGAGGGCATCCAATATTCGCTCCTATTTCCTGCAAGGCTCCGCGTCATTGTCGATGACAAGACTCAATTTTTTGATACCCCGGAGGATGCCTGTAACTGGCTTGAACTTTATAGAGCTGGGAAAGATGGCTTCGCCTCCGCATCTCGGCCAACGGCGGAGCCGGGACAGCGACGGCGATCTACGAGGGTGCGGGGTCGCCGGGGCCGGTCGGGCGGCCCTTCTACTGCGGAGACATCGACGGAGCGGAAAGGAGTACTGGAGGTGTTGTCTGCACTGTCTGGTTCACGAGATGATACCATTGCGGAAGAAGAGAACCCTGGTGACGAGGGGGCATCGACGGACTCGGAGAACTCGGTGACGGATAGCATCGGCACACCGGTGATTACGCCGAAATCGGTTGAGGACCTTCTTGATGGACAGGGTTGACGGGGTGAGCTGCATCCTTTTGGGTGGGGGCCCGTAACGGGGGTGGCGGGAGCCGATGGTTCAGCATGATCTCCGGAGAAGCGGGGGGTGGGGTGCCTTGCCTTTGCCCCGAGGGTTTCCGTTACTGTTTAGGGCTTGCTTTAGTCCTGGTAGCCAGGGCATCGAGGGCCCTCTGCCACCACCCAGCCCGCACCTGGCCCTTAAGGCCTTCCTACGGTGGCGACCGTAGGATTAGTTTGGGACGAAGGGTTTTTCTGAGGGCATGGTTTGGATGGGAACTAGATGGAGTTATTTGGGTCCTGTTCTGGGGAGGGTGGGCAGGGGTTTGGTTAACGTAAGAGTTGTTGAGTTTTGGTTGGGGGAAATGGCCGCCATCAGTGCTGGGGGGATTGTTGTTCGCTCTTTGTTGGGACCCAGATGGGGAGACTTTGCACGGACAGTATGGGACAATGGCTGACGTTGCTAATGTGAAGTGTATTACTTGGAACGTGCGGGGGCTTCATACCATGTCTAGGCGGCACAAAGTCCACGCTTATTTAGTGCGTAGGGGAATACAAATGGCGCTGCTGCAGGAGACCCATCTGAACAAGGCGGAGGGGGCGGCGCTACAGCGTAGATGGAGGGGGCAGGTCTTCTACACGTCGTACTCAGCGTATGCCAGGGGGGCGCTAATCTGGATTAGGGCTGGGGTTCCCTTCCAGGTCACAAACTCAGTGGTTGATCCAGAGGGGCGCTACGTGGCCATCTCGGGCACTCTGGGGGGGAGGGACCTGAACGTTTGCTGTGTTTACGCACCTAACATGGACCAGATTGCCTTCCTTTCTAGGTTATCGGGCTCGCTGGCCCACTTTTTCACGGGGCCCCTGCTGTTCGGTGGGGACTTCAATTCGGTAGTAGATGTGGAGACCGATCGCTCGCACCCGCCCCTCCCTGATTCTCCGGTCCGCCGTGTGGCCAAGGGCCGTAGGGACTGGCAGACACGTTGGTGTCTGACGGATATTTGGAGAGCGCAACACCCCGACGCTAGAGATTACTCCTACTTTTCGGGCCTTCACGAGTTGCACGTTAGGCTGGACGGGTTTCTTGGCTCGACTGAACTGGTTTCAGCGGCCATCCGTTCC
Organism: Lissotriton vulgaris; assembly: GCF_964263255.1. Lineage (NCBI taxonomy): Eukaryota > Metazoa > Chordata > Amphibia > Caudata > Salamandridae > Lissotriton > Lissotriton vulgaris. The sequence goes on along the minus strand of NC_141698.1, from coordinate 327,835,730 downwards.
GAATACTTGACTAGGACCATATCGGACCATAACCCCCTCCTGCTGGCCCTTCGCTGGTTTCCGGGGGCGCCGGCGGTGCCCACCTGGAAGTTACGCCCTGAGATCCTCGAGGACACTGTATTCAGAGCGGACTTAGGTGATAAGATCGAGGAGTATTTCGCGTCCAACGGGGGCTCTGCGAGCTCGAGAGCATTGGAATGGGACGCTTTTAAGGTGGTGGTGAGGGGTTATTGCATCACCAAGAAGGTAGGTATGAGGCGGGTTATCCTCGATGACTTGGACGTGGCTGATCGGAGGCTTCGTGAGTTGGAACTCCGCCGCCCCGGGCACCCTGAACTCCAGGGACGCACGGCGGAGGCGAAGGAGGCAGTGGCGGCAGAGGTCGAGCGGCTGCGCTGCTTCGACTACAAGGCCTATACGGTTCGGTCCCTTGCAGAAGGGGATAGATCGAGCGCATTGCTGGCATGGCTAGCTAACCCTACGCGCCAGACCTCACTGACGACGTCCATGCGCATGGCGAACGGGACCATGGTGCACACTCAACCGGAGATTTTAGGCTGCTACCGGCACTACTATGATCAGTTATATCGCAGTTGTGCTGCCAAAGACCCTGACCTTCTCGAGGACTATCTGAGGCCCCTGGAGCTCCCAGTGGTGGAGCCTGACGTGGCGAAAGCCCTGGGGTCCGATATTGAACTGGGGGAGATCCGCAGCGCCATTAAAAATATGGCGCGGAATAAGACCCCAGGTCTAGACGGTCTTCCTGTGGAATTTTACGCGGCCTATGCCGACCTCCTGGCTCCGAGACTGGTGATCGTTTATAGAGAGGCGAAGAGGCTTGGCCGACTGCCTGGCTCGATGCGCGAGGCCCTGGTGGTTCCCCTCCTCAAGCCGGGGCGGGACTCGACCGATCCGGCGTCCTACCGTCCCTTGTCGATGCTGACGGTCGATTATAAGATTCTGAGCAGCATTTTGGCCTCGAGACTGCTGGGCCACATGAGCTCCCTGGTGCATGAGGACCAGGCTGGGTTCATCCCCAAGCGCAACACGACAATGAACATCCGTAGGTTGTTCCGCTTGCTGGGTGAACCGCTAGTGGATGCTCCGTGCCCGGTGGTCCTATCGGTGGACTTAGAGAAGGCGTTCGATAGCCTGGAATGGGACTACCTACACACTGTGTTGCGGCGGTTCGGCCTCGGCGAGGGTTTCATCTGGTGGACCGCGGTCTTATATACCTCCGTATCGGCCATGGTTCGGGCGGGTCCGTTAATTTCCTCGCAGTACCCAGTAGAAAGAGGCACGAGACAGGGCTGCTCGTTATCCCCACTTCTCTTCACGCTGGCGGTGGAGCCCCTCGCACTGCTACTCCGATCGGGGGCGCATTACAATGGTTTCTGGACTCCTTCGGGCCCGCACCACATTTCGTTATATGCCGACGACCTGTTGCTCTTCCTTGAGGACCCAGTCGAGGCCCTACATGGAGCTGAGACGGCGCTCACGGCGTTTGGGGAGGTCTCGGGCCTACGAGTGAATTGGGCCAAGACATGCCTTTTCCCGGTTCGCAGAGGCACCCCTAGTCCAGTCCTCAATAGAGAGCTTCGATGGGAACCTGACTGCTTCAGGTACCTGGGAGTGCATATCTATCATGATCCGTCTGACCTCCTGGACGGAAACATTGCCAGATGCAGTCGAGCTTTACGGGGTAATATGGACTTCTGGGCTACGCTACCGCTTTCGTTGGCGGGGCGGGTCGCTCTCCTCAAAATGGTGGCTCTTCCCCGGCTGCTGTACTATTTCCGGGCGCTACCAGTTTGGATCCCGCCAGCCACATTTAGGCTCTTACGGTCGATGATAGTCGGGTTCCTATGGGGCTCGGGCCGCCGTAGAGTGGCCCTTAAAACCCTGATGAGGCCGAAAGCCGAGGGTGGGCTCGCGGTGCCGGATTTTGAGAAATACTATCTGGCGGCGCAGCTCCAGACCCTCACCCAGGAGATTGCCAGGGAATTCCGAGGCCCGGAGGACAGGAGAGGTATAGGGATGGCCAGGCATGTCCTATCCTTCATAGCTCTACGCCAACGTTTGACCTTGCAAGACCTGACGCTGGAGGAGAAGACCATTCGCCTGTGCTGGAACCGGGCTCACGCCCGGTGCCAATTGCGAATACCATATGCACCTGAAATACCATTAGGGATGTTGACGGCCTTGCCCCATGGCGGTGATTGGTCACGATTGGCGGACTGGGAGGACGCGGGGTTGCAGTTGGTGGGGGATCTTTATGAGGCTGGGGTACTCTTGCCCTTTCAGGAGCTCATTGACCGCTTCAAGATTCCCCGTGGAGACTTCCTGTTGCACTCGGCCCTGGTCCGAGCGATCCAGGCGCACTGGAAAGGCGGACAGGAGGAACCTCCTACGTCTCCGGTGTGCCAATACGTCATGATGTCTGCGGGCACGGTGAAGGCGGTCACCTGCCTCTACGGTAGATTGATCAATGATGGGCTGACCCCCCTTACGACCCTGAGGGCCCGTTGGGAGGCAGACATAGGCAAGGAGATCCCGGAGGCGACCTGGTCTCAACTCGTGCGGCGAGCTTGGAAGGGGACGCGCCACGCCCGTTTTCAGCTGGTCCACTATTACATACTCCATCGGGCATACCTGACCCCGGCGAAAATCCAACAGTACTTCACCACGGGCTCGGCAACCTGCCCCAGATGCCCGGCGCCGGAGGCGGACCTCCTCCATATGTTGTGGGCCTGCCCGGGTTTGTCCTCCTACTGGGTGGAAGTGGGGAAGACCCTGACGGAGGTGACGGGGAGACCCCTATCGGTCGATGCGGCGGTGGGACTTTTGCATTGGTTTCCACATACCCCCAAAAACAAAATTTCCAGTAAGTTTATTGATTTAGGGCTTCTCTTGGCCAAACGAGAGGTGACCAGGAACTGGAAGGCACGAGCTGGTCCGACTGGGAGCAGGTGGCACAGCGAACTCTTGAAGTGGGCGGCGGGAGAAAGCACGCTGAGATACCAACTAGCTGGGAGACAGCGTAACGAAAAAGCACAGGAGGCAGCGCTAGAATGGGAGACACTAGTGCAGGCCCTCAGGGACTATTGCGCCCCCAGCGACTCTGATAGCGAGATTGCAGCGCGCCCCGAGTCCCGATAGGCGATTGCGTTTTCAGTTCCTGATACGCTCATCTTGGGTCCTCTCACGAATCCTACTGCGGCTGCTACCATACACTGATGGCGGGTTGGGTTGGGGAGGGATTTCTTTGTAATTTAGTGTTTTGTGGGTGGGATTTTCTTTTGGGTTTTGGGGCTTGTTTAGAAAAGCAGATGACGGACAGTGGATCATCTGGACCAGCCTTGCTCTCCTGCTGAGCCCCCACTGGATTTTGTCGCCCGACCTTTGGACTGTGGGCTGAATGATTGTATATGAAAACGTGCTGCGGGAGGTGGGCGGGATGCAGTTAATTGATTTCAGTGGATTTCTGATGCTGGTCATATATGTAACAGTTTGCTGATTCCTGCAATAAAAATATATTTCACAAAAAATAAAAATAAAGGATTAGGTGATATTCCTATTCCGATTCTAACAACCCTGTGTAATGAAGCATGCTCTGAAGCAGCAGTATGTCTGTAATTCAAATCAGGGAAAAGTGCCTTATGTTGCAGTAATTATTTCTGTATATCTTTATTAAAAGTAAATTAGATATTGCTGATCTACCCCTTTGGGATAGACAATGCCTAGTGGAAGTGGTGACTGGCGCAGGTTATGGATGCCTTAACCCATCCGGTAAAGTGCCGGGACCCACAAGCTTCCCCAGCAAATTTTACAAATCTTTCGTGCTCAATCTGATCACAGACTTTCAGTGTGTGGTTAAAGAGGCAACAGAGTGTGGCAAGTTGTCCCGTGCTTTTCACTGGGCTAAAATTGTAGTGATTCTGAAGGCATGGAAGCCCCCAGACCAGTGTGCCTCCTAGAGGCCCATTTCCCTGCTTAATACAGAGACGAAAATCTTGGCCAAAGCCCTGGCTGACCGCTTGCTCACTTCCTTGATGCACCTGGATGAGGTGGGATTCATGTATCAATGGGCTACTCAATGCACATTTGCAGGGTGCCTAATGCCATCGCTCTGGGGACCTGGCTCGACTGCCCTAAGGCCATACTTTTGGCAGACATAGAGAAGGTGTTCTATTCCGTTAGTTGGACATATTTGATCACTCTCAGAAGGCACCTTAACTTTGGCCCCAAGTTCATTGCTTATATTTGACTTCTCTACACCACCTGACAGAGCACGTCTGGGTGGGAACAGCAGTGTCTGACCTGTTCCCCATCAAGACAGGCACACAGCAGGGATGCCCATTGCCATGGATGTATGTCAGTACAACACGATCATTTTGATCGCGGTACTTTACATCGCGGATTTTACAACGCAAGCCGTTACAACGACTTGCGTTGGAGGGCGCGGATTGAGGAATATTATAATTTTATATTCCAACACCAGTCCACGTAACAGTTGGGAAGGTGTTGGAATATAAAATTACCATATTTCTTAACCAACAGCGCCATCCAGCGCAAGTCGTACTAACGACTTGCGTTGTAATGGCAGCATGGTAAAGGTTGTGCAGTGTAAACACCGCGTTGTAAACAACGTTTATCATTGCCATCCTTGCTGTTTGCAATTGTGATAGTGTCCCTGGCTGAGTGGCTGCGCATGGACCCACAGGTGTGGGGATTCGAGTGGGGTCTGGAGCTGTCCATCACATTGCTCTTTCCAAGTATGATGCAGAAATCTTTTTCACACATTATAAGACTTCAGGCCTGTGAATAATACAAATATTGTGGCCTTTGGAGAGACATTAGACCGTGTGCTCTACTTGTCTAAATCCGTCCTCTTTCTAGTCACACCTCCTCTGTCAGATCTGCAATGGGTAGTTGACATACAGGTGGCTGCCTGAGGATTTACTATCTAGGGGTATACATCACACCTGATGCTGTGCTGGCCTGGACGATGAACATAAAACCATTGTTGGACAGACTGCAGACGGAGGTTGAAGTGGGGTCCACTCTCCCGTTGTTCCTCTTGTAGAGGTCCGCAATCTTCAAAATGGTATCCCTCCTCTGCCTTCTATACCAAAACTCACACATTATTTAAGTCCACCTGCAAGGATGGGACCGCACCCACAGACATTAGAACTATTAAAGGGCCTCCCAATTGGTGCTTGTAAAAAAATGGTGATCAGATAGTCAGGGGGACTCTGCTTATGTGACGGAAAAGTGGGCTCTACGGGGCATGGCCATAGCACACCTCCTGCACTTGCTGGCCCTCTCCTGGTAATGAGGGTGGTAATCCTGATGTGGCAGATGACCTTCAAGGACTTGGATTGGGATAAGAGACTGATGGGCTGGACACCTTTTTGGGTGTGCACCATGTTTCCACAGGTGGTACAGCTGCTGGGTTTTTGAGACTGGGACATTATAAGGATTTTGAACCTAGGAGACGTGCTTGAGGGGGAGACGCTTAAATCTTATCAAACTGCAATAAGAAAATGCCATCCACCGCAGAAAATTCTTCCGCTATCTGCGGCACAACTTCCTTCCCTACCTCATAGGCCTAGTGAACCCCTGACTTTCATCCACTTGAGGCCAAACTGTTAGAGGGCAACTTGAGAAACCACAAGGTTTCGCAGATTTATCGCTCCTAGATGTGAAATATCTCTGAATAATTTGCAGAGCTACCTTTGACAACCTGAGCCAAGCTACTCCCTGAGTAGGTGTGAAGAGGCCTGGGTCTGAAACAATACAACCATTTGGTGAGAGATTTGATTCATGGTGAAGCCAGTCAGAGTAAGGGACTGGAGAGATAAGATGGACTTCAAAGGCAGAAGAACAGATGTCATAGGACTCAGGTCAGCCCCCACTTCCTTGATCCACAGCCAGATGGGAGCCCCCTAATTACATTAGGAGAGGGACACGAAAGGGAATATAGTCAGATGTTAGCCACACTTGGTTGGGTCACACAGGCACACACACCAAAGAGATATTTTCTCAATTTCGATTTTTGGAGAACTGCATTTTTTGTCACAAATATACCACACTTCACATGAAGTGGTCATAGCAGACGGAGGTAACTTTACCACTATTTGGTGGGGTGTGCCCCACTCTTGCAAGCCTATAATGCAGTATAAATATGGGAGAGCTGCAGACGCTCATGAGAACACTGCCTGGAATATCAGAAGAAGAAGGAAGGACTGCCCTGCTGGACCCTTGGACTGCAGCACAGATGGCTTGACTTCAGAAAGACTGCACCTGCTACACTCTCATAGCTCCACAAAGAAAGGACTGTGCCTGACTCACAGGAACAGGAGTGGACTCCCTCATCAGCAACAGGTATAACAGAGCTGGAAAGCCTTAAGAGAAGATCACCCCAGCTGACCAGCTGCAACTGGATTTTTCCTGGACTGTGCAGGTGGATTGTGGGAAAATGAGTCCTAGTTCCCAAGAGGCAATCTAGAGTTTCTGTACCTTTGTACTGCGCTAGCGGACACTTGTTTATCCCAAAGGAACCAAGAAACTGCAAGATGTAAAGGTTTGGAAACGTTGTGCAAAGTTTTGCAGAAAAGCTCCAGGAGGAGACCGGCTTGATAAAGTCAATTCACCGATCGGATCGATCTTGCTTGTTTGTCCCACTGAAAATTTCCAGGCTAAGCCCAACTTGACGTCAAGGGGGAAGCCGTATTTGAGACCCTCGTCAATGCTGAGGATTCAACATCAGTGTTTTCATCGAGCTGCAGTTTCATACAGCTCCTACTATTTCAGTAAGACTGTGCATTTGGGCAACATAAACGTCATGAGATGTAGAAAGTCTGATGTCTGGAGGAGATTGTATTGTTTGATTGTGCCAATAGTTTCCTTCCTCAATCTGTCTTGCTCTAGTTAATTTTGTGATAAGCTATAGCTGAAACTCTCAGCATCAGATCCCTTAATTTACTTTCCCAGCTGCCCATTGCGTCTGAGCAGAGGACAGAGTCTCTATTATCATCCAAAAGTTGGATGACTGCTGCCTCAGTAAGCTTTGCTTGGGATAATATGCACTTAAGACATATTCATGGACATATTCATGTTTCAATTAATGTTTATGAACCATGAACTAGTCTTAAGCCAACTTGCACAAGTTAGTGATCCGAGATGCCTCCCACCACAGTAGAGCAATGCAACACCTCCAGGAGGACACCCACTAAATTCAGAGAATAATGTATAAGCCATGTATACATGACAAGAAAGTATAGTTTATTCCAGGATTAGAAATTACACACCGGTCTGAAAGGTCATTATTCTCCATTAAATCATGCCGGGGCCACAAAAAGACGAAAAAATACATTCCCTAATTCTTGGTGAGGAAGAGGTAGAGGTAAGGAGTCAGGTGAGATTGTTAGACAATGATACGTGTTATACGAATCATGAAAGCAGTATGTCCAGAAAGGAGGGGAAGGAGAGTTTTGTGGAAAAAACAATTACCTTTAGCTTTAGTCAAGGGCTGTAATTCCAGTTGTAGTAAGGGGCCTGCTTCCACAGGTAGATGAGAGAGGCAAAAAGAGCCTGAAATATACCATAGAAAACCAGAAAATCACCATCATGGACAGGAAGATGGATAGATGGCGCACATGTCAGAGAAATTAGATAATGATTGGTCCGGCAACCTTTTGTTCAGATTGTGAGGTCTGATTCGGTGTACCCACTGAAATTCAAAAGGAGGTAAGAATGTGATCACGAGTAGTTTAGGTAGTAATTAAAATAGGAAGTCTGATATATTGGACATATCATTTTCTCTGGTACGCCATAGAACTGCATGTTACCTCTACAGGGTAGACCTTAGCATTTAGGTACAAGAGTATATTGTTGCAGGTGACCTTGGTAAAATGTCAAGCCTACAATCAGTGTCCTTCATCCTTTTTTCTATCCTGTTATATCTTTCTTCCATTGCATGTAAGTGGTGGTGAAAGGCAATAAGATCAGACCTCATAGATGTATGTCCTTTGGATATGTCGTCCGTTTTTTCCTGCATGGGTGAGACTGAGAGTGCAACTAATCAGATTTTTTTCAGAATGGTCCATACAGAAGGTTCTCTTGTGTTCTTTTTTCTGATGTCTAATGAAGATAATTGTCTGGAAGGGGGATGGAAAGCACACCAAAGACTCTTTGTGTTCTCAAAACCAACTATACCCTCTTCCGTAGGCCTGTCTTGTTTGACCCTCACCTATTTTGCTTTATCTTTGTTGTTATGGAGAGAATCCAGAAGAAGTTAGGTTTGGCGATGCATTTTTAGTGTCATGTAGATGCTTTGGTGTTTCTGTACTGCACCACACCTGCTTTTGAAAGTTGAGGTGAAGGGGGTACACATTGTACTGTTATTCTTATATCTGTGGGCATTGCGTGGCGACTCACTAACTGGTTTGCCAAGGGTTGTATTTTCCGCCATGGTAGCAGGAGTGGATGGGCTTCAATTGATCATGCCACACAGTGGTTGCATTAGGCCATCTTCTTTTCCCCTCAGTGTATCTGCAGATAAACACATCCTATGTCTAAGAGAGTTTGAGCACATAAGGCCCACGTGTTTCCAGCATATGTTTTTTCTGCAGCTGAATCATGAAAGTCACTCTGCCACCACGTCTTCCACTTTCAGTGGACCCTTCAGAGCTGTATTATGGAGTGAACCTCTAACAATGACCCAGTCACATTTGACACCTGCTCTGTCATAGCAAAGAGGCAAATAAGTCTGTGACCATCTCTTTGTAAATAATGAGAATAATAACACATTGAATGGAAACTTTGCTTAGTACATTAAAGGGGTGATTTACTGTCTCGGTGTTGCAGCACTATTCAGAGATAGTCATGCTTAGTCCCAAGTTAATACATTTCAAATTCTGTTTATCTCTTCATTTTTTTTTATTGGATAGTGATACAGTACCGTCTGCACATATATAATTATTTCAGAAGAGATTACATCAACAGATTACTCACTGTTCAACAGAAATAAGGCAACATTCTCCTGTTTACTGAGGTGGTATCAGAGATTGAGCACACTAGGCAGCCTCATAAACAGAAAACTTGTGCAAAGCTCACAAATTATCGCCTACTTCATTATGCTTTAGATAATTGTAAGTTAATTCTAATGGTGACAATTTTATTTCAGTTGTTTGATACATCATGGACCTAATTAGAAGGAAGAGCTGAGCACATTTTTAGATATCATTTAGAGACTTCTTCAGCTGACCCGCCAGCCTCATGTAATCCAAGACAAACATACATGAAAAATATATTCTTATATACATATATCAAGGGTTTTTGAGTCTGGCCTCTCCATCCACTGAACTGTTCACTTTTTGCTTCTGCCCATCACCTGAGGTCCTTGACGCCAACTAAGGCAGACTGCAACTGTTCAGAAAATAAAATAACATTAACAAATGTATAAGTTATATATACATATAAAAGCAAACTATAAAAATTTTAATAAAAAAAAACCTCTGCAATTGTGAAGAAATTTGAATCTAGAGGAAAAAATTAAGTTGATATTCTTGGCTTGATACGTGGAAAGAGAGCAACTGCAGTGAACAGAAGCACTAGTATGTGCTAAAAAGAGTATGTGCATTAGAGTCAGGAAGGACAAAGTAATATGCTAAAATCTAGCAGATGACTTCAACTTTTAGTATTAAAACCACATGTAAAAAAAATCCAAACTTCCCATAAAAATGTAGATATTTGCTATTTTTGTTTGAGAATTAAAGTATTTCATAAGGTGTCCATTTGCCTGATGTATGCCTGTTTCATTACGTTTTTGTATTTTTGAGGTTCAAATCATAGAAATTGCTTAGGCCGGTCCCTGCATTCCAGTACTAGTTCAGATCATATTTCCCACACGCCAGCATGACTTTTCCTTAGAACCGAATCAAGAGATCTTGTAGTTGAATAAGGCAGAGTTTAAATGTTAAGCCGGGTGAGCATTGGTTAATAACAGATACATTGCTGTCTTGAAGATAAAATTATGCTCATGAGATGTGACAGGAGTCTTCAGTGGGTCTTTAAAATTAACTGAATCAGTCAACTGATTTCTCGAAGTGTCACTCAGTGTGCTCCTGTGATAGGATTGTGCATGAGGAGACTTTAAGACAATCATGCACCAGAGAAAGGCGGATTGTGACATTGCAGATATTGTTCATAGAAAAATGTAGTGCACTTCCGGGGTGTGTGAAGGGCTAAGCATTTGTGGCATATTGCGCTGCCTAAACTAAGAAATGAAATATCTCCTTTTCCACACAATGTTCTTCACCAAAATTCTGTGTTTGTTAACCGCATCGCTGTAAAAGCCGCGTTAGATGACGAGCTCAGCTTGTCATCCGCACACGCCCCCGTGGCTGATGACGAGCTGAGCTCGTCATCAGCATTGAAGGGGTTAACACTGAAAATATAGAATCAATTGGGCTCGAACCTTGCCTGCTCACTTGACAATTCAGAACTCTCTAACATAAAAACATGCAAGGGACTGATAAGCATACATTAAAACTCATATGTTCTTTCTTTATTTGCAAGACTGGGAGTAAATAAAGGTTTTACGTATAAATAATTTGTGGTATAGTCGACATCTAAAGAGCTTGGGTTGGGCTGTCGGCAAACACTGAGGACTGGGGTGCTGCGATGACTGGTGTGATGATGACATGCCAAACTTTCCACGGCAGGATGCTGATTATATTTTAAGCCACGCAGTCTACAATTATGCAATACTATAACATTCCAACGTTCTAATATGTGTTTTATCATTATATCAGCTCAACTAGAAGCAACAACCTTTGGGAACACCAGGAAGGTTAGGTATACCCAGAGATGAGGATAGATACATATGAGAACGTGTGCTCCCTAAATAACGAACTTTGATATTTTACCCTTAGCTTGAATTTTTTAAGAAGAGGACTCAATAAGAAAGATGCTGAGAAATTTACTGGGGACCATTTGTTACACCAAGACATTTAGCAGTAATGAGAAATCAGATTGTTATTTGCTAAATTGGGAAATGCATGGTAAGCATCCTGCCAGTGAATAATAAATCCTGCCAGCCAGGTGATTGTGGGACCAACCAAAATGGCTTCCAATCCACTCAAATCAGTGTCTTCTAGAAAAGGGTGATGCATGTGCCAGAGGGATGAGAAGACAAACCTGGTTGATAGGCAACCATTTCCCATGTCAGTGGTGTGCCCAGGGCTAAGGGATGACCCTATCCACAGGCCCAAGCTACTTTCAACAAAGGGAAAGGGAAATGCAAGCAGCGTTTGGTAGGCCACACCCCCTCACCTTTTTCCCCTCAAGAGGAGCGTCTGTCAGGCTGATCAAAGTTCACCCTGACAGACACTCTCGGGAGCCAGGAGCTAGACATGTGCTAACTGTGCAGGTTCTTGGCTGCATGAGCTGAACTTTGCTTGGCTGAGGATGTCACAGCTCCTGTGGGCGGGACCTCCTCAGCTGAGTAAAGGTTCTTGAGCCCCTCCCCCCATGATGAGGGGGAGTATCACTCATTGCCTTGGACCTGAACACTTCAGTTTTAAGCGCTGAAGTGCCCATGGCCAAGTGTCAATCAGTGACACCCTGTCACAGAGTGTGGTGGGGTCAGCAGTCTCACTGACCCCATCCCACTCTATGACGTGGTTGGGACTTCTGCCTTCCCCCATTGGCTGACCCAACCCTCCTTGGACCTCTGATGTAGAGCTGCAGGTAAACTTGTTTTTTCAAAGTAGTGTTTGGTGCTTGCCTGCGTGTATGTTTGAATATTTGGTAATGCATGTTGTGGATGGATCTGTGCTCAGTGCTCACGCATGTGTGTGTATGCATCCCGTCCACCCCCTTCCCTCCTAAAATTATCAGCGCCCACTGGTAAATGGTTGAAACAAAGGATGAATGAGCATGCATATACACAGAACAAAACAGAAAGATGAGAGTAAAGGGACAAGCTCATGAATAAATTAGTAAAGAAAGATTAAATACCCTTGGAAATGTGACAATTAGTTAGATTAATCCTGGTAAACCCTATGAACACTACTAAAGCCCTGATAACCCTTATCTAACGGCTGAGCAGCATGATAAAAGTAAGAGCCTTTAACCCCTTCGCTGCAGCGGCTATTCCGCCGCAGCGCTAAGGGGGTGGGGCGGCTGCGCGGCGGTTCCGTGCTTGTGACGGAACCGCTCCGTCACGGCTCACGGGTGAGCTGTGCTTGTGACGGAACGGTTCCGTCACGAACCCGCCCGCCCATTCATTCATCAGCGCAGGTGTGTAATTCGCGCCGCGCAGGCGCTGCGAGCGGGCCGTGACGGAAGCGTTCTGTCACAAGCACAGCTCACCCGAGGCTTGTGACGGAATGGTTCCGTCACTAGCATGCAAGGGGTTAATAGTGGTCTCATATATGTACCCTGAGGATGACTGTGATCTCATATCTTGTGACATATTTAGTTACTGCTGCTGAATGATATGGTTTAAATAAATAATGTATAGTATTTACCTCTGTGTCTTTCCCAAAAATATGCTTTACCTATGAAGAGGGCAAAATCTATATTATGCATGTTTATATTGTAAAGTTTACATGGCTCCCAGTGGAGATTGAATAGTCTAAGAGTGCCGGACACTTTCTAAATTGAAGAGGTGTGTGTAGGGTGACGATAAAGGCCTATAGTGATTGAGTAGTCCTTAGATGAAAGGGCGCATTCCAGTCACGTCGAGGGAATGAATAGGAGTGAGTAGATAGACCTGTGCTCTGCTGCTTTCAGGGAGCCTGTAGTGTGCAGGGATGCGGTCGATGCCACTGATGAGAAGAAAGTGTGCAGGTTGCAATGCTGATTACTTTAGTGGAAAGAAGGCCCATATCTGGCATTATTCATGCTAAGTGCGCACATGAGGGATTCCCTCACAGAGCGTGGGGAAGGCTTTTTTGAAGATAAAACACTCGATAGCTGGAAACAGTGGCTGCAGGGAAGATTAATGCATTTAGGTACGTTCTGTTTAATCGATCAATCCAAGATTCCTAGCAGAAGGGGGGCGAAAAAGGAGACGTTTAAAAGGTAGAAGAGAAAAGCACGATGAGCTGTAGGAGACTGGCAATCAGATAATTGTTATTGCAAATGAATGCAGCCATCCAGTGTCTGATTACACTGAGGCAATTGCAGACTTGAGCTTTTTTGTTGGGTAGAGAGAGAAGAAAGACTACACCCATTTGTCAAGCAAAGAGCTGGTAAATCTGTAAAATTGTTTGCCCTACAAATGGTGGAACATGGGCACAGTGACCGAGCTCAGCTTATGGATGCCTAACTAATTATATTGCGATTTATGATTCACAACGCACCAATCTCTTATCCAATAACAAGGGTTAATATCTCTGCCATCGATTTTTTAAAAAAGCTGACGTTTACTGTAAAACACAGCAAAACGATGAGCTTTACACCAGAGGTTAAATACTCCTAAAATGTATATATGACGGGCTGAGATTTTACCCATAGACACTTCATTTGAGCCTTTCTAGAGTCGGTACTTATTTATTGTTGCTACAAAAATAACCGTGCAATACACCACTATACAATACAGCAATACATCACACTAAAATGCAATACAGCAATGCAACACGTCGCAATACAATGCAATACGGAATGGACAAATGTACCAAAAAGTAAGAAAAGCGAAAATAGCTCTGCATTCTAAGAAACATATAAAAGCTATATTGGAAATACTTACAGCTGTAAGATGATTCAGAAAGAGAAGCTATTGTAATTCAGCAAAACCCACTGTTCCTGATTATTGCCATTATACAATTATAAAATTGTCTCACTACAGGAACTAATATTGTTGAAAAATGTTCGGTTTTAATAACTGGAATTAAGATCAGCTCTAAGCAAGAATATTGTCACCACTAAAAATTACCTTGTTAATACCTTGCCGCACCCGCTATCGCAGGTGCCGCAGCACATGAGGTGGTTTGTGCTGTGTTTTCTTTCTGTCCTGGATTGCTGCTATCAAAGGGAACCTGCGGGGCTCAGATTTCATTCATTGCGCCCTGAGTGGGAGAGGCGCTTTCCTGTTCACTTTCTGCCGGTTCCACCTCCCATTACCTTTGGGGGACTGCAAGTCCTAGGACGCTTTGTTGCTGCACACCTGGTCCGGAGACCAGACACGCCCACAGACTCTTAAATTTAAACAACCTTCCATTTCCACTACGCGGGAGCGTCCCGGGAGAAGCCCGGGACAAGGACGGGACCGTCCAAGGCCGTCACAGGCCGGATAAGGCTGGGCAGGGCCACCCCCTTTAAATCGTGTCCCTCTTGGTTTCCTGCCTCGATTTGTAAACCCAGCCTTATCCACTTAGTTTCCTGCTACTGTGGGGGGAAGTTTGCTCTACTCTGGTGGTCCATTGCCCATGCCCATGACTACTAGATCGGGAAAGGGTAGAAAGGTGGGGGGGTGGGAGCATAAATGGGACTTTGGACAATTTTATAACTCGTGCTTTCTCAGTGCTAGAAAAGGAAATTGCAGTCACTGAACGTAAATTGTCTTTTGAACCTCTCTCTCATGAGCGCTCCTCTTTAGGGGCCATAGCACAAATAACATCTCCAGCTAATAATAACATGTGGGATGTTGAAGCGCTGCAGGCTCCTGAACGTGATAGTATAGGCGCTATCAGGGCTAGCCTGGACAGGCTGAATGAGGTAGTTGTTGCAAGGCTAGAGTCTCCTGCTTCTTTCGAGCCCCCAGAATCCATTCTGCCATCGGTTCCGCCTTTAGTTCACATGGCCGACAAAATTAATCCCCCTGTGTCTAGTGTTGCTTGCACCCCTCTCCCAAAAGGGAAAACTGTGGGTGGGGGGGGGGCAAGATTTCGTGCCCTCAAGAGGAAAAGACTTGCCATCTACTCAAGGGGTGGGCTGTCTAAACCCTCTAAAAAGTTTAAAGCCAAACATACTAGCGGTGGTGAGGAATTCGCGATGCCGGGGAGGGCACACCCTTTGTTTCCATCTGTAGAAGTTAGTATGACCCCTGCTCAGCCCAACCCAGCCTCTCATCCGGAGAGTTTAGCAGAGAGCTCTCCTACATCCGATCTGCCCCTGCCCTCTACCCCTACAGAGCAGATTGAGAAGCTAGTAAGGTCCCTGATCCTCCCCGTACTACAAAGGGTTAAGGATATTTCAGATCGTTTAGACAGATTTGAGCAGTCAACTCTACATAATTTTTTCTCTCTCAAATCCTTGATAAAATTACAGGCCAAAAACAATCCGAGAGAGAGCAAGCAGGTTAGATCTCACAGAGACGTTTTAGCTCCTGAGGTCGCACCGCCTCAACCCTCCAAAAAACGGCCTGTCCTCAGGGATCTGCGCATCAGGGCGCTGTACAGGTTGTACCAGTTTCTACTCCGCCTACCACGCTCACTCTCGACACTCGTGCCCCGACGGTTCAGGGTCAACATTCAGTTAGCTCTGTTCCCTCCGTTACAAATCCGAAGGGACTTACTACTATGAGGGCGAAAGCATTGCACTCAAGGAAAGACCCTAAAGCCCTCTTAGAATATTAGAACAACCTAGCACAAATAGCCTTAAGTCCGTACCTGCCTCCCAGCAGCCTGCCCAGCCTCTCACTGAGGCTGCTAGATCTCTCCCTGTAAACCTCCCACCTGATTGTCAGCCCTATGTCGCTGTTCTTACTAACGTCCCGCCACTGAATGTTGACCAGCATGAATCTTACCAGGCGCTTAAAAATAAAGCCATGCACTGGTTGAGAGCGAACAGACCATTGCCTAACGAGCTGGATGGCCAGATTCTAAATGTTAGAAGGGTAGGGTGGGTAGGATACGGACACAAGCATCTCCAGGGGGATTGCGTGGTGGTGAATTTTAAGGATGCCAGGGTAGCCCCATTCATCTGCAACCAGCAGCAAGGCTATGGAGTGGAGGGTATTGGTTTAGTAGATTTGAGCTATTTTTATGCTAGACCGTCAGGCTTCCCAAATGTTAGTCATCAAGGGCGGGGTGGGAGGCATGGTTTTATCCCCCCTGAGTACCACCACTACTCTCTTCCTTATCTACCTCACGTTTGGCCAACGAACCACTCGAGGGCTTTTGGGTACTGAAATGATACTTGCTTCCGGGACACAGCTCTTTGTCTGAGTACGATCTGTGTCCCGGAATCATCTACCGACAATCTCCAGTCACAGCCTGCTTCAGGCAGTCCATCTGACTCTATTCCCTCACGCCTTAGACGGCCTTTAGACTCGTCATCTGGTCTTCCTACTACTTATATTGCAAGGTCCACGGGAGAGGGCTTACCACTAACTATTTTGGGGCGGGCGGCCATACTTGGGTCTGAGTCCCGCACGGAGCCTGCTGTGGCGGATCCATCTCTCAGGATTCTCAGCTGGAACGTTGCAGGCATCTCCAGGAAGCTGGACCTTCCCGACTGGAATATCCTCGTGGAGGCCCACTCAATTTGTATTTTCCAAGAAACATGGAGCAGGGAACCCTGCCACAAGGTGGGGTACTCATCGTTCTTCATACCCGCTGTTCCCTCCCCCTCGGGGAAAGGTCGCCCCTCAGGCGGCCTTCTCATATGGGTTGACGTTTCACTGGGGTGCAAAGTCATGCAGCATGCGTCCAACTCCCCCGATTTACTTAGAATTTTACTCAAGGGGCCCCAGAGAGGGCTCACCCTGTACATCATTAACATCTATGCCAGGGGGCCGAAAGGAGGCTTACAGTCACCCACAGTTACAGGCCTGGAGGACCTTCTTAGACAGTGCCCGGCTAGTTCTCATGTCCTGGTTTTGGGGGACTTCAATTGCACTTTTGAACCCCTTGCTACGGAGGACATCTTGGGCCTTGCCGAAGAAGATGCCAAGAGTGGAATTCACACTCCTACTATTCCACCTATCAGGAGGTGGTCCCAAAGGGCCATACAACCTAATTCCCTGACTCTGGAATATGGCCTGAGGGCCGTGAATGGGAGGACGCCATTGGATCCTCTGGGAGCCCACACCTACAATAGGGCGCATCACACATCGAGGATAGATTATATTCTCCTCGACGTTAACCTGTGGAGCTTCGTGCGGGATATGGTGGTTTTACCCAAAGCTGATAGTGACCATAACCCCCTCTCCTTGACTCTTCGCCCTTTGTGGCTTGGGGAACCTAGCGCGCACATGCCCTCTAAACCAGCCCACACCTCAGTAGTACGACCCACCAACTGTGGGAGGCGCCTGAAGTGGTGCAATGTCGCTATGGACGAGGGCAACCTGCTAGCTATAGGGGCGCTCCTGGCAACTGCACAGTCCAAATTGGACTCGTCCACCCAGATACCCAGTGAAGTGACAGCTCTTTTTTGTGATATAATCAACGCTATGGGTAAATTCTTCCTTCTCCCAGTTAGAGATCCTCCAGCCGGGAATAACAAGAGACTTAAGAACCAACCAGGCTGGTTTACTAAAAAATGTAGGGAGGATAAATCCGCCTTGATTACTGCTGTTAAAACTAAATCCCCGGTAAAGATCAGGCTTGCTAGGAAAAAGTATACTCAGACCACGAAAGCAGCAAAGAAAGAGTGGGAGGATAGGTACTGGTCTGATCTCATGGAAGCGAGTGCTGGCAGAGATTCTAGAGGGTTCTGGAACTTATTCAGACTCGGGAACAGACCAGATAGCACCCTTATTACATGTAACATCCAAGCCCCAACCTGGTATAACCACTTTCTCTCCCTTTATACCTCTGATGAGACGAATCCCCAGTTAACTGATAATAGCAGTCTCTACACAGCTGAACCTCAGGGGACACAATAGGAGATCCATTCACCCCTAGAGAAGTTGAGAACGTAATAAGATCCCTGGTGCCCCATAAAGCCCCTGGACCTGATGGGTTACCCAGCGATCTGTTGCGTGCTAGCTACAAAGAGTGGGGGAAGGTGGTTTCATCCTTGCTCAACGCTATTAACAACGGTGCTCCTGTCCCAGAATCGTGGAAAGGGGCGGAGGTCGTCCCGATATGCAAAAAGGGGTGTCGGGACGATCCCGCCAACTATAGGCCTATAAGCCTTATTGATTCAACCCAAAAGGTGGCGGGCAAAGTGATTATGGGGAGGGTGCTTCAGTGGGTATACGACAATAACATTCTGTCGGACTACCAAGCTGGTTTTCGTTCCGGAACAAGCTTTTAGATTGGACCTTCTCTACTGGAAGGTGGTGGTGCTGGGCAAGGGCAGTCTTTACCTGGCCTTTATAGACCTGAAGACTGCCTTTGACCTAGTACCAAGGGAGAGGCTATGGAGGGTTTTGTCGGAGATGGGGCTGCCACCGTATATCCTGTCCTTATTGGTGAGGCTCCACGCTGACAATTTTGCCCAGGTGCGGTGGGGCACGCACAGTAAAAAAACGGACAGGATCCCAGTGGGGGGAGGTGTCCGTCAAGGATGTGTGCTCGCTCCCACTCTGTTCTCTCTTTATGTGAACGGAGTGGTCGAGCATCTGCTTAGAACTCCTGCAGATGCACCGTCCCTGGCAGGCAAGCGTATCCCCACATTACTTTCTGCTGACGATACCCTCCTCATCTCAAAGGCTCCTATGGGCCTGCAGAGCCTCCTTAACAGCTTTCAGGAGTTCTGCTCACTTAGGGGCTTGATTATTAACACCAATAAAACTAAATATTTGGTTTTGAACGCCCCAAAAAATGGGTCGCCCCCGGTGCTGAATTCCGAGCCTTTGGAGAGGGTGGCCGAATTCGACTACCTAGGAATCCGCTTAACTGATTCAATGCACTGGAATTCGCACATCCAAAAGATGATACTTGTCCATAAAAGGGTGGGTGGTGCACTCCTAAAGGAGCAACGCTCCTCCTCAACCAAGCCGATCGCACCAGTAGTGGAGATCTACAAAGCAAGAGGGGTCAGTCCTGCTTTGTATGGGGCGGAGTTGTGGGGTATGTGCAACTTTGAAGGCCTAGCTAGATCATAGTGCAAATTTTTGAAGGACTTGATGGCCCTCCCCCAGAGCACCCCTTCCGTACCCATCTTAATGGATCTGGGTTGTAGATCGATCAAGGACCAAGCCCAACTATGTCCTTTGCTACTCTGGGCTCGCCTGTGGCGCGTGCCCGAGCTGGCCTCATATGCAGAAGCTCTGTCAGAGGTGATGCTAATGGAGGGCTGGTCCAAGATCAAGTGGCTGAGGGACGTGTAACGTTTCTTGGGGTCATTGGTCTCGGTGAGGCGTGGGGGTCCAGGACTGCCCCCCCCCAAAGCCGTCCTAAAGAACCTGTACTGGACTTGGATCTCTTGCAAAATCTCTACAGATTCTAAACATTGCAAATCGACTTTAGATTTTATGAAAATTAAGGATGTGGTGGTTTATGAACTGTATTTAGATATTTCATCCAATCCCCTAGATCGAGCCCTGTATTTTAAATTCAGGATAGGGACGCTTCCTGTAAACAAATTGGTAGTACGGTGGAAAACTCTTGTTAGAAATGGGATCCGTGGCTGGCCAGGGCTTGCACCAAAGTCAGTCAGAGACCACCACTCCTAAGTCAGGGCAAGGGAGTTACACACCAAGATAACCCCTGCTCACCCTCTAGGTAACGTGGCGCAAGCAGCAAGGCTAAACTTGGAGGCGATATGAGTTAAGTATTTGCGCACCCACCCCAGCAACAACACCCAAGGCCCACCACAAAGGAAACTCCACACAAGGTTATATATAAAAATAGCCTTTGTATTACACCAAAACACATTAGATAAAACACACACTTTACAATGTGCCAACAGGCACGGGCAGAATTTACAGGGGATATTTCCAAGACAGGGCCACCTGGACCACTGTCAGGAATCAGCATTTTCAGAACTTAGCACTAGGAAGAATTAGCACTTAGAACATAGAATAATATTCACTTTAGCATCAAATAGAACATAAAGTACACAACCAGTAACTACTGGTAACCAGGACCTCACTAGCACCACCTGTACTAGGAGAAAAACAACCACCTAAGTATCACAATACCTGTAGGGGTGTAAACACAACACATGATGCATAACATACATTCAGAGGTGTAAGGGAGGAAACACATGACGCCTAAACACATTCAGAGGTGCAAATAACACATGATGCATGAAATACATTCAGCGGTGTAAGAGCAAGGCACATGATGCATAAAAACATTCAGCGGTGTAGAACAAGGCACATGACGTATTCACAACACATTCAGAGGTGCAGAAACCACAATAGCGCAAAACTCACACTAGTCACCACCTGTGACTGTCCCTAGGCCAACTGGCCTCTCTAGGGCTAGGACGCCCTGTGCCCCAAATGTCAGGGGGCCTAAACGTGGCAACTGCCCACGAAGTGCTGGGCAGCTGTGAAAGGATGCGCCAAAAATGCATGTGGGAGCCTCGCAGGCTCTAAATCAAAGGGGGGGCTGGGAGCCTTCTCTCAGGCTCTAAATACAAGGAATGGCCCCAGAGCCTCTCTGGGCTCTTAAAGATACTGGTGGTGCCTGAGCGCCTCATGGGCTCTCAGTAACCAAAATGCCCCCTTGAGGCTTCCGGGGCTCATCAACACATGGGACCGCTTGGGGGAGAAAGAAGACAGCTATTGCAATCGTTGGAGTCTCTCACTGGAGACTCGACACAACCAACTGCCCCCCCACGATCCTCGCAGGCTCTAGGACGATGTGGCCACAGACGTTGGAGTCCCGCTCGGGGAACTCTTAAGAACCAACTGCCCCCGTCAGTGGAGTCCCCCCCCCTTCTTTGGGGGACTCGAGATTCACGAAAAATGCCAACAAGAGCCTCGGCGGCTCTATATCAATGTCCTTGCGCTGGAGGGGAGGGGCGGGCACCGGCAATGTGCCCCGACGCCCCCCTCTCCTCCAAGCTGCACCGGAGACCCACTCACCGGTTCTCCTGCGGCGGGTGGCTGCTTCACGAGAGCTCCCGATCCTCGGGGCTCTCTGCACACTTCTCCCCTCTCTCTCCTGGGCTCTCCCTCGCTTTGGGAGCCTGGGGGGGGGGAAGGAAAGACGCCGGCTTCTCCCCTCACCGGAGCGCGGGGTGGCCTCCCGTCCGCTTCCGGTTGTCTCTCTGTTCTGCCCCCCCGGCCTGCCTGACTTCCGGGTCGCGGCTGCGTGGGCGGGAATTCCGTCGGGCCGCGCTCGGATTGGCCGGCTGACCAGGCACTCGTAGGCGGGGATCAATTTACCGAGGGGTGGGCTCCCTCGAAGTAAAATCGATAAATGGCGGCAAGGTCCCTGGCAAGGTGGGCACCTGCCAGGCGACAAAATACTCGGAAATAAGCGAGGTGGCACTCGCTTGGGGCGGACAATGCCGGGTGGGCACCGGCCTCTGCAGACAAAGCGCTCCCAGCGCTAGAGGGGTGACCACAGCGCTCCCAAGCGCTGAAAGTCAAATAAAAGCGCTTCCAGGCGCTAGAAGCACAGAAGGGCTTCAGTAAGTCTTTTCAGGCAGGGAGGGGGCAAGGCTGGGCCCAGAGCCAGCTCACTGGGTCTCCAGGCAGGGAGACACTCCAAGTGGCGGTCCTCTGGCCCAGCAGCAGCAGCAGCCCCCTCAGGCAGGATCCTGGAAGAGAACACATTTCTGGGGACACAGCCCCATTTTTATACAGTAAATTCTTTTGTCTGTAGGAGCAGGGTGGGGGGAAACCAGTTGCAGCTGGTTTTGAAGTACCCTTGATAGCCCAACCACCCATTTCATTCACTGGCAGGGCTAGGGAAATCAGTCGCACAACAGGGGGCGGAACCAGCATTGTGTGGGGAAAGTCCAGGCCCATTCAGGACACAGGTACACTCCTCCCAAGTCATCAGCATGCTAATCTCACACTCACCACCGGGCAGACCCATCCAGTCTTCCTGGAGCCAGGCTCACCAGCCAGCTCCAGCCAATCACACGGCAGGCATATTTTACACTAATATGCCAACTCCTAGAAGTAGCATTTGTACACAAGACACACTCATGCCACATACACCATTGCGGAGCCTTCACTCTCACGAGTTCGCACATATCAGATTTGAACCTGTACACCCCACGCATCAGGAACTACCAGGGACACATACATTCCCCATGCATTCCTATGGGAGGGCAGGCCTATCTCGTCACATGCACTCAGAGTGCGCACGCACTTTCCACTGGGACACAGTGAAGTGCGCAGAACCCAAAAATCGCCATCACCAGGTCACCATTACAAGCAAAAAGTCTAGGGGTGAACCTGCCAGAAGGGCCAAGTCCAACAACTCTCTACCAGCAATCTCCTTTCTGTGTGTCATGTCCAATGCATGTCGAGTCTGTTGCCCATCTTTTTTTTTAATGTCTGGCCTATTTAGCCCCCAGGCGGTGGTGGCTCAAACCACTATGTAGTAATTTGGGCACTCGGCAACACAAAGTGGCCCTACGTATTTTAATGTCCGACACACGCACTTTGTTTGTTTGTGGTGTATCCAAGTTCCTAAAATGGTCTTGGCTAATTCGTTCAAAAAGGCTTGACTTGTCAATTTAATACTTGTCTTAATTGCTTATACGATGTTTTTATCGTGTAAATTGAATGTGCATGTAAATATTGATTATAGTCCATTGTATTATGCTTTTATGATATTCTTATATATCGAAATAAAGCCTTCAAACAATCAATCAATCAAAAATGACCACTGTTTTTAAATGTGTTACAACAGCTTGACCATTACAGGAAAGAAGAAACTTGTAGGTTTTTTTAGAACTAAAATCAAAATCAGCTTAACTCTGATATTTAAAAGTGCCAAAAAACAACCACGGGTACAAACTGAAGTCAATACTCACCAAATGTTCCCAGGAAATATTTTTCCTTCCAAACCATGGGAATACTAAGCTCTTACAACACAGCTGATTTGCATACGGGAATGAAATAACACTTCTAGCCCCATCGAGTTAGGGGTGTTCAAGGCATGCACTCTGTTTGTGGGAAGGTACAGTTTAAAACATTGCTAAGCCAAAGGAAGTTTAATATTTGAAAAGTGGAAAACTATAGAAATGTAATGAAGGCAATGTATCGCTTACTAGTAGACATATGAGTAAAACACAACTTTTTATTTTTGAGATCCAAGGCTCTAGGAGTGAACCAAGTAGAATAGGGACCCGTCTGATTACTGGCACAACTTGGTCTTGATGAAAAGGGTAAACCAGGGAAAGCTACATTTTATGGGTTTTCATTGGACCATCCTCATTCCTGGGCTACTTATGCTATATATTTTTACTCTGCTTTAGTTAATGTAATGCTCTTACTAAAATTGCCTTCATCATCGTGATATACTAATTTCTATTAATGAATTTACATTTTGTCACTTTTAAGATATTTATTCTTATTTTATTCCCTCTTTACCAATTGCCTTAACTCTCATTGTTGCAAGAGAGTTTTATGTGTGCAGACTCTCTGAACACCTTCTCAAAGTAAGATATTGGTGTAAAGATATTTGTCCTACCTGTTTCTGAACATAATCAATCAATCAATCAATATCAATAGTATCTTTATTCGGATATAAATACATATCCATAAAAGTACAGACAGACAACAACATGTACAATAACAAATTTCCAACAGCAAAGGGGGAAATTAAAAAATTCCAGTTAAAACTGGTCCTCCATGATGCGATACACAAAGTAATTGAAAGAGAAAAAGGTTCATTAGAGTATTTATATACCAAAGATTAGAAATATGAGATTAAAAAAGATCAAAATGAGCATGGTTCAACCGGGGCACATAGAATTAGCGCACCGCCGCTTTCAAGAAAGAACTGACCCGAAAGATTAGCTCATCATCCTCCAAAGCAATAACCTTCCCATATGCTGCCTTGTAGTCTGAACATAATATGTGATTCTAGGTTGTATATTTCCTGACATACTCATGCTTCCAGGACATACCTTTTATGTCATACATGACGTGACATTTTATTTGTAATGTTTAAAAATGCTCCAGTGGTGATGAAAGGTTCCAGTTCCCCCTCCCCCTATAACACTTATGGAATAAGAATTATATTGAACTATGCTGAAGAGCATTCCAATTATATTGACATTTCTGTCTGGAATCACTCTAAATTCAAATATTAAGAAGATCTTTTTCTCCAGCTGTCACTTCCAAAGACTGGTCACAAAAGGCCCAGGTTTAGAGGAAGAAGGCTAATGGGGCCTAGCAGTTGGAACATCTGTGCCGACATACACTCTATCGGGATGGATCTGGAATATAGAGTTAAGTATAACTGAGACAAAGACTCTTAGACTTGGATTTTTGATGTGTGATAGTCTCAAATATATGTATAACCAGGGGAGCACACAAACATGGAAGTGGAAAACCTGAATATTTAATAAGGTAGTGGCTTCCCCAATAGATGGCTGAATTACCCTGCTTGAGCTCTTCAGGGAGAAAGTCTCCATGATAAAGGAGAAGGTATACAGACATAATATCGATTCCAAAATATAGAATAGCACTAATATCGAAGTCAAAATATAGAATGGACAAAATATCGAATGGACAGAATATAGTGGTGAAAAATATCGAATTGAAGGTAAGTAATGTAATATCGATTTTTAAAATATAAAAAGTTAAAATATATATATTTTTTTAAAGTTTTTTTATTACAAGCCGTAGGTAAAGATAATACAATGGTACATTACATTTCTTCATAATTAGACACACATTAGCCAAAAATTTATAAAATCCAAGAGACAACCCTAGACAATAGAATACCACAGTAAAAATAATACATATTTTAAGATTATCCAATCAATAAACAACTGGTGATAAAAGGGCAACATCAAGATAAATATTGCTATTATTATACCGAACATAGAGTGCAAATACAAAGAGTAGAACGACCAATGCTTGAAGGTGTTATTATGTGCAACATGTAGCCTTAATAAAGTGACTAATGCATTAAAGTGCCAATATATAATTACACAAAATATTTCGTTCATAAAGTGCTAATGCAAAAATAGAAAAACCGGCACTTGACAGTGCTAATGTTGTTGAGTGCAAAAAAAAAAGAAAAAAAAATTCCTTTTTTTTTTCTCTTTTTTTTCTCAGCCTGTTTAAAGTGACTAGTGCAATAAAGTACTGATATATAGAAACAGAACTGATAACATGATAAAAGTACTTAGCAATTAGATATAGCATAGCATACGAATACTTAAATTTCCTCAGATATAAATGTAATGCCGTCTTTCAATTAGCTAGGATATAACAATCACCTTCCTTTTCATAGTTCAAGCTGGTCAAGATATTTCCAATTCCTTTTGAAGCTTGCAGTTGCACCCACTCTACCTGCATAGGCTCTCTCAAAATTATAAGTTCTCTTCATTTTATTAACCCACTTAACATGGCAAGGACACACCGTGGATTTCCAATTTTGCAGAATCAGAGACCTTGCTACGACAGAGGAAATAAAGATAAACACTTCTTCTGATTCATTGAACTTGCTCCTGTCTTTACTAATGCCAAAAAGGGCAACTTCCACTTCTGGAGGAAGAATTTTCCCTATTGCCATCTCCAGATCTGTGAAAATCTCCCTCCAGAAGGGTTCTAACTTTGGGCATGAGAAGAAAATGTGATGCCAGCCACCCTATCCCCTAGTTTTGCATCTAAAACGTTTATTTTCGTATTCGGGGAACATTCTTTGAAGAGCTTCCGGGGTATAATATGCCAACCAACGACAAAGAAAAGACATCCTCTTATAATTGGGTGCTCGGAGTGCCCTATTTCCTAAGTAGCTTATTGTCTCCCAATCTTTGTCAGACACCACACACTGTATTGTGAGACTTATTTTCTCCAGATGGTTGCCTATTATATTGGTTGAACGCGGAATAGGTAACTTTTTATACCAGAATCCAATACCCTTATGTTTCTCCCCATATAACGCTGTTAACAAAGCATTAGGTGGTCTATCAAGATTTCCTTTAACTTTTTTTATAAAATAACTCAATTGTAAATATTGAAAAAACATGAGCCGATTCGGATGCCTTCTGTCTCTGACCATTTGCCAGCTAATTAACGTATTTTGCGTGAGAAGATGCCTTATTTCACAAAATACGGCCAATTCTTATTCTGACAAATGGTTTGAAGAGATCCTAAGACCCATTTTAGTACATTCCGAAAGTTTCAAATAGATGGATCCATCTGGGCCATGTTTTTCAAATAAAAGCCGTAATCTCGATGAATACCCCACCAGTGTCTTATATCGTGTTCTCTTTGGAAGTTTTGCCGTTTTTAAGAAAAAGAAATTTGAGAACCTGATTCCTCAAGCATTCTATTAAAAAAAAAATTGTCTCTTGTCTGTCTAACCTTTAATAATCCTGCCATTATATCAAAAAAAGCTGCCTCGTAGTATGTATAAAAATGGGGAAGAGCAAGTCCACCTTGATTAACTGGAAGATGAATTACCGCAAGTTTGACTCTATTGGCCTTTTTATTCCAAATAAATCTTCTTATCATGGAATCTAGTTCATTAAAAAAGGCCAAATTAACTTTAATTGGGATATTACTAAACAAAAATAAAAGCAAAGGTAATATGTTCATCTTTATCAATGCCACTCTGCCAATCAATGATAGGGGCAGTATATCTCAATGTTCTAAAAGGCTCTTGATTTTATTCATAGTTCTTACGTAATTCAATTGAAAAAGTTCTTGATAGTCTCTGGTCATGTAAATCCCTAGATATCTTATTGGGTCCCTTTTTTCAGCTTGAGACTGCAAATCTGACGGAAGGAAGTCTAAATCAGTATTCAGAATAAGAACCTCAGTTTTCTTTTCGTTGATTTTGTAACTCCCTACCTTCTCATATTTCTGTAGCTCTTTCATAAGATGTTCTATATTTTCTTTATCGGGAGCCATATAAAGAATAATGTTGTCTGCGAATAATTTTAACTTCGACATTCCGGCAATTGGGGCAGATATTGCGTTATTATTTCTTATTTTTATTACCAGGGGTTCGATAAAAAAGGTAAAAAGCAGGGGAGATAAAGGGCAACCTTGCCTTGTGCCTCGTTTTATTCTAATCTTCCCTGCTTGCTTGGCGTTTATTATCACCTGGGCAGATGCCCCCTCATAAATGTTTTGTAGCATATTAATAATAGGGGCGGGGAATCCAAAATAGCCCAAGGAAAAAAATAACGTTGACCAGTTAACTAAATCAAATGCTTTTTCCGCATCGATCATAAGAATGCATGCAGAAATAGAATTAAGATTAAAATAATCTAATGCCTGCAATAAATATTCTGTATTAGCAGCCATATAGCGTCCAGCTATGAAACCCGTTTGATCTTGATGTATCACCTCCTGGGCGGCCAATACCAATCTTTGAGCCCAAATTTTCATAAAGACCTTATAGTCAGAGTTTAAAAGACTAATTGGTCTATAGGAATTTACGTCCTCCGGGTTCTTGCCTTTCTTAACAAAACGAATAATTGTGGACTCGTTAAACTCTGAGGGTACCCTACCACCTCGTCTGATATAATTAAATAAATGTTTCAAGGGATCCTCCAGTTCCTTCAGAAAAACCTTATAAAATTCAATTGGGAATCCATCAATCCCTGAAGCCTTTGCTCCCGCTGTGGCTTTTATACTATTTTGAATTTCCAAATAACTTATATCGCCGCCTATTTGATTAGATCTAGATTTAGAAATTTTGGGGGATATTTAAGTTGTCGAAATATTCCCTGATTACATTTTCTTCAACTTGGATATCAGTAGAGTATATTCTCTCATAATGATCAAGGAATATTTTCGCGATTTCCTCACTTCTAGTATCTATCCTGCCTGATGGATCTTGAATTTTTAAGATGATGGAAGATTCTTGTTTTTTCCTAATCGAATTTGCCAACAGCTTGCCCATGAGTTTACTATCTTCATATAGCTTTTGTTGGAAGGCTTTTGAGCTATTTATCTCTTCCAAAATGAAGAAGTCTCTAAGTAATACTTTAGCTTGTTCCCAGTTGTTTAGTTTTTGATTAAGTTTCAAGGCATACTCATTTTCCTCGGCATCCTGGAGGGCAGATATTTTTCTTTTTCGTTTGTTTGCTTTGTTAGAAGAAAAGGCTATAATTTGCCCCCGAGCTGCTGCTTTGAATGCCCCCCCATACTGCGAAGGGCTCTGCTGAGTCCTTATTTACTAGAAAAAATTCCCTTATCCATTCTTTAAAACCCTCAACCCATATCGTATTCTGTAGAAGGGTGCGATCCAGCTCCCACCTAGGTCGCACCCCTACCGTTCCCTCCAATATTAATTCAACCTCAATCCTCCCATGATCTGAAAATGGATTGCAGCCTATCAATGCGTTGGAAATTTGGAGCGATCTTGAGGATAAAAAGAAATCTATTCTAGAGGCTGTGTGAAACCTATTGGAATAGCACATGTAAGATTCTAGGTTGGGATTTAGGGAGCGCCATGAGTCCCGCAATTGATATTCTGAATTAAAAGCCTCTAATACCCCTTTTGTTTTTGGTTTTAGTTGTTTCTTATTCTTATTAGAGGTGTCCTTTTTTAAATCCTGAATATAATTAAAATCACCTCCTACTATAATTTGCCCAGCAGTACTCCTTAGAATTTCACTAATTTCAGTCAGGGCCGAGGTGTCATCAAAAATTGGGCCATAATAGTTAACAAAATTGCATACCTTTCCCAACAATTTCGCTGCCACCCAAAGCCATCTCCATTTAGAGTCCCTTTGCATTTTTTGTAGAATCTCCCAGGGTAAATTTCTTGAGAAATAAACAGCTACGCCCCTCTGGGCAACACCAGCAGAGGAAAAGAACCCATGGGAGAAATATCTAGGAAGAAACAACTTTGGGGAGTTTGATTTCAAGTGCGTCTCCTGGAGGAAAACTACGTGAGGTTTAATAGCGATTGCGCATTTCAAAAGTGCTCCATATTTCTGTTTATTTAACAGTCCATTCGCGTTAATGGACAGGATATTACATAAGTCAATTGTCATTGTTAAGGCTATGAGATTCTAAACTCCTTCTGTACCAACCAAAGTTAAGAATAGAAAACCTACTTCTCTTGTATTTTTTTACTGCATTCACCCCCCCCCACCAAGAACCCCCCCATGGATGCGGGACCCCCTTCCTGACCACGCTGCCCACATCCCACCCTTTCTTCTACTTCGGGTGTCTTCTTATAACACCCCGGTGTGTCCTGGTGTGATCCTGGACCCAGGAACCCCCGCCTATTTTCAAACTCTCATTATTTTAATTCCTCATATTCAACATTCAACATTCAATATAGCCAAGCCACAGAGCCTAGGCCCTTGTTGATATTTCATCAAGAAGGGTCTGTGCCTCTTCTAGATCAGTAAATAGAAAAAAATTTCCTTTGACAAGAACTTTCAACTTTGATTGCTGCGCAATCGAGGCCTGGGCTCCATTAGCCTTGAATAACTGCAGCAACTTTACAAACTCTTTTCTTCTCTTAGCCGCAGTTGCTGTCATATCTGAGAAAATCCTGCATTTTGTAGTTTCAGAAACGAAAAACTGGCGTTGTTGATATGCCTTGGAAAGTATCCGTTCCTTAATTCTAAAATCCGCAAAATTTAATAGAATAGTTCTAGGAAATGGAGAATTCGCAAAGCGCTGAGCCGGAACTCTGTGGGCTCTTGTTATTGTCAAGTCTCCTTCAAAATCTGGCAGAACTACTTTTTGAATAAAAGAGTTAACCCATTGCACTGTATCAGATCCTTCCGTTCCTCCCGGAACCCCTACGATCCTCAGGTTAGATCGACGGGAGTGGTTTTCCAACTCCTCGAGTTTGTTCTCCATAGAAATCCTTTTTTTGTGGCCTCTTTAGTCTCTCCTGAAACCAGAATCATCTGGTCTTCAAGGACTGCTATCCTTGACTCAGCTTCCAGGACCCTGTTGGGGAGCGCCAATGTTAATTCCTCCAGCTTATCTATTCTAGCGTGAATACCAGCAAGTTCCGTTCGCTGATTGTTTTTGATTTCACGGATCTCATCGAGGATTAAGTTGAGCATCTCGCGAATATCTAGCTGGAATTTTACCTCCAATCTCGCTTCCTTGTCGAAAAGACTAGAATCAAGTCCTTGAATTTCTTCGTTCCCGGGAGTCATCTCTTGTATACAACCCCCATCTTGAATCACTCCATTTGTTGCGTTTACTGAAGAAGGCTGAGTTTGAGATGGAGATGGAGATGCTGTCATGTCAGGGCCTTTAGATAACTCCTTAGAGGATGGGGGATCCAAAGTAAGAGAGACCAGAGAGGGCTGTGATGAATTAGAGAGGGAAGATTTCGGAGTAGTTCTTTTCATAAACAGAGGGTAATCTCTCATCTCCTTTTCTCCCGTTCCACTGTTTCTCCTCTCTTCTACCACCTGAGGCGCTGTTGTTGCCAGAGCCGGTGTGGGATTAAGGGTTAGAGGATGGATTTCTACTTCCACTTGTGGCTGTGCAAGTACATCTGCAAGTACGACATCCTTCATCTTATCTCCCTCTGCTGTCACTTCTTGCTGATCGTTGTGCTGTATGGAAGTAGAAGAGGAGGGCGACTCGTTATCTGAGGATTCAGGTGTTGTATCATCTGTTATAGGGCACCCCACCTCCTCCCTATTGGTGTCTTTATTTTTTCCACAAGCCACTTTTCTTGCAGCTTTTTTAGCAAGAGCCAGGGCGAGGCGAGTCTTAGCTTTCTGACGGGCAGCCGCTTCCACTTTACTGAGTTTTACCGTGTCCTCATCTTTTAAAAGTTTGCCCATTTTTTTAATAATTTTTTTTATTTTAGAGGAAGTAGGAAGAGGAAGTATACTCCCCCTTTTTTTTTTTTGGATAGAAATGAGATTTTTTTTATGTTTCTTTATGCTCCCAATGAATTCAGGAACACCCAGCGAGTTTTTATTTTTGGTGTACAAACACTTCCCTTCAATGTACTTCAATGTAGTTACTCTTCCGTGGAGAATTAGCTCAGCCTGACACAGTCTATGAAAGTAACTACTCCGTAGCTGTCCTGTATTTCAACCGTATTTAGCCTGCACCCCACAACCTCAAAGATGCAGTTCCAGCAGGATCGAAGAAAAACTCCTTAACTGGCCCGCTATTAATGACACGCACTTGCTCACCTCAGGAAGAAAACAGATGAGCGGCGTGTCTTTACGAAAAAGTTAAAATATCGAAGTATATAATATAGGTATTAAAATATATCAAATTTTTTAAATTATCGAATTTTTTAAAGTGTTTTTTTATGTTATGTTATTAATTTTTGCGTACTTTAATTCTGTAGCGGGTTGTGGGTTTATAGGGGAATAGGGTGGGAAGTCATTTCATTCTAATTAAATATGTTAATTTATTTATTCGTATTTATTTTGAATTAATTGTTAATTAAATATTAATTTGTAATTAATTAATTTCTGATTGGTAATTAATTTTTAATTGGTAATTAATTTTTAATTGGTCATTATTTTTTAATTGGTTATTAATTTTTATTAATTGATTAATTGATAAATATGTTAATTTTAATAATATATTTTCTGTAGCGGGTTGTGGGTTTATAGGGTAATAGGGTGGGAAGTAATTTAATTTTAATTAATTAAATATGTTAATTTATTTATTGGTATTTATTTTGAAATAATTGTTAATTAATTATTAATTTGTAATTAATTCGTTTTTAATTGGCAATTCATTTTTACTAATTGATTAATGGATAATTATGTTAATTTTATTAATTTATTTTCCGTAGCGGGTTGTGTTTATAGGGAAATAGGGGGGGAAGTAATTTAATTGTAATTAAATAAATCATTTTTATTTATTTATTTTTAATTTATTGTTGATTAATTTTTAATTGGTAATTAATTTGTATTAGTAGTAACATAATTTTTATGACTAATATTTATTTGTATTTTTAATTGAATAAATATTACACATTTTCAATTGGTAATTTATTTTAATTAATTTTTTATTGGTATTGATATTTAATTTATTTTTATTAATATATTTAATCTTTACTTTCGTTACTGTTAAACTCACTAGAGTGGGAATAGTAATTTTTATCCCTACGCTTTCCACAGCTTTCCCTACTGTTGCACTCTCTGGAGTGGGAATAGTAATTTTTACCCCTACGCTATCCAACGCTTTCCCTACTGTTGCCCTCTCTGGAGTGGGAATAGTAATTTTTACCCTTACGCTATCCAACGCTTATCCTACAGTTGCACTCACTGGAGTGGGAATAGTAATTTTTAACCCTACGCTATCCAACGCTTTCCCTACTGTTGCACTCTCTGGAGTGGGAATAGTAATTTTTACCCATACGGTATCCAACGCTTTTTCCACTGTTGACCCTCTGGAGTAGGAATAGTAATTTTTACCCTTATGCTATCCAACGCTTTCCCTACTGTTGCACTCTCTGGAGTGGGAATAGTAATTTTTACCCCTAGGCTATCCAACACTTTCCCTACTGTTGCACTCTCTGGAGTGGGAATAGTAATGTTTACCCCTGCGCTATCCAACGCTTTCCCTACTGTTGCACTCTCTGGAGTGGGAATAGCAATTTTTACCCCTATGCTATCCAACGCTTTCTCTACTGTTGCACCCTCTGGAGTGGGAATAGTAATTTTTACCCTCCCGCAATCCAACGCGTTCCCTACTGTTGCACTCACAAAAGTGGGAATAGTAATTTTACCCCTACGCTATCCAACGTTTTCCCTACTGTTGCACTCACTGGAGTGGGAATAGTAATTTTTACCCCTACGCTATCCAATGCTTTCCCTACTGTTGCACTCACTGGAGTGGGAATAGTAATTTTTACCCCTATGCTATCCAACGTTTATACTACTGTTGCAGTCACTGGAGTGGTAATAGTAAATCTTACCCTCCCGCTATCCTACGGTACAAATATTGTATTTTTTTTTATTAATATTATGTTAATATATATATATATATATATATCGAACACAGATTCCTGGTACAAGCCAGTGCCCGCTCACGAGTGGGTCGCTCCTAGGGTCCCGGAAGCCCAATACCTCTCTCCAGACGTTTTCCTACAGGAAAATATGTAGACGACACACCAGGAGTCTGCTGTGCTGTGAAAGTTTATTGGCAGCAAAAAACAAACAACACGTTTCACCTCACGGCTTGCTCACGTTTGCTGAGGATTCTAAAACCTAGTCCTTTTACATTGTCAATATGCTCGTCATAAAGGTAGGACTATTACATAAACACCAAAAAGTGAAAGTGTGGAGGACATATTGGAACAGAAATTTGTAACCTTACATGTCAGATTTATAGTTTCTAATCGATTATTCGTTTGCAAAACATAAAATGGCAACAGTGTACAATTATATATGATGTGTCAAGTATTACACAAAATAATATAGTGTTAAGCATCCTGATTGCATACATCGACCTATCCGCATGTATCAATACCAATCATTCTCGGCTTGCTTTAACCTGTTAATCATAGTTATCATCAGTGTCTATCCGCCACTTATTGTTGTTCTGTGTTATGCATTCAGGAAACATAAAATATATAATATATGTTTTTTAGGATGTACTGGAGGGCTGGGATTGAGCCCAAGTGGGCATAGTCTTAAAGCTGGCATATATATGTATCAATGACATTCTCTTTGACACGATCTATATTTGCAAAGTTAAGCCCAAGTGGCCAAAGTCAATAGTCTAGTAGATTATTTGCATATATTTGCAATGGATTCAAAGATTCCCAACTGGCTGTGTTCATAGTTGGTCATATTCAGATTTTCTCATTTCATTTTAATCCTCCAAACAAAGTTTCCTCCGTGCCACATAGGCTTATTGGTTATAACTGACATTTCTGTGCATTAAGGTTCCAATGTCCAACATCATATAAACAAAATCTGTGAATTAAAACATGAAAAGTAGTTTAAAAAGACGCCTTAAGTTTAGCAGCTAAATATTTCTGATGTTGATACATCAAATGTTTCATGTACAAGCTAATTCATATTTACATTTTTCTTTTCATCGCTCAAGGTGCACAGAAAGTTCCTCATGATTATTCAAACCCTGTGGAAATCTAGTTTCAAAATCAATAATGTATCTTGATTCCATCTTTCTAAGGCATGTTGTTCTGTCCCCGCCACATACCCCCAGATCAATCCTGTCCAGCACCACCATTCTCAGCAAGTTTTCATTTTGAAAGTGGTATTCGAAAAAATGCCTAGCCACAGGGTATTGCACATTGTGGTTCTTAATGGCCCTGAGGTGCTGTAGCACTCTTTCTTTTGCCTTTAGTGTGGTGCTTCCTATATACCACTTATCGCATGGGCAAATAAGTAGGTATACGCAGTACATGGTATTACAGGTTACATTCTTCTGTATGGAAAACACCTTTCCAGTACTAGGCACAGTTACCTCTTTGCAATTGATGCTGTTGCGACATGCTTTGCATGATCTGCAACACTTGAACCCTGGTGTATCAGTCGTTTTTATGGTGCTGCTCACTGAATTCGGACTGAGCTCATCCCTCAAGGATTTGCTCCTTCTGAATGTGACCTGCGGGTTAGGGCTTATATGTGATTCAAGATGTTGATCTGTCAGCAGCACATGCCTATGTTTCAACAGAATCTTTCTCACTTCCGTAGCCTGGCCTGAAAAGGTAGTGATGAATCTAATGTTAGATTCAGTGTTGTTTACCTTATTGGTGTCTAAAAGATCTTTCCTTTCTTTGGTATTTACCCTTTTCACAGCTCCTTGTATAGTTTTGTGATTGTACCCACGTTCTTTGAAGCATTTGATCATGGTCTCTTGCTCCATTTCAAACGCCTCCTTGGTGCTACAGTTACGCTTGGCACGTAGCAGTTCCCCATAGGGGATACTGTCTATGAGGTTTCTGGGGTGTGCACTCCTAGCATTCAATAGACTGTTGCCTGCTGTCACCTTCCTATAAAGGCTGGTAGTTATTGCAGTTTCTTTGATCTCAACACATATGTCCAGGAACTCTATCTTAGATTTGTGTATATGTTCAGTGAATCTAAGATTTATTGCATTGTTGTTCAGCTCGCACACAAATCTTTTCACTGATTCTTCTGCGCCATTCCAGATCACAAAGATGTCGTCGATATACCTCAGCCACAGGACAACATTGGTGTTAAAGTTGGCGATTTTATGTGTGTTAAGAAATCAAATTGTATGTTTATTTTTTAACTTAAATTAATTATTTAATAATTTTAGTTATTTAAGTATTTGTAAGTATGTTTTAGTTAATTATAGTTATTATTTCATTAATTTAAAATTACTTTCAAGACATTTAAAAAAATCGATATTTTGACTAACTATATATATATTTTTTGATATTTTTGATTCAATATTTTTTTACTTACCTGTTTGTAGATAGGACTTTGATATTTTCGCTTTCTATATTTTATTTGCCATATTTTGGGTATTCAATATTTCTGTACTCTATATTTTGTCAGTGATTCAAAGGAGAACTATGCTTTCCCAGCCTGATGTACAGAGTATGTCCTAAATGCCCACCAGTGACTGGGAGAGAGCAATCCCATTCTCTACCAGCATTTTGTGCAAGGAAGGGGCTTTAATCTCAGCATGACCCAGAAGGCAAAAGGACACCATGAGCTCTGTAGTATCAAGGTTCTTATGGTGGACCTTCCTTGACCCTGCAGAACTTCTCTCCAGAGGCTGGAGGGTGCACAAGGGTCTGAGGGAGAGGAAACATTTCCAATTAGTTGGTGCTGAGTATTTTCTGTAGACCTGGAAGCAAAGTAATGAGGATCCATTGTGCAATTTAGGAAAAAGGACAAAAATGTGAGTAGCCAGTCCCTAAAATGTGAGGGCTTTCCTTCAAAGTAATACTCCTACCTGACTAGAGGAAACATTTTGAACTTTGCAGAAAACATCGTCTGAAAACAACATGCATATTTTTGACCAAAAAGGATGCATTCTTAATTGCTGCAACTTTGTGATATGGAGTTTTTTTGTGACACAGTTTCAGTTTATCCTATTGGAGATTTTTTATTAAGTTTGTAAGTGACAATATAAAATGATGATGGTCTGTTTATAAGTTCCTTTATAACTGGGATGGTCAGTTTATACGTATCTATCTATCTAGCTAACTCTCTATCTATATATTTCTCTATCTAGCTAACTATTTGCCTATCTATCTATATACATCTATATACATGTGTTTGTGCGTGTGTGTGTTTGTATATATATATATATATATATAGATGTGATCAAGACAGTGGATACTGTCGAAACGCGTAATAGCGGGCATGCTGAGCAAAATTGAGCTTAAATAAATACGCACTTTGTTTGGCACCACTCTTGGGTTCCTCTCTTCGTCTTTTCGAGACTGCGTGCTATCTGGCAGTGTTGGAGCTTGTGGGACGAGTTTTTCTTCTGTATATATATATATATATATATATATCCAAAAAGAAATTCCACACGGTAAAAAAGGAATGTCCAGGCCAGCTTTGCAGTTTAACGAGCTTTAATGTTCAGCTCCTACCCAACGCGTTTCGAGGTAAAACCTCTTGATCACGAGCGTGAGTGTGAGTGATTCAATTGTTTAAGTATGGTCACATGACCTTCAGAGGACATAGTAAAAAGACTCGTGAGAAAATCACTTTACACGTATTATTGGCAATGCACAAATGAAAGGTAATAAATGAATAGCACGTTCCCAGCCTTGGGAGGTACAAACACATGAAAATAAATGAAAATATATTACGAAGACAATGCATTAAATCTATATATATATATATATATAATCCAGTGGCAGTCGCCACTGGGTAGTTATAGTTAGGACTGTGTTTTGATAGGAAATGCATTGTTTGTGCTGCTAATACATTTGGCACCATTTGACAAATCTTCACGAAGCTCTTTTTTGCCTAGTTTGCACTTGGAAAGTTTGGGGGTGATCTTTCAAGCGGGGCTGAGAAAAAAGGGGGTCCCAAAGAGAGCTTCTAGTGTTTTCGTGTTAATCTGTTCAGTTGTTTTTGAACAAATAATGCCCCAAAACGTTGTAAATCTAGGGATGGTAAAATCCGTGAATCAAGATAGATCTCAAACTGAGATCTGATTGGCTCCAACCACCTCAACCAGGAAGTAGTGGCAGCCACTTAAAAAAAAAAAAAAGAATACTCTGGCCAGGTGGCATGGCAACATTTAAAAAAAAAAAGCGCCGTCTCCTGTACTTGTTTTTATAAGTCCCTTCAGGTGGGCCTTGGGCTGAGGGGGAATAAATGTTTATATTTTGGGTGAGGGGACTCCTGTGACAGGAAAAACTAAGGGAGTTAGAGGGTTACTAGCTTGGCTCGCCCTCCAGTCATTAAAGTCAGAAAAAGGTTTCTGTTTCCAGATACCTGAGAGCCTAGCTAGAGGAAAGGACAGCCACTGCTCAATGTGGTTGGCTGTTGGAAATAGTGTCTAATGTGTAACAAAGGAAAAATTGTTCCTTTTTTAGGTGTCCCCTCACTCACCGGGGTTGCCCCACGGTGACATGCTTCATCATTAGGGCCATCCCAGTCCTCTACGGGCTGGGGCGTGCTACGACTTGCAGAGTTACGTAGGAGCACTTAAATGGACTATGTGTGGTGCATGTGTATTTGTGGGGAGTGGACTATGTGATGAAATTAAAAATTACCTGCCCAGTAGGTTACTAATAAACTTTATTCTGGCCTCTAGGTGGTAGTATTAAAAACGGGGTAGGGAGATAGGCTGTCCTAAACTTAATGTGTCCAGATGTACCTATCAACTCCTAAGTCGACATGTTTCGTGCATACCCCAAGCACTTCTTCGGGACTACACAGGGACCAGCCCTGTGTTCGCCACTCCTTACTCTGTCAATGAGATATTTACAAAAAGGTTTTGAACTGCAGCAAACTCTAATAAGTGCATGCCGGACCGGAGGGAGAAAGAGTAGGTGCCTAAATACAGGAGGTAACCGGAGCACAAAGTTGCGAGGATACCGATACCCCTCCGACTCCATGGGGCCCAGTTAGGTCTCATAAGAAAGAACCACGTGTTTTTGGGAACAAAATACGTAGGTATAAATGCATGCACTTATTAGAGTTTGCTGCAGTTCAAAACCTTTTTGTAAATATCTCATTGACAGAGTAAGGAGTGGCGAACACAGGGCTGGTCCCTGTGTAGTCCCGAAGAAGTGCTTGGGGTATGCACGAAACATGTCGACTTAGGAGTTGATAGGTACATCTGGACACATTAAGTTTAGGACAGCCTATCTCCCTACCCCGTTTTTAATACTACCACCTAGAGGCCAGAATAAAGTTTATTAGTAACCTACTGGGCAGGTAATTTTTAATTTCATCACATAGTCCACTCCCCACAAATACACATGCACCACACATAGTCCATTTAAGTGCTCCTACGTAACTCCGCAAGTCGTAGCACGCCCCAGCCCGTAGAGGACTGGGATGGCCCCAATGATGAAGCATGTCACAGTGGGGCAACCCCGGTGAGTGAGGGGACACCTAAAAAAGGAACAATTTTCCTTTGTTACACATTAGACACTATTTCCAACAGCCAACCACATTGAGCAGGGACTCCTGTGACCCCATTCCCCAGGCTAATTTCAGCCCCAGGGACCCATACCCCTAGGCCTGGTGTTATTTTCTTGGGGAGCGATGCACGTGACCCCCTCCCACAGCCATTTTTGGCCTTAGAGGCCCCATACAATGGGGTCTGGCCATATTGTAAAGTGGAAGAGGGAATGTGCCCCCCTCTCTCTGCTGAATTTGACTCGAGGGACCCCATCCCCTGGCTGTATTATAAAAGGGTAAGGGGCAGATGGCCTCCTCCCCGGTTGACTTAAGCTGTGCGGATCCCATCCCCCGGGGCCTGACCATATTTCTCCTGGGCTGATTACCCCATATATTACATCACTAATGACAACTTCTTTCACATTATAGCTGGGACTAATGCACCCACTGTAGGGTCCTGTGTATGACCCCATAGTCACAGGTTCAAATCCAATGGGTTCACTTGACCTTTCATCCTTTTGAGGTCAATATAAATGATTGCCATTGTGTTGGGTAACAATAAACATCTGTTATTCAGTGTCAAGATACCCTTTGATGAACGTGTTCTTTACAAATAAATGTGTTATGCTATTGATAATATATTCTTTGACGTCATTGATAATATCACTTTGGATGGTGGGGCGCAAGTTACAGTTACCTTAGGACATGGGTTATAGTTACTTGAGACAACTATAACTATAATTGGTGCATTTCAGTGGTTTTTAGAGTTTAAAACATTTCACCAAACAATAACGTTACTTTAACCTTTGCTTTTTCAGTGAATAATGCCTTCCTTTGGTGCAGGTTTTTTGTTTTGATGACCTTTGATAGCTGCAACTAATTTTAATCATTTTTATTTCATTTTTATTGCTAGTTTTTGTCTTTTAATTTGCTCGGATTAACTTTTAAAGTTCTGCATAATCTTAACTGAACTGTTATTTAGAAAGTTGAAACACACATCACAAGCATTTTTAGGTCGAGCCTAGGCAGCGTGCATGCACTGTCTGCTAGACCTGCTGTAATAGATAATAGGACTTTGTTCCTGCCTGCTAAGTACCATAGGTTCACTCCCAGGTAGTTCTTCTTTGCTGTCTCCTAACTCGTTCAGGCAGTCGTTTAAGCCCCGGTAGCACCGGCTAAGTACAGTTTCATTGCGCATACGTTCTTTAACAGTTTGGAGAACTCTTTTGCTTTCTGCCATTGCTGCATGTGTGGATTGGTGCTTTCCCTACACATTTTGTTTCCCTCTTCCACTTCATCATGAGCCCTCCCCCAACCCTCTAAGCACATATTCAGCCTTTCCCTTCATCAGAAAGCTCTGCCTCCCCTGTAAAGATTAGGGCCTCCCGCTTACATCAATAAGGTGCCTCCCCTGCAACGATTATGCCCACCTGCATACTCCCACCCTCACAGAAACGGAAACGCATCGCACCTGAGGGCATCCCACAACCGCATCTCGCCACCCCACTTTCAGCATTGCCCCCCCTTCACACATGGACACCATCTCTGGGGAACGGAGGCCCTAAGTACAGCTGCAGGGGCATCTGGCTCAAATTCACAGTCGTACCTCAGAAACATCCCTCATTGAGGCCCCCTTCCTTCTGCCATTGCAGCTAGGGGCATCTAATGACCTCCTGTCGCAAGCCCCCCTTCATCCCAGCCCCCCCTTTGCACACATAACTGTGCTCTAGTGCAAATCTCTGGGACACCTCTTTTATTGTCTGCTCATCACACATGGTGTCAGTGTGTCCGCCTCTACTCACAGCGTGCCCTCTGACACTCTGCAGACACTAACCTTGGTTCTGCAGAGGGAAAACAGTAGAATGGTTTTGGCATTGGCATTGATCCCAACAGCCCTACTACCAACGAGCATTATTTTCAGCTCTGGAAGCTAAATCCAGAGGACTGAATCTGATAAGGACATTGAAGAGAGACAGGCCACTGACCACTAGGAAAAAACATTCATGGTCTCCTGTTTCACTTTTTACATCAAGATTGAGAGTCTCCCGACACCTTTCACATATCTTTATATTTCCTGCAAACCAATTCACCCCTTCAGAGACAGTGCTATCCTCACTACAGTGAAATCACAACCAGCTATCAGTGAAAAGGTCAGAGGTCATCCCATGAATTATTACCTGCAATGCTCATCTCAGTGAAATAATAACTGTTAAGGAAGATAAAGTGATGTGTTGAGTCTCACATTTTCTTTGAAACAAAAACTCAGATTTCCTTCTTCCTCTGCTGACAGTTCAACCACTGGATGATACAACATTTTATCATGCTACCCCCAGATTTATCTTAACCCACCCCCACCGTCCTCCTCCCACTGCACATTCTTTGTTCCCCACCCTCATCATTCGTGTCAGCCCCAAACCCCCCTTGCTGTTTTAGAACATTTCACTTCACATCGCACAGCAGCACTGTCTGTAAATTTACAAAAAAAAGTATTACGCTGTCATGCTGGCTGCATCAAGGCACTTTTTTAACTTTTCATTATTCATTATGCACCTGTTGTGCTCTTGTCTACAATGCAAGCAGTATATCCAGACATAAATTTAATTGTTCATTAGGTTATAACCCTTGGATCTCAGTGGTCAGTGAGATCACAGGAGGGTCTTGCACCATCTGACACTTCAAGCATCCTTGAGGCCTTTCTATATTTTTGAATATTTATACCAGTACGCTTGAGCAAACCTCTTTTTGTATCGGGTTCAAGGTGTGTGATGTTCAAAGCTGCTCAAAACATATCTACAGTTTACGATAGGACTATAATCCCATACAATCCATTGCCAGTTTACACTCCTGTGACTCAGGTGTTTTAGAGCGGCAAAATCACTCTATGTAGTGTTCCATTAATTACTGAAATGGTAGTAAATGAATTAAAGCAAATAAAAAGTCACTCTGTAAATATTATTTTTATTTCTTTAAATGTTGCCTGAGAATCTTTTAGAAGAGCCTTCAGCTCCCCGTGTGTTTTTTTTAAATAAATATATAGTTTCATGGAATAATTGGTAGCCCCTGTCACCTGCTATACATTCCATTTTACATTTTAAGATCCTTTTTTGGGATTTTTACTCATCCATTCAAACCTCTTTATGATAATATAGCCATTGCTTTACTGTACAGTTGCTATAAAAGCTTCTAATATGGTAGAGTGTGCATTCATTTTCTTTCTTTAAATAATAACTCGGCTGTAAACAAAAAAATAAATGAAAAACATTGCCATTTACAATGCAAATAGCTCCAATTGCAACAAATGTGAGACCTTTTGCATTGTAAATGCTTGTCTTAAGTAAGTTGCTGCTTTAGCCAAACTGCCAAGGGGTGAGCCAAGGATCGGTTCCGCAATATGGATACCTTTGAGAGGCAGCTGGCTTGAACCAGCTGCGATTTTTCGCCTATAGCATTTCACTCTACAATGAGTGCTTGCAGAGTGGAAATCTACATGTAAGGGTAATGAATCTTATAAAACTCTTTGTGGGTGTTGCCGAAATTATTGCATGACTAATACCACTATTCCACCCCTTCCCAAAGCCTAGTGAAGAAATGCCAATCAGGTTTAGGGATCCCCGTGTGAGCAAATAAAGTGCCAAGCAGATCTCTATGATGACAATTAGGATTTCCCACTAGAATGCAGAAATGCTTATTTTGCTCCTGTATATGAATATTCCAAGGGAGCGGGAAAACTATTGTTGGAAAATAAGCATATGGCCACATTTCATTAACTTAATTTTCTAACTCTATTTTGTTTTTAGTATTTTAATTTTTTATAGTCTCTGCAATTAATGTTTACATTCACTAGTGCTTCCGGTAAAAGTGCTTTTCTCAATCTGCCTTTCCACTTTGAAATCTTTTGAGGATTAAACAACTTTGCATTGATATAGAACATGCAACACAGTACAGATAGAAATAAATTACTGTCATCAAAAGGACATGCGTTGTGTTATTTTTAGCACATAGGCCATGAGCTTTTTATCATTTACTAAGGCCATTAAGGTACATTTCTGAATCAATACTACCCTAAGGCTGGTAGATAGATCTGCTTAAAGGGTCCAGGCGCGTCAGTAGACGATGTACATATATACCATTGGTCGATAGTCATGTAATGAAATTATGGTCATTTGCAAAAATTGATAACATTTCAATCAATTTCCTGGACTGATTGGACAACTACTACTTCATCTGACCATTACACATTTGCTTTGATAAACTATAATTTTCAATGACACACTTAAATGCAATGTATTATCTTTGTTTAATACTTGCAGTGTTCACACAAATCCAATAATGTAAATTGAAAAATATTGAAGTTAGTACTGAAACATACACACCAACATTGTTTGCAGCAGTTACTATTATCATATATGTAATAACGATCAGGTGATTCATTGAATAAAATAGCGAATGCACACATAAATGTAAGCGCTTTAAATAAGTTCCTGACATTCCTTGCCAAAACCTAAAAAATGTAATTATGGTTCTACAGTTCCTGAGTCCGACACCTTTATTTTTCAATAGGGCCCAGATTTACTAAGAGTTCGTGCAATGCGGGCAAGCAAACAAAGTTGCTGCACTGCATGAACTGGAGAGAGAAGAACTCAATGGCGACTCCTCCGCTAAGGTGGAGCTTCTCCTCACTGCTCTAAAGGAAAAATAAAATGATAATAACTTACCATTATTATCATTTTAGTTTTCCTATTGCAGTCAGTGATTCCTGGGGCAGGGCGGGCTGGCCAGAGCAGGGGGAGGAATGGTTTACACTCTCTAAGTGCGCATGACTGCTTGGCTGGCCCTCTTGGGCCAGAAAAAAAGTCATGCACACTATCCGTCTTTCCCACCAGGCTGTAATGCACAGCCTGGTGAGGAACATGCCCAGCCTCCCATTCCCATCTGAGAGCCGACCTATGTGCTTAGATGGCAGAACTGTGGCATAGCTACAAAGTAATGGTGCAGTTCCAGTTACTCCATGTGCAGGCGCACTTTGTTCAGCCATGCTCCAATGCAGGTGCCCTTGTGCCATTGTCAAGGGTATCTGCGTTGTGCTCTGCATATTTTGATCCAGGAAGAGGTCCCTTTCCGCACCAAAAATATGTTTTAAGCCTATTACTTTTTTTTGTGTGTACAGCAGAATGCACCACTCATGCAAAGATGAAAAAACTAGGAGAAATAAGGAAATCTCTTCTCCATATACCAGCCTTAGTGTGGCCAGATGCGGCCAGCACAGGTAAGAGCAGTGGGGTGTGAGGATGGGGCGGGGTTGGGGGAAGAAATCAACAGATGACGGGAAAGGTAAATATACATTTTTAAAATAATAAAACCACTTACTTTACGCTCGCCCGCATCGCAGACTCAGCGATGCAGTGAGTGCAAGGTAAGTTGTATTATGTATTAAGGGGCCTATTATGATTGCGGTTTTCCTGCATCCTCCGGGCCGGCGGAAGCCACCGCCGGCCCGGAGGATGCTGGATAACCGCAGCGGACCCACCAAAGACCCACCGCCACATTAGGATGGCTGGTGGGTCCTGGTTTCCGTCCACAGCTTTTCCGCCGCGGTTGGCTTACAACCGCGGCGGAAAAGCTCTAACATGGCTGGCGGTGTCTATCCGACTCCGCCAGCATATTAGGATGGGCTTTAAAAAATGCTTTTCCGCGGCGGGTATTCCGCCGTGGAAAAGCATGTGTAACTTCACTGCGGGGGCCCGTTGCGGGCCCTCTGGGTGAAGGGGGGGGTGGGGGGTGCACATGGGGGGTACCTATGGTACCCCCCCTGCATTTGTATGCAGAAATCGGCAGGCACCACAGGGTGCCTGCCGCTTTCTGCATACAAATGCAATGTATGCATTTTTACCATTGCGGCGGGTGCAGCTTGAAGCCGCACCCGCCGCAATGGTAAAAATAGAGGATGTGACCGCCTGGGTGGCGGTCACATCCTAATTGGACAGGAGGGAACTCCGCAGGTCATGCGGAGGTTCCCTCCTCCTCTATGGTCGCGGACGGACTCAAGTCCGTCCGCGATCATAATGAGCCCCTTAATTTGACTTATCCTGTCGTCTGTCGACTCCCTCCGACCCCGCCTCACAGCTCTTACTTGTGCCAGCCGCGCCTGAGTATGGCGCACGATTTTGTTACATGCACCTGTCTACAATTCATTGTAGGTATGGATTTGAAGAAAAATCCATGGCTGGATGCACGGGAACCCTTATACATTACTCATAGAACACATCCCTTACGTTAATTA
The DNA here is from genome assembly GCF_964263255.1 of Lissotriton vulgaris. NCBI lineage: Eukaryota > Metazoa > Chordata > Amphibia > Caudata > Salamandridae > Lissotriton > Lissotriton vulgaris. The sequence goes on along the minus strand of NC_141698.1, from coordinate 327,790,939 downwards.
GCACGTGGCAGTGCATTGCATTGCCTTGATTTCCTTTTTGTTACAAATCAATGCATAGTGTCAATTGCTTTAGTATGTAAATCCCAAACAGGATTTGTCATTGGGTCTACGTTAATAAAAGCAATGCAATACCAACACTAAATCTTTGTAAATCTGGCCTATGACTCCTGGAGGCGAATCACAAACTGCAATCAATGGAGCACGAAGTTAAGAAAGTCGCCTCCACGGTTTGTGCTTAATGGTGTCTTAACTAGTGGAAGAGCCACATCAATACTGTTTTCCTACTGAAAATAGTGTTAATGATTGCTTGTCACATGAAGTTTAAAAACATGTGCATCTTTTTAGTGGAAATGTAGCCCGCAATAGTAACTATATTTGAAGTAAACATCAGAATATACCACAAAAGCATATGCAAAGCAATATATTAACAAATTCTAACAGGACATATAAAAAAAGAAGTTATAACTGACCGTAATTAACCAAACCGCTGTACAACACAACATATTCACATTGCAGCAGTGCAGCACAAATACACATCAACACAACAACCAACAGAAGATATCACAACAAAATGCTACACGACAAATATGCACATACATTCTTGTCACACTTTACCACCTCCAGAATTCTGCTTTCATAATACGGTGGTGAAAGGTGTTTTACCAAGCTCTACCATAACTCACCACCCACAACATCAAATAGTGCGAGTCAAAAATGGTTTGAAATCTGGCTCCTGCTTTTAGTGAGTTTGATTAACAAACATCCTGGGAAAAACTCTGAAAGCTAATAATCACAGGAATTCCCAAGAAATGTCGTTAAACATATGCCGACATACTCAATCTCATGAAATTTCCTGTGGTCACCACCTCTCAGAAAAATCATTTTTTTCTGCTCCTTTTTCTCAAAGGAAAGAGAAAACTCTGAGAACGATTGTGAATATCCAGAGGCTTAGCTAGAGTTTGTGGCGCCCAGGGCTATCCCTCAAATTGTCGCCCCGGGGGGAGGGTGTAGTGCTGGGGAAAAAGGATGGCGAGCACTTGAAACAGGTCCGAGAGACACGTAGTATCGCTGCTGATAGTTACCTCGATCATGCAAGTTACATGCACATACATGACACGGTCCAAGGCTACACAGTTGAATACATTATATAAGGGCTACAGTATGAACTAGCTTCCAGTGTAGTAGTGTGATGTTATAAAAAAAATGTCCTCTACGCAATTTATTTGACACCAGGGTTATATTGATGTAGAGCGGGAACAATGGGGTGCTGTAGGATGTTTTCAGGTCATTCAAATTTTTGAATGCCCTAAATGTTCACTGCAAGATGATCTAAGTCAGCGGTGGCCATCAATAGGCGGCTGGGCCAGCATGGCTTGATCCATGATACAGTTTCAGAATATGTGTATAGTATACATTTACATAAATAGGACTCATTTACATATCAGTTACTTTGAAAATATGTCAGGAATCTGGAGCTGCATTGGCCGCACCTGCTCTAAGCTTTAGTTCAGAAGCTGCACATCTCTGCAAATCAGATGTCTTCTTCAGGGGCAAACACACTCCTCTGTGGCGCAGGGTGGCCCCAAACCTTTTAGGGGCCCCCATTCAGCCCAAAGCCTATGAATACTTATGAGATATTGGGGACTTGGGGCCCCTTATCACAATCTGGAGGGGTACCCCATCATTTTGTGTTACACCACTGGTGTCCTTAGGGTTCATGTTGATGTCTTATTTTTCATGGTATCGGGCAGTCACTGTAATGAAGACAGTGGTTGGTGGCTGTTGTCACGTCTTCATCCCCCTAGCAAGATTCTTTTGACCAACTTTATTTTTGTTATATTTCATTATTTTAAACAACTGTTATTTCAGAGCGTCCTGCTTTATAGGTTGCGGTGGTAGTGTCCCCTGTGAATGCCTCACATGCCCTCCTAGGATGAGTTTACAGCATTTTTTTCTGATGGCAAATTAAGACGCTCAGCTGAAGTGAACTGACCACAAGAGGCAAGGGGAGGTGATTTTTGTTTTCAGTACACTCCCTGTCCATGGGAGTTTCAACTTAAGAGTGCCCCATTCACCATTGAAAAGGCAGACCTTAATACAACCCCCCCTTCAATTAGTATTTTGGGACTGTGATGTCATGTGACGTCTCACTATGACAGAGAGGATAAACCTTATGCCAGAGGTGCCACTGGAATTATTAGACTCTGCATCCTTGAATTACTCCACAAAAATATGGATTTGCTGCACTTTCCACATAATCCGCCATCTGCTATATAAATTGCAGATCTCTACATAAAACGTTTCTAGCTCAAATGCATCATAAGTTGGTGCCATACAGTTTCCAGCTGTAGAAGATCATTTTATTGACCGGGTGCCACTAATGCTAAAGCTGGCCCTGAGCAGCACAGTCTGTGCAGGAAGACTTTGTGTGGTGCGTCATCAGCTCTGTGGACAGGGCATGAGGCCGCCTCCTTGTTGAAAGGTATGTTGGGACGTACAAATGACAGGACAGGGACGTACAAATGACAGGAAATGATCCCAGTATTCAAATGCACCCCCTCATTTGTCATTCTGTCACACTCTATTTCCATTTCAGAATAACCAACAATAAGGTGCGATGAGATGTTGCAATGCAGATACTTAGCATGAGCAAAGCGTAAAACCATCAAAATATGGGGAAACAGATCAATAAGTCTCCACAGGTCCTTGAATGACCCAGAGTAGCTTCTGAGAACCTGATGAAACCAGGATTGGCAAAGGAAATAGACCTGGCCTTGAAAAGTGTGAAAAAATGTTTGTCTTTTTTTATAAACATTTGCAATATCCAAAAATAAATTGCCAAATGTATAAAAAAGTGAAACTGAAGCAGTGTCTCAGGAGCCTTGGCATACTTCCCCTGATACTGAAGTGCCATCCTTCTCAGGAGGCTAAGCACATACACGCTGGTAAAGTGCTGCCACTCATAGTGCACATCAGCAAATGGGTCAAGTTGACTGACGCATTGAGCCCATACCATGGTGGGTGGAAGTAAATCTTACTAACAGTATGAACAGACCAATGGATGAATTGGGGGAACTGAAAGCCCTGTATATATGTTTTCATTACGTTTGGAGATGACATGAGGCGTCTCTAGGCCAGACCTAAGCACATTGACCGCAACATTATAGGCTCAGATTCGAAGACTGACAACATTTCGACCACATGTAAATATCTCCAGGCAAAAAGTCGACTTGCTTCTATGCACACCATCAAACAGTTACCTCCCCTCCCCTGAACCTGATAATACTGAAGTTTAAGATTAACCCAGTCTTGAAAGAAAGTGAGTTTTATTGCACTTATACCTTTTATGCCTGGTAATACCATCGCTCATTTGCAAGGTAAACTGCTCACCTTTCGGGTTCTTGCATATGAAGCTCCCCTCCCATTCCACAAACAGTGCTCTTGCGGCGGAGGAAGCTTTCTGCCGGGTTTAAATGTCCAGTCCTCGGCTCGCAAGGACCAGGATACCATAGCTGCCAAGGTTTCAGATTGCTTACGTGTGACATTTTCATAATTTCAGTGTAATTATGAGTGACATTCAACAAATATGAGTGACATTTTTTCGCAAGCAAAATCAAGCAATTAGACAAGAAAAACATATAAACATCAATAATTACACCTATTTGACTAACGAAAAACTAAAACTGCTCCAAAGCACAGGGCAGTTGTATCTCATTTTGTAGACACCCAGCCGAAAAACGTGGTGTTGCCTGGGTGTCAGCAACATGAATAACAACCGCCCTGCAAGTTTGTCATTAACAAAAGCAATAAAAATGCTCCAAGAAACAGTTTTGTGCAGGAGCCCATCATTTCACTTTGACGATGATGAATGAAATGTGCTGATGGTAATACAGCATTTTGGGGTTTGTATGCCAAAGGGAGGCTGCCTGGCACAGGTTAAGAAAGTAACCACTTTCACAGGAAGGAATTGCGCAAGTAGGCAGTGTGCAACGATATTCATGTCCCTCGCATCTAACCTGAATACAATAAGAACACAACGTATCTTAAAAAAAACAACACGTAACCAGAGAACTTCAAACTACTTTTTTTAACTAAAAAAATAAATTTCTGACCTCCTACTTATTGCGTCTTCAAGTTTCCACATGCTTTTCTGTGAGATGTGCAGTGCTATGCCAAGTCTCCGCTGTGTATACAGGCTCTCTTTCTAGGTGAAGACTCGACTGCTGTGCCCTGAGCTCTAACAGCAGAGACCTAGCAGAAGAAAGGGAGAGTTGCTCCTCGATAAGGCTTCTAGCTGCAGACAGTTTTGTTCATCTGTAGAGCTGGGCCTGACATGTCTGACGTGACGACGCAAGCAGGACTCTCCCTCGGCCTTTTGAGTGTTAAGGGGAGTTGCGTTACAACGCGCTCTGCTCCTCACGTCTGGGGGCTGCATGCTTTGTCGTTTCAAGGCGCAAACACCAGAGGTCCGCATCACTGCTGGCAGACTCCCCGCAGCCATCATGCCAGTCATGCTGCATGCAGCGCCGTGGGCGATCATGCTGTCACTGACAGTAGTGTGTGACAAATGCCTCGGGATGCCATAAACGCTGCTGCTGCGGCAGGCTGAGTGGTGTATTACTCCAATCCACGGCACCCCACCCAAGCTCCGCTGCACAGCGCTGTGCACTTGAAGCGCAAGCACTACGTTCTGTCCCGACTCCAGCCGGCGAGCACAATGAACCCGGACGCCTCTGCCCGTCGCAGTCAACCTTGCAGAAGTTAATTCTGCGTGCGACGGGCCTATTCTAGGTGGTGGTGGTGGCGTGGCCTACGGCTAGTGTGAAGAAAAAGCATCACTTGGTCCATCTGGGACCGGGATTGCGAGCAGACCTGTGCATGTGGGACGAGTTCCTGAAGAATTTTAATGGCACAGTGATATGGAGGGCTCCCTGGGAAAGCAGCCAAGGCTTATGTCTATTTTCAGACGCATCCGGTAGAGTAGGTTTCGGGGTGATCTTTGGAGAGAAGTGGTGTGCCATGAAGTGGCCGGATGCGTGGCGCAAGAAAGGGGTGATTGCAAATATAACTGTCCTGGAGCTTTTCCCCATTGTGGTAGCACTGCATTTATGGCCGGAAGGACTGGGCAACAAGAAGGTGGTGTTTTGGTCGGACAACCTAGCCGTGGTCCAAGCAATCAATGGTCTGAGCGCTAACTGCCCGTTAGTTTTGAGTCTGCTGAGGGAATTAGTCAGAGCTGGGTTGAGTAATAATATCGAGTTTAGGGCTAGGCATGTCGAAGGTGTCAAGAATGTGGCAGCTGACGCTCTCTCTCGCTTTCAGCTGTCACGATTCCGAGAGGCATGGCCGCAGGCAGGGGAGGAGATGACATAATTCCCGGCAACCCTATGGCGACTCCTTCAGTGGGGGAACGGTTGAAGAGGATGGGCCAACGTTCCCTGGCCCATACAACCAGGAGAAGATATGCGGCCCAACTGACCACTTTCCGTGCAGTGATCCAGTCCCTGGGAGCATCATCTTTAAGTTCAGGGGAACAAGGGGAAGTTTTTGTAGTATGGGCAAGGTAGACGGGCAAGTCCCACTCCTGGGTGTGCAGCCACCTGGCAGCGCTGAAACATGAGACACGTTTAAATGGCGAACAGGACCCGACGGGAACATTCAGGATCAGGGCAGCACTGAAAGGGTGGGCCCGGGATGAGGTCAGGTTCCCAGACAGAAGAGCGGGAATAGAGTTCCCCGCCCTCCAGCGCATGGTGGACACAGTGCCGGCTGTCACGAATTCAGCATTCGAGGCGCAGCTTTTCTCTACAGCCTTCTGTTTGGCGTTCTTTGGTGCCTTTCGGGTCAGCGAGCTGGTGGCCAAATCCAAATCTGACAGGTCAGGGAGAGCTTTAGACATGATGGACGTTTGCGCCAGGGATTCATTAGTGCTGTGGCTACGCAAATCCAAAACTGATCAGGCTGGCAAGGGCGTGGCCATCACGTTACATGCATTTGAGGACCCCAGATACTGCCCAGTCACCCTGGTCAGGGAGTACCTGAATATCAGGCCTCTGCTGGCGGGCGCATTCTTAATTCATGCTGACGGCACGCCATTGACCAAGTTCCAGTTTGAGCGAGTGATGGCGACAGTGTTGGCCAAGGCGGGCTTGTCAGATACCAAGGGAGGTTGGAAATTTTCCAGCCATTCATTCAGGATAGGGGCAGCTACCGCCACATATAGGGCTGGGCTGGGACGAGGAAGGGGTCAAGAGAGTGGGGAGGTGGTCATCCTCCTGCTCTCAGCGATATGTCCGCCCATGAATAATCCGGGCCGCAGGGGCCATGCTCATTCACGAAATTTGGGAGAACGAGTCAGTGAGCAGCAGGCCAGGGCTCTCAGAAGCATGTCAATTTTGTGTGTTGTGATGTAGTTATGCAAAGCCAATTTTCATTGTGGCAGTTATTTTAAAGTCAAAGTTTTTTCGCTTGTGTGCAGTGTTCAGTTATAAATAAATACAATAATGCCAACGGTGTCTTTTCTTGCAGCTGACTGTTGCGTTTGGGTGATGGGCCATTCTTACGTTACCAGGCTGGAACAGTGGGCGTCATACAGGAAATGGGATTTGGCCTTAGCAAGGACACGAATTCTATGGCTGGGTTTCCCGGGAATGAGATGGGGCTAGCTGAGGTGCAGGCTGGACCAATGCCTAGCAGCACAGGTGGGCCTCCTAACATCCTCATGATCCACCTGGGAGGGAATGATCTGGTGACGGTGGGGAGGAGGACCTTAGTAGAAGCCATGCAGAGGGATGTGACTGCTATAACTAACAAATTGGGAGCCACAGAGCTTATATGGTCGGAGATTGTCCCCCGCAGGGCCTGAAAGGGAGCACGGTCAGCAGTTGCTATAGAGCAAGGCAGGAGGAGGGTCAACAGGGCCATGCAGAAATTCATGGAGAGGAGGGGCCTGGGGTTCATTAGGCATGCGCTAATACAGGAAAGGACTGTGGGATACTATGAAAGGGACGGGGTGCACTTGTCTGGGCTTGGTATGGATGTCTTTCTTCTAGACTTGCAGGAAGCCCTGTCAGCAGCAGGGTGCCAATGAGCGTGTAGGTGGGGGGGGCTCTGTCATCAACGGGGGCCTCCTCCAGAGCTGTGGTGGAGTACAGGGCGTTCTGGAAGCAGATGGACAGTAGGGGTACCTCTGCGGCAGAAGGATACAGTCAAATACCTCTGCCTGGCACAGTAAGGGTGCCTGAGCCAAGAACCTGGAGCCGAGGGGGTTCCATGACACAGCGTCGGCGTTAGTCCTTCGGGCGGTCGGGGGGCCTGAACCGACCGGGGGTGTGCCTCATCGCTCCGCCCTGACAGGGGGGGCGGGAGTAGAACGAAATAAAGTGATAAGTTACTGCACCGTCAGAGCATCGACTCGCCGTGCAAGATGGCTCGTTAGGCATGCGGGTCAGCGAGGGGCTGCCGCATTGGATCGCCTGTAAGATGAACCACCTTATCAGCTACTTGTTGTACGAAATAAACCTGCACCACTGCTTTCCCACAAATATGTCTCAGGAGTTTCCTTGGTATGTAAGTGTTAAGGTGCGCAATGTGGAGCGAGCGCTGGCGGTGTGGGCACTATTAATTCTGCGTGCGACAGGCCTATTCTAGGTGGTGGTGGTGGCATGGCGTGCGTGCGCTGCACGCTGCAGGCAGCAGTTACACTTCAAACGGGCCCCGCGCGCAGCACTGGTGGCCAGTTGCGGCGGCCTTTATAATTTATTTGGGGACATTACTGAAAAGTAGTGTCCCCAAATAAATTATAAAGGCCGCCGCAACGGGCTGCCAGAGCCTCGCGGCAGCCACCCCCAAAATGGTGCCACCTGGGACGGACCGACCCCACCGCCCGCCCTAGCTATGCCGCTGTGAATATCCACTAGTACATTTAGGATGTTCTTTACTTTCCATGTGAACAACCATATGCACAGACACTGGGAACATACATCATTCTACTTCTTACCAACACAATACAATGATGGCACATTCACCAAACATAGGGCCTGGTAATCAGCCACAGGCTGCTAGTTAATTATTTTTCACATTTGATAAATAATGATTCCCTGGGGATATTAATTATCATATGCAATAAATTATTCTACCTACGAGTTTCACCTCCAAAAATGGGACATATCTTGTGGATGTTGGAGCACCCCGCACAAAATGCTGCACGTCCAGTTATTTTTCCATGCCTTTTTCACCTGATAAATATCATCAGGTTTGGTGGTGGGTCGGGTGTTTTTCAGGAAGTTTCCAACTGCAATATATGAAGTAAAAGAAGTTACCACTCATATCATATTTAATCATGAGTCTCGTAATAAAGTCCATTCTCATCCGTCACATCTTCCTATGTAAATGTCCTCAGATCCAGACTCTGTGGATGACAATTCGCATCAAGAGGCAGCTTATTTGCGCACCTGCATTTTACTTAAGTGTGCACAATTGGTGTTGTAAATCCAGGTTCGAATCAAGCTTGCACAATCTACTTACTTTTCCATTTCTTCCATTTTTATCATTTCTTCACATTTAACTAAGTTGAACTGAGAGCCTCCATCCCCTGGCTTCTTCAAAGTGCAGTTGAGTGTCTGATCGCATGAGTCTTAAGTACACTTCATGGGCACTTAATTATTTTATAATCATATTAGCATTTATTACACCCTGGTCAATAGGTTTTAAAGATATCTGATACGTTTTATTCCTATTTCAGTCTCAGTTAATGAACAATGATAAGCAACTCTTACAATATTTCAATACAACCAGTTGAGCCTGTACACTTAAAACAACAATCTTGGCAATGGAAAGCGTTTCTTTAACCTTCAACAATCAAATTTCATCCAGAATATATAATGATTATTTCATCAAGTAAATGGCATGAACATAATCTCACACATCCAATGCACAATAAAATGTATACCCATTTGCCTTCTGATATATTTTGATGTTAAATTAGTATGCAAACAGTTAAAGGAATTGACCTTACTCAGATTGTAAATTATCATGCAAGCAGTTAAAGGAATGAACCTAATTCAGATTGTAAATTAGCATGCTAGCAGTTAAAGGAATGAACCTAATTTAGATTGTAAATTAGCATGCTAGCAGTTAAAGGAATGAACCTAATTCAGATTGTAAATTAGCATGCAAGCAGTTAAAGGAATGAACCTAATTCAGATTGTAAATTAGCATGCAAGCAGTTAAAGGAATGAACCTAATTCAGGTTGTAAATTAGCATGCTAGCAGTTAAAGGAATGAACCTAATTCAGATTGTAAATTAGCATGCAAGCAGTTAAAGGAATGAACCTAATTCAGATTGTAAATTAGCATGCTAGCAGTTAAAGGAATGAACCTAATTCAGATTGTAAATTAGCATGCAAGCAGTTAAAGGAATGAACCTAATTCAGATTGTAAATTAGCATGCTAGCAGTTAAAGGAATTAACCTAATTCAGATTGTAAATTAGCATGCTAGCAGTTTAAGGAATTAACCTAATTCAGGCATGTTGCACAAAATTGATGGTCTGGAATATGCACACAACAACTTGATGAGGTTCTGCAGTGCACGTAGTCCAACAAGAGCTCCACTCATTCTCGCAGTAAGCAGTGACTCATTGTTGGTGATGTTTTGTGTTGGGAGAAGGTATGGTGGGGGGTCGATCTTGTGGATCCGGTATTGATGGAAGCCAATGTTGTTGTAGCTGATATTGTGAAACACAACTTAAATGACATTAATCTGGACTTTGGGAAAAACACAGTTACATTATTGAAGGGATTTCAGTTGGAGGTTTCAAGACTGAAGACCTTGGATTGAATGTGTAACCTGCACACCCTGGGAGCTGTAAGACTCTAATGCAACAAAATCTCCAAAACATTCTAGATTGTGGCTCAACTAATCATCTTCCTGGACAAGAAAAGAACCTTGTCAATTATGTCGTTTATCAAATCACATTTTCTCAATATCAAAGCTCACGCAGGTAGCAATTTTCAATATGTTCTTTGTGCAGTGCTAACCCTTTGAAGATAGACACAATGTCATCTATCTATTACACCGTGGGCAGCTATGAATTAGATGGCTTTTATATCGTTTGGTGGCTGGGATGATCATAAGGAAAGCGTTCTCACTAACTTAAATGTTTTCCTCTACATTGATCTCCGGTAGCATTTCAGTGGTCTCTGCATTCAATCTTTTCATCTAGGTAAGCCATACATTATGAAGTATGGCCTGCTGCTGCACGCTTATTGCACATGAGAAGACCATTCATTACAGAATTGGGGCTTAGTTGTCACTACATAGAGCCTTATTCACAAAGGTAAATTTACACTTTTGGTGGGAGTTTACTGTTACTTTGGAATTCCCAAACTACTCGTGTAGTTTTACGTGTAGTATCTTTACAACTGTGGGGAACTCTGCACTTACGAAGATAGGAAAGTCTCTGCAGACATAAAAATACTTTACTTAAAACGACACCTCTAGTTTGTAAATAGCAAAAAAAAAAGATAAACGTACACCAAAAGTGTAAGTTTACCTTTGTGAATTAGGTCCATTGTGTCTGCGTTTGGCTCTGCTGTTTGAGCTCACCTGGTAATTGTTTGGCCCGTCCTTTATGTCTACATGGATACTATTTTGTGTTTTACATTCTGATTTGCCATTAAGTTTGTGTGTCTTTTGTCTGGGCTTTAAAACACAGTTTGTAGTTGCACTCCCATTGCATCTCCTCAATACTACACAGTTATTAATTGTGTTTGGTGCAGTCCTGCTGCATGTGTTCGCATGACATAAAAAAGAGTGTTATATTCAGATGTCCTTGGGATGAACCAAGCGTTCTACTCTACATTTGCTCCGCCTATCCCTGTCCATATCACTCTCTGTTTATCCTGCCAGCTTTTCACCAAACTCTTCCTTCACTCTTCTAAGCATCCACTGACAACTAACCTCCGGTTCACTCCTAGCCTCTATTCTACATTTGTATTCTCCTGACTACTACAGAGTGTTATAACTGTTGCTATACCTCCCCTGCAATGAATTTTGTAACTCCTGCTACCAAGGCAGATTCTTAAACTATTGATCTTTGACCAACAACATTGCAAATTCTTGGTATGTATCATATCGTAACCCTCCCAATCTTCCACTTAGCTGTGCTTCTTTCTCAATGCAGAGAACTCACACACACCTCCTACAGCTACACTCAGTCGCCACTTTAACTCTTTAACACTTGCACACTGCCTTCACCCTCAAGGGTTTACTTGCTATAGCTGCCATCTTTTTTCCAAAATGATCCTTCAGGCACTGTTGGCAAACACTGCCTACACATTACTCCACAACAAACGTTCTGCAATATGAGTGAATCAGTCATTTGGTTTCACATACATCACACAATGTTAAACATACAGATCACAATAACTAACACCATTTCCATCACACGTGGATGCTTCTGCACATCTTCTGTGGGTGAGTCCCTCGCAACTGTACTATATAAATGACAACTGCAAAGAAGAAGACTTCTAGTTTACAACAGTCCAATTGTTAACATGTTTCTCCTGCTATCTAGTGATACGGTAAAGAGAAACGGGAGCCCACAAAGTATGGTTCATGTGGAATAACCAGAAGGCCTTCTTTAACAATGCTGAAGATATGTAACAAAGAACCCTAAAAAAGAACACTGTCCAGATGTAATGATATTTTATTGACAATTGTATATTGGAGTCTCTGCTACTAATATAACCTTGTTGCGCTTTCTGGAGTTCAGAGCTGATATTACACAAAGTTTGGGATTTTCCGTTGCAGATCATTGTTTTATTCAATTTGTGATGCAGAGTTGCTGTGTTGGACCCAATTCACATAGATAATCCTTATTTTTATTTACACACACACACACACACACACACACACACACACACACACACACACACACACACACACACACATATATATTATACATGTGATCAAGGGCTCATCGGGCCCGAAATGCGTAATGGCGGTACATGGGATACTGAAAAAATAAGGACTGCAAATTGCTTACCTGGGTCCGTTTTCGTTTGTCCAGAAGATTGGAAGAAGAGACAAAGTTCCTACTATATAAATATTTATATATATACAGATATATATTTATATTTCACTCCCATTACATGGCGGTGGAAATAGGGGAGCATATTGTTGCTGGGTAGGTGACATGTCTAAGGTACATTTGGATCTTTTATGCCCTTTTGGTTTGTTTTGATGCAAGAGTGTGAGATATTCTTTTTACTATCACTTATTGTCTAAGGTATTTCTTAGTGGCAAGTCCTTTTGACCACCTTGATTGTCAAATATATGGTTTCAGATTGCGTCAGTGTATGTTAAGAGTTCTAATATAGATATTTGGCTGTGACATAGCGGTAGAAGCGTTATTGTCAGTCTAATGGTGGCATACAACATGACATCTCTTTACTGCGTTTTATGTGTGTGAGAGATGTTCACTTTAGTGTTTTGTGCTAGATCCAGGCATAATTGTGCTGCGCTATTTGTATAAAAGATATACCATAATGTGTTCTGTTTCCTGTTTGGGATGGCGTTTAGTGCTGTTGGTAGCTCTATGGTAGTATAATATAAGGAGTTTATTTGCTGTGTTGAATGCATCTGATAACTTTTGTACACTATATTCAGTTAAATGTTGGATTGCGTATATAAATGATGAAAAATGAAAAATGTTGTAATTGATGGAATCCGTACATTGGCTATATGAGATACCAACATTCTAACGACATCAAAGTATTGAATTAAATAAGTTACTATGTCATATTCAAATTCTAATGAGATAAAAGCACATCCGATGAAGCTTTGAGGCTGCCCAATGACTATCCTTTGCTGTAGCTGTACTTGATCTCAGTATCAGAGATTGAGATGAGTAAATAGTACAGAAAGCAGTGTGGTGAGGAAGAAAGTTGTCAGATGTCAGCTACAGAGCCCCAACAGTCCAGGGCAAGAAAGGGCCTAAAGAAATATAAATGGATGAACCCGAATGAGACAGAGTGGGGAGTTCACTCGTGGTATGGTATGGGGACAGAGGTGAAGAGACAGAAGCATAAAATATGTAAGAGGTTGACGGGAGTACCTCCCCATAGACCATTTACACAGGTGGGAAAAGTTACCTATTTGGGGTTGGATTGCTGGTGTCTGGACAGCAGGCAGGAAGAATCAACAGTGCACCCTGTGATCATTTATTTCACCTGACTGGTTGACAAAACTCAGTGGCTTTGTCACAAAAACATTTTTGGGTGTGCGTTATAGTACTCCAGTAGTGTTACTTTACATACTACTGTACACAATTCCAAATGTTATTCACAAAACGTTGGTCAGAGAGCTCAACCTAGTTTTTATTACCATTACATTCATAATATAGGCCTTGCAAACCCATCTCAGAAGGCTTTCATAATTAATGTTGGGTACCTTGACATACAAACTAAGAAATCTCTGGTAACCTGTGACAAAACCCTACAATTTCTTGCAAAAACCGTACTACTTTCCCCAAAAGGAACTCTTTATTAGATTCCTGAGTAGATGATAATGGTATGAGGCTTTTTGTCTAATGAAGACAGTAGGAGTAGTTATTTTAATTTCAAAAGTTTCCCTATGAAAAGCAAAGCTGCCAGATGCATAGTAGTGCATGCTTAATGATGCTCTCAAATACTCCTGTCGTACAACTGCTGCTATTTTACTCCATAAACTTGAATAAGAACACATTTTGTGAACAATTATTCCATTGATTGCCAAGACAGATAAATACCGGCGGGCAGGTGGAGGGGGCCGAGGGGTGTGGAGAGGGGCCAGCGGGAAGCGCGCGCACACAATAGGGGGTTTAATGATAAATAAATAAAAAAAACACTTACCTGGTGCTGCCGGCAACCTCACACTCCTATGCTTCCAATTCCTGGCATCATGGGCTTCCCACTCAATCTCTGCGCTGCTCTCAAGTATGAAAGCAGCGTGGGGAATGGCCTAAGCGGGCTGGATTAACTCTCACTCAGGTATAGAGAGTCTGTGCTGTTTCCTCAACCCAGCTGTCCAATACAGCCGGGTTGGAGAAACCTACTCGCATATCAGTTTGGCCGACCTAAGACGGCTGGCCAAACTGGCATGGGCCCTCATGAATGCACATCTAACTGTGAGGCAACGCTCCAAAGCCATTGCGGAGGAGCCGCCGCTGAATTATTGATGGCTATTATAGAATTATTTGTTAATTGAACCCTGTGCCTGAACATAGATTTAAATCTGCTTCTAGATGCAGAATTGGATGCAGCTTCATTTTCAAGCACAGACAATTTTATGCCACACTACAATACAATACAGAGCAGGCTTGCTTGGGGTGCTCTGTGATGTAGTGAACAGAGCAAGGACAGCACACTCATTAAGATGGTGGCAAAATCTGAATGGGACAAATAGTTTAGTTGAAAATAACCGGATTGCATGTGGCTCTGCTCCATTTCATATGAAGGCTGTCTCATGGTAGTAGAAGCTAGTGATTTTCTAAGAGAGATGTCTTGCATAGAGACTCAAAGAAAAATATATTAATTAGCACTTGAAGATTATGGAAGAAGGAATAAGGCTACTAAATGTTATGGAAATTAAGGCACCAAAAGTTAAAAAGGGGGCAGGTAAATGTTATACAATTGAAGTGTGAATGGGGATGGTGTGTAGTGATGGTATTTGATTTAGGGAATATGGTTTAATATTGATTTTGGGGGTCTCCATCAATGTCAGACGAGCTGGACATTATAGAGATGTTTCCAAAACCAAATTCATGTGTGGCAGTGACAGTTATTTAGATGGTGATTTTCAGGTCCAGGTGTTGAGAAGCGTGGCTCAATGGTTAGAGCGGCAGACCCTGGTGCAGAGGTCTGGCCTGGGTCCAGAGTTCAATTCCCGCCTCGGCGGCTCTTGGACTCAATCTCCCCGGACCTGATAATTCTCGCCTCGGTGCCTAGTCTAATCATGGGTCCCACTCTGTGACTCTGGTCAATAGCTTGCGTAGTCTCCACAACAGTCCCAGCAGCTCTTGGATGCCTGGCTTCACCTTGGGGGTGCCCAGGAGTGGACATCTCAAAGGAAAGCCAGGAAGGGTTCCACAGCGGTATGAATACAGCGCTACGAGACCTCAGGGTAGAAGTGCACTATATAAATACAAACACACAGGTCTGAGAAATTGTGTTGGGCATGTGGAAAAAAATATTGAAGTCCCAAGGGACTTTTCTAGCTGGTATCGTAAACATAGCCATCTCTCTAACTATTTTTGGACCCCCGATCATAGATACTATTTCCTACCCTATGTAATACAGCACTGCTGGCTTCCAGAATCAGCAAGTGACACACATTTTCCGAGTTTGTAATAAATCATTTGGATTTATGATGTGAATTCAAAATCATTTTTTTAAAACTTTCAATGGATTTTACACATTGGAGAAAAACCAAAACTTAATTTTTATTTAATAAGCCAAATCCAAAACAAGCTTTATTTTAACATATTATACCATAAAAGCAAACAAGTAAAAACAGTACAGAATTGTTATAAAAAGCAAATTCATTCTGGCATCAGAGACATGGTGTTCTCAGCAGATCAAAATAGATTGATTACTAAGACTAATACAATAAAATCTACCCTGCTCCATGAATCGATTTTCTTACTTATTCTTGGAGCGTAAAAACTATAAAACAGTATTTTACAATAAGTTGATTCAGCGTAAAAAAAAGATAAGTGCATTTATCTAACTAAAGGGCAAATTCTCTAAAGTGGTAAACATAGCCGGGACGTTGTAGTGGAATGCAGCTTGACAGTTTATTTTGATGACAACTTTAAAAACGTAACCAAACAACCAGTATGCTCAGGCAATTCATTTTTAGATTACAAAGGTTTATCTCTATCGGGCCCTGTTACTCCTCAGTGCGGGTCTCAGTGTGCATTGCTTAGACTCAAGTCATTTATTGTTGTTGGTAGGGCAGTGGTTTTGGATAATTTTTGTAGTGCATCAATGGCTGTCACTCTTATTACTCACTGTAGGAGAGTAGGATCTGCTTCTTATAGTTACTCCAACTTTTTGCTGATGTTTCACTGTTTTTGTCTTAGACTGACTGGGATCCGTCTACCCATGACCCGAGTCAAGCTGATTTCTCCTCTAAATTGATTGCATGTAATTTAGGTACACTCCAGATTGGATTCTGGCGTACCCTTATCAGTCCCTAGTATATGGTATACATTGTACCCAGGACATAGGTACCCCTATTGCCTCCCAGGGGCTGCAGCATGTATTATGCCACCCCTAAGAGACCATTCAAACTGACACCACAGTTCTGCTACTGCAGTCTGTGTAAGGTGGTGCATTTACCCCTTACTTAGATATAGGTTCACTATATCTATTCTAAATCACTGCACATATAAACCTATCAGTCACCCCATGGCAGGCCTTACCAATCCTGAAGGCGGGGTGCTGGGTTTTATGTGAGAGGGTGCTCCTGCATAAGCAGAGCCCCTCTGCATCCTTTGGAACCTATTTTCTGGGGTTGTTTGTGATACAGCCAACCATATATATTTAAGTGCAATATAACCACGCAGTAAATGCTAACTTTAAAACAGCTGCTTAGAAACACGTCATATTTGGTGTCAAACACCTTGGAATCATACCTCCACACCAGGAACTGGTGTGGGAGGTATGATTCCTCCCTTGTAGATCCACTACTGTGGGTCACCAGGCTACCTGGTACCAGCTTTCTCGACCTGGGCATCACAAAATGGATGCTGCCAGCCACAGACATGCATCTGCCCTCCTGCTGCTGAGCTGAGCTCGAGCAGGGGAGGCTGGACAATAGGTTTCCTGTCACAGGGAGGTGTGACACCTCCCAGACAGGATTTAGTGTATTGGGGCTGGGTGGGTGCACTCTGAGAGTACCTGACAGTCTGTACTGGGGGCACATTTGGTGTCCCTGTGCATAGTCCAGTTCAAATCTGTTGCAGGAGCCATTTGCTCCTGTTCTGGGGAAAAACTGGATAAAGGACATGGGTGTAACCACCCCTCTGTCCAAACCTTCCCATAGGTGGGTCCCCAGAGTTTGTCCCACCCCTTCCTTGGGTATAAAGTAGGAACCCTGACTACTTGACTTTAGATTTTACCCGGACTAAACTCTGCAAGCCGAAGCCCAGTACTTCGACGAGCAACACTGCGCTGGATGACTGAAGAATCTCCCTTGGAGTAAAGGATCAGGCACCTTTAACATATCCGACCGGTTTGCATCTCCAAAGCTCCTGAGGACTCAGAAGATTTCTGTAACAGGTGGGTTCCGGAGTGTCCCTGAGGTTGATCTGCCCTCCCAGCAAATCTGAGACCAGTATCCCTCGTGGGGACCGTGCAACCCGAACCTCTGTGCACCGTGTACATTTGCAGCAGCATATGCTTTTTAGCGATTCTTGAGGTTGTGCTTGGGGCTACATGTAGTCCTGATCCAGAGAAGTAATTGCACTGAAGATTTCCGGCCTACACTCCACGAGTGTTCCGTGGGCAGGTATTTTGCGATTCAGCTCGAGGTCCCTTAGTGATCCATGGTCCGTTGGCCTGTGGGTCCCTGTGAAGGCTTTCCTGGTTGCTCCAGAAGTGCCCTGACTCCCCGTAGCTTGGAGAGTCTCCAGGACCTTGCATGTCCACACCGGGCCTGCTTTCCTCTGCCGGTATGGGTTGCATTTGCCAAGGCATGTTGGTGCTCAATCCGGACACTGACCCCTCAGCACTCGACATCCTTCATGGGACAGCTCACCTTCGGACTTTGGTTATCGTTGAGGTCTCCTGGTCCCGTGGCTGCAGAGTCAAGCATCCCGTCATCTCACCTGAAGCACCCAACATCTCTGGGCATTCCTCTACCGAGCCCCTGGTCATCCTGAAGTGACCCAGACTCTGTCCCCTCTGCTTTCAGGTTTTTCTCACCTCGGATCCAGGCTTGGATCCCACTGGACACTTTTCATCATCACGGCAGCAGCACTTCTTTGAGTCACGCCATTGAAAACGACAAAGGTTTCCGACATCACTTGACACCTATGCACCCGGCTCCCCTGGGATAGGTAACACGGGTACTCCAAAGGGTTTGCTTGAAGTCCTCTCCAACGTGTCGTTAACCTTTAATTTTCCAACTGCGACTTTCCCATAGAGTTGTACGGAGCTCGCCTCTGTGTTTTCACACTGGGTCCCCTGTGTCACTACTTTGGGTGGTTCCTTGGGGTCCCAGCGATTCTACGTGCTCTAGGCACTGTGTCTAGTTAAGTTGTGGTTGTTATACCACTTTCTTAGAATATGGTTTGGTCTCCCCCTGGAGCCCACTGTATATTGTGCTATTTACTGTCGTTCTAGTGATTTAATATTGTGTACTTTGTGCTCTAATCTCATAAAGAAGTTAGTAGAGAGTGTTTAGTAATAAATACATATATTTTATATATCTCTTGTGAGGTTCTCCTTTCATTTGGTTATTCAGGAGGTTCTAATCTGGTAAAACAGGCTACTTTACATTCCTTCGAGACTTAGCCTGAAGGCTGCTCTCCACAGCTACCACTAGGATAGCTTTCTGTAAATGTTGTCTTTGACCTAATCATCAAGCTGCCCACTTTAATTAGTGGACAGCATATACCAGGCCAACTTCTCACATTGGTGTGCAGCGGTTGGGATTCAAACTTGCTACTGTTTTACCAGATGATCTCATTGGATACTTAACTGAAAACCACTAAAGGTATTTAGGTACATATAAATCAAGACTAGACTAAGTAAGTTCTACTGAACTTGGAGTTGGGTAATCAACGGTTTAGCACACCCTTTCTCCAACTCAAGAGAGTTTAGTTCCCACTAGGTTAGGTAGGTGCCTACACCACATAACACTAGTATGTCCTTTAAAGGAGAAGCCAGTGGCTCTCTGCCTACTAGGTATGAACTGATCTCATTCCAAGGAAGCTGAGGACAGGGAGAGGACCCAACACTCAACGCCTAATAGAAATCCTAATGCTAGGTGATCTCAGAAAAACTCCAGAGTCTGGTGAATTAGGTAGAGGGGCTGGGGCAGTGGATGAGGACAAAGCAAGACAGAGCAGGAAGTGAATACTTCTATGATCTGGACTCCCCCAATCGCCCGGATGAATACGATGATTCTAACCTGGAAAATCCAACTTTGTCCTCGGGTGGAGGAAAAGGCCTTGGGCGCCCTCTATTTATTTCCCCAGGTAGGGTGCAAAGCTTACTTAGAAGGTCTAGATCTCCCTCCAGGGAATCTACTCATTCATGTACTTCTGTAGGGACCTCTGCTTCTCATAAAAGAGGATCCCCTTATGATAAAAAGTACCAACTGCTTGAGTTTGAAAGAGCTAAGAATCAAGAGAGAGCAATTGGCCTTAGACAGGGAATCCCTAGAGCGCCAGAGAGCTTCCAGAAGGTTGAGGCGAGAGCCCCATTATGGCAGCCACAGTGTCCTTAGACCTATGCAGTATACTCATGATCGTAGGTACCAGAACAAGATAGTCCCTCCCTATCAGAGTAGGGATGACATCCACAAATGGATAACTGCACTAGAGAGGGCCTGGAAAGTAAAGATGGTCTCTCAAGAGCAGTGGGCAGCTATCTTGTGGCTCTCCTTTGCAGACAAAGGTAGAGACATGCCCCTCACTGTAAGAGAAGAGGATACTGATAATTACAAAGTCTTGAAAAGTGCTCTCATTGATGGGTTTGGCTTAACCACTGAACAATACAGGATTAGGTTCAGAGACACCCAGAAGGCACAGACTCAGGACTGGGTTGACTCTGTAGATTGTGATACTAAGGTGATGGAAGGCTGGGTACTTGGCAGTAAAGTGTATGATTTTGAAGGATTGTACAATTTAATCATGAGGTAGCAGATCCTTACTAATTGTCAAAACCAGTTGTTGCATCAGTACTTGGTGGACTCTGATCTGACCTCTCCACAAAAATTGCGAAAGAAGGCAGACAAATGGTCACAACCAGGGTGAAGCGGAAAGCTCAGAAGCAAGGTGGTGACTATAAGAAGTAGGATTCTAAAACCACAGATAATGGTGGGGAGATAGGTAAAGACCAGAAGTTTTCACAAGGGCTGAAAAAGTCTTCATCTGGTAAGGGAGTCAGAATCTAACAAGAAGAAAGGCAAGAAGAAACCTTGGTGTCACATATGTAAACAGAAGACACATTGGAAAAATGAGTGTACCAAGTCCAAGGAACCTACTCCAACCACCACTGCACCTAAGGTAACTGTTCCCCATAGTTCACTCCAAAGGGGTCGTATTCAGAATAAGGGTGTAGTAGGGTTAACCCTGGGATCTGAGATGGATTC
This sequence comes from Lissotriton vulgaris, assembly GCF_964263255.1. Lineage (NCBI taxonomy): Eukaryota > Metazoa > Chordata > Amphibia > Caudata > Salamandridae > Lissotriton > Lissotriton vulgaris. Next base: position 327,770,573 of record NC_141698.1, on the reverse strand, counting down.
TGGCCTAGTCAGAATTCCAACCCAGGCTGTGTTAGTCTGTAATGGGGGCATGGATATTGCCTCCTTATTTTCCAGTCCCAGTAATCTGGGCAAATACAGACAACAGACTTTGATTACCATGGTGACAAAAGATCTTGTGGCCCCTGAGGAAATCATACTTGGCAAAATATACCAAGTGACCAATGCAAGTAATGTCAGGACAGACCATTTTTTGGCAGTTGTGAATTTTACCTGGGGAGGGTTAACTGGCCCTATGAAGGTTGTGGTAAGTGCAGAACTCCCTGTTGAAAGCTTGTTGGGCAATGATTTAGAAACTTCAGCTTGGGCTGAAGTGGAGCTCAGGACCCATGCAGAAATGTTGGACATCCCTGTAGATGTGTTTGCTATGACTAGGTCACAGGCAAACATGTCTTCCACTGAACAGGCCCTGGATCCTGGAATAATGGACAAGGTGCCTTCAAAGAGGAGGAGCAGTAGGGGTAAGGCAGTGTCCTCCCCCATGCCTCATAATGCAGATCAGTCTCTTGAGGGAGATGATCTTAGTCCTGAAGAAGGACCTGTCCCAGAGGAGCTTGAACCTGGTTGCTCCTGTGTCACTTGCCAAGCAGTGGTAAGGCAGGTGGTACTACAAAGCCCCCCCCCCCCCTGATACCACTACCTGTGGTGGGGGTTCCCTGTGAGAGGGATGGGATTGACATTGTTGGTTCCATGGATCCTCAAACTGCATCTGGGCACAGATTTATACTAGTGGTGGTGGACTATGCCACTAGGTATCCAAAGGCAATCCCTCTTCGGACAACCACACCTCCTGTTGTGGCTAGGCCCTCCTGGGAATCTTTTCCAGAGTGGGTTTTCCTAAAGAGGTAGTATCAGACAGAGGTGCAAACTTTATGTCTGGTTACTTGACTGCTATGTGGAAGGAGTGTGGAGTAAATTACAAATTTACCATCCCATATCACCCACAATGCAAAGGGTTAGTTGAGAGATTCGACAAAACCCTAAAGCGCATGATTAAAGGTCTCCCTGAAAAGCTCATGTGTAAATGGGACATATTTTTGCCCTGCCTTCTATTTGCTGAAAGAGAGGTTCCTCAGAAGGTGGTTGGTTACAGCCCTTTTGAACTTCTGTTTCGACATCCAGTTAGGGGTCCTTTATGTCTAGTGAAGGAGGGTTAGGAGTTACCTCTCAAACCCCATAAACAGGATATTGTGGACTTTGTACTTGGTCTCCGCTCCAGGATGGCCGAGTACATGAAGAAGGCATCCAAAAACCTTGAGTCTCCAGTTGCCTGCAAATAGGTTTAATCAATGTCTGGCAGGGCCCAACATAACCCAAGCAGGCAAACATTACATGACCAGTGGATTCTCTATAATTGTGGCATACAGGGCACATCACATCATCATCTGAAGCCCAGTTGTTTGTGAATGTTTTCAGGGGCAACGTACCAACCCTAAATTGAAAATATAATTTTCTGTCTAATGGTACAGTAATGGCATCCCAATATGGTTTCAGAAGGCTACTGCATTTAAAATCTAGAAACCTCAGTGTCAATGAGGAGCTAACAATAGATTTGGCCTCACTTAGCTCAACCCATTTCCCGTAGTGTATTTTTGATCATCTTAGCTGTTGGAGTCGGTTTCAAAAGTGTATTATTCCACAGCGTTCACAGATCTATACCTATTAATAGCCTTTATATGCCAAAGCCAATCAATGTTGTAGATCCTATCAGCTAGTCCTGCCACCAGACCTCATTCCATTCCCTTTTAGCTCGGATCTGTGCCAGTTTGTAGGACTTCCCTACCAAGTGAATCCTCAATTCCCTCTGGGTGGCTCCATACGTTTAGTCACATGGGTTGCTCTTTTGCTCTTTTGATAATACCCTAATTTGGGGCTCCTGGGATCTTGATTCCTTATTCAGGAGTTGTTGGTCGAGTGTGTGTATACAGATCATGCTTTTTTCTACATGATTGTTTTTGCTTATGTTGGATTGATTAACCAGTGCATAGAGGTGTACCACCATTGCCTTAGGAGCCCCTGACACATTTCTAAGCTTTCTTATTTGCTGCAGGAGATCTGCTGTGTCACACGGGGACATTGGCAGATACATTCTTGTTGGGTCAGACACTCCATTTGTCTCAGGAAATGGTGTCTGTGTCTACACTGCCAAAGAGAGGAAATGAAATTATTGCTTCAGGGGATGGGATAAGAATGAGGGACCAGTTTTTGCATGGTCAAAACACTGCCTGGTTCTGTAATAGAATAAACTGGAGCCAAAAGTAATTTACAAATGTGTCTTGTTTAGGCTGCCCTTTAAAAACATTCAAACATTTTGGGATGCCTTTTTTACTCTTAGGTAATGTTCTAGCTGTCACTTCGAGGTCCTGAGTACATTTCTTCTTGGGTAGAGCTTCCTTGGTGTCTGGGGTCTTGGCAGACACCTTGTTTTTTGTGTTTCGTCTCGGTTCTACCTGGGTAGATGTGTCAGTGCTAATAAGAAACTTGACCTCTTCTATTAGGAAGTCAATCTCTTTGAGTGTACAATTATCAGGCTCTTTGGCTGTTTAACTGTGTCCTGTGCCAAGTCAGATACCTTTGGATTGCCCATGTTTAAGCACTATACGAGAAAAAAACCTCATAAGGGAGCACTCAGCCACCAATTGTCCCAGAACATGGGGGACAGCATCTGATTAGTGATTACAGGGAAAGTATTTTAAATAGACAAGTTGTACTTACAGCCTCCGTCACTATCAATGCAACATAAAAGCCACCAAATAAAAATCATAAAAGCACTTCATGCCCCAGACCAACATTAAACTGGCCCTGTGTGCCTCTAATTTCTAATGAAGAATGGTATAGAGCTTATTATACATTAGACAGATATCTCAAAATTCCAAGTCCAGATGACCCAGTCAAGAGAGTTCCGGGCTCTGTCAGGCACTGACAGGCTCGGCATTTGCCCGGGCTTCGCCTAGGTTCACCCATGCATGTGCTGTGTGGCAGGAATTTCAAAGGTCTTTTGAGCGTGCTGAGTGTAGGCCCCGCCCCCTGGAGCAGGAGACTGTAGCTGTGCCATCCTGGTGTGTTGGAATTTGGAGGAATGATTCCCCTGGTGTTCTGGCAGTCCTTCAGGGCAAAACACCCACACAAAAGGTAGCAATATGACCCACGCTGCCGGATTGTCAAAGTGTTTTTGAGTGTGATGGCTGTAGGCCCCATCCGCTAGAGCAGGAGTCTGCAGCCATGCCTCCTGGAGCATTGGAAGGTGTGAGAACCAGTCCCCTGGTGCCTTGGGGGCAGGGCAGTACACGCCTACAATAGGGAGCAATAAACACATTATGAATGTCTTGTGCCTGACAATCGGAAGTCTGGTTTACTCAGGCTCTGTCAGTTTGATTTCTCACACAGAGTGAGAAGGGCGAAACCAAGCTGATTTAAACCACTGTGCTAAATCTGGCAGAGGGTCCTTTTACTTTCTAAAGGTACAAGAAACTGGAATTGCCTTGTGCTATTCACCATTAAAGGATGAGGTCAAATTGGCTCAAACTAAATTCAAGAAAAAATAAGGTTATCCTCTTTGGCAATGACACCTCCTTTTGGTCCCCAGCTAATGGCCTCAAGAACTGGGTAATCTGCCAGAACTAGTAATGAAAGTAGAAGTTCTGGGATTGCAAGTGGATAACAAATTGATATATGGTGACCAGGTTAAGGCCATCATCTCCTCTTCCGGCTATAGTATCAAAGTTTAAAGGAAAATTCTTCCATAGCTTTATGAGACTTTACGGAAAACAATCATGACAGCTCTTTTCATGTCCAAACTGGATTACTGTAATGGCCTATGTCCGAGCATCCAACAGCAATTCCTCTCTATGCTTCAAGTCCTCCAGAACACAGCAGCACATCTGCTCTTGGCATCACTAAATTTCAATCAGCTAGACAAGCGCTTCACAAGCTCCACTGGTTACCTGTAAGCCAAGGAATTACTTTCAAGTCACTATGTATTGACCATAAGGCACTCCATGGTACAGACCCTACACACCTTCAACAGAGGCTCACCAAGTATCGCTCAACCAGACAATATCACCTACTTACCGCCAATAATGTCATGGTTCCCAATTTTAGACTTGCTTCTTGGGGCGGAAGAAGCTTCACACGGAATGCTAAATTGTGGAATGTACTTCTGGCAAACATTAAACCAATCTTCGACCTCTAGCTTTTCAGAAATTCTCTGAAAACATGGCCCTTTAACCATTAAGGGCCTAATTATGATGTCAGTCGGAGTGCCTCTGACCGACATCTCTGCGGTTTTAGACCCAACTTATCCCAGGTCGGTAATCTGAAACCGCAATTACGATGCGATCTCACATGGTGCAGTCGCACACTCCCATTTCCCTATGGGAACTTGTGCGGTGGTTGTAAACCGGCCACAGCACAAGCTGCCATAGAGAAATGGGAGTTACTGTAAATAGGTACCCCCCGTTCGCCGACAACCATAGGCGGCAGAGAAAAGGGGGCCCTGCTAGGTACCCCAAAGTTGCTTTCCAACAGGATTTCCATGTCAGAAAGCCTGACATGGAATGCCTGTCAGAAACCGACATCATAATCCTGACAGCGGAAACACCGTCTTTAAGGGATTATGATCGAAGGTGGGTCTCAATAATTTTGAATCAAAGTCAAGACATCTTCGGGTATACGAGCACTTTACAAATCCATTTTAATATAACATAACATAACATTAAGGTATTTAACCCCAATTTGCAGAGCAGGTGCTTCCCTTAGGGTAAAGCTTGTGCATACATCTAGGTAACATAAAATGAAGGGAAGGTTTCATTTTCTGTACATCCCATAAAGGCATTCCATTTAAATTTGGGATACAAAGATTTTTGTTAGAATTCTGCCCACTGGAACTGGTAAAAGGTTGTGTATTCAAAAGAGATATAGTTGAATTGATCTGTGGCAGAAAGGTCTTAGACACTATTTGATAGTTCATTAAAGGGGAAACATCCTTTACAATGCAACTTTTACCACGCAGTGCTTTTACATCGCAATTTTTACAACGCAAACCATTACAACGCATTGCGCTGGGGGGCGCTCTAGGATAGGGAATAGATTTAATTTACTATCCAACACCTTCCCTACTATCCACAGGTACTGGAGTTAGAATAGTAAATTAAACTATTCACTATCCAGCACCCCTCAACACTATATGTTGTAAAGGCATGCGTTGTAAAAGTTGCGATGTAAAAGCATGCGATGTAAAAGCATGCATTGTGATGTCATGCATCCTCATTAAAGATAAGTGGCAATAGATCTCCTGGCACTTTATGCTGAGATAGTATTTAATTGTGTTTAGTAGTTGTTCTTAGAACAACTGTACAAATGTTCAGTTTTGCCATTATAGCCTTTGCATGGGCAGGGCCTGCTATGCTAATTTAGTTAATGCCATTGCACCTCATTGGTTACCTTTAGGTGGATGAACTAGGGGAGATTGCCAGTTCTCTCAGCTACTTTTTTTTCTGGAATCCTTCATCATCACAATTCAATGCATCCAGTCACAAACATTTATGTTGTTTCTTCATCACATACAATCACTTTATTTATGTGTGCCATCTTCTTATACTTGATGTGTAGTTAATTCACCTTTTCTTGTACTCTGTATTTTTGTTTTTTAAGTGTCCTAAATTACTGCCTTTTGGATTTATAAGCAACGACAGACTGCCAAGCAGCTCTATCTATGTGTGTTTTTTTTTGCTTAAACCTGGTAACTCTTTTGGAGAAATAATAAACATATTTAACCTTTATATAAGTATTTAGTACACTATGTACAAAGTATACAAGTGGTGCAAAAATCAATGCAAGATCTGAGAAACAGTCATGCAGAATTGCAGGAGAGCTGAAATGTGAATTCAGCTTATTTTTGATATACAAATATGAATAGGGTCATTTATAGGTGGGTGGTAAGGATGCATCTGCTAACTTAGCCTCAGATTGCTGTGTGAGAAATTAAGTGAGTTATTGTGAACAAGGTATCTAATCTTGTGGGGTTCTGATCGGTTGTGGCACTGAGCCTTAACCCAAGATGGATTTTGAAACTCAAGAAAAATGTTGAATTCTGAAAGTAAACTGTGAAAAGAGGAAAAGGCTCTAAAGTGTGGTCAGTGATGAAAGACAGTTGACAGCTACACATTAAAGGCCTGTCCTGCTGTGAGTTTTTGCAGTGTTTCTGAGATTTAGCAGAACTAAGAAATAAGTGTGTATGACCTTGTAGAGCACTTCTCGGCTAGAGGTTCGAGATTTAAACTAATAGATGTTTTTGATTGCTTTAAATTTCACTAAGTCTAACAGAAGGTTATAGAGTTCAAGCTTAGGGGCCGATTACAATTTAGTTTAGAAGGTCTATGAATCGCATTTGGGCTTGCCGTATCTGATTTGGAAGCCTTGTTTCCGACCGAATCGTTCCAAGTTCCGAACGACCAATTACAATGCCTGGGAACCGAAAGGGCTGTATGAATTGGTTCCGAAAGGCATTCGTACAGGTCGAGACTTTCCGGAGCAGATTAGTTCAGCTCCATGGACTCGGTTTCCAAGCAATGGATTATGATGATCGATTCGGGCAGCCTTTCCGATTTGGCTTGCCCAGAACGAAACAGCTATCGGAATTGGTCTTTGGGGGCCGGTAGCAGGCCCCCTTCACCCGGGGCACTCCAAATCGGGCCTGTGGGGGTACCCATGGGTTCGCTCTTTCCAACCATGCACAGTGCGGCAGGCACCATGGGGGTGCATGTTTTTCCCTAGCCACCCCTTTCTTTAATAGAGCCTGTTTTCATGTTCTGAACACAGGCTCCCATTGAAGTCAATGGGAATTCGACCGAATGCATCCACTCGGTCGGACTCCCCAGAACCGAGTCATTCGGAAAGCATTCCGGAACGATTCAGTTGGTATGCTTTCCGAATGAGATCGTAATCGGGCCCCTTAGTAGATGCCTAGGACCAAGTCTATCAAGTCCCATAGAATCATTTACATTTTGAAGTTTCCCTGCATTTTTTTTTACATATTTTTATCTCTTTTTTAAAACCAATTACTTCTGATACCCTAAATGTTTGCCTTTTTGGTGTCATTGTAATCATTAAATAGATTTTTTTCTTTTCTAAAATTGGTTTTGGGATTTTAGCTGATTTATTTTTTTGATTTAATTTTGCTTTTGGCACTGTTGAGAAAATAACATACACATTTACCCAAGGAAGGCTTTCCTCACAGAATCCAATGTTTGCTTCTACCCAGTAAATTGTTGCAACTGTCTTGGTTCTCACCCACAGCTCATATCAAGGCTGAGACTTTTCTCCTACATACTTTTACAGTCTTTACATAATTAACCTCCATCTATTTTTTACTATGGTTCAGAGAACCTTAATAGATAAAATCCTCAACTTTGTCCTGGTTTATACATCGTCTATTTAGTAAAATGCTGCTTGCTGTTACCTATTTTTGTTACGTTTCTCTAATAGCATATCTTTTTATTTGACCATTTAAATAAGGTGCTTACCACTTTTATATCGGATGTAGATGTCACAGAATGTTATGAAAGTTCCTCTGCCCCTTCATCGAGATTTGGTGCTACCCATCTTGCATTTGGATTAAATGGCTACCCAACTAAGGGTCATGATTGATCACCGGTATTCCAAGTTGTAAAGCACTTGACTGAAATTTCAAACTGCCAGTTTACACTTTACAGCTTTCTGAGTATTTCTGAGACTTGTCTGCTGTCCTACGTTGCAGTCCTCACTCTTTCTCATGGAGGTTATTTTTACCCTTATTCACATAAGTGCATTCAAGAGATGTTATCATATTCTGGCCTCTTCCAGGCTCCACTGTCACTTTTCTTTCTCTAATCCACCCATTTAACAGACACAGCCAGATAGGCATAGATAATTAGGAGCAAACTTTAAGTTAAAACAAGCATTGGCATAGCCAATAGGTCTCTCCTTTCGGACCTTTTAAGTGTTTTGCTTGAGCTATGGGGGGGGGGAGGTCAACAAGGCACCACAGACTGAACGTAAATCATACAGCTGCCCAGGCTTTTCGATGAAATTATTACAACTTATTGCACAAGGAGGTCGGCGTTGCCAGCCCCGGGTGCCATGTGCTCCAGATTTGGAACAACAAAGGAAGGTCCCGCGGCTGTGGTCTGAAAAAAACATTTGGCAGTTACACAGCTTCCCCCCCCAACGAAAACACCTAGAGGCAGACACACATTCAGAGAGGCAGTCACACACGCTCGCAAACCACACACACGCATTCACAATCTCACTGAGACACGCAGACAGAATTGAAATAACTAACAGGCTACCTAAATATGCAACTCAAGAATTGCGACTCCAAGAAACAGTTCAGGGTTCTTAAAACAATCATCAAATCACATTATAATAGAAGTGAAAAAGAGCCCAAAGAAAAGATTCGAAAATGGAATAGCAGGAATTATGCCCAGTAGCGCGCTCAAAGAAAAGTCAACCCAATGAAGAGAAATAGACAAGGAGCTCATTCTAAGGTAAACACCAGCACTCACGTTGGGACAGAAGCGCAACTAAAGCCAAATTGGTGGTGGGGGGGGGGGTATACTTCCAGCAATAGGCAGAGTGGAGATGCAGGGTCTCTAGGAAGGGTCGAAAAAACAACAGGTCCTCATTTACAAGCAAATGATCTTTTAAAGACCAGTAAAGTACTTGGATGCAGCTGTGTGTGTGCCCCGGAAGCTGTCTCAGCCAGGGCTGCCACACACGGGGGGAGGATGGGGGGGGGATCAGCTGGGCTGATAACAAAGCAACAACTTCACGGCTAAAGGAAATCAGGCAGAGAATAAAAAAAACACACAATCTGTGTTTTCGTCTCTTATTTTAAATGTGTTATTTCTTTTAGTCGCTGTGATGCCCATTTAACTAATAGAGTATACATATTATATGTACACCAAATGCCCCGAACACCATATTTGTGGCTTTTATGTGTGTTTATGTGAACAATTGCTAAGAATAACATGAAAGAAACAAAATCAGGTCGGTGGTATGCTGTTTGATCGTTCACTTACGGAAAAAAAATATAATTGCGGTGACACTCCTGAGAAAAACAGTGTGAACCAGGCTTCCCTGCCATTTTCAGACTCAAACATTTCTTTAAAACACATATGGTACAGGATGAAAGGCTGTCTGCACGGTAGATCTGCTCTGTGATTGGCCAAAATTATGGTGGATGCCACGTTTTAGGGCAGGATGATATGGCTCTGCACATCTGTGAAACCTCGGCCATTACCCCTGGGGAAACCAGGAAGGTAGCAACCTGTGTGGCCTCTGCAGCAACTGTGATGATTCATCTGCGGCTTAGCCTGAGAAAATCAGGAGGCGCGGCGCACGCGCAGACTTGGTTTGATGACAATCACACTGTTCTCCAGTATCTAGAGCACGTCGTTCCTCACCTTTGTTACAAAAACAAGACTGTGAGTGGTGCGGGAGAGCACGCGTGCTTGTGTGAGGGAGCAGCCAATCTGTTTTCCATTATGGTGCACACGTCTGGGCATGATAATTGGAAACAGATGTCGCCCGTGCGGGTAACCACACTGGTTAGACCGTGGGCGGAGCAAAGGCGGGACATGCACCCTCCTTTGCCCAATTGTGTGCTGTATTTTTTGAAAGACAGCACGCAGAGCCAAATTAAAATGAGCAAAAAGGGTTTGATAAGTCCTGGTCGACTGCAAGAGGTAAAGCCCTTTTTAGGTCGAGCTAAGGCTCAACCTAAAAAGGGCTTCTTCTCAACGTAAAATGTAGTAATGGCTCAATATCTGGGATAATGGATTACTTTACCTTCCTTTAACCCTCTGTCATAAAAATTCAAATCAACTTGGCAACCTGTCCCTGAAATATAAATAGAGGATGGAACTTAGGAAACAACCATCCACACAATAGCTCATTCCTACTTTAAAGTGCAGGATGCAGCGTATTCTTTCAAAATCCTTTAAAGACGATAAATACCAAAGTCTGTAAAGGGTATACTGGTGAACGTCTCTGATCACTGGAGACAATGATATAGTTGAGGTAACTTTCTACCAATTTGATGAACATGCCTTGTTACACAAAAATGTAAAAAACAAGACTTGAGCTGAAAGAAAAAACACAGAGGAGTTCTCATCTGGTGACTAAGAATCCTGTTTGAGAGCAGTAATTATACTGATCACTACCAGGCCAACCGCAGATGCTAAAGACAAACTCGCTCACATTCCAGTGCATCCGGTGATGGCCCGGGTGAGTGAGATGATTGTCTGTTATGAAAAGGCTCACCTTTTTTATGAGAGAATGATTCAAGATTTGAAAACCCATGTCACATATATGAGTGCAAAATACACTCTCCTATTATGTTTTTGAGTCAGCCAGTATCTAAACCCAAGATACTTTCTAGGTGTTGCTCCATAATCAGCTGTCGCCTTATTACACATCCTGTGGGAACCCAGCCAGATTGTCTCCCAAGTGTACATTTCCATTATAAATGTGTTGGACCTAAAGCCTCTTCAACTTTTCTCTGTGATATATTGATAGATTTATTGACAGGTTTATGATAGCTACTAAATGGTGTAAATTTCCTTTTAATCTGACTATATTCAAATTTGTTTAAAAAAATGAATTTAGTTAATATCATATCATCTTTCCTATAATTCCAAAACATAGGGCCTCATTACGATGGCGGAGGGACCGCCACTGACAGGCTGTTGGTGGCGGTCCCTCCGCCATCACAATGCAATTCTCCCCCCACCATATTATGATAGCAGGGAGAAGCGTGGCAGTTAGAAAGACCGACCAACCGGATAAAATCCGACCAATCGTCGGACCAAATGTACAGCCCTGAATTGCAGCGGTGCCTGCCAGGCACCGCTGTAGGGATTAAGATATCCCTTTCCTCCGGTCATACTGCAGCGGTCAATGAACCACAAAACACCTGGCGGAAACAGATTTGAGGTCCCGTAGCGGGCCTCCCTTAATCCCAGATGAAGGCACATGTACCCTGGGGGGCCCCTTTAGTGCCCCCCTACATATCCCTGTACCATGTCTCAGGCACTGCATGGTGCCTGTCACATGGTCAAGGCATGTGTCTGCACTCTATATTTTGTATTGCGGCAGGGGCTGCTGACCGCATCCCCGCCACAATGCAAAATATACGTGATGTGACCGCCGTGGTGGTGGTCGCATAGTAATTCAGATTGTGAGGAGGCTGCCTCATAGGCAGCCGGTCCCAAATCCGAAAATACGGCGGGCAGACTGAAGTCCTTCTGACAATGTAATGAGGCCCATAATGCTTAGGTCAAGTTTCATATCATAGATAATTTCTGTATATTTCAAAACACCATATCTTAAATAGATTTTTATCCTCACTCTGCTGAATTGAAAAACTGCACTTCCTATCAATAAAAACTATATTTTGAAAATAGAATTGAATGACACATGCTTTCTCTTAATTTGGTTTTATTTCATTTTTTTCCAGTAGGCAATGTATCCAGAAACTGCACTAGCCAAGGCTGGACTGAGATGTTTCCTTCGCCCTATGCGGCCGCTTGTGGATATGATACAAATAGCACTCCAACGGAGGAGGTGTGTATTATTTTGTATGATATTAACTCCTTATATGAAATAGTGTAGCTAATGATGGTTGTAATATGTGTACATTATGTATTGATGAAGTTGTGTAGCTTTACTTTTACTCATTTATTGAAATTGTGGCCATATTTGAGGTGAAATAGTCAACAAAAATAGGTTTTCATATTGATTTATTTTGCACTTCTTTAAGAGTTCTGAACTATATTTCATTTGACATATCTTTGTAGTTTGATTTTGAATAGAACTATGTGACAGAGTTGTGCATTTGGTTAACCACTGAAAACTATCCACTCTAAATATAGAGAATCAATAGTAAATATAAATCTTGCAGTTCAAACAAATATTTTAAAACTTATCTCAAAGAGTTAGTCTTTCAGAATTCAGGAATGTGGCTATCATTAGTGCAGCAGGTGTGGTGCACCTTGCCCATGCGTCTGAGCAACCAAATGTAGCTCTTTTTCTACTACCAAGCCTGGGCCTAGGGGCCCTTTTTCCTTGCTTGTAATAATGCCTACGGCCTGCCTGCTATGCCACTGACAAAACTCTAGTCTTACAATTGAATTGATACCCCCTGAACTTTAAAAATAATAATCAGCCATGTGTGTCCATCAATGTGCCTAGAAACTATAAACTCATTCTGTTTTCATGGTGAGGGTTCCCAACTTCTTAAACCATCAGATGACCTTAACCACCACAAGACCTTCCTCCACATCACTGTCATTCCACTTGTAGCTAAAGAAATCAGTTTTGCCACCCAAACACAGACTGGAAGCAATACATTTACATCACAATCTGTAGGGTTAAAGCACTAATACCTCAGTGCTAACAGAGGTAAATGATGCCCTCAATTTTTAATGAAAATAAAAACTACCTTTTTTCCCTTGATACATAGAACCATGTCGTCCTCATTTACACACTAAAACATAGGTTCAGTCTGATTTAGATAAGACTACAATCTTTCAAATCCTACTGTAGAAAGATGGACCAATGTGTGAAAATTAAAGAATATGTCTCCAGTCCTCTCCCCATCAGTTGTGGCACCCCTAGTATTAAACACATACATTGTGGCCATTGGATCATTGCTTTTATATCTATGGATAAGCTAATCCTCTTTATGTGGATGACATTAATTTCTGAAATGAAGTAACTTTTTACTCTGACCATTCAATGGGTGAATGACCATCATATCTGATTTAAAATATTGTGTGACATGAATATCATGTGAAAAAAATTGTGAATACCAAACTATTGTGGAACAGAATATCTAAGATAAGAGTATAATTTTGTTGGTATATAATATCGTTTTTGAGAAATATTGTGTTTAACATCGTATACTTTAATATAGTTGTGATAAATGTAGCTTTTTTATTAATTTAATATATTAAATAAATATCAATTTGAAGTGCAAATGTTGTTAGCATAATTGTTATAACTTTAATAAAACATAGTTTGCAATTTTCAATGCATATATATTTGGTTATGTAATTGGTAACTTATAATCGAGTAGTGCATTGTTGGGTTTGTAGGGGATTAGGTTTGGAAGTTGATTAAATTCGAATACATTTAGGTTTATTGTCATTTTTTATTTTGCTTATTATAACACATAATGTTATTTTTTTATTGATAACTAAATATGTAATTGATGATTTAGTATGGAAATTGTTTATTTGTTATTTTATTTATTTAGGTTTTGTTCATTTGTGTTTTTATTTTAGTTTTTAAATATATGTTAGTAATTTATAAACTGAAACTAGTGGGTTGTTGGGTTTTTAGGGCGACAAAATGTGAGAATCTATATGTTCATTTAGTTTTTATTACAATTAAAGGTTTTGAATTGAGTTATAATTCCTACATTTTTCATTATTTATTTAGGTTTATTTTTTTTCCTACTTTATTTATTTCAGTTTATTTGTAAATATAATCTATATTTACATTTCTAAACTTTTGTTACAAATCTACATTTTAATAGTGAGTAGTTGGGTTTGTAGGGAGATAAGACAGGCATTTATTGAAATTATATAATTTGGTAAACTAATTTTTAATCCTAATTATTTTTTGATTAAGAATTATTTAGATTTATATTGTTCATTTATTGTTTACATGATTTGTAATATTTGATTCATTTGTGATGCTTTGTTAAGTTTTTATTATTAATATGTATAAATGTAATTTTTAATTAATTTCTCATTTTGTTGTTTAATACAAGTAATATTTTCAATTAAATAATTGTGATCTCATTTTTTCTTTAGCTGTTTGAATTTTTTGGTTGTAGGTAGGGAAGTTACATAAATTGTACTTAAATACAAGTTTTGTTTTAAATTATATTGTATTTTTTTGCGTTTATAAGTTACATTGAATTTTGTTTAAATATGATTTAATGACTTATTGCTGTTAGGTATTTCGATTTTTTCTAGAAAATATACATACATTGGAATTGGTATATGAAATCCTTAAGACATTTAACACTTTCCCTAATTTTGCAAACATTGAAAGGGGAATAGTAAATGTAACTCCTCGAAACAAATTCTCACCTGTCATTAGACTGAAGTGGGAATGGTAAATTTAACCCCTCTGAAGTCTCATACTTTACCTATTGTTTCTTAGACAAGAGGGATAGTGACGTTCACCCCTCCAAAGTCGAACACTTTCCCTACTGTTGCCTATGCTGGTATGGGAATAGTAAATCTATCCCCTCCAAAGTCTAACACTTTCCTTACTCTTTTTTAGACTGGAGTGATAATTGTAAATCTAATCCCTCAAAAATCGAACACTTTCCCTACTGTTGTTTAAACTAGATTGGTAATAGTAAAATTGACCCTCTGCAGTCCAGCAGTTTTCCTACTGTTGCTTAGACTGGAGTGGTAATGGTAGATCTAATAACTGCCAAGTCTAACACCTTCCCTACTGTTGTGTAAATTAGAGTGAAAATTAAAATCAACTCCCTCTGAACTCCTTCAGTTTTCTTTATGTTGGGTACAGTGGATTAAGGATATTTTACAATGTTAACATTGTTTTTATGTTATATTTTTGTGTTCTTAATGTTTGTAATTTTTTTCTAAATTGTTAAAATGTGGGTATTATGTCTTTTTTTAAAAAATGCATGTGTACATACATTCTTTATATAGGGTACACTATCAAATAAAACCACTTTATATGTTTAATTTATTATTTAGATCATCTTACATGTTTGCGTTGGTTGTACATATGTTGTCTAATATTCACTTTATATTATTGTTAGTATTTCAAATTAAATGTATTTAAAAAAATGTTTATTGTTGGAATACTTTTGATATGTGTCTATATATAGTATATATATATACATATAAATAACAATTGATAAAAGTAACACTATAGTTAAGTGTAATAAAAATAGGAGATTTGGATTTTACAAAAACTTTAGAAACTCACTAAATAAACCAAAGGTTAAAGTAACGTTAAAGTTAGGTGAATGTCTGTCACAGCATTAACGTTTTGAACTAAAAAAAAGAGAAATTGAGCAGTTATATTTAACATCACTAACAATAACCTGCACCCTCACCATGTTTTGTTTATGATCTTACCTTTGACATCACTCATGAAATTGCAAATGACATAATTGAAGCCATTACTGATGGCATCATCCAAGCTTCGTTTTCCTGCATATTGCTGTATCAATTACTGTGGCATGGTAGATGCCTGTCAGTAAGTACAGAATAGCTCAGCAGAATATCAGGTATCATTAGTGCCATCTCAGATATTACTCCCTTAGGTGTAGAGAGCAAGAATTATGTGCAACATAGGCCCTATATCATACACTCTACAGAGAGCACAGTTCACATTAACAATCAACCTCAGATATATGGGAAACTCTCCTTGAGTATGGTGTTGAATTTGTATACAACTGTTCACAGAAAGACAAGTTCCTAGAGATAGTGGGTGTCAGTTCTAAAACAAATGCCCTACTAAAGACAACTTTCATCTCTATCAAACTCCTACCACTCACCAAACCTACGTTGAGAAATGAAGTTGATATTAGTAGAGAACTGGGTACTGTAAACAGTGTGTACTCGATCAACCAAAGATCGACCAAAGAGTATTAAACATAATCTACTAAAAACAATGTACACTCTATGCCACAGTTATAAAAAAGACACTATTTGCTATAAAACCATGATATGAAGGTGCTAACGATCATACTTTCTGCACCGTTCATATTGTTGTGAAAATTGTACAAAAAGCCTATCTTCTAAAGCAAGACAAGCATATGTACATAGGTTAGTACCTGGTGCACACAGTCTTCTATGTTAGGCAGAAATGGTCATGCTGACACGATTCTCCCTAATAAGTCAAGGCTACTTACAAAAGTTAGTATCTACTACTTAGAATCGTTCTTCTGTTGGAAACCTTTTCTGCAGACCCAAAAAATCTGTGTGGAATGTAATGAACGCAAGTCAACTGGCACTGGCACATGGAGTTTCACTTGAATGCAAAGATTTATAGAGTGTTCAATACCTTTACACATCTATGATGCTGTAGTGCATTAGGAGCACATTTACACCCATTAACTGGACCCAGGCTGTACACAATAAGGTGGAGAAATAATATGGTACTTACCTGCCACTATGTAAACTACAAAACAATCTAACGCACTTGTTGGATGATGTCATCAGTAATCTCATCAATGATGTCATTTGAGATGTGATCAGTGATGTCATAAATGATTTCACAGAACATGTAATGAGTGATGTCATATCCAAAGTCATAACCAGTGGATGTCTGGGGTGCAAGTTATAGTTAGGGCTGCTAAAAAAAAAAACAATGAATTTCTATGCTATATTTAGTTCAAAATGTTAACTTTGCCACTGAGAAATTCAGCTAACTATAATGTTACTTTAGCCATTGTTCTTTCTGTGAGGTTATATATATTCACTAAAAAAACATAGGTTGCAGGGCCCTTATCGTAAGTTTCAGAATTTACACATACAAAACCATTGAATTCAGAAGTTATATGTGAAGTTATATCAAGAAAGCATACTTCATGCCCTTAGGTAAGTATAACTCGCGACCCCACCATGTGCAGTTTTCTCATCAATAATTTCACTGCAAATTTTGCAGGGATATTATCAATGATGTAATTGAAGACGTCATGAGTGATGTAATATCTGAGGCAATTAGCAGTGCATGGCGATGGCGTGAATTATAGTTACCTTAGGGCAAGAGTCATGGTTTCTTAATATAACCCCACCACCCGGCCTAGGGGGTCAGGGTATTCCTACCATACCCCCTTCTTTTTTCACCTGTATTCTTAGGACTCAGATGAGTCCCAGTCCCAAGATGGCTTCCAATACTTACTGGGTGAAGTGCTGGCAGCTGATCAGATCTCAGCATGAGATTTGTCGGATCTGTGGACCCTCCACCTCCCTAGGTATCTATAAATATTTTTTCTTTAATAACTCCAAAACTACTGAATGGATTTACACTAAACTCAGTATGTAGTTGTGTCTAAAATCCCATTGGGAAATTGCACGGTGACAACATGTTTTTGGATCCCTCTTTTCTTGGCCCCAACGGATCACCCCAAGCCTTTCCATGCAGAACTAGGAAAAATAGGGCACTTTTTTGTGACAATTTTGTGATGATTTGTCAAACAGTGCCAAAGTTACTATAAACTATTTATTCAATATTATAATAATTTAACTAGTTACTTTAAAGTCTATATTTATGAAAAAATATATATTATTACCTGTTTTGGGTCGATATTTTCTTAATATTTTTTAAATTATAATTTGATTTTTCACATTATAAGTATGGGAACATAATATTATTGTAAACAATATTTTTGACAGGATATTAGTTTCTCTTGGTATTTTTTGCCCATGAGATTCTTTCACACCACCCAGTCAATACTGGCAACCTATTTTATTCACCAAATTAGAAAAGTAGACACCTGAAACCAAATAAACCTAAACCTGAATTGGGATGAATTGATAATGTCAGTCTGGGACACTGGCTTTCAGTTACTGACAGTAGAACCATCTAAATTGTTGGGCTTCATGCTAGTTAAAAATAAACATTCCCCTTTGAACCTCACATTAAAAAAATGGCATATTGTACCTTCTTCCAAGTAACACTACTTCAAAGCTGAAACACGTTCTGACTGTTTGAGGAGAAAAGCTGCAGCAAAATTATTTGAACTCTCCTGTTTAGACTATGGCAATGCAATCCTGAGTGGATTAAATAAGGTTTGTCACCACTATGCTTTCTCGCTTGCTACAGCCCAGTTAGTTTCAAACACATATAGATATGATCATATTCCTTCTGGGCTGTACTCCATAAAACAGGTTTCAATTGATGTAAACTGCTTTTATAAAACAGCTTGCTTAATCTATATGAACTTACACCCAAACACCACCAATATAAATAACAAAAACTGACCCTCGTTAGGTCTCCTGCAAGGTTAGAAGTGGAGAATATTATTGCCTAAGTCAAATGTTTTTGGAAATTATAGTCTACTTCTAACTACGGCTCAATGGAACTCTTTTACCTTATTAATAAGACAAACTCCTTCCTTAAATTACTTTGAGTCTGTCTTGAAACATCACCTGCAAAACAGATACTTTGAGCACTCCCTTCACATTTCAAGTGTCACAAATGATACATTTTAAAAAGTCTATATCTGTAAAAACATATGTGCCTGAAATGCTGATTCATTAATGACATAAGTCTAACTTAATACAAATTTGAGTGCTTGAAGTGTCTTGAATTTG
Organism: Lissotriton vulgaris; assembly: GCF_964263255.1. Classification (NCBI taxonomy): domain Eukaryota; kingdom Metazoa; phylum Chordata; class Amphibia; order Caudata; family Salamandridae; genus Lissotriton; species Lissotriton vulgaris. The sequence goes on along the minus strand of NC_141698.1, from coordinate 327,752,199 downwards.
ATGCCAAAAAACAGAACTAAATATTTCGCTCCAAACTGTGATACTTGCCTCGTATTATTATCAATGCCTATCCAAACTGACATATAAGATGAATGCGTGTGGCCTTCATTCAAAGCTGATGTATATGTTGAATAAAGCTCTTGAAGTGCTACAGACTTATAAAGTAAATAAGAATCTACAAAGATTGGAAGCTGCAGAGTACCAAAATTGATGATATAGTGCAAATAATTACCACTGCATATTTTTGACTAAACTAATAGATCAGGTATGATGTCTCCTATTTCTCTCATTTCCATATATAGTCTAAGCTCTGATGTTACTAACCGATCATAGAATGCCAGCTCCCAAAATTGGCTACTGTGGTCATCCCTGCAACGCAAGGCATTGTGGCACCCTCTCAGGCTTTGTGCTTCGCAACATGAAACCATAAAAATAATAATTAAGAATGAATGTTAAAAATATAAATTATAAAAATTGCAAAAGTTACCTAACGATCTCATGTAACTTTTTGAAAATTCAGTAGAGTTCAGAAATGTGAAATTAGACTTTCCTTGTAAAATGTCATAAATATCATTCATAAATACTAAATATGTTTGGATTGGTTGAAGATAATAGTTGCAAGTATAATTTTAGTGAACTTAACCATCCAATCTAAACCATTTTTGCAAGTTTATTAACCTTTACAACATAGAACAAAATGTTGCTCTTTTCTACAATATGTTATAAAGTTAATAATATATATATATATATATATATATTACATTTCACAAAGCACAGTGCAAGCTGTGCCGATGCACTCCGCTTCAGGTGGCACATAAATCACTCGGACAGTCGGGTGTGCTCATCAAAGTGATATTTTAATTCATATTGGTTCCACACACAGGCACATGGAAACAGCCCAACGCGTTTCAGCGAACCAGTCGCCTTGATCACGGGTAGTTGAGTGTTGTTTCAAACAAACATAAATAAAGTTTCAAAAACCAAAGTTTCAAAAAAACATAGTAATACACACGTGAATACTGAGTAAAACATCAACAAAGGACAAAAGTCAAAGTATAGCAGACATCTTGTAGTGGTGTTTGTGCACAATGTAGCCTAAAAAACACACATATAAGGAGAAACTTGTCCATTATCCTGTATTTTCTATTCACAAATTAACTGTTTCTGTCATATTTATACCGTATTACCTGCAGGGCCTGTGGTCAACAGAAATAATATCTGTGGATTCAAATTCCATTCATTGTGCATATCAATATATTCAGTTGCTCACATTGATCAAAATAAATTACCAAATAAACGGAATGCTTCATATTTCAAATGATATATATAACGCAAGTGCATAATATATCAAGTTTATAAATTCCCAGTGGATTTTAAATGCCAAGCAAACATTCATTGGAATTGCTACTATAAACAAGGAACATAAGAGCAAACCAGAAGGTCATAGATTAGAGAACAACATAACACCCCAGTGGGTAATGTCAAGGCCCGTGTCCAATTTAAAGAAGAAATAAGAGTCTTTCTCAGCAACCAAAATCTTCTACAGCTTCCTGCAGGAAAAAGGGAAAAGACAAAGCAATTCGCCTGTCAATGTTGATGTTTCATACATCACACCATAACAAATAACTACAATGACTTTCTAACAGTGCCCTGAAAAAAAAAATATATATATATATATATATATATATATATTATAACGCTTACTACACTTCTGCAATTGCCAAGCAGGGTACTAATGGATCTTATTTTTGCCAAATTTAGTAGTACACAATTCACCTTTGGATGGCTAAGAAGGCCTTCCCATGATTTGAACTAGGGACGTGCCGATCACTGTTTTCATCTAGCAGAGAATGTTTACTCATTGAATTATCCCACAAGTGATATAAGCAACCAAATACTTTCAGAACCTTCAGAGGCAACATGAGAATAGAAGGTGCATTGATAGAACAGAGAACTCAATTTGATTATCTTGGCATTAGGATGTCAGACTCTATAAAATGGGGGAAGCAAATTGACAAAAGCAAGGGCGGTCTCCAACAGCGTGCACTTTTAATTAGTAGGAATCACAAGTCGACTGCTGGTGGGGCTGTGTCCCCGGCCATAAAAGTCTATTTAGCCACAGCAGCATCGGCTGCCCCGTATGGAGCAGAGATCTGGGGGAACACAGATGCATCTATATTAACCATTGAGGAGAATACATTTATTAAAGGCCTCTTCAATCTTCCAAAAAGCGCACCATTGGTGCCGCTAAGATTTTATCTAGCCCTCAATCCCATTCATTTGGTATCCTCTTTAAAACCACTGCTATATTAGGTGAGGAAATGGACCACCCCCGGAATTAACCATCTATAGAAAGGCAATAAGGGATCTGATGAGTGGTCTGTTACACAACCACGCAAAACCCCCTGGTAAAAACTTGTTAAAAAGCAGCCAGAATCACTCAATTTAGCATGTTTGTGGGCTACACTGGATGAAGGTATCAAAGGTGATAAGCTGCTATTAAGCAAAACCTACTGGGAACGTGACCTGACCAGAATCTGGGCTGAGCAGAGGGAGAGCTCATTTACAGGGCAATTTCTACTTCATTAATGCTCGACTAGCTTTGAGTCTTACATGGAGAGGATATATCCACCAAAGGTGAAACAAGTGTATATACAGTTCCGACTCGGTATCCTACCCCGAAGACGTTTTACATCTAGATGGTGTAAAACGAATGGTGATCTGGAGAGTGGCCCCTTCTGCCCGCTCCTAAAGGAAAATGATGTTCACTTCCTGCTATTTTGCCCCAGATATTGCATCCTACGGAATAAATGGATTTTAGCATGGTGCAAGCTTAAGGGTGTAAGGCACTATTGGGAGGCTATGCATATTTTGAAAAGTGACAAGAATTAACCTTTAGTATTTGCGGTTGCTTGCTTTTTATGGGAGGCCTCGACAATACGTATGTAAAGTTTAATATCTGCAAATGTGTAATTATCAGTGTTGCTTTGTAAATATAATTCATGGTCTAATGAACACAGTATCATTAGCCAAAATTGTCCCATGAATTGTTTTTAAGTTGTTCATACTGTATGATATCTTTTTACTACCTTTTAACACTTTTACCCTAGAATAGGATACTTACTGCTGTCGACTAGTATGAATGAGAGAATATTTTTGTTATTTATTCCAGAAAGCTTAGTCTGGGCTAATCAACAAGTTTTATAGTTGTAATTGTGTTCCCCATGGTTCCCCATCAAGCCCATCCTATGAATTCAATGTTATTAGAATGTTTTATGTATTTTTTTCTTCCTCTCTCTGCTATTATTGTTATTATGTTTTTTTTACCATCATGATGTATTTACTGCAATTGCACTTTAATGGTCTCTTGACTGAAATAAAGTATTTACTTCCTTACTGGTACAACTATTTGCCTTTTAATTTTCTAAAGTATTTTTTCACTTCTTTATAACATTTTACTTATAACATTATTGTATTGCCACTTTTATATGTTTTTAATTACAATTGTCACTATTATGTTGCATGTTGATTTTGTGCTTTACTAAATTAAATGTCCTTCCCCTTTGCGAATGGTTTAACATCTCAGCTTGGTAATGCTTTGGAAACTATTCGATATTTTGAAGGGGCACCTACAACATGTCCCTTCCAAATACCAAATCGGTATCTGTTCACAGTCCTAATTTAGAAGTCAGTAAAACTTTACCTAAATTGGGATTTAGATAGAGTAAATGGCTATTTTCATAGGTCCTATCAAATACTCCTATTTTGCAAATTTGGAGCCTTTGTGACTGCAGAATAGGGTCTTACCTCTGACCCTAAATGCTTTCAGCTCTGACTCGGCATTTCATCTTTCTGAGGCCAAAGAAAGATTTTCTTTATTGGATAATAACACTGTAGTCGGATTATATAGTTTGCAACAAGGTTTGCTCAATGTTGCATCCACATTTCCAGATTATATGATTTTGCATTGATTAAGTAATGTAAAAACTTTTTTCATTGGTCAGTCTTCCCAAATGCCATTGCAAGCCTCAGTGTAAAATTCCATGGGACTCAGTGCAGTTTATGTACCATGGGCATGTGGGTTCACAACTGCATCAGCAAAGCTGCAGTTTATGTGCTTTGGCCAATGTTATACACCCATCGTCAGTAAATTCAGCCTATGGGTGCAATATACAAACATTATATATAGTGTACAAAATAGCATCTAAGGATACAGATACTGTTTCTGCATCTATCACATGCAATGATTATTTTTATTTTACACCTCTTTGTTCTTGTTTACAGACTGCCTTCTTTGGAACAATCAAGACTGGATATACTATTGGCCACAGCTTATCATTAATTTCCTTGACTGCAGCTATGATCATTTTGTGTCTATTCAGGTAAGGCTAGGAATGTGGAGAATATTTTGCTGAGAATCACATCTGCATATGCCTTGTCATTTCTATTAAACATGGTTGGCCTGATTCGCAGACATTTTGCTGTGAGTAGGTGTGACATACTTTTGAGGTAAATATACATATCAGGGAGGAGTGAGAAGAACATAAGGACCTACAATACATGTATATTTCACTAACTAAACTCCAAAAGTATGTTAGTCCCAGGTGAGCTATATTATCTCCAGGAATGCCAGTATGTCAGTGATTCGTTAAGGACTCTTTCGTTTGAACTAGTTGGACCCTCACCCAATAAATTGGCATGCTTCAGCAAAGGGATCAAACAATTAATCAATCAGGATTTGTAAAGCGCTGCTAATCACGCGACAGCGGAACCAGACACTTGCAGGTCCCAAAGGCTCATTCGAACTGCTAGGTATTGACGGCCCTTCAGAATTCTAGAAGTGAGGTAGTGGTCTGTAGTTGAGTGGGAAGGCTGCACAAAGAATGGGAAAACATAAAGAAAGCAGTGAATATGAGGGAAAAGTAAGAAGGCACACAAAAAATGGGGGAAAGGAGAAAGCAGTTAGAATAAAGAAAAAGCAAGGAGAAGGCACACAAAACAATGGGGGAAAAGCAAGGAGAACGTAGTGACAACGAGGGGAAAAGCAGGGAGAAGTTACAGAAAAAATAAGGGGAAAGCAATGAGAAAGCAGTGAAAATGAGGGGAAGTAAGAAAAAGGCACACAAAAATGAATGTCACAGCAAGGAGAAACAGTGAAAATGAGGTAAAAGCAAGGAGAAGGCACACAAAAGACTGGGAAAAAATGAAGGAGAAAGCAGAGAGAAAAGGGAAAAAGCAAGGAAAAGGCGCACAAAAAGGGGAAACATCAAGAAGAAAGCAGTGAAGACGAGGGAAAAGCAAGGAGAAGGCACACAAAAAAATGGGGGAAAAGCAAGGAGAAAGCAGTGAAAATGAGGAGAAAGCAAGGAAAGGCACACAGAAAAAAAGGAAAAAAGCAGGAGAAAGCAATTAGATTGAGGGAAAAGAAAGCACTGAAGACAAGAGAAAAGCAAGATGAAGGCCCACAAAAATGGGGGAGAAATCAAGGAAAAGACTGGAGCAAGAGCTATGCAGTAGCACGGTCCGCTCCTAACTAGATATAGTGATTTATCCAGAATGCACTCCTACTTACCCTGAAGGTTGGTCTCGATTTCAAGTGCCTCACAAAAAGAAAAGCCTGGTTATAAGAAACCCATAACACCTATAAATAATTTCTTTGAAATGGGTATCATATCTCACTCCTTGGTAAGGCTATGCTCATTTATCTAGTCATGCACACCCATATGTGTTAATCATTGTTAAAAAATCATCACCCACCTAGTTCAGGTCACAGGCCAATCAGCCAATGGTCTCCAAATGGGCTGATCAATTATAATGAAGAAAAAGTGTGAGGTGGGTCAGTAAGTGCCTCACTTAAGCACCATCTATGGAGCTACTGGTTAGTATTCACCAGTTTGCTCACTTTGTCATCATCAACACTTTCTCGACAGAAAAAGAATGTAACCTAACTCATAAACTAATGCGATGAAAGGGTGTGTAAATAAAGGTGACATCTATCCACCACCTAAGCCCCGTAAAGTACAAAAGAGTGAACCAATCACCCCAGACATTAAAATAGAGATGTGAACATCTATCGCACAGTTTTTTTAAATTTTAAACGAGTGTTCACACTCTAATAAAAATACGGCATGTATAAACCATTTTAAACTGAATGGCGACATGTTTCATTGCCCTAAAACATTGTGGCAATTTCATTAAGGCATGGGCACACATCTCCACCTCAAAAAATGCACTGGACCTGCAGTGGCTAATGAAAAATAGGAGAATGAAAGATAGTGCCAGAGACAGCAGAAAACACATATTTAAAAAACTTTGTAAAAGTTAACAGCTTTAAATTTTGCCAAGCCTCATGCTCATTTCGAATTTATGATAAAGCATAATTACCAAGTGGTTGCCAGGTGGACTCCTACCAGCAACTCACTGGGGGAGGACCCGAAGGATAACTACCCCCCCCACCCCCCACAACTCAGTGCAGCCAAGAACAAACACCTTTGAATAAATATGTGCACGTTATCCAAAAGAAAGGGAAAGACAAATGTGGGGATTCTTGTTTGCCCGCCCAGTCATTTTCTAAGAATGTGATTACATCTCACATTGATGCATGCACACAACACACTGCTTTAAAAGTACAGATAGCCTCCTTGAAGCTTCCCATAAGGGTGCTGTCGAGATTCGCTATTAAAAACCTTGTTGCACCAATGTAGACATTTGCTGATCAACTAGTGTTCAAAAGGCCACACATCCATGTCGTACTCACTCACCACTGGGCCGGGTGCCCACGTTTCAATGTACGAACAATAAACAAGCAATAAATATGGTGCGACCGACCCAGTAGAGTGTTCAAATCCACACCCTCAAATGTTGGAAGGACTATACATACGCCCTAAATGCACCCAATCTATAAGGCCAGATAGAAGATCGCCACTGCGGTCTAAACATTAGTTCGAGTTCTGGTTCCGGGCAGCGTGGTCTAGGGGTCATCTTGAAAGTATTTGCTTTTGTCAAATAGGGCCCAGCAGGAAAAGAGGGCATTATCTTAGAGTGGTATTAACTGTAGCTGATAAACAATTTTAAACTATCAGCCATTTCAGAAAAAGTAAACAACATCTATATTTGATGCACATTCAGGCTTATGTATGTTGATCGATCTAAGGGACCACATAGCCGGCTATCAAAGTGGGTGAAGCCAATTACAAGTGAGTAAACTACATTTCACAGCACATGGTACCCATCAGCCTTATGCCACCTTGAGCTTAATAATAATAAAGGTCCCATCGAGATCCTAGCGGTGCCATGTGTGGTGCTATCATATAAGGTGCCCTCCAAGGATTTCATGCCTCAAAGTGTAACGTAGATCAACACATTCCTAGTTTACTTCGTGATGACGAACACTGGTCAACATGTACATACCAAGTTAGCAAATAGGTAAACAAGTCCCTGCATGTGCATGCACGCCTTACAGCAAATCAGAGCCAGAAATGACTGGTATCAGTTAGCCACCTTATGTCACGCAAATCAAAGCCCGAAATAACTGATGCCACTCAATAGATTTGTTCAAGCCCTCCTGGTCTGCCTTTTCAGAAAAGATCTAGCGAGCCTGTTTACAAATAAGCAAGTTCTCAACGACATGTGCTGGTCCTGTCACCTTCTCCAGGACAGTCCATCTCAGGTCCCTCCAATTGCAAGTGCAATATCTGAACCCTCAGCCTTGCCCATCTTCTACCTTCAGGCCTTAAATGTGAACTGGGACCTACAAGCAAAAAAATGCAGCCAAACATTTGTGTTAGATAATTTCCTCATCACAAATGTCAGAGGTATACCTAATAATGTGTCCCTTTGTTGTAGTCTGAGAACTGGATCTCTGTAAAGTTAAAAGCATTCTCTCACAAAAGATATCATGGACGTCTGCGTGTTGAATGGACATTTCACCAGAGAAAATCACTTCTCTACATAACTAGGATCAATGTCATTACATTCACACATAAAAAAGCATATTATCCTCTTAATTTTTCTAAATAATACTAAGAGAGTATCCTATTATGTCAGGGATGAAGCTTAAAAATGAAATATGCTTTACATACATTGATCTGAAACAATATTTGAAGTAATAGAAATTGCTGAGAATTTTGCAGCAAAATAAAATCAGCCACAATGACTATTTGTACTTTATACTTTTGACACTGTTGCCTTATGTAAGTTACTAACTCTTCAGAACATTAATAAACGATGTAGTATTATCAAAATCATGTAGAATGCAGTGTAACTTTACTCCATAAAGAGTTTGCAAATTAAACCCTGCTAACTAGCCTCAATGTTGCTGTTGCATTTGTAAAACAAATTCCATATTACATAAAGTGAGCTAATTTAAGACAGGTCTCTGCTATCATTTTGAGATCACTAGTGTCTTCAATAGTAACAGAGGTGGAGCAGTTGTATGTTACCCACTTAGCAGTAAATGCCTGTCACAGGAAGTTCAAAGGAATGTGCTTCTTTTGGCTGGAAATGTAGCAGCATTTGTTGACGTTTCCAAAGTAAACAGAATAAAATAATGCAATAACATAACACAAATGAACATAATAAACAAATCTAAGACATAGCGGGTACAACACAACAAAACAGAAGTGATATCAACATAACAATAATGGAACACAACACAATTCAATAGGACAGCACAAAAGACAACAGCACAAGGGACACTCTTTTAGAGTAGCCGAGCGCTATAAAAATGTACTTTAACATAACATAACAACATAACAAATACAGTGTATTACATAATCACTGCAGCAAAATGAAACACACCACATATACACATTCATTCTAGTTATATATTACCATCCCGAGAAATCTTCTTTCCTAGTACATTGGTAAAAGGTGTTCGCATAAAGAAATGCTTTATTTACCACCAAGGATATTTAATTCCGCAGGTCAGAAATGTTTTGTGATTGGGCACAACATGATTGGTATTTATTGGATTGTTACTCTTAGAACTTGCAGAGACTCAATATTAAAGTGAAGTATCTCATTAGTTTAACAACTTCCACTCTCGAAGCCCAAAAGGCAAAGCAATTCATGATCTAAACCCTATCGGGCAGATTTTTAAAAAATCACGCAGAGCAGCCCCCAAAAATGCTGTGCTGCATTGCATAACAGAGAGGCAGCAGGAGAGTGCCATATCTACAGAGATTTATTTTATTTATTTATTTATATAGTTTTATATAGCGCGATATGTCTCTCTCCTCCCTTCTCACTAGTGCCGGCACTCATTTCAACTGCCGCGTGCACACACCATAGCGCTAAGGTACGTGCCTGAATCTAGCATAGGTTTTGTACAGGAAGGGTATCCTTACTGTAAAAAATACTTTTCCCACTGTTTATGTGTGTTGCACAGTGCACCACGCATGTAAAATAGGAAAAGAAAGGAGAAAAGAAAACATTTCTCCTCTTGGAGCCTCCTATCAGATGGTGTTTACCTTTGGCGCTAAACCCTTTCTACAGTTGTTTGTAGATAGGGTTTTGGGTCAAAAGGCATGGGTGGTTGCATGGGAAAACCCTTGTATGACCCATGTAACTTCCCCTTTGCACAAAGTAGTGCAAAGCAATGATTCTCGCTGCTTTGTGTTATTTATAGGGTACTTTCAACGCAAAAGAAGTTTTGCATTGGAAAGTAAATTGGTTAGAGTCACTTTTGTGACAGTAACCCAGCGCACAATGTTTGAAAATCTACTGCTATGTTTACCGCTGAATATGTCTCAGTTTGCACCTACCTGTCATGATCTGACTACAAAATAAGTGTATACACTGATTCAGTAATAAACTCCATGCAAGGGCAAGGTGTGGTTTACCTTGTGAGTTTATGGACATACACACACTCCATTCCTAATCTTTCCTACCCTTAAATTGATCCAAACTATATTTCAACAATGTATGGGATAACTCCTCTTTTGGATAGTGTAATAGAGCACCCCCAAAATTAGTGCGAGTGGGTTGAATGGGTTGTCTTCACGGTGAAAAATGTTTTCCCCATTGAGAAAAAGAAAAGGTAAACATTGCATTTCCATAGCGAGCTGCCGTTTCCTAATGCAGAGCTGTACTCAGCGTACAACTCCACACTAGAGAAATAACAACTCCAGAAATAATTCACATGCCATTCCGCATAGTGCACATGGAAGCCTGCAAGTTGTGCAGCTGGCCCTGCCTTCTCCTGGGAATGCATGTGAACTCCCAACACTAATACATTCATGCCACTGCACGAGAGTAGATGTGCAGGTGTAGATTTATGAGTAATTGTGTGAATAATTCTCTCTTTGTTGTCAAGTGGGAGGATTAATGCTTCTCCACGAGTAAGGTCTTTTAATAAATTGTAACATAACATAACGTGTATTTGTGAAGGGCACATTCACCCAGAAGGATATCATAGCACTGAAAAAAACAGATGTTTCTATTTACCCAACTCAGTGGTGAAAGACTATTTCATAGTAGTTCTTAATTTTTATAATTAACACTTTTTCTGGCAACCTAAGAGTGGGGGTATCCACAGCTGCATATAAGAACATACCTCGGTGTTTTCCTCTGTGTCTAGTAATTATCTATTTTACTAAAAGGATCATCCACTGAAAGCAAGCGGTCTGGTTTGGGGCTGCAGCGAAAATGTTAATCTTGTGAAGGAAGTTTTAACTTCTTTTAAATCTTTGCTTATTTGTACTTGATTTTAAATAGTCTATTTTTATTTCACTTACCTTCAACTTTGCACACTGTTGTTCTGGGGAAAGGAGCTGTGTTCAATGCTCTGGGAGGGGAACATCAGTCAGGGGCATTGTTAATTCAGGTCAGCGGTCTAGCTGAGACGGTTTCCGCGTTCGCCCTAGTTGTAAAGGGGCAGATTACACGGCTGCTCCATCGGCGCGCCAATGGTGCGCTTAAGTCAAGCCCGTCTGCGCATGTCTGTGCACGTCTGCACCCGAACGAGCCCAGGGGCCAGAACCCCTGGTTTTCCAGCAAGAGAAAAGCTTGTTTATTCTGCAGACCAGCTTTATTACCTTAGAGAGACCATGACACACAAGTGTGGTCACAAAATTGCGCTGACTAATACCAGGAGGAAATGTCCTCATTGTTCGTTTGAACTAGCTGCCCCGGACTTGCTTCAACTGTTAAGACACCATCTTGTCAGACTGTTTTTGAAATATGCTTATTGAACTGCCGTTCGATTCCCAAGCATGCGTTTGAACTCCGGCTACTGCTGGAAGAAGAAGAAACGGATGCCTTGTTTCTTACTGAAACATGGCTTACCAATATGTCTGATCCTGTGGTGGTTCAAGCACTTCCTCATGGACAGTTGAGCCAGAGGCAGGATCATGAATTAAATAGAGGAGGTGGCTTGGCCATTATTCATAAAGATACAATCAATTGTCGCATATCAGCAAGTCTGATTCCTGATTGTAAAAGTCTTGCTTTTGCACTTGGTTTTTCACATACTTTTTCTGGGGTCCTACTATATCGGCCCCCAGGAGCTATTGGTCAATTTAGTAGAGACCTACCTGAGATAATAGCTAAGTCAGTCAGTTCTCTTCCCAATTTCTCTGTACTAGGTGATTTTAATATTCACTTTGATGATATCTCTTAACCTGTTGCAGAGGAATTGACTGACAGTTTGGGTGCCCTTCTACTGAATTTGAAAGTTCCCAGCCCCACACATTTAAAAGGCCATCTACTTGAACTATCTTTTCTAACATTAACAACCTTGTTGTTGAAAAGACAATCCTGTTACCTTGGTCGGACCATCATATGATCTCCTTTTCGTGGACCCCTCTGGTCAATAGTCCTCAATTGAAACAGTTAAAAAAATGAGTTTTAATTGGTCTAAACTCCCCACTGAGTCCTGGGTGCTAATTCTTAGTAACACTAGACCCGTGCTTGATGCCAGCCCAGTTACCGCCAACGATAAGTTTTATACCTGGCTAGAATTCTCTCTAGACTTGGTGGCCCCCAAAAAATGGATGACCAATAAGAAAGGTCCCAATAGAGTAGCTTGGTGCACTCCTAAGCTTAGAGATATAAAGCAAAAATGTAAACGTCTGGAGAGAAGTTGGAGGAAAGATTTTTTCACCTCTAAGAAAATTGAATATATAGAGGCTACCAGAGCAAACAAGGTAGAAATTAGAAGTGCTCAGTCCCTCTATTATGAAGAAAGGATTATCTCAGCCACCAACTCTCCTCGTGAAATTTTTCGGATCGCGAAATCTCTTCTTAATCCCCCTTCTCCCTCTTTTCCCCCTGATGACACTTTAGGGCGCTGCAACAATCTGGCAGGATTCTTTTTTTTTTTTAATTCAAGATATTTATTTGGCATTTACCCCAACCCCCGCAATTCATAACACCTCTCCTTCGGATAACCAGTCCCCAACGCTTGATTTCTCCCTAGCGGAAATTCCTCCTATGGATTTGAAGCTCCTAAAAAAACTATCAGAACTGGAAGACATGGAAAGAAGGAATTCGGTTTTTATGGGAATGCTTATATTTATTTGGAATTCAATTCTTTAATGAAACACTACAGTTAACTTTGAGGACATGTCTTTATTCCCTTAAATCTCACCTCTCTGTCTCGATGGCCACAGTATTTTATATCAGAACTACTATAAGCTCTAAGTTCTATTATAGGGATTTTTTTGTTAAGTCTGCACTTTTTTTTCTTTTTTTTTTCCTCCTGGAATCATTTATTGGGTTACATATATCGAATTATTCTCCATTCCAAAGTCCTGCAGGTGAATTGCATCAGATGTATTTTCTTTTGGGGATCTTTACTCATATGAAATTTCTTTTTTGGGAGGGTATGAGGTACTCTCACGCCAGCAGCTCTTCCCGCTCCGCCCCCTGCTCTCCGCCCCCTGCTGCACGGCCATGCCTCCCTTCTACTTCCCCAGCTAAAGGCTTCCGCTGCCCCCCTCCCCCCTCGCCGTCACTTATTCATGGCCGCAGCTTGTCTAGACAGCCAGTTGCTTGCCTTTATGTTTTCAGACCCCGTCCGTCTATACTTCTGCTGTGAATAACTCCCCATGTGAGCTTGTCTTTCTCTCTTGTCTCTACTCACACACAGCGCCGCTGCCTGTCTTGTCTTTCTGCTTGTGTTTCTGCAGCTAGCAGTCTCGTCACCCTTCCTCCCCTGTTTAAATGTGGTGTACCGTTCGGGTGTTCATGCGGGGCTTTGAAGCTTGTATGCAACAGTAATTCTCAAGGTCGTGCACCTATAATCTGGCCCTTGATGGGTTTTACACTTCTGGTCTTTTTTTTTTTAATTTTTTTTTTTATTGAGAAGATTCCGGGCATCACAAAAAAAAATACATACATACATAGCTTAACAAGATACAATTCAGGTATTCAAAAGTGCAAAAAATAACATAATGTAAACACAATCAAAGAGATTCAACCTAATCAGACAATAAAACAAGCAATAATATATAAGTAATAAATTCAATCTCTTCACTTTGATCCTTACTTTCTTACTCATCTATTTTCTCTCCAATTTTTGAGCGGAGCCCATATCTTCAAACCCAATTCCCTCATCCTTCTTCCTTTGAAATCATACAAACATTCCTCGACATTGTGTATCCCCAGCAATTTAGTTAACCACAACTGGAAAGTGGGGGCTACAGGATCTTTCCACCCAGCCGAAATTAGAATCCTCAGAACAGCCATGGAGATGAAAATAAAGGCTTCAGCTTCATACTCTAACCTTAGACTAGCATCCCTACCGATCAAAACAATAGTAGAGGATAGGGTGATCTGTTCCTCTAACAACCCTGTTACAAATCTTACGATTTCTCTAAGGACAGGATCCAAATTCTGACATTTATAAAACATATGTGGTAAGTCTGCTGGTCCTTGGTCACACCTGGGGCATCCCTCTTACCCCACATACAGTTTGGCAGGTGTATAATATAAATTAAAAATGGTTTTATAATGCTGTGCTTTTAAATTCGAAGCTCTTAAAACCTTTTTATTCATTGCAAGGACATAGTCAATATCCACATCTGGATCGTTAATTCTTTCCGGCCATTCTGATTCAATTCGACCAATATCATCCCCCAAGCCCTGAAGAAGATAGCTGTATCCAATTTTTATCCTCTTACCACCATTCCTCACATATTTCAGAATTGGATTGAGCTCCTGATTCCGAATCCTGGGTCTAATAGCCTTCAATGTTTCTTCTAGCTGTCTATATAAGAACCATTGGTTAGCTGGTATGCCAAATTTTTGTTGTAGCACATCGAAGCCCAATATTTCATCCTCTACCATAACATCACCCAAACACTTAATCCCCGCTTCCTTCCATAGCTTACTATTTCTATTCTGCCCAAGATGCTCAAAAGGATTTGCATGCCAGATATCTATAATACAATTAATTTTCGGGATCTTCAAATATCTCATTATTACTTTCCATAAACCCCAGGCACTCAACATCAGTCTACTCCCACTCCTTTGGAAATATCTACAGTTTATTTCTCGAGTAAACAGACCCACTGCTTTTCTACCTACTAGTAATTCATATATTGTAGGAGTTCTATCTACTATATTTAAGACATCACTATCATTGTATTTAAACAGAACATTCATTTGTAATATTAAACAGGCCCAATGATATAACCTCAAGTTCGGTGCCGTCAAACCCCCACCCTCCAATGGTGCTGATAGTCGAGCTAGAGATCTTCGAATTTTCCCATACTGCCATAAAAATTGTGAGAAGACCGCTTCCAATTTCCTAAAGACACTCTCTTCTACAAGTAAAGGTATGGCCCGGAAAAGATACAGAATTTTTGGGAACATAGACATCTTCAAAACATTCACTCACCAATTAATAAGTGTAGGACATCAATTCATCTCAGCTCTTTATCTATTGTTGTAATCAAGGGTACGTCATTTTCTTGTACAATTTTCTCCACATTCGCATTGATCCTCACCCCCAGATAAACTGCTGAATCCACATAGCTTCGATCAACCTTATGTATATTCTTAGTGCTGATTATTATAGTTTTTCCTTCATTTAGCTTGTATCCCGATCGAGACCCAAAAGTTTTAGCTAATTGAATCAATTCTGTTATGGCCATCTGTGGATTGGTAGTTGTTATTGCCAAGTCATCTGCATAGGCCAGTATTTTAGTGGAGTGTCCATTAAGTATAACCGGGGAGATTTGGTCTGAATCCAAGATTCTTCTAATTAATGGGTCTATGTACAGAGCGAAAAGTATATGGGAACATGGACACCTCTGGCGCGTTCCTCTCCTAATAACCACTTCATCTGACTGTAATCCCATAGTTGTAATTCGGGCTACTGGATCTTCATACATGGCTTTTATAGCTTTCATACATTTTCCTCCAAACCCTCTACTGACCAAAACCTCCCATAAGAATTTCCAGACCACTCGGTCGAAGGCTTTTTCAGCGTCTAGGAGAATCATGGCCATCTCCCCCCCCCCCCACCCCGTGGCAGCCGACGCATCGAACAGTGAGATTGCCCGCGAGATGTGGTCTGTCGTACCCCTTCCCGGGACAAACCCATGCTGCCAAGGAGAGACAAGTTGGCCAATGATTCCCCCCATCCTCTTTGCCCAAACCTTTGAATACAGTTTGGTGTCTGCATTTATCAAAGATATTGGCCTATAAGAGCCCGGATTATCTTCAGGTTTACCTTTTTTATGGAAGACCACGATGTTAGTCTGTTTCCATGAATCTGGAATCTTCCCTGAGCATACTATTCCATTAAAAAGATCAAGAAATATAGGCAGTATTTCCTCCCCTAGAGTTTTATATACCTCGATAGGTATCCCATCTGGGCCTGCAGCTTTGCCTGCTGCAAGTTCTTGTAGTGCAATTCTGATCTCCTCTGGGGATATATCTTTCTCCAGCTGCTCTCTGTCCTTTTCTTCTAATACTGGATAGGGGATTCCAAAATCTTGTCTAGATGGTATCTTACTGGCCTCTTGATCATATAATTTTTGGTAAAATCTCTGGAAAACCCCCATTATCTCTCTTGGTTCAGTATGTACTATTCCATTCTCTTCAATCTTCTGTATATTATTCTTATTGAAATCCTGCCTTATGCGCAATGCAAGCGCTCTGCCAGCTTGTTCTCCTGTCTCATATCTTTTAGCTCGTGAAGTCTGGTATTCTCTAGTCTCTTTTTGCGTGAATATTCTTAGGATATCCCCTTTAATCAGCGCCATATTTTTAGCCGTTTCCCTCCCATCATTACCTAGTCCTATTTCTTCTGTATGCCGATTTTCTGATTCTGTTAACTCTGAGAGGAGCCTTTCAAGCCTCTTTCTGTCCTCCTTTCTTAATCTTGCGGAGCAGCTGATTGTTTCTCCCCTTCAAGCTGCCTTAAAGGCTTCCCATACCCCATTCCTGGACGAGCTATATCTATTTATTTAAAAAAACTCCTTTGCCCACTGTTTTATATGTTTAACAAATCTGTCGTCGTTTAGAAGTTTCCTTTCAAAAGTCCATTTAGTTGTCTTTTTAGCTAAATTACATAATCTGTATGTCATTATCAAGGGGTTGTGATCTGAGACTAATTTTGGTAATTTGGTAATTTTAACCTTACATAACTCACTAGTAGAGACGAAAAAATAATCTAACTTGGAGAATTTCTGAGCTGGAAATAAAAAATATGTGTATCCTGGGTCTCCAGTAACTTTTTCCGACCATACATCTGACAAACCATGAGACTTTACGAGAGAGCTTAATGCTCTATACACCTTCTGTTTACGTCCCTTATAATTGCCTATTTGCCTCCAATTTACCAAAATGTTTAAATCGCCACATAACACCAAGGGGGTACCCCAATTAGCCAGTTCCTCCTCCATCAAACCAACAACTGCTGGGTCATCATCATTTGCACCATATATTACACCTAAAGTGATGCCAAGCTCTAACTCAACCAAGGCCCATCTACCTGAGCCATCTGTTTTGGTGCTTCTCACTCCCCCCAGATTACATCTCCCCATAATGGCAACCCCCCTTGTTGTAGATGATTGTGACGAGCAGCCTAGCAAATTATAACCAGGGATATTCAATAAGTTCCTTTTAGCCCAAGGTAAATGTGTTTCTTGGATACAAACTACATCAATATTGTTAAACTTCACAAATTGACTCAATCTCTGTCTCTTCTTCCAGTCATTTAGACCCCCTACATTAATAGTACATATCTTAATGTCTGATATTATTGTCTTTTTTTAACTCCATCCTGATTGTATCCATAAATCTGTCACATACCGATATTTGTCCCTTTTTCATCTCAATACTTTTTTCCCCCTTTTTACACCCCACCACCACCGCCCCCCTACCCTCCCCTCCCCCCCCAACTCCACCCCTCCTCCGCTTCAGCCCCTCTGCCCTTCCTCCTCTCCCCCCTTCCTCCCCTTTTCAGAGGCGCTCAGACCCAGCGGTCTGTGCATGTGATGGTTTGCAGTGCAAACTGAAGAGATTCAATATTAGCCATCATGGAACCTTCGACCCGTTTGTCTCCTTAAACCTATGCAACACCTACACCAACACCCTGTACAACTCTATCTAGTAACATCCATAATACAACCTAGGAGCTTTGAGAATCGAGATACTCCTTTGCCTTGATTTCCGAGGAAAAATACAAGGTTCTCCCACCATTAATTATTTTCAATTGTGCCGGATTAATTAGATATGCTTGCATGCCCTTGTCCTGAAACTGTTTTATCATCTGTCTAAGTCTCCAACGTCTCTCCACTGTAACATGACAAAAATCCGGTCGGACAAAGAAAGAAAAGCCATAAACCTTCTTTTTTGAATCCGGTCTTGCTTTTTCTGAAATTGCCTGTTTCAGGTTAAAATTACCAAGGAAAATTAGAATCGCTCTAGGTTTGTCTCCCTCTTTAGCATTCTTGTGAATTTTGGCGGGGATACGATGTGCCCTCTGGATCTCCTTCTCCCAATCCCAACCCTTCAGCTCGGTGAAAGCATGCTCAAAAAGTTTTATTACCAAGGCCCTTATGTCCGAATTTTCGGAACCCTCCGGTATTCCAAGAATGCGGAGATTATTTTGTCTTGCTCTGTTCTCCAACGCCTCAAGTTTCCACTGCACATCAATCAGCTGTTCGCCTTGCTGATCCACTTTGCGCGAAGCAGCTGTCGTATCCAACTCTGTCGTGACAATTCTTTCTTCAAGATTGGTCACCCGTTCTCCCAAGTTCGTACATGCTCTAGCCAATTTTCTTACCGCTCCTTGTATTTTCCTGGCTGCAGCTTGTGATTTGCGACTCTCTTGTCGGGCCTCTTCTCTGTGTGCCAGTATTTCTTGATGTATTACCTCCAGCAGAGACATCTGTGCTGTCTCTCCTCCAGGGCTCTCCACTAGGGGGTTAAGCTGAGGCTGATCACGTCTCTGACCACATACTCCTGGCCCTATATGGGACTTTCCAACTGATGTTGAAGGTAAAACCTCTTCCTTATCAGGATCACTTTCAGAGGCAGAGCCACTATCCTCTCGGTCCAGGCTGCCTTCATCTTCATCCGACCATTCCCCTCCCTCCGAGAGTGAGAAGAAGGCCTCACTCGGAGCCTCTTTTTTATCTTCAAAGTTTTCTGCATTATCCTCATTTTCTGCATTCTCAGTGAGCTCCTGCTCCAATTCCTCCTCCAGCTCCTGGACTGGAATTTCTATGGCTGGGTCTAGTACCGGCTTAGTAGACTTAATAGGTGAAGGCTGAAATAATGACTGAGTGGGATTTTCAGCTCTTTCCACTCCCTGTACCTGCACATTACCGTCCCTCTCTTTATTTACTAAATCCATCAGCTGACTCTGTAAAGCTAGGTCCTGTTCAACCATCTTTTTCCCCTTCGGGTTGTCTTTCTCTGTAAACCCTGCTTCCGAATCCTCCAACGCTTCACCAGTAGATTCTTTATCCTTACTTATCTTTTGAAAAATATTCGATATTGGGGTAGTGCCATGATTAACTTTCACTGCTCCTTGTTGTTGCGTTGTTTTTTTAACTGGGGATATAAAACTTTGATTCTTCCTTTTTGTTCCATCTCCCCCCTTTTCCAATAGCAGCTCTGCCTGCTCTGCAGCAGCTTTCCTCTTTGCAGCTGCTTTAGCACTGGCACTCATTTTTGGAGCCATAATCTCTTTTCTCCTCTCCTTATCCCCAAAGTGCACCTTACCGCTAACTTTAATGTCCCAGTCGCTTTCCTCCTCTTCTTTTGCAGCTTCCAGCTTGCTCAGTAATCCTTTAGGCTCTGCTTCCCCCTGAGGGCTCGTTTTCTTCGTTCTCAGAAGCTGCTGCCGAGACCTGTGGAGCAAGCGCCGCCCGCCTCGTAAGCTCCGCTTCCACTCGGCGAACTCCGCGAGCCCCGCAACCAGACCTCCCCCTGTTACGCCTCCTGACGCAACCCTCCTCGCGGTCTGTGTCAGCTCTCGTAGGAACCGCCTGAGCGGCCGATCACAGGTAAGGGGCATACGGCGAGTTAAAAAATCTCCGTTTTTCCAGGGCCAATCCTTTACAAACTGCAGGGATACACGTTTGTACAGTAGCTGGGTGCTGGGTTTAGTCTCGAATACGGGTCATAGCAATAACCGGCATCTCTCCAGTCGCGCTGCCTCTCAGCTGTCCTAAGCGGCCGCCATCTTGCCTCCTCACACTGCTGCGCCCCGTTAAGTCTGCACTTTGTGAAGTAAAGTTTACTAATAAGTGAAACATTTTGAAACTGGGTTAATCAGGCTATGTATTTTTCTATTAACACCTAATATTAATTGCACAATGTAATATTTAAGTCTGTAAGTTACATGCCCTGGTGCATTATACCACGGGTGAAATCATTCCTTTCTTTTTCTTGGAACAGACTTCTATGATTATGAGCCCCCAATTTAGAACGTATAATTTTAATAAAAACTTGAGATTTATTTTGCTTTCTACAGTTGCCAATATTATATAAATGGGTGATGGATATAGCCCGGCTATATTTACTACTTTTGTTTTATCCTCAGTGCAGGTTCAGAATCACCTTTAGGGCAACATGCAGTCCCCAATGTTCTAATCTGACAGCTGAGTGTGTTTCAGGCGTGACCGACACAGCAGTGAGGCGGTGGGGCAGGGATGGGGCGGGGTGGAGGGTGGAAGTCGACAGACTATGGGATTAGTAAAATTAAATAAAAAAATTATGAAACCGCTTACCTTACGTTCGCCGCATCGCCGAGTCGGCAATGCAGCGAGCGCAAACTAAGTGGTTTTATTAATTTCTTTATTTAATTTTACCTATCAACTTCCCACCCCACCCCACACTGCTCCCGCCCTGCCCCACCACTACATCACTTTTACCTGTGCTGGCAGCGCCTGTTGTGTTGACCATATTTTGGCTGTTTGCTCGTGTGTTTCATGATCTGCTGGGCTGTTTTTTTTACTGTTTATTTCCCTAATAATAAAATACAAATACCCTGCAGCAAGCTCAAACCCATGCAGTGTTAAATATCTCGCAAAACATTTATACAGCATGTTTTTACAAGTTCAAAACTGCCCTAACTTTGAAACATGGGCCACTTTTATAGGTTTACAATTCACTAATCGGGCCATTTTTATTATGGTTCGTAGGCCTATTTTCTGTCTCAGTCTGACCCTGCAGAAGTGTTATCTATTGGCAGGCTGTAACTGATGCTTGTGACATTTGCATACGCATGTCGGTAGGCTACACACAAATGCAGTCCCACTCTATAGACCTGATCACAAAAGATTTTTTGACTGGTTTTATTTCATGTCTTTGGTGGTTAGGTTAAGCCAGTGCTTTCTCCAAACACTATTTACCACTGTATAAAAAAACAACTTTCTGGTGATAGGAAGATGCATTTTGTATGTGTTATTTTGTTGTGGTGGTAATGTGATGTGTTGTTTTTTTATGCAGCAGTGTTTTTATGCTCTATTAATGTCATTTGGTGTGTTGGGCTGCGGTTGCTGTGATGTGTTCTGTTTTGACTGTTTAGTTGGGATGTGCCCTGTTACTTTTTAGGTCTCGTCCTATTAATCCAGCAAGGGATAATTGGACGAGAGTATAGTAGGCCAAATAAGCTTTGAAACCAAGGGCGGATTTGCCACAGTGCATGTGCTCTGTGCGCGTTCACAAACCAGCTACGTAACTAACCACCATTTGTCTGTCAGTCATTGCACTCTCCTACTTCCCTTCCACCTCCCACGGCTGCTCTTCCCATTCACATGCTCTTCAGGCCAGAAGGCATTTCTCCTCCCCTAATTATTCACTGCCCACGGCCGGCGGTACATTCAATTTCACGGCCGCCAGGCCGTGTGTCGCATTTCTCCTCCCCACATTTACAGTTCTCTCCCTCGTGTGCTTCCCCAACATACCCCCTGCCCAATGGTGTGTGTTGCTGTCCTTTACGTTTTCCGCCCAAGTTGTGTGCCCTCTAGTCTGCTTTCCCTCTTCACCCACCACCCTCCTGAACTCTTGTTGGCTCGTGTGCTTCCCCCGTAGCTAAAATTCCCCAGACCCCTCCATGCTCTGTGTCATATTTAATACCCCATTCTGCCTTGATATCTGTTTTTCCAGGAGGAGACGCATTTATTTTCCTGGGCGCACCATGGCTTGCTTCGTCGAGGGGCAACATTCTTTCCTTGAGCCACACAATGGTTGTACCAAGACACACATGTGGCTGAATGTTAGGTGGCCATCTAAAGCGCAACATCCTTAAAAAAATAGTAATTTTACTAAATGGCAGCATATCTGTTACATTAATCGTGCATGACTCTCTCTATTAAGGCTCAATGGTGCGGGCATAATTAATATTATTACCTTAATAGCTATGAACTGTTTTAAAATTATTCCTAGGGAGAGTGCTGGTAAACTCGTTGAGTTTCTCATAATGGTGTATTATTTAGCCTAGGGTCATCTGACTAGTGGAGTTTTGTCACCCATAGTAAATACATTGCTTCACTTACATGCCCAGCTTTTGGTTTGCTTTTTGACAATGAAAACAGTTTTAGTGATAGTCCCGTGGCATTATTGTGTGTAATCTGACACTGAACTTTACCGGACCAGAAGGTATGCTTGTCTTTCATTGCAGCTTTGCTTTTTCTGACTGCCTCGGCAAGCTCCCATTCTATTGTGGCTCCTATCTTTCTAACATGATTTGGCCATGCCAATCTGCCTCATTTGTTTGTAATAGGAAGGAGGGGTTTGGTGTATATACTGTGATATATAACATTTGCAGCCAACGTTGAGACGCCCGCGCGTTTACACTGGTATGCCGAGCACGGATTCATTCCGGTCCTAGAACGTCGGTGAGTGAAGAAAAAAACATAACGCCTGGCTAGTTACGCGATCCCCAGCTTTAATACCCAAACTCGTGTGGTCACGGGCTTTTAGACTAACAACAAGCACCCTTTCTTATTTGCCCATAGTGATTAATATGTGGAACAGCTCCCGATTTACCAACGGAAGCGCTTAATGTTTTGTGAAAAAATATGCACAAGAAAAATACGGGGATTCTTTCCATCCATTTTCCTTCACTTGGGGTGAGTAAATAAATCTAGTGGCCATGTAGTATGTATCCCATTAGCTGAGTAAAACAATGAACTAAGCAAAGTCCTATGTTTTGCTTAAACCTACAGGAACCTTGTTTTAATACTGGAAGCCGTTTTTCGGTTTATGTAAACAGTGGATTTTCTTCTGGAAATCGTTACAACGGAGCTCTAGCGTGAATAGGTGAGCCTAGTCCAATCGGTCTGTTGCCTATGGCTAACCTATGCTTTTGTCATTCGTTCTGACTTTTGAAGAACAACTTTGATTATGACCTTTTCTGTTTTTGGTTGGGGTGGTTTTTCCTCCAACATAGGATAGTGTTTAAATTGATTTTAACCCGGCTGGGTTGTGTGTGATGCTTACTTATTTAAGCACTATTACACTATTGTATATAGTAGTAGTACAATGTTTTAATTGTGGGACTTAGTGATTTTTTGCCCACAAACTCACAGTAGCCTATACTTTTTCCTTAGGCTTACGCTCTCTTTCAAACCAGGAGCCTCTGGCCCACCATCCACACCAGACGGAATTAAGGATACCACCATCTCCTTTGTAGGTAATCTGGTAGGGCGCATATAGCCCACATCTTTTTCTTAAAATAGTAAACCCCTTTTTTTAAAATAGTCTTTCTCTTTATAGGTGCCCTCCCACTCCACCCCAACACTGTTAGTCCTGAAGAAGACCCCGCTGTAGGGCAATAGCGTCGCCTACTCTTCAGGGGTCGAAACGTCGACACGCCTTTGTCTACTCCTACCTGTCAACAAATGGATCATTAGTGACTGTGTGTTTTGATAACAGGATAGGCTTCTTAAGTACATGAATTGATTTGTGACAATATATATTATGTCATGTGTGGTACTTAATGTGAAATGTGTATAGGACCACAGGCAATTTTGTATGACTAACTTTATTTGTTACACTACCTTACACTTTCCTTTTTCCTTTCCTCCCCACGCCCTCTGTCCTGGGCATGTGAATTTCAAAAGTGTTCTGTTAAAAGAAATGGTAATTATTCTGCATAATGAGGATGTTTATTAAATAGCATCTCTCTAAGCTTGTGTCTATGAAATTTTGTATGGTTTATTTTAAGAATTCTGAGTCAGTACAGTTTAATTTTGTGCTAACTGGGACCCCCTTTTCATATACTATTGACTACCCAGGTCCCAGTACTTTTGGGTCAACCCGTATGTTGTATCGTGATATATAACAAGGCATTTCTCCTCCCGGCCGTACTTTTTTTCTACTACCCCCTAAGTAATCACGGCCGCCAGGACGTGTCTCGCATTTCTACTCCCCCCTAAATATTCACGCCCGCGTTACCCAGAGCTGCCACTTCTCTTTTTTTGTGCACACCTTTTTTCAGTTTTTTTTCTCTTTGCTTGCATTTTTTATCACCTCTCTCTTTCCACTCGCTATCTACCTTCCTCCGCGATCTTTCTCGCTCTCTCCCTCCCTGTCTCACGCCCTCTCTTCTTCTCCACCGAGTCCGCCCCCGCCCCCCTGCCCTCCCAACTGTCAACTTTTCACACCGCTCTCTCTTCTCTTTCTCCCCTCCGTTATGTCACAGGTTGTTACCCACGGAGTGAGACCGGCTGGGTGAGACCCGGTTGAATCAGTGTCTCTCGCCTGTCAGCCTCTCACCCCATCCCTCCCACCCCTCCTGTCCCTTCCCAGCCTCTCCCCGTCCCTCCCTTTCATCGTCCCCGCGGCAACTTCCCCATGGACCCCACACTTCCGTTCCAATTCCGCTCCATATCTACCATTCCTCCCCTTCTGCCCCGCATTCCCTTTCAGTATTTCTCTTTTCATCCCCTCTCTCACGTTCCCTCGTGCCACCCTTCCACCATCTCTCTCTCTTTCCAGCTCTCCACTGACGCTGCTTCTGCCACTGTTCTCCCCCGCTGTCTCGTCTTCTCTCCCTTCGCTTCTTCCCAGTCTTTCCCGCCCTCTTTCCCTCCAGCTCCCATTTTATCATTATCTTTCTTCCTATCTTCCCCTCTCGCTCTCTTTCACTGCCCTTCCACTCTCTCTCATTTTCCTCTCTTACCATCTCTCTCTTCTCCGTTCCCGTGCACTCTTTATTTTTTTACCCTCTTCATTCACTTTCCTTTTCCCATCCACCCCTGCTTTCTGCCACTCCTCTCTCCCATGCCACCAGCCTTGTTGAAAGTGCTGGTAAGCTCCCATTCAAAGTATTATTACACCTCTACTGAGAAATGAAGGTACTCTCCCTTATGAGTTCTAGAGTCGCAGGCACTGAGTACCGGACAGTACCTGTCTACTCATGTCACTATGCTCAACCGGAAGCTATATGGAAATGCACGTGCGTATGTTCTTTCACATATGAAGCAGAGCTTTGGTGACTGTTGCACCTCGCCTTCTTCTCGGTATCAACTTTAAAATGGGTGCAATATTGTGATTTCGTTATTTTGTGTTTAATGGCTGAAACAGAAATGGCGAAAACGGCAATGGATTAATGTGTACAACAGCGCACTCCGCCAACATAGTGGCATATATATTTTTTCGGTTTACACTTTGTCATGTCCGTTGACAAGAATTTGACCGAAATTACAAAAACATACAGAGGGATTTGCATGCAGACCGCTTTCAAATTAACTCTTTCAACAGAGTGTTTATGATTTTTTACACATTTTATTTAGCGTGAACTTGACCCGAATGCACTGGAGCAGTGTACAGGAGCACCAGTTACATTACACAAGGGCACACATTCATGTGTTTTTTTTGTTTTTTTGTTAAGTATCGAGACTTTAAGTGATTTGCCCAGAATCACAGGATGTTGAGCTGCGGAGAATCGAGCCTATCTCACCACTTCTAAAATCAGCACCGCTGGCCGTAAGCCCACATTTTCTGGCCATTTTCTACAAACTTTTTTTTGGGCCAGTGAACTATATCGAAATATTCCATTTCAGCAGACTTTGCACTTATCCTCCCATAGTAATCAAAAACATAATTTTCCGTCTCAGTGCTTTAAAATAAGTGTGATTAAAAACTCACTTCTACACTTTATATCAATGGTTTCCAGCCACCATAAATGATTGTCAATAAAAGGCCGACATTGAGAATACAAAGATATTGTGTCTGGTGAACAGAGGGACTTTTTTGCCCCTTTTTTTCTAGGTGCCCTCTATCTATCTATCTATCTATCTATCTATCTATCTATCTATCTATCTATCTATCTATCTATCTATCTATCTATCTATCTATCTATCTATCTATCTATCTATCTATCTATCTATCTATCTATCTATCGCCCTCACTCTATCTATCGCCCTCACTCTATCTATCTATCGCCCTCACTCTATCTATCTATCGCCCTCACTCTATCTATCTATCGCCCTCACTCTATCTATCGCCCTCACTCTATCTATCTATCGCCCTCACTCTATCTATCTATCGCCCTCACTCTATCTATCTATCGCCCTCACTCTATCTATCTATCGCCCTCACTCAATCTATCTATCGCCCTCACTCAATCTATCTATCGCCCTCACTCTATCTATCTATCGCACTCACTCTATCTATCTATCGCACTCACTCTATCTATCTATCGCATCACCACAGTATCACTCAGCACCACCACAGCATCACTCAGGGGCACCACAACATCACTATGCGCTACCACAGGATCACTGAACGCCACAGCATCACTAGTCTCCACCACAACATCACTCCGCGCCACCACAGCATCAATCTGTGCAACTATTCAACAACAACTGGTTCAATTATGTTCTCTCAATGTTTCAAGCTTTATTACAAATGTCACAAAAAGATATTAAGATTTCACTTCTGTTCTTGGATTTTGGTCACAGTAAAATACACTGAACATAATCTTCACAAAAGTTATTTACAAAAGTTTAAGCTATTGCCATTATAAATAACAATAACAATAAGATTTAAGTATTAATTATTGAAAAAAATTAAAAGCCATTGTTATTTGTAATATTAATACATCTAAGTCACGTAAATACAACACACATTGCATTACAAATGCTATAGGTGTCACATTTGCAAAAGTTATAATTATGGGCATTGTAAATGACAAAGCTATTAATTTAGCTATTTTCAAAACCAACACGTAATAATAAATGTGTCATTTACAATACCAATAGCTCAAACTTTCCTAATGTGAGACCTATTGCATTGCAAATGCTTGTTTATTTTGTTGTTACAGTGCTTTGTGTATATTATTGCGTCAGCAAATGCTGCTATATTTCCAGCCTAAACCAGCACTTGCCTTGCAAGTTCCCTTCACAAGCAATAATGTACCTCTGTCTAATGTGGTAAACTAGTGCTCTTGCAGCTCTTTTACAACTTAAGACACACGTCCATCCAAAAATGTGACGAAGAATGGAGACCGAATCTCAAAACATTTTTGATTGTTATTATTCATGCCCTTGGTGATAAATTGAGGCAGTGCTTGCTACAAACAACTTTTATTAGCATATTATGAAAACAAGATTTTGGAGGTGTTAATGTTTTAATAGAAGGTTTGTGCATGATTGTTGTGCGGCATGTAATTCTGTTCTGCAGTTTTTTGGGCAACTGTGCTTTTGTGCTGAATTTCGTTATGTGATTTTATTGCGCTATGACTCAATTCTTAGGGTAAATTCAGTTTTGACTGTTTTATGGTGACACGCCTTCTTATTTTAAATTATGCTTTTATGTAGCTTTGCGTATGTTATTGTGCTTCGTTTGCACATTTTGATTTATCATCTAATGCGTCTACATTTGTAACCAAAAGTCGCATATATTTTTACAATTTCTGTGACAAGCAACCATTTAACGCTGTCTAAGTGGTAAAAGAACTCTACTCCAGCCCTTCAACTACTAAAAACACCACAAGCCATATTACATAAGTGCATCGAGGATACAACGGGCGTTTGCTGCTGTTTTGTGCACCCCTGGGGCACTTTGGTATTACAGAAGGGGCCCCAGATGCTTATGCCGCCCCTTCTGTAATACCAAGAGCGCTGGCGCACACAAGCACCAGCACTATCTGCAGGGGGTGTTCCCTAATTTGCATGGGGGCGTGCCCCATGCAAATGAGGGAATCCCTTTGTCTCTGTGACCGCGCCCTATTACAGAAGCGGGCGCAAAGGCAAAGAAGCTGCCAGGAGGCGCACTGTCAGTGCTCCCCCTGAGATCAGCCCTCTGGAGGGGGGAAAGAGGGTTCTATGGACCCCCCAGACATACCATTGCAGGCAGGTGCCGTCACTGACAGCACCCGCCTACAAGGGGATCTCCAATCCCCCTTTAAAGTGTAGACGGGATGCGCCCTTCACTGTGAAACACAGAGCGACTTCAAAGCAACAGCTCCGTAATTCACTTGAATGCGCTGACCACAGGGCAGCATGAGTTCACAGATGCCCTGGGGGCAACACATTCTATGTAATAGGGTACACTTTCTCTGTTTGCGCCCGGCGCACCTGTTTTAATGTGTGCCAGACGCAAACAGAGAAAGTGCGCTTTAATACATAATATGGCCCCAGTAAGTCTAAATCTGTTGCATAGGCAGAATCTTAATTTGGTGCACAGTGCTCACTTTATATGGTACTGTCCCTTGTGTTTGCCACACCTGAATGCTCAATCGATTTCACAGAGCTGCTATGTATAGGCCCCGGAAAGTGTTATTGTTTACATGCCTTCTAAAGAAGTAGTAGAAGGTATTATCATCAGGGCCGGTCCTAGGCCTTCTGAGGCCCCGGGCGAAAGGGAAGATGTGAGGCCCCCCTAATTGAATATTGCGTCACAAGAAGTGACATCACAGAAAGTAACATCACAGTACTATTGATCTTATTTGGCATCACTGAAGTCACGCCAGGTGTACGTTGCGCTCTATAAATAATTTTAAACTCAAACACACACACACACAACCACAACCACACCCACAATCACAATCACAACACCACACAACCACATACAAACACACACACAACCACACACACACACAACACCACAACACCACACACACACTACCACACACATAACCACACACACACCACACACACACACACCACACACACACACACACAACCACACACACACACACACACGCACAACCACACACACACCACACACACAACTACACAAGCAACCACACAAATAACCACACACACACAACCACACCAAGCATTGGCATAGCCAATAGGTCTCGCCTTTGGGAACTTATAAGTGTTTAGCCATGCAACAGTTAATGTGGTTGCACCAAAGATATTGTGCTGCATAACTAAATACTTAGAAGGTCCCAAAAGCGAGACCTATTGGCTATGCCAATGCTTGTTTTTATAACCCATAATACATAAACCCAGTCACAGTGGTGCGTTTTTACATGACAACATGTGGAGTCAAGAAGACAGTACTACCCTGGTCAGTTCCAGGGATTCAAAGATCACTAAATGTAACTGAGACACTTCATTGTATATTTGGCCTGTGTCAACGAAATTCCAGCTCTAAAACAACACAATCATGGGAGAGCATCCAGATGCATACTTATCTCCAAGGTATCAGACCTGGGACGTAAGGTGTTCGAACTATCTAGTAAAAAATAAAATATTTACATTCTAAAACTATATGGTTGATGTTGAAGCACTAAAGATCAATTTGGATATTACTGAACACGTATTTGAATCACGGGGATGTTTGTCACCAAAAGATACATATAATAATGCTAAAAAGTTAGGTATTAACCTCTGGCACAGCTGAAAACTGTTGTGGGCAGGAAATGAGCACGGTAGCCAAGGATGTTAAAGCGAGCCCCAGGTCAAAATTTAAAGCGTAGAGCACTTTTTTAAAAGGTCCACTATACTTAAACGGCAAGGTGCTGTTGCGTTCTACTAGTAACTTATGAACGTGGTTTCCACGGCCACTGATTTTGCTTCACTTACTTTTTAACGTCTCTGCTTCCTGCCCAATAGCCACCGATGGCTAAGGTGCCCACTGCCATGACAAAGATGATAACCATATTGTAGTCCAGGACAGGCTCAATAGAGGCATACATTGCCACCTTCACTGACTTGCCAAATGTATCACCAATATATGAATGAGTTCTACTTAAAACTTACACTCCAGCTGCGCTTTCTGAAACAGACACCAAAGGCTACAAGGCCCAGGGAAGGGGGCCCCCACACTATGACCTTGCAGCTCCATCCAGTGCTTGAAGGCCTTGGGAGGGGGGCCCCCTCCCATGGGCCTTCAAACAGTAACAAGGCACTTCCCAAGACACTGCTGAGAGCTCATCAGAGTACAAAAAAAAACAACAAAAGAAACCTCAGTTGAAGGGGTGTTCTTTAATAGTGGACAAAATAAAGTGGTAGCTGTACCTAGCTTAGATGGCAACGAGAACGGTAAATATTTTTATGTTTTGTATGTGATACTGCCCCCCTGTGTCAGATCAGTATGAGTCAGATAGTGTTTCTGCACAAATGAATTAATTGTTTTTAATTTATCGAGCTATGAAGAATGTATCGACTACTGTATGTCACAGGCATTATTATTACCAAACTTTAGCTTTATTCAATGAAGATGAGAGACACTGCCCTATCAAGATTCGAAGGCTGCTCCCTCCTCCCCTCACCCACCTACTTTTACCTGTGTCCGGCTTGTGCTGGCACCACAGGGGCCTTCTGTTGCCTAGATACAAAATGCACAAACAGCGCCGATAATGGCCGGTACTTAACCGAGGCGCTGCCCTGCCCCTGACATTGTGAGGCCAACATAATTGCTGGCCCAGCCATTGTGCCGTCCCCCATTCAGGTTGTCGCTTCCCCCACCCGTAATGTAATCAGGTGAGGCAGGGGGCCCTGTGGTGGGCTGAGGAGGTGTGACCTTTCACAGGGGCGCGAGGCCCCCTGAGCGCGAGGCCCTGGGCAGCTGCCCACACTGCCCATGCCTAGCGCCGGCCCTGATTATCATGGGTCGAAATTATCAACCTTAGTATAGTGACATACAACCAGACCTACTCAAAAATTCTTCTAAATATTCAATTATCAGGAAAATCAGGGACGGAATTCATATAAATGTTTCAAATATGTGCATGTGCTTATGACGGTAAGGTAGACAGGCCTAATAATTTTTTTAAGGTAAAGACTTTTCACAAGTTTTTCTTAAAACGAAAGGACATAGGGCCAGATCTACTGAGGTTCCCGTTTGCATTTCTTATATAGCGACTCCATAGGAATCGTTATTTAAGAAATGCAAAAGGATATGTACAAATGAACAATATTTTGTTGGCTACACCAACCCCATTAGAAATGGAAATTTTGTGAGGTGCGATTTTTACCCCTCCCTTCCACCCCTTTTTTCTCCACCTCTCCCCAATCGCAATATTATCTTCTCCTCCACCCCCCTCGTTCTTTACCCTTTTTTTTAATTAGCTTTATTGCTTTTCATGATGTTGAGTAAGCATATTATTGCAACCATCAAGATGCGCACTTCCATGACAAATGTGGAGGCGAATAATTTGACTGTTGTGATATGGGAAAAAATGTAAAACTAATAAAAGAGATTTAAGCACAAAAAAAGATATGTACAAAATTGGCGATACCCTAATAGAAATTCCTACAGATTAGGAATCGCTATTAGGAAATCACAAATAGGAAATGCCAATGTATTCCTACCAATGGGCGAAATAGGAAAGGGTTTGGATTTCCTAAATTGTGATTTCCTAGTAGGTAATCGCAATTTAAGAAATGCAAAGCTAAGGGTGCCTCTGGCTTTAAGACTCCCTTGGAGGTACCCAGAATGTCCTAATGCACATGTAGGTGCGCCTAGGCCCTAGGGGCATATGTGCGCTTTATGTCACAATAAAAAAATGCATTTTTAATGCACTTGATTACCATTAACTTGAAATCAATGATAATTGCATTTCCTAAATGCCACTTTGCATTTAGCAAATGCTTTGTACATTTCCTTTAGGAATTGCAAATAGGTCATCCCTATTTGCAATTCCTAAATTGTGGTTGCAATTTGCAATTTGTAAGCTGTAGGCATTGCAAATTGCGTCTGTTTTGCCCTTTGTACATTTGAAAAGGCTATTTAGCAATTATTAACGGGCCGAAATAGTGATTCAGCCCATTAAGGAATACTATATGGATTTTTACATCTGGTCCATAGTACATTACTAAAACTAGTAAAGATGAATCAAAATACCACTAAAAAAGTGGAATCGGAAGACTAAACTATTAACTTTAGCTGGTAATCGTCTGAATCTGATAATACTGTTTCGAAACTTTTGGCTTCTTAAACAGTTCTGTGATATGTAAATAAAATTGGTATTTAGAATTAAGTCGATCTAATCTCCACCTGTCTACTAAATAATACAGATGTATCTGCAGTAGGACTCTGTTCGCTTTGATGCAGTATGAGTCACCCTCTGCATTGCTGGGAAGTGACAAATAGCAGCTTATTGCATTTTATAACACAGCAGGCAGAGGGGGCGATGTCTCCTTAGGCCTTAATGCCATACACTCTTGGTGCCAGGCACCTAATCTGTGTAAGTAATGGAACATCCCTTCAAAACATTTTTATATATTTAAGAGCTATTTATTGTGGGAGGAAATAAGTCACCCTTTTGCAGAGTTTGGAAATAATTTTCAAGAGATCCATTGAATTTATTGCTTTTGCTTCACGCCAGTTTTTTTCGGCATAGGAAGGAACAGTCGTTGATCAGTTAAGCTGACAGCATGATTAAATTCTAGGTACTACCCGGATAGTCTGTAGACCTTAGAGAGTACACTGACCTGTAAGACTGCTTGGACTATACAAGCAAAACTTCAATGCATTCTTTCACAGTCAGGCTCACACTATTTAATTCGACTGGGCTGGTAGCAGTATTTATCAGCCTCATCGGATTATTAGTTTCTCACATTCACACAGAGTCTAGTGAAAAACGAGGAATAACAGGTGTTACTTCACTCAAAATTACTGATTTCCCTAGTAATTCCCAATTTCTTAGTGGATGCTCAAGGCTTCAACTCATATTGTGGCAGATTTTTTCACCCTCCTGAGTTACCGGTACCCCCAGTATTAGTAAGTCCTGGGACAGGGAGGAAATCCAGCCAATTTTCTGGGCAAATCCTAAGGAGGGCCTAAATCAGCTACTAATGTACCTAGGCATTTGTTTCAAAAGCCTTTTTTTCTCATATTTCTCAGGGTCTACAGGAATATTTTTTGAGTTTCTTCTCATATTTTTTTCTTGTTTTATTTGTGACAATGAATATAGCAAGGTAATAGAGCAGACATTTCATAACAAGGGGAAACACGTGTAGCGCAGGCACGTGCGTGTGCAGTATCACAGAGAAAAAGGAGAGGGAAGGAAAGTGAAGAACAACATCATGAGCACATGCACCCGGTGCACAGAATTGTGTCCGCCCCCCTACCACATACAAACGAACATCCACCGTCACTGAAGGAGAAAATCATACTAGTGGAACACCTGAAAATGCAGGCATGTGGTGGAATCGGGGAGAAAGAAGGAAGAGGGGAGGGATAGGGCAGAGGGAGAAGACGATAAATCAGGTCTTTGGCAGTAGGCAGTCAAACGAGGCAATGGGTAGTGCGTCTTTGGCAGTGAACATGGCGGGAGCACTGGACTGACAAGCAGGCTCTGTGCGGGGGGGGGGGGGGGCGAGCAGCTGGGAAGGTGAAAGAGGGTCAGAAGCATACACTCTAGATTTAAAAGCTCCATCAGGGTGTCCCACTGGTGGGAAATTGATACTTACTGAGTCCTCGCAGCTCCTCCAACTGCAAGGCTTTGCCCTCCGCTGCCACCCACACCTCCACAGATGGAGCCCAAGTGAGTGGCTAAGGGGGGCCCCCAACTTCCAGGCAGGCATGATCCCCACTTAGCCAAGAGAAGTCGCAAGTCGAGGAACCTGGCAACACCCCAGTTTTTCTTAGGAAGCTTAAACAATCAAAGAGTGCACATCTCCAAGAGCATTGTAAAGAAACTCCAGTTGCATGGGAGAGGCAAGCAGTGACAGATGGTCAGGATTCTGGCCAGCTGGGGACAGGACCAAAACCTGTGGATGAAGTACACATCCTCGTGCTTGCAACAGGAGCAGGAGGCATCCGTGTAGAGAAGAACCAGTTAAACTTGGCAAGAGTAAGATATGCACTATGCAGGGTGTAAAACTGTATTAGTTTGATCCACGTGTTCCAGGAAACAGTGGCAGGGTAGGCTAAGGTCATGGCCAACTCCACTTCACTGCACACCCTACCAAAGCCCTTACCCCACTGGTCACGAAGTGTCAGAAAAGGCAGGCAGGTGTGTTCGCACAGCACTTTGGTAAGTCATGTCACCACATGACACACTTTGCCCAAGAGATGTAGATTTCGAAGTACTCGATGTGTGGTCGGTTCAGGCTGCAATGGTCCCCAGTATAGTCATATTGTATCTATAATCATCGAGTTGTATATAATGATCTGCCCAGGGTGGGAGACCAGTTTAGTCACTCAGATCAGCAAACGAAATGAGAGTAACATCAGAGAAGAGTTCGCCCAAGGTATGGAGACCCTCCTTACGCCAAGGGGCAGTAGCCGCCATTGTGATGTGTGCCTGCCATCTGGCCGTATCAAACATCAGAAGCAAAGGGGCATATGCGCTGACACATTAGTGAGACGAAGGCACCAGGTGAAGCGCCACAAACAGGAGGTACAAGGGTGGGATGGGTGCACAAATTAGTGGGTTGAAATGGTGTAGCAAGTGCTCTAACATCCACTGGGGGATGTCAGTGTTGCTGTGTTGTCTACGTCATGCTCAACAAACCACCACTCCTCCCATTGCAGTTGGGCAGCACTGTGGTAGTGCTGAAAGTAGGGAGACCCAGCCCGCCCCTATAAGTGGGCAGACACAGTTTCAACAACAATCCCCTGCATCAACTGCCAGACCCGATCGAGCCACTAATCAGGCTTCCAAGCATGACAAATAAGGTTGTCTGCAGATAAATCAGGCCATCAACCAAATAATAAAGCAAGCGTAGCAGCATTACCGTATTAGACACAGCAGTGTGTCCTGCCACCGACAGCAGCAAAGTCATCCAAAAAGAAATCTGCCTGCAGAGGGAGGAAACCACCCAGCGTGCGTTTCCATCCTCCAGCGCGGCCACGTAATAATAAATCCAGATACCGAGATACCGGATCATGTCCGGCTACCACTGCACTACCTCCCAACCCAGCTAGAGGCCAGGATCTGCCTCTTCTGGCCGACAAGGGGAAGAGGCAAGATTTGTCCTAATTGACATGCAAACTCAAGAGAGCTGCAAAAGAGTAGAGCAGCCCCTCAATTTCAGGCAAGCGATCAGAGATATCGCGCACTTAAAGAAGCATGTTGGTAAAAGTGAGAAGGCATGCAAGCCATCCCCCAATGTGATCCCCCAGTCTTCTCACTAGGCTCTCCGTTTATGCACCAGGGGCTCCATTGCCAGCAAGAAAATACGGGGAGAGAGGGGTCAAACCTGGCAAATGCCACTCTCTAATACATATGGGCTCAGAGATATATTTGCCAGTCTTTTTAGGTTGAAACAGAGAATTTTATTTTAGTAGAGATGCAACCAAGTACAGATAATCAGATAAAGTATCAAAAATGTAATTAACACTGAAATAACTTACATCATACTATAAAAAAAGAGATGTAATAAAAACAAAGTAGTTGCATATGGAAAACGTTTTACAATAACTGTGAAAAAAGAAAATCAGAGGGAAAAGAAACAAGGGAAAATATGTACTAATAACATGACTAAATATATAAATGTGGAGGTAGGAGAGCTTAATACTTTATTAAGGATATCATCACTTCAGGGAATAATAGCTGTAAAAGTGATGTAATACCAACAGAAAAAAGAGAGAAACAATATACCTACATATATAAGTAAACAGTATATCACTAAAAACAATCATGGTGGTTTGGGGACTTCTTCCAATGATGGATGATGTTGGGTAAACTTTTGTGCAGACGTATCCAAGAAAAAGGTCACAGGGGACCATATGTGTTCTCTTTTCAGGAGTAGAGACAAAGGGGAGACATAGGCACGATCCAGTCAATGGGTATAGCATACACTATACTACCAAGCTTGAAAGGATAGTTGTGTGGATTGTTTCCAATTTTTTTTATTTGTTATAAAGAAATTGCAATTAATAAATCCACAACATTAATGTCATAAGAAAGGGGATGACAATGTTCAGATAGTGTACCTAGAAAGATATCTGTAGGGGAAAAAGGGAAGTGAGTGTTAAAGATGACATTGATTTGACACCATAACTTCAACCAGAACTGATGTGTGAATGGGCAAGAGAAAAGCATGTGACATAGTTCTGCATGAGGAGTGTTACATGACCAGCAATTTGAAGAAAGTGTGGATTTGAATTTATGTAGGGACATTGGAGTAAACATAAGTCGATTGTATATAAAGACAAGTGTTTGTGTTGTACTAGCTGATCTTGAAGTCTTGCAGGGTTTCAGCTATAATTAATCCTAAAAAGCAGTGAACCATGAAGAGTGGAATTCCCATTCCCATTGAAGTTCTATGTTAGTTTTAGTTCTTTGTTCAATGGATGTTTTGAGGAATTTGTAAATAGATGAAGCACTAGTTTGGGCACTTAAAACGGGGAGAATATTGTGATGAGGTAATGAGGGGGATGATGTCGAAGATTTTAAAGATAAGGAAGAAGATATATTTTGGATCAATAACTTGAATTCGGCAGAGAATGAGTTTGGTAATTCATAAAGTAATTGTGTTTCACAAAAAGGAAGAAAATAATCATTTCAGTAAAGTTGATGGATCCAAAGCAGACCTTTGTCTCGGCCAGCCTTCCAAAAGATGGGTTTGTTTTTCATTTTAAGAAGGTTATTGTGCCAAATGGAGGAGTTAAGAAATTGGTCTTTACTTGAGAGATGTGATAACATAAAAGAGTGAAATAACTTAGGAGTAGTATTAGGTATAGGTGAGGATAACAAATGTGTCTATGAGTGAAAGTAAGAGATTCATCCAGGGCGACGTGAGATAGGAAAGAGTGCTCTAGATTTTTCCACAACAAAGAGGGATTGGAGATTGGATGGTTTAAGTATTTAAAAAGCTGTTTAAGAAGAAAAGGATTGGGGTAAAGTTGAAAATCTGGGAAGTTGACTCCACCCTCCGATTTAGGACCCATTCCATAAGAATACTGATAAAATAGAATATGCAGGAAAGTTGAGAGTATAGGCGATATCATATAAAAAATGACGGAAGCAAGCATCATTTTGATAGTGGCAAGTCTGCCCCTCCAGGAGAAGAAATGCATTGGGTTAAAGTTGAAAATCTGGGAAGTTGACTCCACCCTCAGATTTAGGACCCATTCCATAAGAATACTGATGAAAAAGAATATGCAGGAAAGTTGAGAGTATAGGCGATATCATATATAAAATGACGGAAGCAAGCATCATTTTGATAGTGGCAAGTCTGCCCCTCCAGGATAAGTATAAAGAATGCCATATGTAAATAGATGTAGATAAAGTAGAAAGGGCATGAGTCATGTTTAGGGACAGAGTCTGTCTAATAGAGGGAGCAAACCAGAGACCTAAATATTTAATCTTTTGGGATTTCCATGAGCAAAGTAGGCACAAAGTCTTGTTTAAAACATAATATTTTAAGAGGTAGAACTTCGCATTTATCGTGATTCAATTTATAACCACAAATTACAGAGAAAGCGTTGACTTCTGCAGCGAAAGCTGGAATAGAGTGTTCTGGCTTGGACAAATATAACAGAATGTCATCTGCATAGACTCTCATTTTAACATGAAGTTTATCATGTTGAAATTCATATATGTTAGGGTTTTGTTTAATTTTAGCTAGAAAGGGTTCTAGTGTAAGAATAAAGAGAAATGGGGAAAGGGGACATCCTTGGCAGACACCTCTCTGCAACGTGAAGGAGTTGGAAATGAAACCATTGGCAAAAATTGAAGCTTTGGGTGGGGTGTATAATAAGGACATATAAGAAATAAATTTGGGACTGAAACCAAACCAGGATAAAGTGTGGAAAATAAACGACCAATCTATGTGATCAAAAGCTTTCTCCGCATCTAGAGAAATGGCTGCAAGTGAATGAGGTTATTTATTAGACTTTTGGATATATGTTAAAGAAAGTCCTGGTATTGTCAGAGATGTCCCGACCCTTAATAAAGCCAAACTGTTCCTTACAAATAATGGACTGTAAAAAAAGTCTCCAAACAAAGGGCAAGAATTGTATCAAATATTTTATAATCAGAAATGACTAATGATATTGGTCTATAGTTTTGTTTTGGAAATACGGGACCCCTATATACTAATGAACTTGCTATACATAGGGAAATACAAAAAGTTTGTGAAAGGTTTATAGCTGAGAAAAAAGGAGCGATAAGTAAACATAGATAAATAGCCAAAAAGCCAAAGAAAGAGCCCACGTAGAAAGGACTATTCACTAAATTGATAGAAAGATTCTTATCTTTTTATTAGTCAAAAGTACTTATTTTGTAATTTTTTGATTACATTTCATAAGGATAGATTTTATAGGAATAATTGATTATTTATACAATAGCATTATAAAATTAATAAAAAAACATGACAGACATAGACAATGCATTAGACAAAAAAGATGATGGAGGCAATGCGGTAGATAGGAACACTATCTACCGCATTGCCTCCATCGTCTTTCTTGGGCTTTTTGGCTATTTATCTATGTTTACTTATTGCTCCTTTTTTCTTAGCTAAAGACCTTTCTCAAACCTATTGGTCTATAGTTTTTACATAGATGTGAATCTCTCCCTTCTTTAGGACTTAAACAGACGAGAGCGTCTTGAAAGGTACCACTGGAGGCATTAGAGGAAATTAAATGTGAGAATAAGGAAAGAAGATAGGGAAGGAGGGATTTGTAGAAATGGGAGTAGAATTCCACAGGCAGTCCACCTGGACCAGGTGCCATTCCTGTGTTGAGAAGTTTTAAAGCATGTGAAATATCTTTTATGGTAATATCTTGTTCCAATGGTGAAAAATCAATATCTCTGATAATGTTGTATGTCCATAGAAGCTGGTATAAGTTCAGGGGTATAAAGAGAGGTAGAATACTTTTTAAATTCCTCCTGAATCTCCAAATTTTAAGTTATTGGAGAAGAGGCAGAATTTAATACATATTCAATATTAGTTCGAGCTTTACTGAATTTAAGATATGAAGCAAGGAGTTTGTCCATTTTGTTTTGACCACCATAGTAACAAGCACTACCTCAAAGAAGATAGGCAGAAGCATTTTCTGTGGATAACTTATTGTACTTAAATTTTTCCTTGATTAGATTATTAAGTTTGGCTGCAGAATAAGTTGCTGTATAAAGAGACTCTAGCAGTTTAATAGTTTTTAGAATTTCATTTGCCTTTTGGGAGTTTTGATGTTTCTTTTTGGCAACATAAGAAGTAATAAAATCTCTGGTTGAGGCTTTAAAAGTATCTCAAACAATAGAAAAGGATGAAACAGAAGATATGTTACGTTAAAAGAAGTCAGTAATAAAATCTTGAAAAGAGGAAGTGAAAGTTTGGTCAGTTCACAGGGAGGTATTAAAGTGCCATCTTCTACTGGTGACATTAACCAGGAGTAGTTCTTGGTCTAATATTAAAGGAGCATGGTCAGAAATCAATATGGATCCAACATCTGTTTGCAATATGGATTGTGTTAATGCTTAAGATACAAATAAATAGTCTATGCGTGATTGTGAGAACTTAGTGGAGTTGAAAAATGTGTACTCATGGAGTTGTGGTTGACAGAATCTTCAGGAGTCAACAAGAGATCTATTGGAAATGAGGGTGGTAAAATGCTGATGCATTGTAGAAGAAACAAAAGGTGTTTTAGATGCACGGTCAATGTAAGGGTTGACAATTAAGTTACAGTCCCCACCAAAAATAACATATGGTGTAGAAATAGACATCAAAAGTGTAGAAATGCCTGGCCAAAAATTACCATCAGGTTTAGTAGGAACATATATATTAAACAAAGTAATAGGTATATCATAGATTTTAAGGTGAACAATTAACCACCGCCCTTCATCATCTGAGTCCTGAAAAAGAAGGTAAACTTTAAGTTTCTTATGAACGCGAATCACAGTTCCATTTCTTTTGCTAGTGCCTGAGAGGAAAAACATCTCCCACCCTTCATCACTTAAGTTTAAGAACTTCTGAAGCAATTAAATGGGATTCTTGTAAAAACACTATATCTGAGTTAAGATTAGATAAATGGGTAAGTACGCTTTGCCCTTTAATAGGCGTACCAAAACTCTTAACATTTCAGGAAATAACATGTAAAGTCATTAATCAACTATATAAAGTGGAACTTGTGAAGTATTACAACAAAACAAGGGTGTGATAGAAAATGTGCAATACTTAGAGAAGTAAAAAACAAGCACTCCAACAGGAAGAAATAAGATATTAGGAGAGTGATATTGAAATAGAGAAAAGAAAGAAAGAGAAGGGAAGGGAAAAAAAGAAAAAGAGAGAGTAAGAGAAAAAAGGAGAAAAGTTAGAAAAAAACAGTTAAAACGACAATAACACATACCAAAAACTCAAACATGGGTGGAGGGTGTTGGGACCACGAAGAGAAGATGAACAACCAGTCACGAGACTCCGGGAGAGACGACGAGGCAGTAGCAGTTCAGATGGACTACACAAGAATGGATGGATCAGGGAAACGGCACCTAGTTTGGGGAGAAATAAGGAAGGAAGATTAGACAATCAGGAGAACATTTGTAAAATTATAATCATCATTAGTAAGAGAAAAGAAAATGATCAAGTATAAGAAGATCTTGAAACTCCATGGACTCTTCTCTACAGCGGTCAAGAAATTGTTGAAGTAAGGCTGGATCTTTGTATGTTGTCCTTTTGTTCTTATAAGTCACTTTAAAGAGGCATGAATGGAATAGACCAAATCTGGCATTCAGACTATGCAGAGGACGATGCATGGCTATGAAACTTTTCGGTTTGTCTGCTGTAGTTTTCCCATAGTCCTCTAAGAAGAATAACTGAAATCCTTGCCAAGATATGCAACGTTTGATCTTAGCTGCTTGTAAGACTTTCAACAAATCTTTGAATTTCAAAAAGTAAAGAATGGCGCCTCTCGGATTACGCTGGATAGACGAGTTCTGAGAAGAACGGTCATATCTATGTGCTCATTGCATATTTAATGCTGGGCTTTCAGGAACTTCAAGAAACTGTGGCAAAAAATTAGAAAAAATTGATGGGATTGGAGCCTTCCGATCCTTCGGTCAGACCATAAATTCATAAGTTGTTACACCTGCCCTGGTTTTCAAGGTTTTCCACTTGCTTCTGTTACTGTAGGATTTCTGCTTTCATGAGGTGAATTTGTTGAGAGGAGATTTGTAAAGAGTCTATTTGACGTTCCATTGATTTAATCTTGTGGTCATGGGTAGACCATTTATCCTCAAGGCCTTGTAGGCATTTGTTTGTTTCCTCTGTATATGACTTAAGATCTTGGATCTCCTCCAGAAGCAGATCTAAGGATGTTGGTGGTGGAGATGCAGTCGGTGAATGCGGGTCTTTTTTGAAACTCTTAGTTGATAACACTGAGGAAGTTGGTATTTTAGGCACATTTTTCCCATTTGGTGTGGAGGAGTTTGGAGGAGGAGTAGTGAACTTAAGCGAAGTGGTCGCTATTTCTATGAAGTGGGAATGCGCATCTTGGTCCAAGTCCTCCATATCACCTTGCAAAACCGAGAAAGGATTTGAGGTATGAATTGTGGTGGATTTAGCATGTGGTGCTGGAGTGGACGTCGAAGCAGCGGCTCTACCAGACTTAATCCTCCCCATAGACATGTGCGTCATGCTAATAGAAGAGCAAATGCTGCACGAAATTATAAACAAGTGGTGTATAATATAATATCGCTTACATAATAGAGATGAAGCAAAATTATAATATCATGATCCTGAAAGCTCATCAACTCTTATATAATTGAGTCGTTAGCAATGCTGCCACAAAGTAGCAAGACCTGGCCGTATGCACAGAAATGAAAATATTAAGTAGGAGCAGAGAATGATGCTATTGATAAATCCTTTAGCATTAGCAAAAGCATTGTAGAGAGGAAGCACACATCGCAAACTCTAAAAATGATGGAAGAGTAGAGTTTGCAGAGGTATTGAATTATGTCACATTATGCCTCTGACTGAAAAGGAAAATGCACCGGTGCCTATAATGCGCCGACTATTATGGAGATACAAAGTGGCGGTCGCGAGTCCAGTTACGGAGTTGCACCGCACATTTCAGGCGAAAGAAGCGTTATCAGGCTTACCGCG
Organism: Lissotriton vulgaris; assembly: GCF_964263255.1. Lineage (NCBI taxonomy): Eukaryota > Metazoa > Chordata > Amphibia > Caudata > Salamandridae > Lissotriton > Lissotriton vulgaris. The sequence continues at coordinate 327,710,335 of NC_141698.1, read as the reverse complement.
GCTGCAATAGACACCATTGAAGTCCAGAGGTGGACGCAAGATAAGTCCTGATGATTTTGAAGGTGGCAGGGCACCACCGCCGCCCGCCCACATCTGAAATCCTCGAGTCCCAGTCCGGAACGGCGTTAACCAGCTGCCATCTTCTTTGGTGCCAGACCACCTCACCCATATTTGTCAGTCTTGACTCAGCCCAGTGGTGATGTGTATAAGAGTTTCACATGCCCAAGCATGCAGGGACCCAGTCTGAAATGGGCCAGAACAGCAAACAGATAGCCCCACTTCAAGTAGTCGAAGGCTTTCTCCAAATCCAGTACCAGGCAGCCAGATAGTGGCCATCAGCCCGGTGCCTGCTCCAGCACCCAGAAGTGGTGACAGAGGTTCAGGCGTGTGCTGTGCCTCTGCACAAAGCCATTCTGAACGTGTGGACCAGCTGAAGGACCACCGGCACCAGCCAGTCTTCTAGAATTTTGCCAAGGATTTCATTATCTGCGTTGAGGATTGCCAGGGATCTATAAACAAGCACTGGCATTGCCAATAGGTCTCCCAGTAGAAAAGTTGGAGCTATTGGTTTTGTAAATGACACATTTTATATTTATGTGTTGGTTTTGAAAATTGCAAAATTAATAGTTTTGTCACTTACAATGCCAATACTTTTAACTTTTGCAAATGTGACACTCATAGTATTTGTAATGCAAATGTTTTGTATTTACGTGACTTAGATGTATTGATATTACAAATAACAATGGTTATGACATTTTTTAAATAATTATTACTTAAATAAAAGTTATTGTAATTTAGAATGGCAATAGCTTAAACTGTTGTAAATACCTTTTGTGAAGATTATGTTCAGTGTATTTTATTGTGAGGAAAATAAAAGAACAGAAGTGAAATATTAACGTCTTTTTGTGACATTTGAGTAATGTGAGAGAGTGTGAGTGTGAGTGAGTTTGAAAAGGGTGATTGATTGTGATATGATGTGTGATGCTGATAGGGTGTGTGAGTGTGTTAGTGTGTGTGATTTTTGAGAATGTTATTGAGGGTGTGTAAGGGTCTTTGAGTGTAATTGTGTGTAAGGGTGAGTGTGTGTGAGGTGGTGTGAGGGGGAGGGTGTGTGTATTCCGATGGTGTGTGGTGTTGTGAGGATGAAGGTGTGTGCGTGTGCCTTTGTATGATGTAGAGGGTGTTATGGTGACGGTGTGTGTGTGAGGTGTTATGAGGCTGAGGGTGTGTGAGGGTGAGTGTGTGTGAGTGTGAGTGTAGGTGCGGCTGTGTGATAGTATGTGTGAGTGTGAGATGGTGTGTGAGTTTTAAAGTGTCTGTGATGAAGACATTGTTTATGAGTGTGAGGTGTTTGTGAGCTTTGGTGATTGTGTGATGTTAAGGGAGTGTGTGAAGCAGAGGGTTTTGTGAGTGTGTGGTTGTTTGTGCGGTTGTGATAGTGTTTGACGTTGTGTGATGTTGAGGGTGTGAGGGGGTGTGAGTGTGAGGGTGTTGTACGTTTGTATGGATGTGTGGGTGTGAGCTTGTGTGTGTGTGTATGTTTTGTATAGTGGCTTATAAATAATAGTATTTCTTTTGTTGTGTGTTTTGTGTATGGAGTGTGTAATAGTATTGTAATGAGTCCTTTTTCCCTTTTTGTGTATTTTTTTCAAAATGGTGCAATTGATACTGTCCCCTAACGCTACCTACGTTTTTTAGGTTAGCGGTCTAGTCTTTTTTTTTTGTTTTTCACCCCCATTTTGATTGACGTTTTTTTCATCCAATCTCATTGCTACGTTGTGTTACGTAGCGTTGTAATTGGGGCTCGTCATTTGGGAAATTCCCTGATCCTTGTGCCTGCCGTTTGTGGAAGGCGTGCCGTGTTTCCTGTGTGGTTGCTGCGTCGGCTGACAGGTAAGTTGTAATTTTTTTTATTGCTTTGTGTTTGGTTATGTAGTCTCTCTCCTGTAGATATATTTTGTACGTATATATTTTTTTGTAATGTATTTTTACCTTTGGTATACCTATCGTAATCGGCGTGAGAATGTACTTAGTGTATACCTGTAGAAGGTTTATAATATAATGTTTAATATGTATTGTGAAGTGTTTGTATTAATATAGTCCAAAATTTGTTTTGTTTTTGATGTACTACTGCCAAATGTTGTTAAACTGTGTGTTTGACACTATTTTTTTGATGCTAATATTTTATAATATTCACTGTGTATTGCTTTTGCTTATTTTTTCTTTTTCGCCTGTTTTGGCTTGTTGTTTAAAAGTTATAATTTGTGATTTCCCCTCATCCTTAATTATTATTAGTCAGTGTAATGGTATCGAGCACAGATTGTGGTTTTTTTTAAACATACATGATTTAAAGCGTATGAGCTTGAACTCCATCTTAGTCTCTTGTTAATTTTGGTTTTGGGAGGCCTGGTAATTGTCGTTTGTTTTGCTTTATGTTTGAGCTAAATACACATTTGTCGGTCTCGAATTACTTCGGTAAGGCTGTGAAGTCTCTTGCCCTTTCGATGAAGCACTCGTCCAGACTACCTTTTTTGGTAATTTCCCCTAGTGTTTTAAATGTATTTCTTTGGTGAAATTTTGGATTGACGATATCTCTTAATTGTATCTGTTTTATGGTTCAAGTGCTCCATGTTGTGAATCTGTGTTTCTTACATGGACAGCCTTTCTTTAAATTTGTCTAATAATCTCTGTGTATTTGTATTGTTCTTCATTTGGTTTGGAGGTATTGTGTTGTTGTTCCAAATGGATAATTTTGGATTTCCTCTCTGCATTATAAATTAGTAATCGGTTCACTGTTTTTGCAAAGACATTTTTTTTTAACATACATGTGTTTAATTGGATGATTTATATTCCTACTCCTGACTTTTAACTCTATTTTGCAGCGTGTGTGTGTGTGTGTGTGTATTTTGTATTGTGTAATTTTATTCCTAATTTTCCTATTGTGTGTTTTGTGTATGTGTGTGTATTTGTTTCGCAAGTTGATAATTAATTCCTTTTGTGTGTGTGTGTAGTATGTGTGTATATTTTTTGGAAGTATGTGAAATTGGCGCCTCTGTTAATGTCCCCTAACGCTATTCACGTTTGCTCTTAACGGACGGGTCAAGTGCAGGATGTTTCGAAAGAACACACTTTTTCTTGCTTCTTAATGTTCTCATACCACTTAGATCTGTCAACTGTCGACAGAGTTCCGTTTTCTTTCGGGCCATTAAATGGTGTCCTTTTCTCTTAACGGACGTAGCGCTGCATGGATTAATGTTGAAATGCGGTGCTTTCCTCCTCAGTTAATAGTGCTTTTTTTAACGTACTCATTCTCTTTCTTGCTAATGCTATAAAGCAACACAGAACTTTTCTGTTTTTACAGAGACATGCATTGTTTTGAGCATTAAACGCTGTTTTTTGCTCTTAACCGAGCTCTGCGGAGCTTGGCATTTATTGATTACACTTGTGCTAGTTAATGTATGCAAGCTCTTTTTGACCCTATGCCCGTTTGTTGAATTTTTTCATAGAACTTTGTTCATTGGAATTGGAATTAACCTGTTTTACATGAGAAAATGCAGACCTTGTTTACTATTGATGAATTATTCCCTTAGCTCTCTTTATCCCAAATCTCTCCTGCTATTGAAAGAGGTGACAAAAATCATCACTCAATGTTTGTATGGTAGGTGCAGGTGTAGACACATTAATGTTTATATGTTCAGGCAATCCCGCTTTCTTTTGACTATAGTTGTTATGTGGTTAGAGATGTGGTTAGAGTTGTTGCGGCTCTGGTATTGTTTGCTCCTTTTGTGTGTGCTAGGATGGTGGTTGCTAGTGTGGTGTGGTGTAGGCTTGTGTGGGCTATGGTCTGTGCAGCTATTGTGTTTGTGGCTAGTGTGTTTGTGGCTAGGGTGTTTGCATCTATGCTTATGGGTGAGAGTGTGTATGCGGCTAGTCTAAATGCTTGCATAGCGTTAAACTACTGAGAAACGAAAGTATATTTGTCAGTAAATAAGCCTGCATCGAAGTAAGATGGGAATTCTCAATGCGTGGACAGGGAAGAGCCAGTGAAAAGGCGCCCAAAAGTTAAAAGACGACTAGAGTGAACATATGGAGAGGGAGGCGTGGGCTGCTTGCAACTTGAACGAAGAACATAGGGAGGAGGGGTTGGGTGGCAACAGAGAGAGAATGGCGCACGCATGCTGGAGAGAGAGGGGGTTGTCTGCCTGTTTGTGTTTATCAACGAACGGAGAGCGAGACGCGCGCTGGAGAAGGAGGGGATGGGATGCCTGGGCAGTGCAATGCGTGTGGCTAGAGACAGATAGCGCGGCGCGCGCGCACAAAGTGTGTAGGAGACAATATGTTGTTGTGTCATATGGGGTAAAAGAAAGCTCTGTCAGGCATGTGGGCCAAGTATGTGTACGTCTGCCAAACCTACCAAATACCGTTTTTTTAAATAATTTTAGTGTACCCATCCAAATTGGCTCAGTAGAGACAAAAAAAGTAACCTGGGTGGAAAAATAGCGTAAAGAGGAGGAACTAGGAATGCAACATGAGGGCGAGGGTGAAACAGGAATGTCAGGTGATGCAAAACGGGTGGGGGAGCAACACAGAGGGTGCGGTGGGGGAAGCAACATGGAGAAAGAACAAAGGAATGGTGGAGGGAAACAAACAAGAGAGCGCAACATGGAGTTTAAATGCACAGGAGAGCGGTCGGAAGGGTGAATCTTTATAAAAGTGAAATCGCACTGCAGGTCAAAGGGCAAAGTTGAGGAATTTTTTTTTTAAGTTAGGAAAAAATATGCTGAGGAAGTGAGAAAAAAACGGGGGAAGCACTTTCATGATGCTTTAAACAAGTTGTGAATGAAAGAAGGGACAGAGAGAAGGAAAGGTGGGAGGGAACACGGCCTGGGGGAAGCTGGCTGGGGAGGGGGAGGAGAAATGCAAGTAAGGCTGTGTGCGGGAGAGAGAGGGGAGGTGCTGGAGCTGGGGAACAGATGGCTGTGAAAGTTTATGGCCCAAAAGCTCGTGCCTGTGGCCACGTGAACTCGAAGAAAACCGCACTGAAATACCCGTGGTTTCACGAGTATTTTGAGCACTTGAATTCTCGCTCCGCTCAATGCGCATGCGCATTGATAGGTCGCGAGACCTAAAAAACAAAGGTTTTATGGGCATGCCCTGGTTTATGAATGGAAATGATTAGCACTTCCCAGATGGACTGTTGTAGGCAGGAGCATGAGAGCCCATCATCATACAGAGCTTGGAGGTCGGGCACCAACAGTGTGGCATTCGTTTTATAGAATTCCTGGGGGCGGCCATTGGGGCCTGGAGTTTTGCTTGACGCTTCCAACCATGTAGCTTTGCAGATCTCAAAGGGAGTGATTTTGTGTTGAATTTCAATGGCGAGTCAGACAGCACCTGCCCATGCTTGATAAAAAAGCCTCAACATCCGAGTAAACAATTCCCACTGCCATTGTGTAGAGTTGCTCGTAAAAGTGAGTAAAAGTAGTGTGTACTTCACTCTGTGTTTGCAGGTCTGTGGCTGGATGCACAATGAGGTAAAGAGCTGAGCGCTGCAGGCTGTCTTGTCCAATTAGCCATGCTAAAAGAATGCCATCTTTGTCTGCTCTGGAATGAGTCTGAGTGGATTGCGCAGCATAGCTAAGGCAACATAAGTGTTCCAGCAGTGTTGTGTGTTGCTGCGTGCCTTGGCAAGCCGGTGCCTGCCCCCGGCTGAGGAGATAGCCAACTGCTCAAGACAAAGGAGGTTGTGCTCTGCCCATGCAATATCTCGATCCAGTTGTTTTCTCAACTTCATTACAGCACCCATGCTGTGACTCCTGATGGTGACTTTGAAGGCGTACCATTTCATGAGGCATGACGAGGTAGCGCTGGCATTTGTTTCAAGGAATTCAACACAGGAGACATTCAGGGTCACTTGGAGGGCCTCATCTTCCAGTACCTCAAGGTGAAGGCACAGCATTGGTATAGGAGGGAGAGTATTGTCCCAGCAGACCTGTGCACACTGAGAGTTGTGGTCTGAGTGCGTCCTCCCCGGGTAGTCAGTGTGAGTCATAAACGTGGCCTGCTCAGTAGTCCAGCCAATAGGGTCAAGGCGACTGTGTAGGTCATAAGGGCGGGAGTAGAAGGAGTGCAAGAAACTGACACAATATGTCTATTAGTGCTCAGTGGTGCACCCACGTGTTCAGGGGTTTAGCATTGATGTGCGTGGGGACTGGGAGAGCGGGGTATGATCTGTCTAGCAGGAGAGTTTTTTCCTCATACCACTTAATCAGTATTTTTTTGTGCAATTGGCTAATGCAAAAGTAACTATTGGAGGGATTTTAAACATAGCATAAAATGGATGGCATATTTCATCTGCAAACAACATATTAAAATTGTCCTTAGATGGGAATGCAGAACTTCTTTATTGCACCATATTCACATTATCATTACCAATATTACTGTTTTCAGAAGTCTTGTCATACGTTATGGATTTTTAAAAAATGTTGTATGATGAATTTTTTCCTAAAATCTACTTGTTTTTTCATTAGAAGGTGGCTCAGTAGTTAACCCTTGCATTACTTGTAGGATAATTCATTATTCACTAACTAAATTAAATCCTTTCTATTACGGTGCCAGAAACAATGCAGAGAATATAAGCAATGCTTAATTTGTGCCTGGTTGCAGGTGGGGGGCACTGGTACCCTTTTTGTGGGGACCAGGAATTACTTTTTCATTAACAGACAACCCTGCCAATTTTTACAGGTCTATGAGGATGTGGTGCTCCAGTCCCAGTGTTTTCTTTGAATTTGGGTTTTGTAGTTGTGTTTAGTCTGATATAAAACAGGACATGTCCTAGAATTAAACGACCTGGACTAGAGCAGCACACCACACATGGCCGTTTGAAACTTGGCAGCTAAGAACATATTTTGTCACAGATCAAGAGAGAGAACAAGGTTGAAAATGGACAAATGAGGAGACAGAGAATGATAGGAAAATCGTTACAAAGGGAGTAAGCAGGAATGAATAAGAACCTACAAGAGTAAGATGAAGAGACAGGAAGTGTAGGGTTGTGGAGGAAAATAGTTTGAGGTAAAATCAAGACTAGTTAGCCTTGGAGCTAGACATGACTAGTATTTGGCCGAGCTGGTAGCCGACCCCTAAGGGAAGCTTTGTGCCCTGCCCTTATTTTGTACAAATTTAGAGATGTGTATAAGATTACATGTTAAGAGTATCTTTGGAGTCATTTTAAAATATTTCAACTCTTTGTTTGTGGAAAATTTCAGAAGTTCACTCAACTTCAGTGTTTTAAAGCTGTAAAATTGAGCCTTGTGACCATCGCAACAGTGAAATACATGTATTGGCAGCAGTTGGTGCAACAGCTGGAACTGAGCCGATCACCCCAAATTACCTGGGGCTATGACTGCTGATTTGATTGTGCAATTAAATGTCATGATGTCCGCACCCTCCTTGTTTGCTCCTATAGAAATAGTTCCCTCACTCCAGCAAGTTGGCTTTTAAAACGGTTTTATTGAACAGGTGATGGTTTTGATTTTTAAATATGTGTTGAACTATGATGGTGTAAGAAATGTTTATACTTGTTGAGGGGGTGAAATCCTACTCAAGCTGTAACCACAATCCTTATCAGGGTGAAGTCACAAGCAAACCCCAAATTAACCTGTGCTCAATCCTCTAATAGCTTGGTACTGAGCAGTCATGCTTAACTTAGAGGCAATGGGTAAAGTATGTATGCACATTTTAAACAGTAATAAAGTGAAACTACAACACCAGAAGAATCCCACAACACCAGAAGAATCCCACACCAAATTTGGAAAGTAAAGTAAGTTTTAAAAAACAACCAAAACAATAGCAAAATGACAAAAATCCAACCTGTAGAATGGAGATATGCAAGTTTAAAGATTTCAGTGAAAATAGTCCCAAAAAGCACAAAGCTCCAACTGTGGTTATCTGGTTGCTCTATATCAGGACAGACAAAGCCACAAGTTCAGGCCAACCACAATGGAGAAGGGCCGGCTACAGGGACCCACTTAGATACCCTGAACCCATTACTTTAAGCCTGGTTGCGCAGAGACGTGGAGTTCCACTTTGAGGATGTGTCACACAGCAGAGGTGATACGAGGCCCAGGCGAAGAGATGCGTCGTGCAGTGGAGGTTCCGGTGAGCTGCCAAATGAGAGGTGATGTCCTTCCGTGTGGATGCGTCACGCTGGTTATGGTTGCTTTGGGCGATGTGATGTCTTTGCGTGAGGATACATCATGCAGCTGCAATGGGCAATACGAAGCCCATGCATTGGGGAAGTCACCTGAACAAAGGCGATGCATCGGTTCTGAGGGCAATGAATTGAGCTGCAGATGCGATGCTCCGGTTCTGCTGAGTTGTGCCACACCAAAGCAGGGATACCTTGTTATTGCTGAATCCAAAAATGGGCTGGCAGAGCACCTTCAAGTCCCCTTCCAAGGGTCAAGGACTAGGATTGCACCACTTGGGTTTTCAGGACTCAAAGGTGGCAGAGTCCAGGTGCTGGGTTTGAGATTTTAGAAGCCTGTTCTGTCCCTGAGGCTCATGATCAGGGGGCCAGTCATCCAGCCCTTGGATTCACTCTGGGGTCCAGTGGTTTAGAAATGCAGGTCCAGTCCTTCTCACCCAGGCAAGAGGGGAGCAGGTCAGCAAAGCAGGGCAGCAGTCCAGCAGAGTGGCACTGCTTTCAGAAGCACAGCAGTCCTTCTCCCTGGCATGGTCCAAAGGTCAAGAAGTGTACTGAAGAGTTGGGTCTAAGCATCCAATATTTATACCTGGTGCCCACTTTGAAGTAGATAAAGCTTATGGAGCTTTCCACCCCCCTGAGGTGTCAGGCATCCCCTTCCTGCCTGTTTTAGCCCCAGCTTGTCTGAGGTCACAAAAGACAAATGTCAAACACTTTGTAAGATTGCTCAGGCAGAGCCTTTGTGATGTGTGAGGGTGGTAGGTGACAGCGCCTCCACCTTGTTAACTCAAAGTGGGCATTAGTGCTATATAAATGTTAAACAACATATGCAAAATGATGTAACCCATATATCTGGGGTAGTGATTCATCTTAAGACTTTGACTGACAATATGAAATGTATACATATGCACATAACATGATTTATAAAGTACATGTTCACGAGTGGATATCTTGCCACTGAATAACAGATGTTATTGTTCTCATTTACTGACCACAGGAAGATGAAAGTCTGAGCAAACTACCAGGATTCAAACTGGTGGCCATGGGCCAACAGCATTTCACTGCAGTAGATGCATTAGGTCACTGAGTACCCAGAAGCAACGTTCATCCACATATCAATATTGAGAGGGGTGATTAACTATAAATTCCTCAAATGTATGCCCCACTTTGTAGGTAGCCGCCTGAAAATTTAGGTTAATTGTTTTTTTTTTTTTTGGAACAAAGGTACCAAAATTCTACCCGTCCTTAGATAGCAAAGTGAAGGCTTAAAGGGGGGTTTGCATAGTTCTTGCAGCTGATGGAAGCGTGCACCAAACTTAATCCAACAAAATAAAGATTTTGAGATTCAGAAGACATGCTTTGTTACAGTCCGACTTCTATACAAACACAATAATAGAATGGTAAAATAGCTGAAATGTTTTGCAGAGCAGGAAAGCAAGCGAATACATTGAAACACATACACTTCAATATAATGCCATGTTTCAAGCCCACAATCTGATTGTGTGGCATTCAACACACTGGTGTGTTGTTGAATGCCTCAATAATTCTCAGGTCAGTGCTTATACATTATTAATAAAGTGGGTTTCCACAATTGTAGAACATTTTATCTGCACTCTGTAATTTAAAATTCACAAAATGATATAATACAGCTGCAGGAGGAGAATAGACCATTTAAATATACCTCTTGAAGGGCTGGCTGTTCTTTGCTTGTAGGCTCACAGAAAGGGTGGCTATTAATCTCTGTCATGCTTGCCTTTGCAAAATAAAGTAAGACATAAACAAGAAAGTGGAGGTGAGAAATAGCCTGGATATGGCATCATAGTAAATATTCTGTTGACTTCTCAGGTTTCAGTAATCACTTTCAACAGTACATCTTACAAGGTTTACAAGAAGGGACATAGCATATGTCACATAGTCTCCGGTGGTCTCTGCTCCTCAGTGGTGTTTTAGTTAAGAGTAGCTATGCAACCTCTGAGGTGTGCCTAACCCATATTATGAACATGTGCTCCTTTTACAATCTTGTGTCTTTGGTATTTTCTACTTGTTAGTAAGAAAAATCAGAGTAACTAATGGACGACCGAGTTTTAATATCTCACTCAGTATGTGCTCAGGGGCAGTTTTGGAAGGCACTAGGCCTGAAATCTGCAGTTTGGCCAAATGCTTTTTAAGGAGTCATTTTCTCAAAGTATCACACACAGGCTTAAGAACAGGGTGGAGTAATATGTTCATTCTCTTCCTAAATGTATATATGTACGTACATTCATTGTGGGTGCTCAGTGATGTTTTATAAGGAGTGCAGGAATCATAACTAATCTTGAATATTTTTTTCACTGAGGAATTAGTGATTCTTGGGATCTGGATAAGAATTTTTCTTTTGTCACTACACTTACGTAGCAGCAACAAAATAGCCTGAGGCACTGGCCCTTGCTATAAGAAAATTAGTTGACAACCTTCTAAGTAATTCTTTGTCACTTCCTTAAACCCACTAGTATGTTTACAAATTCTTCAAAAGCATAGTCTCTCTGTGCATGGGAATGACCAAATATTCAATTCATTTTTTGATTTTGAGGCAAAGCAGTGCATGTAGTAAGAGGGATATGTAGGGGTTGTTGGGTGTTAAAATGGTTGATTGATAGCACAAATCTACATAGACTAGCTATGATGATTTAACTTGTATCCTGAGCTAAAAGAGATCATTCTGATGTCATAAAGTTTTTCATTGGGGCCTGTAACAGCATTTGTCTTTGAAGCTGTGAAATTCCTCTTACCATTTCTTTAAATCTTCAATAAGCTACAGAGGAAATAGAGCTACTTAATAAAATAAAATAAAATATGGAGACTGATCAGAGCAGTGACACGATTAATGATGTCTTTTGAGATGTCATCATTGACGTCATTTAAAATGTCATGAGTGAAGTAATATGTGAGGTTATAAGCAGTGCACGGCGTGGGAGGAAGTTACAGCTACTTCACTTAATTGTAACTGGTTAATTTCAGTGTTTGTTTGGTTTATAAACACCAGTGTTTTAGACATTTCAATGACTAATTATAGTATCACATTAACCGTTGATTCTTTCATTAAATTCTGTTTTCCTAGTGAAAGTGAAGATGACATTACAATACCTAAATAAAACATCTCTTTAAATCTCATATGTTTCATAGAATTTCAGTTTTTTCAAGATAATCAGCCAACACCCAAATTGCGCTCATCCTTGAGCCATGCACAGTGGGGTTTGGATTAATCCATGCCCAACGCAGACAGGTGGTCAAACCCTCTGTGATCCGCTTGCTGCCCTTCTCTCTGTCTTCCTCCTCTCTGCACTTTGTTCTCAATCTGCATACCCTTCTGCCTGCCTCCTGACCTCTGTGGGCAGCTTTCTCCCCTTCTGCCACTGCCCCTTTTCTGCCTGCCTCTGTTCTCCACCTGCATACTGAGGTTCCATCCTGCCTGCCCTCCGTGATCCATTCTGCTGCTCCTGCAGGCCTAGCCTCCAGGGCCATCCTGCTTCCCCTGCCCTTCATCCCTCCCCTTGCCCTCTGTTCTCTATGTACTTGCCCCTACTTCCTCCCTCCAGCCCTCTGTGGTCCATTGTGCTTCCCCTGCCTATGTCAGCTTGCCCTTCATGTTTAGCTTGCTACTCCTGTCTCCCTTTCCCTGTATTTTTTAGGTCGACCTATACATCGCTTGCGTTGTTTGCTGATCTGTTGTCTGTACTTTGTGGGGTCTGACTCCTCCCACACTTTGGATTGGCTTTTGTGTGTTACATTTAAAAATCGTAGCCTGCAAATGGCTAATGGTGGGTGCATGTTCAACCTTTTCTGAGAAGTTCACTCCCATGGAGTATTGTTGCAGGTACGAGCAGGAACGTGCACCCATTATTACTGCCTGCGGATCCTATTGTGCTTATTATTATTTTTTGGGGAAGGGCGCATGCTTTAACTGTAGTTGCAACATGCCTTCCTTTCTTTTTTTTGGACTGGTTCTGAGATAGAATATCAGCCCAACACCAGCACAGGGTCAAAAGGCACCTGCAAGATCTGCTGCTAAAGTTTTTTAATTAAAGGTTTAAGAGGGCGGGGTTTCTGTGCTCAGGAGATTCGTTTTTTTCAAACACCTGGGCAGTGCTTTCTGTACATTATCTGGCCCTACACCCTAACCCTTTCAGCAGACATGCCCACAGCTTATAAGGTGCCATGAATATGTGACTTAAAAGCACTGTGCCTTCTCCCATATCCCAAGCAGCGGCATAACAGAGACCCCCGCAGCCCCCGCGTTGCGGTGAGGCAAGCTGCAGGGGAACCCCTCAGCACAGTACTCAGGCCTGAAAGCTCTGAGTTAAATCCGGATCAGGGGCCCCTCCATGTACCTTGCATAGGGGCCCCCTCAACTTTCGTTAGACCACTGATCCCAAGGCCATCAGTGAAAGGTCACAAGCCAACTGCATTGTTTTTAGTATCAACCCTTCAACATCAAGCACGTGCCTGCGTCTCTTGTTTGCTGTATGTTCATTTTTTTTATTTTTAGAAAACGCACTGTGTGGGACTTATTTCTGTAACTTTGCAGTCTGTGTTTTTCTAGAAGCGAAATCGTTTTGCTAAACACTTTTCTGTTCCGGCACAGTAGCTGTTGATTTTCCGGTTCAGCCACGCCAGCCCTAGTTCAGTATTACAGTGTAAATGCAGGGGCATTTACTTTGCTTATCTTACTGCACGTTTCTAATAAATAGATTTACAGCGTGTATCACTGAATGGTTATGGTGCTTTACTGTACATTTGAGCTGTGGGCAAACCAGTGAAAGGAAAATCCCATTGAGCTGTAATACTACTTATTTGAAAACAAAAAACTTTGCGGATATAAGTCAGAAACTATGAACCCGTGATAAATACATACCTCTTTGTACTGGATGTTGGTTAGTGTACGTTGTTGTGCCTTTTTCAAAATTCTGTTTATATTGGTTGTCATAATATTGAAGCTAAATATTTGTTTGATATATTTTCTCTCTCAATGTAAATGAAATAATGTAACATCGTGTTCTGTTTTCTTTTGGCCATGTGATATTTATCCTTGTATTTTAGACTTGCACCTGCCATCCAAGAGGCATGATGCTTCTATTGTAAACATATGAACTCTTTCACGAAGTACAGATACTATAGATTTTAAAAGCCCATTTTTTACTATGTGATTTGCACAACATGATTGATTTTTTAGGGAAAAGTTATCACGGCGTCATCTTTTCAGCCTGATGTTGTCATGTTTATGTAAAAAAAACTTTGCAGTGAGTAATTGATCTTATTGCTGCTCAAAATGTACTTATTTCTAGCAGCCACATTGCTCAACAACATAGCTTAGAGACATTGGCAAAGCCAATAGCTCTAGCTAAAAACTTATAAGGTCTTTAAAGCAAGACCTATTGGCTATGCCAATGCTTGTCTTCATCTGCGTGCTACCTGCCTGCTGTATGTGGTCAACTTCCTGCTGCTGTTCATGCCGGCCTCTCCTCCATGGTCAGCTTGCTGTCCCTGCCCTTCATTCTCTATTTGAGTACCCCTGCCCCTCCCATCCTCCTTCCATGGTCTATTGTGCTGCCACTACTGATGCTGGCTTGCCCTGAATTATCAGCTTGGTGCCCCACTGCCTCCTTTTTGCCCTCTGTACTCAGCTTGCTGCCTCTTCACATGTGGGTCTCCCTCTGTGGTCCTGCCGGGCCGCTGTTCGATGTCAGCATGCACCTGCCCCCTACCTCCTTTCCTTAATGGTCAGTTTTCTGGCCTGTTGATACCACCCTGCGTTCATGGACAGCTTGCTGCCTTTGCCCCATCCCCTCCATTCACCTTGTACATGCACCTGCCCCCTCCCTCCTGACATCCACTGTTCGTTATTCTGCCACTGGGCCTGCCGCAAACCCTGCCTGGTCAGAATGCTGACCCTGCCCTACATTGTCTGTGTTCATGGCCCTGCTCCTTCCCTCCTAACCTCCTTGGTCCATTGTGCTGCACTGCCCTGCTGGCCTGCCCTGCCTTTTCATCTTTCTGCCCTTGGCCCCCTCAGCAGAGAGAGATATTCAATGAAAAAATAAAAAACATAGCTATAGTTAGGAATACTGTTTTTTATCTATAGACACCAAACCTAAACTACACACACTTCAAACATTCTAAAGTTGTAGTTTTAGCTTTAATTTACAATGTATCCACCAATTCCATATTATTATAAATAGCACCCCTCACTCCACACCGTAAGTGCAAAGTTATTAAGGGGAAAAAATCTGAGACGTTCCTATCACTGGTAGCCTTAACTATTAATACAGAGTGGTAGTAGTTATAGTTATGGTTACTAGAGATATAAATTATGTCAATATATGTAATTAAAGTAATGTTATAGTTTGTTGAATATGTCAGTGATAACATTAATGTTTCAAACTAAAAATAAACACATGAATTCACCAGTTATAGTTAAAATAGCTAACTGTAACTTGCGCCATGCACTGCATATGACCTTACATTTTACAGCACTCATGTCATGTTCAATTACATCATTTATGACATCACTGATGACATCTCATATGACAGACATCATTGATGGCATCAACCAATGAGTGTAAGAGTTTAATAGCTTATACAGTGGCGGGTAACTACTATAGTACTTATCTACCTAAATTTGTACAGCCTGTGTCCAGCTAATGGATGTGCATGTTTACGAAAATGAATGAGCTCCTAATGCATAATAGCAGTGTAGCTGTGCAGCCCCCTTCCCATTCTGAAATACTTTTCAGACCTGGCCTAACCAATAAAGAAGGTGAGGGGGCCATGTGGCATCCCTACCCAAGCCTTCATAGGCCAGAGGAACCCATCCCGGGGCCTTTTTTTGTTTAAAAAGAGAGCCCATCCGCTGGGGCCCAATTAAACTAATATTCGTAGAGGAGGTGCATGGCCCCCTCCTCAAGCCATATACACCCCAAGGACCACACCCCACAGGGCTTTTTGTATTTAAAATGTGGAGGCACTACTCCCCTCCCCGAGCCTTAAAAAAGCCTTGGTGGCCCCATTCTCCAGGTCCACTACTAACATGTAATGGGAGGGGGAGCTGCGGTTTCATTATTGGTCCTGGGGACCCAATCCCTTGAGTCTGGTGTAGGGATGGAAACGTATGTTTGCTACTGCCTGGTAGAAGTATTTTCACAACTTCTACCAAATGGGAACAAACACAAAGTCTGCTCTCGGGGGCAGGAACTTTGAAACTGATCCAATCAGATGGGAGAGCACTTGTCTTCTGTTTCCCTCACTGCACTGACTATTTATGCTGCTCTGTCCGGGCGTGAGCAATAAGTTGATCTGTTTCCCTGCCTGCATCAGTGCGGGCAGGAAAACAGATCTCAAGTCTGCTCCCAGTTGGCGTAAGCATTTTCAAAATTCTCGCCTGCTGGGAACAGAATTTGTGTCACTTCACAATAGTACACAGTAGGGTCCACTATAAACTTCTCCACTGTATGCTATTCCAATGTACGCCATTCCATCAGTGGAGAAGTGTGGCTTAATGGTTAGAGCGGCAGACCCTGATGCAGAGGTCTAGCAGGGTTCAATTCCCGCCTCGGCGGGTCTTGGGCTCAATTTCCGCGGACCTGATAATTCTCGCCTCAGTGCCTATTCTAATCATGGGTCCCACTCTGCAACTCTGGGCAATAGCTTGCTCAATCTCCACAACGGCCCCAACAACGCTAGGATGCCTGGCTTCACCTTGGGGGTGCCCAGGAGTGGGCACTTCACAGGGAAAAGCCAGGAAGGGTTCCACAGCGGTATGCGTACAAGCGCCTGAGATACCCCTTCGGGGGTCGATTCGTTGCGTTACACAAATACTACTACATTTACATTTACATCATACGCCACTCCACTTATACTATTCCACTGTATGCCACCCCACTATACGCTACTCTACTATATGCTATTCCACTCTATGACATTCCACTGCATGCCATGTCATTCTATGCTATTCCACTGTATGCCACTCCACTGTACAAGACTCCAATCTATGCTATTTCACTGTATGCCACTACATTGTACACTATTTTACTCTAAGCCACACCAGTGTATGCCACTCCACTCTACGCTACTCCATTTTGCGCCACTCCATTTTAATTATTCCATTGTACACACTCCACTATAAGCCACTCCATTGTATGGTATTACACTCTACCCCACTGCAGTGTACACCCCTCCAGTCTATTCCACTTCAATGTACACCCCTGCACTCTATGCTACTCCACTATACGCTATTCCACCCTACTTATGCAACTCCACTATAAGCTACTCCACCCTATTTCATTCCAGTGTATGCCACTCCACTCAATACTACTCCATTCAACACTAGTCCATTGGATGCCACTACACTCTACACCACTCCACTGTTTGCTTTTCCACTCTGCCCCACTCCACTGTATGCCACTCCAGTCTATGCCACTCTACTGTACACCACTCCAATGCAAGCTATTCCACTCTATGCTATTCTACTTTATGCTATTCTACTCCACTTTACTCCACTCTGATCTATTCCATTGTACACCACACTACTCTTTACTAGTGCACTGTATGAAACTTCAATCTTTGCCACTCTACTGTATGGCATTCCACTCTACCCCACTACACTGAACGCCATTCCCTTCTATGCTATTCCTTTGGACGTCACTGCACTGTATGTCACTGCACTGCATGCCGTCACACTCTACCCCACTCTACGGTACACCACTCCAGTCTACACCACTCCACTGTACACTACTGCACTATATGTTATTGAACTCTATGCTACTCCACTGTACAACACCTCACTCTTAGCCACTCCACTGTACACCACTTCAGTCTACACTACTCCACTTCACTATATACTAGTCCACTCTATGTCACTCAACTCTACTCTATTCCACTGAATGCGACTCCACTATACCCTACTCCGCTCAAGATCACCTCAGTGTACTCTCCTCCACTCCATATAACTCCACTCTTCAAAACTCTACTGTACTCTATGCAACTTTGCTAGACTCTTCTTCACTCTATCCCCGTACACTCCGCTGTCCAAATTTGTACTAAACTCTGCCTGTGCACTCTTTTGTACAACACTTTAATTCACTCTACAACAGTTTCCAAAACTGTAAAAAAAAAAGTTCTCCACTCAACTGTACGAGCCACCACTTCAATTTATAACAGTTTTCCTGACTTTACACTACAACACTTCAATGTACTGTGGACTGCACTCTACGCTAATCCACTATACCCTACTCCACTTTCGGCATTCCACTGTATACCACTCTACACTACACCATTCCACTCCATGCCACTCCATTTTCCCATGCACGCTATTCCCCTGTCTGCTATTCTACTTTTGGTAATTCACTCTACGCCACAACAGTGTACGCCACTCCATTGTACTACACTCTCTACTACACTTTTTCCCACTCTACATCACTGGACCATACCACACTTTACACCATTCCACTGTCCAGCACTCTACTCCACTGTATACAACTCTACTCTACAACACTGTACTACACTGTATGCCACTCTTTGACACTCTACTACACTCTATGCCAATCCCTTCAAGGGCATTGTACTACACTGTACGGCACTCCACTCCTCTCTACGATGCGCCACTCCACTATATGACACCCCATTCCACTGTACGAAACTCTCCTCCCCTCTACACAATGACGCTCCAATCTGCAATACTCCCCTCAACTCCACTCAGCTCCACTCTAAAGCACTCTACTCCACTCTGTGGCAGTCCATCAATAGGTTCTCTACTGTACGACATGCCAGTCCACTTTACAACTTGTCACTCCAGTCTACGATACTTAACTCCACTATATGATGCCACTACACTATATGACACTTTAAACTACACTGTACAATACACCACTCCACTCTACTCACCTCCACTCTCCACTCTATACAATAGACTTCACAGCACTCTCCTCCACTGTACTGTAGACACTCCACATAAAAACACTCCACTCAAGGACACTGGACTCTATGATGTAAGACACATTTTTATTTAAAAAAATTAAAAACATTGAAACTTCATGAAAAAAACAAAGATTTTTTCCTATACAAACCAAACTTAAACTACATAAACTTGAAAAATGCTAGTTATAGGTTTAGCTTTCAATTACAATGTATCCACCACCTTAAAAATATTATAAGTAACGCACCTTGTTGTACGTTTGCATGCTCTTTTCAGTTCCCCAACCGAAAAACACTAACTATAGCTCACCACCCTACTTTGCACTGAGTTCTCAATAATAAAGACATCCCACTGAATGACATTACACTGTATGAGATGTTTCGACACTCTATTGTACGACACTGCGCAAAACAACACTGAACTGTATGACACTCCACTCCACTCAATGCCACTACACTCTACTACACTCTATGCCACTCGAAGAAACTCAACTTCATGAACTCCACTCCACCACAAAGTGTTACATGACACTCTAGTCAAGAACACTCCACTGAACAACACTCAACTCTATTTATTTATTTATTTATTTATTGACATTTGTAGAGCGCGGCGAATACCCGTGGGCTCTACTGTTCGGCACACAACTACACTGTACAACACACTGGTCCACTATTCAATATGCTACTCCTCTGTACCACACACCACTCCACTGTATAACACTTCACTCCACTGTACCCTACATCATTCCACTCTTCCCAAGTCCACTCTATCCCACTGTACAATATTTCACTGTACAGCAATAGACACTACAACAATCTCCTTCACTGTACTGTTCGACACTCCACTTTACGACATTCCAATGAATGAAATGCCACACTACGATTTGAAACACATTTTTATTCTAAATAAAAACCATTAACATACAATGAAAATAACAAAGGTTACGGATAACATATAGTTAGAAATACTTTATTTATTCTTTCTATGCAAACCCAACTTAAAATACAGGAACAATAAAAATTGAAAAGCTTAAATTTATAACTTATAATTTACACACCTTATTCAAATTGCTATGAGTCATACACCTCTGTATACAGTCTTGCTGTTTCAGTCATACACTACATAAACTAGAACTTGCCCCTTCTCCATGCACTAGTTATACCCTTTCATCTTACATCACTTATACTGTGTACAATTATAGCATTAATAACAACGCTTATCACATCTTAAATAACATAATTTGTCATAATAAAATACATTAGGGGTTGTACAATTTGCAGCCGGTTACTTTAAAAAAATGTGGTAAGCCTTAAATAGCTTGCAAAGAAGAATACACTGAATTAGGAGAAAGTTGAATTATAAACGAAAAATTCAGTCCACAGGCATTTAGCTATAAAATGTATGAAAGCATTGATTCCTAATCAGGAAAATTAATCTGAGAAAATCAGAATATTTAGTTGTGATATGTGTTAAATGAATACTAATTAACAATAAATATGTAAGACTGATGAAAACTAGTAAGAGGGACAGGAGAAAATGCTGCCAATCTCAGGATCAATTAACATCACTCTTGTCTAGTCTATTCTTTTAGTAAAATTAAATGTTTTAAACAAGTGTGTTAAGAATTTTTTTATAAAAATGTCCTTACAACTTTAAAAAACAATAATGTTTCTAAACTCATTTTCCTTCCCACAGAAAGCTGCACTGCACTCGGAATTATATCCACATGCACCTCTTCATGTCCTTCATACTGAGAGCCGTATCAGTGTTCATAAAAGATGTTATTCTTTTTGAAAATGGAGAATCCGATCACTGCATGGTCGGCTCGGTAAGTAAAACTAATTATAGTTCCCTGCGTTCTTTTTATAATTTTTGATGGATGCCTATGCTTCAGAGCTCACTCCTCCACCCATGCATGCTAAGCACAGGCCCATGGGCTCCCAAGGTGGGGTAAGAAAATGTGTGTTACACTACCATTAATACAGGGAAGCAATTTCTAAAACAGCTACAATTGTGCTACTTGTCCCTTGGGGGAGGCGGGGCGGGCAACTTGTAATAGGCTGCCCAAATGTATAATAATACACCTTCCTGTGATTGGTTAGCTTTTCTAGGGCATACAGTATAAAGATGAAAAAACTCCCATGAGCAGCTTCTTATTGCCCCTATTGCTGCTGCTATAGGGGTATTTTTCAAGGGCCACCTGATTGCAAAGCTTCTTCTTTGTCCTTCCTGTACAGCCATGCTCTTTTTTGCTGGCCAGCACTCTCCAGCAGGGCACACTTCAGACACTCTCTTTCCTCAGCAAGTTCTGCCTCTTGCATCAAAGCAAATTTAGCTTCTCTCAGGGTTAGCACATGAAGCCTTTGCACTGCTCCTTAGTCACAAAGTAGGTGGGTTGAATACTTCACAGACTTCTCCTCAACCTCACACGTTCAACAGCTCTTCTTGCAAAGGTAATATCAAGTAGGTCCCCACCTGTTAGGGCAGCCAGAACCCAGAGAATCTTGTTCTAAGTCTCAGGTATATATGCCACCCACCATGCTAGGGGGTTGTCACATTTGCCAATAAGAATATCTGCACACTCACCTGGGTTCTACCTAATATGTAACCTAGTCTTGCAGACAACAACATAGATCAAAGAAATCCCTCTCTGGAGCGGTTTCACACAGTTTTTGACATTTGTTTAGTAGCCCCAGAAAGGTCAGGCTTTTGTCACTCAGAGTTCAGAAGGAAGAGAGAGTGGAGTTTGGTGTTTCCATTCGGGGAAATATGAAACAAACACACAAGAGAGAGATATTCCAACTCAGCTATCACATGAAACTGTCTCTGGGGAAGAAAAAAAAGAATTTAGGGCGTAGGGACTGTCCCTGGACTTCACTGGGATGTCTGTCCTTCTACTATTCACAGGACCTCAGGAATGTTTAAACATATACATACCTTTGTGTTTGTTCACGCTCCTGCGACCGAAGAGCTGAGTATCTTTTTTAGTGTTAAAGATGTCTACATTTCAAACGTATAACTTGAAATTTCTCCTAGTTAGTGACTGAATTTTAAACAGAACAAGTCTGAAACAGTGAACAGAGATGGCCCCCAAAAATGGATCCCCTTAAAATAAAAACACTACAGATACACTCTATAATTACAATAATCCTCGCAAGTCATGTCTACAGTGCGCACACACTTTCCATACAGGTCCCCTTCAACCCACTCATTGTTCCTTACCCAGATGAGCACATCAGCTGGGCTTATATTTATCCACTTTAAGCATAGCTTAGTGTGTGCAAGACTCAATATGGTGAGGGAAAGTATAACACACACCAGAGGTCTAAATAATAGGGATGAAAAAAAAAAAAACTGTGAGTTTTTACAGTTTAGAACCCATTTTCCTAACACCTGTTCCACTAGAAATGTTATGATAGCATAGAGGTAGACTGGAGCTGAGTATAAAAGGGGTAAGATAACTTCTTGTGTTGCATTTGAAACTATATGAACAATCCAGCATGCAAGCAGGCAAACTGGTTACTACTTCTGCTCTAAAGTTCCTACCAATAAAACTGCATATGTACATTTATAACAGCATCTTGAGTCTCACAGTGATGAGTTTGTGCTCCATGCTGTGTCTCAGCAGGTGAAAGAATCTTCAGTGGTACCTCTGTGCTGAGAGCCTGGGGGAACTCCTTTGGCCTCTGACCTAGCGCACGCTTCAGACCTTGCTTGCTCCCTTATAGCTGATCCTACCTGACAGCATTCTTTCCTGCTGTGGACGCCGCCTGTGGCCTTGCATCTTTCCGCCTCCCGCCGCTGCACACCCACGCCATCTGGTGCAGCCGCCGTGAGGAGAGCGGACTACAATTCCCGACAGTCCATGCGGCCGGAAGCCGTGCACGGGGATATCACGCCAGGAGGCGCATAAAAACTAGCGTCACCCCCGGTGGAGCGGGGAACTCCTTTGGCCTCTGACCTAGTGCACCCTTCAGACCTTGCTTGCTCCCTTTTAGCGGATCCTACCTGACAGCATTCTTTCCTGCTGTGGACGCCGCCTGTGGCCTTGCATCTTTCCGCCTCCCGCCGCTGCACACCCACGCCATCTGGTGCAGCCGCCGTGAGGAGAGCGGACTACAATTCCCAACAGTCAATGCGGCCGGAAGCCGCGCACGGGGATATCGCACCAGGAGGCGCCTAAAAACTAACGTCACCCCTGGGGGAGCGGGGAAATCCGTTGGCCTCTGACCTAGCGCCCGCTTCAGGCCTTGCTTGCTCCCTTTTAGCGGATCCTACCTGACCGCATACTTTCTTGCTGTGGACGCCGCCTGTGGCCTTGCAACTTTCCGCCTCCCGCCGCTGCACACCCACACCATCTGGTGCAGCCGCCGTGAGGAGAGCGGACTACAATTCCCGACAGTCCATGCGGCCGGAAGCCGCGCACGGGGATATCGCACCAGGAGGCGCATAAAAAGTAGCGTCACCCCCGGAGAGCCTGGGGTAACTCCTTTGGCCTCTGACCTAGCGCACGCTTCAGACCTTGCTTGCTCCCTTTTAGCGGATCCTACCTGACAGCATTCTTTCCTGCTGTGGACGCCGCCTGTGGCCTTGCATCTTTCCGCCTCCCGCCGCTGCACACCCACGCCATCTGGTGCAGCCACCGTGAGGAGATCGGACTACAATTCCCAACAGTCCATGCGGCCGGAAGCCGCGCACGGGGATATAGCCAGGAGGTGCATAAAAACTAGCGTCACCCCCGGTGGAGCGGGGAACTCCTTTGGCCTCTGACCTAGCACACGCTTCAGACCTTGCTTGCTCCCTTTTAGCGGATCCTACCTGACAGCATTCTTTCCTGCTGTGGACGCCGCCTGTGGCCTTGCATCTTTCCGCCTCCCGCCGCTGCACACCCACACCATCTGGTGCAGCCGCAGTGAGGAGAGCGGACTACAATTCCCAACAGTCTATGCGGACGGAAGCCGCGCATGGGGATATCGCGCCAGGAGGCGCATAAAAACTAGCATCACCCCCTGCGTCGCGGGAGAGTGCGGGCAGCGCCGGGCTAAGCCCGGGCAAAGGGCGGGCCGTCTGTGGCCGTCCGGGGCTGGCCGCGGCTGTCCTGGGCCAACCCCTTACAATTTGCAGCCCGCACTTAAGCGAGATCCATGATTTAAGACTCTGATCTCTGTTAGTAAGGATACTTAGCTCCACATATCTTTGTATTTGACCTTTGTATTGTGTTTACCGTTTTTGGAATGTCTAATACCTTGAACTCAGGTCGACGATCTCTAACAGGAGGTTCCGTCCAAGGGACCCTGGATGCTTTTATTACAAGAGCTACCTCAGTATTGGAAAAAGAAATCATGTTAACTGAGTGGCGCATATCCTTAGAATGTCAAAGAAAACGCTCTTCTTTAAGGATTATTCAATCAGTAAAATCCCCAACGCATGCTACTATATGCTCTGAATCAACTAGAAATATAGGAATACCTTTACAATTACAAGATCTCCCAGCACCCTCCCCCCCCCCCGATCCCAGGAGACTGTTCTAGTGTTGATATCAGTCTGGGCCTGAAATCCCCCTCAGTGTCGGACGATTCACTACTTTTAATCTCTGGTAATCAAGTCCCAGATAAGCCGACCTGTATTGGGAATTTAGGGCAGGCTAATCCCACGAAAAGAAAGAGGGGTGGGCGAAAGCATAAAGGAAGCCGAGCAAAAGTTTGCCGGACAGAAGGGACTCCTATTACACCTAAAAGCCCAGAATCAAGCGAACCCACTCAAGGCCATTTAAACACACGTATTGTGCAACTGCTAATGAATAACATCGAGCAATTAATTAAATCGCTGCTCTTACCTCTAATTTAGAGGGTTAAACGTATGACTGAGCAATTGGGATCCATTTCAGATGTAGGAATTGCCAGCTCAAATTTACTAAAAGAGATGGCAAATAAAAGTCAAACCCTAAATAAATTAGAGCCGAGGATAGCACCCAAAGCTCCTAACAATGCGACTATTAGTAAGCCACTCCCTAATACCCTGGACAACACTTTAATGGGTAAACACACACCAAAAATTTCCCCTGACCTTACTAATCATAGGGAAATATCAGATAAAAGGCAAGCAAAAATGAAAGGTCATGAAACTTTGGATAATACACAGAGGACTTGCCACAAAGATAAGCGTATTGTAGGAACTGTCCAATGTATAGACCTTCCACCTGAGGCTGAACCTCTTGTCATCGTTTTAACAGGGGTACCTGAGTTAGCAGCTGGAACATTCGAAAGCTATCAGACCCTTAAGAAAAAGGTCATGTTTTGGCTCAGAGTCAAAAGGCCATTACCGCCCGACCTAGATGGCGAAATTTTATTCGTCAGAAGGTTGGGCTGGGTCGGTAGAAGACCAAAGGACATACCTGGGGTTGTAATCGTCATAAACTTTAGGGATCGAAGGACCACCAATTACATCCGAGAATGGTTCACGGGGATCACGAGGGAGGCATATCCACCAAAGATGCAAGCTACTTTTATCCAAAAGCGCTGGTGACTAACCCCCCTAGTAAGGGTAAACAAAGTTTATGTACTGACATACCTCCCATGTTCAACCTAGCCACCTCAAATCGCATCTCCTTACTTATGGGGATGGAGGGGGTAGACTGACTGTCACTTGGTAACAACAAGACACTTGGGAACGAAGACACCCCAGTATCAGGCTTAGCCAGTTTACTGGACATGAATAGTGCGCGTCAGGCCATCGATCCTTGCACACAGGGTCTTGTTTGTCTCTCAGTGGTAGACAGTGTTACATCACCTGGTGACATAACCCCAATGTCTTTGCCTAGACAAGGGGATTATATGAGAAGCAGTCCCACATTAAGAACAGCAGCTGAGAGGAGTTCCCTAGACTCTGAACTTCCAGGAGTGACCCCCACAGTGGAAGTTGGGGCTTCCACTGCACTAGTAACACAGCCAGTATCTACAGGGAATAAGGAGTGCAAGGAATTAAGACCGGATGCACTGGAGAACAAGATAGTGATCCTGTCTTGGAACATTGCCGGGCTACGATCCAAAAGAGGGGATAGAAACTGGGAGACTTTTCTCTCAGTTTATCACATTATTGCACTGCAGGAAACATGGGAAGGCAGAGAAGGCTACCACTTGGACGGTTACCAATCATTTAGCAAATTCGCAACACCGTCTATCATGGGGAGATCCAGGGTTTTCTTTTTGCTGTTATTTAGTCTGAAATTACTGTATAAAGCAGAACTTATAGCGACAAGTTCCCAAAACATTTTAGCAGTAAGATTAGAAGGGGAAAATCTGCCTACAATCCTGGTGATTAATTTTTATAATTCTTTCACCCGGAGTGATGAATTGGACCATTTGAGAGCTCTATCTGGGTTTTGGATGATTATGAGGAACAGAATGACACGTTTTATCATCTTTTAGTGCTTGGCGACTTTAACATCCATGTTTGTCAAATGCATTGTTTCCAGAATATGGATTTTGATAACGACCCTGTTGGGAATATTCACTTCGGGCATACTAAGAGTGGGCTGTTTTTGGAGAGTCTTTTATCAGCACATTATCTGTTTGCACCAGATCAAGGGGAATCTCAGTACCCAGTCCCTACGTTTAACGGGCAAGGCAAAAAGTCTATTATAGACTATATTTTAGTATCATGTCTTATGAGAAACATAACAGGCTCTTTATCTGTCACACAGAGAGGATTTAGTGATCATAATCCACTCACGCTAGACATTAATATTAGGGCTCTCAAAAGGGAGACTGTTTCTGCCCCTATCTCAAACCTAAGTATAGACTCTAAATGCCAAGGCCAAAGATTAAGGTGGGAGATGATCACTGATACGGATGAATCCGAGGACCTGACTATTTGTTTAGGTGCTAGTGCAGACCCAAGGGATATCCTCTGTGCTTTCAACCGTATCACAGAACAGGTAGCAACCATTTTGACTGGGAAAAGTAAAGTTAGGCCCAAGAAATTGGAAAATTGGTTTAACCAAGCCTGTACTGATACCCACAGGGTGCTCCTAGAAGTATTAAAAGAATCAGGTAAGGTTCCCCAGAGGATTGCTGAGGCAAGAAGGGCCTACAAGAAAGCTATTAAACGGAGGAAAATCAAGCTAAAAGATATGGCTTGGGAGGAACTTTCCAAAGTGAGTGTTCTGAAAAGCAGCACTCAATTTTGGAAAGTGATTAACAGCCCTTTGTTTAACGAGATAGAAAATACTAACAAGGATTGTATCATCCCTCCAGAAAAGTGGGTGGAGCATTTTGGCGGTCTCTATGCAGACATAAATAACTCATCTTTTACGATTCAAGGTGATTCTGAAAGGGCAGGAAAAATTAATTTTATTGAGGAAGAAGTTTTGGATGCCATTGAGTCCATGGCCCATGGAAAAGCCCCAGGACCGGACGGGGCCGGGCGGGGTGCCGGCAGACCTTTACAGGGCAGATCCGCCATATATTGGGCAAATATTTTAACTTCTGATTTTAATGCAGCTACTAAAGTGGGCCCCCAGTGTCCTGGGCCAAAGCGGTTATTGTCCCAATATTTAAGAAGGGTTCAAGAGAGGACCCGGCGTGTTATAGGCCGATTTCTCTCTTGGACTCTGCGGCAAAAATAATGGGAAAAGTCATACTAGAGAGGCTGACAAAGTGGTTGGAACAGAACGCCGTCATCTCTGATCTGCAGTACAGATTCAGAAAAGGGAGAGGTACTGTTGGTACTGTTGGTCAATGCCTCAACTTACATCTTGTGATAGGGAAATACACGGTCGCAAAGCAGGGGGACATACATCTAGCTTTTATGGATTTGTCCACTGCTTTCGACCTTGTAAACTGGCAAAAACTCTGGACTTCCCTGTTTGACATAGGGTTGGACCCCGTACTGATATCCTTCCTAGCTGATATCCATGAGAACACTAGCGCAGCAGTTCGTTATAATGAAAATGGGAGCCTGACGGACGCTTGGCCAGTAAAGCGAGGGGTAAGACAAGGGTGTATCCTGGCTCCCCTGCTTTTTACACTTTATATTAATAAGCTGGTTGACGCCCTTACTTCAGCATGCAAGGACATCCCGAGAGTAAGCCAAAAAAGATCCCCGCTCTTCTTTATGCCGATGATGCTGTGTTAGTGGGTAGGACAGCAAGAGGATTACAATCGCTTTTAGACTGTTTTATTTATTTTATGGACTCGCTGGATCTGAAAATCAATCTTAAAAAGTCACATGCTATGTCGCTAGGCAGCGGACAGGCGAGAAAGGCATCATTTTTTTTGCAAAGGACAGGCGCTCATTAAAGTCCCCTCCTTCCCATACCTGGGCATTGTGTTCGATGACAGAAGGTCTTGGGCAATGCAATGCGTATTGAAGAAAAACATACTAGCAAGGGCCACAGGAGCCCTGTTGGGCTTTGCGAAACGCTTTGGCTGCAAGCCTCTTCCGGCCCTCATGAAAATTTACAACGCTAAATGTGTGCCCATGGTGTCATATGGGAGTGAGGTATGGGGTTATACTGAAGTAAGGGAGATCCAAACTGTTGAAAATGTCTTTTTCAGAAAAATGTTGTCGCTGCCCCAATCCGCAGCCATTTTCAATATACACGAAAATCTGGGGGCGGGTTACATTTCAGATCAGATCGCTGTGGCACCGATATTAGGGTGGCTAAGAATTTGGGCACAACAAGCCCCGAATTTAAACCAACTAATTATCCAAGATTGTTTGTCCCTAGACAAGGCCCTGGCTATACCTTGGATCTGGTATATTAAAATGCAAATGGATGCAATAGGTAGCCCTGATTTGTTTACAAACCCTAGGGCTTTAAGTAAAATTGCAATTAGGGCAGTAAAATCCAAATTTTTAAGTAGGGTGATGTTACAAAGGGAGGAAGAGGAATTGGTCAAACCCTCGGTTAGAAATGTTGTTATGCTAAGTATAGGGAGAGAGATACAGCCGTAATTACCCTATGTAAGCAAGCCATTCCATCTGTTTGTCTTACTAAGGTTTAAGCATAACATGCTCCCATGGCTGTTGTCCTTTCCCAGAGGGTTTGCTAAAAGTGGGACTTTGGGGCCGTGCCAATGTGACAACAACTCTGAGCAAAACGTGCTCCACATGATCTTTTTCTGTAAGTTTTATGTATTACTACGTAAGAAATTCATTTTGCCACTGTTAAGAGGTTACAATTTTGAGCAGGTCAGACCAGCGTTGGTCTACCTACAAATGCTTGGGACCGCAGTGGTATGTTTCGGGGTGTCGAGTTATATTACCGGGCGATGAGATGCAGAAAGAAATTATCGACACCTTAAAGCCCTTCTCTCCACCCTATCTGGAATGCTGCCCCCAGTATTTTAAAGATCATTTATGCTGTGACGACTTTTATATGAATTTTAGACTTTTAGCCAATTAATAATTTTCAGTGTGTGACAAATTTCTCATTTTGCTCATGTGTCTGCCAAATGTAAAGCACTTTTATTATTATAATGTACTTAGATGTTGTCAGTGGTGATATGTTAATAGGATCAACTGTGAAATGTAATATTGTGGTGTGCTTTGATGGTTTTAAACTTTTTAACAGAATAAAGCAAATCTTTGACTGTGACTTTGAGAGCCTGGCCAAACCTGCAACTAAACTTACAAACAGCTTCTTTCTAGCTGTCTATCCCTCATAAATATTGGAGTTGTTGGAGCCTGCCAGCTGGTTTATTGTTCATTCTATTCCTGCTGATGTCAGTAATGCACATTAAGCCCATGTGGGTCTGAAAAGACCAGGGAGAGAGGGGGTGTAAACAGCCGTGGCCAGCACAGGTAAAGGTAGTGGGGCGGGGCGGTGCGCTGTGGGTGGAGTGGACATAGACAGAATTGGTATTATTTATTTATTTATTTATACATATTCTGTCGACCATTTCCCCCAAAAAAAACATCACCAAACCGAGATGGGAAACAGCGTTTACAATGCATGCTTTAGATCGCATGCCATTACAACGCGGTCGTTACAACGACCGCATTGTTACAATGCGAACCATTACATCGCAAGTCATTACAATTACCTGCTGTAGCGGGCAGAAGGTGTTGGATTTACAATCCAACACCTTCCCTGCTGTTGCACAAACTGTAGTAGGAATAGCAAATTCTACTATTCCTAAGTCCAGCACGCCCCCTACAGCAAGTCATTGTAACGACTTGCAATGTAATGGTTCGCGTTGTAACAACACGATCGTTGTAACAACCGCAGTGTAATGGCTTGCGATCTAAAGCATGCGTTGTCAAGGGATATATTCAACTGAGACTAGGTCCAGTACATAGCACACATTCCTTTTCTGTGGATTGATGCGCAGGAGCCCTACACTGCCCTATTTGGCCCTTTTACCCATTCCGACATTTCCTGAGGAAACCTTATTCAAGATTTGTACTTGCGCAGGGAAATGGGAGGTATAGAAGGCACATATTTGTGTGAGCAGGGTGTTCACAGATATGCATGTCACACCCCTTGCAAAGCATCCAAACACACTTTTGTCACATGTATAAATACGTGACCACAAAACAATAAATACACTCTCGTCATATTTTTCACATGTGCCTATTGTTTCGTGAATTACACATGCATAAAATGCTAAGTTTGATATGGCCTTCTATATTATAATTTCTAGTGTTCTGTATAAAATGAATATTGGTTTAGTTAAAAGAAGTGTCTGTAACTCCAGAGCAGATGAGTTTGAAAACCGTCAGAATTGCCTGCTTATCTTACCACAGTTAAGTCTTTTGCCCGCCTGCATATGTTTTCTCTACATATTTCAGTGCACACACATTCTTCGGCTCTCCTTTGATGCATTTTCTCAAAGTAAATTACCTATTTGAAAGAGAAAAGTACGAACTTAAAAAAACCAAGAAAGTAACAGTGAATCAAGCTGATCAAAATTGTAATTTTTGTCCTTCCAGTTCATGACGTATAATTACCAAACAAATTTAAATATAATATTCTACTTTGTGGCAAGCACTTATTTAAACTTCCTTGTTAGACTTGTAAATATGACCATTTACATTCAGTGATTTGTAGTTATAATGTATGACTTTTGATGTTGGATAGACGCCACCAGTGAGCTGGTGGTTTCCAGTACTTGACACCAGGCATTTAATTTTCAACACTGGCGCTTATGACAGGCCACAACATAGTGCCACTGTTTGTGTAATTTTGAGTTAAGCACAACAACAGAGGGGCCGATTCCGATTCGGGTCGGACGGATTCTTTTCCAACCGAGCCATTCCGATGGGCTCGGTCGGAAAGGAATCTGACTCGGATTTTCGGATGGCCTACAACAGGCTCAGAGAAATCCTCCAGTACTCCCCCGGTCGCCTCTTTACGACCGAGGGAGTACAATGGCAGTTTTTCACTGCCTTTTCGTGCCGGTCTTTCCGGCACAAAAAGGCAGTCAGAAACTGTCTTTGGGGGGCCCCAGCAGGGCCCCCATGGGTGCAAGGCCGTCGAAGGGCAGCCTGGGGCACCTATGGTGCCCCTCTGTGGATCCCTGCCCCCGGTGGCAGGCACCTTGGGGTGCCGGCCACAGGGTGCAGGGATGAACTGCACCCCTGCTTTTCTCAATGCAGGCATGCATTTCGCTGGGAATGCATGCTTGCATTGTGAACTAAATGAATGCGACCGAACAGGGTTCCGTCCGACATCGGAATTGGCCCCAGAGTGTTTAATAATTCAACATACATTACAATTAATACTACCTGGCACCCACCCCATTCTCATAGCTTTGGGTGTCCTGGAAGAGTGTCAAATGTCAAACTTGTAGGAGTGTGATGGTTAGTAGTTGTATTGGTACTGTCATTGGAAGAGCTGGCAGGGGTAATGAGTGGTGCAAGCGGCAGGGGCCTCCTGAGAAGGGCCCTAGCGCTTACATATTCACAAATTAAACACTGGCTGTTTCATGAACACTGTGGACAGGTGCAGAACCAACTAGGCATGCATCAGTTTTAAAGACATTGCTCTGTCAAGAGTGCTTATACTTAAGTCTGAAACCTTATGCATGAGCTGCTTTCGGTACATGTTGGTAACAATGTGTAGCAATGACTTGCCATATGTGCTTTTTTATTGGCGCTTTCTTCTTGCCCTCTGCAATGCATGTTTCTTTGCCAAATTAATTTGAATATGTTGCAAAGTCTTGAGATTTTTGATGAAACTTTCTCCATATAAAACTTCTAAATAAAGCACTTTCTATTGATATTTGGGCATACATGTTAGTTTAGCATCACATTTTACCGAAGTTGAAGGCTATTTTCATATAGACTATTCACTTGTATATATTTAATATACACCGATAGACAAACGGAGGCTAGTTCAGGAGATGATGCAAGGAAGGCACGACTTTCTGATGGTGGGGGCTCTCCCTGGAAGCATTATATATGTTTGAAAAATTCAGCATTCTGGTAACTCTTCTAATATTTGCAAGTATAAACAGGCTGATTATTTAACATGTGCCCAGTGTATTACCCAATTTAGACTTCTTTAGAGACATATGGAAGCTATTTTAAAACAGAGGAGGGACTATGGAACACTTATACAATGCTACCTCTATTGGTGCATTGACTCATTCTTTTGAGAAATAGCCCTAATCTGTCTGCTCTGGAACCCCTTGAATTTTCTTCCTCATTTTGAGGACCATGGCTCTTGATAATATTTACCAAAACGCTTGCATTTTAATACAGACCTTCATTTTCGCACCATTTAAGGAGGTGTCTAAAGGTTCCGATGTTCAGGGGGCTTTAGCACATCCACAAGTGTTAAATGCACTGTGATTGTGCCCACAAGCAAAGTAATGCAGTCACAGACTGTTACCTGTGAATGCCGACGTCCCCAGGGAGTAGAACATAGTGCCTAGGGACATGGCAACAGTTCCCTCCTCACCAATATACAGGTACACTCGCAAAATGTAATTGCGGTTGGACCTTAAGTTGGCCAGATGGAGACTACTCCATCTCTGACGTGGCCAAACTTCTTCGAAATCCAAGAGAGTAAGGGCCGTCAGAGAAATGCCTATAAGTCAGACCACCCAATTAGGATGGGAGGACACATAGCCCTTTATTTATTGTCCATCACTACCAGGCAAATCCCCGCAGTGAGGGACAGTCAAATGCAAACAATGGCCCCCCTCCCCCGCCATGGGAGAAGACTCCCGTGGTGAGGGGAGCATTACTTTTAATTTTTGTTTCTGAATTTTCTTTTTGAAAATAAAAAATACTAATTGGTGCGGAACTGCAGCAAATAGTGAAATGCTTTGACAGGAACCACCATGACGGTGCTTCCTGTCAAGGTATTATAAATGGCTGACTGCTAAGTGGTCATTAACAAATTTGCTGTGTGGGGCCTCCTCCATGGCGACAGAGTCATTTACTCCATCCACATGGTGGAATGATGGGCCGGCCATAGAAATATAAATGAAGCCCATTGTCTTGTGTCTGTTTGTACTTCAGCACACTGTAAATGCTTCTGCAAAGCCTCTTTATTGTTTAATTTTCTATCATAACACCATCAAGGATATCTGAGGGTGCTGCAGCCATACCTCCAGCAACACTGCTTGGTTTTGCAAAAGATATACACAGGGGGCAAGTGGAGGACAGGTCAGTGACACAATGGGAGGAAGAAGAGAAACTGCATTATACACATCCATGCCTGCAAGACACTATTGATCTGGGAGTAGCAGTTTAATCTTCACCTAGAGAAATGATTTGCTGGGTGGCCCAGGCATGTTATTAGCCCTTGCTTTTCCTACCACAGCCTAAAACAGCCCAGAATGCTTTAACACGTTTCAGTAGAAAGACAGCCACTTATTCTCCTTTCAGCTTCACCTCATCAAAAGAAGACAAAATGTATTGGTGTAGAAAACACTAGCAAAGGGAACTGTCTGTGATCTTCCTCAGTGGAGTGACCGAATGAATTGGTGAGACAAGAAAGAGATTCAATGTGCTAATCAACAAGGCCTAGTCATGAAAGTAATTTATCAAGAGGTATCATGCCTCTGTAGTGTGAATGGTTTGACTACTCTGCAGCTGTTGATACTCTGAATAACTGTTATCCAAGGGGGGGAGGGTGGGTAGGGGCACTCCCTGGAAGTTTTTGACCCGGGTGGAGTCAGAGGGTCCAAGGAAAAACCGAAGGGCCTGCTCCAGTCCAGTCAATAACTATCTCGCAGTACCCACGTCCTTGGATCAGACTGCTTCTTTAAATCACACCATTAAAATTTTGGGTGACATTAGCGCCATTATTCGCTAATTGGTTCGTTTTCCATGGTGCTATTTAGATGGAAGGTAATAAGAAGCATTTATGTTGTAATTTCGGGGCGATAAGGCTCCAACATGTTGACTTTTTGGTATATATTATAGTAATAATTTAGTCTGAGTGTTGACAAAAAAAATCATATAGGATGAGTGAAAAATAGTAAACTTTTTTCTCAATATAAGCAATTAATTGTGTCTCCACCATGATTTGTTTGAACTGTGATGAGTTCTGAGGCGATTTCCCCCTCGTGAAAAATGCGGAGGGTCTGATAATGATTTGATTAAGCATCTTTGAAACAAAACACATGTTCTTCATGATTCTCTCATGGAAATTATGGTTAGTGGTCCAAAAGGCAAATTGGGACACTCCTTTTTTAAATTCATAAGCCTCATCCTAATTCATGTGAGAAACCATTCTGCCCCGCTGAGAAAAACTTCCAACTGAAGCAGCAGTCTGTCCGTTGCACCCATTGTGTCTACTACAACGTCTTCTCTACTGAGTTCTAATGAACAGCTTTAGTGCTAATATTCGATATTCATGTCAAATGTATGGCACAACTGAATGGTGTGCTGCTGGATTATGAGCTGTAGAACTGAAAGTTTTACCTATGGAGAACATTGTGTTAAATGATCAAATCAGTGGGGTTACTTTTGTGATGGAAATATGGTTTGCGTTCTAGAATGGTAAAATGAGTTTGCATTTTCTATAAATTGTCAAATATCGTCCCCATGCTCGTCCCCATGCTTGCAAGAATAAGAGGTCTGGCATACTGAGTGAAACATGAATTTATTTCCATAGCAGTAAAGTTCATTCCCCATTTTACTACCGTAGCTTTACCACAGAGCTCTAATAAACAACTAGAATGCTAATATTCTATGCTCAAGAAAAGAGCGGGGCACTCTTGGCCATTATAATGGTTGAATAGGAGAAGTTAAATTTAACACCTTTTCTATGGCGCTGCATGAATTAAATGGACAGTTAGGGGTAAATACATATACATAACCAGCTGTTTAAAAAAAGTGAAAGGAGGTATTATTTTTCACATTCACGGAATAAGATATTTTAAAGGGTGTAGGATAATTAATGAGGGAGATCTCCACCTAAGACCGACATCCGCCTCCATATACATTTCGTAATTGTATTTATTCTCTCTGTAACCTAATACCCCCTAATTTTAAAAAAGTAACATTTTGCTAGACGTAGAAGTTTTGTTTATCTCCTTACAAATGCATTGGGTTGTTTTTTAAGAGGAACAGCAAGTCATTTGCAGAGAGATCTCATATTTAACATTAATAGGTTTATTGTTTATGGTTAGGGAGAATCTCTTCATGAGTTACTATTTGGAAATTTGAACTTTGATACTACTTTTTCCTCTACATACTGTCAGTACTTGCTTCTCTTTACCTTAATTTTTATTGCCATCAAAGTATTGTATTCATATAATTAATTATTAAATTATTTTTAAAATACACATATTTGAATATATATTTATTGTCTATAGAAGAAATAGCTCCCTATAGTTTATAAATGACTACATTCAAAGGTGATTAATTAAAACATATTTTAAAATAAGTAAAATTGTAAATCAGTCAGAATAATTAAGCAAGAATTTTAAAACACAGTGAAAACTGTCATGGACGGCTGTATTTTCACAGATTAGGAACATTTACATTTTAAATATATAATGAAAACACATTGAAAAAATATTTTGGGGAATTTGTACCACAGAAAATAGATATTCATCGGTTTTGCACAGGAAAGCGAATATTCTAAAAATGTATACCCCAGCAGCATGTCTCCCATTCCAAGCACATTCAGGGAACTAACTGTAATGGCTGGATTTTCTGTCTAGATGGGATCAGCCCCCAGGGGCCCCTGTGACCCAGCCAAAACGTACTCACCTTCCCTTCTTAGATCGTATTCACAATGAGTAGCTATACAGATAAATATACAGATTGCACCTAAGAATGGGGAATGACAATATACATATATGGATTTTCTACAATATCTTATTCACATCAGTTGGCCTCGCGGTCACCCCGACCCAGACCGTTCTACCCTAGGGCAGATCTGACACACAATCCGGTGTGTCTACACACGGGCCTGCAGAACCCAATGCTCCCTTTTCCAAATCGTTCGCGATCCTGCGAAACATATACGTCAGTGTCCCTCCTGACGCTCTCACTTATTTTAAGCCACAATCTGGTGGATTTACACGACGGTGTCCTTCCCGTCGCTCTCATTAACGCCGCATATCAACGACGACCACATTCCTATGAAACATTATTGGGACGATATCTCAGCAATCTACTTAGGATAAAACTAAAGTAATAACTTTGGATATGGATTCAGATTGTATAATGTACTCCGTGCTCATGACATCAAAGGTCCACTCACTCCCTCTTTATTTGGTTACCATTCGTCTGATCGGGATTTCTCATCCGTTCGCCTAAATAGTGCCCAACTAGGAATAGCATTTACCAAGATTGAACACAAGCACCAGGTACACGATAATTCTATATGAATTAGGGTATTTATTAACAATAAACATAAATCACATTACTATGCAACATTACATTTGCAAAGGGAATAAAAGATAAAGGTTAGAGTGCACATACTATAAGAATCGGTCGGACTTCACCTGGTTAATGGGAAATCGGGACTCGGCAGTCATCTAGGCTCCTGTCTCGTCTCTGGGTCCTGGCTCGCCTTGCAGTCACCCTCAGCCGTCACAAGTACACGTCTGCACCGCTAGGCTCAATCTCGTCTGCTCTCCCTCAGGACCTCGGAACCTTGCTGTTTATTAGCTACCGTCTCTCTCTCTCTGTATTAGTGCGCTCCGCGCCACTTCTCGTTCAGTCTATCTTCAGAGAGTTTCGGTCTTAAATCTTTCTCCGACTTCAAAGATGGCGACTTGTCCACCATAAAAGTGAATAATGGCAGAGATGCTAACGGCTAGATGCCGCCTACAGACTAACTGACAAAAAGACTAACACCTTCGCTAATATCAAAGCCCGTTCCTTCATGGAAATTCACGGCCAGTAACCTGCCGCCCACCAAATTCTTGTACCTCCCCGTACCAAGGACACTTTCCCAGCCGGCCGGCCTGAAGTTGTGTCTTCGGAGTGGAGAAAAATACATTCCTTCGATAAGGGTCAGCCTGAACCGGTTCTCTCCAAGCGAACAACAGCTTAAAACTAAAACATCACTCCTGACCTAGAAAGCCTTCTCGAGCTACCAGGCAGAAAGCAAAATGGAGTCTGTCTCGCTTAAGGCCTACGGAGCCCATAATATGCATAGCTCCATGAAAAACAGATCGGCATGTTAGCAAATGAGTAAATCATGACTAATACTTATATATCTAACCCCTAACTTAAATTCATAAGCCTTACTCTAAGGGAAATAATACGGAAATGCCTTTATGTATATAAGACAGGGTCCCTATCTATCGGCCTAATCCCTATGCTATGGGGGTGATAGGCTGGAGTCACTCTCCATCATTCTTCTTCTCCAGAGAGCTGGCAGAAAGACAGCCATAACACTAACCTCATCTGACATAGCCATTGCAAATCCTTCTGGTTATAACATAATCAAACAGGACATAATTAATTAATTCGTAGATGGAATGGCTATAATTTAAATGCTCCACCCTCAATTGTTCATTATTTCAGCTAAGGTCAATGACTGGATAGAGTAGCTTACATTCAGAATTAGCACCCCCAATTTCCTGGCCTACGGAAAGACTTTAGTGTATCATCTCCCCGGACTCAGTTCACATCTTGCTCATCTGATTTTACAAACATTCATAGCCCTTTGTGGACCTAACTTTAATTTGGAATATGCCTCTGATCCCAACTACATCCACCTTTTAGATGTCCTAAAAGAAGTCATCCATCTTGTGGGCCACTTACTTGACCCTATGCTCACTACCTTTTCTCACAGTAGGGTAGAGCGGCCCCTGGTCCTTACGTGGAGAAATCCTTTTTTTCAAATACTTCTTTATTAAGCATTTATGAAAATTAATCCACTATAATAATGCGCTGGTGCCGGAGAATCAGCTACCCCTAATTATACATTTGGTAGATACCTGTTATATTCTCATCACAAAACTCATTTATTTCAAACAATAAACTGTGGATTGTTATTCAATAACTGTAATCCCACACAAAGTGTTTTTCCTTTCCTATTGTACTTATCATGCTTAGCAGTTCTTTAAAGGTAATGTTGCCCTCTGGTACCCATTTCCAAGGTTTATGTTCCCCATTGAAAGCAGGCCATCCCTCATTAGTCAAACAAATCTGAGTATCCTCAACCTCAGAGAAGAGGTTAATTCACATTTTGTTTCAGATCATCTTGCTGAAGTCTCCTCCATCTCTGCTCCTCCTAGGATTTTATCAGACCACAATTTATTGATTGTTGAGTGTCCTTGGCCCCGCGTTAGAAAGCCCCCCGCGAGTGGACTTTTGAAAGAAAGGTTTTATTGAATGAGACTTATCAAGCACATATTAAAAAACGGATAGTTGAATTTCTAGGTATCAACAGGGGTACGGCGCCCGACCAAGTGGTCTGGGATGCTTTAAAGGCCGCAGTACGCAGTGAGACTAAAAGCTTCTCCTCATTCAGGTGGAAGCTAGGACAAGAGCAGGTTAAGGGTCGTATGGATGAACTTAGGTCTGCAGAATTAGATTTAGCCTTTAAAATTAAGAATGGTTACAACATAGAGGAGTGTCAGCAGGCTGTTGCCATAACAAAAGCCAAACTTTTGGAGTCTTTCGGTCACGACCTTGCCACTAAGTACCTTCAATACCGTACAATGATGTTTAAATATGGTGAAAACTCTGGCAGGGTACTGGCGAAGAGGCTCCATCAGAAAAGTGTTCAGAGTCGGGTTACCAAAATTCAGGATGAAAATGGGATTGTGCAGGATACTCAGGAGGGTGTGAATGGTGTGTTTCAAAAATATTACGCCAAGTTGTATACTGAAGATATTTTGAGTGCTCAGGTAGAGTCAGAGATTGAGGATTTCTTATTGGGTGTAGATACCGCTAAGATTTTGCATGAGCAGAATGAATTATTGTCGGCCCCTATTCTATGGGAGGAGGTGGAGACTGCGGTTAAGGCCTTAGCTAATGGCAAGGCCAGCGGCCCAGACGCTGTGCCCTTGGAGTTTTATAGGACATATTTAGGGGAGATTCAACGGGATCTCCCTACTGTGCTTAGGGTCGCACAGAAAGGTATGGTTCCTGACTCATGGCAAC
This sequence comes from Lissotriton vulgaris, assembly GCF_964263255.1. Taxonomy (NCBI): domain Eukaryota; kingdom Metazoa; phylum Chordata; class Amphibia; order Caudata; family Salamandridae; genus Lissotriton; species Lissotriton vulgaris. The sequence continues at coordinate 327,671,648 of NC_141698.1, read as the reverse complement.
AGACTATCATCGTGCTGTTTAAAAAGAAGGGTAAGCTGGAGCTGAGCCCATCATCCTTTCGACCCATTTCACTTACTAATAGTGATTCTAACAAAATGTAAAAAATCTTAGCATCTAGGCTAGTTCAGGTGATTGTCCCATTGGTATCTCTGCGTCAACACGGATTCATTCCGGGGAGGGACACCGCAGACCATGTCCGTCGTGTTATCGCTCTATTGGACTGGGCTCAGGTCATGGCCTCTCCCCTCGGGGTGATCCCGTTGGACTCCGAGAAGGCGTTGGACAGGGTCTCCTGGGTGTTCTTGTGGGCTGTGCTTCGGTGGAAGAGCTTTAGCACTGAATTTATTCAGGCAAATAAGGCATTGTATTCCTCCCCAAAAGCAGCGCTTCGCATCTCGGGCCAACAGACTGGTTGCTGTTTGCCCTATACATTGACCCATTTCTAAGTAAAATTGAAGGACATCAGAGTATAGCACAGATAAGGGTTGGTGATACAGAGTACTGGGCCTTGGCTTACGCGGACGACATTGTTGTTTTAACATCGGATGTTCCTTCTGCATTTAGGGTACTCAAGGCGTCCGCGGACCAGTTTGGGTCAGTATCAGGGTACAAGTTAAATGTCGCCAAAACTCAGTTTGTTCAAACACCAGATATGTTATACTCTGAGGCTCCAGTCGTCACCGAAGCACTGTACCTAGGCATTAGAATTACCACTGCAGTCGAAACTATTCCGGATCTGAAAATCCTTCCGGTAGGAGATGCGTTAAACACCAAATTAGAGTGGTTAGACCACCTACACCTCTCCCTCTATGGTCGTTGCAGTGTCCTTAAAATGCTAGTACTTCCGAAGTTCTTATATCTTTTTAGGACGATACCCCTAGAACTTTCACAAAACAGCCTGATAAAGGCCAATAGGATTTGTTACAGGTTTCTTTGGGGGTATAGGCGTTCCCGTAGGGCAGCCAATTGGATGTGCCTCCCCCGGGATCGAGGCAGCTGGTCTGTACCAAATTTGGTACTATATTACTGGTCGGTGATGGTGCAATCTTTGGGAGTGCCATTGATACTGGACAATGTTGAGGTGCCATTATGTAATCAACCTACTATCTTTGAGATTTGCCTAGGCACTGCTGCTAAGGGTAATCTGGTGGAGGTTCTGGAGTCGAGCTACTTTAAAAGAACCAGATTCAAGGTAATGTTTTCAATCTGGCAGAAAATTAGGCGGAAACTGTCTATTCCTAATCTTAATATATACACTTCCTTTAAAGCTGCCCGACTCTTACCTCGCATATTTCAGGATCAGACAATGTTTAGATGGCAAATACAGGGCTTGCGGGTCATGGGGGACTTAGTTGGGGACGGGCAATTATTTTCTTATGTTTCTTTGAAGGATAAATTTCAGTTGTTACCACAAGATTTTTTTAAATATCTTCAGGGTCAAAGTTTTGTGTATAAACATTTGGATGGAGCGTCTTCAATGTTTGATAAAATACCCATATTTGAAATAATTCAAAAGAGAGTCAGAATAGGAATGGTTTATTGGTACATATTGTCTAGTTTTCCTGATGATTTGGGGGCTCAAAGTGCTAAGTTGGAAGGCAAACTTGGAAAGTCGGGAATTGATTCAAAGCAGGCATTGGAGTTTGCCAGTAATGTTTTGGTGTCGGGAAGTCTTAGGACCCAAAGCTATATGGCATTATTTGATTTATATTATACACCTGCAAGAATCGCAAAATGGGGCAGTAGAAAGGGGGACCACTGTTCAAGGTGTGGGCTGTTTGCAGCAGATGCTATTCATATGTTCTACTCTTGTCCTTGCCTTTCTGACTTTCTATCAGATGTTGAGCACTTTATTAAGTCTACGCTTAAGATTCGGTGCATCTTGACCCCAGAAATGGTGATAATTGGCTATGACTCAGGGAATTTTGGAAATTCGTGGCATGTGTCTGCTTTCTTGTTCATAGCAATGTCTATGATCCGGCTGTGTATAACTTCGCAATGGTTGTTTCCCGAAGCACCGACATTTGTGAACAGGAGAGCTCAACTGCTTGCTATTTATAAGCTGGAATTTTCTGTATTTTCTTTAAAGGACAAGCGGAGGAGGACGTTGGTGTCTAAGATTTGGGCACCGGTTGAGGAGTGGATAACATGTTAGGATCCTTATTAGGTTACAACGGTCCATTGTAAATTATTGTGGTATTATGGAATGCTTTATGTAGGTTCATTGTGGCTTTCACGTTAATATATTTGGAAACCCTTTGTCCCATGTCAGTTTAGAGTATTTTGTAGGCTTTGGTGTATTATTCAATTCTGCTGTTTTTTTTGGTTGTTTCTTTTCCTCCTTTCAAGAAATCTTTTCATACGGACTTCGAAAATGAAATCTGATCTATAATTTGATGTATTATTTATTGAAGGCCATGACTGCATTGATTTGTATCAAATTTATATCAATAAAAAAAATCACATTTTGTTTTTATTCAGAGGTTTATATAGCGCAACTTGACCCGAATCGGGTATCAGAACGCTTTACATTGCACCAGTTGCATTACATGAGGACATATTCATTTTTGTCAGGCACGGGGCGATTAAGTGATTTGCCTAGAATCAAAGGATGTTCAGCATTATTGCCGAAACTGAAACCTAGTTCCCCAGATTTTAGGTCGATTGCCTTAGCTGTTAGGCCAACTCCTCTCTCCAAGTTTGCCTTTCCTGCATAGTCCACCAATGGTTGCCAAGTTTTGGTTTTAGCTTCTGCGGTTTTATTGATGTGTGCCACTACCTTTTCCATCACTATAATGTCCCACACATGCAAGATCCACGTGTGCCATGTAGGGGCCATGGTTGTTTCCAAAATCTGGTGATAGTAAGACGGACTATCAATAGGAGTTGCTAAATTAACATTCAGTCACCCTTTCTTAGCTCCTTCGACTTGGTAGCCCAAAGGCCCAAAATCCAAAAATCTGATTCTACAGATATCGGGTAAGCCACCACTTCATTTATTTATTTATTTATTTATTGGGACATTTGTAGAGCGCTGCGTTACGCACACCGGCGTGTCCACGCGCTAAAAGAAGGAGAGGCAGCAGGCAGGGAGCACAAATACAGAGCGGACAATTATTTTGTGTAGAGGAAGGTTTTCAAACTCGCTCGGAACCTGGCTTCCTCCGGTTCCAAGCGCAAGTCCACTGGTAATTTGTTCCAGTTATTAGCCGCTAAGCATCTGAAGGACCTACCTCCCATGCGGGCTTTCTTCACTCTAGGGATCTTGAGAAGACCGCCCCCTGCAGATCTGAGTGCTCGTGTTGGATGATACACTTCGATCAATTTATTCAGAGGGTCGGGCGCCCTGCCATTCAAAATCCGATGACAGGTGCAGAGGGCTTTGTATTCCACTCTTCTCCTCACGGGAAGCCAGTGTAGCTTCTGGAGGGCCGCCTTGGAAGGCGCCCTTTTGGGCAGCCTGAGAATCAAACGTGCTGCCGCATTCTGCAGCACTTGCAGGCGTGCCATGCTTTTTTCCGGAGCCCCCAGGTACAACAGGTTCCTATAGTCCAGCCTAGCTGTCACCAGGGCATGGACCAAGGTTTGACGGGCACCGATCGGGAGTAAGTCAAGGACCTTTCTCAGTTTCTTCAGAATCCCGAAGCATACTCCTACCACCCTGTTAATCTGTGGGCCAAAAGTAAGACCCGCATCAAACCACACCCCCAGGTTGCGTGCCTCTTGACAGGGGGTCGGGGTTGGCCCAAGACAGGGTGGCCACCATGCCGACGACCAGGCAGACTGGGCTCTCCCCACCACCAGCACCTCTGTCTTACTGCCATTAAGTTTCAAACAGTTGATAGCCATCCACTCGGCCAGATCTTTCATGCACGAGCGGAAGCCATCGGCAGCAAGACAGGGCGCGTGCGATAGGGAGATCACAAGCTGCGTATCGTCGGCATACGAAACCAATTGCAGACCATGACTCTCCACAATCGAGGCGACCGGGGTGACATATATATTAAAAAGGGTCGGGCTCAATGACGAACCCTGCGGCACGCCTTGGCCCAGGGGAACCCCTTTTGAATAGCAGTCTCCCTGCCTAACTCGAAAGCTTCTCCCCTTGAGGAAGTCCTGGATCCATCTCAGCGCGGTGCCAGAGATGCCACCTCTGTTCAGACACTGTAGCAAGATGTTGTGAGCTACAGTGTCGAACGCCGCGCTGAGGTCCAGCAGGATCAGAGCCATAGTTTGGCCTGCATCCACACCCTCCCTCAGATGTTCCGTCGCCATAAGGAGGGCAGACTCAGTGGAATGGCGTGGCCTGAAGCCAAACTGCGTCGCGTGGAGCAGTCCCGTCTCTTCCACGTGCTTCATGATTTGGGTATTAACCACCTTTTCTGCCACTTTGGACAGAAAAGGCAGGAGGGAGATAGGCCTCAGATTCTCTAATACCTCGAAGCCCAAGTGGGGTTTCTTCCGGAGCGGGAGCACCACCGCCTGTTTCCACCCCTCAGGCAGCTTCCCCGATCTGAAGGAGATATCTAGGACGTGCCTCATATAAGGCTCCAGAACTTCAAGGCTGTCCGCTAGGCGTTTGGGCGACACTGGGTCCCACGGGGACCCTGATTTGACAGAGCGACACACCCCTACTAAATCCTCAAATGGGGGGATGTGGAAGTTAGTAAGGTGCCCTGCCGTCTCCGTGTCCTCAAATGCTGCCTCGAAGTCAGTCCCTGTCGGCGGATTGGGGAAGGTCGAGTAGATCTTCTCGATTTTAGTTGAAAAGTATTCGGCAATTCGGTCACAAGACTCCGTAGAGACGCTCTCTGGTTCAGTAGATGAATTTACCGTAGTCAGAGACTTGTAAATACCGAAGAGTACTTTTGCCGAATTCTCCGACCCCAAGATTTGTCCTGCATAGTAGGCTGCCTTAGACTTTTTGATCAGCCTATGATGCAGGCGCCTTTTTTCCAAGAACAGTTCTCTAGCCTGATTGTCATAAGACACCCTCCAGGCTCTTTCTGCACGCCTGCAATCTGCCTTTGTTAACCTCAGCTCACCACTATACCATGGGGCAGAACGTTCTTTCCTAGCACCTGTAGATGTGCGGCATAGTGGAGCTGTCTGGTCAAGCGCTTCAGTAATGCGCTGATTCAGGTTTGAGACCGCTCTTTCTATGTCTTCGCCACCAGGCTGACCACCCTTACTTAAGGCTTTGTTAAAATCCTCCACCGAGAATTTGGCCCACTTCCTCCTGAGATAGTTAGGGGGTGCCTGACTGGCTTTGTTGGATTTTACGCTCTGTATGGAAAATGCCACCAAGAAGTGGTCTGTCCAGGGGATAGGCTCTATTCTGGACACCTCCACCCCTCCCCAGTTAGCATAAACCGGGTCCAGAAGGTGTCCCTGGCGGTGCGTAGGGTCCGAAAGCTTCAATTCCAGTTGAAGAGCTAGCATATCCCGACAGAAGTCCTTAACCCCTGTGTCCTCTGGGCAGTTTAGATGCAGGTTCAGGTCTCCCAAAAGGAGAAATTTATCCCTGCGTAGGGTAGCCTCCATAAGGCCTTCTAGCAGGCTCTCTCTGAACTTTGTGCAGGCTCCTGGCGGCCGATACACCAGGCAGCCTTTAATCGTCGTGCCCCCGTCGATTTGAATCGTAAAAACTCCCGCCTCACTCTCCACAATCAGCGTGCACTCTAGGCAGCAGCCCAAAGTTTTCCTAAAAATAATAGCAATCCCCCCTCCGACCCCCTCAGGCCTGTCCTGCCTGACCCAAGAATAGTTCTCCGGCGTGGCCTCGATGATATCCGAGTCGGAAAACTGGTCTAACCAAGTTTCCGTAAGAAACAATAGGTCAAACTTTTTATCTGAAATCAACTCATAAACATCGAGTCTATGTTTGCGTAGTGATCTCACATTGAGGAGGCCACAGGAAAGTGCTTGCTCCGTGGTATCCCGCGACAGAGTAGTAAAACAGTAGCCGCAGTGAGGACATTCCCTATCGTCACTCGTCATGCCATGCATACATATGGATGTAGTGCGAGGACGGAAGCCCAGGAGTTGCTCCTTTGACCAAGGGATCTTACGACCAGGGGTTGTCGCCCTAGCCCGCAGTCGGCCGCGGACGGGCGCAGACGGGCTCGACTTTGGCGACACTTCGGCGCGCCTTCGTCGCGCCCGCTGCACTCGTCTGCTGTGCTTCCGGGATAACATCCTCCTTTTAAAGCCCTCAGCCCGTCTGCCTCACCACGACTAGACCGCTAACCGGTCACTCACAGGCGGAAGCGGAAGTGACTGTCTCTCACCTCCACGCCCTCCGCTCAACGGTGCTAGCCACTCTGTCGGACCGAGGCGTGGAGGAGGGAAGACAAGACAGGCACCCCAATGCGTCCAATTTATGGTGTTCAACACCTCCTTGCAATAGTTAGCTAACTTTAGCATGACGACCAGACGTGTAAGTGAGTACCAACCACCTCATATTCCCTCCATCATGTGTATGCCATTCCCAGAACCATTCTATGAAGCTTATCTGATGTTATATATTATACTGTCATTATTTTCAGTACTGGGTCTCTGTGTTGGATGGACAGACTGTGTTTGGACATATCCCGCCACAGAAGATTCCACCTCTTCTATGCGATTTTAATCTGGAGGGGTTTGTCCCATTTGTCCATGTAGGTCCACTTATCCCCCACCATGGGTGTACTTAGATATTTAAATATTGTAGATTCCACATTGTTAATCTATGTTAGGATGGGAGAAGTTTTTCTCCATCCATTAATGTCCTTCTGGCTGCTTCTACTTCTTTGACTCCATTTTGTAAACCCGGTGTTGGATTTGATAGTAATGGAGTCTCTCCACCGCAGGCAAATAATATTTTCTTCTCCAGTCTTCAAATGATCAGATCTGTCCTGATATAATTGTATCGAATATCATCCTCCATTTACTGTCTCTCCATAGTAAAACTAGTGTGATCCTCACCTAGTGTAAATTCTTGATTACTAAAAATGGGTATCAGAGATGACGGAAAGGATGTGACATTGTGTTTTGCAGCTATCATGTCCCATACTTTGAACATGGTCTAAATATTGTGGCAAATTGTGTTTACATAATCAGATGTCTGAGTTTTTGGAAGCCACACCAGCTCCCATATAGTTCTACTCACCAATGCCCTGTCCATATCAACAAGTGTTATTCTGAATCCCTTTTAGGCCACTCCCTTAGAATGTAGGGTTGAGTCGCTCTCTAATAGTTTTATAGAGATTCTTGGGTGCTTGCCCACCACACAAACTTCAGTAAAGATGCCCGGAAGTCTCTGAATCTTTCATCCCCATTGGATAGGAAGGGCAAGAAACATGTTTAAAAGCTATGGAAATATATGTATCTTTATTGGCTGCAATGTGCCCAACCAAGATACATACAATGTTTGCCATATCAGTAGTTAGGGACTGAGTCAACGTATCATTTCAGTACCATAAGCCTGACTCCGAATAGCTGTAGTTTCCCACTAGCCTTCCTACTCATAACCAGAGGAACATTTGAATTGACACCCAATAGCACAACCCTCCCAACCCTCAGAGGGATCCCGGTGACAGGACACTCCCTTTAGCTCACACACTCGTACTCATCCAAAATAAGATATGAAAGAGACACAAACAAAGTTTAAAATGTTTATTTAAACTATTGTGCCCTGAAATGCAGTATATGTGCCACAATTAGAAAACAACTGCCTAGAAAAAATACCATCAGCATTGTCAATATACTGTATATTATGAAAAGTCCTGTCATATTATAAGACAGAATAGCCTCCCCCTCTACAGAAGCAAACTGATTATACAGCAAAGATCTCTGGGATTAGTAGCGGACTCCATACCTTAGCATATATACATTAATGTATTACATTTCAGATAAAGCAGTCATCTTCTCTCAGCGAAAATTGGTCTCTCTCTGTGTGTTACAGTGATGTGAATACCTATATGACAAGGTTCACATGTTCTTGGGAATGACAGACATCAAGAGACAAGCAAACCCAAAGAGATGTACTATAATCAATTGATTTTCAGGGTTCAATTAATGACAATTTCAAAATAAAAATATCCAATTAATGTGTATCAGAGGGATCCAGTATGTATGAAGCTATGGTATAGGCAAAGGACTTCATGATGGGGTCCGCATCCACGTAGATACCAACGTCTGCGGCCCTGTTGGTAAGTTCCAATGAACAGACATTACCCTTAGCTCCAACTGATGCAGATACCATCAACCCGCAATCTGTTGGTTTCAATGAAACTCTGATCAAGCAATCTCTATGCCAATGCACAGGAACTCCGGTGGGCCATTTGCTCTAGACTCAGATTGTTTAGAGGTCGCAAACGCAAGGTAAAGTCCCGATAATGGGCCACTGAGGGACTTCATCAGCCATTCAAGATACAAGGCAGTAAGCATCTGTAGAGCCAGGCATATGAATAGTGCCCATTGAAAGGGGCAGGAGTTGCAGTGAAAAACAGGTTTCCCACAGGTGAAGCAAACACAGCAGAATGTTAGACACCAATCCACATCTAACACCTGTAACCGAATCATGCTAAAGAGCTGAAACATGTGCTCACAGTAGTGCTAGAGTGGTGCCAGGGCTGGGGCAGCCACAGAAGGAGCATCCAATACAGAACAACAAAAATAGAATGAGGATGCCTCAAATGAGGAACAGCAGGACTGAAAACCCACTAAACATGCTAGAAAAAGTGTATAAAAGCTGGTATTACTTCAAAGATAGTTTTAACAATGTGACGAGGCTAGAGCCTACAAGTTTAAAAAACAAAACAAATGGGCTGCACCCATGGTATCAGAAGCATTCAATATTTGATTAAACACTTTCCCAAAATTCAGGGGAAGATTTGTATTCAACAATGACTGTATTTCGACAGTAGTTGTAGCCACCTGCATTTTTAGGTTTTCAAGGGTAGATATAAGGGCTACTTCTTCTTGAAATAATAATGCTTTAAGTCTACTTAGCTTGTTGAAATATGCCTTCAAAGTCAGAATGGGAGGTCACAATGAGCTATCTACCACTCCGTTCTGAGGGGGAAACAGAGCATTGTTGAACAAGTGACTAACTGGGAAACTGATCCAATATTCAGGACTCCTGCCCGCATAACGGAACAGCCCTGATTATAGGCATAAGATAGCTTCGATTTGAAAATATGATTGCCGAAACTGGTGTTCCTTTTAAATAACAAGCTAATTATGTGGCGAAACTTGACAAGCACCTTGGATTTTTATTTGTTGACAAACAAGTAAATGGCCAGCAATGGAATCACACTCCTCCCCATGAGATAAACGTATCTATCAGGATGTTCACAGCGATAGGTGAATGGCAGGGACCATAACTCATTCATGAAGCTGCTGTCAAGGGGTTCATATCTACCTGTGTATTTATTTGTTTGTGTTTGTGAACTTCCCTGTGGTGGAGTTGGACAATTTTTCCACTGTGTGTAATTATATAATGGGGACATTGCCCACTTGCTCTATGCAAAAGATGATGTCCATGATGGTGGTAGCAGAACATCTCCTCATGCTTTGCGAAATTAAGAAATAAATCTTCTGAGTCAAACAATGTATAATATTGCAACTCAGAAAGCATTGAATTCACAGACCCAACATCCCAATTGTCTGATTGTAACCCCGGTACTATTTATTCAGCCATAGAAACTTTGAACACATATGGAATCTACAGGGTCTCCGTAGGACCATATATATTGAATGGGTCTTTATCCCAAGCAATTCCATCAGTCACTGGAACAGCCAGAATGTTGACAATGGACAAGTCTTGTTTCCTTTTGTGTGAAGAGGAATGAGGAACTAATACCCCATTGACCAGTTCTCTAGCAGAATGTTCTGGAAGGTAATGCCCTTTGATAAGAAGAAAAAAGACAGTCGCAAATCTAATCCACATTAAGAGAATAAGAGAACCAAAGGAAAGTTGATCCTAATGTATATCAATGGAGGTACTAGATAAGTTGTTAAAACCAAGAAATTGAGACACAAATCCAAACTGGAGGTGATGCAAACCCAAAGACAATGATGAACTGTCTGATATGAAATGGTCTTGATTCATATAGTTCCCTGAGGAACTCAAATGGAAAAGTGGTGGCTGTGATTCAGCAGTAGGTTCAACTCAGATGAAGTTTCCAATGGTGGATCGGTGTAAATGACATCCATTCTAGAATATGGAGAAGTAGAAACAGAAACCAAAGTGACAAAAGCTTGACCTCCCCATCAGGCAGCCGAGGAGAAGACACAACAGTAGTGCTCATAGGTTGCAAAGAAAGTCTTGTGAAGGACCCCTTCGGGGCATACTATGGAGTATTGCCCATATGGTGTAACTTGAAATGTTAAATTGAAACAGAGAAATTGTCTTTATGTCCTGGAAGTGGTGGCAGAATTACAGTTCTTGTACCCTGTATACCAAGGACGGGAACAGGAGCACAATACTTTGGGCCGAATTCCTTCTTGAGGGCTACTTTTTCACGAACCAGGTCCCCAACTTTGGGTAGCCAACTGGATACAGGAGTTTGAGTATCTGGACGTGTAGAGAGAGTTACAGGCAGAACTCTGGGATTAGTACTGAACCCTGTACCTTAGCACACACAGATGAATGCATTCCATCTCAGATATAGCCTTGATTTCTCTCAAGAAAAATTGGTTTCTCTGTGTGTTACAGTAATGTGAATACCTTTATGATAAGGTTCACATGTTCATAAACAACAGATGCATTTCTGTATTGTGTCTCGGTGTGAGTGCCTGACAAGAATATAATGACAAGGGACACTGTTGTTTGACCTTGTCTACTGTTCAGACTAAATCCAAGGAAAGAACAGAACGAGAAAATAATTGCAGGTTCTGTGTGAAAATATAATGTGGCACAGAAGCAAACGTGATTATGTAGTAACGTGTGCAAAGCTAATGCAGCCTGTGTCATGCACAGTGAGGCGAATATTGGGAAAGCTACAATGGGAACTGTATGAAACACATGTCATGGGGTTTGGGTATCATTGGTAACTAGGGGAAATTATATGGTTTTAAGTTGCAAGTTGAATGCCCTCTATCATGCGTTCATATCATATTGTATTACCATGATATACAGCATGGGTGTCAGTGGGAATCTCTGTCTCATACCCCAGGACACGTCAATGGGGTTTAATTCCACTTTGTGTATCAATACTTAAGCCCTAGGGGCTTGGTAGCTTGCAGTCACCATTTGGATATATTGTTCTCCCAGTCAAAATTTCAATTTTCAGTCTTGTTCCGTGTTGGAAAGTAAATCCAACAAAAATATTTTCTTCAGGTGTGCATCACTTTTGTGGCCCAAATCCAGTATAAAATGTTTATAGATCGTGCCCTATGTTTCATGGTCTGTCTGCAGGTTTTCTTTACTTACTGCCACTCAGTGAGCTCTCCTAATGACCACCAGTTCACCTTCTTTCAAGCATAGTATCTGGGTAAAAACACCCTGTACATAAGCAATTATATATGTTCCCTCTCAATCTTCAGGTTATCATGTCTCACCCTGTTTCCCAAATCCTCACATTTAAGCTAGAGGTGGTTGATCTGATTATCCAGGTTATCTGTTTTGCGTGATGTGATTCCCCCCGTCTTGCCTAGATCTTGCCTGCTTATCTATTTATTTTGCACTCAGGTGCCCAAATAGTTGACGTCTTGTTGAAAGGAGGAAATCACTTTGTTGATACTGGTTTTGAATTTATCTAGTTCTTGATGTAAATTGTTTCCCAAATCCTTACGTAGTTCTTTTAGTCTTTACTTGAGATCCTCCTTAATTAAGGAGTCATCCCTTTTCCAGGGTGCCATGGGTATCTGAGAGGTTTGAGGTTTCAATTGTAGTTGTTGTGACTCTGAGGGTGTGAGTCCCCAGTAATGCTGCAGGCTTTTCCCATGCTTTTGCTTAGCATTGCAGGGCATAAGCTGTAAAGGTTGAAACTGCGTAACTGCATGACAAATCAGTAATTTCCCACAAGCATTTGATTTGTCTGTCGTCCTCTTTGCAGTTAGGCTGTTTGGAGCATCCCCAATGTGCTTTATGTGCTGGGGTTTTAAAAAACAGCAATTCATCAATTACAGTTATAATAGGTGAAAATGGCTCCTGTAGCATGGGGAGGTATTGTCTGCAGCTTTCCTAGCTGTGTGGGATAGTGTATCTTTACTTACCCAGTGGTGGTTTCAGTGTTTCTTTTATTGCCATAGTCATATATTGCATTGGTGCACCTACTTTAAGTTCCGTGGATGTATCATCTCCTCTCCCACACTCGCCTATGTCTGGGGTTCGAGCATCTCTCAAGCCCTCACCTCTTTTGATCAACTATTTGGTGCCTCTGTAGCTTTGCAGCCTCCCTTCGGTGGTGTGCATTTGTGAGTTGCTGTCCCATGGACTATTGTGTAATCTTTATTGTCTGCTGGTACATAAGCATTCCCATTACAAGCGTCTTACTCATACCTACAATGCATTTGACAACCTTTCCCCTTCCTACCTTAGCAGTGACGTACGCTTTTATGGTCCTTCCAGACAACTTCTTTCCATATCTCATCTGCTCTCTCATCAGCCTTGCACCTGGCGTGCCAGAGTAGGAGGGAGCTACTTTTCTTACCTGGCTCCCAATCTTTGAAATAAGCTTCCTCTCTCTATTCTTGCCACTAGATCTCTCTGAGAATTTAGAAATAAACTTAAAACCTGACTATTCTAACCAGCCTAGTTTCGACCCTCCTGAAAATAACTTTCTGTTCTACACTAGGACAGGTGAGAAGCCTGCATTATAAAGCCAAATAACAGTTGAGTTATGGAGGTAGGTGGTAACTCTTTCCAGAAATCTGTGATCTTTCTAGGCAGTTGTTAATGGAAGAAGGTGTTGTGGTTTACAGGTTGATCCTATAATTAGCTATGAATTTCCTGAGTAGGTATTGGCTAGGAGCCTATCAGAATGTAGCAATTTGTTAGTATACAGCAGTCTCATTTACAATGTGGGATATGTCATTGAAAATGGGAGGTACTCATAGCTTAAAATTCAATTATTTAATTATTTTCCAAAGTGCATTTTTTGTACTGAGTCTTCCTTTGTAGCACTAATGACGATGCTGGTGGCGGTCCATGGTCATTACTCATCCCAACTTCATGTATGAATCAACATGATTGTTGAATATTGGGTCCTGAAGGCAGAATTTTAGATGCGATCAATAACTTGATCAACTTGCCTGTAGAGCGAACATCTCTCATCTTGGAGAAGTAACCCCTGTGGTGTCTACGAGGGTCAGCTTACCATGCCTTTAAACAGAGTTGGAAAATATATGATAAGGCTGGTTATGGCAGGAAAATCATGTGTAAATGTGGCAGAAAACAGGGAATTGCATAATGCTTCTTCTAATTGGCCGTGCATTTCATTATACATTCATCATGATTATGATAATAGAATTGTTAATTTATACTACATTGATGGATTTTGTAACATGTGATTCAACTCCTTTTGGACTACAAAGATTCCCTAGCAGGCTATGCTAAGGTTAATATTATTGTAAATCTTCAGAAAGCATATGTTATTCTTTTTCAAAGAACAACAAGGTAAGGGGAATGTATATTGGCAGAATCAAGCTCATTAAGTTAGTGAGTACAAATACCTAGGCATTGTAAGGCATACATTAATGTGAATAGTGCTTGCATTAGTCCAAAGCTCCCTCCACACAGACATTGTCAAATGTGCTATCACACTTTAACATCAGGTATAGGGAAATACTCAGCACTCAATCATGCATAGGGCAGAAAGTATTATTCTCCTTGCATACAGTTTACGAGAGTGGATCTGATATCCAAATAGGCATTTATAGATTTTTTATAACCCTATGTGCTGACATTTATTATGATTTTTCCAGTTTAGGCCATTTGAACTACTGCATTAAGGTGTAAAGACATCCATTCCCACTTGTGCCTACACCAATCTTGTTCATATATCATCTTCAGTTTTACTATGGAATGACATTTAGTTTGGCACTGACTGGAAATTTATGATTTTTTCATTTCAAGTTGAGTGGTGCTTCATGGAAAACTGCATGAATACATGCAAGCTTATGAGTGTGTAGAAAATGTTCTGTGGCATTCCTGCCCTAAACACACACTCCAAATCCTTGTAGAGGATTTCTTTTTGCATAGCATGATACATTCAAGGGCTATATTATGCATGATTACATTGCTTTGTAAGTGCAATACACCTTTTATGAACTACAAAGGTTACTTTTCACTCATAATTCAAGACTGTCTATGTAACTTTCGAATAACAGTATTTCTGGGGGGATTTTACAATTTAAATTACATTTAGAGTGGTATGTGTTGCAGTGTCATCTGCCTATTTAACCCCCTGGATTATTTGCTTTTGAAACTATCCAGTTTTGAACTTTTACTATTAGTACATCTTTCTACCTGAGTCTCATGTGAAGTAGTGTGGCTCACTGGTTAGGGGCGGCAGACCCGAGAGCAGAGGACGGCCCGGGACCAGGGTTCGATTCCCGGCGCTGCAGGTTTCTGGACCAGGGTCAGCGGACTCGATAATTCTCTCGCCTCGGTGCCCACTTTGATCAGCGATCACACTCGGCAACTCTGGGATTTAGCTTGCCTCATCTTCACTAACGGCCCCACCAGACCGCCGGGGATGCCTGGTCTCACCCTGGAGATACCCATTAAGGGACCATCTCTCAGGGAAGCCAGGAAGGGTTTCGCAGCGGTCGAAGCACCTTGGGACCCTCCGGGTAAGGAGTGCGCTATATAAATGCCTATACATTTACATTACATTCTCATTGACAGTAAATTCTGTGAAAATGTGCCAAGAGTGCTTACCGCCAGTATACACTTTTCGGATAAGGTTAACTTCTGTGCTGCTAGGGTAAGAGGCTCTATGATGGTTACACATGAAAACCTTAGCACATGTACAGGCTGTGCTTGTGAGACTACTGTCTTGATCAGCCTGTAATATGTACACAGGTAGCCTGTCACAGAAGGGACCATTAAAGAATTGGTCCTCACCTAAGGTAGGCCTTATATTGTGAGTGGGCATTCATACTCTAGATCTGTAGTGCTTACTGAACGTCTGTGGTTCTTAACTGAATTTAACAGTAGAGGCACAATCTGCACCAAAGTACATATTCACCCACTTAGGCCACAGTGTCAGTGAGACATGTATCTTAATGTAATAATGTATCCCGAGTGTAGATCCATAGTAACTTTCACTCCTTATGACATTTAAATGATAATTTTTCCATGGCTCAGCCATAATCACATTCCACGCCTTTGCCCCACCTCTCCTGGGCCACGTTAATTATTCTGCTTTTCAGCAAGAAGATCAACAGCCTCCTCATACAATGTAGCCATTGAAAATACTTTTTCCTGGGAAAGCAAGGGGTGGAGAGGAAATCTGCATGTGTTAACCCCTCACACTGCACCTGGGCTGCAAAATCCAAAGTCCATAGAAACAACGGAGGAAGTCCAGGGGTCTGGAGCAAAACACTGGAAGAATGCTCTGTGGGGGGTTTTGTAGGAAGGGATTGGGCAGATGTGTCATTTGAGGGAAGACCTAAAGGACCCAGGAAACGTCTTTTCATAGACCACTTGAAGTCAGCATGTTTAAATGTCACAGATTGCTGTGCAGTGATGGTGGGGCTAGGGTGGAGTAATGATGTGATACCATAGGATTAATTTGGGATTTCTTCTAGAACTTCCCACCTCTGACTTGAAACTCCTGGACAAGGGAGGGCTACATCAAGAAGACATTAGACTTGGAAGCGTTGATGGAAAAGGAGCTAGAAAGAAAAACCACCTGGTACCTATGCAAGGGTGAATTGAATAACTTTAAATCCAATTGGCACGCAAGACTTGATGGGTCTTGATAGCATGTGTATATGAAGTTGGTGGCTTAGCCACGCAATCTTAGGGCAATTTTAGAATGCTGCTTCATCCACTGGATGGTCCTTTTTCTCGAAATAAGGCTCAAATTACATTGCAATGCCAGTGAAGCAGATTTTGCGCCACAGTCACGATACAGGGGAATAAGTACGCAAACCATTAAGGTTTATTACCTAGCCCGGGGAAGTTTTTCTCGTGGAATATTGCAGGGCTAGGTAATAGGCTATTGTCCCAAAATTGGATAGATTTTGTCAACGGTTTGAAGTGTGTCTATTCCAGGAGACATGGGCTTGCGATCCTATTTTCATCCCAGGCTATTTAAATGTTTCCATTCCAGCGAACAGAGGTGCCAGGGGTCGACCTATGGGAGGTTTAACAGTTTGGGTAAAGCAAGGCCTACAAATTAAAGTGAAAGTGTTGGATCTGGGTTGTAAGGATATCCAATTGCTAAGAATGGCATTGGATAAATGGGGTGCGGTAGACATATATAATATTTATGCTAGGGGTACCAACACCAGGAGCTCCCCCACCCTGGAGGCCCTGTCCACTTTCCTCGAATCACAGTCCCTGGGAAACAGAGTGGTAGTGGCTGGTGATTTCAATAGGACCTTTGAGCCGTTGGATAATACGGAAAATCCACTAGGGCACGAGGAAGACATCCAATGGGGTGTTCCGACTCTAAACCTGGTTTCAGTCAAACAGTGGACGAAGGACATATTGCTATTAAATGCAATGTGCCTGGAATATGGGCTGAGGGCCCTAAATGGAAGGACTAAGGGTGACCAGAAAGGTGTTTGCACATTTGACAATGGCCATAACAAAAGTAGAATAGACTCTGTTATTTGTAGCCTTAACCTATGGCAGGGGGTATGCGATATGGAAATAGAGGGTAGATTGGAAAGTGACCACAATCCCCTCTGTGTCACCCACAATTGGTGGACGCCCATGCTAGGCAATCCCCAACCTCGTGGTGGAGTGCTACCTGTTATGGCTAATGATATGCGTAGAGTTAAATGGCCAAGTGTGCTGGCGAATGCAGTATCTATGAACTATATAAGTTCAGAGGTGGACACTGCAATCGTCGCTATGGAGACAGCAAGCCCCGTAATTCCTGGGTCCAGTGTAACCACAGATATGCATGACAAGTTCTTTTCCCTTTTAAAACCACATTTCATGAGACCTTTTAAGGCAAATAAGAAAGTCCCACCCAAACCGGCTAGGTGGTTCAATAAGCAGTGTAGGGCAGCCAGATTAGACTTGGGTAGAGCAATTAGAAGTAGGGATAGGGTTATGATTGGTGCAGCCAGGAAGCACTACAATGCTAGTGTTCGCCTGGCTAAGAACAAATGGGATGAAGAGTACTGGGATGAATTGTTGGAGGCCTCAGGAGCAAGGGATTCCAGGCTTTTTTGGAAAATTGTGAAGTGGGGTAGAGGTGGCACCCCAAATAAACCAGATAATAATGTTGATGAGGCGTCCTGGGTGGAGTATTTTAAACCCCAGTACGCAGAGATTAAGGAGGTTGTGGCTGCAGAAGCAATTCCAGTTGTATTTTGTACCGAAAGTTTGTTTTCCCCTAAAGAAGTAGAATTAGTAATTTGTTCCTTACAAAGGAGTAGGGCACCGGGTTTAGATGGGATACCCTCAGACGTATTTAAAAATGATAAAGTACGGTGGGCCAGGTATGTGACCCTACTGGGAAATGCCATTGCAAAAGGGGCTGCAATCCCAGAAACATGGAAGGGAGCAATATTCATACCCATCTATAAGAAAGGTGATCGGTCACTCCCGGCCAATTATAGGCCAATAAGTTTGATTGCCACTGTCCAAAAAGTGATAGGGAAGATGGTGGTAAACAAACTGATGGACTGGGTAGAGGAGAATAATGCCCTGTCCCCCTACCAGGCAGGTTTCCGGCGGGCGACCAGCACGGTAGACCAAATATTCAGTTTCACTATGTTGCGGTGGGGGACGGTGTTGCTTGGCGAGGGCTTGGCGAGGGCAGCCTTTATGTCGCTTTTGTCGGCTTGAGGGCTGCCTTCGACCTGGTCCCAAGGAGCAAGCTCTGGACAGTTTTGAAAAGAATGGGGGTCCCGCCCGAGTTGCTCACTTTGATCATGAGGTTGCACGAGTGCAACTTTGCTAAAGTCCAGTGGGGGCTGAATGGGGAATCCTCTGTCGACTTCCCGGTTGAACGGGGGGTACGACAGGGATTTGCAATGGCACCCTTGCTCTTCTCCGTATTTAATAATGGAATTGTGGGTAGGATGCTGGACGCAAGTGTGGATGCACCTTCGCTAGCGGGCATCAGGGTCCCGATCCTGATGTTCGCTGACGATACTTTAATTGTGTCCAAAACTCCGGCTGGACTACAGCGTGCTCTAAATATATTTGATGTTTTCTGTAGGGAGCATGGCCTTGAAGTTAACGTTGGCAAGACCAAGCTGATGGCTTTTTCGCAAAGGCGTAGACCTCGACCAAGGATTTTTCTGAAGAACAGTGAGCTCGAGGTAGTTAGTGTTTTTACCTACCTTGGGGTTGAGATATCTAGTAACCCAGGTTGGTCTCACCATATAGAAAAGGCGGTCCTGAGGCATCAGCAGATCTCCGGGGCACGTCGGGTGGAGCAAACAAAATCAAAAACCAAACCCATAAACCCGGTTCTTCTCGTATATGATGCCAAAGCTATAGGGTCAGCCCTATATGGCTGTCCTGCGGTATCGTCCATAGTGGGAGGGGTAGGTGCCTAGACGCCCTCTGCCAAGAACTACCAGGTGTTTTACACCAAGTTCTGGCCCCACCAGGTCAGCGCGAGGGAGCTTCCCGAGTAAAGAATACGGTTCTGGGAAGGGCCCTGACGAAGGATTGCCATACGACACACACCAGGTCGTATACCGGATCCCCCTGATCACTGAGGGATCCCCTGCAATTATATGAGCACTATTCACATTTTTTGGTCCTGACGAATTGCCTTCTTGGCGAGAAACATGTTGACCATTGACTCACTAAGGGTTGAATGAGGCTCGACTACCTTGCTTGTTCCGCCTCTATACCCTCTATACCCCTTATTATTTCAATAAAGCAGTGAGCCATACCATTAAAAGTCTATCTTTTTGGACTCTACTGACTTTTTTTAATCTCACCCACGCTCACTTTTGCACAACCACAAACCCTTTCTTTTTTTAGGCCCCTTACACCCACACACCCTTTGGCGAAGGAATAGAAGATCCCCGCCAAAGTGCAACATCTTTTGTTGCCCGACAGGCATTGCACCGCCAGTCTGTCGCAGGGGCAGGATACCGATGATGACGCTGGACGATCACCGGGTGGGATTACAAATGTAGTCCAACCGGTGAGCTGTGTGAGGTATCCCTACAAATTCCGAAAAGGGTTCACAACATTCACCCTTTCTGCCTGATTCGATGAGAGAGGCTAATGCCAGTCATTTGGCTGACTTTGCCCGGGGAACTCTGTATTAATTTTTGTTGGTTAGTCAGCCCTATATGGGGCAGAAGTGTGGGGTTTTGAGAGGCTTCTTCCCTTGCAAACATCAGAGAATAGGTTGCTAAGGGGAATTACCGGTCTTCCCCAGAGTGCGCTATTAATCCCGCTGGGTCTTGATCTAGGGAGGAGATCTGTTAGCGACCGAGCCCGACTAAGGCCTATTCTCTATTGGAGACGGCTATGGACTACCCAAGAGATTCGACATTATGCCGATGGGTTTCTAGCCCTAATCAGAGCAGACACCTTTCACAAAATACCATGGTTGAAGAAACTCAGGATTGTTCTGGGTGAGCTCGGCCTCCCTAATCTGTGGGATAATCCATCTGGGAAAGTATTCCCAAGTAAAAGCACCATTAAGACCCTGTATTGGGACTACATAGACGAAAGACTCTGGAGAAGCACAAAATTCGATACAATGGGGGGGGAGATTTTTGGAAATTAAAATGAGACCTGTATTAGAACAATATTGGGACAGTATCACTGTCCCAATGGACAGGAAGTTATTTTTTCAGCTAAGGTCTGGGTCCCTTCCCTTGAGATCCTTGACGGGTAGATGGCGGAGCTCGAATACCTCATGCTGCCCGGTGTGTGGTGCAACTAATGAAAGCATAGGCCACTTTTTATTCCTGTGTGAGGCCTATGCTATCCTGAGGAGAGTATGGCTGGC
This sequence comes from Lissotriton vulgaris, assembly GCF_964263255.1. NCBI lineage: Eukaryota > Metazoa > Chordata > Amphibia > Caudata > Salamandridae > Lissotriton > Lissotriton vulgaris. Next base: position 327,651,543 of record NC_141698.1, on the reverse strand, counting down.
CCCAGTTTGCCGAAATCTTGGGACATCTAGTGGTGTTGAGGGGCTAGGAATCATTTGTACTTCCACTGACATGCCTATTGTTCTGGGAACAGCAAAGTATTTGGGGTGGGCATGGTCCATCAGGCGGAGGGCTACTTCTGTTAATACAATTTGATCTGTTTTAAAAGTTTAAACAAACTTTTTATTGTTAAAGCTTGCACAACTGTTTTATATGTATTTACATGTATGAAATACTGATTTTAACTAAAATGTATTTTAAATGTATGCTTGTGCTTTTATGAGTATATATCTCGAATAAAGCTTTACAACAACAAGTTTATTAGCTAATTAGTGAAGCTACAGTAGTGTGGCTCACTGGTTAGAGGCGGCAGACCCGAGAGCAGAGGACGGCCCTGGACCAGGGTTCGATTCCCGGCGCGGCAGGTTTCTGGACCAGGGTCAGCGGACTCGATAATTCTCTCGCCTCGGTGCCCACTCTGATCAGTGATCACACTCGGCAACTCTGGGCATTAGCTTGCCTCATCTTCACTAACGGCCCCACCAGACCGCCGGGGATGCCAGGTCTCACCCTGGAGATACCCATTAAGGGACCATCTCTCAGGGAAGCCAGGAAGGGTTTTGCAGCGGTCGAAGCGCCTTGGGACCCTACGGGTAAGTAGTGCGCTATATAAATGTCTATACATTTACATTTACATTTACAATCCCAATCAAGTCAATTGAACATAAATCAAAATCACCTGAATGCAGCAGATGTAAATATGACCCAAGTAATTTAGTTTAGAAGCTGTGAAGATTATGTTATTGAAGACCACACATCCAAATCAAAATGTCTTCTTTCCATAATGGAAACTCCCTAAGGCTAAACGAAGGCTCTGAGCAGGTCGGGGAATTCAGAAGCAGCAGGTGTCAGCAAATATAGCATTGAAAATGTAACCAAATAAAAGGTCCAATTAGCATAAGAAGTAATGGGCTGTCCCTGGAGAATATCTATAGGAGCAAGAAAATAAGGAGCATTGTTCTCAAGAGAAGAGGACACAATTCTACCTGCTGAGGTGAACAGGGCAAGTGAACTACCAAGCTAACAAGCTTCACACAGTTAAACTGTAACATTTCATCTAGTTGATATATCCTAAAAGTTCCCACCGGGAAGAAACAGATCAAAACCAATGCTCTTTCTGTATTTTGTGTTGGCCTCGATCTCATAGATCATGCAGTGACAACTTCTTCCATCATTGTGACCTTCATGATATCTCACAAATATGAGTATTGACCTCCTTTTCTCCCATCCTAGACAGGCGGTGGGAATCGACGTCCAAATATATTAATGGCTACACTAAGCCCTCCAAAATATAAAGTAACAAAAAAAACATTTCGACCTGAGAACACAATGACTCTTGCTTCTGAAGTAGAAAAGTGTTATGCACAGTGAGCACAAATGCAGCATTCATTTCAAAACAGAGTTGAGCATCTAGGCTTACACATGTCAACCTTAAGATGACTATAGGGAAAACAAAATCACATAAATCACACATCTTTCAAAATCTACATATACAATAACATGAGCACGCATATATGGAACGATAAAACGAGTTATAAATTCATGTTTTCTGAAGCAATCAAATATGAAGGTGATTTTGCATCACCAGTCTCAATTGTTTTGGCCCCACTATACATCCTGAGGAACAATTGGGAGAATGGATTGGTGAGGGAGCCATGGAAGGTTCCCCTGGGAGTTCTATGGACTGACTCTTGACTCCGGTGAGGTACAGGTGCACTTCAAGTAGCCATGAGGCTGTGCGACCTTTTGAAAGCGAAAAGGAAGGTGTTCTGGTTGTTCTCTGTGACACCCTCGAAACAAGAGTTAGATTTGAGAGCCCAGACAGAAAACCGATCTGAAGAAGGGCACTTTGAAATTCCAGCTCCACAGAAAAAGACAATGTAGAGCACGGAGGCTTTAAGAAAATGCTCCTGGTAGCTGGAGAGCTCCATCAGTAGCAAAATGACACCACAATTATTTAAATCTACTTCTGAAGCATGGTCTCCTGGGAAACGCAGCATGTATCCCTGTTGTACATGGCCAAATTACCCCTGGCAATGGGCCGGACCTGTTAGTTAATGCAGCCTAGTTTTTAAACTTTTCATGCAAAAATTACCATATACCTTTAGAGGAAAGAGCACTGACCCTGGACCTGGTTAACAGAGTCCAGGGCACTTTCAGAGCCCATAACCACAAGCAGCATTGGGGTTGTCAGGGCAAAAAGGATGACTTTTCTATGATGGTACCATCCCTATTACATTTAATGGTGTTGTATTGGTTTAGTATGCCATAATTCCACTTTTATCAATATGGTGATACCTTGACAAAGCCATAGGACTCCCTTTTTGATAATGACCCCCTCCACTATTGTGTCTAGTATATGTGCGGGTATTATGTTTATAGGGTTGAGGAACAACTTGCTTTTTTTGTTTTTTGTTTTATATAGCATTGGCTAGACCCAAAGGAATCAGAGCACTTTACATGAGCACCAGTTGCGTTACAGACGGACACATTCGTTTTTGTTAGGCACAGGGAGTTTAGGTGATTTGCCCAGAATCACAGGATGTTGAGCGTCCCTGCCGAGACTCGAACCTGGTATCCCACCTCCGAGGTCGACCGCCCTAGCCGTTAGGCCACATTCTCTGTTATGAGGGTGTCACAAGAAGCATTTCCATCTACCAAAATGTACATATTTGTAAATCACTGTGTAATAGTCGTTTTTGCCTAAAGACATAATTTTCCATTAAGGAAGTAAAAGCACATTGTTGGACAGTATTTTATGGAGAGAGCCTGGGTACCAGCCCACACCACCTCCCTTGAGCTTTGCTACCCTGAGAGGCTCAAGTGTTGCAGGTGTAGTTGGTTCACAATAAAGTTTACAGACGCATTACTTGTGAAGGACTCCCATCCAGATAGGGTTGCACAATTGCCAATTTTTGTGTAAACAGAAGAAAAAGCAATCTCTGTTTTTCATCATTCATCAAGATAGAGTTGCACAATTGGCAATTTTGTGTAAACAGAAGGAAAAACAATCAATGTTTTTTCCTCATTAATCAACAAGTCAATTTTTCAGAGGCTCATTTGTTTATCTGTTGTCCAAAGTTGATGTATTGGCCCTCTGTTGCAAAATGTTCATGCGTCATAGTTCAGCTAATCAAAATCATTTTGAGCATCTGCAAAACTAGGACAACAAACCGTCACAGGGGTGTCATTCTAAAGCAGCACAGTTTAGTCAGACATGAAATAATAAATTGGCCTTGTTGTGACTTGGGCAAAATATATCTTAAACAGAAAAAACGACGAGAGTCCTATCAGCAAAGTATTCTGAAAGGGATAAACAATGAATTAATAAGTCTTGCCTGATGGATGGAGCTAAAAGGGCCTTGATAGTTTCTAGTGAAATATACCCGCCCCAGTAAAAGAATCAGTGGATGGTCTGAATAAACAATGATCATTCATCTGGATGTTGTTTAAATTGTATTATGTTCAGGTGGACTAGTGTTCTGGAGCAACTACCACCCAAGACAAAATGCATGAAGGCATAGAAATGTATGTCAGCCCTATTAAGCTGTAAACATGAAACCTGGCTAATAAAATCATTGAGTCCTGAATGAACAGGGCACTGAATTAGGACTCAAATAGAAATATAATTAAATATAAAGCAGCATTTTTATATGTGGCCTTATGGGCCATGCTGCAGTATCTTGAGCATTCAATCATTCTAAACAGTTGAAAATACATGCTTTAATGTACAAGTTTATTTCTGCTTTAACTAATGTGCCTTCTTTAGTGCTTGATTATATAATAATATCACAAAAAAATTCTCCTGCATATCCATACTGTACTCCTGTACCTGATCATGGGCTACATCCTGAACTTCCTACATAAAGGAAATCAGAGAAAATGTGTATGGGATATGCCATAAGGATGAGGTATTCTGAACATTCCAATAAATGATAGTTATATCTAGGTGCAGTGAGGGATTGAGAGAAGACAGGGTCAGGTTTAGTTGTTTAACCAGTCTCATGCAATCAAAAACATTTGCAAATAAAAAAGGCATACACATTATATAAAAATAGAGGGGGTTTGGATCAGCCCTTTTGTCCATTATCTGTTCACCTATCATTATCATTTTGCTTTCATCCACTATAGCTTACAGTATCGGCCAGTTCCAGCCAATGGTTGTCTTGGTCTGCGTGTACACACGGACATCCACATAAAAAGTGCTACCTGGGCAAATATGCCAATACTTTACTTTGCAATAGTTTGATTTCTTTTCAATCGTTTTCTTTTTCATGTAATCCAGTAGCAAGTAAACTACTTTTTCATGTAACACTTATTCAAAGATAAGAGTACCTTTTCTTTGCGCCAATTGGAATCATATTTCCTGTGTTGTGCAATAAAACTGAAAAGGGTTTGTAAAACTCTTATATGTATACCTACTTTATAAGAAAAACTCTTCCGTTATTTTATTGATGATAATATATTCAAAATACACATAATGTGCACAGTAAAAAGATTGTATCACGTTCCAAAGTTAAATACAATTCCTACTTCTGAGAAGTACTAAGTTACAAAAATCAGTTCTTTCTTTCCACAATCCAACGCAAAATAACTTAATACAATCCATAAAACATAGAGACAGATTCAACACAGGGAGAAACACACAAAAAAGCCAACGGTCTATTCAATATTACTGCTCTGTGTCAACATTATACATGTTACTTGATCTAGAAATCATCAGACGTAATATCAGATATGTTTCAGATGCAGTCCGTTTTAGGGCTCGCCTAGCGAATGCAGCGCATGTGCTGCTTCGCCTTGGCGAGGCTATTGTCGTTGGTTTGGTGCACGAATGGGACAAAACATGTGCACGCTCGGCAGGCCATGTGCACGCGCATGGCCTCTCCTCTGCCTCACAGTTCATGTGCGCGCCTGGACAGGCGATGTGTACGCGCATCGCACAGCGTCTCTTTTGCTCACAGGCTAGTTAGGTCTTCAGAGACGGACATAACATGTGCACCCGTAGGCATTCAGACACAGACATGCTCGCATCACTCTGGGATACTGCATTTGTTTTGCTTTAACGTGAAAACCGTCCCAAAGCTCCTCCGACCTAACCACTTTCACTGCGCTTGTTTAAAAGGGCTGCCGGCGTCGGATGCCAAAGTCTAACCCTATCCATCAGCAGGCCACTGGCGAAAGGAGAGGTCTCTGGTTTTCTCCTGGGCGACGCTGCCTGCAGATTATGACAGGCAGCAGAGTGCAAGTGATCCGGGTCAGTGCAGAGAGCTAATTATTCCTTACTCAAGTGTCTAGCTAGAAAACCATCTCCACTACTTAATGTTTTTACAATGAGTACGTCAGGGAACAAGTGTTTGACATGCTCTGTGATTTAAAGGTTGAAACAAAGTGAAGAAAGCGTTGAGGCAGCAGGGGTTGGTTGAAGCACACTGGAATCGAGTAGAGTGATTCGAGCATTAAAGCACACTTGAATCTAGTTCAATGCATCTTATTTGAGTGTGTTAACGAGAAAGTATGCACTGCGACAGAATGATCATCTTTTCATATTCTTGGCCAACAGTGAATTGAATATTACTGTGAGTAAAAACTATCTGCGACAACAACTATTGGTGTGCACTTGGGAAAATTGGGGTGGTGTCAGCCAGCGAGCAACCCTGGTTGGAAGTAGTAACCACTCGGTGACCCTTCATCTTTCACTGTTAACCTGTTGGCTATTATACAATAAACCAGGTGTTTAACATGCTTTATTAAAGACTGAAATAGACAATCCGATTTAGAAATGCACTGATCCTTGAACCTCCACCCCGGCAATTCCCCGAACCAGCTCCCTTTCTGATTTTAATTGGAAAGCTTGCACTCCAGAACACAAAACAGCACACATCATCTCCCAGTCAATCTACACATATAGGCACCACTTGCACAGCAAATACCTCACAACTATATAACACACATTAAATCGAAAAGTACACAAGAACTTCAAAGTGGTTGGTAACAAACACTATCTTCAAGTGGGTCATAAGTAAGAGAAGAAAAATGTGAATGTCGAGGGCGGACAGTGTTCCTTTATTGGGTGCCTGGCAATCAACGATCTGACTCATGAAGCAGCACAGAATGGTTCTGTAACTGTTGAGGTTATGCTGTGAGTTGCTCTCTCTGCAGGCCGCAGACAATACACATCCCCTTCAATAATATTTTCTTTGTGTGATGGGGCTGGTGCCACTAGGAAAACATACGTCTGGGTGTACAAGTTCAAACAGGACCCTGGGAACACAGACGCCCCCACACCCGGTGCCGCCCTGCTGCCCACTTCAAGTTAACAAACAGGCAGGGATGGTCCATCCAAGGGTTGTTTTATATATGGCTCTAAAGAGCGACCCCCGTCTCTTTAATAACGCTACAACATGGCTGAAAATGGGCTAAGGCTAATTATTAAGAGTACTTTCACGCTGTTTTGTTTAATCACCCCGCATCAAACCCACTTTCATTATTCATTACTTTATTCGTTATAATTTGTTTGGTTTTGTTTTACCTGCACATTTTGGCATTGGGTCTAAATTTAAAAGTTACAGCGCTCTTGAGGGAATCACCGACAGAGCTATAATCGAAGCTGCCACCGAGAGTGTGACTGTGCCTTTGTTTTGGCACGAGGACAGAGTACTGACAGGGCAAACTCTTAAAACGACTTATTACTGTGAAGTAAGTCTGTCTTTAGGCCTCCAGAATGGAAAAATTACCATTGATAACTTTTCTTTCCGCCTCCCTGTAGACGTGGCCCCCGCTCGCATAGCTTCAGTGGTATCCGCAACCCTTTGAACGCCACATAAGATGCTATCTGGTAAAACTATTCGCAAGGAATTCCCCTGGACGTTGACTGCCTACTAAAGCACATATTCCCATCGAGAGAGTCTCTGTTAGCTGCCCAAAATGCTGTGCGCGTGTTATACTGCACTAAATTGACATGGTGCGGAAGAGGATTTCATAGGAAGCAGTTTATGGGTCTGCTGTAAAGGCACACACGGCTGTAATTATCAAAAAGGGAAATTGCTATAATTATTTTTTAGTTTTTGGCTTTGCCATTGCTTGTTTAACTTATACTACAAAGCACCTCGGTGTGTGTAATCTTTGTAGCGTTACTCACCAAAGCCATTTATAGCCAAAAAAGTTAAATCAATGAAAACATTTTATGATTAATAATTGAGGACGCACGATTTTTGTTTTTAGATTTAAAAATAATGAATATTTAGCACGGGCTCATAAGATGGCAATCCAAATAGACTTTTCATCTGTTATGCTGAAGACTGTCCTAGTTAAATTTAAGGAGCTGCATATTATCTCTTCAGGTGCAACTCTGCGGCTCGTACCCACTCCTGAAAGGGTACTTCCGGGGCGAGTACTCCTGTATATGGAGTGTTACTAAGCCTGCCCTTTGGACAGGACGTATAAATGCTCTGGCCATGGAGTGCTGTGGTGTTGGTTTCTAGGCCAGGGTCCGAGACCCCAGTCTATAATTTGTATAGCCCAATGTTAATAGAAAGGGTTTGTTGGGGGAGGGGTGGGGCGCCTGTACTCTGCCTAGTGGAAGGGCACATAAGTAAAGACATTTACAGCAATGCGTGAACAAAAAGCATTTCCAATGCAATAGGTCTCGCATTTGCGAAAATGTGAACTATTGCCATTGTAAATCACAATGCCTTTTATTTATGTGCTTTGCAAGGATCACTGACATAATATCGAGGGACATAATATCGACTAGCAAAAATATCGGCGAAAGTATATCGACAGACAGAATATCGACTTTGCATCTACAGACAGCTAAGTACAAAAATATCGAGTAAAAAATATCTTTTACTAACAAAATATAGTTTGCAAAAATATCGACTTTATTGAAAACAATGTTAAATTAAATTATTATTAAAAATTAATTACTAACATATACTTAAAAATACTTAAATTACCTTATAATAACTAAATAATTAATTAAAGTTATAAAAATAATTTACAATCATATTTGTTAAAACATATATATATATATAGTTACATAATATAATTAAAAAATATCCAATATTATTACCGTAGGATAGCGGAAGTGTAAAAATTACTATTCCCACTCCAGAGCGTGCAACAGTAAATAAGGCGTTGGATAGCGAAGGGGTAAAAATTACTATTCCCACTCCGGAGGGTGCAACAGTAGGGAAAGGGTTGGATAGCGTAGGGGTAAAAATTACTATTCCCACTCCAGAGAGTGCAACAGTAGGGAAAGCGCTGTATAGCGTAGGGGTAAAAATTACTATTCCCACTCCAGAGAGTGCAACAGTAAGGAAAGCGTTGGATAGCGTAGGGGTAAAAATCACTATTCCCACTCCAGAGAGTGCAACAGTAGGGAAAGCATTGGATAGCGTAGGGGTAAAAATTACTATTCCCACTCCAGAGAGTGCAACAGTAAGGAAAGCGTTGCATAGCGTAGGGGTAAAAATTACTATTCCCACTCCAGAGAGTGCAACAGTAGGAAAAGTGTTGGATAGCGTAGGGGTAAAAATTACTATTCCCACTCCAGAGAGTGAAACAGTAGGGAAAGCGTTGGATAGCGTAGGGGTAAAAATTACTATTCCCATTCCAAAGAGTGTAACAGCAGGGAAAGCGTTGGATAGCGTAGGGGTAAAAATTACTATTCCCACTCCAGTGAGTGTAACAGTAGGGAAGCAGATACTTCATATATTATTTAAAAAAATATATATATTAATATCTATAAAAAATGAATTAAAAGTAATTACCAATTTAATATAATATAATAATTAATTAATCACAAATACTAATTTAATGTAATCATTACAATGAGTTATCTATTATTACTAATTAATTACAAATTAACAATTAATAATAAGTAATTAAAAAGTTACTTAACAATTAAAATCTAATAAATACCAAATAAAAATTAACATATGTAATTAGTTATAATTAACTTACTTCCCACCCTAGTCCCCTATAAACCCACAACCCGCTACAGAAATTAAATTATTTAAATTAACATAATTATCAATTAATCAATTAAATAAAATTAATTGGCAATTAACATTTAATTAATTACAAAATTAAAATTAATTAACAATTAATTATAAACAAATACCAATAAATAAATTTACATATTTAATTAATTATAATTAAATTACTTTCCACCCTATTCCCCTATAAACTAGCCCTGGGCGGAGTTGGCGGAGTGGGGCTTCGCGGAGCTACGCGAAGTGGGCGAGAAACTACGCCCACCTCCGCACTCCGCGTAGCCCCACTCCGCAAACACCACTGGCCGCCAGCCCCGCCACCCGCCTCCCTCGCGCCCTCCCTAAATACTTTAAATTAAAGGAATAAATTAATTTAAAACGCACTTACCTTGCCCGCCGCTGCCCGCCGCGTCCCCGGGGCTCGCTATCTTCCGTCTTCCGTCTTCTTTACTAATGCGCATGCGCGGGCGGCCGCGCATGCGCATTTCTCACGAGAAAATGCGCATGCGCGGCCGCCCGCGCATGCGCATTAGTAAAGAAGATGGAAGACGGAAGATAGCGAGCCCCGGGGATGCGGCGGGCAGCGGCGGGCAAGGTAAGTGCGTTTTAAATTAATTTATTCCTTTAATTTAAAGTATTTAGGGAGGGCGGGAGGGAGGCGGGTGGCGGCCAGCTACGCTCCGTCTACGGAGCGTGCGTAGTGCCACCTGGCTATGCCCGCTCCGCAAAATGCGGAGTAGGCGGCACTACGCACACTCCGTGCACGGAGCGTAGCTGGCCGCCCACCCCTACTATAAACCCTCAACCCGCTAGAGAATTAAATTACGCAAAATTTAAATAACATTAAATTCATTAAATAAATTATATTATAACATAAATAAACACTTTTAACACATAAAATACACTATAAAAAATTGGATATTATTAAATGTTCGATATTTTTATTAACCTATGTTATGTACTTCGATATTTTGACTATCTATATTTTAAAATTCGATATTTCATTACTTACCTTCAAAACGATATTTTTGATGTCTATATTCTGTCCAGCCTATATTTTGTACTCGATATTATGTCCATTCAATATTTTGTAGTCAATATTTTGTCTGTTTACCGCTTTGCAAACCTGCAAGAGGTGCGTAAGCACACACTTTGTACATATAGTCATTGCTTAGGAGAAGCAATGCAGCCAGTGCCAATGCACCTCTTTTACTGCCAGCCTTGCTTCTCATAAGCAAGTGATATACGTTTAAAGTGCTTGTTTACACACCGCTTCCAGGTTTTGAAAACAAAGAAATAAGTCATTGTGTGAGAAGATAGCCTGATATATGATGTTTCCAATTCTGGAACCACCTTGTATCAGTACAAACAATCCCTTATGGTGTCTGGTTGTAAGTCAACCTTATAGACAAGCTATCCTAAGGGTAGCATGGACTAAGCAGCCTTTAAGGCTTAACTCAAGAGGTCGTGTTAAGCGAGCTGTTTTACCAATCACAATCCTGTAATATCAAATGAAAGGACACCACACAAGTATATATTATAAAAATATATACATTTATTACTAGAATAATCCTCTGTACTCTTTATGAGTGCAGAGGCACAAACGTTTAAACAAAAGCACAGTTAAACATATGAAAGTTGCACAATTATGGATGAGGCCGGGGGGCCACGCAAACCATATATTAAAAAAGTGGTATAAGAGATACCAATCAAACAGTGGTTAGGCCTAGGGAATTGCTGGGAGCAGTCGAGACTAGAAATTCTGAAGTCGGGAAAAGCCCGCGGGATTCGGGTGCAGCGCTTAAAGCACAGGCATGCACCAATGTAAAGTCAATGGTGCGTAAAAGTTATAAAGTTATAGTTAAAGGAGACTTCCGCTTAACCTAGCAAGATGAAACTTTAGACACATACACTAGAGGTGTGTACCAGTGTAGGAACACCGGCGTTGCTGAGTTACCTCACCCACAGGAAGCGGGTGCACAGGTGCGAGGTAGTGTCGGGTTTTGTCACGCTGGTTGATGGTGCTTGGAGCTGAAGATGCTGCAGGCGTCGAGACGAGAAGTGTCCGGTGTGATCCAAGGGTTGATCGAAGATAAAGATGATCTGAAAGCAGAGGGGACAGAGTCTGGGTCACTCAGCAGTGACCAGGGTGGAACCAGAAGGAGCAAGGCAATGTCGGGCGCTTTCAGGTCGCTGACAGGAATCTTCTCTCCGCTGCCATGTGGACTCTGGGGCACCGAGGATATCCAGGAGTGGATCACGAGCTGTCCCTTGAAGGCTCTCGCTATCGGCGGTGTCGGCTTCCCGATTGGAGCAAACAACCCTTGGCAAGCGCAACCCACAAAGGACTCAAAGATGGCTTAATACTCGGACCAGAAGGGTCAGAGCGGGTGCTCCTTTTCAGAGGAGCGAGGTCAAGTCTGGACCAACCAGATTCACAAGTTAGATTTCAAGGTTTGTCGGCAATGGGGCCACAAGCCAACGGGCAAGTGACCGGGCCAACGCGTTGAGCCAAAAGATGCAGAAGGGCCCAATAGCAGCACTCCGTGAGTGTAGAGGGGTGAGCTTCGGTGCAAGAAAGGCTCAGGGCTGGGGATTTTCAAACCCCAATGCACAGCTTCGAGGATCACTCGTGGGCTGCACGGTCAGCGTCTCGTGGTCTTTCCAAGATGGCGGGCCCCACGCTTTCCGTCGCCTCCACGGGTCTCAGCTCTGCAGGGACTGTGGATCGGGCTGTTGGAAGGCAGGCACACTTGGTCTTGTTGAACTCTGTTGCTCGAGTTCCGTCGGGAACTGCAACAAAGCAAACTTTGAGGTGCTGGATGGTGCCTGTTTGCACAGGGTGTTCACTCCTTGACCACAAGGGAGATTCTTCAGTCTTCTACATCGAGTAGGATGTCGAAGGGTCCAGAGTTTCGTTTCATAAGTTTCAGTCAGGATAATCTGAGTGCGTTGGCACTGCTCCCATTCTTATACCAATCTAGGGGGCTGGATTACCTGCTAGATCCCTCCAATGGGTGGGACCCAGGAAGGGGGTGGTTATACCCCTTTCCCTTTGTCCAGGGTCAAGCTGGGACTGGGGATGGTGTGCCCCAGAACCGGTTTGACCGGATTATGCAAGGGGAAGCCTTGTGCTCCCCAGGCACTGTCTGGTTTCTTCCAAACCTCCCTGCTACAATCCACTATCTCCTGTCTGGGGTGGTGTGACACCTCCCCACGACAGGAAAGCCTTTGTCCAGGCCTCCTCGGCTGAGTTTCGGTCAGCAGCAGGAGGTCAGACTCGTGTCTGTGGCAGAAGCGTCCATTTTGTGATGCTGAGGCTCTTTTAAAATCAACCGCGTTTTAGCAAAGTAACATGTTGTCTCCCTCTAGAGGGGTGGAATGCTATCCCCATCGACAGGACTGTAGAGGGGATAGTATTCCAAGTCGTATGACACCTTACACGACATGTTTTGATAAAGCCAAACCAAAGTTAACATATAACCGCGATGGGTTATAATGCACTTAATAGTATATGGTATGGCAATATCCCGGAACAGCTTAGGGAATTGGTCCCGACAGCTGCAGACAGGCTCAGCTCATTCTAGAGCACCATCTCACATAAAACCAAGCACTCTGCCTCCAGGATTGTTAAGGCCTGCCTTCGGAGTGACTTATAGGTATACATGTGTCCAGATAGGTTTAGATATAGGTATACTATATCTAAGCAAGAGGTGATTACACCAACTTGCCCCAGCTGAGTGATCAGCCAGTTGTGTCAAGTTTGGATAGCCAGCCAGGGGTGGCAAAAGATATGCTGCAGCCCCTGGTAAGCCTTGGATGCACCTACGCCCTGGGCACCTATAGTGTACTGTACAGGGGCTGATAAGGTGACCCAAGCCAATTTAGTGTACATGGAATCCATTTTACAGAGAGAGCAGATAGCCTGGGTCCCTGATTAGCAGGGAACCAGGCCAACTAAGTCGAAAACCAGCTAAACACAAGGCAAAATATCTGGGGTAACCATAGTCAGGTATCCACATTCCTGCACATTGTCATTTACAATGCCAATAACTCAAACTCCTGCAAATGTGAGACCTATTGCATTGCAAATGCTTGTTTTACTTTGTCTACGCGTTACGGTGAATCTTATGATATATATACCCGCTTCTCCAAGACAGCGTATATATTCCTCCACTAAAAAATACAGATAATTGAAATCAGTCAATGAGAGAGGCAGGGTTTCTATTTGAGACTTGTGTGTTGCTACTAGTGTCCATACAGGACTCCCTCTTTTGAAGGTTCTAAAAATTCAGGAACTAGCTCCTTCATACAAGGAGTTTCAATCCTTGATACACTCTTCACACGACTGAAGAGATTGTGTGGGGTAACTTAGGGGCATATTACCAAGCAATAGCAATAATTATCGCTATTGCTTGGTTAGAGACAAAAATTTACCGCTGAGCTGCGGCGATTTTTATTGCAGATAAACCTTGGTATTACCAAAGTTTATCGCAAATGCGATAAAAATCGGCCGCAAAGCATGAATATCGCTGAAAAGTCAGCGATATTCATGCATTACCGAGCTAATGCTCATAGCCATGTTATCCACCTCCCATTGGATAACATGGCTAAGAACTGCTCAGGGCAGGTGTTAGCTTTTGGAGATAGCGATGTTAGCAACTGTTTCCAGTCGCTAACATCTTGGCACGCCCACTTTGCATGTCATTAGTGATAAATATCACTGACATGCAAAGTGGGGCCCAAGATGGTCGTTATCTCCTACTAGCTGTCGTTAACTGGTGTTAGCGACAGCTAGGTAATAGGGAGATAATTTTATCTCCACTTTCTTGGCTTTTAAAATCAAAAAAGCGGAGATAAACCCCCTTGATAATATGCCCCTGGGTTCTCCTCACTGTTGTTAACTGCCACTGTAGTTTACTTCATGTAACCATTATTTTAAGTCTGTGTGTTAATTGAGAGACTCTTTCTGCCACATGGACGTCGATTTTCTGCCACATGGACGTCGATAGACATTGCAATTCAGGAAACAGAGTTATTGTATGAAGGGGCTCGTAACTCGTTCCTGAATTTTTGGATACAATCTATTTTACTCTGCCACATTATGCGTATTTTGAATATATTATCATCAATAACACAATGGAAGAGTTTTGAAAATACCCCTGTGTGGCCTAGTGTCATTCTATACTGCAGTGGTACTGTAGTTTGGGTCAATATAACATACGGGTGACTAGCTTTAGCTGGGGCAAGATTGAATGTTGTATGTACTTATTGTGTTGTACTTCCCAAGGGGAAATCCTATATATAAATTTTGTAATGGTTCCTTGTCCCCTTGCTATGTGGAGCCCTCTATCTATTCTGTTTGCCATGGTAACACTGCTGGATGTCATGTATTCCTTTTATTTTTGTACCATACAATTGCAATTAAAAACTACAAAAATAAAACAGTCACACCAGCTTACCAAGGCTAGATTTAATGGCTTTGCCTACGCTTGTTTGTATTACAAAATAGTTTTTTAAAATCGTACTGTCGTATGCAAATAATGGATACTCTGAAATCGCAGGCAGGGCCATTCAACATTCAATCATCTACTTGAAACCGCAGTCAGCAAAAATGTAATATAACTTTGAAACATGCAATTGAAATCCTGAATGGAATTCTCGATGCAGCATTTGGATGATTCAGAGGCAATGCATTGCAAGTTAATTACTTTTATTGAACGATGTAGATATGCATTATTGTAAAGGACTTCAAAACATCAGAGCAAATTCAAATACATTCCACTCAGTTTAAATTCCTCTGTCACGACTGGTTTAACTGACTTAAAGATATTGATCCACCTTTCCTGCCATATTCACATTTTCCTGGCATTAATCAAAGATATGGATTCCTAGAATTTACAAGAACATTTAAGGTATTTTAGTCTGTCTTAAAAAGAGTTGGAAATCACTGATATGTACACCAGACCACACAATTCATCGATTTTAAAGGATTCCTCAAGGAGGGGTATATATTTTCTCATGATCCACCACCGGTTATTCTTTACACTACACTTGTTAAACCTCAGAATTGTGAAGATTCTTAATGCATTGTTTTAAGAAAATAAAACGATTCTAAAACTGTGTTTTGGATTATTTTGATCTATGCAAAACATGTTAACCCTCAGAATTGTGAAGATTCTTAATGCATTGTTTTAAGAAAATAAAACGATTCTAAAACTGTGTTTTGGATTATTTTGATCCATGCAAAACAATTATTTGCTCCTATTGCAGCAATCTGTGAACATTGTTGTTAACTTTCAAGCAGTTTCTTACCTACTTACCTCTGGTGCAAAGATTGCCGATCAGCATGGGAAATGCCATGGAAAAGTTTTGTAATGCTCATAATGCAATTATTATTTCCCTCCTGTGACCCCCCCACTACCACCTTTCCATTCATAACTTTAATTGATCGCCATGGTTGAATGACATGAAAGCTTTTGTAACTTGCAGGGGTCCAGTGGCGGCCGGCACATGTAGGCATGTAGGGCAGGGCAGGACGCGGCAGGGGGGAAGCCGACAAATGACGGAATAGATTTTTTTTTTATTATTATACCTATTCTGTCGTCTATCGACGTCCCCCCTCCTACCCTGCCCGACCGCCCCGCCCCCCACCACGTTTACCTGTGCCGGCCACCTCCGCAGGAGCCAGTAAGTCATCAGACTGTTCCAATCAGAAGCTGTAAAATACAGAAGTGCATGAAAATATCCAAAAGAAAATGTTCAAGCTTCTAACGAAACATTTTTATTTTCTAATCTTTAGTTGATATTTCTTTTATTTGCACAGGAAGAGATTTTGTTTAGGAGGTTTGGTTTCACTAGTAAATAGAGGTGGCAGTCACAGGAGAGATAAAATCATTATAGCATTATAATGTGCTGCTGAGGGCTATACTGGTAGTTAAAAGCCCTCTTCTGAGTTATAAGGTGAGCCACAGTTGTAGTTCTACAATGACGGAGCCTTTAAGGACATGTAAAGAAAAAGGAAAAAAGGCTGAAATGCTACTATAACACCCCTCTTTCTGAAGGTAAAATGTTCTAATTTAAGCCGGAAGAAATACGCAATGAAATGGTGGAGCAGAAGGACTATACCTGCCATGATTGGCTCTGAGCTGCTTCTCTGTCATCAGTGGAGCTCACAATGTTCCAGTGATTAATGGTATTTTACGACATTGCGGATGTAGGATGGAGGCATAAATTAATTTTCAAGCAGTTAATGGAAATTAACGGGTCATATATTTTGCAACCCTCATTTCTATAAAGTATCCTGGAATTCCGAAAGTATGCTCATGTGCATGTTTCTGTTCATCAAAAATGCAACATCTGAAAAGATTTAAAAAATGCACTATGCACCCAAAGGCTGATGGCAGGGAAGCAGATTTAATCCGATAGCAGTGGAAACGTTCTTACTTTATTCTTAGCCCAACCTGATGTTAACCTACATATTTTAAGAAGTGCACTTCTGGTAGCTATAAACGTTAAGTGGGTATTTAAGCGAAATGCATGACATTCAAACGTTCATGGTTGATTTAATTCCAAGATGCTCTCAAAATTCGAGGGACCCTTTACATGTCCCTGTCTGTGCACTTCACATCTTTCAAAAGGTGCGCCTGGTGCAGAAGGGGACAGTGAACCCCATTATCATGAATGCGGTGCCCCACAGCAGCGTAGTGTTTGTAAGATGGAGCAATTGCTTATAAGACTCTCTTTCTTTCACAGTGCAGGCAGCAGCCACCTGCCCTTTAAATAGGGGACTCTATGCACCCACCAGCGGGGGATTTCAGTGAGTGCTCCTTTTTGTGGTGCATTGTCAGTGCACCTCTTAAGGGACTGTTTACCTCTGCGCCGGCACCAGTAATAGGGCTCAGTCACAGAGGCCACTCTCTCATGCAATTGAGGGAGCACCCTCTCCAAATAGTGCTACATGTGCACCAGCTCTATCAGCATTGCTAAAGGGGATGCACAAATGTCTGTACTGAGTGTACTCATGCGCATCTTGTGCCCTCGGGGACAATGCATAATGCATAATGCAGCCCGAGGAGCTCTTTGACAAAGAACTGTAATTCTTATTTTATTAACACATGTGGCCTTCATTTCAAGTTGGTCTGAATTTAGTGGGGCATTTACTGCATGTTGTTAATGCCACCTATTCCAAGATTTCTATTGTAAAATGAGACATAATGTGCAGAATCAGTGTTTAAAGCACAGACTTTTGTATGTTTTGGTTTTTACCAATATATTTTGGCGGGTTTGATCTGCCAGAATTTATCACGGGAAACTGTGAGGGTGGGAAATTTATCACACATCTTGTAATTCTGATCCCTGTATAAACTTTTGTTTGAACAGCAAGCACAATTTAGTCATTAACTTGTAATGAGGGCCTTAGTACGTTATATTCATGCAAGGTGTGCCATCTTTTTACAATAGCGCAGCACAATTAGCAGTTCATCTTCACAAACCAAAATGCATAGATGATACACATGATACCGCCTAGCACCCAGCAGTGGCCACTTCAGGTAAGAGTAGTGGAGCGGTGAGTCGGGGGGGTTGGGGGGGGGGGGGATTTCGACATACGGCGATGAGGGAAAATTCATTATTTATTTAATTTCCCCTCATGGTCGTCTGTCGAGTCCTCCCCCAACCCTGCTCTACTGCCCCACTGCTCTACTGCTCTTACCTGCACGGGCCGCGACTGCTAGCACCTGCTCAAGCAATTAATCATATCATAAAAAACATTGTTTACAAGGGCTCCCACACGAATATTTAAGGCCCAATTACAAGTTTCGGTGGGGCGGGGTGGGCGGTACTTCACCGCCAAGCCCCCGCACCGAAGAGACTCACCGCCACCTGCCTGCCCGATTGTCAAGAAATGTATGGTCAGGCGGGCGGTCGCCTCTTTTAAAGGCTGAGATTATTGTGCAGAATGTACTCGAAAGTCCATGCCTTGCAGGATCTTTTGTGCATGCACACAGGGAGGCACATGGACTATGGCGGTCCTACCAAGCATATTGCGGCCTCTGATCGCCATCCTGGGAATGGTGGTTACCTGGTGGCGGCAGCGGCCCCAGAGCGGTCTGACCGACCAACATGTATTGTGTGGTCGGACCACTTGCTTCAAACAAGGGTTCCCTGTACACACAATTGAACCATACCCCTAGGTCAGGGAAAATACACAATGGAAAAAACAACCTAGGCGGAAGTCTTAAAGTGCCTACACAATGGTTACAGGACAAAAACTGAGAGGGGGGGGCAGTTTCCAATAAAAATTATACTACTTATATATATACTAAATAGATTTTATTTCTAAACAAAACAGTATAAAAATGCATATATTTCAATACAAAGTAAAAATGCAATTCATAAACAAGAAAACGTAATAAAAAACACATATAGATTTCTTTTGCAAATTCCAAAAAGGTGGTGTGTCAAGTTGAATGTCAACGCGATTCGGCGTCCAGCGCCTTTATCAAGACAGAAAACACTCCCTGGAAATAAAAACATATTTTAGTACATAAATTTAAACAAGGCTATAACTACTTCCTATTACATATATCAAGTCATTACATCAGATATAATACAGTTAAAAACTGTGGAAACTGCACGGAAAATGAGAAAGTTTTTGTCCTGTTATTTCAGGCAACAATAACGCCCTAAAGATGAGAGCAAGGGTTGATAATAGCCTCTACTGTAGCTCACGAACCTAATAGTCCGCAAGAAGATGATAAACAGAAGTATGCAGGGTACATGATTTACATCAAACATATTGCTGGTTCATATTGAGATGCATGTAAATTGATAAAATGGTAGACAGAAGTATGAGAGGCACATAATTTACTTCAAACATACTACTGTAACATATTAGGGCGGATGTAGGTGATAGATACATGATACTATATAAACGAGGGTACACATTTCAATAAACATCCGCTGCTTTCTATCCTTTGTTTACGAGTTCTAAGCATATACTGATAATGGAAACAAGATACACATTTCAATAGACATCTACTGCTTTCTATCTTTTAGTTGTAAGCTTTAAGGGTATACTGATAACAGAAATAATATACCATATACATGATGGTACTACTTTGTCCCCTATGGTAAGTGAAGTGTAATGATAGTTTAACTAACCAGCAAACTTGCTCCAGAATAGCCAAAGAGATTGGTAGATTTAGAAGTTGATATGAAAGTTGATAGAAGGAGAGATATAGGCCTAGTAGAGCTGCCTGAAACATTTTAACTTTGTAACAATATCCCTGTTATTAATTTTATTATTCATTTTTTATTTTTTCAAAAACAGATATAGTATCAGGTTTTTATCATCATTTGTTCTGCTTACCTATGGCTGAAAGCAGCTCAGAAATGACTTGCGAAGCTGGTAGTTTCTATAAGGTTCATTTAAAATGATGAAAAGAATCTGTATTTATAGATGAAAAAAATATACGAGAGACTTTTAATTATCTGATTAAATTTAAAAAAAGGGGAAATATTATTCCGAACCAAGGTTTCCACATACCTACTCTCTATTTAGTTTTCATCTATTATGCGTCATTGATCTATTTTTTCTTTACTTTGATCCAACACTTTGACTTAGTGCTTAGTTATTCGATGAACCTATAAAGGACATATGGAGAAACAGGGGGGTTGTTTTGTGGTTAACAAGCTGTTACCTTTCTTTACTTCTCTGCTTTGTGTTTATTTGATTAGTTTTGTAACTAATTTACCTGATAAATAAAAACAATGTGACGCCGCCTCCACGGGGTGTAGCGATTCAAAATGGGTTAAAAATGGCATCCCTCAGTTGCACCTATATTAGAATTATATATGAAAGGTGCGTTTTAATATTTTGATTTATGATAAATTACAGCGTTTTCCAAACATGCGTTATACTACTCTTACCCAATATATTTAATTTCCCGTTTTCAAGTGGCAACGGATAAATGCTCCTCGAGTTGTTAAGATTTAATACGGTAGCAGCGTTGTTCTGCTCACGGTCCAAAAAGGCCATTGTGTTTTTCCATTGTGTGGTCGGACCGCCAGTGCATTCCCTGGATGTTGAGAGTCCTTAAACTATTGAACCATCGTCTTAGCTTGGACCTTAATTTAGATATTTCTAGATTTTACTCATGTCTAGAAGAGAGAACGAGAAACTCTTCTCTGGGCACCAGAGCTTCCTATTGATCTTCTGTATTGCTGTGACTGAACCTCTTGTTTGTCTCATACACCTAAACTTCTTTAGGAGGTTGAGTTTCACAGTTGTTATTCTGTATCTTTACTGCCTGCTGCTAAGATTTCTGACCGTAATTTGATTGCAAATGTGTGATAAACCTTCTTAACTATAGTTACAGATTCCCAGTCCTTATTGTGTAGCCAAATTGTTTACACTGCTAATTGAAATCTATTGATGTAATGTTAACTTCCATCACCTCTCAGTCTGGAAAGAAAAGGCCCATCTGAAGACAAATGGCAAGAGGGTTGGCCCAGCGCGCTGGATCACTATGCATAAGTCACAAGTCAATACCTGGTGTTGTGCTCTGTGTACAGTTTCTGTTGTGCTGTCTTTGTGATTTGATACAGATCATGCGCCCATTCTCTATGTACCTTGAGCAAAGCGCACATCCTTTCTTCAACTAGGTGCAACTTTTGCTGTCTTTAAAGAAGCTTCACAAGCATTTGCTCAAGCATTCCTACTTACTAAACTGTAGTAATCAAATCGTTTGTGAATTAGGCAAATGTGCAAAAGGTTTAGTCTTCCAATAATATCCATTCTTAAATGTCTTTGATTGTGGAAGTACAATACTTTATGCTTATTTCTAATTTCATGCACCCTTGAAAGCTCAATCTCAGCTGCATCCACAAATCACATGCCTTACAATGTCCCCTAAGAACAGTACCATTTGCTACTTTTCGAAGCCATGCCCTAACACCCAGTAGTGTTGGACTACCTGGTTCAGAGGTTCTAAATGCAGATATATATCTGGACACCCTGCAAACATATATATTTTTTTCACTTCTTTGACTGGTTACTGTAATCACGCATAACCCATTACCATCATTTAAAAAATAGGCACTCCATGGAATATTCCTGTTAAGCTAAAAGGGGCAGAAACCACAGACTTAAGTGAGCTTTGATTAAAATCTCACACTACCAAAGCAGAAAGGTACACAAAGCAAACAGATTTCAAAGCTATCATTGTCTCTCCTTTTGGTTATTCAGCCTGAGTAGAAGATAACCCTTTTAGAAAGTGCAGGACGTGTTATGTCTAACAAACAAACCAAAAACACAATTTAGTAGAAAAACCCAAGGGCTTCAGTTTCATTAATGACTAGAGGCAAGCACCCTCCTTATTCTGATGGGCTTGATAAATCCAGTAACTGGCCTGCACTGAACATTGAGATCCGCTGGAACACATTTTAGCAGCATTTTCGGGTGAAAGTCTGGCACATGAAATCGATCCAAGAATTACTGATTCCCTGGTAATTCCTCATTTGTTAGTGGACCATTAGGGTACACCTTGTAATGGGCTGGTTCCCTCTTGAATTGCTGATTCCCACATCTCCGAAAACTCTAGAGGTGTTGGAAAATCCAGACCATTTACTGGGTCGCTCATAATGAGGGCCTTACTTTAAGCAAAAAGATAAAAATGTATCACCACAAATATAAAGGAAAAGGGTTCAAATCTAGGTGAAAGTGTCATGACCTGGACCTGTACATCTAAGCTATAAAACTCGCTATTGAAATTGGTCATAATAGACAGTGTTCTCCAACATCTAAGATTCTGTCTTTGATTTTAGAGATCACTAAGGAAAAAGAACATCAAGAGGGTCTAATACCAAGACTGTATCTGAACAGGACCTTTCAAGCAGGCTATGTATTGCAGGTTCACTTGGTAAATATTTAATTTCTAGTTGAAAACTCCCTAAATAAGACCAAAGGACAAAGTATGGCAAAGTATGACTGAGTCTCAAAAGCAGGTTGTCCTAAGTTCATGGTTAATTATATCAAAAGATTTACCATCCCACTATGAGCATTTTGTTATTCTCAAAATTACCCAGCAGGATAGAGAAAAATTCATTATCTGCCCATTGTCAAATATAATGTGTGAAACCTATGAAAACCTTTGACAACACAGTCTGCAGAAGACTGAAAACCTCAGAGCAAGAAAGGCTATGCTCCTATCGGACAAGAATGTGTGTTTATTAGACTCATCACTCACAATGAACTGCTAGATCAACGCCGTATCCTCGACCTGCCTCAACACCCTCTACATTCCCGCACCCATCAGCAGCATACACTGGACTATGGCAACGCTCTCTATGCCAAAATCAAGAAGAAACTCCTTCTCAAACTCCAGACTGACCAGAAAACCACAGCCAGATTGATCCTCGACACCCACCATCGCAGTCACATCACCCAACACCTCTGCAATCTCCAATTGATTCCATTCAAAAGAAGAATAACCTTCAAACTCCTCACCCACGCATACCAGGCCCTTCACAACAGCGGGCCCGCATACGTGAACAGCCGCCTCTCCGTCCTTGCGCCCAAAAGACACCTTTGATCAGCCATGCTCTCTCTGGCCTCAGCCCCATTTATCAACAGGACCAGAACGGGAGGAAAGTCCTTCTCCTACCTTGCAGCCAAAGCTTTAAACACCTTCCCCCTCCACCTCCAGCAATCTCCCACATTACCCCACTTTAGGAAAGACCTCAATACCTTGCTCTTCGGATGACCCCAGCACTTAACGGAGCAGCCCCTCCTTCCCCCCAATGCCTAGAGACCCTCACTGGTAAGTAGTTGCACTTTACCTACCCTGATTGATTAGGTTGATTTGCTTGGTGCCCACCAGCCATTCAACAACCTGAAAATATGTATGATTATTTTACATGCTTTCTGTCATAAATCTCTAGGACCATTCCCAGTGACCTCAGTCTTCTAGAGTAAAGTTGTTACACAGCTCCCGCCACTGAAGAAATGTCCATAATGTTCTCAAATTACCTCTGATAACTGTAAGCCAGTTCAGAGGAAGCGAATTCCTTTGTTGTATGACATTCAGTACCTTTTGAGAACTTTAAAAACTTGTTCCATAACTTGTCTAAGCCATCCATAGAACATGAAGTGTTTCAATTAGGTGGTTACAAAATCTTACCAGCAATACACCTGCCACTTGTCAACAGTCCCTTTTAGTACTGGATCCTCTTAACTAGGACACTGAGACTTCCAAAAGGAAATTTCCTTAGTAAGCAAGCAGATGTCCATTGAAAGCCTATACCCATGTGTCAATAGAATGCATTGAGAAAATGTACCTTCCGCCTCTCTGGGTGCAAACCATTGGAGTCAGGATTCAGGTCAGAGGTTGAAACAGCTTTTTCAGATTTCCTTTCACCAGCATCCAAAGATTCTATTTAATATGCTGGGAAATTAAGCCTTCCTTATCTATGAATTATTTTTCTGCCCAAACACAGGCTGCGCAGTGTGCAAGCGCCAATGATAAGGACTTCTACCCCAATCCTAAACTGGTTATTAAGGGCCTATGTAGACTTTCTCAGTATTACTGAGTCAATGGAATTCATAGAAACACATGTTAGTGGAATTCTTTCAAGCTTCCTTTCTGATAAGCAGAGTCTCGCAAATGACTGTAGGTAGTATTCAAAATTCTCACACTGCTTAGCAACCAAACCATCATACTAAATAAACAAAGACATTCCTTAGTTCTGTTTAAAATCAGGTGGCATGGAACCCTGAAAGATATCAGCAATGGAAATCCTGAGTGCAGCCACCCAGAATACAGCAGGCCAACGAAATTAGCAATTTCCAAGATCCACAGGAGAATCATGAGCAGGGGCTAAACTATTTATTTCCAACACATGAATTTGGCCTCATCAATTCCAAATGGCTTCCAGGTGTACTGAATAATATTTTTTATTTTCCTTCTTTAGAAACATAATCATACCTGGCATTGCAGCTTCTGATTTTCTGACAAAACAACATAAGCATGGGTCAACAAACTGTGCTTTAGAATTCATGGTAATTTTGCTTTTTCAATATGGAAAATATGCAAGAGCACTCTTGTTACCTTTCGGTTTGGTGCCCTATATATAGAGATGCAATTATGAACTATGTGGATAACCATCATAACACCACTGTCCCAACACCATTTAGAGATGGAATTGGAGTGGACAGAATGAGCACCTATTGTTACCTTACGGTAGTCTGATCTTTAATATTGTGTATCTATTTACTGTAGGATTGGTGTGCTAACTCTATGCCAGGCAAGTCCCACAATAGCAGGAGCTGCATTGATAGTGAACTGAAGTGACATTTACACCAGGTATACAGTGACTGAGGTCGGTCTAGTAGTCCACAAATCACAGGAGAGATCTAAAACCAAGAGGCTCAAAAAGACTAAGTTAGGATTGTGTTTCCGTAGGGAATGCATTTTTGGTGTTGCTAATAATTTTGGCACTGTTTGATGACTCTCCACAAAACTTTACAAACAATGGTTACATTTTGATTAGTTTGTACATGGAACATTTTGAGGTGATCCGTCAAGCGGGGATGAGTAAAAGGGGGATCCCTAAATGTCTTTTCCACATTTTTTTTTTCATAAACTCTTTAGACACTTCTACAGGCTAAACTGCTGAAAGAATTTACTACAAATTTGGCAGAAAGCTAGATCTTGGTCCAATTAAGAAATTAAGGTTGAAAAAGTTTGTATATATATCATGCGGTGGAGGATCCACAGAGCCCACAAACTGAAATCTCATTGGTTGCCAGCACCTCAACCAGGTTAGTGATGACAGCCATCTCAGGACTTGGGACCCAGTCCCAAGTCCTAACAAAAACATTTAAAAAGACATAAAGGGGCAGGGTAGGGATAACATGAGCCCCTATGCCTGGGGCCAAATACATTTCTTTTTGCTGCAAATTAGCAGAGGATACTCAAATCCATGGCAAAAAAAGGAAAAAAGAAACGCTTCAAAAAAAAAAAAAAGTTGAGCCAGGGCCCGGGGGCATGACGCATATTATCCTATTTTGGGCAGGGATGCAAGAGGCTCTCCTCCCCAGGCCATTTCGGCCCAGGAACCCCATCCCTAGGGTTCCAAAGTATCTTTTAAATGGAAGGGACATGGGTCACAGAACATATTCAGCCCCGGGGAACCCATCTCCCGTGGCCCAAAGTATGTTTTAAGGGGAAGGGAGCCCCAATCCTTTATAAGGCTCTGGGGACCCCATTCCCCAACGCTGCTACTCAATTAAAATGGAGGGGCCCATGCAGACACCCTTCCAGACCCATTATTGGCCCCAGGGACCCCATATCCTGTGGACAGCTCACACACTGTGTCCTGGGGAACTCATCCTCATGACACAGTGTTTTCCCTGCCTGCACCGGCATGGACAGGGAAACATTTGTTTGCTCCCACCTGGCAGGAGCATTTTTATATCTCCTGACAAACTAGATCAAACACAAAGTCTACTCTCAGCAGCTGAGAGCTTTAAAAATGCTCTTGCCTCCTGGAGTCAGACTTGAGATATGTTCCTTGCCTGCACTGATGCGGTCAGGGGAACAGATCAAGATATTGCTTCCACCCAGAGGAAACAGTATATATAGCTGCTCCCTCCGGGCAAGAGCAATGCCGGCTCCCACAATTTTCGGCTAGTCGCTTCGGCCACTGGGGCCTTGGGGCTCCCTCCAGCCCCAACATATGTATGGTGGGTGCCCTGGGTGGGCACCATGTACAGTGTGGGGTTGGCTGCATGCAGGGGGGTTTAATGCAAAGGGGCACGAGTTATAGTTACCTTAGGGCACAAGTTGTAGTTATTTAAGCTAACTATATCTAAAACTGGTGAATGTATGTGGCTTTTAGCGTTTAAAATGCCAAGTTGCCCCCTCCCAACCCTTATTAAGCCATGGGGTCCCCTTTTAATTAAAGGGAAGGGGTCAACACAGCCCCATCCCCAAGCCTTGTCGTGGCCCAGGAAACTCCATCCCACAGGGTCATATATATTTTAGGGGGGCTGCATGGTCCCCTTCCCTGTGTCTCTTTAGGCCCTGGGGACCCCATCCCTCAGGGCCATCTTTTGATTTTAAAGGTGAGGGGGCCACATGGCCCATCTCCCTGAGCCTAATTTGGCCCTCGGGACCCCATCTCCAAGGCCAAATGCATATATGAAAAGAGTATGGGAGGCTGTGTGGGTCCCTCTCTAAGCATATTATGGCCCTTGTGACCCTATCCCCCAGAACAGTGTATATTTTCAAAGCGTGGGGTATGTGTGACTCCCCTCCATGAGTCTCTTTATACCCTGAGGACTCCATCCCCCAGGTCCTATTTCGTTTAAAGGGGAGGGTGCCATCTGGCCCTCCCTCCTCGAGCCATAAAAGGCCCTGGGAACACCACTCTCCAGATCTGATTTTTTTCCTAAAGGGAGGGGGGCTAGGTGGCCCACTTTCCAAAGCCTTTAGAAGGCCCTAGAAGGCCCCATTTCCTAAAGCCACAACTTTTCTGAAAGTGTATGGGGGGACATGCAGTCCTCTTGGCCTCCAACCCAGAGGCCTGCATTAATTAAATGTGGAGGCCCTGTTGCCTAACCAGGGCACCCACCATCCACAATATTGGGGATCGCAGGGAAGCACAGGGACCAGGCACCTATAGCCAGTTGCCCGTATGCAGTTGGGGCCGACATTGGTCCCACCACAGGGAACAGCTACTTCTGCTGCTCCCTCAGGTGGGAGCAATCTCTTGATCTGCTACCCTGCTCGCATCAGTGTGGGCAGGGAAACAGATCAAAAGTCTGCCCCCAGCTATTGGGGGCATTTTCAAAGCTCCTACCGGCTGGGAGCAGACGTTATGTTTGCTCCCTATTGGCAGGAGATTAAAAAATGCTCCCACCAGGCAGGAGCAAACACGGTTTCCCTTTCCATACCAGTGAAGGCAGGGAAACCACTATGTCCCAGGGGTGGTCTCTCCAGGACATAGATAGTGAGCCGGCCCTGGGGGATGGGGTCTCTGGGGCCATTAATGGGAGAGAGGGACTGTGTGGCCTCCTCCCGTTTGGAAAGGTAATCAGCCTCAGGGAATAGGGTCCGCAGTGTCTTTAGACGCCCCTCCCCTTTTTGAGAAATTTCAGCCCGAAGGTGGACTCCACGGAGCCTGTGATGACTCTGGGGCGGGGGGGCTGTGCAGCCCCTCTCCCTGAGCTATCTTAGGGAGATAGCTCAGAAACTATGATCCACTGGGTTCATAAATACATAAACTCAGTGGATCACTTAGTGACTAATACATTGCCCAACTGATCAATTGATAATGAATTTCCTTTTGTTGTGAGATGGTTGCTCCCATTGTTTTCACTAATACAGGATAAAAGTACTTTAGGGGTCCTTTGGTTTGTTTCTAAGCGGTGTGATGGAACAGTGTGCTGTTGAATCTTTGCTGTAGCTTCCCTTCAAACAATCTAGCATGCATCTTGAACATTGCAGATATCACAGGAAGTTTGTTTCGCTGATACGTTTCATTATTTCTAATTACAAATGGCGATGTCCAATTTTATTTTCTAAATACAAATTGTGGTATCCATTTCAGAAATTGAATCATTTCTTTTGTGAGGTTTCATGAGAGATATGTAGAACAATAATAATTCCTTCTCTGCAATTCTTTCACCTTCCCAGTGTCCCCAGTTTTCAATATGCTTTATTCACGCTCTTCACCCTTTACTTGTTCAGAATGAGGTGGATTCATGTAGGTGTTAGGATGTGTCACCATGATCAATAGTAAATGTTATCCTAATACAAATCTTCATTAAAGCCTTTACTTCTTCCTAGCCCGTGCTAGATCTTTATGTCATTTGAATGTAAGATTTCTTTGCTATGCTGCTCTCGTGCAGAGGTGTCAATGACAAGATTTACCATTAAGATTACAGCAAAAATGCAATCATAGAGAAATCTTCCTATTAAAAAACTTGGAAATGACTATTGGAATTTAAGTCAATATAAACCTCAAAATGTCTCAAACATCTATTTCTACTGTTTACTTGTACTTAGTTGCAAAGAGAGCTTGTGCACTTCCAGCCAAGTACAATCTGCACATTGTAATGTCTGAATACTTGAGCAGGGCCGAAACACACCGGTCCACTTAATCACCTGCGGGTTCAACAAGATTTGGGCAAAGTGCATAGGTGGTTGTCAGATCTGCTTATCTTGATTAACTAAGGATCTGATTTGCAAAGCTTTTTTTACACATATGTGAGGCGTACGTACGAAAATTCAACAATAAGTCACTACTACCGAATACTCTTTACAAATCAAGCCATATTGTTGTGCGTGCACCTGCCACTAAGGGCCTAATTTAGAGTTTGGTGGACAGGTACTCGCTCACAAACGTGATGGATATATGCCTGCTTTTTTTTTTAAATATATAAGTATTTCAAGCAATTGTAAGGGGGTGGATGGGAAACATCTTTTACGACGCAACTTTTACAACGCAGTGCCTTTACAACGCGGTATTTACAACGAATACCATTACAACGCATTGCGCTGGGGGGCGCTCTAGGATAGGGAATAAGTTTAATTTACTATCCAACACCTTCCCTAGTGACCACGGGGACTGGAGTTGGAATAGTAAATTAAACTATTCACTATCCAGCACCCCAAAGCACTATGCGTTGTAAAGGTTTTCGTTGTAAATACCGCGTTGTAAAGGCATGCGTGGTAAAAGTATGCATTGTAACGTCATACATCCGGGTGGATAGGATTTAGGCTTAGTCAAAATGTGTCCAGGGTCAAAAATTGAATATAGCTTATTACATTTCATGCAATTACGCATACTTTCACATAATTGTGTTAACATTTTGTGTAATTATATGAGACCAAATTATGCAAACTTTGCACACCCTTAAAATCTATAATGGCCAATAGTCATTCCTTGGGGCTCATCACCCTTGTGGGTCGTGGCGCACCGGCCTTATGATATCTGGAGGCTCCTCATTAGGACCCACTTTAGTCAAGAGAGTGCAAAGTTATTTCTTGGTATTGCAGCTTTTCATTTTTAACCATAAGAAAGAGGTGGATATTGAAAAATGTATATTGATTCTAAGTGATAGCATAAGCATAGCAAAATGTTCTTGATAGGCATGGTCAGATGTGTCTTGTGCCTTGTCTGGTTAAAGTCAAATCAGACCTGACACTTATGTGTTTGTTAAGAGTTGTCCCATTTTTGGCAGGGAAGTTCCTGACATAAAATTTCTGAACCCATAGCTATTGGTAAATTTGTGAGGTTTGCGCATGGTAGAAATTTCTAAAAATTACGGGATCATTAGGATTATCTTGTGAGAATTGGTGTTTCTGTGTGTACTGGAACATATTCTTTGGTGATTTTGCCTGCTTTCACCTGGCATAGAGATTCCTGGGTGAAAAACTCTAATAGCGTCCCGGATTGTATTGTAATTAGGCTTTTGTGAAATTTTCATCATGCCTGTGGAATTCGCTTCATTTCTGAATTATGCATTATGCAAAATTCCTCAAATTTGTGAAAGTTGAAGAAATTGACATTTTGCAATTTTGCATAATTTTATTACCAGCCTCGCCTGGATTACAGGTGCATTCATTTTCTCGTTTCACTTATGCAAGCGCCATTAACACAAAAGTCAAAAAAAGCACATTCCAAGTTCGGGCCTGGACATGCTTGACTAGCATGGGAAAAATCCAGTCAACCAAAAGCACAGCACAGTGTAAACAGTGGAAGGCCATTGTTACAGAGAAACAATATTTTACGTTTGTTTCTCTGTTTGCTAAGTGTTATGGGAAGGTCAGCGAGTTCAGTGTTGTTGGCAGTTCCTGCCATTTACAAAAGCTGTTGCTAAGGTTGAGTCATTTCGTTGGGTGGAGAAAAAGCAACATATTCATCTTCAGCTGAAGTCTTTCTTCACCTTCCTGAAGCTTGCCATACCCATGACTTGGCAAATATGAGCTCCATGCCACGGCTTTTAATTGACCATTGATTGTGCCGGCCGTGCTGTGTACATTCTTTGTCAAAGCGCCCTCAGCAAACGTTCTTCCTTTCCGCCCAGGGACCGAAATCATCAGGCGTGCCAAGAAAGCGGAGAACAACGAGCATTCTTGGCACCCTTAGCAACTTGAGGCCTGTTGTCGGCGCTGTTTATGCTCCATCACTTATCACCCGGCTGGGGAAGAACAGCGGTGACTTTCTGATCGCTTACTTTTGACTGCCCGTTCCAGCCCCAGCATAGAAATGCTGTCCACGCGAGTGTATTGTTTCAGACAGGGCACATGTGGGGAGGGTATTTGCCAAGGTCCCAGCGGCGCAAAGCCTGTTAATCACAGGGCGCCAGATGGCTGAACAGATTGCAAATTGGACACCCGTTTATCACTGGAAGAAATCCAAGACTGCACGAGCGCTGATTGACATGCAGACTATGTGGGCTCGGACTGGTCATGTTTTAGGCCTCAGACAATAGTGAGGCCTGGTATGATGTGAGAAACTGGGCACGATGCTATGGGGCCAGCATTGTCTGGGGGAAAGGCTTGTAAACTGGCAATATAATTTGCCACTTTGCATAACAGAATAAGTAAACAGCATTGCTGTTATTTAATCGAGTTTAGAATCTGCCAGGGAAAGTGTCTTCTTTCTCTGGCAAGCATGGCTTCCAAGTAAGACAGTTCTTGAAATATTTACAGTTTTGAAGCAAACTATCTTCTCGGTGTGGTAATTGCTCTGCAAAGCCAAAATAGCAATTTTATTGTTTTTAGTGTCGGGTAATATTTATTCGGGGCTGTGTCATTTATACCGTGTCTTATTTTGATATGTCAAAAAGGTATGCGCTATATGTGTTTGAAAAGTCAGGATTGTTGTCTGAAAATGTGAATCGATTTGCGCATGTGCAAAATGTGCTGCGTGTTCCACAAGCTGAGATAGGAGTTGTGGCAAAGTGGCTTGTGCTGCTGCATTTGGATATGAGGAATGAGGTTCAAATCCTGGCTTAGGCTGAATACTGGGAAACTAGGGAAACTATTTAAACTCTCTGCGCCCAAAAAATTTCTAATGTAACTGATTTTGTTATAAATTGCTTTAATGCCACAGGGCCAAGTTTGCGCTATTAAAAAAAAGAAATACGTTGTGTGAGGATGTTGATAAATGGAATAGCGGGACATTGCCGTAAAGCAAGGCAGGCCCAGATCGCCTCCATATTCCGTAGGTTAATGCGCTTTGGGCTGAATCTGATTTGGGTCCTGTACCTCTGTGGTCTTGAATTATTTCAGGGCCATTTCAAGGGCACCACCATCAGGTGGCCGTAAATCTGAAAGTGTTTTAACCTCTTCGCTGCTGATGACGAGCTGAGCTCGACATGTAACGCAGCTTTTTGAAAATTGCCGCACACAGTGGGAAAAGCCGCCGCAGCGATGCGGTTAAAAAAAAATGGGCGGCACTTCTATCAAGTGTCAGTAAAACTGAAAGTGATTTTTTGTGTGTGTGTGGGGGGGGGGGGGAGTACACCAAGGGAAAAATGCTATTTTGTTTGCTGCCTTGTAACACTGATAATCCGAAAATGTTCCTGCCTGCTGCAGATGAAGGTGCAGAACGGACACGAAAGAGAAATGATTTAAAAATTCTGCACTTCCAAACTCCACTGTGTATGTAAGCCATGTGCAGTGAAGTGATGATATAGACTTATTGATGGGTAACAGTGAATAATACTATCTTTTTCATGAGAGTTTGTGAAAAATACCAAACGAGGGGAAATCAAATATATAACAAGAGTAAAACTCAAAACCCCGAAGTGAAAAATTTCACTGATATGCACATTTTACCCATTAACAATTTTATGTTATGTAGGGCTCCAATAATCATCTGGCCCTGCTTTCATATGCTACCTAGGAGTATTAAGGGAGCCATACATTAATAGCCTCCCCTCGCCGTCTCAGATGGAAAAATAATACATGGTCTCCGGCCATTGATCTCCATCACCTTCTGTGCCATCCCTCCGCCCCCCCACTCCTCCCACCCTAAAGCTGTGCTTTCTGCTCTCCATCATAGAGAGGGGTTCTGGGTGACATCAAATAGACAATACGAGTGAAGCTCAAGTTGTCAATCACGTCACCCAAAACCTCAAGGCAAAAAAAATTCCCTATCATTCCCTTTTTACGCATGCATAATTTTATTCTATGGCCTCTAAAGTCATTGGTCCCTACTTTCAGCTGCTTAGCAGGGACAGGGAGTAACGGAGGAGCCATACATAACATTGACTCTCTTCCTTGTCCAAAATGTAAAAAACTTAAAATAAATACCTGACCTCCTGCCACCCACCGCACAACTCTCTGTGCCCTATCTTCTAGAAGCTGTGGTCCCTGGTTAACGATGCTACTTTGACATGCTTTCAGAGAGCCCTGCTACAACAGCCTGGACTTCCCTCATGATGTAGCAAAATTGGCTACCAAATAATCCACCATCAAGACGAAATAGCAGTGAATTACTGGATTTAGATGCGTGTCATTCATGCTAATGGCTGAGAGCGGGAGTATGCCCGCGATTGAAAGTCAGGAGATGGCAATGAGCAATTACCATGTAGGAAGTGGAAAAACTTTGTATTGGACGACTTTAATAGAGAGTTGAGTGTGGGTGGCCCTCCAGGGGGCTTTTACAGTGACACGGCCTGTGAGAATCTGGAGAGGCGTATTACTAACGCCCTCAATAAGGTGGCACCGCTGCTCCTGAATAAAGGTAGGGGCAGAGGGCATAAAACTGCTCCCTGGTTCACTCCTGCCTTACAGCGGATAAAAGCAGAATGTAAACGTCTGGAGAGGCAGTGGAGAAAAGGATTTCGGATCCAGGATAGATTGATATATAGGGAGGAACAGAGGAAATACCAAGGTTTGTTAAGACGGGCTAAAGCCACTCATTATAAGGCCAGAATTGGAATGGGGGAGAATTCGACTAAAGAACTTTTTAAAATCTATAAGGAAATCTCCTCCCTGGCTGCTACGGCTGTGCCGAGCAGGGGTTCCGTTGAGGAATGCAATCGGGTTGCAAATTACTTCTCGGAGAAGGTGAAGAGAATTTACTCATCCTTCTCAGGAAATGTGATTAGAGGTGCTGAATTTGAAGAACAGTTGGGAGAAAGTAAGACCTCTCCTGAGTCCCTAAGGAGTATTTGCCTTAGTGTTCAATCTGGATCTCCTAGAGACCCTGCTCCACCTAAGGTGATTGGGGAAAGCTTGGATACTCTTGAGCCGTTTATCAGACATGTGTTAGATACCTCGTTCAGTCTACACATGCTGCCAGCTAACTGGAAATGAGCCATTTTTCTCCCAGTCATGAAGAAGCCGAATGTCAGTTTAGACATACTAGAAAATTTGCGACCCATCTCGCTTTTGCCATTTTTGGCAAAGGTATAGGAGAAGGTGGCCAATCACCAACTAATGACTCATCTGGAAGACGTGAGTCTCCTTCATCCTTCTCAGTCGGGATTTCGGGCAGTTTAAATGTTGTAGTGCTTATATAGCGCACAATCACCCCAAGGGGTTTCACGGTGCTGTACACATACCGCTCTGGAACCCCTCCTGGCCTTTCCATGTGAAGTGCCCACTCCTGGGCCCCCCAAGGTGAGGCCAGGCCTCCTGGCGCTGTTGGGGCCACTGTCGAGATTAAGCAAGCTATTGCCCAGAGTTGCAGCGTGGGACCCATGATTAGAATAGGCACCAAGGCGAGAATTGTCAGGTCCGGGGAAATTTAGCCCAAGACCCGCCTGAGGCGGGAATTGAACCCTGGTCCGGGCCAGACCTCTGCATCAGGGTCTGCCGCTCTAACCATTGAGCCACACTTCTACGGAAACTGTCCTACTACGTGTTACGGAAACCATCAGACAGGGGGCTGATGCGGGGCACACCATGGCTCTCATTATGTTAGAACTCAGTGCAGCTTTCGACACTGTAGCACATTACACCTTGCTGCAGTGTCTGAACAAAGGAGGTGTCTCGGGCCCTGCCCTGAGGTGGTTGAAATCCTTCTTAGTAGAGCGCAGTTTCCAGGTCAGACAGGGTGCACACTACTCCAATGACATTAAACTGGAGCAGGGAGTTCCTCAGGGCTCTGCCCTTAGTCCCACCCTGTTTAATCTATACATGTCTCTTTTGGCGGAGATAGAACAGGCCTTTGGAGTGGAAGTGATCTCTTATGCTGACGACACCCAGCTACTAATCTCCCTATCCCAGTCACCAAAGATTGCCGCCTCTAATTTCAGAGCTTGCATGCAGGAGCTTGCCTCCTGGATGGATAAGAACTGCCTGAAATTGAACGGCAGCAAGACCGAGGTGCTGGTGGTGGGAGGTGACACTTCGAGCTGGACATCGGAATGGTGGCCTCCGAGTCTGGGCCCTACCCCTACACCTTGTACTGAGGCAAAAAATCTGGGGATCTGGGTGAACTCCACTCTTTCCTATGACGGACATATTAGACGGGTAGTCGGGAAATATTTTGGAGTACTAAAAAAACTACGTAAAACGTTGGATCTCCTCCCGTTAGGGGCTAGGAAGACGATGATACATGCTCTTATTACATCTTGTCTTGACTATGGTAACATACTCTATCTAGGAGCCACGGCTAAGGACCTTGGGAGATTACAGGTCCTGCAGAATGCTGCCACACGGCTGGTTCTTATGCAGCCCAGGAGAGCGGCATCAAAAAAGGCCCTTAACTCATTGCACTGGCTCCCACTCAAGAAAAGAGTTATGTTTAAGACGTTACTCACCTGTCATCGCATTTCTCAGAATGTTGGCCCGGCATATCTGAGAGACTTGGTCACCAGGTATGTTCCAAGGATGTCTCTTAGATCTAGTGGGACTGGGCAGTTGGAAATTCCAAAGGTAAAGAAGGTTAGAATGGGGGGCCGTTCTTTCAGGGTCCTGGCTGCTCAGAACTGGAATATGCTCCCTCTAAAACTTAGGTTAGAAAGCTCGGAAGCTAAATTTAGAAAGCTGCTGAAAACCTACCTGTTTACCGGCTAGCACATTTGTGGCCCTCAGTTGCGGTTAATGTTACCTCCCTCTAACTTAGCGCGGGACACTCCGAGATGGCGTAACTATGCGCTTTATAAATTCCTTTATTATTATAACATATAGAATAAAGGATGATTAACTGTGAATAATGGGAATGTTTTTCATTGAGGAGTTCTGAGTGACATTCAATTGATAACAAGAGTGGAGCTTGAGTTGCGTGTGTCACTCAGAACCCCAAGGCAAAAAAAAAACAATATTCACATTTTGCCAATCTATAATTTTATATTGGAGAATGAAATATACTTAAAATGTATTTTTTCTTCCCCTCAAGCCCGGCGTGGAACACATACTGTTCTGCTTTGGTAGCCAGCCTCGCAATCCATCCCGCATTCCATTCTGTCATGAATGGAGCCAGATTGGACTGCTGGCAGGCACTCAATGGCAGCCTCCACAGTATATACCCCCAAAGCATCTACCCCTGTATCCAACATATAGGCAGGGGGAGGGGAGTAATGGGGAAGCATATGTAATATAATAAAAAATGTAAAAAATTAATTGGCTTCTTGCCACTCACTCATCACTACAATCTACATATAGCCCCCTGCCCCATCTCCTACCCAAATAGAACATATAATTACCTGACCTGCGGCAAGCTGCCCATCTCCTCAAAGCACGCTCCTCCAACTGAACAAATAATGTATTGCCTGGCATCCTGCTACCCTGCCCCATCTCCCTGAGCGCCATCCCACACCCTCCAACCCCAAGAAGAGCTGGAAACCTCTGCCAGCGATCCTATGAAAGCCGCTTATCAATTCAGATTATTCTGTCCTCTCAGCATGGGTTTGGTGAGAAAATGGAGAAAGTGATTAACCCAGGGTACAGCACCACCCAGATTTGTCCAACTCCCTTTGGTCTGTAGAGCCTCAGGAGATGCTATGGAAGGTGAGTCAGACCATTTTACTGTCACAATAAGGTCTCTGGAGACCCGGGTGAGGCAGTGGAACACAGGGGAAGCGCATCTCCCAATGATGTTACAACAGTAGGTAACCACTTTGTTTGACCACTTTTGTGACATCGGTGCAGTGAATATTCAGATTTTGACCTGGAAGTTCAAAATAAAGGTTTGTAAATCGATTTTACTCCCAATATGAGGGTAGAAATGTCATTCAATGAATTGACATGTATGGTTAATTGAAGTCCATATATGTAAACATTGCTCCATTTGGTGTGTTTGTGATAGGAATCTCATTACGCTTGTTAAATCTGTTAGAAATTGATCATATGAATTACTGGGCCGATCGGAGTAATGAGTTCAGCAGAAACACCGCTGGTATGTGGTACTACACCCGATTTCACCTGCTTCAGGCAGGTGAAGTTTCCTGCTTTACAGAAGAAAGAAATACAGGAATTGGCTTGGTAAACTCAATTTCCTTAAAAACCCATAATCCCCAATATTCCCCCCAATCTACTGTTATCCCTGGTAATGGCAATTCCAAGGTGGGGAACGTGCAAAGTGACACTTGTAAGGTGGGACTAGGCCATAGCCTGCGATGTCAGAAGGCCATGTCCCTCTACATCCGTGGTTCATGGCAACCAGTACATATAACTCCAGTAGGAAGTCCCCTCCCACGATAAATTGCAAACAGGACCAAACATGGCACACAGCACGTTCTTGCACGGCTTGGCAGTGGTGGCCAGCATGGCTTGTGAGTGGAGGGGCGGGTACGGGGTACCACGGGGGAGGGGATTGCAGGAGGGGAGGCCGTGAGGGGATAAAAAATAAATAAACATAGCTTTGATGCCGGGTCTTGCGTCCCTGCTCCTGCTTCCGATTCCAGAATCAGGAAGTAGGCAGCCAGGCTCCCTCCCCCAAGCCAATCACAACACTGCAATGCAGCATTGTGATTGGTCTGAGCGCTGTGACACGGCACTCAGCCAGGGGCTGGAGGGGTGGGCATGTTCTCCATGCAGGCTGTAATGCAGCCTGCATAGAGAACGGGGAAAGTGCTCATGACTAGTTTGGGTGGCCCGAGAGGACCGACCAAACAGTCATTGCGCACCTAGGAGTGGGCAAACCACTCTTCCCTTCCTTCGAGAGCAAAGTAGCCCACCTGCCCTCAAAGCAGCAGGACACAAAGCATAAAATGGTAATAACTCTAAGTTATTCTCATCTTATGTTTCACTGCAGCTTGGCCTTCCATCAGGCATCAGGTCTTGGTTTTGAACAGGCACCTGCAGGCTCTGTACTTACAAGGATTTGCAAGGATAATGCGATGCTGTGTTTACAAGTATACAACCTTTGGTGAGTGTGTACACACGTATCATTTCAATAAACACTTGGAGCTATGTGATACATTAATACAATGGTACATATGCCCACCTTTGCCTTCCAGGGCAAGCTTTTACAAGTGTTGAAAAACAATCATAGGCCGCAGAATGTCAGGACACAACGTCTTCATTACTGTTGGACGGATGAAGTGTTGACGTTGAATACTCAATGCGAGGAGCAGAGGAGGTGAGGCGTTGTTGACCATCCTATTGATGCAGGAAATGCGTTGGTTCTGATCCGGGCAGTCGAAGGCTTTGTCAATGAACCCTTTTATGATGCAGGTAGTGTCATCATCGATCCGCATAGTCCTTCAGGATCGAGGCATGCAGTCCACTGAAGCGATGCAAACTGGCAACTGAATCAACATCGAAGGGCGACACGTCAATTCCGATCGGCGCAAAGTCATAGATGCATCGGTTTTAATGGATAAGCACAGCAGAAATCACCTTTCAAGGGTGGATTGGCACCACATTGCAGGGCAGGACTCACAGATGGCAGAGTCCAAGCGCCGTTGCAGGGTTGAAGGAAGTCTTTGATAGCCCTGAGACTTCAGCAAGCCCTTGGACTCACTCTGGGTTTAAGTGAGATGGGTCCAGTTCTTGTCCTCAGCAGGGCGAAGTTCAGCAGGCAGCAGGACTGCACAGCAAAGCAGAAAAACAGTTCTTCCAGAGCAACAGTCAAGCAGAGTAGCAATCCTTGAAGCACAGCAGTCTTTGCTCCTGACAGAGTTCTTCTCAGGTCCACTAGTGTACTATCTTGGTAGGGTCAGAGCTGCAGTACTCATACCCAGCTGTGCCTTTGAAGTGCGGGTGACTTCAAATAAGGTCCTTTGACGTTAAATCAGACCTGTTCTTCCAATCCCTGGCTCCAGACTTTCAGTAGTGGGTAATCAGCCCTTTGTATGGGAAACAGGACACTGCCTATTTAGGTGTAAATGTCAGCTTCCCCCTGTCTTCCTGCCCAGGAAGATGCATCAGAATGCAGATGAGTATGCAGACACACCTAACCTTCCTGTGTTTGCGGTTGTCTAAAGGGAATGCACAAAGTACAACTGTCACCCACCCCAGACACGTGTATTCGGAGGCAGGCTGCAGGCACACAGAGTAGTAAGAGCATAAAAATGACAACTTTCTAAAAGTGGCATTTCTAAAATAGTAATGTTAAATCCCACTTTACCATTAAAGATGATTTAACATTACCATTCCAAAGATATAAAACATGATGCAGTCTCCTTTCAGGGAGGACTTGGCCTGGCAGTTCGGGCTGGACTGTTCCCATTGGGTACAGGGTCAAGACTGATTTGCATATGGCTGGGTCCAAACTGGAATGGCATGGTGAGCAAAAAAAACATGGATTTAGGCCCGGATCTCTGTACTGGGGTGAATGTATGACATTGTTCTGCATTCTGTCCATCAATTGTTCTTTTTCCATTTGTCACCCCGAGTGGGACAGGTATGCCCAGACGTGGGTCCTGTGCTCTCCAGGCTCCTGAAGTCAAGCTATCCTGGCTGATGAGGGCTGAAGGCTAGAAACCCGTCCTAGGATGCTTATTTTCAGTCCAGGGTAGACCTGGCCTGGCAGTTCGGGCTGTACTGTTCCCATTGGGTACAGGGTCAAGACTGATTTGCATATGGCTGGGTCCAAACTGGAATGGCATGGTGAGCAAAAAAAACATGGATTTAGGCCCGGATCTCTGTACTGGGGTGAATGTATGACATTGTTCTGCATTCTGTCCATCAATTGTTCTTTTTGCATTTGCCACTCCAAGTGGGACGGGTATGCCCCGACGTGGGTCCTGTGCTCTCCATGCCACTGGAGGCAAGCTATCCTGGCTAATGAGGGCTGAAAGCCCAAAACCGGTCCTAGGATGCTTGTTTCCAGTCCAGGGAGGACCTGGCCTGGCAATTCGGGCTGGACTCTTCCCATTGGGCGCAGGGTCAAGACTGATGTGCATATGGCTGGGTCCAAACTGGAATAGCATGGTAAGCAAAACAAAACGATGGATTTAGGCCCAGATCTCTGTACTGGGGTGAATGTATGACATTGTTCTGCATTCTGTACATCAATTGTTATTTTTGCATTTGTCACCCCGAGTGGGACGAGTATGCCCAAACGTGGGTCCCATGCTCTCAATGCCACTGGAGTCAAGCTCTCCTGGCTGATGAGGGCTGAAAGCCCAAGACCGGTCTTAGGATGCTTGTTTCCAGTACAGGGAGGACCTGGCCTGGCAGTTCGGCTGGACTGTTCCCATTGGGCGCAGGGTCAAGACTGATTTGCATATTGCTGGGTCCAAACTGGAATGATATGGTGAGCAAAAAAACAATGAATTTAGGCCAAGATCTCTGTACTGGGGTGAATGTATGACATTGTTCTGCATTCTGTCCATCAATTGTTCTTTTTGCAATCTCCTTTCTGATCAGGAATTACAGCTTAAAAGTGCATTAATGAATTCCCAATGTTAACCTATGGGAGGCGTAGGCCTCACAGTCCTGAAAAACAAATTTAGTTGTTTGTCACGATCGGGACATTTTAAATGTAAAAGTATATGTCCTAACTTATACTTTCACAGCCCCCTGCCTTATGGGCTACCAAGGGTCTACCTTAGGGGTGACTTATGTGTAATCAAAGTTGAGTTTATGGCTTGGCAAGTAGTTTTAAATGCCATGTCGAAGTAGCAGTAAACGGCACACACAGGCCCTGCAATGTTAGGCCTGAGACATATTTGAAAAGCTACTTGTGGGGGTGGCACAATCAGTCCCGCAGACCCATTAGTAGCATTTATGTTGCAAGGCCTAGGTATATGATATACCACTTTACAAGGGACTTACAAGTAAACTAAATATGCCAATTATGTATGCGCCAATGTAACCATTTTTAGGGGAGAAGCACATTCTATTTAGCACTGGTCAGCAATTGGTAAAGTGTTCGGAGTCCCAAGGCAAACATAAAGAATCAGCAAAAAGAGGAGGTAAGCAGGCAAATGTTTGGGGGAAGACCACTGTAAGGATGACAGGTCTAACAAACACCAATTGTCAACTATAATATAAACACATTTGTGTAGCTTGAATGAGTGCCTTGTGCTTCTTCCCATATTTCTGTCCCTAAATTGTCCTTACTGGGAGAGACACACTTTACAATTTGTGAGTGTAATATTTTGTTCTGGTAAAATCAAACTATTTCAGAATGTTTGAAAGAAGTGGGAAATTATCTCTGGTTAAATATGAGTTAGTGCTAAAGGTCAATATAAACTCTACCTGTGGTATTGGTACTGTTTATATTTGGGATTTCCTCATTCGTATTTACCGGCCCCAACATAATTCCAATGTTATCTTATTGGAGAGGTAGGCCTTGCAGTAGTGAAACGCAAATTTAAGAGTTTTTCAATATCAGGGCATCTAATACTTAAAAGTACACATCCTGCTTTTTAAATACACTGCCCCCTGCCCCCTGGGACTTCCAGGGCCTATCCTAGGGGTAACATATATATTAAAAAGAAAGGTTTGGACCAGGCATAACGTTTATTTTGCTTGGTAGACATGCAGTCTAAAACTGCACACACAGGCTGCAATGGCAGGCCTTAAAAGTGTTTAAAGGGCTACTGAAGTGGGTGGCACAATCAGTGCTACAGACCAGCAAGTAGAATTTAATTCAAAGGCCCTCATCACAGGCAGTGCCACTTTACTAGGGAGTCACCAGTAAATTAAGTATTAAATATGCCAAATGAGTATGGCAGAAATGTGCTCCAAAAGTATGTATAACCTGATGGAAGCAAATTGTGGCCATTCTTTGTGAATTGGGCTTTAAGGATTTTGAGCTCCATGTAGTATGCCATAGTTACAAACTAGTTGGTATTGTTTGCACATCAAGTTTGAGACTAGGGCTTCAAATGTGATGCGACAGAAGTACTAATTAATTTAATCACAAAGACCGCATTAATAATGTTAACATTTACAGAAATGTTTAACATGTAATACATGACCACTGGCTGCTTCCTCTGTGGCTTAATACTAGCAGGCTTCTACACAGTGGAACCTGTCTAACTTGGACAGTTAGCACTTTGTGAATTACTTATCACTCCTGAATGGGCGATGGTAAACCTTTCATAGTTTGCAGCCACAATTGCAGTCACAAACAATTGATGCATAACATCGTAATTCACTGATACGATCCACATTTCATGTCCCTCCGATTTGCGAGTGAATGTGACTATAAAAAGAGTTTTGTGAATTGTTACCAGCGGTTCTATATCTACAGATCCTGTAGTTCTGCAAATCAAAGACTTTGCACCGATAAATAATTTAATGCTTCAGGCACTACATGTCTTCACCTGGTGGGAGATTTCAATTTATATAGTCTTTGAATGCACAAAATAGAATGCCCTGGCATCTACACCATAATCCACATTCTCCTTTGCTTTGGTTACTCATACTGTCTTGTGTCATTCTCAGTTTGTTTGCTTCTCAATACGTTACTCATCCCCCCTTTTTTTTAAGTTCAAAAAGATTTTATTTGTAAAACATACAAGGTGTCACAACATAGTTCATCAAATTGAATGCATGTCATACAGAAGACAAATTTACAGTATAATTAATGAATCAGGCTTAAAGATAATTGAAAGTAATGAAACATCAGAAACAGTCATGTAAAATGCTTAAAAAGTTGCATTTTTTTAGGAACGATTGGGGTGTTTCAAGGGGGTTTAGAGACTTCTTGTTGAATTGGACGTAGTTGAAAAGAACGACTGGCACACACATCTAAGTAAATTGTGATGGGAGACCATAAATCAAGTCTTTTCGAAACCATGTGGATGTAGTATACAAAGGAAGTGTCTAACCTATGATTGTGGCAAACAGCATACCACCATGCCTTGTAAGATATTTTAGAAAAGTCCTTCCAGTTTGCTGTGATTTGCTGAAATGCGACTGCTAGTAATAAATCAACAATTTTAACATTAAGCATAACATTCTTCCAGCAGGAGGATAGACTCCCTAGAAAGACATGCATATATGAGAAAGAAAATGCAGTATCAGAAATCAAATTAATTTAAGTCCATACCTGTTTCCAAAAGGTATATACAATAGGACAAGAGAATAACATATGGAATATATCAGCTTTTGGAGAAGAACACAACCAACAAGTATCGGGGACAGTAGTATAGGTTTTGCTCACAATACTTAGTGATAACAAAAGCCTGTAATAAACATAAAATAACGTTTGTGTTGTGTTAGCAGCTCTGGAAGACTTATGAATCTTGGCCCACAATTTATTCCATAGAGATACCGGCCAAGATATTTCAAAGTCTCGCTCCCACGCTTCTTCAGTTTTGGATTTCCGTCGAACTTTGTCATTGCTATGTAAAAAATTGTATATAGTGGAAGCTCTGGGTGTTGTTTTTAACAGGGTTTGTAAGTGTGAAGACGTATCTGGACTATTGGTAACATTAAGTGTCGCTGTGAGCTGGGTGCGCATATCTATCACAGCTTTCTTGAGTAGAAGGTATTTGTGAATGGATGAAGCAGGTAAGTTGAATGAATGACTAAGTGCGGAAAAAGATAAAAAAATCTGAGTGCGAAAAGAGCTTGTGAATCCAAATTAGACCTCTTTGATGCCAAGTTTTCCAGTAAAAGGGCTTATTTCAAATAAGCAGGTTTTTATTGTGCCAAATTGTGGAGTCTAGGAAGGAATCTATGCCGTGGTTGGTAGAAGAAAGTAAAGGTAATAAGAGCTTAGAGGTCAATTTAATAATGGGAGTTGATAGGGCTTGTGGTTTGCGTGAGAAGGAAAGATCTTTAGTTTAACCAGGGTAGGGTTACAAAGACTCCTCGATAAACTGTTTGATTATACGATCAGCAACCAACTCGAGGTTAACCTAAAGAAAACGCAAGTAGTTACACTCGGTAAGAAACGACACACAGGGGGCGGCTGGTCATTCAATAATGTTAGTTTAGAAATTGGCCAGTCCTATAAATACCTAGGCGTCCACCTGGACTCAAAATGTAGCTACAAAAAACAGCGTAGAGAGATCGGAGTTAAAGCAGTGACCCTAATGGTGTCACTAGGCAAACTTGCAAAAGATCTTTCCGGTCCAACCTTAGCTCCCCTTTTGGAGGTAATGAGAGCAAAGGTTGGCCCCACTTTATCCTACGGTGTTGAGATTTTCAGTGGTAAAATGAACACAACCCTGAACCAACAGACCACTAAAGTTTACAAAGGGGTGCTCCGGTTGCCAAAGACCGCCTCTGCAGCGCAGATCAGGTTGGAGATGGGGCTAATAAACTATGAGGCCTCAGCCACTGGGGCTTACCTTAACCTGTGTCACAAGTTAAGACAAGCTGAGCCAGGTACTTTAGAATCCCTAGTCTGGCAAGAAATCAGCCAGATAAATCCGGGGGGTTTGTACGGACGACTTTTTACAGATGCCATTAACCAAATGTCAGCAAGCGATTTGTGGGCCCTAAACCCAGGCCAGATAGCATGTAAAAAAGCTATAAAAAAATGTGTGAGAATGATTTCTTGTCTCACTGACAAAGCACTTTTTCTGAAACGTAGCCATGCCTGGGTCACTATAAATTCCTACAGACACCCAGTCCCAGCCTGCTATCTGGCCAGCACATATCCATTATACCTGAAACGCGGCTTTATTGCCATCAGACTGGGTGACTGGCGTTTCTTGCAGGACTTACCATCATGGCGACGTACATCGGAAGATCTCTCTTGTAGAGGGTGTGGGGAAACGGCGGAAACCATGTTGCATGTAAGTTGCCTTTGCCCAGCCCTTAACACAGAACGCAGGTCCGGATTAAAATTAGAATGGAATAGGCTGGGGGTTCGGTCCTGCAGGCAAGCCATCATGGCAGCTCTGAACCCGGAAAACACAGTGCTAAACATAAAATTTATAAAATTTATCCAGCGAGCATATCACATCTTCAACTTAAGGAGACCATGCTAAAGTGCTCAATCTTTCTTTTCTCACCGAAAACAGTATTAACTGGCATTATTCTCAGCAACAATAGACATAATTTGGTTATATCCAATGCAATCTGGCGCCTTGTTTCAATTTTTGTGATTTTAATATACACTATGAGATAAA
Organism: Lissotriton vulgaris; assembly: GCF_964263255.1. Classification (NCBI taxonomy): domain Eukaryota; kingdom Metazoa; phylum Chordata; class Amphibia; order Caudata; family Salamandridae; genus Lissotriton; species Lissotriton vulgaris. The sequence goes on along the minus strand of NC_141698.1, from coordinate 327,607,028 downwards.
ATCCCTGTTTTTATAATGTTTGTTAATGGATCGTGCCTTTATATCTACACTTGTGTTGTTACTCCTAGAAGTTTTTATTCTAATATTCGGTCAGGCTGTGAATCTGTAAATTCTTTTAAAGATATGTTTTATATCTAAATAAAGATTAATATTATTATTATTATTATTATCAAAGGAGAAGGAGGATAAAAAAAGACGTTCAATTGTTGTCAATAAAGGGCGACCCTCTTTTGGATCACATAACCATAAAGAGGCCTGACGTAGAAGGAATGCTTTTTGATAACCTGGGAAGTTGGGAAAGGTAACTCCACTTTCAGTTTTGGGACGAATTAATCTAAGTATGGACATTCGAGGTTTCCTATTATTCCAAAGAAAGGAAGAAAGAATAGAATTTATTTTCCTAAAGAATTTTGATGGAATGAGAACTGGGATATTAGAGATAATATAAATAATTATGGGTGATAACATCATCTTTATAGTGTCCAAACGGCCCCACCATGATAAGTAAAGGGGGTGCCATTTGGTGGTTAGGTCTGAAATCCCTTGTATACATTTATTCATACACAATGATACTGTGTCCGAAATGGAGGAAGTGACATGTAAGCCTAAATATTTATTATGGTTAGGACTCCAAGTAAAATTAGAGGCAATAAAATCAGGTTTAAAAGTATACTTTGTTATGGGTAGAATCTCGCATTTATCGTTATTTAATTTGTAACCCGAGATGTTGGAGTAAGCCTGTTCTTCTGTTAAGAAAGCAGAGATTGAGTTATTCGGTTGAGAAATAAAAAGCAGAATATCATCCGCGTATGCTGCAAGTTTAATGTGAGATTGTGTTGTGTGAAAGCCATGTAAGTTTGGATTCTGTCGTAATTTAGAAAGGAATGGTTCCAAAGCCAAATTAAAGAGAAAGGGGGAAAGAGGGTATCCATGACGCACACCTCTTCCTAAATCAAAAAATGGGGATATCGAACCATTCGCACAAACGGCCGCTCTGGGGTTAGAATAGGGAAGCGAGATCAGGGATATAAGATTAGGACCAAAGCCGAACCATTTGAGGGTGTAAAACAGGTAAGTCCACTCAACTCTATCAAACACCTTCTCAGCATCCAGTGCTATTGCTGCCAGTGAATCCTTAAAACGTGAAGATTTTGACAAAACATTAAACAGGAGTTGCGTATTATCTGTTCTGTAGCGACCTTCAACAAATCCAGATTATTCTTTCCCTAACAGGTCTGGTAAGAAAGAATCTAATCATAAGGCTAATGCCTTTGAGAAAGTTTTATAATCGATGTTCACCAAAGATAAAGGCCTGTAGTTCTAACAATGTTTGGAATCTTTACCTTCCTTGGGGATCAGACAAATGTGAGCATCCGAAAAAAAAACAGAGTAGTGACCTAATGTACTAAAGGAGTTTATTAAAAAGTGTAATTTAGGTAATAAAAGTTTGGAAAAGTGTGAGTAAACTTCAACTGTGAAACCTTCAGGTCCCGGTGCCTTGTCAAGTTTAAGAGATTGAAGTGCTTTTGACAACTCTTGCTGTGTTAAATCTGGATGGGTATTTTAAGGTTTTTGAATATTAGAGAAAAAACCTGATAGGGAATGGTAAGTAGGTTGTGTTTCAGAAGTATATAATGTTTTGTAAAATCGAGAAAATTCATTTAAAATATCATCATCCTTAAACTTCAAGTCCAAATTTACGTCATATATAGATTCAATGTTCAATTTATTATGCTTAATTTTCAAGTAATTAGCCAAAAATTTTCCAGCTTTATTCTTGCCACCATAACATTTGGCACTAGATTTTAACAAGTATAATGTAACGCCCTCTTTGGATTTTTTATGAAATTGCATTTTAGCGTTGATGAGGGCCGATAGACAGTCTTTTGAGTGTGAAGTGTAGTAGGAATGCTCCAGTCTCTTAATGTCTTGGAGGAGATCCATAGTCTTTTTACGGGCAAGTTTTTGTTTCTTTGCAACAAAAGATATTATGAAACCTTTTGCTGAGGCTTTGAATGTTTCCCATAAAGAAGAAAAGGGTATGGAGTCAGTTTGATGTATCATGTAAAATTCATCACAAAAATTGGTAAAGGCGGCAGTGAATTTTGGGTCCAAAAGAAGAGCATTATTAAAGGGCCACCTCTTGGGGCCTGTAATTTTAGGTAAGATGTCAAAGCCAATTGAAACTGGAGCATGATCTGATAACAGAATATGACCAATTTCCTCATGTGTGAGGGTTTGTGAAATATTATGGGAGACAAAAATATAATCAATTCTTGATTGAGAGTGGTGACATGGGGAATACAAAGTAAAATCTTTGGTAGTAGGATTACAAAGTCGCCATGCATCCAAGAGTTTATGCTGGTTGATGGTGTGTACAAAGGATTTGTGAGGTTTATTTGGTACAAAGGAGATTTTGGAGTTCCTGTCAATAAATGGGCCAAAAACCTGATCACAATCACCAGCCAAAATAAAGTTATCCTCTATGCAATGGGATTTTTGTGTGGCAGGTGTGGGCCAGAAAGAGGGTTCTCCGCATGTAGGTGCATAGGCAATAGGAAGAGAGACTGGAACACCCCTTAAAGACAATTTAACATTCAACCATCTCCCATATGTATCCGACTCTTGAGATAAGAGTGAAAGCGAAAGGGATTTGCGACAAAGTATCATTACTCCATTACGTTTGCCGTCTCCTGGAGAAAAGAAGACTTCTCCTACACAGGAAAGGTTTTTAATGAACCATTTTAGGCTCAATCTTTTACCATATTTATTGGGATCACCACTAGGGTATTCACTTACAATTGAGCAGAAGGGAACCTGCGGCTGTGGCAATAGGTCTCCGCAGGATTCCTTTCATTTTGTACTGTTATGTTCATTTTATTCTGAACCTAGGCGTAGATTCTTGGTAGACATCCTAAAAAAGTCTAATATAAAATGTGCTCAAGAGGCCTTGATCTTTTTACAACAGGCGACTGATCCCCTTACACTTTGCTGCATCATTCTTTTTATTAAAGTAGCGGTTCGATTGAGGGCAACTAGAGGGGGGAATTGTGAGACTTCTGTGACTGTTTTTAAAGGTTTATAATGTCTTTTCAACCCACTGTGACTTTGTTGTACTTATATTAGGATTCACGTTAATTGAATGTTTTTTTAAAAATGAGTGTATATTGTATGTCTGTACTTTTATGGTGATTTTTAATCATCGAATAAAGAATCCATGATGATGATGACTTCTCCTACCCAACCCTTTTTTAACTTGGATGATTCAACCTCTGAGAGGTGAGTTTCTTGCAAAAAAGCAATATCAGCATTTAATTTGGCTAAGTGAGTCAAACCAGTTGTCTTTTAATGGGAGAGTTCAATCCCCTTACGTTCCAAGTAACTAATCGTAATTACATAGATTAATGAGAATAGATTGACGTAAGAATATGAAATTAAAGCCTAATTCAGTCGAAGAACAATATAGATTATGTAAAATATGAGAGAAAAGTAAAATAAAGGAAGGTTCAATCTTAAAATAAAAAAGGACAGAAGAGCCCTATAGCAAGAACCAAGAGCAAAAGTACATATAAAGAAGTAAACATATTGAAGTAACAACGTAGAAGGTGAGTATTGTAACTAAGTAAAGAAACAATACCAAAGTGAAAGAAGATGGAAATGCGATGATGAATTTAGGGAGGAAGTAGAGAAAGGAATAATAGAGAAGAGTACTGAGGACACCAAGAAAGCATGTGAACAAGAATTGTGGCAAAAATTGAAGAAGGAAGGGAATTGCAACATGAAGAACAAAAGACAGAACCAGAAACATATCCACAAACAAGAGTAAAACATACCTACATATAGGGAACATGGAAGTGGGGGTGGGTAGAGCCACATTGAACAGACGGGACGTCAAGTGAGGACTGGACTGAACCGGGGAGGGAATATTTTGCATTAGTTCGAATCAAAAAGATGCGCATGAGAATAACAGAATCAAACATCAATTACAAGGAATTCAAAGATTATATAAACTTTGAGTCAAACATAGATAAGAAACTTCAACAAATCTGCAAACAAAGAGAACATTATGACTTATGGATAAAGTATAAGAGAATCAAGTAATACGTGAGGAGGAGGACCTTGAAGAGTCCATATTTTCCATCCGGTGTATATTGATGAAACTTTGCAGACGTACTGGATCATCATATGTTGTTGTCATGTTGTTGTAAGTGACTTTAAATATGCATGGATAGAAAAGACCGTATCTAGCCCCCATGAAACGGAGATCAGATCTCATGTCGAGGAATGCCTAACGCCTGGTCGCTGTAGCTTTAGAATAGTCCTGTGCGAAGAATAATGTGGAGCCAGACCAAGAGATCCATTGAATAGCTTTGGCAGCTGCTAACACCTTCAGTAAGTCTGTGTACTCTAGAAAGTAAAGGATAATTCCTTTTGGCCTCTGTGGAGATGAGGTGTTGCTGGATAAATGACCTAACCTGTGAGCTCGCCGCATATTCAGTGTGGTGGACTCTGATAAGTGCAGAATCTTAGGAAGGAAGGATCTGAAGAAATCAATGGCGTCTGTACCTTCAACTCCTTCTGCCAGGCCATAAATACGCAAACTATTCCTCCTGTTGCGATTTTCAAGGTCTTCGACCTGCTTCTGGAGGGTAGAAACTTGAGAATGCATTAAAGTAACAGTTTTGGTGGTTTCACTAAAAGAGGAGACATTTTGCTCTACAGTTGTGAGCCTGGTATCAAGTTGCGACCAATTATCGGAAAGGATTTGCAGTTTAGAATTAGTTCCCTCTACAAAGGGTCGAAGAGCTCTAATCTCCTGAAGTAACAGTTCCATAGAAACTGGAGAACCTGGTTTAGGTGGCGACGGAGGATCCTTTTTAAAGCATTTCACATTCGATTTTACTGGCTGCGCTTCCGAGGCATCCATATTGGTGTTTTCACAATCGATTTCAAGGAGACCTGAACGTTCCAGTTTGGAAAATTCCGAAAAAATCGTTGAATTCTTGAGATAAGTACATTTTGGCTGTGATGTAGGTAAAAGAGATCTTTGTGTCCTACCCATCAACAGGTATGATGCCTAGGGCGGAATGCCTGAAAGTATTGTCCAGGAAACAATATATCACTATGTAAAACGGTCATACAGAGATGTGTGTTGAGATAAATGGCAGGCTGTGAGGATGTTAGAGACTCAACACCACAAGAGCTGCCTTAACTAAATTTGCAGAAAGAATTGGTGTCTTCTTTGAATTATCCTCAATTCTGAAGTAGAGAATGAACCCTGCTACCAGTGTGAATGTTTAAGTCCACTGTAAGAAATGCATCTTTGAAACGTTGTATAAAGTGCAGAAAAAGAAATATATAATGCAGAAAAATTACTTGTAGCTGCAACTATGCTCATCTGAATGGGCGTGCAGATCCTAAAATGGCGGCTGTAACCTCATTTCCACACAACTTTCAAGAGGTTGAGGAGAAAGTGGGTTACAGCTTATCTACAGCTTTCTATTTGAAGGAATATTAAAAGTTGATGCTTATTAGGCGTTTTAAAGAATTATGGGCTAGGAATGCTCCTACCGCATCTGAAGTGAAGGCAGAATTTGCGTCACAGTAAAAATAAACAAAATGGCGGCCGCGGGAACTCAGCTCCGTGCCTCTGCGATTACCTCAAAGTTCGGCACTTTCTAGGTGAGTGGAGTCGGCAGGAAGGCTCACATCCTTACGAGCGGTTCTTCACAGGAAAACTCTCTAAGCAGGGATGAACAACATTTCTTCGGAGCGTGATTTACCCAGCCCGGTCCCGGGAGCCTCACGACATCAACGCCGCATCCACCTGTTTGTTTTAATCCATGATGCAAATATGGTTAGTTTTCCACACCCATCACTCCCTCGTCAACCTCACCCACCTGATTTCAATCATCTCTCCAGGGAGGGAGTTTCCTATTGCCATTTTCCTTACATTGTATTTCCCTTCCATTGTAAGTGTGTAATTTTCTTAATATTTTTACCATAAAATGCGTGTTAAATATTTTTGTGAGGTCATGATTGCATAAAAGCAGTACATGGGTTATGCAAAAGATTGGAAGTTTCACATTCTGGCCATTGCGATTGAAAACGCTCTGTTGCCAATGGTGATTATGGAGGTCTGGGGATAGCAAGCAGATGTTGAAGTTTAGAGCGTAGATGTCTTGTTGGTAAATGTATAGAAAATATGAGCCAGTAAAGAAGGACCCTGTGTATAAATGGATGTAAGAAATTGGGTATTTGGTTGACTGAGGTGTGAGGTATGGCAAAGCAGTAACCACAGTCCTTGCCAGGGTGAGGCACAAGCCTTAATAATTAATTAATAACCTGAATTCTCATTTCTGGGTCCATCAGTGGCAGCATTTTTCTAAGAATTTCAAAGGAAAAAAGCAGTCCTCAGTTTCATGAGATATGTATGATTCCAGACTTATGGCATCTTTATGATGCCAGTCAGACCAGTACCACAGCGGAAGACAAGGAGTCAATGGTCCCTGTGCCCTAATTACAATGCCACCGCCTTCACGACAGTCGAAAAGTGTACATTTTATATTGTGGCTTTTGCTGTGGGCTGCAGCACAAGCTGCAATATAAAATATACACTTTGTTATGTTATGTTATGTTAATAACCATTTATAGAGTGCGCATACACCCGTAGGTTTCATGGCGCTGTTGTAGAGAGACGTAACCAATCCCTAAGCGTAGGCTTGCTCGAACAACCACGTCTTCAGGGACTTCCTAAAGACCAAAAGATTGTTGTAATTCCTGAGTAAGAAGGGGAGGGAGTTCCAGAAAGTGGCCACCAGATAAGAGAAGCAGCTTCCTCCTTGCCTTTTTCGATTGAACGAGGGGATGGTGACCAGGCCAAGATGGGCAGAACGTAAGTTACGCTGGGGTTTATAGTTGTTAATCATGTTTCTTACAAATTTAGGGCCGTTACTGTGCAGTGCTTTAAAAGCAGTGCAGCCCGTCTTAAAAGCGATCCTTTGAGCCATCGGTAACCAGTGTAGTTTTGCCATACCAGGTCTAGCTGACTGCCTTTTGGGTTGTTTCCATATAAGTCTTGCCGCCTGATTTTGGACCATCTGAAGTCGTTTTAGCAGTCCCACTGGCAGGCCAAGATATAGGGCATTCGAAAAGTCCAAGCAAGAGAGTACCAGGGCTATCACTACCTGCATGAGGTGAGTGGGTCAACAGGTGTGCAATTTTCCTGATCTTCCGAAGTTGGAAAAAGCAAGAGGAAACAATAGCTCCCACCTGTCCTTTAAGTGACATGTCGGGGCTGAGGATGACCCCTAAGCTTTTGGCCGAAGGGGAAGCCGTGGGTGGGGGGCCCATATCGGTCGGCCAGAAATGTGGGCCCCAACTGAGCTCACTCTTTCTGGGCAATACTAGTTCTGTTTTTCCCGGATTGAGTTTAAGATGGTTCAGGTCCATCCACCTCCGTATGTGAGACATTGTTGCCCGGAACTCAGCCGCTGAGTCTGGGGAATTCAAAGGAATTATCAACTGCAGGTCATCAGCGTAGTTGAAAATGGTAATCTTGCGGTTTTTTAGGGAATGTATCGGGGGTCTGAGGTATAGATTGAACAAAATTGGTGACAGTGATGAACCCTGAGGCACCCCACAGAGGGAAGATAGTCTCGGCCCTGTAAATGTTCCGAGTCTCACTGACTGCGCTGGATTGGTGATGAAGGAGGCTATCCATCTAAGAGCGGGTCCCCTGAGGCCGGTCTGTTCGACACGGTTCAACAGTAAGTTATGGTCGACCGTGTTGAACGTGGCCGACAGATCCAGGAGCACCAAGGCCTGGTGGATGCCCTTGTCCGCATTGACTCTAAGAGTATCCTGGACTGCAAGGATCACCATTTCCGTAGAGTGTGACAGGCGGAAGCCAGCTTGGTTCGGTTCTAGATAGTGAGAGTGTTCGATGAAGTTCGAAAGACATCTAGACACGTGAGCCTCAAGTATTTTGGCCATGAAGGGGAGAAGGGAGATGGGCCGGTAATTGGACGGATCCAAGGGGTCTGCCCCGGGTTTTTTTTATGAGTGGGATGACCGTTGCGTTTTTAAAAGTGCAAGGGACCTTGCCCTGTGAAAGAGATTCATTCAGCAAGGGGAGAATGCTCTGGGGTAGAGCCGAGCAGACCTCTTTCAGAATGTGTAGTGGGCAGCTGTCATTAGGCGACCCGGAGTTGACCCGAGACAGAAGCTCCGAGAGTGTTTTTGGGTCGATAAGAGGGAGGGCAACAAGAGTGTAGTGATTGTTGCATATGTCTTCCAAAAGGTTCCTGACTGAGCGGATTAGGGATGCTCTTTTTTTATAGCAGAAGTTTTGTCTATGAAGAACTTATTTAGCGAGTTACAGAGCTCCTGGGTATGGGTCTGGGTGGGTGCAGTTCTCTCGTTGTTGCATAGGTCATTCACTATTTTAAAGACATCCTTTGATTTATTTTGGGAGTTTAATATTTTCGTGGAAAAATAAGCAGCTTTGCTTTTTAGAATAGTTTTCTGATATTCCCTACGGGCTATGGTGAATTCCTCCTTATCTTGCGTGGTGTATTTTGCTCTCCATTTCCTTTCTTTCTGACGTAATTCAAGTTTTAATTTCTTTAGGTCAGAGGTGAACCATTTGTGGGCATCCATACACCGTGTGCGGGAGAATTTAACAGGGGGAGCATGGGTGTCGCTGGTCACTGATAGCCAGTCCATGATTTTTCCTTCCATGATGTCAACATCTGTACAGATTGTGGGTAATACGGATTTCAAAGTGTGGATGAAGGCCGGTGTGTTTAAGGATTTTCATTTTCTAGTTACCCCTTCCGCCCGGGGCAGAGCTTTGATATAACCATTAATGGTGGTTGTGAACTGGATTAGATGGTGGTCAGACCAAATGCAGGGCGTGATGGAGGGAGTCAAGAGTAAGAGGTTGTGTGACCATACTTGGTCCACGATATGACCTATTTCATGAGTGGGGAAGTGTAGGTGCTGGGCCAGGTTAAGGTTCATAAGGAGCTCCGAGAGTTCGGTGCCTGGGGGCCAACTGCGGCATCGTTGAACCAATAGTTCAGGTCCCCAACTAGGAGAACTTTGGCAAAATTCACCACAAGGGAGGCCATCTGCTCTCCCAGAGATGTCGGGAATGTGGCCATAGCTTGAGGAGGACGGTAGATCAACACGAGTACCAGCCAGTATCCGTGTTGAGTTTGATGACTAAGTTCTCAGCCTCCGTTCAGGACAAGGAGGGGGAGAGCCACAACCTTGTGGTTTTTGTGGATAATAGCTGCCACCCCACCACCCAATTTGCCCAAGGGGCGATTTGCTGATAAAATGTAATAATCTGAGGGGAGTGCTGCTAGAATATCAGGCAGTGAGTCCTGGATTAACCAGGTTTCCGTGATTAATAGGATATCAGTTTTTTCAGTGGCAAGCAGCAGGAAGATGTCAAGTTGGTGTTTTACCAAAGAATGGGTGTTGAGATATACACAGCGAAGATCCAGTTGGGATTTAGTGGTGAGGTAAGTGATAACGGGTGGATCGTGACTAAGTTCTGCACAAAGAGGATCTAATAAAGGCCTAGAAATGCCATTGATGGAAATACGACGATGTGTATTGAGATCCAAAGAAGGGCAGAAGTGTGTGGGGGGTCATAGTGTGTTTAGTTCCCTAGCAGAGTAGGTTACATTTTGACCATAATCTGTGGCCCCTGGCCCCGGCCGGGCGCGGATGGGTGCAGACACTTTGAAATCTTCCCTGTACCATGTGGCAAGCACCATGCAGAGCCTGCCACACGGTGCCGGGATGTTTAGGGGGGCACCATAGGTGACCCCTCAGGCCCCATAGTAGAGGGCCAGAGGGGGAAGGAGGGCCTCTTAGGACCCCCAAAGACACTTTCTGCCTACCTTTTCATGGCTATATTAAACAATGGGTATGCCCAGCATCGCACAGAACCTAGGGACAATCTCATTAAACAAACAGTGGTTCTGCCATGGTTTTTTCTTTAAAAAGACAAATAACGTTGAGAATGATTTTCCCAAATTTCATCGGGATATCAATTGATGATTTTGGCGAAAATTATCTAAACGCATGTTGCGAATACCAGAGCACAAATTAATTATGACTTACAATTATTTATTTTAATCAAGAATAATCAATATTTCATGAAAGAGCAAGAGCTACACACAATAATATCTAGTGAGGGATATGAGACTAAGGATAAAGCAACGTATAAAACGTACATAGATCACAACAAATGTATTGAATACAAAAACAAATGACATAAAACATTTAGGAACGAAGACAAAAACAAATATATATTCTCTCACAGTGACCTAGACTTTTCTTTTAGACACAGTAATGGTCACAGTGGAATTTACTACTTCTAGTGTAGCGTCGACGTTTCGACCCTGGTTGATCGGTGTTAGTGTTGAGCATCAAATGTGGGTCTTCTTCATGACAAGACAAAATGAATGATGTTTAGCCTATTCAGTGTGGTTCCAGAGGAATCCAAACGTATGGTCCTATTAGAGAGCTCAGGTGTCGCTCTTTATATGAGAATTAATCACTCCTGGTGGTGCTCACCCTATGGATTATTATTTGCAGAGATTGGCGTATCACCAATTTTTAAACATCCAGTCGATTTGGTAAGTTCACAGGGTCATACGTATCTCTGTAGGTTGCTCATTCAGTGATTTGGGAGGGCATATTTGTTCCAATGAACTAAATCGAATCTCGAAATTTGCTCCTGTGGGCTCTTGAGTGGCTAGTTTGTAGCTTCGCCATCGGGCTTTCCAAATTGCCTTGTGTCAAAGATCCAGACAACTCTGAGTCTTGGATTTCCTTCCTGTGGGCTCTGTAATCGTCTCGCTATCAGCGTCGCCATGCAGCGAACTCTTCCAAGCCTTTTCATGGCAGTCGGAAAGGGACATTGTAATCCCTGCGGCAGTGCCTGAGAAGGCACCGCCCCTATTGTAGAGATTACTGACGCTCCAATGTCCCGATGTGCTCAAGGAGCCCGTCGGATAGTGTTGGACTGTCCCTCCGACTTCTGTCTCTGACTGCACACATTGTAATGCGTCGGTCGGACCGCAGCAGCAGATGGCGGTCGGACCGCAGCTAATGAGCCATCAGATGTGGTCCGCCCGCCATCAAAATAACTCTCTTAATTTTGAATCGATATAGATCCCTAGATTTTTTTTTTACCAATGAGGCTGCAGTCTGAGGTGGATCTAAAGAGCTTGGCCAGGAAAGATTGTAAATTTGGATTTTGGAGAAAGCACTTCAGTTTTGCTGGGATTGAGTTTCATATAGTTTTGTGACATCGACCAAAGTCAGACTTTTGTACGTTTTTGGAGTGGTTTGTACCAGTAGGGGACAAACTGAGCACAAGATAAGTGTCATCGGCTTACGGGAAAAATTATATGCCAAATAGATGGAGAAGTTTAGCCACAGGCTGAATATAGATTTTAAAAAAGAAGATATACAATGGAGTCCTGTGCTATGACATAATTAATGGGCTTGGAGCTCGATTTGTGAGATTGTAACATATTATTTATCTGGCCTCAAGGAAAAGCATGGTGGCTGGCCCTTGGCATCTATGCATCTACATAGATGCCAAGGGCTTAAAATTAAAAAACGGGATTAAAATAATAAACTACGCTGACGACACTCAACTAGTCGTCTCCCTGTCTCACCTGGATAACCATCCTGACAGCCTGTTGAACTGTCTTCAGGACATCCACACCTGGATGTGTGACTCGGCCTTGAAGCTAAACGGTGCAAAGACCGAGATCATGCTTCTGGGAAACAAATGGACATCCATTCCACCCTCGGTTTGGCCTGACTCCTTTGGCGAAATCCCTGCACCTAAAAAGGAGATCAAAACTCTAGGTGTGTGGTTGGAACCCGACCTAACCATGAAGACGCAGGCGACCAAGACTGCTGGTACGTGCATCGGTCTCTTGCGTGCGGTGCGTAAGATTCTTCCCCTTCTCCCTCCGCTATCCAGGAAATTACTGATCCAGGGACTTGTCTTAGCCCGGCTCGATTACAGTAACGCCATTTATCTCGGGGCTCCGGAATACACCCTGGCCAAACTCCAACGCACTCAAAATGCGGCGGCCAGACTTATTATGAACCCTCCCCCAAGAGTGTCAGCCAAGCCTGCCCTCAAAGCCCTTCACTGGCTTCCTGTCCGCCAGCGAGTAGAATTTAAAGCCCTGTGCACCACCCATAAGCTTATCAATGGAGCTGGCCCAGCCGCACTAAAACACATGGTTATACCATATAAAGCCTCCAGATCCCTTCGCTCCGACGCCGAACATCTGGCCACTGTACCAAAATTCAGGAAGGCCAGAACCGGCGGCCGTCGCTTTGCAGTCAAAGCTTCCAAAGGCTGGAATGCACTCCCTCACAGCCTTCGTCTGGAACCCTCGCACGCCCTGTTCCGTAAGAAACTCAAGACCCTTCTGTTTCCCAAATAATCCTTTCCCTCTTCCTCCCCTTTCTGGTCTGAACAGATTTACAGCGCGGGGATGCCTACGGGTCACCAGGCGCTCTAGAAATCATAAAATAAAATAAAATAAATAAATAGATTGTCTAAAGCTGACACTACCACCAGCTATGCACTCTTCCGCGCAAAAACTGACCTGGACAGGATCTTTCAGTTGACTGAATTCTATGAAGCTAAAAAGCTGATCAAAGACCAACTTTTCTGTATTTTCGATAGGAATTAGAGAAGAGGGATGGGTTAAAAAAGAAGTAAGATCTGAAGGATATAAGGATGACTTTTTCGAAGAGGCTTGATCATGGGAGATTTTTTTCAAGTAGAGAGCAGAGTAGGTGATTTTATTTAGAAAGAAATCAGCTAGCTGCTCCCATAGCTCATGGGAAGCATCTATGTTATTTTGAAAAGCAAATTGTTCTTATTTTCACTTCATGACTCTGGAAAATGTCTTTTCCAGGTAAGGGGCGTTTGATAATCTTTGAGCATACTAGGTTGCCTTTGCCTACTTCATTTTAGAGTTATAGGTTTTAACGATTTGTTGAAAATACATTTTTAGTTCAGGAAAATAATATCTCCTCCGGCATTTTTCGTGCTGACGTAGTTCTAGCGAATCTAGCCAAAGAAAGACTTATTCAGGTGAGAAACATGGAGATTATTTTTTTGCTGCCCGAGAAAGTTTATGTTGGGAAGAAAGGATTTCATCCAGGGTTTGAGTCCTGGTTGATTCAAACTGTCTGAGAATGTTCCTTATATCAAAATCGTTAGACCAGCCCTTCACCTTATTTAGTTGGGCTAAAATCTCATCACAAAAAAGTGTTAACAGAAAGCTCTTTCCTTGCATAGCATTTGATGAGAGCCACTGGAAGGGGGTTTGTCTTCTGCGGAATTGGAGATTTATAATTAAAAGACAGATAAATGGAATGGGGACTTTTACTTGTACTTTCCTACTGGTAGTAAAAATAGGGCAGGTGAATGACCTGCTCCTGAGTGAATAATTTGGACAAAAGATTTCAATTACATATTTTCACATTTTGCATGAAGTCTAAAACAGTATATCTTAACCTTTTGATTTCACTCGACCCCCAATTAATAATTAATGGAATCCTGGAACCCCCACTAAATTAATAGTGGAATATCGAGACCCCCACTGAGTCATTATTGGATTTCAGGGATCCCAGTCTAAGCAATTTCGATAATGTGAACCACAAAGCAATGCACAAAAATAGAGAAACAAGCATTCATGAAACAAATACACCAATGATGAAATATTTAATTTTAATTATTTTAACTTGAATAGGAATGTTGGAGCTATTAAACTCAGTTGAGGCCCCCCACCGTCCATACTATATACTCTTTAATGCACCTGCACTGATCTCATAAATCATTCCGTGGATACCAATTAATTTTTAGTCTTCAATTTCTAATTCTTTCACATTTACACAACGTTTTGCAATTGTAATTTTACATGTTGCTTTTTTATTCATATACACTTCATTAATCTGTTAATATTATTACATTTTTTTAAGAACTCGTGAATCCCCTGAGTAGAGTTTTCAGACCCTGGAGTCCCAACAGCATAGGTTAGGACCCCTGTGATCTAAAGAACATCCTGTTGGGTTTTCCAGCCACAAATTGAGGTCACCAAGGAAACTAACATTTTCAGATAATATACACAGAGCACCCAGTTCATTACAAAATGCGTCTAAAGAGTTTTCTGAAGCATGGGGGGGAGGGGGAATATGTGAAGGCTAGAAGTGTCTGATACATGGAAACAGATAATTGCACTGCTAAAATGTCATGGTGCTCAATAGATGTAAAGTGCAATGGTTTCATTTTTAGCCATTCGTGGAAGATGAGCACAACATCCCCCGTTTCATGAAGGTCATTTGATTTCAGGATTTTATATCCAGATGGGATTAATCAATCAAAAAGGGGTATGCTGTGGGCTGAGACCCAAGTCTACAATTGAAAGTGTTCTATCAAAGAGAAGATTTCAGATCTATGCGTCAAGGCAATATGCAAATTTCTTAGCATAGATTTCGGGAAAAATAGAGGTTCTATTCGGTAAGGACTCAGGTTTGGGTCATCTTTGAATCTTTGGATTCATTAACAATAGAATATCAGTACTGAGAAAAAGTATGTTTATGCGACTCATGTTTTATGAGTGCATCTTGAGTCGTTTCATTTCATAATGATCATGCGCAAGGCTAACGAATTGAAAGGTGGAAAGGTAATTATTTTCTCACTAGGTGAATGGGGTTTCTTGTTGAGACGCATCTTTTGTGTAGGAGGGGGCTATACAGTCTGCCAGAGCATGAGCAGATGGGCACAGTCTAGCGAGCTGCTGCATGTCCACACAGTGGTTCGAGTTTACGGTGGATAGGGGCTAGGCACATGACCCTAAAAACTGGTCTGCTGACCGCTCCTACTTTCAAGATGTTGCCCAAAGCATAAAATGAGCAGAGCAAGAGCGAAGCTGGGCCTAGCGGAACCATAAGCTAAAATCAATGGAAATGTAAACATATTCAAATATATAATATTGGCATCAACTTCATATACCTAACTGCAAATATGAAAGAGGCCGCACGAGAAATCTTTAAAATAACGAATGTAGCAGTAGCAATTCAAACAGTAGCTACATTTTAAACAAGGAATTATTCTCTAAAAATAAAGAAATGCACTGTGGTAGCAGTAACAATTACACAATTTAAAGATTAAATTGCTGTCTGCACAGTTGATCCACTTTAATGGAGGAGAGTGGCTCAGCACATGACCCTAAGATATACATGCCAACATTTTAGAAGAGGAAAGTGGGAGATTTAAAAAATAATAATCGGGAGATTGTCTTTCTCCCATTCACTTCTATCCAGGCCTGATTCAAAAATGTCCTGCTGAAGGATCAGATATCAGAAATGCTGATGTTTTTCCCCTTACCTGTCAGGATCATGGAAAAGCACTATATGGCAGGCAGAGAGTGCATGACAAAAATGTAATGCACTGGCCTGCAGAGGCAAGTTACTGGCAGTGAATACCATGAGTCTCACTAGACCAGTAATGACTGAAGCCCTCCAAGGAATCCAGTTTTGTAATGCAGGAATCGAGAGGTGGGAGACTAGTTTTGAAATCTGTAGCCTCAACCTGAATCGGAAGGGTTGGCGTGTATGCTAAGAATGGGTTCGTTGACCTTTCCTACTCCCAAGATGGCGCACAAAGCAGGAAATCAGAAGAGTGCGAGCGAGGAGAAGGTTCAGGACTTAAACTAAGGGAGTAAATCGAAATCCATAGAAAGGTATATTAATTAAAACTTATAATATAAGTGTCAAATTTAGAACCTTAGCAGAGAGTACAGTGGGGGCAATGTGAGCAACCTTAAAAATACCTACATCAACAACAGCAGAATATTCCATTAAAACTATAAATTATTCACTAAATATAAAAAATACAACATCCCATTATTGTACTAGGGTAGCTATAGAGAAAGTGCTCCTATAGGTGTCATCACATTCTTTACAGTTATTTTGAGCTAATGCATGTTTTACATTACTTTCTGAAGCTTTTGAAATCAGGAAATGCAGCCCCTTTTGTACATGCAGGATTGTGATACAGGCAGCTATTCCACTCCAGCCAAATTGACCAACTATTATTCTGCAATCCACCAAATGTATGATTTTCCAAACTATCTACTATATAGGTTGTAGCTTTTGCAAAATATGCTGGGCAGACTTATTTTGGACCTTTTTAAAATATTCCTCTGTATCCAACATCCTAGTGAATTGCAATGTTTTTCTTTTGAAAGGGGTATTATGCCCAAAACATTCTGTATGTGCAACTGAACTCTTGCTTGTCTTATTTACACGAATCACAGATTTAGTCGGTGTAACCATAGTTGGTCTCTCTTGTCCCCAGCAAAAGCTCTTTTTAAATTACCAAGGGGCATAGTTATCAAAATGTCATGCAAAGCAGCAAGACACTTTGTTGTGCTGCAGCACATGATAGAGAGGGCATGACTTGTCCATGTTTAACATTGCATGTCTCATTCCTGTCTTCTGCTTGCACAGGTGCACTATGTGCTGCCTAGCACCAATGCAGGCTCCCTTGCACCATAGTGAAAGGGTGCCTGCATTGCAGGCATGGTTGTTTTTGTGCAGGAACGGACACCTTCCTGCAATACAACCCTTTGAGGTGCTTTCTTCTTTCGTTATGTGCTGCAGAATGGAACAGACAGAGAAAGAGGGAAAACGAGGAGGAATTAAGATATTTCTCCTTGTTGCATCTCCTCTGGAATAGCATAGCATTTTGACTCATGCTAAGGTCTACCACTCATGGTAAATCTGGAAATGCACCAATATCCATGGGCAGATGCATGGGAACAGCCATGCTTCACACATGGAAGACCTCCCTGGGTCCAGAGCAATACAAGGAAGTGACTTGAACTGCTTTGCATCACTCCAGATTTATCAAGCCGCAGAGAGCCACACACGGTGGCTTGGTAAATCCCATTCTAGATTTTACATAGCCCTTCGTACCCTTGTGTGGCGCAAGAGCAAAGCAAAACCTTTGATTAATATGCCCCCGAGTTTGAAGTGTTCCCTCCTCTGGGTAGAAAGGTCATATCTCTTTAGATCTCGCCTGAGCCAGAGAATGCGCTGCTCTGGCGGGACATTTAGTAACTGGCTTCTCAAAGTGCTACCCATAGGCTTTTGGTTGCCACCAGCTGGCTGTTACCCGCACAAGCGCACACAATGTGCACAGCTGCTATTTGCCACTCGCCAGCCTGCCATTGTGTGCGCGCGCACCGTCACTTTCAGGGCCGCGACAACCTGCCCACCCTCTCTTCCTCATTAAGCAGAAGCAGAACACTCTTGCTTTCCCGTGACACTTTGTGACGTGCACAGCTGCCATTTGCCACTCGCCAGCCTGCCGTTGTGTGAGCGCGCGCCGTCACTTTCAGGGCCGCGACAACCCGCCCCTCCTCTCTTCCTCATTATTCAGAACACTATAACAAGCCTCGCGCTTTTTAGTCCTCTATATGACTGTCTACATCTTCGCGTCTATTTCCCTGTAAACACCAGCCATCGTTTTAAGTTAATTTATGGTCGAGTTTTGCCTAATGCTTTACCCCACAGCTACCTATATACAGCGCCCTTTAACACCAGTCATGTTAGCGTAAGAGCATTATTGGAATATACAAATACAATACCTGCCATACCAGGCAAAGGAAACAAATACGGGCCACATCTCTCCACTCGTTTCCCTTCTGCAATATTTTAAAGGCAGCAATCGGCAAGAGTGTGTATTTGTGTATGCGTGATATCTTATGAAACGTGTGCGTGCGCGACAAAAAAACGCTTAACAGCAGGAAAGCTTCTGTGTACCTATTGCAATGTTTTAGAGTCTCGGGTTTGTTTTTTCCCACCGAGCCAATACGCTGGGGATAGATCATGGCTGCGCTTCTTATTAATACAGCGCTGACATAATTACCATGCTTTCTAGTCATTGAAAAACGTCACAAGCTGGTTGCGGCGCTTCATACACCGCTATATGACTTTTCCAATTTACATAGCGCTTTCACTTCAACAAACCACACCTTTATTGTCTTTTATATAACTTCTTAAATATCTTTGGCATTATCAGTTTAACAAACGCTGTGCTACATTCCATGGCGCTTCCCTTTAACAAACCGCGGCGCTTTATTCTCTGGTATGGGGTTTTTTGAATCTCCATGCTGCTTTCACATTAGCAAATAGCAGCACTTCCATTAGTGGTATGTGACGTGTTGCATCTTCACCAGCTATCCCTTTAACAACACCAGGCAGCAAAATAAGGGTCAAAAGAAGCCCTGGCCGGACACTAACCTATCGTTCCGCATCATTGTATCAGGGCTGTGCCTATGCCAATGTAACACTTAAATAAAGCCTGTTTCCTTGGCGTTGAAATCTTTAGGAAGCGTGTCGCGACGCTGCATTCACCATTATGTAACTACTTAAATTTACATAGAGCTTTCACATTAACTAAACGTGCCACATTATTTTCTAGTATAGGACTTCGCAAATTACTTAGGCTTGCACTTTTACAAAATGCAGCACATTTTCTCTGGTATATGACTTCTTACACCTCCTTGGCGATTTCCCTTCAACAAACCACAATGCTACACTTTCCAGTGTGTGCATTTCAAGATCTCAATAGCCCTCTCATTTTAACAAACTTCAGTACTTCATACTCCAATATCTGACTTTTTACATCTTCACGACGCTTTCACTTTAACAACGTCAGCCATTATTCAAGTTAATTCATGGTCGAGTGATGCCTGGTGATAATTGCCTCACCTACCTCCTATATACAACGCCCTTTAACACTGCAATTATTAGTGTTATAGTATATACCAGTATATACATATGCAATCGCTGCCATACCACGTACAAACACGCATTGGCATAGGCAATAGGTCTCGCCTTTGGGACCTTATAAGTGTTTAGCCATGCAGTTGATGTTGTTGCACCAAGGATATTGTGCTGCATAACTAAATACGTATAAGGTCCCACAAGCGAGACCTATTGGCTATGCCAATGCTTCTTTTAACTTTGCTGTAATCTAGCTGTGGCGTACTCTGACACTCATGAAAATTGCTTTAGAAAATTTGAAGACCTGGTTGTCTGCTCTGTTTTTTTTACCACCTTCTATTCAACATCAGGACACCCCTTGTGGCATCAAAATAGACCAATCAATTAATACATCATTCAAATAAATTCAATTACATATTAGTTATTAGTTACTGTACCTCACAAACATTTCTTGATGCCACCACAATTCGTGGTTTCATTAGGAGAGATTGATTTTGAGTTTGCCGGAGTAATTCAAGGGTTCTAAAAACATATTTTGTTTTATTTAAATGCAAAGACAAACGAGGAACTACAAACAGAAATGTGTTTAAGTTATTTCATGTCGCAAGAAACATCAATTTCTTACTAAGTACTGTGGACTATTTTTACAAATATTTACTGAAGTTCCAACGCATTCTGCCCGTTCCTTTTAAATACAAGACATATTTAAAGATAAGTGACGAACCCCAATCTATGCCGCAGAAACGTTTCACTTTTTTAGTTATATGAATAGAACCGTGTTCCGAGTTGATTTATTAAAACATGCCTTTTTACCATTTTAACTATTTGTGAAGATTTTCATATTCCATATAAATAACTTTAGGAAAAGAATCAGTCTCATAAATGTTGGTAATTTGCCAAATCAGTTGCTCCCAGCTACAGTCAAATATGTCATACCTCGTGCAGTTACTATCTATATTAGAAATGATTTTATTTAATGTGCTTATTAGACTTAGCCAAACAGCGTGTAGAAGTGAAACTGTTACAGATTTGACTCTAGTCATGCATATTCTTGAAAATAAATCCCCATTTCCCTTGCTCTGTCAAAATTCACGTCTTTTACAGCCATTTAATAGAAAGATTATGTTTGTAGTCATCTTTATTTTAATACTTGCAGATTTCTGAAATAAGGCTTTCCAACGGGGGTAACTGTTTACAAATGTGTTACATTAATGGGAATATGTTTTCCCAAAATGCCACTTTAGCTAGATACATTTAATTTCAATAGTTTAGAGGCAAAGGAAAGCAACATTTAAGTTGCAGATCAATGATACAATTTACCCTTCCTACATCAGGTCCTCTTATCTGGCTCAAGACAGACTTAAAACAGTACAAAGTCTGCTTTTTCCTTCACGAATCAGCCCTCTAATTGTGTACTACATTTCCATTTTCAATATTGCTGTAGGTGCTATATTTAGTAAGGCCACGCAAAGTCTTGAAGGTTGATTACTTTCAACCACAAAAAGTTATTTAGCATTAAAAAGGGCAATTTCTGCTACTTTGCATGACTTTTCCTCAAGGGTGAGTTAGTAGGGTGTTACTGGCGTACATCACTGCAAGTTTTAAAAGGGTTTGACACAGTGCCTTTGCATAAAACAATAACGCCTCCTTGAAGCAGGCGCTAAAATGGAGAAATGCTTTATTTCTGAAAAAAACATGCATTGCACGTTTGCTGAAGTGCACAGTACACAGCCAGTGCATGGGGTACTTTAATGATTGTCTAGGCATAGGGATGTACACTGAAAGGTATGCTTCAAGTACAATTGGGAATAGGCTGTGTGACACACAAGACAGCCTTTTAGGGCTCCAGCACAGGGAATAGTTGATGCTCTATAAGGCATGAACAATTATTAAACCGAGCATAAGATTCTGATCATAACATGCTGCAATTCAGACTCATCGATTAAATGAAAGTAGCCTGAACGTGCCATTGTTATAGCTTATTAATCATGATTTTAGATAGTTAAACCCATTACATGATATATGCACACGGTATTAACCAGTACACAGCCAGTTAAAAGAATACAGGTCACTTCACTAAATGTCCTGATGAAATCATGGCACACAAGGCAGAGTGCTAGTGCATGAGCTCTTCAATGCCTGGCCTTAATACTACTTAAAAGCTAATGCACAGCAGATAAAACTGGGAGAAGGGTTTTCATTTTTATAGAATAAAGTCACTTCAGTGAGTGTCCTGATTAATTCAAGTATACACAAGGTAAAGTGCGAGTGTTTGAGCTCTTCATTAATTGACCTTGATACTACCTGCAGCAGATAAAACTGAAGAAAGGGTTGCATAGTACCAGAAAAAAACAATAACAAAGTTCAATTTGGTTGCTAATCGCTAAAGGACTCTTCATTAAAGCTCTTTAGTTGAGATGGACGAACACACGATAAAGTGTCAGTGCATAGAAAGTGTAGATGAACAGGGGAAAGGCTTTAGGACATAGTTTATCCAATTGATTGTGCAACAGCTTTAAATTGTTGCTCCACAGTGGTAATACATTTTACCAAACATGTTATTACTTTGGGTCTCCCACCTTGCAAGTAAAACAGCAAGGCTTGGAAGCATGTTCTTACTTCATTAGCATTAAAGAGATTGTGTAAAAGTTTTCTGCACGCTGGTTGCAAAATGGGGCATATGCATTATATGTCCAAGAAAGATTTGCCGGATCCCCAACACAGCCTGCATGACGGTGAAGTTGGTTCTGGGGCCAAAGGTGGCATGTCATGGTACCAGGCCGAGTCTTAACGCCAAAAATCTAGATTTGTATAAGCCTTTGATGGTTTTGAAGAGATAGCTCTGTGGCACCGGCGATTTGTATGTGTTGATGCATAGTCACAAGTGTCTGCACTTGTGGACACGGTACTTATCTTGCACCTAGGATAGTAGCCTTGTTTGTTTGATCACTGCGAGTTTAAAAGTGTGATGTGGTAAGTGTGCTTCCACAGATGTCGCAAGGACAGTGCTTCTAATGCCTCACTTCTCGCCCTCGCCCAGCAATTTGTTTGTTATCTTATATCTCCTTCCAAATTAATCCTTTTAGAGTTTTTGGAGACCCAATTTTTACGGATGACCAGTTCCTGAGAAGGGCGCTTTGCTGTGCTAATCCTTGCTTGTGGAACACAAATTCTAACAGGATTTGTGCTGGCGATATGGGTTGTGAGAGATGAATAGCAGATGCCAGACTTTACTCTGGGCTTTAATCACAAATAGACCTAATTTTCCCAGGAAGGCTAATGATCCATAAGACAGCATTGGGATCAGTTTTGCTTTAATTTGCTGTCAGAGTTGATTTCCAAGTTGGCGTCCATTTGCTGTGCAGTTTTTGAAAGGGGGCAAGCAGTGAAGCAAGGAGAGGTTTTTGAGAGTTTAGATGGAGCCTGGGAGAGTGGTGCTCAAACACCAAGGTATTTATAGCTGGGGTACCTTTATACTGAACTCCTGCACAGGTATAATTTGCCTTGCTTTTTGTGGCCGTTCCTGAAGATGGCAATTTTAGTTTTGTCCAAGTTGACTGTCATCCCATTTGTTAAGCAGTTAAGAGCTAGAGAGTTAAGCAAGTTTTACAGACGAATGGGAGTTAAATTCATAAGAACTATATAGTCCACATATTGAAGTGACGTCAATGAGTCTTGACCCAGTTTTGGGAGGTGTGAGTGTGCCTCATCCAGAACTGTGCTTAAAACTGAGATGAACAGATTGAAAAATGCTGGAGCAAGGACATAGCCTTGTGGTAAGCCTCGTCTTGTTAGAATTGTTGGAGTTAGGCCCTTATTTGTGCCAGTTTGTCCAAGTTCAGAATACAATAGCTGTAGTGCTCGCAGGAGGTTGGCAGGGATGTTCCATGATGCCAATTTACCCCACAGCAGATTCCTGTTGACATGGTCAAAAGATTTGAAAAATCAATAAAGCACATGTAGAGCAGTTGTTTTTTTCTCAGTGTGTTTCGTTATTAGGGTACAAAGGGCCACTAGGTTGTTGTGTTCGAGCAAGGACGGAACCCTGTTTGATTGTGTGAGAGCCAGCCCGATTCCTCCACACAGTTTTCCAATTCCTGCAATAGCATGCCGGCGAAGATCTTTACATCAGTATGTAATAATGCAATCAAGCGATAGCTGCCTGGGGCCGAATAAGGCCCTTTTTTGTAGATTAGGTGCAGGATTGACCCTTGTCAAGACTCTGGTACGCGATGTTCAAGAAAGCAGTAGTTGAATAATTGGCAGAGTATTTTGCTCTGTAAGTCCAGATAATACTTGTAGATTGAGGCTGGGACCCCATTTTGGCCAGGCGGCCCACTGGCTCTTATTTTCATTATTTGCGCCATTTTTGTGGCTTTGGAAAGAGCAAGAACTGGAATGTCTGCCTTGTTGTTTATACACAATATGGCTGGTTTGTT
The DNA here is from genome assembly GCF_964263255.1 of Lissotriton vulgaris. Classification (NCBI taxonomy): domain Eukaryota; kingdom Metazoa; phylum Chordata; class Amphibia; order Caudata; family Salamandridae; genus Lissotriton; species Lissotriton vulgaris. The sequence continues at coordinate 327,583,728 of NC_141698.1, read as the reverse complement.
GCTGTGACATAATGATCAAATGCGTGCAAGCCACATTTGATGCAGAACTTATTGCCAGCAGGACAAGTGGGGCAGTGTTCCAGCTGATTGATCAATCCGCACAAACTTTTTAAAAAAATTTTTATTGCAGGCTTGTACAATTTTGATACAGTCATGCTCATTCCTTGCACGCTTTGCCTCCCAAATAGCTTTCTTATATTCCTTCCTGATCTCTGTCAATGTGGGAGAAGGAGAGCCATTGTCATTGTTATGATTCCTGGGAACATGTCTGGCTGCTGCTGCATTTTTATGAGTATGTAATTTCAATGTGTTGTGAGTTTTTGGTGGATGATACAGAAGAGCTGTACCAAATGGCTTGCCTATTTATTTTATGCTGGTACTCATTGCAGTTGCCATGCAAATGCACAGGAATAGTAACTTCACTGCTTATTTGCACCAGTAGTTGCACGTCACGGGCACCAACACTCATTTTAGGGGACTAAAACATATATGTTTTCTTAATCGAAAGCTAGAAAAAAGACAGACCAAACCATCCAGTCCATGAGGACATTTTCTTCTATTATATCCCAAAAACATAATTTTAGATTTTGCTGCATTTTGAAACAACTGTTTTGAAAACAATTAGTAAGCTGTGAGACAGTGAATCAATGATCATTTTCTTAAGGGCCAGCAGGGAAGGATCCTTAGACAGATTGCAAACTAATTCTTGCTTCAGTCGCCTAGTTGCACTGGCATGCACTTATCAGTTTGCAGCCCCTGCACACTACTCTTGTTCTCTTTTACTGTAAAGCCATAGAGTTACTCTCATAATAATACACCCGCGACATGTCGTTTCTATGGGTAAGCATCAACACAGCTATTCAGTAAAAATTAAAACAGGAATCCTAAAACTAAGAATCTGGCACATGCGCAAAGTATTCAAATTCAGAAAAGAAGTTATAATTTCATAATAAGTGCCATTTTAGGTTAGGAGAAAGAAATCTGATGGCAGATCAACACATATGCAGCTGTGTAACTCAATAGAGAACAGGAACTTGGGAATGGTGAATCTTGTGCCAGAACCACCTGTCTCTAGGTCTTGCTTCCTACAGGGAAAGAATGTCACTACATTTTAAATTGACAAGTTGCCAGCCATTTACCAAAGTATGATTTGATGCCGCTGAAAGACAAGGGGTTTTATAGGTACAATGACCATTCAGAATTTACTTAGGTTTACCTGAGTGGAAGGATTGGATAATGGATTTCTATGTTTCACGTTAAGCTATTTTGCTACATAAACAAACTATTTTATTACTGATTTGTTTTTTATTTTCCTTGTCATGAACTTTAAAGTGGTTTTCCTTTGAATATTTATGTGGAACATCCACAGTTCATGTCAAAACTGGCCACTGTTCTAGCTAGAAATAGATTTAGCAGTTTCACAGAACTGTTATGATCATTATGATCATTCTACTGATTCATACATCTATTTCATTTTGTAATTGTCAAGTGAGCCTAGAAATAGAGAAATACAATTAGGTCGAGCCTGAGTTAGCGCCTATGCGCTGCTCTGAGAGACTGCTGTAGTGGAGTATGGAAGAGAAGCTCGGCCCACTCTCCGCCGATATTTTTCATTGGCTTGTGTCTTTGTCCTTTATAAATGCTGGCTTCTGATTCCTTAATAGGGTTGTTAGTCCCTCCTTAGTATCTCCTTGTCTTCATTTGTAACCTCCCACGTCTACTAGCCCTTTTACTCCGGTTGTTACATGGTATGTGTTATTTAGTCTTGTAAGCACTATTTTCTTTATTGAGTTTCTCCTACTTCAGGCTTTGCTTACATTCAGCGCCGCGCCATGCATGCTTTCACTTTCCAAGCAGCCGGGACAATGGTGGCCACTTGTTTTTAATGCCATAGGTCTCTCATTTAAATGCAAGACCTATGGCATTGCAAATATTTTTTGTTTCTTGTACCACCCAATCCAGACGTCAGAGGTTTAACAGGGCAGTCGTAGTCCATGATGGCTTCATTTAATTGCGAGGTAAACAGAATGCAGCCGTATCCCTCCCCGAGAGCCACCGCATTCCTGCTCATGGCACGTTGGTGTGTACTGGGTGTTCACATCTGTGGATTCAGAGGAACGCCCTGGCAGAGAGCGGCAGACCTCATGAAAAGAGAAAACATTTGATAAAATTCACTGCAACGACTTTCCAAGGTTTATTCGACTGAAGCGTGCAGGCTAACAAGGTAAAAATGGCAAGGCCCATAGTAGCCTGCAGCTTAATTTATTTACTTTTCCTGCCGCACTGGATTTCTGCAGTAAAAGTATCTTCCGGTCATGTATTTTTTCGAATATTCCACATTACAATTTTAAAAGTTTATAGGATTAATATTTGACCTGTGGTTGTGCCACGCTATTGCCGCAAAATGACCACATATAATTCTTCCAGGCCAGTAGTCTACCCACAGCAGCAATGTTGGGGCATATTTCCCTGGGGCGGCATGGTGCTGGCTTTAAATAAATCAGTGGACTACCACAGCAGCTGATTGCTTCTATACTACTGCCACTGCAACGAACTGCAGCCAAGAGTAAGAGGGCAGAGGCTGCGTTCAATCGCCAATGCCACCTCTTCCATCCCATTGACACCTGAAGTAGTGATGGCCCTCAACCTTCACGGCTAAGTCCCACAATGATACATTACCTCCTCTCTCTGACCCCTGCTTCAGCCTACTTACCTCAAACCTTGTTACATCATCAACAAGGACACTTTAACCCTGCACCATAAGAAGGCCTTTCTTATAACCACAGTCACTGCAATTATACTGCAAGGGAGGGCCAAATTATAGGGCAGGCTTGAGTAAATTATGCAGCAAGAAAAGGCAATTCATGTGGCATAATGCAACACATTTTATGATAGTATTACTTCATTATTTTGTGATTTTCAAACTTGTTAACATTGTATGGGCATCGGTTACATCTCACTAGCACCAGTTTAACATCCAAATATATCAATAAGCAACAACAAAGTAACTAGTCAACCTTTGCAAAGAGACTTTTGCTGCGTTGTTACAAGTTTTGCTGCATTTTTAGTAACTTTGAACTGTTTGAGCTTGAAACTATTTTTTGGGGAGAAAATCTGCAGATTGTACAGCAAATGATGGATAATGTTTCACATAAGCAGATTTATAACTATGCGAACATCGCCGCAGCCTCACAATCGCATAATTCCCATGGCCCTGCTTATAACCCATACCAGACAGCAGCCCTCCCCCTCCCAACCCAGCCTATCACTGCCTCTTCTGGATATCGCTTCCCCCCAACTCGCAACAGGCTTGTGGACACGCCACCATGCACCTCCAGTCCAGCATCTTCTCCCTTTCGCTCTTCAACTGTCTAAAACCGTCCAATATTTCATCATCTCACAACATACCAGTCTCACGACTCCCCAACAATTACAAGGTCTATATCACAAAAGACCACCTTCATTCAGACAGACCACTTTGCTTCTCAAATTATTTTGACCCCATAGTGATACTTTGATTCAGTAAACATTGCCATACTTGCTGCCCTCTACCAGACCATCATAACATGCACCCCACATCTTTCTGCTGCTCAAAAAGAAGAAGGGACGCTAAGTAGAGAAACATATCTAATACAAGAAATTCCCTGGAGTGTTATAAATATTAGCGTGGACAATTCATTTTAGTAAACCCAACCATTATTATTTAGCAATGTGAAAACTGTGTTTTGATAAGGTTTGCTTACTAGGCATTCCTTTGCCAAGTGCTTGATTCAGAGGAGACCACGATCCCCTACATTCCCTTATGCTATGAACTCATAAGTTGAGGGCGTGCAGCAGTAAAATTATATTGCAAGTTTTGCTAAGCTCACAAGCTATGCATCATGAAGCTGAAATGTTTGAAAAATTATTAAAACTTGAGTAGCATGTTAACTTTTCTGCAGCACCTCTTTTTGATAGATTTTTCTGCGCCACAAGCTGACACAAATTATAAACTGCAAATAGGTAACCGACTTAAAACAAAACAGCGAGGAAAAAGGAGGTCTCTTCTAGGAGCAGCCAGAGTAATTTAACAAGGACATGCAATGCTATAGGTCTCACATTTGCGGGGAGTTTAAGCTATTGGCATTGTAAATGACTATTCCTTTTATTTATGTTTTAAATACAAAAACATAAATAAAAGGCATTGCCATTTACAATGCCAATAGCCCAAACTCTCATGAAGACGAGACCTATTGCATTGCACATGCTTGTTTCAACTGTGTTTTGGATTCTAATGTCCATAGAGCGCAGGAATGAAAGGAGGTGACCGGTGGCCGACTTTAGCCGCCAACAAACTTGAACAGCTTTCATGTGGCTTGTGTGTGCTTTACTCCTGGGCATAGCCTTAGTAAATACTCAAATGAAAACACTGAATTTGTGGAAAAGGAATAACTTTACAAGAGAGCCCTTGTGGACAACCATAGACTCAGTGAAGGAGAATTGATATCGCTGGACCTTCGGTCGTGAAGTCGGATTTGGAGGCTGGAGACAGACAGATTTACAACATCAGATTATGCATGTGGCAGAAGCTATGGTGTATTGGAAGCCTCTGCTGGGGCAGGCCTGTGAGTTTTAGAAGAAGCAATAGCACTTCTCACTGCACAGGAAATTGCAAGGAGAGGGCATGGTCGCTTTTTGAGACCTGCTTCGTTGGGGAACAGAGGCAAGTCTGGAAAGAGCTTTGGGCAAGAACATTAAAAAGGTGGGGCATGGCGGTGTGGTGCTCCAGTACATTGGAGAGGGCTACCTGTTTGGAATATGTTATGCATTTCTAAAATTACAGTGAACTTGTCTGTTAAAAAGATCACACATCAGAAGGAATAGATAGCACCGCTCAGAACACCTCAACATTTATGTATGAGCAACATACCCCCATCTCTTTTTCAGCTAATAAAGGACTTTCTACCTCCATTGGGCCCATGTAGCAGGCCACAACAGCTTCAGTTTTGTGCAAATGAATAATTGCATTTTACTTGGATTTTCAGTACCTTTGCACCCAATGTCTTGTGCCCGTCATCAGATTAAAGCTTTCTATCTCTGCACCCTTCTTGTCTCTTAGTTGGATCTTGTTTACTTCCAAAATATTTTCCTAACAATGTTATACCATTAGGCCCCTTGGATATGTAAATAATAGTCCCGTTCACTACATCCATTCATGAATTCACTCATCAAATGTTCCTCTTATACATCACTCATTAATCCATCGCCTCAATCTCTTATTTATCAATCTGTGCAGTAATAAATTCACCAAACGATCCATCCTTATACTCATTCACCCATTCCACCATCCATCCAGGAGCTTACTGAGGCACCCATGTATCCAGCCCTTGTCTTACTCTCACATCCATCCCCTTATTCTGCCCCACAAACACACATACAGACAGAAATGCTGTCATATTTAAAAACATGTACTGGTTGTCACTGTCAATGTTTGCTAACATTATGATGAGCCATTCTCTAGCTAAAGTTTGCATACTAGAGTCGGCCATTTCTGGGGGCGTGGCATGTATTGTTGATGGTAAACATGATGCGCATTAAGCAACTTTAGGGTATAGCTTTTTGAGAGGAGTCCCTTCATGGACAATGTCATGTGACGACTATTGGCATGGGTACTAGCCATGGCTGAGTTATATGCCTACAAGGGATTTACTTAAGCACACTAGTCTGACAATTCATGCAATGATATATCAAGGTTCCAGCTTCATTCAGAACCCAGGACTCACAATATGTATTGGGACAGCTGCTTAACAAAGCTGTTATCTTTTTGAAACTGGAGATTTAATTCAGATGAGGCTTGTCTGAAACCAGGAGGTATTAACAAAACATGCAATTTGTTATGGTCTGAAAGGTTAATGGGAGAGACAACAATGCTCTCGAAGAGAGCACTTAGGGGCATATGTACAAGCCCCTATTGCCACCACAACGTTACTTTTAACGACGATGTGGTGGCGATAGGGGCTTAGCCTTATTTACAAGGCAGCGCTAAGCCACTTAACATGGCTTAACGCTGCCTTGTAAATAAGGCCCCTTTCACGCTATGGTTAGCGTGAAAGGGATGGGCAGTGGGTGTTGCGGTGGGCATTCCACTGCAACACCCTTGTGCAGCACACATGGAAAAAGCAAAATGCCATGGATTATTTATGTACAGGAAGGTCCCCCTTTCTGGTGTACATAATAAGGATAGTGCAAGGGACCTTGGAGTTCCATATGCTTATAAGGAAATTTGGCTTTTGGCCTTGTTCCTCTATATGGTTATGGAACTCCTCGGTGACTTGCAATATCTTTATAATGTACGGAAGGGGTACGTTATCCCATATATAAAGAAGCAATACAAAACTGAATATCGCATTTGACGTGAGGTATGCAACATCATTTTTTAACTGCAATACCAATGTCTGGGGCCAAACTCAAAGCAAATACATATCCAACATCAACTTTTGATGAATGCATGCTAATAAATGCAAGGGTATATATGCCCCAACAGACACAATTGCAATCACACCCTATATACATCAACATGAAGAAATCATCCATGTCTACCAAGTGGACACATGTGTATGTCACACAACTGAATATATCACACTAGCACCTACCATGCAAGGGTACATAGCCTCTACATGAGTACACAAAATATATGAGTGCGCACAACATGCACCTGATATATACATTTTCTATGCATGCATGTGTAAGAAAACAAAGCTAAACTTAATTGCAACTGCTTTGTCACGTGCCAATGAGGCATAACATTGGGACTGACATGTCATGGTGAATGGCTTCAAATGGAAACACCCACTATTCATGACAGGTGTTCCGTGGCATTCAAGTAATTTCGTGGTAGGTGATAGTTGACATTGTTTTAAATATTGGGGCACACTCCAGACTGTTGAGGAAGTTCACCAACATTTTTTTAAGACCTATCTGGTCACCTTCGCCGGCCCTAAGTTAAAACACATTTAAGGAGTCTGAGTGTCCATATGTATAAGAAGTGCAGTATCCTTAAGTTCCACAGGGTAGGTGGGTGAAAATAAGTCTTGTTGTGGAAAATGTTCTGGCGTTAGAGATATTTTTTCATTAGTTTTTATCTTTTTCAATTTCCTGATTTAAATTAATGTCCCTGACATAAGTCCTGCATTTCATAAATGATGCCACATTTCATCATCTGTCACTGTCTTAAGAGGATCTTGTTTCTTAATACTGTCTAGCCACGACTTTCAAACTAAAGACATACATCATTGTCTTGCTGGTTTAGTGAATTACAGAATGAGGCGTAAATAAAAAAAAAACTGAAGTAGTCATAACCTACAACTGATGTAACTTACAATTCGTATATAAATTGAATGCTTTGGGGGCTATGTCTTTTTTGTCCCTCTTGAACTGGATGCAAACTAAACTTGTTTTAACGAAATTATTAAATACCAACTGTGAGCAGGTTACCTGCTTCCTGAAATACAATGTCCTATTTTTAAACGAGTTGATTTAACAGGAAACGGAGCCCACAATCAATTAATGTCTTCCATTAAGTAGACGCATTTCTTAGAAGGGTCGGCATCACATCGTGATTGCACTTTGTTAATCTATCAGAGCAGTAGGAATATAAGTTTATTTAATAGTCAAACACCTGGCTCGATACATGGCAAAATAAATAGAATTATAAACGAAATCATGTTATTAAACTTGATTTATGTCGTAAAGTAGTAACTAAGATGAACAGCGGTATTTCATAGTGCTGTGTTTGAGAGTTGAATTTATTCACATTTCTTAATGGAGTGTTACCAACTAGAATATATTTTAACCCAGTGCTTATACAAAGCCAACCACTATAGTCGGTCGTTGGGTTTCTTAGACAGAGTAAAGATGGTGCTCATGACATTAGGCTCCCAACTAATGATATATATGTCTATTATTTCTGCTTAGTATCCATTTTAGCACCAAATAAATGCAAATGTGTCCTGACTTATTACCCTTCTACGGTGTGTCAAAGTCTTTCAAATTTAACTTGTGGGATACAATATATCATTACACATTAGTAAATCTCCTAATTAAGATAATTAAGACAAAAGTGATAAAGATCAATGACTCTTGGTTCATCCATCCATCCATCCATCCACCCATCCTCCCTCCCTCCCTCCCTTCCCTCCCTCCCTTCCCTTTCCCTCCCTCGCTTCCTTCCCTCCCTCCCTTCCTTCCTTCCTAGAATAGTTTAACCAGAGTGGCATGTGTCCATACTATTAAAAGGGAGTGGGGCTATTCCGACAGGCCTCGTTATTTAGTGAACATCCAAGAGCCCTAGGCATGCTGGTGATTGTAGCTACACTTTCCCTGTAAAATGCAACATACACGTTGTTTTTGGTTGAAAACCCCAAACTAGCTGAAAGACACCATCATGACATGGGGTCATTTGACAGATTTTTTACCACTAATTATGACTGGAAAGAATAAAAATTTTGATAAGTTGGCTACACCATTTTTTTCTTCACCCAGCGCTATGCATGGTACCAATACTTCTTTATGCTTTGCTTTCTGTGCTCCAAACACTAGCACTGCTGCCTTTAACATTGTGATGCATTCACTAAGGCCAAACTATTTTGAAGTCAAGCATCACCCATAAATATGTTTGCGAAAAGATTGCACATTAAGGGCCATATGTATCATAGTTCCGTTTTGCGAATTCCAAATAGCGATTTTAAAGGAATCGCTATTTAGAATTCGCAAAACGGTATGTATGTCCAAAATCGCTTTTTTATAGCGATTCCTTACCATTTCTAATTTGCGATTAGCAAATTGCTAATCGCAAATTACCCATTCATTTCTATGGGCCAGGAGGCCCATAGGAATGAAGGGGCAATTTGCGATTAGCAATTTTCTATTCGCAAATTAGGAATTCTTTCAAGGGTGCAGGGGTGTCTCAAGAACACCCTGCTGCACCCCTGAAAATGACATTTGGGGGCATATGGCGCACATACATGCCCTAAGGGCATGTATGAGCGTCTTATGGCACCTTTGGTTTTTTGGAAAAAAGCTTTTTTAAAAGAATTCGCAACTTACCACCAACTAGAAGTTGGTGGTAAATTGCGAATCCTTATGGGCATTTTTTGAATATTTTTTCTTCGATACATTGCATTTAAGGAATCGCGAAATTTGCGATTCCTTAAGTGCAATCGCAAAATAAGGAATAGCAAATTTTGCGATTCCTTATTTTGCATCAAACATGTTACATACATACCATTTAGCTAATTAGCATGCGCAAAGGCCGAAATTCGGCCTTTGCGAATGCTAATTAGCTTGATACATATGGCCCTAAGAATCATTTAAGATACTGAAATTCGCATGTTTAAAAATATGGGACTTGATTACATAATCCATGCAAACTGTGGGTGCACAATGCACACCCACTGATTACCACCACTTTTAGGTTTGGTAAGTAGCAGGTGCACAAGTTGCTTCTGATTCTGGAACCGGGAATTATCTTAATTTGCATCATTTCACCCTACACAACCGACATTTGTGCATAATTTAGACCCATTAGCATATTTACTTTGGGGGGAATTTGGATCTTGAGTTGTGGCTTCATTTCATGAGACTCTGGTTGGATTTTGCACATCTTTTTTAAAGATGATTGTTCTTGACATATGCCTTCTGGCATGATGTGCTTGTCTAGCTCTTTAGTTTTACTTCTCAGTTAACCAGTGGTGTTTTGTCCACCTTATTACTCCTTTATGGTCTGTAAACTGTGGGTTGTATACATTTCGGGTCCACAGGATAGGTAGGACAATATCTGTGCCCCCAAACTCTAGGGTTGTATTCTGGGTTTCTTAAGTGCTTCCTGTTGGTTTTGGAGTTGTGGTGAGTAGGCTTGATACCTCTATTATAAGGATTGTTGAGATGTCCCACATGGTATTGGGATTTCAGTTGAATTACGAGATTGTTCACAACTTCAGGAAATGTTGAATTAATGGCTGTGTTCTGCTCTGAGCAAGGGCCATTAATGTGCTGAGCATGTGATGAGTGATTGGTGATGGTCGGGTCAAGAGCCTGACAAGGCCTCAACCTTCTATTTGAAAGAATGGTGGTAATTTAAGGACCGTCAGTTGTATTACCATGACTCTGTCCTTTTACCTGCTGGGTTGGGGGTGTAAGGTGTGTAGTTAAATTCACTCTGGTTTCTGCAAGTATTCCTTGATGGTCTTGGATTTATAAAATAATTAGTAATTTGATCCTTCGAGGCTACTTCCCACACTTCTTGCTGGACATTGTGTATGGGTTTTAGGCCGGAGCTACTCTTGCTTGCTATGAGTATGCTTTGCTGGTTAGTGCATTCGTGGATTGATCTTCGTTCAATAAGGTCATCTGTTATGTTCCCTGTTGGTCATTGAGATAAAGGTGTTAGCTACATACGGGCTCCTGCTGTACTCCCAGCTGAACATAGAGTGCAGAGCCATATTTACTTTGGTTTCTACAAGTGCTCTCTGTTGAGTAAGGAGGTTGCAGATTAACTCTTGGTCAGTCATGGAACCTCTTATGTTCCCTGCTGGGCTCGAGACTTGAATCAATAGAGCCTGGTCGATTTTGTGTCCCCATGTACTTCCTGCTGGACATGCAGGCAGGATGAAGTGTTAGGGCATCTCCACTTTGGCTCGTTAAAATGCTCCTCACTGTGTTGTAAGTAAATAGATTCATTCTTCGTCAATCTCATTCCTCTTATGCTCACTGGTGGGATTGAGGTCATGGAAGATGGCGGCATGATTTTCCCTAGTTATTTCTTGCCGGGCATGGAAGGTGGAGTGCTGGGCTATATTCACTGATTTCTGTGAAATCTTCTCGATGCATTTGGAGCTTGGGGATTAATCCTTAGACAATATAGTTTGTACTTATGCTCCTTGCAGGTCTTCGGGATTAGGGTCTAAGCACTGCATCACTTTTAGCTTCCTTAGTACTTTCTGCAAGGCATGGAAGGTGGAGTTTTGAGCTGTAGGCATTTTGGTTTCTATGACTTACCAACTCGGGAGATCACTAATTAATTCTTGTTCAATCTGGTTCCCTCTTGTTTTCCCTCCTGGGATTGGAGTTGTAGGTGCTAGAACAAGGTTGCATCCCTCCATTTTATACTTGCTTTGTAGACTACAGCGCTGATTTTGATGGCATTGACCGTAATACACTTGCTAAGTCGGGCATCCCGAAGAAACTCCTCATGGCGATCATGGCACTGTATACTGGTCTGAACCAAGCTCACGAAGACACACACACCCACAAAGATCTACACAAACAAGGGGCTAAAACAGGATTGAGTCATTGCTCTCACTTTGTTTAACTTGTACACAGCGTCTCTAGGTGAGGCACTCATAAAAGCAAATATCGTCCTGCCCAAACTAGTTCTTCTTAGACTCTTCATCATGCAGTATGCAGATGATTTGGTATGATTGGACCAAACCTGAATTGGCATGACCCGGGAAACATTGCATCAGTATAATACAAAGGACTTTTTGCAGGCAAACACCACGAAAACGAAGGTCCTGATATTTGGCCAAAACCCGAAGAAGCAACTACTGGAATGGCAACTTGGCCGTCTAAGGATAAGCACAGCCAACAAATATAATTACCTGGGCATACAATTCTCAGTTACAGGCAAACCAACCCAGCAGATCAAAGCACTCGCACCCAAAGTGGCCAAGGTCACATATGGACTATGCAAACAACACCACAAGCTCCAAAGTCACTCCGTAGAGGGAATTCAATGAGTCCTGAGGGCAAAAATACCACCAACAATAAGTTATGGTAATCACGCCTTCGCTGGATTGCTGACTGAAAAACTGGAGCGCATTGCACAGCGGCATTCAGAAAAGTATTTAATCTCCCAAAAACAATTGATCCAGCTTGAATTTAATGCTGGAAAAATGGATATCAAATGCAAAAAAGACTTGGTAAAATACTACCACTGTTTGACCAATGCTGAACCTGGATCAATGAGGGATGCACTAAGAGTGATATTTCAGGATACTAAAAGTGGCTGGGAAAGGTACCAGCTCAACGCCAGTGCAACACTTTGCCTACCATTACAAATCATAACTGATTCATTGCCAACAATCGGCAGCTTAAAAAGACTCCTAAATGTGCAAGGCAAGCACATTTCAAGGGAACAGGACATTAATCAGATTAAAAAAACACCCCTGGTGCTGAGTGACTTGCCCATTCACACAAAGACATCATGCACCAACTATACCTAAATGCAACACTCGGAAGGCAAGCATTACAGAACATCCTGAGGACCAAGCTCTTAACCCTTCCAATATGGGATTATTGGGGCCACTGGAAAAATATCCCTTCAGGAAAAAAGAATGCAGCTTGTGGCAATATCACACAGAATCATCTGTGCACATTGTCTGCTGCTGCCCTGCCTTGCTAAAGCAGAGGCGTCGGTACCTCAGAACGATGAGTTTGCAAAATGGCATGAGAACTTGCAAAGAGGAGATAACATCCATCTACACAACTACTGTGCCGATAGAACTTGCATGAATTGGCACGTTTTATGCTGAAGCGAGAAGACTTGGGGGTACCAGCGGAGGGCAAAAAACACCCAGCACCCGCTCAGAAACTTGATGCAAAACCTTGATTAGGGTCTTGACCTGATGCTGAAGATAACCCCCAATACTCTCTCCTGGGGGGTCCCCCACACGATCTGGCATTTCACGGATCCACACATGCACTTTGGACTTTAGGATCTGGTACTGCACAGTTCCTATGCATGCAACTCACACTTTATGAGTCTCATGCACAATTCTGATCATGCACTCCATGGTTTACCCATGCATCAATCACCTTATAGATGGTTGGTTATGGCTAGCCTGAAATGTTGGGCTCAGAATGCCTGGTCCCACAATGCAATATATTTAGCAACTTACTTTTCACCAACTAAAGGGTGCATCACTGGCTCTGCTCGTGCAATATCTTATATACGATGGCCTCTTGAACATAGCATGTCTTTGCACACACATAAGCAGCTAATGCAGCCAGGAGTACTTTGGGCTGGCTTCAAATGCACGCATCACATTTAATCGCCTGGTTTTAAAATCATAATACTTGAATTTATTTTTTATGCTGTATTATAGATGATCCTCTTTGTAAATGATTTTAAGTAATTATACACTAAAGACGATATGATACGATGGAACAAGGTTGCTTTCGTTTTCTCCAGTACCTCCTGCTGGCCATGTAAGGTGGAGTACTGGGTCATAGTAACGTGTGTTCTGTGAGTATTGCTTGATTAGTAATGAGCTTGTGGATTAATAAATACAACGAATTCCGTTGCGCCCACTGCATCGCATTTGGGGATGCAGTGCACGCAACAAAATTCGCTTTATTAATTTATATGTTTCCTTACCAGTAAAGCCCCGTAATCCATATATTACTACCCCCCACCCTGCCCCTCCCCTTCCCCACGTCACCGCCCTGCAGTTACTCCTACTACTGACCGCGGCTGGTTTTCAGTTGTGCTAATTGGTTAGAGATTGTATTTTAAGCCTTTTTTTTTTTTTTCTTATGTTCCATGGCTGTTTTTGATGCTTGTAGTTTAGGTCTTCTTGATTTTTTTCCTATTATGAACTATGCTGAGTTTGGAGGTTGTGTATTAAACTTTGGTGTTTTCTCTTGTGGACTTGTAGGAGCAGGTGAATTTGGTCTAGACCATTCTGGTGTACTTTTGTGGAATTATGCATTTATAACTCACTATAGTTTTCTCGGCTTGGTGTTTGTAATATAAAGTTGATTGTGGTGCAAAGCCTTAACTATCCTGGCAAGAAGTATGCACATCCTTTGGTGCACTATAATGGGTTTGGTACTTTGTAATCTGTTATATCTTGGCTTCAGCTTTTCACTTCCCAGAAGGTTATGCTTTGATGTTCAACAAGGTTGGTAAGTTGACCTGGTCATATATTTAAATTTTCTATTTCATTTTGTGCTTCTTTTGATCATCTTCATGGTTCATCTGAGAGAAGTGACAGATTGGCTACATAAGTTTGCTTTCTGGCTGGCCTTCTCATTGGGGAACATTTGGTTGGCTTGTCTATTCATAGATCATTTACTTAATTTTGTGTGGCTGGGAGCAATCCTCTGCTGGGCAATGGACGACTAAATGCAGCTTTGGCTTGTGACCAGTATTGCTGGGTCACTGTCTAATATTGGTCTCTTATTCCCGAAGATATTTGGGCTTTTTTGGATATGATCTGGAATTTGCTTATTATTCCCATAAGGCCCTCTGGCTAGGTACCGAGGTGTTTTATCTGTATTCTTTGTTATTTACTTGGCCAATTGGGAGTGAACTCACCATTTAGTTCTTGTCTTCGGTTGGTTGTTCTGAGATTATATTTCCCATTGCAGATTCCAGGGCTGGTAGTTGAACTGATTTGGCTAAGACAGTATGGGGTTTATGTCCAGGTCTACCTGACTGCTTCTTCATGAGATGCAATGATCTTATTCATTTTGCAACTGTTGTCCCTTTCAATAGTATATTTGGTGATACTATTTTGCAGAAAGATCATTGCCATTTGGTAGTTGTGAGATTGATGTCCTGGAATCTGCCTTAAGGATGGGGTTGAGGAGGCAATGTGCAGATTACTTTCTGGTAATATGTGTTGTTATGATACCCTTCTTCATACTAGAAACTTACGGCCCACCCTCCCTATCATGAGCATGACCTTGATCTCTAGTGCTTGGGGTTTGCCTGAAGGTCTTGGGTGTCTGAATTTCAATTTGAATTTGAATTAAATTTCTAGAGCGCGTAGCTACCCGAGGGCGTCCCAGCGCTATGACTCGTCATATTAGATCTAGGGCAGGATGGTTCAGGGGAACAGCCAGGTTTTCAGTAGCTTGCGGAAGTCCAACAGATTAGTTTCCCTCCTGATGTCGAGGGGTAGGGCGTTCCATAGTTTGGGGGCGTTGTAAGAGAAAAGACGCCCCCCTGACCGTGCTCTTTTAATTCTAGGGACGCTAGCCAAGGAGAGGGTGTGAGATCTCAGCTGTCTGTTGACTTGATGTGGTTTGATGAGGGGTCTCAGAATAGGGGGGGCCTTTGCCATGAAGGATTTTGTGGGTGATGCATAGGGCTTTAAAGGTGATTCTTTCATGGATTGGAAGCCAGTGTAGTGAGATGAGGGCGGGTTTTGTGGAGAATCTCAGTTTAATGCCAGTCAGCAGCCTTGCTGCTGTGTTTTGGACATGTTGAAGTTTTTTAATGACCAATTTTGGGGCGGCCAAGTATAGGGCATTTCCATAGTCCAACCTTGATATGATGAGGCCCTGAATGAAAAGTTTCCCAGACTGAGGGGGTATAAGGGGGAGTATTTTGCGAGCGATGCGCAAAAGGCCAAAGCATATTCCCGCAGTTTTTCTGGCTTGTGTCTTGAAATTGAGGTCCTGGTCAAGCCAGATACCTAGGCTCTTTATTTCTTTTTTAGGTATAGGAGGAGTTCCCATGCAGGGTGGCCATAGAAGCTTGGTGGGGAGTTTGGATGCATTACCAAGTAGTAAAATCTCTGCTTTCTCCCCATTAAATTTGAGGAGAGACTGGCTCATCCATTTTGAGATGTTTGTAAGGCACGTGGCTAGGTTTTCCTGACATTGGGCCGACTGGTTTAAGGAGGCAACAAGTTGAGTGTCGTCTGCATACATAACTACCTTCATACCAAAAGGTGTCACGATTTCATCCAGTGGTGACATGTACACATTAAAGAGCGAGGGGCTCAGGGAGGAGCCCTGAGGAACCCCACACTGCAGGGGCAGTGCTCTAGAGCGGACGTGTCCATCAGTGACCTCAAAGGTTCTGTGCTCCAAGAAAGATTTGAGCCAGGCCAGAGCAAGGCCAGTGACTCCAGCCCTACTCAGCCGGTGGACAAGAATGATATGGTCCACTGTGTCGAAAGCGGCACTAAGGTCCAGGAGGATCACTGCCACTGATCCCCTTGTGTCCAAGATGGATCTCGCTTCTTCGACCACTGCTATGAGGGCAGTGTCCATTCCCTGTCCTGGTCTGAATCCTGTCTGGGAGAGACGCAGAAGGCCGTTGGATTCGAGGAAGGTGGAGAGTTGTTGATTAACCGATTTCTCCGCCATCTTGCTGATTCCAGGTAGAAGGGAGATTGGTCGGTAGTTGGCCAGGTCTGATGGGCCAAGATGAGGTTTTTTTAACAGTGCTCTGACAGTGGCCTTTTTCCAATTAGGAGGGACGATGCCTTGACCAAAAGATGAATTTATTAAGTTGATGAAGAGGGGGGTCACAGTGGGGGTTACCAATTTAAGTTTATTAAGGGGTGCCGGGTCAGTCGGAGAACCACTCTTAATAGAATTTAAAATTGTGAGAAAATTCTCTTTGGTCAGCTGGGAAAAGGAGTCAAGGAGAGTCTGGTGCAGGGACAGGGGGAGGGAGATCAACGGGGTGATTGCCTGTAGGGAGTGTTTTTAGGATGGTCAGGATCTTTGTGGAGAAGAACTCGGCCAGCTGATTGCATCTTAGGCCAGAGGGATCGGCAATCGTTGTGGGTCTGACATTTTCATCAGAGATGATACGATACGTTTCCTTTGAGGAATTGGCAGCAGCTTGATTTTTTCCTTCAAAGAAGGCGGCTTGGGTGCTTTTTAGGCTGGCTTTGTAGGTCCTCAATGTTAATTTTTAATCTTTTTTGCTCTTAATCAACCAGTCCATTCTCCATAAACGTTCCAGTTTTTTACATTGTTTTCTTAGGTCACGCAACTCTGGCGTAAACCAGGAAGATTTGAATGTTCCACTTTTTTGGGGAGAGGTTTTTTTGGCAGGACTTGGTGTAAGGAGTTTTCGATCCAGGTGGCAAGTTGTTGGTCGGCTAGGAAAGGATCTGAGTCTAAGGTTGGTATGGTGGCTTCAAGATTCTGTGTCCAGTCTTCTATATCTAATTTCGACCATGGGTGGGATTGGGTGGGGGGAGGGTCTGCCTGGGGTTTCAGAATGGATTTGATACTTGAAAGGAATAAGATAGTGGTCTGACCAGGGGACAGGGAGGGGCTCGTCTGAATCTAATTCGGGAATATTTGAAAAAACGGGGTCCAAAAGATGGCCTATGACGTGAGTAGGCTGGCGTTTTTTCAGGTGAAGGTTGTAGGAAGTAAGGTCTAGGGATAAATCTTCAGCCATTTTGTCAGTTGGATCATCAAAGTGGATGTTTAGATCTCCTAGTATGGTAAAATTGGGGGACACACAGGCATAAGAGGTGGTGGCTTCCAGCAGAGAGCTGCAAAACTGACCTTGTGCTTCTGGGGGGCAGTAGACAAGGATACCTGAAAAAGATTTTAACGAGGAGAGCTGGATGGAGAAGTATACGTTTTCACAGTCCTGGACAGGGCTATCTGCAAGGCGGCAGGACAAGTGGTCTTTATAGATGATCGCAATGCCCCCTCCAATTCCTGCGGGTCTGTCGTGTCGTTGAATTAGGTAACCTGGCGGGAGTGCTTGAACTAAGTCAGGTTCTGAAGCTAAGGACAACCAAGTTTCCGTCAAGAATAGGGCCTCTAGCTCAGAGTCTTGTAGGAGCAAGTTTATTTCTATACCATGTTTGGGTAAGGACCTGCAGTTGAGCAGGGCCATCTTAACCCAATATTTGTTAGGTGTAGTAACTAATGATAGGGTATAAGCACAGTGAGAGCAGTTTGATTGCCGCTCCTCTAGGGAGATCAAGTGCAAACAAGGTTTAGGGGCCGTATGTCTCAGCTGCAGAAGGGTGTCTCGTGCATAAATAATTGGGGCTGTGGGAGGTAGAGTATAAGGTCTGGGCCCCTGGCCCTGTCTGGCGCGGACGGGCGCAGACGGGCTTGTCTTTGGCGCGTCTTCGGCACGCCGTCTGCGCGCCGCTGCGCTCGTCCGCTGCGCTCGTCCGCTGCGCATCCTGTAGAGAGTGGCCATTTTATGCGGGTGGTTTTGGCAGGAGGGGCGAGCAAGTAGTCTGCCGACCCACTCCTCAACCAAGATGGCGATCACCCACCTGACTACAGCACCTACTCGGCTGCGTCGGTGGAATAAGGCGCGTGAGGGTAAGTGCAGGCACAAAACACACTAGGGGGTTTCACAAAGTCAATTTTAAAATCAGCTTTAAAAATTACGATCTAAATTTTGTAAATACGAACAGCGTTACCTCCCTGGCTTCCGCCTGAGGGATTTCTAACTGCCCTCTTCAAGGACCTTGTGAGAGTGATTACATGAGGGAAGGGTCAGAAAGGCATTAGAAGGAGGCCAATTTCAATTTGCCACAAGTTTGGGGGAGGTGGCAGAACTTCTGATAGCAAATACTAGGATGGGGAGGGGTTGAGGAGGCAGTCAGAAATTTACAATGTCGATTCTACTTGAATATCTTTTTTTAAAGGACGCTGCTCTTTTACACAAACATTATGGTTTATAAATGAAGTAGGCAAGTCAATTGTAGACAAAAGAAGTGTAATATTGTCAGTCACTCCCAACATGCAATTCTTGAGTGTGAAAGTCAGCACGCAAATATGAATCCAGTTTTTCCACCCATAATACAATTTAGGCTAACTTATCCTTCTTGGTTTGCAGGTTGGTTGCAAGGCAGCGATGGTGTTCTTCCAATACTGTGTGATGGCCAACTTCTTCTGGCTGCTGGTGGAAGGCCTGTACCTGCACACTTTGCTGGTCATCTCCTTCTTTTCAGAGAGAAAGTACTTCTGGTGGTACATCATGATTGGCTGGGGTAGGAACTCTCTTTCATCTTGTAATACAACTAGATAATATTCTTGCTCTTAAGGGATTTATGTTGGCCATCTTACTGTAATGTATATTTTTAGAGATGAGTGGTGGTGTATTTTAGGAAAATGTTTAGTTTGCTTTGTGTTTCTACAAATATTAGTGCCATGCAGACAACTGGTGGAAGTATACAACCTATAGTAATTTATCATCTGTGTTGAATTTTTATGTTTGTATATGTGTAGCATTAAACACATTCACCATAAACATTTTTTTGTAACCTTTTTCAGTGCGTATGACAGAATGACTACATTTAAATTGCATTATAATTGTGATCTTAATAGTGTAAAAATAAAGTTGATTTACTAAATAATATTGTTCTTTCAATTTCCTCTTCATTTCATGCTAAAAAATGAGCAGTTAGTTATCAGCTGAGAATGTGTTTGTGTAGAACAGTAACTTTCCAATTTCTTTGGTTGAGATCAAGTACTATCTATCAAAAAGTATCCTAAGAGATGTGTCACAGGTGGAGCCTGGATTTGTTTGTCCAAAAATAAAACTTTGTTTGAATGTCTTCTTGTTTACAAAGACATGCGCACTCACACTAGCAAACATACACACACGCACACACACACATACAAACACCCACCAGACACATGCATGCACACACTCACCACAAGCCCTAACGCCCCCACCTGGGCTTAACACTGGTGTATTAACATAAATTATTATCATGATTGGTCAGTATTATCCAAAATTTGAGGGCGATGACATCGCGTAGGCCTGCCTTGAGCAGTAGATTGCCTCAGGATGCCAGCTCACTCATATACTACTATCACCTCATCTGTGCTCGCTCATCACAAGCTGTGTGTTCTGATATATTGTGCTTTACTTTCATAACGTGTTCTAATTTTTTTCAACATCGATTTACTGGCTAAACGGAATGAACGTACACAAATTACAGAAAAAAACTTGATATCAAGGTTTCTTATAAGTACACATGGAAGTGGCATGCGTCCAGCTATTCTCCTTTGACACATATGCTCCAGTGGTGCTCCAATGGTGAATGGTCAACTTTAACACTGGTGAGGCATAACAGCTGCCCTGAAATTCACCAAGTGAGCAAGCAAAGCAAGCAACTCCGAGTTCCTCTCAGGGGTTTTAGGACTCCATCCCAAGAACATTTTGAGAAATATTGAATCAACTGATGCAGTTTGCAGTACACGTTTCAAAGTGGTGCTACAGGCCATTTTGAAGCACAAATATTACAATTTAGCAATACTTCTTCAAGGAGTGCTAAATAATAATGATTATCGTCATGCGTTTTAATTGACTGTACTGCAGCACCAGTAGTAATGCCTGAATTGATATGTAACTTACTCCACCACTGTCCTACTTGCCCTCCACCAGTGGTGGCTGGTACGGCTTGCGGGTGGCAGGGTGCACGGGTCGCACTGTAAAAGAATATATATATAAAAAATAAACACTTACCTTGCTGCCGGGTCCTACGTCTCGGCTCCTGTTCTTCTGCGTCCGACTCCAGGAACAGAAAGCTCAGCCAGGCTCCCCAGACCAATCACAAATCACAACGCTGCAATAATATGTGATTGATCAGAGTGTTGACACAGCCTCAACCAGGGGTTGGAGGGGTGGGCATGTTCTCCACGCAGGCTGTAATACAGCCTGCATGGAGAACAGGGAAAGTGTGCATGACTCTTTTGGGCGTCCCATGAGTCATTGCGCACTTAGGAGGGTTCTACCACTCCTCTAACTGTTGTGCAGCCCCGCCGCATCCCCTCACTCAAAGCTGCTGCAGCAGGAGTACAAAATAAAACGATAATAACATTCAGTTATTCTCATTTTATTTATTTATTTCTGCTGCAGAGTAGTGCGGCAACACTCCCCCCCTCGCACTATAGTGGGAGGCTGTACTCAAGCAGAAAGGTATTTATGGGGCATAAGACAATGGTGCACATGTGATAATGTCTTGCCTCAGTCTGCCAGTTTTTCAGAGGAGCTGCCGTGATATGGGCAGGTTCAGGACTATTTCAACTGACTATTAAAAGGCATTGGATCTTCAGCATGTCCCTAAAGTACCCTAATTTGCACAGTATTGCCTACATTGGAATCATTTCCAACCTCCCAACATATAACATGCTTTCCACTGACTTTACTGGAGTAACAGGTTCAAATCCCGGCTGTACCAATTAACCTTTCATCCTTCTATCGTTGATAAAATTACTACTATGGAGTTGGGTAATATTAAATATCTGTGCTCTTTTAGAGCTGAAACTGATGCAACTTGTCATGTACCCAACCATGCTGGATTTTCATATGTGTCTGGTATATAAAGCGATACTTAGCTTCCAAGGCCTCCCAGAAGAGAGACAAATATGTAAGAGACCACACCGGTCCTACTTGCTTTCCAAGGTCACTAGCCAGTCAGACACTTGTTGAACCGTGGTAGGTGAACCTTTACAGTCTTGCGTGCTACAAAAGGGCTTGCCCAATAAAATCGAACAAACATCAGGAGCTAACACTAAATTAGGGCAGGATTAACAAACTCCTATGGGACCTCAGATTTGGTTGATTAATTAATACATTTTATTGAAACAAGATATATTGTTGTTTTGCCATGTGGTATCACCTATGGTAATGATGCTAATCACCAATCTTGAATCATTTCTGTACACATGTAATATTAGTGTATCAGCCAATTCGTTAAAAGGCACTTGGGACTGAAATGAGATGTCATCCTGTGAACAGAAACTCTACCATTGGTGCTCCAATACAGTGCCTTACTTTATTGTCTCAGCATCAGCATAGAATTACTGATTTTCTCTAATGGACTATGGATCAAATTGTATGGAGGTGGTAAAAACCAGTGCATAGCCACAGGTCCCATTAAAACCCAATAAACCACTGTATAAAACAACTGGAGTGTAGCGATCATAATAAATAGTATCGATGAAAGAAGGAAATGTATCCTTAGAATATACAAGGTGGAAATGCTTAATCTAATCACTACAAAAAATATCCTCAGAAAAACTGAAAAAAGAGATGCAAATAAATAGGAGGTACCGAAAATTGAGTCAGAAGAAATACGTTTTTGACTAGGGGTGGGCTAAATATCCCATTCTGCCAGCAAAATTGGCAGAATTTTTGGCGACCCCGCATTACTGTCATAAAGTTGGGTTCCCTCCAAATTCTGATAATTGCCTTGTGCGCAGCTCCAGAAGGGTAGGTTGGATAGCAGGAGCAGTATTTGGCATCCTCCAGTGCAATTTCTGGTCTCTAGGAGGACATCCGGTGAGATTTTTCTAACGCTGGCGGTCCCAACCATTTGCCGTCAGGACGCCATGACCTGAGCACAAAATCTACTTAATCAACAGCAAAATCAACTTGTGTAGCTGCGCCCTCTGGCATGCCGTGTGGGGCAGTTCACAGCCCAACGTGCATATTTCCACCCAATGGAATCTAGAGGAGTTTTAATGTAACTCCACAGAATTCCATTAAATCCAATTCCACAAATTCCACCCACCCCTAATTTTGATGCCTAACCAAATGAGTATCAAAAAGGAATATATACATCAAATCAGACAGTAGAACCAGTATATAAGCAAAAAACAATAAGAGACACTTCATAAACACTATGGTTGTATTAAATAAAATAGCAATTTGCACCATTTTGCTGCTTCTGCCATCAACAAATAGATATTACTCCATCTGTTGTCACTGACATGCTTGGCACAGGTATAAAAATGGAGTACAGTGATTGTGAAAGCACTGTTAAAATAAATGACACATTGCTTATAAATCTATTTAAATGTGTTACAAAAATGTTCTTTTATGAAAACGCATAACCAATAGTCTGAAATCACTTTGCTCCATGTTTCTACGGTGGAATCCTTATGTTTTTAGGGAAAACATATTATCTAGATGTTATCACACATGCATCAGAAATGGAGAGGTGGATTTGTTCAATGTCCCACACAACAGTGCAATGTTTCAATGTTTTATATACTTTTCATATGACAACAGTAAACTGCATTTAAACAAGTCATACCCCAATTAGGAAGCCCAACCTATTTTTATTAATAAATCACAGAAGTCCTATGATGAAAATAATTTGAAGAGAATGCTGTGAACCAAAATCTAAAAAACACCTAAAATTCCATAACTGGATGAAGGCGAGGGATCTATGACTTGACCTGAGGCTGAGATCTCCTTACCAGGAGTTTATCCACCTATCTCAAAAATGTTCAGCTGGCTTCAGGGCCACCCATACCACCTCTAAAGCCAGAAACCTGGTAATATTTGTTGGCTTCCACATGTCAATGCAATGCGGTAAAGGATCACGTTTCAGCTTTCCCTACTATGTAAAATTACCCTACTACTTAAAAATAACAATCAAGTGACGTTAACTCAAGATCTTGCTGCTTCCTGCTTAGCCTACTATAACATCATTTAGGCTGGACTTCTCAGATTGCCGATTGTCAGGCTAGATAGTGTCAAACACACAAAGGGTGAAAGGAGGAATGTTTGCAAATACTTTAAACAAATGCCAACTGCTCAGTTGATCATTTTTCCCCAGTGTGCTTCTCTATACAGAGGTCTGCCTATTGCAAATCCGTATTGACCCAGTTCCTCTTGGTGACAGCCTATCCCTAACCCCCTGGCAAAGCCTCCTCCATCAGGGTACAAAATCAATCCCATACCAATCTCGGAATAATAAGGCCTCATTATTTAGGTATTACTTGGATCATGTAGACCAATGAGACAGTGACTCAAGTTTGGGAATATCCTCATTCTCTTAGAGCATTGTATGAAACACTCAAAGGGAAGGAATACTTGCAAACAGTCTAAGCCATTGGCAATTGTTTTGAGAAGGATTCCAATCTTTCAGAATTCTCCCACTGTTCCACTCTAGACTGAGGCCCATTTTATTGAGCTAGCACTGACCTTGCTCCTCTTGGAAACAGTTCATCCCAAACTGCCACACCAGGTCCACTTCAAAAGAAAATACAAGCAAACCCAGACTGGTTGGGCCTTATAAGACCTTGTCAGTGATGTATGACTTGTATCATGTAGCACATTGAGCAAAGGACCCCCATATGGGCAGACCCATGGTCACTTAGAGCAATACATAGCACACACTCTTGCTATTGATAACGTTGCTTAGGAGTTGGCCTCAGCCCTTCCCAGGAATCCGAACCCAATCATATGTGCCTCTAAAAAATGCTGTAAAAGGAACTATTGAGACAATTTAAAAGGACTGTGAAAACTCCCAGCAGTCTTTGACCGGAGAACATGAGAACTTGTCTCCACCCTACTAGATTAAATGTTTTCCTCTCCTGCTTCACTCTAGATGAAACTAGATTGTCCTGGTTTCCTCTTCTCAGGTAACTGAAAGAACATTTAAAAAAAATTTAACACGATATAAAGAAATAACATAACCACAATCACCTACCATGCTCTCCCCATTGCTTGAGATGACATCATTAACATCATCACTGATGACATTGCCTAAGACATGCCAATTGCCTCATTAATAATATTACTAGTGACATCACTTATGACATTTACAAAGCCATGAGTAATCATATCAAACCGCTCCATCTTTGTTTTTTTGTCTACAGTGACACACCCAAATATTCATTCGGATGGTTATTTCTAACTGCAGACAGCTCACCCCGTGAATGCTTCCCATGACACCAGACTAGATCTAGAGATTTCTTTCAGCATTGCTCTCGCACACCAGCAGTAGCATTATGTGGCTTCCTGTTCACTCACACCCACCTACAAGTGACACCAACGCCACTGATAAGCGCCACCCCTGCACACTGACCTCAGTTAATTTCTTTCCAAAGCTTTGTATGCTGATTCAGGGCTAATTTTTTCTTCACATTTTTTCCAATGTGTAGAGAAATGTCACCTACTAAAACAACACACTTTAAACTTTGTAGAGACTGTCTCAAACAGCTGTCTTTGACTGCTCCAAATTGTGCAGATACTGTGCCCTGATGAATTTGAAGGTGATATAGGATCACAAAGCCAAGCTATACAATGCTGAATGCAGTTGTAAATCATAAAATACTTCTCCAGCTCAAAGTCATGGAAGCTGACACATTACATTTCTCTGGGGAGGTCCCACAACAGATAATTGTTACACCTAAAGTCTTTGAATAAGTCCAAATCAAAGAAAAAACTAAGCAGTCCTTGTCCCAGCCTCACCATTTTCCTTCTGAGAAGTTGAGCGGATGTCAAGGTGTCTTGCTTGTGGTCCTCCTCTGAGGTGCAAGTTCTACAACTGATGCACCTAAAATGTCATGGTCTGTCAATGACATGGATGCATTTTAGGATAACATGACTCACATCTTCAGGCCAACAGATCTGCAGAGGCGACTATTTGGGTTACCTCCAGCCCGTCAGTCCTTACCATTAGCTACGTCTCCTGGAAACACTTTAGGTTCAGCTCTGATTTTGAAACCCATTCCACATCCTGCACCCCAATCCACTCTGGTTCCTGCTCCATCAATGCTACACGGCTGCCACCAAATCCGTCCTAACCTAAAACAAAGCTGCGCGTAAGTTCACTTCCTACGTGCCCAGCGGACTTTCTTTCCAACTCAGATAAGGCTTTCCCTTTGCCTAGAGATCGCCCTCCAGTACTACATCTCTTTGGGTTGGACTCCAATCACAGCCAACCTGCATTTGGTGATGATGGTGTTGAAGGTGATGGTGGGGATGATTTTTCCCCACACTATTATGATGACAACTTCTCCATGGACTTAAAAGTGGCCAGTGGGCAAGATATGCTCTCTGATACAGCGCTGGTGTCTCCCCGATCCTTCTATAGCCCTCTGAGTCCTGGATTTGCAACTACCTTCAATACACCCTGGACAATCTTTCTCAGAAACATTGTTACCATTTAAAGAGCCCCTACTGATACTGTCATGGGTAGTTGGGCAAAACCTTGTTTGTGTCTATCATTGAATAAACAAATGGCAAGTCACCATGGGCCCACTCCTGGACACTGCATTCATTATGAAAATGCCTACACCGGATATTCTGGTAGCTCAGGTCTCCTCCAGCAGAGTGAATCATAGTTCCTTTTCCACTGCCCTACCAGATAGGGAGTCAGAAAAGATGGAGATGTTCAGAAATAGGATGTTTTCTTTAGCCAGCCTCGTCATTTGACCTGTCAATGCCAGCTGCTTAGTGGGGTGCTATTCCAATTCATAATGGGACTCTGCAGCTGAAATTTAGCCTGCAGTCCCAGAAGAAGTAAGGTCCCATTTGGCTCAGGCCTTTCAAGATGTTCAGGAAGCAAAAAATAATGTTATTGCACACCACTGACTATTTGGGCAGGGCAGTCAGTACTAATGTGGTAATTTGGCAGCATGTGTGAATGAGATCCCCCATTGCTTTTGAGGTTGGGGTCTGGGATTCAGCTGACATTGTCTAAACCCCCAGGTGCAGCACTCTGCTCTGTTCCTCGTTCTCCTGCCACTGCCACTGAAATGCTTTAGCTTGTCTGCTGTGGTTGGCAGAACATCACATCCAACACATGGGTGATCCACATCCTTCAGCAAGGACATGCCCCACCATTTCACTCAGTTCTGTCACATATTCCAACTACATCAGAGTAACTGTCTGAGGGTAATTTTAGCATTTTACAGCTGAAGGTCCAGCCTTTATTTAGCAAAGGAGCCATAGAGAGGGTCAGAAACCAGAAATACGGACTGGATGTTGCTCCTGTTTTTTCTGGTATGAGGAAAGATGGAAGCCTTTGTCCTATTTTAGATTTTCACTTTTCAATTTCTTCATGAAAATAGACGAATTCAACAAAGTCACAGAGGCCTTAGTTCTATCTGTTCTGGATCTGAAAGACTGAATGGTAGCACTTTACCTGTTAGAAACCTATGTTTGCATTCCCTCCCTGCAGTCCCAAGGCTTTACTTGTGGTTCAAGGTCGGCTATGAGCATTTTCTGTACGCCGTGCTCCCCTTTGGACTTACCAGTGCCCCTCGAAAGTGAGTTCAGTGGTTGCAGCAGATCTTCAGAGGTTGGGGATACCAGTCTTCCCAGCCACAAAAACTGAATGTTGCAGGTAGGTTTGCTACAGTCAGTCATAGACCACCTCCAGATGATGTCAAACCTCTAAACATCTTTGAAATTCTCAATCAATGTGCCAAAGTTACACCTGATTCAGTCCCATTTATCATAGAAATAATACAGTTTCAAGCCTTCCCCCTGGTCCACTGTGTCCCAGACAATAGGGTTATGATCCAGATGTTTCAGCATTGGCCCTGGGACAGTGGCTTTAAAACTTCTTGATCTCTTTGCCTCTCGACCCCATGCATCCTGCTTGGCCATTATGCCAGATGGCATGTGGGGTTTTCACTTGGGTCTGAAGTCTCAGTGGGCTCTGAACCATGGAAACCTATCATACTGCATCCAGGTTTTGGAGGAGAGTGCAAAGGATCTGCAGTGGTGGCTACTCAACTGCAATTGAACCAGTGGCAGACCCTCTCCCTATCCCCCACAAAGCTGACAGTGGTGATGGATGCATCTCTTTTGGGTTGGGAACGTCTTCTGGGAGAGGTGGAGATCTCTGACTGAGACACACCTTCATATCAATCTGTTGGAGTTGTGGGCCATTCAATTGGAATTGGAGGCTTCCTTCCATCCATCAAAGGGTGGCTGGTTCACGTCCTCTCAGATAACACCTCTGCAATATCTCCGTTGTTTTAATTTCTAGTTATATACCATTTCTATATTGTATAAATCTGCCCTACACTTCTAGGAGCGTGTTATCTATAGCCAGTATAGCCTGAGTATGTTTGGACAGTGGGGTTATTGGTCTTTGGTTGTGAGATTAGGGGCCCACCACTGCTGTGGTTGTAATGGTGTATTCCCACTGTGACGTAGCAGGGTTTATTTAAAGGTTGACCGAAGTATAATCTTTTGAAACAAAGATAATTAAGACCATCCACTGTGTGGCATCCTTCATTGATAAGTCTGGAAGCCGAGTGTGACTGGCAAACATAGCAGATGGTAATGAGGTTGGCTTCCGGTCCCCCATCATGCTGGAAGCCCACCTATGCAGTTAATGGGCCACAAGAAACAACCCAGCACCCACTCTAAGGAATGCAAAGACAAGTGATAGGTGAGAAGCCGCATACTAAGCGGAACGTGAACGCAGGTATCACTAAAAAATTTAATTAAATAAACGTACCTGAGAAAGATGAGCAGCCAACCACTCACTCTCTTGCCATCACTGTAGGCACCCGGTTGAGGAAACCGGCACAAGACCCACCAGAGTAGCAGGCCAGAGAGAATGACACCCCTCCTCCAACTATCAGAATGCAGGACTTGAGAACGTGCACTGCCGACAACACAAGCAGCAGGCCCTGGTTACCACTAGAGGGCTCTCACCCAGACCAGGCCCAAACAAATTTGAGAAGCAAGAACACTTACCAAAGAGAAACAAAACTATGATTAGAGCATATCACCATCACCTAGCATGTACTACTGGGTCAATACTACAGAGATCACACCACTTCACATCTAAACTCTCAAGAACGTGAATACTATTAAATTAAATAAAGTCCCACAGGTGCAAGAAAACAAAAGGTACACAAGGCACACAAGGCCCAATGGCGAACATCCCAGCCATTGATCTGTGTGGGCTTCAAATGGAAGCTGTGGGTGGTGAAATTAAATCTGTACTGCAACTGGACTACAAGATGACAAGAAATGCCCACTTTCTTAGAAAGAAGCACGCAAAGCCCAATAGCCTGTGAGAAAAACAAAAACGCACGCATGAGTATGTGGTGAGCGCTGGTAAGCTTTCTGAAGCCCCTTACTAAAAGTCTTGCAGTGCAGCGCTTGCGCGCTGCTCTAGGCTCGACCTAAAAATAACCATTCCATAATATACATTTTTAAAATCAATTAAATGAATCATCAAAAATGAATAATTAATTGTTGGTTAATTCTTACTTAATTAACTTCTCAGGCTATACCCCAACAAAGAACCCCCTAACTAAGATATGAGTAAAATTAATAAGTATCCATAATCTACATATTTAAAAATCAATGAATAAATGAATTTACAAAAAATAATTTATAGTAATTAATTATTTACTTAATTACCTTTTCATCCCTTAACCCTAGAAACCTAGCATCACACAATAAAAATATAAGTAACATAAATTAGTATTACATATATTACATAATTCAAAATCAATTTGTTAATTAATTGACAATAAATAATAAATTGTTTATTAATTATAACTTAATTTGCATCGCTCTCTAGACGCCTACAAACCTCAAATAATATATAACAAATACAAATCAGTATTGCATAATTTGCATAAGAAATGTCAATCAAATAGTTAAATAAAAGTATTTAAATAATTCATAATTATGTATTACCTAATTAACCTCCCACCCTATCCCTCTACAAACCCAACAACCGCTACAACACTATAAATTACTATAAAAAAATGTAATGACATTTTATATCACTTAAAATTGAAGGCTATATTTAAAAAAAATCTATAACCTTTATATAAACAATAGTAACAAAAACAAATCATATTTCAACTAATACAGATTCAAATAATTAAAAAGCAATATTTTTAACCACTATTATTATTAAAAACAATATTATAAACATTGACATTATTTAAAAGGAAATTACTTACCTCAAAAAATGATGTTCTAGTCCATGATATTTGTGCATCATGATATTTAATTTCCAGTATGTCTGTCTCTGGAGATTTGTAACTTGAGATTTGTCCAAACATCATATTGTGGGGGTAACAGTTTGATGCATTTGATACCATGATAATGTGCTGCTGATGTTGTTGTTAATTAAACTCACTATTTCTTTTTGCATTTAATGATGGCAGGTGCACCAACAGTATTTATCTCAGCTTGGACAATCACAAGAATTTACTTTGATAATAACGGGTAAGAATCTGAATTCTTTTTACACTTTTTAATGCTTCATAGAAATAATACTTGGTATGCAAAATACATTAAGTACAATGCTACTCTTAATTCTAATTGCTAAAAATACCATATCCACTCAAAGCATAATGTGGAAAGAAGATCGATATCCTGAGTAAAACAAATATATATCTATATTTACTTTCACTTGTTGGACCCCTTAGTTTTGCCTACAATATAGTTGGACGCCAGCTATGTTTTTTTTTAATATGACAAACTTCTGCATCTTCAGCCCTATTATGAGACTGGTCCAACCTGAATAATACCATTTGACTCACTCTGAATGAGATTTAAATATACTCTCTTAACATATCATAAGATAACGATGAATGTGCTGACATCTTGCAGAGTTTGAACCACAGTTTGTACTACTGGGTGACTGAAACAGAATACGTTACTGTGGGAAATTCAGTTATTGGTTGAGGGGGCGAAAGCCTCACTCAGGCAACAACTACAATTCTTGTCAGGGTGAACCACAAAAGTCATTACATTAACCTGTACTCAACCTTCTACTAGCTTGCTACAGAAGCAGTCAGGCTTAATTCAGAGACAATGTGTAAATGTTGCATCCAAGGATCATAAGGAGAAGTAAATATGATGAAAGAAGATTTATTCTTAGGATAAGTACAGCACTCAGATCCAACAGAGTGTTTCTCCTTTCAGCTCCAGCCTTCAACTGCAAAGCTGAAGCTTAACATTCCATTTCGGCTAAGCAACACACAGTTGAAAGATGCATCCCTGTCTAAGATACAAAGCATGGTTGAAATAAATCAATAAATGATCTACATAAATAATCTACATAAAACTAAGAATGTAACAGTAAAGTATTTATGTAGCACACAAGTAGTAC
This sequence comes from Lissotriton vulgaris, assembly GCF_964263255.1. Taxonomy (NCBI): domain Eukaryota; kingdom Metazoa; phylum Chordata; class Amphibia; order Caudata; family Salamandridae; genus Lissotriton; species Lissotriton vulgaris. Next base: position 327,553,105 of record NC_141698.1, on the reverse strand, counting down.
TAAAGGGAAAACACAACGCAAGAAAAATTGCAAACAAATCTAGAAACATAGAGTAAATTTGAATAAAGAAAAATTATATCAGAACTAAAAAAATCCAATCAGTGGAGCCGGAGATATTTAATTTTAAATGTTTAAGTGAAAATAGCGCCTTACAGCACAAAGAGTCACTCACGGTGATACGATCAAGCTAGACCGGGGAAAGCCACAAATCCAGTCTGACTACAAGGACTGTGGGTTGGAGGGACCAGGTAAGTCTGCTGAAGAGTTACCTTCAAAATTTAGTTCGAGGAATTCTGTTCACATTGGAAGAGGCCTTGAGGAGCAGGCTGAGGGTCATGTACGGATGCCGCAGTAGTGCAAAGAGCAGGCTGTGCATTGCGGATGGTCATTGTAGCAGCATGGAAAGCTTGTTGGGCATCGCGATGGTCATTGTGGTTTTCTTTGGTGGTCATCATGATCCATCGTTGCTGTAGCGCAAAGTGTAGGTCTTGTGTTCCTGGTCACTGCAGATAGTCATTGGTGGGAAGAGCTGGTCACACTGGAACTTCACATTTGAGATTGTCGCCGGTCGCATAGCCTTGGAGTGGATGACCATGTTCACAGTCAGGAGGAAACCAAACTTCAAAATGTTCACTTTTATTTCAGGAGGAGTACACCCTGATGTCATCTAAGGGTTCAGAACCTGGGGATATACCTCAGAGGATCAGGGACTCCCTCCAGTTGAGGGCAGCAGGGGTCAAGAGGGTCCAAAAGCAGCAGGTCAGGTGGGTAGTTGCAATGAGTCCTCTGAAGCTTGTTGTGTCCATGTAGCTCACACAGAAGGTCAACCAACTTACCCTTGGAGTCACACTGGTTAGCTTGGATGACGGCAAGCAGGTACAGACTTCCTTCTCAGGCCGCAAGGCAGTCCATCAAGCTACAGAGCAATCCTCTGGCAGCTCGGAAGTCCTTCTTCTGTAACTTCCACAGGTACAGGAGTGTTCTGATGAATGACTCTGGAGGTCCAATATTTATACGTGGTGCTAGCATTTGTTTAGGGAGACTCTTTGTCCTCCCCCACATCTAGTTCTGGAAAATCCTTCCCCTTCCTCTGTCAAGGATCCAAACTGTCTAGGGTTACATAAGACAGGACAGGTCTGGTGTCAGGTTCCTTTGTGTGTGCAGGAGGCAAAACCCTCTGAAGTGTAAGTGGGGCTGGGTACAGCCTGTCCCTAGTCATCCTGCCAGGAAGGCCCATCCTGTCCACACCTAAACCCCTGTGTGGTATGGTCTAGAAGCAATACACAAACCTTAACAGCAGAGCCATTCACTGTCATGTGACCCAGGACATTGGCGGACGGCACGAATGATTGAGACGAAAAAAGGCCTTTCAGCAGTGAAAAACATCTTTGATAGCTTTTCACTACCAGGACAATTAATACTTAAGTACACATCCTACTTTTTAAATAAAATGCACCTTGCCCTATGAGCCTTTAGGACCTAACTCAGGGCTGACTTATAATTATCAAACAAGGAAGTTTTAGGCCTGGCAAAGGTTTTAATTTTCCAGGTCAAAATAGCAGTTTAAAACCACACTACAGGTTGCAGTCGCAGACCTTGGACATGTTTTAAAAATACTACGGTAGTGTCTTTCACAATGAGTACTCGAGGCCCACTAGTAGCATTTAATTTACATGCCCTTGAGTACATGTAGAAACATTTACTAGGGAATTACAAATACATTAAATGCACCAATTAGGTATAGGCCAATTTTACCATGTCTAAAGGAGAGAGCACAAGCACTTTAGTACTGGTTGGCAGTGGTAAAGTGCACATAGTCCTAAAGCCCAGCAAAACAGGATGGGTCAATGCAAAACGTTTGGGGGAATACCCCACCAAGGGTGTCATGTCTAACAGTTACTGTAACAGATTTGAAATGTAATGCGGTGGCTTAAGGAGCCATATTAATTTACCAAGGTATTTTAATCTGCAAGCAATAGTGAAATTAAGCGAAATGTATAACTTGGTTCATTTGGTGATGGCAACCTTTTTAGTTTTTATAGCATGAGGGCAAGTTGGGTTGAAAGCTGCAAAGTTGATGTACATTTATTGTTGGACTGTGGTTGAGCTATTGTACTAAATTTGCACTTTTTATTTGGGAGTAAATTCAATAGAACAGCTGCTTACTTGCACATGCAGAAAGCCTATTTAGGGAATTCTGGCAGTTCCAGTATAAAGGCTTTACTTGTTAAGCAGAAACAAACGGGTAATGAGTAATTAAAGTACAAGCTCCTCTAGCAGAAAGGTATTAATCACTTTTGTAGTGGAATCTTTTCAGTAAAGATTTATTACTGGGACGTTTTTCTTGAAGGATCTACTAGCGGACTGGCTAGTTATTTTTCAAATGATATCAATTATATATTTATTTCCTTTGGAGAGAAAACTGTAGCTTGTGTTAAGACTTTTTCATTTTAGGAAGTTTGACATTCTTTTTCAGAAAAAGTAGGATGCAATGATAGAAACACATAAATAATTGACCATTTATCCTTTACTCAAAGTGTACTGGAATTTTTCATTAAAAAACTACAGCACTCGTTTTTACTTTGTTCCATTGTTGCAAATCTGACAGGGTAAAGAATATTCACAGGAAACCTTAGGAAGATCCACATTCAATTTGCCAGACCAGCCAGTCAATAACTTTTAATGCAACATCGTTCTGATCATGTTTTATTTTGGGATATTTTATAAGTAAATTGGTACAATTGATCCATTGGTTTTAAAGTGAGATTGTTACCATTAGATTTCTAGAAAGAAAGAAAGAGAACACATGCATAGAAGGTTACAGACAAATTAGAATTATCGTGCCATTGTATCAAATGGTTTCAAATGTTTGTCCTGATGGATGCACACCTGAACATTTAGGTGAGAACTGAAACAGTTTTTGACCTAATAATATAAATATCACAGAACAAGACTAACTCCTCACTCAAACTGCAACAACATTGTTCCAAGCACCACACAGCCACCTTACCCTTTCTGACGATAGTGCAACATTTCACACCTGTGCATGTACTGATATGAAATATTTGATTTCTGGATCTTATATGCATTACAAATAATGCAATGTGAATGTAGTTTTGGACTTCTTTCAGTATTTGGCTTTGCGTCTTCCTTATTGGGGGTCTCATATCTAATTATCTACTAACAGCAAGCAATCTGATTAAGTTAAAAGAATTAAAAAAATATTTTGCATACCAGGATATCAACAAATGTTAGTGCCCATTCCTGGTACTAATTATGAGATTTGCTAGCCATTCGAGAACCTTAACTACTGACCTCGGGGACTGTTACTTAAAAAATAATAGACATGAAGTTCCCTATTATTCAGTGAGTGTTGTGACTAGGTACTGTCCTGACCAGGGACTGTAAATATGAGATGCTCGCCTTAATCAAGTCCCTCCTGGTACCATTTTGTAACATAAAGTTATTTTGAAGGACAATATACTTATTGTTAATGCAAATGCTTTATTTACTTATGAACTTGTTTATTTATTAAATGCTTTATAAAGTGTGGACAATACCCAGTCGAGCATAATACACTTTACAACAGTACTATGTCATACAAACAGTAAATATATTGCAGAACAGTAAGCAGTGGCAATCCGGAGGGATGGTTCAGTTCAGTAAACTGCCTAACTCACTGGGGCCTTTTACAGTTCAAAGAGGCACTGAAACAAAAGGGTTTATAGCTTTCTTAAAATGATTATTGAAATTGGCATTGGAATGGATGTCCACACCTTAGGTACATATTTGAGAAGGAATATTTTAGTGGTTTTGATCTCTTACAGGCTGATATTTCAAGAAAAAGGGTGTCCAATTCTCTAAAGGTGGCATTAAGGCTTAAGATGGCTACTTTCTGTAAAGATAGGTGATGATGGCTCAAATAAATGATGCATTCTGGAAGACTTCTGTCTATCATCCTAAGAGGGCACATTGGCTTCCCTATTTGTTTTGAAACCATACCTCTGACATTCACACACAATAAAAGGTGTCATACGATTTTGGCCGCCCAGCCCAAAGTCTATGCAGCCAACTTTAGGTACGATTACGATGTCGGGCAGACCACAACCAACCGACTGTCGGATGTGGTCCGCCGAACATCTGCTATAGCGGTCCGCTCTGGGCATTACGATGCGGTGGGCAGAGACATCAGGCACAGAGATGCCCGCTGTTCTCCTGATGGGCTCAAGGAGCCCATCAGAGCATTGGAAACACTCATAATCCCATAATGACGGCGGAGCCAGACTCAGCTCTGCAGTTGGGATCATGATGTGACTTTCCAGCAGCCTTTCCATGTCGGCCTTTCTGACATGTAAAGGCTGCCGGACAGTGACTCTTGGGACCCCTAGCAAGGCCCCCTTCCCCCTGGCCCTCCACTATAGGGCCCCCTAAAGATCATTGCCCCGTGTGGCAGGCACAGCATGGTGCCTGCCACACGGTGCAGGGATGTTTAAAAACATCCACTTTTCAATGGCAACTTGTGCGGCGGGCCTTTTCCGCCCACGGCACAAGCTGCCATTAAAAAATTGATGTTTACCAAATTGTGTGGTCGGAACTGCCGACCTATGGTCTGGCAGTTTCCAATCTGCAACGGTGTCGGGCGGACGCAAGTCCGCCCGACATTGTAATCAGGTCCATGTGATGAGTATGCCTCTTTAAAACCAACTAATGCATACAAATCGGTCAGACATCAGTGGTGCAACACAAAATGTAATGGAGAAAAGATGATCTACAAGAGAAGGTCTCTATCACTCGGTTTTGTGGCTGAAATAAGTACAAGAACATGTTTGAAGATTTTGATGAGTGCATCAGATTTTCCTGCCCAGTGTTACTTCAAAAGAAAATCTAAACAAAAAAAGTCCTGTGTGGCCAAGGAACTGGCACCCACCATCTCTGTGGAGCCCCATATTGATGCTTAGATTATTAACACATATCTCTTGTGTGAGAAGAAGGATTGGCTAGGATGCGAATAGAGTATTTAGTGGCAAGGCAAAGAGCTCTGGTGATGTCAACAAGGTGAACCTGTTTCTCAGCACATCAAAAATTGCTACACAGGTTATCATAAAAACATCAAGAAGGCACTTTGTGAACATCGAAAAATAAAACGAACATCCTAATACCTACTTCTATGCACCACACTAAGAGAGCATGGAAGGTAGAGCCACTTGCTGTCTAGAGTTTCTTCGGGAGAAGAGATTTGTTGCATACTTTGTTGACAGCAAGAGCTGTCATTATTGACAGAGGCATGAAGGCAGTGTTCCCTTCAAAGGGCAAACGTGCTGCTGTATCATCGTTGTGCTGAGACTCAGCTTTAAAAGCTTCAGACAAGAGGTAGCTTCTTCAAAGTGCTCTTGCAGTAGTTGAGACCGTTTCTGGCAGAATATTGTGCGATAAGCCCGGCAAAGGACATCTTCTTCCAAGTGGTCAATTGGCATCCCTTATATACTAAATCTCATCAGAGATTGGTATTGCTGAGATACGTTAAGGAATGTCTAACATAGATTATGTGCATCAAGGTTTGCGTCCTAGATCTTTCCTTATGAACATATAAGGTGAAAGAAAACCAATTCCAACTACACTATTTTGGTTATATGTCTGTATTTGTTCTTATTCAACCGTGACATGGTGGTAAGTAGATACCTGTCCCAGACTGATGTTGCATCAGGTGTTATAGCTATGTGATTAGCTGAATGACTTGATGCTTTCACTGTTCTTAGAAAGTTAAGATCAGATGACATCTGCATCAATGGCAGACATGCCTGGGATTCTGCATGAATTGAGAAAAATGGTGATTCCCTTTAAAAAATTGAGATGATCACAACCTTTATTACCTAAGATGGAGTCGGGTGCACCTAAAAAGGGAGTTGGACCTTAGGAATTTACGTCAGTAGTCTTGCATCTGGTTGGTGGCAATGTTGCTGCTCATTGGCCTACCACACTCCACATCAATGCACCCAGAATCTGGAACAGCATCCATGTATCAATAGGGAGTGCTCCAATTTAGGAAAGAGCTGATGACACACCTCTTTAAAGCACAACATGTCATCATTCACTAACAGTCCACTTACGATCTAAGTAACCATCTACTTTTTATATCAGGCGATAACAGTGCCCTTGCCTTTTAATTTTGTACAGTGTGTTTTGACTTTTGGCTAAGTTCACACAAAATAAATATCAGGTACATGCATAGATACATGAGATGTACCAGTTGGAGGCATGGGGCAAAATATCATTAATAAAGATAGTATCAAACTGTGCCTGATAAGTCTCTTTTGCTGTCACTGTGCCTATAGCAAACAGTATAACTATTTGATATGCTTAAGGAGTCAAACGAATATGCATTACAGTCCTGCACAGTGTTTTGGAGTGCTAGGAACTGTCTGACTCGTTTTAGATAGAGAAGCTTTACAATGATTGGACAGCTCACTTTTTTGTTGTTGTTGACTAGAAATAACATAACAATTTTGAAATGTCCAAAACCTCTTTAAACAAGTCTCTAAAAGGGAAAATGCAACTCGCTCACTTCACAGCAGATGGTGCGAAATCTGCTCTTGTACTTAGCAGGTCCCCAGAGACAACTCCTGCTCACACTTCAGTGATTGGAAACTCTCCTTTGGAAGCAGCATTTTTGTGCATGTCTCAAAATGTTCTATACAGCTAGTCAGGGAGACAATATTTCTCGGATGTAGTTCATAATCGAGTGTCTGAGATTTTATGCCAGTTCACAGTTTTGTAAAACACAGCTGAATAAAATGTAAAAATCTGATTTAATGCCGGGTGGTAGTGAGAAATCTTCTTATATCTGAAAGAATGATTAATTCGATAGCAAAAGGATGGTGGAAGGAATTCAGCTGGTGTATTCTCGCACATATATATATATATATATATATTTCCCTAGAAATCAGAGGATTCAGAGGATTTTCATTAAGCATCCAGGTCCTCTCTCACAATGTGCACGTAAAGAAAATCAAGAAGCCTCCGTGAATGTATGTTTGGGATATATATGTTGCACAAGCCTATCTGAAAGGCAGAAGAGCTTTCCCAGGTCAAAGGCAGATGCAAGTAAGGTGATATTGAAGGGGTAGCTAGTTTCTTAGGGTCTAATTATGATGTTGGTGTGACTGTCAGCGACAGGCCATCAGTGGCGGTCCCTCTGACATCCAGGATAGCAGACCAACTGCTGCATTATGATGTGGACAATCCAACTGCAGCAGTCGAAGGATCGGACTGTCACCTCCAACATGCTCAAGGAGCCTGTTGGGGCAGCGGCAGGATTGTAATCCCTACAATGAGGGTGGTGCTTGTGCAGGCACTGCCATAGGGATTACAATGTCCATTTCCCACAGCCTTTTTATGGCAGTCCCACCGCCATGTAAACGCTGTCCAAGAGGGACTTTGGGGGCATCTGGCAGGGCCCCTGACCCTGTGGGCCTACACTGTGTGGCCTGTCAGGCACCTGGGGTGCCCCCCAAAACATCTATGCACTGTGTGCTAGGCACCATATGGTGTGTGGCACAGGGCGCATGGATGTTCAAAACCATCTCGTTTCCTATCACAACTTGTGCTGCGGCCCTACTCTGGGTCGCAGCACAGGCCACAATAGAAAAAGGGATGTTTTCGACTTCCTACATGGCTGTCGAATCATTATCTGGCAGGTGGTACCACCGAATACTTGTCGGGCAGTCCCACTCCTGTTATGATGATCCACCGACATTGCAATAAGGCCCTTAGTGTCAAACGCCTAGTTATGATGTCACTTTAAGCTTTGAATTTTTACAGCATGTCCAAAGCCTGCCATTTCAGCCTGGATGCAGTTTTAAACTGCCAATTCGACTTGCCAATATAACCCCCTTGTGAAGATTGAAACTTCCCTTTGATTGTATATAAGTCACCCCTAAGGTAGGCTTTAGTGAGCCAATAAGGCGGGGTGGATTTTAATTTTAAAGGTTAGACATATGCTTTTAAGTTTTACATGTCCTGTAGTGAAAAACTCCAAAATTAAATTTCACTACCATGAGGCCTACCTCTCTCATAGGATAACATTGGCTTGTATTATTACATAAGTTTTAACTTTTGATTGGGAACAGGTAAGCATTTCATGCTAGGTGTCTGAGAAATTGCATCTGAAAATCCTCTTTTATGTTAAAGTCTGATTTTAAGTTACAATTTTGAAAATGCCACTTTTAGAAAGTTGTACCAAAGGGGATGATGGACAGAGCGCTTGAGCAAATCAAACACTCACCCCCAGTCAACTAATCTGGGTTCAATCCATCATCATTCTTTAGCTCACTCCACCACCCCAGTACAGACATGGCCATATGCAAATCAGTCTGACCCTGTGCCTCGTGGGAACAGTCCAGCCCGAACTGTCAAGCCATATCTTCCCTGGACCGGAAACAAGCATCCTGGGACCGGTTTCTGGCATTTCAGCCGTCATCAGCCAGGCTGGCTTGAATCCAGTGGCAAAGTGAGCAAGGGACCCACGTCTGGGCATACCCTGCCAATTTAGGGCAAACAAAGTGATACCAAAGGGGATGATGGATGGAACGCTTGAGCAAATCAAACACTCACCCCCAGTCAACTGATCTGGGTTTAATCCTTTATCATACTTTAGCTCACTCCTCCATCCCAGTTTAGACATGGCCATATGCAAATCAGTCTGACCCTGTGCCTCATGGGAACAGTCAGGCCTGAACTGCCAAGCCATGTCTTCCATGGACCAAAAACAAGCATCCTGGGACCGGTTTCTGGCTATTCAGCCATCATCAGCCAGGCTAGCTTGAATCCAGTGGCAAAGTGAGCAAGGGACCCACTTCTGGGCATCCCCTGCCAACTTAGGGCGAACAAAGCGATACCTGCCATCTGTGATTCTACCCTGCCAAGTGGTGCCACCCCAGTCCTGGACCCTTGAAGTGGGCCTAAGGTACCGGAACTGACACATCTTCTCTGCTGAACCACGCATCCCTGAGGAGAACCAATTCATCTTCTTGGCTGAATGGCGCATTCCCTGGCCGAACTGATGGATCGCCACTGCTACTTTGATTAGACCCATCGCAAAAGAAGTGGATTGCTGCTGACCCCGCAACTTGGGACCGACATGTCATCTTTGGAACTACCGCTGTGGAAAGCTTTACTTGGCGCAAGCTCCTCTCAACCCTCCTCGACTGCAGCCTCACGATGATGCTTAAACTCTCCATTGCAGCTTCATCGCTCATTGGGATTCACACGCTGCCTCTTCTGTGCCGAGCATCCTCGACACCGGATTTTTCACCAAGAGCCCTCTTGACAGGATCCTTGAAGTCGACACATCAGGACCTCGCACACAGTCTTGTCGCATCTCAGAACCAAGTGCATTGCCTCTGCTGCGTGACGCATCTTCGAAGCGGCTCTACGCTAAGCATGGGCGAATTTTGCGAATCTCGCGTTCGCGAATTTTGCGGATTTGCGAACTCGCAATCCGCAAAATCCGCGAATTCTCGCGAATTTGCGGATTTTTTTTTTGTGTTTGCGCGGGTTTCTGCCAGTTCGCGAGGGTTTTGTACAATTTCACAAATTGCGAACTTACCTGTCGGGTCGCAAGTTTCGCGAACTTGTTGTTTCTACGTGTCCAGCCTGTTTGGGACACTCTTCTTCATCACTGCCACTCTCTGTCACCACTGCCACTCTCTGACTACTCATGCCACCCTCTGGCCCACCCATGCCACCCTCTGTTTCATCACAGCACCCTCTGGTTGTCCAGTCAGTGTACATTATTGTGGCAACGCAAGCACAACTTCCCTGAATCAAGTGACCTGAATTAATTTGGGGCTGATTAATGTGTCACAGAATATTTTTTTAGCTGGCACCTGCTTCCTTAGTGCTTCCTGATTAGTGATCTTTTGCACTTGCTAAGTGCTTTCATTGTTGCAAAATTAGTTACAACACCTGCCCTGCCCCAACTGACAATAATGAATTAGGGGCTGATTAATGGATTTGAACTTCCAGCCTGGCTCCTGCTTGTCTCCCTTAGCTGTAATTCAGGACCTTTGTGGCATATGTGTAACTATTCTGAGGTTCAGAGCAGGGTCACATAATAGTTGCAACTGGCAACTGAACTCTGGAGGGGCCCCTCAGGAAGCACTACAGGAAATGGCTACTAATGATGAGCCTGAACTTTTGAACCTGGTAAGTAGTTTCAGTTTTGCTAAGATCGTATTTCTGCAATTTTGCACTTATTCGCGGGGCGCGAAGTTGTACTGGGAAGCCGCGAACTCACACGAACAGTGCGAGCAGTGCGAGCAAAATCCGCTGCTCGCGGATTTGCGGATTTTGCGGGAGATTCGCGAATCTCGCGGATTGCGAATTTACCGAAAATCTGCAAAATCCGCGAGCGAAACGGATTTTCCGCCCATGCTTACTCTACGCAGCACTCCACAACCAGGATGTAGGTACTGAGTTCAGCAGGCCTAACTGGTTTCCTGTAGCTGGACCACTCTCTATCACAGTCTGCATGAACTTGTGAATTTGTCCTGTTATGGCACAACCCCAGTGCCCTTTTTGCTTCTCTGCACTATATTTCTTAAAAACTCAATATCCCCATTTCTACTAATTGGATTTTTGTAGTTTAGGTCTTGTTTTCTTTATTAAAATCATAATTATGTTTCTAACTTGGTGTGGAATCTTTTTGTGCAGTGTTTTCACTGATTTACTGTTTGAAGCGTTGCACAAATACTTTACACACAGCCTCTAAATTTAAGCCTGACTGCTCTGTGGTAAGCTTACCAGAGGGTGTGCAAAGGTGAATTTCGGATTTGTCTGCCTCTTACCGTGACTAAGACTGTGGTTGCTGCTTGGCCAGGGCTTATACCTAAGTCAACCAACAACCTAATTTCTAGCAGATTAGTACGGTACCATTTTTTAAAAAAAGCAGGGAACTTAAGAAGAAGTTTGAAAGATCTGTACATTTGATGGAATCACCCAGAGAGCTTTAGCTTATTGCACAAGTTGGACTGATTACTGGTTGATCTTCCTGCAGCTGTGGAGTAGCTTGGTTTATTTTAAGGTACTAGGCAGGGAGGACAGTGATCCTAAAATAGATGCATTCTCCACTAGGAATAATGTTCCAACCTCGCTAAATTCGAATATGGTCCAGTCAAATGAAAAACGTAGGGAAAAATGGGATAAAGTAGCAGCAAAAATAGATACTAGGACCTTTATGGCTAATACTCTAGGGGATGCTGTTTGAGAAGATCTGGCCCTAGCCCTACCCAGATATGATCTGTGGCAGCTCAAAATTGAGATCAATGAGGGCCTTTTTAAGATGTTGGGGGAGTGCTTTGTACATCGATCTGGACCCAGTTGGGCGCTTTGAGATGAAATCAAACCTCATATGACAAAATGTCCCATGATATGAAAGCTGGGTTTCTCCTCACCTTGACTAGAGGCGATCGTAACCTGATTCGTGCCAAATGCTATAAATGGAAACTAACTCAAATAAAAGCACATAGGGAATGGGACACACAGGTATGGGGGAACTTATTTGAAGCTGCTGCCCTTCCGGACATTAGGAAATGTTGGAAGCTAGCAGCCGGTAGTAATAAGCATCCTACAAAACATTATGGCTGATTGCATTTCCCCAGAGACATGGCACTCCCATTTTTATCTTCATAAGCAGGGCCCAATCACAGACAGAAGATCTGATTTCAGTACGACCAATCTATTCCCTTTGGGTTTATTTAAGCTGGAAATTAGCGAGACAGTCTCTACAATTAAAGCCCTAGCAAGTGGAAAGGCACCAGGCCTTCATGGCATTCCAGAAGACTTGTTTTAGCGGATATTGAGGTATGGGCAGCATATTTTAATAAATTATCAAATTGTTTTCTTGCAGGGGCTAGTATTCCTGGCAGTTGGAAGGAGGCCGAAAATTGCCCCTATCCACAAGAAAGGATCAAGGACTCTCCTCTAAACTATAGGCCGATCACCTTTCTAGATGTTGCCTAAAATGTTTGGAAGGCAAATTTTAGGGAGCTTGAAGGAGTGAATTGAAGGCCATCAGGCCCTTTATGCACTACAGGCAGGCTTTCGTAAACGGATAAGTACAACCGACTACGTCTTCAAGTTTCTACTGATATACTGGAAGAGAGTACTTCTGCAAAAAGCTCACCTTTACTTGGTCTTTGGGGACCCCAAGTCTGCATTTGACCTTGTTCCACACAAAAAGCTTAGGGAGGTGCTTTGGACCACCCCCCCCCCCCTCCCCCCCCCCAAGACTTTCTGGAGGTTTTGGTTTGCCTGCATATGAACACATATTCCCAAGTTATATGGGGGAAGAAATGGGGAACTCACAGGACACATACCCATCCAAAATTAACTGCACCAAGGCTGTGTTCTGGCCCGACCCTATTTTCTCTATATGTAACCAATGAATCATTTTATATTGAAGATGAACAAACACCTCATTTTGCTGGTCGTAGCATCCCTTTAGTGCTCTTCGCCAATGATACCTTTTTGGGTAGTGAACAAGTTTATGGCATTTTGCACTGAACAATGGTTGGTTATCAATCGAGCACAGACAACGTTTATGGTTATCACCCCCATAAGTCTTTTAGGGGCATAGTAAACTTGGAAGGCACCCCACTAGAGAGGGTCATTGAGTTTATCTACTTGGGGATCAATTTCACCAAATCGATGTCATGGGTGTTTCAGGTGGAGAGAGGTAGTTTGAATCTTATCTAGCATGAAGCAGCTATATTAAAAGTGTATCAGGCCTCTAGAGATAGGCAGATATCTCCTGCATTGAAGGTGTTCAGAGCAAAGTCTGAGGGCAGTGCATTGTATGGGGCAGAAGTAGGGGTAGTGCTAATCTGGCTGTGTTGGGGATGGCTGAGAATACTTTCTAAAGAGCCCTCACTAATCTTTCAAAAAATACCCCATTTATACCTCTTAGACGAGACCTGGGTCTTGAGCCGATCTCTCTTAACGCACAACTTAGACCACTTTTGTTTTGGTGCAGGCTGAAATGCTCTCCAGCCCTAGAGGATTACTCCCACTCTCTCCATGACGTAGCTATATAAGATTGGGCTTGAAGAATTTTGGTCTGTTTGCCCTACTATAAAAGATCTTTCAAAGGTCACTCTTAAGAAACACTTCAGGGAGTACATGTGAGCTGAAAATATTAGACCTGTTCCCGGCGATCTCTTGCTTATAAGTTTTTAGACTTTAAGATTGATATGGCCTTTGAGACATTTTTTGATTATATAACTCCCCCAGCTGCTAGGAGCATATATCTTAAATTTCGCTATGGCACACTTCCAACAGTCGCTTTTACGGAAATGGAAGCCAGGTGCCTCTGTGAGCAATATATTCCCAACATTCCAACAGGCTGAGGAATCACTAGCACACACTGTTTTTTCTGCCCATCATACGTGCGTCCTAGAAAATCCTGGATTATTCCGATATGCAGGCAATTGGGTTCCAGACAGCACCAGGATGTTCTGCGGTCCAAACAGGCAATTGTATGCGTAGTGTCCAAATATCTGCATTGGAGTTGGTGCATTAGATCTAAAGCGATGGCCTCAATTTCTACTCCTAATAACTTTTGATGTTATTGAATTTTGCCCCTGAAATATTATTAGGAAAATGTTCCCTGATTTTTATGCTGCTAGTCCTTTTATTATCATAGTGCTTATATGGATTGTATTTTCAAATGTTTTTATTTAATATGCTGTGTGATACGCCATGATTATTTAATAACTGGCCCTTTGGCCCCCCTTTTTACTCTGCCCTAAAAAGGTGGTAGTTTAAATGAGGCCCTTTCTTTGTGGTATGGATTACTATGGTGTGTGATTGTATATGACTCGCCAATCTGCTACTATGACGCGCGCTCTCAGCACAATTATGTGATAGGGGATCCTTTTTATCCTGTATTTATATTATGCTGAACCTCTATATGTGATGTGCTTGATTTCAAAGTTGTTTCAGCTTTTTTTTGTTCCAATTCAATTATATGGATTGTATCTTTACTTGACTATTTGTTTTGTACTTTTATGGTTGCAAAATACCCAATAAAGTGTTTATGGAACAGTAAAGTAAATAAAAAAACGTATGATCCAATCAGCACGTTTGTAACTCAATCAGTCCTTGTTTAATGGAATCATTTTCTTTCTTAGAACAATACCAAAAATATCCTTAGACTATAGGGAAGTGATGAAAAATGTTATTGAGATGCAGGCCACTTCATACATGCCATGGGAATTAGAATGTCTCATAGTGAAGTGACAATTGTGATCTTAAAACGAATTAGGAATTGTGCCCCAGATTTAACAAATTATCCAGCCTTTGGGTTATCCTTGCAACGTAGGGCCATGCAGGGACAACACAAATGTTTCAGTTTGATTGAAATTGCCATGCAGGAGCTGGGAGGCATTCCATGGGTGAAGAAGGGATTCTCACGCATCCACCAATGGAATTTGATGCACTCACCGATTTATTAAAGCTAACAAACCTTGAAATGCGTTTCAATGCTATGCCTTCCTCAGTGAGGTGTAACAAGGAGAAATACCTTTATTTCTCCTTGTTACTTCCTCTTTGTATTCCTTATGTATTCTGCATCACACATAGAAAGAGGAAAATGCCTTTAAGGACTGCTTTTGTTCAAGAAGGTGTCCCTCCATGCACAAAAACAATCCTGCCCATAAAGCAGGCACCCTTGCACTAGGGTGCAATGGTGCCTCTATTGGTGCTAGGTAGCACACAATCCAACAACTCAAAAAGAGTGCAGAAATGCTCATACAGATAATCTTTGCTCTCTTCCTTTTACGCAATGCAGCGCATCAGCCTTGCTTGCTGCCCTACTGTGCATGAAGGATTAATAAGTATGCCCCTGATTGTTCATCCTTGCTAATGTTGCTGTGGTTCTAGCATGAATGAATCTTTGAGCAATTGGAATGTCGGGCAGAATTCCTATTGTTTGTATTAAGTCTGCGTCTTTCACAAGAATTTCAGTGTGTCAGTTTTTCCTTTCCTTAACTGAGATTTGTGGCACAGGAAACCCCACAACAGCCACGCTATTTTCAAAATGCAGTTCAGAAAATGTTAGGAAATGTTATCTGTATATGATCCTATCCAATACACATTATGTGTATCTTGTGTGCTGCAGGACAAATCTATGTGAATGTGTTACGGGTACAGTACGGTGTATCAGTACTGTGCACCATGTTTCTTATGATGCTAAATACATAAACTAATTGGGCTTACTGTGAACATGGTAGGGCAAAAGGTCTGAAAATTGGCAACTATTATGGTCCCATTGTACATGACCCAGTATTCCTCAACAACGTAAACTACTAACTTCTGAGCCCCACATTATTGTATGGGGAGGCGACTTTAACTGTATATTGTGCAGCTAATCAGATAAGTCAATAAGTCAGTGGATAAGACCACCACATCCCTAAAATGTATAATGGCTGAGCACTGACTGCAGGATGTGTGGTAGGACAGCCATCCAGCATCTAGAGAGGGAACTTACTTGTCAGCTGTGCCATATCTAGACTTTTGCCTTATGACCCCTTTTGTTGGCCGGTGATTTGGAGATGTAAAACACATTGCATTTACACTTGCTGACCACTCCTCTATTCTCCATTAGTTAACATTTCGTAACTCTCCCCTAGATACGGGGAGTGGAGACTGGGAAAAGAACCCTGTTACATAGACTCTTTTTTGCTGAACTGAAGAGCCACTCCATTTTTCATGTTCACTCTGGGCTCGGTTGAATGAGTGGGAGGACTGGGAAGCTTCCAAATTGTAATTATAGGCAAATGTGTGTTGCAACAATGTGGGGTGCTGAACTCACTGATGATACACCAGCACTCCAAGAGCGTGAAATCAGGGAGCTGGAATCTTTGCTCCTAAAAACCCTGTGCCCCCATTATTAGACCATATTCCATACTAGATCACTGAGTATGCGGAGGTGGATGGGAGGTTGTGCCTCTTCCAGGGAAAGTATGCAAAGGCCCAGGAATATGGTCAGGGCGAACATTCAGGTACATTACTAGCAGGTATAATTCGATGTTGCTGGTCTGTCAATAATATCACTGAAATCATAGATTTAATGGGTTAACCTCAGCTCCTAATGACCCAAATCCTTGAAGTCTACTTCACATGCAACACAACCTCTATTCTTCTCCGACTGACTGCCCCTTGAGTATTTTTCAGGATACCTCAAAGACATATCCCAAGCCTGGACAGGTGATGCCTGTAGTCAATTCCTGACCCAGGTTGATTGCTTATAAGCTGTGAACCTTATCCAACTTTATGCATGACCTGGAGCCAAGCCTTTATGCTGCTGCAATATTTTGGGAAGCTTCAAATGCCTTTGACTCCATTGAATCAGAATAAAATTTTCCATCCGATGGGGGACTAGGTATGCCAATAGAATTGACAGATTAGATTAAGCATTTTTATAACTCTTCCATGGCTTGCTATCACACTAATAACTTCATATCTCAGCCCTTTGCTATCTCTTGTGGCACTCATCAGGGATGCCTTCTCTCATTTATTCTTTTCCATATCTCACAAGACCCCCAGCTGCAAAGCTCTACCTTTACCACTCCAGTCACGAACCCAGGTACACTAGTCAACATGTTATTTCGCTGTTGGCAGACCAGGCGTGGGCTGTACAGGCGAGAGCGGTGGGGAGGAGTGGAGGGGATTCGACATATGATGACGAGGGAAACTTAAATAAAACATTAGTTTTCTTTTTAAAATGTAAGTTTCCTTCGACGTCGTATGCCGAATCACCCCGACCCTCACCCCACTGCTCTTACCTGCACGGGCCGTGCCTGAGGCAGACAGCATAATTTTATATATTAGATAACCTGGTGAATGCTTCAAACCATTATTAGTGAATTATTTCTGTTTGGAACATTGTCAGGGGTGAATGCACGTTGTAGCAAGTCCCAAACATTTCCTCTGAAAGAGAATACAATTTGATTTGCTCCAATTAGCCTGTTGATAAGGATCAAGAGCGCATTAAAAAATCTTGGAATTTGGATCAACTGCGAGATCAATGTGATCAATAGGGAGAATTATGGAGTTTTTATAGGCACACAGATGGAGCAGGTGACTGGCGGGGCTTCTCTCCAGCTTTCGCTTTCATGGTGCATTGCGTTAATGAAAAGGGTTGTCATTCCAAACTGCTGTATTTTTTTGTAAATGTGTCATTCATGCTTGACAGATCCTTATTTCAAAGGCACAGATCCAAAATTATCAAATTGGCCTAGGCTGATTAGCTGCCGAAAGTTAAGTGGGAGACATTTACACTACCCATCCATCTTGGCTGGTTTGAAGGTCCGTACTTTGAACTGCCTTATCTCTGTGCACAGGCCCACATTGCATATTATGGATCCAATCCATTACCATATCTTCTGCATACTGATGTGGAATTGGACAATGTGCCCCAATTGCTGGTCCAGTTGCTGCTGGTGACCGCCCCTCTTGGCTGATGAAGGTCAGCGATATGCACTGAATGTGTGTGGGTCAGGGTGCATGACGAAGTCAGTTGGGATATAATGTATTCTCCTGGGCTTCCTCTTTTATTTCATCTGAGAATCTCGGAAAAATGGTCGCACACGGTATCCCAGGTAATCTGTCTCTGCCTCCTGACATGGGGCAGTTTGTACAAAAATGCCTGTTTCAGATCACTGGCTGTCTGCGTACCCCCTTATATATATTTCTTTATTACTTGCTCAATGGAGTCAGCAGATCCGTATTTCCACCCTTCCCACCAAAGACAGACATATTTTGATCCTTAGAAAAATTCTTGACAAAGTCCTCAACAAAACACCCAGTTACCCTGCTATAGTGTTCGGTCCTGGATGAGGTCTCTAATGCTGACCATTCGGCCAGGCTTGAATGGGAGACTGATCTCGGGGAGGCAGCGTATCAGAAAATTCTTCATGAACAGAAAGTGGTAATGAATTCACAATTGATGCAGCTGCAACTGAAAAGTCACAGTGGAGGAAAGAAGGCATTCTAGTTCGGGAGCATTTAGGAGAAATAGTTGATTAGATCTTAAATCGCAGGAAACTTTATGGCATTCACATTTTGTTGCTTTGAAGTCCCAAGACTAATCCTTCAACCTACAGGTAGGTAGTGTAGTTGTATTAAATGGGGGATATATGCTGATGTTTACAAATGCCTCAGAATAAAGGGCTGTTCCCAATGTCATGCAGAAACTTTCTGCCTGAGACCGTCTTGGAATCGAGGTCGGTGGTTACGCCAGCCTGATTATGATGCGACTGAACAGTGTTCGGGCAGATTCCCATTGTTTCCTATGGGAGCTTGCCTTTCACCTGACAATAGAGGCTCATATGTGGAAATGGGGTGCATGTGTAAAACCCTACACCCTGTCGTGGAACCCCATGGTGCCTGCCACACAGTGCAGGGTTTTACAGTGGGGTCCCTTAGGTACTCCCTTGGCCCCCAACTGGAAGCTGCCGGATGAAGGGGGCCTTGCTAGGGGCCCCCAAAATCACTTTCTGATAGCCTTTCCATGCCAGACAGGCCGACTCAGAAAGTCTGTTGGAAATCAGCATCGTAATTGCGAGGTCGGAAACGCTGTCCATGGAGGTGTGCGAGGCAGTTCTGACTGACATAAATTCTCCGAGAGTCAGTCGAAACCGATCCGGAATGACCGCACGGTTTACATTTCAACCAGGAACACCACCAATATTCGGTAGGGCAGATTGTAAACCAGCTGAATCAGTCTGAAAGGTTCCGCCACCATCAAGGAGATTGCGACTGTCGGGAGGAGGCTTTCCGTCTGACATCATAATCAGCCTGTATATGTGCTATGACATTTTGATTCAATTAAAGATGGTTTGAAGTTGGCTGCCACTTGATCACCCGGCTCACACAAGCACTGATGCAAACATCACAAGACCCCTTGCTGACACTACGCAGTACCTGTAAGAGACCCCTGGACTTAGTTTTGACACAGCAGGAGTGGAACAGGGTGCTTCTTGCCCCGCACACATTTTCTCGCAGTTCTAAATTCCAGTATATCTAGCACAACATATTACACAGGGCTTATCTTTCCCTGTCCAGACATCACATAATATTTTGTTATCCCTTCAGCTTCTGCAGTGTCTGTTCCTAGATGCTGACATGACTGACATGTTCTGGCTTTGTCCTGTAGCTGTGGACTTGTGGCATGAGGTAAGACATACATTAGCTGGCATAACAGGAAAGCCAACCTTAACAGTTGGTCTCTTTGGACTGTTAGGGCATAAGAAAGCGAGGAGCCCTGTGAATCGCTTTTTGGACTTAGCGATGTTAATGGTGCACAGGTTAATTGCTATAAAATGGAAGGCAACTGTGCTGCCCACCTTGGGATATTAGCGCTCAGCAACACTTAAGTGGGCTAGGGAGCTGAGGCAGTGGTGTTGCATTAGGAGGAGGCACGGTTTGCGTAGGAAGCTAATTTAGGTAGACTGGGAGGGCTTGTTGGAGGAGTTACAGAGGGCCTGGGAGAGCTCTCCTGTCATGATTGAAGTGTCTGGTTGGCTATTTACCAAGTAGCACCAAATGTGACATGTCCTATCCTTCCCTCTTCATGTGATTGTTGGACTGGCGGTGTAAATCAGTGAGCATGGGTTGATGAGCGAGGTGGGACCAAGCTCCTTTTATGTGCAGATCTCTGACTATGGGATTGGAGCCTGAGGCTGGTGGTGGTTGAAACGAGAGAGGCTGCTTTCTTCCGAGACAGCCCTTTCAATACAGCTGTTGTAGGCATGGCTTTCTGTTTATATGTTTATTGCATTTGATTATTTTCTTAATGATTTGATTTGGTTATTTTCTTAATTATGTCCTACTAATCCTGATGTCACCTGAGTACTACATAGTGCCTACATTGGGGTCGAATAATGGAGATATATAAAAAATGCACCCATAAACCTGTATTGTGCTGCCATATAACTTAAGCGGTACAAAAGGGGGTGGTGATGGACGGAGCATCTGAATCAATCAAACACTCACACCCAGTCAAAAGATCTGGGTTTAATCCATCACCGTTCTTTAGCCCACTCTGCCACCCCAGTTAAGACATGGCTATATGCAAATCAGTCTGACCCTGTGCCTCATGGGAACAGTCCATCCCGAACTGCCAAGCCATGCCTTCCCTGGACCAGAAACAAGCTTCCGAGGACCGGTTTCTGGCATTCCAGCCGTCTTCAGCCCGGCTTGCTTGAATCCAGTGGCAAAGTGAGCAAGGGACTCACGTCTGAGCATACCCTGCCACACTTATGGCGGCCAAAAAGCTGTACAAAAGGGGGTGGTGATGGACGGAGCATCTGAATCAATCAAACACTCACACCCAGTCAAAAGATCTGGGTTTAATCCATCACCGTTCTTTAGCCGACTCTGCCACCCCAGTTCAGACATGGCTATATGCAAATCAGTCTGACCCTGTGCCTCATGGGAACAGTCCAGCCCGAACTGCCAAGCCATGTCTTCCCTGGCCCGGAAACACGCTTCCGAGGACCTGTTTCCGGCATTCCAGCCGTCTTTAGCCCGGCTTGCTTGAATCCAGTGGCAAAGTGAGCAAGGGACTCACGTCTGAGCATACCCTGCCACACTTATGGCAGCCAAAAAGCGGTACAAAAGGGGGTTGTGATGGACGGAGCATCTGAATCAATCAAACACTCACACCCAGTCAAAAGATCTGGGTTTAATCCATCACCGTTCTTTAGCCCACTCTGCCACCCCAGTTCAGACATGGCTATATGCAAATCAGTCTGACCCTGTGCCTCATGGGAACAGTCCAGCCCGAACTGCCAAGCCATGTCTTCCCTGGACCGGAAACAAGCTTCCGAGGACCGGTTTCTGGCATTCCAGCCGTCTTCAGCCGGGCTTGCTTGAATCCAGTGGCAAAGTGAGCAAGGGACTCACGTCTGAGCATACCCTGCCACACTTATGGCGGCCAAAAAGCGGTACAGAAGGGGGTGGTGATGGACGGAGCATCTGAATCAATCAAACACTCACACCCAGTCAAAAGATCTGGGTTTAATCCATCACCGTTCGGGCCTAAACGATGGATTTAGGCCCAGATCTTTGTACTGGGGTGAATGTAAGACATTGTTCTGCATTCTGTCCATCAAGTGTGTTTTTGTTATGTTCACCCCGAGTGGGCTGGGTATGCTCGGACGTGAGTCCCAGGCTCTCCACATCACTGGAGTCAAGCTATCCAGGCTGAAGAAGGCTGATAGCCAGAAACCGGTCCTTGGATGCTTCATTCCGGTCTAGGAAAGACATGGCTTGGTAGTTCGGACTGGACTATTCCCATAAGGCACAGGGTCAAGGCTGATTTGCATAGAGCCATTGTCTGACCTAGGGTGGTGTGGAGTGCAAAAAAACGATGGCTTTAGGCCCAGATCTTTGTACTGGGGTGAATGTAAGACATTGTTCTGAAATCTGTCCATCAACTGTGTTTTTTGCAATTTTTACCCCAAGTGGGCTGGGTATGCTCAGACGTGAGTCCCAGGTTCTCCACATCACTGGAGTGAAGCTATCCAGGCTGAAGAAGGCTGATAGCCAGAAACCGGTCCTTGGATGCTTGATTCCGGTCTAGGACAGACATGGCTTGGTAGTTCGGGCTGGACTGTTCCCATGAGGCACAGGGCCAAGGCTGATTTGCATATAGCCATTGTCTGACCTAGGGTGGTGTGGAGTGCAAAAAAACGATGGATTTAGGCCCAGATCTTTGTTCTGGGGTGAATGTAAGACATTGTTCTGTATTCTGTCCATCAACTGTGTTTTTTGCAATTTTCACCCGAGGGGGCTGGGTATGCTCAGACGTGAGTCCCAGGCTCTCCACATCACTGGAGTCAAGCTATCCAGGCTGAAGAAGGCTGATAGCCAGAAACCGGTCCTTGGATGCTTGATTCCGGTCTAGGAAAGACATGGCTTGGTAGTTCGGGCTGGACTGTTCCCATGAGGCACAGGGTCAAGGCTGATTTGCATATAGCCATTGTCTGACCTAGGGTGGTGTGGAGTGCAAATAAATTATGGATTTAGGCCCAGATCTTTGTACTGGGGTGAATGTAAGACATTGTTCTGCATTCTGTCCATCAACTGTGTTTTTTGCCATATAACTTAATACTAATGGTTAAAAAAAAGAAAATGGTTTGAGGTTTTCACTGGAGCTGCCAAGAGGACATCATTGCCATATTCTATGCATGGCTGCATGCTGACATTTACCACGCGTACATTATAGTACTGTCCACATAAGGGAGGATGTTGCATATAGTTTTAAAGCACAAGAAAGCTGACGCTGGCAGTTTTGTTGACGTACAGATCAAACATTCAAACTTGGCCAAGTTGGATGCCCAGCTTATAAACTGAGGTGGGGCAGGCAGAATACTGGATAAAGCTACAGTAGAGAGGGTTTCCTGTAAAAGTGTGGTTTATGGGGGCATATAAATGTTGAACTAAAGGGTGAGGGGCATGGAGCCCTGAGGCACACAATAGCTGAGAGCTTTGGGTGTACACTCAAAAATTAGGGTAACCCCTTGCAAACGATTGCTTAAATTGGAGGATAGCAAATCCAAGACCTTCTCTTGGATGCAAATTTACTGAAGACTGACAATTAAAATTGTCTGGTTATGGGTGTTCATGCAGCCAATGGGTCTAAAAAAGCACTCCTTTACGTAAACCATCAACCACTGATAGCACCACCAGGTCAGTACTCCTTCCAACCCAGAAGCAGGCATGGAAGGTATCAAGAAGTTGTGTAGTTTGACAACGTTTTTAACTGCTTAAAGACCACTTTCTCTAGCAGTTAAGACCAGCATGAATGGAGAGAAATTGGTCTGAAGTTCTTTAAATCAAAAGTATCTAAATTAGGTTTTTTCTTCTTTAAATAATGGTTATACCTTTGAAATTTCCATCTATTGGCAACATTGCCTAAAGTTAATGACAAGTTAAATAGTATTGACAATTCACCTGCAATTAGTAAGCTAATCTGAGGTACCGCAGACACATCTAAACACGAGCCTGACTGATGACTCTTTGAAGCCAGCATTTACTGTCTGCAGCCCAGGAACACGGACCTAGCACAACCCTATATCTGAAATTAGGAGCACACAGCTGTGACTCCCTCCCCCATTGGGATACTCAAGCCATCACGCCTTCCCCTTCCCATCACTGGATGGGTCTCACTAATACCGCGCCATTACCTTTGACACTCTAAGCGTTCCGGTTTTCCTACACTTATGATGGTATTTTTCTTGGTCTGGCTGCTCACCATTTGTGCCCTCAGTTCCATATTTGTTACTATCCATGCAGGAATTGCCAACATTTATTACAGGCAATTGCACACAGGCATGCTTATTCTAAATGTCCTGATGATGATCCATTTGTTGTATATATGGATGGAAACGCCGTCGACACCCGATACACCATATACACTGCTCTAAATTGACATTTAATATGTAAAGGTCTTCTCTTGCAATTTATTACATTGAAATTTGTGTGTTTAACAAACCTACAGCTTTGCCTGAGCCTTTTGTGTTCTTCATTATTTGTCCCACTTGGTTTAGTTGGATGCAGTCTTGTGTCCCACTTACAAATTGTCTTGTACGTATTGTTCCTATTCGAATTTAAAATATTAAACATCTAACCTCTGTCCGAATAGACAAAGTATACAAATATAGTACTGACTGGGTCTATATTCATTCCCCCCCTTTTTACTCTTGTTTCTCTAGGGACCACTGTTCTTTTAAATATCTTTGGAATATTGTAGCCATGCCCTCTTTAGCTGTGAGAGTGAAAGTGTTTAAAATTGGGCAGATCAAGCCTGTTGTAGTTGACAAATTGTCAAAGTCAGGTTCCAAAAGAGATTCCGGCATAATTGTGTGTTTGAGTTTTAGAATTTTCTCTGTAAAAAAGTTGCTAATTCTTCACAAAGAGATGCTCATGGCAGAATATAATATTCTTATTCATAATAGGAGGTGTTTGAAGCTCCCTGGTTACATTAAACAGTTCATTGGCAAAGCTGTGTGCTTGGGTTATGCTGCATTTGTAATATAGTGATACAGCTAATTTTCTTCTTTGTTTACTGCCTTCAGGAGATAAGAAGTTTTAGGTTCAGTCAGATTTTTTGCTTGAAAAAGATTTTTCTTAGGTTGCCAAGGTGGAGCGACTGAGTCAAAGCTATTAAGCAGAGTGTGGGAAAGAAAGGGTAAAGCGTAATTTCTATTAGTATCTTCTTTGAGTAAAGCATTGTTTAAGTGACTGGCAAGAGTGAGATACAATTTATTCTTAAAAGAGGTTAGACTGATACATGTTAGATAATGATCAGAGCATGAATGAAGTTTAAATTCCCTACATTGAAGATTGCCATAGTTAGTAAAAATGGCATCGAGAAAATGTAAATGTTCGAACTAATACTTTAGCTAAAGAGCTGGGGCTTGTAGATATTTTATCCACAGGTTAAAATCACTCAGAACAATTACATTATTTCTATTGTGACAATGACAGATGATTTCTTCACCTAGAGTGTTAAGGCAGAAAGTGGGCATATTAGGATGGAAATATATTACGAGGAAATTATAGACTACGTTAAAACTTTGCATGTGGCCGCCAATTTGTGGGAAAGAGTTACAGAGTCCAAGCACAAAAATTTTTATGTTGCTGTCTGCGCGGAAAATGATCACGACTCCTTCCACTTAGAGGTGGGGTATTAGAATTAATGTTAGGCGCTGCTCAGTATTTATTCTGGAGAACAAATAATTTAGCTCTAAAAATTAGAATATATGATTAAAAGAAACATTTTTGTCTGACAAAGCGAATTTGTTAAATCGTGTACCCTTCCATTTTATTCTATTATTTAATTTTCTTTTACCTGCTATTGTCTTTTTCAGATGTTGGGACATAATTGAATCTCCTTATTGGTGGATAATTAAGACTCCAATCCTGATTTCTATTTTGGTAAAGTATCATATAACTAATGTGTGACACAGCCATCTTTACGTTAAGTACTCGGTCAATACAGAACTTCAAACAACAAAATATAAGTTTAAAAACAGTGCCATTTTCTGCCTTGTAAGATGTTATGTTTACTACTATCAATAAAACTATTCACAAAGTTATGGTTAAACAATATATTAAATTTGGCATTTCCTTGTTAATTATTGTATGTATTTTTTTAAGTTTACCATCTCTGTTTAAATCTAATGCTTAAATCCCTTTCAGAGAGTTATTCTTTGCTATATAAATTATGTGAGTTTATATAATAGACATTAGCGCCTCAAGTGTTGGAATATTGTTCCCAGGCCAAGGTTATAGACCATCAATTTTGCAGTGAAAGTTATAATAATGCAGATGTATGTTTAACATAAATCACCAAACATACTCCAAAAATGTTGATATGCTTTGTAATTATTGTGCAGACATGTCGGAAACTGCAAGTATAATTTCAGGAACTGTATGTCTTCCCTGTGTTTATTTCCATTTTCAAAACCTATTAATGAGGAGATTAGTGGCAGCAGCATGTAGCACTTTACAAAAAACAAAATAACAAGACAGGAAATAAATCATACCTCCCAATGTGTACACAGGCAGTGGAATCTTACTGGACTGCTAGATGTTTCAAGAGTTCCCAAAATACACTCATTTAATGTCCATACTCTGATTGAAGTGCTAGAATTATTAGGAATCAATATGAAGCAGAACCTCACTCACACATGGTAGCATACTTCATCATTGATGTTGCTTGCAGATTAACTATGAGATCTTCTTTTTACATTTTCTTTTCATGTTTGTGTCTCCTAATCCCCTAAATTAGCTAGTGTTGATTAGAGAAGGTGTCTGTTTGTCCATCTGGGGTCTGCCTATTAAAATGGTGTTAGAATGGTTCTAACCAGTTGTATTCATTGTATACCCCACATAAGGGTAAACATAAGATGATCAGGAGGTTACATAAGGGAACTCCTCCATCTTGATTAATGGGTCAACATTCCTCTGACCCTAATGATCACACCTGTGGGGCAGAGTCATTCTTCAGGATCGCACCTTACTCTAAGATATTTATTTTTGCGTTTATTAACATGAGAAGTAAAATATTAAGAAGGTATTTGTATTGAACATGTATGCCAAGGAAACACAGGTTTTGCTAATTTCCAGAGGAGGAAAACATCCATTACAATGCACTCATTACAACGACCTACCTTTACAACGCAACTGTTACAACACAACAGCCTTTACATAGCATGCCATTACAATGCATGCTATTACAGTGCATGTCACTAAAACGCATGCCATTACAATGCATACCATCACAACGCATGCCATTACAACGCATAAGGTAAGTAATGGAGATGTTTTTAGTATTAGGGTGGGTATGTGTTTTGGGGTACATGGGAATAGTAATTTGTACCCCTGCACTATCCAACACTTTCCCTACTGTTGCACTCACTGGAGTGGGAATAATTATTTTTACCCCTACACTATCCAACACGTATTAATTTTTACCCCTACACTATCCAACACTTACACTACTGTTGCACTCACTGGAGTGGGAATAGTAATTTTTACCCCTACACTATCCAACACTCACCCTACTGCTGCCCTAAAAGTATTATGCATTGTAATTTTATGTGTTGTAATGGTATGTGTTGTAATGGAATGCGTTGTAAAGACAGTTTTTAAAAATGTGTTGTAAAATCATGCAATGTAATGGTAGTTGCGATGTAAAGACTGTGTTGTAAAAGCATGCGTTGTAATTGCATGTGTTGTAACATCATATATTCCTAGAGGATTCACCAGTTATGGCCAAATACAATTCTTGAGGCTGTGCAGTGGTATGTGGATTCAGTCTTGACTGGTGGATCCCAGGCAAGAGGGAGTGCATGGGCAACACTACACACAGGGAAATTACATCTGCTAAAGCTTTCTGTATGCTCACCACACTACACTTCAGACTATTTTAGCGTATACATTTGCTCACCTCTACTATTAGGTATTAAAGTGCATTTTGGGATGAACATATAAAATCTGAGTAAACAATTTCTAATTGCAGAGGATTACGTCTATATTCTTGTAATTCATAAGTCTGGCTATAGGAAGATTGCTGAAACCTGCACACCCTTACTGTGCCCTGTGTGCGACTATCAGTTAAGTTTCCAACACTTTATTCATTATTACTTTATTACTGGTAAGTTTAAATTCCCAGTCCTCTCTGCTTTTGCCATGAGATGATCACCATTGTCAAACAAAGAAACAGTCCTTATGCTCTCTAATCCTACATTAGGGAAGTTCAGCAGTTGTTTTAAAAAATATGGCTCCTCAAAAACAATGTACTTTAAAGCCTAGTGAATTTTCCCAACTAATGACACAAAACCAAATCATGTTAATTGCTGGCCATTACCATGCCCTGTAAGTTGCTTTTTAGTCATGTGTTTAGGTCTATTTCATTACCTCGTAGTGGCTTAAGATAAACATGGTAGAACCTACAATGATGAACATCAGTTGATTCCATTATAGAAACAAACCGGTGTCTTATATAAATTAATCTAAAAGAACAAAAGGAAAGTATAATTTGTTTGGTTGGCATTTCAGAAATATATCTTAAAAAAAGAATATAACCATATAAGTGTGAATTTTCATTTGATACATTTTAATAAGTCAAATTGGATTTCAGACCAGCATTTCCAGGAGCTATCATGCAGTCACCAATGGGACCACTTAAATATACTTGTTTCCATGAGTAGTGCGATCTACACCTAGAAATGTAGGATTATGACCAGGGTTTGTTAGAATAACCCACACCTACTCACTGAAAGATCTTTGTGAGTCAGGCTGAATATGGGCTATGTCAATAGGCTTGCAGATGTACCAATTAAGTATGATTCTGATTTTCCCCCGCCAAATCTGTGGTCATAAATATTGCTTATTGCTGCATTAGTTCTTCTATAGCTTAACATTGAAGATAAACCAGGAAACACTAACTTCACATGAATACTTCTGGGATTTGTGAGTGCTTTAGTGAACTTAGAATATAGTTTGTGGTGCATAATGTCCTGGGGTGCATCAGAGATATTGATTTTTCACTCGTAAAATGTTGCAGGCATTGTAAATGCTTTGATCTTGACTGTCCATAATTCTTGATAGGGCTATTATTATTCCTTTCAAATGTTTATATTTAAATAGTATTAAATGAAATGCTGTATATCTGAGAAAGTGCCAATGAACTTTATATTGCAGCATCACAAAGTCATCCCTATTCGTGGCCTGAAATATTTCCTATAATATATAATGGTTCTATTTAGTCTTAACAAAGATATGTAAAGTAGATTTGGTTTCAATCCACTACAGCATAGTAAGCAATTAGAATGGGGACAGAGACTTGAGTGATTAAGATGCAGTGAAGTCACTGTGAACTTGTTTTACAGATTACATATATGTTTCTCTCAAATTTAAATTTAGGTATGCACAATATCTAGATCTTTAACATGGAAGTTAGTCTAGTGGATTGAATCCAGGCATGATCTGATATTAGTAGTGATAGCTTTGTACATGTGTCTATCCTCAACAGGGGTTTCTAATTATTTATCTGCATTAAGTTTTTTTATTTTGAAGCCCACCAGAAAGCTTCCCTGGGAATCCATTCCGCCCATTGCTTACCGTTGGCTATGTGGTTTGTAACTCACATTCTCTTGCTTTCTATTTGAGGTCTTTATTTATTTTAGGCTGTTCAGCATCTCTTTGTCCCTTTTGTGGAGCAAAACCTGTAAACTGTATTCTCTTACTTCAAAATGAGAGGCTTTATCTGAGAATCTGTGAGTGTGATAGCAAAGGCTTTTTCCAGAACACAGCAACATTTAAATGAACTGTGCAAATTTTGCAGAATATATCAGAATTAGAGAAGCACAACTGAAGCACATTGTTTGGTAATTCTTCCATGTGGTGGAAACAAATATTTTAATACAATGAAAACAAATCAATACTAGGGTAGGCAGAATGTTTCATCCTGCCTTCAGAATTGGCAGAATTTGTGACTCCACATTACTCTTGTAACGTGGAGTTCCTACTAAATTCAGCCAATCATTGCATGGCATGATTCTTTAAGATCTGGCATCCCCTAGTACCATTTTCTAATGTAGCCTGTTGTGGGCATCGCAGAGAGAGAACTGCTTCTCGAGTAGATTTGATGCCACTCAAGTAGATGATCATAATCAACTTGAATGTCCGTGCACTCTTGCATACTGCATGTGCCATTCATGCAGATTTTTCAGTCCTGCTCACGCTACTGACACAAAATTGTGGCGTGAGCAGTGTGACATGCATGTTTCCTCTATACAATACATAGGTGATGCCACTTCCACACATTATCATTTGCTCTCTTTATAGTTTTATCAGTAAAACTGTATGTCTGTCCAAAGGTAAGGGTCATTTCAATTGAAAATATGTTGTCTGTATTGGCACTGCACTGACCACACCATGCATACTTCACTCTATATGACTCAACTCTGCTACACTCCAGGCTGTTGTACTGCACTCCACTCTATGATACTTTTCAACTCTGTGCTATGCCACTCGCCTCTACTTCCCTCCACTCCACTCCTCTCTACTTCACTCCACTCTTTGGCACTCCACTCTACAACACTTTACCCTACTCTAAGCTATGCCAGGCTATGACACTTTAGTCTACGCCCATCCACTCTATGTCACTTCACTCTATGTCACTACACTTAACTTCACTTTACTTCACCCTATGCCACTACCCTCTACAACACTGTACTCCACTCTATACCCCTCTATTACACACCACTCTATGACACTCTACACCACTCTATGCCACTGAACTCTAAGATGCTCTACTATACGCTACTCTACTTCACTCTACTCTATTCTACACAACTCTACACCACTCTATGCTACTTAACTCTAAGCCACTCTACTACACCCTACCCCAAACCACCGTATGACTATACTCCACTCTATGACACTATTCCACTCTATACCACTCTACTCTCTGACACTTCATTCTAAGACTCACCACTTTACAACATTCCACTCTATGACACTTTGTACTATTTTATGCCACTTTATTCCAATTGATGCTCATCCACTCTACTCTACACTATGACATTTTACTCAACGCTATGCCTAACTATTCGCCACTCTATGGACCTCCACTCTTCCACTCAATGACGCTCTATACTATTCAACTCTATGACACTGTACTCCACTCTACACTATGCCCCTTCACTTTGTGGCCCTCCACTCTATACCCCCCACTCTACAGCCCTCCACTCTATGGTCCTCCACTCTATGCCAGTCTTTGCCACTCCAGAACACTCTACGACACTCCGCAACAGTTGACTACACTTTATGCCACTCTACTTAACTATACTCTACTCACTCCACACCACATGCTACAACACTCCACACCATCTATGACACTCTATGCCACTCTAATCTACACCTCTCTATGCCACTCTACACTACGCCACTCTACATAAGTCCAGCTCACTCTACTTCACTCTAGGCCATTCTGCTTCACTCTATGCCACTCTACGCAACTCTTCTCTACTCCACTATACAACACTTTACTCAACTCTCCAACACTGTACTACACTCTACGCTAATACACACCTCTCTACACTTTATGCCCCCCACTCTTCAACATTTTACTCCTCTGTACTCTATGCCATTCGCATCTATGTACCTTCATTCTATGCCCATCCACTCTATGGCCCTACACACTCCACTACTGTATGACTCTCCATGCCACTCTACAACAGTCAACAACCCTCTATTCCAGTTCACTCTGCACCACTCTACTCCACTCTACTCCACCATACGCCATCCTATCACACTCCACAACACTTTATGCCACTCTATGACACTCCAAAACACTCTACTCATACATCACTCTATGCATACTCATATGCTCTATATATCACTCTATACATACTCATATGCATACTCTAATAATACATCACTCTATGACACTCTACTTCACTCTACTCTACTCCACGCCAGTCTACACCACTCTATACACCACTCCACTCTACTCAACTCTATGACACTTTACTCCACTGAACGCTAAGCCACTCCACTCTGCTTCATTCCATGCCACTCCCCTCTACGATACTCCACTCAATGACAATCCACTCAAATGATAGTCCTCTTTAGAACCCTCTTTGCCAATCCACTCTACGTCACTCTATGCAGCTTCACTCCACAACACTCCATGGCAGTTTATGCTACACTACACCACTCTATGGCACTCTACTCTACTCTACTTCACTCTATAACACTTTACTACACTCTACAAGACTTTCCTCCACTGCATGCTATGTCACCCCTCTCTACCCAAATCCACTCTATGCCACTCCACTGTGCCATATGCCACTCTATTATACTCCACTCTACGACACTCCATGACACTCCAAGACACTTCACTCTACCTGACTTTAATCTCTGCCAGTTCACTTTATGGCATGCCACTCTAAAGCACTCCACTCGATTTGATTTGATTTGATTTGATTGTGGGTTTTATAGAGCGCACAGCTACCCTAGGGCATCCCGGCGCTGGTAACTATCATCCTGGAGAGTGTGCGATCAAGGGGGGTAGTGCTCAGGGGAAGAGGAGGGTCTTCAGTTTTTTCCTAAATCTAAGGTGGTTTTGTTCTTGCCTCAGGGAGAGTGGGAGGGCATTCCACAGTCTCGGAGCATTGTACGAGAACAAGCGACCACCTGTTCTGGCCTTTCTAATTCTGGGGACTTTTGCAAGGGAAAGGGAGTTAGATCTGAGTTGTCTAATTGATTGTTGAAAGGACACAAGAGGTCTAAGAATAGGGGGGCCTTCGTTGTGCAGTATTTTATGTGCCATGCACAGGGTCTTAAAGTTGACCCGTTCTTTGACTGGCAGCCAGTGCAAATTTCTAAGGGCCGGCTTGGCAGAGGTCCTTGCTGCAGTTCCTGTTAGTATTCTTGCCGCCGCGTTTTGTGACACTTCACTCTACTCCACTCCACCCCACTTCATGACATACTATGATACTATATTCTACGATACTCCACTGCACTCTACACTATTCTATGCCCCTACTCTACAACACTTTAATCCACTCTACTCTACATTCCTCAACTTTATGCCATCCACTCTGCGTCCCTCAATTGTATGCTTCTCCACTCTATGACTCTCCGCTGTACAACTCTCCACTCTAGAGTACCTTTCACCACTCTACTCTGTTACTTCACTATAATCTACAACATTTCACTCTACGACACTCTACTCAACATCACTACAAAACTCCATTCTATGATATTCTACTTCAGTCTACGCCAAACTACTCCGCTCTACACCACTATACCCCTATTTACGCCACCCTACTCTACCCCTTTGTACTATTATAGTACAAAGGGGTCTAGTATACTCTATTCTACGCAACTCTACTCTATGCCACTCTATTTCACTCTACTCCACTCTATACCATTCTATGTCTCTCTCTATGCCACCCTACTCAACTCCACGCTATACCACTCTACTATACTCCACTCTACATCACATTGTAATTCAGTTCCAGCCTAAAGGTTCATGCTGGATCTGTATCAGGCTCCCTCTTTGTTAGCTAATGCTTTCAATCTAACAAGGGCCTATTTCAAACAAAACCTCCAAACTCATGCTGGCAACCTTCTACAGAGGTACAAGGAGAAAACGTGAATGTAAATCCCAAATTCAGACTTCTATTTCTCTGGATAGCACAGTCACAATGGTGATCAGTGTAGAGAAGTTTGTTATGTTGTAGCAAACCTCAAGACAATGGATTCTACGTTTGGCTCCATGGCCACAAGATTCACACTGTATATTCACAAACATGAGGTGATTTAATGTGCAGTGTGCACTCTACGAATATCATCTTCTTTCTGATCTCTCAAGCCACAAACTAATAATTTGCAAATTTTGTAGATGAAAAATTAAGTTATACAGGCGGTAAATTAACTATTGCCACCATGACTCAGGAAATTACTTTGAATTGAATAGTATGGTTAGGTAAATTAACAAACCACTAAATATCTCTTGCTCATCACCTGGTTTTAAATGCTAACTTTCAATTGTGTTGTTCTTTGTTATTACCGAGCATGAAAAAATGTCAGTGTTTTCATTATGTCCACAAAATGTTGTGATTCAATTGTTATTCATCATTCTGAATGGATACGTTCTCTAGATTCTTAATAAAATCTGGTAAAGACAGATATTATGGCTAATCCCTAATCTATGTGACTTTAGGAAAGACAACATTTTGTACATGTGTCTTACTAGGCAATGTATCCAATGTGACCTTATGCTGATTGTATATAAGATGTCTGCTTTCACGTATGTGTTTGCTTTTTCCATGTTTATTTTAGCTTGATCACTGTGGAATATATGAGTCGTGAATTAGACGTGGAGTAGATGCATTTTGGCAGTGACCCTCGAAAGAAACATTTGACAATTTGACATCCTTTCCTGGCCTGTCGCAAGTCTGTGGCCCAGCAACACAGTCCTTCATGCACAGCTGTATTCTATGGGCTTGACATCATCATACTTGGGATGTAGCACACAAAGTCCCAAGCAGGCTGATGTCAGGCCCATGATGGCTGCCATACTGTCACGTTATTCCTTGCACAGAACAATATGAATATAGACCATCGGCTAAAAGTCAAGACCCTATTACAGCAGGGTGTCTGAGGAAAAATCTGTGTTGATGTCTTATTGAAACATCTAACTAATAAATACAGTATTTAATGATTGTATTTTTAAAAGATCATTCAGAAAAATTTAAATTTAATTGGTCTTGCTCTGTGTTGTTGCTTCTTTAGGTGAACTTCATCCTCTTTATCTGCATAATCCGAATATTGGTACAAAAGCTCCATTCACCGGATGTGGGGCGGAATGAAAATAGTCAATACTCGTAAGTCTTTACTTTTGATTAGCAGAAGTGTTGTCCTATAAAATCTATTTGGTATTTGGAAGATAACATTTTTTGACATATCAATTTCAACCATTGTAGCAATTTAACATATCAATTTCCACGTGGGATCAATTCAGTCTGACTGGTTTCTAGGGTGAGGATGGATGCACGTGAGAATCTGTAACCAAATTACTAATATTTTAATAAACTGAAACATACAGAACAATTAGTTATTTTGAAATCTTTTAATATCCATTATCAAATTGAATTTCCTTCTTCTTGCAAACAATGAAGTCCATAGAAATAAAGTGAGCAAATTGCTACATTTCTCAAATTTAAAATTGGACTACTAAATAATGAATACAAATGGGATATCACACATTTATTAAATACCAGGAGGAAAATATGGATTATGTTAGTATTATCTTAAAAAATTGTAATGTTTGTTGTTTGGTTCAACTACTCACTGGTTTCTCGTAACTGATGTATAATGCATTTTCTTGTAGTTGAATGTGTTCTCTACTAATTGTGTGTTTACTAATATGTGTTTGTGTTTTTATTTTTAAAGATGTATTTCACTAATTTCCCCTATGGGCTGTTAGTGTTATTCACCATCTCCCCTGTCTTTCTGTGAGTGCCTTGAAGTACCTGTGAGTGCCTATGTGTGATGTTTGACCTTCTCTAAGACTTGGCTGGAGGAGATTTGGATCTGTTTGTGCTGAAGTACTTCTGAAGTACATGAGGGGTTGACTTTAGTGAATAGTGACTGGCTTACTCTTTTTAGTTGTGCTTTTGTATTTTCATGTGCCTCCCTGTGCCCCTCCTTAATTTTACATTACTTTCCAATTTCGTAGTAAAGGTTCCCCATTATCTAATCATTCCCCATTGCTCATTCCACATTGACAAAAAAAACATAAGTTCTTTGCACTCTTGGCGGTGAGCTCCACATGTAAGTAATAGAAGAGATCTAGCTGTAGATCTCCACACAGATGTTAATAAGTAGTGTGAGTGTGGACGGTAATACTACTGAAATACTGGATTTTATTCTACAAAATGCTTTGGTGAGCAGGTCCCATAGCTCTGAGGTTGTTAAATTCAAATATGTAAAACATTGTTCTTGTCTTAGTTAAATACATGTGCACACTTACACCCAAGTATTCAAGATGCCACCTGATTCCTTTCTCCATAAATAAACCACATAGGAGAGTTGTTTTGGTATTGAAAGAATCTGTGGCCAGTGCATGACTGGCAACTAAAATCGGCAAAAAAATGCCTCTTATCAGGACAGGAAGTGTACTCTAGTGCAAGTGTTATAAATCGGTCCTAAAAAGTATTCTGTTTGAAAATTTTTGACATAAATGAAACAGCTATGATTTTAATAAGCTTTAATCATATTCACACTCGACTCCACAAAGAGAACACATTCTGTGATATTTGTACTCTCCATTTTAAGTATGAGCTCTGTCTTGTCAGCCTCATGTTTTCCAAGAAATCATGACAAACATACATATACAGAGGGTTCCATTCAACACGTTTTGCCCTTGGTCTGTTCAAATATCATTTACATTTTGCATCCATCCAACACAGCACAAAATAAAGATGTACAAGTAAGCCCACTTCAGCCATCGAATCTCTTTCATTTGAGTGACTACATTTAGCCATTATCATATATCGACCCGCATAGAAACTGTTTTCTGCAAAAACAAAGAATTTAGGAGACAGTGATGGCTAGGGCCTATGTACAGTAGAGTGTCATAGACTATTTCCGTAACAATCTAAATATTTAGTAAACAATGCAATGTTTTCTCATAGTACTAGCAGTGATCATTGCAGCCGCTGTAGTATATATTATTAATGCAAAGTCCTAGCTTGAACCACACACCCTGAACCTTATGGGTGAATGGATGAATGACATTTAAAGGAATTTTATCAGGCCCTACAGATTATTATTATTATTTAACATTTATATGGCACAACGAATCATCCCCAGGGGGATCTCTCGGCGCTTGGCAGCACAATAACAGGACCCTCCCCCACTCAGACCCTCTAAATCATCCAGGTTTTTAAACATTTCTTAAAGTGTCCCAAAGAGGTGCAGCAACGGATTTCTTCTGGTACCCTGTTCCAATGAAAGGGGGCAAGATGGGAGAATGCATGCCCTCCCATTCTTGATTTATTAATCTTGAACTGAACTAATAAGTTCTGATTACTTGACCTAAGCTGGTGAC
The DNA here is from genome assembly GCF_964263255.1 of Lissotriton vulgaris. NCBI lineage: Eukaryota > Metazoa > Chordata > Amphibia > Caudata > Salamandridae > Lissotriton > Lissotriton vulgaris. The sequence continues at coordinate 327,516,903 of NC_141698.1, read as the reverse complement.
CCGGGACATAAGGCATTACCTTCTTCCTTAGGTATACTTGCCCCAGACCTAGCCTTGCCCTGAACACAAGTGTCAGGAGCTTAAACACTGCTCTCTTTCTGATGGGCAGCCAGTGTAAGGCTTGCAGCAAGGGTCGAGAAGAGGAACGTCTAGGCTTGTTCAAAGCCATTCTTGCTGCAATGTTTTGCAGTACCTGGAGCCTGGAGGAAAGCCCTTCCCTGGCTCCTAACAGTAGTGCATTTCCATAATCCAGCCTGCTCACAATAAGCGCCTGGATAAGGGTCTTTCTTGCGTCCAAGGGGATCGAAGGAATTTTTTTTAAGCATTGGCAGAGTCCCAAAACAGGTGCTCGAGAGTGCCTTCACATGATCTTCAGACAATAATTTACTGTCCAGTAAAATTCCTAGGTTCCTCACCTGCTTTGTGGGGGAAGGGGGTCCCCCAGTTCAGAGGGCCACCAGTCTGTAGTCCACAATTCCTCCACCTTCTCAAACAGGAGAATCTCAGTTTTGTTGGAATTTAGTTGAAGGAAATTAGCCCTCATCCAGGCAGCTATGTTCAACATACAGGTCTTAAACTTGGCTCTGTTTACAGCGGGATCCGATTCAAATGGGTTTATCACCCGCGTTTCATCAGCATACGTGATCGTCTCAAAACTGCAGGCTCTTATGATGGCAGCCAGAGGAGCCATATATATGTTGAACAGAGTGGGGCTTATGATCGACCCCTGGGGTACCCCCTTGTCCAGTGGGGTGATTGCTGACACAAATGTGTCTAATTTGACACATTGTGATCTATTTGACAGGAAGCTTTGCAGCCAGGCTAGCGTGAGGCCTCCGACACCAATCTCCCGCAGTCTGCAAAGCAAAATACTCTGCGAGATGGTGTTGAAGGCCGCCAACAGGTCCAGAAGCACCAGCATAGTAGGAGTCCCTCTATCTAAGGACATCCTAATGCTGTCAGTAACTTCCAACAGGGCCGCCTCCGTGCTGCGGCCCGCTCGAAAACCTGATTGAGATGGGTCCAGCAATTGATGCTGGTCCAAGTAGTCCATCAGTTGTTGATTGATCATCTTTTTCATGACTTTCGAACAGCATGGGAGAAGGGAGATTGGCCTATAGTTTTTCATATCCGCCAGATCTTCTGACACTTTCTTCAAAAGAGGTTTAATTAACGCTCTCTTCCACTTTTTCGGGAAAGTGGCAGTGTCCAAGAAGACATTACAGACTGTCGAGAGCGAGGCGGCTAAGACCGTAGCCAGCTCTGCCATGATGAAAGGAGGGGCGCAGTCTAAGTCTGACCCCGACATTGTTGCTGTGAGTGCCACCCTAACTTGCTCTGTAGTGATGATGGAAATTGAGTCAAGCTTAGGTGACAAAGGGTCCCACCTCTCCAGGTTAGGCCCTCCTTGGGGCCTCTCCTCCCCCCAGAGACTTATAGATTGAGAATTACAGATACAGCTGGTAACAACTTGAGTAACTACTGCTTTGTGAAGTATTGAAGAAGTTAGCTCTAACTCGAAAGGGCTACTATTTTTCACTTAAAGTGCTTCATCTTCTTGAAAAACTTCAGACTGTTACATCAGATTCAAGAAGAGCATTTGACCGAACTCACGTTTGGCAGAAATAATTCATGGTAAAAATACATATATGAATATATGGCAAAAAAATTATTTTTTTAATTTTATTTTTCATCCATTGGTATTCCCAACTGACCCTAATATTTTATAACATAACACAGATGCGTTTTACTAAAAAACAACTACAATGTATTGGCACACAGTAATAGTATCACTCAAAAGCAGTGTAGTAAGTATCAATATTAAGGTATATCAGTCAGTCAAATCATATCTGATCATATCAGTGATTACTGGTGCCTATTTATATGAGGGTGCCATTGCAAAATCTACATAATAATCAAGCCATTTATTGAAAGTAGCAATATTGACCAATCTTCATAAAACTTCTTTTGTATGTGTATTTATCCTATAGAAAGCAAGCACAAATCATTTGTGTAGTAATAGCATATATGCAAACTTCTGATTTGAAGTCATAACCTGTGAGCTTTTTGAAAGAAATTTAAAGTACCTGCATCTTGCCCTTGAGGGACACCTAGTAATGACTTGAGGTACTGCAGCTTTGTGAAAGACTTTTTAAGCAGTTGCTTCTGACGCAAAATTACTTCTAGTAACATATTGAAGCACTGCAGTCTTCTTAAAGACTTTAAGCTGTAACTTCTGACTCGAGGTGGACTGCTAATAAAGAGATAGCGCCTCATTTATAAGAGGCTGTGCCACTGGAACATCACTTTTCATGATGCTTCAATGGTGTAGCAATGCACTCTTCGTGGCTTTGCATGGCCTCATAGATATAGAGCAAGGTAAGGCAACACAAAGCACTGCCTTGCTGTACTCGACTTCAAAGAGGTGTTCCATGGGCATTGCTGTGGGTTTCCCCACCCAACACCCATGGTTTTTGACACATTCCCAGAATGCATCAAAACTGTGTGCCTCCCCAGGGGAGGCATAACGAGGAGAAATAATTGTATTCCTGCTCGTTTTTTCCACTTTCCATGTGTGCTGCATGCAGCACACATAAAAAGAGGAAAATGACTCAATTGATAGTTGTTTTTTATAGGAAGGTGTCCCTTCCTGCACAAAAACAGTTGGGGCAACAATGCAGCAACCCCTACACTTTGGTTCAGGGGTACCTGCATTGGCGCTAGGTAATTATTTGTGCACTGGTGCAGAGAGGGCAGGAATGTGCTGTGATTTATTAATACAAACAATTCATGCCCTTTCTTTTTGATGCAGGGTAGCGCCAAAAAGTAATAAATTAGGGCTATGTCAAACGCCAGACCTTTTGGCTTTGCTAATGTTTGTTAAATTGCCAGTCATTTTTGGGTACACATTGATAAGGTTTATTTTTGTGTGCCACACTTAAGCATTTAGATTAAAGTCATTGGAGAGATCTAGAATGAGCATATTATTGTGAACGTTTTAGATGGCTTTTAAACGTTTGTAAGTAGCTCCAAGTGAGAATGTGGAACAAGGCAGCTGCAGTCTGTCTGCTTTGGATGAATGGGAGGATGGCTCATCTCATTTGCAAATTTTCAAAAATCCCTGTTTTGGGGGTGGCATCTAAATCTCTCAGAATTTCATATACGTTTTCCACATTATTTTATGAAATCTGCTGACAATGCTGGTTCCTTATCATGACAAATCTGTTGATGGAGTTGATTGTCCAATAAGGCATATATTAGCAAGGGGCTAGCATCCATAAAGCTGAGCATATATGAATCCAAACACTGTACAATATGTTAAGACATCTTCCTTAAGAAAGTCCCTGGAATGGAATCTAAATAAATAAGTGCAGCAGTGGAACTGAATTAGGAGGTGTATAAAATGTAATTCAGCAAAACTGGTCGATTGTTTCCCAGTGCTGTTCAATAATACTATGTGCATAAAATTGGGTAGGGCCTAGGCACTGATAATAAGATGTATTTGCATTAGTTTAAATACCTGGTGTCCTTGTCTTCATCCCTGCAGGAAAAAAACAGATGCCAGATAGTGTCTTATTTAGCAGGGCAGTCTGTTTTATAAGGGTGACAGGAACAATCAGCGTCTAAGCAGGATTATGTGACATATGATAAGTGGAAATATAGTCAAATTGTGAATAGATTTTATAACTAACAGCATTTACAAAAAATTGATTTTAACACAATTTCCAGCTGCCTAAATTTATGGCTGTAGGGCAGTAGTTCTGCTACTGGATTAGATATGATTCTGTTAATACTGGTCATTCTTTTAGATAAGGAAAAGTTACCAGGCTGACTCCTTTTACACTTAGCATGGAAATCACATTCTGTATCGAGTTCTGTTTTCATAGTGGCTGAGATCATGCAAGGTCATGAAAATGTGGTCATGCCACACTTCATTAAAAAGCAATCTCCTCCGCGTTCTCGTTTTGATAGAAATTAAGAAACATAATTCATTTGTTTGGATACCGATTCCTGAGATACTTGGGGGTCGTCTTCTGTTTAATAGAACTGGGCGTGTAACACACCTAACATTGTTTTCTTCTGCACTCTCACATTGTTGCCATCGATTATTTACAAAATGCATGCATTCTTTAATAAAATTGTCAGTTTATATTCCTGTGCAGGCATTTGAAAAAAATAAAATCCCTTTGGGATTCAAATATAATACCTTTTAACCATCAACCCAATTAAAGATCACTTAAAGACAATATTACTACTAATAACAGTAATAAGTAGAAGAAGAAAAATTAGAAGGAGACAAAGAAGGAGAAATAATCAGAAAAAGAACAACCTATTTTATATAGTTCTTGCTACTGCAGGTTTAGAATTTCATATTGTACTAAATAGCAGGTGTTATCTTAATGAGCTGAACATTGTAAAAGGGAAAGAAGAAATGTATCTGCCATCTAGTTCTATTATTTTGGTTTATTGGCTTGATTAGGCACCTGGGAAAAATCTGTTTTATTTATGTGAAGCTACAGTATGATGCATTCTGAAGACCTCTTATTTAATAGAACAAGGCAACAGCCTAAGGTTTAAAATTCCTGTGAGCGATGTTTCAGTTTTAATCACCATTTTTATCATTCCATAATATGAACTAGGACTCCAACAACCACAGCTAATGAGGCGTGGGTGTTTGTTTTCCTGTACTGAAAACCCTTCCACAGGTACACTAGCTTGGTGTTTTATTTATTCATTGATGCCGACAGTGAATGACAGAAAAAGAAGAATTTCTGGTCCATGATGTGAAGTCAGGCACTGTGGCTGTTTTTTGAGAGGAGGATGCAGTTCCTCTCTAGAGCAGTAACCACTCTATAATGTTGTTTTTTTAAGTCTTATCAAACTTCAAAGGTCATCTGTCTTAGTGAGTGACTAGGATGTCATTGAACAACCTCACAGTCTCAGCAGTATTTCTCTCCTTTTCATGTTTTGATTTAGACCAACCTGCTCTTGCTGTTAAATTCCTATATAGATGACTTGTAAAGTAAACATCGTTTACCACGAAAACTTTTCCCCGCCGGGAATTACAACGCGGTCGTTACAACAACCGTGTTGTAACAATGCATACTATTACTCCGCAAGTCGGCACAATGACTTGCGGAGGGGGCAGAAGATGTTGGATTTAAAATCCAACACCTTCCCTACTGGTGCACCTACTGGAGTTGGAATAGTAAATTATTCTTTTCCAACATCCAGCTACCGCCCTCCACAAGTTGCTGTTATGACTTGCAGGGTAATGGTGTGCATTAGTACAATGCGGTCGTTTTAACAACAGAGTTGTAATTCTCTGTGGGGAAAAAGCACACGTTAAAAAGAGGTATATTCGATCTGGAAGTGCCTTGACCCAGAATAGTTTGAAAATAATGCTGGTTGTAACCTGAAACCAGTGATGATTTCTAGGAATAGCCAGGGCCTAATATAGCCTTAAATCTCACCGTAGTGAGCTATACGACCATTAAAAGCCCGCTCCAGCATTAAAGATCCAAGCCGAAGACAAGGGCTTTAACAAGGTAGCGGGCCTTTAATGGCCTGCACTATAAGGCTACTAGAGCATTCCTCCACTGGGGGGCAGAATGTTGTAACAAATAAAACAAAGACCTCAGTTAGCCAGAGGTGATTTTAATCCCTTCGAGCTCCATGAAGCCTTTGTTCACAGCAACACCTGTGAACGAAAAACATCTGAATGTTGGACCTCCGGTCTTTTACCAGCCATTAGAAGCCCAGAGCATTCCATTATCTTCAATGGAGCTTCCAACACTTAAATGTTCTAATTAGTTACAAATACAAATTACCAGTGTTGTTGGCCAAAAAGTTTCTCAGGAAGCCACCACCCACTTTTTCCACTGCCACCATAGTGCTACTGACTTTTACTATTTCCATCACCCACTTCTACCACTTCTGTCTTTCACCTTACTCACTTCCAACAATGCACTGGCTCTTAAGTGCATGGACGCCACCCAAAGCTTAGTGCAAAACCTCACTTGAATTGCACTGATTGAGTTTATGTTCCTCAAGAATAAATTCCTGAGGCATGAACAGGGAGGGGGTTCTCTTAGCTAATAGTTTGCATAATGCTGTAAAGTATTACCTTTTACATGATATTTTTTATTTAAGTTTACTAAAAATGTGATGGACCCAGAAAGGGCACTCATGAAAACCAGTCCTGGTGGAATATCACTAGAATCATGTTTAGGAACGTTTGGTTTTTATTCTCTCACAGATTTCCTGGAAATGAAACTACACCATAAAAAGGGCCCTTTCTTGTACAATGTATGTGCAGCTGCCAAATGACCCAATTCCATTTGACATGTTCAGCCAGGCCTTCCTTTTAACCGTACAGTATTGTGCATGCTTGGAGTTCTTAATGCAAAGGGTTACTGGCTACTGATATAGAAGAAAATGTCAGCCCTACAATTATATAGCAATTACAGAACTAACTATCATTAAACACTTTCAACAAGTATCAGCTGCACAAATTAGTATGTAAAAACCTAAGGCAGAAATGCAATAAATGTATCTGTTGCTGTGGATAAGTGTGGGTCACTCTAAAAAAAGTCTTTGGCCCTGAAGTCCTTCACGATTCTCCGAGAGTTTGAAATAAGGTCTTTGTAAGGGGAGTTTCTGGCCTCAGTGGTAGCAGTGGGCTTTTTCAAAGACGTTACTGTCCTGCATGGAGCACATACGTTTTCTTAGCTGAAAGCAGCTACTCTCTCATCATCCATACTGCTCAAAGACAGCATCCTGACTCATATCATCCAATTAGTAACCCTCTCAAGAAATTACCCAACATATCATTGACTATCTATCTCTCTTGGTATCCCTGTTTTCTAGGTTCATCCTACTACCTCCCCTTACGCCTCAGTACGTATATCCCCCTGGATACTTTACCTATCAGGTCATCAGATCCTCCAGTACATCATTTCTTCTTCTGTACCTCATCTCTTCCTAAACCTACATGCACTCTGCTTTCTCTGTGCCTCTCATTCCAGTGCATTTCTAGAGCCTTCCGCTACTTTCATTCACCCTACCATATCTGCCGTCTCATTACCCACTTTTACTTGTCAGTATCTATGGGGCCTGATTCACGAAGGTAAACTTACAATTTTGTGCAAGTTTACTTTTGCATTTCACAAACTGCATTGTCATTGCAAGTTTACCACTACGGGGGCTCCACAGTCAGGGCTGAGAACTCTGCGTATAAAAAGATAGGCCCGTTGTATCTTTCTATGTGCGGAGTTCTCCTTACAATGAAATCAGTGTTTGTGAATTCCAAAACAAATGTAAACTTACAAAAATGTGTCAGTTTACCTTTGAGAATGAGGCCCACCGTCTCCAAGTATCAAAGGCTCCCTTATTCCAGTTCTTATTCTCGCCATAAGGTGACGCCCCTCCCTTCTCTTTCTCGGTACCTTTACAATGTCTCTCTGTACCTCTGAAGCCAAATAACTACTGCACCATCCCTTTCCCTTTGCATTCACATTCCTCTCCTCTCCCCTTGGTGTTCTGCTCTCCAGTCTATTCCCCAGGATAGTAGATATAGTATTGCCTCAAATGCCTCTTTTTTGGTCACATGGCACAGGAATGACCGACATGGTGCATCAGGAAGCACAGGGGCTTGAATTTGGGGGCACACTAGAGTGCAAGGAAGGGCTGTGTTCAGCAGCCCACATAGAAAGAGGAAATGACCTCCACTGATTGGAAGGGAGACTTTCCTGCACAAAAACAATCATCCTTTCAATGCAGGCACCCTTGCACCATGGTGCAAGGGTGCCTGCTTTGGAGCATGGCAGCCAATTGAGCGCTAGCACAGGGAAAGAGGGCAGGAATGTGCCATATCTGATAGATACGGTGCATTAATGCCCTTTTCTTTTGCTGTGGGGCAGCCCAGCAGCAAGGCTTGTGATTCTGCCGTATGGCAAAATATTGTATATGAGGCCCCAGGGGCGGTTAGGGTAATGGGGTTGTTAAATTGGCTCTTTGGTCTTTTCCTGCTGCAATAGGATTTTTTTTATCATTGTTTTCTCCTTGGTTATTTTAAAGATTTTACTAAAAATGCTTTATTAAAAAATATGGGATTAGCCATGCTCACTGGAATGACAATTTTGAGGTCGTGACAGGTCCCTATATGATCAGAAAGTGATGTCCACTTACTTACAATGACACATATGAATGACTCTTCCATATTCACCAGTGCAATGATCTGGATGCCGAAGACCCAAAATGTGCCCTGGGTACTCCTGAGCCCACAAAAAACAAATATATCGGTTGAAGTCCTCAATACCTTTTTTTAAAACTTTTATGTAGCACAAATTCAACTCAAAGGGATTGGAGTGCTTTACATGTACAACAGTTACATTACATAAGGTCATTTTTTTTTTTTTTTTGGCACGGGTACCTTTAGTGATTTGCCCAGAAACACAAAATGTTGAGCTGATGCTGAGACTCAATCTTGGTTCCTGAGCTCAGGACATATCACCTCTTCTTCTCCCTTAAATAGGCATAATGTAATGCCATTGCCATGCAGTAGCTATAAGGGCAGCAATTGTTACACAGCAGAACACATGCCGGAAGGAGGACATTCAACTCCCAGACAGGAAGACAGAGGCACAAATGGTTACCCTATGTGCCGATTCCAAGCCCCCTCCAGGCCTGCTTATCCATGCATGAGACCACAGTGAATGTCTATGCCTGGTTTTGGTTGGGGGCAGAAAGGATAGTGCAGTCTCAAAGACGCAGTGACTTCTTACTTTTTTCACCTGGTCTGCTAGCCACGAAATGGCCTGAAAAGGCGTGTATACAAAATTACGAAGTGCTGGTGGGTTTCCATCCAGTACTTAATTTGAGCTGGTGTTTACAGGTGGGTGGCACCGGCACTCATCATCAATCAATAGAAGCTTTATTTTAAGAAAACATCAAAGCATACAACTTTATATTTGACTTTCGTGCACAACAACTTAAAAATATGATTAACTATCGATAGATAAAATCCAACAAAGGCAGATGCAAAATTAACACATCAAATTAAAACATACTAGGTTAAAACTGCGCAAAACTGTAATTGCTGAATAATTTATAAATATCCCAAAACTCCATATGCCTTAGACATCAGTATTTGAAAAAATAATATTGCATATGAATTCATATTATATAATAGTTTTTAAAAAAATTAAAAATCCAGCAGATAGAATCTATATAAAACAGTATGACCAGGCCACAGTCTTTTATTAAGATTGCAGAGGGATGCTTGTCACTGTGTTTTTTAGACATAATCTTTGAGCGTTTAAACCAAACATTCAGCAGAAAACGATTTACTGCAAACACAATTGGGTCTGAGGTATCTGTATTTAGAATTCTATGTACAATCAAATAATGTGTAATTTTTAAGTTTAAACAAGTTGGGCATATCCAGCACTTACTAGGGTAATAATAGGCAGTGCAGAAATAAAAGATATGCTCTTCTGTCTCAGGCCACATTCTGGACACTTATCTGAAGTGTCCTCTCTATTCCAATCACCAAAAGTCCTTAGTGGCAAGCAGCCAATATGGAATCTCAGCTGCAAGCTCTTTGCTAATGGTGGTGAAATCATATCTGATACAAATAAAAATTTGGGACTAGGCTTGAAACTAAGAAATTGACTTGTCAAGCATCCCACCTTTGTATTCTGGGTATATTGGTAATGCGCATATTCTCAGTATTTAGTTTTTACAGTAGGTATCACTACTTTACTTATCCCCTCAGGGTGATCCCATAAATAGAACCTGCCAGGTAATTTTAACCAGGTTGCCATATGTTTCAACAAGGGAATCTTTTAGCCACTATTCATCCTCAACAACTCCTTCAGAGCCACTGAATAATCGAGTAGCTCAGGTGTGGACCATAGTCGTAACCAATAAATCAAAGGCTTCAGTGAGGCAATATCGGTGATTCTTTTAATGCCTACATTGAAAAACAGGGGCACGAGTGTAGTACTGTTGGGAACCGATTCAAGAGAACTGACAAAACTGTTCTCCCCTACTACCAATTTATTAGTGTTGGCTAGCCCGATATCTCAGCACCAAAGAGTGCAGCACCTTGGGCTTTAGCATGATAAACCTCCAGTGCCTGGCTTATTGGGCGTAGCTGGGTCTGTTTGAAAAAGCGGAGAATAGTTTTCGATCTCAGTACTATAAGTAGGTGGCTTTTGCTGAATTGTGGATCCCAACTTAACTTATCCGACATCCTAACACCCACAAAGTCAAAACTGTGAACCTGCTCTAGGAGCTTCCCATCAACCTTGACTTTAAAGTGTCTGAATATACCCTTCCCAAACACCATACATTTTGTCTTTGCTATGTTGAGTTCTAGTCCCCTGTATGAACAAAAATTAAAAAACGCATCGAACAGCATCTGTAGGCCTGCAGGAGTCTTAGATATCAATAAAGATTCATCAGCAAACAACAAAATTAGCATTTTCATCCCATTCAGACAACGCAAATAATTTCTGCAATAAGTAAGATTGTTTACTACCCTGTGTATATACACAGGGTAAATAATGTTGGGGTCAAAACGCACCCCTAGCGTACTCCAAGCTGTATGGGTATTCATTGTGTTAGCTCTCCATGGTTTCCCCAGTGTGCCTGAGCCTAATTGCATCATGTATCCTGGCTATCATAGTTGCCAGGTTAGTAGGTCTCCCATGCTTAACAGTACATTGTATAGGCTTTCTCGAGACACAAGATCAAAAGCTGATCTTTAATAAACCAAAGCAACAAACAATTTCTGGTCGTTTAAAAATACATATTTTCAGTTTAATAGTATTAATCTAAAGTCTTGGTCACAAGTACTTGTTTTAGCAAAGAAACCTGCCTGAAACAGTGAAAGAATGCAGTTTGCATCCATCCAGGCCTGCAATTTATCCAATACTTGTCTTAAAAGTATTTGCTTGAAAATTGTCAATTCAGCTAATGGGTGTATAATTTGTTGGGCTAGAAGCATTACCTTTCTTGTACACTGCAATAATCTCTGCACCCCTCAAAGAGTCAGGAATTGTACCCCCCACTGCTACATTGTTGGATATAATATTTATGTACAGTACCCAGATTAGGGGGTTCTAACTTAAACAGGCCACAAGGAATATGATCAGGACCAGGAGCTTTTGCTGATCTTAATCGGTTGATGGCCGTGCATGTGTATTTAAGACTAAAAACGAGTTCAACATCTGTAGATCTATCATAGGGAGGAGTCTTTAACACTATGGGCTGGGGTATAATAGCAATAGTCTCATCTTTGGCATAGAGTGCAGAAACATGATCAACCCACTTCTCCAGCTGAATGTAACAGCTAGGAGTGTGAATACTATCTAAACTTCCATGGGAAACAATGTGCCAGAAGGAGCTGTTATCTTTGACCCTAGCAGCTATCTGCACATCCAACCAATTTTTCTCAGCCCATTTCTTTTTCACTGTGGCAAGTGCAGCTTTATAGCTAAGTTGTGCTGCTGAGAAGTCCAGATGGCTACAATCTGTAATAGCTCTCTTGAGATCCTTTCTTGACAACTTACACTAGGTATTATGCCCATTACGGTGAGCTGGAGTGTTTTGAGTTACCGCCTCATAAAATACTTGGCTCATTATTTTAAAGAAATCACAGTGGACAATCAGTAATGAAACAGGGGTAAAAGTGCCATTTTCATACCAATTAAAAAAAAAAAGGCAAAACAACTGGTAAATCCTAGAGTGCTGTCTGCAGTCTGCTAAAACCCAAGGCCATGTGATTCTTCTAAAATTATTTGTTAGGATAGGCCCCTGATCTAAAGTGTGTCAGGGAGACCGTCCTCTCGTGAAAGAATCTCCAGTCATCGATAAAAGCAACGGATTGTGATTGTTATCTGATTGTAAAACAGTTCCCAAGTCACTTAGTAATGGCCAACGTCTTACATCAAGCAGGATGTAATCAATAACACTGCTTCTAATTCCCCTTTTATGTTTACATTTGTTTTATTGTTGCACAAAGAGCATATGAAGCATACTATACATTCTGCCGGTGCAGAGTCCTTCAGCCACAGCCAGCTCCTTGGAAACTTTTGGAAAAACTCCCCCCAATTCCCCCTCATAACTCCCCCCACCTCGGGTGCCCATTCAAACTAATATCTCAACATAGGCTGTGATGTACATATCTCCCAGAAGGTGGACCCCGGTGACGTTACACTATTGGCTCGGTCAGGTGTAGCAATTTTATATACCTAGGGCAGGTCAGTACCGTGAATTCCTGGGAGAGGAGTGTAATGAACGGCTGCCATATCGTCTCAAATGTGTTAAACTGTTGCGTAAGTATCGATGAAAGCCTCTCCAGCCCCAATAAATGCCATATTCAATGCAACCAATTCTGTCTAGAAGGCACCCTATCTGTGCCCCAGAAGGCCAAGATGGATTGGTGTGCTGCCCATAATACCAATGCAATATGTCGGCCCCTTTTGGATTTGAGTGGGTAGGTCAGTGGGTTAGGAAGACCCAGCACTGCGTAAGAGGGACATTGGGAAGTTGGGTATTAAAATGCTCGTCAATGTCTGAGAACATTTCTTTCCAGAACTGTGTTAGTTTGGGGCTTTCTCACAAAATGTGCACCAGTGTCCCTGGAAAGTCGCAGCACCACCAGCATCTATCTCCTCGTTCCAAATTCCCATTTTGTAGGCGGACAAAGGTCAAATACTAATATGTTGTGATTTCTGTTGCTGTTTCTATACTAGAAGCGCTAGAGGCTTTATGACGTGCCCGGTAAAAGATGCCTAGCCAGTTCACAGGTGATGATTGCCGCTCCAACTCCTGTTCGCATTGCAGTTGAGCATGGGTTTTTTTGTCGAGCGCCCCCATCTCTTAACATCCCAAACAACTTGGAAACAAGATGCCTGTCAAAGTCCATACTAAAAAGCCACCTCTCAAACTTAGTCAGGTGCCACTGCGCAGCCCCCGGCACCTACAGCTGCATCAACCAGTGCCATATTTGAGTATAGCGGAATTATCTTCCTCTGGAATTGCATACTTGACCTTCAGACTCTCAAATGGGATGGAGCCCTCCTTATTGAAGAAATGGCCAATCGACCTGCATCCTGTCTTTTGCCACATGATGCAATCCAGTCCCGGGCGAAGTTTTGGTTCTCTACCACCAGGGTGAGTGGAGAGGGGAACGGGAGGCCCCCTTGAGTCGCTACTGCATCCCAGACCCTCAAGGTAGGCGCAGTGATCAAAGATAAATAGAGATTTGCGGGCTGTGAGATCGAACCAAGAAAAGAATCTTCTATAAGTTACTGTTTTATGACCATATTTCCATCACAAAACAGTAATACTTTACCACCATTTTAAAAGTGGTGGTACCCATTCCTAAATGGAAATTAGTCCTCTCGGGACCCCTATCCCTTTGAGAATGTTGAAAAAATATTTTCTAAGAGCAGGCAGTGGTTCCACGGACCACTGGCTACTTTAAAAATATAAGCCTTCAAAGTTTCATTTTTTTCATTTTATACGCATACCATTTTCCTTTAAGAAAAATGGATTGCATTTAAAAAAAAAAAGATCACTTTATTAAAAATCAATCACAGCCATGATGGTCACTGACCTCAGCAGGCCACCATTCCTGGGATGGCTGCAATTCTTAATGAGTTGTACGTTGCGAATTACCACATTATATGTAATGAGGTAGGTCAATTTCCTACCCGTTTGGAATCACAAATTAGGGAATAGCCTTTTTATACATTTTGAATGCCAATTACCAAATAGTGATTCAGAAATATTTTATATTTGGAAATAGTTATTCTAAAGGTACATACATCTGCAGGTGCGGCTCCTCTGTTGGAGTGGAGAAGTGTCACCCTACTTAAAATCCGTCCACAACCCCAGAGATGAAAAATAAAATGGTAATTTATTTTATTTTTCAATCCTCTGTGTAAAGATGGGTGAAGGGCCACTGCTGAGTGACAGTAGCAAGAAGGAGGAGGGGCTATCTATGCTCTGTTTAAAGTGTGCATGTTATTTTGGCCAGCCATCTTGTGATGGCCAGTCAGATGTGAGCACTTTGAACATCTCTAACCCAGCTGTCTTAAGACAGCTGGGTTAGAGTAAGTGCAGGCCTCCAGAGTGCTGTGGAGCACCAAGTGAGACAGCTCCCTCCAATCAGGGCACTGATATCATGCAGCATGAGAGCAGTGCCAGGATTGGTCAAGGGAGTTGCTGCATCCGGTTCCTGGGCAAAGAAGAGGAGAGGAGCGGAGGAAGTTGTGTTTGGTCAATTTTATTTATTTGTATTTTGTGCATGGGCACCCGCACCCCTCCCTCCCTTTAGATCCCAGCTGCCACTGCACATCTGCCTTTACTCTTTAACAAAATAAGCCCTGTTGCTGGGTGTGGTATTGACAGAAATGCGTGGGTGTATTTTCTCATTTTGATGAAGTGATGGTCATTTTCTATACCGTTTGATTGTGGTTAGATAGATACTCCAGGGTCTAGTGTTTCCTCAAGTTTTTTCTCTTTGTGGGCAATGAGGTTTTGGGCTTCTCAATTGTTGACAATTGATTGTTTTAAATAGGGAGGATTGAATGAAAATGAATGCATGCATGTACATATCATATGGCCAAACCATTCAGAGGTAGTTTCAACTTTGCCTGTTTATTCATTTATGGATTTATTTATTTCTGGTATTTATAGAGCGCGACACTCATCCCATGGGATATCACGGCGCTGTAAGAAAAGGGGGACTACTGAAACTGTGCGAAGGGAGTTCGTTTTTTGGAAAGAGGTGGGCTTTTAATTTTTGTCGGAATAGAAGGAGGTTTGCAGTGTGTCTAAGATCCATAGGTAACTCGTTCCATCTTTTGGCCGCCAGGTGTGAAAAGGCTAGTCCACCTGTCCTTGCCCTGAAAATGCGCTTGGATTTCGCCAGGGCTGAGTTGTTGGATCTTAGGTTCCTGTTAGGAATATAGAATTCGATTTTTCCTTGCAAGATTGTAGGGCCTGTTTTGTGGAGGGTTTGTGCGCCTGACAGAGTAGTTTGAAGGTGGCTCGCTGACGCATTGGTAGCCAGTGGAGTTTTTTTAGGCATGCGGATGCCGAATCTCGTTTGCCTTTGTTGCAGACCAGTTTGGCTGCCTGGTTTTGTAGGACCTGTAGGCGGGAGAACAGTTGCTCGTTCATCCCTTCGAATAAGGCGTTGCCGTAATCCAGGCGGCTGACCAGGAGGGCCTGGGTGATTGTGCGTCGACAGTCCAATGGTATCCAAGAAAAGATTTTGGCCAGGAGTTTCAGGATTGCAAAGCCTTTGCCCCAGAGTATGCTTACGTGGTCTTTCATGGACAGTGCGTCGTCCATCATGATGCCAAGGTTTCTGGCGTACTGTTTCGGGGTGGGGGCTGTTCCCAGTGACGGTAGCCACCACGAATCATTCCATGATAGTTTAGCTCCTCCGAACAGTAATATTTCAGATTTTCCAGCATTGAGTTTAAGGCAGTGGTTGCGCATCCATTCTGCCATTTCGGAGAGGCAACTATGTAGTTTTTTCTTAGTTGTTTCCGACCCTTCGTCCATAGTCACCATCAGCTGTGTATCGTCGGCATATGAACATATGCCGATGCCCCACTTTCTTCCAATGTCAGCCAGAGATGAAACATAGACATTAAAGAGAGTGGGGCTTAGTGAGGCCCCTTGTGGGACCCCACAGCCGATGGGACGGGGTTTTGAATGGAATTGGCCCATGTGCACTGCTTGGGTGCGGTTGCTGAGGAATGATTTGATCCATTTTAACGCTGTGGCTTGTACTCCTTTACTCCGGAGGATTTTTAGTAGGCAGTCGTGCGACACCGTGTCAAACGCTGCTGACAGGTCTAGCAGTATCAGAGCCACAGATCCCCCTTGGTCTGTGATGCATCTGACACTGTCCGACACTGCCAGCAACGTTGCTTCGGTGCTGTTGTTTGCTCTAAAGCCGGTTTGGGTGGGGTCCAGAAGTGAGTTGTCCTCCAAGTATCTGGACAATTGTGAATTGACCATTTTCTCCAAAGCCTTGGAGAGATAGGGGAGCTGGGAAATTGGCCTGTAGTTCTCTGGGTTGAGGATGTCGGATCCAGCTTTCTTCAGGAGGGGGGTTATAGATGCGTGTTTCCAGGATTCTGGAAAGGACGCGGAGGTGAGAGACTGATTGAAAAGTTTGGTAATGAAGGGGCAGAGTGTCGGTGCGATTTCTGAAAACACAAAATGCGGACAGGGATCTGCAGGAGAGCCGGATTTGATTGCTTTAAGAACCGCTAACACCTCCTCTTCGGAGAGTGGTTGGAAGTTAGTTAGACGTGGGGAATGGCCTGCGTCTAGATGGACGTTGTCTTTGTTGGATGTTGGCGAGTTTCCGTTAGGGTTGTCGGATGGGGTAGTGGGATGGGAGGAGGTGAAGGTAGAGTAAATTTTGTTAATCTTTTCGGAAAAGAAGGTGCTAATCCGTTCACATGCCTCAGTTGAGGGGTGAGGGTTTGTGAGGTACTAGATGGATTACTAAGCTCTTTTACGATTTTGAACAGCTCTTTTGCGGAGTTGTGGTTTTCGTTGGTTTATTAATGTAGCAAGTGTGCAAAGGAGAGCCAGTGAGTCATTGAAGTTCTTTCCGCAGTGGTGTGCTACTTTCCTTGATGCTAGCTCAGAAGATGCCTTCTTGCTTGAATAGTGATTTCTTCAGCAAATCTGAACAAATATGTGCATTGATACTCTTGTTTCACAATTACACTTACAATTTACAATTATGTTCTAGACAGTGAGAAGTACTTTGCACTTTTATGCCAGTCCGAGGTGGATGTTTTAAGCGCCGGGGCACTGAAGTGTCCATTTAGTGCTTGGAGGCCCATCAACGAGGAGTGTTTCTGTTTTGAACCCATCTAGGCTAGCTTCTTATTACTCATCTAGTTCGATAACACAATTTGACCGTCTCTGATTTCTTTGGTATTTATCTTCAGACTGTACACTTTATGTACATTTGTATTTTATGTGCATAAGCGTGACATTAAGAACCTTTGTGTGAATTCAGTGATTTTTTCCGAACCATAGATGTTCAGTTTCACATGGATTAACCCTAAGGAGCTTCACATGTTTGCGCTGGTTTAAGTGTATATTTTATGCTTGTTTTAGTGAAATGAATTTTTGCCATATTACTTCTCTGCTTTCTGATTCCTACAACAAGTAGAACCTTTTGTAGGAATGATTTGGGGCCATCTATATAAAAAGTGACGCTTTAGCCTCGGAGCAGCAGCAACTAAGGCAGGGGAGTTGTAATCCTCGTCGTTAAAAAGCCTCAATTACAAGAAGTAACAGCTTTTCCATGCTGTAAAGAGGCCAGAAGCCGGATGTTTGTCGTGAAGTGGATTGTCTGAGAAAAGATAATCTTGCAGTTGTCATCCCGACAAAGACTCGTGACCTCATGTATTGTTTGTTGAAGTGATAGCAATGCACTTACTGTGCTGACGAGGCACTGAAAGGTTTCTCCAAGATTCCTTAAAGGAGATAACAAAACATTCTCCCATAAAAAATGGACTTCACATATTAAGGTTTTGACTTATTCTACTGGCTAATATAACGCTCCTAAATCTTTTTTTTATAAATATGCCTCTCTTATTAAAGGGCAAAAAGTATTTGTTGACATTTCCTGTTATTAAAATAGATGGATTTTTAGGGAATATTTGCATATTAATATCATGTAATGTTGTGGTGTGCAACTTTTGTGTAGCATTGTGTTTGCGTCATTTCCTCAGCCACCTGACACAGTTCGATGTCTTCTCAGAGATCCTGGCGGTGTGCTATTCCACTTGAGCTCTCTCCGGTGGGGTGGAGTGAGGGTGTCAATATTTATGAGTATTTCACTGTTCTCCATTACCATGTCTTCATAATCCTGCTCTGCAATTTTGCTTTCTTTACCCATGGGTATTATGTCATTCTTACAGTGATCTGTAAGTTGTTGGATGTTGCCTGGACCACTTCATACAGAGTCAGGCATTGGCTTCTTCCACCAAATTATGCAGGAATGAAAAGACATGATATGCAGCCAGTGCCCCTGGATACGCCAGTGAATTCTGTACACAACAGTCAGTCGTGTCCCATTTTCCTGGTGGAATTGTAGGACGTAATCATGTCGCGAAATCCTACACTGGTTCATTCCTTGGTAGGGATTGGAATATCAATTCACATACATAATTCCAGTGGCATAGCATGGTGTGTGTGTGTGGGGGGGGGGGGGGTCTGGGCTGCACAAGATGAGGGGGCGGCAGCTGCCTCCTGCTCTAACCCGCTCTCGGGCATCAATCAACCCCCCCACCTCCACAAAGCGTCTACTGGGCAGCAAAATTAGCCGAATCTCGCCAGCACCCCCTCCCCGCTCTTCAACGCTGCCGCGGGGTGGCAAAAACACAGGGACCGCCACGGGCGGCCAGAGGGCTAGCTATGCCACTGCATAATTCCCATACTTCGTAGCAAGACTTCTAAGGTAGAAGCAAGCACATAGAATTCTCGAAGGTGTCTCAAAGCATGCTTACTTGACTGGCCACCAAGAATGCACAATGCAGTTAAGATCTCTCCAGCCTCCATGCCCCTCTTAAGTATTGCCGTTGAGAAATTAAGGGCCAAACTCCAGACATTAGGCCGCAAACATAAGAAAAAGCTCAACACAGATCCCTCCAAAGTCATTCTTCAGGAATGTGCATATCAACGAAAAGATGCGTAGTCAATATTTGTGACCCTTGGGCATTGCCTGCATGCTGGGGTTGCATTGTGACCCCTGGGCAAATAAGAGTCTGCACAGGTATTCGAATTTGAAAAATGGATAGTTAGTACATCACCTCTGTTTTTCCTTGACAGACTGGGGTCAGGTTAAACCTGCATCAAGTGATTGGGGAAAAGAACGAATGAAAGACAAAGCATGTGGAATATAGTGCCTTAAATTTCTGATTCTGCTTGTTATGCCTCATTTACAAGTGAAAAAATTGGCATAGGAGCTATTTTCTTGCACCTGACAAATAACGCAAGGGATATGATATTTATTGGGTGCTGTAAATACCTCACTGTCTTCGAGCCTATGTGTAATCTGGGTTCTGAACTATAGTTTGTTTTGCAACTAGCAAATACTCTGCCCCAGTTAGCCTAGTACCTTTCTTCTTGAGAGGACTATACCGTCTAGCTTTTGTTCTCATTGTGCCTCTATTCTGTTAATTGTGGTTGATTATTCCATGGCAGTTCTGTGTTGGCATTTTACTCCACCTTGTAAAATCAGAATCTGTAGATTTTATGTCAGAGTCAATATATGCATATCCGGGCCAATAGCTTTATGAGTGAGTTGCTCCCAACTGGTGCTGCATGACCGAACCTTTTTGTATTTGGTTCTGGTTGGTTACCAACTGCGGTCGGGAAAGTGGAAATAGTGGTGCTTGTTTTTATATGTTCAAGTGATTGTCTATGCCTTTGGTCTTGGGGGCTTGATGTTGAGTAAAGCTTTACATGATTAAGTGAGTAGAAATAATGGTGGGGCTGCATCTAACCATAGGTTTTCTGTACACGTGGAATAATACTCTGTAATGAAGTCTGTTGAACACCAAACATGCTCCTCCAGTGTGCAAATCAAGAAAGGTCATAAAACCCACAATATTTGTGCAGTCCTAGATTGTATCTTTTTTCTCCTTACTTACCCCACTATGATGTTAGCTTTCTGCTAATGTCTCCATCTGTACACTCACATCTTCTCAGAGACTTTTTTGCAAAAAAACGAGCGCTGGTGTCCACCGCTCTGCTCCGAAGTCATGGCTGGTGCAATTAAATGTCAAGATGCCAGTTGCCAATTGCCAAGGCCGCACAATATTCAATCCACCTCATGTCTCTCTAATCCACTTCCCGACACTCCCTGCCCCATTATCTCACTGTTGAGGGTTCCTACATTCTCCTTTTGAGACAATGTTTGCCTTTTTCTTCCCCCTTTGTGTATTTCCCCTGGAGGAGCTCACCTGCTAAGGCGGTGGAGCGTCTCCCCACTGCTCTGTGAGCAGGTCAAAAAGGAAAAAAGAAAATGATAATGCATTTTTATTGTAAATATTTTTTTCTTCGTTGCTCAGCTGGTTAGGGGCGGGTGGAGCTGGGCTGTGTCAGAGGAACAGGGGAGGAGTGGTGGCACTCTGTAAGTGAGCATGACGGTTTGGCAGGTCGTCATGGGCCAGCCAAACAGTCAGGCGCACTTTGCATGTTCTCCACCGGACAAAATTGCACATGCTGGTGAAAAACACGCCCAGCCTCCCAGTCCCTCTCTGAGCGCCAAACCATGGTGCTCGGACCAATCACAACCCTGCTATCAGCAGCCTTGGGATTGGCTAGGGGAGTCTGGAAGCCTGGGTACTTCCTGTTTCTTCTTCCTGCCCCTGGAGTCCTGGAAGCGGGCTGAGAGGAACTAGAGGGGGGCGGCTGCAAGTAAGTGAGTTTTAAAAATGTCTTTTCATTTCCTCCCCATCCCCTCGTGCTGCTCCCTCCCACTGCCATTAAGTAGCAGCTCTCAGGAAATGTGAAATGAGAAAAAGTAAGTTGTGGTCACCAAAAATTAGTACTACTGGCCCCTACTGGCAACCACTAGCTCAAATTCTTTAGTTCATGCTCCTTGTATATGTATGTCCTAATAACTACACATTTTGGGTATGTGTTCTGTTGCTAGGCACTGTGCTGTGCTGTCATTTGGAGCTAGTTTTGTGGTTTGTAACTCCCCCCCAATGAAACAGATTTGAAGTCAGGAAATTGTTGATCCCTTGTTTTGTCATTTGGGGTCATGGAGGAGGAGGAGAGTAGGAAGAGTCGAAGCAGAATTGAGACATCCATATTTTGGCCTGATCAATTATCAAGTTAGCTAGACAAAGGGGAAACTGGTCAGATTGTTTGTGAGTCTTCACATGAAGGATTAGAATTAACAGCTGTAGTGTTATGAAAACCTAAGAGGTGTCAAGCTATGTTTTTCTTGGTATTCTGTGAAGCATAATATACTAAGGGGCCAATTAAGATGTTGGGCGGACCGTCATGGAAACAGGACCAACCTATCTCTGGTTGATGGTCTTGACCACCGAATTATGATGCGACCGCACATGGTGCAGTCACATTCCTACATTTCCCAATGGGAGCATGTGTTACAGCTGTAAACTGGCCACTGGCCATTTTACATGCTCCCATAGGGAAATGGGGGATTGTGGTAATCCCTACACCTCGTGCCAAAAGGTGCAGGGTTTAATATGGGGGCACCCTCTGCCCCCAATCGGAGGCTGCAAGGGAAAAGGGGCCATGCTAGGGTTCCCAAACATGCTTTCCAACAGGGTTTCCATGTCGGAAAGGCCGGCATGGAAACGCTGCCGGAAACCGTGCATCGTAATCTGGATGGCGTAAACCACCGTCCATTTGGATTACGGGCCGGTTCAGACTAGCAGATGGGCTCCTTGAGCCAGCCTGAATGATCATCCGGTTTCATTTCCAACTGGCTGTATCGCAATCAGGCGGTAGGAAAATAAAGAATAGATGCTGTCAGGCTTGACAGGTTAGCCAGTCGCACTCTTTTGGGGAAATCAATCCCTTCTGTATCAATATAGTTCAAAAGATAAAGGTAATCATGAATATATACCAAGGGAAACTGTTAGTTGCACAGGTTTATTCATCTGGTTCAATGATTCAATCCTTCTCTCAAGGTTAAGCTGTTACATCACAGCTATGTATCATTTCATCGTTTTTCCAATAAACAATTTTTTTGTCCACGAAATCAACCTTGGACCCAATGCATTTCGTGCTATTCAGCACTTCATCAGGGGAAATACATTTCTGTGGGGTAAAACCAAAAATGAAGTGTAATCAATGACAGGGAAGCAGGCCACAGTCTTATTCTAAATATTAAGGCTACATGATCAAGGGGTATGTGTCTAAAAACATGCTCTCACGTGGTGGAATTATAAGAAACGTGGTGGAAAACAAGTACATGCCCCAAGTGTTGTTAGAAATAAGAAAAGAAAGCATACATATTCTAAAATTAATCCAACCTTGTAGGGACGGTGATAAAGTGCTATGGTGCTGGCAGCGTGTATATCATTAGTAGATCAATGCGGTAAAACGCCGCGGTGGCGTGTGCCTCAACGCTCGTGAATATCGAGTGGAGGGTACGGGTGCAGAAAGTGCTCAGTGTCCGTTTAAAAACAGATAGAAAGTTATGTGCATAAAAAGCGGGTCAGTGCACGCTGTGTGTTACTCACCGGTCCGGCGATCGGGTAGAACGCACCGTTGCTCTACATTCGGAGTGGTGTTTACTCGCGCATGCGTGCCGAGCGCGTTATAAGGAAGTGCTCACATAACCCGGAAGAAAACGGGTTAAGGAAAATGTGATTCCGAAAAGCGTGAAATAAAGGTGTATCAAATAAATATGTACAGGGGGGGGGGGATGGTGAAACGTTCTGTTTAGGGTATTTTAAATGAACATAATTCAACAAAGCTATTAGTGCAAGTAAAAGAATGATCCGGATCGCGGCCATCTTGGAACGGTCAGTGGCATATAAACATATGTGTATGAACACTCATAATAGGGATGAAACATAATCAAAAACATGATGCAAACGTCAAACATAAACCATGTTGATTAAAATAAATTATTTGTGTGTCTAGGGCATGATTTTTAGGAAAAGTAAAAAAGATGATAACAATGTCTTTCATAATGTGGTGGGTTGAGTAGCCTGAGGCAACTGAGCAAATTATAGGAAGCTACTAAATTCAAGGCGTTCATTTAACCCCGTGGGGTTGCAGGAGTTCAGCTATGCGAACCTCTTTATGCACAGGTTGGAACTCGAGAACATCCTTGAAAATCCCAGATGGCAAGACAAGATTCTCAAATTTTGGAGATATATAGATGACATTTTCTTATATGGAAAGGCCCATCGACTGACATTGAAGAATTCATTAAAGATATCAACGACATTGATGACCACATTCAATTCACCCATTCCATCAACACCGGGTCTATCCCTTACCTGGATGTGTTAGTTTCCTTGCAAAACAATCGTTTTCAGACAGACGTATACTCTAAAAAGACGGACAGAAACAACATGCTGATCTTTGACAGTTGTCACCCCATGTCACTAAAGCGGCATTTACCGTATTCACAGTTATTAAGGATGAAAAGAATATAATCTAGCGATCAAACCTACGAAAAGAACGCAAACCTCATGATCGCAAAATTCCGAGAACGGAAATATCCTGATAACATCCTAGAAGAAGCCAAGGCAAGAACACAAGCCATCCCCAGGGAAGAATTGCTGAAAATACACACAAAGGATATGACTCAGTGTAGACCAGTCTTTGTATCCAAATACTCTACCTTAAGCTTCCAAATTAAGAAAATTGTTCTAAAAAATTGGGAAATGGTTGAGAAGGAACCAGATTTCAAAGGATTGTTCAGCAAACCGCTGTTTGCTTACCAAAGATCCAAAAATCTAAAGGATTTAATAGAAAAGGAGGCACACAACAAATCTGAAAAATACACAGGAAGAATCCCATGCGCGAATTGTGGTCACTGCAACAATATCATACGTGGTACCAGCATCAATCATCCAACCACAGGAAAACTTATCAACCTTTTCACCAACGCCACATGCGACACCAAAAATGTTGTTTACCTACTTAAGTGCCCATGTGGACTCCCCTATGTGGGGAAGACAGAGAGAAAAATCAAGACCCGCTTGACAGAGCACAAAAGTACCATTAGAAACAGATCTACCAAGGCCCCAGTAGCCGCACATTACATTTCCAATTGTCATAACATCAGTCAGATCCGTTTTCTGGTTTTGGAGTGTGTTCCTGTGAGGCAAGGCTGTGACAACAAAAAAAGACTGCTCCAAAGGGAGATATTTTGGATAAAAAAACTGAACTCCTGCAACCCCACGGGGTTAAATGAACGCCTTGAATTTAGTAGCTTCCTATAATTTGCTCAGTTGCCTCAGGCTACTCAACCCACCACATTATGAAAGACATTGTTATCATCTTTTTTACTTTTCCTAAAAATCATGCCCTAGACACACCAATAATTTATTTTAATCAACATGGTTTATGTTTGACGTTTGCATCATGATTTTGATTATGTTTCATCCCTATTATGAGTGTTCTTACACATATGTTTATATGTCAATGACCGTTCCAAGATGGCCGCGATCCCGATCATTCTTTTACTTGCACTAATAGCTTTGTTGAATTATGTTCATTTAAAATACCCTAAACAGAACGTTTCACCATCCCCCCCCTGTACATATTTATTTGATACACCTTTATTTGACGCTTTTCGGAATCATATTTTCCTTAACCCGTTTTCTTCCGGGTTATGTGAGCACTTCCTTATAACGCGCTCGGCACGCATGCGCGAGTAAACACCACTCCGAATGTAGAGCAACGGTGCGTTCTACCCGATCGCCGGACCGGTGAGTAACACACAGCGTGCACTGACCCGCTTTTTATGCACATAACTTTCTATCTGTTTTTAAACGGACACTGAGCACTTTCTGCACCAGTACCCTCCACTCGATATTCACAAGCGTTGAGGCACACGCCACCGCGGCGTTTTACCGCATTGATCTACTAATGATATACACTCTGCCAGCACCATAGCACATTATCACCGTCCCTACAAGGTTGGATTAATTTTAGAATATGTATGCTTTCTTTTCTTATTTCTAACAACACTTGGGGCATGTACTCGTTTTCCACCACGTTTCTTATAATTCCACCACGTGAGAGCATGTTTTTAGACACATACCCCTTGATCATGTAGTCTTAATATTTAGAATAAGACTGTGGTCTGCTTCCCTGTCATTGATTACACTTCATATTTGGTTTTACCCCACAGAAATGTATTTCCCCTGATGAAGTGCTGAATAGCACGAAATGCATTGGGTCCAAGGTTGATTTTGTGGACAAAAAAATTGTTTATTGGAAAAACGATGAAATGATACATAGCTGTGATGTAATAGCTTAACCTTGAGAGAAGGATTGAATCATTGAACCAGATGAATAAACCTGTGCAACTAACAGTTTCCCTTGGTATATATTCATGATTACCTTTATCATTTGAACTATATTGATACAGAAGGGATTGATTTCCCCAAAAGAGTGCGACTGGCTAACCTGTCAAGCCTGACAGCATCTATTCGCTATTGTTGAGAACTCCCTTAAGGTCAGAGGGAGCAAACCGGTCAGCACCTAAACCACTAGAAGTGCATTAAACTCCGATTTAACCTAACAGCGTGCCACACCTCCCCCTCCAGGTAGGAAAATAAACACATGATGAGTGTCGGAAAGCCTCCGCCCTAAGGTCGGGGGGGTTTCCGACACTCATCGTAATTGGCCCCTATGTTGTGATTCCTTGATAGTAAATTGTGATCAAGAGAATGGGTGATTGGCATATTTTTTCCAGATTAGAGGAGAAGCAAGTCGTGCTTGTGGGTTAATTAGTCAAAGTCAGGGAAATGGTGATGATTTGGAACTAGGAGTTGCAGTCTATTGCAGAAAAATAGTACGGAAGGTGGCCTTTTGGGTCTATATTTCTTGTCTCAGTGCCTTCCTGTGAATTTCTACTGCTGATAAAATGAGTACTGATAATGGAGATAGTCCTGAATGGTTGATAGTTTGGTTTGTACAGGTGAGAACACATGCTGAGTTTTTCGTTCTGAGAATAACCTAACCCATATGTGGGTTTGCTTGATTGTACTTGTGAGATATTGGTAGGTGAGCCGATGTAGGTAGTTGGAAGCAGTGAACATTATTGGTTAGTATTTATTGAGTAGTGGGCTGGGTTGCAGCCCTTTTGAGTCTCTAACACTTGGAGGTAAGTGATGGGTTATGTTAGTTTATGTTATTTGGAAGGGGAGTCATGTTTGTGGATTTGGTTCTGTGGGAAATAGAGGTGATGGTTAGTTTTAGTATAAGGGTTTTTGACTCAAAGATCATGTTTTAAGAAATGCCATAAAAGTGGTCCTTAATATTTTAATTTGAAAAGCCGATATGGCTACGGAGGTTATTCTATAGGTTTGTTGCAAAGGCTGAGATTTTCCACTGACTATGCTTTTTTGGAGGCAGGATTCTGGAACACTTAGAGCTACGTTAGATATCAGACATTGGATAGTCCGAGTTATTGAAAAATTACGTAGAGGGAAATCAGAGTCCTGTTTTTCTTTAGATTTTTTTATTTGAACTTCCTATATTTAAAGAAGCAAGAATGATACAAGCTGAGAGCACATAGTGATTACATGCGTATAAACATAAAGCAAATCACAAATAAAACAATACATAGAATGTCACTATAAACCACCTAAGGAGAGCCAAGGGCCCAGGTAGGGGAGTGGTCCAACAAGAGGGACCTGCACAAATGTCAAAGCGGTCCATCAGGGTCCAGGAAGAAGATGCGACCAGACTCACCAAACCCATGTACAACCAGAGTGGGGAAGTGGTCAACAGGGGGAAGAAGGGGGAAAGGTTCCCCTGGGAGCTGGCAAGGGAGGTGGGAGGGGAGTGGCAAATTGAGGTGGTGTACAGGAATGGTGGTCCATTAGGGATATCAAAAAGGTACTAGGGCAACACACAGCAGGGCGAAAGGTCAAGCAGCCCACAGCAAGGTAACCCAGCAGTAAGGTGGCACAGCAAGATACCTGTACAAACCAGCCAGACTTTTGAGGTAACAACCCTGTGCAGTTCCCTCTCCAAACACACTCCAGGAAGCGAGGCATGGGGAAGCAGATGTCAGACAAGAGGGTGATCTCCAAAGTCTCAGGATGTAGATCTTGGCGATGGCCAGGGCAGTGGCCAACCACCTGGACTGTTGATTCATGATGGCTGGAAATTGGACAAAGTCATGAAGGAAAGCAGGCTGCACTTTCCAATCTCCCAAGTGTGAGGCAACACCTGTCTAATTGTTGTGGTGACATAAGACCAGAAGGCAAAGCGTAAGGCATGCCCAGAACAGGTGAACAATGTCCCCTCCATTGTGCCGCACCTCCAGCACGTTGCAGACGGGCGAAGGGAAGACCTACGGAGACGGAGAGGTGACCAATGCCAAAGCAAATGATGCAGTACCTTGAAATAGGTGAATTTAAGACAGATCTCCCTGAGGCACTTATCATGGTCGGAGATCAGATCTTGCCATTCGACTTCTGAGTATATAACCTGCCACCTAACCGTCCACAATTCCCGCAGAGAGTGGGCCAGTGGAATCGAGTATAGGCAGTCCACCAACATCCGGGACAGTCCGAATACTGTCCCTTTATAGGTGCTCCACTTCCAGAGGTAGTACATCAGTGGTGAAGAAGGCAGGTCTAGTGGGAGAAGAGCCCAAGGTGTGATGAAGACAGCGCTGCAAGCAATGGTAATCCCAGACGTGGCTTGGGAGGAGGCTGTGCTGTTCCTGAGCCACTGCAGAGGTTTTGTAGGCCTCATTGTAGACCAGGTTGAAGAGACCCTTTAATTTGAACGTTGGCCAGGTGGGCTCCTAACCTCAATCAATAATGAGGGGTTACACTGAAATGGGGCCTGTGCATAAACTATGGAGTAGCTCCTCAGCAACACACAATGGCGCGTGTCCAGAGTGGTATGGGTAATGTATGTAAGGGGTGGCATAAAAGTAGGCCCCGGGCTCCAGCATCCTCATTGGCCCTTACAGAAGAGTGGCTAGCCAGCAGAAAGCGTTCTTCCCCCATTTGGTGTGGTAGGGTGGAAAGTGCAATTTGTCAGTGTTTAGCACCCCCATGTGTCTCAACCTCTTGTGTTTATCAGCGTCTTCCAAGCTGCCGACCTTACAATGGGGCATGGAGGTTTAGGTGCACCGAGTTGGCTCGCTCGTGGAAGGGCCTCAACAAGTCCCAGTTGAGCCCTACATCCCACCATCCTTTTTCAGGGACCAGAGCAAAGAGATGCTGAGTGCTGAGGCTTCCGCGAAAGGGTACTGTCCTAAGCTAGGAGAGCCTCTGACCCTTGGCACAGATGCCCCATTGTCATGTTTGCGGCTCCCCTTAGGGAAACGATGCTGGATACCGCAATGCTAGAGGTTGACAGAAGGGTGCTTGATCGCCGCACTCTGGTTGGAGCTCAGCTAGTGAGACGTCATATTGCCCAGACTTCAAGCTCCACCAAGAGTACTGATTTTCTCCTGCCAGTTTATTGTTTGCCTATGTAAATTAAACTCTGCATTTGATCTATCTGGTAATATTAATCTGCCTGCTGCAATTTGACATAATTTCCGTTTTTCCGTGAGGAGACAGGGGTCATAACAATCGAACACTGACATAGTCCAGACAATACATGCCTAGGTTGACTGCAGTCTGCAGATTTAATGGATATGCCAGGTATGATAATGGGTGTATAGGGGCTAAAAAAGCATGTTTTTATTATGTTGTTCATACGGAATTTTAGTGATATGTTTCTCATAAAGTATTATGCATTGATAAAATTGTTGGTTGGACACTATCCCATATTGTACCAGGAGCATGGAGCTCTAGATAGGTCGCCCTCTATGAGGATTTCTGTTTTATCTGGGTTTACTTTAAGGTTGTTATTCCTCATCCTGAAGTTGACCTCATGGAAGCATTCAAGTAGATTAAGTGTCAGTGAGAAGGTCTATTTATTTTGACAATTATCTCTGCACAATATGTATCATTGGCACAGGTGTAAAATGCTGGGCTGACAATTAGATTCAATGAGGCTGGTATAGAATTAAAATCTTTAAGATTGTGAGTCATTGGATTATATTTGGTAGGCCCCACAGGTCCCCCGATAAATGTCTGAATGGTGAGAATCTAAGTCATGGTTTGTTACCTGTCGGTGGGGAATGCAGAGCTTCACTATGGATTTCCAGGTCCTTAACCCTGAACAGAAAAGTGTGATGGTTGTCAGTTTCTACGGCTTTGGACACAATTATAAGGGTAATGATGTACAATGGGTTTTTCTTTCTTTAGATTTATATTGATACTGAAGCAGGTTCTGTATGTCTTGGCATGAAGCAATCTGCGCTCACAGTGTTGTGTCAGTGCAATAAAAATGCAGTTTTAAGGAGCTTCGTTGAGTAATATATGCTTGGACGTGTGGTTTGCAGGACTGTGTGGAGTAAAGCTGTCTAACTGAGCTTTAGTTTAACCTAAATGTTTTTGTTTGTTGTCTGTGCGCAGTGATTGCCTGGAGAGAATTGTTCCAAAGGGTGCAGAGAGTTTTCAAGCAGAATAATTGAATGTGCGTTATTTTTTATTTTTTAATTTTTTAATTTTTTTTATTTCAAACTATTCATCGAAAATAAAATTTACAGTATAAAGCGTCAGCGGTGAGACAGATCGGCCCACCGACCAAATGCTTCTCCCAGCTTAGCTCTTTGGAAGATAGCAGTTTCTTCACCTCTAAATTAGGTGCAGAAATTGAAGGCTTGGCAGTGTGATACACCTGTCGATACGTAGGACGGCTCCCCCTGTTCCTAGCTCTGAATGATGCCCTACATATTTAACAAATATTGATTGAGATTTGGTCAGATAGGGGCTTTCACGACTCAGTCACAGCTTCCTTTGCATAGAGGCTGGGAAGTCCACCTTTCATTGGATTTGGGGGTATAAAAAATTGATGTCATGTCTACCTGCATTAGGTGATAGGCAGTTTGAAAAGAATGTAACCTGGATTTATGGTCTCAGACTTCAAACTACATCATTGATAAGCGGCAAGCATTAACAACTGAGGTAATGCATGGGTTTATGGGGTAACCATGAGCCGTTTTGAATGGGCGACTGGTCAAAATGAGAAATTATCAATCCTAGGTCAGTGGAAATTTTGTGGCTTGCACAATCATACTCAGGCCCACTGAATTAGTGATGGGTTTGTTTGCAGGACTCATTTAGGTGGTATACTGGACTGGATGCAATTAATTTCCAGTCTTAATGAAATAGGCAGTAAGGTCACATGTAGTGCATTCAAACCGTGCAGTGGGCACAGTTCATAAGGGTACCAGACCCGAATGGTATTTCATCAAGCATCTTTTGTGTTGTAAAATGATGCAGCACCAAGTTAATGTTGCTCTTTAGGCATTGGGCTTTGCTTATGAGGTGAAAGTCTTGCAGCCATAGATATTTCATGGTGAAGCCTTGCAGCAGTCGGAAAAGTGCTGCATTCTGAATTGTGATATTGATTTATTCCAGGGTATAATCCATGCCTGAATGCCAGCACAGAGGCAAGAAAGAGTTCAGCATCCTCCACAGGGTTGTAAATAATCAAAAACCGAAACTACACTGATCTAGCCTAGAAAGCATGCATAAGGACCTATGCTAATGTGTTTTTTTTTTCTGGTGACTGAACATGAATGGACAAAGTGCCGTTAGCAGCAGTGTCATCAGCTTTCAGAATTTGGGCAAGTGGAGTTGGAGAACCTGGACAATTTACATTGCCGCAACGTTGGCTATATTTCAAATATCATTGTTCTTGTAGTTATGATAATGATATTGTGAAATACAGACATTCTGAAATACTAACATAAATATCCTGTCCTGAATATAATTCATAAAACAATATTATCCCATGCGGTGCAGGTTTGCAAATAATAACAACAATGGGAGTCGTATTTGTATAATCGATATGAACAATATGATATCCGTGTCAGACGATATTCTAGACCAATATTCTGGTCCCATACCAGCAAGCGGGATACTCCCAAAAAATGAAATGGGTGCATACCCATAGAGCGGTAGGAAATGTATATGGTTATGTTCATTGCCTTTGAGTGCTATCCAGTGCACCACCACAGGTGGGCTCCAAGTACAGTAGTGTTTCTTGTTGAAAGACCAGCAATTATTGTCCCTAAAATTTTAGGACACTGATCGAGGTCTGTGTAATTCTAGCCTGTGTCATGAAGGGATGGGTGAAATGCCTTACAGCAGCTGGATTGTTGGGGATCCAGAACATCACGATTGTAGGATTGATGACTCGGTAGGACACTGGAAGACGCATTATTTCAGACACTAATAATAATAATTTTATTCCATGATTAATTTAAGTCTTACAATTAGAACAATCTTTAATACACACCCTTTAAAACATATCAATAAGTCTAAAATTCTTAATAATCTTAATCAGACAATGTCCACAGATTATACCACAAAATATATCATAAACATGAATTCAGTCAATCATTTTTGCAAGACAAATAGGCAAAACTTAATATGGATAATTAGCAATTATAATGTCATTACTTATGTGCAAATTCGTATGTGTAGTGCAAAATGTATCCCTAACTATTTAAAACGTCCAAATTTACTGTGCTCGACTCACTGGCATCCATTTCTTTTTTTGCAAGTATAAAAAAGTTGGTAAAGTTAGCGTTCATTATAATGTCCATTGGTTTAAAACAAACTACCTAAGCTTGTCTACATGTTCGAACACCTCTATCAATTAAGCAATTTTTCAAATATCTCTTTCTTTCAGCCATCATTTATGCACATATGCAAATCAAATGAGTAATATTTTCTTCCCACAGATTGCATAGTCTGCAGGGAGTCGGCATAGATGGTCTCGGCCAAGGCATCACATGCTTTAGGCCTGGCAGGGTGCCAAATCTGGCTTTCATAAATATATTATTGGTTTGTGCTGTCCAAGGTATTACTGAATATGGTTACATTTTAAGAACCGCATATTCGTTCACTAACATCCATGCATGCGATCTCCCAATAAACAATTCTTTATGTTTCAGACACCATCTCAAAGCTGGTAGTCTCACTGGAGCTGACACTAATGTGACTCCAGCCTCAGTGATTTCCTCCACCATGGTCTGGAGTTTAGAGGACAGTGCCATTTTCTCTGCACTCTATCCCTTTAATTTGAGTTTTGGCAGAGGGAATTTTATCAACAAGATCTACATTAACAAGACTGCATGATTTGGTGGATGCTGCAGTTCGAATGACAGGCCAGAGTGAAATACAGAGGCATGAGCCGGAAGTTGTTTGGACACCTCCCCTTTTTCCTGCCTGTTTTTGAGTTAAGAGATGGAAGTTGTGTGCCTCATCTTAGGTGGAGCTAAGGAAAATTTAGAATAATAGGGTGTCAGTTGGATGCGGGAGCTAATTCACTCCCCAAGGAAGGAGTAGTTGCAGGGTACTTAGGTTCCAACTGAGTGACTTGGCTTAAACCATTTACTAGCCTATATTTGGATCAAGAGGAAAAGGAGTCCAGTCAACTGGAGATGAGATACGTACCTCGGGGTTGAGAGCATGGCAGTCGGCGGAGAAAAAGGGTCATGGTGGGTGGTAACTAGCTGTGGATTTAAAGTGATTTACCCAGAAGTGGGGTTGTGGCCCACTGCACAAGTAGCTTGCAGGACAGTAAAGGGATTTCGTCTGGACCATTTGAACAACCTTTGCTTTATGTACTTGTCTTTGTTGCTCTCACCTCAGTAGATATGTTTGCAGCCTTTTGGATCCCTTATCTTTTTTAACAATAGTTTAGATTCCTTTGTAGCGCTGTCTGAGCAAATGCATTTAGTGTGTATACAGTTGCCTGCTGTCTTTAATGATTTGCAGTTTTTTGCCATTGTTAGCATTCTAACAGAATTGTTAAAAGTATTTATTACTTGAACTTGTTAATTCTGTCTGTTACCAGCAACCTTTGTGCTAAATGCCTAGTATCACTTTCACTGGCATTATGACTATAAATAGTTATCGAAAGCAATTAAAATATGAAGTGAAGTGAGTGTAGTAATGAAAGGACTAGCTTGCAATTTGAGTAAGTTAGTTCCTCCCTGACTCTCATATTTAGAAGTATAGGTAAAATGTGGTCACATCAGGTACATGCATCATTGGTGCCGTTTGCGATTCCTTAATTGCGAAAATTAAGGAATCGCAATTAAGGAATCGCAAACGGCAATGCATCAAGAAATCGCAAAAGTTTTAGCTATTTCTTAATATTCCTTATTTGCGATTCCTTAATTGCGAATCGCAAATAAGGAATCGCTTTACATTGATTCCTATGGGCCTAGAGGCCCATAGGAATCAATGGGAAGGCATTTTCATTTTGCGAATTCGCAATTAAGGAATCGCAAAATGAGAATGCAATTTCAAGGGTGCAGGGGGGGGTGCAAAGGACCCCCCCCTGCACCCCTGGAATGTCACGTAAGTACATTTTACTCACACATGTCCCAAGGGCATGTGTGTGTAACATGTAAGTGCCAAAAATGCATTTATTTGCATTTTTTTACACTTTTCGCAAAATTACCATGAAGGTGTACTTCATGGTAATTTTTCCCTACAAAATTGCGAATTCGGCAAATAAAATTAATCTTGCATAGCATTTAGGAAATCGCAAATTTTGCGATTTCTTAAATGCTATCGCAATTTGAGAAATCGCAAAAAATTGCGAATTCTTAAATTGTGATACATGAAAAATAAATTATGCTTCCCAATAAGTCATTTTGGAATCGCAAACGGACGATTTTTGCGATTCACACCGATTGCGATTCCAAAATCGCTTGATGCATGTGCATAGAGCATTGGCCGGTCAGTTCACCTACACTGATGAGCTCTGTGGCTCGAGTAGTTGCCACTGTCTGAGATGTCACTTTCAGAGACTTATCTAATTGTACATTTAATGAGGAGTTGTTTCTGGAAGAAAAGTTTGTCGCAGATTCTTGCCCTTGGATACCTCTGCCTCCGAGCCTAAAGCCTTAACTAAGATTGCTCCTGGTGATGTGTTGACAGCTTGTCAGAGCAGATGTTGTTGGTCGTCCATAACTCCCAGGACAGGATGGTTTGTAGGAGGAGGTCAGCAGTGATTTGCACACCTGGGGTACTCATATATTTTTCTCATAACGCAGACCAGTGATAGAGACATGAGCAGAAAGTATCTGTCAGGGTCGAAACAAATCAAAAGAAAGTGAAGCAACTCTGATGAGAACCTGATTCTGAATAAAATATGTTTCCCAGGACCTGTGGTAGAATGCGAGAGGGAAAAAGAGAAGGCGCTGACTAACACTGGTATGATTGGAGTAATGTTTGTCAACCCATGTATGCTTCAGATAAATATTTTCATCGAGTATATTGTTTTAATTACTCTTAGTGCTAAAGTACCTTCTTTTGAAAGGTGGTATTGATTAGTCTCGTAATTTAGTTGCTTTTTAGTGAATTTCGCCCAACTGTTTTGTCTCAAGCTTTGAGAAAGAATATGTTTTCGCTTATTTCTGAAGCTGGAATGGCTGCCATGTCAAGGCAAATGTTGACACACTGCAATTATTAAAGAATTACAAACGTAACCATTAGTACTTTTCTTCTCGCTGTAATAATTGCCCAAAGTGCGGATTAAATTTGGATTTCTCCGATGGAGTCAGGCAGTTTTCGTGTAAGCAGTCTTTCAGGCTCATCAAAAAAAGTAAATTGTGTACTGTGATATAATTATTAGCTATGTCACAGATTTTGCTTTTTAAAATGAAATACTAGTGCAAGATCCATAAAGGCATTTCCAGCTGTAAACGCACATATATACAGTAAAATGGCATATGTTTTAACTACTAGATATTAACAAAAGGATATTGTAATTGTATAAATCCAATTCTGCATGTGCAAGTCCCCTGAATAAGGTGGAGCTGGGGGTAATTATGCCCAGATAGTCTTCCCAGTAAAAGAACGACCATAAGCATGTAATGGGCATTCACCGTCTTATCATCTACCCCTTCCTCTAACAGAAGTGGACAGAGATTTGTTCCTGCAAAAGGAAATCCACTTCTTTTTTTTTAGGAAGGGGAAGGGAAAACCCCACAATTGGTAGAAGTGTAGGAGAATTGGTCTCTCTATGGGAAATTTGTTTTCGCCCATGTAAAAAAAAGAAGCGAGAAAAAAAATGTGGAATTGCTCAGTTGGACTGACATTCTACGATGTGGAATTGTACCGGGCATACAGGTTTTCATTGGGGCCAAAGGGCCTTATTAGAGTTTAGAGGATGGGATACTCCTTCATAAACATGAAGGATAGTCTGTCCACCGTATTACATGTAATATAGGATAAACCACACTTGTTTGAGACAGAGTATCAGGAGCAGCGCGTGCAGGAAAGAGAGGTGGGGTGGGGGGCAAATCAACAGACTACGGCAAGGGAAAATGAAATAAATAATAACATTTTCCCTCGTCGTCACCTGTCGAGTCCTGAACGTTTCCAGCTCCATCGCCCCACCGCTCTTACCTGCACGGGCCGCTCCTGCAGAGTATCCCATCCACCAAACTCTAAATCAGACCCATAGTAACGTCTTCAAAAGTCACATGACTGCCCTACAAAACTGCCTGAAAATCTGCAACCGGGGCATCTTCCCAGGCACCCTACAGGGAATGTTTGAGAAATGGGAAAACCAACAATCTGCATCCATGGGAGGCACACTTTTTGGGGCGCAGATTTATGATTCCATGTTCGAATCATTCCATGTCTTTTGATCTATGCTCAGGTCACTTGTTATTCTGTGTATTAACAAGGTCGGCTTTGCGAATGAAGTGGTGTAGCAAATGAGTATTTAATCAGAATGCTTTTTAATATCCAGAAATAGGATACAAGTCCCGGAAATGTCGCTGCGGTTGGACTTTGCCTGCAGGTATAGATATACACTAAACAAATAAACATACACAGACTTATTTATCTTAAGTACTGCAGTGGAGAAAGTCACTTTACTGCGCTGCATTACATGGAAAGGAGAGGAATGCACTGTATTTATCTCAATACGACCATTCCTGCGTTTCCTAAGCTTTGGCGCACAATGGGCTGCCTAGTGCCACTGCAGCCATCCTTGCATAATGGTGCAAGGGTGCCTACTTTGCATGCAGGGTTGCTTTTGTGCAGTAAGGGACACTTTCTTGCACAAAAACAATCCCCTGAGGCATACCCTCTATCTCTGTGTGCTGCACAATGCAGCACCCATAGAAAGAGGAAGTAACTAGAATAAATAAAAATATTTCTCCTTGTTATGCCTCCCTTGTGAAAGTGTACTATTTTTGTGCATTTCGGGGTCTACCATTAATGGTAAATATGGTAATGCTTCAAAATCCATGGGAGTTGCGGGGGAACACTCACACCGCAACCATGGAATGCCTCCCTGGGGCAGAGTAATGCAGCACAGTGATTTGTGCTGTGTTGCATTACTCCTGATTTGTCAAGCCACTCAGGGGCATGCTAAGTGCCTTGCATTGCTTGATAAGTCGCATTTTGGGGTTGCATCACCCATGTACGCGTGCCACCCCTGTGATAAATAGGGCCCGCATGGTCTCATTAGTTGGCAGGAATTTGAAGCATAGACACCAGAGGTTCAGCAGCCAGCATATCCACTATACAGTCTGACCTTCACAAATTTTCAACCCTGAAATTGCAGCACTCAGATTTACTGGGTGCCTTTTCAAGCAGTTTTTCACATTTCAGTGAAAAACTAACGCTGACATTCTTCACCAGTTCTGAGCTGATGGAACATTTCAGCTGGACTGCTGTTTAGTGGTGGAGTATTGAATGGGAGGGCGGGTGTGACAAGCATCCCTGTGGCTGTTTGGGTGGAGCATTAGCTGCTCCCATTGGACTGCAGTAGGCGGTGGGTTATAGCTGTGGAATACTGCTTACCTCAACTCCATCTCCATCCTTTGAACTTCTCTGAGAGGCCCAGAACTATCGGGCGGGGAAACTTCAGATCTAGTAATTCTAGCACTTCAGATCTGATCATTCTAGGCCCCGAAACACCCGCCACTGCACTCTGAATTACTTTACCCAGGCTTACCACTCTGGGTGAAATAACATAACTCGTAATGAGGGCCTCAGTGTGCATACCTACAGGAACTCAGTGGATTCATGTTAATGCACTTAAAGTATAGGTACAATGATTTAAAAACATATATTACATATGAACGACCTACTCAAAAAAACACATGCTAAATTTTGGACAAGGTTTGGTGAGTGGTGTAACAAAGGCCCTCGCCTACCCCTCAGTTCAGGGGGGCCCCTGAGCTCCAGAGGGGGCTCTCGGCATAGTACCCTGTGGTAAGATCTCCTAAGTGAGCCTGGAGGGGCCTCCATGTACTTTGCAGGGTGGCCTCCTTAATTTTCATTACGCCACTGGGGCTGATGCACTGTTTTCGAAACTATTGCAGTGACAATTTTATTGCTCCTGAAGATCATGGCCTCTCCTCCCTTTTGATGTAGTGCCAAGAGGCCACCATGGTAGTGTACGATAATTTAATGAATAATATATATATATCATGTGAAGATGAGAAGGAAAAACAACCAGAGTATTCTTCCAGAGGTTGCCCAACGGGTTGAGTTAACATATGTGTTAAGGTAGCAACTTCCTCTTCTTCTAGCAAATGCTGTCTCTGACGTTGTGGTGGCCCCTATCGCCACCACAACGTCACTTTTAGTGATGGTGTGATGGCGATTGAGGCTTTGCCTTATTTGCAAGGCAGCGTTAAGCCACTTAACATGGCTTAACACTGCCTTATAAATAAGGCACCCTTTCACGCTGTACTTAGCGTGAAAGAGGAGGGTAATGGGTGTAGCGGTAGGTGTTTCACCTCAACACCCATTGATTTTGATGCTTCCCCTATTTACAAGTGTGGCGTAAATTGGAGGCAGAGACAAAATAAAGACCAGGGAAAACCTGTCAGTACAAATAGAGATTTGTGCCCTCTCTTTACTTTTACTAATGGAGGTTGTACGTTTCTGAGATGAAGAATATTATTCTAGTACTACTCCTCATAGTCATAAATGTTTTAGTAAATAGACACATAACTCTGGAATTTGTGGTATTCCCAAACTTCCCAGAGGAACTTCGTTGTGGAAAGGCAACTTCTCACCCCTTCAGAGGGATTTACTGATGCTTAATATTACAACATCATGGTTGCAATATTGCACTCACTTGGATAATCGGTAACCTTTTGTGAATAACTTGCACTCTTACATGCAGTTATTGGCACTTGTAAATTAGATTCACACTGGGACTAGGTTTTCCAAAAGAGGCGCACGTATTATCAATGCTATCATGGTGACTGTATTGCTGAAGAATGTGTTTTCCATTGTTTCATCTTTCATGCTTGAAATCAAGATGGTGATGTTGGCAGATTACTACAATTCGACTTTTAGAACCCTTTGAATTCAATATCTCAGAGTCCAAAACATAGCAATACAATATTTGAAGTCAGTAATAAAAATCTGCAAAATTGAAAATACAGATTTTGAAATGGAATAGTTTTGAGTCTTCTAACAACCGAGCTTACTCTCTTTTTGGGGTCTGTAAAGACAGACCATGCTTACAGTATGTGACAAACTAGAAGAGTCCATGCTGTTCATCTCTTGCACACTACAAGATGGTCATGGTGTTCATTTGTGGCACACGAGAAACCAGTCCTTAATTTGTGCCAGAGGTTACAGATGGTGGACACCCACACTCATTTTTTGGGGAGAGGGAATGTTTTCATCATCAGACTTTGACCGACCACAAGAGACAGAAAGGCAAAAAAGGAAAAAGGAAGATGGAAGAGAAAGAAGGGGAATAAAGACAAATGGAATATGCAGAAATGTAAAATGACAGCAAGAGTGTGATAATGAAGCAGGAAGTTTAGGGGGATGGATAAAAGAGGCATGAGGTGAAATTAATAGTGGGTGGACTTAGTATTCAGCAACCCTGGCAGTGTCAGTAGTGAGGTACTAAAAAATCCTTTGGTCCCTGGACTTTGTTAACAAATGAAACGCGGGGCTGTGTGTTATGGCATTCTTCTGGGTCAGTTTCAGTTTGCAAATTCTTCTGGCATTGTTCAAGTTTTGCCAGGCCTTCTTAACATGTAATCATGTTTTTCTCTTCTGCCCAGATCAGATTTTTGTAATTCTACTTTAGTAATGTATTAAAATGTATCACCTTCAAGCAGGAGCTGTTCAACATGTTCCAAAGGGCGAGAATATCAAGATAACCACAAAAAGTTAATTTGTATGGAATGATTCTGGATGCAACTCATTACATAGTCCGTAGATATCCTAACATTTGTCAATGGTCTGGACTTGTCAAAATATGTTGGACACAACTGGTAGTGTGATGGAACCAGGCATGCATTTACCATGCCTGCTGGTTCCATGCACTCTCAACCATGTAAGTCTTAACCACGCATATGCCTTTACCATGCATGCCTTTACAATGAAATATGCATTGTTAAGGTATGTTTGGCAAAGCCATATCCCTGGTTATGACTTGACAGGTAAGTCTTAACCCCCAACCCCTACACCTGCCCTGTGTCCTAAAACTGCCCTCTTCCTCCTGAAAACCAGCCCCCTCCCCGGTGAGCCCTAAAAACGTCCCTGCCCCATCCTAAAAACTATCCCTCCCTCCCCAAAGCCCTAAAAGCTACCCAATCCCTGCCCCACACCCAAAGCCCTAAAACGGCCCCCAAGTTCACATCCTGGCACCTAAAACTACCTTTCCCTTCTAGGAGCCAACCCCCTCCCCTCCAGCCCTAAAACCTTCCTTGCCCCCTAACCCCAAAAATCTACCCGCCCTGCGCTAAGCCCTAAAAACTACCCCACCCTGAGCCCTAAAAATGTTGCCGACCCCACCACAGCCCTGAAAATAACCCTACCCCCTGCTCTGTAAACTACCCTGATCCCCCCCAGCTCTGAAAACTACTCTGACCACCAAAGCCCTGAAAATTGCCCGACCCCCCAGCCCTGAAACTACCACGCCCCAGCCCTGAAAACTAACCTGACCCGCCCAGCCCGGAAAACGTCCCGACCCCCAGCCCTGAAAACATTCCCCTTCAGCCTATGCAAACTATGCCCCACCCCCCATAACTCTGCCGCAGCCCCACTTACTGCATCCTCTGGCTCTCACAAATCCTTTCTGCTTCCTCCCAGCAGCAGCTAGACCACGCAGTGCCTTAACCATGCATATGCGTGGTTAAGGCATATGCGTGGTCAAGGCATGCTTGGTAGCGATTGCATTGTTGGAACACGCGAGGCTGAGCAAACATTGTTCCGACTATTTGCCAACACCACTACCTGGGAGGAAGCCTCGGACAGCGAATTTAGTGAAGACTACTAAGTTTGTCAATTATGTTGTGCAGTGTAGAGATAATTACATTGAAAACATTAATCAATTCCTGTTAACATTTATAAAGTACTAGCTCTCATTTTGACAAAGCAATGTTTTGGGAGTATGAGCAAGCAGTTTGCATCTAGATGCTGTGGTAGAGGGATGGGCACAAAATCCTTGTGCTCTTTTCATTTGCTGATAGGCCAGACCATTTGGGAAACAGTTTGCTCTAGGTACCAGACATAGGACGGACGGGTTACTCCATCACAAATGTGATGGATATCCACTCCACTCTAATACAAATGCCAATGACTATAATGTACTTTAAAAACGGGGGATAGGATTTCCATCACATTTGTGATGAAGTAGCCCATCCAGCAAACTCTAAATCAGGCCCATAGTGTCCTCCTATCGGCAAAAGATTTGTAAAATCAAAGCAAACCATGTAGCATTGGGCAATGTTTATTTTTCAGTAATGAGAAATAGTTTATTGGTGTCACTAGTGATGGGTTTGTATATGATGGTGAGGGACTTGGCACTGTTTTGGCTCAATATTTGCTTATAGTGGGGGTTGCCAGCTACACACTACAATTATCCCAGTTCTTTACGGATCCCTGCACTGCTTTGTTATTAATGATTTCTATTTTTTTCCTGAATAGGCGACTGGCTAAATCCACACTACTGCTCATCCCTCTGTTTGGAATTCATTATTCTATATTTGCCTTCCTGCCTGACAATGTGAATGTGGAAGTCAAGCTTGTCTTCGATCTTATAGTCGGATCCTTTCAGGTGAGCAATCATTGCCTCTGTTGCTTATTTAAGTTAAGAAAGCAAGTGAGCAAAAATGCTAAGAAAATGTTATGGTATTCAATGGGTATTTTGAGAATCCATACCAGCAATGGGAGTCTAAATGTTCCTCGCCACTTCCCATGTCTCCCACTAAATCATTTAAGAGTGTGTGACAGTCTCAATGAGTGTGGCTCTAAGACACCAGGTCCAAAGCCAAGAAACCAATCACAGGTGGCACAGTCGGGACAGTTGGTTGAACCCATGGCTTATCTCCACTCTCCTCTGCAGACGCAGTAATAGTCCCAAAGATTTGCATAACTCCATTTGTGATATATCTACATTTGAACAATATCAATATTGTCTGTGCCGCTGTTATACCTGTTAGCCTTAGGATGGTCTTCCAACAAACATTTGCCTACTTACCTTCAATTTCATTGGACTTTTGCTTTTGATGGTCTTAGGACTCTGTGCTCTTTACCACTGCTCTAAAGTGCTTATGCTCACTTCTCCAAACATGGTTTAATTGGCATGTACCGAATTGGCCTACTAAATTTACTGATAAGCCCCTTGTAGAGTGGTATCCCATAGACCCAGGGCCTGTAAATTCAGTGCTACAGGTGGCATGCAGCTCTTAATGTGCCACTTACTTAAGTAGCCCTTCAGAACATGTACCAGGCCTACCATTACAGTCTGAATGCAGTCTCCCACTGCCATGTTGACTTGTCATTTAGCCCACCTTGCCAGCCTCTATACTTCCCTTTTTATTACCTATAAGTTTTCCCTAAGGTAGGCCCTATGTAGCCCATGGGACAGGGTGCTGTGTATTTAAAAGGTTGCCATGTACTCTTAGGTTTTACATGTCCTGACAGTGAAAATACTCTCAACGTTCTTTTTCACTACTGTGAAGTTTCCCCCTCCATTAGGATAACATTGGGGATTCCTTATTCCATTTAATAAGCTGTCATTCCTAACTGGGAGGAGGTGGATAGATCATGTTTGCTACCAATGAAATTAAAATGAGAGACCTTCTTGAAGGGTAAACTTGTATTTTCATTTCTATTATGAAAGTACCAATTTTAGAAAGATGGCATTGTCCTGCCCTTTGTGCCTGCAGCTAGTCCTGGGTCAATGATTGAGTGTAGCTGATAGATAGACCTTTTGAATTCCACCCAGACAGTGACAAAATATAAGGATTAGGTGTGCCTGAAAGAGCCATCTGCTAGCAGAATAGGGGTGGATCTGAGCACAGCCCCACTAGCATATGACTAGACTGTGATCTGTCTTCCCACAGAAGGTCTATTAATCCTGTATTATCACTGCAGCCAGCTTGGAGCCAGGGCAGGGGAGTCTGGGAAAACAATGTTCCTTGAAGAACCTTTCCAGAAGCTTCTCCTGTCTTCCAGAAGAAGGGCAGCAGGGTTTAAAATAGGACCATCGGATCCACTCTTAGGTTCACTACTAAACCTGTGGAAGGTCTCTCAGAGGACTGCCTGCTGCTGTGACATGCTGTGTATTTTGCCACATTTCTGCTGTACCTGGAATGACTGCCTGCCTGAAACCTGCCTTGAACCATCCTTGGAGGCCAACCCTCCTGTTGAGTCATGCATCTATGCCCTCACCCAGGACTACCAAAAGTGACTCCAAGGGCTAGTTAGTTGGCCTTGTGTTCAGAGCCAAATGGAGATAACAAGCGCCCACCATCTTGAACCCGCACCTGTACCCAACTTGAGTGAATCCTGAACCCCCAAGAGTTGTCTCACTAGTCGTGGACACTTGGATGTGGTGCTAAAGCTGCCCAGATGGCCATTTCTCAAACCTGAGGACAGAATTTGGCCAAAACATTCCAGAGAATCAGACCAAGACTGGGAGGAACCTGCTTACCTTTCTGCCTGAGGTGCATCACCAGCCAGATTGACATTGCAGCTTCTCCTGCTACGTTCTTCTCCACAGCAGCAAATCCATTTCAGTGATCTTTCACCACAGGGGTATCCGACATCATAGAACTGTCACCAGCTAAAGTCTTCAGCCTAATTTTTCAACTTCCATTTCGATGACTAAGGCTGAACATAGAAATTTTCATTGCTTCTTCGACCCAAGGCCAGCCGGCGATGGCACTCCCTCATTGAACACCTCCTGCAGCCTTGCACCACTGAACTTTACCTTGTCAGACATTTTACTCCAGAAATTGTTCTAAGTCCGAAGGTAAGCGATGGCTGGCCCCAATCCACTTCTTGTATCCAAACCGTGCTCCATCATGGTCGACCTTAACTGTCGACTTCGTCCCTACTCTGGGGCTCGGTTGGAGGCTTTCTGAGTCACATCATAGGTTTCACTTTTGACCTTCGCATTACAATGCAGGCGGTCGAAAGTGAAACCGGCCAGTCATTCCATCTATATTCCGACAGGCTCAAGGAGGCCATCGGCCAGTCAGATGCCTCACCGTAATCCCTAATGACAGCTTTTCCGGGATTACAATGTCAGTTTCTGACAGGCTTTCCATGTCAGGATTTCTGATATGAAAAACCAGTCGGAAAGTGACTTTGAGGGCCCCTAGCAGGGCCCCCTTTTCCCTGCAGTCCCTGGTTGGACGCTGTGGGGGCCCCTGTTAATCCCTGCACCATGTGGCAGGCACCGTGAGGTGCAGGGATTACCAGAAAATCCAATTTCTCCATAGGAGCTTGTGCTATGGCCAGTTTACGGCCGCAGCACAAGCCCCGATAGAGAAATGAGAATATGCCACCGCACCATGGGCGGTCGCATTGCAATAGCGGTGTCAGTGGTCTGTCAGTCCCGAGACTGCAACGGTGTTGGGTGGGCATAAGTGCGCCCGACATCGTAATCAGGCCGTTTATGTCCTACAGTTTTACTGATTGTATTTTTGTGGTTTTTGGTGCCAAATAATGTATTTAATTATACTCTATATTTAGAAATTGATTTGGGATATTTTTTCTGTTGCGTTTTCACTTTATTGCTGTTTGTGTGCTGCATACATACTTTACACATAGCCTCTACGTTAAGCCTGACTGTTTTTGTGCAAAAATACCCAGGGATAAGCACAGGTTAATTTTAGTGACTTTTAGTGGTTCACCCTGGAAGGAATTGTGGCTGTTACATGACCAGGGCTCACATCCCAGTCAACCAACAGCCCAATTTATCACAGCCACCAAAAGACCCTATGAGCGAATTTTTTCAAAT
Source organism: Lissotriton vulgaris (assembly GCF_964263255.1). Classification (NCBI taxonomy): domain Eukaryota; kingdom Metazoa; phylum Chordata; class Amphibia; order Caudata; family Salamandridae; genus Lissotriton; species Lissotriton vulgaris. The sequence continues at coordinate 327,472,806 of NC_141698.1, read as the reverse complement.
GGTCAATGTTGTATGAATAAAAATTCATGTATTTAATTTGTTATTTCCTTTTTGAATGTGCTGCAAAACCTTCACTTATATTTACTGTGTTTCTGGTAATGAACAATACTGAGAGCTACGCTTTAAGTAAAATTGCAATAAGGTATGGATCTCCCCATACATGTATTGGTTTAATTAATTTTCAACTAACTTATAATAGCATAAACATTCCAGATGAGTCTGCTTATCAAAACAGTTTCTGATTATCACAACAAATAAGCAATCTGTGCCACATTAAAGACATCTGGAGTAATCTTGGTTAACATTGTTGCAACTTCCTTAAATATAAACAAAATCAAATCAACGTTTTTCAATATGACAGGAGAAAAATTGTTTGAATTTTGGGCACTTCTAAGAAGATCTCAAGTATTTTAGGAAATGTATTACAAATACATAAATAAAACTCAATATTGAGTTCAAATCAGTGAGGTTAAAGAAATTCAACTAATATATTGCGTAAAGCTTTTTAGAATACAGAAGTTAAAATATGCTGGTGCCAGATGGGATTCACAGCACGCTCATCGACTGTTTGTAAATGTAGCAGCCATCATAGAACAATAAGAGAAAAATAGAGTTTGATTTACTATAGCATCCATTTTTCAGATGCCTTTCGTCATTAATCACTTCCCAGTACTACTAAGCCACTCGCTGACTGATTACACATGTAAAATAGTTCCATTAGCATTCTATTGTTGGTGGAAAGAAACACCCATACAGACAACAACACAAACAGTGAAACAAATACTCATGGGAGCTTATCCAAGATGTCATTGAAAATTTCTCCATTTAGTGGTTGTGCTAATGATTGAATTGGCTGATCCAACATCCGTTTAGGTATCAATTACAATATGTTTTCCATGAATGGTGTACAGGCCAAATATAAAAAAAGGCCTAAATGCCCTTATCGTAGTGATAAACTGATAACCTCTGTCACAGGCATTGTTCTTTGCTGTTAATTAGGGATGTGTAAATGTGATTTAGACACTTGCATTGAACTGGTAACGAAAATCTAAATTTGACATGTATTCAAGACCACTTACAGACGTGTCTCTTAAGTTCGCATCTAGGCCGGTTTTATAAAACAGGGGCAAACACTGAACGTTAAAACAGAGTAGCCAGAAAATCCTAGGATTCAAAGATTTATTTTTTGGGTTAACTCCCCAATGAAATATATAAAGATGTATGTGAAGTTCATTTTAAACACACATTCGGAAAAATCAGAACCAGAGTTCCAATGCACATTGGACTTTCTAAATCTTAAATTTTAAACAGAGTTTACATTTATAGAAGGAATTCAGGTTTTTCCATATAGCACCAGTAATATATACATTGACAGATACAGATTCCATATTGTGTCAACAAAGCAAATAGTGTACTAAGTTTGACATAGCTCATTGTACTCACCTCTGCTTGATAATCAATCCCTATTCCTTAAAACATGATGGGGCACATTTACTAAACTTTCACGCACACAGGGTAGCAGGCAAAGTTGCTGTGCTATGTTGTGTGAAAGGGAGAGAGCAGAAATGCTGCACATTTAAAAAGATATGGAGCATTTCTGCTCTCTTCTTGAGCTGGTGCACTGTGTGCAGCCTAGCACTAAAGCAGAATCCCTTGCACCATAGTGAAGGGGTGCCTGCATTGCGGACAGGATTGTTTTTATGCAGGACAGGAACATTTCCAGCACAAAAACAATTCTTTGTGGCATTTTCACCTTTCAATGTATGTGCTGCAGAATGCAGCATGTGTGGAAGGAGGAAGTAAGGAGGGGAAATAACAATATTTGTATTGTGGCATACTTGTATAGCGCAACCTGTCACCACAAAGGGCATCCTGGCGCTTTGACCCGTACTCAGTAAGAAGCAATAGCTCAGCCTATCCTAGGAAAAAGATAAGTTTTTAGAGCCTTTCTGAAAGGTAAGAAATCTCCAAGGCTTCTCAAGGAAATAGGCAGAGAGTTCCAGAGTTTGGATGCCGCTACTCTAAAGGAGCGGCCCCCCATCCTCACTCTCTGGAATCGCGGGACTACCAGTAGCCTGGATGACGAGGAGCGTAAAGCTCTAGCTGGACAATACCAGGCAAACATTCGCCGCAAAGGAATGGGGCCCAGATCATGAACAGCCCTAAACACAATACAAGCTGCTTTGTAGCGCACTCGTAGATGAACTGGCAGCCAATGGAGTTCTTGCAATGCTGCCGTGGAAGAGCTGTGGTAGGGGCGAGAAAGGGCGAGTTTGGCAGCAATATTTTGCACCCTTTGCAACTTGCCCAGGAGTGTAACCGGGGCCTCCAGAAGTAGTGCGTTACAATAGTCAAGTCGACTTAGGATGGTACAACGCACTACTTCTGGTCTAGCTTGCACAGGGAGAAGAGGAAGGACCTTACGCAGCATGCGGATCAACATCATACATGTTGAAGAGATCTTATTCACATGTAGATCCAGCTGCAGGTTGGGCCCAAAAGTGACGCCCAAATTGCGCGCTGATTGTGCCGCAGATACTGTCTCAGAGAAGGACGGAGGCCAAAAGTCCACTGGAAGATCGCGAGGAACCCGATCCGCGGAACAGTGTAAGACCTCCGTTTTCGTTCCGTTGAACTGTAGCGAGTTCAACCGGAGCCATTCCGCTGTCGCCTGCATGCACCGGTGAAAGGTCTCCAATGAGACTGCGTCCTGTCCCTCCAGGGAAAAGACCAGCTGGGTATCATCCGCATAATTAAATGCGGAGATACCAAAGGTTTTGATGAGCTGGACTAGGGGGCGGAGGTAGACATTAAAGAGTATGGGGCTGATGGCCGAGCCCTGAGGTACTCCTTGTCCCACTTTCCGCTCCTCTGAACTGAAGGGGGGTAACGAGACCCGTTGCTGACGGCAGTCCAAATAGGAGATTAACCAATCCCTCGCTTTGTCACTGACCCCGCACTCCTCCAGCCTAGAGATCAGGGTGGGATGGCTGACCGTGTCGAACGCGGCCGACATGTCGAGCAGCACCAGGAATGCTGCCCGACCACTGTCGACTCGCGCCCGCAGGTTGTCTAGCACGGTCACCAACGCGGATTCCGTCCCATGCGCTGGGCGGAAGCCAAATTGCGTTTCGTCCAACCAGCTGTTCCCTTCTAGAAAACTGGACAGAGCGCGGGTGACCAACTTTTCCATAATTTTAACCGGAAAAGGAAGCAGGGAGATTGGCCGGTAGTTAGAGAGGCAGGCAGGGTCGAGCGTAGGTTTTTTTAACAGCGGGGATACCACTGCCTTCTTCCAGCAGCTTGGGACAGTAGCTGTCTCAAATGACTGACAGCAGATAGCGTGCAGGGGTTGGAAGAGGTCCTCTTGAAACACCTTCCATAATCTTGGAGGGAGAGGATCCAAAGGCGAACCAGAAGAAATCGTCAAAGCTAGGTCGCCGAACTCCTTCAGGGATGGAAGGGGGAAACTACTCAGCAGGGGTCGACTGGCCTCGCTCGCCGGAGCTCCCAAACTGAGAGTCGGCTCCAAGGAAGAAGAAAAGGGCCTCCTCTGCTGGGGTCGACTGGCTACGGTCTCCGGAGCTCCCAAGCAGAGGGCCTGATCCAAAGTGGGGATAGAGGGGCCACTCAGCTGGGGTCGACTGGCCTCGCTCGCCGGAGCTCCCAGACTAAGAGTCGGCTCCACAGGAGGAAGAAGAAGGCTACCCTGCTGAGGTCGACTGGCTACAATTGCCGGAGCTCCCAGGCAGGGAGCCGAATCGGGGGCAGCTAGGGGAGAACAGTTCAGCTGGGGTCGACTGGCCGCAGTCGCCGGAGCTCCCAAGCTGAGGGCCTGATCCAAAAGAAAAAGAGGAGGGCTACTCAGCAGGGGTCGACTGGCTTCCGCCGCCGGAGCTCCCAAGCTGGGAGGCTGCTCATCTGGTCGGGGTCGACTGGAGGGCATGACCGGAGCTTCCTGACAGAGATTAATAACCCTCTGCAGGGGTCGACTGGCCAACTCCTCCGGAGCTCCCGCCTCAGTGGTGGAATTCCGTGGGTCCTGCAGGCCAGCTAGAATTTTACGGATTTTTTCCTCAAAGGCATCCGCCAGAGAGTCACAAAGAGCCTGCGACGGGGGAACAGCACTGGCCACGCACGTAGGATGAGCCAGGTCCTTAACGATTTTAAAAAGGGCCTGAGCCTTGTTTGGGGCCTGATTCAGAGTGAGTTCAAGAAAAGTCGCTTTCGCTATCTTAATTTGAGCTTTATATTTGTGCATAGCAGACCTAAATGTGGTTTTCTCAGAGTCTCGGTACTGTTTCCTCCAGACCCTTTCCGCACGTTTGCAGTCAAGTTTGAGCTGGCGAAGTTCGCTCGTGTACCAAGGACTAGCTCGGTTCACCCTCCCTCGCGACTTCCGAAGGGGCGCTAACTTATCCAGCGAGCTAGCTATAGACTGACAGAAGAGGGTATAACTTTCTTCGACTGTATTGCCAAGTTTGAAGTCCTCGTCAAGGATGTTCGGCAATGGAGTCGTATTTAGAATGCGGGACCAAGGTCTCTCTAGCTTAGCTAGAGGTAGTCCAGCCTTACGCGAAGTAGGGTCCTCCGACCAAAGGGAAAACCTGATTAGAAAATGGTCCGTCCAATATTGGCACTTAATATCCACGAGTGAAGCCCATTGAGGATCCGCAAACACCAGGTCCAAAATGTGGCCTTTCTCCTCTCTACACCTTACTTTGGAAGGCGTAGCATCTTGACGCATTTCCAGGTTTACAAATCTTTGTAAATCTGGAAATGTGCCAAATCCCCATGGTGGATACATGGGAACACCCATGCTCTACCCATGGAATACCTCCCAAGTGGAAATGAATGTAAAGCAGTGCTAGCAGCTGTCTTGCTTTACATTTCTTTACGAAGCCATGCAAGGCCAGTCAAATCAGGCTTTGCGTGGCTTAGTAAATATTACAGAAGCCTTTGCATGGTCCTTGCATCACCTTACTTAGTGCAAGGACAATGCTAAGGCTTCATAAATATGGACCTCAATCTTTAAGAAAATGTCACCACCCTAAATATTAAGACATACATGAGCATGATAGAGTACAAGACTAATGGCTGGAAGTTATTGAAAATATATAGTTTTCAACACTTAGCTTAAAATGTTCAGCATTTTACTAGAACGCAGTCTTACTCACAATTTAAAAAACATGTTTTATTTCATGAAAAGTAAAGTATTGAAACAATGGACTTTAATAACTGTTTAAAAATATGGGTGGGATGTGGTGGTGGAAGGCTGGCATGGCACAAGGAGATTAAGTGAACTCGATGGGCAGGAGGTGGTGGTGGATGGGCGGCTGGCAACCAAAGCTAAACACACACCAAAGGGCAAGCAGGAAAGAAATAATAAACAAGCAGGAGGTAGGAGGAGGAGGAGGAGGCAGGTACAGTCCAAGGAGAGGGAGTGAACATGGGCGCAAGCGAGTTCCTGAGCCTGAATAAGCAAAAATAAAAAAAGAGTGTTCACAAAGCAATGTGGGAGGGCAGGTTTGATATACAGGCGGAGAGGCTTTAGAAGTGGTTTTGAAGTAAGTGGTTTATTGAAAACAGATGTGGTTGGGGCTGAATAGTTAGGTAGTTCCTTGGGTTCCTCCTCGTCAGATGATTCTGCAGATGAGCTGGTTGTCTTGTTTTCCTTCTCCTGGTCTCCACGGTGGTCGTCCCGGAGGTTCATAGGAGGGGAATGAGACAAAGAAAGGAACCATAAGTATTCTGTTTTCTGGTTTAGTGTATTGGTTTCCTACACCACACCGTCTTGCTCACTATTGGGCTTAATTTGTGATAAGAAGAAAAGTAAGTAGGATTAAGGTTCTTGAGGGTCCAAGAAAAGTAAGTGAAAAGGGAGGAAACAGGAGTGAGGGTTAGGGGCCTAACATCGTGTTCAGGAACAGTAGTCCGACCGCAGTGTCACTAGAATGATGACCTAACCAGTGGAGTAATTCAGCATAAAGTCAGGTGGTCGATATCTTAGGGGTCATGCAGCGTTTAACAAATACGTATACCCTTAACGTATATCCTTAGTGCCTTTGAAGCCTACCCGACACCACCTCCCACTTCCCTCCCAAACACATAGAATAAAATAACTTACAGGCCCCGCCGCAACTCTCATCCGAGTTGCGGCCGCTCTTCAGCCTCCTCCGGACACCACCAGTCTTCACACCAGCTTTCGTCTCCGTCCTGGCTCCCTGGTATCCCGGTGTCTCGTCTATCGGGTCCCGCGTCTTCACTCCGCTCTCCCGGGTCTTCAGGCGTTGAGGTATCGGGTCCCGCGTCTTCTCTCTGCTCTCTCCGTGCTGTGTCGGGTCCCGCGTCTTCTCTCCGCTCTCTCCGTGCTGTGTCGGGTCCCGCGTCTTCTCGGCGCCTCCTCTCTCCTTCCGCGCCACTGACTACCTCCTCCCCTTGACCTCCTGGCCTTTTTATTGGTTTGAGGCCGCCGCTTACTGTTGACGTCGAGTCCACTGCCGGGTCACGCTGCCGGTCGCGTTCCTGTGAAAAAACAGTAGATGGTGGAAGTCCTGTATGCTGTTGCCGTGCCGGCTCCCGAGTAAAAGGTACGTCATCCAGGGTGATCCCCGGGTCCTCCTCACAAGCAATTAATACCATGAAGAGTAAGAGCACATGTAACAGGGGCAGTCCTCATGGGAGTTTACAAAAGGAGAAAAGGAGGGACTACTGAGCATATTAACCAATGAAAAGCAGCCATTTACAAAGGACGGTAAAAGGAGGCAATCAGAAAGATGTGCAGTGCTTAAAGCCCATAGTCTACATACAAATACGATGTAGGACCCTGTCTGCCAGCCCTATTTCGGGTCAAAAGGATTATCAGCTTTCCCTTAGTGAAACCCTGTTGTTGCTATTGATGGAAACAAACAACTTCCAATGAAGTAGGGCCCTTGAAGTAAAGCCACCACATCACACACAGGGAAAAGCTTGGTAGTAGTACCAGAAAACAAATAATGATCCTTATAACTGAGAGTTGTGGGGCTCATTAGAGTTTTCTTTATCAATAACAGATTCCTCCTTGGGGTTTGTTTTTGAAAAACACAGAAATGTAAATGTTTGGTTGACGCCCAACAAAACTGAGGGCGACTGTCCACCAAAGTGAATCTCCATGACAACAGTTCCTTTCAATGTACAGAGATGGCCGCTGTGCCAGAGATCATCTCTAAACAGGATGGACTACCATCTGACAGAGTGGTGGATGGTAAGTACTCCACCACCCTGAGGATGGTACTCCATCTGCCAGTGTCTAAATCTGGCTGCCATTTCATATTGCTAGTCAAAAGGTTGATGTTTCCAGAAGCATGCAGTGCCCTATACTATATAACAAATATCAAATTACTTTACTGTTGTGGAAAGACATTGTTTTCCCTTTGAAGTTGAGTGAAGGAGGAAAACTTTTGGCCTTCATAAAACTGGAACAAACGTTCCTAGAATTACTTATATTGTTCACTGCAAAGTTTTAGAAACCGAGCCTCATCAGCCAGATGTCCCACCAAATAGCAGTGGATGATTTCTGACTATGGCACTCTCTGTCAGCAGCCTTCAGTTGTAATCTGATCATTTCTGTCCTTACCTTGAGTGGCAGCAGGCAAAACTGTGCTGCTCTGCAGCAATACCAGACATTTCAACTCTTGGAGAGGGGATTTTGGCAGAGGAGAAGTATGGCCCTGTGCAGCAGCACTAATGTGTTCTGTTTTCCACCAGTGCTCCCTTTTCCCATTCATTTAGTTTGTCAGTTCCACAATTCATAAAGCAAGTCTTCATAGTCTTCCACGATCATAACCCAATTTAGCTATGATCTACTAGTTAAATCTCACTTGGAACGATGCAGCTAAGAAGCAGTGACACTCAAACTTGAATATAAAAATATGAAGACGAGAAAGCCAAGTCTCAATTCTTCTGTGGAGTAACTCTTGAGCTTATACAACTCTTTCCCTACTGAAATGTGTTGCCAGAACAATCTAACTTTCCCAAAAAAAATTAAAATCTATCTTTTGTTTTAGTTAATTCTGTTATAAAACTCACCTACTGCTATGAACATGACCCTCAGAAGCAAACTCTTTACACAATGACTTTAATCTTGCATCACTTTCTAGCCTCCCCTATTCCATTTCAGTTTTCACCTTCTCAACCGTCCATGTACGCCCCTTTTCCTTCTCCTCTAGTGTTCCCTCTCCACTGTTTATCTTCCTTTCTCTGACCTTCGTTTGCCTCATAGCTCTTGCCCTATTCCTCCTCTTCTTCCTCTCCTCCTGCTCCCCTAGATCTGCCTTACTCTATTCTCTACCTCCTCACCTCTTTCTTACCCTAGTCTCCCACTTCAACCCACTCCCTTCTCTTTTATCCCCTTCCCTTCTTGTCACCTGCAACATCTGTCTAGACTACTCTTAGCTTTCTACCCCTATTCTTCCTCCCCAGACTTTCTCACCCTACTCTTTTTTTCCGCAAGTAAATCTCTTGGCTATTTTCTTAACTTACAGTGAGCTCCACCCTCATTCTTCTCTCCTCTCACTTGCTCTCCCCAAGATCTTCTTGTACCTTCTTTCTTACCTTTGTCCTCCTCTTACCTGCACTCCCTCCTCCCCTCTCAAACTACTCTGCTCTCCTTACCTCCACCTCACTACCCCTTCCAACCTATCAGTTTATCCCTCCTTAATCCTACTCCTCCTTTCCACGCCCTCTCCCTTACCCGCCACATAGGTTAACCTCACCACCAGATTATGAATGCCCTCCTCCCATTTTGGATGTTGTGTTCCAGTTTCTTTAAATTGTGTAGTGTAACTCTGAGATTTGACTCTCTTTGTTGCTGTTTTCTCAGAGGTTTGTTGCATCTTCGGGTAGAGTAGCACTTTATAAAAATGTAAAATAAATAAAAATAATAATGTATGTTTTTTTTTTAATAATAGAAACGCTAGATGCTCATCTTTACAATGGTTTACATCCCTACTTATTTTAAGAATTTTCACTGTATGCTATGTCAGTCCAGGAAGCCTATTTTACTATAGTATACGTACCTATGCACACAAAAGAACCATGCACACACAGCTCTGCATGCTCTTTTTTTCTCCAAGGAATGCCTATAGGGCAGTGGATGCCATTGCAGCTATCTCATTAACTATGAGACAGAATACATCGAACACCCCACCCATACTATTCAATTAGGAGTTAAACCCTGTGGAATGGGTATCAACTGTGTAGATGTGAAATTACCACGCAGTACTCCACAAGGTTTTCCTTAATCTTAGATACTTAAAGCACACATTTCTCACCTGCTGTAGGAAGTTGTTAAATATATGCAGGGCCTACAGCTGTGTAGGGCTGTGATGGAGGGTGGTGACAGGAAAGGTAGGAGGGGGAAGGTTAAGAATAGTGAATAGTTCTGGCGGTGAGGAGCATTGTATGCTCCCCAGTTTGCTAAAGAACATCCTGGGAGGACCTGGTTTTGAGCACTCACCGCTTTTGCAGTAAAAGCCTCAAGCAATTTTACTGACTGGAATTTGTGACCAATAAAAACAAATTTGGTTTTCCCACACCTCAAAAACTGGGTGTAGGAAAATTAGGCCTGTCATAATCAGGTCAAGCAGAATTCCACATGGAAATTCAACTCTTGATGACTTTTACAGAGGGCCTTAGTGTAGTTTCCCAGAATTGCTGCCAAAGACTAGGCATGCATTGACTCTGTGCAAAAAATGGCACTGACCTGATGCCTTTTTACTCTCAAGTGTTGTTGAAATTTTGACAACAACTTTAATGCTCTCTCAACAATGCTTTATCAATCCCAAAATACTGTGTCTATGCTGAATCAGGTGCATCTCTTCCTATGAAGGATGTTGTGATTGATGACTGTCCTTGAGGATCACCTTCGTATGGCTTGTATTTATTTATCCCACCCTTGGGCTATCAAGCAACATATAAGCCATGACCTGAGAGAACCATTCTGGGATTGGTACCATCAGAAAATTCCTGATGATACGTGGGAGCTGCACTCCTGCCCCATGGTTTATCATACACTACTCTTTTTACTAAACTTTCCAAAGAACATTGTTTCAGGAAAATCTCAGGCACACTATTGTACCCAACACCCAACTAATGAGACACAAAGCTGTTACTCAGGGTATCTCTTTGTTTTTTCATGTCATTACATGACCAGTAGTGCCATCCAAAATCATACAAAAGAAATAACCATTCCCCACAAAAATACAGAGACATTTGAACAGGTTTCCTATTCACTCAAACAGTCCCAATATATGTAATTTGCATACAATACAAAAAGTAAAACATGCGTAAAATTGTTTACTACATCGAGTTGTCTAGCCAGCAAGATTTATAATCTGCGGCTACTTTGAGACTGCTGTCTAATATTTTTAGCATATGGTCAATTTATTGCTCACAATTTCAATTTCCTTAAAGGGAACAGAGTTGTTTGAAATATGTAACTTTTTAATAGATTTAGTAGCAGCATTATTTAATGAAGATTTGTCAGCTTCCTTTTCATGTCCACCTATTACATCAAATAGTAGTTGCCAGTTAAGATATAAACCAGTTCTTTATAAATTACAAATGAGTTTTCTGTGTGTTATAATTTTGGTCTGATAAGAAAATGAGAATTCTTACTAGACATTGTCAGCTGTTGACATTTTCCCTGTTGTGTGATTTGGTCAAATCTTGTTATATGTCCTTCAATCTAATTGAAACGTGATTGTCAATACTGTAATTTGCATTTCAGATAAATCTATATTGGATGTATACCATTGGATGATACAAAATTCAATGCAGATGTTTCTGGAATTATCATGTATCCCCACTGGATAAAATCACGTTTAGCTTATAATTAGGTTACCATGTTAAGTACACACCCCTCACGAAACACATTATTTTGTTTCTGGAATAGTTAAATACTTAGTTGGTAAGAAACAACAGCAGTAAAGGCAATTGTCTAACAGAGAACAGGTGTATGACTTTTCTATATTCACTATCTTAATTTCACACATTCTACATGTTCTTACAAACAATGATATCTGGTATTGTTTATTTCAAATGCAGTTAGAAAGAGGTTATCAAGAGATTTGGTGTTTTTTGCATGTTGGACAAAAAGTCTCTCAAAAAGCCCAGTGCAATGCTGGAACAAATGTTATGCAGAATCATGCAATCTGTATGTCAGAGACAAGCAAACAGAACCTGATTCACATTAATCCTTTGACCCTCATGTCACAGACTGAAAAATCAATTTCTGAAAGCCAGAGTTGGCACAATCTTAGATCGAAAACGAGAGCAAAATATACTGGCTTCATTTCAGTGTAAATTCTCTGGCCACACCTCCTTATTTGCATTTTTAAAATGGCGACCAAAACCATATAAACGTTTTAATAAACCAAGCAAATAAAATCATGCATTAAAACATTCCCAACCATTAATTCTGTTTGTGGGTTTGAGCAAAACAGATTGAACCTGGTTAACATTCAAACATTTATCCTCCTGTTATATCCTGAAAAATTCAATTTCTAGAAGACAGAGTTGACAACATGTTTATCCACAACAAAAGACAAATATACTAGCCTCATTTCAATTTAAGATCCCTGCCCACATTTGGCAATTGCAGTTTTAAAATGGTATCCAAAACTAAGCAATGTTTTAGTAAACCAAGTTTAAAAAAAAAGATTTACCAAATGTAAGGTCCTAAAGAGCATGTCCTGAATGCACCTGTAGCACTATTTTCTTGTAATAAAAACATCAACCATTTCCAAATCTCTCAATAATGAGCTGGGGCAGAGTGGTTTTCCCGTAATTTTGTTAACTTGATCATTTCAATGTTCTAATCATCTGTTACTCTGAAAATCTCTATTTCTGAGATAAGCAAGCAACTTGATGGCCTGTTTTCTAAAGCAGATAATGTGGTAGTATTAACCTTAACCTGTAGCTCTTTATCTTTTGTCTATGACTTATCAGAATACAAAACACTGAAGAGCTGCTAACTGTGATGCCACTTGTCACATCCTCTGGAAGTCATCTTTCACAAGATTTTAGATGACTGACTTCCAATGTACTGGAGTGTATCACATTTCGTACTGTGCTCCCATTGGAACTTACTAAAACTAACAAATCTGTTCTAACCACGTTAGTATGTACGCCACTCCAGTACATGATTAATTCCTTTAACTTAGGACACCGCTCTCTCAAAGTGCAATTCTTAATTAATAGGTTAAATCTATTCGCCCTTGAATTGCTGATCTTCAGTACCGTTCTTCATCCAAACGTTCACTTACCATACCAGCGAGACTTTAACTACAATATTGTATGAACTGTTCTGCAGAGCAGCCTAGATCCACACTACCACGGTCCATTATTTTTAGACAAGTTGAACAAATCATCTACAATTCATGCAACAATAATATACCAATTCAGATTTCAGTGCATCACTTCATATTCAGTATATCAATTGATATATGCACAATCTTGATCAAATATTGCAGTAAGAAGAGCGTATAACAAAAGACTCTTGCCCTATTCAATACAGACACAAAATCCATTTTAGTTACATGTTTCCTTGGTTGTTACTCATATAATCTTTTTTTACAGGCCAATCAATTTATCATAGTACTTACAACTAAAGAAAACGAATGACTGATTGAAGTTTTCAACTAGTTACCACATCTTTAAAATAGATATAATAGATCTCAACCCTCTGCTCATGGTCTTTGGAGAACATTTGATTAAATTAAATCTTCAAGAGAGATGAAGAATAATTAGAGGCTATCACCATTGTTTTGCAAACAAAATAACTTTCGGGCTGCAGAAGACTAAGAGAGAGATTTTTTATGTGAAGCCAAGCCACATTAAATCTTTTATTGAAATTGCCAACATTGTGCTAAAACACTATTTAACCCCTTGCATGCTTGTGACGGAACCGTTCCGTCACAAGCCTCGGTGAGCTGTGCTTGTGACGGAACGGTTCCGTCACAAGCACAGCTCACCCGCGAGCCGTGACGGAGCGGTTATGTCATAAGCACAGAACCACCGCGCGGCCGCCCCACCCCCTTAGCGCTGCGGCAGAATAGCCGCCGCAGCGAAGGGGTTAAAGGAATAAAATTGGCAAATAAGCATCCTCCATAATGTTCATGTGAAGACCCTTCTGCTTTATCTAAAGCTTACTCTCACTTCTTCCATTAGAAGTCCAAATGCCTTGAACTCTCAAGGCCTCAGTGAGAACTTGGGAAGCAACACAAATCTTAATTGGAAACCTTGGGACAAGTGACATCATTTCAAACAACTTACAGAGGGTGATATTAAGGAAACTATTGCTAAGCTTAAATATTTAAACCATGTCACAAACCAAATTGTGGAACAAATTACTGACTTTTTCGCTCTTTTGTCTTTCAATAAACCTAGTCAATTGACCTCTTAAAAAAGGAGTGTTCCTGGATTGTCTTAAAATGTCTTAAGTTGATGTCATACTGACGAAACCACCAGCTAATTCAGGAAGTGTTCAATTGCTTTCATCCCATTTTGAGACTACCCTTCCTTGCAACGGCTATTGAAAGTTGTGCAGCCTTAAAACTTAAATAATAAATCTCTGAAAATGAACATTGCATGATTTTCATTTGGAATTCAGAGAGAATAGTAGCATGGAACTTGCTCCAGGTAACTGATGATGCAGTTAATTTCAGAAAATGAATATTCGTATCTTCATATTCTTCTTTCTTTATCAGCTACTTTTAACACAGCCAATTATGGTATCTATTACTATTGTCAAAGAGTGTGAGGGTATTAATAGAGTTGTCCTTTTCCGGTGTCTGTTTTATTTTCTCTAATGAATCTCAGCAGATTGAAAGCTTTATCTGTTTTTTCAGTTTTATTAATTTGCCACAGGGGGTACCACAAGGTATCATTGTGACCATTAACTTTGTAATATTTACCCAGAACCTCTTGGAGTTATCCTGAAGACCTCAGCAACAATATACCACCAATATAATGATAATAAATAACTCTGTCTTAAGATCTCTTCTATTAATGATTTTCCACACTTTGCCCAAACCCTACACATCACTCATGAGCTGAGACATTCTCATCAATTGAAATGTAATCATTAAAAAAATATTTTCACCAAAGTTCATCTATGCATTCTACTATCCTGGTCCAATCCTGAATTGACAACTGCAGTATCATTGATTACAATCTTCTTCATTATGTTTGGTTTTCATTCTTGGCAAACAAGTACGGGGATTTCTCATAACATGGTGGGTGTGCCACTGGCCGGCCTGGTGAGCAGAGAACCTGCCCACACTTTCCTCGCAGAGAACTACCCACCAACTACCTCTGTCTCCATTGTGGGGCTTGCTGCGATGGATGTGCTTCTGTTTGTTTGGTGAATTACTTTAATTACACTTGAATAGAGAGTGAGCCACCTAACCTTTTATTTAGTTTTTCAACAACAGACCACAAAAGCAGAAGGTGTTGCTGAAGAAAAAAATACAAATAACCCTAATGTGTAGGGAGTCTTCTTTCTGTTAATCATGGACATTGTTTTATTTCTCTTCTGGGAAATTGGCAGTACCCAGAAGGAAGAATCAGTGCTTAGGGCATGGCAATTGCCATTTTGACCCATGTGGTACAGTGGTTGGTGAACTGTCAGGTAAAGGGGTTCTGACTGTGTAGCTAGTGGAGGCTCCACTGTCAGATTGTTTGTAGTTCACCCGACTCATGAGGAGCTGTGAGAACCCTGAGTTTGTTAGGGCACGGGCATCCCAATTTATGGCAGTGCTCTACTCTGACCAAACTCTTAATGTGGCCATTACCTTCAATCACACATTATGTACTCCAATGCCCTCGTACTGCATTTATGCTACATAAAACCCAATTTAAGTAAATAAGTAAACAAGTAATGCATGAGAATAACAGTGTGAAAGGGTCCTGAGGTACATAGAGTGCAGGTCAGGAATGGGCAGCACAGAGAATGTAGCCAAGATGCCTAGACCCCCCCACCCCTGAAAGTTGCAGTACAAAACAAATCTTTTTGCAGCAAGAAATATATTTTTGCAGACTTTTCCAGCCATCATTAGTAAGACAAAAATGTACATGTTAGTATTGTGCAAAAGTGATGATTTGGATACCCAGCTACTTCCATAGCCCACACTCCTTAAAGCCGGGACACAGCGGAACAAAGGATTACAAGAAATAGATCAAACCCCATGTGAAATGCAGCAAACTGAATATGTGTCTGTGCAGTGTACATGCACTCCTTTTGTAAAGTTATATTAAGTAATAATAAGACTGTTTCTCACTAGGTCCAGTTAGATTATTGGATTATGATTATTTAAACCTCAAATCAACCCTTGATAGGTGTAGCACAGAGCAGGTAGGCTTAACTTAGGAGAAACAAATGTAAAGTAGGAGTCAGTACCAAAAATGTTAATAAGGAGTAGACACAACACAATAAAAATCCCAATCCATTATATAAAAATGTAGCACAAATATGAATCTTCACATAGACACTAAAATGTCAAAATTAGGTTGTAGGTTACCAGAAATATGTTTTTTAAAAGTTTTAGATGTTTGTGACACCAAAAACCGCAAACCTCTAACTTGGAGTTTCTGGTTGTGCTAGACCAGGTCAAAGGCAAAAACTAAGGCCAACGGCAAACTGGCAGACAGAGCGATGGAGTAATTTACTCTGCCCTGCCTGTTCAGAGAAACTGGCCTCCACCAGATTATAAATCTGGCCCATAGTCATAAGGTAAACTTTCGATTGGACCGAATCTGGTCACTGTATCTAACCTGTGGATACTCCCTAAAAGTGGCATTTTAACAATAGTAATTCAAAATATGAGTTGACCATTGGATTGGATTTTAAGTTACTATTAATTTGAGTCAGAACCATTTCTTAAGCTATTCCCAAACTGACTCTTTAGATTGTAAGGTGTTATAATGCAACCCATTGCTTCTCTGTGGGAGAGCTAGCTTTGCCACAGTGTAAAACAATCTTGGAAATTCTCAATACATGTTAAACTTATGAACTACTTTTTAACTATCATGCTCCTTGCTCTATGGACCAGTAGGGCTTACGTTAGGGGTTGTTTATAAGTATTAAAGAGGTGGTTTAGGCCTGGCAAAAGATTTCCATTGCTAGGCCAAATTTGCAGTTTTAAAATTGCATATTCAGGCTGCAGGGGCAGGCCTGAAGACATGCTTTGCCATCACACTGCTGTAGTCCGCTAATGACATTTAAGTTACGGGCCTTTGGTAAACATGGTACTGTATACTATGTTATAGTCCACTCAAGACATTTGAATTACAGCATCTCTGTAGCCATCAGATACCCAACGCTGCACCTATTTAGGGGAGTTGATGATCTCTTTCAAGAGCACTACATCATAATGAATTACCTGTCCACAACCCACCTCCCTCTCTTCTTACTTCTTAAATGTATGGTCGTTGTTGACCCTATACAGTGTTATCTTGCCTTTTGACTAGGTTTGTGCTATAGAAACACCACATACATACATACATACATACATGCATACATACATACATAAATACATGCACAAATACATGCATACATATAGTATATGTATTACAGCACTTCAGGCAACTTTTCTGAAAGTGCAGTAAAATTCCCCTAGACCAACCACAGACTGGCAGCTTTCATAATATCACACTATATTGGGCAAGGCATATTTTACTACCCTCAAAAGCAGGAAGGAATATGCCCTACTGTTTTTGTAAACATTTATCCTGCTTAGAGATTTAGGGTCTATTTATGAGCAGGTTTGCATTGCTCTAGCACCTCGAAACGTGGTGCAGGAGTGACGCAAACCTGAAGTCAGATTTATGAAGCCACACAAGGCCACTTTGTGTGGCCCTGAATGTCACCATAAATCTGGAATAAGGCAACACAGTGCAAATTGCTGTGTTGCCTTACTCTGCCCTGGGAGGCTTTCCATGGGCGTTGGTGTGTGTTCCTATGCAGGTCCTAAGGATTGTGACGCATCCCCAGATTTCCAAGAACTTGTTTTACTTGGGGATGTGAAAAAAGCTTACACTTTCCTTGGGGAGGCACAACGAGAAAAAATATCTCTATTTCTTCTCGTTTCTTACTCTTTCTATGTGTGCTGCATTTTGAAGCACACATAGGAAGAGGAATATGCCTGCCAAGATTGCTTTAGTGCAGGAAAGTGTCCCTTCCTGCACAAAAACAATCCCACATGAAACACAGGCACCCTTGCACAAAGGTGCAAGTGCAAGGGTACCTGTGTTGGCACTAGACAGCTCGTTGTGGGCCAGCGCATGGGAAAATGAAGGAATGCTGAGTAATGAGGCCAGTGCACAGCTTTGTTAATGATCAAATCTAAATTCTTTGAATGTCTCTGGGTGCTCCACGGGTAGCGACTGACGTCCTGAGGCGCTTCAATTATGAGGGAAAACGTGTTTCTAATGGACCACTAGAAACATCTCCCTGGGCACACCTTCCTCCCCTCAGTATGAAATGAGGGTTCCAGATATCGTATGTTTGATATTTTATCCTCTATTTTATTCACCTGTTATCATTTAAGTTCATAGTTATTCATTCTTCTTAAATCAATCTCATTTTTCATTCATTAATGTTCCATGATTTTTAAATCAACTGCATTATTCTCTCATTCAATCCAATGCATTTCGGGCATTTACAAATTGCCCTTCATCAGGGAACAATACTGCAAAGAAAATTAATAACTGTTGTGTCACAAATGAAAACGATCTCCATGTTTCTTAATGTCATGTCATCATGTACTGACTTAATGTGCTCAAACCATGCGCATGATGAAGGGCAATTTGTAAATGCCCGAAATGCATTGGATTGAATGAGAGAATATTGCCGTTGATTTAAAAATCATGGAACATTAATGAATGAAAAATTAGATTGATTTAAGAAGAATGAATAACTATGAACTTAAATGATAACAGGTGAATAAAATAGAGGATAAAATATCAAACATACGATATCTGGAACCCTCATTTCACACTGAGGGGAGGGAGGTGTGCCCAGGGGGATGTTTCTAGTGGTCCATTAGAAAATGAAGGAATGCACCATATTCCAATAAATACGGTGTATTCTTGCTCCTACCATGTCACGCAGTGCAGCACAGCAAGGTAACTTATTGCGCTGCACTGCGCCACGAAGTTAATAAATGAGCCCCTTACTCTTTTTCGTTTTTTACCATGTCTTCTACTGCCTGCCTGTGGCAACATGCACTACTAAGCGGTTTACTCATGACCCTTCCTTTCTAAAGATTGCACAAATATTCCTGTGTATCATGCTTCAGCCCACTATGATCACATATACCCATACAGCTAAAACTTGTGAATTAGGCGTTCGGTGGTCAGATGTAAACTTGGAAAAAAAATATGCTTTTGTGAATCGTCTCATGCCACGTAATGTACTGCTATTCCTATAAAGTATCGGAGGAGTTTAATAAATCCACAGCATGGAAGGTTGGCATATGCAAAATAGGAGCAAAATGTCAGTACCCTGGCATTTTCGTGAATCAATCATGGACACGTATTGAGTGCTGGATATTTCGAGTCATACTTTTAATTGTGCAACATTGTGAGGCTGCTATAAAAATTCTAGCACATCACCCTTCTAATGTTTCAACACAAAGTTATACGCAATCATATGGTTTGGTGTTTTAGAGTGAGGTGTCCCTATACATAATTGTCTGTGTATATGTATCTACATACAGAATATACTCTGCTTTTTAAGTAGCTATTTAGACTTGAGGGCCGGGTGGGGAGTGGGGTTAATCAACTCCTCAGTGATCCCTCTTAGAAGATTTCCTAAGACGCCATGAGTTTGCCTGTTTCTTTCTGGTAATTGAGTAATGTCCAACTTCCATCTTCAAGCAGCAAGTTCATGTATCTGGAGGAACCATGTTCAGTATGGCTTTTTTCTGTTGCTTTTAGTTCTTACTGTGACTGTGCCTCATTTGTTCACAGTGTTGTACTCACGTTCTCTTCATTTTTTCCAGGGTTTTGTTGTGGCTATCCTCTACTGCTTCCTAAATGGGGAGGTAAGACTGGCACCGTTTAGCATTTTGGATGCATGAGTGGACACTGAAAGACAAAAAATGATGTTTGACTGTCCTAATTTAAAGAATTTACTTCAGGTTGAAAATGTAATGATTTATTACCCCCAGGTCCCTCCTGTCCTCTTCCCATTCATTACAACTGAGATAATCCTATCCCACCAACAGAAAAAAGAACGAAGGAATGCTGGACCCTACCCCTTCCCCCCCCTCCCACCGGTAGTACATAAACAAACGTACCCAGCATTCCTCCTGTTCTTTTTTTCTGTCTTCCGACAGAATGGGACGAGTCAGGAGCAGGAGGTAAGACAACTACTGTTTAGGATTTTAGATGCAAGAGTTGACACTGAAAGACAGAAAGTGACGTTTGACTGTCCTTCTTTTAAAGAATGTACTTCAGGTTGAAAAAGTAAAGATTCATTTGCATACCTCATTGGGGAGTACTCCACAGAAACACAGTAGGGAAGTTCTCTACCATACATGATGACAACAGCCTTCGCACCACCATCTTGTTGGATTTTTTCTAAGAAAGACTTGTAACTTCTCTATTAAAAACACCTCCCAGCAGGTTTAAGATTCATTCATGTGTCTTATTTTGCCTTTCTCCTCAGTCCAATGCTCATATATTAATGTATTTATTCCACGGCCAATCTCAAGCTGTTCTTCTCACAGATCCTTCCACCCTGACCTTCTTCTGTGGAAGTTGCTTCTATCAACCAGTGAATTCCCCCTAAAACCCTTTAGCACACTAAAACTGCACAATTGAGCTTCTGAACTTCTAAATTCCTCTAACATGTTCAATCTCCATGCTAAATAATTAAACACGCTAAATTCTATGATCCATGATTGCACCCTATAGACCTATAGAATGTAATCAAACACATAGCTGCTGTGCTCGCATTGATCTCTCTGGCACACTCCACATACATTAGTAGTAAGGTTCTCCAGCACATATTTTGGTGGAACTTGCTGTGCTCTCATGCACTCTGGTATAATGAGCATTGGGTATTGTCAAATGAAATGTTGAGCACTGTTTGCTGGGCATTGAATACACATAGTAATTCCTTTACTCCATGCTGATAGTTTATTCTGAGAAATGAGTTTCTTATAGTTTGATTGCTTTGCAGCAGCAAAAGATAAAGGGATCCTGGCCTATGACTGAAAGGGTAATGCAATAGCACCAGCATACAAACTGGGGGGCATATTTTCAAACAAACAGCACAGTGCGATGTTGAACGCAATTTAGCCCTGACTGAGCTGGCACTACTAGTGCCAGCACAGGCTCCCTTGCACCAGAGTGCAGGGGTGTCTGTGTTGCAGGGATGATTGTTTATGTGCGGGGGAGACATCTTCCTGCACATAAACAAACATTAATGGCAATTTGCTGCTTCTGTGTGTGTTGCAGGATGCAGCACACATAGAAAGAGCAAAAAACGAGGAGAAATAAAAGTATTTCTCCTCTTTCCACCATTCTTACGCCATCTTTTCAATGGCATTAGTGTTTGGCGCTTCCTCAGATTTACCATTTCTTGTAAATCTGGGGCAGTGTCAAAAAGCAATGGGTGCGCCCGCAGCACCACCCATTGCAAAGTCCTTTGCTGCAGAAAACTGCTGCGAGGAGGACCATATTTACAAGGCGGCATTAAGCCACGCATAGTGACTTAGCTCCGTCTTGTAAATATGGAGCAGGCACATTGTGCCACCAGAGCTTTGCAAAAAGTGACGCTCTGGTGGTGCAATGCCCTTGTAAATATGCCCCTGTGTTTCCTGATGCTTTTCAAGCAACCTTCATGCAGTGTACATCAAAGGCCAGGAGTGATCACTATGGGATTCCCAAACTGTTGCAGTAAGGAGCACATCAAACTGTCCGGTGGCCTAGTAGGTTGAAGTATCTTCTCCAAACAAATAACAATCCATGGAGTGGTCCTATTTTTATTATTATTTTACATCCTGGTTGTTGTATTCACTGTACTAAACCCAAGTAAGAATTGCATGATTTTGCTGGCCATTGCTATGCGAAGGATCTTACTGGATCACTTTGAGAGACGCGATGCCTGAAATGACAGGTGGCCAGAATTTGTGATGGAGTGGTTTTCCTCACCCCAGTGAGTGAGATGCAAACTTTCCAACGAGCTAAAAAAAAGTAAGAGTATGTCCATCCTTTCAAGGAACATCAGTATTATCACAAAATTGTCTAACTTACGTTGCGTGCAGGGTGTACTTATATCCACTTGCATCTCAACCGGAAACTGTCTGCACTCTACCTCTCAAGACCTAAGTAGTAAACATTATGTACTGGAAGTCACAGAGCAAAAGAAGGCACTTGCAAGCTGTGAAAATATGTTTCTGCTCTCCTTGCCCCAGTCCCTATGGCTCCCAGTTTTCTTAGTGTCCCCATAGTAAAGCAGGACATTTGCTGGCACCAGTGGTGTACGTCATTTGCTCCTCTCTTCTCAATTCCCCACTTTATGCCTTTACCCTTTATGCCCTTTACCCTTTAATTCATTTAAGAGCATGTTTAGCTCCATAGAGATAAAAAAAAGTGGTCACAAGCAGACTAATTATTGAATATTTATTGTGGGATTGTGGATCACAACTGCACAGTCAACTTTCTCAAATGTGACCACAAAGTAATTGTGAGTAATCACGAAATAACAGAAAAATACATACAGTGGGCTTTTAAATTGCCTTATTAGCCAGAAGCATTGTCACTGGTACTATAACACTGTCTGTTGCTTTTCACATAGGTCCAAGGAGAGCTGAAGCGGAAATGGAGGAGGTGGCATCTCGAGAGGTTCTTGGGGTCGGACTTGAAGTACCATCACCCTTCTTCAGGCAGCAGTGGGACTACATTCAACACCCAAATCTCCATGCTGACGAAGTCCAGCCCAAAAACCAGAAGATGCTCAAGTTTTCAAGCTGAATTGTCTTTAGTTTGACAAGAACAAAGACGATTCAGGAAGGAAAAGGGGTATTTTTTTTAACACATTGCCCAATCAAAAACAAGCATGAGAAACAATACAAACTCCTAAACGAAATAATACAGGAAAATGATGAACTGAAGACACGACCCCACCTGTGGAAAA
This sequence comes from Lissotriton vulgaris, assembly GCF_964263255.1. Lineage (NCBI taxonomy): Eukaryota > Metazoa > Chordata > Amphibia > Caudata > Salamandridae > Lissotriton > Lissotriton vulgaris. Next base: position 327,450,620 of record NC_141698.1, on the reverse strand, counting down.
TGTTGCACTTTACCTGATATAGAACCTTCGTGTATTCCCGACATTGTGTACATAAAGCAACGAGGGACACGCACACGAGTGCACGATTCCAGAAACGCTTTTCAAGTCTGGAACTTTTTGTAAAGAGAGACTAACTCTGGAGCAAATGCTCTCTTCTTGTACAAAGAAAAAGAAAAGAACCCTCTATTTTGTGAATGTGGAAAAACACCCACACACACATATGTTTACATATATATGTGTGTTTGTGTGTGTGTGTGCATATATGTATATATGTATGTGTATATTTTATGAAAGCAAAAGATAGAAAAATACAAATATATATATATAGGTGCATAATTTAATCAGCTTTTTACGTGGTAAAATGAACCCAAAGTATTTGATATGTGTTAAAAAATGAAAGCAGAGTGCTCTAGAATTGTGTGGGTTTGGTTGGCTACTGAGACCTGTGCTGAGAAGATCAACTAGGAATGAAACACTCGTAAATATATCTATCTCTATATATATGTTGAGACATCATAGAATGCTATCAATGTGGAATTCGCTGCAGTAGCTATATTGAATTGAAATTGCATTTATATAGTGCTTACTACCCCTGACAAGGCATTGAAGCGCTTTACGGTGAGTAGCACGATACTTGGGAGCCCAAATTTAGTGGTTATGCCATTGGTTATAGGAGTTAGTCTTGCATGCTAAAGAAAGCCATTCCAAGCATTAGTTTCTTTGTGGTGCATTAATGACTTGGGTGTCGATCATCAGAGGGGTGTATGTGAGAAGCCAATGATTTCAGAAAAAGCTTGAAGACACACAGGCTTCAGATTAGGTCGTATATGTATGTATGTTCTTATATAGCACTCGACTTACCCTAGGGCATCTCGGCGCTTGCCTTGGGAACCCGTCCTGGCTTTTCCCTGTGAGATAACCCGTACTGGGCATCCCCAAGGCGAAAGCCAGGCATCCTGCCGCAGGGGGGCCGTTGTGGAGATTAAGCAAGGTAATGCCCAGAGTTGCAGAGTGTGAACCCATGATTAGAGTGGGCACCGAAGCGAGAATTATCAAGTCCTTGGACAATTGGGCTCAAGACCCTGCCGCGTCAGGAATTGAACCCTGGTCCCGGGTCTGACCTCTGCTTCAGGGTATGCATCCTCTAACCTGTGAGCCACGCTTCTCCACTATAGTATATAGCAAAGGCATATAAGATAAGCAGAGGTGCATTCAAAATAGAGGCAGGGAAGGAATAAAGGAATGTAGGGTTTTTGCGACAACATGCAATCTGTGGATGTAAACCAGTGAATAAATCTCTGCTGTAAAGAAAAGGGGCTTTTCAAAAATATATCAGCTACTCAGCTCAGTGCAAAAAGCAAGCCTGGTGCTTCCGGAGACCCCTTTACCAGGAACCATGAAGAAGTGCGACATTGAACATCCCAGTACCTATAATTACAATTCAACAACACCACCTTCGCCCCCCAGTATGCAATGCAAACAATACTTTCAAACCTATAACAGCAGGACTGTCCTATCTCTTTTGTGCATGGAGACTCCATGGGAGAGGATGTAGCCTTATGGCAAGAGAAGTCGACTTCGAAGCTGGGGAACAGGGTTTGAGTCTCGGCGAGGACACTCAACATCCTGTGATTCATGCCAAATCACTTAATCCACCTGTGCCTACCAAACATGAATGTGTCCATCTGTAAAGAAACTGGTGCTCATGTAAAGTGCTGTGATACTCGATGTCTCGGGTCTAGTTCGCGCTATATAAAATTCTTAAAAAAATATATCAGTTGTAAATTCCTTTATGAATAGCAAAAAAATTTAAACTTACGCAAAGGTGCAAGTTTACCTTTCTGAATCAGGCCTGTTATGTATAGCACCCACCCACTTAAAATATAAATAGGCAGCTGATGAACACACTGCAGCAATCAAAATTCATTACATGCTTATGTGACTCAATACCTGCTTCGAAAGATGCTGTCTCCTGCATCCACCTGAATAGAACCCCCACAGAACAGACACCATGCCCTGCTGAATAGATGTGTCTGAGGTCACCTTGACACTCCAGCATCCCACCTTGCCTCTAAACAATCTTTATCTGTTACCTAATTGTGACCCTATGTGAATAATTTCCTGAAAAAGGTTTTGCTGAATGGAAAACCCCCAACTATGTTCTTTTCGCATCAACTAACAGCAGGCGTCAAAGGGGTGAGGTGGATGGAGCAGCAGGCGAGTGCATCATGGCCGTATAATGTCTTCATAGGAAATTATGGAGCCTTAGGAATTGCCTTCTATTGAAGGATACTACCGCTCCAAACCGCTATCAGCAATCGAGCACCAACAAGAAGCCATTTGGGGCCAGATGTATCAAAGGGTTTTACCCATTCTGTGTCTATGAGAAAATGTGTTCATACATATGGCCCTTGGTGACTAGCACTAGGCCAGCTGCCCGACCCGAAGCTTATAGCTAATCTAAATTTACAGATGAAGCAATGTCATAAAAGACGCCATTTTATAGTCCTGGGCTTTGCTTTAGCAGCCAATTGAATTCTTGGTTCACTCACTAAATCAATTGGACAGCTATACGTGAACACAGAGATGTGAAAAAGTAAAGTCAACAACTGGGGCATGGCAGTCCCGGTTGACAAGGAGTCATCTTGGAGATATAAACTAGTTGTAGTAACTTTTGAACCAAGGATCTTTGAAAACCTCCCTCAGGGATATAACTTGAACAGAGAAAGAATCTAATTCATCCCTGAGAGGCTTAACACAGTATCTGTTGGACAGGACACTTAACCAATGCACAGTCTGAACTTTATAGAATATGTTGTTTTTTTAAGATTTGCTTTCAGGACAATAGTTTATTTTCTCTTTCAGCGGCAGCACCCGAGTGTTTTTAAAGGCGTGGAATGACTTATACATAGAAGCAAGTTTGTAAAAAATAAGTAAAGGAGGTGCTTGGAATGCAAGTCAGAAAATATTAACTGATAAGTGGTGAACTAACATGTGCGGAATTTTGTAAAATGTCCTTGTTGAATATTTTTCGGCACATGATGAAATGGGTCATAAGACAAGTGTGTAGGATTAGGATATTTTGTTCTCTGTGCATAATGAAGAAAGTCACTGTACTGGGGCCCTATCACATGCATTTCATCAGTGACAATGCAGTTTTTTTGGCGACTGGGTCATTTTGCGTTGCCTTTTTCACCAAGCATCAAGTGCAAAATGATATTTGGAGGGACCAGTCCGTGCACATGTGACACATGCCCCATCTAAAAATTACATTATACATGGTTTATTTAGACAGTTCTGATATAATTGGGAAATTACCAATGACCACCTTCAAAATTGCTCAGACACAGGTGCAAAGCATAGAACCTGCCCCCCTTGTGCTCATTGTAGTAATGTCCGGGCCTCAGTGAATGCCAAATTCATTCTTAATGTGTTTGGGAAACATAGGGAACCCCGCTGAAATATCAATCAAAAATTTACGTAAACATCCATAGGTTACAACTTTAGGATCCATGTAAAACCGATTAAAACGGAGCAGCTTTAATATCTTTGCTTTCCTGAGTAATCAATGGCAAATCCATCTTAAATGTTAAGGTAAAAAGCACAGGGGTCAATTCACAAAAGCATTTACAGGAAGTGGTACTGCAGGAGTACTCTTTTAGGTACTCTTAAGATACTTTGGTGAATTAGCCACAAAACATCTGAATTGAAAATAAAATGGAAATATCCAGAGAAAAGTCATTGGTAATTAGTACAAATTACCTGTTTGCACTTTTGCTAATCATTTCGGGGCCGATTCCCAAAGGTAATTCAAAATAGGTAAACAGGTACTCTTAAAGTATCATGTGCCGTAAATGCTTTAGTGAAATGGCTCCTTTACAACTATGTCATGAGAAGCATACACAGGCAAGTGTAGATGCATTATTCTAACTTCCCATCTACTTACCTTGATGATATTGTGCAACCACTCATTTTGAAGTGAATTTTGTTGCACCTCAGTGTTTAGAGGTCAATATTGTGGTGCCACACCCTTTTGCATCAGAGCAATGAGGAGCAAGTTACTGTGGGGCCAAACCACAATGTATCTTAGAGTACTTGAAAGAGTACTACTTTACATACTACCAAATGCCTTCATGAATAGGTCTCGATATCTTTCAATATGTATTGCTGCATGCTAATATTTCTGTATTTGATAATTTGACATATAGCCCAGCAAAGCAGAACTGTCACGTGGCGCCCATTCTAACTGATAGTTTAACCACTGCTCCGAAGTGAGTCCGGAACTGTGCTTCCTAAGCAAGTCCATCATTCTAGCTGTGGCATCAGTTCGCCTTATAATGTATGGCACCTTTTGGGCACCCATCGCGGTGTTGTAGAACCAGTCTGTTCAATATCATTCATTGTCATTGTATCGCTGATACATATTGAAAAAGATTTTTCTAGCTTTATCATCTGATTTTTTTTCTGTATCGTTTAGGTCAATTTATGCATCTCTGCAACCATGGTAACTATTCACTATTTTTAAATCATACATTAAAAAAAAATACCTATGCTGTTCGACAGGCGGTACCCATTTTAAACATCCTACATTTTTTAGGCATTAAAAAGTATTGCCGCTTTACCAAAATACTGATGGCAGTAATGACACCGAGTAAGGACAGTCGGGGCTGAGGTACAGGCGTGGACAGCTCAATTTACAATGTTGGATGAAATACTTACACAATCAGATTATGGCAACATTGCTATACTGACAATTGTAAAACTATCTTTTAAAAATATATATATACAGTATTAGAATTGCTCATGGCAAGGGTCTCGCCCAACTCTGTGGAATGGTTTAGTTGTTTTCTTGCAAAAATATCAGACTTGACTTCTTTTCCTACTGACCATAAACCAGGTATCCATAGAATAGTACAGGCTCGTCCCATACCAATAAGCCTCAGCATCAATTTTGAACACATATGTCACACTCTTTACTATCTATGATTTATATAAAGGAATGCCAGCATTTCACCTTTTCAGATCACATTCAGTGCCAAACTTTTACATGAATTGATAAAGAACCTACCCAATGTACACCTCAACTCGTGTCGCGAGAAGAAAAGTCACGGTTTAAAGAATGTTGGTTTCAAATGACTTGTGGCAGCAAAACTGAGCTCTTTTGTCTGAGGTCATGACACTATTTGGCTAATGGGAAAATATTCTAAACACTCCTGGGGTCTCACTACCCAAACTGGTCCACATATAAGCAGTTTTGTGCCCGTTGCATTATACAGTAAATATGACTGTGACGTATGCCACTGAATCGAGTCCTGAAACACTTATCTGCAGATAAGTGTACATGGGTTATAACTAACCGCACTCTGATAATATTTTAGAGTGAGTGGTATGATCATAATATAACTGTAGGGATATATTTCAACTACGATAATGTGGTCCAACTCCATGGCTGCTGTGTTGGTGGCTGCAGACCGAAAAGGGGGTGCTTAGCCATATACATATTGGTATGCACCCTCATAAAGAGGAGAATTTCCTTTGTCCCTGCACATGCTTTCGTTATGAAAGTATACACATGGGCAAAGACACTCTTAAGAATATGGTGAATGACATCCAATCCTCGTGCGTCAGTTTGATTAGACCCACAGCGGAGGCCCTGACATCCACTCAAAGTGCAGCTAGAGGAGCAATGCAGCTACAGACAGATAGACATGAGCACCATGCACCGCCCATTTCAATATTCGTAAGAAAAGGATGACTCCAGCAAGGGTGAGTGCAATTTGCGCTGCATGTACCTTCCTCGAGGTCTCATCACTCAATTTCGCTTACCTAGGCTTACTGACATAGTAATGTAATTCTCCCAATGCAATTCAGTTCAATTAATATCACGCAGTGGAAAACACCATACCTTCATTGAACAGACAACGTGTGTAGGAAATATTATGATTCATATGCAGCTTATGCAAATTCACCTAGGGTAAATCATTAGTGTTCAATACTATTCAAATGCATCTTATTGAGCCATATCTCACAGGAAACAAAGTAGAAAGATAACTTCAGCTTGTACATTTTATTTTCCTGTTCACTTACTTATGAAAATATGTAGTAATTGGCAGAAATGTTGGTACGCATCATAGCTTTTTTCCTTGCAAGAATCCGTGACAGTATCTCAGGCATTTTCAACCCCCAATTTCAGTCTCACAAACCTAGTGCCATTGTCAGGCATACACCAGCGGTCATATATGTAGGCCTCTGCAAAGGTGGTCTACAAACTAGACTGAGGAAAGGAAAGCAATGCAGTCTCCACCAGGAAAAGTTAAAGATAAGCATGTGTTTCCACGTCTAATTTAGCAATTATAGTGTGTATACATTAAAAGTAGACAACCTGCTACTCACCTGTTTTCAGCTCAGCTATTTAGGGTATAATTTGGAACTATTTCTGAGGGGCTATAGATTATGGTTTATAAAACATGCTTGTAACTAAAAATCAGCTCCTTGAATAATTGATTCATAAGTATGCATATAGGCATTTGGATAATTTAAGAGTGATCCATAGTTTGCTGCTGAGCTTAGACATAATATCTGCTAGAGAGATAACAAGGACTGGTGCTTTCAACACTCCATGATGTCTAACTTGCGAGCTTGCTTCCAGCTGTCCGATGATGTTACTCAAGAAAGTTTAACCTGTACTTTGATTGTGAGCCATGTCTTCTGTAGACTGAACAGACACAGATAACAGATTCACGACCATTTTGTAAGAAAAAAATGAAATGTGTGCACCAAAAAAAGATATTAAGGCAGAGATCAAAGTTAGGTATATGTGGCTGCACCTGTTTCAAACAGGCAATCTTCACAGACTGAATATATTGATAATGTACAGTAGTATGTAAATAGGTACTATGATTAGCACATTACAAAAGAATGTATGTTTTGATACAATGTGAAATGTAAATACAGTTCAAAAAGATGTTTATGTTTCTTAGGGTGCCTAAGGTATATTTTTCAAATGTTAAATTTAAAATATAGTCCTGTCCTGTAGCTGGTAGCTTAAAAGTTCCTGGTATGTGAATCTTTCACACATTGTCTGACCTATAAAATTGCTTGAATCCACCATTTAAATATATCTGATAGTTTGGAGTGAAAATATTTGTAAATACAAATTTATTTACCTCAATATATGGAATTTCAGTGCTCTGTGTGATGCCTTTTAAGGACTTCATTTTGCTGTATGAATCATCCATCTCATTTGTTACAAAAGCGAATGTGCCTCATATTTCTTCTCTCTTTTGTATGTTATTTATTTTGTTCAATGTATGTACTGTATGTGAACCATACAAATCCCTGATACCTCTTCATATGTGTTTGGATCATCTCTGAAACTTCTCCTTGTTTCCAGGGGTTCCTCTTCTGTGGTTGCCACTGCTGAAAACAAGCAATAAACAAAATACAATATAAACCAACGGTTGTTTTGGAATTGTTATTTTAATAATCTGTGGGTCAAGAAGACAGAGCATGAGGATTTGCATTATCAGGGTGTGGTCCAAGAGACTTACCACAATCTCACAATTGTCCCTATTTGCCTTCTATATCCTTTTCAGTCAGCGGTAAAACTAAAAGATTTCAACTAGTGACTGGTAGAATTACCATGCATTTGAAATTGAGTTGAAAATAACAACAACTGTGCTTACTATTTTGTTCAAATCCAAATTAAAAATACTATATTTAGAGAATCAAGTCTATCAAAGTGCGATAGTGCCAAATAGAATAAAAATAATGGTCAGTACCACAATTTTTACAGAAATGTCAACGATTCGACAGATAAACCATAGATCTTCGAGCACCATAATAACACCACAAGTTGAATTTTGATGCACTCACATTATCCTGAACAAAACTGTTTCTTCTCAAGTAGGACTGTTATGTTACTTTTATAACTCAATACGATTGGATAGAAATGTTTCAGAAATAAATTTAATTTGTCAGTTCACCATTCCGAGCATTTCCAAACAACTGGACAATAGATGGCATAGCTGGCCTCAATATCCTGAAAACATGGATGGGTAGTGACATTCCAAAGCTCAACAGGTTCTTATCATTATTAAATAATTCATCACAGCTTGTTTCCCCAGAAGAAGCATATTCTCTCCAACTAGTGTCAGATTGAGTCCCCATGATTTACTGCCATGTCCCATGAACTACATATTGTGTTTCAAACCATCAGCATCACTGACCAAAATGTGGTTGCAACAGTGATTTGCCACTTTACAAGGTACTTGTCAGTATACAAAATATGGCAACCAGGTATACACCAATGTCACCATGTTTAGGGGAGAAGCGCATGCACTTTAGCACTGGTTGGCAGTGGTAACTTTCTCAGAGTCCTATAGCCAACAAAAAGAATCAGCAAAAACAGAAGGCAAAGGTAAAAAGTCTGGGGAAAGTCCACTCTAAGGATGACAGGACTAACAACACTCTTAGATGTCCCCTTGGAGTGGGTTTGCTTGAGATTTCTTGTGGATGCTAAACATGGACACCCTTTAGGAACATCAGAATACATTTTTCATTTCAAGAAATTAGACTTTTAGATCTAGGAAGAGGCACTGCTTGGTAGCTTTGACTGACATCTGATTCTGCTTCATTTATAGCACTATGGAGTTATATTTGTCATTATATTTTGCTGAGTGACTCCCCCAAAGTCTCCTACAGTTTTTCCATGCCAATGCTTGCTGTCTTGTGCAGAACCAGAAATATACTTCTCAAAGATTTACAGATTCACTACAAAGAAGATGAGGCTACAACAAGTGAAGCTATCCTTCACTGAGAAATTAATTTCAATATCACTTTTCTTAGATCCATTTTAGTGGAGTTTGTTCACTAACCCTTGCAGTTTTATTCCTAGTGCAACAAATCCCATTATTCTAATCACAATTATAACTTTCACTGGCTGGACAATTAATGATTTACTATTCAATTTACATCTTTTTCAAAAAAGGTTCTCATGTATTTCAGAATCGTAACACAGTTCATGATTCTTATAAGACAGTGTGGACTAATGTAGTCATATAACCCGCCATAGCAGAAGCCAAATTAGAAGACCTATAACAAGAGATTAGGGTCCAGATGTAGGTGGCCAAATACCGGTCGGTAACGGCCAATTTCGGCCGTTACCAACCGGTATTTGGAGTTTTAGATATTGGGGGCTTAAAAATTACCGAACCGGTAAATTTACCGAATAGGCAATTTGAGATGTAGGTGGCACTGAAAACAGTGCCACAGGACCTTAAGGATTCATTATTTACCACCAACTATCAATTGGTGGTAAATAAAGAATACCCGTGTACATGCAAATCTGTGCATGTACACCTGTGCAATGTGGCACACATACATGCCCTAAGGGCATGTATGTGTGTCACATGGCACACACGCCTGATCAGTGGTGTAACAAGGTGTCAAAGTGATACCCTGCCACCCTTGACTATTCGGTAATTTTACCGAATCGGTATTTACCGATTCGGTAATTGCCATTGATTCCTATGGGCCTCAAGGCAATTGCCTCAATGGCAATTACCAAATCGGTAAATATCGATTCGGTAATTAGCGTATCTAAACGATTCAGTAGTAGTAGTAATAGCTTTATTCGATAAAAACATATCATAAAAGCATTTCTTACATCTTTAAAAACAATTTTATCAACAATCATCAACGTTAAAACATTTTATATACAAAGCAGCATATTGGGCAGGGGGGCTCTTTCACTGGATTAGTAGTTTTTTTGCAGTTCTTAAACGCCAGGCCCAGCCCAAGAATTTTGCCATGCAAGTGGAAAAGAGGGGTCTAGCATTTCTACGTAGAATACGTAGAGCTTCTAAATGAGAACGAGTTCCCAAACACCTGCAAAGGGGGTTCAACCACCTACGTCTCGGGGCTGCATAGACACTGCACTCAAACAACACGTGGGACACGGACTCTACCCTTAGATCACAGAAGGGGCAGTAAGGTACGGTTTGAGCGGGCGGTTTCCAGGTGGAAGTGAACTCACACAATGGAAGCACCCCCACCCTAAACTTAATGTACAATGATCTGTCCCATGAGCTCTGAATAGTGTCTAAATAAGGTTCCCTATACGGGGTCTCTTTGACTAACAGAAACAGGGCTACGGATTTGCAATGATTTGTACTTCGAACCCTCTCATTGTCTACCCATGCCCAATAAGCCTTCTTTAGCTGTTGTTTTGGAGGTGCAGATTTGTTGGCCCAAGCCTCTCCTAGTCCTAATTTATGAAGCAGCTTTTTGACCTCCCTAAGCCAGATGATCTTATGTGAGCCCGGTAGGGACATAATGTCGTTTAAGGCTTCTGCATAACTGCTAAGTTCTTGCACATTCCAGATTCTGGACCATAGAAGAAGTGGGCGTAATCTCGCTTGATCGCATATTGCCCGGGTACCTGCGTCTAGCAGCAGTGGGATTGTTGGTGTGCTGTGGGGCAAGCCCATAAGGTCTTTGTGGAAGTTGTTCTCAAGATGAGCCAGAGTATCAACTCTGTGAGTGCCCCACAGTTCGGCACAGTATAGTGCCGCGCTCACAACCCTTGCCCTATAAATATCTAGGGGGGCCCCAATTGGTTTTAGTGATGAGGCTCGCTGTTCCTTGAGCAAAGCACCTGCCACCCTTTTGTGAGTCAGAAACACTTTTTGGTGGTGTGCCTTCCAGCTCATGGTGTCACTGATACGTATACCCAGGTAGTCAAATTCTTTGACGCGATCAAGTGGGACAGAATGGAAAAACAGACTTTTTGGGCGGGTTAAGGACTAAAAACTTAGTTTTGCCTATGTTTATAGCCAAGCCCCTTCCATCACAGAAGGCCTTGAAGCTGGAGAGCAACGATTGGATGCCCATTGGTGATTTCGAGATTAGGAGGGTATCGTCCGCGAACAGGAGCGTTGGGATTTTCCTTCCAGCCAGGGTGGGTGCATCTGATGGTTGCTGGAGAAGGTGCTCCACCACTCCGTTAATATAAAGAGAAAACAGAGTGGGGGCAAGCACACACCCTTGGCGGACGCCCCTGTCCACGGGGATACGAGGTGTTTTCTCTCCCTGTACACCCCATCTAATTTGGGCAAAATTCCTGTCATGAAATTTTACAAGCAACGACAGCAAATAAGGAGGGAGGCCTAACCCATCGAGGACGTTCCATAAGAGTGCACGTGGTACTAGGTCGAAGGCAGTCCGCAAGTCAATAAAGACTAAGTACAAACTGCCCCCTCCCAGCACCACCACTTTCCAATAGATCATTAGAAGGCGGAACGTCTGCTCGATTGTGCCTGTTCCTGTTCTGAAGCCCACTTGAAGATCTGACAGGATCCGATTTTCATCGGCCCACTGGATGATCCTGCCCAGTACCACCTTTCCTGCTACCTTTTGGGAAGAGTCCAATAAACTAATTGGTCGATAGTTCGCTGGGTCGTCCCTAGAGCCTTTTTTAAAAATAGGTACGACTTCAGCGCCCCTCCATGAGTCAGGAAAAACCCCACCCAACAATACCTCGTTCAAAAGGGAGGCAATTAGTCTACTCCAAGAAGGCGGGTGATTCTTAATTAGGTCTCCTGGGATTCCGTCGGGACCTGCCGCTTTGTTCGAGACAATACATCGAATTGCTCTCTCTACTTCCAGGCTGGTAAATAGACCATCATAACACGGGAGGTCAGTTATAGAATTAGGCAATGAACCCAGAGATGGGCAAGCTAACTGAGACGCACCTGGAGGAGCGGAGTACAATTTCAAAAAGTGGTTAAACCATACGTCCCCAGGAATATTGCAAGTTAGCTGCTGGTCAATGGGCTTTTCCCTAACTCTTAGTAGGTCCCAGAACCTCTTAGCATCCTTCCTAATGCTTGCCTCTACTAGATCTCCCCAAAAATTAAAATCATAATCCTGCTTGGCTTCGGATATAGTTTTTTTTATAAAATTTTCTCGCAGCCCTAATATCAGCTGCGTCTTTAGACTTTAATGTGCGGACAAGTTCCCTCTTAGCTGCACGACATTTAGCAGTATACCACTTATCTGTCTGTTTGGGCAAAATTTTCGAGGGACCCCTACGAGTGGATTGGGGAACAATGAATAAGTCACTCAGTGCCAATATAGTCTCAGTGAATAGGGGTAGGATCTTATTACCAGTTGGACTTAAGGTGTCCATCCGAGGCTCCACTCCTGCCAAAATAGTCCCGGCTTGGGCCATCCTTGTTTCGTCTGCTGAGACTTTCGCCCACTTCAAGCGTCTGCTACAGTTTGTGGGGGCTAATTCATGGGAGGATTTCCACTTATAATCGGATGGGCCATGGCTTCCGACCTGCCAAGGAGGGGTAATAGTTAGCGATAGAGGGTTGTGATCACTGTCACCGACACTATAACCTCCATGTCTTGGTGGTATGGCCAGAGGTTGTAGTTGAGCATGATAAAATCAATTCTTGAGGAATGGCCAGGTCTGTTATATGTGTGAGCACCCGTATAGTCAGATTTGGATCGACCATTTGTCGATCTCAAATTGTGCTCCATACAAAGAGCATTGATCTCTATTGCGTTTTGTGACCATTTAGAGATCGGGTCAAGGTTCAGAATTGGAATGCCTCTCCTGGTGTCCTCCTCAAAAGTGTCCAAAATATCTTCTCTAGCCAGTGGCTCGAAACAGCAATTGAAGTCGCCTGCAAGAATTACATGGGAGTCAGCACTGCAGGCAGCCAGATTGGTTTAGGCCTGTAGAAGGTAGATGGGATACACCGCCTTTGGCACCCCTTAGGTAGATATTGAAGACTTCCATGTTTCTTCCCCCTTTGTGGATTATCGTTAGCCACTGGAGATCTGGTGACTGGGTAGTCCTTTCTTTTACACTGAAGCCTAGTGCAATACTGACCCATATAATAAGGCCGCCGGAAGGGCGACCTTTAGATCCTTGCTCCTGGGCGGCGGGGATGAAGAAGGTGGAGAACCCCACTCTGTGTCTTGGTTCTAGACACCAGGTTTCCTGGAAAAGACAAATGTGATAGGGTTCCAGAAAGTCATTCCATTCGGGGATGTCAAAGTTACGACCGAGACCAGCCACATTCCAACATAGGATTTTTAGAACAAAATCACCAGGTGGAGAAGCCTTGGAAGAGACAGTAAGCAGAGGAGAAACAGTTGTGTCCACAAGTTTAGAAGACCTCGCAGGTGGCTCGGTTTGCTGGTAATTAGAGGTCACATGAGGGCCAGAGCAGGTAGGACCTGATAATTCAGTAGAAGTAGGTGCAGGGGGGGTCATGCAGGGCAAGTGTGTCCAATCTTCCTTGCTGGGATTTTCTGCTGTGGTGGATATAGATGGCTCCCCATCAAGCAATGGGCTGTTTGGTCGTCCTACTCGGCTTGCTACAAGCTCAGGAGCAGGACAAACATTGAGAAGTTCCCCCTGCGATGTCAAGATTTCCCTTTGGGGTTGTTTGGCTGATTGCACAGGGAGTCAATCCACCTCCTCTAAGCTCCCAAATCTGTTGTAGGTAGAGAGAGACCATTCCAGTGTAGGAGGTTCTCCTTGTGGCCCCCGGACTTACTCAGCCATGGAGGGTGTTGAACCAATGTCCAATTATCCCCCTGGTTTCGGCTTGGTCGAGGAGGATAAAAGAAGGACAGTGGTTTAGGTATAACTAAAGAGTCATCATTACTGGGCCAAGAGCAAATGTGGTGCGCCGTGTGTGGATCTTCGAAGGTCACCACTATGCAATCCCCGGTACTGGATTTCAGCGTTGGACCTACCCAGGGAGTTCTGCGAACCATCAGTACGCAACTTCTTCTACCATTAGGGATTGGTCTGTTTACATTTAACCAATGCATTATTTTATTTTTCAACGACCAGTGATTTTCAAATTGGCCATTACCTATCGTAGGAACACCCGTCAGCACGACCACATAGTCATTGGCCTCTGAGGGGAGGTCAATGTAGCCACCTCTAAAGTTGTCCTTAACTGAGGGGACCTGGGTTTCACTGGGAATGGGTCTATTAGGCATTTCAGGTTTGGAGTGTGCCGGGTGCCGCGTGGAGCCCCGTGGGGGAGCCTTTGGTTTAACACCAGCTTGCTCCACCGTGACAGTCCTTGGTTTGGGGATGGGCTTTATTGTGGGTGATACTGGAGGGGGGGTTTGGTTAGTTTGGGGTACGGTAGGTTGTGGCGTTGGGTCAGCTACAGTAATACCCTGGTTTTCAAGACTTTTCAACCCAAGAGTGGCCAGAGCAATAATGCTCTTCTCCATTTCTAGCAAGTTATTTTCTATCCTTGATAGTCTTAGGTCTAGGGGTGACAAAAGTTTTTTAAGTGTCTCCCAAACCACCTCTATAAATTCTTTGTTAGTTTTAGCTAGCCCGTCCACTTCAAGGTCCTCACCTACTGGGGTATTAATAGGGGGAATAGATGAACCCTTTCCCTGTCCCTCACTAGATGGCTGTGTGTTAAGAGTAAGCTCTGCGCCAGCATTAGTTGCTGTGACATTAGTCATTGGCAGATCTTTGGGAACAGCAATTTTCGCTTTTTTGCGGAAATAGGCAGAGCGAGAATTGCGTTTCCTCTTTGGTTGCTTGCCACTAGAATTAGTGTTAGACAAATTTATCGGAGGGGGTACAATGGGGACAGGGTTGTACACACTAAGTGGTGTCGGTGGGATTACCTCATCTTTGTTTCCTAAGGCCAGTTGGAAAGTAGCAGGGGTCGGGGAATGATGAACATCGACCTGGGTGACTATACAATGAGGGCGGGCTGGACGCTCAGGGGTGACAGAAGTGGCTATGTGGCCTAAAGAGGATTTTTTGGAAAGTGCAATAACTTGGGACACTCTTCTGGCGGCTTCTAATTCTAGCGAGACCCGGGTTTGAAGTTTAGATATCTCTTCGTCTATGGCTATGTTGGTGCGGGTAATAAAGTCATCCATGGGACCACTAATTTGTGACCCACCTTTAGAAGTCTTACTACGGGTTACCCTTGTATTCATAACGCTAGGTGCACAGTGACGAAGGTGGGTCTTTTCCTCCCAGTTGTTGAAATGGTTTCCGAAAATATCGAGCGAAAAGGGGTGGGCCAGTCCAGTCCTCTCTGTCCTCGAACGGCCTCAAACGGCCCGCTCTTTGCCCGGTCTTAGCCCCGGGCGCTCCCGCGCAGCGTTGCTCTCCGATATTTATGGGCCAGAGTCCAATAGGCCGTGTTGTTGGAAGGTGGGGGCGGGGCGTTCAGGGAGAGCGGGGCCAGGTGACTCAGCCTCCGGGACCGGGACTCCTGGGAAGGTGAGTCCCGGTTCGCGCTCGCAGCCCTGCAGCCTCACACGCCCCCACAGTAACAGCCAAGCAGGTAAGCCAGGAGCAGTCAGGCAGGCAGGTAGAAATCCGAAGCGGGACCCGCGGAGCGGGTTCCGCGAGGCGTAGGTGCAAGCAGCCCTTGGTCAATTACAGCGCCGGTCAGTTTGAGCAAACAGCGTCCCACAGAGGAAGGATCCAGGCGCCTTTTCAGTTGTTGGAAGGTGGGGGCGGGGCGTTCAGGGAGAGCGGGCCAGGTGACAGCCTCCGGGACCGGGACTCCTGGGAAGGTGAGTCCCGGTTCGCGCTCGCAGCCCTGCAGCCTCACACGCCCCCACAGTAACAGCCAAGCAGGTAAGCCAGGAGCAGTCAGGCAGGCAGGTAGAAATCCGAAGCGGGACCCGCGGAGCGGGTTCCGCGAGGCGTAGGTGCAAGCAGCCCTTGGTCAATTACAGCGCCGGTCAGTTTGAGCAAACAGCGTCCCACAGAGGAAGGATCCAGGCGCCTTTTCAGTTGTTGGAAGGTGGGGGCGGGGCATTCAGGGAGAGCGGGGCCAGGTGACTCAGCATCCGGGACCGGGACTCCTGGGAAGGTGAGTCCCGGTTCGCGCTCGCAGCCCTGCAGCCTCACACGCCCCCACAGTAACAGCCAAGCAGGTAAGCCAGGAGCAGTCAGGCAGGCAGGTAGAAATCCGAAGCGGGACCCACGGAGCGGGTTCCGCGAGGCGTAGGTGCAAGCAGCAAGCAGCCCTTGGTCAATTACAGCGCCGGTCAGTTTGAGCAAAAAGCGTCCCCGATTCAGTAATGGTTACCGAATTTATACCTACATGGTATTCACCGATTTGTAAATACCGAATCTGTAAAATTCGGTATTTACGAATCGGTAAATGCCATTTACCTACATCTAGCCCTAGGACTTTAATGGCTGCTACAGCTTACTATGGCTGGCTATCAGTCTATCAGAACATTGTGCTCCATAAGGGTGGAATGTGTTTTTTTTTAAACTGTTTCTGGAGATGCGCAATACATTTATCACCAGCAAAGTTTCAGACCAGGAGCTAACATTTTTTTTAAAACAAACTTTATTGAGTACCAGCAAAAGATGGCAATGCGTCATATCAAATACATTATGGTATTTTCGATTTTTGTTTTTCAATCGTGCACAGGTATCAACTTTGTACAGACTAGAGAATAGATTGCATATGTCAATAGACCATAATACAGTCATTACGAATATGATGCAATTGGTGAAGGCATATAAGAGGAAATAGTATCATTTGAAATTATTGCATTGCATAGTTTTGAAAACATTTCCAATAACAAACCCCCATCCTCCCTCCACCCTCCCTCCTGGTCTGCCGTTTCTTGTGTGATTATCAGCCCAGTGCATTCGGTAAGATATCAGTGTCAGCCAGGTGCCGCTGGTGTGCGGTTGGAGTGTATATTGGCTTATACGGAACCTGCGGCTCGTGTACTTCATAAATAGCTGGGTAAGTTATGGGGTCGGGGTGATGTGTGTAGGTAGAAGATCTATCTGTTTAATACTTTCCAGCATAATGACCCGTTCCATAGAGATGGAGTGTTTCCGTAACCCTTGTGCTTCCTGCCGTCTAAGTGCCATGCTTTCAGCACTGCACCATCGAATCACGTCATCCTGCCATGTGGGTAATGAAGGGCATCTAGGGGACTTCCATCTCATGGCGATCGCTCTTATGGCCAGTATAAGTGCGAGGTCCTGGAAACACAATTGGACCTTTAGGGCCCTAGGGTGCTTTCAGAGCCCCAGTAGGCATTCTAGAGGGTTGTCATGGATTGTGATGTGCGTGACCTCCCCGAGTGCATTCCATATCTTTCCCCAGTAATTACAGAGATAAGGACAAGCCCATAGCATATGGAGAAAGCCCGCCACTTCTATCTTGTATTGTAGACAGCAGTAATGGGCTTCAGGGAACATGCGTTGTATTCTCTTTGGGATTAAGTACGACCTGCGTAGCACCATTGTTTGGAAAAATGTAAGTTTCATGTTGCGAGATACCCACTTGGGATGTTCTAGGATGCTCGCCCAAGCTTTATCAGTGAGTTCTGCGTCGGTGGCCTTTGCCCATTTCGTGCGAAGGTCAGTGAGTGCGGTGGAGGCTTGTGCCTGGATGCCAGTGTATAACCATTTAAGTAGATGGCTGCCCCGTGTAATACAGCAAATGTACTAGTTTATGTTGCGGAGGTTCAGTGCGTTGGGGCGCCGACGTCACCCTAATATAATGAGCAATTGTTGCGTGTAACAAATAAAGGCGATCTGGTGCACTAGTAGTTTGTACAAAAGTGTCATGGTCTAGTAGGGTGCCATCACCAAATAGCGAACTGACCTCCTCCACGCCAGCTACCGCCCAGTCATGTAGTCGGGTCCTCATGAGCCTGCCCCTGGGGATTGTTATTCCCAATAATGGGATATTACTCACATAGAGGATCGCATCTGGGTTGTAACGTAAGGCCTTCTTCCAGCAATGAAGTGTAGTTTTCAGTAGTGGGGGCCCATCTGGGGGAATTTTTGTTTTTGGGAGCAGTAAGTTGTGTAGGGTTCCGCGCTAAAGGTCACAGGTTGAGTAGCCTATTTCCTGCAGATTCCTTCTTGCCGTCCAGTAAGACAACCACTGGAGTTGGCTTGCATAATAAAATGCCCGGAAGTCGGGACCCCTAGTCCACCCTTGTGGAGCAGCAATTGTAATTTCTTGAGACTAACCCTGGGTCGGCCCTTCCCCCATATGAGCTCCAAGAGGATTGTATCCAGGGCACGAAAGGTGGATTGCGGTAATATCAGGGGTAGATTTACAAAGAAATATAGAAGACGGGGGAGTATCACCATCTTGGAAATGGCAATCCGCCCCATTGCTGATAATGGTAGGGATGTCCAGAAGGATACGCACGAGCGTATAGCAGTGATTGCCCTCAACAAGTTACTGTCAAGTTGATAAGTCTGTGCCCTGTATACTTGGATTCCCAAGTATTTGAATGCGTTATGTGCTACAGGCAGATTGTAGGTATCAAATTGGAGCACATCTGGGAGGGGGCCGTCCTGGAAGTAGAAGGCATTGCATTCCCCCTCGCTAATGGCCAGGACCGAGATATGATCCAAGATGGAGAATATGTTGGGGATGGGTTCCACCCCAGCTGTCAGGTCGTGTAGGTAAAGGAGGATGTTAAGGTTAAGTGTGCGGTGCCAGCTATCGGTATCCCCAGATGCTCGGCTGATTGTCTCAGGGCTATCGCTAGTGGCTCTAATGCTAAGACGAACAGTCCCCTGTGTATAGTATATTCATGTGAAATATGGTTCCCGGTGCATGCTCTGGCGGTGGGATTGAAATAAAGCAGACGTACCCACTGAAGATACTCTGGAGGGAGGCCAATTTGTCGCAGAGCCGCAAACATGTATCCCCATGTTATAGAATCAAAGGCCTGGCGTAGATACAATGCTAAACATCCAGCATCTTTATAATCCGTGGGGGTAGCTGCCATGATATGATGTAATCGTCTAGTATTTAGAGAAGTGCTGTGTGTAGGGAGAAACCCGCATTGGTCTCTATGAATAAGGATTTTTAGGGCAGGCAGTAGTCAGTTAGCTAGCGCCTTGCTTAGAATTTTATATTCGGTCGCTAACAAGGACAAGGGCCGGTAGCTAGATAAATCTGTGCCATCTTGTCCCGGTTTTGGGGAGTGAGACGACTAGGGCTTGCATGGTGGAGTGTGGCAAGTGACCGGAAGCCAGGGCCGTCTTATATAGCTCCTTTAGCTTAGGGACAAGGATATCCGAATAAGTTATACCAGGAGCTAACATTCCCACCATCTCTTAAATTTCTAAATGCAAGGTTACCAAAAATGGCGAAATGTTCTCGAATGAACACAATTTTGCCAACACTTCTCAAACAGCATTGTGCGTTTCCTTGCTCATAAATTAAACTAATAGCTAAACTATTATTTACTTATTTTATGACCCTTTCATATAGTGAACAGGGCAGCATGCCAGACAACAGCAGGAATAGTTAGCTTTTGAGTTCCTCATGTACAGGAAATTTGGAATGTTTGAGATTGAGGTCTAGAGAAGTTTCTACTGGTTTGCTTTATGTTTCACAAAGGAGCGTCTGCTGGATCTTGATTTGAGGAAGCGTGGCATAAGCAAATAGTCAAGGTGGGATGGAGGGTTCTTGATACATCAAAATGATGGAAGTTGAGAAGATGAATGGAGAGCCTTGGCAATACAAAGTGCAGTGTAAGAAGTGTAGGCAATTTTATTGAATTTGTTTGGCAACTGGCATCCAGTGTCAAACTGACAGCGCAAGAAAAATGTGGTGCCATTACTTCAATCTTAGGAGAAACCCGGCAGCACAATTTTCAATCAATGTAAACTACAAATTAGAAAAACAATACCCATATAGCATTTTCCAAAAAGGAGGATGTGTCCTATTTATGTTGCTAGCCATTCTGCATCTTCTCACAGTATATGTTGCTTTCCTATGGCAAGATTTATTAGGAAAGGTTTTACACCACTCCATGATTCAATATTTTTTGACAGGAATTCAGAGCTAATCCAACTGCAATGGAAATTGGATAACTTCAGAGATAGCAGCGCTTAAAATTTTGTTGAACATAAACATGGGCTTAATGACTAGGAGAATCACACACAAATAGGTGTAAACACAGATGACATCCAGATATGCTCAAGTCTTGTGAACCAACCAAACAAATCATCTGGCAGTTCAGAGCCTCAGCAGTGGTGGCTGCTATGGCATTTAAGTGGTGGGCCAACACAGAAAGGGGCAGCGGGGGGAGGCCAGCGCAGGTGGAAGTGTGGAGAGGGCTTCGCGGGGGGAAGGAATTAAAAAAAATGCTTACCTGCATTCTGTAGCATCGGTGGTCTTCTGGCCTCTGCTCCTTGACTCCCGGCACACCACAGGGTACCCTATGCCAATCCAGACGCTGCTCTCCCGCTGGCATTACCCAGCATAAGAGCAGTGCAGTGATTGGCATGAGCCCCCTAATTAGGCACTCTCTAAGGGTCTGTGACCCTCTGCTTGTTCTATACCCGGCTGGAAAGCACAGCTTGGGTGGAGAGATCCAAGTGCTGCTGAACTGTCATGCACACTTGAAGCAGTGCCACCATTCCTCCCTCTTGCGGCTGTGTCGACGTGCCAGAATGGATGGTCCCAATCTCAGCTCAGCTGCAGAAAGTGAGGGAGAAGGGAGGAAAAATTAAATGATAACAACCTTTGTTATTATCATTTTATTTTTTATTTTTAACTGCTCAAAAGCAGTTGGGCGACACTCATCCACCTTAGCGGAGGAGCTGCCACTGAGCCTTAGTGCTAAAGGTGTTTCTTTTCCTTTGTTCTAAGGAGCCAGCTCCTTAGGAATCATCTTCTACAAATATTTGGATCATAGAAATCTGCTAAGCATTTTACATTTAAAAAAATGAAAGTAGCCCACTGTTAAGCTGATGTTTATCATTGTGGCTTATTTTAAGATGTGCAAAATATAGGTGGTGCGCTTTAAAGCCACTGCCTATCAACACTGTAGAAATCTCTATTATAGTTACACTTAGCCATTAGTATGCACTGTAGACTGGTGGAATGCTGATTAAACACAGCTTTCAGCTGAACATGTCAAACACAGAATACCTCCCTCACCTCACAAATGGCTCAAGAGAAACAAGCAACACATTGCATTCTTGACTATTGTAAATCACTCAGCGTGCAGCGGTGTAATACTGCAACCTCATTGCTTGTTAATGGGTAAATAACTAACAGTCAAATTCATTACAACTGCCTCGTCAGCGATAGCAAATATGCAGCATACTGTCACCCTCCTATCCAGTCCTGCCAAGTACCACACATCAGGGGTGAGCCTAGCGCATTTTTAGTGTGTGGTGCGCATCACTGCACTGAAATGCAAAGTCATGCATAATAGCGCCTCCTCAGCTATCAAGTGGAGTGCTAGTAATCATGCACCAATTCTGAGTTATTGAAACTAAGGTTTGTGTGGAATGGCAGTGTGCAGTGTGTGCTGATCTCTGCAGGCATGGGGGCTGGCTCAGGGTCCACACCCCAAAGCTGCTACAATGTAATAGGATCATTCACCCAACACCGTGCCATGGCATGATAAATGACTATACTTTCATTACTGACTCTGAGAGTCAGTGCACAAGGGCTGCTGCTGCGACATTAGCCTGGGGGAGGTTAGGATGGAGTTTTATGACACACACTCTTTAATAGGCAGTCACGGAAATCCTGCTGTGGCCATGGCAGTGTTGCTCACACAGTGACAGCATTATGCATTGATTATTTTATCTCAAAAACTGTGATCATGTGACAGACCCTGACTGGAAGCTCAGCCGAACCCCCCACTAGAGTGATTCCTCAGTAGCCCAGCCGCTCCCTGTGCAGCTGGTTCTGTGTGAGTCGTTACGGCAAGGCAGTTGGTATGAATTTCCTGGTCAGTGCCAGTAGTTATGTTATGTTAATTTCGATTTATATATCGCCAAATCACCGACAGGTCTCTTAGCGCTTGCTTTGGGAACCCGTCTTGGCTTTCCCTGCAAGATAACCCCTACTGGGAATCCCCAAGGTGAAGACCAGGCATCCCATCGCGGTGGGGCCATAGTGGAGATTAAGCAAGCTATTGCCTAGAGTTGCAGAGTGTGAACCCATGATTCGAGTAGGCACCGAGGCGAGAATTATCGAGTCCGTGGACATTTTGAGCCCAAGACCCTCCCGCCTCGGGATTTGAACCCTGGTCCTGGGTCTGACCTCTGCATCAGGGTCTGCCTCCTCTAACCAGTGAGCCACACTTCGCCATACCAGTGAGCCACACTTCGTAGTGTGTAGGAGCTCTGTAACAGCTGCCGGCTGCAGCGCTGTATTGGTTACACATGTGTTTAACAGTACGATCAGGTTACAAGGGCACTAGGTTAGTGCTCTGCCATGTCTGGTGCTTGCTTTGCAGCAGTTTTAAGATCTTCTTAGAGTTTCTCATTGCTGAAATGGGTGTAATTTCTGATATTTATATGTTTACCTCATCTTCATTGCTTGATTTTACTCTCGAGAAAGTGTCACTCATAGTTGTTAAAATGTCACTCATAATTACACTGAAATGATGAAAAATGTCACACATTGCAGTGTGAAACCTTGGCAGCTATGCCTATCAAGGACTTAAAAGGATGTCAGCTGTGAAAAATAATCCAGTAAGCAAACTATTTCACTGTAAAAAATGGCAGCTAAATTCGGTGGCAAGGACCACAATGAATTTGCACAAACATTAGATGGTGTGATAGTTTTCCATTTTTGGGCACAACATTGATAAACTAGTGGGTAAACAATATTATTTCAGCTAATTAACACACTAACAAACAGGTCAGATAAACAATTAGAAATTCTACAAATTAAAACATTGATGCCTAAAATGTGTATTTGCTATATTTCATAAATAAGAAACATAGCGGTTAGAAAAGTACTATAAGGGGCTTACAAGTAAACTAAGGGGCACATTTACAAGCCGCTATCGCCCCAAGAATGTCACTTTTAGTGATGTTCCTGTGGCGATATGGGCTTCGCCATATTAACAGGGTGGCATTAAGCCACTTAACCTGGCTTAATGCCGCATTATAAATATGGCACCCATTCATGCTATACTTAGCAGGAAATGGGTGGGCAATGGGTGTTGCGGTGGGTATTTTGCCGCAACACCAATTGATTTTGATGCTACTCCATATTTACAAGGGTTGCATAAATATGGGACAGCGCCAAAATTAAGACCAGGGAAAACCTAGTCTTAATATGGTGAAATGAGGAGAAATGCTTTATTTATCCTTGTGTTTGGCTAATTATATGTGTGCTGCATTGTGGAGCACACATAGAAAGAGCAAAAGCGCCATGCATGAGTGTTTATTTGCAGGAAGGTGTCCCTTCCTGCTCATAAACAATCATTTTAAAAATGATGAGGTTCAACTTCTATGTGTGCTGCACAAAGAAGCACACAGAGAAGTTACAAATTGCCATTTAAGATTGTTTATGTGCAGGAAGGGACAACTTCCTGCACATAAAGAATCATTCCTCCCAATGCAGGCACCCTTGCACTATGATGCAAGGGTGCCTGCAGTGGCACTAGGCAACTGAAATTATCACCAGTGCAGGGGGAAATGCAGACCAACACTGTATTGTTGTAAATACAGTGCAGCCCTGCGTTTCAGAAGTGGTGGAGCACTGCGTTAAGCCAAAAAGGCTAATGCCACGCTCCATCACTTCTTTGTAAATATGTCCCAAAATACGCCAATTGTGTACACACTAATGTTGCCATGTTTAGGGGAGAAGCACATGCACTTCAGCACTGGTTAGCAGTGGTAAAATGCTCAAAGTCCTAAGACCAACAAAAAGATACACCAAAAACTGAAGGTAAGCAGGCAAAAGATTTGGGGTGATGGGTCTAACAATAAACATGAAAGAGAGGATGGTGTGGCTGTTGCATACTTGTTGAATGAACACTTTCATAGGCATTCCTTGATGAAAACTGAGTGGCTGGCTGTGTTTTTTGAAGATTCGGAGTATTCAAAGATAGCTGCTCTCTTTGTGAATTGTTGGCCCAAAGAGGAGGAGTTGGATATAAAGCTTAGACCATACTGGAAAGTAACAAATGAATTGATGATCAAAGACCACATTATTGTCAGTAATAACAAGTGAATAGCTCCTATTCAGTTACAACTAGGGCTCACGATTTTATGGTATTTATTTTTTCCATTTCCGTCTGTACTTATCCATATTTTTTTTTTAGACATTTTATCTGTATTTATCCAAATTTATTTTTGCCACAAGCAAAAGTTGACGCTGCTGCTACTATTTTTGCACATTTATTTAAATTAACAATGCACACATACATGCCCTCCGTTGTTATTGGCCAACACATTACATTCATCTGAAAAATTAGCCATTTGCAGAATGTCCCAAATACGCTTAAAAGTGCTATCACAAGCTATTTGTGTCAGAGCTTTGCAGTTTCTGTCATCGGCACAGAGTGCCAGATCCTCTCCTTCACTGAACACCATACTGTCCCACTGAGAGAAGGGAAGGGTATTGTAAGTAGCAATGGATCCAAGTTCCTTTCTGTTGAAATGTCTGAATTTCTTGGTTTTTGTGGAGTCACTCACTATAAAGCATCTTTACACCACCTTCAAAGTAATGGACAAGTTGTGAGGTCCAACCACATCATTAAATAAACCATACAATCAGTCGTGTAAGGTAGCATTACAGTCAGAAATGCATTTAAGAACTTCCCTTTGGGCATATTGCAACACCCCTTGTGGTATTATAGGTAGAATCACATATGAAGTGTTGAGAGGCAGACTTGCATCGATCAAACTCCAACCACTTTGGTTCAAAAAAGGGGAAAAGTGGGTTTCCCATTGACAATACAACAAATGGTAATGGTGAGGAAACCTTGAGAAACAAGAATGAAGAAAATCAAGTCAAACTGAGGCATTATCAAGACCATGGCAAATCAACAACTGCTATTAAGATATCTGTTATAACTTTCTGTTTTGCATGTACTGGTTGTGACAGAGAACTTATTCAATTTTTCACTTGTGTGAGACCTGAAAGGCTTGCTAGTCTGCTGTGCTGCCATGTTGCCTGCTGCTCCCTGACCCTGCTGAGCAGAGCTGGACTCTGCCTTGCAACCAAAGTGGTCTCCAAGGGCTTAGTGGCTTGCCTCCTGTTGCTTGAGACTGGGGGCTATCAAAGTCTCTACCCCTGCTCCTGTGCCTGGTTTACTGTAAGTGGACCCGGATATTTGCACCAGAGAAATCGACAGAGCTCCAGTCTGCCTGTTGCAGAGGTAGAATAGGCACATCATACTCAGAACCGCTGCATCACATCCAAAACCGCTGCTATGGAACCAAAGCATCACCACCACTGCAAGGAGAAGATCAACGTATCGCCCTGCCAGCATGGATTCACCCGACGCATCACCTTTGAAATCAAAGCACTCAGAACTGGTCCTTCGCACAATGGACCTGACGCATTGCTGCCACTACGTGAAGAAAATCAATGCATCAACTCAACTGTGTGGCTCGACATCTATGCATTGCTCATCTGCATCTTGCTGTTACGACCAGGATCATAGTACTCTGTTCACTGTGCCTGTATGGCTTGAACTGTTGGCTTTGCCCCAGTCAAGCGTGGCCAGATAACCCTCATAGGCGCTTATTGCTTCTAAGCACTAGAACTCTTACTTCTATATAAATTCATAGCTCAACTTCTACTGTTTCGATTTTTGTTGTTTTGGTCTTCATTTATTTACAAAATTATTGTCTATTTTTCTAAACCTGTGTGAGGTCTTTTTGTGGTGCTTTTATCATGGTACTGTGTGTGTTGCACAAATACGTTAATGCAAAAAGAACAATTGATGGACAGAATGCAGAACAATGTCATACATTCACTCCAGTACAGAGATCTGGGCCTATCCATTGTTTTTTTGTTCACCATGCCATTCCAGTTTGAATCCCTGAATCACAATGCTCTGAAATTAAAATTCACGTATATGATCAGCAAGCAGACAATTGATTATCTAGATAAACGGGTCTATATAGATGATAAGATCTGTACCACCCTTTTCCATAAACGACTGCCTACAACAAGTATTTTAACAGCAAATAGTGCACCCCCAAGGCATTGAAATGCAGCGTACCTTATTGGGAGTTCCTCGGAGGTAGAAGAAATTGCTCTGAAGATAAAGAATTTGACAAACAAGATACAGGGTTATCCAGTGAGTGACTTGGATGATGCCAAGAAAACTCTCAGGAAAATCAAGCGAGAAAATCTCCTGGGTCCCAAGGCATCAAAAATATCACAGAGCAAAGATAAAGAAATGGTGAGGTTCATAACTGACTTTAATTCATCTAGTCGAGAGGTAAGAGAAGCACTGGCTAATCAATCATCTATCACTTAAGCTTTATTCAATTTCTTAATTTCAGAGAATCGGAAAAGCACATAAAAATTACAACGTAATTATCATTTCATAAAATAGTTTAAAAGTTTAAGAAATATACAGTCAACTTGATTTTTTACTCGAAGTATTCCATTCACTTAAACATGCTCAAAATAATCTCACATCATAATTGTTTTCCTACATATAAAAACATTATTTAAAACACAATAATAGAGGTAATAACAGAATCATTTTCTAGGGATTGTAGGACCAGGGGTGCAGGACGACATTGTCTAAACCCCATTGTTCTTAAAATCGGGAGAATCCACATCTTTCTCTGGACAGTGTAAAAGTTACAAAAGAAGAATACATGCAATGTCATCTGTATAGATAAATCAACACACGGGCATTTACCCATTGATCTAGACCAGTCATTCAATTCAGGAAAACTTATAGTTCTATGTATAATGCCTAATCTAAAACGCCTTAACATAAACCTATCGTAGTCACCAGCAATATTTCTTATATAAAGCTGAATATTAAATGTGGACAAGGTAAGATGTGCGCTTGAACAGTTGATTTTGTCAATTCAATAATATTTCTGTTTGCTTCCAAAAAGCGCAGGCAACTACTTTTGAGATCTTTCCTGGTAACCATGTTCATTGTGTTGGGGTCATTGTAATATTCTCGGTGGCCAAGGGCTGAGCCTGGGCACGCCCCGCACGCGTCCCGCGCTGCGGGACCTGAGTTTATCTAGCTTCCGCCCACCTCCAGGGGGCGCAAGTAAAGTGCCCAGTGCGGAAGGATCAGGCAGGGGTCCATGAAAAAGTGCTACTCAGATCAGTCTCCTGCACCGCAGGTCCAGCTCTGAGTTTATCTAGCTTCTGCCCACCTCCAGGGGCCGAGAGTAAAGTGCACAGTGCGGCAGGAATCAGGCAGGGGTCGGTGAAAAAGTGCTGCAGTGCCTTGTGTACTGGTGCCCTTCGTGCCCCTTAATAACTTTCAGACACCAGTGTTAAGTTTTATTAACTTTATTTCCCCGAGCGCCGGGAAAGCTCCGTTCCGATTTTCCTTTTTGCGTCAAAACCCAAAAGGCCGCCTCACTCTCCCGGTGACCTTAGCGTGCGCTCTATAAACAACTAGCGAAAAAAGAGAATTTACCTAAGCCTCTATGTACATATTTACAACATTTAATGTCATTAAAGAGTAAACCACACTGTTAGTCAACTCAGACAATGATTTATGTCAGTTATTTATCAAAACTCATGAAAAATTTATACTTTGTGGCAAGAGAAAAATACATAGTCAACTTGACATTGAACACACAAAAAGAGATTTTTGCAAGGGATAAAGCAAGAATAAACAACATATAAATCAAAATTGTGTGAATTATCGTGAACAAATCAACAACAAGTGCAAATACATTATACACAGTGAGTAAATTATGTCAAAGCAACAAACAACAGTTTAACAAAAATTTATGTTAAATTCACAATGAACTACGGGGATACGTCTTATTCAATGTTTGCCCCGTTGCCTGTAAAATTGTTAATTATAAGTACTGTGTTGTTTACAGGGCAAAAACTTGTTATAGAACCAAAAATAATTGGGACTAGCCCAGAAGTTTGGGCGAATCAATGTTGATAAATGCCAACGCGTTTCGAATGCCGATGTATGGGTCATCGGATTCTCATCAGGGCGTGGATTGAATCCATTTGTAACTGTTGGGGAAAAGGAACAAAGGGGTTTTAATTAAAAAGTAGGATTTTGACTTGCGAAAGCTTGTCCCATGTCAATGCTTCTGCTGTCACATACCTTATGCGACCAAATTGTTTTGGTCGGTTGGGTCTTTATTTATGAAGCCAGTTATCCTAAGCCGTGGAAGTCAACCTGTAATTTAGTGACAATGGCATGATCAGTGTTTGTGCACTTGAGTACAAGCAGGCACAGGAATGTGCATGCATTATGAGCAAAAATTACCTCTATGTAAGGAGCAGCCGCTCCAAGGTTGAGGCTGGGGCTTTAATGATTTCCCTTTGATTGTAATCTGCAAACACAAAGGGGTGGTGTGCTTAGCGAGGGAAAATTCTTTTTAATGTAGTGACCAGAAAAGTTTGGTGAAACAGATTTTCTTACTTGTGTCCGTAGGCAAAAATTGACTCTTGATCGATTTCTGTGAAAAAACGGGAAGGAAACGGGGAGCTGGTGAGTGCCCTGCGTTTACATTTTAATTGCAAAAACAAAGTGAGAAGGACGTGCGCCAGTCGGCGTCTTACCGTGGCCTGGGACCCTCAGCGCATCGGGTCCACCGTCTGTGAGGACGGAAGCGTCTCTTGGTTGAAATTGATTCTGAAGAAGAAACAAGAAACCGAGCGAATCAATATCGCGGTCAATTTCAAAAAGAAGCGCGTGTGTGTGCGCTGGCACAGAAAGGGTGTGCGCTGGCCCAGAAAGGGTCTTACCTGGTTTGTAGTGAAAGCGTTTCATCTATTTGGGTTCTTGGAAGACACAACAGCTCGCCGTTGTGATTGAGATGGACTAAGTGAAAAACTTTTGTCACATGATGCCAGGAGCCAATCGGTTCCCGGGGCCCCCTCGCTAAGGATTGTGGGACATGTAGTTCCACATACAAGAATTATATCCTGGTGACTTCACTAAGGACATTAAGTCCATTATTAACAGTGTTAAACTTCATAATCAGATAGGCCTCCTTGCGTAGTAATGCTGCCTCAATGTCCTGTACATATTGTTTAGGGTCCGTCCATGCAAGGACCGTCCATTTGAAATCAAGTTCCCCATGGTTATGGCTCATGAAATGTTCAACCATGGGTGCAGAGCACACCTTTTTCTTTATTCTGGATCGGTGCTGTGTGATACGTGAATTGATAGGTTGACAGGTTTTACCTATGTACACTTTGTCACAGGGACAAACCACGGCGTAGATAACATTTTTTGTACGGCAATTGGTGAAACTATCATGTTTCCACGTGACCCCGTCATGGTCAAATGTACTACCTTCCAAGGTAGAAGAACACGAAATGCAATTGCCACACTTGTGATGCCCGCTAATCGGTTTTAGTTTCCATTGTGCAAGTAAATCACTTTTGGGTTTCGGAATGTAACTGTCAGCTCGAATCAGTTGTTGACCAATGCTTTTATTCTTGCGCATGGCGAAAATGGGCTTTTGTAATGGACTTGGTAAATCTTCCAATAGATGCCAATTGTTCAATATGATGCGTTTGAACTGGTTAGTGTGTGCTCCAAAAGTTGTGACACACACCAACTCAGCCTGTTCATTTTTATCCTTTTTCACCAAGAGGTTTTCCCTGTGAGTGCATCTAGCACGTTTTTTAGAATGGTTAAGGAGTTTTTTGGGATAGCCCCTTTTGGCCATTTCTGCGCAAAAGTTTGTGGCATGTTGATCAAAATCTGATATCTCAGTACAATTTCTTCTTATTCGTAACAGTTGCCCAAAAGGAAGGTTTTCTTTCAGGCACTGTGGGTGCGAGCTTTTAAAGTGCAGAATAGTGTTTCTGTCAGTGATTTTTTTATGTAGGGTCGTGGTTAGGGTGTTTTCGCGGACCCCCACTGTGATGTCCAAAAAAGTCATTTTGCTTGTGCTGGATTCAATAGAAAAACTGATGTCTCTATGCCTGGAATTAAGCCAATTGTAGAACTGGTCAAGTTCTGCCTGGCTCCCCTGCCACAGGAGCCAGACGTCATCAATGTATCTTAGCCATTGGGTGATCTGGCCAGAAAATGGATTGTTCTCGAATATGAATCTTTGCTCATATTGTGCCATATACAATACCGCCATCTCAGGTGCATATGGACAGCCCATGGCGATGCCCTTTATTTGGATAAAAAACGCATTCTCAAACTTAAAATAGTTGCTGCGTAGTGTGATTTCAGCAAGTGAAAGGATGAAGGAGGTGGGAACCCGGTGTGGTCTTTCACGTTGTTCAAGATATATTTCCAAGACCTGCAATGCTTCGTCCTGAGGGATTTGAGTGTATAGTGAGGTGACATCTAGTGTCACCATCAACTGAGTTGTTTCATCAAATGATTGTCCCTCTACCTTATTGATGAAATCTGTTGTATCCCTGAGATACGACTTGACCTGCGGTAAGAAGGGTTTGAGAAAGAAATCAATGTATTTTGAGACCGGTTCCAGTGCGGAATCGCACCCCGACACAATGGGTCGGCCAGGCGGTGTTTTGTCATTTTTATGAATTTTTGGTAAGAAATACAGGACCGGTGTCCTTGGTGTTTTTTTGTTTAGGAACTCAAATTCCTTAGGGCCTAGGAATCCCTCATCAAGTCCTATGTATTTTTCTCTTGCCACAAAGTATAAATTTTTCATGAGTTTTGATAAATAACTGACATAAATCATTGTCTGAGTTGACTAACAGTGTGGTTTACTCTTTAATGACATTAAATGTTGTAAATATGTACATAGAGGCTTAGGTAAATTCTCTTTTTTCGCTATTAACGGGCCCTACCTACCCTCTTCCCTACTGGGCCAAACCCCTCCTTGTTCTTCTATAAACAACTAGAGCGTCACCACATATCTCCCCCCTTTAACATTCTCACCATAGATATGAACATTGTATACAATACACAGGGTCTCAATAGTTACACATTTGGGCAAGGTTGATGGACGGAACAATCTTACTTGGTTCCCATGCTAAAGTCCTCAAATTTCTTGGGCGCTTTAACCACTCTGCCCGACTTCGTTCTCACTTGCATCAGGCTGGAGTTTGCGCCTTGACCACTGTCTGTATTACCATCTCCCACGTTTGCTTTTGTTCTCAGTCCTCTACCTATTCCTTCGCCTCCATGGCTCTGTGGCATTGGCGGATTGGTTCTTTTCACGTCTTCACCTTCCTCCTGAGTGTGCTGGTCCTCATTGCTCCAACGATGGTGGTAGCTCCTGGGCAGTCCATCTCCGTTGCTTTCGCTGGTCCCGTTTCTTCACTTCCGTCAAGAGAGAGCGGACTCCACTCGTCTGGAACAGGCCAACAATTCCCTAATCATTATCCTTACACTCATGCCAATACCCTGTTTCTGCTCTTGCACTCCTTTAGTGACCCTTTCAGCACCATGTACTAATCCATTCACCGAAGTAAAACTCAACCAATTATACATTCAATCAGTGACTCTCCTTGTACTATTCTAATCATTCAGTCAGTATACAAGTACTCATGCAGCAAGACATGCCTTAGGATATAGGCTGATTGAAACTCCTATGCACTATGCATGTAGTCCTGTAACCACCTACACACTTGTGTTTCAGGCCTACAATGCCCCAGTCAGTATCCATACACTCCAGCAAATACTTGGTCACTTCTCTTGCAATCCTACAGTGACCTATTCAGTACCATGTACTAATCCATTCAGTTCAGTAAAACAGAAACAACTATACATTTACCCAGTGGCTCTCCTTATACTATTGTAAACATTTAGTCTGTACTCAAGTACTCATAGAGCGAATCAGGCCTTAGCACATGGACTGCTTCAAACTCCTATGCACTATGCATGTAGTCTTCTAACCACCTACACACTTGTGTTTCAGGCCTACAATTCCCCAGTCAGTATACATAAACTGCTGCAAACACCCTGTTACTCCCTTTGCACTCATTTAGTGAGCCTTTCAGCACTATGTACTAATCTATTCATTGCAGTACAACAAAACCTATGATAAATTCTCCCAGTGACTCTACTTGTACCACTCTAATCATTCAGTCGGTAAACAAGTACTCATGCAGCAATTCAGGGCCTTAGCACATGGACTGCTTCAAACTCTTATGCACTATGCATGAAGTCTTCTGACCACCTATACATTTGTGCTTCCGGCCTACAATTCCCTAGTTATTATCCTTACACTCCTGCCAACACCCTGTTTCTGCTCTTGCAGTCCTTTAGTAACCTTTTCAGCACCATGTACTAATCCATTCACTGAAGAAAAACTCAACCAATTATAAATTCATTCAGTGTCTCTGCTTGTACTACTCCATGCTGATACTTTATTCTGAGAGATGAGTTTCTTATAGTTTGATTGCTTTGCAGCAGCAAAAGATAAAGGGATCCTGGCCTATGGCCGAAAGGGTAATGCAATAGCACCAGCATACAAACTGGGGTGCATATTTTCAAATACACAGCGCAGTGCGATGTTGCACACAGTTTAGCCCAGAAAAAGCTGCCTAACACCAGCACAGGTTCCTTTGCACCAGAGTGCAGGGGTGTCTGTGTTGCAGGGATGATTGTTTATGTGCGGGGCGACATCTTCCTGCACATAAACAAACATTAATGGCAATTTGCTGCTGCAGCACACATAGAAAGAGCAAAAAATTAGGAGAAATAAAAGTATTTCTCCTCTTTCCACCATTCTTACGCCATCTTTTCAATGGCATTAGTGTTTGGCGCTTCCTCAGATTTACCATTTCTTGTAAATCTGGGGCAGTGTCAAAAAGCAATGGGTACGCCCCAGCACCACCCATTGCAAACTCCTTTGCTGCAGAAAACTGCTGCGAGGAGGACCATATTTACAAGGCGGCATTAAGCCATGCATAGTGGCTTAGCTCTGTCTTGTAAATATGGAGCAGGCACATTGTGCCACCAGAGCTTTGCAAAAAGTGACGCTCTGGTGGTGCAATGCCCTTGTAAATATGCCCCTGTGTTTCCTGATGCTTTTCAAGCAACCTTCAGGCATTGTACATCAAAGGCCAGGAGTGATCACTATGGGATTCCCAAACTGTTGCAGTAAGGATCCCATCAAATGGTCCAGTGGCCTAGTAGGTTGAAAAATCTTCTCCAAACAAATAACAATCCATGGAGTGGTCCTATTTTTGATTATTATACATCCTGGTTGTTGTATTCACTGTACTGAACCCAAGTAAGAATTGCATGATTTTGCTGGCCATTGCTATGCGAAGGATCTCCATCGATCACTTTGAGAGACATGATGCCTGAAATGACAGGTGAAAAAAAAAAACCAAAAACAACTAAACAGGGTCCTGACTCCTAACTCAGCAAGGCTGAGCCCAAATTAACTAGAAAAACAACACGAGAGCCAATGCTGAGACAAAGTTAGTCCACAAAACTGGGGGGACAATAGGGGTTTGGAATAAAGCGAAACCACCTGCTTGATTTCTTTAGAAGCGTATCAAGATTTATTCTCTTTCAAAACATTTTTTGCTTTGTTTTTATGAGTGCAAGGAGAAGCAAACAGTTTCATATATACAATCAATACAAAAGTACAAAACATGAATATTTCAGACATTCAATCAAGCATGGCCGTCCAGTCATACACAAACATTCATACACAAAACATCATAATCAATAAACAAAAAGAAACAAGAAAATCCAGATGGAACCACGTATTTGGTCAAACGTAAAATGGAGAAAATCCCTTTAGGTGATGCAATTTTTTTCAGTCCTTTAAGTGTATTTACACAGGGAGAGTCATTCTCACAACAAACTCAAAAGATGTTCTGTCTTTGGAACAGCAAATAAAGACCAAATACGGGAGTGGAGTGGTCGACGCGTTTCGAACCCCACTAATTAGGGGGGTTCTCCTCAGGACCAAATGGTTCTTAGCCAATGGACCAAAGGTTCATCAATATTCAAAAAGCAGCAGATCAAGAAGGTTAGAAAGTGGAATGCTCACAGTAGCTGTGCTTCATCCGGTACAAGGCTTGCCGGAGAGTCCTTGCTTGTCCTTCGTTCTGGACGAACGGTGTTCAATTTTCGATAGAAAACAGGCGTCTGTCCTTGTTTCCAATGTGCGAGTGACGGGAAAATCGCTGAAATGACAGGTGGCCAGAATTTGTGATGGAGTGGTTTTCCTCACCCCAGTGAGTGAGATGCAAACTTTTCAACGAGCTAAAAAAAAGTAGGAGTATGTCCATCCTTTCAAGGAACATCAGTACTACCAAAAAATTGTCTAACTTAAGTTGCGTTCAGGGTGTAATTATTTCCACTTGCATCTCAGCCGGAAACTGTCTGCACTCTACCCCTCAACACCATAGTAGTAATCATTATGTACTGGAAGTCACAGAGCACAAGAAGGTTACTTGCAAGCTGTGACAATATTGTTCTTCTCTCCTTGCCCCAGTGCTTATGGCTCCCAGTTTTCGTATTGTCCCCCTAGTAAAGCAGGACATTTGCTGACACCAATGGAGTATGGCATTTGCTCCTGGCTTCTCAATTCCCCACTTTATGACCTTTACCCTTTATGCCCTTTACCCTTTAATACAGCTAGGCCATTCATTTAAGAGCATGTTTAGCTCCAAAGAGATAAAAAAAAGTGGTTACAAGCAGACTAATTATTGAATAGTTATTGTGAGATTGTGGATCACAACTGCACAGTCTACCTTCTCACATGCGACCCCAAAGTAATCACGAAATAACTGAAAAAAAATATATACAGTGGGCATTTGAATTGCCTTATTAGCCAGAAGCATTGTCACTGGTAATATCTGTCTGTTGCTTTTCACATAGGTCCAAGGAGAGCTGAAGCGGAAATGGAGGAGGTGGCATCTCGAGAGGTTCTTGGGGTCGGACTTGAAGTACCATCACCCTTCTTCAGGCAGCAGTGGGACTACATTCAACACCCAAATCTCCATGCTGACGAAGTCCAGCCCAAAAACCAGAAGATGCTCAAGTTTTCAAGCTGAATTGTCTTTAGTTTGACAAGAACAAAGACGATTCAGGAAGGAAAAGGGGTATTTTTTTTAACACATTGCCCAATCAAAAACAAGCATGAGAAACAATACAAACTCCTAAACGAAATAATACAGGAAAATGATGAACTGAAGACACGACCCCACCTGTGGAAAATGTTGCACTTTACCTGATACAGAACCTTCGTGTATTCCCGACATTGTGTACATAAAGCAACGAGGGACACGCACACGAGTGCACGATTCCAGAAACGCTTTTCAAGTCTGGAACTTTTTGTAAAGAGAGACTAACTCTGGAGCAAATGCTCTCTTCTTGTACAAAGAAAAAGAAAAGAACCCTCTATTTTGTGAATGTGGAAAAACACCCACACACACATATGTTTACATATATATGTGTGTTTGTGTGTGTGTGTGCATATATGTATATATGTATGTGTATATTTTATTAAAGCAAAAGATAGAAAAATACAAATATATATATATAGGTGCATAAGTTAATCAGCTTTTTACGTGGTAAAATGAACCCAAAGTATTTGATATGTGTTAAAAAATGAAAGCAGAGTGCTCTAGAATTGTGTGGGTTTGGTTGGCTACTGAGACCTGTGCTGAGAAGATCAACTAGGAATGAAACACTCGTAAATATATCTATCTCTATATATATGTTGAGACATCATAGAATGCTATCAATGTGGAATTCGCTGCAGTAGCTATATTGAATTGAAATTGCATTTATATAGTGCTTACTACCCCTGACAAGGCATTGAAGCGCTCTACGGTGAGTAGCACGATACTTGGGAGCCCAAATTTAGTGGTTATGCCATTGGTTATAGGAGTTAGTCTTGCATGCTAAAGAAAGCCATTCCAAGCATTAGTTTCTTTGTGGTGCATTAATGACTTGGGTATCGATCATCAGAGGGGTGTATGTGAGAAGCCAATGATTTCAGAAAAAGCTTGAAGACACACAGGCTTCAGATTAGGTCGTATATGTATGTATGTTCTTATATAGCACTCGACTTACCCTAGGGCATCTCGGCGCTTGCCTTGGGAACCCGTCCTGGCTTTTCCCTGTGAGATAACCCGTACTGGGCATCCCCAAGGCGAAAGCCAGGCATCCTGCCGCAGGGGGGCCGTTGTGGAGATTAAGCAAGGTAATGCCCAGAGTTGCAGAGTGTGAACCCATGATTAGAGTGGGCACCGAAGCGAGAATTATCAAGTCCTTGGACAATTGGGCTCAAGACCCTGCCGCGTCAGGAATTGAACCCTGGTCCCGGGTCTGACCTCTGCTTCAGAGGTATGCATCCTCTAACCTGTGAGCCACGCTTCTCCACTATAGTATATAGCAAAGGCATATAAGATAAGCAGAGGTGCATTCAAAATAGAGGCAGGGAAGGAATAAAGGAATGTAGGGTTTTTGCGACAACATGCAATCTGTGAATAAATCTCTGCTGTAAAGAAAAGGGGCTTTTCAAAAATATATCAGCTACTCAGCTCAGTGCAAAAAGCAAGCCTGGTGCTTCCGGAGACCCCTTTACCAGGAACCATGAAGAAGTGCGACATTGAACATCCCAGTACCTATAATTACAATTCAACAACACCACCTTCGCCCCCCAGTATGCAATGCAAACAATACTTTCAAACCTATAACAGCAGGACTGTCCTATCTCTTTTGTGCATGGAGACTCCATGGGAGAGGATGTAGCCTTATGGCAAGAGAAGTCGACTTCGAAGCTGGGGAACAGGGTTTGAGTCTCGGCGAGGACACTCAACATCCTGTGATTCATGCCAAATCACTTAATCCACCTGTGCCTACCAAACATGAATGTGTCCATCTGTAAAGAAACTGGTGCTCATGTAAAGTGCTGTGATACTCGATGTCTCGGGTCTAGTTCGCGCTATATAAAATTCTTAAAAAAATATATCAGTTGTAAATTCCTTTATGAATAGCAAAAAAATGTAAACTTACGCAAAGGTGCAAGTTTACCTTTCTGAATCAGGCCTGTTATGTATAGCACCCACCCACTTAAAATATAAATAGGCAGCTGATGAACACACTGCAGCAATCAAAATTCATTACATGCTTATGTGACTCAATACCTGCTTCGAAAGATGCTGTCTCCTGCATCCACCTGAAT
The DNA here is from genome assembly GCF_964263255.1 of Lissotriton vulgaris. Lineage (NCBI taxonomy): Eukaryota > Metazoa > Chordata > Amphibia > Caudata > Salamandridae > Lissotriton > Lissotriton vulgaris. The sequence continues at coordinate 327,413,539 of NC_141698.1, read as the reverse complement.
AGAACCCCCACAGAACAGACACCATGCCCTGCTGAATAGATGTGTCTGAGGTCACCTTGACACTCCAGCATCCCACCTTGCCTCTAAACAATCTTTATCTGTTACCTAATTGTGACCCTATGTGAATAATTTCCTGAAAAAGGTTTTGCTGAATGGAAAACCCCCAACTATGTTCTTTTCGCATCAACTAACAGCAGGCGTCAAAGGGGTGAGGTGGATGGAGCAGCAGGCGAGTGCATCATGGCCGTATAATGTCTTCATAGGAAATTATGGAGCCTTAGGAATTGCCTTCTATTGAAGGATACTACCGCTCCAAACCGCTATCAGCAATCGAGCACCAACAAGAAGCCATTTGGGGCCAGATGTATCAAAGGGTTTTACCCATTCTGTGTCTATGAGAAAATGTGTTCATACATATGGCCCTTGGTGACTAGCACTAGGCCAGCTGCCCGACCCGAAGCTTATAGCTAATCTAAATTTACAGATGAAGCAATGTCATAAAAGACGCCATTTTATAGTCCTGGGCTTTGCTTTAGCAGCCAATTGAATTCTTGGTTCACTCACTAAATCAATTGGACAGCTATACGTGAACACAGAGATGTGAAAAAGTAAAGTCAACAACTGGGGCATGGCAGTCCCGGTTGACAAGGAGTCATCTTGGAGATATAAACTAGTTGTACTAACTTTTGAACCAAGGATCTTTGAAAACCTCCCTCAGGGAAATAACTTGAACAGAGAAAGAATCTAATTCATCCCTGAGAGGCTTAACACAGTATCTGTTGGACAGGACACTTAACCAATGCACAGTCTGAACTTTATAGAATATGTTGTTTTTTTAAGATTTGCTTTCAGGACAATAGTTTATTTTCTCTTTCAGCGGCAGCACCCGAGTGTTTTTAAAGGCGTGGAATGACTTATACATAGAAGCAAGTTTGTAAAAAATAAGTAAAGGAGGTGCTTGGAATGCAAGTCAGAAAATATTAACTGATAAGTGGTGAACTAACATGTGCGGAATTTTGTAAAATGTCCTTGTTGAATATTTTTCGGCACATGATGAAATGGGTCATAAGACAAGTGTGTAGGATTAGGATATTTTGTTCTCTGTGCATAATGAAGAAAGTCACTGTACTGGGGCCCTATCACATGCATTTCATCAGTGACAATGCAGTTTTTTTGGCGACTAGGTCATTTTGCGTTGCCTTTTTCACCAAGCATCAAGTGCAAAATGATATTTGGAGGGACCAGTCCGTGCACATGTGACACATGCCCCATCTAAAAATTACATTATACATGGTTTATTTAGACAGTTCTGATATAATTGGGAAATTACCAATGACCACCTTCAAAATTGCTCAGACACTGGTGCAAAGCATATAACCTGCCCCCTTGTGTTCACAGTGGTAACGTCCAGGCCTCAGTGAGTGCATTCAATGCCAAATTCATTCTGTAATGTGTTTGGAAAACACAGGGAACCCTGCTGTAATATCAATAAAAAATTGACTTAAACATCCTCAGGTTACAACTATAGGATCCATGTAAAACCGATTAAAACGGAGTGCTTTAATATCTCTGCTTCCCGGAGTAATCAATTGGAAAATCCATCTAAAATGTTAAGTTGGAATACAGAGGGGGCAATTCATAAAAATCATTTACGGGACGTGGTACTGCAGGAGTACTCTTTTAGGTACTCTGAGATACCTTGGTGAATTAGCCACAAAAAATCCGAATTGAAAATAAAATGGAAATATCCAGCGAATAGGCATTGGTAATTAGTACAATTTGAAAGGACTGTTACCCGTTTGCACTTTTTCTAATCATTTCGGGGCCGATTCCCAAAGGAAATTCAAAATAGGTAAAAATGTACTCTTGAAGTATCATGTGCTGTAAATGCTTTAGTGAAATGGCTCATTTACAACTATGTCATGAGAAGCATACACAGGCAAGTGTAGATGTATTATTCTAACTTCCCATCTACTTACCTTGATGATATTGTGCAACCACTCATCTTGAAGTGAATTTTGTTGCACCTCAGTGTTTAGAAGTCAATATTGTGGTGCCACACCCTTTTGCATCAGAGCAATGAAGAGCGGGTTACTGTGGGGCCAAACCACAATGTATCTTAGAGTACTTGAAAGAGTACTACTTTACATACGACCAACTGCCTTCATGAATAGGTCTCAATATCTTTCAATATGTACTGCTGCATGCTAATATTTCTGTGTTTGATAATTTGACATATAGCCCAGCAAAACAGAGCTGTCACGTGGAGCCCAATCTAACTGATAGTTTAACCACTGCTCCGAAGTGAGTCCGGAACTGTGCTTCCTAAGCAAGTCCATCATTCTAGCTGTGGCATCATTTTGCCTTATAATGTATAGCACCTTTTGGGCACCCATCGCGGTGTTGGAGAACCAGTCTGTTCAATATCATTCATTGTCAGTGTATCGCTGATACATATTGAAAAAGATTGTTCTAGCTTTATCATCTGATTTTTTTCTGTATCGTTTCGGTCAATTTATGCATCTCTGCAACCATGGTAACTATTGACTATTTTTAAAACATACATTAAAAAAAATAAAAATGCCTGTGCTGTTCGACAGCGGTGCCCATTTTAAACATCCTACATTTTTTAGTCATTAAAAAGTCTTGCTGCTTCACCAAAATACTGATGGCAGTAATGACACCGAGTAAGGACAGTCTGGGCTGAAGCACAGGCGTGGACAGCTCAATTTGCAATGTTGGATGAAATATTTACACAATCAGATTATGGCAACATTGCTATACTGACAATTGTAAAACTATCTTTTTAAAAATATATATACAGTATTAGAATTGCTCATGGCAAGGGTCTCGCCCAACTCTGTGGAATGGTTTAGTTGTTTTCTTGCAAAAATATCAGACTTGACTTCTTTTCCTACTGACCATAAACTAGGTATCCATAGAATAGTACAGGCTTGTCCCATATCATTCAGCCTCAGCATTAATTCTGAGCACATATGTCACACTCTTTACTATCTATGAATAATATATAGGAATGCCAGCATTTCACCTTTTCAGATCACATTCAGTGCCAAACTTTTACATGAATTGATAAAGAACCTACCCAATGTACACTTCAACTCGTGTCGCGAGAAGCAAAGTCATGGTTTAAAGAATGTTGGTTTCAAATGACTTGTGGCAGCAAAAACTGAGCTTTTTTGTCTGAGGTCATGACACTATTTGGCTAATGGGAAAATATTCTAAACACTCCTGGGGTCTTACTACCCAAACTGGTCCACATATAAGCAGTTTTGTGCCTGTTGCATTATACAGTAAATATGACTGTGATGTATGCCACTGTATCGAGCCCTGAAATACTTATCTGCAGATAAGTGTACATGTGTTATAACTAACCGCACTCTGATAATATTTTAGAGTTAGTAGTATGATCATAATATAACTGTAGGGATATATTTCAACTACGATAATGTGGTCCAACTCCATGGCTGCCGTGTTGGTGGCTGCAGACCGAAAAGGGGGTGCTTAGCCATATACATATTGGTATGCACCCTCATAAATAGGAGAATTTCCTTTGTCCCTGCTCATGCTTTTGTTATGAAAGTATACACATGGGCAAAGACACTCTTAAGAATATGGTGAATGACATCCAATCCTCGTGCGTCAGTTTGATTAGACCCACAGTGGAGGCCCTGCCATCCACTCAAAGTGCGGCTAGAGGATAGAAATGAGCACTATGCACTGCCCATTTCAATATTGGTAAGAAAAGGATGACTCAAGCAAGGGTGAGTGCAATCTGCGCTGCATGTACCTTCCTCGAGGTCCCATCACTCAATTTCGCTTACCTAGGCTTACTAACAAAGTAATGTAATTCTCCTAATGCAATTCAGTTCAATTAATATCACGCAGTGGAAAACACCATACCTTCATTGAACAGCCAATTTGTGTAAGAAATAATATGAATCATATGCAGATTATGCAAATTCACCTAGGGTATATCATTAGTGTTCAATACTATTCAAATTTCAAATGCATCTTATTGAGCCATATCTCACAGGAAACAAAGTAGAAAGATAACTTCAGCTTGTACATGTTATTTTCCTGGTCACTTACTTATGTAAAAATGGAGTAATTGGCAGAAATGTTGGTACGCATCATAGCTTTTTCCCTTGCAAGAATCCGTGACAGTATCTCAGGCATTTTCAACCCCCAATTTCAGACTCACAAACCTAGTGACATTGTCAGGCATACACCAGCGGTCATATATGTAGGCCTCTGCAAAGGTGGTCTACAAACTAGACTGAGGAAGGGAAAGTAATGCAGTCTCCACCAGGAAAAGTTAAAGATAAGCATGTGTTTCCACGTCTAATTCAGCAATTATAGTGTGTATACATTGAAAGTAGTCAACCTGCTACTCACCTGTTTTCAGCTCAGATATTTAGGGCATAATTTGGAATTATTTCTGAGGGACTATAGATTATGGTTTATAAAACATGCTTGTAACTAAAAATCAGCTCCTTGAATAATTGATTCATAAGTATGCATATAGTCATTTGGATAATTTAAGAGTGATACATAGTTTGCTGCTGAGCTTAGACATAATACCTGCTAGAGAGATAACAAGGACTGGTGCTTTCAACACTCCATGATGTCTAACTTGCGAGCTTGCTTCCAGCTGTCCGATGATGTTACTCAAGAAAGTTTAACCTGTACTGTGATTGTGAGCCATGTCTTCTGTAGACTGAACAGACACAGATAACAGATTCACGACCATTTTGTAAGAAAAAAATGAAATGTGTGCACCCAAAAAATATATTAAGGCAGAGATCAAAGTTAGGTATACGTGGTTGCACGTGTTTCAAACAGGCAATCTTCACAGACTGAATATATTGATAATGTACAGTAGTATGTAAATAGGTACTATGATTAGCACATTACAAAAGAATGTATGTTTTGATACAATGTGAAATGTAAATACAGTTCAAAAAGATGTTTATGTTTCTTAGGGTGCCTAAGGTATATTTTTCAAATGTTAAATTTAAAATATAGTCCTGTCCTGTAGCTGGTAGCTTAAAAGTTCCTGGTATGTGAATCTTTCACACATTGTCTGACCTATAAAATTGCTTGAATCCACCATTTAAATATATCTGATAGTTTGGAGTGAAAATATTTGTAAATACAAATTTATTTACCTCAATATATGGAATTTCAGTGCTCTGTGTGATGCCTTTTAAGGACTTCATTTTGCTGTATGAATCATCCATCTCATTTGTTACAAAAGCGAATGTGCCTCATATTTCTTCTCTCTTTTGTATGTTATTTATTTTGTTCAATGTATGTACTGTATGTGAACCATACAAATCCCTGATACCTCTTCATATGTGTTTGGATCATCTCTGAAACTTCTCCTTGTTTCCAGGGGGTTCCTCTTCTGTGGTTGCCACTGCTGAAAACAAGCAATAAACAAAATACAATATAAACCAACGGTTGTTTTGGAATTGTTATTTTGTTAATCTGTGGGTCAAGAAGACAGAGCATGAGGACTTGCATTATCAGGGTGTGGTCCAAGAGACTTACCACAATCTCACAATTGTCCCTATTTGCCTTCTATATCCTTTTCAGTCAGCGGTAAAACTAAAAGATTTTAACTAGTGACTGGTAGAATACCATGCATTTGAAATTGAGTTGAAAATAACAAAAACTGTGCTTACTATTTTGTTCAAATCCAAATTAAAAATACTGTATTTAGACAATCAAGTCTATCAAAGTGCGATAGTGCCAAAAATAATAAAAATAATGGTCAGTACCACAATTTTTACAGAAATGTCAACGATTCGACAGATAAACCATAGATCTTCGAGCACCATAATAACACCACAAGTTGAATTTTGATGCACACACATTATCCTGAACAAAACTGTTTCTTCTCAAGTAGGACTGTTATGTTACTTTTATAACTCAATACGATTGGATAGAAATGTTTCAGAAATAAATTTAATTTGTCAGTTCACCATTCCAAGCATTTCCAAAAAACTGGAAAATAGATGGCATAGCTGGCCTCAATATCCTGAAAACATGGATGGGTAGTGACATTCCAAAACTCAACAGGTTCTTATCATTATTAAATAATTCATCACAGCTTGTTTCCCCAGAAGAAGCATATTCTCTCCAACTAGTGTCAGATTGAGTCCCCATGATTTACTGCCATGTCCCATGAACTACATATTGTGTTTCAAACCATCAGCATCACTGACCAAAATGTGGTTGCAACAGTGATTTGCCACTTTACAAGGTACTTGTCAGTATACAAAATATGGCAACCAGGTATACACCAATGTCACCATGTTTAGGGGAGAAGCGCATGCACTTTAGCACTGGTTGGCAGTGGTAACTTTCTCAGAGTCCTATAGCCAACAAAAAGAATCAGCAAAAACAGAAGGCAAAGGTAAAAAGTCTGGGGAAAGTCCACTCTAAGGATGACAGGACTAACAACACTCTTAGATGTCCCCTTGGAGTGGGTTTGCTTGAGATTTCTTGTGGATGCTAAACATGGACACCCTTTATGAACATCAGAATACATTTTTCATTTCAAGAAATTAGACTTTTAGATCTAGGAAGAGGCACTGCTTGGTAGCTTTGACTGACATCTGATTCTGCTTCATTTATAGCACTATGGAGTTATATTTGTCATTATATTTTGCTGAGTGACTCCCCCAAAGTCTCCTACAGTTTTTCCATGCCAATGCTTGCTGTCTTGTGCAGAACCAGAAATATACTTCTCAAAGATTTACAGATTCACTACAAAGAAGATGAGGCTACAACAAGTGAAGCTATCCTTCACTGAGAAATTAATTTCAATATCACTTTTCTTAGATCCATTTTAGTGGAGTTTGTTCACTAACCCTTGCAGTTTTATTCCTAGTGCAACAAATCCCATTATTCTAATCACAATTATAACTTTCACTGGCTGGACAATTAATGATTTACTATTCAATTTACATCTTTTTCAAAAAAGGTTCTCATGTATTTCAGAATCGTAACACAGTTCATGATTCTTATAAGACAGTGTGGACTAATGTAGTCATATAACCCGCCATAGCAGAAGCCAAATTAGAAGACCTATAACAAGAGATTAGGGTCCAGATGTAGGTGGCCAAATACCGGTCGGTAACGGCCAATTTCGGCCGTTACCAACCGGTATTTGGAGTTTTAGATATTGGGGGCTTAAAAATTACCGAACCGGTAAATTTACCGAATAGGCAATTTGAGATGTAGGTGGCACTGAAAACAGTGCCACAGGACCTTAAGGATTCATTATTTACCACCAACTATCAATTGGTGGTAAATAAAGAATACCCGTGTACATGCAAATCTGTGCATGTACACCTGTGCAATGTGGCACACATACATGCCCTAAGGGCATGTATGTGTGTCACATGGCACACACGCCTGATCAGTGGTGTAACAAGGTGTCAAAGTGATACCCTGCCACCCTTGACTATTCGGTAATTTTACCGAATCGGTATTTACCGATTCGGTAATTGCCATTGATTCCTATGGGCCTCAAGGCAATTGCCTCAATGGCAATTACCAAATCGGTAAATATCGATTCGGTAATTAGCGTATCTAAACGATTCAGTAGTAGTAGTAATAGCTTTATTCGATAAAAACATATCATAAAAGCATTTCTTACATCTTTAAAAACAATTTTATCAACAATCATCAACGTTAAAACATTTTATATACAAAGCAGCATATTGGGCAGGGGGGCTCTTTCACTGGATTAGTAGTTTTTTTGCAGTTCTTAAACGCCAGGCCCAGCCCAAGAATTTTGCCATGCAAGTGGAAAAGAGGGGTCTAGCATTTCTACGTAGAATACGTAGAGCTTCTAAATGAGAACGAGTTCCCAAACACCTGCAAAGGGGGTTCAACCACCTACGTCTCGGGGCTGCATAGACACTGCACTCAAACAACACGTGGGACACGGACTCTACCCTTAGATCACAGAAGGGGCAGTAAGGTACGGTTTGAGCGGGCGGTTTCCAGGTGGAAGTGAACTCACACAATGGAAGCACCCCCACCCTAAACTTAATGTACAATGATCTGTCCCATGAGCTCTGAATAGTGTCTAAATAAGGTTCCCTATACGGGGTCTCTTTGACTAACAGAAACAGGGCTACGGATTTGCAATGATTTGTACTTCGAACCCTCTCATTGTCTACCCATGCCCAATAAGCCTTCTTTAGCTGTTGTTTTGGAGGTGCAGATTTGTTGGCCCAAGCCTCTCCTAGTCCTAATTTATGAAGCAGCTTTTTGACCTCCCTAAGCCAGATGATCTTATGTGAGCCCGGTAGGGACATAATGTCGTTTAAGGCTTCTGCATAACTGCTAAGTTCTTGCACATTCCAGATTCTGGACCATAGAAGAAGTGGGCGTAATCTCGCTTGATCGCATATTGCCCGGGTACCTGCGTCTAGCAGCAGTGGGATTGTTGGTGTGCTGTGGGGCAAGCCCATAAGGTCTTTGTGGAAGTTGTTCTCAAGATGAGCCAGAGTATCAACTCTGTGAGTGCCCCACAGTTCGGCACAGTATAGTGCCGCGCTCACAACCCTTGCCCTATAAATATCTAGGGGGGCCCCAATTGGTTTTAGTGATGAGGCTCGCTGTTCCTTGAGCAAAGCACCTGCCACCCTTTTGTGAGTCAGAAACACTTTTTGGTGGTGTGCCTTCCAGCTCATGGTGTCACTGATACGTATACCCAGGTAGTCAAATTCTTTGACGCGATCAAGTGGGACAGAATGGAAAAACAGACTTTTTGGGCGGGTTAAGGACTAAAAACTTAGTTTTGCCTATGTTTATAGCCAAGCCCCTTCCATCACAGAAGGCCTTGAAGCTGGAGAGCAACGATTGGATGCCCATTGGTGATTTCGAGATTAGGAGGGTATCGTCCGCGAACAGGAGCGTTGGGATTTTCCTTCCAGCCAGGGTGGGTGCATCTGATGGTTGCTGGAGAAGGTGCTCCACCACTCCGTTAATATAAAGAGAAAACAGAGTGGGGGCAAGCACACACCCTTGGCGGACGCCCCTGTCCACGGGGATACGAGGTGTTTTCTCTCCCTGTACACCCCATCTAATTTGGGCAAAATTCCTGTCATGAAATTTTACAAGCAACGACAGCAAATAAGGAGGGAGGCCTAACCCATCGAGGACGTTCCATAAGAGTGCACGTGGTACTAGGTCGAAGGCAGTCCGCAAGTCAATAAAGACTAAGTACAAACTGCCCCCTCCCAGCACCACCACTTTCCAATAGATCATTAGAAGGCGGAACGTCTGCTCGATTGTGCCTGTTCCTGTTCTGAAGCCCACTTGAAGATCTGACAGGATCCGATTTTCATCGGCCCACTGGATGATCCTGCCCAGTACCACCTTTCCTGCTACCTTTTGGGAAGAGTCCAATAAACTAATTGGTCGATAGTTCGCTGGGTCGTCCCTAGAGCCTTTTTTAAAAATAGGTACGACTTCAGCGCCCCTCCATGAGTCAGGAAAAACCCCACCCAACAATACCTCGTTCAAAAGGGAGGCAATTAGTCTACTCCAAGAAGGCGGGTGATTCTTAATTAGGTCTCCTGGGATTCCGTCGGGACCTGCCGCTTTGTTCGAGACAATACATCGAATTGCTCTCTCTACTTCCAGGCTGGTAAATAGACCATCATAACACGGGAGGTCAGTTATAGAATTAGGCAATGAACCCAGAGATGGGCAAGCTAACTGAGACGCACCTGGAGGAGCGGAGTACAATTTCAAAAAGTGGTTAAACCATACGTCCCCAGGAATATTGCAAGTTAGCTGCTGGTCAATGGGCTTTTCCCTAACTCTTAGTAGGTCCCAGAACCTCTTAGCATCCTTCCTAATGCTTGCCTCTACTAGATCTCCCCAAAAATTAAAATCATAATCCTGCTTGGCTTCGGATATAGTTTTTTTTATAAAATTTTCTCGCAGCCCTAATATCAGCTGCGTCTTTAGACTTTAATGTGCGGACAAGTTCCCTCTTAGCTGCACGACATTTAGCAGTATACCACTTATCTGTCTGTTTGGGCAAAATTTTCGAGGGACCCCTACGAGTGGATTGGGGAACAATGAATAAGTCACTCAGTGCCAATATAGTCTCAGTGAATAGGGGTAGGATCTTATTACCAGTTGGACTTAAGGTGTCCATCCGAGGCTCCACTCCTGCCAAAATAGTCCCGGCTTGGGCCATCCTTGTTTCGTCTGCTGAGACTTTCGCCCACTTCAAGCGTCTGCTACAGTTTGTGGGGGCTAATTCATGGGAGGATTTCCACTTATAATCGGATGGGCCATGGCTTCCGACCTGCCAAGGAGGGGTAATAGTTAGCGATAGAGGGTTGTGATCACTGTCACCGACACTATAACCTCCATGTCTTGGTGGTATGGCCAGAGGTTGTAGTTGAGCATGATAAAATCAATTCTTGAGGAATGGCCAGGTCTGTTATATGTGTGAGCACCCGTATAGTCAGATTTGGATCGACCATTTGTCGATCTCAAATTGTGCTCCATACAAAGAGCATTGATCTCTATTGCGTTTTGTGACCATTTAGAGATCGGGTCAAGGTTCAGAATTGGAATGCCTCTCCTGGTGTCCTCCTCAAAAGTGTCCAAAATATCTTCTCTAGCCAGTGGCTCGAAACAGCAATTGAAGTCGCCTGCAAGAATTACATGGGAGTCAGCACTGCAGGCAGCCAGATTGGTTTAGGCCTGTAGAAGGTAGATGGGATACACCGCCTTTGGCACCCCTTAGGTAGATATTGAAGACTTCCATGTTTCTTCCCCCTTTGTGGATTATCGTTAGCCACTGGAGATCTGGTGACTGGGTAGTCCTTTCTTTTACACTGAAGCCTAGTGCAATACTGACCCATATAATAAGGCCGCCGGAAGGGCGACCTTTAGATCCTTGCTCCTGGGCGGCGGGGATGAAGAAGGTGGAGAACCCCACTCTGTGTCTTGGTTCTAGACACCAGGTTTCCTGGAAAAGACAAATGTGATAGGGTTCCAGAAAGTCATTCCATTCGGGGATGTCAAAGTTACGACCGAGACCAGCCACATTCCAACATAGGATTTTTAGAACAAAATCACCAGGTGGAGAAGCCTTGGAAGAGACAGTAAGCAGAGGAGAAACAGTTGTGTCCACAAGTTTAGAAGACCTCGCAGGTGGCTCGGTTTGCTGGTAATTAGAGGTCACATGAGGGCCAGAGCAGGTAGGACCTGATAATTCAGTAGAAGTAGGTGCAGGGGGGGTCATGCAGGGCAAGTGTGTCCAATCTTCCTTGCTGGGATTTTCTGCTGTGGTGGATATAGATGGCTCCCCATCAAGCAATGGGCTGTTTGGTCGTCCTACTCGGCTTGCTACAAGCTCAGGAGCAGGACAAACATTGAGAAGTTCCCCCTGCGATGTCAAGATTTCCCTTTGGGGTTGTTTGGCTGATTGCACAGGGAGTCAATCCACCTCCTCTAAGCTCCCAAATCTGTTGTAGGTAGAGAGAGACCATTCCAGTGTAGGAGGTTCTCCTTGTGGCCCCCGGACTTACTCAGCCATGGAGGGTGTTGAACCAATGTCCAATTATCCCCCTGGTTTCGGCTTGGTCGAGGAGGATAAAAGAAGGACAGTGGTTTAGGTATAACTAAAGAGTCATCATTACTGGGCCAAGAGCAAATGTGGTGCGCCGTGTGTGGATCTTCGAAGGTCACCACTATGCAATCCCCGGGACTGGATTTCAGCGTTGGACCTACCCAGGGAGTTCTGCGAACCATCAGTACGCAACTTCTTCTACCATTAGGGATTGGTCTGTTTACATTTAACCAATGCATTATTTTATTTTTCAACGACCAGTGATTTTCAAATTGGCCATTACCTATCGTAGGAACACCCGTCAGCACAACCACATAGTCATTGGCCTCTGAGGGGAGGTCAATGTAGCCACCTCTAAAGTTGTCCTTAACTGAGGGGACCTGGGTTTCACTGGGAATGGGTCTATTAGGCATTTCAGGTTTGGAGTGTGCCGGGTGCCGCGTGGAGCCCCGTGGGGGAGCCTTTGGTTTAACACCAGCTTGCTCCACCGTGACAGTCCTTGGTTTGGGGACGGGCTTTATTGTGGGTGATACTGGAGGGGGGGTTTGGTTAGTTTGGGGTACGGTAGGTTGTGGCGTTGGGTCAGCTACAGTAATACCCTGGTTTTCAAGACTTTTCAACCCAAGAGTGGCCAGAGCAATAATGCTCTTCTCCATTTCTAGCAAGTTATTTTCTATCCTTGATAGTCTTAGGTCTAGGGGTGACAAAAGTTTTTTAAGTGTCTCCCAAACCACCTCTATAAATTCTTTGTTAGTTTTAGCTAGCCCGTCCACTTCAAGGTCCTCACCTACTGGGGTATTAATAGGGGGAATAGATGAACCCTTTCCCTGTCCCTCACTAGATGGCTGTGTGTTAAGAGTAAGCTCTGCGCCAGCATTAGTTGCTGTGACATTAGTCATTGGCAGATCTTTGGGAACAGCAATTTTCGCTTTTTTGCGGAAATAGGCAGAGCGAGAATTGCGTTTCCTCTTTGGTTGCTTGCCACTAGAATTAGTGTTAGACAAATTTATCGGAGGGGGTACAATGGGGACAGGGTTGTACACACTAAGTGGTGTCGGTGGGATTACCTCATCTTTGTTTCCTAAGGCCAGTTGGAAAGTAGCAGGGGTCGGGGAATGATGAACATCGACCTGGGTGACTATACAATGAGGGCGGGCTGGACGCTCAGGGGTGACAGAAGTGGCTATGTGGCCTAAAGAGGATTTTTTGGAAAGTGCAATAACTTGGGACACTCTTCTGGCGGCTTCTAATTCTAGCGAGACCCGGGTTTGAAGTTTAGATATCTCTTCGTCTATGGCTATGTTGGTGCGGGTAATAAAGTCATCCATGGGACCACTAATTTGTGACCCACCTTTAGAAGTCTTACTACGGGTTACCCTTGTATTCATAACGCTAGGTGCACAGTGACGAAGGTGGGTCTTTTCCTCCCAGTTGTTGAAATGGTTTCCGAAAATATCGAGCGAAAAGGGGTGGGCCAGTCCAGTCCTCTCTGTCCTCGAACGGCCTCAAACGGCCCGCTCTTTGCCCGGTCTTAGCCCCGGGCGCTCCCGCGCAGCGTTGCTCTCCGATATTTATGGGCCAGAGTCCAATAGGCCGTGTTGTTGGAAGGTGGGGGCGGGGCGTTCAGGGAGAGCGGGGCCAGGTGACTCAGCCTCCGGGACCGGGACTCCTGGGAAGGTGAGTCCCGGTTCGCGCTCGCAGCCCTGCAGCCTCACACGCCCCCACAGTAACAGCCAAGCAGGTAAGCCAGGAGCAGTCAGGCAGGCAGGTAGAAATCCGAAGCGGGACCCGCGGAGCGGGTTCCGCGAGGCGTAGGTGCAAGCAGCCCTTGGTCAATTACAGCGCCGGTCAGTTTGAGCAAACAGCGTCCCACAGAGGAAGGATCCAGGCGCCTTTTCAGTTGTTGGAAGGTGGGGGCGGGGCGTTCAGGGAGAGCGGGGCCAGGTGACAGCCTCCGGGACCGGGACTCCTGGGAAGGTGAGTCCCGGTTCGCGCTCGCAGGCCTGCAGCCTCACACGCCCCCACAGTAACAGCCAAGCAGGTAAGCCAGGAGCAGTCAGGCAGGCAGGTAGAAATCCGAAGCGGGACCCGCGGAGCGGGTTCCGCGAGGCGTAGGTGCAAGCAGCCCTTGGTCAATTACAGCGCCGGTCAGTTTGAGCAAACAGCGTCCCACAGAGGAAGGATCCAGGCGCCTTTTCAGTTGTTGGAAGGTGGGGGCGGGGCGTTCAGGGAGAGCGGGGCCAGGTGACTCAGCATCCGGGACCGGGACTCCTGGGAAGGTGAGTCCCGGTTCGCGCTCGCAGCCCTGCAGCCTCACACGCCCCCACAGTAACAGCCAAGCAGGTAAGCCAGGAGCAGTCAGGCAGGCAGGTAGAAATCCGAAGCGGGACCCACGGAGCGGGTTCCGCGAGGCGTAGGTGCAAGCAGCAAGCAGCCCTTGGTCAATTACAGCGCCGGTCAGTTTGAGCAAAAAGCGTCCCCGATTCAGTAATGGTTACCGAATTTATACCTACATGGTATTCACCGATTTGTAAATACCGAATCTGTAAAATTCGGTATTTACGAATCGGTAAATGCCATTTACCTACATCTAGCCCTAGGACTTTAATGGCTGCTACAGCTTACTATGGCTGGCTATCAGTCTATCAGAACATTGTGCTCCATAAGGGTGGAATGTGTTTTTTTTTAAACTGTTTCTGGAGATGCGCAATACATTCATCACCAGCAAAGTTTCAGACCAGGAGCTAACATTTTTTTTAAAACAAACTTTATTGAGTACCAGCAAAAGATGGCAATGCGTCATATCAAATACATTATGGTATTTTCGATTTTTGTTTTTCAATCGTGCACAGGTATCAACTTTGTACAGACTAGAGAATAGATTGCATATGTCAATAGACCATAATACAGTCATTACGAATATGATGCAATTGGTGAAGGCATATAAGAGGAAATAGTATCATTTGAAATTATTGCATTGCATAGTTTTGAAAACATTTCCAATAACAAACCCCCATCCTCCCTCCACCCTCCCTCCTGGTCTGCCGTTTCTTGTGTGATTATCAGCCCAGTGCATTCGGTAAGATATCAGTGTCAGCCAGGTGCCGCTGGTGTGCGGTTGGAGTGTATATTGGCTTATACGGAACCTGCGGCTCGTGTACTTCATAAATAGCTGGGTAAGTTATGGGGTCGGGGTGATGTGTGTAGGTAGAAGATCTATCTGTTTAATACTTTCCAGCATAATGACCCGTTCCATAGAGATGGAGTGTTTCCGTAACCCTTGTGCTTCCTGCCGTCTAAGTGCCATGCTTTCAGCACTGCACCATCGAATCACGTCATCCTGCCATGTGGGTAATGAAGGGCATCTAGGGGACTTCCATCTCATGGCGATCGCTCTTATGGCCAGTATAAGTGCGAGGTCCTGGAAACACAATTGGACCTTTAGGGCCCTAGGGTGCTTTCAGAGCCCCAGTAGGCATTCTAGAGGGTTGTCATGGATTGTGATGTGCGTGACCTCCCCGAGTGCATTCCATATCTTTCCCCAGTAATTACAGAGATAAGGACAAGCCCATAGCATATGGAGAAAGCCCGCCACTTCTATCTTGTATTGTAGACAGCAGTAATGGGCTTCAGGGAACATGCGTTGTATTCTCTTTGGGATTAAGTACGACCTGCGTAGCACCATTGTTTGGAAAAATGTAAGTTTCATGTTGCGAGATACCCACTTGGGATGTTCTAGGATGCTCGCCCAAGCTTTATCAGTGAGTTCTGCGTCGGTGGCCTTTGCCCATTTCGTGCGAAGGTCAGTGAGTGCGGTGGAGGCTTGTGCCTGGATGCCAGTGTATAACCATTTAAGTAGATGGCTGCCCCGTGTAATACAGCAAATGTACTAGTTTATGTTGCGGAGGTTCAGTGCGTTGGGGCGCCGACGTCACCCTAATATAATGAGCAATTGTTGCGTGTAACAAATAAAGGCGATCTGGTGCACTAGTAGTTTGTACAAAAGTGTCATGGTCTAGTAGGGTGCCATCACCAAATAGCGAACTGACCTCCTCCACGCCAGCTACCGCCCAGTCATGTAGTCGGGTCCTCATGAGCCTGCCCCTGGGGATTGTTATTCCCAATAATGGGATATTACTCACATAGAGGATCGCATCTGGGTTGTAACGTAAGGCCTTCTTCCAGCAATGAAGTGTAGTTTTCAGTAGTGGGGGCCCATCTGGGGGAATTTTTGTTTTTGGGAGCAGTAAGTTGTGTAGGGTTCCGCGCTAAAGGTCACAGGTTGAGTAGCCTATTTCCTGCAGATTCCTTCTTGCCGTCCAGTAAGACAACCACTGGAGTTGGCTTGCATAATAAAATGCCCGGAAGTCGGGACCCCTAGTCCACCCTTGTGGAGCAGCAATTGTAATTTCTTGAGACTAACCCTGGGTCGGCCCTTCCCCCATATGAGCTCCAAGAGGATTGTATCCAGGGCACGAAAGGTGGAATGCGGTAATATCAGGGGTAGATTTACAAAGAAATATAGAAGACGGGGGAGTATCACCATCTTGGAAATGGCAATCCGCCCCATTGCTGATAATGGTAGGGATGTCCAGAAGGATACGCACGAGCGTATAGCAGTGATTGCCCTCAACAAGTTACTGTCAAGTTGATAAGTCTGTGCCCTGTATACTTGGATTCCCAAGTATTTGAATGCGTTATGTGCTACAGGCAGATTGTAGGTATCAAATTGGAGCACATCTGGGAGGGGGCCGTCCTGGAAGTAGAAGGCATTGCATTCCCCCTCGCTAATGGCCAGGACCGAGATATGATCCAAGATGGAGAATATGTTGGGGATGGGTTCCACCCCAGCTGTCAGGTCGTGTAGGTAAAGGAGGATGTTAAGGTTAAGTGTGCGGTGCCAGCTATCGGTATCCCCAGATGCTCGGCTGATTGTCTCAGGGCTATCGCTAGTGGCTCTAATGCTAAGACGAACAGTCCCCTGTGTATAGTATATTCATGTGAAATATGGTTCCCGGTGCATGCTCTGGCGGTGGGATTGAAATAAAGCAGACGTACCCACTGAAGATACTCTGGAGGGAGGCCAATTTGTCGCAGAGCCGCAAACATGTATCCCCATGTTATAGAATCAAAGGCCTGGCGTAGATACAATGCTAAACATCCAGCATCTTTATAATCCGTGGGGGTAGCTGCCATGATATGATGTAATCGTCTAGTATTTAGAGAAGTGCTGTGTGTAGGGAGAAACCCGCATTGGTCTCTATGAATAAGGATTTTTAGGGCAGGCAGTAGTCAGTTAGCTAGCGCCTTGCTTAGAATTTTATATTCGGTCGCTAACAAGGACAAGGGCCGGTAGCTAGATAAATCTGTGCCATCTTGTCCCGGTTTTGGGGAGTGAGACGACTAGGGCTTGCATGGTGGAGTGTGGCAAGTGACCGGAAGCCAGGGCCGTCTTATATAGCTCCTTTAGCTTAGGGACAAGGATATCCGAATAAGTTATACCAGGAGCTAACATTCCCACCATCTCTTAAATTTCTAAATGCAAGGTTACCAAAAATGGCGAAATGTTCTCGAATGAACACAATTTTGCCAACACTTCTCAAACAGCATTGTGCGTTTCCTTGCTCATAAATTAAACTAATAGCTAAACTATTATTTACTTATTTTATGACCCTTTCATATAGTGAACAGGGCAGCATGCCAGACAACAGCAGGAATAGTTAGCTTTTGAGTTCCTCATGTACAGGAAATTTGGAATGTTTGAGATTGAGGTCTAGAGAAGTTTCTACTGGTTTGCTTTATGTTTCACAAAGGAGCGTCTGCTGGATCTTGATTTGAGGAAGCGTGGCATAAGCAAATAGTCAAGGTGGGATGGAGGGTTCTTGATACATCAAAATGATGGAAGTTGAGAAGATGAATGGAGAGCCTTGGCAATACAAAGTGCAGTGTAAGAAGTGTAGGCAATTTTATTGAATTTGTTTGGCAACTGGCATCCAGTGTCAAACTGACAGCGCAAGAAAAATGTGGTGCCATTACTTCAATCTTAGGAGAAACCCGGCAGCACAATTTTCAATCAATGTAAACTACAAATTAGAAAAACAATACCCATATAGCATTTTCCAAAAAGGAGGATGTGTCCTATTTATGTTGCTAGCCATTCTGCATCTTCTCACAGTATATGTTGCTTTCCTATGGCAAGATTTATTAGGAAAGGTTTTACACCACTCCATGATTCAATATTTTTTGACAGGAATTCAGAGCTAATCCAACTGCAATGGAAATTGGATAACTTCAGAGATAGCAGCGCTTAAAATTTTGTTGAACATAAACATGGGCTTAATGACTAGGAGAATCACACACAAATAGGTGTAAACACAGATGACATCCAGATATGCTCAAGTCTTGTGAACCAACCAAACAAATCATCTGGCAGTTCAGAGCCTCAGCAGTGGTGGCTGCTATGGCATTTAAGTGGTGGGCCAACACAGAAAGGGGCAGCGGGGGGAGGCCAGCGCAGGTGGAAGTGTGGAGAGGGCTTCGCGGGGGGAAGGAATTAAAAAAAATGCTTACCTGCATTCTGTAGCATCGGTGGTCTTCTGGCCTCTGCTCCTTGACTCCCGGCACACCACAGGGTACCCTATGCCAATCCAGACGCTGCTCTCCCGCTGGCATTACCCAGCATAAGAGCAGTGCAGTGATTGGCATGAGCCCCCTAATTAGGCACTCTCTAAGGGTCTGTGACCCTCTGCTTGTTCTATACCCGGCTGGAAAGCACAGCTTGGGTGGAGAGATCCAAGTGCTGCTGAACTGTCATGCACACTTGAAGCAGTGCCACCATTCCTCCCTCTTGCGGCTGTGTCGACGTGCCAGAATGGATGGTCCCAATCTCAGCTCAGCTGCAGAAAGTGAGGGAGAAGGGAGGAAAAATTAAATGATAACAACCTTTGTTATTATCATTTTATTTTTTATTTTTAACTGCTCAAAAGCAGTTGGGCGACACTCATCCACCTTAGCGGAGGAGCTGCCACTGAGCCTTAGTGCTAAAGGTGTTTCTTTTCCTTTGTTCTAAGGAGCCAGCTCCTTAGGAATCATCTTCTACAAATATTTGGATCATAGAAATCTGCTAAGCATTTTACATTTAAAAAAATGAAAGTAGCCCACTGTTAAGCTGATGTTTATCATTGTGGCTTATTTTAAGATGTGCAAAATATAGGTGGTGCGCTTTAAAGCCACTGCCTATCAACACTGTAGAAATCTCTATTATAGTTACACTTAGCCATTAGTATGCACTGTAGACTGGTGGAATGCTGATTAAACACAGCTTTCAGCTGAACATGTCAAACACAGAATACCTCCCTCACCTCACAAATGGCTCAAGAGAAACAAGCAACACATTGCATTCTTGACTATTGTAAATCACTCAGCGTGCAGCGGTGTAATACTGCAACCTCATTGCTTGTTAATGGGTAAATAACTAACAGTCAAATTCATTACAACTGCCTCGTCAGCGATAGCAAATATGCAGCATACTGTCACCCTCCTATCCAGTCCTGCCAAGTACCACACATCAGGGGTGAGCCTAGCGCATTTTTAGTGTGTGGTGCGCATCACTGCACTGAAATGCAAAGTCATGCATAATAGCGCCTCCTCAGCTATCAAGTGGAGTGCTAGTAATCATGCACCAATTCTGAGTTATTGAAACTAAGGTTTGTGTGGAATGGCAGTGTGCAGTGTGTGCTGATCTCTGCAGGCATGGGGGCTGGCTCAGGGTCCACACCCCAAAGCTGCTACAATGTAATAGGATCATTCACCCAACACCGTGCCATGGCATGATAAATGACTATACTTTCATTACTGACTCTGAGAGTCAGTGCACAAGGGCTGCTGCTGCGACATTAGCCTGGGGGAGGTTAGGATGGAGTTTTATGACACACACTCTTTAATAGGCAGTCACGGAAATCCTGCTGTGGCCATGGCAGTGTTGCTCACACAGTGACAGCATTATGCATTGATTATTTTATCTCAAAAACTGTGATCATGTGACAGACCCTGACTGGAAGCTCAGCCGAACCCCCCACTAGAGTGATTCCTCAGTAGCCCAGCCGCTCCCTGTGCAGCTGGTTCTGTGTGAGTCGTTACGGCAAGGCAGTTGGTATGAATTTCCTGGTCAGTGCCAGTAGTTATGTTATGTTAATTTCGATTTATATATCGCCAAATCACCGACAGGTCTCTTAGCGCTTGCTTTGGGAACCCGTCTTGGCTTTCCCTGCAAGATAACCCCTACTGGGAATCCCCAAGGTGAAGACCAGGCATCCCATCGCGGTGGGGCCATAGTGGAGATTAAGCAAGCTATTGCCTAGAGTTGCAGAGTGTGAACCCATGATTCGAGTAGGCACCGAGGCGAGAATTATCGAGTCCGTGGACATTTTGAGCCCAAGACCCTCCCGCCTCGGGATTTGAACCCTGGTCCTGGGTCTGACCTCTGCATCAGGGTCTGCCTCCTCTAACCAGTGAGCCACACTTCGCCATACCAGTGAGCCACACTTCGTAGTGTGTAGGAGCTCTGTAACAGCTGCCGGCTGCAGCGCTGTATTGGTTACACATGTGTTTAACAGTACGATCAGGTTACAAGGGCACTAGGTTAGTGCTCTGCCATGTCTGGTGCTTGCTTTGCAGCAGTTTTAAGATCTTCTTAGAGTTTCTCATTGCTGAAATGGGTGTAATTTCTGATATTTATATGTTTACCTCATCTTCATTGCTTGATTTTACTCTCGAGAAAGTGTCACTCATAGTTGTTAAAATGTCACTCATAATTACACTGAAATGATGAAAAATGTCACACATTGCAGTGTGAAACCTTGGCAGCTATGCCTATCAAGGACTTAAAAGGATGTCAGCTGTGAAAAATAATCCAGTAAGCAAACTATTTCACTGTAAAAAATGGCAGCTAAATTCGGTGGCAAGGACCACAATGAATTTGCACAAACATTAGATGGTGTGATAGTTTTCCATTTTTGGGCACAACATTGATAAACTAGTGGGTAAACAATATTATTTCAGCTAATTAACACACTAACAAACAGGTCAGATAAACAATTAGAAATTCTACAAATTAAAACATTGATGCCTAAAATGTGTATTTGCTATATTTCATAAATAAGAAACATAGCGGTTAGAAAAGTACTATAAGGGGCTTACAAGTAAACTAAGGGGCACATTTACAAGCCGCTATCGCCCCAAGAATGTCACTTTTAGTGATGTTCCTGTGGCGATATGGGCTTCGCCATATTAACAGGGTGGCATTAAGCCACTTAACCTGGCTTAATGCCGCATTATAAATATGGCACCCATTCATGCTATACTTAGCAGGAAATGGGTGGGCAATGGGTGTTGCGGTGGGTATTTTGCCGCAACACCAATTGATTTTGATGCTACTCCATATTTACAAGGGTTGCATAAATATGGGACAGCGCCAAAATTAAGACCAGGGAAAACCTAGTCTTAATATGGTGAAATGAGGAGAAATGCTTTATTTATCCTTGTGTTTGGCTAATTATATGTGTGCTGCATTGTGGAGCACACATAGAAAGAGCAAAAGCGCCATGCATGAGTGTTTATTTGCAGGAAGGTGTCCCTTCCTGCTCATAAACAATCATTTTAAAAATGATGAGGTTCAACTTCTATGTGTGCTGCACAAAGAAGCACACAGAGAAGTTACAAATTGCCATTTAAGATTGTTTATGTGCAGGAAGGGACAACTTCCTGCACATAAAGAATCATTCCTCCCAATGCAGGCACCCTTGCACTATGATGCAAGGGTGCCTGCAGTGGCACTAGGCAACTGAAATTATCACCAGTGCAGGGGGAAATGCAGACCAACACTGTATTGTTGTAAATACAGTGCAGCCCTGCGTTTCAGAAGTGGTGGAGCACTGCGTTAAGCCAAAAAGGCTAATGCCACGCTCCATCACTTCTTTGTAAATATGTCCCAAAATACGCCAATTGTGTACACACTAATGTTGCCATGTTTAGGGGAGAAGCACATGCACCTCAGCACGGGAAACACCAATGACATCGATGGGAATACATCGCGGTATCACATTGTCGTTGGCATCGCAGCATTTTACTGAGCATGCTACAACAGACCGAAGGCATTAACATCGCATGCAATTACAACGCATGCGATGTTAAAATGCCATTACTGCGTACTGCGCAGACACGAAAAATTTACTAAAACGGAGTAGTAATAATGGATTTGATTAAATGACCAACAGGAATAACAAATATAGCTTAAATGAACAACGGAAAATGGGAAAATGAAATGAACTTTATAAAAAAGACCTTTGGAAAAATGCGGACGAAATAAAAGATCATTTGGCTTGGAATGGCCGCTTCGATGACAGTGAGAGAATGTGGCCTAGCGGGTGGGTGTGCCGACCTAGGTGTGGTCAACAAGGGTTCGATCCTCCTACCAACTCCGAGAAATTAAATTACATTTTTATTACATTACATTTTTAATAATGTATTTGGGATGGATGTGGTAATTTTTATTAGGGATGCATTAAATGGGCAGTTTTAAATTACATTTTTATTCAATTACATTTTTAGTAATGTATTTGGGATGGATGCAGGAATTTGTATTAGGGATGGCTGCGATGCAGGACTGTATTACTGGGTGGATGCATGGATGGGTGTATGGAAGGATGCATAGATGGGTAGATACATGGATTGGTGTATGGGTGGATTGATGGGTGGATGGATGCATGGGTGGATGGATGTATGGAAGGATGCATGGATGGGTGGATACATGGAGTGGTGTATGGGTGGATGGATGGGTGGATGGATGCATGGATGGGTGTGTATGGGTGGATGGATGGGTGGATACCTGGATTGGTGTATGGGTGTATGGGTGGGTGGATGGATGCATGGATGGGTGTATGGATGGGTGCATGGGTGCTACATTAGTTCTGACAGGCGTCTGTGCTGTCCTTTAAAGGTACTGGGTAGTAACAGTGCTGTCTCATTAAACGTATGGAAACCCATATGGGAAGTGCTGGCGCTGCTCAATGGAAGTGCTGTCTCATTAGACATATGGAAACCGATATGGGAAGTGCTGGCGCTGTTCAATGGAAGTGCTACATTAGTTATGAGAGGCGTCGGTGCTCTCCATTGGAAGTATTGGGAAGTAACAGTGCAATCTCATTAGAAGTGCAGGAACACAGATGAGAAATACTGACACTGCTCTTTTAAAGTGCTGCATTGCTTATGAAAGGCGTCAGTGCTGTCCATTGGAAGTACTTGGTAGTAACAATGCCATTTCATTACAAGTACAGGAACCCGTATGAGAAGTGCTGGCGCTGCCATTAAATACAACTGGCCCGATCAGAAGTGCCAGTGCCGCCTCATTGCATACATAGCATCGGTGCTGTGAACCCTCTGAGACCTCTCACTAACATATAGTAAGGCTCGTGGCATGAAAGCCATTTGTTTTTGCCTGTATTTGGTTCCTGTCTCCTGCAGGGTCGCCACGAGCAGCGCTGACCTTCAGGGGGGCTGGAGGCGAGGGGTCTGCGCACAATGTAGGATTGTAATAGCTGCCAAAAAGATAAATGGATTAGTCACATTTACATTACATTGAATTTTTGTGTTGCAAGTAATGCACACAATAAATGATCATTTAATGTGTTTAGAAGGAAGTGAATAGTCGTGAAGGACAATATTAAGAAGAAACAGGTGTGTTAATGAAAGCAGGCCGTGTGGGCTGACTGCTAGCTATGCCGACTTTAGTGCTGTTAACCAGGGTTAGAGCCTCCTATCAAGTCGCCAGTGCTTTATTTACTTTTTATGTATTTACAGTGATATTACAAGATATGTTATAATGGCGCAGATGTAAATATTAATAAGACACAGGGTGAATGCATGGCGGATGGATGTGTAATAATGGATGCATGGATGGATGGATGCACGGATGGGTGTATGGGTGTATGGATGGATGAATAGATGGATGGATGGATGCATGGATGGGTGTATGGATGGGTGCATGGATGGGTGGGTGCATGGATGGGTGTATGGGTGGATGGATGGATGCATGGATGGGTGTATGGATGGATGCATGGATGGATGGATGCATGGATGTGACTAATCCATTTATCTTTTTGGCAGCTACAATCACATTAACATTGAATTGATACTATTTCCAGATTTCATGTAGGCGACGGTCAAATTAATGAAAAAAGAAGGGTCTGTGAAAGTTCGAGCATCACATTTATGTGTAGCACTTCCGACTTACTCACGGGGCCTTCGTAGAAGAGTGCAAAAGTTTAAAATTTACAAGCAGTTAAGCAAATCTGGGCAACTTTCACTCCGTTTTCAGTTGCATATATTGGTGTACCTATTTAACCGAATGGCACTGTTTACTGTTTCCGATGCCATTTTTTATGTACAAGAATAAGTACTGGTATTCAACCATAGTTCATGCAGACCGAGCACCAACAATTCATACACTACACCTCTGTCAGAAAGCGATCCAAGTCACCAATCTTCGTGAATACTTCCTTTGAGGTTCAGCAACATAATTCAATGCAAGACCGCATTTGGGCTAACATTCTCACCAACGTTTAGCCCACAACTTCAGTCGAAGAAGAAACTTTCAAGCATATCAAGCATAGAACTAGGTTCTCCTAAAATATGCTTATGGAAATTGTTCTCCAAGCTTCAGGCCTCGATGTTTCCACATGGCCAGCTTATAACTCCATAGCTGGCACACATCGGTAGTGGTTTACATATATTGCAGGGTTTTGTTTATTGTGCAACAAAGTAGAGTCAATAAGAATTCTACAAAGGCTATATCGCACATTTCAAGAGGCATTACAAAATGAAGCTATGACAAACCAGTCACTTATTAGCTCATCCGATTTATCAAAGGATTCTGAAATTCTTGTACTAATTTTGGAGAGACAATGGTTAACCGATTATTATGTATGAAACTCCCCCCCACAAACCCATTGTCCGAAACTTTTTTTGAACTGTAGGCTCACACATTGCGTTGTCATGTCGCGCGATGTTAAATCGCCGATGTGACACGCGATCCAATGAAATTGCCGCATTTGCGGCGCAAATGCTTGCGGCGAAATGATGGCCGGTGTAACGGCCGATGCGATGTCGTGGCCGCGATTTAAAGTGCCGCGTTGCGATTGCGCTCGATGGTTCGTCATACAACCCTTCAGCACTGGTTAGCATTGGTAAAATGCTCAAAGTCCTAAGACCAACAAAAAGATACACCAAAAACTGAAGGTAAGCAGGCAAAAGATTTGGGGTGATGGGTCTAACAGTAAGCATGAAAGAGAGGATGGTGTGGCTGTTGCATACTTGTTGAATGAACACTTTCATAGGCATTCCTTGATGAAAACTGAGTGGCTGGCTGTGTTTGTTGAAGATTCTGAGTATTCAAAGATAGCTGCTCTCTTTGTGAATTGTTGGCCCAAAGAGGAGGAGTTGGATATAAAGCCTAGACCATACTGGAAAGTAACAAATGAATTGATGATCAAAGACCAAATTATTGTCAGTAATAACAAGCTAATAGCTCCTATTCAGTTACAACTAGGGCTCACGGTTTTATGGTATTTATTTTTTTGCCATTTCCGTCTGTATTTATCCATATTTTTTTTTAAGGCATTTTATCTGTATTTATCCAAATTTATTTTTGCCACAAGCAAAAGTTGACGCTGCTGCCAGTATTTTTGCACATTTATTTAAATTAACAATGCACACATGCCCTCGGTTGTTATTGGCCAACACATTACATTCATCTGAAAAATTAGCCATTTGCAGAATGTCCCAAATACGCTTAAAAGTGCTGTCACAAGCTATTTGTGTCAGAGCTTTGCAGTTTCTGTCATCGGCACAGAGTGCCAGATCCTCTCCTTCACTGAACACCATACTGTCCCACTGAGAGAAACACACTGCCTTCAGCTACAATCCAATGGCACCCCGCTATAAACACCTGGAAGTAACTCAATTCAAATTATGCATTAGACTAGAGTAATATGCTGCCTGAAAAAAAAGTAACAGTGTACTGGAAAAAAGGAAACACTCACAGGAAATAATGCTTTTACACTCATTATTCAGAAATCAATGAGTGTATTTGCATGAAAATCGAATGACATGAAAATAAAAGTAGCGCTTCACTGGCAAACTCTGAAAAGTGGCGCTAATGTGTTTGGGTGTAAATAAAACCAAACTGGCCACTTTGCGACTACTCTGTCTTGTTTTATTTAGTTATGTATTTATTGCTTGCATCTTAAAAGCTTTTTTCTCTCCTCCTGGGGCTGCATTTTTGTGTAGAAAAATGTCAGACAAAGACATTTGCAGCAAACGTGTTTTTCCTTTTTTGGATCCATTTCACAGAGGAACGAATGACAGAAAGGAGAGGAAAGAACAATCACGGTTTTCTACAAGTGAGGAGGAGAGCAACAGAAAGAGAGGGAAGAAGAGGAAGAAAGAAGGGGGGCAGCAGAAGTGGACACTCTTCATGTCTTGTCCAGTAAAATGGAAGTGACTGCAACGGTTATGGGCTATGCAGTCCAGCCACAAACTCTGCATACACTCCAGTCTGTGGCGTAGAAAGGCTTTGAGTTTGTGGTCAGACTGTTCTTGTAGCCGCACATACACAGTGTACTGCTCTGCAGTCTGCCCACAAACTCGGCAACACTCCACTGACGTAGCTAGGCTTTGGCACACCAGGGGGTGCTGGCATTTGATTCCTGTTTTTGCTGCCCCCATAACTGCATACGCCACTGACTCCAGCCCCACCCCCTCCCCTCTTCCCCAAGGGCACTTACGTTTGTTTATGAAAGGCTGGTGCGAAGCTCACTCCAGGGGATGAGCGGAGCCCCGGAAATGGATGGGGCCTCTACAAAAACGTTTCAAGTTACTGCAGACAGGCACAGCCCTGGAATCAGGAAGAGGGCTTGGCGAGGCAACTCTGCGGGGAGCATAGCTGTAGTATTTTCCAGTTTTTGCATATAAATGCAGACAAAGGAACTTGTTTTCTGTCTGTATTTATATGTAAAAATCAGTTTAAACGGAAAACAGGGAGCCCTAGTTACAACCAGACCGCATGAAAAGCGTCTGGTTATGACTGGTACTAAGAGAAAACTGAGAATGAACTACTGGTGGCGAGCCATGGACTGTGATTTAGATATGTATATACAAGAGTGCCTTCTTTGTAAAGATGCTGACCAGATATTGAAAGTACAAACTTTTCCCCTCTTACCTGTACCCCTTCCTGGCGAACACAGGCTGAAATTGGGAGTGGACTTGATTGGATCAATGAAATAATTATCACCTTCTATGCATTATGCTGTAGTCTTGATTGACTACTGCAGTAAATGGATAGATATGGAATTTCTTGAATCTCCCTCCATGAGAAACATATTTGAATTCTTCAATTAGGTATTTAGTGGGGAAGGGTTCTCCTTGGATATTGTAAGTAACAATGGATCCAAGTTCCTTTCTGTTGAAAAGTCTGAATTTCTTGGTTTTTGTGGAGTCACTCACTATAAAGCATCTTTACACCACCTTCAAAGTAATGGACAAGTTGTGAGGTCCAACCGCATCATTAAATAGACCATACAATTAGTCGTGTAAAGTAGCATCACAGTCAGAAATGCATTTAAGAACTTACCTTTGGGCATATTGCAACACCCCTTGTGGTATTATAGGTAGAATCACATATGAAGTGTTGAGAGGCAGACTTGCATCCATCAAACTCCAACCACTTTGGTTCAAAAAAAGGGGAAAAGTGGGTTTCCCATTGATGATACAACAAATGGTAATGGTGAGGAAACCTTGAGAAACAAGGATGAGGAAAATCAAGTCAAACTGAAGCATTATCAAGACCATGGCAAATCAACAACTGCTAATAAGATATCTGTTATAACTTTATGTTTTGCTTGTACTGGTTGTGACAGAGAACTTATTCAATTTTTCACTTGTGTGAGACCTGAAAGGCTTGCTAGTCTGCTATGCTGCCATTTTCCCTGCTGCTCTCTGACCCTGCTGAGCAGAGCTGGAC
Organism: Lissotriton vulgaris; assembly: GCF_964263255.1. NCBI lineage: Eukaryota > Metazoa > Chordata > Amphibia > Caudata > Salamandridae > Lissotriton > Lissotriton vulgaris. The sequence continues at coordinate 327,385,823 of NC_141698.1, read as the reverse complement.
TATGCCTTGCAGCCAAAGTGGTCTCCAAGGGCTTAGTGGCTTGCCTCCTGTTGCTCGAGACTGGGGGCTATCATAGTCTCTACCCCTGCTCTTGTGCCTGGTTTACTGTAATAGACCCGGATATTTGCACCAGAGAAATCGACAGATCTCCAGTCTTCCTGTTGCAGAGGTAGAATAGGCACATCATACTCAGAACCGCTGCATCGCATCCAAAACCGCTGCTATGGAACCAACGCATCACCACCACTGCAAGGAGAAGATCAACGTATCGCCCTGCCAGCATGGATTCACCTGACGCATTACCTTTGAAATCACAGCACTCAGAACTGGTCCTTCGCACAATGGACCTGACGCATTGCTGCCACTACGTGAAGAAAATCAATGCATCACCTCTGTGTGGCTCGACATCTATGCATTGCTCATCTGCATCTTGCTGTTACGACCAGGATCATAGTACTCTGTTCACTGTGCCTGCATGGCTTTAACTGTTGGCTTTGCCCCAGTCAAGCATGGCCAGATAACCCTCATAGGTGCTTATTGCTTCTAAGCACTAGAACTCTTACTTCTATATAAATTCATAGCTCAACTTCTACTTTTTCGATTTTTGTTGTTTTGGTCTTCATTTATTTACAAAATTATTGTCTATTTTTCTAAACCTGTGTGAGGTCTTTTTGTGGTGCTTTTATCATGGTACTGTGTGTGTTGCACAAATACTTTAATGCAAAAAGAACAATTGATGGACAGAATGCAGAACAATGTCATACATTCACTCCAGTACAGAGATCTGGGCCTATCCATTGTTTTTTTGTTCACCATGTCATTCCAGTTTGAATCCCTGAATCACAATGCTCTGAAATTAAAATTCACGTATATGATCAGCAAGCAGACAATTGATTATCTAGATAAACGGGTCTATATAGATGATAAGATCTGTACCACCCTTTTCCGTAAACCGACTGCCTAGAACATGTATTTTAACAGCAAATAGTGTACCCCCAAGGCATTGAAATGCAGCATACCTTATTGGGAGTTCCTCAGAGGTAGAAGAAATTGCTCTGAAGATAAAGAATTTGACAAACAAGATACAGGGTTATCCAGTGAGTGACTTGGATGATGCCAAGAAAACTGTCAGGAAAATCAAGCGAGAAAATCTCCTGGGTCCCAAGGCATCAAAAATATCACAGAGCAAAGATAAAGAAATGGTGAGGTTCATAACTGACTTTAATTCATCTAGTCGAGAGGTAAGAAAAGCACTGGCTAATCAATCATCTATCACTTAAGCTTTATTCAATTTCTTAATTTCAGAGAATCGGAAAAGCACGTAAAAATTACAACGTAATTATCGTTTCATAAAATAGTTTAAAAGTTTAAGAAATATACAGTCAACTTGATTTTTTACTCGAAGTATTCCATTCACTTAAACATGCTCAAAATAATCTCACATCATAATTGTTTTCCTACATATAAAAACATTTTTTAAAACACAATAATAGAGGTAATAACAGAATCATTTTCTAGGGATTGTAGGACCAGGGGTGCAGGACGACATTGTCTAAACCCCATAGTTCTTAAAATCGGGAGAATCCACATCTTTCTCTGGACAGTGTAAAAGTTACAAAAGAAGAATACATGCAATGTCATCTGTATAGATAAATCAACACACGGGCATTTACCCATTGATCTAGACCAGTCATTCAATTCAGGAAAACTTATAGTTCTATGAATAATGCCTAATCTAAAACGCCTCAACATAAACCTATCGTAGTCACCAGCAATATTTCTTATATAAAGCTGAATATTAAATGTGGACAAGGTAAGATGGTGCGCTTGAACTGTTGATTTTGTCAATTCAATAATATTTCTGTTTGCTTCCAAAAAGCGCAGGCAACTACTTTTGAGATCTTTCCTGGTAACCATGTTCATTGTGTTGGGGTCATTGTAATATTCTCGGTGGCCAAGGGCCGAGCCTGGGCATGCCCCGCACGCGTCCCGCGCTGCGGGACCTGAATTTATCTAGCTTCCGCCCACCTCCAGGGGGCGCGAGTAAAGTGCCCAGTGCGGAGGGATCAGGCAGGGGTCCGTGAAAAATTGCTACTCAGATCGGTCTCCTGCACCGCAGGACCAGCTCTGAGTTTATCTAGCTTCTGCCCACCTCCAGGGGCCGAGAGTAAAGTGCACAGTGCGGCAGGAATCAGGCAGGGGTCGGTGAAAAAGTGCTGCAGTGCCTTGTGTACTGGTGCCCTTCGTGCCCCTTAATAACTCTCAGACACCAGTGTTACGTTTTATTAACTTTATTTCCCCGAGCACTGGGAAAGCTCCGTTCTGATTTTCCTTTTTGCGTCAAAACCCAAAAGGCCGCCTCACGCTCCCGGCGACCTTAGCGTGCACTCTATAAACAACTAGAGCGTCACCACATATCTCCCCCCTTTAACATTCTCACCATAGATATGAACATTGTATACAATACACAGGGTCTCAATAGTTACACATTTGGGCAAGGTTGATGGACGGAACAATCTTACTTGGTTTCCATGCTAAAGTCCTCAAATTTCTTGGGCGCTTTAACCACTCTGCCCGACTTCGTTCTCACTTGCATCAGGCTGGAGTTTGTGCCTTGACCACTGTCTGTATTACCATCACCCACGTTTGCTTTTGTTCGCAGTCCTCTACCTATTCCTTCGCCTCCATGGCTCTGTGGCGTTGGCGGATCGGTTCTTTCCACTTCTTCACCTTCCTCCTGAGTGTGCTGGTCCTCATTGCTCCAACGATGGCGGTAGCTCCTGGGCAGTCCGTCTCCATTGCTTTCGCAGGTCCCGTTTCTTCACGTCCGTCAAGAGAGAGCGGACTCCACTCGTCTGGAACAGCCCTACAATTCCCTAATCATTATCCTTACAATCATGCCAATACCCTGTTTCTGCTCTTGCACTCCTTTAGTGACCCTTTCAGCACCATGTACTAATCCATTCGACGAAGTAAAACTCAACCAATTATACATTCAATCAGTGACTCTCCTTGTATTATTCTAATCATTCAGTCAGTATACAAGTACTCATGCAGCGAGACATGCCTTAGGATATAGGCTGATTGAAACTCCTATGCACTATGCATGTAGTCCTGTAACCACCTACACACTTGTGTTTCATGCCTACAATGCCCCAGTCAGTCTGCATGCACTCCAGCAAATACTTGGTCACTGCTATTGCAATCCTACAGTGACCTATTCAGTACCATGTACTAATCCATTCAGTAAAACAGAAACAACTATACATTTACCCAGTGGCTCTCCTTATACTATTGTAAACATTTAGTCTGTACTCAAGTACTCATAGAGCGAAGCAGGCCTTAGCACATGGACTGCTTCAAACTCCTATGCACTATGCATGTAGTCTTCTAACCACCTACACACTTGTGTTTCAGGCCTACAATTCCCCAGTCAGTATACATACACTGCTGCAAACACCCTGTTACTCCCTTTGCACTCATTTAGTGAGCCTTTCAGCACTATGTACGAATCTATTCATTGCAGTAAAACACAACCAATGATAAATTCTCCCAGTGACTCTCCTTGTACTACTGTAATCATTCAGTCGATAACCAAGTACTCATGCAGCAATTCAGGGCCTTAGCACATAGACTGCTACAAACTCTTATGCACTATGCATGAAGTCTTCTAACCACCTATACACTTGTGTTTCAGGCCTACAATTCCCTAGTCATTATCCTTACACTCCTGCCAACACCCTGTTTCTGCTTTTGCACTCCTTTAGTGACCCTTTCAGCACCATGTACTAATCCACTCACTGAAGTAAAACTCAACCAATTATAAATTCACTCAGTGTCTCTGCTTGTACTGTTCTAATCATTCAGTCAGTATTCAAGTACTAATGCAGCAAGACAGGCATTAGGATATGGACTGCTTGAAACTCCTAAGCACTATGCATGTAGTCCTCTAACCACCTACACACTTGTGTTTCAGGCCTACAATGCCCCAGTCAGTATCCATACACTCCAGCAAACACCCTGTCACTGCTCTTGCAATACTATAGTGACCTATTCAGTACCATGGACTAATCCATTCAGTTCAGTGAAACAGAAACAACTATAAATTTACCCAGCATCTCTCCTTATACTACTGTAATCATTCAGTCAGTATCCAAGTACTCATATAGCGAAGCAGGCCTTAGCACATGGACTGCTTTAAACTCCTATGCACTATGCATGTAGTCTCCTAACCACATACACACTTGTGTTTCAGGCCTACAATTCCCCAGTCAGTATACATACACTGCTGCAAACACCCTGTTACTCCCTTTGCACTCATTTAGTGAGCCTTTCAGCACTATGTACTAATCTATTCATTGCAGTAAAACACAACCAATGATAAATTCTCCCAGTGACTCTCCTTGTACTACTGTAATCATTCAGTCGGTAACCAAGTACTCATGCAGCAATTCAGGGCCTTAGCACATAGACTGCTACAAACTCTTATGCACTATGCATGAAGTCTTCTAACCACCTGTACACTTGTGCTTCAGGCCTACAATTCCCTAGTCATTATCCTTACACTCCTGCCAACACCCCGTTTCTGCTCTTGCACTCCTTTAGTGACCCTTTCAGCACCATGTACTAATCCATTCACTGAAGTAAAACTCAACCAATTATACATTCATTCAATGTCTCTGCTTGTACTACTCTAATCATTCAGTCAGTATCCAAGTACTTATGCAGCGAGACAGGCCTTAGGATATGGACTGCTTGAAACTCCTATGCACTATGCATGTAGTCCTCTAACCACCTACACACTTGTGTGTTAGACCTACAATGCCCCAGTCAGTCTGCATGCACTCCAGCAAACACTCTGTCACTGCTCTTGCAATCCTATAGTGACCTATTCAGTACCATGTACTAATCCATTCAGTTCAGTGAAACAGAAAGAATTATACATTTACCCAGTGTCTCTCCTTGTACGACTGTAATCATTCAGTTAGTAAGCAAGTACTCATGCAGCAATTCAGGGCATTAGCACATGGACTGCTTCAAACTCTTATGCACTATGCATGAAGTCGTCTAACCATCTGTACACTTGTGCTTCAGCCCTACAATTCCCTAGTCATTATCCTTACAGCTCATTCAGTCAGTATCCAAGTACTCATATAGCGAAGCAGGCCTTAGCACATGGACTGCTTCAAACTCCTATGCACTATGCATGATGTGTCCTAACCACATACACACTTGTGTTTCAGGCCTACAATCCACCAGTCAGTAAATACACTGCTGCAAACACCCTGTTACCCCCTTGCTCTCCGTTAGTGACCCTCTCAGCACTATGTACTAATCCATTCTGTTCAATAAAACAGAAACAATTATACATTTACCCAGTGTCTCTCCTTACACTACTGTAATCATTCAGTCAGTATCCAAGTACCCATATAGCGAAGCAGGCCTTAGCACATAGACTGCTTCAAACTCCTATGCACTATGCATTTAGTCTTCTAAACACCTACACACTTGTGTTTCAGGCCTACAACTCCCAAGTCAGTATACATACACTGCTGCAAACACCCTGTTACCCCCTTGCTCTCCGTTAGTGACCCTTTCAGCACTATGTACTAATCCATTCAGTTCAATAAAACAGAAACAATTATAAATTTACCCAGTGTCTCTCCTTACAATACTGTATTCATTCAGTCAGTATCCAAGTACTCATTTAGCAAATCAGGCTTTAGCACATGGACTATGCATGGAGTCCTCAACCACCTACACACTTGTGTTTCAGGCTGCAAACACTGTGTTACTCCTCTTGCATTCCTGTACAGTTATGTATACACATTGAATTACAATTTCAATTAGTGATGACAACAGAAAGTGGTTAAATGGTTTTCATGTAGAATGTGTTTGTATAGTAATAGAAAAGTATACTTTATAAATGTATTAATATACATTTATTTATGTTTAGTTTTTTATAGATATTGTTTATCATCATTAAAATAAAGTTATCATGCCTGAAAAATCAAGAAAGAGAAAAGGACAGCGAAAGGACCATTATTTGAAGAAAATTCAACCGCAAGTATTGGTTGACCAACATCATGTGGGTAAAAAGAAAAAATCTTCCGGTAAGACAACCAAGGAATTCATTAAAAAACTTTCAAAGCCTAAAAATAGTGTGCAGAATGTGCAAACTACTGAGAATGGTTCAAACGGAAAAAAGAATATCAATAACAAGAAATGAAAAAAATAAAAACTACTTCCAAGAGATTTGATGCATGGTAAAAGAAGGCCAAATCAATATTAAGAAATCTGTAAAAAAAAAAATTATAATAGAGTGGTTCTCAATTTGGTCAAAGATGTTAAAAAATATAGAAATAGAGCACTATTTTATAAAAAGAAGAAGCATATTGAATCCATTGTTCAAAAGGCTTTTGAAGTAAAAACAAAACTATTTTAGTTTTAAACAGAATTCGATCACTAGATAAACCAATCCATTTAATGAAGGCCAAAAGTAAGAGGAAAAGAGTAATTAACAGAACTAATTTTTGTGATTTTTTTGGGTGAATGGAAACACAGTTCAAGTTCTGAGCCTTTCTTTAATGAAGAGAGTTATTTTCAGACCAATGATGTGTTACATGCAGTTGATACCAGTGGTAGAGCTTATGAGGTTAGAAATGGTTGTCCAATTGAGAAAGAGAACATGGTTCCCAGAAATGCAGAAGAAGTGTTAGCTGATGAAGTTCTAGGGAGACGTCCTAAAGCCCCAATGTACACTTGGAAATTGCAGTAGTAGTTGTAGTGTACAACAAGAATCTATTGATCTTTTACACAATTTCTTACGAGAATATAGTAAAAAAAAGTGTTAAACAAAAGATTAAGATATTGCAAGGACTAGACCCTTTCAGAGTGAGAAAACATACTGGTTTGCAAGGTCATTCTCTGGCTTGTCTTTCTAAAAAAGTATGTCAAAGTGTTTTTCACCATTTCAGGATGTTAGCAGTACATCATACTCAAATGCGGAAGTTAGTCAGAAGATTGTATTATGCAAAAAGTCCAGCATTAATGTTAAATTAGTTGAACAGTGCTCTTTTGAGTGGATCAATATCAGATGTGAAGAAGGTTTGTGATGAAATTGAGTTTTGTTACTTTGGTCCTAAACAAGAGAGTGCAAGAGAGTGCAGAAACTAATACATTAATAGAAGAAAATGTGGACGAGAATGTGCAACATACTAGTACCCAACATGTGAAGAACAAATTACAAAGTTTAAGGTGATTTCAAGTGAAAGGCCAAATTATTCTTGTATTTGTTGTCGGCGAACTCACTATAAAAATCAGACTAGGACTGTTCCTTGCAATAGCTGTTGGTTGTCAGGTAGTACATGCAAAAGAAAGCAGAATCAAAAATATACATTGTTTCAGTGTAATCCCTAATAAACGCAACCTCATCCTGTGTAATTGTGCGATCACCTCATGAAAAATTGAAAACAACATTACAAAACCCTACCACCCCCTCCCACTTCAGCACCCTAACAGCTGTACCCAATACCCCTAACAAACCCCAATGCAAACAACAGCAATAATACAGTAAATTGGGGTATACCCATTCAGGGAGGCATTGTGACACAAACAGCCTCTTATTAGACAGGTGGCCACTGAGTGTCCAGAATTAGCACCTGGGCCACCGTTACAGTCAAGAAATAAATATGTGTATGTATCAATTCAGTGTCCTGTGCATATAAAAGCCTGTATAAAACAGAAAGTCAACAATGTGAAAGGATACAGAGACATCTAAGTGCCTCAACATTGCAGTCACAGAGCATAGAGCATTAATGATGCTTCTAACTGGGGGCCATCCAGATGAATATAACACTGGGGTCAGATCGCCCTGCAGAACCTTTGCCAGATCATATCATAGCAGTGTAGTGGCTTTTTTCTCATTCATCAACATCCAAAGTTGCAGGAGATAGTGTTTGATTTGCGCTGCAGTGTTTTTGCGTAGTCCAGGGCCCGTTTGGGATTTACGAAGATTTTAGCTTTAGCCTCATTTCCGATACGGAGACGTGCCGGGAACAACAAAGCATAGGAGATCTTTTCTGCGAACAGGATTTTCGTGGCTGTTTGAAATTCTTTACGCACGGCTTGCACTGTTGCTGTAAAGTCAGGGTAGAAGGAGAGGACATTACCTTGATAGTTGACATTTCCTTTTTGTCTTGAAACACGGAGTATAGTGTCTGTGTCTCTATAATTGAGCAAGCAGGCAATAACCTGCCTAGGTGTCACCCCCGGAGGTGGTCACGCTACTAGTGAGCGATGAGCCCTCTCCACACAAACATACTGGATAGCGTGTCTTCTCTACAAAGCTCACGGAACAGATTTTTGACATATATTTCCAGACGCCTAACATTGGTCGATTCAGGAAGCCCCAAAATGCGTACGTTGTTGAGCCTTGAGCAAGCTTCGAGGTCCTTATTTTTCGCTTGGATGACGGCCAATAGTTGTTCCATGTCAGATGTTTTGTCTCAATTTTCTGCAGGCCATCCTCCATATTTGAGATTCGTTGCTCCACTTCTCCAATACGCAGGCCTTGTTTATCAAAGTTAGCGGAGATGCTATCAATTCGGCCATTTAGCGCCTCCATATTGTTGTTGATGGACTGTAGGCTGATGTGTATAGCCGCTAAGGAATTCTCCAGCATGGCCAGGGTGGCACCATCCAGTTCCGAGTCATGTTGGGGTTTACCAGATTTGCGCAACTCAGACGTGAGTCACGTTTGACGTTTGTCCGGTTTCCCATTGTGTGGAACAAGCGCGTAATCAATAGCCCAACACAGAAACTTCGATTGTTGTAGTCCAGACTATCAGTTTAATAATATGCCAGGGGGGCTGTCAAAGACCCATGGGGGATACAGCGTGTCGCTGAAGACTCCCAATTATGAAAAACTTGCGCTAATCAGTGCCTTTCAGCTTGTCAAGGAACAACATGCACATGTCTGTTGTATAGCCCTGTCTATCACGCCATCGTGACCATGCATCAATGCAGTTCCACCTTAGGATAGTGTGTACGAGTTTAGTCGAGCAGCAAGACCCAGGAAGCGCCTTGTCCTTGTAGCAGGCACCCATGCACCAACTCCGATGTCTGGGGCAGTGCAGTGCTACGTGTGGTGCTTGCGCGGTATCTGAAGGGCAGTAGTGGTGCGGTTAAGCCGCAGTATGGCACTCACCACTGTCGGGATTCCGGCTTGTGTCCGACAGATATTTCACAACACATAGATGTTGGTGCGAACAATCTCAGCAAACCTTTATGGAATGTCTCAATTATTAATGTGCACCCAGCTTCACTGCCTTTCTCGTTGTAGTATCAGTCAGTATCACCATGCGGTCACGTTTTCGCAAATGGCTCAGCACATCAGCCGCTGTAGTGTCATTCTGTTTGTACCACCATGCAGCCACGTTTCCCCAAATGGCTCGCTCAATCAGTCGCTGCAGTTTCTCTCCTTTGGCCCTTACTGAGCCACCCTGGGATCCCCTGCATCCAAGGCACGTCCTGCAGAGCGACCTCCAAAGCGCACAGCTCACCTCGGTGCGCTGAGGCCACGGCACATAAACCTCCAACGTCGTCAGCGGGTCCTTCCGGCGGCAATATGGCAATGCGCTACGCCCCAGGCTATTCTCGTCCGGCCACCAAATGGGACAGGCATCTGTGGAGGCGACAATTAGCAGCGATGCATCCAGCTCGGCTGCTGCTCGATCCGCGGACTCCGACTCACTAGCACCTGGATATGGAGGCCGCCATATTGTCTCGAGCGTGGCGTCAGGTAGAACCGCCAATCTTCCCGGTTTTATTGCCTTTTCCTGCAGCAATTTCATCGATAAACAATCCACCAGTCTCAGGGTATTAGGCGCCAAAGTGTAAAATGGCCGATGGCTTCAGGGAAACAGGATTACTGCAGGATTATGTTGGTGTCCGTACATCAAGCCACGCCGCCCACCTTTTCCGTTGTTTATGATAGAATTTACCAAAAAATAAAAAATGTAAGTCATTCTGAATAGATTGATCATCACTTGTTCAAAAAGACAGTTCAGAAATAGCGTAGGTTTTAGGAGGGAGGCCCAACATTAGGGGGATATAATTTAACCAAAATCTCACCAGAATATATCTAAATTGCAAGTTAGTGACACATGATAAATAGGTTGTATTCACATCCATTGACATTATACTTGGGACAGCGAGAAATGCTCTAACTGATGATAACCTAAGGTTAAAATTCTGCCTCCTTGCCTGTAATCTGGGGAGTAATTGATTTTTCAGATCTTTCTTTGAAATAGACCAACATATGTTGGATCTACAAAAAGGTGATGTAATCCAGCTGCCTCGAGGGTAGATTCCACATAGTGTAGCCAGCTGATCTTACTTGCACCATCTAACTTCAAAACATCATTTATAATATCTCTAGTTAAAGAAAGATTTTCCTTACGCCAAACCGAGTGCCACATTAAGATGGGTGCAATGCAAATTTTGTGACCAGTGTAAGGCACACCCAATTCTGTATGGCAATTAAAGTTAGACCATGATTTTGGCAAGGAAATTAGCTTTTTCAAAAAAGTGTCTTAGATACATTGAAGTTTATAGCAATCTACAGTACCTCACACCGCTGCTATACACGTGGCAGCAGATACACTTTTGGCCTCAAAGATTTTCTTTATCACTTCAATAGGTTTTGAACCAACCTTTTTTTATGAATTTGAAAAGAGCCCCAATATTCTTTTACATCTGTAAACTTCTGTTTGAGATCATACATTTCCAATTGCTCTGTTCATCAAACATGATCCCTAAATAATTTAAAGAATCTAAAACTCCCAGTTAACCCCCTTCAATATGAATCTGAGGCTGTTTACTCTGCTGTGCGCCTGCCACTAAAACAAAGGACTTGGAATAGTTGATTTACATATCCAACTCATTCATGAATTTAGTATACTCCATCACGAGTCGGCGCAGCACATTAACAGTGAGAGCTAAAATCACTGCTTCATCCGCATAGAGGAGTATTGGTACCTGGAAGGAGTTAATGTAAGGAACATCTGGCGTAGAACCCACCAGTGCAGATTCAACAGCATTGGTATACAATGAAAATAAGAAGGGGGTGAGGACGCACCCCTGTCTCACACTTCTAGTAATTTTAATATGTCTGGTGTACTGTCCTTTCTTTCCAAAGTGAACACACGCTGTAGCACCAGTACACAAATCCTGGATTATGCGGATAATCGGCATATCCACCCCCGTTGCCTCCATGATATGCCACAGCCTATGCTGGGCCACGCAGTCAAAGGCTGCCGACAGATCCATAAAGGCAGGATATAAATGGCCATTTTTAGCTGCTGTATATTTTGCTATGATCAGACTCAAATTCAGACACTTGTCCACCGTTCCTTCTCCTTTCGCAAAGCCATACTGACATGGAATTATAATATTCTTCTCCAGTGCCCATTCCTTGAGGCTATTTAAAAGCAGCCGACCCATTAAGTTTGCAGTGGAATCTATCAAAGATATCGGCCTATCATTTTTCGGGATTGTCCTATCTCCCTTTTTATAAATAGGGACAATTACGGTCATCTTCCAGGAAGAAGGTGCATCTATTTGAGTAATTTTATTAAAAACATTTGTCAAAAGCAGGGCCCAAAGGCCTTGATTATCTAAATAAAGATCAATCGGGACACCATCAGGTCTTGGTGCCTTCGCACCCTTGCATTGGTTAAGAGCATATTTTGTTTCTTCAAGTGTAAACAGGACACTTACTTCTATGTGGACAGGGCTTGGGGAGGAGGGCTGAATAATTACATCCTCCCTACTTCCGGGTAAACCTTCAAAATGTGTAACCCAGTCCTCTTGATCAACATGGGTATTTAAAGACATACGCTGTTCCTCTCTTCAAAAAGGTGCATTAATCAGAGACTAGAATGACTGTGAACTCTTTAATAGTGCAGCCTTTTGCAGATTTTCCCATTAGTCTTCCTTTAGAACATTTAGCCTTGCAATCCTGCATTTCTTATACGGGAGCGGCTGAAAAAAGGAAAATCTAGCTGTCCAGTTAAAATGTCAGAAGTGTTTAGAAACGCAAGATTCTTTGTAATTAATAACCTATTTAAGCCATTACCATAATCATTATGACTAAAATGTGGGACATAATCCCCATCATCACCCACCAGCCCACAGACCGGTGTATCAATCGTATCACAAGGGTGAGCATTGAAGTCCCTGAGCCAAATTATATCTCATGGTTTACTAAATACTTTCTCTAGTTTACCAATATCCCTTTCCAAACGAGCCAGTATCGTTGCCTGATTGCTACCAAAATTGTTATTATAAAAGTGTATAAGTAACCAATATTTATCAACACAATACTATAAAACAATAATATGATCAAATTAAGATGTATTTAAAAATGTCTTCACTTCCAGGGGAAAAGTGTTAGAAAGTAAAGTTAACAGTCCACCCTTAGCATGACCAGATGATGAGGGTATAGCAGGGGTATGGTATGATCGATACCCATTCAAACATATTGGGTAAATTTCCCATGTTTCTTGTAGGTACAAAATATCCTTAGTCGTTAATAAGGAGAGTCATGACATATTAGCTTTCTTTCGATTATACCCAGCAATGTTCCAGGAAATTACTGCAACAGGTCTAGGGCTGCATTCTAAATATGTTGGGGTCAGAGACATAGTTGGGCCAGGTTTCTGCAAACTTGGTTGCAGCTGAGTATTCGCAGAGGAAAGGGACACCACAGAAGGCCTGGTTTTAATTACTAGGTCTGCAGCATCATTATGTATTAAACTCTGCTCGTCCAGTCAATCACATTCTTGCATACCTTCTAATATAGCAAATCTAATATCAAGAGGTAAGGGTAAAGCAGATAGAGGGTGATGGAGCAAGGTAAAGAACAACATTTTGTTCAAACTTGCAAAGTTAATCTCTCCTAACAAAAGTAATCAGTCTAATAAGCTTGTGGTGAAATTATTAATCAACTTAGTTTAAAAGATACATTCATGAAACACACGCGGGACTAATGTGCTTTTTGTTGCACATACAAAGAAAAATTAATAAATAAGCCTTGTCTATTGTCTTTGTCAGTATTAAATGCGGCAGTTTAATTTAATGGCATGTGCTTATTTTATGTGCTTATGTTAGGTCTTTGGTGATAAAAGCTTTTGGAGTTCCTGTCATTCAAAAAGGACAAGTAAATATATTGCTGCCTATTTGTGCTTTGCCAGGTAACATAATTAACAGGGTTAATTAGCAAAGGGGGAGGGTAACAGAATGGGTCTCAATTCTTTAATTAATTGATGTCTTGTGTTTGTTTAATAATATTTTCCAAGTGAGGCCTAAAAGTTGGTGCAGAAAATATGGCTGACAGAGCTGCTGACATGAAAGCTTGTCCAGAGTGATTTCTTGCACATGCGCAGCTGTGAAGAATTTTGCTGCAAAGTCGTTATGAAATAAAGAGCGACTCCTTTGACTTGTTGAGCGTGTTTACGGAGGCCAGCCAAGGACAGCATTTTAGATATGACTGCCAAGGTTAGGAAATGAACGTCCTAGGCTCGAGTAAAGTATCATTCTTGAGGAAATCGAGGATGTGGAAATGAAAGACAATGGGCCTTATATGAAGCCTGGATTTTGGTCAAGAGTCGAATGACCTAATGAATTTTATCATGGACTGACACGGGACTGCCAATGAAAAGCTTGGATTCCAATGAAAGAATGTAAAATGTAGAAAGTTTAGCTAGAGAGAAAGGTATAAATTATGACACCATGAGCAGGGAAAAAACTCTTACTTTCCGACTGAGTGGTGTGACATGCCCTTGGACCTTTGGCGCATGTAAGGACAGCAGACTTTTAATGATTTATTCTTTTCTAGGTAAAGAGAGATTTAGTCAGGTAAATAGATTCAGGGAATGGAAACTGTTATTGTGCTAATTCTTCATGTTTCTGAGTTTACTTTGAAATGTCAGTTCTAATTTTCATGTCCTTATTAAAATGCTGCTTACCTATTTGCTTATGAAATAAAGATTCTTAAACGGAAAATGCTCTTTCTTTATGAAAATAAAGTAAATAAAATTAGATTTGAAAAGACAAGCTGGTCTTGTTTATTCATGGTCTAGTTTCACTTAGTTGATCCATCAACCATAGTGGTTTGATTTTTGGTTAATAATTGATTCAAAATCATGTCAATGAAAGATAAAACTGTGTTTGTATATATTAGTGTAAATATTATGAAAATAGAATATACATCAAATCACTTGATTCAGTTTCTCAAAAATTGTCTCATTGGTGTTTTGGGCCTGTATAAGTATTTAAAGGTGTATGGTGAGTATTGAGGTGATAAATAGTGTTTGTGAGACAGTTTTTCAATCAGAGCGCTGGATCAGGGAAAAGGCTGATTAGGAAAAAAAAAAAGGCCTCCGATCCTTAATTCCTCTTTGAGTCAGGGCTTGAGGTAAGGTATCAGCTTTATAGAACAAGCATTTGCAATGCAATAGGTCTCTCATTATGAAAGTTTGAGCTATTGGTCTTGTAAAAGACATTTTTTTTATTTATGTGTTGGTTTTGAAAGAAGCTAAATTAATAGCTTTGTCATTTACAATGCCAATAGTTATAACTTTCGCAAATGTGACACCTATAGCAATTGTAATGCACCATGTTTTGTATTTACGTGACTTAGATGTATTGATATTACAAATAACCACAGCTTTTAATTTTTTTAAATAATTAATACTTAAATTAAAGTGATTGTAATTTATAATGGCAATAGCTTAAACTTTTGTAAATAACTTTTGTGAAGATTATGTTTAGTGTATTTTATTGTGACGAAAATCCAAGAACAGAAGTGAAATATTAACATCTTTTTGTGACATTTGTAATAAAGCTTGAAACATTGAGAGAACATATTTGACCCAGTTGTTGTTGAATTGTTGCACAGATTGATGCTGTGATGGTGCAGAGTGATGTTGTGGTGGCGACGAGTGATTCTGAGGCGTTCAGTGATGCTGTGGTAGCGCATAGTGATGTTGTGGTGCCCCTGAGTGATGGTGTGGTGGCCCTGAGTGATGCTGTGGAGGCCATGAGTAATGCTGTGTAGGTGCTGAGTGGTGTTGTGGTGGTGCTGAGTGGTGCTGTGGTGGTGCTGAGTGGTGCTGTGGTGGTGCTGAGTGATAATGTGGTGGTGCTGAGTGATAATGTGGTGGTGCTGTGGTGGTGCTGAGTGATGCTGTGGTGGCGCTGAGTGATGCTTTGGTGGTGCTGAGTGAAGCTGTGGTGGTGCTGAGTGATGCTGTGTTGGTGCTGAGTGGTGCTGTGGTGGTGCTGTGTTGGTGCTGAGTGATGCTGTGGTTGTGCTGAGTGATGCTGCGGTTGTGCTGAGTGGTGCCGTGGTTGTGCTGAGTGGTGCCATGGTTGTGCTGAGTGGTGCCGTGGTGGTGCTGAGTGGTGCCGTTGTGGTGCTGAGTGGTGCTGTGGTGGTGCTGAGTGATGCTGTGGTGGTACTGAGTGATGCTGTGGTGGTGCTGAGTGGTGCTGTGGTGGTGCTGAGTGGTGCTCTGGTGGTGGTGCTGTGGTGGTGCTGTGGTGGTGCTGAGTGATGCTGTGGTGGTGCTGGGTGATGCTGAGCGATGCTGTGGTGGTGCTGTGGTGGTGCTGAGTGATAATGTGGTGTTGCTGAGTGATAATGTGGTGGTGCTGAGTGGTGCTGTGGTGGTGCTGAGTGGTGCTGTGGTGGTGAGAGAGTGTATGAGGGTGAGAGGGTGTGTGAGGGTGAGAGGGTAAGTGAGGGTGAGAGGGTGGGTGAGGGGTGAGAGGTGTGAGGGTGAGTGGGTGTGTGAGTGGTGAGAGGTTGTGTGAGGGTGAGAGGGAGTGTGAGGGTGAGAGGGGGTGTGAGGGTGAGAGGTTGTGTGAGGGTGAGAGGGGGTGAGAGTGTGTGTGAGGGTGAGAGGGTGAGAGAGGGTGAGGGTGTGTGAGGGTTGAGGGTGTGTGAAGGTGAGGGTAAGGGTGAGGGGGTGTGAGGGTAAGGGTGAGGGGGTGTGAGGGTGAGGGTGTGAGAGGGTGTGTGAGAGTGAGAGGGTAAGAGGGTGTATGAGGGTGAGAGGGTGTGTGAGGGTGAGAGGGTAAGTGAGGGTGAGAGGGTGAGGGGTGAGAGGTTGTGTGAAGGTGAGTGAGTTTGTAAGGGGTGAGAGGTTGTGTGAGGGTGAGAGAGGGGGAGAGGGGGTGTGAGGGTGAGAGGGGGTGAGTCTGTGAGGGTGAGAGAGGGTGAGGGGGTGTGAGGGTGAGCATAAGGGTGAGGGGGTGTGAGGGGGTGTGAGGGTGAGGGAGTGTGAGGATAAGGGTGAGGGGGTGTGAGGGTGAGGGGGTGTGTGAGGGGGTGTGAGGGTGAGGGTTTTATGTGGGACTTCGTCAGTTACAAATGGAGGCTTTGCAGAGTGTGCACATTTTCGTGCACTAAACCATGCCAAGGTGTGGAGGCGCAGGCGTGCACAGGATAGAGTCATGAAAGCGGGCCGTGTAAACACCCACAATGTGCATGAACATTTTCAATTTCTTTCCCTCGGTTTCAGATATTTTTAAATGTATGCTGGGCTGATCCAGGTGTAAAAAGTGCTGAACGGCGAAAAGCTCATGTGAAATCCCTGAGTTTTTTAGAAAGTTATGGAGTGGAAGGAAATATTGACTTTGGATAGTAATGAGGAATTAAAAAAGCGTTGTTTTATATGTAACCTACGCGCACACCTACACATTTAAAGGATACGGTCTGGCACTCAATAAATATTGTTACTTTCCATTTTTGGAGGTGTTAGTCTAATAAATCGAGATTTAAGACTTTTTATTTGTATAGGGCCCTGTGGACATATTTTATATGAATTTTCTTTTTCAACGCACGTTCATTCAAGCAGGAAAAATGACCACCAAGGGAGGGTAGTTCATTTATTAATTATGTATTTATTTATTTATGGCTCTTGTGTCACAGAAGCCTTAAATCCCCAGCAACGATGGGGAGGAGTTTTAACATTAATCCTCCCCTGAGCAGGTGCTCTGCACCCCAGTGGATAGAGTTTCCAATCGGTGGACGACTTCAGTTTGCAGAACGCAACTTTTCATAATACCCAGTTCATAGTGCTCGTGTGAAACACGAGCTACAAGAGGCACCAATTAATTAGCCCTGAAACTGAATGTCCGCTACGGGCAGGGGTAAATTGTGTGTAGGTGATAGGTAGAGACGTGTTTACCAGGCAGAAGCACTGAATGATAGGGACTCTGAGAGGCCTCTAGGAACATGTAAAATAAAAAAATCGGTTGTGGTGACGAGAGGTGCTCAGTTACCAGCAATGCAAACAGAATTAACTCTAGGCACTTGTTTGAACTGGGCGCTGTGCGATATATCAGATTGTTACCAAGATAATTTGAACGTGCTTCCTAGATCACTCAAGGATGACAGGCTGAAGGAACACAACAGTAGCCAAGCCTGTGGCCACGGGGTCACACACGTCCCTGTACTGGGGCAGCAAGTAGTCCGGTCATTTGCCCGACCCAAAGGAATGTGCCTGTGGAGCAGAGGTCTTCATCTGTGAGCTGGAGGGGTAACGAAGGGGGGTGAGGCTGTGGCAAAGAGGAGAGGCAGGTGGGTGGTAGGGTTGGGGTTTCTAATGGCACGGCTTTCGCAGTCACTTAACACCTCTCTCTAAACAAAGAAGTGAGGCAGGGGAGCCCTGGTACAAAAGCCTTCAAGGCAGCACTGGGAGGGGGCTGGGCATGAAGGAAGGAGAAATGCGAGTCAGGGCCTGACGGCCGTGTAGTGCAGTGGGCGGGGAAGCAGATCCCTTTGTTTAACAGATTTTATTGGCATTTTCATTTCGTACCACACAGCAGTATATAAATACATTTAATTATCAATTGTACTTGTCATGGTAGTTCGCTACTTAGGTTACAGTAGTTCAGGTTGCTTGTATCATTCACTATTTATCGTAGGTCATTTCTAAAGATCTCATTCCAAGAAACAATGATTAGGTTAACAAGGAATGAAGCGGGGACACACAATTTTCACACCTGTCTCTCATATTTTGCATTTTTAATGGATCACAGATAATGTTAAGAAAAGGGAAAATAATTATTTTAACTATCGAACATACATGAAGAAGATGTGGTCTCCATTCAATTTCAAATTCAACATTTATTGACTGGTTACTAAAAGCCTCTAGTCTAAGTGGCATACTTCGGAGACAATAGATCTGCTTAGGTATCCCTCTCCACCAATTGAGAAAATTGTGCGTTCTGTGGGTATCACATTATTGCACTCGAGCTGGATTTCATTGTTTGCCATAAATCCAGCACGCCGCAAAGGGGTTTGGTTTGCAGGTTGTGCTTTACGTATTTTGCTACACATTATGAAAAAAAGTCTGTAAGTATCATGCACGCCAGCATCATCTGCCACTTCTCATAAACTGCCATCCACGTTCATAGGGCAATATGCTTGCTTTAAGTTTCGGAGCTCTGAAAAAGTCTAGCCATTTGCAGTAAGCATTTGAACATTTGCCTTTTAACTAGATGCTAAGAATAATGTAAGCGTGCAGGGCAGGAGTGACTGACGCAAGTTCAGATCATAGGCAGCGGAGTGCAAAAGCCTGGTTGCCCCACAGCACGGCCCTGAGCCACACTGCGGTCATGAATAAGTGACGGCGGGGGCAGGGAGAGAGGAACAGGGGCAGCTGAAGCCTTTGATGTGGCAAATGCTGCTGGCAGGGGGAACCTTTGGGGAAATGCAAGCTCGTGCACGAAGGAGCTTGAAAAACCAAGCTGAAGTGCACAAATTTCAGAGTAAGCTTATGGAAGGCTTGGTTACGAGGATAGTAAGTCATCCACTATTTGCTAGTTATCAAAATTAATGATAATACAGTCCCCTTTAAAAGTTTTAGGAGCTCTTTCTACCCAGTTAACTCTCCTAGCCATGATAATGTGTCTATATACATTGTAACTATCACCTGTACAATTAAAAAGCCAATGCTGCGCTTTATGTATTAACTGTTCTGTAGTTTCCTGTTGGTTTGCGTTTAGTGCTGGTACATCAGCCAGCACTATGACATATGGGGAGTCTGCTGGTGGAAGATCTAACCTTTCTCTAGAATTCACAACCCCAGCTAGATACTGACCAGTCCCCCTACCAGAACGGGAGACTGAGGCTCCGCCCTCAGAAGGTACAGAATTTATAGGAGGTTGAGCATAGGGAATATCCGGTACTAGGCGGGCCGGGAGAAGTGAACCTATGTGATGAGATGAAGAAGAGTACGAGTTCTCATTACCCTTAATACATGAATTAGAGGAGTCAATTGGACCACTAAGGTTTACTTGAGTCTCACCATAAGATGAAATAGAACCATGAGTATGTAATGGAGCACCTACAGTGGTTGGGATCAATTTCTGGAGATGGTTATGTGCCGTAGATCCCAAAGAAGGATCTTGGACAACGCCCACCGAATGAGTGGACACCCCTATTACAGTTCGAAGGACATCTCTTCCCATATTATCAGCTAGCCCATTAGAGGCCCCACCTGAATAAGAGGAAATACATACTTCCTCATTTAACTGAGTAGTATTTGGGGGTGTTTTTACTCAGTAAATGAGAGGCCTCCATGCGGATTAACTTCTCCTCAATTTGAATTAGTTTATACATTATAGGATTTAAAAGCACAATCATCATAGTTGCTGTACTCTTTAGGAGATCAAAATCATGCACAGAATAATTCCCCAAAAGGGATTGCATAGTGGACGCCTTAGTAGTGTAATTCTTGTAAATTTAGAGGGGAATGAACAGGGGAGTCCTGAGTTCTAGTCCACAGTCCCTGTTTTTTTTTTCTGTGCGAGTCCTTTTCAATGTTTTTTGCTTTAGAGGTCCTCCTCCCCTCTTCTACACGGGTGAAGGCACCAAATTACTATTCTCTAAGCGTGATGCTGCTCCCTGTCCCTGAAGCACTGTGTGACCTCCTGTAGTAATGTCAATAACTGAAGACAAACTCAACCCCGTGGCTATAGCAGTATCGGACTTACAAGTTGCACAGACATTGAAGAAACAGGAGGATCAGAAGGAACAGCAACCATTATTCGTCCAAGGGTGGAACGTTTCTGAGCAATAAGTGAATCCAAAAAAAGCCTTCTCTCTGTTAGTTCAATTTCATGAGCAAGGACAGATTCAGCCCTAGTTAAGAAGGCAATCAAAGTCCCAACAGTGCCGCCCCCTTGTTTTTCCTTGGAACCCTTCCTTTTACTCTTAATAGGGCTTTTCTAAGATGGCACAAAACAAGTAAAAAGTCATAAAGGTCATAGACTAGCAACAAAAATAAAGCCTGTAGATAATAATAGGGGGGTCAGCAATACCTTATGGCTTCTCTGTCCCGATAATGGATAAATGGATGTTAGGGAGGGGGCCCAGCCCAGCCACCTCCGGGCTCTGACGGGCGTGCCCGAGCAAAGCCCTGGCCAGGGGCGTGCCCGGGCTTTGCTCGGGCACGTCCCCTCGTGCCTCCCACACTACGGGTCGGCGTGTGCCTTTTCTGCGATCCGGCGCACTCAGGATGCTGGAAGCTGGAGTCCCCTCCTGGGGAGAAGAGCAGAAATGGCTTGCAGTCCCCCAGCTGATGGACACAGGCTGTAAAGGCACAAAAATGCGCCGCTGGCTGGCGTGTGCCTTTTACTGTGTGTCGGCGCGCTCAGGATGCTGAAAGCTGGAGTCCCCTCCTGGGGAGAAGAGCAGAAATGGTTCACAGTCCCCCCGCTGCTGGACACTGGCCGCAAAAGTCAAGTATAGTGCCTCAACGTTACCTTGGCACAATAATCAAGGCAGCATCAAGTTCTCAACTAATACACTCCTACACAAACTTTCACACCCCCATCTGAGCTGTACAGGTCCTCACTAGTTCTATCAGCACCAGGAAGTAGCTGTGGGTAACTGTGTGCCTTATAAGAACTTTTTAATGATAACAATAATAATAATATTACTAATATGTTGCAATATGCACTGCATAGTATAAACAAAGAGAGAGAAGGAACAGGGGGGGTACTTCCTTTTCCACAAAAAAACAATAGGGTTGAACCCTGAGGGGGAATCCAAGCACACTGCATCAAAGACCAGGAAGTCAGGGACCATACTAGGTACCCATGGGGTGGGTCACCTTGATGAATGTTTGACTACAGGTCCTGACCCCTGCCAGAATTCATGCTGCTAAAAAATAGTTGCGCTATAATATAGCGTGTTGGTGGAAACCGTAAGTAAGGGATTACCCCTACATTCACAGTGCACCTTAGTGCATGTTCTGATATCACACGAGGCCTTTGACCTGACCTCATATCCCTCTCTGGTCCTAAAGAAAGCCTATTAAGATTTTGTAGACAGGCTGAAACATGTAGACCACCACCAGGATATTCTAGAGCAAGTTAGTCTTAATAATATCGGACCTCTTTTCCTTTTAACCTTGTCCTAGGACCTCAACAATATATCTCTTCAAGTTTGAAGGAGGATCCTTGAGGCAATTTCAAATATCTTCACATCGACTTCATACCCTTCACTAATAAACCACCTGCTCCGCTGTAATCAGGCATCAGAGCACACATGGGATGCATCCAACACCCCAGGTGGGACCCCGATGATGAAGCATCCATACCAATCAGGTTGGAGAGTGAGGGTTTTTTTTTTTAAACCCAATGGTTTTTCCCTGATTTCCTGGTCTTTGATGCAGTGAGCGTTATGCTATGCTACATTACATTATATTACGTTATGTTAACTGAGCTTGTACAACTCACTCTCGAAGGAGAATCCCGACACTGGTACAGCAGATCTAAAGTAAGGTAGCTAATGGTATTTAGAAAAGCCATGTTTTAGGCATTTTTTTAACCCTTCAAAAATCGAGGTAGGAGCAAGTCTGAAAAGAAAGGTTATTCCAATGATGAGGAGCTAAATAGGAAAATGAACTGCCTCAGTACCTGTTCGTTGGGACACCCCATGGGTTCAAGAGTGCTTTGGCCAAAGACCACAAGATTCTACCCAGAGGATACCAAGAAATTCTTGTACGCAGATATGAGGGATTGTTTCCAAGAATTCTTGTATCTTATGAATAAGACACAAGAGTTTGAACAGATTATGCTTTCTTACTGGTAGGCAGTGTAGTGCGTTTAAGTTGGGCACACAAAGAGAGCCAGGTGGGGTTGACAGACCAGGCAGGTTGCAGTGTTTTTTACCGCCTGTAATTTGGCAGGGAGGGTCTAATTTTCCACTACCAGAAGTGCAATCCCATAGTCCAGATGACTAAAACATCACTTTCCAAGAACTCATCGGAAGCCAAGGGAACACTTTTCCAAGAAGTCATAAGGTGTCAAAACAGGCACCACAAATGGAGCTCCCCTGTCCCTTCGTAGATAGCTCATTGTCAACCAAAACTCCAAGGTTTTTACCACTCCGTTAGGGCAGGTTCTGGACTAAGGGCCATATATATGACCCGTGTGGCGCAGGGCATCACAGAAAGTCAACTTGCTGCGCTGCCATGAGTCACAGGGAAAGGGTAGGAACGCACTCTATTTATCCAATACAGTGAATTCCTGTCCTTTCCCTTTGAGATGGTGCCATTTTGGCAGCCTAACGCTAATGCAGGCACGCTTACACCATAGTGCAAGAGTGCCTGTGTTGTAGGCAAGATTGTTTATGTTCAGCAAGGGGCACCTTCTTGCACAAAAATAATCCTGATAGGCGTTTTCCTCTTTCCATACATAGAAAGAGAAAAAGACAAAGAGAAATAGAAAATTTTCTCCTCGTTATGCCTCATTTGAGGGGGGCTTATCTTTCTGGCGCATTCCATGATTTCCCAGGTTGGGTAAATCTGGGAATGCATTAAAAACCATGGGAGTTGCGTAGGGACACCCACACAATGCCCATGTTATGCCTCCCTTGCACAGAATAAGGTACTGCAGCGATTTGTTCCGTGTTGCATTACTTCATATTTTTTAAGCCATTCAAAGACACACAAAAGTGGCTTCGTGTGGCTGCAAATATATGGTGCAAGAGTGACGCAAACCGGGTCATAAATAATGCCCTATGCTCTTTTGGCCACCAATCTTCTGACCAAAGTTCCTGTTCTTAACCAAATAGGAGGGTTTCTGTGTTTCCTCCATTGAGAACAACTCAAACTCATCCACGTCACTACCCTTTTCATACAGCAAATTAATCTAGCTTTGGAGGTTTCCAGATCTTGCTCAATTGAGATCACCAGTTGGGTGTCATCTGCGTAAGATATTGTTTCAATTGCACAGGATTTGACAATATTTGCAAGCAAATAGGGATGGATTGGGAGACCGTTTTGAAGGTAGCTGACAAATCTAGTAATAGCAGCATTGCCAGGTTTCCTGTGTCCAGCAATATCCCAGTGAAATCGATAACAGCCAGAAGGGCAGTCTCCATGCTGTGTGATGTTCTAAAACCTGATTGTGAGTAGTCCAGTATGAGATTGCCCTCTATGTATTTGAAGAGTTGCTTATTAATTAATCTCTCTAAACCCTTACCAAGGAAAGGAATAAGCGAAATAGGCCAAAAATGTGCATACTCATGTAGATCAGCTTTAGTTTCTTTTAAGGTGGGGAGACTAATGTTGACTTCCATACTATTAGTATTTTTGCTGAATCCAGGGATAAGTTAAATAGTTCTGTGATATAAGGTATGAACAGAGAAGACTAAGAAGAGAATATGTATACCAGCCAGGAATCTAGCTGTGACCCAGATGTAATCTTCCCCAGCATCTCTCACACCTATTCTTGGGAGATTACATCAGTCCTTCCCTGCTGGGCTGGAGCATTTGGTCTCAATGCATTATAAGTTCCTGGATTATCCGCCCTCTCCACCTGTGGTGGAAATTTGTCACATATGCCGGAAATCTTGTCCTCAAAATAGTTGGCATGCAACTCACATAGCTCTTGAAAGGCAAGTGTAGCCAGTCTACAGACTGCCATCTTTAAGAATTCATTCAACACTTTAATTAGCTCTCAAGACATTATGGCTTCTGTGTGCCTTCCTAATATGCCTATGGTACTTAATAATGAGGGACGCCTTCCTGCACAAAAACAATCCTGAGAGGTAAATTATCTGTAATGTAGGCACTCTCGCACCATGGTGCAAGAGTGCCTGCATTGGCACTAGGCAGACAAAATGGTGTCAGCACAGGGACAAGAACAGGAATGCATTGCATTGCATTCTTTTAAATACGGCTCCTTCCTGCCATTTCCCTGTAATGCAGCGCAGAAAGGTGACTTGCTGAGATGCATTGCGTTTCTTTGCCATAAATATGGACCTCTGTATCCAGTAAGGTGAATGATCCCAGATAGCCTCCCATTAACTCCAGAGACGATACTGAGATACAACCAAGCAGGTTGCCGCACAACCCAGGCAGCAGATCATTGGACCTTACCTCCTCTTGCCTTTCCAGTTCCCCTAAATGCTAATCGCCTGCAGATGTTTCTGTTCAAGTGTTTAGGACTAGCCTGAAGGTGAGTGGGTGGCTTGCTCTTCGTTCCCGCAGCACCTGGATTTCAGGTGAGTGGTTTCCCGGCACATGACAACACTGAAGTTTAAAAGAATGGAGACAGGTTGACCTTTAAACTTTAGAAATTGAATGAAGGCATTTGTCATGAAGGTGTTGCTGATTCGTTTTTTATGACACTGCCATTTAGTTGATGATAGGAGAGAGTAGTGGGACTGCAGTTTCAGTTGTGCAAGGTAAGGAAGTTTCTAGGTCAGGCCTTCCCTTTTTTCAATCCCTGATTACTGCTTCAGAGATGCTGATGACAGCCAGGGAAAGAAACCTCACACTTAAATGTGCCCATGTTGTGCATAGCCCCCCTGTGCTACCTTTTGCAAGAAGCATCACTTAACAAAAAGGCGGTGCTTGAGGAGTAGCCTGAAAATGGTTCTGACGTTTGACAAAATGAATCCACCTCCGTTTTGAAAATATGCATAAAAATGTTAAACAAATCATCCCACTCGTGTCAGTTCCAAGTCCTTCATAACCATTTAGGGGTGTATTCAACACAGTAGTCACAGGAATGTTGTCTGACCAAGGATGTTGTCTGCTGGACAGCCAGTCTCCCAGAGGTGATTGGACTTCACCTGAAGTTGATAATTTCTGATGAAGGAGCTGAAGGTCTGCCTAGTGACTATAAGCCTGTCTTCCTCCAGAGAGATGAAGTAGTCTTCCTTGTCCTGTAGGAGTAGAGATTGTCTCGGACGAGAAGCCCATCATGTCCCCTGATGGAGGGACACCCAGAGAACATTGACCTACTGAGAGTGAATATTGGAGTTGTCCATGCTACAGAGGGTCCCCTGATTTCTAAGAAGGTTCCAGGTGGGAGCAGTGAACAGCTTCCTGGAATGAACCAGCCCAGTCAGGGCGGCAACTGCCATGGTGATTGTGTTGACTCAGTCTGGTATGCAACTACTGTGGGCTGCAACTCTTCTGGTAAACGCATAAGCCCTTGACAACCCGTGCCTTCTTTGTCATGTGTCAACAGTCCAAGCAGGCCTGCATGCATCTCACCTGTTGGACATGGCTGCAGTAGCCTGACCTAAACCTGTGCAGAAGAGGTAGGGCCACTGATTGATGCTGGACTGAACACAGGCAACTGAGTGAGAAGACTTGCAGGCCACGCCCAGCCTTCTCACCAGCTTCTGAGGACTGTTTCTAACTACTCTTGGGCTCCTACAGCTGGAGGAAGGCTAAGCTGCCAGATCTGCACTAGTCAAGTTTAAGTGATTCGAAGGCTAAGGCCTTGATTATAAGTTGGGCAGTTCATTCCGTCCCATGCGTAAACCCCTGGTTATGCACTGGACGAAAATATGAGTTTGGTTTTATTTAATGCAACCGATAGTCATCGGCTGCATTAAATAACCCAATATTTTTTAATTCTCAGCAGGTCATGTGTATGTTATTTACTTTACCATGCAGATTTTTGTGTGTTCAACACCAAAATCTGCATGCTTGTCCCCAATAACTCGTGAAAGGTGCAATTTATCTGGTACTGGTGTACCCTGTCCCATTGAGCTTATACCCATCCCCAAACGCTCATATTTTCCCCCTACAAATGTCCTATACGTTATCCCTTTAGCAAAAGACAGAATAGATCAAGAACTATGTGTTAACTATCGTTATACTTCTCTAATTCTGTGCAAGATCAGTGTGCAAACACTCTATTGTAACACATACCACCCTACCACCATAGTACCTTTCCCTAGCAGTGTTCATGTTACCCCTGAATGACCTGTAATTGCCAACCTGACTATTTCCTCCCATAACTTTTCAGGAGTTACAGTTCTATCTCCTCTGATTAATTGGTCATCTACTCCACTTCTCTCCACCTCAACTCTCCAAACATAATGTTTCATGTATAGCAGTTTTTATTTAGTGGCCACTTCGTCCTTGAATATTCCACAGTATCCCTATTCACTGTTTCCTTCCTTTCTATTTGAGTGACAAGTCATCTCCTGCACTGTGTATTCAATCATTCATTACAACTATCTTCTTTCTATATTTGGAGCCTTGGTAAATAATCAGCCTTTTTGTTCCTTTGCAGGATATATTCAGGGTTGTGATTTAACATGTGCGATTAGGTGACCCATTGAACATGATGGTTCGATGTTACAGTTAAACACTTTGTGAAATGTGACAACAAATCTTCTAAAAGAGTTGTTATCAGGGTTTATCTTAAACGTGCTGCCCTTAATGAAGGGTTTGTATTTACACGTAACCTTAAAAGATCTATTCTTTTAAATTATATCTATTGACACTTTCTTTTACTAAGCTTGAATATCTTGAAGCAAAATAGATTGCTGTCTTTCCACCCTTATATATAAGCATAGATATGTGTGGTGCAGTTCACAGGACCCAGTGGCATGGGGGAGAATGAGAAAGAGGGCAGGGGCACTTGGAAATTTGGGTCTTCTCGCGGTGAGCTGAGCTGCTTTATAATTGGAATGTCTGCAGGGTCTGTTATCCAAGTATATAGCCGACTGAACTCAAGCAGCTAAGCGCATGGAGACGTTTTAGTCGGTGCTACCCATGCAGGGTACTTCCCCAACATGTCCTGATTTAGAGAGCCCAGCTGCGTGTGGCTGGCACAGAGAGAGGGTAGAAGAGATAGAGATGTAGCTCGGGAGTGGGCTAGGCACAGTAACAGAGGGGCATATGTACAAGCTCCTATCACTACCAAAATGTCACTTTTTACAATGTTGTGGTGGCGATAGGGGCATTGCCTTATTTACACTTAACGTGGCTTAACGCTGCCTTGTAAATAAGGTCCCCTTTCACAATAAGATTAGCGGGAAAGTGGTGGCATTGGGTGTTGCATGGGGGACTTTCCTGTACATAAACAATCTTTCCCCTGCACGCAGACACCCTTGCACCTGCTTTGCCACTAAACTGCTAAGTGTAGCACCAGCTCAGGGAGAAATGCAAGGTTGCATCATATCGTTGTAAATATGGTGCAGCCTCACATTTCTGAAGCGCCCGAGTGAGGCGTTAAGCCATGACGGCTAACGCCTCCCTCCGCCACTTCCTTGAACATCTGCCTCTCACTGTGAAGTTAGCTGGGACTGAATTACATCTGCCCTTGGTGTCCTAAATGCTTCTTGATACTCACAGGCGCACTAGCACTACTGTGTCTGCGAGTGAGTCAAGCTGCTCAATGCAGGGATGTGACCCAGGAGCCTGCTGCCTATGTGAAATTGGGTGCCTAAACCCTTCAGAGAGGTCCCAATTCTCAGGGGGTCCCACTCAGCCCAAAGCAAATGAATATATGTGAGATATGGCCCAATGTTGCCAATAAAAAGAATCACTGAACGGTCTGTTTATCTTTTCTCAAGTGTCCATTTAAATGGGAGACTTTTCAGAGGCAGATCATTTTTACATGCTCCAGTCACTTTAGTCACTCTCCACATCCCATCCAACATTTTGCAGTTCTGAAATAAGTAGAGAAGGGTAGCAAAGATCACTGGAGTGTGTTAAAACTGAGAGTGCCACCTCTACAAAGCCTCACCATGTCATGATTGTCACAGTCAATTTTTCTTTGATGTGAGGGATTTAATTATTTTCAAGCATTCAGCTTCTTGGAAAAATGAATGACAAGAAGATTATTATTTGTGACGACGCTGTGTGCTTCTCTAAAGAGTGCAGTATCATAACACTCATGAAATCGATCTAGAAAACAGAAAAAACAATATCATATATGGTACTATATCTTTTGAAACTTGAAAAGGGAATTTACAGTAACTGTCAGTCATAAACAAGAGATGCTCTCTAGTATAGGTTGATCCAGAAAAAATAAAATCAATAAAAATGTTAACAACCTCTAACAAAATATGGGCTCAAATTGTATTTTCCATCATTATGCGAGAAAAACAATCAAAACATCTCTGTGCACTTATTTATTCTCGCATGCACCAAAAAATCTTTCATAAAAACGCTAGACAAACCAAACTAGTAAACCAGAAACACAACAGCAAAGGATTAACTGACAGCTCCTTTTCTTATTATACATGTTCAAGTAAAGCACACACTGCAAAACTAGTCGCACCTCAGTGTTGCCAGAAAGGTTGGCATAACGATTTGCCTCGGATCACAAAATGTGATTAAGTGGGGATGTAGTAATTCATGTGCTAGTGACAAAGCAAGAACATTTAGCTGAAAATAATGAGCTTAACTTGTAAAACATTAACAGGAGTGATGCCTAAAGAAATATACAAATAAAAATGTGCCTTTCTTTAAACGTGCAATTTAACATGTAACATGTTTAGCCTGATTTTTTTTATAGTAAGCTTCCGTTTCTATCATATTTTCATTGTCAAGTTAAGCTAGGGTTTTCATTCTTTATTGCTGAATGCTTTAATTTTTGCCTTTCCAAGTATTTTTTGCAGAATGTGGCACAGTGTGGTACTAAATAAATAATTCTCATTAGCCTTAGAAAATATGTCATCCTGGTAGAATGTGCTCATTCTGAGGCATTTTTCTTTCTTTCTCAAGCTCCATGTTCTCATCATATTTGGATGGATTCTAACTCTCACTTGTTCTTAATAATGAATAGCCAACAGTGTATTAAATACTAAAGGGCTAATAGCGATGTCATTAGAAAAGGCTCCGGATGGGATTCGGTATTGCAGAATCCGATTCGGAGCTCTTGTTACTTACTGAATCTTACAGGGCTCCCAACAACCGATTACGATGCCCGGAAACCGTTCGAGCAGACCAAATTGGTTCCGAAAGGCATCCGGAAAGCCCGAGTCTTTCAGAGCTAATTTGTACAGCTCTATAGACATGGTTTCCGGACAAGCGATTACGATAACCGATTCGGACGGCCGTTCCAATTTGGTTTGCCCAAGACGAAAAGGCTGCCGGAATCTGTCTTTGGGGGCCCGTTGCGGGCCCCCCTTCATACTCAGACTTACGAATGTAGCCCGTATGGCTACCCAAGGGACCCTCATCCCAACCATGCACAGTGTGGCAGGCACCATGGGGAGCCTGCCACAGGGTGCAAGGTTTACCCCAACCACCCCTTTTTTCAATGGAAGCCTGTGTTCTTGTTCGGAACACAGGCTCCCATTGAAGTCAATGTGAGTCCGTCCGAACGATTTTGGGAAGCATCGTAATCGGTCGTCCGGACTCACAGGACACTATTCATTTGCAAACTATTCCGGAACTGATTAGTTCTGGACAGTTTCCTAATGACATCGTAATCGGCCCCTAAGTGTATGATTAGAAATGTGAAGCTCATGATGCAGATCGGTAGAGGTTGCAACTAGAATGTTTCTGCTTTAGCCTTGTTCATTGTCAGGCAGTGGAATTCTGAATAGCTAATAGAGTAAGTTGCAGGGCTCTTGTGGGAACTTGATGTGAAACTAACGTACATAAACAATTGCAACTTAGTATGCTGATTGAAGATAATGTTAGCTGTTCTTGCATGTTAATGTGGAAATGAAGAAGGATGTGACAGACCATCGGATGATCCTTTCACCATTGGTTCATGGTGACAGAACACTAAAGAAGATGGATATATACGCTTTTGTGTTTAAGATACATGTTTCTAGTAAGAGACGGTTCAGACTCTCTTACACCATCCTTTCTTTAGTGACGTGCTGAGAGCTTTATGCTGATCAGACTTGTGTAGGGTATTTGTTTGTGACTATCTTTTTATCTTTACACTGTAAACTACTGCTGATGGTGTTGTCAAAACTTTCTTTAGGTATAGAGGAACTGCTGTGACTAATTACTTATTGGGAGAAGACTCAGACATGTTTTCCAGAACTACAATTCTTGGGGAGTTTATTAAAATCTAAACGCTTCTTCTAAACGCTCCTTAAAATCCTCGCTCTTTTCTGAAATGATTCTTCATGAATTCAGATAGGTTAGGGTCTATTAGGGTAGAGAAGGGACTTAGGTAAAATTCCTTTATGGAGACTACTGTAATATTTTCGATTTGCTGTTAATCATATTTTTTTTTACATTTCTGTACACCGATTTTATTAATTTTGACCTTCAATAAAGAGAATACATCTAAAATCACTAAACCTAGAAAAGATAAATGAAGCTTTTCAAAAACAGCTTTTAAAAATTAACCTAATACTCTCATTATAGACTGAACATAATAGGCTGTGTTGGAGTTTGATATGGATTTCTGATCCATTCTAAAATGGTAAAAGGAACAATTGATGGACGAAAGGCTGAACAAAGCAAACATTCACCCCCAGCCACAAGGACCTGGGTTTAATACATCATTGTTTTGTTCACCACGCCACCCCAGTTTGGACACACTCATATGCAAATCAGTCTTCACCCTGTTCCTCATGGGAACAGTCCAGCCGGAACTGCCAAGTCAGGACCTTGCTGGACCAGAAACAAGCATTCTGGGACCGGTTTTGGGACATCACCACTCATCAGCCAGGTTAGCTTGTTTCTAGTGGCACAGTGAACATGGGATCTACATCTGGATATACCCTTCCCACTTAGGGTGACAAAAACAAAAAGAGTAGTTGATGGACGGAATACTGAACAATGCAAACATTCACTCCCAGTAACAATGGTCTGGGTTTAATCCATTGTTCTTTTGCTCACCATGCCACCCAAGTTTGGACCAAGTCATAAGCAAATCAGTTTTCACCCTGTTCCTCAGGGGTACAGTCCAGCCCGAACTGCCAAGCCAGGTCCTCCCTGGACCAGAAACAAGCATCCCGGGACTGGGCTAAGGGCATCAACCCTCATCAGCCAGGCTAGCTTGATTCCAGTGGTGCACTGAACACAAGACCCACGTCTGGGCATACCCTTACCACTTAGGGAGACAAAAGCAAAAGGAACAATTGATGGACGGCATGCTAAACAATGAAAACTTTCACCCCCAGTCATGAGAATCTGGGTTTAATTCAGTGTTCATTTGATCACCACGCCACCCTAGTTTGGACCCAACCATATTCAAATCAGTCTTGACCATGTTCTGCATGGGAACAGTCCAGCCTGAACTGCCAAGCCAGGTCCTCCCTGGACCTGAAGCAAAAGCATCTTGAGACCGGTGTCAGGGCATCACTCCTCTTCAGTGAGGCTAGCTTGACTCCAGTAGTGCAGTTAGCAGGAACCCACATCTGGGCATACCCTTCCCACTTAATGAGACAAAAGCAAAAGGAATAATTGATGGACAGAATGCTGAACAATCCAAATATTCACCTTCAGTCACAATGATCTGGATTTAATCCATCATTCTTTTGCTCACCAAGCCACACCAGTTTGGACCGAGCCATATGCAAATCAGTCTTGACCCTGTTTCTCATTGGAATAGTCCAGCCCAAACTGCCAAGGTCCTCCCTGGACCAGGAAAAAGCATACAAGGACCAGAACGATTACAGTGTGTCACCGCTCATCTACCAGGCTATCTTCATTCCAGTGGTGCAGTGAGCACGGGACCCACGACTGGGCATACCCTTCCCACTTAGGTGAAAAAAGTAAAGGTAACAATTGATGGATGGAATGCTGAACAATGCAAGCATTAACCTCCAGTCACAGGGATCTGGGTTTAATCCATTGTTCTTTTGCTCACCACGCCACCACAGTTTGGACCCAACCATATGCAAATCAATCTTGACCCTGTTCCTCATGGGAACAGTCCAGCCTGAACGTCCAAGTCAGGTCCTTCCTGGAATAGAAACAAGCATTGTGGGACTCATTTTGGGTCATCATCCCTCATCAGCCAGGCTACCTGAATTCCATGGAGGAGGTTGCCTGGCAGTTAGGACTGGACTGTTCCTATTGGAAGCAGGCTTAAGACTGATTTGCATATGGCTAGGTTTAAGCTGTAATTGCATGAGGAGAAAAAAAACTATGGATTTAGACCCAGTTCTCTGCACTGGGGTGAATGTTTGACATTGATCAACATTCTGTCCATCAATTGTTCTTTTTCCATTCTAAAATGGTGGCAAAGATTCAGTTGACCTTAAGAAGAAAGATCTAGGCGTGGAGTTTGAGATGGCTGTTGTAAGTCAAAATGGTTGAATTGTTTAAAACTACTCACACCCCAGCAGTTTCTGCTAGCAGAGATATTGTTTGCACCCTAAATGGAGCCAGAAAATAAATAATTTCCGAAGTCAGAACAAAAACTCCTGATTCACTTATCTAGTGTCCAGAACTTGAAGGTCTGACTGCGCGATATGAGAAGGCCATTGCGGTTTGAAGGTGTGAGTATTAATAGAGGAAAAAGTTGTGAGGGAAAGGGAGAAAATATATAGGAGAAGAACAAAGTGAGCAGTGTAGAATTATACAGATGCTCCATGGAATGAAGAGCAGCATAGATGGGGGAGGCTTTCATAGAGGGAACAATACTATATCAAATAATTACTACGGATCCTGAGAAGCAGGGAAAAGAGAAATATCACCAGAAGAAAGATGAGGATGAATCAGACAGAGACTACGGAGATGAGATTTTAGAATAGAATTTGGCATAGAGACCACCACCTTATACAACTGCTATAATTCACAAGGACCAAAATGCTACTGCAGGCACGCCAACTGCAACTGCTCCTGTAGACCGAGTTTAGCCCAAGTTGAAAGACTTATATAGATACTCCAAATTGTCCCACCAGCTGTAACTCGACCATAGGTTGCAGCCCCAACAGCGACCAGTGCACCTGGAACACATGCTACAGTTTAGATCACTTTGTAAATGCCTCAATAATACCCAGGGTAGTGGCCACTGCTCCCCCAAATGTGGATTTACGGTCAGAAGCCCCTCAAGCCATAGGAGATGTGCCTGTCACAGGATTTTGTCTGATTTCACAGAGTAGTGGCCACTGCTCCCCCAAATGTGGATTTAAGGTCAGAAGCCCCTCAAGCCATAGGAGATGTGCCTGTCACAGGATTTGGTCTGATTTCACAAAATTCACAGATTGTCATGTGGAGGCCCCCACCGACAGTACAAACACTGATAGATGGAGGGGCCTTAGTCTTTATGACTTTGGTTGCACCTGGTGATATTAGTGCTTCCACAGAAGGAAATGTACCAGCATGGCTAGAAGAAGCTGCACAGAACAGAAAGGTAGACATCACTGAGGAAGTGGAAAGACAAGATCCAGAAAGGGAGGAACCATTAAATGTAGCCAAATTACAAATTGAACTGGAAGAAGTAATAAGAGGATGTCTAGAATTTGAGCACATTTAACTATATCAAAGAAAGGAATTAATCTACCTGTGTAAAGAAATTACATGAAGAGCAGCAATAGTTTATAATAAATTAGCAGACGTAGCTCAGAAATATGAGTTTGATCTCAAGAAATTTCAACTGAGAAGAAGCTACAGAGTTCAATTTGATGACTAAGCTCTGAAACACATGAGGGTTTCAGGGATGCGCTTGCATATTGTAGAACTAGTTAGATGCATCATAAATGGAGAGAAAATTGAGAAATTGGAAATAAAATGGGCCAGAAAACCTGAGAAGGAAAAGAGGTAGAAAGCTATAGTGAGGAAACAGGATGAGAAAAATGAGGGAGAGACGACAGCATTTCCACTTAGAAAAATTGCCAGATGAATGTATGTACATGTTATTTGAAGCTGTAGTGATTTGGCAGCATTTACAGAAAAAGTTTCAAAATTGAGAGAAAAGTTGGCGCAATGCTATGCACAAGTTGAGCTGTTCGTTAACATTTCTATAGTTTTGTGGACAGACTTTTTGCACTTATTTTTTGACATAGTAGCACCCGCTGAATTGTGGGCTGAATGCAAGTTTGCAGTACAGTGGCTTAAAGAAGAACCGGTGAGGGAGACTAGAACAAATGCACCATACCCTGTAGCGATGGAGAAGTATGAGGTAGTGATTTCTCTTCTGGAGGGCAGAGTGCCACCAAGAGATTTGGACTGGCTTAAAATTAAAAGAACTACTCAAGCACCAAAAGAGACCGCACATGAACACTATGAACAATTGTTGCAGGTGTTTCAGCAACACAGGGGACAAAAATGTCCTGAGGAGAAGGATATGGGGATTTTTGTGTCACAGTTTGTGTCGGGTCTGAAACTAGAAATATACACACACATAGCGCACAGTGCGATCTGTTGGCAGAACAAGCCATTAGATGAGATTCTGGGATACTCAAAGTATTTCAGCTATGAGTTGGACATGAAACAGAAAACGATTAAGGAAATGTTTATGTTGGCACAAACAAAGTTAGCTCTGAAAGGTGTCCAAAGTCCATTTTTTATGGGACCTCATGGGAATATGCCAGGAGTTAGTTACAGTACCACAAGTTGGTTTTCAGGGATATCAAGGAGGGTTCAATCCGACTCAAGGTGGAGTTGTTCCTGTGGGTACAGGATCATCAGCGGATATAGCTGCAATGAAAAAGATTGCACAATGTCACGTCTGTCATAGGGGTTGGACATTGGAAGAGAGAATACAGGTATAATAGTAAAGGGATGCACATGCCAAATGTGCCTGCACCTCAAACTGAAATGTCCGTTCTACGAAAGACTCTAAATATGCCCACCCCAGCTGTTCAAATAAATGCCCAAAATGTACGAAACCCACATTGTGATTTAAATTGCTAATCGAAAATGTACACAAACTCTTTTCAAAATTCCATGCCACAATTCCAGAATTGGAACCAAAATGTATTACAGCAATACCCATTTTTGGAAGCTGATTGTTTAGGATCCGATAATTCCCAATGATGTGTCTCAGAAAGGAGAAAGATTGCGTTCCTGGCTCAGTCTTAGAGGCAGACCGGAGTGGTCCCTACGTAGATGCTGAAGTATGGTGGCACCCAGTATAATTTTTGATAGATACCCCAGCTAGTAGGTCCACAGTAAGAACAGTGGAAATTCCAGATCTACCTCTCTTGGTGAAAACAATCCAAGTTGTGGGAGTTGTAAATAAACAATTCAGAAATTCTATTTCAGAAAAAGTACCCTTAAAAATAGGCACCTTTGAAAAAAAGCATCACTTTGGGGTTTGGGACTCAAGTCCTGTAAACATGTTAGGTAGTGATTTGCTGTGCAAGTTAAATTGCATCATTTACGGCACGCCGGATGGTGTTGCTTTTCAGACACATGATTAGTATGTGGATTAAACATTTGTTAAATGGAGGAGTGAAATAGGAGTGTTTCCTTTATTCACCATTGAAGAATTACCTGATGATTTGAAAGAGACGGTGAATCCTGAAGTTTGTGATTTGACACAGAAAGATATTGGACTAATAAAAGGTGTAGAACCAGTCCGAATTACTGTAAAACCAAATGCAGTGTTTCCTAGAAGACCCGTACCATTTGACATCAGAAGCTATAGCAGGAATAACACCAATCATAAAAGATATGCTGGAGAAAGGAATACTAAGGGAATTGATCCAGAGTCCATGTAATTCTCCGATCATGGGTGTATAGAAACCCAATGGGAAGTTCAGAATAGAGTAGAACCTAGGGCGGATTAATGAGAGAGTTGTCCCGTGGTACAAAATCCTGCTATTATATTTTTCCGCATACGGTGTACTACAGAGTGGTTTGCGGTCATTGATCTGTGTCAGGCTTTCTTCTCTGTGTCATTGCATGAGGAAAGTAAATACCTTTTTCCTTTTTAATCCAAAAGAAGGTGTTAGCATGGTGTTGTGTCCCACAAGGGTATACAGAGAGACCATCTATTTTCAAGCAAATCTTTAAGGTAAGTCTTGAGACCCTACACATGCCCAACAAGTTGACTCTTGTTTAGTACATAGATGGTTTGCTTGTGGCATCAGAAATGCCTGATGCTTGTAAATGCGACTTCATTGCTTTCTTAAACCACAGGGCTGCAAATGGACGCAAGTTGTTTCCAGGGAAGCCACAGTACTGTAAAAAGGAATTGCTATATATGGGACACATCATTGTGAAGGGAGCCTACCCCACTCGAAGAATTTGAAAGAAACAAAAGAAGAGACCTTAAAGAAATTGTCAACAAAAGGAAATGTGCTGATAGGTTTTATATTGTACAGAGGATTGACCTAGAACAGAGTGCACTATAGAAGAATAGCGATGACACTTTAGACAAAAAGTTAGTTACTAAAGAGACAATTATTAACCCTTCTCCATAGTAGGGTTAAGAATTGTCTCTTTAGTAACTTACTGTAAAAAATACTAATAAATAATTCAAAAGAAAACAAGCTGATGAACTCAAGGAGAGTGAAGCTGACTCAGAGAGAAATGTGTGCATTAGAAATAAGTGTAAATTATTATGTGTTCAGTCTTCATATTAACAGTACAAAATATTTCCATAGTACTGCTAGGACTTCATGTAACACCAGAGACAAAAAAGAACACACAGAAAGTCACTAAACACCATACCCACCTTAGTTTTGAAGACCAAGCTAGATATTCCTTTGTGAGCTATAAAAAAGATGATTTCGCTGCAAATGTATATTCTAGATTAGGGCTGCTGTGTCTGCACACACTTACCCTACATCTTTTTCAGAAGAACTAACCTATTACCATATGCCTTTGTCTTATGTTGTTTCTTGTAGTCTACCTGCTTTCCTTATTTTATAGAAGAGGACAATTTAAATACATTTATTCTAAGTATGATCTGATACTTTCACATGTTCTATCAATAGAGAGCATGAATTTCCAACTGCAAGCAAAATAAATGGAAACTGCTTGGTATTGTTTCTTCCCGCATAGAACAATAGATAGTGTACAGGGTTATCAAAATAACTTAACATGTTTAATGCGACCACTGGAAAAGGCATGCATGTTGGTTTTAGACGAAAGGTACACTAGCATAACTCAAGTAATGATGCTTTAAAAAATGCTTGGAAGAAGGAGGAGAATTAATTTCAAAAGACGGTGGTATACCCGAAATTAAGATTAGAAAGTAAACACAAAGGGAGAATTTGTGTTTTCAGAAGAAGGACACCAAAATGAAATAGACATGTAAGGATTAGTAGTTGCAAACACACTTTCCAATTAACAGGGGGATCATTGCAAGTATTTCAGGAGGATGACAATGCAATTCCTGGAATCTCCTACATTTGTGGTCTAAGTGCCTATTTCTTACTGCTAACTGACTGGGACTGTATTTGTTACCTAGGCATACTAATTCCAAAAATGTATCGTGTGAAAAGCTTGAATGTATTACCAATGACACCATCACTTAGATAAAAGAGAAATGCAGAAACCGGAACAGGATTAACAGAAGACATATTTAGAGCAATAATTCCTCCAGTAGGCATTATTTTAAATGTTGAGACTATTAGAAAGTAAGCTACTGTTGTTGACAAAATGGTAACGAGCACATCTGGAGCTTTGCTTTTAACTAACACTGAACTGATTGTTATATGGTCTATGGTACTCCAAGACCAACTTGCCCTAGAAATCTTACTCCTCAAGAAGAGCAGAGTCGGCAAAATGCTTATGTTAACTCGTTCAGTTCAAATAACTTTATTTGATTCACAAGAATCATAAAAGTGGACCATACACATATAAAACAATTTAGTAAAAACATTTTTTTTTAAGTGAACTCATTGCTGCCCGCATATACCTGACAAGAGTAAGGAGATAGAAAATTTGACAAATAATGTTTCAGGCCTAGAACCTGAACGACATGAATTGGAAACCCCAAGTATTTTTGAAAAAGTCAGAAAAGGAGCGCAAACATTTGGGAATCGGTTCTCTACAGCTGGGAAAGGAATTTTGAAGGCTATACTAATGGCAATAATCATAATAGGGCTTAGCTTAATATTTCTTTATGCACTGTTCATGAGGTGTAGATATTTATTACACAAAAGACAAGAAAGGAGGCATAAAACGTTATTTGAGAAGGATTTAGGTTTGATGGGAATAATGAACAATGATTACATGAAATCACTGAAATTTCGAGGGATGATGAAACTGCCTTCTGAAAGCAAACTCACATGGGAAATGAATTAGTGTGATGGTTTAAAAAAACATCAGATGGATGGAGTTGATAAAACAAGAAAATCTACTTTAAAAATAATGCAGTTAACTTGTAAAACCTTAACAAGAGTAACGCTTAAAGAAACAGAAAAATGTAAATGTGCCTTTATTTAAATGTGCAAATTAACGTGTAACATTTTTATCCTGATTGCTCTTTGTAGTAAGCATACATTTCTATTGTATTTTCACTGTCATGTTAAGCTACTAGGCCTTATTCATTCATTATTTAGCTGAATTACTTTTATTTTTGCCTTGCAAAGTGTGTTTAGCGGAATCTGGCATAGTGCAATATTAAATAAATAATTCTCTTTACCCTGTCTTTAACATGTCATCCTTTTTTTTTTAATCCTCATTTACTTCCATGATTTCAAACTGCTGAACTACTTACACAAAGGAAAGATGCAGGTAGGTGCCAGCGTGCTGCCTCAATCAAGACTGGTAGGGAAGTCGGATAGTGCATGGCAGCCAGTTCCAAACAACAACGGCTGGTTCCCCCCCAGTCTAACCCTGTTACATAGTTGGCAGATATTGACCAATGACTGGTTGCCCCCATTGCTATCAGCTACCCATATGCCGCCAGGGATGGGATAGAGAGATTGGCAAGAAGGGATAGCAGGGAGATTGTACCATGGCAACAAAATCATCAGAACGGGGGAAAAAAAAAAAAGCTCAATCAATGGGATCAGTCGAGTAAATGCCAGAAGGCTCTCTTATCTTGTTTCCCTGCCCTGGCAAGATCTAGCATCGAGATCTGCAGGAGAGCTGTATACCAGTCATAAAGAGTAGGTGCAGAGGCCTCTTTCCATCGCTTGCAAATTTCTCTGCGGGCCGCCAAGATGGAATAGAACAGGAGGTTATTTGCAGGACTGCGAATCTGGTCCACTATTCCAAAGATTACAAGACGTAGATCAATCACTACTCTATACCCCAAAAAAATGGAGAGCTTGCTGCCTAATGAGTCCCAAAAGGATGTTAGGTGAGGGCACTCGAAGAACATGTGTGAGTCCGGGGCCTCCTTGAAACCGCACCGTGCACAAGCCACTGGACCCCAGGGGAGAATTTGGAAAGCCTTTGTGGAGAATAGTATGCCCTATGCAAGGTGAAAAGATGGTTCCTACGGAGCCAGACTGGTTTGACTAAGTCCACAGATTGTTCACATTTAGGTCTGGCATCAAGGAACCCCACAATTGCACAGAGAGATGGAATTCTCCATCTATTTCGTCCATTATTAGATTGTACCAAAGGGAAATCTCTTTTTTAACTGGAGGTTGATCTAACGACAGAGATTCAAGGTGGCTACCTCCCCCTATTGGTACTTATTCCAGCGTGCGGTTTGGGTGGTTGATGCCTGAGCTCAACTCGATATTTGTATATATTTGAATGCCGAGAAATTAGGCCCCACCTTGCTTGCTAAGTCATCCTTGGAGGATATGCTGAGTCTGCTAAATTTTTTCTTTCCTTCCTAAGCTACATGTTCTCATCGTATTTGGATAGATTCTAGCTGTTACTTGTTCTTCATAATAAATAGCAAACAGCATATTAAACAACAAGTGTGTGCTTAGAAATGTGAAGCTCATGATGTAGATCTGTAGAAGTTACAAATAGAAAGTTTCTGCTTTAGACTAGTTCATTGTCACGCAGTGTCATTGTAAATAGATAATAGAGTAAGCTGTGAGGTTCTTGTGGGAACTCAATGTGAAACTAACCAACATAGGCAATTGCAACTTACTTAGGGGCATATTATCAAGAACGGCGTTAAAAATTATCGCTGGTTTAGCAGCAAAAAAGCGCCGATAATGTGCTTGATATTATGCCCTTGAGAACTCCAATAGAAATCCATGTTCTGGTGCGAACATGGGCTTCTATTGGAATTCTCCAGGGCATATTATCAAGGCCATTATCGCCGCATTATTGGCAATTTTCTGCAGATAAACCGGCGCAAATTTTAATGCCGTTCTTGATAATATGCCCCTAAGCTTGCCACTTGAAGACAATGTTAGCTGTTCTCATGTGTTACTGTGAGAAGGTAGAAGGATGCAACAGACCATCAGATGATTCTTTCCCCATTGGTTCATGAAGACATAACACCGAAAAAGATGAAAACATACGTTTTTGTGTTTAATTTAAGTATTCCTAGTTAGAGAGGGTTCAGATGCTCTTCCACCACCCTTTCCTTAGAGATGCGCTGAATGCTTTATGCTGATCAAACTGGTGTAGGCTAATTGCGTGTGAATATCTTTTTACCTTTACACTCTAAGCTACTGCTGATGGTATTTTCAAAACTGTCTTTAGGTATACAGCAACTGCTGTGACTAA
The DNA here is from genome assembly GCF_964263255.1 of Lissotriton vulgaris. Lineage (NCBI taxonomy): Eukaryota > Metazoa > Chordata > Amphibia > Caudata > Salamandridae > Lissotriton > Lissotriton vulgaris. The sequence continues at coordinate 327,345,015 of NC_141698.1, read as the reverse complement.
TTCCTGTTTAGGAGAAGACTCGGACGTGTTTTCCAGAACTACTGTTTATGAGTAGTTCATTAAAATCTAAGGGCCATATTATCAAGCCCCAGCGATAATTATCGCTAAGCACACTTAGCGCTAGGATAATTATCGCCGGGTAGCGTGGATTTTCATTACTGAGATAGCGTGCTATTAGCAACGCTTATCTCAGAAGTGATAAAAATCCTCGCTCTAACTGCCAAATGAGAGATTATCGCTGGAAAACCAATGATAATCTCTCGAAGTTTGGCGTTAGCTTGATGATAGGGGCTCACAAACTTAGCCATGATATCCACCTTCCATAGGATATCATGGCTATTTTCTCAGGAAAATACCAGGTGTAAAAAAAGCAGCGCTAACCGCGGTTAGCGCTGCTTTTTTTTATCACTAACAGGGTTAGCGATATCCTTGATAATGGGACAAATGTTGCTTAACAACATTTCTCCTATTATTTTTCTCTGGAACGCCCCCTTTGCATCTCATTAGAGATGCAAGGGGAAGCGTAGAGAAAAAGGGTGCTAACATGCGAATTTGAGTGTAGAACCCTGTTGCTGATAGGGAGATAATTTTATCTCTGCTTTCTTGGCTTTTAAAGCCAAAAAAGCAGAGATAAATCCCTTGATAATATGGCCCTAAATTCTTATTCTAATCGCTAGTTAAAATCCTCGCTCTTTTCTGAAAGTATTCTTCATGAAGTCTGATAGGTTAGGGTCTATTAGAGTAGAGTAGGGACTTAGGTAATTTTCTGAAAAGGAACACGCTGTAATATTTTCTATATGCTGCTAAACAATATTTTTCTTGATATTTCTATAAATTGACTTAACTAATTTTGACCTTCAATAAAGAGAATACATGTCAAACCACTAAACCAAAAAAAGATAAATAAAGCTATTAAAAATTCACCTGAAACCTTTATTATTGACATAATAGGCTGTTTTAGAGTTTGATATTGATTTATGCTCCATTCTAAAACAGTGGCAAAGATTTAGTCCACCTGAAAAAGAAAGATCAAGGTGCGGAGTTGCAGGTTTCTGTTGTAAGTCAAAAGTGTTTAGCTAATTTAAATTACTCATGCACCAGCACAAGTGCCTAGTTCCAAAATGTATACTAATCTGTTGCAGTGATACAGAGTAATATCTGCTCTACAGTATTATGACACAGTTAGTGTGCAGCACATGATGGACATCATTTGTTTGAAGCAGGGACCCTGTGTGTGCTGCAGACCGTAGTACAGTTTGACACACAGAATTACTATGAGTGCAAAAGTTCTGTCACAATGATATTTCAGAGGCTGGGATCCGCACTGTTTTCATGCTCTCATATTATTATTAGCTACATCTATTCTGGCAATGTGTGGAATAGATTTAGTTAATGCGTGTGATTGGCCATGATCAACCCATATAATGACTACAAGCCAGTAATGTCATATAGGTCCACAAAATAATGCTGCCTTGCATGGAAGGTATGTCCAAACACACTTATGGGTACTCAAAAGTGTGCAAAATAACAAAGAACTTTTTTCTAGCTACCTCTGTCACCTCGAGAGAGACAAGGCAAAGCAAAGGCTAACTTAGCACATAGTATGGGCTAACAGTTGTAGCATTGTAAGAATAACTAGCACACCCTTGTAACAATATAACATTTCCCGTGTGTCATGGCAAGCCATGTTTATACTCAATTAAGAAACGTTTACACACAGACACATAAAAATAGTTATTTGGACATGTCGGTTCATGACTTCAAGTTCAGTAATCATCTTAATAGACTAAGGCTGGGATTAAATAGGTAGGTTTTAGTGTTAAGTGTTATATGTATTAAAATTAGGATAAGTATGATGGACGGGGGTTGACTGTATATGTTTAGGAATAAAAGAAAAAATACAAAACAAGTAAAATGTAAAAAACATAAAAAATATATATTTGTTTAGTGATAAATGTTTAATTAGTTTATGTTTATCCATAGTACATTTAGGTTTTGAGCCTGTTTATGTATACTAAAAGCAGTACGGGGGTTGATGTGTATTATTTGTTGTGTTAGTAATAGTTCAATTAGATTAAGATTAAGGTTAGATATAGTAGCATACAGATTAAAATAGATAAAGTATAAACCAAATATTTTGGTTCTTTACTTGAATACCTCTTTTGTTTGTTTTTGGAAATTTAAATTTATTAATTGATGGTAAGGTAAGCTATTTGTTGCAATTAAATATTGCTGCATGAGTAGTTATGTAGCTCATCAACTTCATGTGTGCATATGTGGATTTTGACACACATACTCTGACATTAGACATATGCAAAGATTATGTAGGCTGTTACACACCACAGCCACAATAGTCAGGTTACTCTGCTGCATTGTGTAACTGGTAGAGTTGATGAAATTTAATTTCTATTTTAGAGAGGTACATATTTTAAGTGGTAGACTGTGAATTGAATAATGTAAAACACTCAGCATTAATTGTTGGTAGTTTTGACAGTGTGAATGTATAGACATAAACTATGCTTGACCTCTTCACATTTACTTATTATCTGATACATATAGCAATGCCATATTGTTAGTAGGGCAAAACAATCCCTCTCAGCAGAGATGGAAATAAATCCTGGAAATTATGGCCCCTTGGTATACATACTGTGTCTTACAATGTTATACAGTGTTAGAGTATGACAAAAAGTTATCAATTACTTTGGATATATATTGTGAAAGGCCATACAGAATCCATGGAATGATCGCAAGTAACAATGGTAAATCATGTTACACAACTTGCCCAATGACTAAATGTCACTAGCACAGACTGTCGTCCACATATCTAATTGCCCCATTGCACCATGCACCACTGCCCGCGTGTGTGAGTGTGTGTATGGGTATGTGGGTGTGTGTGTATGTGTGTGTGTGTGTATATATATATATATATATATATATATATATATTCACTGAAAAAACCATTGGTTATAGACCATATATAGTTAGGGATTAGCATTTACAAAACCTTAATTTACTCGCACAAAACCATAGAAATTCCATATATAGTTAGAAGCGCTAACTATATATCGCGCACACGCAATCCACTGCTGATGATGTCACATATTACATCATTCATGACATGGTCAGTGACATCACTGATGACATCACTGATCACATCTCAAATGACATCACTGATGACATCACTGATGACAACATCCAGTGACTGTATGTTTCTGTAAAGTTAAAATATGTCTTACATATTGAAGAATGAGTGGATGTATAAGTGTCTGGATGAAGGATTTAGTAGGTGCATGACTGACTGTATGAGTGAGTGATTAAATGTGTCTCACTGAGTGCATGGGTTAGTGACTAAACTGTCTTAATTTGTGCATCATTATGTCTGTTGTTCTGTAAACTGTTGCATGTGTTGATAAGTAGCTATATGAGTAACTATATGGGTTATTGATTGGTTGCCCAAGTATTTGTATGGGAGACTGAGTGTGTGTGTGGGTGGCTGGGAGGTGTATGACTCTGTGCATAGATGTGTGAGCAGTTGATTCACTAGATGTATGGTTTCAAAAGTGCATGTGGAAACAGCTGTATGGGTGGTTGACTGTGTGCATGAGTGTATTGGTGAGTGAATGGATATCTCAGTGCTACATGTCAAAGTAAGTACATATGTAAAACACAGTACATGTGAGAGTTGACATATATAAATAACTGTGCATAAGAGCCAGTGAATGTGTGAGTGGCTGTATGGATCATTGTGAACTTGTATCAGGGATTGTATAAGAGAGTAAATATGTGTTAGTATATGTTTGAATAAGTAAAGTTTGTATAACTGTATAGTTGAGGAAATGGAGGTGTGATTGATTCTTTGCATGACTGACTAGGTGTGTGAGTAACTCCATGGATGAGTGACAGTCTGTGAGTGTCTGTTTACACTGATTGTATCTAAGGTTATATTAGAGTCTAAAGAGGTTAATCGTATTATCACATGAATGATATCATCAGTGATGTGATCAGTAATGTCAAATGAGATGTCATCAGTGATGTCATTTGAGATGTCATCAGTGATGTCATCAGTGATGTCATTTGAGATGTGATCAGTGATGTCATCAGTGATGTCACTGACCATGTCATGAATGATGTAATATGTGACATCATCAGCAGTGGATTGCGTGTGCGCGATATATAGTTAGCGCTTCTAACTATATATGGAATTTCTATGGTTTTGTGCGAGTAAATTAAGGTTTTGTAAATGCTAATCCCTAACTATATATGGTCTATAACCAATGGTTTTTTCAGTGAATTTTCAAGGTTTTGTAAATGCAAATTCCTAACTATATATGGACTATAACCTATGGTTTTTTCATTGAATTTCAATGGTTTTTTAAAAGCTAATATCTGTAGCTGTAAAATATATTCTTCTTTAAATCTTGAAATATATTTTTCATGTTCTTTAGACAATTTTTTAAAAACATTTTTTTTTGTTTCGCTCCCAGTCCGCGAACCGGTCAGCTTCCCGTTTGCTCAATTTAAAGCCGCGGCTTAGTACGCGAACCAGTAAACGTTCCTTTAGCGTAACTGTTACGTTTGCATGACGTTTTGCGTTATCGCGTAATACGTCATTGGACGCGCCAAGTTAGCGGACCCGGAAGTGGACCGGAAAGCGGAGCAAAGCGCGAAACGTAAACACAGCAGGTCATGTGACTCGAAAATAACACTTTTCATTGGTTCATTTCACTTTTGGTTTCCTAATGATGTAATACTTGGTCATGTGATATAAAATTAACACTTTTCATTGGTTTAGAATTTTTCCTTCTCCCAAATGATGAAAACCCCTCCTTCTTTCCTCACTCTGACTTTCATCTTGGTGAGAGAAAGACCCTTTTTGATTCTTCAGCAATGGCTTCAATGGTTGCTTCAGCCAGTGTGCCCCCACCACCTCCTCCACCTCCTCATGGGAAGAAAGGACCACCTGCTTCACTAATTATAGAAGAGGAGGAAAATCAAGAAGAGGAGGAAGAGGAAGAAAATCAACAGTTTTTGCCAGAGGAGCCCAGGAGATATAACAGGAAAGAAAATTATATCTGGCAATTTTTCAAATTTCCTGCTGACCAAAAAAAAGTTAATGCTAGATACGTATTTTGTCGTATTTGCGGCTATCGTATTTCAAGGGGCACAGACAAAAAGTACAGCTATGGGAATCATACAATGCACAGGCACATGAGTCGGTGGCACCCTTACAACTACAGTAATGCCCAGCTTCGCGACCAACAACAAAATCCACCAGAAATGGCAAGAAGATCTGTTGTTCAGGAGGTATCGGGACCGGAGGCGAGGGAGGTGATCCCGAACATCCAGATCAACATGGGAGAAGTGAAGCAAGTCTGTGTGTGGTGCAACCAGACACTTTGCTACCGCGAAGGTAGCATTACCCTTATAATGAGAGCCATCAACAATCATGTGTGCCCAAAACGCCCCAAAAAGTAAATTCTTCTTTTTTTTGTTGCTCCTGTTGAGCCGTCTTCGATGAATCATTTTTGTTTCCCCCCTCCCCCCAAAAAATAAAAAAAAATACAAAATGTTCAGAAAAAAACAAAAAAATATAAAAAATGTTCAGAAAACTAATAAAAAAAATTTAAAACAACAAAAACAAAAAAAACCAGTTCTTTTCAGAACTACCTCCCCATTATTAAAAAAAATTGGTAGAATTCTTTGAACTCTGCCAAGCTCTATTTCTATTAGTTCGCTCCCAGTTCGCACTCCAGTACGCGAACTTTGAGCGTACCCAAAAATTTTTTTTTTAAAAAAGGAATAGTAAGTATAAGGAAAGAAAACAGACAGTTATGTTACAAAAAAGACAGCTATAGGGAGTAAAGAAAAGATACTGTTACCCGCAATTCACTTCTGATCATGTCATATATTACATAATTTTTGACATGGTCAGTGAGATCATCAGCAGTCGATTGCGAGTAACAGTTTTTTCTGTTTACTTCCTATAGTTGTCTTTCTTGTAACATAAATGTCTTTTCCTATCCTTATACTTACTGTTCTTGTTTTAAAAATTTTTGGAGATCATTCAGAAACAGTAACATTAATAGAGACAGAATTAGTGAATAATAATGAAGAAGTATGAGAAGAGAGGGACTGAGAAAAATACTGGAAGGAGTAGAAAAATTAAGTAATAGAGAAAGGAAGGAGAGAAGTAGCAAACACAGGAAAGTAAAGATTTAAGAAATGAAGCAGTAGAACTAATAGATGTTAAATGTGATAGATTAAATGAATGATTGAGGGTGACGATAAGGTGTGTCCTCTCTAAAAGTTTGTTTAAGGTGAACCGTACTCTGGGTTGCATATCAAATTTATGCTTGTTGAAGAATACAGACAAGATAATAGATGTGAAGACCTACCATTGCAGTAAAACATGCCCACTTATTACATCAATCATAACATAGTCAGTGACATCATCAGCAGTGGAATGCAGGTTAAAAAAGTAGAAAACATTTACCTTATAATTCATGTTAACTTTTCAAGCAAATTTTTCATACATTCAATCTGTAAAAGAGAGAACAAACATTTCCAAAAATATTAAAACATGTATTTAAAAATTAGAAAAAAGAAGGGAAAATGTTCAAGAAGAAACAGTTTTTAAACAACTTTGACACTTACAGAAACCTCTACTTCTCTACGACCCCTACACAATCCTAAAGATATTTATTTTAAAAAAACAGTATCTTCATGCTGATGAAATGAGGCCTATTTTGAAACATGATGCTTCTTTTGCATTGCTTATGTCTCACAATAGTGATGCAATAACAGCGCAAAAAAGATGTAAAGCCATCATAAAATTGTGTCAAACATTTTAAATGATTGTTTTAGGATGCAAATAAGATGTGTGCTTTCAAGAGCTTTCTTTGAGGTGAGGCCTATTTCTTTTTTTTTTTTTAAAACAGTACCTAGAAGTACAGCACTGTAAGCATTAAAATTGACACTTACAGAAGACTCAGCTTCTCCATATCTACCTCACATTTCTAAATATATATCATAATTTCAAAAAGCATAACATTAATTATACATGTTAAATGGTTTATTTTTGCTGTTCTCAGAATGTATCAAATTTCACTTAAATCAGTGACTTGAAGGTATTCATCATGTAACAGCGGGGAAAAAAAAACACAATCAAAATGACTGTGTTTAAAAAACCCATACAAACTAAGAAAACTGATTTCAAAACTCCTTAAAATTAACTTACTTTCAATGACGTCGAAGGATGTCCTATAAACAGCATCCACTCTGTTGTGCTATAAATATTTTCAGCCCGCCACTTTCTGAAAGAAAACCTCCATCGATATGAAAAATATGTTACATAGAAAAAAAGACTTCTCTCATTCTATCACATGTTTCCACTAGGCCAAATCATGTTGCCGCGATTTGCAAGTCTTGTAATTCTTCCAAACAAATCCCGACATTTTCTATTTTCGCAACTTTCAAAAAGAAAACATTTGAGATTATTTTCACAATCCTGGACTACTAATATCTTACTCTTCTTTGTCACTCATGTTCTCCTTTTCCTATGACACTGATACTGCTTACTATGAAGCAGACTTACTTGCATCAGGTTTATATAGTTGGATTTTTAATCTAGACAGCATTGCAGACTTACATTCCCTCTACTTAAAATTTTGGTTTTAAAAACACCAGATAAGAATTTTTAAGGTCAAACGGCAATTTTTTTTTGAAAGTTACAATGGAATCATTGCAGAATGACCAGCCGTTTCGAGACTTTAAGTAAGCTGTATAATGTCCTGATGTTGTTGATAGACCATCGTGATAGATAATTGCTACAGTTACAAAAGTCCTCCCCGATATTGACAGCTGAGAAGCCACAAATTTTTTTATTAAAGTTGACAATTTTGAACCATCAGGCCTACATCGTTGGATCATTAAAATGACATACTGGCCATATCTACGTATAAATAATGTTGACATCATATCACATTTACATTGGGTACACTCCATGTTGTGATCCGCTGCAATTACTAGCTTATTAAAGGACACTGATTTACTGTCTGGCAAAGTTAAATATATAAATCTTTCTGAGTCTACACTAGTAGTACTTGATACCATACAGTTCTCGCAGTCATGCTGCCATTGATAAGAAAGCCCAAACAGGTGATCTACATCTACACCCTCATCTTGCAATACATCAAGCATATACATTAAAAACTCCTGACAATCTTGCTGATTATTTTCAGAGAAGTCTGTTTGACCTGAACATTCATCTAACAGATAACGAACTTCAGACACACTTTCTACTTTTGTTCGATCAGTGCTACATTTCTCGAAAACAGAATTCAACAAACAGCATAAAATTTGTTCTGAATTCAACAGAATCTGTTCTTTTAAACTCTCTAGTGAAAAGAGAACATTAACCACTACATTTGCATAGCAGTTGACACCAGAACTGTTTTCAAATTGAAAACCGACAACATCTTCAACAGAATCCACTTTCTTTCTGCTAACAATTTTCGGTTCATTGACTTTTAGTCTTTTTGCAACAACCTCCCTACTATTACTGATATTTCTACGTTTCCGGCCTACCACACGTTTCTCAAACAAAGGATATTGAGGCAAATGTGGCGCATACTCTCTTCTTAACCTATTGTATTCCTTAACACAATCTAGATCCGCACAAATGTTTGTGACATCACAGTCAATCAAGTACAATCCCGATAAAGTTCTAACTCGTGACAATGCCACATATGCCATACCCTCCTTGAACACAGAACTGCCAATATTCACCAATGCACTGTCTACACTTAAACCTTGCGATTTATGGATTGTCACCGCATATGCCAAGCAAACAGGAAACTGTTTACGGCGAACATATAAGTCTTTAACAAGCAAAAACCTAGCAGAACAACGACCAATTAGCTGTACTTCCTCAATGCCATCAAATTTAATTCTTAAAAATTCTATTCCATCTCTATTTCTGTATTTCTCAAAATCAACAACATTACCCATTGATCCATTCACCAGACCTCTTTCTACATGTAAATTCCTTCTCAAAATGATTCGGCAATTTAAACACACATTCAAAGTCTTTTCAAAACCCGCTGTTTTAGATATAGTCTTCTCTAATGAATCCAATTTTGATTTCAAATTGTCTGACAAAATAATTGTTGATCCCATGTGCTCTATTTTGTCGATAGCTTCAAGTTTCACAATCTCTTGCTTTTCTAAATTCAACATTTTGTTGTTGAAGATGGCACATTCTGCAAGAGTTGGCATCAAACATATCCCGGATTTCTTCTCAGTAATTTTCTGAAAAATATTCTCAGGCACAATCTCTTGTTTGGGATATAAATTTGACAGTAATCGTGCATTTAAAGCTTCTTTCCCATGTTCGGTCACTTTTCCAATTCTAATATCTTGTAGAATATTCTTGTAATCTTCATCCTTTGCCTGACGCATATTTTCATGCAGTTCAGCATAATTGAAGTTTAACCATATATTGACGTTGCCAATGCTCCCTAGGCACTTCCTGGTATCTTCATGCGTGAGTATTTTGAACACAGGTTGACCTTTTACTGGTGTCAGCTGCAGAAGATCTCCAAAAACAATGATGTGTTTGCCACCAAATAACACATCATATTCAGTTTTAAGTACTTCTTGCATTCTCAAATGCACAAAGGCAAGCATGACATTGGAAACCATGCTTACTTCTTCAATGATAAGTAGTTTCATTTTCCTCAAGACTCTTGAAACTTCACAGCAAGCATCCCCAGATAACTTGTGGTATTGTAATTTGTTGTCATGCTCCACCGGCAGCATCAGTAGACGATGCAAAGTAATACCTTTAATGTTATGTGCTGCCAGTCCAGTAGGAGCGGTGACAACACAAGACAGCGATGACTCAGTCCTTTCCTGCAAATAACAAGAAATTGCTTTAATGAGGAAACTTTTTCCAGTTCCCGCTTCTCCACTCACGTACAGTCGGACAGGCTTCAACGATGTACATGAGCACTCTTTCTTCTCATGACTTAATCCGTGCTCAATTTCCTTGGTAACTTCATCATATATTTTCCTCTGCTCAACGTTGAGTTGTTTTTCCAAGTCTTCTAAGTTAACTGAATCCTCCTGAGCATGTGCCATGGCTCTTTCCACTTCATTCATAGCAGTGGCAGCTTCATTTTTGATAATAGGTCCTCCAAGTGGATCTTGACTCAATGAAACAGAACTCTGACTGTCCTGAGAACTGTCTCTGGCAATCTCGGCTGCAATCGTTGCTTCCTGCTCAATTTCCAAAGTTAGCATTTCTTGATATTTAGGAAAAGCAGGACATTCTATGGACTCCTTGGCTGCATTGAAAGAGTCTTCGTAACAAAGGAAATCTCCAAGCAGTTCCTCTTCTGCACGCCAAGGCTTGAAAAGTTGCAAAAGTGCTAAATAGAAAAACTCCTTTTTTTCTGGAGATTCACCACTCAATTTTCGATGGTTTACTAATTGGCATTTTCTTTGCTTGACCAGGCATCCCTCACTTCCAATTACAGCATACACTCCTTTCTCAATATCTTCTTTGATGTTCCTCTTGAATATATAATTTTGGAGAACCTCATATAGACAAACATTCTCAAGGTGACTGCTTCGATTTGGATAATATGTATCCAACATGTTGGTCTTCAAAATGTCGGTACTGTTTGGTTCCTTTTCTGCCAAATACTCAATTTCCCGGACAGGTTTTAGAACTCGATTTCGCGTTGCAGCAAGACCAAGACTCGCCCAAACAATACTCCTGGATTTGGCATAGAGACTTGCTGAAGACAATCGATCAGAACATTCGTAAGCTCCGATTTCTCGATGCAACAACATCTTCAGACTGAAACTGTACAACTTCTTGCTGAGGCTCTTTTCATGGGAAATGTCCTCCCACATATCCTTCAGTTCTGTCTTTTCTTTTTTGGTGATGTAAGATGTCACATACCGAGCCACAGCCATACAGTTGTCAGCCACAAACTGTATATCCATGTTAGCATTCCACATGGACAAAATCACTGGGTTGTAGTCATTGATGTACTTGGACTCTTTGTTCCTTTTCAAATTGTATGTATTCTTGGGTGATTTCCTCGTCACATTATGTTGCAGCGAAGACATCAAACTGTTCACTCTTCCTTTAGAAATCACCGGTCGTGGAAAGTTGAAACGACATTTGATGTAGAACTTGTCCTTGTTTCTGAATTTACGACGACAATACTTTCCACAACGATGGCTTTGGAAACGTAGAACTTGTTCTCTTAGGCTTTTCTTCTCCATTGCGTTTGGAACAGTACACGTAGAATACTGTTCTATGAAATTCATCACTAAGTCATCCGGATCTGTTCCAAATTTAGGTGCATCCTTGATCCACAACAACATATGTATATGAGGGGCACCTCTTGCTTGGTACTCCTTTCTCCAGAAGAAATCCAACACCTCTCCAAGAGGTGGATTCTTCTTATTTGTAATGAAAGACATCATAGCTTCAAATCTATGATTGAAGTACCTGCATACATTCACTGGATCCAAAGAACACAGTTCTCCAGGTGTCTTGAATTCAATGTTTTCAATATTTCCATTTGCCTCTCGTAGAAATTCAAGTAAGTCTTCCCAGCCATACTCGGCACAGCTCAGAGTGAGGAACCATGTCGGAGTTCCTAAGTTCCTCAGCATACATTTTAAATCACCATGACGACGGTACCAGTACTCATTAGTACCACGCTGACACGCCATGAGATTAATTAAGTGAGAATCCAAAATACTGTCTTGGACATTGATTTTATGCATAAAATCACTTGCCGAGATGTTTCGCATCTGTATACCACTTTTTAAAATGTGGTTCACTGCATATGACAGTCCTGACAGATCGCTTTCAAACAGGAGATGAAACAAATAGGGAATGCATTGACGAAACCTAGGATCTTCTGCATACAATCGTAAAGTCCGGTATTCAGACGCAGGAATTTGATGAGGTCGCTCATCATATCTTCCTCCTTGACCTGTGGGAAATAGCTGTGGGAAACACCGAGCTTCCAAACTTTCCTCCCAAACACTAATGGGACTCCCTTTGGCTTGTTTCATTTGAAACAACTCAATAGCATTCCCCATGACTTCCTTGGAATGCAAAGGATGAACACTATAATGTTCATATATTTCTTCACTATTAGACACCTCTACTTTCTCAATTTGGCCAGCACACAAAACACTATCCTCTTCATCACTTACTTCCTCTTCTGCTACATATACATTCTTATAGTACTTATTATTTTTCTTCAAATACAAAGTTGCATTTTTCACTTTCCTAACATCCACTAAATCTTGCCATATTTTCTTATTCTTTGTCGGAACCCCATTAACCAAGATAACCAGAGGTTCCTCTTCCACTTTCTCAACTCCAATTGTGTTAATGTTTTTGTTTAAATCTAGAGGCAAATAAACAACTCTTCCCTTTAATCCTCTCTGTAAATCTGTTGGAGGCAACTTCCCTGTCTTTGGCTCCATTCTTACAATAGCCTGAAAGGGATGGATACTTTGAATCAAAATAGATTCATAAGTATTTAAATCCTTCAATTCTGAAGGAATCTCAACCAATTCCAGATTATTATGAACTGCCCTAGCAGGCATCTGGTTTTGATTTAATTTATTACAACAATAAGTACACACACGTTGGTCCACTCCCAAATCAAAACAATTTTCTACCATCAAGTATGTGGCAAAATCCTTCCATTCACTATTATTTTCCCTTTCAGTTTTTGCATATAAATCCACTAACTTAGTCTGATTCTTATAATAAGTGCGTCGACAACATACACACGTGAAATTAGGCCTCTCACTTGATTTCATCTGAAACGTGGCAATTTCCTTCTGAAAATTATCTGAACTAGAAACCTGTATATTATCTTCAACATAACCCTCTACTTCTGGGTCAATTTGAACATTCTCATCTCTACTACCAAAGTAACAAAACTCAATTTCTTCACAAATATTCTTCACATCTATTTCAGAACCATGCAAAAGAGCAGCACATAATTGTTTAAGCATAATTGCTGGACTCTTAGCATAATACAACATTCTCACTAATTTTCTCACTTTATTGTGATGCACTGCTAGCATCCTGAAATGATGAAAAACACTCTGGCATACTCTCCTGGAAAGACAAGCCAGTGAATGACCACGCAAACCTGTCATTTGTCTCACTCTGCAAGGATCTAAATCTTGCAACAACTTTATTTTCTGCTTCAAACTTTTCTTATTAAATGTCCGTATAAAATCACAAAGCAAATTGATGGAAACCTGTCGCACACTGCAAATAGAACTACACTTCCAAATGTACACAGGACCCTTAGGACGTCTTCCTAAAACCTCATCACTTAGCGCCTCTTCTGTCTCTGTTGTCACAAGTTGTTCTTTTTCAACTGGACAACCATCCTTCACTTCATAAGCTCGACCACTGGTGTCAACTGCAAACACCAAATCATTATCCTGAAAATAACTCTCCTCATTAAAAAATGCCTCACAACTTGAACTATGCATCCATTCTCCGGAAAAAACTTCACAAAAGTTAGTACGATTTACTACTCTCTTCCATCTACTTTTTGTTTTGAAATCAGAAATTACCTTGCTTAGTTTCCTAATTCTATTGATTACCAAAATAAATAACTTTCGCTTAATTTCAAAAGCATGATCAATAATTTTCTCTACATTTTTCTTCTTCTTATAAAATGCCGCTTTCTGTTGGCCTTTTTTTTTAATATTTTTCAATAAATTAACTATTATTCTGTTACGGAACATTCGATTTCGAATGTCCCTAAACTGTTGTTTCCTTCTACTATCATGCACAGAGTTATCTCTTCCTCTACCAGTAACATTTTTGATGGGTCTCTCCTTTCCATTTAAATTGCTTTTCTTTTTGTGGACTGAAACATTTTTGGGAGAAATACTTTTTTTACTACAAATATTTCTTAAGAATGATTTCGTGCTCTTACCCGGACCTTTCTTGGTGTTTTGACAAGTATTTGGGGAAGAGGACTGCTGCAATAAAACATCATCCTGCTGTCTTTGACGTTTTCTAGCCTTTCTAATTCTATTTTTTGTAGGCATTTTCCAAACTATGAAAGAATCTGCAGTTGAATCTGTGGAAAAATATAATAAAAAATGTTATTAACCACTATTACCAAACAGTAAATGAATAACAGTCATCTAAAACTTAATGCCCTACTAATTATTTAACATAGCAAATCTTTTGCACCAGCACTGCATCACAAAAATGACACTCAATGGTACAAAACAGGCATAGAACAATCATAAATCACTCCCTAATATTTTAAATGATTAATTCAGGATGATGATAAGATGTAGCCTATCTAAAGGTTTGTTTAGGCCCAGATCTTTGGACTGGGGTGAATGTGTGTCATTGATCCACATTCGGTCCATCACCTGTTTTGTTTATTTGAGGTGAGGCCAACACATGGTTGCAGATAAGATTTTCACTGAAAAAAACCAAAGAGAAAATACATGTAAAGACCTACCAATGAAGTAAGTCATTATTTGAAAACCATTACATTTCTGGAAATATGCACTGCTAGTGCTTCATAAGTTGTTTTGGGTCATATTTATAAGGCATTTGAGTGTCTATTATGCTATTTTACGTTCTTCATGGTGCAAATGTCTTGTAAATACGCTCCCACCTGCGGTTGGCAAATTTAGATTTTGATTATGGGAGTTACATAGGCATGTTAATAATTTCCCAAAAATGGTGTATGACCCCAAACAACCTATGAAGCTCTAGTAGTACATATTCAGAAATTTAATTGATTTCAAAATTCGTTTTTAAACACAGCATATAAATCAATTGTATACCTGCATTCAAGAGGAAATGACTGAAAATGTCCTTGAGACACATGAAAGCGTTTTCTGTAATGCCCTATCACCATTTTTTGGACATTATTAACATGGCTATGTAACTCCCATAATCAAAATCTAAATTCGCCAAGCGCAGGTGAGAGCGTATTTACAAGACACTTGCCCCATGAGGAATGCTTGCCATTTAAAAAAGGAAAAATAACATCAAAGACACTCAAATGCCTTATAAATATGACCCAAAACAACCTATGAAGCTCTAGCAGTACATATCCAGAAATGTAATTGATTTCAAAAATGGTTTTTAAAAACAACATATCTGTTTCAGCTTACATAAGAGACCATGGAATGGGCTTCATATACAACAATAACTTGTGTTACTGCATGCCAGAATGGTACACCGAATATGCAATTACAATTTCTCAAAAAAACAACATCTATTTCTATATCACTACAGACAAAGCCACAGTTTAAAAACACAGCTTTCTTCATCATTTTCTCCTTAGCAAGATTTATCGCAAATGCAATAAAAAACGGCCGCAATGCATGAATATCGCTGAAAAGTCAGCGATATTCATGCATTATCCAGCAAATGCTCTTAGCCATGTTATCCACCTCCCATTGGATAACATGGCTAAGAACTGCTCGCAAATGCGAAAAAAACGGCCGCAATGCATGAATATCGCTGAAAAGTCAGCGATATTCATGCATTTTCCAGCAAATGCTCTTAGCCATGTTATCCACTTCCCATTAAATAACATGGCTAAGAACTGCTCAGGGCCCATGAGGAAGGCTTTCCATTTAAAAAGGTAAACATAACATCAAAGACACTAAAATGCCTTCTAAATATGACCCCAAACAACCTATGAAGCTCTAACAGTACATATCCAAAAATGTAATTGATTTCAAAATTCGTTTTTAAACACCGCATATAAATCAATTGTATACCTGCATTCATGAAGAAATGACTAAAAATGTCCTTGAAACACATGAAAGTGTTTCTGGAATGCCCTAGCACCATTTTTGGGACACTATTAACATGGCTAGGTAACTTCCATAATCAAAATCTAAATTTGCCAAGCGCAAGTGGGAGCGTATTTACAAGACACTTGCCCCATGAGGAACGCTTTCCATTTTAAAAGGAAAACATAACATCAAAGACACTCAAATGCCTTATAAATATGGCCCAAAACAACCTATGAAGCTCTAGCAGTACATATCCAGAAATGTAATTGATTTCTAAAATCGTTTTTAAAAACAACATATCTGTTTCAGCTTACATAACAGACCATGGAATGGGCTCCATGTACCACAATAACTTGTGTTACTGCATGCCAGAATGCTACACCGAATATGCAATTACAATTTCTCAAAGAATCTAATTCTATTTGTATATCACTAGAGACAAAACCACATTTTAAAAACACAGCTTTCTTCATCATTTTCTCCTTAAATCATACTATTCTCTATCTAAATTAAATAAATCTTTTCTCACCTTAGCAAATATTTTTTGAGTTTTGAAAACAGTCTCAGAAATACACCAAATTGTCTTCAGCAGAAGAAAAAGGATGCACTCCAGAGGCTGCAGCTATTGAAAGCACAGAAATACAGATATTCATTTCACATATCTCTCATATTAGCCAATCATAACTCTTCCCTCACTTTTTTCAAATCAAAACCCTTCCCCCCTCTGCCCTCTCTGCCTTTTTTCCATAGCAACCACCTCCTGGAAGACCTCTCATGTTTGCAAATTCACACAACAATGTTTCAATTGAACTCTGAACTCTCAGTGCACCTGCGTATCCAGTGCAATCTTTCATGAAATGTTTCTTCCTTGACCATTCAAATTACATCTTTCAAAGAACACATCCATGCACCCTAACTTTCTGTTTTCAGAAATGGAAATGCACCAATCACTGCTAATGATTCATTAGCATTGGAAATCCACAGTTTTTTTTCTTTACAAACTCCTACTGTTTCAACTGCCCTTTCATTACCACACTTCATCTGACTGCAGAACAACCTTCTCCCACCATGTTTAAGGTCTGGATTGTTGGACATAGTTACATCCACTGGGCTCAAAGGTATGCTGAGAACAGAAATTTACCTAACCTCAATTTACAGGATGTGGAAATTAAGTGGTTGGGCCAAAGAGGATTAAAATGTCACCAATTGATACCATTGGTGAAAACCTTTATGCATTTGCCAAAACCTGACCTGTTAATAGTGCACTGTGGAGGTAATGATTTGGGCACTTTGACAGGGGTAGGTCTGGAAATGCTTTTAAAGGACACCTTTGAGCAATTAATGGCACTTTTTCCTCAAACTGCCTTGGTATATTCCAATATATGCCAAAGACAGAAATGGAGGTGGTCCAACCAATTTTGTCCACAAATTGAGAAAGCGAGGAAGCATGTAAACAAATCTGTGTCAGCTTTCATGAGAGACCATGGAATGGGCTCTCTGTACAACAATAACTTGCGTTACTACATGCAAGATATCTACAGAGGAGATGGAGTTCACTTCTCAGATGAGGGCAACAGAATTTTCATTCTGAATTTAAGACTGTGCATTGGTACCTACTTATAAGTACCTAAATGTACCATAAACCCAAAAGCTCTTCTCAGAGCTACCCTTCATCTGATCACACACTTTTATTATTTTTTTTCTAACTTTTTTCTGTAATTTTCAACAAACTACGCTCAAAGAGCGCTATCCGGTACGCGAACTGGAAGCTAACCGCGCAAAATTTAAAAAAAAAAAGTTTTTTCTTCGCAAATATAGTCCTCCTCAGCCACCCTCAGAAAACGTAGGGGGGCAAAATACTTGTACCATGCCCCCTTCTACCCATTCAGAACATTATTTACCCTCCATTTTATACCTTGATTCGACCGAAACACAAAATGGTGGACTCCCGTTACGCTCCTAGTTCGCGGACCGGACCGCTTTCCGGGAAGCGGTCCAAAAAAAAGGTGGGAAAGTAATTTACAGAAAAACGACTACAGACACTCTCACCAAATATAAATTAGCTCATACTACATAACAATCCCTTTCATTCTCACAAATTTGATTGAAATTTCATTTAGCCATTTAGCCTTTAGACCTCTCCAAGTACCGTGAGGTAAATTACTTCACAAAACACATCTGAACTGTTGGAATTGACAACCAATGAAAATGTTACTTTCATTTTCTACTTTTATTACCTGACATTTGATTGGTTATATACTTGAATATATATAAAGGAAGAGAAGAAAACACAGCCATTTTGACTACTACTTCTTGTTGTACATCTCATTTCAATAGCTTCCAAAAACTTCAACTTCTTTGTGAAGGTAAGATATAATTTTTAAAAACGAAATATATTGTGCACTATAACTTAATATAATAGAATTTTTCTGCTAGATATACACTATCCCTCTGTAGTAGTAATGTATTTAGATAGACTTCTCTGTTATAGTTATGAATGGAGTTAGGCTTGTCTTGGTTAAATCACATACACTTTTTTATAGTCCTATTTCCACTCTGATACTATACACTGCCAAAAGATAAATTCACTGATAAAAACTGCCTATCTAAAATTAATCCCAACAGTGCCCTATCTCTACTAATATATATTTTTTTAATCCAAATTTCAGGCAAAATGGAAGGCGAAAACCAAGTTTCTTTTGAAATGGACCTGCAAGAGAGCAGCCAGGAATTGATTGAACAAATTGACATAGAATTTATGGATGAAAGCTTGGATAATGAACTGCTGCAATGTGTCCAAGCAGTAGATGCCCTCCTTGCAAATGAGGACATTTTACAACCTCACAGATTGCAAACAATATTTCAAGAAAATAATGACATTTCAGACACTGAAATGTTAGAAAGTTTAATAAATTATGAAAAACAATGAAAATAAAAAAAAAACTTTAAAAATAAAGAAAACAAAAAAAAAACAACAAAAACAACAAACAATTAACATACAGTCTTTGAAAAGTGTATCATTCTATTATCCTTATAGTACGCTGCCCAGAACGCTTTCCGGTTCGCGTACTAGGCGCTCATCGCGAAAAAAAAAAAATATATATATTTTTTTGGACCCTGCTGGGCCCTTTTAAAACCTCCACATAAAACCTAGGGGGTCAGGGAGGATCTACTATGCCCCCTTATGGAAATTTCCCCCTTTGTTTTGGCCTCCTCTTGTCTCTCGATCCTACCGAGAGACAAGATGGCGGCTGCACCGGACTGTTTAGAATGTTGACAGACACCGAAGAGCCAATCAGCTTTCCGTGCGCAAAGTTACGTTACGCGAAAAGTACGCGAACCGGATCGCTGCCCGGACCGCTGTTACAGATATATATCTTGATTTAAACGCTAATTTCTCAAAATCCACTGAAGCACATATATTGAGACCTAGCAAAGGCACATCGGGCTAACAGTCCCTACAATTTTGCCAAGTTTCGTGAAAATCCATTCAGCCGTTCGGGCTAAAAGTGAGTCCAACCGCCCTATGGAAATTAACATGGGAAAAACGCGTTTTGGGACCCCCCTTTTTTCTCGGCCCCCCCTTGACACCCCCCCCCCAAATTTCCAGGAGCTGCTCAGAAACAAAATGTGCCATTTTCCTGAAAATTTCAGCCAATTCCATCCACAAACGCCAAAGTTATTAGGCATAGAATTTTCTGAAATCCCATAGGGAAAAAATCCTAACTATATATACCTACTGGCGACCGCCAGTAGGTAATATATATATATATATATATATATAAATATATATACATATATATATATATATATATATATATATATATATATTACCTACTGGCGGTCGCCAGTAGGTATATATAGTTAGGATTTTTTCCCTATGGGATTTCTGAAAATTCTATGCCTAATAACTTTTGCGTTTGTGGACGGAATTGGCTGAAATTTTCAGGAAAATGGCACATTTTGTTTCTGAGCAGACCTTGAAAATTTGGGGGTGTTTTGTGGAGGGGGGGCCGAGAAAAAAGGGGGGTCCCAAAACGCCTTTTTCCCATGTTAATTTCCATAGGGCGGTTGGACTCACTTTTAGCCCGAACGGCTGAATGGATTTTCACGAAACTTGGCAAAATTGTAGGGACTGTTAGCCTGATGTGCCTTTGCTAGGTCTCAATATATGTGCTTCAGTGGATTTTGAGAAATTAATGTTTAAATCAAGATATATATCTGTAACAGCGCTCCGGGCAGCTATCCGGTTAGCGAACCTTTCGCGTAACGGAACTTTGCGATGAGAAGCTGATTGGCCCTCCGGTGTCTGTCAACATTCTAAACAGTCCGGAGCGGCCGCCATCTTGTCTCTCGGTAGGATCGAGAGACAAGAGGAGGCCAAAACAAAGGGGGAAATTACCATAAGGGGGCATAGTAGATCCTCGTTGACCCCCTAGGTTTTATGTTGAGGTTTTAAAAGGGCCTAGGAGGGTCCCAAAAAAAAAATTTTTTTTTGCGTGGTAAGCGCCAAGTTCGCGAACCGGATAGCTTTCTGGGCAGCGAACTTTATGGATAAAAGAATGAAAGACTTTTCTAATACTGTATGTTAATTGTTTGTTGTTTTTCTTGTTTTTTTTTGTTTTCTTTATTTATTTATTTTTTTTATTATGATTGTGTTTCATACTTTATTAAATTTTCTAACATTTCATTGTCAGAAATGTCATAATTTATTATAGGGTGTAATTGTTTTTCATTTTGAAGCAAGTTGTCTACTGCTTCAACACATTGTAGAAGTTCGTGGTCTCTACTGTCATCCATAAAGTCATCAAGTTTGTCTTGGCTGCTCTCCTTCAGTTCAATCGAAAATGAAACTTGCTGCTCGCCTTCCATTTTGCCTGAAATTTGGATTAAAAAAATATATATTAGTAGAGATAGGGCACTGTTGGGATTAATTTTAGATAGGCAGTTTTTATCAGTGAATTTATCTTTTGGCAGTGTATAGTATGAGAGTGGAAATAGGACTATAAAAAAGTGTATGTGATTTAACCAAGACAAGCCTTACTCCATTGATAACTATAACAGAGAAGTCTATCTAAATACATTACTACTACAGAGGGATAGTGTATATGTAGCAGAAAAAGTCTACTATATTAAGTCATAGTGCACAATATATTAAATTATAACTTACCTTCACAAAGAAGTTGAAGTTTTTTGAAGCTATTGAAATAGGAGGTACAACAAGAAGTAGTAGTCAAAATGGCTGTGTTTCCTTCTCTCCCTTTATATATATACAGGTATATAACCAATTAAATGTCAGGTAATAAAAGTAGAAAATGAAAGTAACATTTTCATTGGTTGTCAATTCCAACAATTCAGATGTGTTTTGTGAAGTAATTTACCACACGGTACTTGGAGAGGTCTACAGGCTAAATGGCTAAATGGAATTTCAATGAAATTTGTGAGAATGGAAGGGATTGTTATGTAGTATGAGCTAATCTATATTTGGTGAGAGTGTCTCTAGTCGTTTTTCTGTAAATTACTTTCCCGCCTTTTTTTAGGACCGCTTTCCGGGAAGCTGCCCGGTTAGCGAACCTTAAGCGTCACGGGAGTCCACCATTTTGTGTTTCGTTCGCATTAAGATACAAGATGGAGGGCAAATAATGTTTAGAATGGGTAGAAGGGGTCATGGTAGACTTATCTTGACCCCCTAGGTTTTCTGAGCGTGGCTGAGGAGGCTTATATGTGCGGAAAAAAAAATTTTTTTTTTAAAAATTCCGCGAGGTTAGCTTTCGGTTAGCGAACCGGGTAGCGCTCCGGGGAGCGAATTTTGTGGAAAATTAGTGAAAAAAGTTAGAGAAAAATAATAATTGTGAGTGATCAGATGTAGGGTAGCTCTGAGAAGAGCTTTTGGGTTTATGGTACATTTAGGTACTTATAAGTAGGTACCAATGCACAGTCTTAAATTCAGAATGAAAATTCTGTTGCCCTCATCTGAGAAGTGAACTCCATCTCCTCTGTAGATATCTTGCATGTAGTAACGCAAGTTATTGTTGTACAGAGAGCCCATTCCATGGTCTCTCATGTAAGCTGAAACAGATTTGTTTACATGCTTCCTCGCTTTCTCAATTTGTGGACAAAATTGGTTGGACCACCTCCATTTCTGTCTTTGGCATATATTGGAATATACCAAGGCAGTTTGAGGAAAAAGTGCCATTAATTGCTCCAAGGTGTCCTTTAAAAGCATTTCCAGACCTACCCCTGTCAAAGTGCCCAAATCATTACCTCCACAGTGCACTATTAACAGGTCAGGTTTTGGCAAATGCATAAAGGTTTTCACCATTGGTATCAATTGGTGACATTTTAATCCTCTTTGGCCCAACCACTTAATTTCCACATCTTGTAAATTGAGGTTGTGTAAATTTCTGCTCTCAGCATACCTTTGAGCCCAGTGGATGTAACTATGTCCAACAATCCAGACGTTAAACATGGTGGAAGAAGGTTGTTCTGCAGTCAGATGAAGTGTGGTAATGAAAGGGCAGTTGAAACAGTAGGAGTTTGTAAAGAAAAAAAACTGTGGATTTACAATGCTAATGATTCATTAGCAGTGATTGGTGCATTTCCATTTCTGAAAACAGAAAGTTAGGGTGCATGGATGTGTTCTTTGAAAGATGTAATTTGAATGGTCAAGGAAGAAACATTTAATGAAAGATTGCACTGGATACGCAGGTGCACTGAGAGTTCAGAGTTCAATTGAAACATTGTTGTGTGAATTTGCAAACATGAGAGGTCTTCCAGGAGGTGGTTGCTATGGAAACAAGGCAGACAGGGCAGAGGGGGGAAGGGTTTTGATTTGAAAAAAGTGAGGGAAGAGGTATGATTGGCTAATATGAGAGATATGTGAAAAGAATATCTGTATTTCTGTGCTTTCAATAGCTGCAGCCTTTGGAGTGCATCCTTTTTCTTCTGCTGAAGACAATTTGGTGTATTTCTGAGACTGTTTTCAAAACTCAAAAAATATTTGCTAAGGTGAGAAAAGATTTATTTAATTTAGATAGAGAATAGTATGATTTAAGGAGAAAATGATGAAGAAAGCTGTGTTTTTAAAATGTGGTTTTGTCTCTAGTGATATACTAATAGAATTAGTTTCAAAGAGAAATTATAATTGCATATTTGGTGTAACATTCTGGCATGCAGTTACACAAGATATTGTAATACATGGAGGCCATTTCATGGTCTGTTATGTAAGCTGAAACAGATATGTTGCTTTTAAAAACGATTTAAGAAATCAATTACATTTCTGGATATGTACTGCTAGAGCTTCATAGGTTGTTTTGGGCCATATTTATAAGGTATTTGAGTGTCTAAGATGTTGTGTTCGCCTTTTAAAATGTAAAGTGTTCCTCATGGGACAAGTGTCTTGTAAATACGCTCCCACTTGTGCTTGGCAAATTTAGATTTTGATTATGGGAGTTACCTAGCCATGTTAATAGTGTCCCAAAAATGGTGCTAGGGCATTCCAGAAAACACTTTCATGTGTCTCAAGGACATTTTTAGTCATTTCTTCATGAATGCAGGTATACAATTGATTTATATGCTGTGTTTAAAAACGAATTTTGAAATGAATTAAATTTCACGATATGTACTGTTAGAGCTTCATAGGTTGTTTGGGGTCATATTTAGAAGGCATTTCAGTGTCTTTGAAGTTATTTTTCCCTTTTTAAATGGAAAGCGTTCCTCATGGGGCCCTGAGCAGTTCTTAGCCATGTTATTTAATAGGAAGTGGATAACATGGCTAAGAGCATTTGCTGGAAAAGGCATGAATATCGCTGATTTTTCTGCTATATTCATGCATTGTGGCCGTTTTTTTTCACATTGCTTCATAGGTTGTTTGGGTTCATATTTAGAAGGCATTTTAGTGTCTTTGATGTTATTTTTCCCTTTTTAAATGGAAAGCGTTCATCATGGGGCCCTGAGCAGTTCTTAGCCATGTTATTTAATAGGAAGTGGATAACATGGCTAAGAGCATTTGCTGGGAAATGCATGAATATCGCTGATTTTTTTGCTATATTCATGCATTGTGGCCGTTTTTTTTCACATTGCTTCATAGGTTGTTTGGGTTCATATTTAGAAGGCATTTTAGTGTCTTTGATGTTATTTTTCCCTTTTTAAATGGAAAGCGTTCCTCATGGGGCCCTGAGCAGTTCTTAGCCATGTTATTTAATAGGAAGTGGATCACATGGCTAAGAGCATTTGCTGGAAAATGCATGAATATCGCTGATTTTTCTGCTATATTCATGCATTGTGGCCGTTTTTTTTCACATTGCTTCATAGGTTGTTTGGGTTCATATTTAGAAGGCATTTTAGTGTCTTTGATGTTATTTTTCCCTTTTTAAATGGAAAGCGTTCCTCATGGGGCCCTGAGCAGTTCTTAGCCATGTTATTTAATTGGAAGTGGATAACATGGCTAAGAGCATTTGCTGGAAAATGCATGAATATCGCAGATTTTTCTGCTATATTCATGCATTGCGGCAGTTTTTTCCACATTGCTTCATAGGTTGTTTGGGTTCATATTTAGAAGGCATTTTAGTGTCTTTGATGTTATTTTTCCCTTTTTAAATGGAAAGCGTTCATCATGGGGCCCTGAGCAGTTCTTAGCCATGTTATTTAATAGGAAGTGGATAACATGGCTAAGAGCATTTGCTGGGAAATGCATGAATATCGCTGATTTTTCTGCGATATTCATGCATTGCAGGCATTTTTTTATCACATTTGCAAGCACTTCTTAGCCATGTTATCCAATGGGAGGTGGATAACATGGCTAAGAGCATTTGCTTCAAAGGTTGTTTGGGGTTATATACCATTTTTGGGAAATTATTAACATGCCTATCTAACTCCCATAATCAAAATCTAAATTTGCCAACCGCAGGTGGGAGCGTATTTACAATAAATTTGCACCATGAAGAATGTAAAATAGCATACTAGATACTCAAATAACTTATAAATATGATCCAAAACATCTTATGAAGCACTAGTAGTGCATATTTCCAGAAATGTATTGGTTTTCATTTAATGATTTACTTCATTGGTAGGCCTTCACATGTTTTTTTACCTTGGTTTTTTTTCAGTGAAAATCTTATCTGCAACCATGTGTTGGCCTCACCTCAAATAAACAAAACAGGTGATGGACTGAATGTGGATCAATGACACACATTCACCCCAGTCCAAAGATCTGGGCCTAAACAAACCTTTAGATAGGCTACATCTTATCGTCATCCTGAATTAATGATTTAAAATATTAGGGAGTGATTTATGAGTGTTGTATGCCTGTTTTGTACCATTGAGTGTCATTTTTGTGATGCAGTGCTGGTGGAAAATATTTGCTATGTTAAATAATTAGTACGGCATTAAGTTTTAGATGACTGTTATTTATTTACTGTTTGGTAATAGTGGTTAATAACATTTTATATTATATTTTTTCACAGATTCAACTGCAGATTCTTTCATAGTTTGGAAAATGCCTTCCAGAAGTCGAATACGAAAGGCTAGAAAACGTCAAAGACAGCAGGATGATGTTTTATTGCAGCAGTCCTCTTCCCCAAATACTTGTCAAAACACCAAGAAAGGTCCGGGTAAGAGCACGAAATCATTCTTAAGAAATATTTGTAGTAAAAAAAATTTTGCTCAAAAAAATGTGTCTGTTCACAAAAAGAGAAGTAATTTAAATGGAAAGGAGAGACCCATCACAAATGTTACTGGTAGAGGAAGAGATAACTCTGTGCATGATAGTAGAAGGAAACAACAGTTTAGGGACATTCGACAACGAATGTTCCGTAATAGGATATTAGTTAATTTATTGAAAAATATTAAAAAGAAAGGCCAACAGAAAGCGGCATTTTATAGGAAGAAGAAAAATGTAGAGAAAATTATTGATCATGCTTTTGAAATCAAGCGAAAGTTGTTTATTTTGGTAATCAATAGAATTAGGAAACTAAGCAAGGTAATTTCTGATTTCAAAACAAAAAGTAGATGGAAGAGAGTAGTAAATCGTACTAACTTTTGTGAAGTTTTTTCTGGAGAATGGATGCATAGTTCAAGTTCTGAGGCATTTTTTAATGAGGAGACTTATTTTCAGGATAATGATTTGGTGCATGCAGTTGACATCAGTGGTCGAGCTTATGAAGTGAAGGATGGTTGTCCAGTTGAAAAAGAACAACTTGTGACAACAGAGACAGAAGAGGCGCTAAGTGATGAGGTTTTAGGAAGACGTCCTAAGGGTCCTGTGTACATTTGGAAGTGTAGTTCTATTTGCAGTGTGCGACAGGTTTCCATCAATTTGCTTTGTGATTTTATACGGACATTTAATAAGAAAAGTTTGAAGCAGAAAATGAAGTTGTTGCAAGATTTAGATCCTTGCAGAGTGAGACAAATGACAGGTTTGCGTGGTCATTCACTGGCTTGTCTTTCCAGGAGAGTATGCCAGAGTGTTTTTCATCATTTCAGGATGCTAGCAGTGCATCATAATAAAGTGAGAAACTTAGTGAGAATGTTGTATTATGCTAAGAGTCCAGCAATTATGCTTAAACAGTTATGTGCTGCTCTTTTGCATGGTTCTGAAATAGATGTGAAGAATCTTTGTGAAGAAATTGAGTTTTGTTACTTTGGTAGTAAAGATGAGAATGTTCAAATTGACCCTGAAGTAGAGGGTAATGTGGAAGATAATGTACAGGTTTCCAGTACAGATAATTTTCAGAAGGAAATTGCCACGTTTCAGATGAAATCAAGTGAGAGGCCTAATTTCACTTGTGTATGTTGTCGACGCACTTATTATAAGAATCAGACTAAGGTAGTGGATTTATATGCAAAAAGTGAAAGGGAAAATAATAGTGAATGGAAGGATTTAGCCACATACTTGATGGTAGAAAATTATTTTGATTTGGGATCGGATCAACGTGTGTGTACTTATTGTTGTAATAAATTAAACCAAAACCAGAAGCCTGCTAGGGCAGTTCATAATAATCTGGAATTGGTTGAGATTCCTTCTGAATTGAAGGATTTAAATACTTATGAATCTATTTTGATTCAAAGTATCCATCCCTTTCAGGCTATTGTAAGAATGGAGCCAAAGACAGGGAAGTTGCCTCCAGCAGATTTACAGAGAGGATTAAAGGGAAGAGTTGTTTATTTGCCTCTAGATTTGAACAAAAACATTAACACAATTGGAATAGAAAAAGTGGAAGAGGAACCTCTGGTTATCTTGGTTAATGGGGTTCCGACAAAGAATAAGAAAATATGGCAAGATTTAGTGGATGTTAGGAAAGTCAAAAAGGCAACAGTGTATTTGAAGAAAAATAATAAGTACTATAAGAATGTATATGTTGCAGAAGAGGAAGTAAGTGATGAAGAGGATAGCGATTTGTGTGCTGGCCAAATTGAGAAAGTAGAGGCCTCTAAAAGTGAAGAAATATATGAACATTATAGTGTTCATCCTTTGCATTCCAAGGAAGTGATGGGGAATGCTATTGAGTTGTTTCAAATGAAACAAGCCAAAGGGAGTCCCATTAGTGTTTGGGAGGAAAGTTTGGAAGCTCGGTGTTTCCCACAGCTATTTCCCACAGGTCAAGGAGGAAGATATGATGAGCGACCTCGTGAAATTCCTGCGTCTGAATACCGGACTTTACGATTGTATGCAGAAGATCCTAGGTTTCGGCAATGCATTCCCTATTTGTTTCATCTCCTGTTTGAAAGCGATCTGTCTGGACTGTCATATGCAGTGAACCACATCTTAAAAAGTGGTATACAGATGCGAAACATCTCGGCAAGTGACTTTATGCATAAAGTCAATGTCCAAGACAGTATTTTGGATTCTCACTTAATTAATCTCATGGCGTGTCAGCGTGGTACTAATGAGTACTGGTACCGTCGTCATGGTGACTTAAAATGTATGCTGAGGAACTTAGGAACTCCGACATGGTTCCTCACTCTGAGCTGTGCCGAGTATGGCTGGGATGACTTACTTGAATTTCTACGAGAGGCAAATGGAAATATTGAAAACATTGAATTCAAGACACCTGGAGAACTGTGTTCTTTGGATCCTGTGAATGTATGCAGGTACTTCAATCATAGATTTGAAGCTATGATGTCTTTCATCACAAATAAAAAGAATCCACCTCTTGGAGAGGTGTTGGATTTCTTCTGGAGAAAGGAGTACCAAGCAAGAGGTGCCCCTCATATACATATGTTGCTGTGGATCAAGGATGCACCTAAATTTGGAACAGATCCGGATGACTTAGTGATGAATTTCATCGAACAGTATTCTACGTGTGCTGTTCCAAACGCAACGGAGAAGAAAAGTCTAAGAGAACAAGTTCTACGTTTCCAAAGCCATCGTTGTGGAAAGTACTGTCGTCGTAAATTCAGAAACAAGGACAAGTTCTACACCAAATGTCGTTTCAACTTTCCACGACCGGTGATTTCTAAAGGAAGAGTGAACAGTTTGATGTCTTCGCTGCGACATAATGTGACGAGGAAATCACCCAAGAATACATACAATTTGAAAAGGAACGAAGAGTCCAAGTACATCAATGACTACAACCCAGTGATTTTGTCCATGTGGAATGCCAACATGGATATACAGTTTGTGGCTGACAACTGTATGGCTGTGGCTCGGTATGTGACATCTTACATCACCAAAAAAGAAAAGACCGAACTGAAGGATATGTGGGAGGACATTTCCCATGAAAAGAGCCTCAGCAAGAAGTTGTACAGTTTCAGTCTGAAGATGTTGTCGCATCGAGAAATCGGAGCTTACGAATGTTCTGATCGATTGTCTTCAGCAAGTCTCTATGCCAAATCCAGGAGTCTCGTTTGGGCGAGTCTTGGTCTTGCTGCAACGCGAAATCGAGTTCTAAAACCTGTTCGGGAAATTGAGTATTTGGCAGAAAAGGAACCAAACAGTACCGACATTTTGAAGACCAACATGTTGGATACATATTATCCAAATCGAAGCAGTCACCTTGAGAATGTTTGTCTATATGAGGTTCTCCAAAATTATATATTCAAGAGGAACATCAAAGAAGATATTGAGAAAGGAGTGTATGCTGTAATTGGAAGTGAGGGATGCCTGGTCAAGCAAAGAAAATGCCAATTAGTAAACCATCGAAAATTAAGTGGCGAATCTCCAGAAAAAAAGGAGTTTTTCTATTTAGCACTTTTGCAACTTTTCAAGCCTTGGCGTGCAGAAGAGGAACTGCTTGGAGATTTCCTCTGTTACGAAGACTCTTTCAATGCAGCCAAAGAGTCCATAGAATGTCCTGCTTTTTCTAAATATCAAGAAATGCTAACTTTGGAAATTGAGCAGGAAGCAACGATTGCAGCCGAGATTGCCAGAGACAGTTCTCAGGACAGTCAGAGTTCTGTTTCATTGAGTCAAGATCCACTTGGAGGACCTATTATCGAAAATGAAGCTGCCACTGCTATGAATGAAGTAGAAAGAGCCATGGCACATGCTCAGGAGGATTCAGTTAACTTACAAGACTTGGAAAAACAACTCAACGTTGAGCAGAGGAAAATATATGATGAAGTTACCAAGGAAATTGAGCACGGATTAAGTCATGAGAAGAAAGAGTGCTCGTGTACGTCGTTGAAGCCTGTCCGACTGTACGTGAGTGGAGAAGCGGGAACTGGAAAAAGTTTCCTCATTAAAGCAATCTCTTGTTATTTGCAGGAAAGGACTGAGTCATCGCTGTCTTGTGTTGTCACCGCTCCTACTGGACTGGCAGCACATAATATTAAAGGTATTACTTTGCATCGTCTACTGATGCTGCCGGTGGAGCATGACAACAAATTACAATACAACAAGTTATCTGGAGATGCTTGCTGTGAAGTTTCAAGAGTTTTGAGGAAAATGAAACTACTTATCATTGACGAAGTAAGCATGGTTTCCAATGTCATGCTTGCCTTTGTGCATTTGAGAATGCAAGAAGTACTTAAAACTGAATATGATGTCTTATTTGGTGGGAAACACATTATTGTTTTCGGAGATCTTCTACAGCTGACACCAGTAAAAGGTCAACCTGTGTTCAAAATACTCACGCATGAAGATACCAGGAAGTGCCTAGGGAGCATTGGCAACGTCAATATATGGTTAAACTTCAATTATGCAGAACTGCATCAAAATATGCGTCAGGCAAAGGATGAAGATTACAAGAATATTCTACAAGATATTAGAATTGGAAAAGTGACCGAGCATGGGAAAGAAGCTTTAAATGCACGGTTACTGTCAAATTTGTATCCCAAACAAGAGATTGTGCCTGAGAATATTTTTCAGAAAATTACTGAGAAGAAATCCGGGATATGTCTCATGCCAACTCTTGCAGAATGTGCCATCTTCAACAACAAAATGTTGAATTTAGAAAAGGAAGACATTGTGAAACTGGAAGCTATCGACAAATTAGAGCATATGGGATCAACAATTATTTTGTCAGATAATTTGAAATCAAAATTGGATTCATTAGAGAAGACTATATCTAAGACAGCGGGTTTTGAAAAGACTCTGAATGTGTGTTTAAATTGCCGAATCATTTTGAGACGGAATTTACATGTAGAAAGAGGTCTGGTAAATGGATCAATGGGTAATGTTGTTGATTTTGAGAAATACAGAAATAGAGATGGAATAGAATTTTTAAGAATTAAATTTGATGGCATTGAGGAAGTACAGCAAATTGGTCGTTGTTCTGCTAGGTTTTTGCTTGTTAAAGATTTATATGTTCGCCGTAAACAGTTTCCTGTTTGCTTGGCATATGCGGTGACAATCCATAAATCGCAAGGTTTAAGTGTAGACTGTGCATTGGTGAATATTGGCAGTTCTGTGTTCAAGGAGGGTATGGCATATGTGGCATTGTCACGAGTTAGAACTTTATCGGGATTGTACTTGATTGACTGTGATGTCACAAACATTTGTGCGGATCTAGATTGTGTTAAGGAATACAATAGGTTAAGAAGAGAGTATGCGCCACATTTGCCTCAATATCCTTTGTTTGAGAAACGTGTGGTAGGCCGGAAACGTAGAAATAGCAGTAATAGTAGGGAGGTTGTTGCAAAAAGACTAAAAGTCAATGAACCGAAAGTTGTTAGCAGAAAGAAAGTGGATACTGTTGAAGAAATTGTTGGTTTTCAATTTGAAAACAGTTCTGGTGTCAACTGCTATGCAAATGTCGTTGTTAATGTTCTCTTTTCACTAGAGAGTTTAAAACAACAGATTGTGTTCAATTCAGAACAAATTTTATGCTGCTTGTTGAATTCTGTGTTAGAGAAATGTAGCACTGATCGAACAAAAGTAGAAAGTGTGTCTGAAGTTCGTTATCTGTTAGATGAATGTTCAGGTCAAACAGACTTCTCTGAAAATAATCAGCAAGATTGTCAGGAGTTTTTAATGTATATGCTTGATATATTGCAAGATGAGGGTGTAGATGTAGATCACCTGTTTGGGCTTTCTTATCAATGGCAGCATGACTGCGAGAACTGTATGGTATCAAGTACTACTAGTGTAGACTCAGAAAGATTTATATATTTAACTTTGCCAGACAGTAAATCAGTGTCCTTTAATAAGCTAGTAAATGCAGCGGATCACAACATGGAGTGTAGCCAATGTAAATGTGATATGATGTCAACATTATTTATACGTAGATATGGCCAGTATGTCATTTTAATGATGCAACGATGTAGGCCTGATGGATCAAAATTGTCAACTTTAATAAAAAATTTTGTGGCTTCTCAGCTGTCAATATCAGGGAGGACTTTTGTTACTGTAGCAATTATCTATCACGATGGTCCATCAACAACATCAGGACATTATACAGCTTACTTAAAGTCTGGAAACGGCTGGTCATTCTGTAATGATTCTGTTGTAACTTTCAAAAAAAAATTGCCGTTTGACCTTAAAAATTCTTACCTGGTGTTTTTAAAACCAAAATTTTAAGTAGAGGGAATGTAAGTCTGCAATGCTGTCTCGATTAAAAATCCAACTATATAAACCTGATGCAAGTAAGTCTGCTTCATAGTAAGCAGTATCAGTGTCATAGGAAAAGGAGAACATAAGTGACAAAGAAGAGTAAGATATTAGTAGTCCAGGATTGTGAAAATAATCTCAAATATTTTATTTTTGAAAGTTGCGAAAATAGAAAATGTCGGGATTTGATTGGAAGAATTACAAGACTTGCGAATCGCGGCAACATGATTTGGCCTAGTGGAAACATGTGATATAATGAGAGAAGTTTTTTTTCTATGTAACATATTTCACGTATCGATGGAGGTTTTCTTTCAGAAAGTGGCGGGCTGAAAATATTTAAAGCACAACAGAGTGGATGCTGTTTATAGGAGATCGTTTGACGTCATTGAAAGTAAGTTAATTTTAAGAAGTTTTGAAATCAGATTTCTTAGGTTGTATGGGTTTTTTAAACACAGTCATTTTGATTGTGTTTTTTTTCCCCGCTGTTACATGATGAATACCTTCAAGTCACTCATTTAAGTGAAATTTGATACATTCTGAGAACAGCAAAAATAAACCATTTAACATGTATAATTAATGTTATGCTTTTTGTCCTTATGATATACATTTAGAAATGTGTGGTACATATGGGTAAGCTGAGTTCTGTAAATATCAATTTTAATGCTTAGAGTGCTGTACTTCTGGGTAGTGTTTTTTTTTAAAAAAAAAAAGAGGCCTCACCTCAAAGAAAGCTCTTGAAAGCACACATCTTATTTGCATCCTAAAACAATCATTTACAATGTTAGACACAATTTTATTATGGCTTTACATCTTTTTTGCGCTGCTATTGCATCACTATTGTGAGACATTAGCAGTGCAAGAAAAACATCATGTTTCAAAATAGGCCTCAGTTCAGCAATATCAAGATACAGTTTCTTTCGAATATATATCTTTAGGATAGTGTAGGGAACGTAGAGAAGCAGAGACTTCTGTAAATGTCAAAGTTGTTGAAAAACTGTTTGTTTTTGAACCTTTTCCCTTGTCTTTTCTAATTTTTAAATACATGTTTTAATATTTTTTGAAATGTTTGTTCGTTGTTTTACAGATTGAAAGTATGAAAAAATATTTAAAAAAGGTAACAAGAATTATAAGGTAAATGTTTTCCACTCTTTTTACCCGCAATGCACTGCTGATGATGTCATTGACACTATCTCTCATTTACTCTCTCTAGCTGTCTTTCTTTTTACATTATTCTCTGTTTACTTCCCTTATACTAACTCTTCTTTTTTTTAAAAAAAATATTTTTTTTAGTTCGCTTAAAGTTCGCGAACCGGTCAGCGAACTTGAAGCGAACCAAAAGAAATAGAGCTTGCCAGAGTGATAAACATTCTAGCAATTTTGTTTGAAAGGGGAGGTAGTTCTGAAAAGAACTGTTTTTTTTTGTTTTTGTTGTTTTATATTTTTTTTGTTATTTTTTGAACATTTTTTGATTTTTTTGTATTTTTAGAACTGTTTTATGTTTTTTTTTGTGTTTTTTAAGGAGGGGAGACAACAAAAAACAGGCTTTCAAAACGGCTCAACTGGAGCAAAAAAAAGAAAATTACTTTTTGGGTGCATTAGGGCATTTATGATTTTCATATGCAATGTTCATGAGGTTGACACTCATGTTGCCATATGACAGCATAGCACCACAGTAAATACAAGACAACTTCATGTGCTGGAAGTTAGGTTGGATGTTTGGCACAGTCTCTTGTGCCTCTCTTCCCGTCAAAGACAATGTGGATGTAGATCTTGCCACAGGAGTTGCCGTCGGATTGTCTTCAAGATCCCTTAATTCAGCCCGGCTGTAGTTCAAGGGATGCCACCTGCTCATGTGACGGTGCATTGTATAGTTCCCCATACTGTACTTCTTTTCTGTGCCTCTCGACAATCTGTAGTCACAGATGAGGCAGGTGGCATATTTTGCATTCACTTTCTTGGTTCCAGGAGGGATGGTGAAAAACTGCCAGATGAAACTGGTTTTTCGTTTAGAAACCCGGGGCAACTCATCAACAAATTGTTGTCCCTCTCTCTCCTCTTCTTCTTCTTCCTCATCTTCCTCCTCTCTGTTAGTCATAATTTGACTGGGTGGTCCTCTCTTCTTATGGGGAGGTGGAGGTGGTGGTGGGGGTGCACCAGCTGCAGCAACAATGGAAGCCATTGTGGATCTTCAGATAAATGGTCTTTCTCTCACCAAGATGAAAGTCAGAGTGAGGAAATAAGGAGGGGTTTACTTGATTTGGGGAAAACAAAAGTTCTGAGCCAATGAAAAGTGTTATTTTTAGGTCACATGACCTAGTCATACATCATTTGGAAACCAAAAGTGAAATGAACCAATGAGAAGTTTGATAAACAAGTCACATGACCTGTTCCGCTTACGTTACGCGGCGCGCGCCGCGTCCCAGATCGCTTCCGGTTCGCCGTCCGGAGCACTTCCGGGAGCGCTAACGCGGCGCGTCATTAGACGCATTACGCGATAACGTGATACGTCGCGCTTCCGCGGCGCGTCACTGTTCCGCTAACGTAACGTTGACCGGTTCGCGGACTAGATCGCGGCATCAAGATGAGCTAACGGAAAGCTTCCCGGTTCGCGAACTAGAAGCGAAGAAAAAAAATATTAAAAAAAAAATAATCAATAAATATCTAAATATATTTTGGGATTTAAAGAATAATACATTTCACAGCTACAGATGTTAGCTTTTAAAAAACCAATGAAATTCACTGAAAAAACCATAGGTTATAGACCATATATAGTTAGAAATTTGCATTTAAAAAACCATTGAAATTCAATGAAAAAACCATAGGTTATAGACCATATATAGTTAGGAATTCGCATTTACAAAACCTTATTTTACTCGCACAAAACCATTGAAATTCCATATATAGTTAGTTGCACTAACTATATATCGCGCACCCGCAATCCACTGCTGATGATGTCACATATTACATCATTCATGACATGGTCAGTGACATCACTGATGACATCACTGATGACATCTCAAATGACATCACTGATGACATCACTGATGACAACATCCAGTGACTGTATGTTTCTGTAAAGTTAAAATATGTCTTACATATTGAAGAATGAGTGGATGTATAAGTGTCTGGATGAAGGATTTAGTAGGTGCATGACTGACTGTATGAGTGAGTGATTAAATGTGTCTCACTGAGTGCATGGGTTAGTGACTAAACTGTCTTAATTTGTGCATCATTATGTCTGTTGTTCTGTAAACTGTTGCATGTGTTGATAAGTAGCTATATGAGTAACTATATGGGTTATTGATTGGTTGCCCAAGTATTTGTATGGGAGACTGAGTGTGTGTGTGGGTGGCTGGGAGGTGTATGACTCTGTGCATAGATGTGTGAGCAGTTGATTCACTAGATGTATGGTTTCAAAAGTGCATCTGGAAACAGCTGTATGGGCGGTTGACTGTGTGCCTGAGTGTATTGGTGAGTGAATGGATATCTCAGTGCTACATGTCAAAGTAAGTACATATGTTAAACACAGTACATGTGAGAGTTGACATATATAAATAACTGTGCATAAGAGCCAGTGAATGTGTGAGTGGCTGTATGGATCATTGTGAACTTGTATCAGGGATTGTATAAGAGAGTAAATATGTGTTAGTATATGTTTGAATAAGTAAAGTTTGTATAACTGTATAGTTGAGGAAATGGAGGTGTGATTGATTGTTTGCATGACTGACTAGGTGTGTGAGTAACTCCATGGATGAGTGACAGTCTGTGAGTGTCTGTTTACACTGATTGTATCTAAGGTTATATTAGAGTCTGAAGAGGTTCATCGTAGTATCACATGAATGATATCATCAGTGATGTGATCAGTAATGTCAAATGAGATGTCATCAGTGATGTCATCAGTGATGTCATTTGAGATGTCATCAGTGATGTCATTTGAGATGTCATCAGTGATGTCATCAGTGATGTCACTGACCATGTCATGAATGATGTAATATGTGACATCATCAGCAGTGGATTGCGGGTGCGCGATATATAGTTAGTGCAACTAACTATATATGGAATTTCAATGGTTTTGTGCGAGTAAAATAAGGTTTTGTAAATGCGAATTCCTAACTATATATGGTCTATAACCTATGGTTTTTTCATTGAATATATATATATATATATATATACAGATCCACAAAAACAGGTTACCTGTTACAGTTACTGGCGGTCACCAGTAGGTAGTTATAGTTAGGACCATGTTTCTATTCAGAAAGCGATTTTTTTCTTTTGCCAATATCTTTGGCGCCAATCGACTAATCTTCACGAAATTTTCAAAACTAATGGTTCACTCAGGTCAGCACCTGTCTTGTATGTTTCGGGGTGATTCGTCAAGCGGGGGTTGAGAATAAAGGGGGGTCCCAGAAAGCATTTCTCCATGTTAATTTCCATAGGAATTTTGGACATGGCTACAGCTCGAACTGCTGAACGGAATTACACCCAAAATTGGCAAAAAGGTAGCTCCTCTTGGTTCAGAAAGAAACCTTTTTTATTAAATTGTGTAAATCCATTCAGTAGCTCCTGAGAAATTAAAAAAATTAAAATATTGATATCCGAGAGCCGAGGAGGATTCATGAACCCACCCGAGCACGAGCTTCATTCTGATTGGCTGCCAACACTCCAAACCAAAATGTGTTGGCAGCCATCTTGTGACTCAGTAGAACCGAGTCACAAGAAAATAGAAACAAAAATGATAACAAAGAAGAAAAGGGGGCAGGGTAGAAACACCCTGACCCCCTATGCCTGCTCCGGGGGTCCCTGTGGGCCATAAAAAGCATTTTTTTAAAATATGTTCGTCCGAATTTATGCTGGGTCTGCGAATCTGGCTGAATTTCGTTTTCAAGCGAAGCGCGGTGTCCAGCGCTTCATTTCTTTCTTTTTTTTTATAGCGCAAACTCGACCCGAAGGTATTGGAGTGCTTGACATGAGCACCGTATTTACATTACACATTCAGGCACGGGGATATTAAGTGATTTGCCCAGAATCATAGGATCTGGAGGCGATCTTGAGGCTCGGACCCTGGTTTCCAGCACCAGAGTCGGCAGTTTAAGCCGACGGACCACATCGGGCCCAGGGGAGGTTGGCCAGGTCCTATGGGCAATGAGGAAAATATATGCGGGCCCCCACAATTCCAGGGACTGCTGGCTCTTTTAAAAAAAAGTGCATGGTGGGGGCTCCTGCCCCCCACTATGCTCCGGGGACCGCCACCTCCGTATGCATTTAATTATTTGAGGGCGAGGGCCTCACGGGCCCCCCAAGCCAGGGGACTGCCACTTCCCCAGGGCTTTAAATTATTTTTGATCAGCCCCAGGGATCTCTACCTCCCGGGGCTACAAAATTTAAATGCGGGGCCCCCCTCAGCCCCAGGGACCGCCACGTGTCCAGGGCTACTTTAAAAAAACAAAGTGTGGGGGGACTCGAGCCCCCCCATACTGCCCCGGGGACCACCACCTCCCTTGGGCACTGTTGATTAAAATGCAAGGGTCCGTTGCGGACCCCCGACCCCGGGGACCACCACCTCCTTTAATCAATTGGGAGGGGGCAGTGCATGCCCCCTCCTGAAGCCCTAAATGGCCCTTGGAACCACCACCCCCAGGGCTGGCTCCTGCAATGTCCCGGGGTGCCCACCTCCGGGACCTTGCTGCTTGCTATGGCAGGGTGGAAGGACGGCTCCTGCCCTGCCATAGTAAACACTGCTTTTCTTCTTGGAATCAAAAGCAGGAAACATGCTCTTGCTTCCAAGAAGCAAAGCAGAATTGCTTTTGGGCTAAGGGAGCTGCATGTCAGCAGCTCCCCTTGCCCAAAAGCAATGCCGGCTCCCGCAGGAGGCGGGGAGCCGGCTGGGACCGCAGGGGCATTGGGACTTCCCCCTCGGTCTATAACGTGAGGGTTGCCCTTGGGGTATGGGGTCCCCATGGCCAATAGTGGCACCCCTCCTTAAATTAAAAAATAAATAAAAAGAACGAGGCAAAGCCCTAGGTGATGGGGTCCCTGGGGCAAATAATGGCCTCAGGAGGTGGGCCATGCAGCCCCCTCCTAAAAAGAATATATATTTTTTAATTCAATATGTGGCCATGCCCCAGGGGATGGGGTCCCCGGGGCCAAAATCGGCAATGGGCGGGGGCCCCCTTCCAGTTTGAAATAAAAAATAAAATGCTCAGGCCCTGGGGTATGGGGTCTCCAGGGCCCAACAATAATAAAAGGAAGGGGGGCACACAGCCCCCTTCCAAAAAGCAAATTTTAAAAAAGCTGGCATCTCGTGGGATGCCCCGCCCCCTCCCTGCACCACTGTGCAAAAGCACCTCCAGGCGCGTTTTGGATTGGGGATTAAGCCCCCTTGAATACTAAGGGTCCTTAGGGGCCAACTAGACCACCAGGTACATCCAGTAATCCGAGGCCACGCCCCTTTTTACACCACTGCAAACGCACCTCTTGGCACATTGCTGGTGGGGTGATGAGGCCCTCTTGTGTCCTGAGGACCTCAGGACTAAAGTGGACTTCATCCCCTGAGCAGCAGTGCGCCAGGAGGCGCGTTTGCAGAGTGGTGTAAAAAAGGGGGCATATTCTTGGGCAATTCTCAGCAATCCAGCTGTGTGGGGCTTACTAGAGATAACAGAAGGGCTAGTTGGCCCCCAGGGACCCTCATAAGGCAAGGGGATTTCATCTCCCATCCAAGAGCATGCCAGGAGGCATCTTTGCAAAGTGGTGGAGAAAGGGGTCGTGGCCTGTGTCAACCTCTCAGCAATCCCACTGTGTGGGGCTTACTGGAGGGAAAGGGAGGCTAATGGACCCCTAAGGACCCCGACAAGTGGAGGAGCCTTCATCCCCCAACCAAGAGCATGCCAGGAGACGCGTTTGCAGAGGGGTGGGCAAAGGGTGTGTGGCCTGCTATGAAAACTTAGCAAACCTGTTGTGTGAGACTCACTGGAGATAATAAGAGGGGTAGCTGGCCCCCAAAGATGTCCTTGGGGGATGACTACCCCTCCTGTTACCTCCAGTAAGTCCCACACATCGAGATTACTAAGAGGTCTTCAGAGCCACGCTCCCTTTCTCCACCACTCTGCAAACGTGCCTCCTGGCACATTAGGGGTTGGGGGATGAAGTCCACTTGACTCCTGAGGGACTTTGGGGGCTAAGAGGTCCTCCTGGTACCTCCTGTAAGTTCTATGCAGTGGAATTTCGAAACGCTGTTCGGAGGCCCAGCCCCCTCTCTGCACCACTCTGAAAACGCAACTACTATGTTATAAATTATCATTTAAATAACCTTCGAAATTCACTGAAAGAAACATAGGTTTCAGGGAAGTTATAGTTAGTAATTAGCATTTAAAAAACCTTAGGGATTCACAGAAAATAACATAGGTTTCAGGGACGTTATAGTTAGAAATTATCATTTAAAAAACTATAGAAATTGACAAAAAAAACATAGGTCTCAGAGACGTTATAGTTAGAAATTGACATTTAAAAACCATAGAAATTAACAGAAAATAATACAGGTTTCAGGGGTTATAGTTAGTTGAACATTTCACTCGTACAAAACCAGAGAAATTCGGCCGTTATAGTTAGTTGAGCTAACCATAACTCGTGCCCCGCAATGCACTGCTGATGACATCACATATTACATCACTCATGGCATGGTCAGTGACATCACTGATGACATTTCAAACGACAGCACTTATGACAACACTGATGACATCATCAAGTGACTGAGTGTTTTTAAAAAGTTTAAACAAGATATATATATATATAATTTAAGAGAAATTACTCATGTTCCTGCATGGGCAGTAGCTAAATATAACCCTCCTTAAGTACTAGTTACGGACGTGATTCATGTGTTCGAGTGAACTAGACCTATTATTTGTAGCTGCCGTGGTGGAATTTTTTTAGCATAGATTTTTAAATCATGCGTTTATTTTTAGAAAAGTCCCTTGCATTATGGTGGCGTTACAATAATAGGTTGTTTTTATCAGAAATAATGAATTTAATTATTTATTGATGTTTTTTATTCGATGTAACTAATATTTATTGTAATTGTTTACTCGAATTGCGAATTTGCACATGATTTTAGCACGCCTTGCACTTTATCTTTATTGTATTTTACAGCAATATTTGCACTGGAGGGTAGCTTAACAAGCTATAGCCAGTTAGTACTGTAATGTTGATTTATAACTGCATTGAAGCAGGGACTGAGTCTTTCATCTATGTCTAGCACTCTGGTAATTGCACTGTCACTTTAAAAAGTGTTGTTCTGCCCATGTGATGTGTCATGTGATCAAGGTCCGAGAAGGACCGAAACGCGTCATGGCGGTGGTGTTGGGCGAGTAACCACAATAAAGAATATTCAGCACGATTTTGGGTCTGCATCATCTCTTGGGATTCGAATCCTGTGTGTTAGAGGTGAAATCAGGAATATATATATATATATTCAATGAAAAAAACATAGGTTATAGTCCATATATAGTTAGGAATTTGCATTTACAAAACCTTGAAAATTCACTGAAAAAACCATTGGTTATAGACCATATATAGTTAGGGATTAGCATTTACAAAACCTTAATTTACTCGCACAAAACCATAGAAATTCCATATATAGTTAGAAGCGCTAACTATATATCGCGCACACGCAATCCACTGCTGATGATGTCACATATTACATCATTCATGACATGGTCAGTGACATCACTGATGACATCACTGATCACATCTCAAATGACATCACTGATGACATCACTGATGACAACATCCAGTGACTGTATGTTTCTGTAAAGTTAAAATATGTCTTACATATTGAAGAATGAGTGGATGTATAAGTGTCTGGATGAAGGATTTAGTAGGTGCATGACTGACTGTATGAGTGAGTGATTAAATGTGTCTCACTGAGTGCATGGGTTAGTGACTAAACTGTCTTAATTTGTGCATCATTATGTCTGTTGTTCTGTAAACTGTTGCATGTGTTGATAAGTAGCTATATGAGTAACTATATGGGTTATTGATTGGTTGCCCAAGTATTTGTATGGGAGACTGAGTGTGTGTGTGGGTGGCTGGGAGGTGTATGACTCTGTGCATAGATGTGTGAGCAGTTGATTCACTAGATGTATGGTTTCAAAAGTGCATGTGGAAACAGCTGTATGGGTGGTTGACTGTGTGCATGAGTGTATTGGTGAGTGAATGGATATCTCAGTGCTACATGTCAAAGTAAGTACATATGTAAAACACAGTACATGTGAGAGTTGACATATATAAATAACTGTGCATAAGAGCCAGTGAATGTGTGAGTGGCTGTATGGATCATTGTGAACTTGTATCAGGGATTGTATAAGAGAGTAAATATGTGTTAGTATATGTTTGAATAAGTCAAGTTTGTATAACTGTATAGTTGAGGAAATGGAGGTGTGATTGATTCTTTGCATGACTGACTAGGTGTGTGAGTAACTCCATGGATGAGTGACAGTCTGTGAGTGTCTGTTTACACTGATTGTATCTAAGGTTATATTAGAGTCTGAAGAGGTTCATCGTATTATCACATGAATGATATCATCAGTGATGTGATCAGTAATGTCAAATGAGATGTCATCAGTGATGTCATTTGAGATGTCATCAGTGATGTCATCAGTGATGTCATTTGAGATGTGATCAGTGATGTCATCAGTGATGTCACTGACCATGTCATGAATGATGTAATATGTGACATCATCAGCAGTGGATTGCGTGTGCGCGATATATAGTTAGCGCTTCTAACTATATATGGAATTTCTATGGTTTTGTGCGAGTAAATTAAGGTTTTGTAAATGCTAATCCCTAACTATATATGGTCTATAACCAATGGTTTTTTCAGTGAATTTTCAAGGTTTTGTAAATGCAAATTCCTAACTATATATGGACTATAACCTATGGTTTTTTCATTGAATTTCAATGGTTTTTTAAAAGCTAATATCTGTAGCTGTAAAATATATTCTTCTTTAAATCTTGAAATATATTTTTCATGTTCTTTAGACAATTTTTTTAAAACATTTTTTTTTGTTTCGCTCCCAGTCCGCGAACCGGTCAGCTTCCCGTTTGCTCAATTTAAAGCCGCGGCTTAGTACGCGAACCAGTAAACGTTCCTTTAGCGTAACTGTTACGTTTGCATGACGTTTTGCGTTATCGCGTAATACGTCATTGGACGCGCCAAGTTAGCGGACCCGGAAGTGGACCGGAAAGCGGAGCAAAGCGCGAAACGTAAACACAGCAGGTCATGTGACTCGAAAATAACACGTTTCATTGGTTCATTTCACTTTTGGTTTCCTAATGATGTAATACTTGGTCATGTGATATAAAATTAACACTTTTCATTGGTTTAGAATTTTTCCTTCTCCCAAATGATAAAAACCCCTCCTTCTTTCCTCACTCTGACTTTCATCTTGGTGAGAGAAAGACCCTTTTTGATTCTTCAGCAATGGCTTCAATGGTTGCTTCAGCCAGTGTGCCCCCACCACCTCCTCCACCTCCTCATGGGAAGAAAGGACCACCTGCTTCACTAATTATAGAAGAGGAGGAAAATCAAGAAGAGGAGGAAGAGGAAGAAAATCAAGAGTTTTTGCCAGAGGAGCCCAGGAGATATAACAGGAAAGAAAATTATATCTGGCAATTTTTCAAATTTCCTGCTGACCAAAAAAAAGTTAATGCTAGATACGTATTTTGTCGTATTTGCGGCTATCGTCTTTCAAGGGGCACAGACAAAAAGTACAGCTATGGGAATCATACAATGCACAGGCACATGAGTCGGTGGCACCCTAACAACTACAGTAATGCCCAGCTTCGCGACCAACAACAAAATCCACCAGAAATGGCAAGAAGATCTGTTGTTCAGGAGGTATCGGGACCGGAGGCGAGGGAGGTGATCCCGAACATCCAGATCAACATGGGAGAAGTGAAGCAAGTCTGTGTGTGGTGCAACCAGACACTTTGCTACCGCGAAAGTAGCATTACCCTTATAATGAGAGCCATCAACAATCATGTGTGCCCAAAACGCCCCAAAAAGTAAATTCTTCTTTTTTTTGTTGCTCCTGTTGAGCCGTCTTCGATGAATCTTTTTTGTTTCCCCCCTCCCCCCAAAAAATAAAAAAAAATACAAAATGTTCAGAAAAAAACAAAAAAATATAAAAAATGTTCAGAAAACGAATAAAAAAAATTTAAAACAACAAAAACAAAAAAAACTGTTCTTTTCAGAACTACCTCCCCATTATTAAAAAAAATTGGTAGAATTCTTTGAACTCTGCCAAGCTCTATTTCTATTAGTTCGCTCCCAGTTCGCACTCCGGTACGCGAACTTTGAGCGTACCCCAAAAATTTTTTTTAAAAAAAGGAATAGTAAGTATAAGGAAAGAAAACAGACAGTTATGTTACAAAAAAGACAGCTATAGGGAGTAAAGAAAAGATACTGTTACCCGCAATTCACTTCTGATCATGTCATATATTACATAATTTTTGACATGGTCAGTGAGATCATCAGCAGTCGATTGCGAGTAACAGTTTTTTCTGTTTACTTCCTATAGTTGTCTTTCTTGTAACATAAATGTCTTTTCCTATCCTTATACTTACTGTTCTTGTTTTAAAAATTTTTGGAGATCATTCAGAAACAGTAACATTAATAGAGACAGAATTAGTGAATAATAATGAAGAAGTATGAGAAGAGAGGGACTGAGAAAAATACTGGAAGGAGTAGAAAAATTAAGTAATAGAGAAAGGAAGGAGAGAAGTAGCAAACACAGGAAAGTAAAGATTTAAGAAATGAAGCAGTAGAACTAATAGATGTTAAATGTGATAGATTAAATGAATGATTGAGGGTGACGATAAGGTGTGTCCTCTCTAAAAGTTTGTTTAAGGTGAACCGTACTCTGGGTTGCATATCAAATTTATGCTTGTTGAAGAATACAGACGAGATAATAGATGTGAAGACCTACCATTGCAGTAAAACATGCCCACTTATTACATCAATCATAACATAGTCAGTGACATCATCAGCAGTGGAATGCAGGTTAAAAAAGTAGAAAACATTTACCTTATAATTCATGTTAACTTTTCAAGCAAATTTTTCATACATTCAATCTGTAAAAGAGAGAACAAACATTTCCAAAAATATTAAAACATGTATTTAAAAATTAGAAAAAAGAAGGGAAAAGGTTCAAGAAGAAACAGTTTTTAAACAACTTTGACACTTACAGAAACCTCTACTTCTCTACGACCCCTACACAATCCTAAAGATATTTATTTTAAAAAAACAGTATCTTCATGCTGATGAAATGAGGCCTATTTTGAAACATGATGCTTCTTTTGCATTGCTTATGTCTCACAATAGTGATGCAATAACAGCGCAAAAAAGATGTAAAGCCATCATAAAATTGTGTCAAACATTTTAAATGATTGTTTTAGGATGCAAATAAGATGTGTGCTTTCAAGAGCTTTCTTTGAGGTGAGGCCTATTTCTTTTTTTTTTTAAAAAAACAGTACCTAGAAGTACAGCACTGTAAGCATTAAAATTGACACTTACAGAAGACTCAGCTTCTCCATATCTACCTCACATTTCTAAATATATATCATAATTTCAAAAAGCATAACATTAATTATACATGTTAAATGGTTTATTTTTGCTGTTCTCAGAATGTATCAAATTTCACTTAAATCAGTGACTTGAAGGTATTCATCATGTAACAGCGGGGAAGAAAAAAACACAATCAAAATGACTGTGTTTAAAAAACCCATACAAACTAAGAAAACTGATTTCAAAACTCCTTAAAATTAACTTACTTTCAATGACATCGAAGG
Source organism: Lissotriton vulgaris (assembly GCF_964263255.1). NCBI lineage: Eukaryota > Metazoa > Chordata > Amphibia > Caudata > Salamandridae > Lissotriton > Lissotriton vulgaris. The sequence continues at coordinate 327,300,338 of NC_141698.1, read as the reverse complement.
ATGTCCTATAAACAGCATCCACTCTGTTGTGCTATAAATATTTTCAGCCCGCCACTTTCTGAAAGAAAACCTCCATCGATATGAAAAATATGTTACATAGAAAAAAAGACTTCTCTCATTCTATCACATGTTTCCACTAGGCCAAATCATGTTGCCGCGAGTTGCAAGTCTTGTAATTCTTCCAAACAAATCCCGACATTTTCTATTTTCGCAACTTTCAAAAAGAAAACATTTGAGATTATTTTCACAATCCTGGACTACTAATATCTTACTCTTCTTTGTCACTCATGTTCTCCTTTTCCTATGACACTGATACTGCTTACTATGAAGCAGACTTACTTGCATCAGGTTTATATAGTTGGATTTTTAATCTAGACAGCATTGCAGACTTACATTCCCTCTACTTAAAATTTTGGTTTTAAAAACACCAGATAAGAATTTTTAAGGTCAAACGGCAATTTTTTTTTGAAAGTTACAATGGAATCATTGCAGAATGACCAGCCGTTTCGAGACTTTAAGTAAGCTGTATAATGTCCTGATGTTGTTGATAGACCATCGTGATAGATAATTGCTACAGTTACAAAAGTCCTCCCTGATATTGACAGCTGAGAAGCCACACATTTTTTTATTAAAGTTGACAATTTTGAACCATCAGGCCTACATCGTTGGATCATTAAAATGACATACTGGCCATATCTACGTATAAATAATGTTGACATCATATCACATTTACATTGGGTACACTCCATGTTGTGATCCGCTGCATTTACTAGCTTATTAAAGGACACTGATTTACTGTCTGGCAAAGTTAAATATATAAATCTTTCTGAGTCTACACTAGTAGTACTTGATACCATACAGTTCTCGCAGTCATGCTGCCATTGATAAGAAAGCCCAAACAGGTGATCTACATCTACACCCTCATCTTGCAATACATCAAGCATATACATTAAAAACTCCTGACAATCTTGCTGATTATTTTCAGAGAAGTCTGTTTGACCTGAACATTCATCTAACAGATAACGAACTTCAGACACACTTTCTACTTTTGTTCGATCAGTGCTACATTTCTCGAAAACAGAATTCAACAAACAGCATAAAATTTGTTCTGAATTCAACAGAATCTGTTCTTTTAAACTCTCTAGTGAAAAGAGAACATTAACCACTACATTTGCATAGCAGTTGACACCAGAACTGTTTTCAAATTGAAAACCGACAACATCTTCAACAGAATCCACTTTCTTTCTGCTAACAATTTTCGGTTCATTGACTTTTAGTCTTTTTGCAACAACCTCCCTACTATTACTGATATTTCTACGTTTCCGGCCTACCACACGTTTCTCAAACAAAGGATATTGAGGCAAATGTGGCGCATACTCTCTTCTTAACCTATTGTATTCCTTAACACAATCTAGATCCGCACAAATGTTTGTGACATCACAGTCAATCAAGTACAATCCCGATAAAGTTCTAACTCGTGACAATGCCACATATGCCATACCCTCCTTGAACACAGAACTGCCAATATTCACCAATGCACTGTCTACACTTAAACCTTGCGATTTATGGATTGTCACCGCATATGCCAAGCAAACAGGAAACTGTTTACGGCGAACATATAAGTCTTTAACAAGCAAAAACCTAGCAGAACAACGACCAATTAGCTGTACTTCCTCAATGCCATCAAATTTAATTCTTAAAAATTCTATTCCATCTCTATTTCTGTATTTCTCAAAATCAACAACATTACCCATTGATCCATTCACCAGACCTCTTTCTACATGTAAATTCCTTCTCAAAATGATTCGGCAATTTAAACACACATTCAAAGTCTTTTCAAAACCCGCTGTTTTAGATATAGTCTTCTCTAATGAATCCAATTTTGATTTCAAATTGTCTGACAAAATAATTGTTGATCCCATGTGCTCTATTTTGTCGATAGCTTCAAGTTTCACAATCTCTTGCTTTTCTAAATTCAACATTTTGTTGTTGAAGATGGCACATTCTGCAAGAGTTGGCATCAAACATATCCCGGATTTCTTCTCAGTAATTTTCTGAAAAATATTCTCAGGCACAATCTCTTGTTTGGGATATAAATTTGACAGTAATCGTGCATTTAAAGCTTCTTTCCCATGTTCGGTCACTTTTCCAATTCTAATATCTTGTAGAATATTCTTGTAATCTTCATCCTTTGCCTGACGCATATTTTCATGCAGTTCAGCATAATTGAAGTTTAACCATATATTGACGTTGCCAATGCTCCCTAGGCACTTCCTGGTATCTTCATGCGTGAGTATTTTGAACACAGGTTGACCTTTTACTGGTGTCAGCTGCAGAAGATCTCCAAAAACAATGATGTGTTTGCCACCAAATAACACATCATATTCAGTTTTAAGTACTTCTTGCATTCTCAAATGCACAAAGGCAAGCATGACATTGGAAACCATGCTTACTTCGTCAATGATAAGTAGTTTCATTTTCCTCAAGACTCTTGAAACTTCACAGCAAGCATCCCCAGATAACTTGTGGTATTGTAATTTGTTGTCATGCTCCACCGGCAGCATCAGTAGACGATGCAAAGTAATACCTTTAATGTTATGTGCTGCCAGTCCAGTAGGAGCGGTGACAACACAAGACAGCGATGACTCAGTCCTTTCCTGCAAATAACAAGAAATTGCTTTAATGAGGAAACTTTTTCCAGTTCCCGCTTCTCCACTCACGTACAGTCGGACAGGCTTCAACGATGTACATGAGCACTCTTTCTTCTCATGACTTAATCCGTGCTCAATTTCCTTGGTAACTTCATCATATATTTTCCTCTGCTCAACGTTGAGTTGTTTTTCCAAGTCTTCTAAGTTAACTGAATCCTCCTGAGCATGTGCCATGGCTCTTTCCACTTCATTCATAGCAGTGGCAGCTTCATTTTCGATAATAGGTCCTCCAAGTGGATCTTGACTCAATGAAACAGAACTCTGACTGTCCTGAGAACTGTCTCTGGCAATCTCGGCTGCAATCGTTGCTTCCTGCTCAATTTCCAAAGTTAGCATTTCTTGATATTTAGGAAAAGCAGGACATTCTATGGACTCCTTGGCTGCATTGAAAGAGTCTTCGTAACAAAGGAAATCTCCAAGCAGTTCCTCTTCTGCACGCCAAGGCTTGAAAAGTTGCAAAAGTGCTAAATAGAAAAACTCCTTTTTTTCTGGAGATTCACCACTCAATTTTCGATGGTTTACTAATTGGCATTTTCTTTGCTTGACCAGGCATCCCTCACTTCCAATTACAGCATACACTCCTTTCTCAATATCTTCTTTGATGTTCCTCTTGAATATATAATTTTGGAGAACCTCATATAGACAAACATTCTCAAGGTGACTGCTTCGATTTGGATAATATGTATCCAACATGTTGGTCTTCAAAATGTCGGTACTGTTTGGTTCCTTTTCTGCCAAATACTCAATTTCCCGGACAGGTTTTAGAACTCGATTTCGCGTTGCAGCAAGACCAAGACTCGCCCAAACAATACTCCTGGATTTGGCATAGAGACTTGCTGAAGACAATCGATCAGAACATTCGTAAGCTCCGATTTATCGATGCGACAACATCTTCAGACTGAAACTGTACAACTTCTTGCTGAGGCTCTTTTCATGGGAAATGTCCTCCCACATATCCTTCAGTTCTGTCTTTTCTTTTTTGGTGATGTAAGATGTCACATACCGAGCCACAGCCATACAGTTGTCAGCCACAAACTGTATATCCATGTTAGCATTCCACATGGACAAAATCACTGGGTTGTAGTCATTGATGTACTTGGACTCTTCGTTCCTTTTCAAATTGTATGTATTCTTGGGTGATTTCCTCGTCACATTATGTCGCAGCGAAGACATCAAACTGTTCACTCTTCCTTTAGAAATCACCGGTCGTGGAAAGTTGAAACGACATTTGGTGTAGAACTTGTCCTTGTTTCTGAATTTACGACGACAATACTTTCCACAACGATGGCTTTGGAAACGTAGAACTTGTTCTCTTAGGCTTTTCTTCTCCATTGCGTTTGGAACAGTACACGTAGAATACTGTTCTATGAAATTCATCACTAAGTCATCCGGATCTGTTCCAAATTTAGGTGCATCCTTGATCCACAACAACATATGTATATGAGGGGCACCTCTTGCTTGGTACTCCTTTCTCCAGAAGAAATCCAACACCTCTCCAAGAGGTGGATTCTTCTTATTTGTAATGAAAGACATCATAGCTTCAAATCTATGATTGAAGTACCTGCATACATTCACTGGATCCAAAGAACACAGTTCTCCAGGTGTCTTGAATTCAATGTTTTCAATATTTCCATTTGCCTCTCGTAGAAATTCAAGTAAGTCTTCCCAGCCATACTCGGCACAGCTCAGAGTGAGGAACCATGTCGGAGTTCCTAAGTTCCTCAGCATACATTTTAAATCACCATGACGACGGTACCAGTACTCATTAGTACCACGCTGACACGCCATGAGATTAATTAAGTGAGAATCCAAAATACTGTCTTGGACATTGATTTTATGCATAAAATCACTTGCCGAGATGTTTCGCATCTGTATACCACTTTTTAAAATGTGGTTCACTGCATATGACAGTCCTGACAGATCGCTTTCAAACAGGAGATGAAACAAATAGGGAATGCATTGACGAAACCTAGGATCTTCTGCATACAATCGTAAAGTCCGGTATTCAGACGCAGGAATTTGATGAGGTCGCTCATCATATCTTCCTCCTTGACCTGTGGGAAATAGCTGTGGGAAACACCGAGCTTCCAAACTTTCCTCCCAAACACTAATGGGACTCCCTTTGGCTTGTTTCATTTGAAACAACTCAATAGCATTCCCCATGACTTCCTTGGAATGCAAAGGATGAACACTATAATGTTCATATATTTCTTCACTATTAGACACCTCTACTTTCTCAATTTGGCCAGCACACAAAACACTATCCTCTTCATCACTTACTTCCTCTTCTGCTACATATACATTCTTATAGTACTTATTATTTTTCTTCAAATACAAAGTTGCATTTTTCACTTTCCTAACATCCACTAAATCTTGCCATATTTTCTTATTCTTTGTCGGAACCCCATTAACCAAGATAACCAGAGGTTCCTCTTCCACTTTCTCAACTCCAATTGTGTTAATGTTTTTGTTTAAATCTAGAGGCAAATAAACAACTCTTCCCTTTAATCCTCTCTGTAAATCTGTTGGAGGCAACTTCCCTGTCTTTGGCTCCATTCTTACAATAGCCTGAAAGGGATGGATACTTTGAATCAAAATAGATTCATAAGTATTTAAATCCTTCAATTCTGAAGGAATCTCAACCAATTCCAGATTATTATGAACTGCCCTAGCAGGCATCTGGTTTTGATTTAATTTATTACAACAATAAGTACACACACGTTGGTCCACTCCCAAATCAAAACAATTTTCTACCATCAAGTATGTGGCAAAATCCTTCCATTCACTATTATTTTCCCTTTCAGTTTTTGCATATAAATCCACTAACTTAGTCTGATTCTTATAATAAGTGCGTCGACAACATACACACGTGAAATTAGGCCTCTCACTTGATTTCATCTGAAACGTGGCAATTTCCTTCTGAAAATTATCTGAACTAGAAACCTGTATATTATCTTCAACATAACCCTCTACTTCTGGGTCAATTTGAACATTCTCATCTCTACTACCAAAGTAACAAAACTCAATTTCTTCACAAATATTCTTCACATCTATTTCAGAACCATGCAAAAGAGCAGCACATAATTGTTTAAGCATAATTGCTGGACTCTTAGCATAATACAACATTCTCACTAATTTTCTCACTTTATTATGATGCACTGCTAGCATCCTGAAATGATGAAAAACACTCTGGCATACTCTCCTGGAAAGACAAGCCAGTGAATGACCACGCAAACCTGTCATTTGTCTCACTCTGCAAGGATCTAAATCTTGCAACAACTTTATTTTCTGCTTCAAACTTTTCTTATTAAATGTCCGTATAAAATCACAAAGCAAATTGATGGAAACCTGTCGCACACTGCAAATAGAACTACACTTCCAAATGTACACAGGACCCTTAGGACGTCTTCCTAAAACCTCATCACTTAGCGCCTCTTCTGTCTCTGTTGTCACAAGTTGTTCTTTTTCAACTGGACAACCATCCTTCACTTCATAAGCTCGACCACTGGTGTCAACTGCAAACACCAAATCATTATCCTGAAAATAACTCTCCTCATTAAAAAATGCCTCACAACTTGAACTATGCATCCATTCTCCGGAAAAAACTTCACAAAAGTTAGTACGATTTACTACTCTCTTCCATCTACTTTTTGTTTTGAAATCAGAAATTACCTTGCTTAGTTTCCTAATTCTATTGATTACCAAAATAAATAACTTTCGCTTAATTTCAAAAGCATGATCAATAAATTTCTCTACATTTTTCTTCTTCTTATAATATGCCGCTTTCTGTTGGCCTTTTTTTTTAATATTTTTCAATAAATTAACTATTATTCTGTTACGGAACATTCGATTTCGAATGTCCCTAAACTGTTGTTTCCTTCTACTATCATGCACAGAGTTATCTCTTCCTCTACCAGTAACATTTTTGATGGGTCTCTCCTTTCCATTTAAATTGCTTTTCTTTTTGTGGACTGAAACATTTTTGGGAGAAATACTTTTTTTACTACAAATATTTCTTAAGAATGATTTCGTGCTCTTACCCGGACCTTTCTTGGTGTTTTGACAAGTATTTGGGGAAGAGGACTGCTGCAATAAAACATCATCCTGCTGTCTTTGACGTTTTCTAGCCTTTCTAATTCTATTTTTTGTAGGCATTTTCCAAACTATGAAAGAATCTGCAGTTGAATCTGTGGAAAAATATAATAAAAAATGTTATTAACCACTATTACCAAACAGTAAATGAATAACAGTCATCTAAAACTTAATGCCCTACTAAATATTTAACATAGCAAATCTTTTGCACCAGCACTGCATCACAAAAATGACACTCAATGGTACAAAACAGGCATAGAACAATCATAAATCACTCCCTAATATTTTAAATGATTAATTCAGGATGACGATAAGATGTAGCCTATCTAAAGGTTTGTTTAGGCCCAGATCTTTGGACTGGGGTGAATGTGTGTCATTGATCCACATTCGGTCCATCACCTGTTTTGTTTATTTGAGGTGAGGCCAACACATGGTTGCAGATAAGATTTTCACTGAAAAAAACCAAAGAGAAAATACATGTAAAGACCTACCAATGAAGTAAGTCATTATTTGAAAACCATTACATTTCTGGAAATATGCACTGCTAGTGCTTCATAAGTTGTTTTGGGTCATATTTATAAGGCATTTGAGTGTCTATTATGCTATTTTACATTCTTCATGGTGCAAATGTCTTGTAAATACGCTCCCACCTGCGGTTGGCAAATTTAGATTTTGATTATGGGAGTTACATAGGCATGTTAATAATTTCCCAAAAATGGTGTATGACCCCAAACAACCTATGAAGCTCTAGTAGTACATATTCAGAAATTTAATTGATTTCAAAATTCGTTTTTAAACACAGCATATAAATCAATTGTATACCTGCATTCAAGAGGAAATGACTGAAAATGTCCTTGAAACACATGAAAGCGTTTTCTGTAATGCCCTATCACCATTTTTTGGACATTATTAACATGGCTATGTAACTCCCATAATCAAAATCTAAATTCGCCAAGCGCAGGTGAGAGCGTATTTACAAGACACTTGCCCCATGAGGAATGCTTGCCATTTAAAAAAGGAAAAATAACATCAAAGACACTCAAATGCCTTATAAATATGACCCAAAACAACCTATGAAGCTCTAGCAGTACATATCCAGAAATGTAATTGATTTCAAAAATGGTTTTTAAAAACAACATATCTGTTTCAGCTTACATAAGAGACCATGGAATGGGCTTTATATACAACAATAACTTGTGTTACTGCAAGCCAGAATGGTACACCGAATATGCAATTACAATTTCTCAAAGAAACAAAATCTATTTCTATATCACTACAGACAAAGCCACAGTTTAAAAACACAGCTTTCTTCATCATTTTCTCCTTAGCAAGATTTATCGCAAATGCAATAAAAAACGGCCGCAATGCATGAATATCGCTGAAAAGTCAGCGATATTCATGCATTATCCAGCAAATGCTCTTAGCCATGTTATCCACCTCCCATTGGATAACATGGCTAAGAACTGCTCGCAAATGCGAAAAAAACGGCCGCAATGCATGAATATCGCTGAAAAGTCAGCGATATTCATGCATTTTCCAGCAAATGCTCTTAGCCATGTTATCCACTTCCCATTAAATAACATGGCTAAGAACTGCTCAGGGCCAATGAGGAAGGCTTTCCATTTAAAAAGGTAAACATAACATCAAAGACACTAAAATGCCTTCTAAATATGACCCCAAACAACCTATGAAGCTCTAACAGTACATATCCAAAAATGTAATTGATTTCAAAATTCGTTTTTAAACACCGCATATAAATCAATTGTATACCTGCATTCATGAAGAAATGACTAAAAATGTCCTTGAAACACATGAAAGTGTTTCTGGAATGCCCTAGCACCATTTTTGGGACACTATTAACATGGCTAGGTAACTTCCATAATCAAAATCTAAATTTGCCAAGCGCAAGTGGGAGCGTATTTACAAGACACTTGCCCCATGAGGAACGCTTTCCATTTTAAAAGGAAAACATAACATCAAAGACACTCAAATGCCTTATAAATATGGCCCAAAACAACCTATGAAGCTCTAGCAGTACTTATCCAGAAATGTAATTGATTTCTAAAATCGTTTTTAAAAACAACATATCTGTTTCAGCTTACATAACAGACCATGGAATGGGCTCCATGTACCACAATACCTTGTGTTACTGCATGCCAGAATGCTACACCGAATATGCAATTACAATTTCTCAAAGAATCTAATTCTATTTGTATATCACTAGAGACAAAACCACATTTTAAAAACACAGCTTTCTTCATCATTTTCTCCTTAAATCATACTATTCTCTATCTAAATTAAATAAATCTTTTCTCACCTTAGCAAATATTTTTTGAGTTTTGAAAACAGTCTCAGAAATACACCAAATTGTCTTCAGCAGAAGAAAAAGGATGCACTCCAGAGGCTGCAGCTATTGAAAGCACAGAAATACAGATATTCATTTCACATATCTCTCATATTAGCCAATCATAACTCTTCCCTCACTTTTTTCAAATCAAAACCCTTCCCCCCTCTACCCTCTCTGCCTTTTTTCCATAGCAACCACCTCCTGGAAGACCTCTCATGTTTGCAAATTCACACAACAATGTTTCAATTGAACTCTGAACTCTCAGTGCACCTGCGTATCCAGTGCAATCTTTCATGAAATGTTTCTTCCTTGACCATTCAAATTACATCTTTCAAAGAACACATCCATGCACCCTAACTTTCTGTTTTCAGAAATGGAAATGCACCAATCACTGCTAATGATTCATTAGCATTGGAAATCCACAGTTTTTTTTCTTTACAAACTCCTACTGTTTCAACTGCCCTTTCATTACCACACTTCATCTGACTGCAGAACAACCTTCTCCCACCATGTTTAAGGTCTGGATTGTTGGACATAGTTACATCCACTGGGCTCAAAGGTATGCTGAGAACAGAAATTTACCTAACCTCAATTTACAGGATGTGGAAATTAAGTGGTTGGGCCAAAGAGGATTAAAATGTCACCAATTGATACCATTGGTGAAAACCTTTATGCATTTGCCAAAACCTGACCTGTTAATAGTGCACTGTGGAGGTAATTATTTGGGCACTTTGACAGGGGTAGGTCTGGAAATGCTTTTAAAGGACACCTTTGAGCAATTAATGGCACTTTTTCCTCAAACTGCCTTGGTATATTCCAATATATGCCAAAGACAGAAATGGAGGTGGTCCAACCAATTTTGTCCACAAATTGAGAAAGCGAGGAAGCATGTAAACAAATCTGTGTCAGCTTTCATGAGAGACCATGGAATGGGCTCTCTGTACAACAATAACTTGCGTTACTACATGCAAGATATCTACAGAGGAGATGGAGTTCACTTCTCAGATGAGGGCAACAGAATTTTCATTCTGAATTTAAGACTGTGCATTGGTACCTACTTATAAGTACCTAAATGTACCATAAACACAAAAGCTCTTCTCAGAGCTACCCTTCATCTGATCACACACTTTTATTATTTTTTTTCTAACTTTTTTCTGTAATTTTCAACAAACTACGCTCAAAGAGCGCTATCCGGTACGCGAACTGGAAGCTAACCGCGCAAAATTTCAAAAAAAAAGTTTTTTCTTCGCAAATATAGTCCTCCTCAGCCACCCTCAGAAAATGTAGGGGGGCAAAATACTTGTACCATGCCCCCTTCTACCCATTCAGAACATTATTTACCCTCCATTTTATACCTTGATTCGACCGAAACACAAAATGGTGGACTCCCGTTACGCTCCTAGTTCGCGGACCGGACCGCTTTCCGGGAAGCGGTCCAAAAAAAAGGTGGGAAAGTAATTTACAGAAAAACGACTACAGACACTCTCACCAAATATAAATTAGCTCATACTACATAACAATCCCTTTCATCCTCACAAATTTGATTGAAATTTAATTTAGCCATTTAGCCTTTAGACCTCTCCAAGTACCGTGAGGTAAATTACTTCACAAAACACATCTGAACTGTTGGAATTGACAACCAATGAAAATGTTACTTTCATTTTCTACTTTTATTACCTGACATTTGATTGGTTATATACTTGAATATATATAAAGGAAGAGAAGAAAACACAGCCATTTTGACTACTACTTCTTGTTGTACATCTCATTTCAATAGCTTCCAAAAACTTCAACTTCTTTGTGAAGGTAAGATATAATTTTTAAAAACGAAATATATTGTGCACTATAACTTAATATAATAGAATTTTTCTGCTAGATATACACTATCCCTCTGTAGTAGTAATGTATTTAGATAGACTTCTCTGTTATAGTTATGAATGGAGTTAGGCTTGTCTTGGTTAAATCACATACACTTTTTTATAGTCCTATTTCCACTCTGATACTATACACTGCCAAAAGATAAATTCACTGATAAAAACTGCCTATCTAAAATTAATCCCAACAGTGCCCTATCTCTACTAATATATATTTTTTTAATCCAAATTTCAGGCAAAATGGAAGGCGAAAACCAAGTTTCTTTTGAAATGGACCTGCAAGAGAGCAGCCAGGAATTGATTGAACAAATTGACATAGAATTTATGGATGAAAGCTTGGATAATGAACTGCTGCAATGTGTCCAAGCAGTAGATGCCCTCCTTGCAAATGAGGACATTTTACAACCTCACAGATTGCAAACAATATTTCAAGAAAATAATGACATTTCAGACACTGAAATGTTAGAAAGTTTAATAAATTATGAAAAACAATGAAAATAAAAAAAAAACTTTAAAAATAAAGAAAACAAAAAAAAACAACAAAAACAACAAACAATTAACATACAGTCTTTGAAAAGTGTATCATTCTATTATCCTTATAGTACGCTGCCCAGAACGCTTTCCGGTTCGCGTACTAGGCGCTCATCGCGAAAAAAAAAAAAATATATATATTTTTTTGGACCCTGCTGGGCCCTTTTAAAACCTCCACATAAAACCTAGGGGGTCAGGGAGGATCTACTATGCCCCCTTATGGAAATTTCCCCCTTTGTTTTGGCCTCCTCTTGTCTCTCGATCCTACCGAGAGACAAGATGGCGGCTGCACCGGACTGTTTAGAATGTTGACAGACACCGAAGAGCCAATCAGCTTTCCGTGCGCAAAGTTACGTTACGCGAAAAGTACGCGAACCGGATCGCTGCCCGGACCGCTGTTACAGATATATATCTTGATTTAAACGTTAATTTCTCAAAATCCACTGAAGCACATATATTGAGACCTAGCAAAGGCACATCGGGCTAACAGTCCCTACAATTTTGCCAAGTTTCGTGAAAATCCATTCAGCCGTTCGGGCTAAAAGTGAGTCCAACCGCCCTATGGAAATTAACATGGACACCCCCCCCCCAAATTTCCAGGAGCTGCTCAGAAACAAAATGTGCCATTTTCCTGAAAATTTCAGCCAATTCCATCCACAAACGCCAAAGTTATTAGGCATAGAATTTTCAGAAATCCCATAGGGAAAAAATCCTAACTATATATACCTACTGGCGACCGCCAGTAGGTAATATATATATATATATATATATATATATATATATATATATATATATATATATATATACATATATATATATATATATCACCTATTGGCGGTCGCCAGTAGGTAGTTATAGTTAGGATTATTTTGTATAGGGAATTCGCAACATTCTATTGGGAATAACTTTGGCACTCAGCTCCTTCCCTGAAAGTTTGGGGGCGATTCGTCAAGCGGGCCGAGATAAAAGGCGGTTCCCAAAACGTGTTTTCCCGATGTTAATTTCCATAGGGCGGTTGGACTCACTTTTAGCCCGAACGGCTGAATGGATTTCCACCAAACTTGGCAAAATTGTAGGGACTGGTAGCCCGATGTGCCTTTGCTATGTCTCAAGATATGTGCTCCAGTGGATTTTGAGTAATTTAGGTTAAAAAAAATATATATATCTATAGGCGCGCCCCGGTACGCGCACCGGGGCGCGCACCGGGCGCGCAACGCGAGTTCTCGCGTGGAAAGCTGATTGGCTCTCGAGTGTCTGTCAACATTCCAAACAGTCTGGAGGATGGTGTCATCAGTGATGTCATGAGTGATGTCACTGACCATGTCATGAGTGATGTAATATGTGACGTCATTAGCAGTGCATTGCAGGCGCGCAAGTTATAGTGAGTCCAACTAACTATAACGTGGGAATTTCAATGGTTTTATGTCAGTAAAATTTCCAGCTAACTATAACTGGTGTCAAACCTATGGTTTTTTCAGTGAATATATATATATATATATATATATATATATACATATATATATATATATATATATATATATATATATTCACTGAAAAAACCATAGGTTATAGACCATATATAGTTAGGAATTCGCATTTACAAAACCTTATTTTACTCACACAAAACCATTGAAATTCCATATATAGTTAGTTGCACTAACTATATGTCGCCCACCCGCAATCCACTGCTGATGATGTCACATATTACATCATTCATGACATGGTCAGTGACATCACTGATGACATCACTGATGACATCTCAACTATACAGTTATGCAAACTTTACTTATTCAAACATATACTAACACATATTTACTCTCTTATACAATCCCTGATACAAGTTCACAATGATCCATACAGCCACTCACACATTCACTGGCTCTTATGCACAGTTATTTATATATGTCAACTCTCACATGTACTGTGTTTTACATATGTACTTACTTTGACATGTAGCACTGAGATATCCATTCACTCACCAATACACTCATGCACACAGTCAACCGCCCATACAGCTGTTTCCACATGCACTTTTGAAACCATACATCTAGTGAATCAACTGCTCACACATCTATGCACAGAGTCATACACCTCCCAGCCACCCACACACACACTCAGTCTCCCATACAAATACTTGGGCAACCAATCAATAACCCATATAGTTACTCATATAGCTACTTATCAACACATGCAACAGTTTACAGAACAACAGACATAATGATGCACAAATTAAGACAGTTTAGTCACTAACCCATGCACTCAGTGAGACACATTTAATCACTCACTCATACAGTCAGTCATGCACCTACTAAATCCTTCATCCAGACACTTATACATCCACTCATTCTTCAATATGTAAGACATATTTTAACTTTACAGAAACATACAGTCACTGGATGTTGTCATCAGTGATGTCATCAGTGATGTCTTTTGAGATGTCATCAGTGATGTCATCAGTGATGTCACTGACCATGTCATGAATGATGTAATATGTGACATCATCAGCAGTGGATTGCGGGTGCGCGATATATAGTTAGTGCAACTAACTATATATGGAATTTCAATGGTTTTGTGTGAGTAAAATAAGGTTTTGTAAATGTGAATTCCTAACTATATATGGTCTATAACCTATGGTTTTTTCAGTGAATTTTCAAGGTTTTGTAAATGCTAATTCCTAACTATATATGGTCTATAACCTATGGTTTTTTCAGTGAATTTTCAAGGTTTTGTAAATGCTAATTCCTAACTATATATGGTCTATAGCCTATGGTTTTTTCAGTGAATATATATATATATATATATATACATACATATATAAACATATATCATCTGTATATCTATATAAATACAAACATAAATGCATGCATACATATACTTATATGCATACAGATGCATGTTATTTACATGAAAGTTGAAAAAACACTAATAAAAGCAAAGCTAAAAAGCCACCTCATTACAAACAGAATGGCTTTAACTTAAACGAGGGCGAGATCTATTGCATTTTCAATGCTTGTTTACTTTGGTTCCATCAAGAAGGCATTCAGATGTGTCACACATTTGCCATAAATTCTGAATGTTAGCACTCTAGTTGCACTTTAGATCACTGTAGTAAAGCTACTGCTCACCAGGGACGTCTGCTGCTGGTATTCAAAGTGCATGTTTCAGTCTGCATGTCAGAATTTTTTTAATGAAATAGAAGAGGATTTGAGAAGTCACTCAAAATGATCCCTAATTTTTCTTTCTGAAGCACTAATCATACTTTCTATGGCAAAATTAACCCCCTCATGTTGTTCCTTTTTAAATTGAGTGTTTTCAGACTTACCACTTCATTCCAATCAAGATGGCTTCTGGTGTGCCATACTTTTGTCATAAGTAAGACTGTTAGCGCTCTAGTTGTTCTTTAGAACACTCTGGGACATTCTGTCATTGGGCTATACTTGGGGTACATCTGGGTGATATTTGGGCTACATTTAGGCTCTTTTGTCTCTGGTGGCCATCTTGGGAGACTGTATGTCAGAATTTTTTAATGAAATTGAAGAGGGTTTGAGAAGTCACTCAAAATGTGCCCTAATTTTTCTTTCTGCAGCACTAATCATAATTCATATGGCAAAATATACCCCCTCATTTTGTTCCTTTTTAAATTAAATGTTTTAAGAGTTACCACTTTATTCCAATCAAGATGGCTTCAGGTGTGCTATACCTTTGTAATAAGTAGGACTGTTAGCGCTCTAGTTGTTCTTTAGAACACTCTGGGACATTCTGTCATTGGGCTATACTTGGGCTACATCTGGGTGATATTTGGGCTACATTTGGGCTCTTTTGTCTCTGGTGGCCATTTTGGGAGACTGCATGTCAGAATTTTTTAATGCAATAGAAGAGGATTTGAAAAGTCACTCAAAATGTGCCCTAATTTTTCTTTCTGCAGCACTAATAATACCTTCTATTGCATAATATACCCCCTCATTTTGTTCCTTTTTAAATTAAATGTTTTAAGAGTTACCACTTTATTCCCATCACGATGGCTCCAGGTGTGCTATACCTTTGTAATAAGTAGGACTGTTAGCGCTCTAGTTGTTCTTTAGAACACTCTGGGACATTCTGTCATTGGGCTATACTTGGGCTACATCTGGGTGATATTTGGGCTACATTTGGGCTCTTTTGTCTCTGGTGGCCATTTTGGGAGACTGCATGTCAGAATGTTTTAATGAAATAGAAAAGGATTTGAGAAGTCACTCAAAATGTGCCCTAATTTTTCATTCTGCAGCATTAATCATACGTTCTATGGCAAAATATACCCCCTCATGTTGTTTCTTTTTAAATTAAATGTTTTAAGAGTTACCACTTTATTCCAATCAAGATGGCTTCAGGTGTGCCATACCTTTGTAATAAGTAGGACTGTTAGCGCTCTAGTTGTTCTTTAGAACACTCTGGGACATTCTGTCATTGGGCTATACTTGGGCTACATCTGGGTGATATTTGGGCTACATTTGGGCTCTTTTGTCTCTGGTGGCCATTTTGGGAGACTGCATGTCAGAATGTTTTAATGAAATAGAAAAGGATTTGAGAAGTCACTCAAAATGTGCCCTAATTTTTCATTCTGCAGCACTAATCATACTTTCTATGGCAAAATATACCCCCTCATGTTGTTTCTTTTTAAATTAAATGTTTTAAGAGTTACCACTTTATTCCAATCAAGATGGCTTCAGGTGTGCCATACCTTTGTAATAAGTAGGACTGTTAGCGCTCTAGTTGTTCTTTAGAACACTCTAGGAGGCTGCAGTAGAACACAAAGGAATCAACTGACAGTCTCTGTCCTTGTTGGATGTACATGTTTTACTGAGAATGTCAGACTTCATTTTCACATGACTGAGAAAGATAATGTGAATTTACAGAAAATATGCTTTCAGTTTAGCTTATAGATCCCCTTCCAAACCACTGTGGGAAAATCATGAGATATTAGTTTTCTTTCAAACAATATTCATGATATCACAGCAGAAGGTTTTTTCACATGGTAAAATCACCTTAGAACCCACCACAATTCCTAAAACGAGTATGGTACCATCAACAAATGATTTATAATGTAACTAAAGTCCTAAAACCCTCTATTAACTACAATGCTTTTTAATGAGGTGCTATCATGTATATTGGTCCCAAGATGGCTGCCAACACTTCTTGGATGAAGTGCTGACAGCCAATCAGATCAGATGTGTGGTTAGGCTCCGCCCAGATATATATCTTTTTTTGAACCTAAATTACTCAAAATCCACTGGAGCACATATATTGAGACCTAGCAAAGGCACATCGGGCTAACAGTCCCTACAATTTTGCCAAGTTTCGTGCAAATCCATTCAGCCGTTCGAGCTAAAAGTGAGGCCAACCGCCCTATGGAAATTAACATGGGAAAAACGCGTTTTGGGACCCCCCTTTTTTCTCGGCCCCCCCTTGATGAAACCCCCCCAAATTGTCAGGGGCTGCTCAGAAACAAAATTTTCCATTTTCCTGAAAATTTCAGCCAATTCCGTCCACAAACCCCAAAGGTATTAGACATAGAATTTTCAAAAATCCCATAGAGAAAAAATCCTAACTATATATACCTACTGGCGACATATATATATGCGTGTGGATTTAAAGGGGCCACTTATGTAAATTGGAGGGGGCTTCGCGCACGTTCCTTTTTAGCCTATGGTCTTGCAAATTCTTGGAATGGCTCTGCCATAACTAAAACAGAGTAGTCTATTTTTTTCTATAAGTATTACAGAGTGATAGAATATAATTCTCAGAAAATGTTTTTCTAATTAGGTTTCAGTACAGAACATACTTAAGTTTTATAAATAATATCTTACCTTTTAAATATAAGTTGAAGTTATCAGTTGATTTTTTGTTGTGCACTTCACGAAGTAGCAGTCAAAATGGCTGTGTTTCCTTCTCTTCCTTTATATATATTCAGGTATATAACCAATCAAATGTCAGGTAATAAAAGTTGAAAATGAAAGTAACATTTTCATTGGTTGTCAATTCCAACACTTCAGATGTGTTTTGTGAAGTAATTTACCTCACGGTACTTAGAGAGGTCTACAGGCTAAATGGCTAAATGAAATTTCAATCAAATTTGTGAAAATGAAAGGGATTGTTATGTAGTACGAGCTAATCTATATTTGGTGAGAGTGTCTCTAGTCGTTTTTCTGTAAATTACTTTCCCACCTTTTTTTAGGACCGCTTCCTGGAAAGCGGCTCGGTTCGCGAACCTTAAGCGCCACGGGAGTCCACCATTTTGTGTTTCGGTCGCATTAAGATACAAGATGGAGGGCAAATAATGTTTAGAATGGGTAGAAGGGGTCATGGTAGACTTATCTTGACCCCCTAGGTTTTCTGAGGGTGGCTGAGGAGGCTTATATGTGCGGAAAAAAAACATTTTTAAAAAAAATTCCGCGAGGTTAGCTTTCGGTTAGCGAACCGGGTAGCGCCCCGGGGAGCGTATTTTGTGGAAAATTAGTGAAAAAAGTTAGAAAAAAATAATAATTGTGAGTGATCAGATGAAGGGTAGCTCTGAGAAGAGCTTTTGGGTTTATGGTACATTTAGGTACTTATAAGTAGGTACCAATGCACAGTCTTAAATTCAGAATGAAAATTCTGTTGCCCTCATCTGAGAAGTGAACTCCATCTCCTCTGTAGATATCTTGCATGTAGTAACGCAAGTTATTGTTGTACAAGGAGCCCATTCCATGGTCTCTCATGAAAGCTGAAACAGATTTGTTTACATGCTTCCTCGCTTTCTCAATTTGTGGACAAAATTGGTTGGACCACCTCCATTTCTGTCTTTGGCATATATTGGAATATACCAAGGCAGTTTGAGGAAAAAGTGCCATTAATTGCTCAAAGGTGTCCTTTAAAAGCATTTCCAGACCTACCCCAGTCAAAGTGCCCAAATCATTACCTCCACAGTGCACAATTAACAGGTCAGGTTTTGGCAAATGCATAAAGGTTTTCACCAATGGTATCAATTGGTGACATTTTAATCCTCTTTGGCCCAACCACTTAATTTCCACATCTTGTAAATTGAGGTGTAGGTAAATTTCTGTTCTCAGCATATCTTTGAGCCCAATGGATGTAACTATGTCCAACAATCCAGACATTAAACATGGTGGGAGAAGGTGTGCTGCAGTCAGATGAAGTGTGGTAATGAAAGGGCAGTTGAAACAGTGGGAGTTTGTAAAGAAAAAAAACTGTGGATTTCCAATGCTAATGATTCATTAGCAGTGATTGGTGCATTTCCATTTCTGAAAACAGAAAGTTAGGGTGCATGGATGTGTTCTTTGAAAGATGTAATTTGAATGGTCAAGGAAGAAACATTTAATGAAAGATTGCACTGGATACGCAGGTGCACTGAGAGTTCAGAGTTCAATTGAAACATTGTTGTGTGAATTTGCAAACATGAGAGGTCTTCCAGGAGGTGGTTGCTATGGAAAAAAGGCAGAGAGGGCAGAGGGGGGAAGGGTTTTGATTTGAAAAAAGTGAGGGAAGAGTTATGATTGGCTAATATGAGAGATATGTGAAATGAATATCTGTATTTCTGTGCTTTCAATAGCTGCAGCCTCTGGAGTGCATCCTTTCTCTTCTGCTGAAGACAATTTGGTGTATTTCTTAGACTGTTTTCAAAACTCAAAAAGTATTTGCTAAGGTGAGAAAAGATTTATTTAATTTAGATAGAGAATAGTATGATTTAAGGAGAAAATGATGAAGAAAGCTGTGTTTTTAAAATGTGGCTTTGTCTCTAGTGATATACAAATAGATTTTGTTTCTTTGAGAAATTGTAATTGCATATTCGGTGTAGCATTCTGGCATGCAGTAACACAAGTTATTGTTGTACATGGAGCCCATTCCATGGTCTCTTATGTAAGCTGAAACAGATATGTTGTTTTTAAAAACGATTTTTGAAATCAATTACATTTCTGGATATGTACTGCTAGAGCTTCATAGGTTGTTTTGGGTCATATTTATAAGGCATTTGAGTGTCTTTGATGTTATTTTTTCCTTTTTAAATGGAAAGCATTCCTCATGGGGCAAGTGTCTTGTAAATACGCTCCCACCTGCGCTTGGCAAATTTAGATTTTGATTATGGGAGTTACATAGCCATGTTAATAATGTCCAAAAAATGGTGCTAGGGCATTCCAGAAAACGCTTTCATGTGTCTCAAGGACATTTTCAGTCATTTCCTCTTGAATGCAGGTATACAATTGATTTATATGCTGTGTTTAAAAACAATTTTTTGAAATCAATTACATTTCTGGATATGTACTGCTAGAGCTTCATAGGTTGTTTTGGGTCATATTTATAAGGCATATGAGTGTCTATGATGTTATTTTTCCTTTTTAAATGGAAAGCGTTCTTCATGGTGCAAGTTTCTTGTAAATACGCTCCCACCTGTGCTTGGCAAATTTAGATTTTGATTATGGGAGTTACATAGCCATGTTAATAATGTCCAAAAAATGGTGCTAGGGCATTCCAGAAAATGCTTTCATGTGTCTCAAGGACATTTTCAGTCATTTCCTCTTGAATGCAGGTATACAATTGATTTATATGCTGTGTTTAAAAACGATTTTTTGAAATCAATTACATTTCTGGATATGTACTGCTAGAGCTTCATAGGTTGTTTTGGGTCATATTTATAAGGCATATGAGTGTCTATGATGTTATTTTTCCTTTTTAAATGGAAAGCGTTCTTCATGGTGCAAGTTTCTTGTAAATACGCTCCCACTTGCGGTTGGCAAATTTAGATTTTGATTATGGGAGTTACATAGCCATGTTAATAATGTCAAAAAAATGGTGTTAGGGCATTCCAAAAAACGCTTTCATGTGTCTCAAGGACATTTTCAGTCATTTCCTCTTGAATGCAGGTATACAATTGATTTATATGCTGTGTTTAAAAACGATTTTTTGAAATCAATTACATTTCTGGATATGTCCTGCTAGAGCTTCATAGGTTGTTTTGGGTCATATTTATAAGGTATTTGAGTGTCTATTATGTTATTTTACCCTTTTTAAATGGAAAGCGTACCTCATGGGGCAAGTTTCTTGTAAATACGCTCCCACTTGCGGTTGGCAAATTTAGATTTTGATTATGGGAGTTACATAGGCATGTTAATAATGTCCCAAAAATGGTGTAAGGGCTTTCTTATCAATGGCAGCATGACTGCGAGAACTGTATGGTATCAAGTACTACTAGTGTAGACTCAGAAAGATTTATATATTTAACTTTGCCAGACAGTAAATCAGTCTCCTTTAATAAGCTAGTAAATGCAGCGGATCACAACATGGAGTGTAGCCAATGTAAATCTGAAATGATGTCAACATTATTTATACGTAGATATGGCCAGTATGTCATTTTAATGATCCAACGATGTAGGCCTGATGGATCAAAATTGTCAACTTTAATAAAAACATTTGTGGCTTCTCAGCTGTCAATATCAGGAAGGACTTTTGTAACTGTAGCAATTATCTATCACGATGGTCCTTCAACAACATCAGGACATTATACAGCTTATTTAAAGTCTCAAAACGGCTGGTCATTCTGCAATGATTCCGTTGTAACTTTCAAAAAAAAATTGCCGTTTGACCTTAAAAATTCTTACCTGGTGTTTTTAAAACCAAAATTTTAAAGAAAGAATCTCGGGATTTCCTGTGAGGAATTGCAAAAGGTTCATCAAGTAGAGGGAATGTAAGTCTGCAATGCTGTCTAGATTATTGGTCCAAAACTATTAATTATAATGTCAATTTAAAAATCCAACTATATAAACCTGATGCAAGTAAGTCGGCTTCATAGTAAGCAGTATCAGTGTCATAGGAAAAGGAGAACATGAGTGACAAAGAAGGGTAAGATATTAGTAGTCCAGGATTGTGAAAATAATCTTAAATGTTTTCTTTTTGAAAGTTGCGAAAATAGAAAATGACGGGATTTGATTGGAAGAATTACAAGAGTTGTGAATCGCTGCAACATGATTTGGCCTAGTGGAAACATGTGGTAGAATGTGAGAAGTCTTTTCTTGTATGTAACATATTTTTCAAAACGATGGAGGTTTTCTTTCAGAAAGTGGCGGGCTGAAAATATTTATAGCACAACAGAGTGGACGCTGTTCATAGGACATCCTTCGACGTCATTGAAAGTAAGTTAATTTTAAGGAGTTTTGAATTCAGATTTCTTAGGTTGTATGGGTTTTTTAAACACAATCATTTTGATTGTGTTTTTTTCCCCGCTGTTACATGATGAATACCTTCAAGTCACTGATTTAAGTGAAATTTGATACATTCTGAGAACAGCAAAAATAAACCATTTAACATGTATAATTATTGTTCTGCTTTTTGTACTTATGATATACATTTAGAAATGTGAGGTAGATATGGAGAAACTGAGTCTTCTGTAAGTGTCAATTTTAATGCTTACAGTGCTGTACTTCTGGGTACTGTTTTTTAAAAAAAAAAAGGAATAGGCCTCACCTCAAAGAAAGCTCTTGAAAGCACACATCTTATTTGCATCCTGAAACAATCATTTAAAATGTTAGACACAATTTTATGATGGCTTTACATCTTTTTTGCGCTGCTATTGCATCACTATTGTGAGACATCAGCAGTGCAAAAGAAGCACCATGTTCCAAAATAGGCCTCAGTTCATCAGCATGAAGATACTGTTTGTTTAAAATATATATCTTTAGGATTGTGTAGGGGACGTAGAGAAGCAGAGGCTTCTGTAAATGTCAAAGTTGTTGAAAAACTGTTTCTTCTTGAACCTTTTCCCTTTTCTTTTCTAATTTTTAAATACATGTTTTAATATTTTTGGAAATGTTTGTTCTCTCTTTTACAGATTGAAAGTATGAAAAAATATTTTAAAAAGTTAACAAGAATTATAAGGTAAATGTTTTCTACTCTTTTTACCCGCAATGCACTGCTGATGATGTCACTGACCATGTCATGAATGATGTAATAAGAGGACATGACTTACTTCATTGGTAGGCCTTCACATGCATTATCTGCTCTGTATTCTTCAACAAGTGTAAAATTGATCTGTAACCCTGAGTAGGTCTCACCTTAAACAAACCTCAGGAGAGATCACACCTTATCATCATCCTGAATTAATAAATAGATCTATTAAACAGTATCTCTGGTTTACTCCCTATAGCTGTCTTTCTTTTAACATTACTCTCTGTTTACTTCCCTTATACTAACTCTTCTTTTTTTAAAAAAAATATTTTTTTGGTTCGCTTCAAGTTCGCGAACCGGGCAGCGAACCGGAAAGCGAAGCAAAAGAAATAGAGCTTGCCAGAGTGCTAAACATTCTAGCAATTTTATTTGAAAGGGGAGGTAGTTCTGAAAAGAACTTTTTTTTAATGTTTTTGTTGTTTTATTTATTTATTTATTTTTTCTGAACATTTTTTGTTTTTTTTTGTATTTTTAGAAAAGTTTTATGTTTTTTTTGTGTTTTTCATGGAGGGGAAACAACAAAAAACAGGCATTGAAAAGGGCTCAACAGAAGCAAAAAAAAAATTACTGTTTGGGTGGGTTAGGGCATTTGTGGTTTTCGTACGCAATGTTGATTAATTTCACGCTCATGTTCCCACATGAGAGCAGAGCACCACAATATATGCAGGTAAACTTCATGTGTTTGAAGTTTTGCTGTATGTTTGGCACGGTTTCTTGTGCCTCTCTTCCTGTCAAAGAGATATTTGACGTTGACCTGGCCACAGGAGTTGTTGGGGGATTATCTTGCAGGTCACGCAACTCTGCCCGGCTGTAGTTTAGTGGATGCCACCTGGCCATATGGCGATGCATAGTATAGTTTCCCATACTATACTTTTTTTCAGTGCCTCTAGATAATCTGGATTTGCAAATGAGGCAGGTGGCATACTTCGTATTGACCTTCTTCTCCCCTCGAGGGATTGAAAAAAATTGCCATATGAAACTTGTTTTCCGTCGGGAAACACGGGACAACTCCTGTATAAACTGTGGTTCATCTGTCTCCTCTTCCTCTAGGTCATCCTCTTCCTCCTCTCTGTTGGAGATGAATTGAGATGGTGGTCCTCTCTTCTCATGAGGAGGTGGAGGTGGTGGTGGGGGTCCACCAGCTGAAGCAAGGATAGAAGCCATTGCTGAACTACTGGAAAATGGTCTTTCTCTCACCAAGATGAAAGTCAGAGTGAGGAAAGAAGGAGTGGTTTTCATGATTTGGGAAAAGCAAAAGTTCTGAACCAATGAAAAGTGTTATTTTTAGGTCACATGACCTAGTCATACATCATTTGGAAACCAAAAGTGAAATTAACCAATGAAAAGTTTGATAAACAAGTCACATGACCTGTTCCGCTTACGTTACGCGGTGCGCGCCGCGTCCCGGATCGTTTCCGGTTCGCGGTCCGGAACACTTCCGGGAGCGCTAACGCGGCGCGTCATAAGACGCATTACGCGACAATGATACGTCGCGCTTCCGCGACGCGTCACAGTTGCGCTAACGAAACGTTTACCGGTTCGCGGACTAGGTCGCGGCATCAAGATGAGCTAACGGAAAGCTTCCCGGTTCGCTTACCGGAAGCGAAGAAAAGAAATATTTAAAAAAAAATTATCAATAAACATCTAAAATATATTTTGGGATTTAAAGAAGAATACATTTTACAGCTACAGATGTTAGCTTTTAAAAAACCAATGAAATTCACAGAAAAAACCATAGGTTATAGACCATATATAGTTAGGAATTTGCATTTACAAAACCTTGAAAATTCACTGAAAAAACCATAGGTTATAGACCATATATAGTTAGGGATTAGCATTTACAAAACCTTATTTTACTCGCATAAAACCATTGAAATTTCATATATAGTTAGTTGTGCTAACTATATATCGCGCACCCGCAATCCACTGCTGATGATGTCACATATTACATCATTCATGACATGGTCAGTGACATCACTGATGACATCACTGATGACAACATCCAGTGACTGTATGTTTCTGTAAAGTTAAAATATGTCTTACATATTGAAGAATGAGTGGATGTATAAGTGTCTGGATGAAGGATTTAGTAGGTGCATGACTGACTGTATGAGTGAGTGATTAAATGTGTCTCACTGAGTGCATGGGTTAGTGACTAAACTGTCTTAATTTGTGCATCATTATGTCTGTTGTTCTGTAAACTGTTGCATGTGTTGATAAGTAGCTATATGAGTAACTATATGGGGTATTGATTGGTTGCCCAAGTATTTGTATGGGAGACTGAGTGTGTGTGTGGGTGGCTGGGAGGTGTATGACTCTGTGCATAGATGTGTGAGCAGTGGATTCACTAGATGTATGGTTTCAAAAGTGCATGTGGAAACAGCTGTATGGGCGGTTGACTGTGTGCATGAGTCTATTGGTGAGTGAATGGATATCTCAGTGCTACATGTCAAAGTAAGTACATATGTAAAATACAGTACATGTGAGAGTTGACATATATAAATAACTGTGCCTAAGAGCCAGTGAATGTGTGAGTGGCTGTATGGATCATTGTGAACATGTATCAGGGATTGTATAAGAGAGTAAAGTAAATATGTGTTAGTATATGTTTGAATAAGTAAGGTGTGTATAACTGTATAGTTGAGAAAATGGAGGTGTGATTGATTTTTTGCATAACTGACTAGGTGTGTGAGTAACTCCATGGATGAGTGACAGTCTGTGACTGTCTGTTTACACTGATTGTATCTAAGGTTATATTAGAGTCTGAAGAGGTTCATGGTATTATCACATGAATGATATCATCAGTGATGTGATCAGTCATGTCAAATGAGATGTTATCAGTGATTTTATCAGTGATGTCATTTGAGATGTCATCAGTGATGTCATTTGAGATGTCATCAGTGATGTCATCAGTGATGTCATTTGAGATGTCATCAGTGATGTCACTGACCATGTCATGAATGATGTAATATGTGACATCATCAGCAGTGGATTGCGGGTGCGCGATATATAGTTAGCGCAACTAACTATATATGAAATTTCAATGGTTTTATGCGAGTAAAATAAGGTTTTGTAAATGCTAATCCCTAACTATATATGGTCTATAACCTATGGTTTTTTCAGTGAATTTTCAAGGTTTTGTAAATGCAAATTCCTAACTATATATGGTCTATAACCTATGGTTTTTTCTGTGAATATATATATATATATATATATATATATATATATATATACCAAGATGTATTGAAGAATGAGTGGGTGCATGAGTGTCTGAATGGATGATTTAATAGGTGCATTACTGACTGTATAAGTGAGTGATTCAACATGTCTTACTAATACATGGATGACTGACTAATCTGTATGAATGCCTGTATCAGTCTGTCAGTTGGTGTGTAATTGGCTGCTTGGGTTGGTGAGTAGCTACATGAGTGTCTATATGGGTTTTTTATTGTTTGTCTGAGTACTTGAATGGGTGCTACAGGCCCTAAAATATGTCCACGCAAGGGAGAGACCCCTGAGGGCTTCTTATCAAATTACCAGATTTATGGCTCTGTGACTAGATCCAGAATTCTGTCTCCAAATGAATGTACAAATTGTTTTATGATGCTTCATGTAATGTATAAAAAGACATCCAAAACCAATGTGCTTTGGGAAAGTCTTCCGCCCGACTCTGTTGCCTGTTCTCAGCCACTGAGTTTTATTAAACTAACTATTCCTGTTTTGCCAAACGCCTCATGTCTTTAATTTTTTCAATGTAAATTCATAGTTGAGCAACACATTTACATTCTGATGGCACATCCCCAGGCTGATGGGCCTCCTGAGTAGATTGGAAGGGAGGAGCCACCATCTGCACCTGAATAGGTCCTTTGCCTGTCCCTACCAAAGAGTTGCATACTCCCTGTGGTGTTTCCGGAGTCACGATAGGAAAGGCACAGACCTTGTGATCATCAAAGTCCTCTTTGATATCTCCGCCACTTCAAAGGCACACTTGGGTATAAGTACCAGACCCCTCACACCACCAAAGAAGAACCCAACTGGAACCAAAGACATTGTGCCTGGAAGAAAAGCTGCTGTGCTGCAGGAAGGACTGTCACTTTCCTATTTACTCTGCCGTGTTGGCCTACTGCCTGCTGATAGCACAGAAAGCGAATATTTCATTCATGAGTTCAACCCGTAACTTACAACTAAGGAAACTCCACCTCTACGCCAATTCTCCTCAGGTCGATAGATCTTTGCCACCATTTTAGAATGGCATATTGAATCAAATCATCTCAATCACATTAATCATTTACATTAAATTTAGCAGCCAATGAAGAAAAGTTTGGTAAGGTTTTCAAAACCTTTATTTCTCGTTAAAACGTTTATTATTGGTTTATAATTTTTTGATTCAATCATTCAAGATAAATTTGTTTACAAAAATATCAAATAAAATGATACTAGGAAGACAACAATTAAGATACAGTGTGTTCTGTAAAATAAACAATCCCTAATCTAATGTAAAGAGCGCCCTAAGTCTGACAGAACCCATGAAGAGTTCTTCAGAAAAGAGTAAGAGTTTTGGAGCTTGAAGTTAGATTCTATAGGAGGACACATTTTCAATAAAGGGTAGTTCTAGAAATTCAGCCGACTATCTTACAGTCACAGTGGCAATTGTCGAAATCAGGTCAAGAAAAATAGTCACAGCAGTAGCTGATGGCATTCAAAAAGAGGTAGCCACCCAAAATAATGTCAGGCAACAGCTACCATCATCAGCAGTATCTCACAGCAATCATGTAAAGGTAAGAACAGCACGATTAAGTGCTCAGGGTATAGCAGGTAGAAAAGAAGCTTGCCTCTCTAACTAGGAATACGTATTATTACAAACCTAAAAACATATGTCTATAGTTCTGCTGGTGAAATCATCCCAAAACAATAGAAACAAATCTTCTGATGGTCTGTCACCTCTCCCTTTAATTCCCATGGTAAACTGGCAGGATGACATGATGGTATCTAAAAATGTTGCTAAGCATTCATATGATTGTTACATGCTGGTGAGGTTCTCATGAGAATCTCTGCAAACCTACTCTGTTAGCTGTTCATTGCTCTAATATGTGTCAATGGACTATTCTATGAATGAAACATTCTCTATTCACGGTTTTCTGATAAGATCATGAGAATTAAACTTCTGCTAAACATAATTGATTTTTATGCACTGTCCTATATTCTAACAATCTGTGCAAAGCATAGACGAATGAATCTAAAATACGATGAAATCATATAGTATCAGGAAAGAGAGAAGTACATTTTTTAAAACAATCATATTTCACAGTAATGACGAATTTTAACTGTTTAAATCAGCTTAGTCAATATTTTCTAAGAAGATATCTATTTTATTTAATGTAAAAAGAAAAAGGTGGAAAAAAGAATAAATGAGGCCTACTCAGGCCTAGGGAAAGTACTATAGAGATGCAAAAATAATGCTGCCCATTTGCACATTTATGCAAGGCACATTTCCTCTACTTTCCACTTTAATATGCATTCTTCCTGTTAAAGTCTAGGTAAATGTCAACTTTAATGTGTGGTTATTTTGATCTAAATCTTCTACTTTATCAATTCGCCTGTCTGATGGTTCTTTTAACCTTCACACAAATGTGTTTCCCAGGTCAGTACATCTTAAAAGGCACCTTCATCGTCAGTTGAGTCTTGCCTTTTCCTTTTCTAACCTCTAAATCTCAAGGAGTTCATGTATCCATCATTTATAATGCCCATCAGTTCCAAATATTTTTCAAAAACTTTCCTTTGTATCCTTTCTCTTCTTTTGCACAATAAAAATGTACAGCCTGAAAACAAGGCATAAAGAAATGTTATACAAAGTCCTATTATTATTGACATTAGAATTAGGCCCAGGCACAAAACGCCACATAGGAGCGCGGAGTTCCTAAATTTCACCATTCTCATACTCAACATTTGTTATGGCACTCAGTTGCAAGCGCCACAATACTCTAGGGCAGATCGCAAGCGTGTGCGAGATTTTGTGCTCCCTCGCACGGCTTCCAACCACGACCGTCAATGTATTGCAGTTCGAGATCGCAAATGGAGTGCTTGAGCAGCTTCTGTGCTCGAGATGCAGCAGAGAAGCTTTTCAAGTGGATTTTCTTCTCCAGCTCACCATTGGAATTGTTTTATTGTGCAAGAAGCCATTTTAGAAAATGTTGTTTCAAACAGGAAGGATATTCATCAGAGACTGCAACTTCCTGTTACTGTCCATCAGGCTCCTCCCAGTGTTTTGTCCATCATCTCCTAGTCACTTTTCATTAGGATTTGGAGCTGGGAAGACTCACTCTCCTTGTCTGCTTCAGGTATACCACTAGATTTAGATTTCACAAGTAAGTTGAAAAACTGGTGTATAAGGGTGTTGTTTGTTTGATTGGGAGTATGCACCAGGATTTGTTTATACTTTTATTTAATTTTTTTAATTTATTGCGGTGGGTGGCTTGTAGTTTTTAGTAGGGGGCCTAGTTTTTTTTTGTGTGAATTTTCTTCTTTTGTAGAAAAATTATGAACAGTTCAGTACATTTTGCCAATGTTTTTAAAAAAAAAATGTGCAATAGTACTTTAATTCACTATGTGGCCTAGTCTACAAATGGGCCTGCCAACCAGGTATCGGGGCATAAAAACAACTGTTTCTGTGCTATCTTTTGGATTGAAGCATCATTTAAGCCATGACTGGTATTGGATTGAATTACAAAATGTGTTTTTGGGGGATAGTTTACATTTTTGTCTGCAAACAGTTTATAGGTCGGGTAATTATATTTGATGCTTTTGGATGATGTGTGTTGTTTTAAAATTTCTAAGCCCTGTACATTTTTGTATCCCGTTTTTGGCATTGCTCAATTAATGCTCTTATTTCTGTGTTGCCATGCCTCCTTTGTCTGATCAGTGTTTGAATGTGTTTGCATAGGCCACCATTTGTCTTTGTTACCCATGCCATGTGGCCAGGGGCCATTTTTAGTCAGTGTCCATAGGCCTGTATGTGTTCTTTGTTTTCCATGTCTGCTGCTCAGTGTTGTTTGACCATGTGGCTGGTGGCCATTTTGTACAGCCAGCCAGTGTGCTTTTGCCAAACGACTACATGTGTTCTTTGTTGTGGCCATGCCTCCTTTCTGCTTATTGTTGTTGTTGTGACAATGTGGCAGGTGGCCATTCATTTTGTATAGCTATCCAGTGTACTTTTGCTATAGGTCTGCATGTGTTCTTTGTTGTGACCAAAGCCTCCTTGCTGGTTATTGTTGTTGCGGTGACCATGTGGCTGGCAGCCAGTTTGTGTAGCCAGCCAGTGTGCTTTTGCCATAGGCCTGCCTGTGTTCTTTGTTCCCCATGCTTTCTTGCTCAGTGTTGTTGTTGTGACCATGTGGCTGGCCTGGCAGCTATTTTGTGTAGGCAGCCAGTCTGCTTTTGCCAAAGGCCTGAATGTATTCTTTGTTGGGGCCATGCCTCCTTGCTGGTTGTTGTTGTTGCTGTGACCATGTGGCTGGCAGCCATTTTGTACAGCCAGCCAGTGTGCATTTACCAAAGACCTGCTGGTCTTCTTTGTTTCCCATGATTTCTTGCTCAGTGTGTGGCCATGCCTCTTTGCTGGTTGTTGTTGTGAACAAGTGGCTGGAGGCCATTTTCTATAGCCATCTAGTGTGCTTTTGTCTTAGGCCTGTGTCTGTTCTTTGATGTGGCCATGACTCCTTGCTGGTTGTTATTGTTGCTGTGACCATGTGGCTGGTGGACCTTTTGTGAAGCCATTCAGTGTGCTTTTAGCAGAGGCCTGCATGTGTTCTTGCTCAGTGTTTTTGTTGTGACCATGTGGCTGGTGGCTATTTTGTGTGGGCAGCCTATATGCTTTTGCCATAGGCATGCATTTGTTCTGCAAACTTGTGCCTGCTGTACTGGCCTCCAGGGAGCAAGTTGGGAGCAGACTTTCTGCATCAACAGCAGCATCCCAACCCAAGCCCAGGACTATGTCAGTGAGGGAGCCACCACAATCATGTCAACACCAATGAGAAGTGATGTTGAATTGTATATGTCCCTTTCTCAAAGTAGCACACAATCAAAGGAAACAACGCTAAGTGGACTGCAGCCACAGCCAGCATAGTGCATTATCCTGATGTTAGAGCAGAACAGGAGGTTGAGCTTCCTTCCCAGAAAGTAGCTCCTGTTTTAAAATAATTGGCTCCCAGATCACCATGAAGGAAAAGGAAGGATACTGCTCCACCACCTTCTCCAAGCACCACGTCTAATGATGATGATAGGGACATGGAATTGCCCGGCAGAGTCCAGGAGACAACAGAAGAGGCAAGGGGAAATAAAAGTTCCTGAAAGACTTTAACTTATGGAAGGGGGTGATGAGGAGGATGGTGACGATGAGGCATTCATCATGGAAGGTGGCACAGAGGTGTCTGACATTGCTATTCAACCTGCTCTGAGGGATGTGGCACATGTAGCACTGACACCAGCTCCCATATTGGCAAAGCCCCAGCTGAGACCTGCACCAACGCCTACCTCAGGAGAAGCAGAGAGGCAAGTGACGACCCACCCACCTACCTCCAGTTCTTCTTCAGGCATTGTCCCAGTAAAAAGTACTCCTCCCCAATTTGGGTCTTTTTGACGGTTAGCAAAGAGGGGAAGCACATTGCAGTATGCAGCATTTGCAATATAAATGTTCATCGAGGGAAGCCTGACCAAATGACCCATGTAGAAAAAAGACCACACAATCAAGTGGCAGGAACACTTAAAAAAATTGCGGAACCTGGTCGTGGTGGGGAGGATAGCATGGGGAACATCAGCCACAAGTCCAATCATGGGGAAAGGTGATGATGAGGAAGAAGAGGGTGGCATCTTCATGCAAAACAGCCCTGTCTCCAGCAGTGCAGCAGCAGATTGATAATGGCACTAGACTCTGAGTGAGATGGAGACACCATGGCATACAGTGACTGAGCAAACACGAGGACAGTGACTGCTCACCATGACGCACATTGAGTCTGCCACCACCATCCAGTTCTGGAAAGACACGTGTCAGTGGCCCAGAAAAGAAGGAAATCCAGACTACTATTGAGGGCATGCCTAGGCAGGAGGGGCTGTATGAGCAGAACCCCCCAACTGCATGTTTGTACAATGGAAAGCTGGCAAAAATGTTATCACTGGACCCCCTCAATTTTCCTTTTGTTCAAGCAGTGGAAATCTTAGAATTTGTGACAGCCATCTGCCCGAAATGGAAGGTACTAAGTGGGGCTATTTTTCCAGAGTTGCTGTTCCAGCTCTACATCATGATGCACTGCATTTGGCTGGGCAAGCTCTGCAGCAAAGTGTTGTTCACACCATCCACCTGATGATAGACATGAAGTCCAGTTGTCAGGCAACTAATTACATGTGCATCACTGCTGGATCTCTTTTGCTGGGTTAAAGCAAAAGATATCTATAAGTCTTGGCCCTGAAGAAAGTTTTAAGAGCATTTGGTGGCATGCAACAGTGGCCATGTTTCCCATAGAGAAATCACATAGAACACTAAACATCTTGGAGAAATTCAATAGCAAGGTGTATGAATGGCTGCGACCCAGAGGTCTCAAAATTGGAGTTTGTTGCCACGGACAATGGCAGTATCATAGTCAAGGCCATTAAAGATGGAGGCAATTTCAGGGTTCTGTGTTTGACCTGTTGCATCAACCTGTATGTGCAAGACTTTCTCAAAAAATAAAACATAGATAGCAACATATTGACTAGCTGCAGAAGAACCTTCGCCTGGCTTGTGATACAAGGCTGCAACATGACATTATTGTGTCCAGAAAGTATATCTGTGCAACACTCCTTGATCTAGGGTACAAAGAAAAATCAGCCCACTTTAGTTCCTTTTTCTGAAGGAGATGTTTAAAAATACAAGAGTGGATTGCAGAGCAAGCTGAAGGCCTGGAAGAAGAATGTCTGGAACTTAGAGCCCAGCCAGCAGTTCTGGGGTACCACCTTCAACTTTCACAGAGAGGGCAGTCTTGTCTCACAGCAGATAACAACACCATCAACCAGAACACCGGTAACAACAGCAGACAGAAGAACCGGACTCAACCTCTGTATTGCATTGGTTTTAATCGGCAGGGCTTAAGTCCAATGCAGAGGCAATGGCAAAACAGGTTGAGCAAGTGACAGCACCAATAACCTTCCACGGGATGCTCCAGGAGTATCTGGATGATCCAAAAGAGGTCTATGTAGATCAAAATCCTTTGATGTATTGGTATGGAAAGATGCGCCAATGGCCAGAGCTCAGCAGGCTGGCAATAAAGTATCTGGCTTGTCCTGAAGCCAATATGTCTGCTGAGTGTGTGTTCAGTGTAGCTGGTGTAGTTGTTAGAGTAAGAAGGACCAACATGAGGAGAGATTGACTATGATTAAAATGAACTAACATTTTATAGCACACAATTACACCATTCCTGAAACAGCACAGGAGGAGGATGATTGATCAGAAATTGAATCAAGTGCTGATCAACTTCTGTGTGAACCACCTTAGTTTGAGGAGAAACTCTACTTCCGGGAATAAATATGCCTGTGCCCCTGTAGAACTTCTTTATTATTTCTTGTTAAACTTCTATCTTTGCAACAAAAAAAAGTAGCTGGTTGGAAATTATTATTTTTGTGTCAGATTTATGCTGTCCACCATTTTCTAGTCACATGTATTGGCAGATTTCAGTTGGAACAGTGTGCATTGAAGAAGCCTCCAGAATTCCTTCATGACATTAGAGACAATGCCTGCCCCCTTGCATGCCTATTAGCTATCCCTTTATGATTCACTTAGCACTAGCAGGTATGCCCCAGAAGATAGTTGATTTAGAAGAGTTCCTGCCAATACCAAATTCCATTGTATTGCCTGCATCAAAGAAGAATACATAATGCCTAAACTACCTGTCCTTGAATTGGAAGAGGTAACTACAGCTATTGCAATGGTGAGTGAGTAATTGCATGAGAAATGATGATTGATCATTCATAATGTGGTGGCTGAAATGAGTGAGGGTGTGTGCTGAACTGTAATGAGTACTCTAATTAGATGATTGATTTGCAATGTTTAGGGCTTGAGTGATGGGTGATACTTGTTTTCCCTCGAGGTGAATGCCTTTACAAATGTTCTTAGTGAAAATTAATTAACCTGCATGGTCTGCACCTATGATATTTCTGTTTTTCTCTTCATCTTGGATGGCTGCCCCTGACAGTCATTTGATTTACAAGACTGCCAAATTCCAATCTGTTGCTTGCATCAAAGGGGAGATAGTGTACCTACCACTGTGTTTGGAGAGGAACAGATAAATAACCATTGCACTATTAGGTGATTTGATTATTGAGTGATTGTGAGTGATGATTTATGTGGTGGCTGGCAGTGAGGGAGGATGTGTTAAACTGTAAAGCAGGAACTTTCTTGAGATGATTTATTTTCAATGTTTGGGGCCTGAGTGATAGGCGGTCATTTTATTTCCCTGGATGAGATTGGCCCTTTCACACTTAGCCAGATTTAATTGCAGGGTCCTCTTCTTTTTTTCTGGTTCTTCAGAGACCAGACAGTCACTTTAGTTAACAAACAAAAACATACGCAAAATTCTGTAATTATGTTTCTCTTCTTGTTTGTCAATGCTACAGCAGTGCACTACACGTTTATCTTGCTCGGGTCTAGATGACTGGTCTGGGACGGAGTTACTCGGAGTCAGGAGGACGATGGAAGAACTCAGACTGGGAGCTGCATGGCTATCTAATCAACAGCTAGCAGCAAGAAGTTATTGACTTAAGTTCAAAGGTAAACCAAGAGACCGAAGCTTAGTACTCAGCTACGTTGAATGGAGAGAGGTGTGTTTTGTGAATGCTTCTGTGTGTGTGTTGGGCTTGTGTCAAAAGTGCAAAAATGCAGTTGGGCCACCTAATTTTGCAATAGAGTATCATTTTATTTTAATCAATCATATTTGGAGAACTAGGTGGGTGGGTTTACTTCAGACCCAACCTAGAAGACAGATCATTTAGATATTAAATAAGTTGGATATTGCGGGCAGAAGGAAAGTTTGAATGCATTTAACTGTACTCTGTCAAACTTATTCCTTTGTTTCCTTCCACAACAGATTGATGACGAATGATGTGCTGCTTATTGCCCAGAAAAATGTTGCCCTTGTGTAGTGTTTGTGTTTGTCAACCCTTTCCCCAAATTCCCTTTCCCATCCATTCATCGAACCCCTAACCCTTTTCCCCCGGGCTTGTGATTTATTGAGGTGTGGCTTAATTTACACCATCAATGGATCACACACTTGGTGAAGATGATGTGGTGAAGGCAACACCAACTTACTGAAAGATCTTTTAAGCAATAACCCACACTGGATCCATTTACCCACCAGTCCATGAAAAGTTATCCCTATTTTAGATTTAGAACACAGAACATCAGTCATCAGCATAATTCAGGCCTTCTGTTGCTCAACCGTAAATGCCTATGCTTGTTCACTCCTGACTCTGAGTCCATTTTTTATGACTTGAGGATTTCTTAACTAAGTTACTACCAGCTCCCCATTAGCCAAATTATTATTTTTATTGTATCACTACCAGGAATTCTTGTTGTGCCATCCTGGTGTAGTACTCTGGTGTCAATTCTTTGTAAAGCTTTGATATAACCCACTAACTCAGTCTTTTTATTTCCAGTTAGTTGCCTATGATGCATATTCATTCTGCTGATCAATCCTACAGTTGGATCTCACAACTATAAACTCTCCTTTTTTTTACAAAGATGCCCACCCACTCCACCCACACAACATGCCCAACCCTCTCCCCAAATGAAGTGACCCAAGTCCCAATGTCCCAAATGTCCAAAGAAAGTCAAACCCGGTCCCAACTCCCTTCCCACCCTCTCCACCCAGACACAACAAGTCCCTACCACAAAAACAACTTTTTTTCAAAAGGGCTAGTAGAGGGCATTAAGGATTTCAGTCCGGGACTGGTCCAGGCTCTGCTCCATTGTGGTGAGCCAGCCCTCAATAGTGTCCAGCCACTGCAGGATGTGGTGCAGCAATGGCCTTTTGTCAGTGTGGGAGGGGTTGAGCAGTTGGCAGGCGGCGGCACCCACAATGGAATGGCTGAGATGCTGGAGACTGAGAGGAACCAGCTGCACTGGGGTCTAGCAGAGAGGCCTTTATATCCTCGTCCTTCTCTTCCAGGACCACCAGCCCACTGAATTCTTTCTCTATATGCTACAGCCTATGCGACCACAAATGGGTCACTATCTCCTGCCTGTTGGGATAGACAAGCAGGAGTAGCTATATTAAGAAAAACAAAAAATAAAAAGACAAATTGTACATAATGCTCTGTGCAAACAATTGTTTCAAATGTGTGGGTGGCATAGTAGTAGTACATTGCTGGTCCCCCAGGATCATTGAAATGTGAATATGATTAGGAGTCCCAATGGCAATTTTGTTTTACCCACACATGCCTTTCATAAAAATGATGGACTGTGTGGCAGAAAAGTATTAAGGCTGAATAACACTGGATTAAAAAAACAGTGATTAGAATGTTGTTTTATTCTAAAGGCTTATCAAGTAACTATGGACAGGCACTTTGAGTAGAAAAATTAATTATCTCTCAATAATGAGCACGGCGTTATGCACTATGGAGTACAAGTTGTGTGTTGAACTAAAACAATGGAGCCATGCTCATTTCTAACTAGCGCATTGGGTATTTTGCTGCTGTCTGCAGCTCGGGCAGCTGTAGATCTCTCTCGGGCAGGTGGAGATCTCTGGGGCAGTTAGGGAGTGTCTGGACGGTGGCGGCAGAGCAGCTCTAATTTTATTGGACCTCTCTGCCGCGTTCGACGTGGTGCCGCACAAACGCCTCCTCACTAGACTTGCGGACATTGGGGTTGCTGGCCTTGCTTTGGACTGGCTGCGTTCCTTTCTCTCGTCTCGATCACAACAGGTTTGGCTCCCTCCTTTTTCATCTTCGGCTAAGCCCCTCATGACTGGGGTCCCGCAGGGCTCCACCTTGAGCCCTCTTCTCTTTAATGTATACCTGACCCCCCTGATTGAGCTTGCCGAACATTTGGGGGCCAAAATCATCGCATATGCTGATGATACGCAGCTGTTGTTCACCTGGCCCAATGCTGTCTTAGATACCGAGCGGATTCAGTTTTGTTTATCCGCAGTTTTCAACTGGTTAGCCTCCGCGCAACTGAAGTGCAACGAGGATAAGATGGAAATACTGCTCTACGGTCAGTTCCCCCCTAATTTCAGAGAAGCACTTTGGCCGGCCGGTTTCCCGATGCCCGGTTCAGTCAATGTCCTTGCCAAGAACCTAGGGGTCTGGTTCGGGGAAGACCTCCGATTTGAGGGGCATATCAAGAAGCTGGCAGGAGGCTGTTTCGGGACCCTTAAGGCGTTGCGGAAGTTTTTTCCCTATTTGCCTGCCTCAGCAAGAGAGTCAGTTGCTAGAGCTTTAATTCTCTCGCGACTTGACTATGCCAATGGCCTGCTGAGTGTATCCCCGGCTTATATGGTGAGACGTCTCCAGGTGATCCAAAACGCAACCGTCAGACTGTTGGGTAATATCCCCAGTCGGGTCAGCGCTAGGAATCACCTGCAGAGCCTGCACTGGCTGCCAGTCTCCCAGAGGATTACTTTTAAAATTTTGACCCTGGCCCACAAAGCTATCTATGGACAAGGCCCCGCCTACCTGATGAAACGATTTAGGCGCTACTCTCCTAAGCGACCTTTGCGTTCTGCCGCTCAACATCTGCTTCAGGTCCCGCTCTTCCGGCTTTCTCGGCTGGGAGGGCAATCAGTGGCGGTGAAGGCCGCCTTGGCATGGAATGAGCTCCCTCTATCCTTGCGAGCTACGGTGAACTTTACTTCTTTTAAAAAAGGGCTGAAAACCCATTTGTTTCGACTAGCCTTTTAGTTTTTGTGCTGTTTAGGGTAGGCTGCTTATTCTGTCTTTTCTTCTTCGCGCCAGGATACTCCGGCAGTAATGGAGCGCGTTATAAAACAGCATAATAATAATAATAGTTGACAATTATCTAAAGCCCTGTTCTTTTGCAAATGCATTTCTCTTTCTACCCTGACTCCAAAGAGGCAAATGAATAATAAATAATATATTACATCTCACAGATGAAATGCAGATATTTGTATTATCCTTTCTGCCATAAGTAGACGTTGGAGAAAATGATGGAATGCACTACAGAGAAAGGAGCAGGCTACATAGATTTTATTTGGTACATTCATCACAGTGTATCCCATACACTTAACTCGACATCAAATCATGCACCTACTTCAACTTTACTCACTAGCCTCGCCACCACCACATATTATTTCCGACAAATTAATTCGCTGGGCATTAAGTAAGAAAAGGAAACTTAATTATTCTACTTCTGGGTAGGGTAGAGGGATTAGTTGGATTGGGTAGAGCTTTTGATATGGAATAGAGGGGTCACTACACTGATCATCGATTTTACATCTTTGGCTTATTCAGTTACTGTACTAGTCAATGAAAGTAGAAAGGGAAACATGTGAAGAGGTGTAAAAATGAATCTGTTATAAGAAACCATGAAATATATTCAGGAATCACTTCACTTGCTTCACGTGGTAAAATCAAATGTGGCACATACCAAGAATGGAAAAACTTAGGAAAAAGTGAAGTACTAAGATGTGACAGAGTGGGCATAGGGAAACCCACCTTGTGTGTTCGGCTTCTAATGCATTGAAAACATTGTAAATGCTGCATTAACTGAAGCAGACGCCCACTGCACAGCCAACATTACTGCAGTAACATGATATCACAAATTGAACCATACTGCACTTCGGTCATAGGTGGCAAAATGCCATGGGCGGAGAGGAGGGTGATGAATGATAGGTGGGATACATCTGGCTCAACTAACAAATACAGTGAGTCAAGGGAGTAGAACAAAAAATAGAAAATACCCCAAACTTTGAACCATGGCTTTGATAACCCTACATAAACAAAGTAAGTGAAGTAGGTGAGCAGCATGCCCCTTCCCACAAAATGGGAGGGGCATGCTTAACAATGACAAGAACTCTGTACATTGCGTTTGTTTATACAAACCATGTGCAATGACTCTAAGTTAACGGTACTGCGGCATCAGCCACAAACAAAATCTGATTCTCGCACAATATGTGCAATGTTTCTTCCATCTCTCGACTTTGTTTCAATCTAGTATGGAACGTAGTTGAACAGATTTCGATTTAAAGCTATATTGGAAGAAACTAAATCTTCAAACCACTTGTTTTAACTAGAGATTTAACTTAAATATTTGATTTTGATGTCAATGCCAGCAGCACATTGATATGTGGATGTCAATGCCAGCAGCGCATTGATATGTGGCTCTACATGTAGCCATTGCGCAATGAAATTATAATGGTTGTAATTATTTAAATAACTTTATTGAACAGACAAAGTATAGCTGTAAAAATGTTGTGTGAAAAAGAATTTATTTCCTCATTCAACATCAGTGGTCTAAATAACCCCAAAAATTCTTTTTCACTCTATAGCTTAGCAACCATTCCTCCAAAACCTGTTCAATTGAAGAGACAGGTATAAACTTATTCTGTAAGTGATTTATCACTTCCTTCATATATATAACAAATCACAGATTTGAACAATTAACATGGCTTTTTTGCAATATTATAAAAATTGCCCTTTCATTCTTTAGTTTTGACAATACTCAGGATTGATACACCTGTTCAAAAGAAGTCACAGGTTACAGTCCTTCAATAGACCTTTTGTAAGTAACTTAAAAAAAGGGCCCATTAATTACATTTTCAAGAGACACTTCTTTTTGGTGATGGCTCTAGTTCAATTAATTTTCACAAATTTTCTTTTTCTTTCACGCGGGTGCATTTTCTCAATATATTGTCATCATACAGTGTTATAATATCATTATGTACATTGTATCACACAGGGAGGTTCAGTCAACTTCTTGTCCTGAAGATAGTCTGATGGTTTCACATCCTTGACAGACCGAAACATCGACTAGATCATCTTTCTCTTCATAACATTGATTGTTTTAAATTGTACAGAGAAGATGTCAACATAGTGCATTTTATAGGCCAACTGACATCACCTTACAAACTATGTTTGGTTGCTACTCTTTTTCTTGTTTTTCCTGATAAATTTTAAGGTACATATATTAAATATATGAATATTTTTTAAATATATTGCTTTGCCCCGTGTATGATTCATTATTCACTTTTTAATCAACAGTTGTTATTATATCAAACTGTCTCAATTACTGTTCTGATTAATTCTGTTGTACACTACTAATGAGGGTGTGACTTGAAATAGTTTTATTGACCAAGCAATTGTAAACGATCTCAGACAAACAAAATCCCTTGTAGGCAACTTGTTCCTTCTTTTGAATACCTTCACACAAGGAGGGCTGCCTTGCTTATTCATCAAAATAATCCAAACTACCATGATTTAGCTTTACTTTCTCTCATCTAGTCTTTCACCAAATTTCCAATCCATTATCCACCCATTCAATATCCACCTTTTCTTCCAGCCATCCTTTCACCCATTAATCCCTTTACATGGTGAATATTATTTACATTACTAGCTTACTTGGGTAATGCAATCTTCATGGTAGACAGTAGAGTACCAAATAAATGTGTTAATCTTAGTCTTACTCATACAGTATCACAAGATATATATATGAGAGAGGGAAAGACTAGATTACCAACAGAGCTGAAGGTAACTAAGTGAACTAGAGACTAGAGATGGAAAAAGTCAGCTACCAAGAATAAAACCATGTATTATAAGTAAAAAAAAGATTATGCAGGGATAACAGGAATGAAACAAAATTTTAATCCATTGTGCTTTGCATGAGTGGGTTTGTGCCCTGTCCTCATTGCCATGGAAGGAAGACAGCAGGTAAGGGTGTCATAGAAACTTTATTTCTCGAAGCAACACCAGCCTCCAGGCAACAACTCTCATCCTGGAACCGAGCAAACAACATCCCAATATACCTCAAGATTCTACCCTAAGCCCACAATAAACATATTAAAACCCAACATTAAGAAAATAAGAAATGAATAATAGTACTTCCTGGGGTTAGCAGAGCACTCGGAATTGGTTCTGATGGTCGGCACCTCCTGACCAGCTTCTCCCAGACCTTCAACAACTTCCTTCTTCTTGCCCTTGGGTGCTGATATAAGAAATCAATAGGATTAAAGAAAACAGATCAGTAATTCAATTAATCTACACAAAATTATTATTACAGGCAAACAAAGTCTATCAACTATCTATTCCAAATTTTCCTTAACCCCTTCGATGCTCATGACGAGCTCAGCTCGTCATGAGGCACAGTGGAGCTGTGCTGATGACGAGCTGAGCTCGTCATGAACAATGGGAGAGATGAAATATCAGCACAGGAGGAAAATATCAATAGCAGCGAAGGTGTTAAAAAACTACATTTGGAAGTATTGTATTGCAGTGAATGATCTTTGATTCTATTCTCATTTTCAATCTCAAGTTCAACCCCCTTGATGGACCACTTCAGATCTCCTTTTTGTGATGCATAGATGCCGCTATACACCACTGTTTGCTTGGAACAGTACAAGCTACATAAACACAGTCACAGAGAGAGCGCTAGCTCACTGTTAACACTCATTCACTATGGTGACAAATGGACAGTCTGCAATGGCTTCTTAATTAATCAGCCAAAGCGAGTGCCAATGATGAGTATGATTAGGTAGCTCTGCTGAGC
This sequence comes from Lissotriton vulgaris, assembly GCF_964263255.1. NCBI lineage: Eukaryota > Metazoa > Chordata > Amphibia > Caudata > Salamandridae > Lissotriton > Lissotriton vulgaris. The sequence goes on along the minus strand of NC_141698.1, from coordinate 327,259,070 downwards.
ACCAGCCTAGCAGAGACTAACCTAGAATAAACATTAGTGGGAAAATCATTACTTTTATAACTAATGAAAGTGTTCCTAAAGATCCCTTCTTTACTGATATATGTGTATGGAGTAGTGGCATTCCTTACTGTGTGTTTTGACTCTGTAGTCAAGTAGAACCCTGTTAATATCATGCTGATTACTATTACTGTTATTACGAAAACTGAACTCATGATATATTTAAACTTATTTCTAATGCAAAACATTCTCTTTGAGTCAGACCTAATACACTTGAATCCAACAGCGTGCAGTGAATTTTATTACAAGGATCTTCTATTTAGATTTATTTTTCTTCTAAATAGACAATCTGCAACCCTACTCAACGTTCTTGTAAAATGTTATCACTATTCTCATACAGCAGACTCGGACCTGAGTTGATCTTTTGTAAAATAAAAAATGAGAACAATAAATGTCTAAAGGCGCAAGTTTGTAAATGTTCTTTCTTATTGAGTGGACTTGATTTTTCCTAATTTGCAAAGTTCTTTTACCAAGAGGCTCTTTAGTTGATCTCAAAGATGTTCAAACTGTTCAGGATTCACATTGCACAAATCTTCCAATGTGGCAGTCAAAGCAGCATTCATGTAGTATGACCACTTAGGTGCGAAATACCTGTGACAAGACACCAGTGATTTTTTGGATCTTTTCTGTCTTTGTTGATTTGGGTCAGACCAACTTTTGTCGCTACATTCAGTTTCTTTAGATGTTGCCTCAGGAATTCATACTATTGAAGCACTTCTTTGTGGATTCTCAGTCTGATAGTTTTGTGGCCATTCAGTTTGCCGATTTATCTTTCTAAATCCAGTACAGGTTCCTTCACCTAAATCTTCCTCTTGGGCAGACACAGGCTCAACAACACTTTTGCTCTGTGTGTCAGTCTCTTCTTCTCCTTCGTTAGAGATCTCAACAGCACTCTGCATGAATTCAGGATCTTGAACTTGTCTTTCTGCTTGTCGATCTTCACCCTTCTCTTCTTTCTGCTGTTGAACTGGCCATGGTGCTACCGATCTAGGTGGCCTCCCGACTGATGAACAGTCACCAATGCTCTTAGTTCAGGATCACAGACGACAGATGCTTGTTCTGGATGGCTTACTCTCTTTTTAGGTGAGAAGCATGAATCCAGGTAAAAATTCAAGCACACTTAACAGCAGTATTTGTTTTCAGAAATACCTGCAAGGGGCCTTTCCATCTGGGTTCAAGATAAGTCTTTTCCGAACGTGCTTTCAGATCACAACCTAATCACCAGGATTGTCGTCATGGCACTGTTCTTGATGAGGATCTTGTGTTGCATCTGAAACCTGATGAAAAACAGAATGAACCACATCAGCCAACCCTTTACAGTAGTCCAAGATAATATCGTCAGTCATATTTAAGAGGGCATTTGTAGGAATGGAAGTTAATCTCATTGTCCTGCCCAACAGAATCTCATGAGGAAATAGACCTGTTTTTCTGTCTGGGGTACTTCAAATGCTCATCAACACTAAAGGTAATGCATCTTTCCATTTCAGAGACGTTGAAGCACACATTTTTGCCAATCTAGACTTGATGGTATAGTGTAACCGTTTTACTATACCCGAAGCTTCGGGTCTAAAGCTGCAATGTAATCTTTGTTCACTTTATAGGTCATGTTCAGATCATCTTCAGGACCTCATTATTGAAATTAGTTCCTCTATCTGCCTCAATTGGCATGGTGAACCCGGGAATGAGTTCATGTAATAACAGTTTTGCTACAGTCAGAATGTTGTTTCTTCTATTTGTGTAGGCTTCCACATATCTTGAGAAAAACACACAATCACCAGGATATATCTCAGCCTGTTATAAGTAGGCATCTAAATACAATCCATCTGCATCCTGTTGAAAGAGCCACCTGATCTTCCTATGTGTGTCAAAATAATGTGTGTTCTTTTCCTGACATTCAACTGTTGACATTTCACGCATCTGTGACAAATTTCATTTGCTAGCATTTGGAATCTAGGGTTCTACCAACTCTGTCTGAAAGCATCACCACTGCATCACTACCCAAATGTTTGCATCTATGGTAGCATGGTATCATTGGAAATAACAAGCTGTCTGGCAATAGTGGTCTTCCATGTCATTTGCACTTTTCTCACTACCTGCCTTTACCCAACCACTTTGTTCTGCTTCAGTGAGATTTCCCGGTACCCTTTTCATCGCGCCCCAAGAGTCAGTGACTGTCATCAACATTGTGAATGAACTTTCTTCCTCGGACTCACATGTGACCCCTCCATTGAGTGTGCAGGCCTAGAAAGCACAATACGTAGCCACGGAATCAGCATATCTGTTGCCCATTGCAATGTACCCGTTCCCACTTTGATGTGCTGCATATTTGACTACTGCAATCTCCCCTGGCTTGTGTAAGCCTCCAATAACTCCTTGACATAGGCTCCATTCCGCATCCACGTACCTGTAGAAGTAAAAAATCCCATTTGGGATTGTAACTGCCCAAAATCAAGGACAACACCAAACCCGTATTGGCTATCTGTAAAGATGGTGACTCTCATTTGTGCAGTGAAACTGCATGCTCTGGTAAGATTAACCAATTTGGCAAGTTGTGCTGAGGTGGCCATGGTGATTCATCAACATATTTATAATACAGACACATATGCTGCTCTCAGTGAGCCATCCACAAACAGAATATGATTGGGCTCAATCAGGAGTTTATCCTTAATGTTTGGTTTTGGGGCTTAGTGCATAAATCCATGACATATAGGCAGTAATGTACAAATTCATCACAATCAACATCTTTAACAGGTAAAAGTGTTCAAGAATTCAATCCCATACATCTTTTCAATGTTATGTTTTCTGAAGAAAGTAGTTTTGCTTAAAATGTGCCAATCGGTTGTAGTTCATGTATTGAGTATTCATACTAGTTATCAGCAGCTCCACAGAGTGTGGGACCATACAGTTAATGGGTATCCCAGCACTATGTTCTCACTCATTCCTAGTGCCAGGAAACAACACAATTTTTCTTTCAACTCTAGGAACGGTTTTATACATTCCTTGTCCCATGGATCCGGATCGGACACATCTATGTTTGTCAGCCTCGGTAGAGGTTTTGCCATTATGGAGAAGTTTTGGTAGCCACTGTCTACAGTAGCCATTACCAAAACATCCTGACTTCCTTTAGAGTTTATGGTGTGTTCATCTGTAAGATTTCTTCAAATCTTTCTTTGGACACTTTCCTAGCTCCCTTTACAATGCTGTGTCCCAGATATTGAACTTCTTTTAGACTTTACTGCAGTTTCACTGGAGACACTTTGGGGCATATTTATAAGCCCTTTGCACCGCTAGTGCATAATGTTTTGTATCGCTCCAGTGGTGCGGGAGCCTGCTCCATATTTACCAGACAGCACTAAGGTACATTTATTGGCTTAATACTGCCTTGTAAATATTGTTCCCTTTAATGCAGTTTCCTGCGTTAAAGTGACGTGCAATGGGTGTTGCTGGCCGCTTTCCCAGCAGCATCCACAGCTTTTTGACACTGCCCAAGATTTATGAGAAATCGTAACCCCGAGCATGCTCCAAAACCTCACACCTCCCCAGTATGCAGCACACATAGAAAGAGGAAAACGACTCTTGTCATTGCTTTTGTGCAGGAAGGTTTCCCTTCCTGAACAAAAATAATCATCCTCACAATGCACGCACCCTTGCACCATGGTCCAAAGGTGCCTGCATTGGAGCATGGCAGTCTATTGTGTGCCAGTGCAGGGGAAAAGGACAGTAATGCTCCATATCTGATAGATATGGTGCATTACTGCCCTTTTCCTTTACCATTGGGCAGTGCAGCAGGAAGGCCTGCGGTGCTGCCCTAAAGCAAAAACTCATAAATGAGGCCCTTTGTGTCCATTTTCAGCCAGCTAATTCAATAGAGAAATAGTGTCTTCTTTACATGCTTCTCATGATGCCATGAGTAAGTCATCTATGTATTGTAAAAAGGTATATTTGAATGGCATTTGCAAGGTCTCAGAATGTTTCTTTAACATCTGATTGAATATGGAAGGACTCTCTTAATACCCTTGTGCAACACAGCACCATGCTATTGTCTTCTGCTGAACCATGAAAGAAAACAAAACGGACCCTTCTAGTGTAAGAGTATAGAACCTGTCAGATATTAATGACAGTAAACCGTTCTGCAGTAAAGTGAATTTGCCATAATATGGTATCTGGATTCAGTACCATATGACAACAGGGGACCGCAGTCTCATTAATTTTCCTCAAATCCTACACTATCCTGAATTTTCCATTGGGCTTCTGTAAGCCCATGATTGGAGAGTTACATGGACTTCCAATCAATTCCCTCAAAATTCCTTTTTGTAACATGTCATCAATTACTTGTGTTAGTTCTGCAAGTGTCTCAGAGGTCAAATGATAAGGTGGGGTTCTGAGATAGACCACATTTGCTTTTATGCTTATTCAGACTGGGGCATGCGGCCCCCTCACCTTTTTTAGGACATTCAGCTTTGGGGATGGGGTCCCCGGGGCCTATTTAGGCTCTGGGAAGGGGTCCGCATAGCCCCTCTCTTCTCTAATATGTAAAATTAGTCCTAGGGGATACCTGGTCACAATCCTGTGCTTTCTAAATCCACTTGCTCCATGAAGTAGAGTTTGATACTCCTTCACTTGTGGGACACTTTGCTTCAATCCCTCCTATATACATTTCCCATCCTGATGATGACCTTGCTCTAAATCATTACGCATAGGGGTCAAAACGTCGCCAATAACATTTGTGGACTGGATTCTTTTAAAATTTGATGGTGGATTTCAACACTTGTATTACAGGTGTTATCTAAAAACATCATCCACTTGTATATATTCTTATACATAGCTCCAGCACATTTTTCATTCACTATATATCCCTTTCACTCCATTATCACATTTTTGGAGCACCTTGATTCTAGAAAAGTATAAATATTTAAAACCATTCGTACAGTACGAGATGTGTTTTGTTAAAATAAATGTACTAAATGCAGAACAAAAAACGAACTCACTTGAGAGTTTTTTCTTCTTTTAAACACTATTGCTGTGGAAGTCAAGGGTTACACTTCCCCCGTGGGGACCATTTTGTTCATTGTAATTGGGGAGGGAGAGTGAACACACTCTTCTCTTAAAAAAAAGCAAAGGCTCTGGGAATGGGATTCCCAGGGCCCTCCTCCCATAAACAAGTAGAATCTAGGGCCCTCCTCCTCAGCCCAATTAAGACTCTGGGGACCACCTGCCCCGGTTCCGAAAGCCCCATCACCTGGGACTCAGCATAATAATGAAAGAGTAGGAGGGTGTGCACCCCACCCAAGCAGATATCAGGCCTGGGGGACCCCTCCCTGAGTTCTGGCATTGTTATGAAAGGGGAGGGGTGCACGTCCCCCCTTCCCTAAACCCATCCCCAAGATCCTGCTTATCTCTTGTGTACGTGAGAGCCTACTTCGAGGCACAGTTTCCCTGCCCACAAGAGTGCAGGCAGAGATAACTTGTCTGCTCTCGGAGCTGTAAAAATGCTCCCACCAGGTAGGAGCAAACATTTGTTTCCCTGTCAGCACTCTTGCGTACAAGGAAATCGAGATTGCTCCAACACAGCTGGAGCTGATGAAAATAAATTCCAGCTCCTGCTAGGCAAGAGAAATGGCGGATTATGCACCCAGGATGGGTGCATGCAATGAACAGACGAGTCTGTGAGGGCCCTGGGGCTACCCTTGCAGCCCCCGACTTTGTGTGTTGTAGATGCCCCAGATAAAAATGAAAACTGAGAAATCCCTTTGGAGGAAAACAAATCATGGGAAAACAATTTTGAGGAAAGAACATTTTAAGGAAATACAAACAAATTGAAAATTAAAGGAAACATTTTAAGGGAAAAATATTTTTGAAGAAAAAATCCAAAATACAATAAATTTGGATGGAGTTTAGGACTAGTGAGGGATTTTTAAATTCATTGATTGGCAATGTTTAGGCATGATAAGGGTTTTTAAGGGTCAGGGATGGGTGGGGTTCAGGCATAGAAAGGGGTTTTTAAGGTTCGGGATGGATGGAGTTTAAGAGTGATGAGGGATTTTTAGGTATCACAAATAGGTGGAGGTTAGGAGAGGTAGGATGTTTTTAGGATTCAGGGGTACGTGGTGAGTAGGGGTGTTGAAAGGTTTTAGGTTTCATGGATGTGCAGAGTTTAGAACAGATGAGGGTATTTAAAGTTCAGTGGTGGGTAGAGGTTAGGAGTGGTGAAGAAGTTTTAGGGTTCAGGATTGGGTGAAGTTTAAGTGGTGAGTGCTTTTTACGATTCAGGGATGGATGGAGTTTAGATGTAGAAAGGAGTTTCGAGGTTGTAGGGTGGGTAAAGTTTTGGGGTAGTGAGGGGTTTTTGGTGGTCATGGATGTGAGGTATTTAAGGGTGGTAATGTTTTTCAAACAGAAGGGGGGATGGGAGCACACTGCTTCACCTCCCAGCCAGTTCAACCCTTAGCATTATGTTAAATGCAGTTCACTTTGAAAGCTTACTTGATTTTTTTGATGAAGTGTTTCACCAAGGTTGGTGCAGGTGAGTGCTGTCAATCTCTAGACACCTGTGTTTGTGGATATTAGCCTTCATAAGTAGAGATGAAAAACAACATTTATCTGGGGTTGCTGATTAAGCTGTCACAACCCTCCCAGGTCGAAGTACCTCTCTCTGGCACACATATGCCTCTCCAAAAGCTCATTATCTCAATGGCTCAAGGGAGACATTTTAAACAGAAAGGGGGTGGGAGCACACTTTTTCACCTCCCAGCAAGTTCACCCTTAGCATTATGGTAAATGCAGTTCACTTTGAAAGATTACTTGATTTTTTGCTGAAGTGGTTCACCAAGGTTGGTGCAGGTTAGTGCTGTCAATCTCTAGACATGTGTTTCTGAATAGTATCCTTCATCAGTAGAGAGAAATAAAACTAAATTGATCTGGGGTTGCAGAGCAAGCTGCCACAATCCTCTCAGGTCTCAGTACCTCTCTCTGGTGCACAGGTGCATCTCCAAAGGCTCGCCAGCTCAATGGCTCAAGAGAGCCCTTTCAAACATAAGGAGGATGGGAGCACACTGCTTCACCTCACGGCCAGTTCACCCCTCAGCATTATGGTAAACACAGTTCACTTTGAATGCTTACTTGATTTTTTCTGAAGTGTTTCACCAAGGTTAGTGCAGGTTAGTGCTGCCAATCCTGTGTTTCTGGATATTAACCTTCATCAGTAGAGATAAAAAAAAACTGATTTATCTGGGGTTGCTGAGTAAGCTGCCACAATCCTCTCAAGCCTCAGTACCTCTCTCTGGTGCACAGGTCCATGTCCTAAAGCTCGTCAGTTCAATGGTTCAAGTGAACCTTTTCAAACAGAAGGGGGGTAGGAGCACACTGCTTCTCCTCTCAGCAAGTTCACCGCTTAGCATTATGGTAAATGCAGTTCACTTTGAATGCTTACTTGATTTTTTGCTAAGTGTTTCACCAAGGTTGATGCAGGTTAGTGCTGTCACTCTCTAGACACATGTGTCTAGAGATTGACCAAATCACTTTCATAGGGCTTTCGGAGATAGAATGTCCCACCCGCCGACCCCACCAACCCAGACGCCGCAGCCTGCAACCTCAGACAGTGGATCGACGACTGCGCCAACACACTCACCCGCTCAAGAAACCCTCCAACAGCCACGCCAGCAAGAGAGCCACCTGGTTCACCAACGAGCTCCAGACCTCCAAACATGCATGCCGGAAACTGGAGAAGATATGGCTCCACGAACGCACACCGGACAACCATGCAGCCCACAAGGACGCCACCCGCAGACATCACCACCTCATCAGATTAGCCAAGAGATCCTCCTTCAAAGACCGCTTGGATAACAACGCACATGACATCGAGGAGCTCTTCAGCATCGTAAAGGAACTCTCCAACCCCAGCATCAACGCCAACGACATCCCGCTCTCACAAGAACTGTGCGACTCACTAGCCATCTTCTTCCACCGCAAGATCGCTGACATCCACAACAGCTTCAGCACCACGACCACCCCGACTACGCCAGACTCCACCTCCCCTGTAAACACTACCAGCGCCAACCGCCTGATCTCCTGATCCAACGTCAACGACGACGAGACACGCAAGGTCATGAACTCCATCCACTCAGGATCCCCGTTAGACCCGTGCCCACACCACGTAATCAACAAAGCAGACGCAGCCATCACACCCCAACTACGAAGGTCATCAACATCTCCTTTGAAACAGCGACATTCCTGGAAAGTTGGAAGCACACCGAAATCAGCACTCTCCTCAAGAAGCCCATGGCGGACCCCAAGGACCTCAAGAACTTACAGCCCATCTCCCTGCTTCCGTTCCCGGCAAAGGTCATCGAGAAAATTGTCAACATGCAATTGACCAGCCACCTGGAAGACAACAACATCTTGGACCCGTCCCAGTCCGGATTTAGATGAAACCACAGGACCGAGACAGCCCTCATCGCCGCCACAGACGACATCAGGCTCCAACTAGACAACGGCGAAACATCAGCCCTCATCCTCCTGGACCTGTCAGCCGCCTTCGACATGGTCTGTCATCACACTCTAAAAACATGCCTCCTAGAAGCCAGAATACAAGAGAAGGCCCTTGACTGGACCACTTCCTTCCTCTCCGGCAGAACCCAGAGCGTATGCCTCCCACCCTTCCAATCTGAAGCCACCGACATCATCTGCGGTGTCCCCCAGGGCTCATCTCTCAGCCCGACGCTGTTCAACGTCTACATGCCCCCCCTCACACAAGTGGCCCACCATCACAACCTCAACATCATCTCCTACGCCGAAGACACCCAACTCATCCTCTCTCTCACCAAGGACCCACACACCGCCAAAACCAACCTCCACGAGGGAATAAGGGCCATCGCCGACTGGATGAGGAGCAGCTGTCTGAAGCTGGACTCGGACAAGATGGAGGTCCTCATCCTCGGACCCACCCCCTCAGCCTGGGATGACTCCTCGTGGCTGACCACACTGGGAAGAGCACCAACACCCACTGAACATGCACGCAACCTAGGATTCATCCTCGACTCCTCCCTCTCCATGTCTAAGCAGGTCAACGCTGCTACTCCTGCTACAACACCCTCCGCATGCTTCACAGGATCTACAAGTGGATCCCGACCGAAACAAGAAGAACGGTGACACAGGCCCTCGTCAGCACAAGACTGGACTACGGCAACGCACTCTACGCAGGAATCCCAGCCAAACACCTACAACGACTACAACGCATCCAAAACGCCTCCGCCTGACTGATCGTCAACTTCCTCCGCCGCAGCCACATCACCCCCACCTGAGAGACCTACACTGGCTCCCCGTCGACAAGAGGACCACCTTCAAGGTCCTCATCCACGCACACAAAGCACTCCACAACGCCGGACCAGCCTACCTGAATGGTACAAAAGGGGTGGTGATGGACAGAGCATCTGAATCAATCAAACACTCACACCCAGTCAAAAGATCTGGGTTTAATCCATCACCGTTCTTTAGCCCACTCTGCCACCCCAGTTCAGACATGGCTATATGCAAATCAGTCTGACCCTGTGCCTCATGGGAACAGTCCAGCCCGAACTGCCAAGCCATGTCTTCCCTGGACCGGAAACAAGCTTCCGAGGACCAGTTTCTGGCATTCCAGCCGTCTTCAGCCCGGCTTGCTTGAATCCAGTGGCAAAGTGAGCAAGGGACTCACGTCTGAGCATACCCTGCCACACTTATGGTGGCCAAAAGCGGTACAAAAGGGGGTGGTGATGGACGGAGCATCTGAATCAATCAAACACTCACAACCAGTCAAAAGATCTGGGTTTATTCCATCACCGTTCTTTAGCCCACTCTGCCACCCCAGTTCAGACATGGCTATATGCAAATCAGTCTGACCCTGTGCCTCATGGGAACAGTCCAGCCCGAACTGCCAAGGCATGTCTTCCCTGGGTTTAATCCATCACCGTTCTTTAGCCCACTCTGCCACCCCATTTCAGACATGGCTATATGCAAATCAGTCTGACCCTGTGCCTCATGGGAACAGTCCAGCCCGAACTGCCAAACCATGTCTTCCCTGTACCGGAAACAAGCTTCCGATGACCGGTTTCTGGCATTCCAGCCGTCTTCAGCCCGGCTTGCTTGAATCCAGTGGCAAAGTGAGCAAGGGACTCATGTCTGAGTATACCCTGCTACACTTATGACGGCCAAAAGCAGTACAAAAGGGGGTGGTGATGGACGGAGCATCTGAATCAATCAAACACTCACACCCAGTCAAAAGATCTGGGTTTAATCCAGTGCTTAATTTGTGCCGGTGCTTTCCGGTGCTTAGCACCGGCACTTAATTATCAGGGCCGGGTCTACAAAGAACACATCAATTATTTAGATAGCGCCTCTCTGCACCATGTTACTCTGGTTGCTTTTGTCATGGAACTTGAAGTAACACTTCACACCAGGAAGGCAGCCGTAGCTATGCATAATGACTCGGCAAAAGTCAATGTGCTTGAGTTAACAACTTGAAACAATGCTGGACACCTCACCGGATCGAGTGACACTGCAGGGGGGGAGGAGGGGAGGGCGGGCGGTTTGCGAGCAGTGCTCAGTGCTGCCGGCTTGGGAAATCTAAAAACCGTTCGGGAAGGCGCCAGGCGGGAAGCATCATGCCAGTCAGATAGGTACACTGTCTGCAGACTGCACATGACATGCTGCGCTGGTACCTGGATGCGATGCCGAGAGTTAGGTGTCCAGGGTGACAGTGTCCCAGCGGCAGCGCAAACTGTGTATCGACGGCCCGGTGGCAGCTGTGAGCCTGGCCTGCCTTCTGCCCTGCCTGAGCCAACATGAGAAAAAAAATGAAGATTTGATCAAACTCATTCTTCTCAAAGAGTAAAGACGCAATCTGCAGTCAGTCTCTGTCTCACTGTACTGCTGATGTCGATCATATATTGGCGAGGAGGCCTGGGACCTTAGCAGTCTTCCTGGCCCGGTGGGCGGGTTGGTACACTGAATTGGGCTGCATTTTAGTTATTGGGGGTTGGGCGGCAGAAGCAGGCAACATGTGCAGATTTGATTGCGCATTGCCACTCCCCTTCATACCCGCACGGCACAGCACACCACCGTCATCATGGTTCCACGGAGGCCTTTCAACTCGCCTTGGTTACTACTCACTCTGAGTGCCAGCCAGTGCGACACCCCCCTCCTACGACGACGACGTTGGTGTTAAGGGACTGACAGCAGCAGAGAAGTAGTTACCAGGAGTAGCCAGCTTCGCCCGGAGGCCAACAGCACCCAGGTGAGGCAGGCAAAGAAGATCATGGCGCACCAGGCAGGCCCCGCAGCCCCCAATCAGTTAATAAAGCCAGGCAGTGCACTGACTTGATTGTCTGTCTGAAGTCAGAGTGTGTGTCCCGGGCCCGAACCACCACTAACAGTTACTGGCCGCCCCCGTCCACGCTTAGTAAGGCTTAAGCAGCCTGTGATTTAAGCACACAAACAGTAGACACTGTAACTAGTGTAGGAGCCGCAATGTGCCGCAGCCTGCCCCATTTCACCAGCACCAATATTATTTATTGACCCACAAGACTTCAGCCCCCCCCCCTCCCCCGTCGTGTGTGTCAGCCCGGGACGAGACAGCTTCTGGGGCACACACACAGCCTCACCCGAGCACTTCACAGGTCTATAAAAGACCAGTTTCATGTTAATGAGGCCTTGTTGTTGTTTCACGCCTTCAGAGCCCCTGCTTTATTGCTTAAAGATTCAGCCCCCCTCTACATTGTGATATACACTTCTGCAATGCCCTGTATAAAAATGACCTACATGAAGAAATTATGTCTCACTGCTAAGAAAAATTGGTGGGTGCAGTTATAATAATGATATCAACGTTTTGCTTGTATATCAGGATGCATGCGTTCTAGGCATGATTTGTGGATCTCCATAGCCAAAGTTTAATTTTTGTTTGTCGCACCTCTCCTATTTCCAATCCTCAGGATGTAAGTGTCAGATGCCAAGCGAGGACAAGCGATCGGAAATGAAACAGGTTCCGCTTTTTAATACCCTGACTTTGCAAATGCTTTTTGCCAATGCTGTGCAACATTAGTAAAAAATCAACAAAAAAAACAGTTTCATTGACGCAGCCGTTTATTGTGGTTGTCATTTCCATTGCTCGCACATGCATGACAACATAGGTGCGTGCATGCATCTTACACATAAACATGCTTCAGGAATGATGCAGAAATGATTTTATTTTTCAATTTATTTGTCAATTTTGGGATTCGATACCACCATGTGATTGGCTTTTGTACAGCTGTGAAGCTTAAAGATTCAGTACCCCGGCCCCGATTTTTTTCTTAGCCCCCTTGGAAATTTGGCTCTAGTTGCGCCTCTGATCTGTAATTATGCCATTGCCAAGAGAAGAATGCCGAGATTCATGAGATGCTAAATGAATCTCAATTAAGTTCTTCTCGAAATCGATATGGTGGCCGAAGCCTTTAATTTTAGTGTTGCTGGCCTAGTGCGCGGGTCGGGAGGGACACAGTGATTTTATTTGGGCTGGATTTTGGTTCTATAGTTGTTGGGGTTGTGCGCAGTAGGCTGCAGGCAGCGTGTGCGCACTGCGCCGTTTCATTTATTGCCACGTCCCACAAGTACAACTCCAACAAATCTGAGGGTCAGTGAGGGTTATAGGTTCAGCAGCCAATAGGACAGGTCCATGCTGAAAGAACTGCAAGACTCCCATGTTGAGAGCATCATGGCCCCGCCATGCAGCACTCCATATCACTGGCTTACTCTGTAAATGCTCCCGCTGCTCTTCCTGGCACTGACTAGCCCCCCAAGCTGTACATCCCTAAGGTGCTGCTTCCCTACACCTGTGGTACGAGAATCGGCTTCACGCTGGAGGCCATTGAGGGCTGCTACTGATGGTGAGTGCTGATGTTTCAGGGGTGAGAGGGCACAGAGAGGTGATAGTAAGCAGAGCATGTCTGCACTAGGAAGCCGGAGCGTGAAACCACAACAGGCCTGCCCTGTGCATGTGCCTGGTCATAGCTCTGAGCTACAGTCTCTTAAACACATTAAAATTTCTCACCAACGTGCAAAATGCTCTCAGGTGGGTGCATCGCTCACAGACCAGTGAACAGGAACTTCATGCATTGAACACATGCAGAGTTACGAACCACGTGTTCTAAGGCTGCCTTCCCCAACACATATGCTTTGGAAGGTGGTTTGCACTGCTTTGAATCTGGAGGTCTAGCCACAAAGTTTTCATGGATGTCTTTCAAAATGATGACCGAAAGACGCTGTGAAAAAAGGGGTGCCTCGCAGAAGAGAGGGAGGTAAGGGAGCTCAGGGTCTCCAAGCACGATGTTACCAACTGCAATGTTTCTTTTTTTCGAAGCTATATTATAAACTGATAATAACACTAATAGTCAAACTAAACTGCATATGCTTGTTTTAATTACTCTCATTTGAAATTGGATTGGCACTGCTCTCATTCCTTTTCCCAATGTTCTTGTTCAATCACTTTCCACTTCCTTCCTCCTCCATCTTTAGTGCATGGACGCACACTTTTTCTTAATAGAACCCTTCTAAAATCAATATTGATTCATTTTTTGGTTCTTTCATCTCTTCCATTTTTCTTGCTCAAATAAGAAGCAATTGAGATGTAAGTGTTGATTTGTTGAACTCTACTCGTCCTTGCAATTATAGAATGCAGCTAAGAACACCATTACCCACACTTGATATCATTCAGTTAACTGCGACATACCAGACTTTCCAATTCATATACGACAAATGACAAGCTGGCTAGAATGGTCTTAAATTGTGGGCAAACCCTTGGGGAAATATAGTGTTTATTGAGCAGCAAGCTGCTCAATGGAATTCCACATGAAGTGCTGACATTCTGTGAAGCAAAGAGATAGATCTGTCAAGTAGGGATCGCATGTAATCCTGACCTAAAAAAGTAAAAAGGCATCTCTTTTCAACATTGGCTCTCTTGCATTCCTTTGGGAAAGGGACTGTAGAACACCCAATACTTGCTACTGTCATGCTGCTTCACTTCATCCACCATTTTGCATGGAGGCACCCATATTGCATCTGCCCTAGGTCCACTAAATGAGCCTTTGCCACCATGTGCTAGTTTTCTGGTACTTGAGTCAGCAGTGCCAGTTGAGGATGTGGGTTGGGCAAATAGAGTAAGTGGGTGGGACCACTTGTGGAAGTGGGTGGAGCCGAGGGAAGTGGGTGTGGCCTCCTAAAAAATATTTGAGCACCTGCACTTCATATTTTACAAATTAAGCACTGGTTTAATCCATCACCGTTCTTTAGCCCACTCTGCCACCCCAGTTCAGACATGGCTATATGCAAATCAGTCTGACCCTGTGCCTCATGGGAAAAGTCCAGCCCGAACTGCCAAACCATGTCTTCCCTGGACCGGAAACAAGCTTCCGAGGACCGGTTTCTGGCATTCCAGCCGTCTTCAGCCCGGCTTGTGAGTGTTTGCTTGGTTCATATGCTCCGTCCATCACCACCCCCTTTTGTACCGCTTTTGTCCGCCATAAGTGTGGCAGGGTATGCTCAGACGTGAGTCCCTTGCTCACTTTGCCACTGGATTCAAGCAAGCCGGGCTGAAGAAGGCTGGAATGCCAGAAACCGGTAGTCGGAAGCTTGTGTCCGGTCCAGGGAAGACATGGTTTGGCAGTTCGGGCTGGACTCTTCCCATGAGGCACATGATCAGACTGATTTGCATATAGCCATGTCTGAACTGGGGTGGCACAGTGGGCTAAAGAACGGTGATGGATTAAACCCAGATATTTTGACTGGGTGTGAGTGTTTGATTCATTCAGATGCTCCATCCATCACCACCACCTTTTGTACCGCTTTTGGCCGCCATAAGTGTGGCAGGGTATGCTCAGACGTGAGTCCCTTGCTCACTTTGCCACTGGATTCAAGCAAGCCGGGCTGAAGACGGCTGGAATGCCAGAAACCGGTCCTTGGAAGCTTGTTTCCGGTCTAGGGAAGACATGGTTTGGCAGTTAGGGCTGGACTGTTCCCATGAGGCACAGGGTCAGACTGATTTGCATATAGCCATGTCTGAACTGGGGTGGCAGAGTGGGCTAAAGAACGGTGATGGATTAAACCCAGATCTTTTGACTGGGTGTGAGTGTTTGATTGATTCAGATGCTCCGTCCATCACACCCCCTTTTGTACCACTTTTGGCCACCATAAGTGTGGCAGGGTATGCTCAGCCGTGAGTCCCTTGCTCACTTTGCCACTGGTTTCAAGCAAGCCGGGCTGAAGACGGCTGGAATGCCAGAAACCGGTCCTTGGAAGTTTTTTTCCGGTCCAGGGAAGACATGGTTTGGCAGTTCGGGCTGGACTGTTCCCATGAGGCACAGGGTCAGACTGATTTGCATATATCCACGTCTGAACTGGGGTGACAGTGTGGGCTAAAGAATGGCGATGGATTAAACCCAGATCTTTTGACTGGGTGTGAGTGTTTGATTGATTTAGATGCTCCGTCCATAACTACCCCCTTTTGTACCACTTTTGGCCGCCATAAGTGTGGCAGGGTATGCTCAGATGTGAGTCCCTTGCTCACTTTGCCACTGGATTCAAGCAAGCCGGGCTGAAGATGGCTGGAATGCCAGAAACCGGTCCTCGGAAGCTTGTTTCCGGTCCAGGGAAGACATGGTTTGGCAGTTCGGACTGGACTATTCCCATGAGGCACAGGATCAGACTGATTTGCATATAGCCATGTCTGAACTGGGGTGGCAGAGTGGGCTAAAGAACGGTGATGGATTAAACCCAGATCTTTTGACTGGGTGTGAGTGTTTGATTGATTCAGATGCTCCGTCCATCACCACCCCCTTTTGCACCGCTTTTGGCCGCCATAAGTGTGGCAGGGTATGCTCAGACGTGAGTCCCTTGCTCACTTTGCCACTGCATTCAAGCAAGCCGGGCTGAAGACGGCTGGAATGCCATCAACCGGTCCTCTGAAGCTTGTTTCCGGTCCAGGGAAGACATGGTTTGGCAGTTCGGGCTGGACTGTTCCCATGAGGCACATGGTCAGACTGATTTGCATATAGCCATGTCTGAACTGGGGTGGCAGAGTGGGCTAAAGAACGGTGATGGATTAAACCCAGATCTTTTGACTGGGTGTGAATGTTTGATTGATTCAGATGCTCCGTCCATCACCACCCCCTTTTGTACCGCTTTTGGCCGCCATAAGTGAGGCAGGGTATGCTCCGACGTGAGTCCCTTGCTCACTTTGCCACTGGATTCAAGCAAGCCGGGCTGAAGACGGCTGGAATGCCAGAAACGGGTCCTCGGAAGCTTGTTTCCGGTCCAGGGAAGACATGGTTTGGCAGTTCAGGCTGGACTGTTCCCATGAGGCACAGGGTCAGACTGATTTGCATATAGCCATATCTGAACTGGGGTGGCAGAGTGGGCTAAAGAACGGTGATGGATTAAACCCAGATCTTTTGACTGGGTGTGAGTGTTTGATTGATTCAGATGCTCGGTCCACCACCACCCCCTTTTGTACAGCCTACCTGAACAGCAGACTCAACTTCTACACCCCAACCCGCCAGCTCCGCTCTGCCAGCCTCGCCCTCGCCGCTGTCCCCCGCATCCATCGAACGACCTCCGGCGGCAGATCCTTCTCCTACCTCGCTGCCAAGACCTGGAACACCCTCCCTACCCACATACAGCAGATCCAAAACCTACTCGCCTTCAGAAGACTCCTCAAGACCTGGCTCTTCGAGCAGTAGCAGCACCCCTCCTCCCCATAGCGCCTTGAGACCCTCACGGGTAAGTAGCACGCTTTACAAGTACTCTGATTGATTGATTTATTGGCCCTTGGGATGAGTCCTGTGGGTATCATTGTAAGAGTAAAGGCCTCTAATGTGTCAATAAAACATTGCACCAGATTGCTCAAGACGTTTTGCACCTGAATGTTAAAATCGCCTAAAACTGTAAAATTGGTGTAATTAACGCTCTTATGCACCAAAGCCTGTTTAAGAGAGCTAATGAAGTCTCCTGCATATCCCGGGGATGGTCAAATATGACCCCCACAAAAGAACACTGGGCCGAGGGTGAGATGCAGAAACCCTGGGCCTCATTTATGATAAGTGACGCATCGCTGTGTGAAAACAGCGATGCGTCACTTTTCATTGCGCCTTCCTTGCAACACCAATGATGCATCATATTTACTGTATGATGCATCATTGCGCAAGGAGTTACAGATACGTCAGTATTTCTAACGTAGCTGTATGGCGTAAAAGTGACGCATTGCTGGAGTGTGTCACAAAAGTGACGCAACTCCAGCAATGCGTCCTTTCACATGGGGCAAGCCCCATGTGAAAGGGCCTGCGTCAGTCTTACACCTGCTGTGAGGCAGGAGTAAGTTATTGATGCATTTGCATCCTAGAAGTGGCTCAGTGAAATCTTATAGATATCACTGCGTCACTTCTACGACCCTTTCTTGCGGCAATATGCCCCCCTTGCATACATTATACCTGACGCGGGTATAATGTGGCGCAGGGGTTTACAAAGTGAAGCATCTACCTAGATGCGTCACTTTGTAAATATGATGCAACAAGGCACATTTTTTATGCTGCTGGTGAGTCTCAAAAAGTGGCACACCGGAGGCGTAAAGTGACACACGGCCTCATGAATGAGGCCTCCAGTGCTTTAGAGTCCCTTAGGTTATTGACCTGAAAGGAGGAGCAGTTAAGCATTTTTCTAAATGCTGTGGCTTAACTGCCACCATGTTTGCCAACACTGTCTAGGCGGATGCAAGCGTAATTCTCAGCTAGCCCAATCTGAAATACTGGGCAGGAGTTCTTTCCTAACTAGGGGGCATATTACCAAGGGCCATTATCGCCGCTTTAGCGGGACTTTTTCCCGCTAAAGCGGTGATAATTTTATCGCCCTATTACCAAGCTGTCGCTAACACCAGTTAGCGACAGCTTGTAGGCGATAGCGGGCATTTAGGTACCCACTTTGCATTTCAGCGATAATTATCGCTAATGGCATGCAAAGTGAGCGTGCCAAAATGTCAGCGACTGAAAACAGTCGCTGCAATCGCTATCGCCTATGATCAACACAGGCGTAGTTTTGGAAATATTCGCGCTAAGCGCGAATATCTCCAAAATCTAATGCCTGCCCTGACCAGTTCTTAGCCATGTTATCCAATGAGAGGTGGATAACATGGCTAAGAGCATTGTCACGGTAATGCCTGAATATCACTGTATTGACAGCGATATTCAGGCATTTCGCCTGTTTTTTATCGCTTCTGAGATAAACCTTGCTAATAGCATGGTATCTCAGTGATAAAAACAGGTGAAGGGCGGCGATAGAAATATTCCCGCTAAGCCAACTAAGTGATAATTATCGCTAGTTGTTGGTAATATGCCCCTTGGTTTCTTTCATAAAAATTTTATCTAATTACAAATCATTTACCAGATTATAGATGTCCAACGCATGTTTATGTATAGATCGTACACTCATAAGGTCGGCATTTAAATTGGTCTGGCCCATGAGCATGTCTGAACTCTCCCTAATCCCTCTATTTAGAGGATACAGTGGGAGTTTGCATTTGCAACACTTAAGTGGGCCACAGCAATTTAATAACATTGGTTTACATGTGCTGCCAATGAGGGGGGGGGGCGAGGTCTCATACTATGCAGTTCAGCAAAAGTATTAATTCTGAGAGGCGACCGGCATAGTGGCTGTCGCTGGCTGCAGATGGCATGCGGACACGCTCAGGCAAGGTTGCCTTTCACATGAATGTGATGTGCCTGCTGCACACATCTATGCTGCAGCTTTCTTTAAATAGGAGGGGCTCGTAAGGATTGCTGGAACACTAGAGCGATGCCGTGAAAAACGACGCCTCTAGTTGTCACAGTTCAGAGCCCTACTCAGTATTGCCCCAAATTATTGCTCCGATTTTAGTGGTGAAAACACGGGGATTAGTTGTGTTGAGCCCCACATCAGATGCGACATTCAACTCTTTAATTAGCGATTACAACATGGCTGCGTGAGTGATCATTAATACAGGACAATGAAAATTCAAATGTCATAATATCCCTGGTTGATTTGAATTGTGCTACGCTATGCATTTCACAATATAAATGTATAGGCATTTTATATAGCGCACTACTTACCCGTAGGGTCCCAAGGCGCTTCGACCGCTGCGAAACCCGTCCTGGCTTCCCTGAGAGATGGTCCCTTAATGGGTATCTCCAGGGTGAGACCAGGCATCCCCGGCGGTCTGGTGGGGCCGTTAGTGAAGATGAGGCAAGCTAATGCCCAGAGTTGCCGAGTGTGATCGCTGATCAAAGTGGGCACCGAGGCGAGAGAATTATCGAGTCCGCTGACCCTGGTCCAGAAAACTGCCGCGCCGGGAATCGAACCCTGGTCCCGGGCCGTCCTCTGCTCTCGGGTCTGCCGCCTCTAACCAGTGAGCCACACTACTTCACTATAAAAGTACAGATACAGCACATAGAACTTTTATGAACAAACACAAAGTGCTTTACTAATTTCACCAGTATATAGGAAACTGTAGTTAATGTTTAATGCATTGAAAGAGAGATACTGGAAAAGTAAGACTTAAGACCCAACTAGGATGTCAGTCAGTACGCCTCCAGCCTCTCCTATGAGGCTTATGATAGACATCGTTGGTTTAAATTCCGATCGCCATAGTACGATTAGCGTGGTTGGAATTCAAACCGGTCAGTCAATCAGGCTGGCTTTCGACAGGCTCAAGGAGCCTGTTAGCCAGTCAGAATCCGAGCATAATTTGTTACTGATGGCATTTCCGCTGTTGGGATTATGATATCCGGTTTCCGACAACCTTTCCATGTCCGGGTTTCTGGCATGGAAAGCTTGTTTGAAAGTGACTTTTGTTGCCCCCAGAAGGGCCCTCTTTCTTCCATAGCCTCTGATCGGGGGCTGAGGGGGCACCTATGGTGCCCGCCTGTAAGTCCCTGCACTGTATGGCAGGCACCATGAGATGCCTGCCACACAGTTGCAGGATTTACAGTGACTCCCATTTATCTATGGGAGCTTGTGGTGCGGCCAGTTTCCGAATGCTGCATAAGGTCCCATAGGGAAATAGGAGTCTGAGACTGCACCAAGTGTGTCACATTTTAAAAGCGGTATTGGACTGCCAAACCAAGGTTGGTTGGTTCAGAAACCGCAGGGATGTCGGTGGGAAGTGAGTCAGAAAAAATATCTGGGATTGCACATATAAGAGTGGGAGTTCCACTTAGGGGTGGCAATAAAACAATCATGGCTTGACTAACAATATTTCAGGATAAAATTGATACTTTGATTTAGAACTTCTAACAATCATATAACATTTGTAATACAAACACTTGAAATTATTACATATATTTTAGTCACTTGGCTATTCTTTTTTTTGTGTTTCTAAATGTGTGTGTACATTTTAAGATATTAGGGGCTAGATGTAGGTAATAGGAAATTACCGATTCTAAAACACCGAATTTTACCGATTCGGTATTTTAGAATCAGCAACTCCTATGTAGATAAAAATTCGGTAAAAAATACCGAATCGGTAAGATTCGGTATTTACCGATTCGGTATTTACCATTGATTCCTATTGGCCTGGAGGCCCATAGGAATGAATGTCAATTACCGAAAATACCGAAAATGTCAAGGGTGGCAGGGTGTTACTTTGACACCTTGTTGCACCCCTGATTAGTCCTTGTGTGCCATGTGGCAAACATAAATGCACTAAGGAAATGTATGTGTGCCACATGGCACAGGTGTAATTGCACATTTATGCATTTACATAGGAATTTCTTATTTACCACCAACTAATAGCTGGTGGTAAATAACGAATCCTTAAAGCCCCGTAGCACTGTTTACAGTGCTATCTACATGTCAAAATACAGATTCGGTAATTTTACCGAATCAGTAATTTTACCGAATTGGTAAAATTACAGATTCGGTAAAATTACCGAATCTGTATTTTGAGATGCCCTACATCTCAGTATCCAACATACCGATCGGTAACGGCCGAAAATCGGTATTTTCGGCCGTTACCGACATGTATTTGGATACCTACATCTAGCACTAGGTTATTGATTTTATATATGTATGTCTTTTTAAATGTTCTAGGCCAAAGTAAGCTTGTTCTGTGTATTATTGCCGAAATTTCTGAATGATTGTCAGTCTCTCTACACCTATTGAATGAGAAATTATTTCTTGTTACAGGCTGTAATTCTGGTCAATGGTTGAAATTGTTGTTCTAGTGTGTCGTGATGTTCCTCTACAGTGCTTTAAATACACTATTAAAGCTAATGAGATTTTTTTATGAAGGAAATAATGTGGATCTATCATTGACAAGTCCATGTCTAAAGATGCAGAGGTGTTTATTGCATTCCTCATCTATTCCCCCTCTATTACTTCTGTGTTTTGCTTGCCAGAGCATCTGAAAGTGACTGCCAGAGTAATAAAACATGCAGAATTATATCCCCCACATAAACATAACCAGTTGTTGGCAGGAACTCAGCTACCAGTATTATCACGTAATAAAAAAGCTTTACATTCCCGACTCTTCTATGAAAAAAATGTGCACGTTGCTTACTGACTTCATGGGCATCTTCTCAGACCTCCCTAGCATTTTTCTTGCTGGTACTTTTACATGGCCTTGTTGGTAAAAGAAGCTGTGCTTGGTGAAAACCCATTTTTAAAACTGTCATGTAAAAATTGATTTGTGGAGGCGGGTATATCTAACAAGAATGTTTGAGCACATTTCAGCAGACATCATGCATTTGGGCTACAGCAACACTGCAACACAACACCACACTTCTCCGCTACAACTCAGCAACAAATATTCAACACTATAGAGCATGCAACATATCGACAAAATGTAATAGATACCAAACACAATGACAACATAAACCCATAATTCAACAGTGCAACCAACCTCCAATGCAACATACCATACCAGCACTTGCCATTACAATAACACAGCAGAGTGATAAACCAGGACAAAGCAACACTTCATAACAAAATAGTTAACTTGTTGTTTTAGGTTGTATTGTACTTTGTATTCTTGTGGTTTGACGTTGTTAGGTTGTTTTTTTGTTTGTGGTCTGTTTTGTAGTCTTCTGTTTTGCCGTGTTATGTTTTTGTTCTAATATTTTGCTTAGTGTTATGTTATGTTATTGTGGTGTGTTATATTGTGCTCTGTAGTTACTTTAGACCGTTAGCAATGAGCCTACATTTCCAGCTGAAAGCAGAACGCACCTTTAGAGATGCAGTGATAATCATATACTACTGTGTAAAATGGTACCGTATTGCTTCTCCAGGTCTTCAACCACTTCAGACACAACCAGGAGAAAATGTGGCAAAGATTATGACTTAAGTGATTACTTCCAGTGCTCTTCCTTAATAATGAATCTTTTTTCGGTCTCAAAATGTACATGGGTGACGCATGATTTTTTTAGGGTAACAACCCTCTTATGAACAATAATGATATAGGAATATTGTCAACTTAATGAAAAATACACATTCTTTACCATGAGCAGAAGAACATGGGAGACATTTTTCATTTGCAGACAACAGCGCAATTTTAATTAAAATGTTCAAAAGTCTAAAGTTGATTAGCACACATATAATACACGGAAATTACGTAGTACATACTCATACCTAGATGGTATAAGCCTACATGTGAAGTAAATAAGTGTTGATTTAAGTTAGCCTAACATCTGATGCCATATTACTGCAAGAGTCACATATTTCCAGTTACCTGGTGACTGGGAGAGTATTTGCTATTTGTCTTGATTGTTTTTCCAAAATGTGCCATGCAACTAGCATAAGTGTTTCAACTATGGCCCATCCACAGATGCTTGCACAGAAGAAAACCCATGGATAGATCACTTCCAAAAAATCTTCCAAAAGCCGAACACAAGTGTTACTGCAGAATGTCCACACCGGATAAAATGTACCTCCCCTTTAGTGTTTGATTTGGATGAGATAGAGCATGCATTGTCGCAAGCATCATCTCTAAATACGGCAGGACCAGACGGGGTACCTGTTGACATATTCCTGAACAATGGAACCTTCTGGGTTTCTTTGCTCACATCAACATGCAATGGCAAAGGCACCTTGGGTCCTAATTTGTTGTGGAAATAATCCATCATTGTACCAGTATTTAAAAAAGGAGATGGCTCAGATCCTGTAAATTATCGGCCCATCGCATTAATTGATAGAACAGCAAAGGTAATGGGCTGAATATTATCAAACAGAATAGAAAATTGGGCTTGGGAGAAAGGGATCCTGGCGGAGATACAATATGGTTTCAGGAAAAGTAGAGGGACCGTGGATCAATGCCTGAATCTGGCACTCCTAGTAGGAAAGTACACACAGGCCGAGCAGGAAAATCATTATATGGCATTTATGGATCTCTCTGCCGCATTTGATTGTGTTAACCGTAATAAGTTGTGGCAAGTCATGGAGGAAATGGATGTAGAGGAGGCAATACTTTGCTTTATAAAACAACTGTCTGCAGGCGTTACAGTGAAAGCCCACTATGGTAGGCTGGGTGAATGTACCAGATCCTTTAACATTACAAATGGGGTACGGTAGGGCTGCATACTCGTGCCCATCCTGTTCTCATTGTACACCAATAAACTAAATTACTCTCTAGTAGAAAAGGTAATAGACACCCGAGCGCATGTACCACGTGACTCCCCAACCTGCTGTATGCAGAAGATGCAGTCCAGCTAGCACAAACCCCTCCAGCCCTACAAAACTGTATATCTAACTATGTAACTTTCATGGTAATTTTGACCTACATGTGAACAAAGTGAAGGAATTCATTAAGTGTATTGGTAAAGCAAAAAAAAGGAAATTATGATATCGCACGGGAGAAAAGTTTCTGTCATTTCTGTGGGAGAAAAGTTGATATAGTAGCTATTTTCTCATATCTAGGCAGCATCTTTGATAATAACTTAGACTGGAAAATGAGGGCAATACAGATGAATAAAAGCATAGCCGCAATCTTTAGGTTTGCATTGATGCTGGGTAATAAACCTATACCAGAGATGGTCAAAACTTATTTGGCAAAAACCGTATTAGTGGCTACATATGGGGCAGCAATATGGGCTATATCTAATGTGGATACCCTCCACAAATTAGAGGATGGGTTTACTAAGAGGCTACTGTCAGTTCCTAAGGCATGTGATAATGTAGTCACACACAAAGAACTAGGTTTACCCTATATTTCTGACACAATTAAAATGGCTCCCTTGTTACTTTGGTTGTCAATCTGGAAACGGGAAAAGGTACAGATAAATCAATGCATTTTAAATGATGTGATGAAACTGTCTTATGGGCACAAAATAATGTGGCTACATTACATAGGGCGCACTCTGGAATCTTTGGGATTGGGGGCCCTGTATAACTATCCAATGCAATGCAAATCTTTTTCAAAGGCAAAATTAATACGTCTTTTCACAGAGAAAAGCATAAAAGAAAGAGAGCACAGAAAAAAAGATAATGCCACAGTAACTGCCTATAACAAGAGACCTTCAGTGCAATGCCTATCTTCATATTTAGGTCGCATGACTAACAATCACCATTGTTTTCTTCTAATAAGGTTCAGGTTGGGATATGTAACATTAATGCTAAAATACCCAGCAAACGTGTTTTCTGAGACCGAACTAGGACAATGTACATGTGACTCCCGATCCAAACAGTCAATCAAACACTTACTGTATTTTTGGCATTTTCATGAAACTGATAGGAAAAGATTCACTGTGCCATTTGTGAAGAAATGTTGCCTGCGTAATCACATCTCTGCATTGTGCGTTTTGCCACAACTAGAGACTCTATATGTTTGCTTGGCAGTGACTTCATTCCTCTGTGCAGCTTATAAAACTCGCAGACTAGCAAACATCAGAAAAAATGTTTAATCGCTTACAATATGCACAGCATGAACAATTTTAAATGTATTAAGACACAGATGAATTAGTACAATTATATATATATATGTGGTTTCTTTTTAGATATAAGCTTTTAAAGATAATTTATGATAACTTATTGACATGTCTGTATATTTTTATCTGAAATTTTTATGCATTTGTTTTTTAAATGCAAAATAAAGTATTAATTGATAAATTGATTGATTGATTGACTCCACCCTATAATCATACCCATAGTACCAGTGATGAGACAGAATTATTGGGAGATATTTTACGGGTACTCATTTATTCGGTAGGAGTTGTTTTAAATGATGAGAAAATTAGAAAACTAACTACAGTAGTAGGCAAGCTGGCTACTGGTACAGCTGGTGGTTTGCTATTAGTTAACACAGAATTAGTGTCTATTAGATCAATGTCTTACATGTTCCATTAGCTTTAGATATATTATTAGCAGAAAAAGGTGGAGTCTGTAAAATATTGAAGGCTCAACATTATTATTCATATATACCAGATGAGAGTAGATAGTAGAATTTGCAAAACACATTTCTGATTTAAAACCTGACGTACAAACTTTAGAAACCACTTATGTGTTAGGAACTGCAGGTAAGGTGTTTCTGCTACAGGTAATTAGCTAACACCTATAGGGAGTGAATTTTTAGGGCTCATACTAACACCATTGCTAATCATTGTTAATCATTTGCTTCATATGCTTATATGCTCCATATGAAGAATGTAGATGCTATTTAACAAATAAGAAGAGAAAGAAAGAATCATACATGAATGAAGAATTAGAAATAGAAGAGGAGAAAAAATAGAGAATATAATATGCTCAAGGAAGTTAAAACTCTGAGAAATAAGACTGATGACAGCAAAGAAGGAGGGTGCTCTCTAGAGATTCATTTGTGCAAAGTATGATGGTCATTCACCATCAGATGGGAGTTTCAACAGCAAACTTTTCATTTGTAAACTAAAGTGCAATTGTAATTCAAATGTAATGTCTATGTTTAAACAGCACACATATAATAGACACAAATGTTGTAGTAGGTAGTCATATCTCAATGCTATAAGCCTACGAGTGAAGTAAATTGGTGCTGATTTGAGTTAACACAACTTTTGATAGCATATTAATGGAAGCTTCACGTTAGCATCGAAAGGCCTGTTTTTGCACTGAACTGTTGTTTTGCTCGAAACGTTTTTCTCTTTTTTCTGCAGATGCTGTAAATTTCCAGAAGCCTTCTGTTACCTAGTGAATATGCATTTGTTTTGTATTAGACAAATAATAGTGAGGTTCTCATCAGGAGGAAAGGAGACAACAGGAAGAATGATTTATGCGAAGACATGTCTGAACCACAAAATGTGGCCGAACTATAATTTCAAAGACTTGTGTCTGTGGCCCATCGTGCATGTGTGAGAAGTTGGGGAGTTTACATATTTCTAGGAATTTACTAAATTCCTATTGGATGTTGTACATGAAGAAAGAGAAACATGTACCATCTAGAACATTGTGTGCTTATATAGGTATGTTCCTAGCGTGGAAGGGTGCATCTCTCACTCCCATTTGCTGGAGACTCATCACTGACATTTTTGAGTCCGTACCTATCTTTATGGGAGACTGCTTAGCCTACTTTCTGCTTTATTGAATGTCTTCTGACTTAAATCTGAAAATACTTTACAGATTGATCTATATTTTTGATTGATATGCAAAGGGTTTATGCTTATGCATTTACTCTTTCATCAGAATTCTTAATTGGGTTTCTGAACTGACTCCTTATTCTATTCCAATCCAACTCAATTTAGAATAGGTAATTTCCTTTATGGAACATGCTTGAGTATTATTTTAACTGTAACTCTGACAAATATTGTATTTTTCCTAATTCTGAAATACTGATTATTGAATTATATTCACTTTTAATGAGATTCCTAAAAACTGATACTTATTGAATAAACAATCAACTAAATGAAATGTTTAATAACCATGTAACCACATAAATTTGCTTTATTGACTGTACAAAAGTATTTAATTATTTCATCGTTTAAATGTCTGATGTAAATGATTGCTCCTTTTTACTTCTCCTTTTCGACAACATTGCTCTCATTCTTGCTTGTTTTCTTGTCTCCCCCTCCCTCCATGATCCACGGGGCTCTCATTCTAGTCTGTTTTCTACCAATGCACCTCCGTATTGCTCCCTCCACTTGCGAACCCCATGTTGCTTTCTCTCCCCTGCCTGTGAGACGTTTTAAGGCATGAGCAAAATGGGCTCTGGCCCAGGGCCCCAGCCTTTTACGGGGCCCCTGATAGAGCCATCTCTGTTCTGCAGAGAGTCTTGCCCTAATGACCTTAACTAATTTTTAAACAGATTCGTTTATAGGGTCTATTACAGACGTTTTGCAGAGAAATGTGTTTATGTTTCATGCAACATCCTTAATAAAAGCTTCTTTCCGGACAAAACAGGGCCTCATGTGTGAGAATTGGGAGAATGTCACAGAGAATATTTGCAGTAATAATTGTGAGCTACTGCTGTTACACAATAGTAAACACACACTTCACTATCCCTAAATATTAGATGTAAACACATTTAGAATTTGGATGAGTGTGCCTGTGGACTGTCAGTGACCTGACCAATAAGGTGATGATGCAGCTGAAATTGGATCATAAATGCAAAGCCCTTCCAAACAGGGGCCCCCAAAATACGTTCCTGCCCAGAACCCCCAAAATCTTTAAATTGCCTATATTGCTGATGTTTGTTGGATGTAGCAGTCACCTCAACTCGTTTTTCCTTCATCATTTCTGTGATGTGCAATCATAAATTCAAATAAAAAGCTTGTTGGTCTTCAGTGAGTAACCTGTGCCATTCGTTTACACTTCTAGCTCATGTATGCTTCCTGCTTGTGCATTTTAGTCAGGGCTGGGCACAAATCCTAAAAAAGAAGAGAGGGGACTAACCAATTTAGGCAGTATGCAAGTTACATCATGGTGCATGACATCACAGCACATAATATTGCACTTGGCATCAAAAAAAGTGACATTGCAGAAAGTGGCATCACAACCCATAACCTCATAGAAAGTGACATCACAAGAAATGACATCATATCTTATTATTATTATTGAATATCTTTATTCGGCAACTTGATCACCATAAAAGAATACATATAAAATACATTCCAATACACAATAAAATATTAAAATACAGTAAAAGAATAAGGTGCAACACAATCACCAATTTGCTACCAGCAGATATGGCATCAGACCGTTGGGCCCCCCGACTGCAGTTTCAGTAAGCGGGATCGCGTCATCCATGCACTTCCCAAGAACTTTGCTACCCCGCAAATCATAAAGGAAGATGATGAGTCCGTGGAGAGTACACGAAGAGCCTGTCTATGGCACCTCAACCCCAGTTCCCTGCAGACAGGTTTCAGCCAAAATTTCCGCGCCCCTTTATAAGCTGGGCAGGCAAAAAATAGATGGGCCACAGACTCTGTTGGTGCTACACAGCCAGGGCATGAACGCAGGGGGGCACCAGAGGTTGACCACCTCACCATAAAGTCATGCACCGGAAGCGTCCCATATCGCAGTTTTAGGTATAGTGCGCGATCAAAGGGTTTAGTTATCAGGTCGAGGAAGGGTTCCAATTTCCTCACACATTTAAATAACAAAAATTGGTCCGTGAGTGAGCCCCCATCCGTGGCCCTCAACACATTACTCTGAACCCAGTCCCAGTATAACTTTTTGATCACATCCTTTGGTGGCGGCGACTGTGACTCCCAAGCATCTCTTAGCCCTAACTTAAGAACCAAGTCTTTCAATTTATTCAACCATCCAATTTTTTTTCCCGTGTCCAGTAAAAGAAGATCGTCCAGCCCCTCAGCATATTTTGCAAGCTCTTCCGATCTTCTTAAACGGGTCCAAAAGAGCAACGGGCGTAGCCTTACCAAGTCCTTAAATGCTCTTCTTCCCAGATCTAATCTCAGGGGAATTAGTGTGGTGGAAGCAGGAAGAGCCACCACCTTCCTTAGAAAATTATTTTCCGCTGTCGATAGATCTGATACATTTTCGAACCCCCAAAGTTCAGAGCCATATAATGCAGCTGGGAGAATCTGACCCTCGTATATGGCCATGGCCGGGGAGACAGGTTTACTACATGATTCACGGACTTCCCTCAGAATCACCCCCGATACTCTTTGATGACTGAGTAACATTTTGGCCAAGTGATCCTTCCAGGTCATTCGGCTGTTTATCCGGACACCAAGGTAGTCAAAAGACTCAACCAGCTCCAAAGGGACACCATTAAGCAGGAAATTATTTTTGAATCTTTTAGAGGGGGAAAGTGCCATCAATTTAGTTTTTGAGGTATTGATGGTTAAGCCTCGGGCGGTACAGAAGGAGCTAAACCGGTTCAAGAGTTTTTGTAGACCCACTGGGGATTTGGAGATTAATATGGTGTCATCGGCGAAGAGTAAAGTGGGGATTCTTTCCCCCGCCAGGGATGGGGCATCCGTCTCCTCCCCCTTCAGATGGTCCACCACTCCATTCACGAATAGGGAGAAGAGGGTCGGAGCCATAACACATCCCTGACGTACTCCTCTCCGCACAGGGATCCTCTCTGTCAATTGTCCCTGGGGTCCCCATCTAACCTTCGCGTAATTCCCCTCGTGGAGCTTTACGATAAGGTTCAGGAGACCACTTGGGAAACCCATCTCTCCTAGAATCTCCCATAATTTTGCCCGGGGGACCAGGTCAAAAGCCGTCTTGAGATCTATGAAGGCCATATATAAACTGCCTTTCTTGATGGTAACTGCCTTCCAATAGATAACAAAAAAACGAAAGACCTGGTCCATCGTGCCTACCTTTCTTCTGAACCCCGCCTGTAGGTGAGAGAGAATACTGGCCTCCTCCATCCAATCTCCTACTCTTGAGATGATGACCCTGCCAACCACTTTCTGAATTATGTCTATCAGACTAATAGGTCTGTAGTTCGCAGGGTCGTCTCTTACCCCCTTCTTGAACACGGTTACTACCTCTGCCCCTTTCCAGGAGTCTGGCACCTGGTGACCCCTGGTGATCAAATTCATTATAGTAGCGATTAATTTAGCCCAAGCCTGCGGCTCCGCTATCAACAGGTCTCCAGGAATCCCGTCCTGTCCAGCTGCTTTCTTTGGGGTTAGGTGCCTGATCGCCATCACTACTTCCATGGTCGTAAATGGAGGATCGTCCACCCCAGAGAAAACTCCATCTCTCAAACTATCTGCCCCAGGGCTAGTTGTTTCCTCATTACCTCCATAAAGGGATGAGAAATGATCAAACCATTGCTGGCTGGTTATATGTGCAGCCAATGGTTGCGATTTCCTCTGCCTAGTTCTATTGATCAGGTCCCAGAAAAGGTTCGGGTTCCTACTACTTACAGCATTGGATAAGTCCTGCCAATGCTGTTCCTCCCACTCCCGCTTGGCCAATAATAATACATTTAGGTATTCCTTCCTGGCCGCTCTAACCAGCAAAGGATCCCCAGAAATCAGGGCTTTTGTCAGATTTTTCCTTTTGCCCTTACACAGGACTGTATACCAAGGTTTATTAGAAGAGGGGGGATTGACAGTATCCCTATTGCTTTTCCCTTTCGAGATGAAAAATTTGCCAACATGATCAATTGTAGCTTTATAGGCTGAGTCAAGGGAGGGGTATGGGACCCTGCTGGTCTGATTTTCACCCACCCAATCTTCCAGATCAGAAGACAAGCCCTCAACCAATAATTTTATCGCCCCTAAATCTTCCTCCTTGAGTTTAGCCTTATCCCATTTTAATCTATGGTTGTTATTATAGGGGATAATCTCTTTAGATGTTTTTAAGGTGACATTCATCCTCCTATCTTTAAGGGTGCCCCAATAAAACTTGCAGCACAAGGGATTGTGATCGCTATCCTGGCTTGGGAGGACTTCCATGTCAATAAGCTCTGCCCAAAAATTAATATCCATTAGGATATAGTCAATTCGGGATGGCCCAGTAAGCCTATTAAAGGTCAATGCCCCTGCCTGGTCGGATATAGTCCTGCCATTGAGGGCTCTTAGCTTGTGAACCCTGGTCAATGTATTGATTTGAATAGCCCTAGCCGACCACCTCCTAATGGGGGGCAAGGATAAACTTGGGATGGACCATTTTGAATCCTCCTCTTCAATGCCCAAGGGGTCATCTCCGAGGAGGGGTTCAAACGTGCAATTAAAATCACCCCCCACAATAATTTTTGCTGTTGAAGGGCAATTAGCTAAAGCGGAGTCCAGGGCTGTTAAAGTCAGAGAGGTAGAGTCACCAGGTGTCCCTCTAGCATAGACATTGAAAATGTCAAGCCTACTACCCTCTAACTTTCCTCTGGAGGAGAGATGGAGTACATCATATCTTCACACCTCAGACATATGTTTTGCAGTTCTATCATGAGTATATTTGAGCACATTATGAGATTTAACAAGTGAGAATTTGCGTCTGGCTTATGTAAAAAAAAAGTGACGCAACTGGACACAAAATTTGGGACTCAATTTATACATTTCTTTTTTTTAAACTCTGCCACAAACAAATTAGCAACAAGGAGGAATCTGCCAGTAAAACTGTTCTGCTTAATTGGTTGATAAGTCTGCATTTTAAAATATCTTATGGGTTTAAGGCACCTGCTGCAGAGATCTTTGTGTGCTCAGTAAATCTCAGAGAACAATAAGAATGGTGAGATTGCTTTGGAGGTTACAGCATTTGCTGGTGAGATCTGTGTTTTGTCTAGTCCCAGTTATGAATCAAAGTAGCATAGAGAGTTAATATGTCTCCCGCAAAGCTCATCATGTAACATGCAGATGGCAGATTTTTATTTTGTGTGGCTAATGTAAGCAGGTTACTGTTTTTAACACAAAGACCCTTTTGTTAGCTGCAGTTCATAAATTGTAGTCTTTCTAATATAGCACAGTGCGCTATGAAGGACAAAAGCACACCTCTCATAAGTACATGTGAAGTAATACACTGTGAGCCTTTATTTCCCCTCCATTGCATTCAGGTGTGAGCCTCCACATAGCTCCTAGCCAGGACACTCAAACAAAAGGAGGGCTGTTGGTCCCTTAACTTCGGCCTTTGTTTTGGGCCACTTGGAATTTAACATAACAAACACCCCGCCCAGCCTGCACGTTGCTGCTCGGAAGGAAAGCAGACATTATACAGGTACTGATGAAAGTGTCCCAGTTTCTAAAACCTACACCGAGACACATTCAACATATTTCAGTGGTGCTCGAGTTCATGACAGGGTGTACATTGCACACCCTGTAAAAATAGTGGGTGAATGCTATCCACCCGTGTGTACCCCTGACTCCTGCCCTGAGTCAGGTGCATCTTAAGGATTGTAGGGGTCCTGGGCCAAACTATTTTGGGAGCCCCTAGTCCAAACAGCTTTGAATTTGTGATCTAATTTCAACTCTTTTGTGTCCACTGTGGCTAGGTCACTGACAGTGCACAGGCACACTCATCCAAATTCTAAATATGTTTACATCTAATATTCAGGGAATAGTGATATGTGTTTTCAATATTGTAACACAGCAGCACACTAATATCACTGCAAATAATGTACGTGAAACCCTCCCATTTTTACTATGTGAGGTCATGTTTCGATTCAAAAGAAAGTTTTTTATGGCTGTTGCATGAAACAAACATTTCTATTCAAAATGGCTGTATAGACTCTCACACATCACTCATGTTAAAAATAAAGGAAAACGGAATTTTAAACCATCTGTTTAAGAATTATAAATGGTCATTCAAGCAAGACTCTGCAGAACAGAGCTGGCGCGACCAGGAGGCCCCTGAAAGGAAGGGGCCCTTGGCCAGAGCCCATGTTATATTAAAACGTCTCTTATTTTAGCGTTTCCATTAGCTGGTAAATACTTTTGCCAATTTCTTTTATTATGCAAAGTCGCATATACACGTGGCATCCTATTTGTGAAATGCAAGTCTATATTAATTGTTCAAAGTGTTTCTGTAAGCTTCCCTTTCACAGCATCTTATAAGTAAGGATGCAGAGAGGAAATGGAAGCTTTCAGCCTATTGTTCATTCGCTTGAATGATGTTTATGTTTAGTAGTTCATATTGTAGAGAGAATATTTACGGAAGTTAAGACCTGAGAGAAAGATCCCACTTGCAAAAGACCTGGTAAAGCTAAAATGATGATTTTGACATTCTAACAGTTGAGGGAAAAGAGGCACTTCGACCTGGTCCGATCAATTTAGATTAAATTATTTTCCACACTACATTTTCCCTAACTAGTGGTCACATTGACTAATAGATTGCAATAAATCGGAAAAATAATAATAATGGACAATTCTTAGGGGCATATTTACAACATAATGGCGAAGCGTGGCATCAACCAAAAATTGCTAATGCCATGCTTCGATGAAAAAACAAAATGTAGCAATGGGTCAAGAACAAATGAAGCTATCTAAAAAACTGTGTATACATATTGGGATACAATCCATGAATCCAAAGTATTCATGGTGAAAATTATGTTCTTTCAACCCTACCACATTAGGCCAGCCTCCTAAGGTCCTTACCAATGAAGAGGCTGTAAACCATGATATACGGGAACTCTTCACCACCAGACAAAGGACATTTTCTAATCTATCGAGAAATGAACAAAATGCCATTAAAGAACTGACAGAGAATCCCCTCATTGTAATTAAATCAGCAGACAAGGGGGGAGGGGTGGTCATCCTTGATGTGGAAACCTACCGCAATGAGTGCTTACGACAACTCAACGATACTCGATCCTATAAAAAACTCAAAGAAGATCCAACAGTTAGATTGACAAACATCATAGGACATATCGTTGAAGAAGCTCTTGCGGAAGGATGGCTTACTCCCAAAGAGGGACAATATCTCAGAGTAGCCAGTCCTGTCATTCCCTATTTTTACCAGCTACCAAAAATACACAAGGCCCAACGTCCTCCACCGGGCCTCCCTATAATATCTGGGATAGGGTCACTTCTGGAACCTCTGTCTACTTTTGTTGATGTGTTCCTTCAACCGATGGTACAAGAAATGCCTACCTTTCTGAAGGACACTAAAGATGTCTTAAGACTGTTACCCGACATCGAATACGATATGAACATTGACCTATTAGTATCATTCGATGTCGAAAGTTTATATACATCTATACCTCAAACAGAGACATTACAAGTGATAGAGGAGCTATTACTCACAAAAGATTTGAATTCCATCACTCCTGTTAGATTCATTATGACATTGGCGACATTGGCCATGACAGAAAACTTCTTTGCCTTCGAGGACTCCCTGTATCTGCAGATTAGGGGGACTAGTATGGGCAGCGTTTTTGCCCCCAGTCTCGCGAATCTGTACGTGCACCAATTTGAACAGCAGCACGTGCTCGCAGACACCAACCCCCATCTTGGGTGTCTGACAGCATGGAAACGTTACATCGACGACATCTTCGTGGTGTGGCGGGGAGATGAGATCCAACTTAAGGAGTTCCATGAGTGGCTTAATCAGAGAAACCGCTACCTGAAGTTTACCATGGAATATAACTCCTGCGTATTGGCCTTTTTGGATATATTAATCATCGGCACACCTAATGGCCTTATCTCGGAGCTCTACCGAAAACCGATGGCCCGCAACTCCTTGCTCAACTATGACAGCTGCCATCCCAAGTCCCTACGGGACAATTTGCCTTACAGGCAATTTTTGCGTATACAGAGGAATTGCACCAACAAAACTTCTTTTGAAACACATGCGAGGAGCTTGACACAAGATCTATTGGATAAAGATTATCCAAAAAAACTGGTGTATCAATCTAAAAAACGAGCGGCGAACAATAACAGAGCCAGCCTATTAGAAATAATGCCTCCCAAAGAGAAAACAGAACGAATGACGTGTGTTACAACATTTGGCACATTATCAAACCAAATCTCTAATATCATTAAAAAACACTGGGGTATCCTAAACACTGGGAAAGACAAATTGCCTGCCCCCCTTTTTGCTTTTAAAAGGGGACGAAATCTAAAGGACAAATTGGTCCATACAAGACCAAAAATGGAACTTCCAAAAATGACTGGTACCCTTTGGGAGATGCCCGCTGTCACCGGACATCATCCATGCAGACAGTGTGCGGCATGTCCCCAAACCTGTAAATCCACCACTATTAACATCGGTACAGAACGACCATGGGAACAACGTAGGTTCACGAATTGTAATAGTTCGAACTTAATTTATTTAATCAATTGTCCTTGTGGAAAAAAGTACGTGGGCATGACCACCAAGAAAATAAAGATAAGGATATCAGAGCATAAGAGCTCAATACGTTGCAACAAGCAGGCTACGAGAATGACAAAGCATTTCTTAGCAGCCCAGCATGCCCCGTCTGATCTGCACTGGACAGTGTTGGAACAACCAGTGATACCCAAACATGTCTCTGACATAAGCACCTTCCTACACAAAAGAGAACAAAGGTGGGTGTTCAAACTACAAACTGACAGAACGGGTCTTAATGAAGACATTCCGTGGATGTCATTATAGATCTCCCGTTGATTGGGTGTCCATATGTTGTAGTAGTCATTATGAGTCAACTTTTCTTGAATATCTCTCATGATTGAGAGCGACTAATACTATATGTAAAACATCCTATTTACAATTGTCGTCTCTATCACTCAAGTTTTCAATACGTACACATGACAAACATATAAGAATAGACCCCCTCTCTTAAGCATTTTTTTCTTCAAAGCCCCCTTTTTTCAAAAAATCACAACAAACAGACTTTCATTCCAGCTGTTTCACGATCAGATTAGGTCTTGTGCCTTAATGTAGAGTCATATATGGTATGGGTCTTTTTCATAGACATTTGTCATAAAGGGCTTTCTTCTCTGTTCAAATAATACTGATCGTTTTAGCCTGTTGTCATGGCAGCGCAATACACACATATTTACACGAGCCTAAATTATACCGTTCTGGAGGTATCATTGGTTTTTCTATATACCCATAAATACAATAGGTGCCAGTGTATAAATGATCGGTGAAAATATAAAATATGAATATTTATAAACAAAGGACTCGCGGTGGATAATTTATCCCAGTGTTTCTTTTATTTTTATCCATGTGGCGACATCTACCATATGGAGAAACTACAATCCCCAGCGATCCTGCTTTACGGGCGCGCGCAACACTGGTCACATGACCATGCTCTCAGCCCATGAAGAAAAGTTTAAATGTCCGCTTCCTGTCCGTCGAGGTACCTCCCATTTGACAGCCTAGACGGATGCCGGGAGTACCGACGGACAGGTAAGCGGTGTGGGGAGACCGGACTGACTCGGTGGGCTCATGTGAGTTCAAAGCGCACTTAGGGCGTTAAACCTGCAGTTTTTAGTTAGCGGAAGCAACCTTTTGTTTGTATCGATGGTAACACTCTCCTGAAGTTAGATTATACTCTAGACTTCATTCCGCTTAGAAACGCTCAATATACAAGCGGGCAGCGCTCCGTTTCCTGCATGATTTTTCTCAGCTTTGTTTGATGCAATTCAGCTCAGCGAATGTATTTTTTTGTGATCAGAACATTCCACGCTAACATTTCTGATACCAGTTCCCCTTCCCTTAATTTGTAATCGCGTCAGGCAGGTGCGCAATAAGGTTGTTATACGCTAATTCAGAAATAAACAACCCACGCAAACCAAGGTCAGGGTGTGTCTAGCCTAAGCTCTTTTTAAGCTCTTCCTCTTTCAAATAGTGTTTTTTCCGCTTTTCTGTTCAATAGAGCGGTGCTCCATTTATACCTGAGCTGTAGCCGGGTGAGGTGGAGAGTTTATTCCCCAGATCGTGGGTGAGTGAATACAATGATATTCTACTTTTCAACAAGGTGTTTTTGACTAAACTTAGGTTGATTATTAAGCAACCATTGACCAATATCTGTTGGCAACATGTACTTTCCACGAGATAGTTTGTCTCTTTTCTTGAGCTATCGTCATTAACTGTGTGTATTTTTTGTATTTTTTGTATGTTCTTTCTGTTTGTCAATCGTGATTCTATGACCATTGTGATCATCTCGACTGGCGTTTTCAGGTGATATGATTTTAAATCACTATAATATACTTATCAGCAGTAGCATTTTTTTGTTAAGGTCCTGAAGAAGCAGACAGGTATCCTTTGAACCTATTACCCTGCAGAAACATGTCGACCTCGATTATATCCAAGTAGTTATTTGTTACACTACTTTGCACTGTTTTTTAACCTTGGGTGTGGGTAGGATCCTATTAAAATTAATTTTCCATTCCCACAACCCAATATTAGCTCATTCACTTATTTGTTGCACATAGCACTTTCACTTGCACTGCTAGTTATCTTTATCCCCTGATACCACAATTTTCTTTTTCCCTACACATCTCTGTATCCTTCTATACGATTGGGCTGCAATCTACCTAATCCATAGTGGACCTGTTTCCACTTCCTTCGGGTGAAGGATCCCAAATGATGTAGGGCAGCACAGGATGGGTATCTGATGGGAACATAATTTTCACCATGAATACTTTGGATTCATAGATTGTATCCCAATATGTATACACAGTTTTTTAGATAGCTTCATTTGTTCTTGACCCATTGCTACATTTTGTTTTTTCATTGTACGTAGGGATCGCAGCAATGCCAGGTCATTAAATATTTCCCTCTTACACCCTCTTTATTGTATTAGTGCTCTAGTGCAGTCAGTTGACTGCGGGTGTTTTACATTTTCCGACTCAATTGTGTTGATAGGGAAGAACCTTGATCGAGTAGAGGAGCTTGTGGAGTATAATTCTAGACACATCACGCAACCATCATGGCCACAAACCTAGGCCTAGCATTTGACGAAAATGAAATCCAGACACTACTCTCGGAAAATCCCAGCATGCTTGAAATGTTTAACACATTACCAACTACCTCCACTAGTTCTGAGGATGGCTGGGCAAAAGTACTTATTCTCAAAAAGAATCATGCCAGAGTTAGTGTACATGGAATTGTAATGGCTGACTATTTAAGAAGCAATTGTGCCCCTAGCGGCCTCATTGTGGGGAATGTCCCTCGTCTATTTTTAGACTATAAGGTTTTCCTACATGATTGGTCGCTCATAGCGTGGAAGTGTACACGCGATTGGTTATGCCTCATTATAAAAACAGCTAAAAGGACAGCAGACAAAATATTGGTGGAGATCCAAGTTTTAGAGGGTCAGATTAAAGCAACAATCTCATCCAGTAAACTGTTTACTAAACACCAAGAGGATGGAAATAAATCTAGTAAAGAGTTCAGAGACTCCATACTATTTACCAAATTGGAAAAGTTTAAAAAAGATCTGGTCAAATTCGCGATGGATAAGGTCTATCCGTATACCAGCGACAATTTTTTCCCAACTAATCAAAGGGATACATATAAGGGAGGATCCAACTATGGGAGCTCTGGCTCCGATGGTGCCTCTAGTGATTCGGATGGATCAAATACTAGCCAGTCATCATTCAAACAGCGAGGAAGAGGTGGCAATAGGAGAGGGTGGAGAGGGTATAATCAAGCCTTCTCCCAACCACAATTTCCACCTTGGTGGCAGCCCTCACTGTGGGGACAACCCCCCTTTCCACCAATGATGAACCCCTACGGTCCGCCTCAATTCTATGGAGACTTTAACCAACAGTCTTTTTTAGGCGGGGGCAGGAGAAGCCGGTCCCGTCAAAGAACCCCCAGGCAAGGTCAGGTCGGCTGGAACGTACCACCCCAGACCATGGACCTGAGAAGTGGAAAAAGATCCCACAAGACCAAACAGCAACCGCTGCGGGACCAGTTTAGTCATCAATCTGAGCTCGCAACCACTAACAGAGACTCAAGAACAAGTCCTGAACAAAGGTCTAGGCTTCGTTTCCACAAACCGAACTGATCCTTTTCAAGCACAAATTGAAATAAGTAAACTTTATAGAAAGATCAGACTCCACTTTTTGTTTGCAAACAAAACAACTGAGATGGCACAAACCAGTTCCTATGTTAACACAGGGTTAAAGAAACCCTCTTCTTTCAACCCTACCACGTTAGGCCAGCCTCCTAAGGTCCTTACCTTTGAAGAGGCTGTAAACCATGATATACGGGAACTCTTCACCACCAGACAAAGGACGTTTTCTAATCTATCGAGAAATGAACAAAATGCCATTAAAGAACTGACAGAGAATCCCCTCGTTGTAATTAAATCAGCGGACAAGGGGGGAGGGGTGGTCATCCTTGATGTGGAAACCTACCGCAATGAGTGCTTACGACAACTCAACGATACTCGATCCTATAAAAAACTCAAAGAAGATCCAACAGTTAGATTGACAAACATCATAGGACATATCGTTGAAGAAGCTCTTGCGGAAGGATGGCTTACTCCCAAAGAGGGACAATATCTCAGAGTAGCCAGTCCTGTCATTCCCTATTTTTACCAGCTACCAAAAATACACAAGGCCCAACGTCCTCCACCGGGCCGCCCTATAATATATGGGATAGGGTCACTTCTGGAACCTCTGTCTACTTTCGTCGATGTGTTCCTTCAACCGATGGTACAAGAAATGCCTACCTTTCTGAAGGACACTAAAGATGTCTTAAGACTATTACCCGACATCGAATACGATATGAACATTGACCTATTAGTATCATTCGATGTCGAAAGTTTATATACATCTATACCTCAAACAGAGACATTACAAGTGATAGAGGAGCTATTACTCACAAAAGATTTGAATTCCATCACTCCTGTTAGATTCATTATGACATTGGCGACATTGGCCATGACAGAAAACTTCTTTGCCTTCGAGGACTCCCTGTATCTGCAGATTAGCGGGACTAGTATGGGCAGCGTTTTTGCCCCCAGTCTCGCGAATCTGTACGTGCACCAATTTGAACAGCAGCACGTGCTCGCAGACACCAACCCCCATCTTGGGTGTCTGCGAGCATGGAAACGTTACATCGACGACATCTTCGTGGTGTGGCGGGGAGATGAGATCCAACTTAAGGAGTTCCATGAGTGGCTTAATCAGAGAAACCGCTACCTGAAGTTTACCATGGAATATAACTCCTGCCAATTGGCCTTTTTGGATATATTGATCATCGGCACACCTAATGGCCTTATCTCGGAGGTCTACCGAAAACCGATGGCCCGCAACTCCTTGCTCAACTATCACAGCTGCCATCCCAAGTCCCTACGGGACAATTTGCCTTACGGGCAATTTTGCGTATACAGAGGAATTGCACCAACAAAACTTCTTTTGAAACACATGCGAGGAGCTTGACACAAGATCTATTGGATAAAGATTATCCAAAAAAACTGGTGTATCAATCTAAAAAACGAGCGGCGAACAATAACAGAGCCAGCCTATTAGAAATAATGCCTCCCAAAGAGAAAACAGAACGAATGACGTGTGTTACAACATTTGGCACATTATCAAACCAAATCTCTAATATCATTAAAAAACACTGGGGTATCCTAAACACTGGGAAAGACAAATTGCCTGCCCCCCTTTTTGCTTTTAAAAGGGGACGAAATCTAAAGGACAAATTGGTCCATACAAGACCAAAAATGGAACTTCCAAAAATGACTGGTACCCTTTGGGAGATGCCCGCTGTCACCGGACATCATCCGTGCGGACAGTGTGCGGCATGTCCCCAAACCTGTAAATCCACCACTATTAACATCGGTACAGAACGACCATGGGAACAACGTAGGTTCACGAATTGTAATAGTTCGAACCTAGTTTATTTAATCAATTGTCCTTGTGGAAAAAAGTACGTGGGCATGACCACCAAGAAAATAAAGATAAGGATATCAGAGCATAAGAGCTCAATACATTGCAACAAGCAGGCTACGAGAATGACAAAGCATTTCTTAGCAGCCCAGCATGCCCCGTCTGATCTGCACTGGACAGTGTTGGAACAACCAGTGATACCCAAACATGTCTCTGACATAAGCACCTTCCTACACAAAAGAGAACAAAGGTGGGTGTTCAAACTACAAACTGACAGAACGGGTCTTAATGAAGACATTCCGTGGATGTCATTATAGATCTCCCGTTGATTGGGTGTCCATATGTTGTAGTAGTCATTATGAGTCAACTTTTCTTGAATATCTCCCATGATTGAGAGCGACTAATACTATATGTAAAACATCCTATTTACAATTGTCGTCTCTATCACTCAAGTTTTCAATACGTACACATGACAAACATATAAGAATAGACCCCCTCTCTTAAGCATTTTTTCTTCAAAGCCCCCTTTTTTCAAAAAATCACAACATACAGACTTTCATTCCAGCTGTTTCACAATCAGATTAGGTCTTGTGCCTTAATGTAGAGTCATATATGGTATGGGTCTTTTTCATAGGCATTTGTCATAAAGGGCTTTCTTCTCTGTTCAAATAATACTGATCGTTTTAGCCTGTTGTCATGGCAGCGCAATACACACATATTTACACGAGCTTAAATTATACCGTTCCGGAGGTATCATTGGTTTTTCTATATACCCATAAATACAATAGGTGCCAGTGTATAAAT
The DNA here is from genome assembly GCF_964263255.1 of Lissotriton vulgaris. Taxonomy (NCBI): domain Eukaryota; kingdom Metazoa; phylum Chordata; class Amphibia; order Caudata; family Salamandridae; genus Lissotriton; species Lissotriton vulgaris. The sequence goes on along the minus strand of NC_141698.1, from coordinate 327,217,539 downwards.
GATCGGTGAAAATATAAAATATGAATATTTATAAACAAAGGACTCGCGGTGGATAATTTATCCCAGTGTTTCTTTTATTTTTATCCATGTGGCGACATCTACCATATGGAGAAACTACAATCCCCAGCGATCCTGCTTTACGGGCGCGCGCAACACTGGTCACATGACCATGCTCTCAGCCCATGAAGAAAAGTTTAAATGTCCGCTTCCTGTCCGTCGAGGTACCTCCCATTTGACAGCCTAGACGGATGCCGGGAGTACCGACGGACAGGTAAGTGGTGTGGGGAGACTGGACTGACTCGGTGGGCTCATGTGAGTTCAAAGCGCACTTAGGGCGTTAAACCTGCAGTTTTTAGTTAGCGGAAGCAACCTTTTGTTTGTATCGATGGTAACACTCTCCTGAAGTTAGATTATACTCTAGACTTCATTCCGCTTAGAAACGCTCGATATACAAGCGGGCAGCGCTCCGTTTCCTGCATGATTTTTCTCAGCTTTGTTTGATGCAATTCAGCTCAGCGAATGTATTTTTTTGTGATCAGAACATTCCACGCTAACATTTCTGATACCAGTTCCCCTTCCCTTAATTTGTAATCGCGTCAGGCAGGCGCGCAATAAGGTTGTTATACGCTAATTCAGAAATAAACAACCCACGCAAACCAAGGTCAGGGTGTGTCTAGCCTAAGCTCTTTTTAAGCTCTTCCTCTTTCAAATAGTGTTTTTTCCGCTTTTCTGTTCAATAGAGCGGTGCTCCATTTATACCTGAGCTGTAGCCAGGTGAGGTGGAGAGTTTATTCCCCAGATCGTGGGTGAGTGAATACAATGATATTCTACTTTTCAACAAGGTGTTTTTGACTAAACTTAGGTTGATTATTAAGCAACCATTGACCAATATCTGTTGGCAACATGTACTTTCCACGAGATAGTTTGTCTCTTTTCTTGAGCTATCGTCATTAACTGTGTGTATTTTTTGTATTTTTTGTATGTTCTTTCTGTTTGTCAATCGTGATTCTATGACCATTGTGATCATCTCGACTGGCGTTTTCAGGTGATATGATTTTAAATCACTATAATATACTTATCAGCAGTAGCATTTTTTTGTTAAGGTCCTGAAGAAGCAGACAGGTATCCTTTGAACCTATTACCCTGCAGAAACATGTTGACTTCGATTATATCCAAGTAGTTATTTGTTACACTACTTTGCACTGTTTTTTAACCTTGGGTGTGGGTAGGATCCTATTAAAATTTATTTTCCATTCCCACAACCCAATATTAGCTCATTCACTTATTTGTTGCACATAGCACTTTCACTTGCACTGCTAGTTATCTTTACCCCCTGATACCACAATTTTCTTTTTCCCTACACATCTCTGTATCCTTCTATATGATTGTACTGCAATCTACCTAATCCATAGTGGACCTGTTTCCACTTCCTTCGGGTGAAGGATCCCACATGATGTAGGGCGGCACAGGATGGGTATCTGATGGGAACATAATTTTCACCATGAATACTTTGGATTCATAGATTGTATCCCAATATGTATACACAGTTTTTTAGATAGCTTCATTTGTTCTTGACCCATTGCTACATTTTGTTTTTTCATTGTACGTAGGGATCGCAGCAATGCCAGGTCATTAAATATTTCCCTCTCACACCCTCTTTATTGTATTAGTAATGCCATGCTTCACCATTCTGAAAACGTAGGCGTGCCCCGTATTCACAAGAATGCGGTGCACCCCTGCATTTCTGCTGGTACTAAACCTAGCTGCCTGTTGCCAATGCAGGTACTCTTGCACAAAAGTACAAGGGTGCCTGCTTTGGGGGAGTGATTGTGTATGTGCAGGAAGGTGTCCCAACATGCACATAAACAATCCCGAATTCTGAATTGAAAATGTATATGTGCTGCATTGTGCAGTACACATAAAAGTTGCAAATTGCCATTTGTTTAATGATTGTTTAAGTGACACCTTCCTTCACATACACAATCATTCATAGCAATTTGCTGTTTCTATGTGTTCTGCACATTGCAACACACATAGAAACGGCGAAAACGAGGAGCAATTACCCATTTCTTCTTGTTTTGCCATGTTAAGCCAAGGTGTTCCGTGGTCTTAATTTTGTTGTTGCCTCCTATTTATGCTACCCTTGTAAATAGGGGCATTGTCAAAATCAATGGGTGTTGCGGCAGAACGCCCAGCACTACATCCATTGCTCACCCCTTTCACTTTAAGTGTAGCGTGAAGGGGGCCTTATGTACGAGGTGACGTTAAGCCGCATTAAGTGCTGCCTTAACGCCGCCTTATAAATAAGGTGAAGGGATTATTGCCACTGGAATTTTGCAATAATCGAGATTCCTGTGGCAAAAGGTGCTTGTAAATATGCCCCTAAGTGAGGTGAACAACAATTTTACATCCTTTTCTTTGTGCCGAAAGTATAGAGTACAATATAGAAATAGTCAATTGCTGACAAGAGTAATGCAATGGCAATAGAAACCGATGCTCAAGAATTTTAAGAGGCAAACACTTGCTCCAACCAAGGACGTCATAAGATATTAATCCCCAGAACATGTCAATCTTACCTAAATGTTTAAACTGAGGTGCTCATTTACAAGCCCATTGCGCTGCTGGTGTGTCACTCTTTTATGGACCGGCGGCGCAGAGTGCAGAGCCATATCGACGAGAACTTGCAAAGCTGCTTTGCATGGATTTTATTGGTCTCAAAGATATGGAGTAAGGCAAAGCAGTTCAAGTCGCTCTGTTTCTTTAATCTGATTCAAAGAGGCATTCCATGGGCACCGCAGTGGGTGCTCCCATGCACCACCCATGGATTTTGACGTATTCTGAGATTTACAAGGACTAGTGAACCTGGGAATGTGTCAAAAGCCACAGGCTTAATGAGGAGAAATACCCTTATTTTCCTCTTCCTTATGTGTGCACCACTCTACAGCTATTGCACCTTCTTACACCATTCTGCAACAATTGCACCTTCTTGCACAAAAGCAATCATTCCTACAATGCAGACAACCTTGCAACATGGTGTCTGCATTGGTGCAAGGCAGCCAAAATGGTGTCAGCGTAGTGAGAAAGATCAGGAATACTCCAAATATCATAAACATGACCATTGGAGATATCCCCAAACATTTTGCCTTCCTCCTGTATTTTTTCTGACCTGTTTTTGTTGGTTTTATGACTCTGGGCATTTTACCCCTGGTGATCAGTGCTAAAGTGCATGTGCTCTCTCTCGTAAACTTGGTAAGATTGGTCTACACCTGTTTGGCATTTTGTATTTACCTGTAAGTCCTCTGTACAGTGGTATCCCATATACCCAGGGCCTGTAAATTAAATGCTACTAGTGGGCCTGCAGTGCTGCTTGTGCCACCCACCACAGTAGCCTTTCAAACCAGTCTCAGGCCTTTGCCGCTGCAAGGCCTGCGCGTGCAGTTTACTGCAGCAGTGATGTGGCATTTAAAGTGGCTGCCATCTCTGATACTCCCCTTTTACCACATATAAGTCACCTTTAAGGAGGGCCCTAGCTAGCCCTATTGGCAGGGTGTTTTGTAGGTAAAAGGTAGGACATGTGCCTTAACTTTGTTATTATATATTATGACAATTGGCCTGTGGCAAAGTGATTTATATGATCTATGTAATGTCATGACAAGTGCTTAGTGGCACAGTGATTTATGTGATTACGGTCTGTTCTGACCGAGTTTTCTGCCCCTTTTTTGAGAGAAGGTGACTGAAGGTGACTTTAGCCTACTATCATTCTAATAGGAGGACTAGAACCTCAGACCGGGCCTATTTACAAGCGTTTGATGCAATTCCCTACCCTTTTCTTTATTCTAGGGTTTATAAACTTAGGTTAATGGATAGATTCCTTAGTATTAGTATTAATCCGTCCTTTTATAAGATTGCTAGTATAATTCTAATGGAGTTATGCTTATTTTGGGCCTCGTAGGCCTCCAACGGGAGAGACTCCATCTTTCTTTCTGCCTCGGCAGCTTGAGATGCTTTTAGGTCAAATGTAATGTTTTAGTTATGAGGTGTTGTTCACTTGGAGAGAACCGACTCAGGCTGGCCCTTATCGAAGAACTGTATTTTTCTTCTTATTGAAGACATAACATCAGGCCAGCTGGCTGAGAACGTGTCCTTGGTACGGGGAGGTACAAGAATTTGGTGGGCGGTGGGTTACTGGCCGTAACTTTCCATGCATAAACAAGGTTCCATATTAGCGAAAGCACGAAGCAGTCAGTGAGTCAGTTCGTAGGCAGCAGCTAGCCGTTAGCATCATTGCAGTTAATCAACTTAAGGCAGACAGTCACCATTTTGAAGTCCAAGAAAGACCGAAGGCTAATACTCTCTTAGAAAGATTGAAGTTATTTTAGCTGGAGCAGCTGGCAAGCTTTGACATTAAGATCAGAGCATGCAGAGTGAAGCAGTTAGCGGAGAGAACGAATACCAGAGTGGTAGAAACTGATTTATAAGATCGAAGCTGGAAGGTGAAGACAGTCCGTGATTGAGAGAAGAGAGGAGTAGTGCAGAACAGCGAGAGTGCAGCTGACGAGACAGAGAATAAGAGGAAGGTTCCAGTGACTTGGAGGGAAACGAAGGAGACAGAGCATAGCGCTGCAGACGTGTATCCGTGACTGCAGGGGTGATCCTAAGACGAGCCAAGGCACAGACGAGAAGGAAACCCAGATGACTACCGAGTCCAGACTTCATACTCATAAGGTGACGCTGACCCTTTCTTATTAGTGTGCACACACATTCTAACCTTTCCTTTTGCTTTTCAGGCTATGTGTTATATTGCAGTATTATATTGTTGATGTTATTAATGAATAAAGATACCCCAGTTCTTAGTGATCTAGTGTGTGATTGCTATTTCCTTATGATAAAGTTAGCCTTTCTTCTAGTCAGATGCTGTTATGTGAACGGAGGCGTCTCCCGTCCAGGTAAATGGTAACTGAGCAAGGGAGTAGAGGAGCACTCAAAATAGGGAATAACCTTTACACAGTGTAATTTGGCCGTTCTTGTGTGGGAGAGGATTGACCTGTCTATCTGTCCCATAATCTATAATATTGTATTATCTGTAATCCTAGTAGATAGAGAGAGATTTCCCAATATGGAGAAGGTATTCATAGGAAAGTGATCGTCGTTGTGTAGCGGCGTTAGAGAGAGCATTGACCGTGGTCGATGTGTATACCCACAGGATTGTGGCTTGCGAGAGCACCGGGGGGACACGGTGTGTAACTAGAGCATTGACTGATGTCAATGTGTATACCCACAGGATTGTGGCTTGTGTATGTAGGAAATAGTGAGAGCAATGGGGAGATACAGTGCCTATACCCACAGGATTGTGGCTTGAGCGAGCACTGATGGTGAATAGTGTGTAATGGTAAATAATCGGAACTGCCTCAGGGTAGTCTAGTCTGGGCCCATGTTGCTGCGAGACTATAAGGCATGAGTGTGGTGTTGTAAAGGATCTAAGCTTGTATATTGCTAATTCCCCATCCTTAGATAGGTACACAGGTGTCTTTTGTAAGTAGGTCCTGAGGAGGGAGATGGTTACGTTTTGGCTGGGTTAGTGGTGTTTTAGTCTGATTCTATCTGGTCCGAAAATCCGGCCGTTACATCTGGCGTCACGAACAGGATACGAAAGCCTGTTATAGTTGTATATATCTTTTTTTTCTTTTGACGCAATGTTTTTGAAAAGGTTGAAATCTACTTTTAAATTGCCTGTTGAAATTCCCGGCTGGGAATCAACGTCTTACGAGGCATTGGCCCGTGAGTGGGCCGGTTCTACTGGTTTGAGTGAAAATTGGAGTTCTTGTTTGGAACTGGCGGAGCCGACTAATGTAATTGCTTGTTTACAGAAAGCGCCAGTTGTGAAGGGTGAGGAGCTTCCTATTTTAGGACGCAGAGGTTGGATTGTTTTATCTGCGTACAGGATTGTACATGAGAAATTTTTGAAATTACAGAGACAATGTGTGGAAATGGAAGAAAAGTTTGTTGAAGTGCAGAATACTCACACTCTTTTGAGATGTCAAAATAAATAGCTTGCCGACAAACTTGAGACTTATCAGACAATAGCCGAAAGAGCTGCTGTTCGTATTGCTAAATACAAATATAAGAATCATCGTGGTCGAGTTTGTAAACGGAAAGTGCGTCTGGTCGTGGCAAAAGCCGGACAGGATTGGAATCCTGATGAATGGGATGGTAATATCTGGGACTCGAATGATTCTGGCTCCTCGGCTGAGGAGTCTGACAAGCGCGAGTCTTCTTGCACTGGACGTGACTGTAAATCAATTACTTTTGACAAATTTGATGGTTCTGACGATCATTGTCGGTATTCTACATCTGATGAAATTTCTCAATCTAAATGTCCTTCTAAATTTGAGGATCGGGCTTCTTCTGATGCTCATCCTGAGGTTTCTGCGCATCCGGTTTTTCGACATAAATTACAACAGGCTCCTGGTAACCCGAATGGTATTCCTTTGGATAGTTTGGAAGATTTTACTCAACAGGAGGTTAGTGACATTTTGCAACGATTTCGGCAACGGCCCGGTGAGGCCTTGCTTACATGGATGGTGCGCCTTTATGAACTCGGTGCTGCGGGCATCATGTTAGATGCGGGAGATGCCTTGAAATTTTGTTCTTTAAGTTCTGATTCTACTGTTCAGGATCATTTCCGTAACTATAATGCTGCTGTTCAAATTAGTCTGCTTCAGTTAGCGACTGATGGTTGTAATCACAAATACCCTACTGAATCTGATTGGCCTCTGAATGACAAGCCATGGTACACATTGCGCGATGCGGCACAAAGGTTGAAAGAGGAGGTGATGAAAACTGCGATTTTTCTGAGTACATCTGACAGATTGTTGGATGGTTTGTTGACATCTTCTGTGCGGAATCGCATTATCCGTTCTTCTCCTGTTGCTTATAAACAGGTTATGATGACTTTGTTGATCAATCAGACCGGCAATGCATTGTCTATGGTGCTTGAATCTGTATGTCAGCTTGGTGAGCTGGGCGAATGGCTTAAACCTGAAAGACAATCCAGACCTGAGGGTCGTACTGCTGGAAATCATAGGTTCACTAGACGTGATATGTTTCTTGCTTTGTTGGATGATGGTGTGAAAAAAGAAGACATTGATGGTGAACCTAATAATCGCTTGTGGGATATGTTTCGCAAACGTGGTTTGGATCGGAATGAGGGTGCTCGACGTGTGCGAAAGAATGATTGTGATCATGAATATTTTGATGACAGTGGGGATGATCGACGTCGCGATGATTCGGATCGGCGTGATGGACGACGGTATGAACGAGATGTGTCCCCTCGGCGTGAAAGAGAGAGGGGGCGAGAGGGGGAAAGAGAAAGGGGGAGAGATGACCGTGTTGAAAGCAGATATAGAGATGAAAGGGATCAGTCCCCCGAGATGAGGAGAAGGGAGTATCGACACAGATTTTCCGAACGAAACTCACAATACCATGCAGATGACAGGAATCCATTTCGTAATGGGGATGGATATGAGCATGACATTATATCGTCCCAAAAATTTGAGAGCATTTATCCTGATTTGTCTTGGTTGTCAGAACGCAATAAAAATAACTAGGAAATAGGTCAAGCTCCAGTACGCAGTTGGGCTCACAAAGACAATAGACCCTATGTAGATATTGAAATTTTTTGGAAACATCGTAATATCCAAAGGGCCCGAGCATTGGTAGATACAGGAGCGGAGGCCACTCTAATTCATGGAAAATCGAAGAAATGTAAAGGACAATTTTTCACAATTACTGCTTTAGGTGGAAAGGAAACCCCCGCAGTGCAAACGAAAATTGAAATGAAAATAGGTAGAATTCTTCGAAAAGAATATTCTGTTTTAGTTGTGCCACTTTTAGAATACATAATTGGAATTGATATCTTGAAAGGTATGACATTGCATCTAGATGATGGTTGTTATCAGTTTGGGAGTAAAAGTTAAATATCATCTAGACCTGTACGAGTTAGTCGTTTGAGAATGCCCCCTATAAAAATTCCTCAAACTACAAAAGTTGTTTCCCAAAAACAGTATCATATCCCAGGTGGTCATGAAGAGATTAGTTCGACAATTCAGGATTTAGTGGATGCAGGAGTTATAACTCCGGTTACTTCTGCTTGGAATAATCCCGTTTGGCCTGTGCGTGAAAGTGATAATTCTTGGCGCATGACTGTTGATTACCGCAAATTGAATAAACATACACCCCCTCTGACTGTTGCAGTACCAGACATGATTACTTTAATTGAAATAATTCAGAAGCATCCAGGAATATATTATATGCGTCTATTGATATTGCTAATGCTTTCTTTTCAATCCCAATTGCCCCTGAGTGTCAGGAACAGTTCAGTTTTACGTGGAATGGACGTCAAATGACGTTTAGAAGTCTTCCCCAAGGTTATGTACACAGTCCTACGATTTGTCACCGGCTGGTGGCGGAACATTTATCTGAAATACCTATAAACCCACAAATTCAGATGTGTCATTATATTGACGACATTTTGATTCAAGGTGAGACAAAAGATCAAATTCAGACTCAGTTGGATCAGGTCATTGATCATTTACGTGAAAAAGGTTGGGAAATCAATCCCAACAAGTTGCAAGGTCCGTAACAAAGTGTGAAATTTTTAGGCATCAATTGGCATAAAGGTAACAGAGAAGTGATTCCACAAGTGAAGCAGAAAATTCTTGATTTTGCGGTTCCTCGGAACCGAAGAGAAGCCCAAAGCTTTATTGGTTTATTTGGTTTTTGGCGTCAACATATCCCACATTTGAGTCAGATATTGGCCCCTTTATACAGAGTCACTCGTAAAAAGAATGCGCTTGAATGGAGTAAACCGCAGCAGGATGCGTTTGATTTGGCAAAAGAAGCAATTCAGTATGCTTTGGATTTGTGGCCCGTGCGTGATGGTGATGTGGATCTGAATGTGTCTGTGCAAGGTCTTTATGCTAATTGGAGTTTGTGGCAAAAATAAGGCAGAAATAAAGTACCATTAGGTTTTTGGACTAAAAAGTTACCTGATGCTGGTGAGCATTATACACCTTTTGAGAAACAGTTACTTGCATGTTATTGGGCTCTGGTGGATACCGAGCAATTAACTTTGGGACATGATGTGGTATTGAGACCTGAAATTCCGATTATGCAATGGGTTTTGAGTTCGCCGAAAACTCATCGAATTGGGCATGCTCAAGAGGCGAGTGTGATTAAGTGGAAATGGTACATACAAGACAGGGCATGCGTGGGACCGAAAGGTGTTGCGACGTTACATGAGCAAGTGGCGCAGGCGCCATCGAATGAGACTGAGAGTGAATGCTCCGTACCTATTGTACAGGAATCCCCTGTTAAGTTGGTAAGCCATTTGATGATCTGTCCGTGGAGGACAGAAACCATGTGTGGTTTACGGATAGTTCAGCGAGGTACATAGGAGAGAAAAGACATTGGAAGGCAGTGTCCTATAATCCTGTCACACAAAAATTGCTGAGTACAACTGGTGAAGGAAAGAGTAGTTAATTTGCTGAATTAGATGCTGTTTACTAAGTTTTAAAACAGGAGTTACCCGGTACGTGTCACATTTTTACTGATTCCTGGTCCACTGCTAATGGACTAGTGGTTTGGTTACCAACTTGGCATTCTCATAATTGGGAATTGCATTCGAAAGAACTTTGGGGTAAAAAGTTATGGCAAGAAATTTGGGAGCTACTCCCACAAAGTACTGTTACAATCTTTCATGTGGATACTCATACATCAATAGACTCCCTTGACAAATTTTTTCACAACATTGCAGATGGGAAATCTAAAATTGCTGAGGCAGTGGTGGACATGCAGGATTCTGATTTGGCGGGGTTGGCGAAATGGGCCCACCAGAAAGCAGGACATTTTGGAGAGAGAGCCACTAGCAGTTGGGCTGCTGACAGAGGAATTTATATTCCTTTAAATTTTATTAAAGATACTATACTGCATTGTCTTATCTGTCAACATTCTAGACAGCGAAAAGTGCCCCAAATTGTTAAAGGACATTTACACCGAGGAAAATTACCTGCTCAAATTTGGCAGATTGATTATATTGGTCCACTCCCTATGAGTAAAAATTGCCATTATATTTGCACCATCATTGATACATACAGTGGCCTTTTAGTGGCCTTTCCCTGTAACCGAGCTACCCAAGTAAACACCATTAAAACATTGGAATTGATTATGCTGTATTATGGTTTTCCATTTCAAATTCAATCTGATAATGCATCCCATTTTAAGGGAGGATTGGTGCAGGAATTTTGTGTGGAGAACAACATTGAATGGGTGTTTCATATACCATACTATCCACAGGCAGCGGGCCTGTTTGAAAGAATGAATGGTTTGTTAAAAGATCAATTCCGTGAATTAACTGACAATAAATATAAGAATTGGAGAGAATATTTGTTTCAGGCACTGTTGATTTTGAATAATCGTCCCTTTTTAAATGCTGAATCACCATTAATGCGTTTATTTCCCCCAGCTGTTGAAGCCAAACCGAATACAGTTAGTATTACTGTAATGTATTGGGAGATTTCCCTTGGAGCCCTGGCTCCATGCAGAGCAACCCCAGGTTCCGCAGGCTTGGATCTGCATGCCATGAATGACATTACTGTAAAAAGCAGAGATCGAGTTATCATTGAAACTGGCATTGGTGTCTGTATACCAACTGGAAATTTCGGATTGATTGCCCCTAGATAGGGCCTGGCCTTAAAAGGCATTCAAGTACTGGGAGAAGTCATTGACAGTGATTATCAGGGAGAGATTAAGGTACTCCTGCTGAATAGCAGCGAAGTTGATTTACCGATTTATAAGACTGACCGAATTGTTCAGTTGCTAATCATGCCTGTTTTCAGTGGTGAGATTCAGAAAGGCACTGCCCCAACTTTGTTAACTGTTCGAGGACAAAAAAGGTTTTGGCTCCACTGATAATCCAGGAGCGAGAGTGTGGGTGCAATCGCCTAAAAATCCCCCTGAACAAGCTGAAATTATTGTAACCGGTCATGATAACACAGTACTCGTCATGAGACCAGGGAAAGATAGCTGGGAAGCTATCCCGGCTGACAAATGTTACTTACGAGAATGAATAATGCCTGTATTTGATTTTCTTTCAGATCATTCTCTGGACTGCTGTTGCAGGATGTGCCGGCGTTGGACTCATTTTGGCCTGCTACGCCGGCAAAGGAGGGAACCCACAGACTTTGGTTGATTCGATAACCCGAGTACCGCGTTCCTTTGCTGCGTGGGATTCATCATCTAACTTTTGGACTACCCTGGCACAAAGGGTGACAAATTCCCCACATTTCTGTTTAACACCGATGCGTTCGGTGACTGACATATTAGCAACCTGTTTGGTTGCCGTCCCCGCTTCGTTGGAGACCCTGGCCCATATTTTCAATATATCAAATGCTCGTCCTAATATTATTCTTGGTGATTTCGCAACACATGAATATTGCCCTTTATGTACTGTGCTTTCAGATCCAGTACCCCCGATTCATTCCCAAAAAATTACATATAATATCACGCAGGGTGATTTATGTTTTTTCCTTACTTGTGATCCAAATGCCATAACTGAATGTGTGCGTTTAAAATTGAAAGGTGCTACTTCATTCACAGTTCATGAAAAGACTTTATGTTCCCGGAGATCACTGAAGTCGTGTATTTCAGTCAAAAATAACATGACCTGTAAAAGTCTTGTAGTTACCCCTAGCCACTATCGTACAATGCTATTACCTTCTGGATGGCTTTTCTCTTGTGGCAATACATCTTGGCCTTATATTCCTGCAAATATTACTGGAGGACCTTGTGCTATTACTAGACTGAGTTTATTAATGTTTTCTTCACATCCTAATATGCATTCCAGTGTTGTCCGTGATGCAGTAATGCTAAAAGACAACTGTGACTCTACACTGCATTTATTTTCTGAATCTGAATATCTTAGTTTGGCTTTTTCTATTCTGGGTGTCCCTGCCTTAGCAGTTTATAATGCTAAATCCATCGGAAAAATGGCCCGTTGGATGGTTAAATCTATTAATCATACTTCTACAATTCTATCTGACATGCTACTGGACGCCCAGGGTGAACGCAGAGCTATTTTGCAGAACAGGGCTGCAATTGATTACCTTTTGCCTAAACATGGACATGACTGTTCTGACTTTGAGGGCCTTTGATGTTTCAATTTATCAGATCATACTAGATCCATTCAGGCACATATCGACAAACTTCATGACTTGACCAAAGAAGTTAGAAAACACATTGATCAGGGCTGGTTTGACTGGCTCTTTAATTGGTTACCAGATTTACATTCTTTACGCCAGATATTAGGGGGTATCCTGATTACTATTTGCATTTTAGTCGCTATTTGCTGTTTTATTCAGTGTATTCCTTCTTACTCCAAACCTGTAGATGTGGTACTAGAAATAGATCAGTTAGTTTTGTTTCATATTATTCTTCAACAGATGTTAGTTCCATTTAGCGAATTATTAGTAGTCTAAAGTCAAGGGTGAAGTGTTCTGACCGAGTTTTCTGCCCCTTTTTTGAGTGAAGGTGACTGAAGGTGACTTTAGCCTACTATCATTCTAATAGGAGGACTAGAACCTCAGACCGGGCCTATTTACAAGGCGTTTGATGCAATTCCCTACCCTTTTCTTTATTCTAGGGTTTATAAACTTATGTTAACGGATAGATTCCTTAGTATTAGTATTAATCCGTCCTTTTGTAAGATTGTTAGTATACTTCTAATGGAGTTATGCTTATTTCGGGCCTTGTAGGCCTCGAACGGGAGAGACTCCATCTTTCTTTCTGCCTCGGCAGCTTGAGATGCTTCTAGGTCAAATGTAATGTTTTAGTTATGAGGTGTTGTTCACTTGGAGAGAACCGGTCAGGCTGGCCCTTATCGAAGAACTGTATTTTTCTTCGTATCGAAGACATAACATCAGGCCGGCCGGCTGAGAACGTGTCCTTGGTACGGGGAGGTACAAGAATTTGGTGGGCGGCGGGTTACTGGTCGTAACTTTCCATGCATAAACAAGGTTCCATATTAGCGAAAGCACGAAGCAGTCAGTGAGTCAGTTCGTAGGCAGCAGCTAGCCATTAGCATCATTGCAGTTAATCAACTTAAGGCAGACAGTCGCCATTTTGAAGTCCAAGAAAGACCGAAGGCTAATACTCTCTTAGAAAGATTGAAGTTATTTTAGCTGGAGCAGCTGGCGAGCTTTGACATTAAGATCAGAGCATGCAGAGTGAAGCAGTTAGTGGAGAGAACGAATACCAGAGTGGTAGAAACTGATTTATAAGATCGAAGCTGGAAGGTGAAGACAGTCCGTGATTGAGAGGAGAGAGGAGTAGTGCAGAACAGCGAGAGTGCAGCTGACGAGACGGAGAATAAGAGGAAGGTTCCAGTGACTTGGAGGGAAACAAAGGAGACAGAGCATAGCGGTGCAGATGTGTATCCGTGACTGCAGGGGTGATCCTAAGACGAGCCAAGGCACAGACGAGAAGGGAAACCAGATGACTACCGAGTCCAGACTTCATACTCATAAGGTGACGTCGACCCTTTCCTATTAGTGTGCACACACATTCTAACCTTTCCTTTTGCTTTTCAGGCTTTGTGTTATATTGCAGTATTATATTGTTGATGTGATTAATGAATAAAGATACCCCAGTTCTTAGTGAACTAGTGTGTGATTGCTATTTCCTTATGATAAAGTTAACCTTTCTTCTAGTCAGATGCTGTTATGTGAATGGAGGCGTCGCCCATCCAGGTAAATGGTAACTGAGCAAGGGAGTAGAGGAGCACTCAAAATAGGGAATAACCTTTACACAGTGTAATTTGGCCGTTCTTGTGTGGGAGAGGATTGACCTGTCTATCTGTCCCATAATCTATAAGATTGTATTATCTGTAATCCTAGTAGATAGAGAGAGATTTCCCAATATGGAGAAGGTATTCATAGGAAAGTGATCGTCGTTGTGTAGCGGCTTTATAAACATTAGTGCCAACTATATAGTGATTGAGCCTAAACTGGAAGTTCTAGCACATTTCCATTGAAAACAAGAGTACCAGAACAAAACACTATTTTTCAAGAGAGGTTGAACCCAGTTACACAAATGGTAAATGAGTGTAGATTCAACAGATTTACTTATGTAGTTTCACTTAGTAAAAAATAGGAATGTATGTTTTCCAGAGTGGAAGCATGAACCCGCCCCCCTTCTCCATTGGCCGGCTTCCTAAACTGAGGCCAGCCATTGGAGAAGAGGGGCGTCTGTCCATTTAAGCCCTGTCTTTTTCAGATTGAGGGGCGTGTTTTTTCATGTTCTTTCTCTCCTCTTCCCATTGGCTGGAATTTTACATTCCAACCAATGGGAAGAGGAGAGAAAGAAAAACACGCCCTGAATCCGAAAATGATGGGGCATTTCTCTGAGGCATTTCTGCTGGACCTCGGAGAAACATGGTGGTGTGGAGCGCTCCTCTCTTGTTTTCTCTTCTTCTTCCCTCTTCTACTTTCTCCTCTCCGTCTCCTTTCCAGCTCTCCTGTACCTCCTTTCCCTGTCCTTCTCACCCCTCCCCCTCCATCTTCCTCCTCCTTTCCTGGCTGCTCCCTTTTCCTTACTCTTATCCTCCTTCTGCCCACCTTTACTGCCCCCTTCCGCCGCCTGGTCCCTGTCTTCTTGCTCTACATTTCCTTTCATGCATCTCCCTTCTCTTCACTTATTTTCCTCCCTCCCCCGCCCCCTCTTCCTCTCTGAGCTCTGGGTGCCCCCTCCCTCGCCCCCTCTCTGCCCTCCCCGCCCATCCTCCTCCTGGGTGTGGTGCTGTACTTTTCACGGTGGGGTCAGCTCGGCATGGCTGTGAGTCAGGCGGGTGGGGCTGGGCTCACTTCCCTCGCAACCTCACTTCCCTCTCTCCTTCCCCTGCTCTCGGTACTCCCTCCTTGCCTCTCTCGGGCTCTCCCTCTGGTCGGTGCCTCCTGCCTCTAGACGCTGCTCCAAGGGACCCTCAGGTGAGCCTGGCCTCTGACCCCCTGCCAGCATCCCCCTGGGGGGGGCTTTACTTCCAGCCACCATGGGAGACTGCCTGGGTGGAATTGGAACTCGGGGTGGGTGTGTCGTGGGGGCCGCCGGCCTCCGTCACTGCTCTTCCGTGTCTGGTGATTTTGATGTGGTGGTAGTGATGGGTGGGGGAGGGGTTGTATGTTGTAGTGTCTGTTATTTTCCCAGTGGGATTGGAGTGCGTGAAGTTGCCATTTTTGTTTGCCGCTCCCCGACTTGTGTGTGTGTGTGTAACTCTACAGGCCCTGGTGGAACCTCTGGTTGGGGTCTGTGCAGTTGCAAATATGTCTTTTGGGCGTGTTTGTGCAGAAAGCGTTGGCAGGGTGTCCTTTCCCAGCGTGTGATTACTTGTGTACACAAGTCAGGGATGTTTCATGAGTTAAGAGAGTTGTGTACAGTATCTGTGGCTTGTTGCTCTTCGGCAGTGGGGAGTGTGTGGCCGGGTTGTGTTTGCAGGGTACTGTGTGCGTGTGGTTGTAATGTTTGTAGGCTGTGGTGTGTTCGTGTGGCTTTAATGCTTGGGGGCTGTGGTGTGTGCATGTGGCTGTAATGCTTGGAGGCTGTGGTTTGTGGGTGTGGATGCTTGGAGGCTGTGGCGTGTGCGTGTAGCTGTAATTCTTAGAGGCTGTGGTGTGTGCGTGTGGATGCTTAGAGGCTGTGGTGTGTGCGTGTGCTGTAAAGCTTGGAGGCTGTGGTGTGTGCGTGTAGTTGTAATGCTTGGAGGCTCTGGTGTGTGTGTGTGGTTTTAATGCTTGGAGGCTGTGGTGTGCGCGTGTGGCTTTAATGCTTGGAGGCTCTGGTGTGTGTGTGTGGTTTTAATGCTTGGGGTCCGTGGTCTGTGCGTGTGGATGCTTGGAGGCTGTGGTGTGTGCGTGTGGATGCTTGGAGTCTGTGGTGTGTGCATATGGCTGTAATGCTTGGAGGCTGTGGTGTGTGCGTGTGGCTATAATGCGTGCACAAAGTAATGGTGTTTGCACAATTGCGCCTGTTCGTGCTCCTCCATCGGCACCGAGTGAAACCCGCCTCTAGCTTGTGTTGGGTGTGATTGTTAAAGTGGATGTTTCGGAGAGGACGCAGCCCCTGGTGCCGGCTGACGGGCGTTGAGATGTTTGAGTGTGGGTGGGCCTCGGCTGTCCTCATTTGCCCCTCAGTCTGAGGTGTGTGCTTGGAAGTGTTTGCATGAGAGCAGGACGTTGTGTCTCCAGCCTAGTGCAAGTCATGGGGCATTGCGTATCACACACTTTTTGCGTGTAAAGACATCATGGTGTTCACTGTTCGTGGGGAGACGCATGTGTGTGCAGTCTGCTGGTGTCTCGTGTGCGTGTGGTGATTGATTATGGTTTGCACACCAGGCCTTGTTCTGCGCCGTGTGCTGGCCGGGGCACTATACAGCATTTCAATATCTCTGTAAAGCGTGCCCCATTTGTGGAAAAGCATGCAGCATGTTGTCTCCCCCGAGCCCCCAGGATTCGGGACCCCCTCATGCCCCCCAGGGGAGAGTGCGGAGGAGCCGGAGGAGCCACAGCCGGCGCACGAGCAGGCTCCTGAAGCCAGAGTCACAGTCCGAGATGAAGACCGCGCGGCCCCGGGGGTCAATGGGGTGCTCCGTCCCGCGCCGGCCGCCCAGCGCCAGCAAGCCAGGGTAGGCACCGCCAGCACCAACGTGGCGCACAGTGGGTCCAGGCACCAGCAGAGGAGGAGCAGCGCGAAGCCGGTTGGTATTTTTCGCTTTTCTTGCCTCTGTTCCCTGCTTGTGCGCGATTTTCTTGCCTCTGTTGCCTGCTTGTGCTCAATTTTCTTGCCTCTGTTCCCTGCTTGTGATCGTTTTTTCTTGCCTCTGTTCCCTGCTTGTGATCGTTTTCTTCTTGCCTCTGTTCCCTGCTTGTGCTCAATTTTCTTGCCTCTGTTCCCTGATTGTGCTTGATTTTTCTTGGCTCTGTTCCCTGCTTGTGATTGTTTTGTCTTGCCTCTGTTCCCTGCTTGTGATCATTTTTTCTTGCCTCTGTTCCCTGCTTGTGATCGGTTTTTCTTGCTTCTGTTCCCTACTTGTGATCGGTTTTTCTTGCCTCTGTTCCCTGGGGCGTTACTGGGCAGAGATGGGCATGTGGCTGACCTAGACTGAGGGAAGCAATGGGTGAGCTCTGGGAATTGGTGGGGTCCTCTGGGAATTGGTGGGGGCCTTGAATAACCCATTTGTAAATAAGGAGACTCCCCGGGGTGAGGGTGTGTGTGTAAGGCTCTGTGTGTGTAGGGCTCGGTGTGTGTGTGTGTGGCTCTGTGTGTGTGTATGTGTGGCTGTGTGTGTGTGTGTGTGTATGTGTGGCTCTGTGTGTGTGTGTGGCTCTGTGTGTGTGTGGCTGTTTGTATGTGTGTTGGTCTGTGTGTGTGTGTGTTGGCTCTGTGTGTTTGTGTGTTGGGCTGTGTGTGTGTGTGTGTTGGGCTCTGTGTGTGTGTTGGGCTCTGTGTGTGTGTGTTGGGTTCTGTGTGTGTGTTGGGCTCTGTATGTGTGTTGGGACTTTGTGTGTGTGTGTGTGGCTCTGTCTGTGTGTGTGGCTCTGTCTGTGTGTGTGTGGCTCTGTGTGTGTGTGTGTGGCTCTGTCTGTGTGTGTGGCTCTGTCTGTGTATGTGTGTGTGTGTGTGTGGCTCTGTCTCTGTGTGCCTGTGTGGCTCTGTGTGTGTGTGGCTCTGTCTGTGTGTGTGTGGCTCTGTTTGTGTGTGTGTGACTCTGTCTCTGTGTGTGCGTGGCTCTGTCTGTTTGTGGCTCTGTCTGTGTGTGTGTATGGCTGTGTCTGTGTGGGTGTGTGTGTGTGTGTGTGTGTGTGTGTGTGTGACTCTGTCTGTGTGTGTGTGTGTGTGTGTGGCTCTGTCTGTGAGTGTGTGGCTCTGTCTGTTTGTGTGTGTGTGTGTCTGTGTGTTTGTGGCTCTGTCTGTGTGTGTCTGTGTGGCTCTGTCTGTGTGTGTGTGGCTCTGTCTGTGTGTGTGTGGCTCTGTCTGTGTGTGTGTGTGTGTGTGTGTGTGTGGCTCTGTCTGTGAGTGTGTGGCTCTGTCTGTGTGTGTGTGGCTCTGTCTGTGTGTGTGTGTGCCTGGCTCTGTCTGTGTTTGTGTGTGTGGCTCTGTCTGTGTGTGTGTGTGGCTCTGTCTGTGTGTGTGGCTCTGTGTGTGCATGGCTCTGTCTGTGTGTGTGTGGCTCTGTCTGTGTGTTTGTGGCTCTGTCTGTGTGTGTGTGGCTCTGTGTGTGTGTGGCTCTGTGTGTGTGGCTCTCTGCATGTGGCTCTGTGTGTGTGTGTGGCTCTGTGTGTGTGTGGCTCTGTGTGTGTGGCTCTCTGCATGTGGCTCTGTGTGTGTGGGTGGGTGGGTGTGTGTGGCTCTGTGTGTGGTGTGGCTCTGTGTATGGCTCTGTGTGTGTGTTTGGGTGCAAATGCAATAGGTCTCTCATTTGCGAGAGATTAAGCTATTGGCATTGTAAATGGCAATGCCATTTCTTTATATGTTTTAAAAACAAAAATAATGTCAGGAGCAATGCCAATAGCTCTAACTTTAACAAAGACTAGACCATTGCATTGTAAATGCTTGTTCTACATGGTATGTTGCAGCAAATTTATAAAGCCACATACACCAAAAAGGTTTCATGGCGCTGAGAGCATAGGGGCCTGGGAGCCTCAAATCCGGCCTGTATGCCTGTCTAAATAACCACACTTTTTATTGCAAAGTCCTACATCTCATATAGGAAGCTGTGGTGCTGATGTTGAGGGGGAAGGAGTTTCAAACACCAGGAGTAAGTATGACAGACCTGGCTTCACCCAATCTCTTCTTGTTAAACTTTGGGAGTTCTAAAAGATTTTGAATAGCTGATCTAAGGTTGCGTTTAGGAATATAATTCCAAATTCTGGAGGTCACGAAATTGGGTTTTTACAATGAAAATATTTGAAAATGGTGCATCTAATTTTAAAGCTGATGCAAGGGCAGTTGCTTTGTTTTGGACCAGCTGAGGCCGGTGTGGTAAGCCCTTATGAAGGCACAGGTAGAGAGATTTGGACTGGTCAGTTTGGCACATAACAAGGGATGGCCTTTGATGCAGAAGCATTTCCTGATTTTGTTTTTATTTTTCAAAGTTGAAAGAAACAGGACAAAAACAGGGGATCAAGTGACCGGTCTTAATCATATAGAACCACAAGGCTTTTAACTGCAGTTTTTGGGATGGGGGTGCCCATCTCCAATAACTAGAAAAAAGGATTATAACTGTACAACTTATTGTTAATCATCACACTCTGTTTTATCTGATTTTGGCATCAGCTGATGGCAATTCATCCAGTCACGGATGCAGAGCAAAGTGCTCTTAAAGAATTTTGTGGATTCAAGTGAATCATCAATGCTAAAGAGTAGCTGCAAATTGTTGGCACAGTTATATATGTTCACCCTTGGTCTCTGTATAAAGTGTACCAATGCATGTATGTAAAGATTGATTGAAAAGGGGGACAAATAGGAACCCTGCAGTACTCCGCACAAAAGTCTGACCTTGGTTGAGCAAAAAGTAAAGAGGGAAATTGGCTGAGATCGGTCTGAAACAAATGTTTTCAGCCAACCTAAAGCTGATCCCTGCAGCCCAGCGGCCTCAGCACAGCTGATTAATATATAATGATCCACTGTGTCAGAGGCCACTAATAAGTCCAAAAGGACTAGTGCCTGGGCTTGACTGCTTCCCCTCTCATGTCATTGACTATGGAAGTATAACTGATTACGAAAATCCACCTGAAGTCAAGGGAGGAGCAGTCTTCAAGAAAAGAACAAAGATGATGGTCAATGTGTGCCTCCAACACCTTAGCAAGGTAAGGAAGTAATGAAATGGGGTGGTCATTCTTTAAGACAGATGAATCTTTCCCAGCTTTTGTTAGAAAAGGGACGAATACTGATTGGATAGCCATGGATTTTAATTAGATATGAAGGGGATAATAACTTATGCAAGGTTGCTCTTTTTCTGCCTTAAGAAAAATCACATTTTGCCTGGAGACTTTAACCACTGCTTCTGTTACCCCCCTGCATTTCACCAGCAATACGTTTTAAGACACCTCCTCTCTTTACCAAAGAAGTGTGATACTTCCATTCATCTGAAGAGTCTCACAAACAAAAGCCATCTTGAGCTCTACACACACTACTTTTGAACAGGCTTCTCTGAAAGAAACCTTGTGTCTTGAGTATACAAATGGAATATCAAGCCATAGCCATTATCTACTAAAAAAATATCTTCAAGGTAAAAATATTGCCAAGTATACATTTACTATATCTAACCCATATATACATAACACACACACACACACACATTTATATAGTGTATATATATAGCGAGAGAGAGATAGCAAGACATAGGTAGATAAATAGATAGATAGATAGATAGATAGATAGATAGATAGATAGATAGATAGATAGATAGATAGATAAATAGATAGATAGATAGATAGATAGATAGATAGATAGATAGATAGATAGATAGATATTGTTATACATATTACCTACTGGCGGTCGCCTGTAGGTAGTTATAGTTAAGACCTAGTTTCCATAGGAAATCCACAACATTCTATTTGAAATAACTTTGGTGCCGGTTGACAAATCTTCGCGAACTTCTCCAAGAAAATGTCCTGCTCCGCTCCGCTCCTTTCCTGAAAGTTTGGGGGTGATTCGGCAAGTGGGGCCGAGAAAAAAGGGGTCCCAAAAGGTGTTTTCCCAATGCAATTTTCCATAGGGACCTTTAGCAAGAGCTACAGCCTGAACGGCTGAACGGAATGACACCAAATTTGGCAGAGAGGTAGAGTTCGGTTCGCAGATTGTGCTTGTTGTTAAATATTGTAAATCCGTTCAGTAGTTCCAGAAAAAATCAAAAGTAAAATCATAGCGATATCTAGAGACGAAGTACAGCACACGTACGGAAATCCGTACTATTACGAGCACAAGCTGCATGGTGATTGGATGTCAACTGTCTGTCAACACTCCAAACCAGGAAGTGTTGACAGCCATCTTGTGCCTCGGTAGCACAGTCGGTCGCGAGTTGGAGTGGCGTCTTTGGTCCGATTCAGTCGGCAGTATTCAAACACCCCAGACTTTGAATAATCGCCGGGTCCTGGTGCGACTTCCCACCAATACGGGTACCAACGCACGATCTGTTAACCATTCATTGTAACTCGTGGCAACAATTATTTTACCACTTGACACGCACTCTCAAAGGGATCTAATGTGATGGTGGCCCTTGACCCCGTTTTTACGAATCAAGGTTGCCTGCCCCCCCCTTTCTGTCCTAATGAAGACCCCACAGCAAGGGCACAACTAATCCCTGCAATCTTTTGAGGGTCGAAACGTCGACAACCACCTATCTGACCATCAACTTCTTGCCATTATTTGTTTCATTCATTGTACTATGTGAAGTATGATTTCCTGATTTAATGTTTTGAACTATTGGTCCACTATACTGTATATAATTTGTTAATACAGTGTTGCGAATTGACTGATTTTACTGTCACAAATTCCTTTCCATCACCTCATCCTCACCTGATCACTTACCACCCCCCTTTCCCCCCCCCCGGGGCACTGTACAACCAATTGAAATTATTGATTAGTTATCTGTATATTCAGTATACCTAGTCCCATTGTGAATAAAACAATGTGGATTCATTTATTGTTTGTGTAAATAATGTTTTGGATTGTTTATATTATATCACACTTACGCTGGGACCCCTTCTTCTTAGTACTTATCGAACCCAGGTCCCAGTGACTATGTTTGGGTAAACCCCCTATCTGTACACTCGGTAGCACAGAGTCACAAGCAAAAAGTAAAACAAAGTTGAAAAATAAAGAAAGGGGGTAAGGTAGAAACATGTTGATCCTCTAGGCCTGCTCAGGGGGGTCTCACATGGATGTTTAGGCACAAATTAATATCTTTTTTTTAAATAAAAAACCCACGTTGTACGCGTATTGTACTCGTACGCGGTGGAAAAGGAAAAAAAAAACTAGAAGTTCGTTTTATTCCTAATTAGATCCCGGGGGGGGCCCAAATCCCGGGGCCAATTTATTTCCATAATGGGGCGCCTGATAGTGTCCAACAGGAAGAAAAGAATGAAAAAAAAGTAATGTTGAGGACAGTGATGCTCCTGCTTCCTGCGTTTTATCACGTCATTAGACTGTTTCCCATAACACAAAAGTTTATTGCAATAAATGTATAGAATTTTAACTTGAGCAAAATCAGGATGAATTTGCGTGCGTGGACTGTTTGCTGAAAATGCTGGTGCAGCAGTTGATGTGCTTGGTGCAGTAGCAGGTGGGTTGTCCTTTACCCTCTGTGTTGCAGCTCTAGCAAAGTTGTTGGGGTGTAAGTTCTTTACGTGACGCTTCATATATGCTGTGCTAAAGGAGTATTTTTGAGAAGGATCACCCCTTGAAAGAGTTTGGAAAGTTTTACAGGTTACTTTTAGAGCATTAACCTTTTTTTGCCCTTCTGGAAAAGTAAAAAACTGCCAAATTAGATCTTCTTTCCTCTTCTTTGGAGTTTCTTTAGGAATGAAATATTCTTCTGAAGAATGGCTGGAAGATGAGTCCATTGCTGTTAATATGGTAAACTTCGTTCTATTTGACAAGATTCTCCGAAGAGATGTTTTGTTTTAGAAAGTCATAGTAGAATTTTTAAAATGGGCGGAAGTTTCAACAGTTGTAATAGGAAGTGTTATGAACCAATGAAATTTCTTCTTTTAAAGTCACATGGCTCTGTTATTACGGTGTTCTAAGGATGCGAGTACGCATGACTTTTCACCGCGATTGGTGAATTGCTTTTAAAAGTAATGTAGGATTATTGGAACTTTAAAAAAAAAAAATCATAATTATCCTAGATAATGTGCTCTGTTAGTATGTTCATTAAATACATAAATATATGTTTTTAAACAATTAAAAACATTTGCGTCTTTGCATACGGGGCGCCGAACATGACGTCACACGGAAGCTTTGATGCGATGCGTAACGTGAAAGCGTATTCGTAGCGTATGCTGAGAATGATTAGCAGTACAAACTATGGTGTGATCACTCTCTCACTGTCAAATCAGAGCACAGGGCGCGCTATGAGAATGGTTAGAAGTGGTCACTCATTGGAAATCCGATTCAGCTGTGTGGCTTATCCACGGTATCATAACGTTACTTTTTAGCCTGTTTAAGTTTGAGGTTTACATGTAATACTATGCTATAGGCAGATATGGATGTTTAGGCAGCGCTTATCTCCACTAAACTTGGTTATTATCATTTACATATAGGTGTCTGAGGAAAGGAAAAGAAGTCTATGTCTATGTGAATGGCGAGGATTGCATAATAGCACCACATTACTCCTTAATTTGTAGACACATACAATTGCATGGCTCTTGTAATCAAGATGCGCCTAATTTGGTGTGAGTTTTAAAAGGCACTGCGACACCTGCTATCATACCAACGTTCAGTTTACTGGAAACGTGAGTTATTAAATTTGAAATAATGCAGATTGTTGTGCAATGTTACCAGGCATCGGTTACATGATGACGGTAACTGAGCGTGTCGTTTGCTAAAAAATAGTTGTGTTTACTCCTCTGCATGGGAAGCTGGATGTTTTCATCTGGCCGTCAATTCCGACCTTGAAAGAAGAGTTAACCAAGTGAGCCGTATAAGAGCACTATTGTCTCAAAAAGAGGTCGCTCTTACATCTGCTAGAGAAACATTTGTCCTTCATGTAGTAAACACCCGCACAGAAGTGTATGATTTATTCAATACAGACGTGCCTTTCTATTTTGGGGAGTTAATTCAGAGTATCTTTAATGCGTCCTTGACTACGGGGTCACCTTACTTCTTTAAAGTTAGAAGCAGTAGTCTTGTGAGTTCTTTTGAAACTATATTTGGTGTCTTTTCGGCATTTTTCATTCGATTTTTTCCAGCATCTTTGGTGGATTCCTCTTAATAGCTGCATTAGTTGCCGGTGTGCTTCTATTCAATTGTTTACTTAAATATAGATGCACATCCTCTAGCACACGCCAATATTTCTCGCCTGTTGCTGCTCCGCAACTGAATGCTTAGTTATTACGGAGCGCTGCCTCTGGCTACATTGAGTGCAGCTTATGGATTATCGTTTCGATTCTCCTTTTTCACATGCGTTCAACCTGTCTTCTATTGCCTGAGCTGCGATTTCGGCTGGGCCCTGGATTAGTGTCTCTGCAGTACGGTGTCTCCCAATGCGGATTATGACCAGCTGATGAGCCCCTTAGTGGTTCATGACTTGCTCTGTTCTGGATGCGGGATTATGACTTTAGCAGCGACACATGGAATAATGGGACGTTGGAATATTTTTGCAGCGGCGCATGACTTCTTGGCACACAGTTACATTGAAGATGACCCGAGTTTTCCTCCGATGGTGATAGAGGCTCCGGTCATTGAGGAACATGTATGTTTATTCTCACTATTGAATTGGATGGCTGAAATGTTTTCAGATGAGAACAATGACTTCCTCTTGGAGGCTGTTGCTACATACTGTGCTTATACGCTGTTGGATTAAGACTCTTTGATTTTTCTACCTATTCTTTATTATTTAGTTACTGTTTTCTATCAAACCGCGAATAATTTTTTATGCAAATTTGAACTTGACTCCGCTTTTTAGGCTTGGACTCTGCGTTCCTAGTTCGCCCACGTTTATATTACGTGGTTCTATCGAGGGAGGGTGTCGTGGGCTGAGCCTTGCACTCACACCGTGTTAAGTTAGCATGGGTTCATTAGAAGCTTAAACGCCATTTTTGCTTTCCTGCTCTGCGTTGCACATGACACACAATTTTGATATTGTTTAGAGAAGGCTGAGTATTTTGTTTCACATGAGAATAATTTGTTATGCTACATTTCAAGACTGCCTCGCTAGTTTAGTGTGTATAGTGAGAGCATGGAACATCTATGGATACTGTGTCTGTTATTCGGAATGTTCCTCGGGCGTTCGACCTATAACACATATGCAGGTGTGGCCACATCTGATACTGGCACGTTAGATAATGTATTGAAGAGGCATAATTAGACACAGTTGGAGAACATTGATATCCTGACAGTTTGTGCAGAACTCAATGTGATCCACTACTGTTGAGTACCAGAGGTATGGGACCGACCATGTAATCCTATGAGACCTTCTGTAGCTATGAACTAACCTGGTAGGTAGGGAGGGTGAAATGTAGGTATATTTTAAACCTGTTTCCCGTTAGAAATATAAGATGCTTTCTAACTTTGTATTTTATGGAATAGTAACAATGCTGACAACTTTGTTTCTGATATTATGTTTGGTTGTATTATCTAAGGTACTGTGCATGAGATTACAGTGTTAGAAATAAACATTTCAAACTTACACATGTCTTTATTTACTCCTTGTTTTGGACTGGTGTAAGACTATAACGAAAGAGTGTTCTTTTTATCTATCTTACTTGAGGTAATCTAAGTTGCATGTTCTGAGTTGACTAGTCATTGGTGTTTTTACTATAGGTCGAAGAACCAATGAGTCACTGATTGCTAGTCTGGTAGGGGGTTTGGGTACTAAGGTGGGTTTTGGTACACCATAATTCATTGAGGTCCTAAGTCTTTATGCACAGTTCTGTGTAGGAGCAGAATTCCTGCAACAGTAGTTACAACAAAAAGGCTCGATAAAGGGCCTTGAGTTTGAATCAGAATATGAAATTGAAGAATAATTGATAACCCCAGCCAAGAAAGGGAGCAAGTGTGCAAATTTACAATGTCTTCGGCTGGGGGACTTGTTACTATAAAAATGTTCGATGAAGGCCTGCACTTTGAATAGGTATATGAAATAGAAGATTAGTTTATATTCACAGCTAATGTATGCAGCAAGTAGTTGTGTGTATGTGTGGATGATGTGTTGATTGAGTGGAAGATGAGAAAGGTGAAAAATAAGAAAGGTTGGAGACACGCAAACTACCCACTGCTTTGTCAGTGAAGAGAATCTTTGGATTTCCAGCTCATTACACAGATAGGGTGTTGGATTCCGCAGTGGAAGCAAGAGAAACGAGTAGCACATCTAAGGACGCAAGCTAGTGCATAAAGTACACATAGTGTGTGGTAGTAAGGACGGAAGAAAGGACAGAAGTGTGGAAATTACCCACTGCTATTGATGGGTAATAGTTACGAAAAAGGCTGAATAAAGGGCCTTGACTTTGAATTTGAATTACAGAAGAATAATTGATAAGCCCAGCCAAGAAAGGCAGTAAGTAGGTGTGTGTATTTGTGGATGATATGTTGATTGAGCGGAAAATGAATAAGGGGAAAAATAAGAGAGACTGCAGAGATGTAAACTTTCCATTTCTTTGTAAGGGAAGTGGGTGTTTAGTTTTCCAGTGCATATATATATATATATATATATATTCACTGAAAAAACCATAGGTTATAGACCATATATAGTTAGGGATTAGCATTTGCAAAACCTTATTTTACTCGCACAAAACCATTGAAATTTGCATATATAGTTAGTTGCACTAACTATATGTCGCGCACCCGCAATCCACTGCTGATCATGTCACATATTACGTCATTCATGAAATGGTCAGTGACATCACTGATGACATCACTGATGACATCTCAAATGACATCACTGATGACATCACTGATGACATCTCAAATGACATCACTGATGACATGTCATTTGACATTAGTGATCACATCATTGATGACATCATTCATGTGATAATACGATGAACCTCTTCAGACTCTAATATAACCTTAGATACACTCAGTGTAAACAGACACTCACAGACTGTCACTCATCCATGGAGTTACTCACACACCTAGTCAGTCATGCAAAGATTCAATCACACCTCCATTTCCTCAACTATACAGTTATACACACCTTACTTATTCAAACATATACTAACACATATTTACTCTCTTATACAATCCCTGATACAAGTTCACAATGATCCATACAGCCACTCACACATTCACTGGCTCTTATGCACAGATTTTTATATATGTCAACTCTCACATGTACTGTGTTTTACATATGTACTTACTTTGACATGTAGCACTGAGATATCCATTCACTCACCAATACACTCATGCACACAGTCAACCGCCCATACAGCTGTTTCCACATGCACTTTTGAACCCATACATCTAGTGAATCAACTGCTCACACATCTATGCACAGAGTCATACACCTCCCAGCCACCCACACACACACTCAGTCTCCCATACAAATACTTGGGCAACCAATCAATAACCCATATAGTTACTCATATAGCTACTGATCAACACATGCAGCACTTTACAGAACAACAGACATAATGATGCACAAATTAAGACAGTTTAGTCACTAACCCATGCACTCAGTGAGACACATTTAATCACTCACTCATACAGTCAGTCATGTACCTACTAAATCCTTCATCCAGACACTTGTACATCCACTCATTCTTCAATATGTAAGACATATTTTAACTTTACAGAAACATACAGTCACTGGATGTTGTCATCAGTGATGTCATCATTTGAGATGTCATCAGTGATGTCATCAGTGATGTCACTGACCATGTCATGAATGATGTAATATGTGACATGATCAGCAGTGGATTGCGGGTGCGCGATATATAGTTAGTGCAACTAACTATATATGCGAATTTCAATGGTTTTGTGCGAGTAAAATAAGGTTTTGTAAATGCTAATCCCTAACTATATATGGTCTATAACCTATGGTTTTTTCAGTGAATTTTCAAGGTTTTGTAAATGCTAATCCCTAACTATATATGGTCTATAACCTATGGTTTTTTCAGTGAATTTCAATGGTTGTTTATTAGCAAATATCAAAAGTTGTAAAATGTATTCTTATTCTAATTCAAAAATATATTTTATATTTTTGTAATATATATATTTTTTTAATTATTTTTTTTGTTTCGCTGCCGGTCCGCGAACCGGGCAACTTCCCGTTAGCTTCATTTTGTTCCGCGATCCGGTCCGCGAACCGGTAAACGTTCCGTTAGCGCAACTACAGCGTTAGAAATCAACATTGTGACGCGTCGCGTAAGCGCAACGTATCACGTTACCAAGTAATGCGTCTTATGACGCGCCGCGTTAGCGCACCCGGAAACGCTCCGTAACGTGAACCGAGGCGCAAAGCGCAGCGCCCCAGAAGCGATCCGGGGCGCGGCGCGGAGCGCGTAACGTAAGCATAACAGGTCATGTGACTTGTTTATAAAACTTTTCATTGGTTCATTTTACTTTTGGTTTCCTAATGATGGAAGGCTTGGTCATATGACCTAAAAATAACACTTTTTATTGGTTTAGAACATATTTCCTATTTCGAGAAAAAGGGCGTTTCTTCGTCCCATGAGGGAGCCGTTTAGCAAAAGAGGCTCGGCCTGCTGTCTTAGTCGCTGATAGGCCTGAATATCGGATTCTTATCGATCACTTTATGTTGCAGGAGTGGAAAACACAACAGCCTTTGACCATTTATCTTTACAGCATTCCTGCGCATTATACCTTTTAACCGTCATGTAATCGGGCTGCTTTATTTCACTTGCCTGTTACTGATTCGAAAACAGTGGCTATTATTCAAAACTTTACCAATCCAGGTACTACTACCATGTTTTGTTTTAAAAACCTTTATTGTGAAAATGTCAGTATACAAATACGGGCCTATAACCACGTGGGCCGGCCAAGGAGCAAACTGGAATCGTATATGATGAGGGGACATTTACACTGTAGAAGAACGTAACGGGCGGGCCATTAGGTTGCAAGAACTAAGGTGTCTAACAGTTGCGGAATCGGTGGACGTAAATTTTATAATTAAAGTACGACAGGGCCAGTTACAATAAAATTATCTAGATATACATTTGCGGGCAATTACCATGGGTGACGTTAATTCGAACTTTCAATAGTACAGTAATCAATAACACATCAGAACTTAATATCAATAGGGATGTCCAAATAATCAATCAGTACTCGTCCCCGCCCGCCATGTGCTTCAAAACTGCATACGTATCTCGTGATATCAAGGCTGGGCAACCAGTACACAACAAGGAGTTGCGAGTCCCATTTATACCGGCTCCATTTTGGGCGAGGCCGGGCAGGTCCAGGATATAGTCAAAATGTCTCCACCAACCAGCGGTCGGACCAGAACCCCTTTCGGCAGTCAAAAAAGGATCCGTTAAATAACAACAGAAGAGATAGGAAACAAGAACCATCAGTCAAAAGAGGGGAGAGCAAGTTCTTCCCTACCGGGTCACGTTGGGGCTTCACCGTAACTGATCGAATTGGTAGTCTACAGTGTTTCTGGATGTTTCAGACTGAAGCTGGCGTCAGCATGAGAGCACCACCATCTTGTGGCTCCGTCGTGGCCATTCCGCAAGCAATCATGGCAGCCGCGCCCCACTGGAAGCCTGTGGGAGTCGGGGGCCCCGGTGACTTTTGTAGAATCTTCAAGGCTGAGGGGACGCTTTCGGGAATGGGGCCCATGCCCTAGCAGGCAAGCGTCCGAGTACCAAGGTGTCCCAGGGCCATTTTAGTGGACCAGGCCCAAATCCGAAGAGCCGGCCGCCATTTTGAGAGTCCTGTGGCAGCCGCCTATCGCTGCACCGCAAGAGTGGCCGCAATTCAGCTGGATGGTGGGCGAGACGCTGTAGCCGCAAGAGCGGGCGCAACTCAGCTGGATGGCGGGTGAGGCACTGTGCCGCAAGAGCGGGCGCAACTCAGCTGGATGGCGGGTGAGGCACTGTGCCGCAAGAGCGGCCGCAACTCAGCTGGATGTCGAGTGAAACGCCAAGGGGCGCCCCACTGCAGCTGAGGAGCCTCCACCGGGGGAGGCGGGGGAGGCCCGTTCGCGTGGCCTTCCCCCCCCGGGGTGCCCCACGCCGTCTTTAGGCGCAGCATTGTAGGATGGCCAGACCAGTGCGGCAACTTGCTGGACATCACCTCTGTGCCGTCCGGATCTCGGCGCGATGTGCTGCCTTCGGGCTATTCGCACAACGGTCCGCTACTGATGCCGCCTCACAGGCCGAAGGATTTTGTAGGCTTTTTATAGCCCAAAGCCGCATAACAGATCATGTGACTTGTTTATAAAACTTTTCATTGGTTCATTTTACTTTTGGTTTCCTAATGATGGAAGGTTTGGTCATATGACCTAAAAATAACACTTTTCATTGGTTTAGAACATTTTTTTTCCCAAATGATGAAAGCCCCACCTTTTTTTTCTCACTCTGACTTGTAAAGCAAAGGACCCAGATGCATTTACAGTTTATCACTAACAATGTTCCAGGCTAATGTATTTTCCCGGGAAATTTACAACTGTCCTGCAAGTAAAATATTCCTATTTCGAGAAAAAGGGCGTTTCTTCGTCCCCCGAGGGAGCCGTTGAGCAAAAGAGGCTCGGCCTGCTGTCTTAGTCGCTGATAGGCCTGAATATCGGATTCTTATCGATCACGTTATGTTGCAGGAGTGGAAAACACAACAGCCCTTGACCATTTATCTTTACAGCATTCCTGCGTATTATACCTTTTAACCGTCATGTAATCGGGCTGCTTTATTTCACTTGCCTTTTACTGATTCGAAAACAGTGGCTATTATTCAAAACTTTACCAATCTAGGTACTACTACCATGTTTTGTTTTAAAAACCTTTATTGTGAAAATGTCAGTATACAAATACGGGCCTATAACCACGTGGGCCGGCCACGGAGCAAACTGGAATCGTATATGATGAGGGGACATTTACACTGTAGAAGAACGTAACGGGCGGGCCATTAGGTTGCAACAACTAAAGTGTCTAACAGTTGCGGAATCGGTGGACGTAAATTTTATAATTAAAGTACGACAGGGCCGTTACAATAAAATTATCTAGATATGCATTTGCGGGCAAGTACCATGGGTGACGTTAATTTGAACTTTCAATAGTACAGTAATCAATAACACATCAGAACTTAATATCAATAGGGATGTCCAAATGTTCAATCAGTACTCGTCCCCGCCCGCCATGTGCTATAAAACTGCATACGTATCTCGTGATATCAAGGCTGGGCAACCAGTACACAACAAGGAGTTGCGAGTCCCATTTATACCGGCGCCATTTTGGGCGAGGCCGGGCAGGTCCATGATATAGTCAAAATGTCTCCACCAACCAGCGGTCGGACCAGAACCCCTTTCGGCAGTCAAAAAAGGTTCCGTTAAATGACAACAGAAGAGATAGGCAACAAGAACCATCAGTCAAAAGAGGGGAGGGCAAGTTCTTCCCTACCGGGTCACGTTGGGGCTCCACCGGAACAGATCGAATTGGTAGTCTACAGTGTTTCTGGATGTTTCAGACTGAAGCTGGCGTCAGCATGAGAGCACCACCATCTCGTGGCTCCGTCGTGGCCATTCCGCAAGCAATCATGGCAGCCGCTCCCCACTGGAAGCCTGCGGGAGTCTGGGGCCCCAGTGACTTTTGTAGAATCTTCAAGGCTGAGGGGACGCTTTCGGGAATGGGGCCCATGCCCTAGCAGGCAAGCGTCCGAGTTCCAAGGTGTCCCAGGGCCATTTTAGTGGACCAGGCCCAAATCCGAAGAGCCGGCCGCCATTTTGAGAGTCCTGTGGCAGCCGCCTATCGCTGCACCGCAAGAGTGGGCGCAATTCAGCTGGATGGTGGGCGAGACGCTGTAGCCGCAAGAGCGGGCGCAACTCAGCTGGATGGCGGGTGAGGCACTGTGCCACAAGAGCGGGCGCAACTCAACTGGATGTCGAGTGAAACGCCAAGGGGCGCCCCACTGCAGCTGAGGAGCCTCCACCTGGGGAGGCGGGGGAGGCCCGTTCACGCCGCCTCCCCCCCTCCCGGGGTGCCCCACGCCGTCTTTCGGCGCAGCATTGTAGGATGGCCAGACCAGTGCGGCAACTTGCTGGACACCACCTCGGTGCCGTCCGGATCTCGGCGCGTTGTGCTGCCTTCGGCCTATTCGCACAACGGTCCGCTACTGACGCTACAGGCCGACGGATTTTGTAGGCTTTTTATATCCCAAAGCCGACTAAAAGACATTGAAAAGCAGCCCATTGTTGCTACTCCGGGGAGGGAGGGGCAGGGACAGTGTCAAGCGGACGGTGAATGCTTTGAGATGGATGTTGCAGCAGGCTGCCATGTAAATAGGTGTTTAAAATGTTTTTTTTTTAACGTGTTTACTTTGTTGGAGCGTTGTATATATTTATAAATTATTAAAGTGTTATAATCCTACTACTTTGTTGGAGTGCTATATATTTGTAATGTGGCAACGAGCACAAAGATGTTACTGTATAACCAGAAAAAGACATAGTCCAATTGTGCGTGATCTAGTCCAATCTGGTGACGCCGATAGTGGGTATCAGCAGACTTTCATTTGTATAGGGTTTGTCGGTTATTGGGCGGGGTAGGTGGTAGGGCAGGCATGCTTAGACAGCGAAGGCGGCGGAGCCGAACTACCTCGTGGCCATCCCGATCGCGAGCTTGGCTCCTCCCCCTGGTTTCATACTTTTTGCGGAGGGCTATTTCCTGGTGTTTCTTGTTTTAGCAGGGTCAGAAAGGATCCTATCAGTGGCCTACTGATTTTGTTCGATTCCTTTCGTTTTGCCATAATTTGCTAGGAAGGTACCGTGGCTAATCCGTATTTTATATATATGTCCTCTTTATTAGGGGTGCCCTCCGGTGGGGCCGGACGAGCTACCTCTAATAAATGGTCCGGGTAGAACCAATTACCAATCAGTGGGGAGAAGATAGGCATGACAGATTACAAAAGGGGGGACAAGGGTCCGCACTACCTATCTTTTCACTGCTTGCAAAGACTAGACGGAATATCTCTATTCCACGTTATTTGTAAGCAGAGAATACCTCCAAAGAACTAATATCAAACAACCAGTGTTCGGACAATCAAACAATCAAATGGTGAGAAAGAGATAGGCACGACGGGTTACAACGGGGGACAAAGGTCCGCATTACCTACCCTTCACTACCTGCAAAGGAAGAGAGAATCTTCGTATTCCTCTCCGTTTGTAGACAGAGAATCTCCAAAGAGGACCAATGTATCAAGTAGCGACCAAGGCTAAACGAACCAATCAATCGAATAATACTAGTATTTTCAAACAATTCCGATACAAACAATCAATCAAATAGTCAATCAGGTGGATAAAACCATCCTGCCAATCAGACGTATAAAGCGTCCTACTTAACCTTACCCGGACCACGAGGACAGTTCTTCGCCTTCCCCTTCCAGCGCCCAGTCGTCCTCTTACTCCAGTTTTACCACAGCACTCCTGTGGGGTCCCAGTCAGGACAGCAGGTCACTCAAGAGAGGTCCGTTCAGAATCGGTGAAGTTCACTCGATCGGTAGCCAGACGAGGGTCCTCTCCAGGCAGGTATTCTCCAATCGTTTAGACGTTCACCCCGTCGTCAGGACCTCTCTTACTGAACCCACATGTCGCTGATGGGCCCCGCGTTGGGACGCCAATTGAGGAAAAGCAGCCAGTTACTGTCGAATGCCCAGGCTGTTGCGCAAGGACGCCTCTAATTTCCCATAGCAAATAGTTACCAAATAAAGAGACAGGCGCTGGAGGCTGGAACGCAAGAACAGGGTTTATTCCTCATGAGGAGAGCCTGTCATTTCAGACACGCACACAGAATGTCTTCGGGAGGTGCTCTGACCACATCTCCGAGGCCTGGCCTCTTATACACAGGTTTATTGCTTTATTACATGTGACACATTCTTGTGAAGACTTTGATGTACAGAAAGGCATCCCTGGAATCTTCCGCTTCAGGCTCGGTCCCAAACACCCTTACAGTGAGAATCCCCTCCCCAATCACAATACAGGATCGTTATCAGATAGTAGGAACAGCAGGACATTCCGCCGATTCCCGGAATGCGTGTGGTGTGACGGATCTCATGGTGTGGGGGCCTTGATCTATTATAACTCCTTTGAAGAGGGGTGATTCTTTAAAGTTGGGGCCATAAACTACATCCGCAGGGCTAGGTGATAGCCTGGGACCGGCCTGGACAATCGGACATAGAGGAAGAGGAGTGTCAGAGGGTGCAGTAGTGAATAGGGTGAAAGGGAGGTGTCGGGCGGGCACGGGGTGTGATTCTCAGGGAAGAGCAGCGCAGATGGGGGGAGGGTTATGGCCCATGCATGAGAGAGAGAGCGGGGGTGACCAGTGCGTGAGGGAGATGCTTGCGAGGGTGGGGAGCCGTGCTGAGGATCGGCGGCGTGCAGAGAGTGGGTCTGGTCAAGGCATCTAAAATGGCTGCCGTGCACGACAAAAGTGTAGCATTGGAAAAAAGGCAAGATGGCGCAGACAATGTTTATCAATACGGATTAATTTTCCACAGAGAGAGCGAGGGTGGTCAGAGAGGGGGGGTGTTCGTAGCGCCAGGGAGACGCACTGGGGACCGGCGAGGGGCAGAGGGGCCATAGCGCTTTCAAAATGGCTGCTGCTTGCTAGAGCGTACATGCCTGAGTGGGGACAAGAAGGCGCCGATTATGTTGACATCGCAAACAAGATTTTAACACTTAGACATGGAAGTGAAAACTGCACCATTGCTTCCCCCCCAACTGACACCCTCCTTTGCCTCAGCTTGGATTATCATTTGCTAAAGTGTTCGAAGACCCCACCGTGAGTATAAGCACAACCGGGGCCTTACTGCACACCCTGAGAAAAACTACGCAGCAAGACAATCTCTACCTTCTCCCTTTTCCATGTTCCAACGCTTTGAAATGAACAATATATTTACTCGCAGTGACAAAATGGCGGTCAACACTTCCTGATTTCCTTCGAATCGAACGTTAACAGACGTCACGCAGCAAAAAAAAAATTCTGCTCACGCGCAGCCGCTGGAAGACATGTATCAACATATATGAGCCTCCTCAGCCACCCTCAGAAAACATAGGGGGTCAGGATACGTCTCCCTTGCCCCCTTATACCCATTTCCCACATTGTTTTTCCTCCATCTTGTGATTTAATTAAAACGAAACACAAAATGGCGAACTCCCGTTACGCTACCGGTGAGCGACCCGGTTCGCGTACCGGGAAGCGCTTCTACCGCGAAAAATCAAATTTTTTTTATTTGCCCCACGGGACCCTTTAATAACCCCAACATCATTCCTAGGGGGTCAAGAGGGGTCTACCTTGCCCCCTTTCATTAAATTCCCCCTTCGTTTTTCTCCTCCTCTTGTCTCTCGATCCTACCGAGAGACAAGATGGCGGCCGGTCCGGACTGTTTAGAATGTTGACAGACACAGGAGAGCCAATCAGTTTCGCTTCGCGAAGTTCCGTTACGCGTCAGGTACGCGAACCGGAGCGCTAACCGGAGCGCTGTCACAGATATATCTGTTTTTTAAAACGTTAATTTCTCAAAATCCACTGGAGCACATATATTGAGACATAGCAAAGGCACGTCGGGCAAACCATATCTACAATTTTGCCAAGTTTCGTGTAAATCCATTCAGCCGTTCGAGGTAAAAGTGAGTCTAACCGCCCTAAGAAAACTCAATGTTAAAAACGCGTTTTGGGACCCCCCTTTTTTCTCGGCCCCCCATTGATGAAACCCCCCAAATTTTCAGGGGCTGCTCAGGAACACAATGTGCCATTTTCCTGAAAATTTCAGCCAATTCAGTCCTCAAACGCCAAAGATATTCGACATAGAATTTTCAAAAATCCCATAGGAAAAAAATCCTAACTATATATACCTACTGCCGGTCACTCATACAGCCAGTCATGCACCTACTAAATCCTTCATCCAGACACTTATACATCCACTCATTCTTCAATATGTAAGACATATTTTAACTTTACAGAAACATTCAGTCACTGGATGTTGTCATCAGTGATGTCATCAGTGATGTCATTTGAGATGTCATCAGTGATGTCACTGACCATTTCATGAATGATGTAATATGTGACATCATCAGCAGTGGATTGCGGGTGCGCGATATATAGTTAGTGCAACTAACTATATATGCGAATTTCAATGGTTTTGTGTGAGTAAAATAAGGTTTTGTAAATGCTAATCCCTAACTATATATGGTCTATAATCTATGGTTTTTTCAGTGAATTTTTAAGGTTTTGTAAATGCTAATCCCTAACTATATATGGTCTATAACCTATGGTTTTTTCAGTGAATATATATATATATATATATATATATATATATATATATATATATATATATATATATTACCTACTGGCGGTCGCCAGTAGGTATATATAGTTAGGATTTTTTCTCTATGGAACTTTTGAAAATTCTATGTCTAATAACTTTGGCGTTTGTGGACGGAATCGGCTGAAATTTTCAGGAAAATGTCACATTTTGTTTCTGATCAGCCCCTGAAAATTTGAGGGGGTTTTGTCTAGGGGGGGCCGAGAAAAAAGGGGGGTCCCAAAACGCGTTTTTCCCATTCATTTTTCCATAGGGCGTTTGGCCTCACTTTTAGCTCGAACGGCTGAATGGATTTGCACGAAACTTGGCAAAATTGTAGGGACTGTTAGCCCGATGTGCCTTTGCTGGGTCTCAATATATGTGCTCCAGTGGATTTTGAGAAATTAACGTTTTAAAAAAATTATATATCTGTGACAGCGTCCTGGATAGCGCACCAGTTCGCGTACTTTTCGCGTAACGGAGCTTTGCGAAGCTGATTGGCTCTCTGGTGTCTGTCAACATTCTAAACAGTCCGTAGCGGCCGCCATCTTGTCTCTCGGTAGGATCGAGAGACAAGAGGAGGCCAAAACGAAGGGGGAAATGAAGGAAAGGGGGCAAGGTAGACCCCTTCTGACCCCCTAGGATTGATGAGGGGGATATTAAAGTGCCCCGCAGGGCCAAAAAAAAGAATTTTTTTTTTCGTAGGGTGCGCCCGGTTCGCGTACCGGAAAGCGGTCTGGGGAGCGTACTATAAGGAAACAAGAATGATTGACTTTTAACTTATTGTATGTTTATTGATTGTTTGTTTTTTTTTTTTGTTTGTTTTTATTTACGTAGCTACATGTAGGTATCAATGTAGAGTCTATAATTTAATAAACGCCGTCTCCTTTGTAGATATCTTGCTTGTTGTTAAAGAAGTTATTGTGGTATATGGAATTCATACCATAGTCTGTCTGGAAAGCCGAAACAACATGGTGGCAGGAGATGATAAAGAGATATTAAATACACATTGGGGATTATATAGTGGGAGAAAGGAAGTAACTATGAACAAAGTTAATATGTAACACAAAAAAGTTGCACAGTATATTTTATGTCTCACTTTATATTATATCTATTTTGGTACTATTTCATAATTTACATATAAAAAAGAACAATGTCTCAAACTATTTTTAATTTTTAAATAAAAATTCATTGTTGTGATTTTTCAAAATCTAAAAGAATTTCCAACATTAATTCATCAGGTATGTCCTCCTTTTCATTCCATGATTCAATTTCTTCTACACAATTAATTAAGTCTTGGTCCAGAGAGTGATCCATAAAGTCTATTTCCTCTTTGTCTTCTTTAGGATTGTTTTCCATTTCAATTTCAAATGAAATATTAATTTCATTTTGTTGTCCTTCCATTTTCTTGCTGTAAATTGCATAAAAAAATAAATATATCAGTACAGATAGGGCACTGTTGGGTTTCAGTACAGACAGGCAGTTTGGTTATTTAAACAGTGTTTTTTTCGTTGGGCAGTGTATGGTATCAAATTGGAAGTAGAAATATGAAGAAAATTATCAAATAAACTCTTAGTCAATTCTGAATTATACTAGAGAAGTCTAACTCTATCCTTAATTCAGGGCCGGCGCTAGGCATGGGCGGCATGGGCTGCCGCTCAGGGCCTCGCACTCAGCCCACCAGCATGGGGCCACGCACTGGTGATGTGTCCTTTTGTTTTCCTGGAGATCTATCACAAAGAAAGGTGTCACCTGCAATTAAGGTCCATTGGTGGGGGCCCCCTCCTTGGGCCTCTCATGGATGGTGTCAGGAGGTATAGGGGAGGAAGAAGGAGACGCTCCTTCAATTGCAAGGAGACCATTCACAGATATTGTGGGGGGCCCATTGTCCAGCATTTTGGCGCACCCTCAGTTTTAACTTTTAGACCACAATCAATTATCACACCTATGAAGGTGTGAGAAATGCGTGTGGATTAAAAGTTAAAACTGTGGGGGCGTCACAATGCTGGACAATGGGGCCCCCACAGTGTCTGTGCATGTTCTCCTTGTAAGTGGCCAGTTATGTAATTTGGAGGGGGCCTTGCGCACGTTCCCTTTTAGCCCAGGGCCTCGCAAATCCTTGGACTGGCCCTGCCATAACTAAAACAGAGAAGTCTATTTTATTCTATAAGTATTACAGAGTGAAATAATAAAACTGTCTGAAAATGTTTTTCAAATTAGCTTTCAGTACAGAACATACTTCAGTTTTAAAAATAATATCTTACCTTTTAAATATAACTTGAAGTTATCAGTTGATTTTTTGTTGTTCTGCACTTCATGAAGTAGTAGTCAAAATGGCTGTGTTTCTCTCTCTTTGTTTATATATATTCAGGTACATAACCAATCAAATGTCATGATATAATAGTAGAAATTGAAGGTAATATTTTAATTGGTTGTCATTTCCAACACTTCCGATATGTTTTGTGATTTAATTTACCTCAGGGATTTTAGAGAGTTCTACATGCTAAATGGCTAAATGGTATTCCAACTAAATTTGTGAAAATGGTAGGGATTGGTATGTAGTATGAGCTACTGTTTAATTGGGGAAAGTGTCTCCAGTGGTTTTTCTGTAAATTACTTTCCCATCTTTTTTAAACGAGTGCTTGTCAGTGCGTTTCCCGGTACGCGAACTTGCAGTGTTACGGGAGTCCTCCATTTTGTGTTTCGGTAGAATTGAGATATAAGATGGAGGGTAAATAATGTTCAGAATGGGTAGATTGGGGTACTTTAGACGTATGCTGTTTCCCTAAGTTTTCTGAGGGTGGCTGAGGAGGCTCATATATGTCGATAAAAAAAATTGTTTTTTTTCGCGTGGTTAGCTGCCTGTACGCGAACTGGGTAGCGTACCGGGAAGCGAATATAGGTGAAAATAAGTGAAAAAAAGGTACATTCGAAATTTCAAAAGAGTACACTAAGTTAAGGTAGCTCTGAAAAGAGCTTTTGGGTTCTGTGTATGTTCTAGAAACTTATAAGTAGGAACCAATACACATTCTTAAATTTAGTATGAAAACTCTGTTTTCCTCATCTGAGAAATGCACGCCATCTGCTCTGTAGATATCTTGCATGTAGTAACGCAAGTTATTGTTGTAGATGCAGCCCATTCCATGTTCCCTCATGTAAGCTGAAACAGACTTATTTACATGCTTCCTCGATTTCTCAATTTGTGGACAAAATTGATTGGACCACCTCCATTTTTGTCTTTGGCATATATTGGAATATACCAAGGCAGTTTGAGGAAAAAGTGTCATCAATTGCTCAAAGGTGTCCTTTAAAAGCATTTCCAGACCTACCCCAGTCAAAGTGCCCAAATCGTTTCCTCCACAGTGCACTATTATGAGGTCAGGGGTTGGCAAATGTAAAAAGGTTTTCACCAATGGTATCAATTGGTGACATTTCAATCCTCTTCGACCAATCCATTTGATTTCCACATTTTGTAAATCGAGGTTGTGTAAATTTCTGTTATCAGCATACCTGTGAGCCCAGTGGATGTAGCTATGTCCAAGAATCCAGACTGAAAACATAGCTAGAGGAGTTTTTGCTGCAGTCAGATGAAGTGTGGGAATTAAATGGCAGTTGAAATAGTGATGTTTGTAATGTAAAAAACTGTGGAGTTTAAGTGCAAATGATTCATTAGCAGTGATTGGTGTATTTCCATTGCTGAAAACAGAAAGTTAGGCTGCATGGATGTGTTCTTTGAAAGATGTATTTTGAATGGTTATTTAAAAATGTTGTTATGAAAGATTGCAGTGGATTAGCAGGTGTACTGAGAGTTCAGAGTTCATTTGAAACATTGTTGTGTGAACTTGTGACCATGACAGGTCAGGCAGGCGGTAGTTGCTATGGAAAAGAGGTAGAAAGGGCAGAGGGGGGAAGGGTGTTGATTTGAAAAAAGTGAGGGAAGAGTTTTTATTGGCTGACATGAGAGATATGTGTGTTGAATATCAGCGTTTCGGTGCCTTTGTTGGTTCCAGCCTCTGGAGTGCATACCTTTAATTCTGGTACAGAATAATTGGTGTGTTTCTGAGACTGTTTTCAATTTCAAAAAGAATTTGTTAAGGTGAGTTATCGTTTATATATTTTAGTTAAAGAGTAGTATGCTTTTTTGCGTAAATAAGAAAGTCAGCTGTGTATTTAAAATGATGTTTTGCGTCAAGTGTTTGCATTCTGCTTTCAAAGGCGATTTTGTATTCTTCATTTACAGAATCGGAAAAATTATTGGTTCGGTAAAATACCGAATCAGTAATTTTACCGATTCTGTAAATTTGCTATGTAGGGGGGACTCTTCTGAGTCTCAAATGACTTAACGAATCGGTATTTTAGCATGAAATCAAACTTCATGGTAAAATACCTATTCCGGTGTGCATGCACATTTGTGCATGCACACGTATGTCATGTGAAAGGCAGACCTGCCCTTACATGAATGTAGGTGTATTATTGTTTTACATAAAAGGTTTTAAAACTTTGTTTGAAATCAAATGCATGCACACTTACGGCCCGATGTAGGTGGTCGTTTAGGCCATTTACCGACCGGTTACGGCCGATTTCGGTCGTTTCAAACCTGTAAATGGCGATGAGGTATGTAGGCGCCTAAATCCAGGGCCACATGTAGGTAAATCTACATTTACAGAATCAGTGAAATTGTTTTTGATGGTAAAATGATGTGACTCCTGCAATGCGTCGCTTTTGCGGAACAGATATATGATGTAATTGTGTTGTTAATGTTACGGTGTACATGTAAAAAATGATGCATAAGTGTTGCACGGGCATTGTAGATACTCTCCTATGTGTGCTTAGCAATTTCAAGTCACTTCCCCCGGGTTCAAGGGCCTTGTAAATACGTCCCCATGTGTGTCTGGTCATTTGAAGTCACTTTCCTCGTAGTGTAAGGCCCTTGTAAATACGCCCCCATGTGTGCCTGGCAAATTTTCATTTTGATTATTTGAGTTACATAGCCATGTTAAAAGTTATTGAAAAAAAGGTGCAAGTTCCTTAAAAAAACGTTTTCATGTGTATTAGGGCATTTTAAGTCTGTTCCCCATGAATGTAGGGGCCAGATGTAGGTGGTCGAAAATAGCCATTTACCGACCGGTAAATGGCCATTGACATGTAGGGGCTCTTAAATGTTGCATTTTCGGTAATTTTACCGAATCGGTAATTTTACCGATTCGGTAATTTTACTGATTCGGTAATTTTACAGATTCGGTAATTTTACCGAAAATGCAAGATTGAAATGTTGGTAGCCAATTTTCCATTGGCACATGGCTTTCAGAATCGGTATTTTACCATGGAATACAAATCCATGGTAAAATACCGATTTCTGTGTACATGCACATCTGTGCATGTACACATGTGCCATGTGACAGAAAGACGTGCCCTTAGGGCATGTCTGTGTGCCACATTGCACATATGCCCGTTTTGGGGGTGCTAGAGGGTGTCAAAGTGATACCCCCTGCACCCTTGACAAATTCGGTATTTACCGATTCGGTAAATACCGAATCGGTATTTGAATTGAATCCTATGGGCTTCAAGGCCCATAGGATTCAATAGCAAATACCGATTCGGTGTTTACCGAATCGGTAAATACCGAATTTTTAAGGAATCAGTAATAAATCAGATGTTGGTACCTACATCCCATTTACCGATTTTGAAATACCGAATCGGTAAAATTCGGTAATATTCGGTATTTCAAAATCGGTAAATGTGATTTACCTACATCTGGCCCTTAGGGCCCGATGTAGGTGGTCGTTCCATGTCATTTACTGACCGGTTACGGCCGATTTCGGCCGTTTCCGACCGGTAAATGGCCAATCGGTATGTAGGGGCCTAAATCCAGGGCCACATGTAGGTAAATCTACATTTACAGAATCGGTGAAATTGTTTTTGATGGTAAAATGATGTGACTCTTGCAATGCGTCGCTTTTGCGGAACAGATATATGATGCAATTGTGTTGTTAATGTTACGGTGTATATGTAAAAAATGATGCATAAGTGTTGCACGGGCATTGTAAATACCCTCCTATGTGTGCTTAGCAATTTCAAGTCACTTCCCCCGGGTTCAAGGGCCTTGTAAATACGTCCCCATGTGTGTCTGGTCATTTGAAGTCACTTTCCTCGTAGTGCAAGGCCCTTGTAAATACGCCCCCATGTGTGCTTGGCAAATTTTCATTTTGATTTTTTGAGTCACATAGCCATGTTAAAAGGTATTGAAAAAAAGGTGCACGTACCTTAAAAAAACGTTTTCATGTGTATTAGGGCATTTTAAGTCAGTTCCCCATGAATGTAGGTATATAATTGTTTTACATAAAATGTTTTAAAACTTTGTTTGAAATCAAATGCATGCACACTTAGGGCCCGATGTAGGTGGTCGTTTCAGGCCATTTACCGACCGGTTACGGCCGATTTCGGCCGTTTCCGACCGTTAAATGGCCAATCGGTATGTAGGGGCCTAAATCCAAGGCCACATGTAGGTAAATCTACATTTACAGAATCGGAAAAATTATTGTTTCGGTAAAATACCGAATCGGTAATTTTACCGATTCTGTAAATTTGCTATGTAGGGGGGAGTCTTCTGAGTCCCAAAGGCCTTAACGAATCGGTATTTTAGCATGAAATCAAACTTCATGATAAAATACCGATTACGGTGTGCATGCACATGTGTGCTCGCACACCTATGTCATGTGAAAGGCAGACCTGCCCTTAGGGCTGGTTTGCCTGCCATATGGCACCTGTGCCTGTTTTGAGGGTGCCAGAGGGTGTCAAAGTGATACCCCCTGCACCCTTGTGAATACTTTTATTTTATTTATTTTTATAGCATTGTTGAATCTAGTTCTTACTGTTATTGATTTACTGTTTGGTAATAGTAGTTAATAACATTTTTTGTTATATTTCACCACAGATTCAACTGCAGATTATTTGGAAATTAGACAATGCCGTCTAAGGATAGAATTTGAAAGGCTACGAAACGTCAAAGACAGCAGTTACCTAACATTTTGCAGCAGTCCTCTACATTAGTATTACCTCAACGGACGAAGAGAACACCGGGTAAGAGAACAAAATCATTCCTTAAACACATTTGTAGAAACAAAAGTATAACTACAGAACAAGTTTTAGTCCGGAAAAAGAGAGCCAATTTAAATGGAAAGGAAAGGCCCGTGAAAAAAGTTTGTGCTAGAGCAGGAGATAACTCTGTGCATGGCAGTAGAAGGGCAAATATTTTCAGGGACATTCGTAAGCGAATGTTCCGCAACAGGGTAATTGTCAATTTGCTAAAACAATTTAAAAAAGGTCAACAGAAAGTGTCATTTTATAAGAAAAAGAAAAATGTAGAGAAAATTATTGATCAGGCTTTCGAAATCAAGCGAAAGTTATTTATTTTGGTCATTAATAGAATTAGGAAACTAAACAAGGTAATCTATGTTTTCAAATCTAATAGTAGATGGAAGAGAGAAGTTAATCGAAGTAATTTTTTGAAGTTTTCTTAGGAGAATGGATGCATAGTTCAAATAGTGAGGCATTTTTTAATGAGGAGAGATATTTTCAGGACAATGTTTTGGTGCATGCAGTTGACAGCAGTGGTCGAGCATAGGAGGTAAAAGATGGTCATCCGGTTGAAAAAGAAATACTTGTGTCTGCAGATGCAGAAGAGGCGCTAAGTGATGAGGTTTTAGGGAGACGTCCTAAGGGACCAGTGTACACCTGGAAGTGTAGTTCTATTTGCAGTGTGCGACAGGATTCCATCAATTTGCTTTGTGATTTTATACGGACATTTCATAAGAAAAGTGTAAAGCAAAAAAAAAAGTTGTTGCAAGAATTAGATCCTTGCAGAGTGAGACAAGTGACAGGTTTGCGTGGTAATTCACTGGCTTGTCTTTCTAGGAGAGTATGCCAGAGTGTATTTCATCATTTCAGGATGCTAGCAGTGCATCATAATAAAGTGAGGAAATTAGTTAGAATGTTGTATTATGCTAAGAGTCCAGCAATTATGCTAAAAAAACTTAAGCAGAGCTCTTTTGCATGGTTCTGAAGTAGATGTGAAGAATATTTGTCAAGAAATTGAGTTCTGTTATTTTGCTGGTAAAGAGAACAATGTTGATATTGAACCACTAGAAGATGGTAATGTGGAAGACAGTGAACAGATTTTCAGTACAGATAAGTTTCACAAGGAAATTTCCACGTTTATGGTGA
Source organism: Lissotriton vulgaris (assembly GCF_964263255.1). NCBI lineage: Eukaryota > Metazoa > Chordata > Amphibia > Caudata > Salamandridae > Lissotriton > Lissotriton vulgaris. The sequence goes on along the minus strand of NC_141698.1, from coordinate 327,173,085 downwards.
AATCAAGTGAGAGGCCTAATTTCACTTGTGTGTGTTGTCGACAGACTTATTATAAGAATCAGACTAAGTTAGTGGATATATATGCAAAGAGTGATATGGAAAACAATAGTGAATGGAAGGATTTTGCCACATACTTGATGGTAGAAAATTGTTTTGATTTGGGAGCAGACCAACGTATGTGTACTTATTGCTATAACAAATTAAACCAAAACCAGATGCCTGATAGAGCGGTTTATACTAATCTGGAATTAGATGACATTCCTTATGAATTGAAGGATTTAAATACTTATGAATCTATTTTGATTCAAAGTTTCCATCCCTTCCAGGCTATTGTACGAATGGAGCCAAAGACAGGGAAGTTGCCTCCATCAGATTTACAGAGAGGATTAAAGGGAAGGGTTGTTTATTTGCCTTTGGATTTGAAGAAAAACATTAATACAATTGGAGTAGAGAAAGTGGAAGAGGAACCTCTGGTTATCATAGTTAATGGTGTTCCGACAAAGAGTAAGAAAATCTGGCAAGATTTAGTGGATGTTAGGAAAGTTAAAAAAGGCAACATTGTATTTGATAAAAAATAATAAGTACTACAAGAATGTATGTGTTGCAGAAGAGGAAGTAAGTGAAGAAGAGGACAGCGATTTGTGTCCTGGTCAAATTGAGAAAGTAGAAGCCTCTAAAAAGGAAGAAATATATGAACATTATAGTGTTCATCTTTTGCATTCCAAGGAAGTCATGGGGAATGCTATTGAGTTGTTTCAAATGAAACAAGCCAAAGGGAGTCCCATTAGTGTTTGGGAGGAAAGTTTGGAAGCTCGGTGTTTCCCACAGTTATTTCCCACAGGTCGAGGAGGACGTTATGATGAGCGACCTGTTCAAATTCCTGCTTTAGAATACCGGACTTTACGATTGTATACAGAAGATCCTAGGTTTCGACAATGCATTCCCTATTTATTTCATCTATTGTTTGAAAGTGATCTCTCTGGATTATCTTATGCAGTGAACCACATCTTGAAAAGTGGTATACAACTGCGAAATATCTCGGCAAGGGACTTTATGGATAAAGTCAATGTGCAAGACAGTATTTTGGATTCTCACCTGATTAATCTCATGGCTTGTCAGCGTGGTACTAATGAGTATTGGTACCGCCATCATGGTGACTTAAAATGTATGCTGAGGAACTTAGGAACTCCCACATGGTTCCTCACTCTCAGCTGTGCTGAGTATGGCTGGGAAGACTTACTTGAATTTCTACGAGAGGTAAATGGAAACATTGAAAATATTGAATTCAAGACACCCGGAGAACTGTGCTCTTTGGATCCTGTGAATGTATGCAGGTACTTCAATCATAGATTTGAAGCTATGATGTCTTTCATCACGAACAAGAAAAATCCACCTCTTGGAGAGGTGTTGGATTTCTTCTGGAGAAAGGAGTATCAAGCAAGAGGTGCTCCTCATATACATATGCTACTATGGATCAAAAATGCACCCAAATTTGGAACAGATCCGGATGACTTAGTGATGACTTTCATAGAACAGTATGCTGCATGTGCTGTTCCAAAGACAAACGAAGACAAAAGTCTAAGAGAACAAGTTTTACGGTTTCAAACCCATCGTTGTGGAAAGTACTGTCGTCGTAAATTCAGAAACAAGGACAAATACTACACCAAATGTCGTTTTGCATTTCCACGGTCGGTGTTATCAAAAGGAAGAGTTAACAATTTGATGTCATCGCTGCGACATAATGTGACGAGGAAATCACCCAAAAACACATACAATTTGAAAAGAAACGAAGAGTCCAAGTACATCAACGACTACAACCCAGTGATTTTGTCCATGTGGAATGCTAACATGGATATACAGTTTGTGGCTGACAACTGTATGGCAGTGGCTCGGTATGTGACGTCTTCCATCACTAAAAAAGAAAAGACAGAACTGAAGGATATGTGGGAGGATATTTCCCATGAAAAGAGCCTCAGTAAGAAGTTGTACAGTTTCAGTCTGAAGATGTTGTCGCATCGAGAAATTGGAGCTTACGAATGTTCTGACCGGTTATCTTCAGCAAGTCTCTATGCCAAACCTAGGAGTATCATTTGGGCGAGTCTTGGTCTTGCTGCAACGCGTAATCGAGTTCTGAAACCTGTACGGGAAATTGAGTATTTGGCGGAGAAGGAGCCAAACAGTACAGATATTTTGAAGAGCAACATGTTGGATACATATTATCCAAATAGAAGCAGTCACCTGGAGAATGCTTGTCTGTATGAAGTTCTTCAAAATTACGTTTTCAAGAGGAACATCAAAGAAGATATTGATAAAGGAGTGTATGCTGTAATTGGAAGTGAGGGATGTCTGGTCAAGCAAAAAAAATGTCAATTGATAAATCATCGAAAATTGGATTGCGAATCTCCCGAAAGAAAAGAGTTTCTCTACTTAGCTCTTTTGCAACTTTTCAAGCCTTGGCGTGCAGAAGAGGAACTGCTTGGGGATTTCCTCTGTTACGAAGACTCTTTCAATGCAGCCAAGGAGTCCATAGAATGTCCTGTTTTTCCAAAATATCTACAAATGTTGAATGCAGAAATTGAGCAGGAAGCAACAATTGCAGCCGAGATTGCTAGAGACAGTTCTCAGGACAGTCAGAGTTCTGTTTCATTGAGTCAGGATCCACTAGGAGAACCAGTTATTGAAAATGAAGCTGCCACTGCCATGATTGAAGTGGAAAGAGCCATGGCACATGCTCAGAAGGATGCGGTTAACGTAGAAGAATTGGAAAGACAACTTAAGGTTGAGCAGAGGAAAATATATGTCGAAGTTACCAATCAAATTGAGCATGGATTAAGTCATGAGAAGGAAGAGTGCTCATGTACGTCGTTGAAGCCTGTCCGACTGTACGTGAGTGGAGAAGCAGGAACTGGAAAAAGTTTCCTTATTAAAGCAATTTCATGTTATATGCAGAAAAGGACTGATTCATCGCTGTCTTGTGTTGTGACCGCTCCAACTGGACTGGCAGCTCATAACATTAAAGGGATTACTTTGCATCGGTTACTGATGCTGCCAGTGGAGCATGATAACAAATTACAATACCACAAGTTATCTGGAGATGCTTGTTGTGAAGTATCTCGAGTTTTGAAGAAGATGAAACTTCTTATCATTGACGAAGTAAGCATGGTTTCCAATGTCATGCTTGCTTTTGTGCATTTAAGAATGCAGGAAGTTCTTAAAACAGAGTATGATGTGTTATTCGGTGGCAAACACATCATTGTTTTTGGTGATCTTCTGCAGCTGACACCAGTGAAAGGACAACCAGTGTTTAAACTGCTTACACATGAAGATACCAAGAAGTGCCTAGGGAGCATTGGCAACGTTAACATATGGTTAAACTTCAGTTATGCTGAGCTGCGTGAAAATATGCGTCAGGCGAAGGACGAAGATTACAAGAATATTCTACAAGATATTAGAATCGGGAGAGTGACTGAGCGTGGTAAAGAAGCTTTACATGCACGCTTACTGTCAAATTTATATCCAGAAGAAGACGTTTTGCCAGAGGATATTTTTCAGAAAATTACTGTGAAGAAATCTGGAATATGTTTGATGCCAACTCTTGCAGAATGTTCCATCTTCAAAAACAAAATGTTGAATTTAGAAAAACAAGAGATTGTGAAACTTGAAGCTATTGACAAAATAGAGCATATGGGAGCAACAATTATTTTGTCAGAGAATTTGAAATCTAAATTGGATTCATTAGAGAAGACTATATCTAAAACTGCGGGTTTTGAAAAGACTCTGAATGTGTGCTTAAATTGCCGAATCATTTTGAGAAGGAATTTACATGTTGAAAGAGGTCTGGTAAATGGATCAATGGGTAATGTTGTTGATTTTGAGAAATACAGAAATAGAGATGGAATTGAATTTTTAAAAATTAAATTTGATGGCATTGAGGAAGTACAGCTAATTTGTCGTTGCTCTGCTAGGTTTTTGCTTGTTAAAGACTTATATGTTCGCCGTAAGCAGTTTCCTGTTTGCTTGGCATATGCAGTGACAATTCATAAATCACAAGGTTTAAGTGTAGACACTTCTTTAGTGAATATTGGCAGTTCTGTATTCAAAGAGGGTATGGCTTATGTAGCATTGTCACGAGTCAAAACTTTATCGGGTTTGTACTTGATTGACTGTGATGTCACAAACATTTGTGCAGATCTAGATTGTGTTAAGGAATACAATAGGTTAAGAAGAGAGTATGCGCCACATTTGCCTCAATATCCTTTGATTGAGAAACGTGTGGTAGGCCGGAAACGAAGAAATATCAGTAATAGTAGGGAGGTTGCAGCAAAAAGACCAAAAGTCGATGAACCCAAAAGTGGAAGCAGGAATAAAATGAATTCTGTTGAAAATGTTGTTGGTTTTAAATTTGAAAATAGTTCTGGTGTCAACTGCTATGCTAATGTAGTTGTAAATGTTCTCTTTTCACTAGAGACTTTCAAAGAACAGATTGTGATCAATTCGGAACAAAGTTTATGCTGTTTGTTGAATTCTGTGTTAGAGAAATGTAGTGCTGATAAAACGAGAGTAGAAAGTGTGTCTGAAATTCGTTTTCTGTTAGACGAATGTTCAGGTCAAACAGAATTCTCTGAAAATATTCAGCAGGATTGTCAGGAGTTTTTAATGTATATGCTTGATGTATTGCAAGATGAGGGTGTAGATGTAGATTATCTATTTGGCCTTTCTTATCAATGGCAGCATGACTGCGAGAACTGTAGGCTATCAAGTACTAATAGTGTAGACTCAGAAAGATTTATATATTTAACTTTGCCTGACAGTAAATCAGTATCCTTCAATAAGCTAGTAAAGGCAGCCGATCAAAATATGGAGTGCAGCCAATGTAAGTCTGGAATGCTGTCCACGTTATTTTTACGAAGTTATGGCCAGTATGTCATTTTAATGTTCCAACGATGTAGGCCTGATGGAACTAAATTGACAACTTTAATTAATAATTTTGTGGCTTCGCAGTTGTCAATATCAGGAAGGACTTTTAAAACTACTGCAATTATATATCATAATGGTCCTTCAACTAATTCAGGACATTATACAGCTTATTTGAAATCTGGAAACGGTTGGTCATTCTACAATGATTCTGTTTTAACTTTCCAAAAAAGATTGCCTTTCCACCTTCAAAATTCTTACCTGGTGTTCTTACAACCAAAATTTTAGGAAAAAAAGCTTGGGATTTGTTCAGAGGAATTTCAAGATGTTCTAATGGCTCCTACTCTATATGGCCTTGTGGATAATTGTAGTACAGAGCGAAAACTGTTTGTTTTTATAAGGAAAGTCAAGCAGCAGATCAAAATAAGGAGTAGAGAAAATGTAAGTCTGCAATGCTGTCCACATTATTTATGGAAACTTATGGATGAAATGTCATTTTACAATTTCAACTACATAAACTGGAAGAAAATAAGTTGTCCAGTCTAATTAAAAATGTTTTGGCTACATAGTCATCGATTTCAGGAGGAACATTTGCAACTGCAGCTATTATATATTATACTGGTCCTTTGACAACATCTGGATATTACACAGCTTATTTAAAATTTATAAAATGGCTAGTCTTTCAACAAACATTACTAATTGAGTATGAAGCAATGTTGCCTTTTGACTTGTTTTTTGAAGTCAGAATTTAGGGTAGGTAATTGGACTATAATGATTCTAGGTGTTGCTGTAACTTAGTGTGCTGTTTCAAATTGCTTTGTATGTCTCAGTTTTCTTAAAACAATTGAGTTTATCTTTCAGAAAGTGGCGGACAGAAAATAGTAACAGCACAACAGAGTATAAGCTGTTCATAGGATATCCTTTGACGTCATAGAAAGTAAGTTACTTTGGAGAAGTTCCTATTTCTGCTTATTTATATTATTTGGGTTTTTTAAACACAATCATTTTGATTGTGTTTTTTTTCCCCCGCTGTTATATGATGAATACCTTCAACTCACTGTTTTCAGTGAAATTTGATATTTTCTGATAACAGAAAAAATAAACCATTAAATAAGTTTAATTAATTTTCTACTTTGAATTGTGATTTCTAATATGTATATGGATTGGTGTGGCTCACTGGTTAGAGGCGGCAGACCCAGAAGCAGAAGTCGGGCCGGAACCAGGGTTCGATTCCTGACGCGGCAGGGTCTTGGGCCATGGTCATCAGACTCGATAATTCTCGCTTCGGTGCCTACTGCAACCATGGGTCCACTCAGCAACTCTGGGCAATAGCTTGCTTAATCTCAACTAACAGCCCCATCAGCGCCGGGGATGCCTGGCATCACCTTGGGGATGCCCAGGAGGGACCATCTCATAGGGAAAGCCAGGATGGGTTCCCCAGCGGTATACAGCGCCAGGACGCTTCTTTGCTGGGGCAGCTGTACACATTACTAGTATACCACATTTAACATTCATTTTGTCTCATGCTCACTCTTCTTTTACCACCTTGTATTAATTTACATTTTTTTGTTCTTTCTTACACAGATTAAAAGTATAAAAATGATAATACAGTACGGTAATGACAATTATAAGGTAAGCGTTTAGTACTCTTTACGTTACATGTCTATCAGATTTAACTTTTATTAGTTTCTCTGCTTCTTTTTTATAACCCTTAGTTACTGTCTTTGCTAGTTCTTTCATTTCTTTTTCTATTACTTATTTAAACTACTCTTTTCACTTATTTTATCAGTCCCTCTTTCAACAGTAACTGTGTGTTACTCCTTCTATTTGTCTTTCTTTTCACATTACTCTCTGTTTATTAACTCGTCTTTTTAAAAAAAAAAAATTTTTTTAATTCGCTCCCGGTTCGCGTACCGGAACGCAAACCGGGAAGCGTACCAAAAGAAATAGAGGATGCTAGAGTGCTAAACATTCTAGCAATTTTTTTAAAAAGGGAAGGTAGTTCTGAAAAGAACTTTTTTTTAATTATTTTTGATGTTTTATATTTTTTTTGTGTTTTTTTTGAGGAAGGGGAAACAAAAACTGATTTGCTTCAAAGGGCTCAACAGGAGCAACAAAAACAAAAAATTACTTTCTAGGACGTTTTGGACATTGATGATTTTCATATGATCTATTTATTAAAGTAATACTCCTCTCTCCGCATGAAATTAATTTTCCACAAGCTACACAAGTGAATCTCATCTGCCCAAAGTTCTTTTGCAGATTTCGGACCGTTTCCCTTGCCTCTGACTCACTTATTGCTAAGTCATTGGTGGATGTTTTTGCCGGTCGGGGATTATTCACCATATCTCGAAGTTGCGCTTTAGAATAATTAAGAGGGTGCCACCTCTCCATGTGCCGATGCATGGTATGATTACCATAGCTATATTTTTTTTCGGTCCCTCTCGAGAGTTTTTTTTTGCAAATGAGGCAGGTAACGAACCTGGCATTAACTTTCTTTTCATGAGAAGGAAAAGAAAAAAATTGCCAGATAAAATTCACTTTCACATGGGACATTCTTGGCATTTCTTTCAGAAAGCCACTTGTCCCTTGCTCCTGTTCCTCGTCTTCCTCTTCTTCTTCTTCCTGGTCGAAGATGACCTGGCTAGTCAGTCCTCTCTTATTTGGTGGTGGAGGAGGTGGTGAAGATCCACCAGCTGCAGCTAATACAAATGCCATGTCTTAGCAAACAAAAACAGGTCTTTCTCTCATAAAAATGAAAGTCGGAGTTTGGAAAAAAGGTGGGACTTTCCTCATTTGAGAAAAGAAAATGTTCTAAACCAATGAAAAGTGTTTGTTTTACGTCATATGATCAAGCGTTCCATCATTAGAAAACTAAAAGTAAAATCAACCAATGAAAAGTTTTATTAACTAGTCACATGACCTGTTATGCTTACGTTCCGCGTTTCGCGCCGCGCCTCGGATCGATTCTGGGGATTTACGTTTCGCGCCTTGGTTCACGTTCCAGAACGCTTCTGGGTGCGCTAACGCAGCACGTCATAAGGGGCATTACGTAGTAACGCGATATGTTGCGTTTACGGGACGCGTCACGATGTGCCTTTCTAACGCGGTATTTGCACTAACGGAACGTTTACCGGTTCGCAGATCGGCAGCGAAACAAGAAAAAATTATTTAAACTATAATATAAATTGAATTAAAAAAATATAATACAAATATATATAAAATATATTTGTGAATTAGAATAAAAATATATGTTACAGCTATAGATATTAGCTTTTAAAAAACCAATGAAATTCACTGAAAAAACCATAGGTTATAGACCATATATAGTTAGGGATTAGCATTTACAAAACCAAGAAAATTCACTGAAAAAACCATTGGTTATAGACCATATATAGTTAGGAATTAGCATTTTCAAAACCTTAATTTACTCGCACAAAACCATAGAAATTCGAATATATAGTTAGTTGCAATAACTATATATCGCGCACCCGCAATCCACTGCTGATGATGTCACATATTACATCATTCATGACATGGTCAGTGACATCACTGATGACATCACTGATGAAATCTCAAATGACATCACTGATGACATCACTGAAGACATCTCAAATGACATCACTGATGACATCTCATTTGACATTACTTATCACATCACTGATGACATCATTCATGTGATAATACGATGAACCTTTTCAGACTCTAATATAACGTTAGATACAATTAGTGTAAACAGACACTCACAGACTGTCACTCATCCATGGAGTTACTCACACACCTAGTCAGTCATGCAAAGAATCAATCACACCTCCATTTCCTCAACTATACAGTTATACACACTTTACTTATTCAAACATATTCTAACACATATTTACTCTCTTATACAATCCCTGATACAAGTTCACAATGATTCATACAGCCACTCTCACATTCACTGGCTCTTATGCACAGTTATTTATATATGTCAACTCTCACATGTACTATGTTTTACATATGTACTTACTTTGACATGTAGCACTGAGATATCCATTCACTCACCAATACACTCATGCACACAGTCAACTGCCCATACAGATGTTTCCACATGCACGTTTGAACCCATATATCTAGTGAATCAACTGCTCACACATCTATGCACAGAGTCACACACCTCCCAGCCACCCCCACACACACACTCACTCTCCCATACAAATACTTGGGCAACCAATCAATAACCCATATAGTTACTCATATAGCTACTGATCAACACATGCAGCAGTTTACAGAACAACAGATATAATGATGCACAAATTAAGACAGTTTAGTCACTAACCCATGCACTCAGTGAGACACATTTAATCATTCTCTCATACAGTCAGTCATGCACCTACTAAATCCTTCATCCAGACACTTATACATCCACTCATTCTTCAATATGTAAGACATATTTTAACTTTACAGAAACATACAATCACTGGATGATGTCATCAGTGATGTCATCAGTGATGTCACTGACCATGTCATGAATGATGTAATATGTGACATCATCAGCAGTGGATTGCGGGTGCGCGATATATAGTTATTGCAACTAACTATATATTCGAATTTCTATGGTTTTGTGCGAGTAAATTAAGGTTTTGAAAATGCTAATTCCTAACTATATATGGTCTATGACCAATGGATATATATATATATATATATATATATATGTATATATATATATATATATATAAATATATATATATTCACAGAAAAAAACCATAGGTTTTAGGCCATATATAGTTAGGAATTTGCATTTACAAAACCTTGAAAATTCACTGAAAAAACCATTGGTTATAGACCATATATAGTTAGGGATTAGCCTTTTCAAAACCTTATTTTACTCACACAAAACCATTGAAATTTCATATATAGTTAGTTGCACTAACTATATATCGCGCACCCGCAATCCACTGCTGATGATGTCACATATTACATCATTCATTACATGGTTAGTGACATCACTGATGACATCACTGATGACATCTTAAATGACATCACTGATGACATCTCAAATGACATCACTGATGACATCACTGATGACATCTCAAATGACATCACTGATGACATCACTGATGACAACATCCAGTGACTGTATGTTTCTGTAAAGTTAAAATATGTCTTACATATTGAAGAATGAGTGGATGTATAAGTGTCTGGAAGAAGGATTTAGTAGGTGCATGACTGACTGTATGAGAGAATGATTAAATGTGTCTTGCTGAGTGCATGGGTTAGTGACTAAACTGTCTTAATTTGTGCATCATTATATCTGTTGTTCTACAAACTGCTGCATGTGTTAATCAGTAGCTATATGAGTAACTGTATAGGTTATTCATTGGTTGTCCAAGTATTTGTATGGGAAACTGAGTGTGTGTGTATGGGTGGCTGGGAGGTGTGTGACTCTGTACATAGATGTGTGAGTAGTTGATTCACTATATGTATGGGTTCAAAAGTGCATGTGGAAACAGCTGTATGGGAGGTTGACTGTGCATGAGTGTATTGGTGAGTGAATGGATATCTCAGTGCTACATGTCAAAGTAAGTACATATGTAAAACACAGTACATGTGAGAGTTGACATATATAAATAACTGTGCATAAGAGCCAGTGAATGTGTGAGTGGCTGTATGGATCATTGTGAACATGTATCAGGGATTGTATAAGAGAGTAAATATGTGTTAGTATATGTTTGAATAAGTAAGGTGTGTATAACTGTATAGTTGAGAAAATGGAGGTGTGATTGATTTTTTGCATAACTGACTAGGTGTGTGAGTAACTCCATGGATGAGTGACAGTCTGTGACTGTCTGTTTACACTGATTGTATCTAAGGTTATATTAGAGTCTGAAGAGGTTCATGGTATTATCACATGAATGATATCATCAGTGATGTAATCAGTAATGTCAAATGAGATGTTATCAGTGATTTTATCAGTGATGTCATTTGAGATGTCATCAGTGATGTCATCAGTGATGTCATTTGAGATGTCATCAGTGATGTCATTTAAGATGTCATCAGTGATGTCATCAGTGATGTCACTAACCATGTCATGAATGATGTAATATGTGACATCATCAGCAGTGGATTGCGGGTGCGCGATATATAGTTAGTGCAACTAACTATATATGAAATTTCAATGGTTTTGTGTGAGTAAAATAAGGTTTTGAAAAGGCTAATCCCTAACTATATATGGTCTATAACCAATGGTTTTTTCAGTGAATTTTCAAGGTTTTGTAAATGCAAATTCCTAACTATATATGGCCCAAAACCTATGGTTTTTTCTGTGAATTTCAATGGTTTTTTAATAGCAAATATCAAAAGCTGTCAAATGTCAAGTACGTGATAGGTAAAAACTTTTTCGTGTTTATGCACGCTGATGTGCTTTGAACGCTGCCCCCCCTCCCCTCTTTTCTCTTAGTAGTACTCTCTCTTTGCAGATAGTGAAGGGTAGTTAACGCAGGCCTTTACCCCCGTTGTAATCCGTCGTGCCTGCTTGTCTCTCCATTTGATTGATTGTTATCCAAGCATTTACTGTTTTACAATTGATTCTCTTTGGTTCATTCTCTATTTACAAACAAGCACAAAGTCGCAATACTCTGTTTAGTCTTTGCAGATAGTGAAAAATCGTGAAAAATCGTGTAAAAAAATAAAAGTAATCGAGCAAAATCAGTAGGCCACTAATTGGATCTCTTTTTGACCTCGCTAAAATAGAAATATTCGGAACAACCCTTCATGAGAAATACGAAAATAGTGAGATGAACTGAGCTCCACACCATGAGGGCTGCAAGACAGCTCGGCTCCGTCACCCACCCCGCCCAAAATAACGACAAACCCTATGCAAATATAAAAAATATATACAACACACCAGCAAAGTAACAGGGTAAAACATTTTATTAAATAACTATTTACATAACTATTTTATACTTTTTGTTGCCCGATCCGGCTAGCTCAATCGATCGAGCATGAAACTCATGCACTCTGATAGCAAGCGTTGCTACTGATGCTATGCAGACCAAAACTGGTTTTCAGTTTGTACATTTTTCTAGATTTTTCCATCCGAGGTTGGTTGAGTTTGTAGAACGATGGCTTCAGATTTTCCACATACGGTGTGGTGGCGCGGACTGGGAGGGGGCGCTTCGCTCCTACCCCCTCCCCAAGTAAGATTTTCATACGTGAAAGTACGTTAATGGTTTTGGTCCCTGAGTTGCTTCGATGTCACTGCCATTCTCAAATGGCATAAGTTCTGGATGTTGGGTGCCATAGTTCAGAGTTCTGAGCAGCGCTTGTAACACTGTCTGAAGCTTATTTCCACCTACTGCAGCTTCACTATTCTCAAAGTAAGTGAGGGTCGTTTGTGGACCTGACTGCATTTGAAAACAATGTGATATGGTACCTCCCTAAACCGCTTGACGGAGGCCCCCGAGGGGCGGTGTGATGGCACGGACTCGGAGAAGACGCTTGGCTCCGACCCCCTCCCCAAGTCTTATAGCACTGGTGTAGCCTGAGATCGCCCCCGACATAGGCGGCCGGCTCCCGGGGTCCGGCGGAACTTTTTGCCTTCTGATGACTCTTCTATTCTGGACCTTGTCCCACAATCCGTATGTCCGTTTGACCTGAAGACACGCTGTAGTGGGGCGCCCCTTTACCGTTTTAGTTGCCATTCCGCCCGCTTTTACACTGTGCCTCTTCCACCATTCAGCTGTTTACCGCCCGCTCTTGTGACTACAGCGTCTCGCTCACCGTGTAGTTGAGTTGCTCCCGCTCTTGCGATGCAACGATAAGCGACTGCCACAGGACTCTCAAAATGGCGGCCGGCTCTTCAGATTTGGGCGTGGTCCACTAAAATGGCCCTGGGACACCTTGGAACTCGGACGCTTCCCTAATAGGGCTTGGGTCCCATTCTCGAAAGCGTCCCCTCAGCCGTGAAGATTCTACAAAAGTCTTGGGGGCCCCCGACTCCCGCAGGCTTCTGGTGGGGAGCGGCTGCCATGTTTGCTCGTGGAATGGCCACGACGGAGCTACGAGATGGTGGTGTTCTCATGCTGACGCCAGATTTAGTCTGAAACATCCAGAAACACTGTAGACTACCAATTCGATCAGTTCCGGTAGCGCCCCAACATGACCCGGAGAGAAGAACTTGCCCTCCCCTCTTTGACTGATGGTTCTTGTTGCCTGTCCCCTCTGTTGTCATTTAACAGAACTTTTTGGACTGCTGAAAGGGGTTGTGTTCCGAACGCTGGTTGGTGGAGACATTTTGACTATATTCTTGACCTACGTTGTCGCGTAATGCGTTATATGACACGCCGCGTTAGCGCACCCGGAAGTGATCCGGGGCGCGGCGCGCAGCGCGTAACGTAAGCATAACAGGTCATGTGACTTGTTAATAAAACTTTTTATTGGTTCATTTTACTTTTGTTATTTTAATAATGAAAAGCTTGGTCATATGACCTAAAAAATACGCTTTTTATTGATTTCGAACATTTTTTTTTTTAAACATATATATTATAATGTTCCAGGCTAATGTACTTTCCAGGAAAATTTACAACTGTCCTGCAAGTAAAATATATTCCTTTTTCGAGAAAAAAAGGGCGTTTCTTCGTCCCATGACGGGGCCGTTGAGTAAAAGAGGTTCGGCCTGCTGTCTTACTCGCCGATACGCCTGATTATCAGATTCTTATCGATCACTTTATGTTGCAGGAGTGGAACACACAACTGCCCTTGACCATTTATCTTTACTGCGTTCCTACGTATTATACCTTTTATCCGTCATGTAATTGGACTGCTTTATTTCACTTGCCTTTTACTGATTCGAAAACAGTGACTAAAAGTAAAAACTTTACCAATGTAAATACTACTACCATGTTTTGTTTTAAAAACCTTTATTGTGAAAATGTCAGTATACAAATACGGGCCTATAACCACGTGGGCCGGCCACGGAGCAAACTGGAAACGTATATGATGAGGAGACATTTACACTGTAGAGGAACGCAACGAGCGGGCCATTAGGTTGCAAGAACTAAGGTGTCTAACAGTTGCGGAATCGGTGGACGTACATTTTGTAATTAAAATACGACAAAGCCACTTACAAAAAAATCATCTAGATATACATTTGCGGGCAAGTACCATGGGTGACGTTAATTCGAACTTTCAATAGTACAGTAATCAATAACACATCAGAACTTAATATCAATAGGGATGTCAAAATATTCAATCAATTCTCGTCCCCGCCCGCCATGAGCATCAAAACTGCATTCATATCTCGTGATATCAAGGTTTTTCAACCAGTACACAACAAGGAGTTACGAGTCCCATTTATACCGGCGCCATTTTGGGCGAGGCCGGGCAGGTCCAAGATATAGTCAAAATGTCTCCACCAACCATCGGCCAGACCAGAACCCCTTTCGGCCCTTTATGCTACAAGATGGTGTCTTCCATTCAGAAAATATTGTTGGCAGCATTTTGAAAGGAAAGATAAACAGCCGTTCTCCTAGTGAGTCTCACATTGTTACATTTAGGAAGAATGTTGAAGAGTAGTATGTTGAAAATCTGAAGCCATTTTTCTACAAACTCTCAATCAGCCTTGGATGGAAAAAAAAATCCTGAAGAATGTACAAACTGAAAACCAATTTTTGTCTGTATAGCATCAACAGCAACGCTTGAGTCAGCTTTGTGTCAAGCCGCCATTTTCATTCAATCAATAGCGTCCCCCTGCACACATTCAGGGACCTGGTCGTGTCTTCAGATGAAACGGATTGTAGGAAAAGAAGCAGAAAGGAAAAGGAAAAAAGTTCCGCCGGACCTCGGGAGCCGGCCGCCTATGTCATGTGCGACCTTTGGCCACACCAGGGCAATAGTGAAGCTGCAGCAGGTGCAAATAAGCTTCAGACAGTCTTACAAGCACTGCTCAGAACTCTCAACTGAGGCACTCAACGTCCAGGACTTGCCATTCGGATCTTGGCGCCTTGTGCTGGTTCCGACCTATTCACACATCGGTCCACTACTGACATCACCTCATAAGCCAACGGGGCACCCCACGCCGACTTTCGGCGCAGCATTGTAGGATGGCCACACCAGTGCGGCAACTTGCTGGACACCACCTCGGTGCCATCCGGATCTCGGCGCGTTCGAGTCACTGTACCGCAAGAGTGACCGGAACTCAGCTGGACACGCCGTCTTTCGGCGCAGCATTGTAGGATGGCCACACCAGTGCGGCAATTTGCTGGACACCACCTCGGTGCCATCCGGATCTCGGCGCGTTCGAGTCACTGTACCGCAAGAGTGACCGGAACTCAGCTGGACACGCCGTCTTTCGGCGCAGCATTGTAGGATGGCCACACCAGTGCGGCAACTTGCTGGACACCACCTCGGTGCCATCCGGATCTCGGCGCGCTGTGCTGCCTTCGGCCTACTGTAGCCGCAAGTGGGGACGCAACTCAGTTGGACGGCGAGTGAAAAGATAAGGGGCGCCGCACTGCAGCCGAGGAGCCTCCATCTTGGGGGAGACGCACAGCCCCCACTGACTGACACGACCTTACAGGCCAACGGGGCGCCCCACGCCGACTTTCGGCGCAGCATTGTAGGATAGCCACACCAGTGCAGCAACTTGCTGGACAACAACTCGGTGCCATCCGGATCTCGGCGCGTTGTGCTGCCTTCGGCCTATTCGCACATCGGTCCGCTACTGATGCCGCCTCACGTGCCAACGGATTTTCTACGCTTTTTGTAGCCCTATGCCGCATAACAGGTCATGTGACTTGTTTATAAAACTTTTCATTGGTTCATTTTACTTTTCGTTTCCTAATGATGGAAGGCTTGGTCATATGACCTAAAAATAACACTTTTCATTGGTTTAGAACATTTTTTTTTCCCAAACGATGAAAGCCCCACCTTGTTTCTGGATGTTTCAGACTGAAGCTGGCATCAGCATGAGAGCACCACCATCTCGTGGCTCCGTCGTGGTCATTCCACGAGCAATCATGGCAGCCGCTCCCCACCGGAAGCCTGCAGGAGTCGAGGGCCCCCAAGACTTTTGTAGAATCTTCACGGCTGAGGGGACGCTTTCGAGAATGGAGCCCAAGCCCTAGCAGGCAAGCGTCCGAGTTCCAAAGTGTCCCAGGGCCATTTTAGTGGACCAGGCCCAAATCCGAAGAGCCGTCCGCCATTTTAAGAATCCAATGGCAGCCGCTTATCGCTGCACCGCAAGAGTGGGCGCAACTCAACTACATGGTGAGCGAGACGCTGTAGCCGCAAGAGCGGGCGATAAACAGCTGACTGGAGGATGAGGCACAGTGTAGCAAAAGCGGGCGGAATGGCAACTGAAACGGTAAAGGGGCGCCCCAGTACAGCAGACGAGCCTCCACCTGGGGAGGCCCGTTCACGCCGCCTCCCCCACGCCCCCCCCCGGGGCGCCCCACGCCGTTTTTCGGAGCAGCATTGTAGGATACCAAAACCAGTGCGGCAAGTTACTGGACATCACCTGGGTGCCATCCACATCTCAGCGCGTTCTGCTGCCTTGGGACTATTCGCACAACAGACCGCTACTGACGAGGCCTCCCCCCGCACCACCCGGGACGCCCCACGCTGTTTTTCTGAGCTGCATTGTAGGAAACCAAAAACCAGTGCGGCACCCAGGTAACATCACCTGGGTGCCGTCCAGAACTCAGCACGTTGTGCTGCCTTGGGACTATTCGCACAAAAGACAGCTACTGACCATTGTTGCTTCTTTTTGCCAAAAATTTTTTAAATGTATTTACAGTTTTTGTTGCGTTCGATATATTTATAAAGTTAATAAAGTTTTATAATCCTACTTTGTTGGAGTACTATATATTTTTAAAAAATCGGGTGAATGGGGCCTTGAATCGGGTTATTGTCATGTGTGGGCTTTGGAAGTGTGCTGCTACAGGATCGGACATTTCAAGCTCAAATGCACGTTCTTTTTCTTACCTTTCTGAAGCATGGAGCGCAATAGCAGGCAGAGAAAGGGTGATGCAAGTGTTGAACACTGCCTGGCCTGGCAAGTTGCTGGCAGTGCCCCCCCCCCCATCCGCTCCTGAAAGAGGGCACACACACACCGCCGCCCCGAGTACTTCACATATCTTTAAAAGACCATGCGCTTTTTAATGAGGCTTAAATGGTTTATCACCCCTTCTAGAGCCCCTGCATCGGCCCTCTGACGTTTCCTGGAAGAATTAGCACGTAACACAATACCAAGCCCTGTCAGCTGAAACCCCGAGGAGTCGGGTTTTTGCTTGCAGGAATCGGGAGGCGGAAGACTAGCACTGAAATCGGTAGTCTCACGCCTGAATCGGGAGGGTTGGCATGTCTGGATTCTCTGCAGCTGGGGCCATAAACTACATCCGCAGGGCTAGGTGATAGCCTGGGACCGGCCTGGACAATCGGACACAGAGGAAGAGGAGTGCCAGAGGGTGCGGTAGTGAATAGGGTGAAAGGGAGGTGTCGGGCGGGCACAGGGTGTGATTCTCAGGGAAGAGCAGCGCAGATGGGGGGAAGTTTATGGCCCATGCATGAGAGAGAGAGCGGAGGTGACCAGTGCGTGGGGGAGATGCTTGCGAGGGTGGGGAGCCGTGCTGAGAATCGACGGCGTGCAGAGAGTGGGTCTGGTCAAGGCATCTAAAATGGCTGCCGTGCACGACAAAATTGTGCCATTGGAAAAAAGGCAAGATGGCGCATACAATGTTTATCAATAAGGATTCATTTATAACAAAATATTTTATCGCAGTGACAAATTGGCGGTCAACACTTCCTGATTTCCATCGAATCGAACGTTAACAGACGTCACGCAGCAAAAAAAAAAAAAAACGCTCACGCACAGCCGCTGGAAGACATGTATCAACATATATGAGCCTCCTCAGCCACCCTCAGAAAACATAAGGGATCAGGATACGTCTCCCGCACCCCCTTATACCTAGTAATTTAATTAAAACGAAACACAAAATGGCGAATTCCCGTTTCGCTACCAGTTTGCGGCCCAGTTCGCGGCCCGAGAAGCACTTCTACCGTGAAAAATCATTTTTTTTTTATTTTCCCCACGGGACCCTTTAATAACCCCAACATCATTCCTAGGGGGTCAAGAGGGGTCTACCTTGCCCCCTTTCATTAAATTCCACCTTCGTTTTTCACCTCTTCTTCTCTCTCGATCCTACCGAGAGATAAGATGGCGCACGCACAGCCGCTGGAAGACATATATCAACATATATGAGCCTCCTCAGCCACCCTCAGAAAACATAAGGGATCAGGATACGTCTCCCGCACCCCCTTATACCTAGTAATTTAATTAAAACGAAACACAAAATGGCGAATTCCCGTTTCGCTACCAGTTTGCGGCCCAGTTCGCGGCCCGAGAAGCGCTTCTACCGTGAAAAATCAATTTTTTTTATTTTCCCCACGGGACCCTTTAATAACCCCAACATCATTCCTAGGGGGTCAAGAAGGGTCTACCTTGCCCCCTTTCATTAAATTCCCCCTTCGTTTTTCACCTCTTCTTCTCTCTCGATCCTACCAAGAGATAAGATGGCGGCCGCTCCGGACTGTTTAGAATGTTGACAGACACCGGAAAGCCAATCAGCTTCGCATCGCAAAGTTCCGTTTCGCGAAAAGTAAGCCGACCGGAGCGCAGCCCGGAGCGCTGTTACAGATATATATCTTGTTTTGAACGTTAATTTCTCAAAATCCACTGGAGCACATATATTGAGACCTAGCAAAGGCACATCGGGCTAACAGTCCCTACAATTTTGCCAAGTTTCGTACAAATCCATTCAGCCGTTCGAGCTAAAAGTGAGGCCAACCGCCCTATGGAAATTAACATGGGAAAAACGTGTTTTGGGACCCCCCTTTTTTCTCGGCCCCTCCTTTGACGAAACCCCCCCAAATTTTCAAGGGCTGCTCAGAAACAAAATGTGCCATTTTCCTGAAAATTTCAGCCGATTCCGTCCACAAACGCCAAAGTTATTAGACATAGAATTTTCAAAAATCCCATAGGGAAAAAATCCTAACTATATATACCTACTGGCGACAGCCAGTAGGTAATATATATATATATATATATATATATATATATATATATATATATATATATATATATATATATATATATATATATATATATATATATATTCACTGAAAAAAACATAGGTTTTAGCCTTGTTATAGTTAGGAATTAGCATTTAAAAAACCTTAGACATTCACTGAAAAAACCATAAGTTTCACACATGTTATAGTTAGGAATTAGCATTTAAAAAAACCTTTGAAATTCACTGAAAAAAACATAGGTTTCAGGCACGTTATAGTTAGGAATTAGCATTAAAAAAAACCTTAGAAATTCACTGAAAAAACCATTGGTTTCACACATGTTATAGTTAGCTGGGCATTTCACTCATTCAAAACCTTTGAAATTCCCTTGTTATAGTTAGTTCAGCTTACTATAACTCACACGCCCGCAATGCACTGCTGATGATGTCACATATTACATCACTCATGACATGGTCAGTAACATCACTCATGACATCACTGATGACATCTCAAATAACCTCATTGATGACATCATCCTTGTGAAAGAGTTGTAGACCTCCTCTCACCCTAATATAATACCTTTGATACACACATTCAAAAATAGAACCTACAATTTTAAAAAAAATGGAGATACCAATACCAGTTAGAACAACCTATTCAGTAATTCCAAAATCTACACACACATCCACTCATTCACCAACAGTTCTATATAGTCACTCATACATGTACTCACTTATCATATGTACTCATACACCTATACATCCTGTTACACACCTACACTTATACATAGAGTTATTCACAAATATACTCACACATGCAAATAAACATCCATTTACTTGCATATACAGCTCTACACACGCCACTACACTTATTTCTACAGAAACGTACACATTCTTACTCTCTTAAACAATCAGTTATAGAAACACATACTTATTTATACAGGAACTCTTCCAATCTGTCACTGTCATATATCCTTACTTATATACATCAATACTCACATATACTAGTTTAAAACATATGTACTTACTCATAAAGACACTATTGAGGCAGTCATTCACTCACTAACACACCCATACACACAATCATCCACCCATACAGTCCAGCACACATGTTGTCTTCAAAACACATACAAACAGTGAGTCAGTCATTCATGCATCTGGGAGCTAAGTAATATCCCCCACCAAACCATACAGACACTCATTCTGATACTCAAAAAAACAACTAATAACCCACATAAACACTCATGTAGCTACTCACTAACCCATGCAACCACTTATACACAAAGTGAGACACTGATGTAGATATTTACATATTTAAACATTACTCGCTAATACATGTATTCACTAAGATATACTTAATAAGTCAGTTGTACAATCAATTTTTCAAAAAAAACATTTAGACACCTATTCACCCATTTATTGTTCCATCAACCTTTAGATATACATATATAAAAAATATTTATTTTTCAGAAAGACACACATTCACTGGATGATGTCATCAGTGATGCCATCAGTGATGTAATTTGAGATGTCATCAGTGATGTCATGAGTGATGTCACTGACCATGTCATGAGGGATGTAATATGTGACGTCATCAGCAGTGCATTGCGGGCGCACAAGTTATAGTTAGCTGAACTAACTATAACAGGGGAATTTCAAAGGTTTTGTATGAGTGAAATGCCCAGCTAACTATAACATGTGTGAAACCTATGGTTTTTTCTGTGAATTTCTAAGGTTTTTTAATGCTAATTCCTAACTATAACGTGCCTGAAACCTATGTTTTTTTCAGTGAATTTCAAAGGTTTTTTAAATGCTAATTCCTAACTATAACATGTGTGAAACTTATGGTTTTTTCAGTGAATGTCTAAGGTTTTTTAAATGCTAATTCCTAACTATAACAAGGCTAAAACCTATGTTTTTTTCAGTGAATATATATATATATGATGTGATCAAGGCAGGGGAAACCTTGCTGAAACGCGTCATGTTGTGGAATGGCTAAATAAACTGCACTATTAAAATTCCAACCTTTCGTGGTGGTCCGTTCCTGGTGTGTGGCAGTATGCAGTTCGAGCAATAGGACTGTGCTCTCCTTTCCAGGATTTGGCTTTCATATATATATATATATATATATATTACCTACTGGCGGTCGCCAGTAGGTATATATAGTTAGGATTTTTTGCCTATGGGATTTTTGAAAATTCTATGTCTAATAACTTTGGGGTTTGTGGACGGAATTGGCTGAAATTTTCTGGAAAATGGCACATTTTGTTTCTGAGCAGCCCCTAAAAATTTGGGGGGGGGTTCGTCAAGGGGGGGCCGAGAAAAAAGGGGGGTCCCAAAACGCGTTTTTCCAATGTTAATTTCCATAGGGCGGTTGGCCTCACTTTTAGCCCGAACGGCTGAATGGATTTGCACGAAACTTGGCAAAATTGTAGGGACTGTTAGCCCGATGTGCCTTTGCTAGGTCTCAATATATGTGCTCCAGTGGATTTTGAGAAATTAACGTTCAAAAAAAGATATATATCTGTAACAGCGCTCCGGGCAGCGTTCCGGTTCGCGTACTTTTCGCGTAACGGAGCTTTGCGAAGCGAAGCTGATTGGCTCTTCGGTGTCTGTCAACATTCTAAACAGTCCGGGGCGGCCGCCATCTTGTCTCTCGGTAGGATCGAGAGACAAGAGGAGGCCAAAACAAAGGGGGAAATTACCACAAGAGGGCATAGTAGATCCTCGTTGACCCCCTAGGTTTTATGTGGAGGTTTTAAAAGGGCCCAGCAGGGCAAAAAAAAAAAATGTTTTTTTTTTGCGTGGGGAGCGGCCGGTTCGCGAACCGGAAAGCGTTCTGGGCAGCGTACTATAAGGAAAATAGAATGATAGACTTTTCAAATACTGTATGTTAATTGATTGTTGGTTTTGTTGATTATTTTTTAATTTCTTTATTTTTTAAGCAATTTTTATTATTGTGATTGTGTTTCATAATTTAATAAACTTTCTAACATTTCACTTTCAGAAATGTCATTATTTTCATTGAACATAGTTTGTAGTCTCTGAGGGTGTAAAATGTCCTCATTTTTAAGGAGGTCATCTACTGCTTCCACACATTGCAGTAGTTCTTGGTACCAAGTGTCATTCATAAATTCAATATCATTTGGATCAATGATTTCTTGGCTGCTCTCTTGCAGGACAATTTGAAATTCAACTTTCTGTTCGCCTTCCATTTTGCCTGAAATTTGGATAAAAAAAATATATATTAGTAGAGATAGGGCACTGCTGGGATTAATTTTAGATAGGCAGTTTTTATCAGTGAATTTATCTTTTGGCAGTGTATAGTATCAGAGTGGAAGTAGTAATATAAAAAAGTGTATGTGATTTAACGTAAGTAAATTCATAATTATACAAGAGAAGCCGAACTCCATCCATAACTATAACAGAGAAGTCTATCTAAATCTATACCTACTACAGAGGGATAGTATATAACTATCAGAAAAAGTTTACCATATTAATTTATAGTGCACAATATACTTCAGTTTTAAAAATAACAACTTACCTTTACAAACAAGTTGAAGTGTTTAGTGATAATTCAATTGAAATGTACAACAAGAAGTAGCAGTCAAAATGGCTGTGTTTCCTTCTCTTCCTTTATATATATTCAGGTATATAACCAATCAAATGTCAGGTAATAAAAGTAGAAAATGAAAGTAACATTTTCATTGGTTGTCAATTCCAACACTTCAGATGTGTTTTGTGAAGTAATTTACCTCACGGTGTTTAGAGAGGTCTACAGGCTAAATGGCTAAATGGAATTTCAATCAAATTTGTGAAAATGAAAGGGATTGTTATGTAGTATGAGCTAATCTATATTTGGTGAGAGTGTCTCTAGTCGTTTTTCTGTAAATTACTTTCCCACCTTTTTTTTGGACCGCTTCCCGGGAAGCGGTCCGGTTCGCGAACCAGCAGCGTTACGGGAGTCCACCATTTTGTGTTTCGGTCGAATTAAGATACAAGATGGAGGGCAAATAATGTTCAGAATGGGTAGAAGGGGGCACGGTACAAGTATCTTGACCCCCTACGTTTTCTGAGGGTGGCTGAGGAGGCCCATATGTGCGGGGAAAAAACATTTTTTTAAAAAATTTTGCGCAGTTAGCTTCCGGTTCGCGTACCGGGTAGCGCTCCGGGGAGCGTAGTTTGTTGAAATTTAGAGAAAAAAGTTAGAGTAAAATAATAATTGTGAGTGATCAGATGTAGGGTAGCTCTGAGAAGAGCTTTTGGGTTTATGGTACATTTTGGTACTTATAAGTAGGTACCAATGCACAGTCTTAAATTCAAAATGAAAATTCTGTTGCCCTCATCTGAGAAGTGAACTCCATCTCCTCTGTAGATATCTTGCATGCAGTAACGCAAGTTATTGTTGTACATGGAGCCCATTCCATGGTCTCTCATGTAAGCTGAAACAGATTTGTTTACATGCTTCCTCGACTTCTCAATTTGTGGACAAAATTGGTTGGACCACCTCCATTTCTGTCTTTGGCATATATTTGAATATACCAAGGCAGTTTGAGGAAAAAGTGCCATTAATTGCTCAAAGGTGTCCTTTAAAAGCATTTCTAGACCTACCCCAGTCAAAGTGCCAAAATCATTACCTCCACAGTGCACAATTAACAGGTCAGGTTTTGGCAAATGCATAAAGGTTTTCACCAATGGTATCAATTGGTGACATTTTAATCCTCTTTGGCCCAACCACTTAATTTCCACATCTTGTAAATTGAGGTTATGTAAATTTCTGTTCTCAGCATACCTTTGAGCCCAGTAGATGTAACTATGTCCAACAATCCAGACATAAAACATGGTGAGAGAAGGTTGTGCTGCAGTCAGATGAAGTGTGGTAATGAAAGGGCAGTTGAAACAGTAGGAGTTTGTAAAGAAAAAAACTGTGGATTTCCAGTGCTAATGATTCATTAGCAGTGATTGGTGCATTTCCATTTCTGAAAACAGAAAGTTAGGGTGCATGGATGTGTTCTTTGAAAGATGTAATTTGAATGGTCAAGGAAAAAACATTTAATGAAAGATTGCACTGGATACGCAGGTGCACTGAGCGTTCAGAGTTCAATTGAAACATTGTTGTGTGAACTTGCAAACATGAGAGGTCTTTCAGGAGGTGGTTGCTAAGCAAAAAAGGCGGAGAGGGCAGAGGGGGGAAGGGTTTTGATTTGAAAAAAGTGAGGGAAGAGTTATGATTGGCTAATATGAGAGATATGTGTAATGAATATCAGCATTTCTGTGCTTTCTATAGCTGCAGCCTCTGGAGTGCATCCTCTTTGTTCTGCTGAAGACAATTTGGTGTATTTCTGAGACTGTTTTGAAACTCAAAAAGTATTTGCTAAGGTGAGAAAAGATTTATTTAATTTAGATAGAGAATAGTATAATTTAAGGAGAAAATGATGAAGAAAGCTGTGTTTTTAAAATGTTGCTTTGTCTCAAGTGATATACAAATAGATTTTGTTTCTTTGAGAAATTGTAATTGCATATTCTGTGTAGAAATCTTGCATGCAGTAACGCAAGTTATTGTTGTACATGGAGCCCATTCCATGGTCTCTCATGTAAGCTGAAACAGATATGTTGTGTTTAAAAACGATTTTTGAAAACAATTACATTTCTGGATATGTTCTGCTAGAGCTTCATAGGTTGTTTGGGCCATATTTATAAGGCATTTGAGTGTCTCTGATGTTATTTTTCCCATTTTAATTGAAGAGCTTTCTCCATGGGGCAAGTTTCTTATTAATATGCTCCCACCTGTGCTTGGCAAATTTAGATTTTGATTATGGGAGTTACATAGCCATGTTAAAAATGACCCAAAAATGGTGCAAGGGCAATCAAAAAACGCTTTCATGTGTCTTAAGGACATTTTAAGTCAATGAGGAAACACAGGTGATGTAATTCTGAAGTGAGGAAAAGAAACTCCACATTTTTTCAATTACATCACTAGTGTTTCCTAAGTTTATGAATGACATTGTGCAGATGAAGTTTAGGTCTGACCACAGATTCAAAAGAGGTCTGCCCTTTGTTCAAGAGTGAAGTGGACATGACTTACTTCATTGGTAGGCCTTCACATGTATTACCTCCTTTGTATTCTTCAACAAGCGAAAATCTCATCTGAAACCGTGTGTTGGCCTCACCTCAAACAAACAAAACAGGTGATGGACCGAATGTGGATCAATGTCACACATTCACCCCAGTCCAAAGATCTGGGCCCAAACAAACCTCTGGATAGGCCACACCTTATCATCATCCTGAATCAATCATTTAAAATGTTAGGGAGACATTTATGATAGGTCTATGCCTGTTTTGTACCACTGTGCGTCCCTTTTGTGACGCAGTGGTGGTGCAAAAGATTTGCTATGTTAAATAATAAGTAGGGTGTAAAGTTTTTGATGACTGTTATTCATTTACTGTTTGGTAATAGTGGTTAATAACATTTTTTTTATATTTTATCACAGATTCAACTGCAGATCATTTCAAAATTTAAAAATGCCAACTAAGAATCGAATTAGAAAGGCTAGAAAACGTCAAAGACAGCAAGTTCAGCTATTACTGCAGCAGTCCTCTCCCCAAAAAACTTGTCAAATCACCAAGAAAGCTCCGGGTAAGACCACGAAATCATTCATAAGAAATATTTGTAGTAAAAAAAGTATTGTTTCAGTCCAGAAAAAGAGAAGCAATTTAAACGGAAAGGAAAGACCAATCAAAAATGTTACTGCTAGAGCAAGAGATAACTCATGTGCATGATAGTAGAAGGAAACAACAGTTTAGGGACATTCGAAAACAAAAGTTCCGCAACAGGATAATAGTTAATTTATTAAAAAATATTAAGAAAGGCCAACAGAAAGTGGCATTTTATAAGAAAAAGAAAAATGTAGAGAAAATTATTGATCATGCTTTCGAAATTAAGCGAAAGTTATTTATTTTGGTAATCAATAGAATTAGGAAACTAAACAAGGTAATTTCTGATTTCAAATTAAATAGTAGATGGAAGAGAGTAGTTAATCGAAGTAATTTTTGTGAAGTTCTTTCCGGAGAATGGATGCATAGTTCAAGTTGTGAGGCATTTTTTAATGAGGAGAGTTATTTTCGGGATAATGATTTGGTGCTTGCAGTTGACACCAGTGGTCGAGCTTATGAAGTGAAGGATGGTTGTCCAGTTGAAAAAGAA
The DNA here is from genome assembly GCF_964263255.1 of Lissotriton vulgaris. Taxonomy (NCBI): domain Eukaryota; kingdom Metazoa; phylum Chordata; class Amphibia; order Caudata; family Salamandridae; genus Lissotriton; species Lissotriton vulgaris. The sequence continues at coordinate 327,146,922 of NC_141698.1, read as the reverse complement.
AAACTTGCGACAACAGAGATAGAAGAGGTGTTAGGTAATGAGGTTTTAGAAAGACGTCCTAAAGGTCCTGTGTACATTTGGAAGTGTAGTTCTATTTGCAGTGTGCGACAGGATTCCATCAATTTGCTTTGTGATTTTGTACGGACATTTAATAAGAAAAGTTTGAAACAGAAAATGAAGTTGTTGCAAGAATTAGATCCTTGCAGAGTGAGAGAAGTGACAGGTTTGCGTGGTCATTCACTGGCTTGTCTTTCCAGGAGAGTATGCCAGAGTGTTTTTCATCATTTCAGGATGCTAGCAGTGCATCATAATAAAGTGAGGAAATTAGTCAGAATGTTGTATTATGCTAAGAGTCCAGCAATTATGCTTAAACAATTATGTGCTGCTCTTTTGCATGGTTCTGAAATAGATGTCAAGAATATTTGTGAAGAAATTGAGTTTTGTTACTTTGGAAGTAAAGATGAGAATGTTCAAATTGACCCAGAAGCAGAGGGTAATGTTGAAGATAATGTACAGGTTTCCAGTACAGATAATTTTCAGAAGGAAATTGCCACGTTTCAGGTGAAATCAAGTGAGAGGCCTAATTTCACTTGTGTGTGTTGTCGACGCACGTATTATAAGAATCAGATTAAGTTAGTGGATTTATATGCAAAAAGTGAAAGGGAAAATAATAGTGAATGGAAGGATTTCGCAACATACTTGATGGTAGAAAATTGTTTTGATTTGGGATCGGATCAACGTGTGTGTACTTATTGTTGTAACAAATTAAACCAAAACCAGATGCCTGCTAGGGCGGTTCATAATAATCTGGAATTGTTTGAGATACCTTCTGAATTGAAGGATTTAAATACTTATGAATCTATTTTGATTCAAAGTATCCATCCCTTTCAGGCTATTGTAAGAATGGAGCCAAAGACAGGGAAGTTGCCTCCATCAGATTTACAGAGAGGATTAAAGGGAAGAGTTGTTTATTTGCCTCTAGATTTGAACAAAAACATTAACACAATTGGAGTAGAAAAAGTGGAAGAGGAACCTCTGGTTATCTTAGTTAATGGGGTTCCGACAAAGAATAAGAAAATATGGCAAGATTTAGTGGATGTTAGAAAAGTCAAAAAGGCAACATTGTATTTGAAAAAAAATAATAAGTACTATAAGAATGTATATGTTGCAGAAGAGGAAGTAAGTGATGAAGACGATAGCGATTTGTGTGCTCGCCAAATTGAGAAAGTAGAAGCCTCTAAAAGTGAAGAAATATATGAACATTATAGTGTTCATCCTTTGCATTCCAAGGAAGTCATGGGGAATGCTATTGAGTTGTTTCAAATGAAACAAGCCAAAGGGAGTCCAATCAGTGTTTGGGAGGAAAGTTTGGAAGCTCGGTGTTTCCCACAGCTATTTCCAACAGGTCAAGGAGGAAGATATGATGAGCGACCACATCAAATTCCTGCTTCTGAATACCGGACTTTACGTTTGTATGCAGAAGATCCTAGGTTTCGTCAATGCATTCCCTATTTGTTTCATCTCCTGTTTGAAAGCGATCTGTCTGGACTGTCATATGCAGTGAACCACATCTTGAAAAGTGGTATACAGATGCGAAACATCTCGGCAAGTGACTTTATGCATAAAGTCAATGTCCACACAGTATTTTGGATTCTCACCTAATTAATCTCATGGCGTGTCAGCGTGGTACTAATGAGTACTGGTACCGTTGTCATGGTGATTTAAAATGTATGCTGAGGAACTTAGGAACTCCGACATGGTTCCTCACTCTGAGCTGTGCCGAGTATGGCTGGGAAGACTTACTTGAATTTCTACGAGAGGCAAATGGAAACATTGAAAACATTGAATTCAAGACACCCGGAGAACTGTGTTCTTTGGATCCAGTGAATGTATGCAGGTACTTCAATCATAGATTTGAAGCTATGATGTCTTTCATCATGAATAAGAAGAATCCACCTCTTGGAGAGGTGTTGGATTTCTTCTGGAGAAAGGAGTACCAAGCAAGAGATGCTCCTCATATACATATGCTGCTGTGGATCAAGGATGCACCTAAATTTGGAACAGATCCGGATGACTTAGTGATGAGTTTCATAGAACAGTATTCTACGTGTGCTGTTCCAAACGCAACGGAGAAGAAAAGCCTAAGAGAACAAGTTCTACGTTTCCAAAGCCATCGTTGTGGAAAGTACTGTCGTCGTAAATTCAGAAACAAGGACAAGTTCTACACCAAATGTCGTTTCAACTTTCCACGACCGGTGATTTCTAAAGGAAGAGTGAACAGTTTGACAGTGCGACATAATGTGACGAGGAAATCACCCAAAAATACATACAATTTGAAAAGGAACGAAGAGTCCAAGTACATCAACGACTACAACCCAGTGATTTTGTCCATGTGGAATGCTAACATGGATATACAGTTCGTGGCTGACAACTGTATGGCTGTGGCTCGGTATGTGACATCTTACATCACCAAAAAAGAAAAGACAGAATTGAAGGATATGTGGGAGGACATTTCCCATGAAAAGAGCCTCAGTAAGAAGTTGTACAGTTTCAGTCTGAAGATGTTGTCGCATCGAGAAATTGGAGCTTACGAATGTTCTGACCGGTTGTCTTCAGCAAGTCTTTATGCCAAATCCAGGAGTATCATTTGGGCGAGTGTTGGTCTTGCTGCAACGTGTAATCGAGTTCTGAAACCTGTGCGGGAAATTGAGTATTTGGCGGAAAAGGAGCCAAACAGTACCGACATTTTGAAGACCAACATGTTGGATACATATTATCCAAATCGAAGCAGTCACCTTGAGAATGTTTGTTTGTATGAGGTTCTACAAAATTACATATTCAAGAGGAACATCAAAGAAGATATTGAGAAAGGAGTGTATGCTGTAATTGGAAGTGAGGGATGTCTGGTCAAGCAAAGAAAATGCCAATTAGTAAACCATCGAAAATTGAGTGGCGAATCTCCAGAAAAAAAGGAGTTTTTCTATTTAGCACTTTTGCAACTATTCAAGCCTTGGCGAGCAGAAGAGGAACTGCTTGGAGATTTCCTCTGTTACGAAGACTCATTCACTGCCGCCAAGGAGACCATAGAATGTCCTGCTTTTCCCAAATATCAAGAAATGTTGACTTTGGAAATTGAGCAGGAAGCAACGATTGCAGCCGAGATTGCCAGAGACAGTTCTCAGGACAGTCAGAGTTCTGTTTCATTGAGTCAGGATCCACTAGGTGGACCTATTATTGAAAATGAAGCTGCCACTGCTATGAATGAAGTGGAAAGAGCCATGGCACATGCTCAGGAGGATGCAGTTAACTTAGAAGACTTGGAAAAACAACTCAACGTTGAGCAGAGGAAAATATATGACGAAGTTACCAAGCAAATTGATCATGGATTAAGTCATGAGAAGAAAGAGTGCTCATGTACGTCGTTGAAGCCTGTCCGACTGTACGTGAGTGGAGAAGCGGGAACTGGAAAAAGTTTCCTCATTAAAGCAATTTCTTGTTATTTGCAGGAAAGGACTGAGTCATCGCTGTCTTGTGTTGTTACCGCTCCAACTGGACTGGCAGCACATAACATTAAAGGTATTACTTTGCATCGTCTACTAATGCTGCCAGTGGAGCATGACAACAAAATACAATACCACAAGTTATCTGGAGATGCTTGTTGTGAAGTTTCAAGAGTCTTGAGGAAAATGAAACTTCTTATCATTGACGAAGTAAGCATGGTTTCCAATGTCATGCTTGCCTTTGTGCATTTGAGAATGCAAGAAGTTCTTAAAACTGAGTATGATGTGTTATTTGGTGGCAAACACATCATTGTTTTCGGAGATCTTCTGCAGCTGACACCAGTAAAAGATTTACAAAAAGGGGGTGGTGATGAACAGAGTGTCTGAGTTAAACAGACCACTCTTACCCAGTCCAAAGATCAGGGCTTGATCCATCACCGTTATTTATCTCACTGCCCCATCCCAGCTCAGAACCTGGCTATATGCAAATCAGTCTGTCCCTGGCCCAGTGCATCATGGGAACAGGGCAGACTAAACTACCAAGCCAATTCTTCACCAGAAAGGAAACAAGCTACCGGGGACCGGTTTCTGGCATTTCAGCCTTCTTCGGCCCGGCTTGCTTGAATCCTGATGGAGCAGTGAGAAAGGGACTCATGTCTGAGTATACCCTGCCACACCTATAGTGGCCAAAAACGATTTACAAAAAGGGGGTGGTGATGAACAGAGTGTCTGAGTTAAACAGACCACTCTTACCCAGTCCAAAGATCAGGGCTTGATCCATCACCGTTATTTATCTCACTGCCCCATCCCAGATCAGAACCTGGCTATATGCAAATCAGTCTGTCCCTGGCCCAGTGCATCATGGGAACAGGGCAGACTAAACTACCAAGCCAATTCTTCACCAGAAAGGAAACAAGCTACCGGGGACCGGTTTCTGGCATTTCAGCCTTCTTCGGCCCGGCTTGCTTGAATCCTGTTGGAGCAGTGAGAAAGGGACTCATGTCTGAGTATACCCTGCCACACCTATAGTGGCCAAAAACGATTTACAAAAAGGGGGTGGTGATGAACAGAGTGTCTGAGTTAAACAGACCACTCTTACCCAGTCCAAAGATCAGGGCTTGATCCATCACCGTTATTTATCTCACTGCCCCATCCCAGCTCAGAACCTGGCTATATGCAAATCAGTCTGTCCCTGGCCCAGTGCATCCTGGGAACAGGGCAGGCTAAACTACCAAGCCAATTCTTCACCAGAAAGGAAACAAGCTACCGGGGACCGGTTTCTGGCATTTCAGCCTTCTTCGGCCCGGCTTGCTTGAATCCTGATGGAGCAGTGAGAAAGGGACTCATGTCTGAGTATACCCTGCCACACCTATAGTGGCCAAAAACGATTTACAAAAAGGGGGTGGTGATGAACAGAGTGTCTGAGTTAAACAGACCACTCTTACCCAGTCCAAAGATCAGGGCTTGATCCATCACCGTTATTTATCTCACTGCCCCATCCCAGCTCAGAACCTGGCTATATGCAAATCAGTCTGTCCCTAGCCCAGTGCATCATGGGAACAGGGCAGACTAAACTACCAAGCCAATTCTTCACCAGAAAGGAAACAAGCTACCGGGGACCGGTTTCTGGCATTTCAGCCTTCTTCGGCCCGGCTTGCTTGAATCCTGATGGAGCAGTGAGAAAGGGACTCATGTCTGAGTATACCCTGCCACACCTATAGTGGCCAAAAACGATTTACAAAAAGGGGGTGGTGATGAACAGAGTGTCTGAGTTAAACAGACCACTCTTACCCAGTCCAAAGATCAGGGCTTGATCCATCACCGTTATTTATCTCACTGCCCCATCCCAGCTCAGAACCTGGCTATATGCAAATCAGTCTGTCCCTGGCCCAGTGCATCATGTTAACAGGGCAGACTAAACTACCAAGCCAATTCTTCACCAGAAAGGAAACAAGCTACCGGGGACCGGTTTCTGGCATTTCAGCCTTCTTCGGCCCGGCTTGCTTGAATCCTGATGGAGCAGTGAGAAAGGGACTCATGTCTGAGTATACCCTGCCACACCTATAGTGGCCAAAAACGATTTACAAAAAGGGGGTGGTGATGAACAGAGTGTCTGAGTTAAACAGACCACTCTTACCCAGTCCAAAGATCAGGGCTTGATCCATCACCGTTATTTATCTCACTGCCCCATCCCAGCTCAGAACCTGGCTATATGCAAATCAGTCTGTCCCTGGCCCAGTGCATCATGGGAACAGGGCAGACTAAACTACCAAGCCAATTCTTCACCAGAAAGGAAACAAGCTACCGGGGACCGGTTTCTGGCATTTCAGCCTTCTTCGGCCCGGCTTGCTTGAATCCTGATGGAGCAGTGAGAAAGGGACTCATGTCTGAGTATACCCTGCCACACCTATAGTGGCCAAAAACGATTTACAAAAAGGGGGTGGTGATGAACAGAGTGTCTGAGTTAAACAGACCACTCTTACCCAGTCCAAAGATCAGGGCTTGATCCATCACCGTTATTTATCTCACTGCCCCATCCCAGCTCAGAACCTGGCTATATGCAAATCAGTCTGTCCCTGGCCCAGTGCATCATGGGAACAGGGCAGACTAAACTACCAAGCCAATTCTTCACCAGAAAGGAAACAAGCTACCGGGGACCGGTTTCTGGCATTTCAGCCTTCTTCGGCCCGGCTTGCTTGAATCCTGATGGAGCAGTGAGAAAGGGACTCATGTCTGAGTATACCCTGCCACACCTATAGTGGCCAAAAACGATTTACAAAAAGGGGGTGGTGATGAACAGAGTGTCTGAGTTAAACAGACCACTCTTACCCAGTCCAAAGATCAGGGCTTGATCCATCACCGTTATTTATCTCACTGCCCCATCCCAGCTCAGAACCTGGCTATATGCAAATCAGTCTGTCCCTGGCCCAGTGCATCATGGGAACAGGGCAGACTAAACTACCAAGCCAATTCTTCACCAGAAAGGAAACAAGCTACCGGGGACCGGTTTCTGGCATTTCAGCCTTCTTCGGCCCGGCTTGCTTGAATCCTGATGGAGCAGTGAGAAAGGGACTCATGTCTGAGTATACCCTGCCACACCTATAGTGGCCAAAAACGATTTACAAAAAGGGGGTGGTGATGAACAGAGTGTCTGAGTTAAACAGACCACTCTTACCCAGTCCAAAGATCAGGGCTTGATCCATCACCGTTATTTATCTCACTGCCCCATCCCAGCTCAGAACCTGGCTATATGCAAATCAGTCTGTCCCTGGCCCAGTGCATCATGGGAACAGGGCAGACTAAACTACCAAGCCAATTCTTCACCAGAAAGGAAACAAGCTACCGGGGACCGGTTTCTGGCATTTCAGCCTTCTTCGGCCCGGCTTGCTTGAATCCTGATGGAGCAGTGAGAAAGGGACTCATGTCTGAGTATACCCTGCCACACCTATAGTGGCCAAAAACGATTTACAAAAAGGGGGTGGTGATGAACAGAGTGTCTGAGTTAAACAGACCACTCTTACCCAGTCCAAAGATCAGGGCTTGATCCATCACCGTTATTTATCTCACTGCCCCATCCCAGCTCAGAACCTGGCTATATGCAAATCAGTCTGTCCCTGGCCCAGTGCATCATGTTAACAGGGCAGACTAAACTACCAAGCCAATTCTTCACCAGAAAGGAAACAAGCTACCGGGGACCGGTTTCTGGCATTTCAGCCTTCTTCGGCCCGGCTTGCTTGAATCCTGATGGAGCAGTGAGAAAGGGACTCATGTCTGAGTATACCCTGCCACACCTATAGTGGCCAAAAACGATTTACAAAAAGGGGGTGGTGATGAACAGAGTGTCTGAGTTAAACAGACCACTCTTACCCAGTCCAAAGATCAGGGCTTGATCCATCACCGTTATTTATCTCACTGCCCCATCCCAGCTCAGAACCTGGCTATATGCAAATCAGTCTGTCCCTGGCCCAGTGCATCATGGGAACAGGGCAGACTAAACTACCAAGCCAATTCTTCACCAGAAAGGAAACAAGCTACCGGGGACCGGTTTCTGGCATTTCAGCCTTCTTCGGCCCGGCTTGCTTGAATCCTGATGGAGCAGTGAGAAAGGGACTCATGTCTGAGTATACCCTGCCACACCTATAGTGGCCAAAAACGATTTACAAAAAGGGGGTGGTGATGAACAGAGTGTCTGAGTTAAACAGACCACTCTTACCCAGTCCAAAGATCAGGGCTTGATCCATCACCGTTATTTATCTCACTGCCCCATCCCAGCTCAGAACCTGGCTATATGCAAATCAGTCTGTCCCTGGCCCAGTGCATCATGGGAACAGGGCAGACTAAACTACCAAGCCAATTCTTCACCAGAAAGGAAACAAGCTACCGGGGACCGGTTTCTGGCATTTCAGCCTTCTTCGGCCCGGCTTGCTTGAATCCTGATGGAGCAGTGAGAAAGGGACTCATGTCTGAGTATACCCTGCCACACCTATAGTGGCCAAAAACGATTTACAAAAAGGGGGTGTGATGAACAGAGTGTCTGAGTTAAACAGACCACTCTTACCCAGTCCAAAGATCAGGGCTTGATCCATCACCGTTATTTATCTCACTGCCCCATCCCAGCTCAGAACCTGGCTATATGCAAATCAGTCTGTCCCTAGCCCAGTGCATCATGGGAACAGGGCAGACTAAACTACCAAGCCAATTCTTCACCAGAAAGGAAACAAGCTACCGGGGACCGGTTTCTGGCATTTCAGCCTTCTTCGGCCCGGCTTGCTTGAATCCTGATGGAGCAGTGAGAAAGGGACTCATGTCTGAGTATACCCTGCCACACCTATAGTGGCCAAAAACGATTTACAAAAAGGGGGTGGTGATGAACAGAGTGTCTGAGTTAAACAGACCACTCTTACCCAGTCCAAAGATCAGGGCTTGATCCATCACCGTTATTTATCTCACTGCCCCATCCCAGCTCAGAACCTGGCTATATGCAAATCAGTCTGTCCCTGGCCCAGTGCATCATGTTAACAGGGCAGACTAAACTACCAAGCCAATTCTTCACCAGAAAGGAAACAAGCTACCGGGGACCGGTTTCTGGCATTTCAGCCTTCTTCGGCCCGGCTTGCTTGAATCCTGATGGAGCAGTGAGAAAGGGACTCATGTCTGAGTATACCCTGCCACACCTATAGTGGCCAAAAACGATTTACAAAAAGGGGGTGGTGATGAACAGAGTGTCTGAGTTAAACAGACCACTCTTACCCAGTCCAAAGATCAGGGCTTGATCCATCACCGTTATTTATCTCACTGCCCCATCCCAGCTCAGAACCTGGCTATATGCAAATCAGTCTGTCCCTGGCCCAGTGCATCATGGGAACAGGGCAGACTAAACTACCAAGCCAATTCTTCACCAGAAAGGAAACAAGCTACCGGGGACCGGTTTCTGGCATTTCAGCCTTCTTCGGCCCGGCTTGCTTGAATCCTGATGGAGCAGTGAGAAAGGGACTCATGTCTGAGTATACCCTGCCACACCTATAGTGGCCAAAAACGATTTACAAAAAGGGGGTGGTGATGAACAGAGTGTCTGAGTTAAACAGACCACTCTTACCCAGTCCAAAGATCAGGGCTTGATCCATCACCGTTATTTATCTCACTGTCCCATCCCAGCTCAGAACCTGGCTATATGCAAATCAGTCTGTCCCTGGCCCAGTGCATCATGGGAACAGGGCAGACTAAACTACCAAGCCAATTCTTCACCAGAAAGGAAACAAGCTACCGGGGACCGGTTTCTGGCATTTCAGCCTTCTTCGGCCCGGCTTGCTTGAATCCTGATGGAGCAGTGAGAAAGGGACTCATGTCTGAGTATACCCTGCCACACCTATAGTGGCCAAAAACGATTTACAAAAAGGGGGTGGTGATGAACAGAGTGTCTGAGTTAAACAGACCACTCTTACCCAGTCCAAAGATCAGGGCTTGATCCATCACCGTTATTTATCTCACTGCCCCATCCCAGCTCAGAACCTGGCTATATGCAAATCAGTCTGTCCCTGGCCCAGTGCATCATGGGAACAGGGCAGACTAAACTACCAAGCCAATTCTTCACCAGAAAGGAAACAAGCTACCGGGGACCGGTTTCTGGCATTTCAGCCTTCTTCGGCCCGGCTTGCTTGAATCCTGATGGAGCAGTGAGAAAGGGACTCATGTCTGAGTATACCCTTCCACACTCGGGAGCTTGTTTCCTTCCCAGTGTAAGAATTGGCTTTTGTAGTTTGGTTTGCCCTGTTCCCATCATGCACTGGGACAGGAACAGACTAATTTGCATACAGCCAGGTTCTGAAACTGGGATGGTGCAGTGAGCTAAAAAACGGTGTTGGATCTAGCCCTGATCTCTTGACTGGGTGAGAGCTTTCTGCTTAATTCAGAGACTCTGTCCCTCACCACCCCTTGTTGTAAATATTTTTGTCCACCCTAAGCGTGGAAGGGTATTCTCAGATGTGAGACCCTTGCTCATTGCACCATCAGGATTCAAGCAAACCGGGCCGAAGACGGCTGTAATGCCAGAAACCGGTCCCCGGGAGCTTGTTTCCTTCCCAGTGTAAGAATTGGCTTTTGTAGTTTGGTTTGCCCTGTTCCCATCATGCACTGGGACAGGAACAGACTAATTTGCATACAGCCAGGTTCTGAAACTGGGATGGTGCAGTGAGCTAAAAAACGGTGTTGGATCTAGCCCTGATCTCTTGACTGGGTGAGAGCTTTCTGCTTAATTCAGAGACTCTGTCCCTCACCACCCCTTGTTGTAAATATTTTTGTCCACCCTAAGCGTGGAAGGGTATTCTCAGATGTGAGACCCTTGCTCATTGCACCATCAGGATTCAAGCAAACCGGGCCGAAGACGGCTGTAATGCCAGAAACCGGTCCCCGGGAGCTTGTTTCCTTCCCAGTGTAAGAATTGGCTTTTGTAGTTTGGTTTGCCCTGTTCCCATCATGCACTGGGACAGGAACAGACTAATTTGCATACAGCCAGGTTCTGAAACTGGGATGGTGCAGTGAGCTAAAAAACGGTGTTGGATCTAGCAATGATCTCTTGACTGGGTGAGAGCTTTCTGCTTAATTCAGAGACTCTGTCCCTCACCACCCCTTGTTGTAAATATTTTTGTCCACCCTAAGCGTGGAAGGGTATTCTCAGATGTGAGACCCTTGCTCATTGCACCATCAGGATTCAAGCAAACCGGGCCGAAGACGGCTGTAATGCCAGAAACCGGTCCCCGGGAGCTTGTTTCCTTCCCAGTGTAAGAATTGGCTTTTGTAGTTTGGTTTGCCCTGTTCCCATCATGCACTGGGACAGGAACAGACTAATTTGCATACAGCCAGGTTCTGAAACTGGGATGGTGCAGTGAGCTAAAAATTGGTGTTGGATCTAGCCCTGATCTCTTGACTGGGTGAGAGCTTTCTGCTTAATTCAGAGACTCTGTCCCTCACCACCCCTTGTTGTAAATATTTTTGTCCACCCTAAGCGTGGAAGGGTATTCTCAGATGTGAGACCCTTGCTCATTGCACCATCAGGATTCAAGCAAACCGGGCCGAAGACGGCTGTAATGCCAGAAACCGGTCCCCGGGAGCTTGTTTCCTCCCCAGTGTAAGAATTGGCTTTTGTAGTTTGGTTTGCCCTGTTCCCATCATGCACTGGGACAGGAACAGACTAATTTGCATACAGCCAGGTTCTGAAACTGGGATGGTGCAGTGAGCTAAAAAACGGTGTTGGATCTAGCCCTGATCTCTTGACTGGGTGAGAGCTTTCTGCTTAATTCAGAGACTCTGTCCCTCACCACCCCTTGTTGTAAATATTTTTGTCCACCCTAAGCGTGGAAGGGTATTCTCAGATGTGAGACCCTTGCTCATTGCACCATCAGGATTCAAGCAAACCGGGCCGAAGACGGCTGTAATGCCAGAAACCGGTCCCCGGGAGCTTGTTTCCTTCCCAGTGTAAGAATTGGCTTTTGTAGTTTGGTTTGCCCTGTTCCCATCATGCACTGGGACAGGAACAGACTAATTTGCATACAGCCAGGTTCTGAAACTGGGATGGTGCAGTGAGCTAAAAAACGGTGTTGGATCTAGCCCTGATCTCTTGACTGGGTGAGAGCTTTCTGCTTAATTCAGAGACTCTGTCCCTCACCACCCCTTGTTGTAAATATTTTTGTCCACCCTAAGCGTGGAAGGGTATTCTCAGATGTGAGACCCTTGCTCATTGCACCATCAGGATTCAAGCAAACCGGGCCGAAGACGGCTGTAATGCCAGAAACCGGTCCCCGGGAGCTTGTTTCCTTCCCAGTGTAAGAATTGGCTTTTGTAGTTTGGTTTGCCCTGTTCCCATCATGCACTGGGACAGGAACAGACTAATTTGCATACAGCCAGGTTCTGAAACTGGGATGGTGCAGTGAGCTAAAAAACGGTGTTGGATCTAGCCCTGATCTCTTGACTGGGTGAGAGCTTTCTGCCTAATTCAGAGACTCTGTCCCTCACCACCCCTTGTTGTAAATATTTTTGTCCACCCTAAGCGTGGAAGGGTATTCTCAGATGTGAGACCCTTGCTCATTGCACCATCAGGATTCAAGCAAACCGGGCCGAAGACGGCTGTAATGCCAGAAACCGGTCCCCGGGAGCTTGTTTCCTTCCCAGTGTAAGAATTGGCTTTTGTAGTTTGGTTTGCCCTGTTCCCATCATGCACTGGGACAGGAACAGACTAATTTGCATACAGCCAGGTTCTGAAACTGGGATGGTGCAGTGAGCTAAAGAACGGTGTTGGATCTAGCCCTGATCTCTTGACTGGGTGAGAGCTTTCTGCTTAATTCAGAGACTCTGTCCCTCACCACCCCTTGTTGTAAATATTTTTGTCCACCCTAAGCGTGGAAGGGTATTCTCAGATGTGAGACCCTTGCTCATTGCACCATCAGGATTCAAGCAAACCGGGCCGAAGACGGCTGTAATGCCAGAAACCGGTCCCCGGGAGCTTGTTTCCTTCCCAGTGTAAGAATTGGCTTTTGTAGTTTGGTTTGCCCTGTTCCCATCATGCACTGGGACAGGAACAGACTAATTTGCATACAGCCAGGTTCTGAAACTGGGATGGTGCAGTGAGCTAAAAAACGGTGTTGGATCTAGCCCTGATCTCTTGACTGGGTGAGAGCTTTCTGCTTAATTCAGAGACTCTGTCCCTCACCACCCCTTGTTGTAAATATTTTTGTCCACCCTAAGCGTGGAAGGGTATTCTCAGATGTGAGACCCTTGCTCATTGCACCATCAGGATTCAAGCAAACCGGGCCGAAGACGGCTGTAATGCCAGAAACCGGTCCCCGGGAGCTTGTTTCCTTCCCAGTGTAAGAATTGGCTTTTGTAGTTTGGTTTGCCCTGTTCCCATCATGCACTGGGACAGGAACAGACTAATTTGCATACAGCCAGGTTCTGAAACTGGGATGGTGCAGTGCTAAAAAACGGTGTTGGATCTAGCCCTGATCTCTTGACTGGGTGAGAGCTTTCTGCTTAATTCAGAGACTCTGTCCCTCACCACCCCTTGTTGTAAATATTTTTGTCCACCCTAAGCGTGGAAGGGTATTCTCAGATGTGAGACCCTTGCTCATTGCACCATCAGGATTCAAGCAAACCGGGCCGAAGACGGCTGTAATGCCAGAAACCGGTCCCCGGGAGCTTGTTTCCTTCCCAGTGTAAGAATTGGCTTTTGTAGTTTGGTTTGCCCTGTTCCCATCATGCACTGGGACAGGAACAGACTAATTTGCATACAGCCAGGTTCTGAAACTGGGATGGTGCAGTGAGCTAAAAAACGGTGTTGGATCTAGCCCTGATCTCTTGACTGGGTGAGAGCTTTCTGCTTAATTCAGAGACTCTGTCCCTCACCACCCCTTGTTGTAAATATTTTTGTCCACCCTAAGCGTGGAAGGGTATTCTCAGATGTGAGACCCTTGCTCATTGCACCATCAGGATTCAAGCAAACCGGGCCAAAGACGGCTGTAATGCCAGAAACCGGTCCCCGGGAGCTTGTTTCCTTCCCAGTGTAAGAATTGGCTTTTGTAGTTTGGTTTGCCCTGTTCCCATCATGCACTGGGACAGGAACAGACTAATTTGCATACAGCCAGGTTCTGAAACTGGGATGGTGCAGTGAGCTAAAAAACGGTGTTGGATCTAGCCCTGATCTCTTGACTGGGTGAGAGCTTTCTGCTTAATTCAGAGACTCTGTCCCTCACCACCCCTTGTTGTAAATATGACACCAGTAAAAGGACAACCTGTGTTCAAAATACTCACGCATGAAGATACCAGGAAGTGTCTAGGGAGCATTGGCAACGTCAATATATGGTTAAACTTCAATTATGCTGAACTGCATGAAAATATGCGTCAGGCAAAGGATGAAGATTACAAGAATATTTTACAAGATATTAGAATTGGAAAAGTGACCGAGCATGGGAAAGAAGCTTTAAATGCACGATTACTGTCAAATTTATATCCAGAATAAGACGTTGTGCCTGAGAATATTTTTCAGAAAATTACTGAGAAAAAATCCGGAATATGTTTGATGCCAACTCTTGCAGAATGTGCCATCTTCAACAACAAAATGTTGCATTTAGAAAAGCAAGAGATTGTGAAACTGGAAGCTATTGACAGAATAGAGCATATGGGATCAACAATTATTTTGTCTGAGAATTTGAAATCAAAATTGGATGCATTAGAGAAGACAATATCTAAAACAGCGGGTTTTGAAACGACTTTGAATGTGTGTTTAAATTGCCGAATCATTTTGAGAAGGAATTTACATGTTGAAAGAGGTCTGGTAAATGGATCAATGGGTAATGTTGTTGATTTTGAGAAATACAGAAGTAGAGATGGAATTGAATTTTTAAAAATTAAATTTGATGGCATTGAGGAAGTACAGCTAATTGGTCGTTGTTCTGCTAGGTTTTTGCTTGTTAAAGACTTATATGTTCGCCGTAAGCAGTTTCCTGTTTGCTTGGCATATGCGGTGACAATCCATAAATCGCAAGGTTTAAGTGTAGATAGTGCATTGGTGAATATTGGCAGTTCTGTGTTCAAGGAGGGTATGGCATATGTGGCATTGTCACGAGTTAGAACTTTATTGGGATTGTACTTGATTGACTGTGATGTAACAAACATTTGTGCGGATCTAGATTGTGTTAAGGAATACAATAGGTTAAGAAGAGAGTATGCGCCACATTTGCCTCAATATCCTTTGTTTGAGAAACGTGTGGTAGGCCGGAAACGAAGAAATATCAGTAATAGTAGGGAGGTTGTAGCAAAAAGCCCAAAAGTCGATGAACCGAAAATTGTAAGCAGAAAGAAAACGGATTCTGTTGAAGATGTTGTCGGTTTTCAATTTGAAAACAGTTCTGGTGTCAACTGCTATGCAAATGTAGTGGTTAATGTTCTCTTTTCACTAGAGACTTTAAAAGAACAGATTGTGTTCAATTCGGAACAAAGTTTATGCTGTTTGTTGAATTCTGTGTTAGAGAAATGTAGCACTGATCGAACAAAAGTAGAAAGTGTGTCTGAAGTTCGTTATCTGTTAGACGAATGTTCAGGTCAAACAGACTTCTCTGAAAATAATCAGCAGGATTGTCAGGAGTTTTTAATGTATATGCTTGATGTATTGCAAGATGAGGGTGTAGATGTAGATCACCTGTTTGGGCTTTCTTATCAATGGCAGCATGACTGCGAGAACTGTGGGGTATCAAGTACATCTAGTGTAGACTCAGAAACATTTATATATTTAACTTTGCCAGACAGTAAATCAGTGTCCTTTAATAAGCTAGTAAAAGCAGCTGATCACAACATGGAGTGTAGCCAATGTAAATCTGAAATGATGTCAGCATTATTTATACGAAGATATGGCCAGTATGTCATTGTAATGTTCCAACGATGTAGGCCTGATGGAACAAAATTGACAACTTTAATAAAACATTTTGTTGCTTCGCAGTTGTCAATATCAGGAAGGACTTTTGTAACTGTAGCAATAATCTATCATGACGGTCCTTCAACAACATCAGGACATTACACAGCTTATTTAAAGTCTAGAAACGGCTGGTCATTCTGCAACGATTCTGTTATAACTTTCAAAAAAAAATTGCCGTATGACCTTAAAAATTCTTACCTGGTGTTTTTAAAACCAAAATTTTAGGGAAAGAATCTCGGGATGTGCTCTGAGGATTTTCAAGAGGTTCATGGAGTAGAGGGAATGTAAGTCTGCAATGCTGTCTAGATTATTGGTCCAAAATTTTGATTATAATGTCATTTTAAAAATCCAACTATATAAACCTGATGCAAGTAAGTCTGCTTCATAGTAAGCAGTATCAGTGTGATAGGAAAAGTAGAACATGAGTGAGCAAGAAGAGTAAGATATTAGTAGTCCAGGATTGTGAAAGTAATCTTAAACGTTTTTTTTCTGAAAGTTGCGAAAATAGAAAATGACGGGATTTGGTTACAAGAATTCCAAAAGTTGTAAATCGCTCTAACATGATTTGGCCATGTGGAAACATGTATGTAACATATTTTTCAAAACGATGGAGGTTTTCTTTCAGAAAGTGGCGGGCTGAAAATATTAATAGCACAAAGGAGTGTAAGCTATTCATAGGACATCCTTCGACGTCATGGAAAGTAAGTTAATTTTTATGAGTTTTGAATTCAGATTTCTTATGTTGTATGGGTTTTTTAAACACAATCATTTTGATTGTGGTTTTTTTTCCCCGCTGTTACATGATGAATACCTTCAAGTCACTGTTTTAGTGAAATTTGATACATTCTGAGAACAGCAAAAATAAACCATTTAACATGTATAATTAATTCTCTACTTTTTGTACTTATGATATACATTTAGAAATGTGAGGTAGATATGGAGAAACTGAGGCTTCTGTAAGTGTCAAAGTTAATGCTTACAGTGCTGCACTTCTGGGTACTGTTTTTTTTTTAAACCTGAATAGGCCTCACCTCAAACAAACCTCTGGAAAGGACACATCTTATTTGCATCCTGAAACAATTATTTAAAATGTTAGAGACAATTTTATGATGGCTTTACATCTGTTTTGCGCTGCCATTGCATCACTATTGTGAGACATCAGCAGTGCAAAAGATGCACCATGTTCCAAAATAGGCCTCACTTCATCAGCATCAAGATACTGTTTGTTTAAAATATATATCTTTAGGACTGTGTAGGGGACGTAGAGAAGCAGAGGCTTCTGTAAATGTCAAAGTTGTTGAAAAACTGTTTGTTCTTGAACCTTTTCCCTTGTCTTTTCTAATTTTTAAATACATGTTTTAATATTTTATACACGCAATTCATCCACGCAATGCCACTAATCCATGCAATACCACTCATCCACGCAACACTAATAATCCACACAACGCCAATTATCCACGCAATCCCTCTCATCCACACAACGCCACTCATCCATTTGCAAAACCAAAAGAACAAACTCTTCTATTGTGAAACATATTGCATTTTCAATGCTTGATTCTTTCACTTCCTTATGTATTTTGTTTTCCACAATTATATCCTCTTCCTTCTTTTCTCAGGTAAATAAATCTATTAAACACCATTTCTGGTTTAGTCCCTATAGCTGTCTTTCTTTTAACATTACTCTCTGTTTTCTTCCCTTGTACTTACTCCTTTATTTTTTTTTAAAAAAAATTGGGGTTAGCTCCCGGTTCGCGAACCGGCGAGCGAACCGGAAAGCGAACTAAAAAAAAAAACAGCTTGCCAGAGTGTTACACTTTCTAGCAATTTTTGTAAAAAGGGGAGGTAGTTCTGAAAAGAACTTTTTTTTTAATGTTTTTGTTGTTTTATATTTTTTTTTTCTTTTTTGAACATTATTTGTTTTTTTTTTATTTTTTGAACACTTTTTTGTTTTTTTTGTTTTTTTTCAAAGGGAAAGAACAAAAAGAGGCATTGAAAAGGGCTCAACAGGAGCAAAGAAAAAAATTAAAACTTGGGGCGTTTTGAGCATCGGTGTTTCTCAAATGCTAAATTAATTAATTTCCTACTCATATTTGCGCATGAAATTAAAGTCCCACAATATAAGCAAGTAAGCTTCATATGGACAATTTTTTTTTGAATATTTGGTACTGTTTCGCTTGCCTCTGCAACTGTGAGAGAAATATCAGTAGATGTTCTGGCCACCGAAGTTGGGGGGTTCTCTTGTAGTTCACGCATCTCTGCCCGACTATAATTTAATGGATGCCACCTCTGCATATGTCGGTGCATCGTGTAGTTTCCATAGCTGTACTTTTTATCAGTGCCCCTGGATAATTTATCTTGGCATATAAGGCACGTAGCATACCGTGCATTGACTTTTTTCTCTCCTGGTGGAATGGAAAAAAATTGCCAGATGAAGCTATTTTTGTGATGAGATACCCGGGGTAACTCTTTGACAAATCGTGGTGTCTCTTCTTCCTCTCCCTCTTCTGGATCCTCTTCCTCCTCTGGGTTTCCAAGAAACTGTGCAGGTGGTCCTCTCTTCCTATGAGGAGATGGTGGTGGTGGTGGTGGGGGTGCACCAGCTGAAGCTACTATTGAAGCCATTTTTTAATCAGAGCAAATGATCAGGTCTTCCTTTCTCAAAGTTGAAAGTCAGAGTGAGAAAAAAGGTGGGGGCTTTCATCATTTGGGAAAAAAAATAATTCTAAACCAATGAAAAGTGTTATTTTTAGGTCACATGACCTAGTCTTACATCATTAGGAAACCAAAAGTGAAATGAACCAATGAAAACTTTTATAAACAAGTCACATGACCTGTTCCGCTCACGTTACGCGGTGCGCGCCGCGCCCCGGATCGCTTCCGGTTCGCGGTCCGGAGCACTTCCGGGAGCGCTAACGCTGCGCGTCATAAGACGCATTACGCGACAACTGATATGTCGCGTTTCCGCGACGCGTCACGATGTTGATTTCTGATGCGGTAGTTGCGCAAATGGAACGTTTACCGGTTAGCGGACCGGGTCGCGGCATCAAATTGAGCTAACGGAAAGCTTCCCGGTTCGCGAACCAGGAGCGAACCCAAAAAATATTTTTTTAAAAATTAATCATAAACATATAAAATATAATTTGGGATATAAAGAAAAAGACATTTTACAGCTACAGATATTAGCTTTTAAAAAACCATTGAAATTCACTGAAAAAACCATAGGTTATAGACCATATATAGTTAGGAATTAGCATTTACAAAACCATATTTTACTCACACAAAACCATTGAAATTTCATATATAGTTAGTTGCCCTAACTATATATCGTGCACCCGCAATCCACTGCTGATGATGTCACATATTACATCATTCATGACATGGTCAGTTACATCACTGATGACATCACTGATGACATCTCAAATGACATCACTGATGACAACATCCAGTGACTGTGTGTTTCTGTAAAGTTAAAATATGTCTTACATATTGAAGAATGAGTGGATGTATAAGTGTCTGGATGAAGGATTTAGTAGGTGCATGACTGACTGTATGAGTCAGTGATTAAATGTGTCTCACTGAGGGCATGGGTTAGCGACTAAACTGTCTTAATTTGTGCATCATTATGTCTGTTGTTCTGTAAACTGCTGCATGTGTTGATCAGGAGATATTTGAGTAACTATATGGGTTATTGGTTGGTTGCCCAAGTATTTGTATGGGAGACTGGATGTGTGTGTGGGTGGCTGGGAGGAGTATGACTCTGTGCTTAGATGTGTGAGCAGTTGATTCACTAGATGTATGGGTTCAAAAGTGCATGTGGAAACAGATGTATGGGCGGTTGACTGTGTGCATGAGTGTATTGGTGAGTGAATGGATATCTCAGTGCTACATGTCAAAGTAAGTACATATGTAAAACACAGTACATGTGAGAGTTGACATATATAAATAACTGTGCATAATGTATATATCATTGTGAGCTTGTATCAGGGATTGTATAAGAGAGTAAATATGTGTTAGTATATGTTTGAATAAGTAAGGTGTGTATAACTGTATAGTTGAGGAAATGGAGGTGTGATTGATTCTTTCCATGATTGACTAGGCGTGTGAATAGGTCCATGGATGAGTGACAGTCTGTGAGTGTCTGTTTACACTGAGTGTATCTAAGGTTATATTAGAGTCTGAAGAGGTTCATCGCATTATCACATGAATGATGTCATCACTGATGTGATCAGTAATGTCAAATGAGATGTCATCAGTGATGTCATCAGTGATGTCATTTGAGATGTCATCAGTGATGTCATCAGTGATGTCACTGACCATGTCATGAATGATGTAATATGTGACATCATCAGCAGTGGATTGCGGGTGCGGGATATATAGTTAGGGCAACTAACTATATATGAAATTTCAATGGTTTTGTGTGAGTAAAATGTGGTTTTGTAAATGCTAATTCCTAACTATATATGGTCTATAACCTATGGTTTTTTCAGTGAATATATATATATATATATATATATATATATATATATATATATATATAAGGGTTCACATTGCCAGAAGCTTTAGGATGCACTCTCCATTTGTTCAAATAAGGCTGCAGCGTTCTCCGCCAACCACAGGTAAAGTATGATGCCTGACGCGTTTCGAACAAAGTAGTTCTTCCTCATAGGCAGATTAGACTTTTTTAAATCAGGAGGCAAAGACTGCTGCTTGACATATAACCCATCACTTTATTGGCCCCCAGGTGGAGCCTTGTAGAACTTTTGCTTTGCATGTTGGGATCAGCAGTCCGTGCATATAAACCTTGAAGATCATCAGCTTCTAAAAAGTCAATCAAAATGTACATAATTACAATAATGCCATTAGTGGGCCATCCGTGCAAGGCAGATGACGCTGCAAATCATCTAGCGCCAACAAAATGGATCCAAAACAGCCCCAACATCAAGGGCCGTTGGCCGCATTATCGGCGGTTGGTGCAATCCCCGCGGTTTTGGCTACCGCGTAATACATAAGGGTTCACATTGCCAGAAGCTTTAGGATGCACTCTCCATTTGTTCAAATAAGGCTGCAGCGTTCTCCGCCAACCACAGGTAAAGTATGATGCCTGACGCGTTTCGAACAAAGTAGTTCTTCCTCATAGGCAGATTAGACTTTTTTAAATCAGGAGGCAAAGACTGCTGCTTGACATATAACCCATCACTTTATTGACCCCCAGGTGGAGCCTTGTAGAACTTTTGCTTTGCATGTTGGGATCAGCAGTCCGTGCATATAAACCTTGAAGATCATCAGCTTCTAAAAAGTCAATCAAAATGTACATAATTACAATAATGCCATTAGTGGGACATCCGTGCAAGGCAGATGACGCTGCAAATCATCTAGCGCCAACAAAATGGATCCAAAACAGCCCCAACATCAAGGGCCGTTGGCCGCATTATCGGCGGTTGGTGCAATCCCCGCGGTTTTGGCTACCGCGTAATACATAAGGGTTCACATTGCCAGAAGCTTTAGGATGCACTCTCCATTTGTTCAAATAAGGCTGCAGCGTTCTCCGCCAACCACAGGTAAAGTATGATGCCTGACGCGTTTCGAACAAAGTAGTTCTTCCTCATAGGCAGATTAGACTTTTTAAAATCAGGAGGCAAAGACTGCTGCTTGACATATAACCCATCACTTTATTGGCCCCCAGGTGGAGCCTTGTAGAACTTTTGCTTTGCATGTTGGGATCAGCAGTCCGTGCATATAAACCTTGAAGATCATCAGCTTCTAAAAAGTCAATCAAAATGTACATAATTACAATAATGCCATTAGTGGGACATCCGTGCAAGGCAGATGACGCTGCAAATCATCTAGCGCCAACAAAATGGATCCAAAACAGCCCCAACATCAAGGGCCGTTGGCCGCATTATCGGCGGTTGGTGCAATCCCCGCGGTTTTGGCTATCGCGTAATACATAAGGGTTCACATTGCCAGAAGCTTTAGGATGCACTCTCCATTTGTTCAAATAAGGCTGCAGCGTTCTCCGCCAACCACAGGTAAAGTATGATGCCTGACGCGTTTCGAACAAAGTAGTTCTTCCTCATAGGCAGATTAGACTTTTTTAAATCAGGAGGCAAAGACTGCTGCTTGACATATAACCCATCACTTTATTGGCCCCCAGGTGGAGCCTTGTAGAACTTTTGCTTTGCATGTTGGGATCAGCAGTCCGTGCATATAAACCTTGAAGATCATCAGCTTCTAAAAAGTCAATCAAAATGTACATAATTACAATAATGCCATTAGTGGGCCATCCGTGCAAGGCAGATGACGCTGCAAATCATCTAGCGCCAACAAAATGGATCCAAAACAGCCCCAACATCAAGGGCCGTTGGCCGCATTATCGGCGGTTGGTGCAATCCCCGCGGTTTTGGCTACCGCGTAATACATAAGGGTTCACATTGCCAGAAGCTTTAGGATGCACTCTCCATTTGTTCAAATAAGGCTGCAGCGTTCTCCGCCAACCACAGGTAAAGTATGATGCCTGACGCGTTTCGAACAAAGTAGTTCTTCCTCATAGGCAGATTAGACTTTTTTAAATCAGGAGGCAAAGACTGCTGCTTGACATATAACCCATCACTTTATTGGCCCCCAGGTGGAGCCTTGTAGAACTTTTGCTTTGCATGTTGGGATCAGCAGTCCGTGCATATAAACCTTGAAGATCATCAGCTTCTAAAAAGTCAATCAAAATGTACATAATTACAATAATGCCATTAGTGGGCCATCCGTGCAAGGCAGATGACGCTGCAAATCATCTAGCGCCAACAAAATGGATCCAAAACAGCCCCAACATCAAGGGCCGTTGGCCGCATTATCGGCGGTTGGTGCAATCCCCGCGGTTTTGGCTACCGCGTAATACATAAGGGTTCACATTGCCAGAAGCTTTAGGATGCACTCTCCATTTGTTCAAATAAGGCTGCAGCGTTCTCCGCCAACCACAGGTAAAGTATGATGCCTGACGCGTTTCGAACAAAGTAGTTCTTCCTCATAGGCAGATTAGACTTTTTTAAATCAGGAGGCAAAGACTGCTGCTTGACATATAACCCATCACTTTATTGGCCCCCAGGTGGAGCCTTGTAGAACTTTTGCTTTGCATGTTGGGATCAGCAGTCCGTGCATATAAACCTTGAAGATCATCAGCTTCTAAAAAGTCAATCAAAATGTACATAATTACAATAATGCCATTAGTGGGACATCCGTGCAAGGCAGATGACGCTGCAAATCATCTAGCGCCAACAAAATGGATCCAAAACAGCCCCAACATCAAGGGCCGTTGGCCGCATTATCGGCGGTTGGTGCAATCCCCGCGGTTTTGGCTACCGCGTAATACATAAGGGTTCACATTGCCAGAAGCTTTAGGATGCACTCTCCATTTGTTCAAATAAGGCTGCAGCGTTCTCCGCCAACCACAGGTAAAGTATGATGCCTGACGCGTTTCGAACAAAGTAGTTCTTCCTCATAGGCAGATTAGACTTTTTTAAATCAGGAGGCAAAGACTGCTGCTTGACATATAACCCATCACTTTATTGGCCCCCAGGTGGAGCCTTGTAGAACTTTTGCTTTGCATGTTGGGATCAGCAGTCCGTGCATATAAACCTTGAAGATCATCAGCTTCTAAAAAGTCAATCAAAATGTACATAATTACAATAATGCCATTAGTGGGCCATCCGTGCAAGGCAGATGACGCTGCAAATCATCTAGCGCCAACAAAATGGATCCAAAACAGCCCCAACATCAAGGGCCGTTGGCCGCATTATCGGCGGTTGGTGCAATCCCCGCGGTTTTGGCTACCGCGTAATACATAAGGGTTCACATTGCCAGAAGCTTTAGGATGCACTCTCCATTTGTTCAAATAAGGCTGCAGCGTTCTCCGCCAACCACAGGTAAAGTATGATGCCTGACGCGTTTCGAACAAAGTAGTTCTTCCTCATAGGCAGATTAGACTTTTTTAAATCAGGAGGCAAAGACTGCTGCTTGACATATAACCCATCACTTTATTGGCCCCCAGGTGGAGCCTTGTAGAACTTTTGCTTTGCATGTTGGGATCAGCAGTCCGTGCATATAAACCTTGAAGATCATCAGCTTCTAAAAAGTCAATCAAAATGTACATAATTACAATAATGCCATTAGTGGGCCATCCGTGCAAGGCAGATGACGCTGCAAATCATCTAGCGCCAACAAAATGGATCCAAAACAGCCCCAACATCAAGGGCCGTTGGCCGCATTATCGGCGGTTGGTGCAATCCCCGCGGTTTTGGCTACCGCGTAATACATAAGGGTTCACATTGCCAGAAGCTTTAGGATGCACTCTCCATTTGTTCAAATAAGGCTGCAGCGTTCTCCGCCAACCACAGGTAAAGTATGATGCCTGACGCGTTTCGAACAAAGTAGTTCTTCCTCATAGGCAGATTAGACTTTTTTAAATCAGGAGGCAAAGACTGCTGCTTGACATATAACCCATCACTTTATTGGCCCCCAGGTGGAGCCTTGTAGAACTTTTGCTTTGCATGTTGGGATCAGCAGTCCGTGCATATAAACCTTGAAGATCATCAGCTTCTAAAAAGTCAATCAAAATGTACATAATTACAATAATGCCATTAGTGGGCCATCCGTGCAAGGCAGATGACGCTGCAAATCATCTAGCGCCAACAAAATGGATCCAAAACAGCCCCAACATCAAGGGCCGTTGGCCGCATTATCGGCGGTTGGTGCAATCCCCGCGGTTTTGGCTACCGCGTAATACATAAGGGTTCACATTGCCAGAAGCTTTAGGATGCACTCTCCATTTGTTCAAATAAGGCTGCAGCGTTCTCCGCCAACCACAGGTAAAGTATGATGCCTGACGCGTTTCGAACAAAGTAGTTCTTCCTCATAGGCAGATTAGACTTTTTTAAATCAGGAGGCAAAGACTGCTGCTTGACATATAACCCATCACTTTATTGGCCCCCAGGTGGAGCCTTGTAGAACTTTTGCTTTGCATGTTGGGATCAGCAGTCCGTGCATATAAACCTTGAAGATCATCAGCTTCTAAAAAGTCAATCAAAATGTACATAATTACAATAATGCCATTAGTGGGCCATCCGTGCAAGGCAGATGACGCTGCAAATCATCTAGCGCCAACAAAATGGATCCAAAACAGCCCCAACATCAAGGGCCGTTGGCCGCATTATCGGCGGTTGGTGCAATCCCCGCGGTTTTGGCTACCGCGTAATACATAAGGGTTCACATTGCCAGAAGCTTTAGGATGCACTCTCCATTTGTTCAAATAAGGCTGCAGCGTTCTCCGCCAACCACAGGTAAAGTATGATGCCTGACGCATTTCGAACAAAGTAGTTCTTCCTCATAGGCAGATTAGACTTTTTTAAATCAGGAGGCAAAGACTGCTGCTTGACATATAACCCATCACTTTATTGGCCCCCAGGTGGAGCCTTGTAGAACTTTTGCTTTGCATGTTGGGATCAGCAGTCCGTGCATATAAACCTTGAAGATCATCAGCTTCTAAAAAGTCAATCAAAATGTACATAATTACAATAATGCCATTAGTGGGCCATCCGTGCAAGGCAGATGACGCTGCAAATCATCTAGCGCCAACAAAATGGATCCAAAACAGCCCCAACATCAAGGGCCGTTGGCCGCATTATCGGCGGTTGGTG
This sequence comes from Lissotriton vulgaris, assembly GCF_964263255.1. Classification (NCBI taxonomy): domain Eukaryota; kingdom Metazoa; phylum Chordata; class Amphibia; order Caudata; family Salamandridae; genus Lissotriton; species Lissotriton vulgaris. Next base: position 327,121,780 of record NC_141698.1, on the reverse strand, counting down.
CAATCCCCGCGGTTTTGGCTACCGCGTAATACATAAGGGTTCACATTGCCAGAAGCTTTAGGATGCACTCTCCATTTGTTCAAATAAGGCTGCAGCGTTCTCCGCCAACCACAGGTAAAGTATGATGCCTGACGCGTTTCGAACAAAGTAGTTCTTCCTCATAGGCAGATTAGACTTTTTTAAATCAGGAGGCAAAGACTGCTGCTTGACATATAACCCATCACTTTATTGGCCCCCAGGTGGAGCCTTGTAGAACTTTTGCTTTGCATGTTGGGATCAGCAGTCCGTGCATATAAACCTTGAAGATCATCAGCTTCTAAAAAGTCAATCAAAATGTACATAATTACAATAATGCCATTAGTGGGCCATCCGTGCAAGGCAGATGACGCTGCAAATCATCTAGCGCCAACAAAATGGATCCAAAACAGCCCCAACATCAAGGGCCGTTGGCCGCATTATCGGCGGTTGGTGCAATCCCCGCGGTTTTGGCTACCGCGTAATACATAAGGGTTCACATTGCCAGAAGCTTTAGGATGCACTCTCCATTTGTTCAAATAAGGCTGCAGCGTTCTCCGCCAACCACAGGTAAAGTATGATGCCTGACGCGTTTCGAACAAAGTAGTTCTTCCTCATAGGCAGATTAGACTTTTTTAAATCAGGAGGCAAAGACTGCTGCTTGACATATAACCCATCACTTTATTGGCCCCCAGGTGGAGCCTTGTAGAACTTTTGCTTTGCATGTTGGGATCAGCAGTCCGTGCATATAAACCTTGAAGATCATCAGCTTCTAAAAAGTCAATCAAAATGTACATAATTACAATAATGCCATTAGTGGGCCATCCGTGCAAGGCAGATGACGCTGCAAATCATCTAGCGCCAACAAAATGGATCCAAAACAGCCCCAACATCAAGGGCCGTTGGCCGCATTATCGGCGGTTGGTGCAATCCCCGCGGTTTTGGCTACCGCGTAATACATAAGGGTTCACATTGCCAGAAGCTTTAGGATGCACTCTCCATTTGTTCAAATAAGGCTGCAGCGTTCTCCGCCAACCACAGGTAAAGTATGATGCCTGACGCGTTTCGAACAAAGTAGTTCTTCCTCATAGGCAGATTAGACTTTTTTAAATCAGGAGGCAAAGACTGCTGCTTGACATATAACCCATCACTTTATTGGCCCCCAGGTGGAGCCTTGTAGAACTTTTGCTTTGCATGTTGGGATCAGCAGTCCGTGCATATAAACCTTGAAGATCATCAGCTTCTAAAAAGTCAATCAAAATGTACATAATTACAATAATGCCATTAGTGGACCATCCGTGCAAGGCAGATGACGCTGCAAATCATCTAGCGCCAACAAAATGGATCCAAAACAGCCCCAACATCAAGGGCCGTTGGCCGCATTATCGGCGGTTGGTGCAATCCCCGCGGTTTTGGCTACCGCGTAATACATAAGGGTTCACATTGCCAGAAGCTTTAGGATGCACTCTCCATTTGTTCAAATAAGGCTGCAGCGTTCTCCGCCAACCACAGGTAAAGTATGATGCCTGACGCGTTTCGAACAAAGTAGTTCTTCCTCATAGGCAGATTAGACTTTTTTAAATCAGGAGGCAAAGACTGCTGCTTGACATATAACCCATCACTTTATTGGCCCCCAGGTGGAGCCTTGTAGAACTTTTGCTTTGCATGTTGGGATCAGCAGTCCGTGCATATAAACCTTGAAGATCATCAGCTTCTAAAAAGTCAATCAAAATGTACATAATTACAATAATGCCATTAGTGGGCCATCCGTGCAAGGCAGATGACGCTGCAAATCATCTAGCGCCAACAAAATGGATCCAAAACAGCCCCAACATCAAGGGCCGTTGGCCGCATTATCGGCGGTTGGTGCAATCCCCGCGGTTTTGGCTACCGCGTAATACATAAGGGTTCACATTGCCAGAAGCTTTAGGATGCACTCTCCATTTGTTCAAATAAGGCTGCAGCGTTCTCCGCCAACCACAGGTAAAGTATGATGCCTGACGCGTTTCGAACAAAGTAGTTCTTCCTCATAGGCAGATTAGACTTTTTTAAATCAGGAGGCAAAGACTGCTGCTTGACATATAACCCATCACTTTATTGGCCCCCAGGTGGAGCCTTGTAGAACTTTTGCTTTGCATGTTGGGATCAGCAGTCCGTGCATATAAACCTTGAAGATCATCAGATTCTAAAAAGTCAATCAAAATGTACATAATTACAATAATGCCATTAGTGGGCCATCCGTGCAAGGCAGATGACGCTGCAAATCATCTAGCGCCAACAAAATGGATCCAAAACAGCCCCAACATCAAGGGCCGTTGGCCGCATTATCGGCGGTTGGTGCAATCCCCGCGGTTTTGGCTACCGCGTAATACATAAGGGTTCACATTGCCAGAAGCTTTAGGATGCACTCTCCATTTGTTCAAATAAGGCTGCAGCGTTCTCCGCCAACCACAGGTAAAGTATGATGCCTGACGCGTTTCGAACAAAGTAGTTCTTCCTCATAGGCAGATTAGACTTTTTTAAATCAGGAGGCAAAGACTGCTGCTTGACATATAACCCATCACTTTATTGGCCCCCAGGTGGAGCCTTGTAGAACTTTTGCTTTGCATGTTGGGATCAGCAGTCCGTGCATATAAACCTTGAAGATCATCAGCTTCTAAAAAGTCAATCAAAATGTACATAATTACAATAATGCCATTAGTGGGCCATCCGTGCAAGGCAGATGACGCTGCAAATCATCTAGCGCCAACAAAATGGATCCAAAACAGCCCCAACATCAAGGGCCGTTGGCCGCATTATCGGCGGTTGGTGCAATCCCCGCGGTTTTGGCTACCGCGTAATACATAAGGGTTCACATTGCCAGAAGCTTTAGGATGCACTCTCCATTTGTTCAAATAAGGCTGCAGCGTTCTCCGCCAACCACAGGTAAAGTATGATGCCTGACGCGTTTCGAACAAAGTAGTTCTTCCTCATAGGCAGATTAGACTTTTTTAAATCAGGAGGCAAAGACTGCTGCTTGACATATAACCCATCACTTTATTGGCCCCCAGGTGGAGCCTTGTAGAACTTTTGCTTTGCATGTTGGGATCAGCAGTCCGTGCATATAAACCTTGAAGATCATCAGCTTCTAAAAAGTCAATCAAAATGTACATAATTACAATAATGCCATTAGTGGGCCATCCGTGCAAGGCAGATGACGCTGCAAATCATCTAGCGCCAACAAAATGGATCCAAAACAGCCCCAACATCAAGGGCCGTTGGCCGCATTATCGGCGGTTGGTGCAATCCCCGCGGTTTTGGCTACCGCGTAATACATAAGGGTTCACATTGCCAGAAGCTTTAGGATGCACTCTCCATTTGTTCAAATAAGGCTGCAGCGTTCTCCGCCAACCACAGGTAAAGTATGATGCCTGACGCGTTTCGAACAAAGTAGTTCTTCCTCATAGGCAGATTAGACTTTTTTAAATCAGGAGGCAAAGACTGCTGCTTGACATATAACCCATCACTTTATTGGCCCCCAGGTGGAGCCTTGTAGAACTTTTGCTTTGCATGTTGGGATCAGCAGTCCGTGCATATAAACCTTGAAGATCATCAGCTTCTAAAAAGTCAATCAAAATGTACATAATTACAATAATGCCATTAGTGGGCCATCCGTGCAAGGCAGATGACGCTGCAAATCATCTAGCGCCAACAAAATGGATCCAAAACAGCCCCAACATCAAGGGCCGTTGGCCGCATTATCGGCGGTTGGTGCAATCCCCGCGGTTTTGGCTACCGCGTAATACATAAGGGTTCACATTGCCAGAAGCTTTAGGATGCACTCTCCATTTGTTCAAATAAGGCTGCAGCGTTCTCCGCCAACCACAGGTAAAGTATGATGCCTGACGCGTTTCGAACAAAGTAGTTCTTCCTCATAGGCAGATTAGACTTTTTTAAATCAGGAGGCAAAGACTGCTGCTTGACATATAACCCATCACTTTATTGGCCCCCAGGTGGAGCCTTGTAGAACTTTTGCTTTGCATGTTGGGATCAGCAGTCCGTGCATATAAACCTTGAAGATCATCAGCTTCTAAAAAGTCAATCAAAATGTACATAATTACAATAATGCCATTAGTGGGCCATCCGTGCAAGGCAGATGACGCTGCAAATCATCTAGCGCCAACAAAATGGATCCAAAACAGCCCCAACATCAAGGGCCGTTGGCCGCATTATCGGCGGTTGGTGCAATCCCCGCGGTTTTGGCTACCGCGTAATACATAAGGGTTCACATTGCCAGAAGCTTTAGGATGCACTCTCCATTTGTTCAAATAAGGCTGCAGCGTTCTCCGCCAACCACAGGTAAAGTATGATGCCTGACGCGTTTCGAACAAAGTAGTTCTTCCTCATAGGCAGATTAGACTTTTTTAAATCAGGAGGCAAAGACTGCTGCTTGACATATAACCCATCACTTTATTGGCCCCCAGGTGGAGCCTTGTAGAACTTTTGCTTTGCATGTTGGGATCAGCAGTCCGTGCATATAAACCTTGAAGATCATCAGCTTCTAAAAAGTCAATCAAAATGTACATAATTACAATAATGCCATTAGTGGGCCATCCGTGCAAGGCAGATGACGCTGCAAATCATCTAGCGCCAACAAAATGGATCCAAAACAGCCCCAACATCAAGGGCCGTTGGCCGCATTATCGGCGGTTGGTGCAATCCCCGCGGTTTTGGCTACCGCGTAATACATAAGGGTTCACATTGCCAGAAGCTTTAGGATGCACTCTCCATTTGTTCAAATAAGGCTGCAGCGTTCTCCGCCAACCACAGGTAAAGTATGATGCCTGACGCGTTTCGAACAAAGTAGTTCTTCCTCATAGGCAGATTAGACTTTTTTAAATCAGGAGGCAAAGACTGCTGCTTGACATATAACCCATCACTTTATTGGCCCCCAGGTGGAGCCTTGTAGAACTTTTGCTTTGCATGTTGGGATCAGCAGTCCGTGCATATAAACCTTGAAGATCATCAGCTTCTAAAAAGTCAATCAAAATGTACATAATTACAATAATGCCATTAGTGGGCCATCCGTGCAAGGCAGATGACGCTGCAAATCATCTAGCGCCAACAAAATGGATCCAAAACAGCCCCAACATCAAGGGCCGTTGGCCGCATTATCGGCGGTTGGTGCAATCCCCGCGGTTTTGGCTACCGCGTAATACATAAGGGTTCACATTGCCAGAAGCTTTAGGATGCACTCTCCATTTGTTCAAATAAGGCTGCAGCGTTCTCCGCCAACCACAGGTAAAGTATGATGCCTGACGCGTTTCGAAAAAGTAGTTCTTCCTCATAGGCAGATTAGACTTTTTTAAATCAGGAGGCAAAGACTGCTGCTTGACATATAACCCATCACTTTATTGGCCCCCAGGTGGAGCCTTGTAGAACTTTTGCTTTGCATGTTGGGATCAGCAGTCCGTGCATATAAACCTTGAAGATCATCAGCTTCTAAAAAGTCAATCAAAATGTACATAATTACAATAATGCCATTAGTGGGCCATCCGTGCAAGGCAGATGACGCTGCAAATCATCTAGCGCCAACAAAATGGATCCAAAACAGCCCCAACATCAAGGGCCGTTGGCCGCATTATCGGCGGTTGGTGCAATCCCCGCGGTTTTGGCTACCGCGTAATACATAAGGGTTCACATTGCCAGAAGCTTTAGGATGCACTCTCCATTTGTTCAAATAAGGCTGCAGCGTTCTCCGCCAACCACAGGTAAAGTATGATGCCTGACGCGTTTCGAAAAAGTAGTTCTTCCTCATAGGCAGATTAGACTTTTTTAAATCAGGAGGCAAAGACTGCTGCTTGACATATAACCCATCACTTTATTGGCCCCCAGGTGGAGCCTTGTAGAACTTTTGCTTTGCATGTTGGGATCAGCAGTCCGTGCATATAAACCTTGAAGATCATCAGCTTCTAAAAAGTCAATCAAAATGTACATAATTACAATAATGCCATTAGTGGGCCATCCGTGCAAGGCAGATGACGCTGCAAATCATCTAGCGCCAACAAAATGGATCCAAAACAGCCCCAACATCAAGGGCCGTTGGCCGCATTATCGGCGGTTGGTGCAATCCCCGCGGTTTTGGCTACCGCGTAATACATAAGGGTTCACATTGCCAGAAGCTTTAGGATGCACTCTCCATTTGTTCAAATAAGGCTGCAGCGTTCTCCGCCAACCACAGGTAAAGTATGATGCCTGACGCGTTTCGAACAAAGTAGTTCTTCCTCATAGGCAGATTAGACTTTTTTAAATCAGGAGGCAAAGACTGCTGCTTGACATATAACCCATCACTTTATTGGCCCCCAGGTGGAGCCTTGTAGAACTTTTGCTTTGCATGTTGGGATCAGCAGTCCGTGCATATAAACCTTGAAGATCATCAGCTTCTAAAAAGTCAATCAAAATGTACATAATTACAATAATGCCATTAGTGGGCCATCCGTGCAAGGCAGATGACGCTGCAAATCATCTAGCGCCAACAAAATGGATCCAAAACAGCCCCAACATCAAGGGCCGTTGGCCGCATTATCGGCGGTTGGTGCAATCCCCGCGGTTTTGGCTACCGCGTAATACATAAGGGTTCACATTGCCAGAAGCTTTAGGATGCACTCTCCATTTGTTCAAATAAGGCTGCAGCGTTCTCCGCCAACCACAGGTAAAGTATGATGCCTGACGCGTTTCGAACAAAGTAGTTCTTCCTCATAGGCAGATTAGACTTTTTTAAATCAGGAGGCAAAGACTGCTGCTTGACATATAACCCATCACTTTATTGGCCCCCAGGTGGAGCCTTGTAGAACTTTTGCTTTGCATGTTGGGATCAGCAGTCCGTGCATATAAACCTTGAAGATCATCAGCTTCTAAAAAGTCAATCAAAATGTACATAATTACAATAATGCCATTAGTGGGCCATCCGTGCAAGGCAGATGACGCTGCAAATCATCTAGCGCCAACAAAATGGATCCAAAACAGCCCCAACATCAAGGGCCGTTGGCCGCATTATCGGCGGTTGGTGCAATCCCCGCGGTTTTGGCTACCGCGTAATACATAAGGGTTCACATTGCCAGAAGCTTTAGGATGCACTCTCCATTTGTTCAAATAAGGCTGCAGCGTTCTCCGCCAACCACAGGTAAAGTATGATGCCTGACGCGTTTCGAACAAAGTAGTTCTTCCTCATAGGCAGATTAGACTTTTTTAAATCAGGAGGCAAAGACTGCTGCTTGACATATAACCCATCACTTTATTGGCCCCCAGGTGGAGCCTTGTAGAACTTTTGCTTTGCATGTTGGGATCAGCAGTCCGTGCATATAAACCTTGAAGATCATCAGCTTCTAAAAAGTCAATCAAAATGTACATAATTACAATAATGCCATTAGTGGGCCATCCGTGCAAGGCAGATGACGCTGCAAATCATCTAGCGCCAACAAAATGGATCCAAAACAGCCCCAACATCAAGGGCCGTTGGCCGCATTATCGGCGGTTGGTGCAATCCCCGCGGTTTTGGCTACCGCGTAATACATAAGGGTTCACATTGCCAGAAGCTTTAGGATGCACTCTCCATTTGTTCAAATAAGGCTGCAGCGTTCTCCGCCAACCACAGGTAAAGTATGATGCCTGACGCGTTTCGAACAAAGTAGTTCTTCCTCATAGGCAGATTAGACTTTTTTAAATCAGGAGGCAAAGACTGCTGCTTGACATATAACCCATCACTTTATTGGCCCCCAGGTGGAGCCTTGTAGAACTTTTGCTTTGCATGTTGGGATCAGCAGTCCGTGCATATAAACCTTGAAGATCATCAGCTTCTAAAAAGTCAATCAAAATGTACATAATTACAATAATGCCATTAGTGGGCCATCCGTGCAAGGCAGATGACGCTGCAAATCATCTAGCGCCAACAAAATGGATCCAAAACAGCCCCAACATCAAGGGCCGTTGGCCGCATTATCGGCGGTTGGTGCAATCCCCGCGGTTTTGGCTACCGCGTAATACATAAGGGTTCACATTGCCAGAAGCTTTAGGATGCACTCTCCATTTGTTCAAATAAGGCTGCAGCGTTCTCCGCCAACCACAGGTAAAGTATGATGCCTGACGCGTTTCGAACAAAGTAGTTCTTCCTCATAGGCAGATTAGACTTTTTTAAATCAGGAGGCAAAGACTGCTGCTTGACATATAACCCATCACTTTATTGGCCCCCAGGTGGAGCCTTGTAGAACTTTTGCTTTGCATGTTGGGATCAGCAGTCCGTGCATATAAACCTTGAAGATCATCAGCTTCTAAAAAGTCAATCAAAATGTACATAATTACAATAATGCCATTAGTGGGCCATCCGTGCAAGGCAGATGACGCTGCAAATCATCTAGCGCCAACAAAATGGATCCAAAACAGCCCCAACATCAAGGGCCGTTGGCCGCATTATCGGCGGTTGGTGCAATCCCCGCGGTTTTGGCTACCGCGTAATACATAAGGGTTCACATTGCCAGAAGCTTTAGGATGCACTCTCCATTTGTTCAAATAAGGCTGCAGCGTTCTCCGCCAACCACAGGTAAAGTATGATGCCTGACGCGTTTCGAACAAAGTAGTTCTTCCTCATAGGCAGATTAGACTTTTTTAAATCAGGAGGCAAAGACTGCTGCTTGACATATAACCCATCACTTTATTGGCCCCCAGGTGGAGCCTTGTAGAACTTTTGCTTTGCATGTTGGGATCAGCAGTCCGTGCATATAAACCTTGAAGATCATCAGCTTCTAAAAAGTCAATCAAAATGTACATAATTACAATAATGCCATTAGTGGGCCATCCGTGCAAGGCAGATGACGCTGCAAATCATCTAGCGCCAACAAAATGGATCCAAAACAGCCCCAACATCAAGGGCCGTTGGCCGCATTATCGGCGGTTGGTGCAATCCCCGCGGTTTTGGCTACCGCGTAATACATAAGGGTTCACATTGCCAGAAGCTTTAGGATGCACTCTCCATTTGTTCAAATAAGGCTGCAGCGTTCTCCGCCAACCACAGGTAAAGTATGATGCCTGACGCATTTCGAAAAAGTAGTTCTTCCTCATAGGCAGATTAGACTTTTTTAAATCAGGAGGCAAAGACTGCTGCTTGACATATAACCCATCACTTTATTGGCCCCCAGGTGGAGCCTTGTAGAACTTTTGCTTTGCATGTTGGGATCAGCAGTCCGTGCATATAAACCTTGAAGATCATCAGCTTCTAAAAAGTCAATCAAAATGTACATAATTACAATAATGCCATTAGTGGGCCATCCGTGCAAGGCAGATGACGCTGCAAATCATCTAGCGCCAACAAAATGGATCCAAAACAGCCCCAACATCAAGGGCCGTTGGCCGCATTATCGGCGGTTGGTGCAATCCCCGCGGTTTTGGCTACCGCGTAATACATAAGGGTTCACATTGCCAGAAGCTTTAGGATGCACTCTCCATTTGTTCAAATAAGGCTGCAGCGTTCTCCGCCAACCACAGGTAAAGTATGATGCCTGACGCGTTTCGAACAAAGTAGTTCTTCCTCATAGGCAGATTAGACTTTTTTAAATCAGGAGGCAAAGACTGCTGCTTGACATATAACCCATCACTTTATTGGCCCCCAGGTGGAGCCTTGTAGAACTTTTGCTTTGCATGTTGGGATCAGCAGTCCGTGCATATAAACCTTGAAGATCATCAGCTTCTAAAAAGTCAATCAAAATGTACATAATTACAATAATGCCATTAGTGGGCCATCCGTGCAAGGCAGATGACGCTGCAAATCATCTAGCGCCAACAAAATGGATCCAAAACAGCCCCAACATCAAGGGCCGTTGGCCGCATTATCGGCGGTTGGTGCAATCCCCGCGGTTTTGGCTACCGCGTAATACATAAGGGTTCACATTGCCAGAAGCTTTAGGATGCACTCTCCATTTGTTCAAATAAGGCTGCAGCGTTCTCCGCCAACCACAGGTAAAGTATGATGCCTGACGCGTTTCGAACAAAGTAGTTCTTCCTCATAGGCAGATTAGACTTTTTTAAATCAGGAGGCAAAGACTGCTGCTTGACATATAACCCATCACTTTATTGGCCCCCAGGTGGAGCCTTGTAGAACTTTTGCTTTGCATGTTGGGATCAGCAGTCCGTGCATATAAACCTTGAAGATCATCAGCTTCTAAAAAGTCAATCAAAATGTACATAATTACAATAATGCCATTAGTGGGCCATCCGTGCAAGGCAGATGACGCTGCAAATCATCTAGCGCCAACAAAATGGATCCAAAACAGCCCCAACATCAAGGGCCGTTGGCCGCATTATCGGCGGTTGGTGCAATCCCCGCGGTTTTGGCTACCGCGTAATACATAAGGGTTCACATTGCCAGAAGCTTTAGGATGCACTCTCCATTTGTTCAAATAAGGCTGCAGCGTTCTCCGCCAACCACAGGTAAAGTATGATGCCTGACGCGTTTCGAACAAAGTAGTTCTTCCTCATAGGCAGATTAGACTTTTTTAAATCAGGAGGCAAAGACTGCTGCTTGACATATAACCCATCACTTTATTGGCCCCCAGGTGGAGCCTTGTAGAACTTTTGCTTTGCATGTTGGGATCAGCAGTCCGTGCATATAAACCTTGAAGATCATCAGCTTCTAAAAAGTCAATCAAAATGTACATAATTACAATAATGCCATTAGTGGGCCATCCGTGCAAGGCAGATGACGCTGCAAATCATCTAGCGCCAACAAAATGGATCCAAAACAGCCCCAACATCAAGGGCCGTTGGCCGCATTATCGGCGGTTGGTGCAATCCCCGCGGTTTTGGCTACCGCGTAATACATAAGGGTTCACATTGCCAGAAGCTTTAGGATGCACTCTCCATTTGTTCAAATAAGGCTGCAGCGTTCTCCGCCAACCACAGGTAAAGTATGATGCCTGACGCGTTTCGAACAAAGTAGTTCTTCCTCATAGGCAGATTAGACTTTTTTAAATCAGGAGGCAAAGACTGCTGCTTGACATATAACCCATCACTTTATTGGCCCCCAGGTGGAGCCTTGTAGAACTTTTGCTTTGCATGTTGGGATCAGCAGTCCGTGCATATAAACCTTGAAGATCATCAGCTTCTAAAAAGTCAATCAAAATGTACATAATTACAATAATGCCATTAGTGGGCCATCCGTGCAAGGCAGATGACGCTGCAAATCATCTAGCGCCAACAAAATGGATCCAAAACAGCCCCAACATCAAGGGCCGTTGGCCGCATTATCGGCGGTTGGTGCAATCCCCGCGGTTTTGGCTACCGCGTAATACATAAGGGTTCACATTGCCAGAAGCTTTAGGATGCACTCTCCATTTGTTCAAATAAGGCTGCAGCGTTCTCCGCCAACCACAGGTAAAGTATGATGCCTGACGCGTTTCGAAAAAGTAGTTCTTCCTCATAGGCAGATTAGACTTTTTTAAATCAGGAGGCAAAGACTGCTGCTTGACATATAACCCATCACTTTATTGGCCCCCAGGTGGAGCCTTGTAGAACTTTTGCTTTGCATGTTGGGATCAGCAGTCCGTGCATATAAACCTTGAAGATCATCAGCTTCTAAAAAGTCAATCAAAATGTACATAATTACAATAATGCCATTAGTGGGCCATCCGTGCAAGGCAGATGACGCTGCAAATCATCTAGCGCCAACAAAATGGATCCAAAACAGCCCCAACATCAAGGGCCGTTGGCCACATTATCGGCGGTTGGTGCAATCCCCGCGGTTTTGGCTACCGCGTAATACATAAGGGTTCACATTGCCAGAAGCTTTAGGATGCACTCTCCATTTGTTCAAATAAGGCTGCAGCGTTCTCCGCCAACCACAGGTAAAGTATGATGCCTGACGCGTTTCGAACAAAGTAGTTCTTCCTCATAGGCAGATTAGACTTTTTTAAATCAGGAGGCAAAGACTGCTGCTTGACATATAACCCATCACTTTATTGGCCCCCAGGTGGAGCCTTGTAGAACTTTTGCTTTGCATGTTGGGATCAGCAGTCCGTGCATATAAACCTTGAAGATCATCAGCTTCTAAAAAGTCAATCAAAATGTACATAATTACAATAATGCCATTAGTGGGCCATCCGTGCAAGGCAGATGACGCTGCAAATCATCTAGCGCCAACAAAATGGATCCAAAACAGCCCCAACATCAAGGGCCGTTGGCCGCATTATCGGCGGTTGGTGCAATCCCCGCGGTTTTGGCTACCGCGTAATACATAAGGGTTCACATTGCCAGAAGCTTTAGGATGCACTCTCCATTTGTTCAAATAAGGCTGCAGCGTTCTCCGCCAACCACAGGTAAAGTATGATGCCTGACGCGTTTCGAACAAAGTAGTTCTTCCTCATAGGCAGATTAGACTTTTTTAAATCAGGAGGCAAAGACTGCTGCTTGACATATAACCCATCACTTTATTGGCCCCCAGGTGGAGCCTTGTAGAACTTTTGCTTTGCATGTTGGGATCAGCAGTCCGTGCATATAAACCTTGAAGATCATCAGCTTCTAAAAAGTCAATCAAAATGTACATAATTACAATAATGCCATTAGTGGGCCATCCGTGCAAGGCAGATGACGCTGCAAATCATCTAGCGCCAACAAAATGGATCCAAAACAGCCCCAACATCAAGGGCCGTTGGCCGCATTATCGGCGGTTGGTGCAATCCCCGCGGTTTTGGCTACCGCGTAATACATAAGGGTTCACATTGCCAGAAGCTTTAGGATGCACTCTCCATTTGTTCAAATAAGGCTGCAGCGTTCTCCGCCAACCACAGGTAAAGTATGATGCCTGACGCGTTTCGAACAAAGTAGTTCTTCCTCATAGGCAGATTAGACTTTTTTAAATCAGGAGGCAAAGACTGCTGCTTGACATATAACCCATCACTTTATTGGCCCCCAGGTGGAGCCTTGTAGAACTTTTGCTTTGCATGTTGGGATCAGCAGTCCGTGCATATAAACCTTGAAGATCATCAGCTTCTAAAAAGTCAATCAAAATGTACATAATTACAATAATGCCATTAGTGGGCCATCCGTGCAAGGCAGATGACGCTGCAAATCATCTAGCGCCAACAAAATGGATCCAAAACAGCCCCAACATCAAGGGCCGTTGGCCGCATTATCGGCGGTTGGTGCAATCCCCGCGGTTTTGGCTACCGCGTAATACATAAGGGTTCACATTGCCAGAAGCTTTAGGATGCACTCTCCATTTGTTCAAATAAGGCTGCAGCGTTCTCCGCCAACCACAGGTAAAGTATGATGCCTGACGCGTTTCGAACAAAGTAGTTCTTCCTCATAGGCAGATTAGACTTTTTTAAATCAGGAGGCAAAGACTGCTGCTTGACATATAACCCATCACTTTATTGGCCCCCAGGTGGAGCCTTGTAGAACTTTTGCTTTGCATGTTGGGATCAGCAGTCCGTGCATATAAACCTTGAAGATCATCAGCTTCTAAAAAGTCAATCAAAATGTACATAATTACAATAATGCCATTAGTGGGCCATCCGTGCAAGGCAGATGACGCTGCAAATCATCTAGCGCCAACAAAATGGATCCAAAACAGCCCCAACATCAAGGGCCGTTGGCCGCATTATCGGCGGTTGGTGCAATCCCCGCGGTTTTGGCTACCGCGTAATACATAAGGGTTCACATTGCCAGAAGCTTTAGGATGCACTCTCCATTTGTTCAAATAAGGCTGCAGCGTTCTCCGCCAACCACAGGTAAAGTATGATGCCTGACGCGTTTCGAACAAAGTAGTTCTTCCTCATAGGCAGATTAGACTTTTTTAAATCAGGAGGCAAAGACTGCTGCTTGACATATAACGCATCACTTTATTGGCCCCCAGGTGGAGCCTTGTAGAACTTTTGCTTTGCATGTTGGGATCAGCAGTCCGTGCATATAAACCTTGAAGATCATCAGCTTCTAAAAAGTCAATCAAAATGTACATAATTACAATAATGCCATTAGTGGGCCATCCGTGCAAGGCAGATGACGCTGCAAATCATCTAGCGCCAACAAAATGGATCCAAAACAGCCCCAACATCAAGGGCCGTTGGCCGCATTATCGGCGGTTGGTGCAATCCCCGCGGTTTTGGCTACCGCGTAATACATAAGGGTTCACATTGCCAGAAGCTTTAGGATGCACTCTCCATTTGTTCAAATAAGGCTGCAGCGTTCTCCGCCAACCACAGGTAAAGTATGATGCCTGACGCGTTTCGAACAAAGTAGTTCTTCCTCATAGGCAGATTAGACTTTTTTAAATCAGGAGGCAAAGACTGCTGCTTGACATATAACCCATCACTTTATTGGCCCCCAGGTGGAGCCTTGTAGAACTTTTGCTTTGCATGTTGGGATCAGCAGTCCGTGCATATAAACCTTGAAGATCATCAGCTTCTAAAAAGTCAATCAAAATGTACATAATTACAATAATGCCATTAGTGGGCCATCCGTGCAAGGCAGATGACGCTGCAAATCATCTAGCGCCAACAAAATGGATCCAAAACAGCCCCAACATCAAGGGCCGTTGGCCGCATTATCGGCGGTTGGTGCAATCCCCGCGGTTTTGGCTACCGCGTAATACATAAGGGTTCACATTGCCAGAAGCTTTAGGATGCACTCTCCATTTGTTCAAATAAGGCTGCAGCGTTCTCCGCCAACCACAGGTAAAGTATGATGCCTGACGCGTTTCGAACAAAGTAGTTCTTCCTCATAGGCAGATTAGACTTTTTTAAATCAGGAGGCAAAGACTGCTGCTTGACATATAACCCATCACTTTATTGGCCCCCAGGTGGAGCCTTGTAGAACTTTTGCTTTGCATGTTGGGATCAGCAGTCCGTGCATATAAACCTTGAAGATCATCAGCTTCTAAAAAGTCAATCAAAATGTACATAATTACAATAATGCCATTAGTGGGCCATCCGTGCAAGGCAGATGACGCTGCAAATCATCTAGCGCCAACAAAATGGATCCAAAACAGCCCCAACATCAAGGGCCGTTGGCCGCATTATCGGCGGTTGGTGCAATCCCTGCGGTTTTGGCTACCGCGTAATACATAAGGGTTCACATTGCCAGAAGCTTTAGGATGCACTCTCCATTTGTTCAAATAAGGCTGCAGCGTTCTCCGCCAACCACAGGTAAAGTATGATGCCTGACGCGTTTCGAACAAAGTAGTTCTTCCTCATAGGCAGATTAGACTTTTTTAAATCAGGAGGCAAAGACTGCTGCTTGACATATAACCCATCACTTTATTGGCCCCCAGGTGGAGCCTTGTAGAACTTTTGCTTTGCATGTTGGGATCAGCAGTCCGTGCATATAAACCTTGAAGATCATCAGCTTCTAAAAAGTCAATCAAAATGTACATAATTACAATAATGCCATTAGTGGGCCATCCGTGCAAGGCAGATGACGCTGCAAATCATCTAGCGCCAACAAAATGGATCCAAAACAGCCCCAACATCAAGGGCCGTTGGCCGCATTATCGGCGGTTGGTGCAATCCCCGCGGTTTTGGCTACCGCGTAATACATAAGGGTTCACATTGCCAGAAGCTTTAGGATGCACTCTCCATTTGTTCAAATAAGGCTGCAGCGTTCTCCGCCAACCACAGGTAAAGTATGATGCCTGACGCGTTTCGAACAAAGTAGTTCTTCCTCATAGGCAGATTAGACTTTTTTAAATCAGGAGGCAAAGACTGCTGCTTGACATATAACCCATCACTTTATTGGCCCCCAGGTGGAGCCTTGTAGAACTTTTGCTTTGCATGTTGGGATCAGCAGTCCGTGCATATAAACCTTGAAGATCATCAGCTTCTAAAAAGTCAATCAAAATGTACATAATTACAATAATGTCATTAGTGGGCCATCCGTGCAAGGCAGATGACGCTGCAAATCATCTAGCGCCAACAAAATGGATCCAAAACAGCCCCAACATCAAGGGCCGTTGGCCGCATTATCGGCGGTTGGTGCAATCCCCGCGGTTTTGGCTACCGCGTAATACATAAGGGTTCACATTGCCAGAAGCTTTAGGATGCACTCTCCATTTGTTCAAATAAGGCTGCAGCGTTCTCCGCCAACCACAGGTAAAGTATGATGCCTGACGCGTTTCGAACAAAGTAGTTCTTCCTCATAGGCAGATTAGACTTTTTTAAATCAGGAGGCAAAGACTGCTGCTTGACATATAACCCATCACTTTATTGGCCCCCAGGTGGAGCCTTGTAGAACTTTTGCTTTGCATGTTGGGATCAGCAGTCCGTGCATATAAACCTTGAAGATCATCAGCTTCTAAAAAGTCAATCAAAATGTACATAATTACAATAATGCCATTAGTGGGCCATCCGTGCAAGGCAGATGACGCTGCAAATCATCTAGCGCCAACAAAATGGATCCAAAACAGCCCCAACATCAAGGGCCGTTGGCCGCATTATCGGCGGTTGGTGCAATCCCCGCGGTTTTGGCTACCGCGTAATACATAAGGGTTCACATTGCCAGAAGCTTTAGGATGCACTCTCCATTTGTTCAAATAAGGCTGCAGCGTTCTCCGCCAACCACAGGTAAAGTATGATGCCTGACGCGTTTCGAACAAAGTAGTTCTTCCTCATAGGCAGATTAGACTTTTTTAAATCAGGAGGCAAAGACTGCTGCTTGACATATAACCCATCACTTTATTGGCCCCCAGGTGGAGCCTTGTAGAACTTTTGCTTTGCATGTTGGGATCAGCAGTCCGTGCATATAAACCTTGAAGATCATCAGCTTCTAAAAAGTCAATCAAAATGTACATAATTACAATAATGCCATTAGTGGGCCATCCGTGCAAGGCAGATGACGCTGCAAATCATCTAGCGCCAACAAAATGGATCCAAAACAGCCCCAACATCAAGGGCCGTTGGCCGCATTATCGGCGGTTGGTGCAATCCCCGCGGTTTTGGCTACCGCGTAATACATAAGGGTTCACATTGCCAGAAGCTTTAGGATGCACTCTCCATTTGTTCAAATAAGGCTGCAGCGTTCTCCGCCAACCACAGGTAAAGTATGATGCCTGACGCGTTTCGAACAAAGTAGTTCTTCCTCATAGGCAGATTAGACTTTTTTAAATCAGGAGGCAAAGACTGCTGCTTGACATATAACCCATCACTTTATTGGCCCCCAGGTGGAGCCTTGTAGAACTTTTGCTTTGCATGTTGGGATCAGCAGTCCGTGCATATAAACCTTGAAGATCATCAGCTTCTAAAAAGTCAATCAAAATGTACATAATTACAATAATGCCATTAGTGGGCCATCCGTGCAAGGCAGATGACGCTGCAAATCATCTAGCGCCAACAAAATGGATCCAAAACAGCCCCAACATCAAGGGCCGTTGGCCGCATTATCGGCGGTTGGTGCAATCCCCGCGGTTTTGGCTACCGCGTAATACATAAGGGTTCACATTGCCAGAAGCTTTATGATGCACTCTCCATTTGTTCAAATAAGGCTGCAGCGTTCTCCGCCAACCACAGGTAAAGTATGATGCCTGACGCGTTTCGAACAAAGTAGTTCTTCCTCATAGGCAGATTAGACTTTTTTAAATCAGGAGGCAAAGACTGCTGCTTGACATATAACCCATCACTTTATTGGCCCCCAGGTGGAGCCTTGTAGAACTTTTGCTTTGCATGTTGGGATCAGCAGTCCGTGCATATAAACCTTGAAGATCATCAGCTTCTAAAAAGTCAATCAAAATGTACATAATTACAATAATGCCATTAGTGGGCCATCCGTGCAAGGCAGATGACGCTGCAAATCATCTAGCGCCAACAAAATGGATCCAAAACAGCCCCAACATCAAGGGCCGTTGGCCGCATTATCGGCGGTTGGTGCAATCCCCGCGGTTTTGGCTACCGCGTAATACATAAGGGTTCACATTGCCAGAAGCTTTAGGATGCACTCTCCATTTGTTCAAATAAGGCTGCAGCGTTCTCCGCCAACCACAGGTAAAGTATGATGCCTGACGCGTTTCGAACAAAGTAGTTCTTCCTCATAGGCAGATTAGACTTTTTTAAATCAGGAGGCAAAGACTGCTGCTTGACATATAACCCATCACTTTATTGGCCCCCAGGTGGAGCCTTGTAGAACTTTTGCTTTGCATGTTGGGATCAGCAGTCCGTGCATATAAACCTTGAAGATCATCAGCTTCTAAAAAGTCAATCAAAATGTACATAATTACAATAATGCCATTAGTGGGCCATCCGTGCAAGGCAGATGACGCTGCAAATCATCTAGCGCCAACAAAATGGATCCAAAACAGCCCCAACATCAAGGGCCGTTGGCCGCATTATCGGCGGTTGGTGCAATCCCCGCGGTTTTGGCTACCGCGTAATACATAAGGGTTCACATTGCCAGAAGCTTTAGGATGCACTCTCCATTTGTTCAAATAAGGCTGCAGCGTTCTCCGCCAACCACAGGTAAAGTATGATGCCTGACGCGTTTCGAACAAAGTAGTTCTTCCTCATAGGCAGATTAGACTTTTTTAAATCAGGAGGCAAAGACTGCTGCTTGACATATAACCCATCACTTTATTGGCCCCCAGGTGGAGCCTTGTAGAACTTTTGCTTTGCATGTTGGGATCAGCAGTCCGTGCATATAAACCTTGAAGATCATCAGCTTCTAAAAAGTCAATCAAAATGTACATAATTACAATAATGCCATTAGTGGGCCATCCGTGCAAGGCAGATGACGCTGCAAATCATCTAGCGCCAACAAAATGGATCCAAAACAGCCCCAACATCAAGGGCCGTTGGCCGCATTATCGGCGGTTGGTGCAATCCCCGCGGTTTTGGCTACCGCGTAATACATAAGGGTTCACATTGCCAGAAGCTTTAGGATGCACTCTCCATTTGTTCAAATAAGGCTGCAGCGTTCTCCGCCAACCACAGGTAAAGTATGATGCCTGACGCGTTTCGAACAAAGTAGTTCTTCCTCATAGGCAGATTAGACTTTTTTAAATCAGGAGGCAAAGACTGCTGCTTGACATATAACCCATCACTTTATTGGCCCCCAGGTGGAGCCTTGTAGAACTTTTGCTTTGCATGTTGGGATCAGCAGTCCGTGCATATAAACCTTGAAGATCATCAGCTTCTAAAAAGTCAATCAAAATGTACATAATTACAATAATGCCATTAGTGGGCCATCCGTGCAAGGCAGATGACGCTGCAAATCATCTAGCGCCAACAAAATGGATCCAAAACAGCCCCAACATCAAGGGCCGTTGGCCGCATTATCGCTGTGGCCTGGAGGAGGTGCTGATAGGCTGCAGTGGGAGTAAGGAGGAGCGCGCTTCGGAGAGGCTGCACCTTCCCGCAACTGTGCGCTTGAGCAGGCAAGGAATGTGTGACATATGCACTGACTGTGCAAGTGACATACCCTGCCTGCCCGAGGTAAGAGGCGTGAACTGTTGGGAGCTGCTGAAGGCCTACAGGGACAGCCACAACCCATAGGCAACGGTCATCTCGGTAGAGGGAGAAGGACTTAGGGATCGCATAAACGGTCCGCTGTATGAATGAATGGAGTGGAGGAGCTGGGTGCCAATGGAAGGACATCCATTATGGACAATTGATTGCGAGATCCCCACACTTAGCCATGATACCTGCAAATGTCATGCAACGCTACCCTGTGGGAAAGAAAACCATAGTCCAGGTGGCAATCTAACCGCGAAATACAGTGGAGACTGAAAGAGTGAGGGGAGCCCGCACAGGTGGACCACAAATTTCACTGCTTGGGGAACCCGGGGTTTCAGGATATCGCTGTGGTATTTGAGGGCTTGCCCTAGGTAGAGTGCCACAGAGGAAGTGTGTCGTATATAAAGCACAGTCATTTGTGTTCGGAGCATCCAGGTGGATGACCACCATGGGGAAAGTGGCTAGGAAAAAAGGTGCAAAGCACTGCCAAGGCAGAGGGACGGTGCGTCCCAACAGATGACGAAGATAACACGCAAGACTTGGAGAGGAATGCAGCAGCTTCTAAGCTGACATTGGCAGACATCATGGAAGCTAACATGACGTCCAGTGAGGCGCTTGAAACTAAAATAGACTCCACAGGCACCAATCTCAGTGTCCTAAAGGATGACCACCTCGGCTTGCGGAAAGGGTTACTGGCGCGGAGAAGTGCTTGTGGATGTACCCCCAGAGATCGCAGAACTAAAGAAATGTCTCACCGAGGTGGCGGCAAAGGTTAAAGTCCTGGAGATGCGCGCAGAAGATAGCGAAGGGAGATCTTGCTGCGATAATTTGCGCATAGTAGGGGTGCCAGAGAAGGAGGAAGGCAATGATATGGCGCAATCCCTTGAGTACTGGATCAAGAAAGAAGTGGTGCCGGAGGGACTCTCACAGTTCTATGCAATTTAAAGGGTGCATAGGGTGCCGGCCAGACTCCCTAGGCCAGGAGCGCCACTGAGGCCTATCATTGCTCGCCTGCTCCATTTTCGATACAGAGACCATATACTCAAACAGGCTCGACTGGTGAAGGACCTACAAATTGGAAATAGCAGGGTGATGGTGTTCCCAGGCGTTACCAGGGAAGTGTAGAGACGAAGGTCCACATTCCTGGTAGTAAAAAAGAAAGTACGACATATGCATCTCCCATATGCAATTCTATTACTCGCCAAGCTACGAGTTGTTGGGCCTAAGGACGTGCAGTTTGTCCTGATGCCGGAAGAGGCCTAGGAAAGGCTGGAAGCTATTCCGGGAAGGAGGTCTGGAGGCAGCTTGCCGAGGTTGACTGCAGGGGATTGTGGAACAAGTTAGGGGCAATCGAGAGCACCGACCCCAGCAGAAGCTCTAGTTCAAAGAAGCAAGGTCCTCAAGGCGGTGGTGGAGCTCAGCCAACCAGGGTCCAGTCCTAGGTCAACAAGGAGTGACAGAGACGATGGTAGATCAGAATGTTCTCCTATATTGAGCGCTGCAGAAGAATCCGAAACGGAGATGCCCATTGTGACACCCCATACCGCGGATGAACTGGTCTGATCTGGAAGATCCGGAACTTTGAGGCTGCAAATTTTGGCGAACTATATCCTTCTGTAGGACACATTCCATGCAATATAGAAGGGAGGAGGGCCGTGACAGGCATCTTCAGAGGCACTTAGCTCAGGAGCCGAGGGGGGGGGACTAATGACTCTTGCATGGGGTGATCTGGACGGAGGGTTTTCCGGGGCCGGGCAACAGCCTCTACACCCCCATATTCAATATAGTTAGAAGAGTTTGGGTGGGAGGAGGTCCCTAATGCCTGTCCTGGGGAAGGGGAGTTGGGTTGTTCAATTATTTTGGGCTTATATAATGGGGACCAGGAGTGTCTGGGGCAAACACTTTACTAGGACTAGTACAATAGTTCTTCAATGGGATCCAACGTAAACTATAAGTGCATCTCCTGGAATGTGCAAGGGATGCAGTCTATGACATATCGACATAGGATACATACATTTCTGATACGAAGAAGAGTACAAATTGCATTATTACAAGAAACACATATCACCGCAAAAGAGGGACCTGCTTTGAAACGTAGGTGGCGGGGGCAATTATTTTAAACAAATTTCTCAGTGTTTGCTAGGGGAGTATTGATCTGGGTGAGAATGGGGACCCCCTTTCAGTGCACCCGGAAATTTGTGGACCCAAATGGCAGGTATGTGGTAGTAATGGGTAAGCTGGACAGAAGGGATATAACGATCAGGAGTATTTATGCCCCAAATACGGAGCATGTGTAAGAACAACAGGAGAGGACCCATAAACCACGTTGGGATGGGTGTGTCGTGTAAGCAGAAACAATTCCCAACAGGTATCATGTAAAGGCAATTTAAATAATGTATGCAGTTTGCATTACAAAGAAGGAAGAACAAGGTGTCACTGGAATTTTTTGAAAAAAGGCAGTATTATTCACCAATGAACACAGGGAAAGGTCTTTCACATGGCAATACAGTTAGACAGCACTTTACAGAGCAGATCATGTGACAACCCAGTGGCACTTGGTGCGAGGTGCTATATACAATTGGTGATAGTGAAGGTGCAAGTGCTAAAGTGAACAGCGTGATCGACGCATAAACTCAAGTATATACATCAAATAATAGCTCCACAAAAACAAGTTGTAATCACTTAAGACAAGATTGTAACAATTTAAACAGGAGCACAAAGGGTGATATGCGTCATATAGTTTATGCTGTAGAGTCGACGGCGTTTCGATCCCCTTTAGTCGGGATCGTCATCAGGACAGGGTTATCGATGGAGTCGGTGCTGTGGGCGAGAGAAGGGCAATTGAGAGGAGGACCGGGGACGGAGGCGTGGGGAAGGGGTGGGTAGGTGGATGGGTGAAGGGTGAGTGATCTGTGTAATTGAGGTGTGAGTAGACACTAGGGCTTTGATTGGCTGGATGTGGAAATGGCGTGATGGGGGTGTGGGGGCGGGGGCTGGGAGTAGTTGGGGTGTTAATTAGGGGTGACTAGGGTATGTGTCAATATCAAAGGATATTGTTGGGCGATTGGGAGAATACCAATAGCAATCTAAACAATTGTGATAGAGTGAGCCATGAGTGGCCGGGTGTCTGGTGCAAGATAAGTAATGAGTTGTGAGGAGGTGAAGTAGTGGCAACGGGAGGTGGGGGCGGGGGGGATGAGAAACTTACAGTGATACCCAGGCAGGGAAGCGTGGGTGACTGAGGTCCATGCGGTTGCTCAAGAGTCGGAGGCTGTAGAAGAGCAAAAAGGGGGGGGGAGGGGAAAGAGAGGTGAGAGCCGGATCTGGCTCAGGGTACCGGCTGGAGAGAAGAATCTAAGATTCAGTGGAATTACTTGATCGTCGATTGTATCTGATCAGCGGGCGGAACGTGCGGCGCCTATGAGGGAGAGAAAGTAGCGGGGGTAAGAAAGAGCCGGTGGCGTGAGAGACCATTAAGTTACATCGTAATCAGATTGCACGGGGTGTGCGGGTTCTGGGCGTACCTGTGTGAATCAGGGCGGCGGAAGGCAATTGGGGCTCTTCTGGTGAGGGGCTGCTAGCAGTTAATGCTGGAGCTAACTGAGCAGGTACGAAGCCTCAATCTAAGTAAGGAAGCCGGAGGCTCGGGGCGGGGTCTGGTCGGCCGGGGGGGCGGAGTTGGGGGCGTGTCACGATGTTACCGAGGTAACACTGGCAAACAGGAAGTGGCGCGATAGAAGAAAGGGATTAGGGTGTGTCGGATTGTTGTCAAGGCAACACTGACAGACAGGATGCAACGGGGGCGTAATAACAGGGCAAGGCCTGTTTGAATGGAGTAGCTCGATTGGGAAGCAAGGCGAGGTTACACAAGCAGTATTAATGGTAAAACGAGACAAGGTACAGGAAATATACACTTCAAAGTTCCAAAAATTTGAAACTACGGGATCGGTCGATAATGAGCACGAGGTGGGGTGTATTTACAAGGGATTTGTGTCCAGTTGGATAATAGGTCTGAAACCAGTGGGTTATTTAACATCAAGGTATATTCTATTGGCAGGGGGGAAACAACAATGGAAGTTACAAATAATTGGAGTCCCGCTGGGCACATGGTTTGAAACCGGAGAGTTAAGTACATGACAATAATCTAATTGGGTGGTCAAAGGGAGTATACTTTAAACAGTAATAGTGTTAGTCCATTCATCAAGAGTGTTTAACCCATGGTTGACCGAGTCAACCCGTACGATCCATTTACATTCAGCTCTATTGAGTAGAGTGGACATGTTCCCCCCTCTGATGGACAGTGTGGGTTTTTCAATGACCATCCATCTAAGATCTGTGTCGGCATGTGATTTTTCCATGAAATGCGTGACCAAAGGAGCAGTAAGTACTTTGCAGTTAATTCTGCTCTTGTGTTGTATTATCCGTTGTTTAACCATTTGGGTGGTCTGGCCAATATAGATTAGGTCACACGGGCAACGGATGGCGTAGATGACATTTTGTGTTTTACAGTTCGAGTGGTGGGAGAGTTGATGGATATGACCATTGTAGATGAATTCTTTTGTATTGGTTGTCAGCTCACAGACACTGCAAGATTGGCATTTAAAATGTCCGGTAACTGGGTTCAAGCCCCATGCAGCTGTGATAGTGTGTTTTTCAGTTGTGGGGGTTGGCCATGTAATTGCATGTACAAGATGGTTGGCGATGTTGTTGCCTCTCTGGTATGAAAATAGAGGTGGTGCGTGGAATTGTTCATCAAATCGTATCCCAGGCCAATTTTTCTTGATTATTTGGCAACTTTGTTGCTGTCCGGGCTGAAGACGGAGACAAAGGGGATTCTGGTCATTTGTTTTTTATTGTTATTGGGCATCAGTAGATCCTCGCGGTGGTTGTACCATGCTCGTTTCTTAGCTCTGGTGACCAAGCGTCGTGGGTAGCCTCTGTTGATGAGTTTCGTTACCAAGATGTCTGCCTCCCTGAAATAGTCTTTGCGCCATTTGCAATTACGGCGAATTCGTAGGAACTGGCCAAAGGGGAGTCCATTGCGTAGGCCTCTTGGGTGGTTACTTGAATAATGTAACAGGGTGTTACGTTCCGTAGGTTTGCGGAAAAGGGATGTTCCAAGGGTGCCCTCTTCTGCATGGATAGTGACATCGAGGAACTGTAAGTCATTAGATTTGGACTCACTCGTGAATTTGAGATGTTCTTGTGAAGTATTGAGCCAGTCAATAAAGGGTTGGAGGGTGTCAGCTGTTCCATTCCAGATCAATAAAATGTCATCTATGTATCGGCGCCACAGATGGATTTGGGACCGATATGGGTTGATCCATGATAAAGTCAGTAGGGATCTTGGTGGGTTGAGGTCTGGAGAGTAGGAGATTTTTGATTACTTCGAGGCCTTCATGATGAGGGATATTGGTATCCATGCAGAAGAGGGCACCCTTGGAACATCCCTTTTCCGCAAACCTACGGAACGTAACACCCTGTTACATTATTCAAGTAACCACCCAAGAGGCCTACGCGATGGACTCCCCTTTGGCCAGTTCCTACGAATTTGCCGTAATTGCAAATGGCGCAAAGACTATTTCAGGGAGGCAGACATCTTGGTAACAAAACTCATCAACAGAGGCTACCCACGACGCTTGTTCACCAGAGCTAAGAAACGAGCATGGTACAACCACCGCAAGGATCTACTGATGCCCAATAACAATAAAAAACAAATGACCAGAATCCCCTTTGTCTCCGTCTTCAGCCCGGACAGCAACAAAGTTGCAAAAATAATCAAGAAAAATTGGCCTGTGCTACGATTTGATGAACAATTCCACGCACCACCTCTATTTTCATACCAGAGAGGCAACAACATCGCCAACCATCTTGTACATGCAATTACATGGCCAACCCCCACAACTGAAAAACACACTATCACAGCTGCATGGGGCTTGAACCCAGTTACCGGACATTTTAAATGCCAATCTTGCAGTGTCTGTGAGCTGACAACCAATACAAAAGAATTCATCTACAATGGTCATATCCATCAACTCTCCCACCACTCGAACTGTAAAATACAAAATGTCATCTACGCCATCCGTTGCCCGTGTGACCTAATCTATATTGGCCAGACCACCCAAATGGTTAAACAACGGATAATACAACACAAGAGCAGAATTAACTGCAAAGTACTTACTGCTCCTTTGGTCACGCATTTCATGGAAAAATCACATGCCGACACAGATCTTAGATGGATGGTCATTGAAAAACCCACACTGCCCATCAGAGGGGGGAACATGTCCACTCTACTCAATAGAGCTGAATGTAAATGGATCGCACGGGTTGACTCGGTCAACCATGGGTTAAACACTCTTGATGAATGGACTAACACTATTACTGTTTAAAGTATACTCCCTTTGACCACCCAATTAGATTATTGTCATGTACTTAACTCTCCGGTTTCAAACCATGTGCCCAGCTGGACTCCAATTATTTGTAACTTCCATTGTTGTTTCCCCCCTGCCAATAGAATATACCTTGATGTTAAATAACCCACTGGTTTCAGACCTATTATCCAACTGGACACAAATCCCTTGTAAATACACCCCACCTCGTGCTCAATATCGACCGATCCCGTAGTTTCAAATTTTTGGAACTTTGAAGTGTATATTTCCTGTACCTTGTCTCGTTTTACCATTAATACTGCTTGAGTAACCTCGCCTTGCTTCCCAATCGAGCTACTCCATTCAAACAGGCCTTGCCCTGTTATTACGCCCCCGTTGCATCCTGTCTGTCAGTGTTGCCTTGACAACAATCCGACACACCCTAATCCCTTTCTTCTACCGCACCACTTCCTGTTTGCCAGTGTTACCTCTGTAACATCGTGACACGCCCCCAACCCCGCCCCCCCGGCCGACCAGACCCCGCCCCGAGCCTCCGGCTTCCTTACTTAGATTGAGGCTTCGTACCTGCTCAGTTAGCTCCAGCATTAACTGCTAGCAGCCCCTCACCAGAAGAGCCCCAATTGCCTTCCGCCACCCTGATTCACACAGGTACGCCCAGAACCCGCACACCCCGTGCGATCTGATTACGATGTAACTTAATGGTCTCTCACGCCACCGGCTCTTTCTTACCCCCGCTACTTTCTCTCCCTCATAGGCGCCGCATGTTCCGCCCGCTGATCAGATACAATCGACGATCAGGTAATTCCACTGAATCTTAGATTCTTCTCTCCAGCCGGTACCCTGATCCAGATCCGGCTCTCACCTCTCTTTCCCCCCCCCCCTTTTTGCTCTTCTACAGCCTCCGACTCTTGAGCGACCGCATGGACCTCAGTCACCCACACTTCCCTGCCTGGTTATCACTGTAAGTTTCTCATCCCCCCGCCCCCACCTCCCGTTGCCACTACTTCACCTCCTCACAACTCATTATTTATCTTGCACCAGCTACCCGGCCACTCATGGCTCACTCTATCACAATTGTTTAGATTGCTATTGGTATTCTCCCAATCGTTTGATATTGACACATACCCTAGTCACCCCTAATTAACACCCCAACTACTCCCGGCCCCCGCCCCCACACCCCCATCACGCCATTTCCACATCCAGCCAATCAAAGCCCTAGTGTCTACTCATACCTCAATTACACAGATCACTCACCCTTCACCCATCCACCTATCCACCCCTTCCCCACGCCTCCGTCCCCGGTCCTCCTCTCAATTGCCCTTCTCTCGCCCACAGCACTGACTCCATCAACAACCCTGTCCTGATGACGATCCCGACTAAAGGGGATCGAAACGCCGTCGACTCTACAGCATAAACTATATGACGCATATCACGCTTTGTGCTCCTGTTTAAATTGTTACAATCTTGTCTTAAGTGATTACAACTTGTTTTTGT
The DNA here is from genome assembly GCF_964263255.1 of Lissotriton vulgaris. Classification (NCBI taxonomy): domain Eukaryota; kingdom Metazoa; phylum Chordata; class Amphibia; order Caudata; family Salamandridae; genus Lissotriton; species Lissotriton vulgaris. The sequence goes on along the minus strand of NC_141698.1, from coordinate 327,094,425 downwards.
GGAGCTATTATTTGATGTACATACTTGAGTTTATGCGTCGATCATGCTGTTCACTTTAGCACTTGCACCTTCACTATCACCAATTGTATATAGCACCTCGCACCAAGTGCCACTGGGTTGTCACATGATCTGCTCTGTACAGTGCTGTCTAACTGTATTGCCATGTGAAAGACCTTTACCTGTGTTCATTGGTGAATAATACTGCCTTTTTTCAAAAAATTCCAGTGACTCCTTGTTCTTCCTTCTTTGTAATGCAAACTGCATACATTATTTAAATTGCCTTTACATGATACCTGTTGGGAATTGTTTCTGCTTACACCAAATACGGAGCAGGCTTCATTTGTGATGGACCTCTCTAGGTCGCTAAAGCATGCTCTAATGGGGTTGGTTCTCTTGGGGGGAGACTACAATAGTGTTGAGGATGTAGGGCTTGATAGGTCTCACCCCCTCTCCACAACTCACCTGCTCACAGAATAACAAGGGCCAGAAGAGACTGGCAACAGCACTAGGGATTGATAGACTCTTGGAGGGCACAACTCCCGTGGAACAGGACTATTAGGTCTTATCCCCTATGCATGACCTGCATGTTCGGCTCGACGCTATTTTATGTTCTCCCAATGTTCATCGGCATGTGCAGAATTGCAAATACCTGGAACCTACGGTAACAGATCACAATCCCTTGCTGGTCGGTCTCAGCTGGGCCAGGATTAAGACAAACATCCCCACATGACGCCTTAAACCTGAGGCACTGGAGGACCAGGTGTTCCAGGCTGAGATCCACACAGTGATAGAGCAATACTTTGCGGAGAATGCAGGTACAGCCTCCAATTTCACAATAGAGTGGGAGGCGTTCACGGTAGTGCTCAGCCGCGGTCGGTAGTTGGAGTACCTACCGGGCGGTGACGTGGGGAGCGGGAGGGGCAGGGTGGGGGTATTAATCTATGGATTACGGAGGTTTACAGGTAAGTAAACATATAAATAAATAAAACAAATTTTGTTGCGTGCACTGCATCCCCAAATGGGATGTAATGCGCTCAACAAAATGTGTTTTATTTATTTATATGTTTACTTACCTGTAAACTTCCGTAATCCATACATTACTACCCCCCACCGTGCCCCTCCCCCTCCCCACTTCACCGCCCGGCAGGTACTCCTACTACCGACCGCGGCTGGTGGTGCTTAGGGGTCGATGTATTTCTGAGGTGGCAGGAGTGAGACGGACCCTTCTACAAGATACATTAAATGCAGAGCAACGGTTGAGGCAGGTTGAACATGACAGGCCTCGGAATGAAGAAAAGCAGAGGGAAACCATAGAAGCCAGAGAGGATGTGGCAGTACATGTAGAGAGACTGCACTGTTTTGATTCCAAGAATTATATGACAACGGCGCATGCAGGAGAGATAAGCCTGGGGCTCTGTTGGCCTGGCTGGCCAATCCGGCCAAAAGGGGGTCAGTTATTCTAGAGCTGAGGAAAGACCAAGGGGAACTCGCTTTTGCCAGCAGGATATTAATCAGCAGTTATGTAACTACTATACAGCACTGTATAGGAGTAATGCCTTCCCTACAGCTGCAGACCTTGACGAATATCTAGAAGGTGTTGACTTGCTGACAATTTGTGAGGAAGAAGCAGAAGCCTTGGGGAAGGAGATAGAGCTGCGTGAAGTTCTTGGTGCTGTTAAGGCCATGGGCAGAAATAAAACGCCAGGCACTGATGGATTTCCCATAGAATTCTATGCTACATACTTAGATGTGTTGGGTCCCTGACTGGTAGCGCTATATAACCAGGCAAAACAAGAGGGGAAGCGACCGGTGACCACTAGGGAGGCCTTGATTGTCCCATTGTTGAAGCCAGGAAAGGGGGAGCACAACAAGACTGCTTATAGACCTCTGTCAATGCTTAATCTTGACTATAAGATCTTGAGCAGGATACTGGCCACATGACTCTTACTGCATATGATAAATCTCATACATAGGGACCAGACTGGGTTCACACCGACACAGAATACACCCACGAATGTGAGGAGATAATTACGGGTCCTGGAAGCTGACTCCTACTGCAAAGAGGAATCAAATCTTTTGACAATAGATATTGAAAAAGCGTTTGATAGCCTTGAATGGCTGTATTTATTCAGAGTGATGCAGGCTTTTGGATTACGTCAGGAATTCGGAGCATGAACAGCCCTAATATATAGAGGCTCTACGGCCCGGGTTAGAACAGGGAAGATCATCTCTGACGAATACGGGGTAGAGAGAGGAACATAACATGGGTGCCCATTGTTACCTCTATTATTCACAATGGCCATGGAGCCACTCGCCGCTGGTTTTGCGGGTTGGAAGCGGAGGGACATATTCATTATATAGCCTTATATGTCGATGATTTAATTCGGTTCCTAAGAAACACAGAATCAGAACTAGAGGGGGCTAAAGGACTGGAAAGGCATGGTGAGCAAAAAAACAATGGATTTAGGTCCATATCTCTGTACTGGGGTAAATGTATGACATTGTTCTGCATTCTGTCCATCAACTGTTGTTTTTGCATTTGTCACCCATAGTGGGACGGGTATGCTCAGACGTGTGTCCCGTGCTCTCCATGCCACTGGAATCAAACTATCCTGGCTGATGAGGGCTGAAAGCCCGAAACCGGTCCTAGGATGCTTGTTTCCAGTCCAGGGAGGACCTGGCTTGGCAGTTCGGGCGGACTGTTCCCATGGAGCACAGGGTCAAGACTGATTTGCATAATGCTAGGTTCTAACTGGAATGGCATGGTGAGAAAAAAAACTATGGATTTAGGCCCAGATCTCTGTACTGGGGTGAATGTATGACATTTTTCTGCATTCTGTCCATCAACTTTTGTTTTTGCATTTGTCACCCCGAGTGGGACGGGTATGCTCAGACGTGAGTCCTGTGCTCTCCATGCCACTGGAATCAAGCTATCCTGGCTGATGAGGGATGAAAGCCCGGAACCGCTCCTAGGATGCTTGTTACCGGTCCAGGGAGGACCCGGCTTGGCAGTTCGGGCTGGACTGTTCCCATTGGGCACAGGGTCAAGACTGATTTGCATATGGCTAGGTTCTAACTGGAATGGCATGGTGAGCAAAAAACTATGGATTTAGGCCCAGATCTCTGTACTGGGGTGAATGTATGACATTGTTCTGCATTCTGTCCATCAACTGTTGCTTTTGCATTTGTCACCCCGAGTGGGACGGGTACGCTCAGACGTGAGTCCCGTGCTCTCCATGCCACTGGAATCAAGCTATCCTGGCTGATGAGGGCTGAAAGCCCGAAACCGGTCCTAGTATGCTTGTTTCCGGTCCAGGGAGGACCTGGCTTGGCAGTTCGGGCTGGACTGTTCCCATTGGGCACAGGGTCAAGAGTGATTTGCATATGGCTAGGTTCTAACTGGAATGGCATGGTGAGCAAAAAAACAATGGATTTAGGCCCAGATCTCTGTACTGAGGTGAATGTATGACATTGTTCTGCATTCTGTCCATCAACTGTTGTTTTTGCACAGCGCTGGAAAGGGTGGCGGGCCTCAAAGTGAATTGGAGAAAATCCAGCTTGTTCCCTACTAAGCAGGAATGGAAGAAACTCCGAACGATAGAGGGTATTGAATGGGAAGGGAGATGCATTCAGTACCTAGGTGTACAAATATACCACGATAGAGTCGATCTGCTGGAGGGTAATGTGGGAAAGATTATACAGGGAACAAAAGCCAATTTCGAATTCTGCGGCACCCTTCCCTTGTCGTTGGCAGGCAGGACGTCTTTGTTAAAGATGGTGACACTCCTGAGACTCTTTTATGTTTTTGGAGTCCTACTAATATGGATCCTAGCAGACAGTTTTAAACAGCTCCAGACTATGATGACGGAATTCTTGTGGGGAGCGGGCAGGCAAAGGGTAGCACTGACAACTTTAATGAGGCCTAAGACAGAAGGGGGACTGGCAGTAGCAGATTTCGAAAAATATGTTGCAGCCCAACTGCAATGGCTATCGAAATGGGTGGCCAGCCAACTTCGGGGAACAGCACAGCAGGGGGATGGTTACCCTGCTTCAGATCTTCTATCCAGGATAGTGTTGAGATTTCCTGTGCCAGAGAGGGAACAGTCTGTGGAAGCACACGTGGTCCGCAAATGCTGGGCCAGAAGGTCGCAGAAGGCTAAAGTGAGATGCCCTTATGCGCCGGAGATACCATTAACGTATTGTGTGACGCTGCCTCACAAGGCGGTTTGGAGGAAACTGGGAGCATGGGAAGAAGCTGGAGTGCTCACTATAGGGCAATTATATCAAGATGGCATGTTATTACCATTTAATGACTTCAGCAAGCAAAACAGGATACTGGGGGGAGATTTCCTGCTTCATACATCTTTAACTGCTCAAATACGTAAGCAATTGGGGGCTGGTTTTACTGAACCTGGATTAGATGAAGGCTGCCAATATGTGGTAACGGCGGTGGGGACGTTTAAGGCAGTCACCTGCCTATATGGAAGGCTGAGTTGTGCAACCCTCCTCCCACTCGCTGAACTACAACAGAAATGGGAAGAGGACTTAGGGAAAGGTATGGGGTATAAGGCATGGGGGAGGTAACAGAAAGAGCCAGTAAGGTCATTAGAAAGTTGGTTCATTTTTATGTATTCCATAGGGCATACCTCACACCAGGCCGCATTAATAAGTGCCCCGTTGTGGAGAGGTGGGGGTGGAGTTCCTACACATATTTTGGAGTTGCCTGGAAATAGGGGATTACTGGAAGAAAGTGACGGAAATCCTAGCGGAAATTACAAAGAAAGAAGTGGCCTTAACGGCAGGTTACTGTCTGCTGCACAGATTTTCACATACCTCTAAGAATAAAGTCACCAGCAAATTTCAAGACCTGGGTTTGGTGTTAGGAAAGAGAGACATTACAAGCCATTGGAAAGCAAGGTGAGGAGCTAGCATAAGCTGGTGGCGACGAGAGTTTATGAAATGGGCGGGTTGTAAGGGGACGATTTGCTTACAAAATGCTAGGCATACTGTGAGTGAGAAGGTGTTAGAAGCAGCAAGGGCGTGGGAAGCTTTAACAATGCAATTAAAGCTGCTCAATGATATCTTGGAAGAGGGGCAATGGGAATAGCCGTGGGTGTTTGGTGGCTCAGCGGTTGGATGCACCACGACTGGAGGTGAGAGATAGAAGGAAAGTATACCTTCAACGGAAGCCTTAATAGGAACTTGGAGACCGAGAGGATAGATAGCCGTCAATAGAGGGTGACCCGGAGAAGGGTGTAGGCGATTAATGACAAAACATCAATCAACAAAGGGAGAGATAGGGTTACAGGGCACTCTTAGTCCCCAGTCAGTAAGCAAATAAACAAAGGAAGAGTGTCCGCCGGAGAAGCGTTCAGAATGATTATAGCACGTGAGATTTGAGGCCAATTATAAGGGTCGGATGGACAGACCAATTTCAAGAAAAAATACAGGATTTTTTCAGGAAACCCTCACTCACCCTAGTGGTGACATGCTTCATCATCGGGTCCACCGGGAGAGATCGAATACCTCCCCGGTATGCTGCGACGCCAGGAGACTGCGGAGCAGGTTCTTGTGAGGTTGAAGAGTGAAAAAAAGTTTAGTGTATTTAAAAATGTCTGAGGTTGTACCAAAAAATCATTTATTGGCTGGTCAACCCGACATATTAAAAGCTAACTATGTGTAGGGAAAACTAACCAAATAAAATATACTGGTGTTTCCCTGTTAGAGAAAGGTCAACATGTTTCTGCCCGTGGTATGTGTGAATTTACAGGGCTTTCTTCAGGACCAGTTTGCGAGTGTCACCTTAACAGGTATGGGCGCGCTAAGGCCCACCCTGCCAAAGGCGGTGAAAGTTAAAAATAGCACTATGTGTAAAAAGGGTGCATAAAAGATACAAACTAGTAAGTTTGGGGAATTACCTCTGTTACGAGGAACCTAGAAGTCTGTGGACAAATAGTGAGACAAACAGACAGATAAACAAAACAAAAAACATAAAATCAATCAATATTGATCATTTTTCATGGCAATTGATGCAACTTGGTGGCGTGACACGTGCTGGCAAACCTATCAATGGCGGTGGCCGAAATGATGGGGATGCGAAGAAATGGTTGTGCCACAAGCCGGGGTGTTGGGCCTCAACTAGCGCTGAGAAGTGTGGTCCAGCGCGATCTGTTGCACGTTCGATAGGGCAACAGTTTGATAAGTGGAGACTTACAGTGTTAAGTCCTTCCGTGCGGGAAGCCAGTAGAGGCTACCCGTTATTACATGGCTACCTATAGTAGGGCGACGGAGAGATAATCCCCGAAGTGTTGAGCGAAAAAAGCAGGGCTACAGTGTAAATACCGGTAACTCTGCTGGCCGTGACTTATAGTTCTGATTAAGCACACAAATAAATGAGCGTAACAGTGAAACAATCCTCACTTGTACACAAAGTGAACCACGCCCCATAGATTCAGGAGGGGGGTGGGAGCGACAATGGCACACCCTAATTGGGAAGGAAAAACAAACAAACACAGAGGATTTAGAGATCTGGCAGGATCTCGAGCACAAGACTTATCTTATTAAATGATGTCCGGAGAAGAATTCTTACGCCCGCAACGCTCTGCACCCTCTCGGCACCTAGCTGTTCCCTCGCTGGATCTCGTGGATCCTGAGCGAAGGGCGAGCCCGGTGATAAGAAGGAGGTGGCAGAGCATTGGCCAATGGGAGCCGGTTAATCGAAGCGAGGCTTGGAATGCAAGTCCCGTAATCCCGCGAGAGGTGGGCTCGAAGCGGGATTTAATTGCGGGTTGAAAATGAGGCTTGAAAAGCAAGCCCTGAATTAAGTGACTTGACAATGAGGCTTGAGAGGCAAGTTTCGGTGTAAGCTATAGTAACAATCATAGCCAAAGTACCCTGGCTAGAGATAATACAAATGGTTGTCACTGGTCAAAAAAGGGGGGTACTGGTACAAAAATTGGTTATTGTATTCAAAATAAATACTGGAGTCTTGACATAAAGTATATTAGAGTTATCAGCTTTATGTCTCAGCGCTGATAGAGGCAGAATTTGTCGAGTTAAAATTATTCCATATTACTGCAGAGTGGATGCTCAGTGTACAAGGAGCCCTCTGAGTACGTGATTCTAGAAACATGGTTTTCATGGTGTTAAGGTTCATCCCAGACTCGGGGTACTGAAGAGAGATATAGTCTTAGAATAGAAAGTCACAAAACTGACCCGTGATAAATCTAATGTTTTAAGACACTGGCCCAATGTATTTGGTCATTCAACCCATGAATGTGGGTACTGGGTCTGTATACCCAGCGCTGTTCTTTCTCAAACAGGATGCTGTCTCTGTTCCTGGGGTTGCTGACCTGTTCGATGACTGTCCAGGTCATATCATTAGGGGTGTGATGTGCCTGCAGAAAGTGTTCGCTGAGTTTGGTAGTCACGAATGTTGCTGCGGTGTTCGCCAATGCGTGTCTTAACTTTTCGTGTTGTCATGCCCACATAGCGTTTCGCACATGGGCAAGTAATCAGATAGACAACATTAGCAGAGTTACAGTTGGTATGAGATTTTTGAATCCATACTTTACCGGGTTCCAAATTGAGTTGTTTGGTATGGGTGGTAAGATGACAAACACTACAGTCAGTACAGGGAAAATGGCCTGTAATGGGAGGCAGGTGCCAGGGTTCTGTGACAGACCTCGTGAGAGTGGATGATGTTGAGCATGGTAAAGGTCTTGTATGTACCAAGGCATCTTTGAGGCTCCTGCCCTTTTTGAAGGAAAAAAGGGGTTTCTCCCAATCACTCATGTTGCTTGTGATTATTCTCCAGTTTTTATTGATAGATTTTTTGACGTTATCTGAGAGGGTGCTGTAGGTGGTTACACATGTGAGTGGCACATCTGTGTTTGTCTTCACATTCTCCTCGAGGAGGGCATCGCGGGGTTGATTTTGTGCCCGGGTCCGGCCTTTGTTGAGGATTCCTTGCGGATATCCTCTTTGTTTCAATTTTTCGGTCAGTTCTTTGGCCTGGGCTTTTTAGTCAGTAGTATTACTACAATTCCTTCTCAGGCGGAGGAATTGTCCATAGGGCAGATTTTCTCGCAGGGGTCTTGGGTGAAAACTGCTGAACTCCAAAAGATTATTTTTTGCTGTGGGTTTGTGATGAGTCACAGTGGTGAGAGATGTTCCCTCTATCCTTATCACTACGTCAAGGAAGACAATTGATTCTTTGCTATGATTGTGAGTGAATCTCAAGTAAGGGTCAAGGGTATTGACCCAGCTCAGGAACTGAGTAAGGCTGTCTTCATTCCCTGTCCACAGGAGGAGAATGTCATCAATATACCTCCTCCATAGTCCTATGGAGGAGGCAAAGGGGTTAGTTGTAGGTAAGATGTGTTTGGTTTCAAAATCATACACATACAACCCCGCTATGCTAGGAGCAAAGGTACTCCCCATTGAGGTCCCTGTGCATTGGAGGTACAGTTGTCCTTTATATTCGAAATAATTTTCTCTGAGTGCCATCCTTGCACATTGTAAAATGAATTCCTTTGGGGTGGTGTACTCCCAGTTGACTGTGTCTAGTGCTTTGGCCAGTACCCGTAGTGTTTCTTCCTGGGGGATACTGGTATAAAGACTCTCTATGTCCATGGTGACCAGTATAACAGAGTCTTGTGCAAAAGAGATGTCGTTCAGTAGTCTGAGTAGACTTTTTGTGTCCTTCAAGTAAGTGCTGGAGTTCTGCACTATTGGTTTTAGATAGTGGTCGCAGAATGTAGATAATGGTTCCAACACTGAACCGATACCAGACACGATAGGCCGACCTGGAGGTGGTAGCACATTTTTATGTGTTTTTGGCAAAGTGTAAAAATAGGGGATCGTTGGACCTCCTGCCATTAGGTATGCAGCTTCATGTGGGGAGATATGCTCATTCATCTCTGCCTCTCGTACAAAAGTTGCTATACGTGCTTTCATTTCTGCGGTCGGGTCTGTAGAAAGGGGCGAGTAATTGGTTCTATCGTTCAAAAGTGTCATGCACACTTTGTCATATTCAGAAGTATCCTGAATGACAATCCCGCCGCCCTTGTCGGCTGGTTTAATGGTAATTTCTCTGTCATTTTTTAGACTCTCGAGGGCTTTGTGTTCCGCAGCCGTGAAATTGTTGAACCGCTTGGGATTATCAGTGGTTTCTAGATCTTTCGTAACAGCCTGTTCAAAAGCAGTAATTGCTGCAGGTATTGTGTGTGGAGGTGGCATGAAGGTGGATTTCAGTCTGAAGTTGGTGTCAAACTCCTGTTCATTTGTTGTAGACTGGTCTTTTGACTCAAAAAATGCCTTTAATTTGAGTTTCCTGAAGAATTGTGAGAGTTCGCAGTGGAGTTGGAATTTGTCGGGGCGTGAGGTAGGGACCAAACCTAGACCTTTTTCCAGGACTTTCGTCTCCTCTGGGGTTAGAACTTTCTTCGAGAGATTCGTCACAAGACTTATATTGCGCTCGTGCTGGCTGTTGCTGTTCGGCTGCGGCTGTGGTTCACTTTGTGTACAAGTGAGGATTGTTTCACTGTTACGCTCATTTATTTGTGTGCTTAATCAGAACTATAAGTCACGGCCAGCAGAGTTACCGGTATTTACACTGTAGCCCTGCTTTTTTCGCTCAACACTTCGGGGATTATCTCTCCGTCGCCCTACTATAGGTAGCCATGTAATAACGGGTAGCCTCTCCTGGCTTCCCGCACGGAAGGACTTAACACTGTAAGTCTCCACTTATCAAACTGTTGCCCTATCGAACGTGCAACAGATCGCGCTGGACCACACTTCTCAGCGCTAGTTGAGGCCCAACACCCGGCTTGTGGCACAACCATTTCTTCGCATCCCCATCATTTCGGCCACGGCCATTGATAGGTTTGCCAGCACGTGTCACGCCACCAAGTTGCATCAATTGCCATGAAAAATGATCAATATTGATTGATTTTATGTTTTTTGTTTTGTTTATCTGTCTGTTTGTCTCACTATTTGTCCACAGACTTCTAGGTTCCTCGTAACAGAGGTAATTCCCCAAACTTACTAGTTTGTATCTTTTATGCACCCTTTTTACACATAGTGCAATTTTTAACTTTCACCGCCTTTGGCAGGGTGGGCCTTAGCGCGCCCATACCTGTTAAGGTGACACTCGCAAACTGGTCCTGAAGAAAGCCCTGTAAATTCACACATACCACGGGCAGAAACATGTTGACCTTTCTCTAACAGGGAAACACCAGTATATTTTATTTGGTTAGTTTTCCCTACACATAGTTAGCTTTTAATATGTCGGGTTGACCAGCCAATAAATTATTTTTTGGTACAACCTCAGACATTTTTAAATACACTAAACTTTTTTTCACTCTTCACCCTCACAAGAACCTGCTCCGCAGTCTCCTGGCGTCGCAGCACACCGGGGAGGTATTCGATCTCTCCCGGTGGACCCGATGATGAAGCATGTCACCACTAGGGTGAGTGAGGGTTTCCTGAAAAAATCCTGTATTTTTTCTTGAAATTGGTCTGTCCATCCGACCACATATAATTGGCCTCAAATCTCACGTGCTATAATCATTCTGAACGCTTCTCCGACGGACACTCTTCCTTTGTTTATTTGATTAATGACAAAAGACACGTAGGGGGTGGAAAGTCTTGGGGGTGGAAAGAAGGGGGTTGAAGTATTCACTGTACTATTTTTGGACATGTGCTTAGCAAACACCTAATACTGAAGCTTCTAAGAGCAAAGTGTAAGCGATTGGGCACTAGCATAGCAACAAGCATTAGCATAGCCAATAGGTCTCACCTTTGGGACCTTATAAGTGCTTAGCCATGCAACAGTTAATGTTGTTGCACCAAGGATATTGTGCTGCATAACTAAACACTTATAAGGTCCAAAAGGCGAGACCTATTGGCTATGCCAATGCTTGTTGCTAAGGGAAGGAAGACTAAAATGACAAAATATAATTTTGCTTGCAGTTCTGACATTCTGTCAAGCCCTGTCTGTGCTTGTTATTATTAGCAGATGCTATGCTGCACATCTGTTACCTGAGTATGCTGCTACATAGTCCTTAAATTAATGTATTTTGCACCGTTGATCTGGTATCAACATGTGCACATGTTTATAGATGAACATACAGTGGATCAGTGACAGAACAGCCGCGGTCAGTAGTAGGTGTACTTGCAGGGCGGTGACGTGGGGAGGGGGAGGGGCAGGGTGGGGGGTAGTAATGTATGGATTACAGATCTTTACAGGTAAGTAACCATATAAATAAATAAAACAGATTCCTTTGCGCGCACTGCATCGCATTTGGGGATGCAGTGCACGCAACAAAATTCGTTTTATTTATTCATATGTTTACTTACCTGTAAAGCTCCGTAATCCATATTATACTACCCCCCACCCTGCCCCTCCCCTTCCCCACGTCACCGCCCTGCAGGTACACCTACTACCGACCGTGGCTGTGACAGAATACATCATTGTTTGCCTCCCCGCCCCCGTTGCTAAAAAACCCAGATAGAAATTCCTGTCAGCCAGTTGCAAATGAATTGTGATTGATCCCAGTGGTGGAATAGAGAGTTTTGGAAGCCCACTGGAATGAAATTGGAAACATTCACATTAGTTCCAGGTTGATCTATACACTGTGTTTTGGTGCCTCGTGGTTGCTATTGGTTTGAGTTAGTACTTTTATCTGAGTTTGTATGGCTTTTATTTCAGTGAGATATATATGATCGTTATCAGGTCTTTAAGTGGGATGAAAAAACTGGTGTGTGGGGTCTCTCAAAGGGTTGTGGCCGATGCAATTAAGGGTGTGGCTTAGAAACACATGAGCTAAAAATCTGTGGTTAGCATAGTGGGCCACCCGACAGGAATTCTGCTGGGTCGGTCATTGCATCCAGATATATAAAACAACAAGTAATATTACACTTATAATAAGCCAGGACTATTGCTTTTGTCAGTGGATGTTAGTTGCATATGATAAATAAGCAACAACTACGGCTTTGTTTTTTATAACATTGAAAATGCTTGAATTGTGACATGATGAGACTATGAAACAAATATAACGAGTCTCTTTGAAGTTACCTCAATGGTGTGATTGATGGCACTGCTGCAGAGTTAAGATTTTTCTACCTGAGGGTAAGGGCAAAAATGGAGAGCTTGATAGAGACCCGTCGCAGCACCTGCTTTTGGAACTGCCAGTGCTGACCACCAGAAAGACCCGGCCCACTTAAAGCCCTTATGTTGTCAAAAAGCCATGGGCTAGGGCATCAATCTGGAAGTAACCATTTGAAATTGCTTGATACTCCTTAGCACACGTTTTGTATACACTATTGTAGTATAAGTAAATCTTCATCCATGTAGTAACCAATACTCTGGTTACTACATGGATGAAGATTTACTTATACTCACATCATCCCCACTAGAACCCCTTTGAGGGTTGGAAATATCACCTCAAAAAATAACAAACGAAACATTGGAGTATATAGCCTTGAAAAAGTCGGGGGTTACATTCCCCAAAACGACGAAACACGTGTCGGCTGTGACGTCTCCTGAAATAAACAACAACCAACCCTGAATAAAAGGAATGAAAATGTATTTTGTGTGCGAAATGTATGGTGGAAACACATGTATATATTTGCAATAGTGTATACAAAACGTGTGCTAAGGAGTATCAAGTATCTTGTGGCATCTGCCTAACCAGAAGAGGGAAAGTGGTTCTCTTCTCCTTGTAGCACCGTTGATACGTTATAAGACTGATTACCTATAACTAGGAAAAGTGTACACTCCTCTGTGGCGCCAATACCTAGCAAAGTTACCACTATCCTAGCAGTAAAACCATTTGAAATTGGTTAACTTGAATTCCTACCAGCTGCTGATGTGTGCCGAAAATGATGATTTGTGTACTGCATGTCCAAGGTCTGTGTGCAGAACACCTGGAGTAATGCATATTTTCCCTACACATCTGTTCGCATATGTAGATATGATACATAAAATGCAGGTTTAGCTCTGACGTTATAGACGCCATGCAATCCATTCCTTTGCACCTGTCTCATAGAATAACCTTACTATAAAACAGTGGCTAAATATATTGTACTCTAAAGAGTCAAACACTTCAACAGTTGCGCCATTAATACCGCAGCAGGAACTGCAGATAAAAGCACAGTAGAAAATGAGATAGTGTTTTATTCGCCGTACAAAGGTGTGCCACTCATGAGCTCTACATCTATTCTGCTCGATTGTCCAGTTAGCCTGCTCGTTTACTCACTATTGTCAGAGTTCCTTGGTTTTATTATTTAGCAGCAGGGCTTCCCTTTAGGCAAAAGAGAGCAGACAGCATTGCTTTTTCCTATGTGTATTATTGATTTGAATACAGATTTTATGCCATTTTAGCTGCATTCATTGTACTCGCAGATCACGTGATTGTAGGAGAAGCGCCAGAACTCACGGCCACAGGTACCTAGTGAGACGTGTACTTGTTGGGTTGAGTTGTATATAATATATATGTGAGTGAAAGCGATGGAATGTTCTGCAAAGGAGCCTTGAGGGGAATTGGAGTGTGACGACAACGGACGACAACAATTCAGAGAATTTCTACGTTTTTTCTTTTATTCTAATTCCTAAATATAAAGTCCCTGTAACCATTGTGTTCTTCCAGTGAATTTCTAAGATTTTTTAAATTCAATTTCCTAAGTATAACGACCCGGTAACCTTTGTTGTTTTTCTAGGCCTGGGCATAAAATTCCTTTCGGCTCGCTCTGTTTGCGTAATTCAGCAACTTCATTCCACAGGGAACGTAGAGTTACCGATAAACTCAAGTCTTTTCGCGAACGTGCAGAGCGCAACGAGCCTTGACGGGCACGTGCCAGCAGCCGGGCATCCCTCAGCAGCCAAGGGAAGTTCATCCCCCAATCAGAACTTTGCCAGGAGGGCCTCTCTGCAGAGTGGTTGAGAAAGGGGGGGTGGACAATGTGAAGGACTTACGTGACAATAGGGGTTTTTGGCCTTAAACGACCCTCAACAGCCAAGGGGATGAGAAGGGGTGGGGCCTCCAATGACATCTCTGCAATCCGGCTTTGTGGGGTCACAAAAATAAGGGTTCTTAGCCTCCAACGACCTTCAGTGATTTTGGCCCTGGGGACCACATCCTCTGTGGCCCAGCCATACGAAATGGGGGAGTGGGCTGCGTGGCGCCCCTCCCCCGGCCAATTTCGGCCCTGGTGACCCTATCCCTGGGGGCCAGACATGGTTCTCTGGGTGCACCCAGTCTGCACTGGGACCATGGTGAAAGCCTGATGGCCCTAGCGGTCCATGCTGGCTCATCGCCTCCTGTGGGAGTCGGCATTGCTTTAACACACAGGGAGCTGCTAAACATGCGCCTCTCTGTGTGTGAAAGCAGTTTGTCTGTTTCCTTGCTTGCTTGACAGCAGGCAGGTAAACAGATGAAGGCTTCACTTCCAGCAAGCAAGAGCATTTCTCCGCTCTTGTTTGCTTAAAGCAGAGTGTTTGCTGTGGCTTGGCGGGAGCAGTTAAAGCCCCTGCCAAGCAACAGCAAACTGCTATTTCCTGGGGGTGGGCACCCCGGGACATAGCAGGAGCTTGCTCTGAGGGGTAGTGGTCTCCAGGGCCATTATTGTCTCCAGGAGGGGGGCCACACAGCCCCCATCCTTTGATTCAGTAGTGCCTACCTTGGGAAGGTGGTGGTCCCTGGAGCTGAGAACTGCCCAGGAAGGGGGCTGCATGGCCCCCAACTCATTTTCAAAATACAATTTGACTCCGGAGAGGGGGTGGTCTCTGGGACCTGGGGGGGTCAGTGTTGCAATGTCAGTGCAAAGTAAATTGACTTGGGGATGTCTCTGTTCCCAGGGCACAGGACGTGGGGGGGTCCCAAGACCCCCAGTTATTTTGAATTAGCCTCAGGGAGGTAGTGGTTGCGAGCGGTCCATGCTGCTCCTCGTAGCACAATATAAGCCCCGGGAGATGGTCCTATCCAGGGCACATGGAGTGGGGGCCCCATGTGCCCAATCCTTTAAATTTTTTTTAAGCCTGCATGCACCAGGACCTGGCCCACCCGGTAGGGCTAAAAAATAAGGGGGAGAGCCGCACTTCTTTTTTGGGTTTGTTTTCATCAAGAGACATGGCTCCAGCCTGGCTCTTGCTGAATTTTTTTTTAAATGTTTATTTTTCCTGGTGCTGTCCCTGTGTGACCTCCCCAAGAGGCCTAGGTGGCCAGGGCATTATTACCCTGCCCCTTGTCTTCTTTTTAAACATATTCTGTGGGACTAGGGTGAAGGTAAGTCTTAAGATGGCTGTCAACACTTCCTGGTTTGAAGTGTTGACAGGCAATCAGATCTCAGCACAAGATCGGTAGAGTTAGAAGACCCTTTGCTTCCCTATATATACATATTTGAATTTCTTTTGATAACTCTGCAACTACTGAACGGATTTACAGCAATTCAGAGAAAGGCACTTCTCTTGACCAACAGCTACCTTTCTGCCACATTTGATGTAATTCTGTTCAATTCAATATATATATATATATATATATATTTTTTTTTTTCAAAAGCAAACGTCCCTTGTTGGAGAAGGAGCGGCCAGCCAGCTGGTGCAGGTGACGAGTCAAGGACAAGACTCGTAAATTATTTCAAGCAATCCAAAGAATACACAGCACTCTTCTCGGATGATTAAAGCAGTTTAATCCAGCTCAGTAAAACTTCCTCACCTACGCGTTTCGAACAATAAATGTTCCTGATCACGGCATATATATATATATATAAAAAATATTAAATATATTAAATAATAAAATTAATATAAAAATTAGTACATTAGACTTAATATACATTTTAACAAACATAATTAAAAAAGTTAAACACACATACATAATATTTATTATATAGATATACATATATTTACTTTAAAACAAATCATAAACTATTAATTTTATTCACTGTTATATATATATACCAATAACTTAAGATGTAATAAAATAAAACATTCTATTATAAATTAAAACATTAAACTATATAAAAATATTCTTTAAACATAAATTTCCCACTACAGTCAGTGTCACAGTAGGGAAAGTGTTGGATAGTGGATGGGTAATAATTACTATTCCCACTCCAGTAAGTGTACCAGTAGGGACAGTGTTGGATAGCGGAGCGGTAAAAATTACTATTCCTAATCAAGTGATTGCAACAATAGGAAAAGTGTTGGATAGCAGAGGTGTAAAAATTACTACTCCCACCCCAGTGTGTGTAACAGTAGGAAAAGTGTTGGAAAGTGGAGGGGTAAAAATGACTATTTCCACTCCTGTGAGTGCAACAGTAGGGAAAGTGTTGGATAGCGGAGGTGTAAACATGACTAAGCCAACTCCAGTGAGTGCAACAGTAGGGAAAGTATTGGATAGCGGAGGAAGATATTTACTATTCCCACTCCAGTCAGTGCAACAGTAGGGAAAGTGTTGGATAGTAGAGGGGTAAAAATTTGTATTCCCCTGCTAGTGAGTGCAACAATAGAGAATGTGTTGGATAGCAGAGGGGTAAAAATGACTATTCCCACTCCAATAAGTGTGACAGTAGGGAAAGTGTTGGATTGTGGAGGGGTAACAATTAATATTCCCACTCCAGTCAGTTCAATTTATAAACAAACAAAACATTCACAACAAAATATTTAAAAAAACTAAATAAATAAAAAAATGTAAATATGTAAAAAATGCAAATACAAATATATTTAATATTAAAAATAAAAAAAACACCTATAAAGTTAAATAGATATGACAAATACCTAAAAATGTTATACAAAAAACAATCAAACAAATACATATTTTTAACTAGAAAATATTTTTTTTCAAAACATTAATTATTACATAGATTGCGTTTTTATTTCCTACCCTATAACACCACACAATTCACAACCCACATCTAAATTTAAAAAAATGTACTTCTATATTTAACATAATTAATTACCAATTAAAGAAATATTATTAGTTCAAAAACAAACTAAAACTCAAGAACCACAACTAAAATCGAACCATAAAAAAATGAATTATACAATTAAAACTTGAAGTGAAGTAGTGTGGCTCACCGGTTAGAGGCGGCAGACCCGAGAGCAGAGGACGGCCCGGGACCAGGGTTCGATTCCCGGCGCGGCAGGTTTCTGGACCAGGGTCAGCGGACTCGATAATTCTCTCGCCTCGGTGCCCACTCTGATCAGCGATCACACTCGGCAACTCTGGGCATTAGCTTGCCTCATCTTCACTAACGGCCCCACCAGACCGCCGGGGATGCCTGGTCTCACCCTGGAGATACCCATTAAGGGACCATCTCTCAGGGAAGCCAGGAAGGATTTTGCAGCGGTCGAAGCGCCTTGGGACCCTACGGGTATGTAGTGCGCTATATAAATGCCTATACATTACATTTTTACATTACATTACATTACATTACATTTTCAATAAAAAAACTAATAGTATTTAACAAGTAATGTAAAGTGAGTAAAATTAATTTACTCCCCACCCTTTATCCCTATAAAAGTAAAACCCACATAGAAAATAAATTTACCCTAATTAAATATCAATTAATTAATTAAGATTAATCATCAAATAAAAATTAATTAATTAAACATAAATTACTTTCCATCGTTTACCCATCTAAACCCCAAAACCTGCAACCTCAAATTAATTACACACTACTTATTAATTTATAAAAAATAAATTACTTCCCACCCTTTACCCCTATAACCACACACCAAAATGTACCCCAACATTTTAAAAACACAATTAACGTTATAAAATCTCAATTAAATAAATATTGATAAATTAAAAATATTTATTAATGTATTAAAATTAAATTACTTCCCGCCCTATTCCCCTATAAACATGGAACCCACTACAGAACTGAAAAACACGGTTAATTAAAATAAAATTAAAAACTGCAGACATTTGACACATTTATTAAAAACACAAACAATACTTATACAACAAATACATCACAAACGTTTAAAATATATACTAAAATACTAATTAAAAAATCAATATTTTGAACAACTATATTTTTTGCAAACAATATTTATAACGTCTATATTTTTAAAATTGATATTACTTACCTTCTAATCGATATTCTTGACAACGATATTTTTGCACTCGATATTTCCATTTCATGATATTTTTAACTCAATATTATGGTAGGTTGAATTCTTTAACCTCAATATTCTGTCTCATTACCCTTACCCATTCACACAGACACTCACACAAGCACTCACTTACCCATACAGCCACTCACACTCACCCATACCCATATTCACACATCTACTAATTCACTCATACACCCACTCACTCAACCATACAGCCTCTCAGCACAGCAGCTCACTCACCAGTACAAGCACTCACACACCTGCACCAGCACTTACATACCCATTTACACATCCATATAAGCACTCACATATCTGTTCACTCACCCATACATTTATTCACACAGACTCTTACTCTACAATACAGTACCTCACACACCATCTTACTAAGCCAATCAAGCAGCCACTCGCTCACCCATACAGCCACACGCACATCCAGTCACTCACTCATACAGCCATTCAGATACCCACTCATCCACCCATACTACAACTCACACAGCCACTCACTCACTTACTTATATACTCATTCAGCCACTCACACACACATACAGGCACTTAGACACCCATGCCACAGCTACTCACATAATATATGTTACAAATAGTATTACTTAGTAGTGCAGAAAGTAAATAATTTTAAATGTTGTAGTACCTCGGTATATGTTTAACACTCATAAACGTTTAGAAAACACTTATGCTCACTGGATGATGTCATCAGTGATATCATCAGTGTGTCAAGGTCAAATAACGTCGTCCCTTACCTTGTCTTGATGTGGGACGCGTTGTGAATTCGCAGGGACTCAAGGGACCAACCTCCCTAGAGACTAACCCCTTCCTGGAGGAAGTATAAAACACTACAAGATATGAGCTAGACAAAGGGGTGGAGGGCGGTACTGGACGTAGTTGTTCTTGCTGTCGACCTGCGAAACAACATGAATAACCTGATTACTCTGCTTTGTTCTAACCTTCTTACAATCTCTTTATCAATGACCTCTAATTTCCTTGCTAAGTTCTACTTCTCGCCTACCTGCGAACAGCTGTGGTCTATCGTCCGTCCAGTATGTCTTTCTTGTCTTGTTGGTCAGTCTTGTCTGGAGGGATTCTGTTGTCTTGTCTTGTCTTGTTGTGAATTCAAACCTTATGTTTCTGTAATAAACAAATAAAAATATTAAAGCATTTGTTCTCCTTTCCTTTATGTAGAAACCCCCTTTTTACATTAAGAACTAAGGGCTGTCTCCTTTGACTTACTTAGAGTGTGTTCTTTGTCTTTATATTCTCCAGATCTAAAATATCAGGCTTTTAGGGCAAGAAGAAACAAGCACAAAACACAAGAAACCCATAGACATAACATTTGGAAATATCGCCTTTCCAATTCACTTTCTGACCTTTGATTCCTTTTTCAACAAACCCTAAATAACTAAATATCCAAATCAAGTTTCTAAAATTGTTAGTCTCTGAAGTTCTGTAGATCGTCTCTTGAAAGAAGAGTTCCAAAAATTGTTCTGGTATCCTTTCTTGCGAAGGGCGCCTTAAACTAGGAAATGATTAAACTTATCTTTTGTCTTTGCAGGTCCTTCTCTGTGAAAGAAGATGCCAGGCTTTAGCTTCGGTGAAGACGGAAGGCCTCAAGGTCGTAAATCAGGTAATCTGCCGATTTCCTTTCACCGGGAGTCCACACGTCCTTTCTCTCGCGCTGGCAGAAGGCAAAGCGTCTTCCAGAAGGCTGGGTGCGGTTTAAATACCCGACCGCACCCAGCCGCACCTTACGTATGCGTGCGCTCGGCCAGATTGAAGCCGGGGCACACGCGAAGGAATGCATGCAGATGCAAACATCCTGAAAGAAGCCTGCAGGTTACTTTTAAAAGGAAAAAAGGCATAATGGCATGAGACTGTTGCATTAAATGAGAATTAAAGGCTTCACAAAAACGGCAATCAGAGGCTTATGTCTCCTACATGAAAACATCACAAAAACGGTAATCAGAGGCTCATGTCTCCTAAATGAAAACATCACCAGTAACATTAGTACAAAACACATTTCCTCACATTACTTTACATAAGGAGTGCTGGTGCACGGGAAAGGGGTGGGTTTTTATAAGGCAGGTGATGCCAAGAAATAAGTGAAGCCTAACAAATATAAAGGCTTCACACATAATCATGACAGTACTCCCTCCTCAAGATCCCCCCTAAGACTGTTGCAATAGGTCTTGGCTTTGAAGGATTCTGCATATGGAATTTCCTCAGAACCCTTGGAGCATTTTGCAGATGAGCAATTGGTTCCCACGATCTTTCCTCAGGGCCATACCCCTTCCAATCCACCAAATAGAATAATTTGCCATGCATTCGTTTGGAATCGAGAACTTTCTTGACTTCAAATTCTGAATGACCATCAATTAAGACAGAAGTGGGAGGTCGAATTAACCTAGTTTGGGGGTCAAAAGGTTAGATCAAGGACACATGAAACACTGGATGAATCTGATATTTCTGAGGAAGGAGCAATTTGACACAAACCGGATTAATGATTTTATCAATGGGAAAAGGTCCTATAAATCTGGGATTGAATTTCTTAGTTCCTTTTATGGTCAGATTTTTTGTACTTAACCAAACCTTATCTCCAGAGCTGTACTGAGGTTGTTCACTTCTGTGTTTATCAGCTGCCCTCTTTTGAGATTCTTTTGCTTTAGCCAAATTATATTTGGCCTCCTTATGAATGGAAGACAACCCAGAAATATAGTCATGAATTGCTGGAACTGTATTATGAATCTTAATGTCTTCTGGAAAACTTTTAGGATGGAAGCCATAATTACAGAAAAAAGGAGACATATTGGTGGAAGCATGTTCAGCGTTATTACATGCAAACTCCAGAGTGCTTAGGAGATCAGACCAATCACCAGACATGGTGGTTAACATGCAACGTAAATACTGTTCTATGGTTTGGTTTGTGTGTTCAGTTAAACCATCAGTTTGGGGGTGATAACTGGATGACAAACGAATTTCCATTTGAAGAAGAGAACTTAAATTCTTCCAAACATGCGATATGAATTGAGACCCCCTGTCAGAAATTACCACAGATGGAATTCCATGTAAGCGAATGACATGTGTAATCAATGTTTTGGCTAGTTCCATAGTTGTAGGAAGTTTTTTCAGAGGAATGAAATGTGCCATACGTGAAAATTGATCTACCACAGTTAGAATAGTAGTAAATCCTTTTTGTGTCACAGGAAGTTCCACAATGAAGTCTAAAGAAATGGAATGCCATGGTTAAGGAGGTATAGGTAGAGGTGTTAGTAAACCACTAGGGGATTGATGAGAGGGATTATTTTGGATACAAACACCACATGTGATTACATAAAGTTGGACATCCTTGAACATTGTTGGCCACCAAAATTGTCTTTTGATTAATTCGTATGTTTTGGCTATTCCTGGATGAGCTGAAAGAGGTGTGTCATGAAAAATGTGCATAATTGATTCCTGAAGGACTTTAGTAGGAACCAGTATTAAATCATGTACATAAAGAAACTCATCTTTTTCTTGAAGATATGGATACACATTTCTCCATTCTTCTAGACTCTTAGTTTTTAACTCTTTCTGTATTTCATCTGATACACTCTTGATTGATAAGCAAGCTTGAAAACAAGTAGTGGGTAGAACAGGAAGAACTACAGTTTCTTGATTCACACTAGTTTCTCCCAAACGAGACAAGGCGTCAGCTTTTAGATTTTCTTTCCCAGGGCGATATGTTATCACAAAATTGTAATCATTGAAGAACAAAGACCATCTTAACTGTCTAGCTGATAAAGCTTTCACTTTTTGCAAGGCTTGCAGGTTCCTATGGTCAGTATAGATAGTGATAGGGTGACGAGCCCCTAACAAGTAGTGTCGCCACTCCTCGAAAACTGCTTTGATAGCTAATAATTCCTTATCAGCTATTGCGTAATTTATTTCAGCAGGGGACAATTTCCTAGAATAATAGGCAATGGGATGCATTTGACCAGTTTACTAAGTTTCGTTGAGACAGGATCCCGCCTAAAGCGAACTGAGAAGCATCAGCCTCGACAATGAATGGGATATTAGAATCGGGGTGACTCAAAATGGGAGCTGTAGTAAACTTTTCTTTTAAGTCGTGAAAAGCCTTATCAGCTGATTCTATCCAGTCGAATTTTGCTCCTTTTCGCAGCAATTTGGTAATGGGAGTTATAGTTTGTGAGAAATTTTGAATGAATCGTCGATAGAAATTTGCGAACCCTAGAAAACTTTGTATTTGTTTCACAGATGAGGGTTGAGGCCAAGAAGTTACTGCTTCAACTTTCTTCGGGTCCATTTCAATGCCAGAGGGACTAATGATGTACCCAAAAAATCTACTTTGGACACATGAAATAGACTTTTCTCCAACTTCACATATAATGAATTGGCAAGCAGTTTTTGAAGAATGGCGCGCACTTGTTGTACATGTTCGTCTTCAGATTGAGAGTAAATTAAAATATCGTCAATATAGACCACACAACAAATGTCTATAAACTCATGCAAAACTTCATTTATAAAAAATTGAAAAGCTGCAGGAGCATTACAGAGTCCGAAAGGCATGACTTGGTATTCATACAGGCCAAATTTGGTACGGAATGCTGTTTTCCATTCATCACCTTTCCGGACTCTAACAAGATGGTAAGCTCCGCGCAAATCCAATTTTGTATAAATGGTTGCATTCTTTACCTGATCTAAAAGAGTTGGAATGAGAGGCAAAGGGTATCTGTTCTTTATTGTGACATTGTTTAAGGCTCTATAATCTATGCACGCTTTTAATTCCCCCCCACGTTTTGGAATGAAAAAAAGCGAAGATGACACAGGAGATTTGGAGTGTCTGATGAAACCGTTAGCAAGGTACTCATCCAGATATCCCCGTAAGTGCTCATTTTCCTTTTCCGTCAGGGCATAGATTCTACTGCATGGCAATGTAGCCCCTGGCACTAGGTCAATCCTACAATCAAAATCCCTATGGGGGAAGGGTATTAGCTTTTTTTTGTCAAATACATCTTGTAAATCTGAGTATGCCGTAGGCACTCCTTCTAGGAGTAGAATACTTGAAGATTCTATGGGTAATTCAAAACCTTGAATTGTGTCTCCAGTCCTGTTTAGCAGAAAACATTGATTCAAGCAATGTTGAGATCTAAAAGTCACTGTTCTTGCGTGCCAATCGATAACCGGGTTATGTAAAACTAGCCAGGGAAGTCCTAAGATCAGTTTAAATTGTGGGGCATCAATAACATCAAAAACTATCCTTTCTCTGTGGATAGGGGAACTGTCCATAATTAAGATCTCAGTTTGTCTTTTAATAAGTCCTGAAGTCAATTCCTTGCCGTCTACTGCTCTGACTGTTTCTGGGTGAGTTTTAAGAAGAGAGCTAAATCCTAGGTGTTTTAAAAATTGTGTGTCGATAAAATTCCCTGTAGCTCCAGAATCTATAAATACTTCTACCTTCCTTGAGGTCCCAGAATTGGCCTGACTTTTCAATTCAACAATTATACAAAAGTGTCGACACCCCTTGGGTGGGACAGTTGAGGCCACGCTGGAGAACACACTCGATAAACTGACCTCCCCTTTTACCGAGTGCTCTAGTTTTCCGTTTCCTCAGATGTAAGAGCTAAACTCACGGACTTAGGTTTTCCCTTGTTTGGTTTTAAAGGACACTCTTTTACAAAATGTCCTGTTTTGCCACAATAAAGACACTGATTTAACTTTCGTCTCTTTTCTTTCTCTTCTTTAGTTAAAGGCCCACAAGCCTATTTGCATGGGTTCTACAGGTTCCGATTTTTGGGTACTTTCTCGAGGAGTAAAAACTCTATCTCTCTGAAACATTACTTTATGATCCAACTTTCCTTTTTCTCCCTTCCTTTCTGAAATCCTTTGATTCAGTTTTACAACTAGATCTATGAACCCACTAATCTCTTCGGGAGGTTCTAAAATTTGAGTTACCATGTCCTTGAGCTCGTCCTTCAGGCCCCTATAGAATAAAGATACTCGTTTTTGATTTGGCCAATCAGCTTCTAGAACCAAACGGTTAAATACTGATATATAGTGTAGTAAATCAGACGAACCCTGTTTTAGGTTCAGGAGCTCACTATCCGCGGATTGAACAAAAACATGTTTTGCAAAAATCTTTCTTAGTGACCTTTCAAAGGCTCTAAAATTATACAGAACCGGATCGTTTCTTTCTACAAGAGGGACTGACCATAAAGCAGCATCTCCTCCTAAATATGACAACATAAAAGCCACTTTGGAGGAATCGTCAGGAAAAGCTGTGACTTTGGCCAAAAAGTGTAAATGACACTGATTAAGGAAGATGGAGAATTTATTAGGATCACCATAAAACCTCTCAGGTTGAGCTAAAGGTGTTTGAACTGGTGTGACTACTTGGATTTGTGTTTGAGCTTCAGATGATGAAGAAGCTCCCCCCGAAAAGGTGGCTGGTTTTAAAATTGGCTTTTGTTGATGAACTGTGTTTTGGAGAGAAGCCATGCCCCTACGTAACTCTATGTTTTCCTGTTTTAACTCAGATAGCATAGCAGCTATATCTTGAAAAGTAATTTGGTCCATTGCGTCCACGTGAATTAATCTGCTTGGGCTTTGCCTTCTGTCAAGGTCAAATAACGTCGTCCCTTACCTTGTCTTGATGTGGGACGCGTTGTGAATTCGCAGGGACGCAAGGGACCAACCTCCCTAGAGACTAACCCCTTCCTGGAGGAAGTATTAAACACTACAAGATATGAGCTAGACAAAGGGGAGGAGGGCCGGTACTGGACGTAGTTGTTCTTGCTGTCGACCTGCGAAACAACATGAACAACCTGATTACTCTGCTTTGTTCTAATCTTCTTGCAAGCTCTTTATCAATGACCTCTAATTTCCTTGCTAAGTTCTACTTCTCGCCTACCTGCGAACAGCTGTGGTCTATCGTCCGTCCAGTATGTCTTTCTTGTCTTGTTGGTCAGTCTTGACTGGAGGGATTCTGTTGTCTTGTCTTGTCTTGTTGTGAATTCAAACCTTATATTTCTGTAATAAACAAATAAAAATATTAAAACATTTGTTCTCCTTTCCTTTATGTAGAAACCCCCTTTTTACCTTAAGAACTAAGGGCTGTCTCCTTTGACTTACTTAGAGTTTGTTCTTTGTCTTTGTCTTTATATTCTCCAGATCTAAAATATCAGGCTTTTAGGGCAAGAAGAAACAAGCACAAAACACAAGAAACCCATAGACATAACATTTGGAAATATCGCCTTTCCAATTCACTTTCTGACCTTTGCTTCCTTTTTCAACAAACCCTAAATAACTAAATATCCAAATCAAGTTTCTAAAATTGTAAGTCTCTGAAGTTCTGTAGATCGTCTCTTGAAAGAAGAGTTCCAAAAATTGTTCTGGTATCCTTTCTTGCGAAGGGCGCCTTAAACTAGGAAATGATCAAACTTATCTTTTGTCTTTGCAGGTCCTTCTCTGTGAAAGAAGATGCCAGGCTTTAGCTTCGGTGAAGACGGAAGGCCTCACGGTCGTAAATCAGGTAATCTGCCGATTTCCTTTCACCGGGAGTCCACACGTCCTTTCTCTCGCGCTGGCAGAAGGCAAAGCGCCTTCCAGAAGGCTGGGTGCAGTTTAAATACCCGACCGCACCCAGCCGCACCTTACGTATGCGTGCGCTCGGCCAGATTGAAGCCGGGGCACACGCGAAGGAATGCATGCAGATGCAAACATCCTGAAAGAAGCCTGCAGGTTACTTTTAAAAGGAAAAAAGGCATAATGGCATGAGACTGTCGCATTAAATGAGAATTAAAGGCTTCACAAAAACGGCAATCAGAGGCTTATGTCTCCTACATGAAAACATCACAAAAACGTCAATCAGAGGCTCATGTCTCCTAAATAAAAACATCACCAGTAACATTAGTACAAAACACATTTCCTCACATTACTTTACATAAGGAGTACTGGTGCACGGGAAAGGGGCGGGTTTTTATAAGGCAGGTGATGCCAAGAAATAAGTGAAGCCTAGCAAATATAAAGGCTTCACACATAATCATGACACAGTGATGCCATTTGAGATGTCATCAGTGATCTCACTGACCATGTCATGAGTGATGTAATATGTGAGTTCTTAAGCAGTGTATTACGGGGGAGTAAGTTATAGTTAGGTCAAGAAACTATAACTGTTGAATTTCACTGGATTTGCATGAGTGAAATGTGAACCTAACTATAATGTCTCTGTAATATTTGTTTTTTTAGACATGCACAAATTTATGAAATAGATTATACAATTCAAGAGGCTTTATTCGAGTATTTCTCATAAAAGCACGATACATGCAAAAATATAAAACATCATTAAATAGTTGCCTCAATCAAATAAGAAACAGATACTTTAGATAAAAAGCATTAAAAATACATATACTTTAAAATGACAAACTACATCAAGTAGATTCAGTAAAACAATCCCTATGTAAGCAGTTACTCGGCTAACGCTTTCTGCCTAATAGACCAGGCCCACCCCAGAAATTTCACTACTGCTATGGCCAGTGGCAAACGAGAACTAGTGCAAATGAGTCTCAAAGCTACTATGCCACTGTTAGTACCTACATTTTTACATACAGGTATTAACCAAATTCGCCTAGGGACGGCATAGGCTTGGCAAGAAAATAGAAAGTGCCCAATAGTCTCCTTTACAGATCCACAAGCGGGGCAGGAAGTATTAGATGGACCCCTCCACCTGCCAGTTAGGGACCTGAGCGGAAGAGCACCTATCCTCAATTGGAATAGAAGCTTCCTATCCCATGGCTTAGTTATGTTGTCCCAATAAAGTTCATGGTTAGGGGAGGTTTTGGCTTCCAAGTAGCGTCCCATCATAGATCCAGCATCAGTGTTTCTCCAGTCCCGCTCGGCCACAAAGTTCCAATATAACTTCTTTAGTGTTTTTTTACTAGGGAAAAGTGCGCCTGACTGGTTATCCCAAAGGGTTTGGAGACCCAAGAAACAAAACAAGGATCTAAGATCTTTTAACCATTTAATCCTATGAAATACATCAGCTTTGATCAGCGCTAAAAGCCCTCAGCATAATGCTTGAGTTCTAGAGCATTCCAGAGTCGTCTCCAATACAAGATCGGGCGAAGCTTTGCCAAATCATCCACAGCCTTTCTGCCTAGCTCATATCTAAGGGGGAGAAGGGGGTACATTTGGGAAGACCAGTAATTGTCCTGACGAACTTATTTTCGGACTTCTGTAATGACTGGAGCTTCCCAAAACCCCAAAACTCAGCCCCATATAGTGCTGAGCCAAGGGCTTTCGCTTCATAGACCTGTAGGGCTGGCGCGATTGGTTTGGATTTGGTTTGGCTGCAGGCCACTCGGGGTCTTTGATAAAATAAGGGTATCGTCGGCGAACATAAAAATTGGGACCTTAATGTCCGCCAACGAGGGGGCATCTCGATTAACAGACAGCATTCTAACTACTACTCCGTTGATAAACAAGGAAAAGAGATTATACGTAAATATTATATATCATAAATATATTTCAAATATTATATAGATAAAAATGTCACAAATAAACTTTTGCTGGCTGCCAAATTCATTGGAGCAAACAGAACACCATTTACAAATATGTAGTATTGTGCTTAAAAGCACCATGGAAAGAATAACAACCATCAAGCAATTTTTCTATATTTGTTTACATTTACATACTGAGCCGGAGGTGAATTTCCTTCATCTGACTATGATAATTGTAATCTCTGTTAGCTCTGTTTTTAACTTCTGTCTTTTTTATGTTACTGTGGCTTTACAGGTTGCAAAACACCATAGATCGGTGGGAAAGGTTTATACTCAAGCAAGCATACATCCTTCATGCAGATGGTGTATTTCAAGGCAACAGGCATACAATGTTCAACCTTGACAAAGTGTTGTAATTTTTGGTGGTATTTGAGGAACTCATGCTGTACAGCATCCAAAATGGCTATTGCGAATTAGCTCCAAAAGAGGGCAGGAAGGCTAGTTAGTACCTGTGAAAAGCTGTGATTCTCAATCTTTCTTACACTGAAATCTCTTGTGGTCTACTATAGGGCGTGTATCCCATTTGAGAGCATCAGGCCCTGACTTCATGTAGTGATCAATTGCAGATACAAGGAGTGTACCCTCTAATTAACGTTAGTGCAGGGTGTGTTTATTAGTGTGTGCTATTTGCACCTGATTCAGTTTTGGGACTGCAGTATGGGAAATAATTGGCTAATGGCTCATTGTATTCCCCATTTTTCTGTGCACAAACTTCTCGTACAATTTTCAGCAGGTTTGCTGCAGCAGAAGCCTGTGCCCGGTGCAAATTGCCCATGACTGTTAGATGCTAACTCTAAAACCAGATTTTCGTAATGATTGTAATTGAGCCTTCAGTCCAATTAAAAAATGTATTAGAAAGACTGTTCTGTACATAGACTGCAAACTGCTTCCCCACTCAACCACCAAAAACCCTTTCCACAGCACAGCTGTAAAGTTCCTACATCTTGCAAGGAGACATACGTTTTTCAATAGCATGGCCTTATACATGAAGCTCATGACAGGATCAAACAAGGTAACCTATAGAAATCGTTTATGTATTGTGAACCATGGCTTCCATAAATTTTTTCTCCAAGAAATGCCTTAAAGCATTACAGGGACCTGGCTAGCATCCCTTTAATGCTGAAAGAGTTACCTTCCCAGTCTAGCGCAAAGGGTTTAATTTACGGTGGAAGGGACCACGAAGAAAAGGGAGAGCATAGTGGACGGCAGTCAAACTAGCACGAATAGCCGACCAGGTGTCGGGGATGGTCATTGCTCAAGTGTGAAGATCCTGTCAGTGTCATGCCGGTTACTATCGTGGTTGTGTCTGTACCTGGAAGAGTTGTTCCACTGGAACTTCACATTGGTGATTTGCTCGAGTGGCAAGGTTTGGACACCAAGAGGCCCTACTGCATTTGCAAAGAGCCCAGAACTTCAGGGGGACTGTTCGGAGGCCACAGCAAGGGTCCAGGACTTGAGGGGAACCCCTTGGGGTCAGGAATTCAGTCCAGCAGAGCCAAGCAGGCTCAAGCAGGACCAGGCAACAGGTCAGCTGGGCAATTGTAGGGAGCCTCTGGAGCTTGTTGTATCCCTGTAGCTCAGAACAGGTCAGCTGACTAACCTTTGGAGTCTCATCAGCCTTGGATGGAATGTGCAGATCCACTATTTAATCTCAGCAGGCAGGACAACAGGCAGCGGAACAGCAGAGTAGCAGGGCAGCAGAGTGGTAGTCCTTCTGACGGCAAAACTGCACAGCAGTCCTTCTTGTGAAGTATCCACAGGTCCAAGAAGGTAATGAAGACTTGGTGTCTGAGGTATGACTTTCTATGACTAGTGCCTTCTTTGAAGTGGAAGACACTTCTAGAGGATTCCCTTTTGAAGTGCTTAGGTTTCCTGCCTCCCCTGGTCCAGCTCCAGACTAAATTAGGGGGTATGCAATCCTTTGTGTAAAGGCAGGACACAGCCTATTTTGGTGTAAGTTGGGCTGTGCATAGCTCCACCTTCCTATCCTAACAGTGATGGCCCATCCAGGTGCACCTAAGCTCTCTATTGTGTGTGGCTGTCTTGGAGGAATACACAAACACCACCTGCCAACTACACCCAGTCATGTGTTCCAGAGACAAGGCTGCAGGCACTAAAACTCTAAGGCAGGATAAACTTTAACGTGAGAGGGGATTTTTCATTACAATTTGAAAAACATCAAACAAGAACTTGTCACCTGTTTCCATTTGAAAAATATCACTTATTACATGTAATAAGGTAACTCCAATGCTATTCTGTGGGAGAGGCAGGCCTTAGAGTACTGAAAAACAAATCTAAGATTTATTTTCACTACCAGGGCATGTAAAATTTAAAAGTACATGTCCTACATTTTTAATACACTGTACTCTGCTATCTGGGGTGTTCAGGGCCTACCTTAGTAAGTGAGTAGTTTATTGTACAGTTAATTAAAACTCACAATTTAAAACCATTGGAGCGTTAAAAGTACATAAAACAATCCTTGTCTCAATTTATACTTTAACATTTTAAATATAGTCTTCTAAACTGAGCTTGTTGATGTTATGCTATAGGTAGAGGTCATATCGAGTCTCGTTTTTATCGTCTATTCAGTCCTTTTGAGTTGGGTAAAAGCAGGGGCAAAGTGCTGGTACATCAGAGTGCCTATTCTAACCTGTTGAAGTGGGTAAAAGCATGGATAAAGTGCTTGTGCTTCAACGTGCAAATGTGGGTTGAACGAGACAGGCCCACATGGAGGTTGGGTGTTAAAGTGCTCAATATAGGTAGTCAAGCTGCTTGCAATTCAGCTGTTGCCTGTGGCTGGAGCTTGAGTCTTTCAGCCACTATATCAAAGTACTTTGATAGAGGTGTGGCGCAGCGGCCAGGGTGCCTGACTCTGGCCCACAGGGTTCATGGTTCGATCCCCGGCTCCAGCGGCAGGTTAGCCCAGCACAATGTGACTCTGGGCAATAGCTTGCTTAATCTTCCCGACGGCCCCCAGCGGCGGGACACCTCCGTCGGAGGTAGATGTTTGCTTTATAAATGATGCCATTGGCAATGACTTTGTAAGCCAGCAGTTTAGCTGGATATCTTCTGGGTTAAGACACAATTTTACAGCCTGCCTACAGATTTTGATGATCTTCTGATTCAATCTTGGTCGAAGAAAGGCACGTCTTGTGTCCATCAGGCTTGGGCAGATGCAAATAATATGCATCATGTCCTCATTTCCTGTTCCACAAAGATGACAGGAGTGTTCTTCAGGTCGCCTTTTCCAAGGTGGCAGATGAGGGAAAATTGGTAAAATGCCAAAGGGCAACTTCAAAATGTTTTCTTTTATCTTCTGTTTGACTCCCGTTTTCAAATAAGCTTGTGGCGTAAGAGCTTTATAATCATTTAGTACTATCTATCCGTGAGCCCTCATGGCCAAAGTTTCCTTGTCTTCTGCTTTGGATATCATTTTTGTTACTTTGGTTACAACCTTTTTAAAATATTATGATCAACAGGGGATTCCCAGAAGTACGTCAATTCAAGCCTTTCCAGTTATTCGACCAGGTACTCACTGGCAGGAGATTTCTCTCGTTATGACAGCTCAGTCCAAAGATGCACATTTAGAGATACTTGCTCTGTGCCTCTGATCTTGTGCCAGCTTTTTATACAGGCACCCCTTCTTCCACCGATTGCTTCTGAAGACCGAATTCCAAGCGTATTTGAGCGGGTCACACATAGGGCTCGATTCCGATTCGGGAAAATGCACTCCGAATAGCTGTAAGGAGCTTATTTCCGGTACGAATCATACACCTTCAAGTTCCCAGTACGTACGATCAAGTACGATCCAAACCCAAAGCACATCCCCTTACGAATCGTACCAAACACCGTACGACACAACAATACATACAATATGTATTCGGGTCACGCAGTACGCCACATCCGTACGTAAACAAGCAGCAGTTTCCAGCCCAGCAAGTATGATTCGTCTCTGCGACACTCCGTGCGACCCTTTTTCTACGGGACCCGAAAACAGCCGTAAAAGCAGAGTCCGTCCCGAACCGCACCCGGGTACACGACGTACACGCCATGAACCCCATCGTTCGTGTCATCCCAGTCCTGAAGGCCTACAACCTGGTGCATAGAAACAGACGGCGGTGCAGACGGTGAGTACAACGTACCTCAACAATGCAAGTGTACCTGTACGGTGCGTCATACACGCTCGCGTATACCACCATTTGCAATAGTGATACGAGCCACACACATGCCCTGAATGTTGGGATACAGTGCGTCACAGGCGCTCGCGTACCCCACCATTGCAATAGTGATATGAGCCTCAAACATGCCCTGAATGTTGGGGTACGGTGCGTCACACGCGCTCGCGTATACCACCATTGCAATAGTGATACGACCCGAACACAAGCCCTGAATGCTGGGGTACGGTGCATCACACGCGCTCGCGTATACCACCATTGCAATAGTTATACGACCCGCACACACGCCATCCAAACTCCCAGCATAGGCCAACAGTATTGGGGTGGGTTGATATGACTCCCAGCAGTGTCCAGACATATGAGGGGTGGGTGCAGAGGACTCCCAGCATAGGCCTACAGTATTGGAGTGGGTGGATATGACTCCCAGCAGTGTCCAGACATATGAGTGGTGGGTGCAGAGGACTCCCATTATAGGCCGACAGGATTGGGGTGGGTGGATATGACTCCCAGCAGTGTCTAGACATATGAGGGGTGGGTGCAGAGGACTCCCAGCATAGGCCTACAGTATCGGGGTGGGTAGATATGACTCCCAGCAGTGTCCAGACATATGAGGGGTGGGTGCAGAGGACTCCCAGCAGTGTCCAGATGTATGAGGGGTGGGTGCAGAGGACTCCCAGCAGTGTCCAGACATATGAGGGGTGGGTGCAGAGGACTCCCAGCATAGGCCTACAGTATTGGGGTGGGTGGATATGACTCTCAGCATAGGCCTTCAGTATTGGGGTGGGTGGATATGACTCCCATCAGTGTCTAGACATATTAGAGGTGGGTGCAGAGGCCTCCCAGCATAGGCCCACAGAATTGGGGTGTGTGGATATGACTCCCAGCATAGGCCTACCGTATTGGGGTGGGTGGATATGACTCCCAGCAGTGTCCAGACATATGAGGGGTGGGTGCAGAGGACTCCCAGCAGTGTCCATACATATGAGGAGTGAGTGCAGAGGACTCCCAACATAGGCCTACAGTATTGGGGTGGGTGGATATGATTCCCAGCATAGGCCTGCTGTATTGGGGTGGGTGGATATGACTCCCAGCAGTGTCCAGACATATGAGGGGTGGGTGCAGAGGACTCCCAGCATAGGCCTACAGGATTGGGGTGGGTGGATATGACTCCCAGCATAGGCCTACAGTATTGGAGTGGGTGGATATGACTCCCAGCAGTGTCCAGACATATGAGGGGTGGGTGCAGAGGACTCCCAACATATGCCTACGATATTGGGGTGGGTGGATATGACTCCCAGCATAGGCCTACAGGATTGGGGTGGGTGGATATGACTCCCAGCAGTGTCCAGACATATGAGGGGTGGGTGCAGAGGACTCCCATCATAGGCCGACAGGATTGGGGTGGGTGGATATGACTCCCAGCATAGGCCTACAGTATTGGGGTGGGTGGATATGACTCCCAGCAGTGTCCATACATATGAGGGGTGGGTGCAGAGGACTCCCAGCATAGGCCTACAGTATTGGGGTAGGTGCAGAGGACTCCCACCAGTGTCCAGACATATGAGGGGTGGGTGCAGAGGACACCCAGCAGTGTCCAGACATATGAGGGGTGAGTGCAGAGAACTCCCAACAGTGCTCAGATATAGGGGGTCATTATCATAACCATACCACAACTACATGGGTGTATGTTTACATCCCTAACATGTGAGTGTCTTGATAGTGCCATAGCAACACATCACTTACATCAGTGTCCCACTCCACGGAGGATGGATTTCTGTCACACACTGCGTGACACACCGCATGTGGGTGTGATGTCAGATCCCACATGCATACCCACCGATGGAGGTTGCAGGCAATCTACACACCCTACCATCATGACACAATAGTGTATAGTCATGTAACAGCCCACCAAACAAAGAGAGCGAAGGGGAACACACACTGTCATGTACATCCCTGGGCTGATATGAATGTCCAGTTGGTGCTCAGACCACCAACATGTACTCTCTCATGGATTGAATAGGGTTGAAACCTCTTAGATGCAATGCACAAAATTGTGAGTCATGTGCACAAATACCCTGCATAACAAATCCCAACATAGAGGTAGGCTGTGATTACACATCTGCATAGTGTGAAAAGGGGTGAATGTGTCCATGAAGGCATTTCTACGTACTCAAAACACAAGTACAGTGAGTACAATGGATGGCACAGACAAATTATCAGTAGTCATCTGTGAGCAGGCATGGCCATTACTGAAGAGAACGTTCAACAAAATAGGAAATCTGCACACATGTCAGCACAACAATTGTGCAACTGTCTGTAGTGAAGATCTCATGTGTCACTGAGGAAGGAACACTCCTTGGGACAATGGCTGTAGCTAAACTGAACACACACAACCAAAGATCAATTGCTGCGACATTGTGATGGCACATAGATACCATGCTCCACCTCATTACCATCCTAAAATATACATATTTCATAACCCCAAAACATTACCATGACAGCAACTCCTTGGCCAACAGCAACTAAAGCAAGTACCTGAAATGCAATAGTTTAGAATGAAAAATGCATTATTCAGTTCCAAAGGAAAATGATTGAAAAAATGAGTACCAGCTCAAACAAGGCCAATGGCCAGTCCACATTAAAGACTGGTTGGGGGACGTTGGGGAGGTCGTCGAGCCCAAACTTGCCTGCTCATGATGGAGCTAAAGGGTTGTTGACCCTTGGGGGGCATCATCTGTGTCAGGGCCAGGCACCGCAGGGACAGTAGAGGGAAGGGTAGGTGTTGTGGGGGGAGGAATCCACCTCAGTGGCTTGTGCAGCGCCAAAGGTAGAAATAAACTCAGCGTTGCACACTGCTGCCAGTTCAGCCAGACCACCACCTGCACCTGGCGACACAATGGGAGTGGAGGTAGAGGGCTGTGAGTCTTGCAGACTTTGGCTGTGGCTGCGTGCCTGCTGTCTGACCCCAGTGCCTGTGGGTGTGCCTGCATCACCCTGAGATTGCGTGCCAGGAGATCTTTGCTTACACTTCCGTGATGGTGTGCTGGTTGTGTCCGTTGGTGAGCATGATCTAGTTGTTCTGTGTGTGCTCTGGACAGGTATGGGAGAGGGGGTGTGGATGGGTCCGAAGGAGGGGGGGGGACGGACCACTGCAGGAGGGAAACTGCTGCCCTCAGTGAGGAGTCCATGGATGATAGAATCCAAAGTTGGCCAGACATCATAGCTGACATTCCCTCCATGAATGACAACCACTGTGTCAGTATTGTAGTGTGGCCATGGAGGACAGTTAGCATTGATGTCTGACCAACCTGAATCTGCCAGAGTAGGTCCATAGACTCGGCACCAATGGCAGCAGGGGAGACAGGGGCAGGGCCTGCGGTGCCGGGGCCGTAGGAGACATGGGGGGCAGCACGGACAGAAGGGACCCTAGCAACTGGGAGGGTGGAGATGGGTCTGGAGGAGGCGGGGGCAGACATAGTGATGGTAGATGGTGTCGCTGTAATTCCCCCTCCTCCTGGGAGTCAGAAGCCGATCCGTCCGCATGGTAAGAAGTGTTGCCTTCCAAAGGTCCGGCCTCCTGACTCCCCTCACCCTCCGTGCCACTGACTCCCTCCCACTCCTCAGCTGTGGTGGCACTATGGCTGGGTCCCTCCTCTTGGTCCGTGCTCATGTCTCCTCTGTGTCAGTTGATGATGCTGTGGGCAAGGAGAAGAAACAAAAATGCATCAGTCACCTGTACACATCTGACACAGGAGCACTAAATCAGTTGGTCACACTGCAAATCATGGCATGTATCATGAGTAACAGCCAGATAGCTCTGCACATATTTGAGACTAGTACTGCCCAGTTGGTATAGACACAAAGCTACTTGGACACAAGGTTCCAAAGAACACAACAGGCCACAACTTAAATGAGAGTTACACTGAGAAGCTTCTGTTTGTTCACAGCAGAGCAGATCTATACAATGAAGTGATGCCACCTCAAGTTCACAAAGAAATAAACAGTGTGGTGACCCTCAGGGCAAACTAACACACCTTACTCCCCAAGGTGACACCACACTCAGAGCCCTGTAAGTACATTTGGGTGAAATACAATGTCACAAATTGTTGGCATCTTAGGACTCACCATACTTCACACATTCAAAATGTATTGAATGTGGTAATTCGCCATCTTGTTAAGATAACACATTTGTGCCTGCATGAAAGATCTCCCGCAAGGAAATGCACACAAAAAACATAGACACATTCATTGAAACAGCTGGCACACTTTAAGATGAAACACTTTTAGAAACAAATGGCGTAGCAGAGTTGCCATATACATGGTCCAACGGCGGTCTTGATGACTTGAGACATATTAGTTTGTACAATTGACAACAAAGGAGACTCAAGCACTCAAGACCACTGTGGGGTCATGTATATGGAGATCCCCGTGTGTTGTGGAAACTCACCGGCTGCTGCTTCAAACGCCGATTTCCCTTGCCATCCTGCCTGCCTCCCCGTATCCCTGGAGGGATTGACCGCCCTGCCGTGTGACAACAGCTTGCAGCACCCGCTTCGCGGGTTCCGCTGCGCGGCGTGAGGCGTGGGGTCGAGGCTGCGGGAGTGTTTGCCAGTGGCTGAAAGGAGGAGGGAGCACCGCGAGGAAACCGAGGGCGCGTGCCGCAGGGACTCTCAAGACCAGGAGTCCCTGCGCTGCACAGGTGTGCACGGCCGCGCCCCCAGCAAGACACACCCCCCGGCCGAAACGCCCCTTCATAATCAACGGTTTTCCGCTCAGCGGGACGCGAGCGGGACGCCGAGCGAAGCCCGAGCAAAGGGCGGGCAGTCTGTGGCAGTCAGGGGCTGACAGAGGCTGGGCTGGGCCACCGCTCTTACTTCCTTAGCCTTTGAACCAAGTTCCCGGAGTCTACCTGTGGGTCCCGAGGCCATTATGTCAACCCGCTCTGGCAAAGCCTTGAGGGGCGGCGGAGAAAGTGCTCCAGGGGGTACTATGATCGGCACAATGGACAAATTTATTACCAGGGTAGCTGCTGTCATCGAAAAGGAGATTGCAATGACGGAACGTCGCCTCTCACAAGACTCCTTTCCCGCCAAACGCTCTTCCCTGGAGGCTGTAGCACATGCCCTGTCCCCAATTTCCACCTATCCCACTTCTCCCTTGCCTGTGATCCTGTCCGGGGAGCCACATATTGTAGCTATAGAGGCAGGAACTAATAGGATAGAAAGTCTGATAACCAATCCTCTTCCCTCCAGCCCCAGCACAGTTGTTGAAGAGCCCTGCCCCGTCCCAACTATAGCTATCTCATCTGGTCACAATCCTGTTCTGATGTACCAACACCAGGCCAAAAACCGTTGCCCCAGACACGAATGGGCCGGGTACATAAGAAAAGGAAAAGGGCGACTAGTATCCGGAAGGGTTGTTACTCCTCGCTTTACAAGCGTCCTAGGATACAGTCCCAAAGGGGTCCTACGCATCCAGATTCTGGAGGGCCTGAACCATCTGGGAGTTTTACCCCTTTACAGCCAGCCGCCGACACCCCACAGTCTCACTCCTCGGTCCCGGCATTACTTATACCTGCAAACGAGGGCCCTTCACTCGAGCCCCTCGAGAAACTGGTTAAGTCTTTGCTGGTACCACTCATTGACCAAGTTAAGAGTCTGGGGGATAGGCTAGACAGATTCAAACAGGCCACCAGGGATAATTTTTTCTCCCTGAAAACCTTGCTTAAATTACAGCCAAAGCTCAGGGAGGATAACGCAGACGGGAACGCAGGAAAAGGGGATTCTGTGGGCCCACCACAGGGACACCAATCGGCATTGCCTGCCAAGGCACAAGCGACTGGGAATGTCAATCCACCAGCTTCCCTAGCCGGTGCAAAACAGGCAAGGCCGACTGCTACTACTCATGTCGCCCAGGTGCATGTTAGCCCCCCCTCAGCAGTGAAATCACCCATGCCTAACCCTGCCCAAAAGAAGCGGCAAAAAGGAGGGGACGGTCCTAATTCCAAACCTTTGGCCGCCCGGCCCACTAAAGCTAGTGGAATAGCCACGACTCTAAAGGCAAATCCATTGACTTGCCCACCTAAAAATCCCTCCCCAGTGGCCATTCCACAAAAGGCGATACGCAAGTGCCCCCCAGTCAATCTCCCCCCAGAGTGTCAACCATACGTTGTTGTGCTAGTCAAGGTTCCCCCCCTGAAGGACACCCAGCAGGAAACCCACCAGGCACTGAAGAATAAGGTCATCCACTGGCTGCAAGCCAACACACCCCTTCCATTGGGCGTGGACGGCCTGATTCTTGGCGTACGTAGGGTGGGTTGGATCGGACAGGGGAAAAAACTATTTGAGGGGGATTGTGTGGTGGTCAATTTTCAAGACATAAGAGCTGCCCATGCAATATGCAGTCTAGGGCGAGCCGTGGCCGGTCCCGGAGTTGAAGCAGTTGATCTAACATTCTTCTACCCGCGGCCGGCCTCGAATCTCCTTGTTAACCATCTCGTGTTCCTATCCCAAAATAACGCCCACGGTCAATGGCACCCTTCAACTATTGCAGCGCAGTCGCACACAGTTTTGCCAATACCGAACTGGGGCACTTGGGGCTGTTGACTCCGCGATGCCCCTGAGGAGGCTCTGGTGGTCCGGTGTCCCGGCGTCCAGTCCCCTCCTACTGCTACAAATAATATCCCTCTGACAACACCAGAAGAACAGGCCACCCTTGAGATCACAGGGGAACTAAGGGAGGTGAGGGTGCCACTTGACCCCACAGTTGGTTGTTCCACTGTGGGTGCTGTGGACTTATTCGGTCCTGTCGGGACCCGTAGCATTGCGGCTGTGGTGGACCCACCTATCAGGGTTCTCAGCTGGAATGTTGCTGGTCTGGACAGGAAGTTGGCATTGCCCGACTGGAACTCGCTTGTGGAGCAATACTCCATATGCCTGTTCCAGGAAACCTGGAGTAAGGAGCCCCTACACAAGGCAGGATACTCTACCCACCACTTACCAGCTGTCCACTCAGAAACTGGCAGGGGTCGCCCCTCGGGTGGCCTTCTCATCTGGGTGGCTTCTGCACTTAATTGCAGGGTGGAGGAGCGGGACACCAATAGTCCGGACCTTCTCAACATCTACCTGAAAAATCCAAAGGGACGAGTTATTCTAAATATCTTCAACATCTATGCCAGAGGTATGAAGGGGGGTAGAGAATCGCCAACTATAGCCTGCCTGGAAGCTTCGCTTCGATCCTCACCATACAAGCACTGTACTTTGGTTGCGGGTGACTTCAATTGCACCTTTGAGCCCCTTGGCCCCGAAATCTCACAAGATCAAGATGAAAATGATAATAGGTGGGGGATACCAGCTTTAGAAATCAGACTGATTAAAAAATGGACAGAAGTGGCGCTCCAGATTAACTCCTTAACAATGGAATTTGATCTGAGGGGCGCTAATGGCAGGACTGGTTCGGACAAAGCGGGAGCCCACACATACAACAGGCCTGGGCACACGTCAAGAATAGATTATTTTCTTCTTGACGTAAACCTGTGGAGCATGGTAATAGATATGGTGATCATACCCTCCGTCGAGAGTGATCACAACCTCCTCTCGCTTACACTGTCCCATAGGTGGCTAACTGGTACAGGGAGCAGAACCGCTTGTAACCCTGCCCCGGATATGTCATCGGTCTCCAACTGCGGACGACGGCTAAAGTGGGCTAAGCTGTCGCTCTCAGTGGAGAAAACTTCCACCATAAGGCAGCTTCTAGCTGCAGCCTTAGAAAACCTTGACTCCCCGGAGGATGGGTTGCTTGAGGTGACTGCTAGGTTCTGTAGCCTAACCCAGGCTATTAGTGACCTTTTTGTTGTCCCAGGTAGTGACAATAGGAGGAAACTCTGCCCACGGGCTAGACAAGGCTGGTTCAATCGCAAGTGCAGGGAGGCGAAGACACTGCTCGTTGAAGCAGTTAAATCCAAAATACATACTAGGACCAGGGAGGCAAGAAGGCAATACTCTCTCTGCCAAAAAAACGCCAAGAAGGAGTGGGAGGACAATTACTGGCAGGACCTCCTGGCTGCCAGCCGAGGGAGAGATGCCAAAGGCTTTTGGGACCTGGTGGGCAGCAGGAATCGTCCCGATGACACACTGAGGACCTGCACCATCACTGCCCAGACGTGGTTTAATCATTTTAAGACACTCTATTCCGCCGTTGAAGGTTCACTTAATGATCCCTTCATCCTTCCGCCATATGCCTTGGATAGAGACTTGGATTTGTTTTCTGCACGGGATGTCACGAACCTGATCAAAACTCTGGTGCCATTAAAAGCTGCCGGCCCGGATGGGCTGCCAGGGGACCTTCTTCGAGCCTATCCAAAAGAATGGGGGGGGTACTGATCTCGACACTTCTTAATGCCATCATCGGGGGAGGATCTGTGCCTGATTCCTGGAAAGGGGCAGAGGTAGTCCCAATTTATAAAAAGGGTTGCCGGGATCTACCAGGGAATTACAGGCCAATAAGCCTTATAGACTCGACCCAGAAATTGGCAGGGAAAGCAATTTTGGGGAGGATTCTCCAATGGGTGGATGACAACCACATACTGTCTGATATGCAAGCTGGGTTTCGCTCAGGCACAGGAACCATCGAACAAGTGTTTAGGCTCCTGTTACTGTAATGGAAGGTGGTGGAGCTAGGCAAAGGCAGTCTTTACTTGGCCTTCATAGATCTGAAGACTACCTTTGACCTGGTTCCTAGGGAGGAACTCTGGAGGGTGTTGTATGGTCTAGGGATGCCCCCTTACATCTTAAACCTTCTTATTAAATTGCATAATGCCAACTATGCCCAGGTTAGATGGGGGCTGAATGGGGAAAAGACCAACAAGATCAGGGTCATGAGGGGGGTCCGGCAGGGCTGTGTTTTAGCTCCCACCCTATTCTCCCTCTATGTAAATGGGGTGGTAGAGCACCTGCTTGGTGAGCCAGCAGACGCCCCCACACTGGGCGGCGTATAAATTCCAACACTGCTGTTCGCCGATGACACCCTTCTCATTTCGAAAACTCCCCAAGGCCTCCAGAAGCTCCTGAACCGCTTCCAGGATTTTTGCACTACCAGAGGACTAGTCATCAATGTGGACAAAATAAAGTACTTAATCATGCACCCCCCGTAAACTTGGCCGCCCCCCTATCTTGAACTCTATCCCCCTTGAAAGAGTGTCAGAATTCGACTACCTGGGAATCCGTCTGAGCGATGCTATGAGCTGGACTGCCCATATTAACAAAATGACAGTTGGTCATAAAAGGGTGGGGGGGCCCTCCTTAAGGAGTACAGCAACTCATCAAAACACTGTGTAGCCCCGTTAATAGGCATCTATAAAACCCGAGCTGTATCTGCATCACTCTACGGAGCCGAACTATGGGGCCTAGGCAATATGGAGTCTCTGACCAAGGCAGAGAATAAATTTATTAAGGACCTCCTTGCCATTCCGATGAGTACCCCGACAGTCCCGGTGCTAATGGACGCAGGCTGCAAATCAATTAAGGGCCAGGCTCGCCTCCGACCACTCCTGCTTTGGGCTCGCTTGTGGAGGGTCCCGGAATTAAAATCCTATGCAGACGGGCTGGCAGAGGTGATGTGTTCGGACGGTTGGCAGAAGATTAAATGGCTTAGGGACATTAAACACCTGCTAGGGGACCTAGGACTGGGATCTTGCTGGTCCAACCACTCAGCTCCCCCAAAGGAGTCCCTAAAAAAACGATACTGGGAATGGGTTTCCACCAAGCTTATCAGCAACCAGCGCCACTGCAATGCCACTGCAGCTTATCTGAAAATAAAAGACGTTGTTGCCCTTGAGCCCTACATGGACATTATTACCATTGCCATGGACCGGGCCCTGTATATTAAATTCAGATTAGGGACTCTACCCCTTGCCGACCTCAGCTCTAGGTGGAATATGTCTCAGCCGACATCACGCCATTGTGCCCTTTGTACTGATAAACCCAAAACTGTGGCACATTTTCTTTTTGAATGCCCGGATTACGTACGCCCTAGATCACGTTGGCTTAAACCAATTTGCAGAGAACTGGGCACTCGACAGTACCTGGTGGCCCTTCGGATTTTATTAACTGATACAGCCCCTCCCATTGTCTGTGCCGTATCTAAATTTTTAAAATGGGCCTGGTTGATTCGACTAAAAAGACTGTCTATTTCAATTTAATTCTTTTTTATCTAATTTATTCTGACTAACTGCTGTTTTTATCTTTCTATTTTTTTAAATGTACATTCTTTTTTTTTACGATGTGCTGTTTTATATTCTTGTAATGCTTTTATGATATATGCATATCGAAATAAAGCAATCAACCAACCAACCATATGGAGATCAAGGCACTACATTGATCACTAACACTGGCCTCCTTCAAAAGCTGCCTGCTTCTTCAAACAAATTGGAAATGTTGTTTTGTGGGTACTACCTTGTGAGACAACTATAATGCAGGCACATAAGTGTAACCGACACAATTTGTCATGTGAATACATTCTAAACATAAACAACTCTTAACAAGTGTTGTGAGTGCCAAGGTACATTCATCAATGTGAGACAACTTCTTATGTGTCAGTCCTCACAGGGGCATGCCATGATCCCCATGCTAAATGTCAACACAG
This sequence comes from Lissotriton vulgaris, assembly GCF_964263255.1. Classification (NCBI taxonomy): domain Eukaryota; kingdom Metazoa; phylum Chordata; class Amphibia; order Caudata; family Salamandridae; genus Lissotriton; species Lissotriton vulgaris. The sequence continues at coordinate 327,051,925 of NC_141698.1, read as the reverse complement.
TAGTGTGCACAATAAGACAAAACAGCGTTGCACCAGAACTACATACATGTGGCAAAAATGAATTAGGCACAATCATGTCTGGAAACAAATGACATAGGCTGTCAAGCCACAAATGAAAGCACTGTCCACCATCACAGGGAAAGTGCATGGTGAAACATCGACCAGCCAATTCTCACACACAGGTCACAACTGCCAAGGCCAAATCAGGCAGGCCCATTGGACTTCTCCTGCACAACACCCCCATCCCTCAGTCAATGTGATAGATACAGCTCACGAAGTGAGAACTCAGAATCGGGGTAACAAAAACTGTGCAGCAACATTTCAAAAGGTAACCCAAGCTCACCTTGTGGGGCTGCCAATACATATCAGTCACAAACGACCAACAACAGATTGTTGTGAATAGGCACACAGGCCCTGCCCAGTGTGAGTATGCACAAGCCAAATTTTGTATCCATGTCCTGTGGGAACATGTAGCAGACACAGGATAAATACAAACTATGCCAGGGACCAATGCCAATGAGGTAGACCCATGCTGAACCCAATAGAATGGGCACAGTGTTGGATGACACACATGAATAGGATGCCAAGGTGTCTCAGGGGACTGTGGTGGGCACACTGATCCGTGAGTCTGAAATGAGCTGACTGTAACATTAAGAACCGTCATGGCACTATGCATATCTCCCAAATAATGTACATCATGTCTGACAACACAACATGGGTCCTGCATGCTGCAAGGGTGTGCAGTTGAAACCTCACACTCCTATGTTGAGACTCATCATCAGTGCAAACAAATGTGAAGCCCTAACACAGTGCACAGGTCATGGCACAGGCAAGGTCACAACACATGTCACAGAACACTCTCCCACATGATGCGCTAATCAATGTGCAGTATAAATAACATGCACCATAGATGAGCATGTGCATATTTGAATACACACAGACCAGGGGACACACGTGAAGGAGGGTAAGGGATGAAAAAGAGCACCAGCTGATTATGGGGAATCTAAAATACACTGCACATATAACCTGTCTGACCAGACACCCCAACTGTGGGAGTGTTTCCAGGCTTCAGAGCACCTCAAGAAGCAGGTGACACACAACACAACAAACAGCCATGTATCTACCCCCTCCTTGCTGCTGTCTCTCCTGCAACTGCCTATCGAGGTCGGGAAAGACCACAGCCAGGACCCGGAGCATGTGGGGGGTAAGGTGACGGCTGCCTCCATGCTGGCGTGGAGCTTCCAGCTTCAACTGGACCCGGCGATACGCCGGGTCCAGCACCGGATGTCCTGCCACCTTTTTTGAATGTTGTGCAGCTTCCGGCGATGGCCCCCCGCAGTCCTGCCAGCCCTGACGATCTCCAGCCATATCTCTCCCTTCTCGTAGGCAGATACCTGTCAGGAACACAAAGTTAAACAACATCACTACACCTGCTCCATCTCCCAGAGACACACACTTGCCCACCATTGATAATGTGAGCAGGGCATAGGATGCTGACAGGACTTGCATCGTTGTCCATGTAAATTAGGCTTGTGGGCAAACCCCAATGCACTACATGGCATTGAAAGTCAACAGATGGCGTAACAGATGCAACACACACACAGATCATGGCACACACTGGAGAATACATGAAACTGCAGGGTGTAGGACTGCACGTGGCAAGCAGTCCCATGTCCAACTTAACTTAACAACCCTCAGCAGACCAGACAGACACCCTGGCACAGATCATTCACCTGTGACTGACAATAGTGGAAACAACCCTCACATAGCACATGTGCCACTTGAAAAAGAGGTGTCACAGGTGTCGTGCTAACTTTGCAAGTCAGGCACACACCACTGCTTACTAGTCACATCAGATGGCTATAGCTGCTGCAAACACCATGCATCTGTGGTGCAACACTTCACATACACACTCACCCAGATGACAAGGAACATTGACACACTGCAATGTCCATGAGATTAAACACATCATTTGTACGATATCACCACAGGTCCACACAAGTCATACACAGCTGTGAGTACAGTCAGCTGTCACTCTGGGGGGAACACTGTTACACATCAGGACCTTTTGGAATTAAGCCACCAAGGTCTTGCACGGCTGAATGTGTCACGCACTATGCAGTGAATGTCACAGTAAGCACAATGCAAGAGAGAACTGAACACACATGAACTACATCATGCTCGGCATGAGAGACACCACCATGTACACCCCCTGGGACACTCTCAAAATCACATTGCATCTCTGTCCCACCAATACACAATGCCTGTTGTGACACTCACACAACAAGTGCACAGTCAAAGGTACTGCAGTCAGCACTCCCCTGCTCCCCTGGTCTCCCATACAGCTTGCTGTACTGTGGTAGGAGGGCATCCAGCAGGGCCTGTTTTCCTCATCAGTGAATGCTGATGCCCTCCCCATTGTACGCGACATAAGAGTCCAGGGAATGCAGGGCTAGCAGCAGTGTGGTCCACTCCAATGTTGTGCAGGCAGGTGCCCTCTCACAGCCACATGCAGCCTTAAATCAGTGCTGCTGAGGGGCTTTCAGTCTCAGTAGTACAGTGTGATAGGCCAGATTACTTTGCATCCTACGTTTCATCCAATCACTTTAAACATAAGGCCCTGACACACATTTGCATGGTTCACAATTTTAGCTTCAGCTCTACAACAATTTTGCAACATTGTATAGTTTTGCCCAACAGACTTTTGCAGGACACCTGTAGCACACGCTCAAATCTCAGTATCCATGACAACCAGTCTGCATTCTGGGCCTACTACTCGTCCCCTAGGTGTCCCCTATGTATTTTTTGGGATCCACATACATGTACGGTGCGTTCAAGTCACTTATGGCACCATTTTAATAGTATCAATTAGAGGCTGTCAGTTTTGACAGGTTATCCAGTCGCACTCTTCTGGGGAAATCAATCCCTTCTATTTAAATGCAGTTCAAACATGAAGGTATTCATCGACATATACCAAAGGAAACTGTGGTTTGCACAAAATTTCTTCTTCTCATTAAATGGTGCAATCTTTTTCTCAACATTAAGCTGTTACATCACAGCTATGTGGAAGTTCAACTGTATTCCAATAGACAATTGTTGTTGTCCACAAGTTCAACCATTTGCCCAATGCATTTCGTGCTGTCCGCACTTCATCAGGGGACATACATTTCTATAAAGTAAAATCAAAATGAAGTGTAATCAATGAGGAGGAAGCAGGTCACAGTCTGTTTGTAATATTAAAGCAGCGTAAGCTAACTGTAAGTGAAATCTTTCTGAAAACATGCTGAAAACATGCTATGCCAAAGGTAAAAATATGAAAGACATTGTAAGGGGAAACGTGCACAGCCCTAATGAATATTAAAAGGAATCTCTCAGGATATAGACACTGGACTTGTGTGTTAATGGGTCCTAGATTGTGCATGATTAACGTGAATCCGGTGACCTAATGCGCATTAACATATTAATGGGGAAAAAACCGCCGCAATGGCGTGTGCTGTTAAACCGGTAATACAAACAGTTCAGTGAGGAAAAATGCCGCGTTGACGTGCAACACGGCACTCATGTTGGTGGAAGGTGAGGCTGCTATGCGCCGATTAGAGGTCACAACTATTAAGAATGAAAAGAATTTCTTCAGACGATCAGACCTATGAAAAGAATGCCAACCTGATGATCACGAAATTCCGAGAATGGAAGTACCCAGATACCATTCTTGAAGAAGCTAAAGCTAGAACACAAGCCCTCCCTAGGGAAGAATTGCTTAAAATACACACAAAGGACATGAACCAGAGCAGACCAGTTTTTGTATCTAAGTACTCTACCTTGAGCCAACAAATTAAGAAAGTGGTGTTAAAAAACTGGGACATGGTTGAGAAAGAACCGGATTTTAAAGGATTGTTCAGCAAACCATTGTTTGCTTACCAAAGATCTAAAAATCTAAAGGATTTAATTGAAAAGGAGGTACGCAACAAATCTGAGAAATACACAGGAACAATTCCATGTGCCAACTGTGGTCATTGTAATAACATTATTCGTGGCACCAGCATTAACCACCCTACCACAGGAAAACTCATTAACCTTTTCACCAACGCCACATGCGATTCCAAGAATGTGGTTTACCTGTTAAAATGCCCCTGTGGACTCCCTTATGTGGGAAAGACAGAGAGAAAAATCAAAATCCGAATGACAGAGCATAAAAGCACCATCAGGAACAAATCTACTAAGGCCCCAGTAGCCGCACACTACATTTCCAACAGCCATAACATCAGTCAGATCCGTTTTTTGGTTTTGGAGTGCGTTCCTGTGTGACAAGGCTGTGATAACAAAAAAAGACTGCTCCAAAGGGAGATATTCTGGATCAAAAAATTGAATTCCTGTAACCCCACGGGGTTAAATGAACGTCTCGAATACAGTAGTTTCTTATAAACCTGAATAGCAGCCAACATGCCACCTGAGCTACTACAATATTTAAGATATTGACCTCTTGTTTGACTACATGCCTCACAACTATTTATTATTTTTGTTGCTTCTACCTTAATCACCTTTACCCTAATGGCCATTACCTATGTTGGTTTATGATTTACCTTTGATTATGCTTATGTTTTTAATGATAATTGGTTTTACCTTGCATATTCACCATTATGTTACTGACCATTCTAAGATGGCCGCGACTTTGCCCATATTACGGCACATTCTCGTTTATCTTAATCACTCTAACAATTCCATTTGTTTACGTGTCCTGTTATTATAAGTCACCGTTTTACGTTATTTAATTTAATGTCACTTGAACGTATTATCTCTCTCTTTTCACTCGTTCAACACTGAACGTAATGTCCTAACACTGTGTTGGCTTCCGGGTCACGCGAGGTTTTTCTTGATAACGCGCTCCTTGCGCATGCGTAAACATACACTAGCCGGACCTACCACGCGTTTAACCCGCTACACTAAACCGGTGAGTAACCCATCTTGCATGCGAATTTGCATGTAACACGCACAGATTGATTTTGATTTTATGAGCACTGCGCTCTAATCGGCGCATAGCAGCCTCACCTTCCACCAACATGAGTGCCGTGTTGCACGTCACCGCGGCGTTTTTCCTCAATGAACTGTTTGTATTACCGGTTTAACAGCACACGCCATCGCGGCGTTTTTTTCCCCATTAATATGTTAATGCGCATTAGGTCACCGGATTCACGTTAATCATGCACAATCTAGGACCCATTAACACACAAGTCCAGTGTCTATATCCTGAGAGATTCCTTTTAATATTCATTAGGGCTGTGCACGTTTCCCCTTACAATGTTTTTCATATTTTTACCTTTGGCATAGCATGTTTTCAGCATGTTTTCAGAAAGATTTCACTTACAGTTAGCTTACGCTGCTTTAATATTACAAACAGACTGTGACCTGCTTCCTCCTCATTGATTACACTTCATTTTGATTTTACTTTATAGAAATGTATGTCCCCTGATGAAGTGCGGACAGCACGAAATGCATTGGGCAAATGGTTGAACTTGTGGACAACAACAATTGTCTATTGGAATAAAGTTGAACTTCCACATAGCTGTGATGTAACAGCTTAATGTTGAGAAAAAGATTGCACCATTTAATGAGAAGAATACATTTTGTGCCAACCACAGTTTCCTTTGGTATATGTCGATGAATACCTTCATGTTTGAACTGCATTTAAATAGAAGGGATTGATTTCCCCAGAAGAGTGCGACTGGATAACCTGTCAAAACTGACAGCCTCTAATTGATATTACTGATAACTCCCCAATGGTCAGAGGGAGCAAACCGGCCGGCACCTAAGCGATCAGAAGTACACTAAACTTTTGGATTACCCACAGAGTGCCACACCACCCCCTTTAGATACTTACAGTTCTGACCCAACCAGTGTGGGCACCTACTCACTATCAACCAATAACTATGGAGTACGAAGACATTTCAAATTTGACGGCAAATAGAGCTAACACTTTTGCTTTTTCCACTGAGGAGACCAATAGGATTTACGCCTTGATACAGGAAGCAGATCCCACAGCTGCGGGCACCTTCTCATCACAGAGTTTGTTGAAGCAATTGCTGTATACCTCTAAGAGGATTATAAACCAGAAACTTCACGCAGGAACATTGATCAGGTATCACAAGGACCAAAGAATACCAAGGGGGCTACGCATTGCCCATAAGCCGACACTTTGCAGGAATAACCCAAAATTCACAGAACGGTGGCATGAGATATTGAACAAATGCTCACTAGACCTCATCTTACTCATCGTGGATGAGTTATCTAAAGTCATAGAAGAATTAGATAAAGATATCAAAAGAATTCAAACAAATTTGGAAAGCAACCTATCAAAAGATGACTGGGACCGAGCATTGACAGATATCAACACACAGCTTGACAAATATACGAGAGAGATAAACGATAGGAAAATTCACAAATACAAGCGCGATACTATCGATTACAAGCTTGGGGAGGTGTATAACTGGGCTGAGGTTTACGCCCAACGAAGACAACAAAGGCCTTTTCAAAATCCATCTTCAGATGAAGGCAGTTCATCATCTTTTGTCTCCATGCCGAAGGATACACAAAGAACAGACAGACGGGGAAAACCAACTGATAACAGGACTGACACTGCCAACACCTCGGCTCCCACCACATCAGAGAGGCCTTTTTTAGGGAGAGGCCAAAGCCAACACGTCGAACCAGGAGGAGCAAGAGCACAAAGAGAGCCAAGTTCTTCAATAGCCCAATCGACACGCAGCAAAACAACCTAGTTATTAACATTTCAAAAGAAAATCTATCCAAGAATCAACTTTCTGTGTTACAGCGTGGCCTAACATTTGTACCTACTTACAAACCCAATGAATTAGAAATGGAAAAGAGCTTCTTTAAGTTCATGAGGACCCTTCGTTTGAGACATTTTTTCACCAATGTGGTGACTGAACCCTCAATCTCCTCACAAATGGACGACACATTGTTAGGGTTAAAGAGTAAAAGCACATTCTTGGCCCCAGTAAGCCACAAAATCTTGGATTCCTACGAAACAATTACAATCAACTAAATAAAGGAGCTATTCAAGAAACCAACTACTAAGCGTTCTAACTTGTCAGTGCATGAAATCCGAGCAATCAACCAAATTACGGAGAATCGGAAAATCAAATGCTGCAAAGCAGATAAAGGTGGTGCTCTCGTCATTATGGACATGGAGTATTACATTGAGAGTGTAAACAACCACGTGTTTGATGATAAACTATACATGACATTACCGAATGACCCCACAAATACATTCAAAGAAACTCTGACAATCATCATTAACCAAGCTGTTGACATGGGAACCATCACCGAGAAAGACAAACGCTTTCTGATTCAAGATCACCCAAAATGTCCAAGCATTCATATGTTACCAAAGATACACAAGGATCTGATGAAACCACCTTTTAGACCCATAGTGTCCACTAGAGGCTCAATCCATGAACCCATTGGGAAAGATTTAGACCGACACCTACAATCACTTGTTCAAAAAATGTCAACTTATCTTCGTGATACCACTGACTTTCTCACTAAACTTAATGAAACTGTACTAGATGAGACAATGGAAATAACATTATGTACAATTGACGTTTGCTCGTTATACACGTCTATCCCCCACAACAGAGGCATTGAAGCCATAGAGTCATTCTTGATCAATCATGACATTAAGCAAGAACTCAAAATATTCCTATTGGAATTGTTACATTTTACGCTGTACCATAGTTACTTTTCCTGGAATGAACAACATTTTCAACAACTGGCAGGAACTTCCATGGGGAATTGTGCAGCCCCCAGCTACGCGAACCTCTTTATGCACAGGCTGGAACTTGAAAACATTCTTGAAAATCCCAGATGGCAAAACAAGATCCTAAAATTTTGGAGATACATAGATGACATCTTTCTTATTTGGAAAGGTCCATCGACCGACATTGCCGAATTTATTGAAGAAATCAATGACATTGATGACCACATTCAATTTACCCATTCCATCAACACTGGCTCTATCCCCTACCTGGATGTATTAGTTTCCTTGCAGAATAATCATTTTCAGACAGACGTTTACACCAAAAAGACGGATAGGAACAACATGTTGATTTTTGACAGCTGCCACCCGATGTCATTGAAACGGCATCTACCGTATTCACAACTATTAAGAATGAAAAGAATTTCTTCAGACGATCAGACCTATGAAAAGAATGCCAACCTGATGATCACAAAATTCCGAGAACGGAAGTACCCAGATACCATTCTTGAAGAAGCTAAAGCTAGAACACAAGCCCTCCCTAGGGAAGAATTGCTTAAAATACACACAAAGGACATGAACCAGAGCAGACCAGTTTTTGTATCTAAGTACTCTACCTTGAGCCAACAAATTAAGAAAGTGGTGTTAAAAAACTGGGACATGGTTGAGAAAGAACCGGATTTTAAAGGATTGTTCAGCAAACCATTGTTTGCTTACCAAAGATCTAAAAATCTAAAGGATTTAATTGAAAAGGAGGTACGCAACAAATCTGAGAAATACACAGGAACAATTCCATGTGCCAACTGTGGCCATTGTAATAACATTATTCGTGGCACCAGCATTAACCACCCTACCACAGGAAAACTCATTAACCTTTTCACCAACGCCACATGCGATTCCAAGAATGTGGTTTACCTGTTAAAATGCCCCTGTGGACTCCCTTATGTGGGAAAGACAGAGAGAAAAATCAAAATCCGAATGACAGAGCATAAAAGCACCATCAGGAACAAATCTACTAAGGCCCCAGTAGCCGCACACTACATTTCCAACAGCCATAACATCAGTCAGATCCGTTTTTTGGTTTTGGAGTGTGTTCCTGTGAGACAAGGCTGTGATAACAAAAAAAGACTGCTCCAAAGGGAGATATTCTGGATCAAAAAATTGAATTCCTGTAACCCCACGGGGTTAAATGAACGTCTAGAATACAGTAGTTTCTTATAAACCTGAATAGCAGCCAACATGCCACCTGAGCTACTACAATATTTAAGATATCGACCTCTTGTTTGACTACATGCCTCACAACTATTTGTTATTTTTGTTGCTTCTACCTTAATCACCTTTACCCTAACGGCCATTACCTATGTTGGTTTATGATTTACCTTTGATTATGCTTATGTTTTTAATGATAATTCGTTTTACCTTGCATATTCACCATTATGTTACTGACCATTCTAAGATGGCCGTGACTTTGCCCATAATACGGCACATTCTCGTTTATCTTAATCACTCTAACAATTCCATTGGTTTACGTGTCCTGTTATTATAAGTCACCGTTTTACGTTATTTAATTTAATGTCACTTGAACGTATTATCTCTCTCTTTTCACTCGTTCAACACTGAACGTAATGTCCTAACACTGTGTTGACTTCCGGGTCACGCGAGGTTTTTCTTGATAACGCGCTCCTTGCGCATGCGTAAACATACACTAGCCGGACCTACCACACGTTTAACCCGCTACACTAAACCGGTGAGTAACCCATCTTGCATGCGAATTTGCATGTAACACGCACAGATTGATTTTGATTTTATGAGCACTGCGCTCTAATCGGCGCATAGCAGCCTCACCTTCCACCAACATGAGTGCCGTGTTGCACGTCACCGCGGCGTTTTTCCTCACTGAACTGTTTTTATTACCGGTTTAACAGCACACGCCATCGCGGCGTTTTTTTCCCCATTAATATGTTAATGCGCATTAGGTCACCGGATTCACGTTAATCATGCACAATCTAGGACCCATTAACACACAAGTCCAGTGTCTATATCCTGAGAGATTCCTTTTAATATTCATTAGGGCTGTGCACGTTTCCCCTTACAATGTTTTTCATATTTTTACCTTTGGCATAGCATGTTTTCAGCATGTTTTCAGAAAGATTTCACTTACAGTTAGCTTACGCTGCTTTAATATTACAAACAGACTGTGACCTGCTTCCTCCTCATTGATTACACTTCATTTTGATTTTACTTTATAGAAATGTATGTCCCCTGATGAAGTGCGGACAGCACGAAATGCCTTGGGCAAATGGTTGAACTTGTGGACAACAACAATTGTCTATTGGAATAAAGTTGAACTTCCACATAGCTGTGATGTAACAGCTTAATGTTGAGAAAAAGATTGCACCATTTAATGAGAAGAAGAAATTTTGTGCAAACCACAGTTTCCTTTGGTATATGTCGATGAATACCTTCATGTTTGAACTGCATTTAAATAGAAGGGATTGATTTCCCCAGAAGAGTGCGACTGAATAACCTGTCAAAACTGACAGCCTCTAATTGATATTACTGATAACTCCCCAATGGTCAGAGGGAGCAAACCGGCCGGCACCTAAGCGATCAGAAGTACACTAAACTTTTGGATTACCCACAGAGTGCCACACCACCCCCTTTAGACCATTTTAATAGTGAAAGGCTGCGCAAACACGCATGTAATGCCGGGGTACGGTTTGCTCGCGTATGGCCCGATTACAATAGTGAAATGCTGCGCACACACGCAAGTAACGCCGGGGTACGGTTCGCTGGCGTATGGCCTGATTACAATAATGAAACGATGCGCATACACGCACGTAATGTCGGGGTACGGTTCGCTCGCGTATGGCACGATTACAATAGGGAAATGCTGCGCACACACGCACGTAATGCCGGGGTATGGTTCGCTTGCGTATGGCACGATTACTATAATGAAACGCTACGCGCACACGCACTTGTGAATGCTGGGGTACGATGCATTTCACACGGTGCGTTTCACATGCATTTGTGAATGCAAGGGTACGGTGCGTTTCACACACTCATGCATGGCACCATTATAATAGTTATACGAGGCACACACATGGCAGGGATGTAGGGGTACGCTTCAAACAAGGATGTGTATCAAGTTCTTTTCATTTCATACTTACATGTGCAGGCCCTAGGTGTGTCAGGCATTGATATAGCACATGGCATATGATCTTGTTGCACAACTGATGTGTGCTGACCTGTTGACACATGTCATGTGTGATGGGTCACTATGTGGTACACATGACCTTTACACTTGTCACATGTGTACCATTATGCAGATGTAGCCATGCGCATCTACACTGGGATGGCACAGTCATCACTATGAGCACCTGTCTCATGATGCCAGGGACCGGGGCACTTTGTCACTTGACATTTCACGTTCAGCATGACCCTATGTGACTATGTCCGGTGTGTGTCATGTCAAACCTTGAGCTTGTTGTTTGTGTAACGTAAACTGCTTCTGCTGTTGGTGCATCTAACATGGGTCTGTGTTGAGATGAGGAATGGTTTCACATGTACGCTCACCATGCCACATGTGCATTTCTACGGCTTTTGGGTCTGATGTCATCAGACATCAATTTTCCCAAGGCACACATGTCTGCATACTGACAAGGGCTGAGTCATTTTTTTGTCACATGCACACCTTTATCGCTATGTGTTTGAGATGTACTTTTGATATTCCATCTGACCTGTGCATGTGTCTTGCAGTCAGCTGTCTGAATGGGTTGACAACCTTACACTGCAGGATTTGTGACGTCTGTCACTCAAGTGAATTCTTGGGTTCTTCACTCAGACCAGACCAGCAGCCTGTTTCAGGGCATGTCATGTTTATTGAGGCAAACAACAGGTGTATCTGGGTTTTCATAGGAGTGCCAGGAACCTGGCATATGTGTATGGGATGTATTGCGCAAGCCAGACTCCATAGTGACATGATGTCTGATAGCAGTTTTGCATGTGATATGTACCTTGCCATTTATGTTGTTTTACGGTTATTCTCCATTCTTCCCAAATATGTACTGCAGGGCACCGCCTCTACCTAGGTCATTTCCAGACTTAGCTGCCATGAGGGAACGTGACTGCATGCGACGCTACAGATTCACTTGAGCGTTGATTTAGGACTTGACGAACAAGTTGGCACCACATCTCCAACCGCAACACAGGTATCCTACTGCGCTGAGCCCCAAGATAAAGGTGATGGCAGCCCTCCATTTTTTTGCTACAGGTACGTTCCAATTAACCATAGCTGATGTAGGTGAAATGTCCCAAACAATGTTCAGCCGTGTCTTGTGTGATGTGTTAGCGGCCATGTTGGAGCATATTGATGAATTCATCAGATTTCCTAGTCCTGAAGAGTTGAGAGATGTCAAGGGTGATTTCTATGCCCTGGGTGGGATGCCACATGTAATTGGGTCCATTGATGGGACACATGTGACTTTGGTGCCACCACAGACTCAGGAACAGGCTTACCGCAACAGGAAACACTATCACTTAATAAATGCCCTGGTGGTGTGTCTTGCTAACATGCTGATTTCCCATGTTTGTGCATGTTTTCCAGGATCGTGCCATGATGCATTCATCATGAGGCGTAGCAGGGTGCCAAGAATGATGCTGCAGCTGCGCAATGATCGGGCATGTCTTGTTGGTGGGTATAATCTGCGTGTCCTTTGTGTTTCAGTATCCTTAGCTCTGCCTGCATCTCGTGAATCACTTATTGACATGATGTATATATGCAGGTGACGCAGGATATCCCAACATGCCATGGCTGATGGCACCTCTCCGGAACCCAAGAACAGCGGTACAATAATGCACACGGGCAGACCAGGCGAGTGATAGAGCGGACTTTTGGCCTCTTGAAGAGCCGATTCCGGTGTATTGATAAGACTGGCCGATCCCTCCCATATGCCCCAGCCAAGGTCTGTAATATCTTCATCCTGTGCTGCATGCTGCACAACATGGCAGTTGAGAAGGCAGTCCCACTCATCCTGGATCCTGAGGAGCAGGAACATCCACCCGTTGAGGATGAAGGGCTTGGTCACGATGCAAGTGATGAGGAGGAGGAGGATGATATCCAGAGTCATCTCATACGCAACTTCTTCTCATGATGGTGAGTCACTGCGAATGAGTGTGCAAGCTTGTAGCATTGAGTGGCATGTCTTGCAATGTGTGTGTCCAGCTGATTGTATTCATATTCACTTTGATGTGAGTTCTGATGTGTCACACAAGTGCTGATGTCATGCCACACTGAAATGCATATTTTTAGATATGTACTACATTGTTCGTGTTTTGTTCCTGCCCATGTCTTCAGCAAAGATTTGTAACAGTGAGCCCTTGTGTGTCTCTCATTCCCAGGTTGCTGTGCCTGTTGTCTGTGTCATCTCAGTCCTCCTGCTATTCCTCATGATGATTGCAACGTGGGCCGAACCAGCGTTCCATGCACGGACATGTGTAAATGTCAGTTCAGGTAAGAGAACCAAACAGGCTTTTTTGTGTTGTTATGGTTTTGTAATGTGTGGGAACTGTTTCTGTGCATGTTGAAGACACATCCATACATGTCTAATCACCATGGATCAATTTACATGTTGCACCACTCTCATGACAGGACAGTCACCCTTCTTGACAGTCATCTGTTGATGGAGTATTGACTCTGGTGAAGGCATCAATGTGTGTCAACCTTGACCCTGACACATTGCTGATTCCACGTGTTGACATTGTTAATGGGGTAACTTATATAGCGCACGGCTACTCCAAGGAGTGTCCCGGCGCTTTCTGACCCATAGCTGAGAAAAGAAAGATGGAAAGAACAGAAACATAACAAATTACTGATTGTAAAGCCAAGTTTTCAAAGCCTTTCTAAAGGCAAACAGATTGGAGGTGCGGCGAAGATCAACAGGAAGGGAGTTCCATAGTTTGGGGGCGAGATGTTTAAAGGAACGTCCACCTATCCTGACCTTCCTAATGGGAGGAACCGTTGCTAGGCCGAGACATTCAGATCGGAGAGATCTGGTGGGTTTGTAGAAAAAGAGCCGTTTCTGAATGTACGAGGCCCCAACCAAATGGAGTGCCTTGTGGGCTAATGTGAGAGCTTTGAAAGTAATCCGCTTCTTGACAGGAAGCCAATGAAGGGAGGAAAGCAACTCAGATGACCTAGCTTGCCGACGTAGGCCGAAAATAGCCCTTGCCGCTGAGTTTTGTACCACCTGAAGTTTATGCAGGAGGTAATCCGGTAAACCCAGGTAGAGGACATTTGAATAATCAATCCTGGAACAAATCAGAGCCTGTACTGTCAGCTTCCTATGAACTAAAGGGAGCAGAGGAAGGAATTTACGCAGCATTTTTAACAGACCGAAACAGGTGCCGGTGAGACCTGTGATCTGTGTTTTCAACGAAAGGGTATTATCGATTTGTTTTTTTTTTTGAAAATTCTTTATTGTCAGGAGTTTAGAAGAGATATTCACATCAGCATTCTGTAATTGCAGTAACATAACATCAGTATGCGCCCCCATTAGGGAAAGGACTTAATACAGTTTGCATCAACAACTATCAGTTTCGATTACGGCCCAGTAGTTGAACAGTGAGTAGATCAATCATACGTATAACTTGGCCCAATTTCACCCCTTATCCATAACGAACATCCCGATCATACGATTTCGAATCAGTAGTCTGACATCCCCCATATGAGGTGTTAGTGAGAATATATAAGAAAAAAGAAAACAAGCCTAAAAACCCAACAACGGTCATCATTATACAATTAAGTGTGTTCGTTCTCATATAATATCCTACAGGCTCAGACATTCAGCATTTCGTCTTCATTAGCGGTGCATACCCTCCGCCTCCCGGCCCCCCCCTTTACTATGCTGGTATATCCTTTGCCACTAGTCCTCGTCCTCCTCCGATTCCGAGTCCTCACCCTCTGGCAATGCCTCACACGGGTCACCCCTATATTTGTTCCATGGCATCCACACCCGATTCCACTTGCGGGGGCAGGCTCTTAGTACATATACAGCTCTCTCCTTCGCCATGAGAAGGTCCATGTTTCTTATCCACCCTGCCACCGTCGGTAACTCCGGGGCGCCCCATCTCTGCGCAATGTCCCGTTTGGCCACTGTCACTGCTAGTGTGACCCACAGTTGCCCATACCTGTTTAAGTCTGTAGGGTCCCAAATGTTCAACAGGCACTTACGAGGTTCCGGGAGGACAGATACATTGATGGCCTGAGAGACTGTGCGCATAATCTGCCGCCATAGTTCCCTGATTTGTGGACATTCCCATAACGTGTGGAGGAGAGTCCCCTCCTCCCCGCATCCCCTGAGGCAGTATGGGTGTGGTGCCCTCTGTATTTTGTGGAGTAGTGTGCGGGTGTAGTAGGTGCGATGTAACACCTTGAGCTGCACTAGGCAGAATCTAGCCGAGATGCCTACTTCCCGCGGCGAGGCCATTGCCTCGTTCCATTCCGTTTCATCCATGTCGCCCAATTCTTCCACCCACTTCTCTTTAAGTCTGTGTGTGGGATCCGGCAGGTTGTTAATCAATTTTTTGTACGTGAGTGAGGTCGCTTTTTGCTCCATGAATTCGGTGAGTAGCCTATCCTCTAGTGGCGATGATTCTGGGAGTGTGGTGTCTGGTGGGATCGCTCGCAGTAGAGCATGCCTGATTTGTACATATCGGTATGTTTCAGTGGGCCCCAGGTCGTATTGTTGCTGGAGTTGCGGGAAGGGAATAACCGTGCCTTTGTCCCAGAGGTCCCCTACCACCGAGATCCCTATGTCGTCCCATCTCGCAAACCCCTTACAAGTCCGCAGGTTACCCAGTGTTTTAGTGTCCCATAGCGGAGTTAGCCTGGTGATTTTACCCTTCCATCCTAGGCGTGATTGTGCCGTGTGCCAGATTGTCGCTGTGTGGTACGTTGGGCCAAGCAGGGCTTTCACTTGCGGGTAGTTGTACAGCACCGAGAGCATGCCCTCAGTCCCCAGTTTTGACTAATCCGCCTTATATGCGGGGTCCTCCCGTGAGACGTGGATCCAATGATTAATAACCTTAAGCTGTGACGCCCAGTAATATAGTTGGAGATTGGGTAGTGCAATCCCCCCCTCGTACCAGCTCTTTACCAATTTTGCCTGCGCTATCCGCGCCGGGCCATTACTCCATAACAAGCTGGAGACTAAAGCTGCTACCTGTCGAAAGTACTGTGGGTTAACCACATAAGGGGAGTTTTCAAGCACATACAGAAATCTCGGGAGAGCCATCATTTTATAGAGCGCCGCGCGCCCTAGTAGGGTCAGTGGCAGTGCAGCCCAATATTTGACATCAGCACGCAATCTTTGCAGAGGTGGCTGCAAGTTTTCGATATAGAACTGTTTAGAATCATTCGTCACAAAAATACCCAAGTACTTAAAGGATGAGGTGGTTATTGTGAGGGGACAGTCAGCCGTCAGCACCGGAGCCGGGCCCTTAAGGACATAGAGTACAGATTTGGACCAGTTCAGGGTATATCCCGAGGCCTTGCCATGTTCATCGCAGACTGCCAACAGGACGGGGACCCCTTCATTCGGCCCGGTCATGTAGATTAGCATGTCGTCGGCATATAGGGAGACCTTGTCCTCCCACCCGTCATTCCAAGTGATGCCCCGGAATAGCGGCGTCGCTCTGAGCAGGATTGCCAGTGGTTCCAGCACTATCGCAAACAACAGGGGTGACAGCGGGCACCCCTGTCTAGTCCCCCTCCCCAGTGGAAAGGTCGATGATATGCGACCATTTGCAACCACCTGCGCCATCGGTTGGGTGTAGAGTAGTCGCACCCATGCCAGATATTGGGGGCCGAAACCCATGCGGGTTAGGACAGCAAACAGGTATTCCCACTCCACCAGATCAAACGCCATTTTAGCATCTAGGGAAAGTATCACAGCCTGCTCCGTAAGAAGATGCGCCTTCGCCAGCACCCCATGGACCCTCCGCAGATTCAGCGCTGTGCTTCTGTGTGGCATAAAGCCCGATTGGTCAGGGTGTATCAGGGTACTCAGATGCTTGGTTAGACGACTGGCCAGAAGTTTCGCCAGGACCTTTGCTTCTGCGTTGAGCAGTGAGATGGGTCGGTACGAGGCAATGTCTGTTGGTGGCTTGGCTGGTTTGGGGATGGCCACGATGGTGGCCGTGCGTTGGTCGAGTGGAAGCAGCGCCTTTTTTGCGCTGTCTTTATACATGTCTAAGAGGGGCTTGGCCAGCACCGAGTCCATTGTCTTGTACCACTCCACAGGAATTCCGTTTGGGCCTAGAGCCTTGCCTGACTGCAGCGCCTGTATTGCTAACTGGATCTCTCCCTCTGTCAGGTCAGCATCAAGTTCCTGTTGTGCTTCAGGTGTGAGCACAGGGGTGGGAATGTGACTAAGTGACGCTGTGGCCTCCCGTTCAGTGACTGGCCGTGTCGGCGTGTAGATCCTCTGGAAGTGGCGAGCTAGAGCGTGGACTATTCGTTCCGGGTGAGTCTGCAGCACGCCGGCCGCATCGTAAAGCCGGTGTATCCCCCTGTTACTGCCACCCCGTTTGTCCAGCCATGCCAGCATCTTCCCTGCCTTATCACCCACATCATAGATTCGGTGTGCGGTGTTCGCAAGGTGCCCTTTGGTGATCGTAGTGAGGTGTGCCTGGTGTTGCTGCTGACGGAGCTGTAGTTCATGTGCTGAGTCAGGGGTGGGGTCCGCCATGTGCGCAATGTTCGCCGTGTGTAATGCTAATTCCAAATTAGCCAGTGCAGCTCTGGACTCCCTTTTATACCCAGTAATGGCTGATATGGACGCCCCTCGAAGGACCGTCTTGTATGCCTCCCATAGAACTGAGGGTGAGGTGACCGATCCTGTGTTCTCATTGAAATAATGTGTGGTGGTTAACTTAAGTTTCTTCCTGATGTCAGGTACCTGCAGATAATTGGGATAGATCGGGTATAGCCTTGCTCGCTTACATTCCTTAGTAGAAAGGTGAAGGGAGATCGGGGAGTGATCGGAAATGCCTCTCGGCAGGATTTCAAGTCCATCCACGGAGCCCAGCCCAACCCCTAGAAAGAAGAAGTAGTCAATACGTGAGAGGCTATCGTGGGGTGCTGAGTAGTGTGTGTATTGCTTCGCTGTGGGGTTCAGGTGACGCCAGACGTCCGTGAGGCCCATGGCTGTCAAGAATCCCGGAAGTGTGGCAGCCCCTCTCTGGCGTTCCCGTATGGGAAAGGTGTCTAGTAGGGGGTCTGTGATAGCATTGAAGTCTCCCCCCAGGATCACGTCCCCTTCCGGTAGATCGATAAGAAATTGGCCAAGTGCTGGTAAGGCTGTAGAGTGAAGTGCTGGGGGGATGTACACAGATATCACATTTAGGGCCCTTCCCTCCCACTGGCCTGAGAGTGCTGCAAACCGCCCCTGGTCATCTGTCTTGTGGCCAGTGACCAAAAAGGATGAATTGTTTCTGAGGAGTATCCCGGTGCCCCTGGAGCCTGAGGTGAATTCGGAGTGTACTGCCATGGTGTATCCACGCCTGTTCAGAGCCTTGCAAGTGGTCCCTGCTAGATGCGTTTCCTGCAGCAGCACTAGTTCAGATTTATGACGTTTAACAGTTTGCAGCACCAGACCGCGTTTAATTTTGTCACCCAACCCCCTGACATTCCATGTGAGGAGCTTCAGTGGGGGCACCTGTGTCGTTACAGGGGTACCCACAGCGGGTGTAGCTTGGTCTTGTTGTGCCATTCGAGTTTATGAACCATGATATCAATGTGCAGCAGGATAATGAAGCCAGTGTGCGGAGGTGGTGCATGCCGCCTATGGTTAGCAATGTATCTGTGCCTTGTAGAATCGCAATGATGATGACCAATAAACTTAACTTTAACTTTAACCTCGTAACTCCCATCCCTCCACCCCCTCCCTGCTCCCCTGCACCACGGACGAAGTCCCGCCCGCATCCCCAACTTGGCAGAGTGCTTTTGTCCCCCCCCTATCTAGTCTTACTTGCTTGTGGGGTTGGTGAGTCCCCTACAGGCACCGGCCATAACCCGCCCTACTCAGTTCCATCGGCCCGAGGTCCCAAGGGCTGTGTCCAGATCGTGTTGCACCCAGCTCAGTCATTCAGCCCCTGCTAGGCTGACCAGAATCAAACGGGTCCCTCTCAAGATCAGAATCCAGGCCCCCGGCTGCGCCCTGTTCAGTGGCCGGGCTGGCCGCACGGTGGTCCGTCGTCCTCTCACTGCGGAGGTCTTGGCGTTCTTTGTGCGGGCGTTGGGGCTTGCCCACCGGTCTCCAGCCATCCAGCCACTCTTGTGCAACCTCTGGGTTGTCGAAAAACCACGTCCTCCCCTCAGCCACAATCCGCAATTTGGCAGGGAAGAGCATTGAATAGGGCAGACCCCTGTCTCGTAGCGTCTTCTTAACTTCATTGAAGGATTTTCTACGTCTGGCTACTTCGGCCGTGTAGTCTGGGAAGAACGCCAGGGTAGAGTTTAGAATTTTTATCGGTGGCGCCACCCTGGCTGCCTGCAGAATGGCGTCCCTGTCCTTAAAGTTGAAGAGTCTGGCCAGCACCGGCCGCGGTGTGGCCCCTGGTTTGGCCGCACCTCCCGGGACTCGATGTGCTCTCTCGATGGAGAAGAAGTTGGACAGGCCTTTAGGCTGCAGTTTGGTCTTGATGAGGTCTTCGATGTATAGGTCCATGGCCCCCTTCCCCTCCGATTCCGGAAGGCCTAGGATGCGGACGTTATTCCTTCTCGAGCGCCCTTCCTGGTCATCCAATTTTTCTTGTAGTTGTTTAGTGGTCTTCTCCAGTCGCTCCATCGCCACCTGAAGATCTGAGGTGTCTTCAATGAGGGATTTTGTGACTACCTCCACTTGAGACACCCTCTCTGACATTTTCTTAAAATCTGCTCGCAGCAGGTTCACCTCGGTGGAGATGGTGCCCACTGTCGCCTGGACCTCAGTGAGGGTTCTCATAATGGCTTCCAGTGTAACTTTCCCAGTTCCATTTGCGTCAGTGGAAGCACCGGTGGAGTGCCGTCCAGGCCCCTGTGAGTGGCCGCTCTGGGAGTAGGCAAATTTATCAAGCTTTGCTTGCGTCGTTGTCGTGCTCCTCGTGTTCTTGCCTGCCATTATGTTATGCTTGGCTCTACAGTGTCCGGCCTTTCAGTTGATCCCTGCCCGGCCTCCCACCGTGCACACCTTCCCCTGGGCGCTCGCCGTTGAAGCAGCCGGTAAAGGTTCGGATTGTGGCGTGCCGCAGCCCCTTGACGCCAGGTCCAGGTCGCTCTCCGCCCGGAGTTTAGTCTTATATTTCAACCACTGGTGAGGTCCTCGCCTCCGTGGTTGCTGCCGTTGGAGTCAGTAGAAGGTTTTGCTGCGTCGTTGGCGGCGTCCGCGCTATTCGCACTTCGTAGCGTTTTCCCGCTACACGTGGGCCGCACCGCTGCCTCCTAGGTCTTTAACGGGCGGTTTGGTGACTGGCGCCGCTATGGTTCAAGCGGCCCTCTTGCCCAACGGCGTCCCGGACTAACGTTCAGAGCTGCAGGGGGGTTGCGCCGACCCAGGCGCCCCCCGCCCTCCTTGCCGTGTGAGTTGGGGCGTCCGCCCGGCAGCGCAGTTCCAGGATGGCCCCTACGCTGTGCAGGGTCTCACCTGCCCTCAATGGTGTCGATGTCTTGGCTCGGGGGGACCGGAGGTCGATCCCAGATGCAGCGTTATTCAAGCGCTGTGATGAGACCTGGCGTCCGGCAGGAAAGCGTGGGCGCCGGCTGAGGTCGATTTCCTCCGGCCGGGCAAGGTGAGCTTCCGGCCGGTCACTCCCAGTACTTTAGGTCGGTGCTGCTGGGCTGTTGTAGGCCTCGCCTCGCCACCGGCGAATGGAGCACTTCCCGGCGTCGGATTTGCACCGGGGGCGGCTTGATGAGCGCCGCTTGGTTCCCGGAGCCGATTTCACCCCTTCGGGCTGATCAGTAGACGGATGTGTAGTCGGATTATTGCGCGGGCCGGTCTGCCTTGCGGAGCTCCCGAGTTAAGCTGCCGCCATGTTCGGCAGTTGGCCACGCCCCCCGGGTATTATCGATTTTAATCCCCAGGTTTTTAGCAACCACGGAGGAAGAGGAAGGGGGTGACATGCACACCGGCCACCATTCTTGCCAAGGCGGGTCTGCCTGACAGCCAAAGAAGAGCACCTCAGATTTATCAGGGTTGCACTTGAGGCTGCTTCGCTGAAACCAGTCGAAGACAGCCCGAAGGCAACCACGGATGCTCTCCCCGTCGAACTCCATGCCCTTCTTGCAGGTGAAGAGAAGCTGGGTGTCGTCAGCGTATGATATGATCTGGGCACCCATGGACTCCGCTAGTACCGCCAATGGAGTCATGAAGATGTTAAAAAGGGTCGGGCTCAGCACCGACCCTTGTGGGACTCCGACATCCATAGGCGGCACCTTGGCGGAGTACGGCGGGGCCCAGACCACTTGTCAACGACCTGCTAGGTAAGATCTCAGCCAACTCAACACTGTCCCTCTGAGACCAATCTCGTGAAGTCTTCTCAAGAGGGCCTCATGCGGGACGGTGTCGAAGGCCGCCGATAGATCCAACATCACCAGCATAGCTCTTCCACCTGCGTCGAGAACTTCCTTAATGGCTTCATTTACTTCCAATAGAGCGGTCTCAGTGCTCAAATTGGAGCGGAAGCCAGATTGGGTAGAGTGGAGTAACCCCTGATCTTCAAGGAAGGAAGAAAGCACAGAGTGGACGTGCTTCTCGACGATCTTAGCTAAACTGGGCAGGAGAGATATGGGCCTATAGTTAGCATGTATCTCTGGATCAAGGCCTGGTTTTTTTAGAAGGGGAACAACCATTGCCTTCTTCCAGGCTGGCGGAACAATGCTGCTAGACAAGGATAAGTTCAGGACAGGATAAATTAGGGAATTTAGAATCTTAGCATTCCTAGCTAGAAAACTCGCCGGACAGGGGTCAAGCGGAGAACCTGATTTAATCCTGAGTAAGAGATCCAGAGAGATAGATTCCAATAGAGGTGGAAACTCTGATAGAATAGGGCATGGATCAGATGGAAAGGACAACAGATTGGAATCAATCAGAGATACATTAAGGGCAGCTGGAGGAAAGGATTCTTGGATCAGTTTGATTTTAGAATTAAAGAAGATGGCCAGCTCCTTTACTCAAGGTTCGGAAAACTTATGCTGGACTGAACTAGATTTGGGAGAAACAAACTCTTTCACGATGGTAAAAATTTCTTTAGAGGAGTTTGACGCAGATTCGATTCTGTTGGCGAAATAGTTCTTTTTGGCCTCCAGGATAGCTGTGTGATTAGATTTGATAGATAGTTTGTAGGCGGACTTAGCTTCCTGATCATACTGTTTCCGCCAGAATCTTTCGGCTAGCTTGCAATTACGCCGAGCAAGAGCAAGTGACTTAGAAAACCAAGGGGCCAAACTACGCTTGATAGATGAACGAGGCGTGGAAAGAGGGGCAAGATCATCAAGCCTTTCAGTCAGCCATTTCTGAAAAGTTTCAAGGTCCTTCTCCAAATGGCCGGATAGGGTACAGGGATGTTCCTGATACGCTTGGGCAAGACTCTCAGGGGTAATTTTATGAAAGGGTCTACTGGGGTGCCTAAGTTGGTCCGAGTTAATACAAGAACTTTTACTTCTACCTTGAATTAGAAAACTGATCAAAGAGTGGTCAGACCATAGAACAGGAGTGGGACGGGACATAATAAGGGGACTGGTGGAGAACACTTGGTCAAGAGTGTGACCCTTATCATGAGTCGCACTTGAGATGTAAGGAGTTAGACCAAGAGGAACAGTGATGTCGGTGATTTTAATAGCTTCACTGTCCGACTCGACATCCATGTGGATGTTGAAATCCCCTAGCATTATGCAGTGTTCCACCTTCAGGCATAGAGTAGTGATAGCTGATTGAAGCTCATCGAAGAAGGAGCCCCGCAGACCCGGAGGTCTATAGACTAGGAACCCAGAGAATGATTGGTGCGGGGAAAGTGCAATGGAAAAAGCGAGGGATTCGCAACCAGAAATAGGCAAGGATGGGATAATTGCGCAAGCAAAAGATCTTAGAACTACAAGTGCAACACCCCCACCTTTACCCAGTGCCCTATCCTGTCTGTAGACTATATAGTCGGGAGGAATGGCTGCCGCGATGTCAGGGTTAGAAGACTCATTGAGCCAGGTTTCTGTGAGCATAAGACAAAGTGGTTTCTCAACAGTCAGTAACTCAAAAATATCCAAAGCGTGCCTATGCAATGAGCGTGTGTTTAACAATAAGCACTTAAAGTTATTTACGGGGAGTAAGTGGGGTCCCTCAGAAGCCCGGTATATGTTAGGGTACCATCCACAGCCAGGACAGCGGCGTTTACCTTTATAACGGCCTGGAAAAACAGAACGACAGGACGCAGTGTTAGGGTTATAAGATAGAAGATCAGCTGCAGAATAAGTAAGCCTATGGTCGGAGTCCTCCGCCGCGCCGACCGCTGCCGAATCGCGGAGGGGCGCAGACGGGCAGGACTCTGGCACGACTCCGGCGCAGATCCGGCGCGCCCGCTGATCGCGTCCGCTGCGCGGAGTCATCCCTGTCCGTTTTTATGACGCTGCAAATCGTGTCACGAGCCCAACCCGACCCAAGATGGCCGCCAAAACCGGTGCTCTGCTCTCGGCGTCAACACTCGGCCGAGAGCAGGTCCGGAGCAAGAGGGGAGGGGGTGAGAAGGGGTCTGAAGCGCTACTAAGCGCAGGGGGTCACAACACACCAGTTCAACTCAGGTGTAGCCAAAGTGCAAAATGCACAATTCAGTATTTAAAACAATTTAAAATAAGAGGAAAGGCAAGAGACCTCCCGGCTTCCGCCTCAGGAGGGGGAAAATGCGTGAAGAATCAGACTTACCAGCACTCTCCCTCGCGTCCCTTTTATGACGCTGCAAATTGCGTCACGAGCCCAACCCGACCCAAGATGGCCGCCAAAACCGGTGTTCTGCTCTCGGCGTCAACACTCGGCCGAGAGCAGGTCCGGAGCAAGAGGGGAGGGGGTGAGAAGGGGTCTGAAGCGCTACTAAGCGCAGGGGGTCACAACACACCAGTTCAACTCAGGTGTAGCCAAAGTGCAAAATACACAATTCAGTATTTAAAACAATTTAAAATAAGAGGAAAGGCAAGAGACCTCCCGGCTTCCGCCTCAGGAGGGGGAAAATGCGTGCAGAATCAGAATTACCAGCACTCTCCCTCGCGTCCCTTTTATGACGCTGCAAATCGCGTCAGGAGCCCAACCCGACCCAAGATGGCCGCCAAAACCGGTGCTCTGCTCTCGGCGTCAACACTCGGCCGAGAGCAGGTCCGGAGCAAGAGGGGAGGGGGTGAGAAGGGGTCTGAAGCGCTACTAAGCGCAGGGGGTCACAACACACCAGTTCAACTCAGGTGTAGCCAAAGTGCAAAATACACAATTCAGTATTTAAAACAATTTAAAATAAGAGGAAAGGCAAGAGACCTCCCGGCTTCCGCCTCAGGAGGGGGAAAATGCGTGTAGAATCAGAATTACCAGCACTCTCCCTCGCGTCCCTTTTATGACGCTGCAAATCGCGTCACGAGCCCAACCCGACCCAAGATGGCCGCCAAAACCGGTGCTCTGCTCTCGGCGTCAACACTCGGCCGAGAGCAGGTCCAGAGCAAGAGGGGAGGGGGTGAGAAGGGGTCTGAAGCGCTACTAAGCGCAGGGGGTAACAACACACCAGTTCAACTCAGGTGTAGCCAAAGTGTAAAATACACAATTCAGTATTTAAAACAATTTAAAATAAGAGGAAAGGCAAGAGACCTCCCGGCTTCTGCCTCAGGAGGGGGAAAATGCGTGCAGAATCAGAATTACCAGCACTCTCCCTCGCGTCCCTTTTATGACGCTGCAAACCGCGTCACGAGCCCAACCCGACCCAAGATGGCCGCCAAAACCGGTGCTCTGCTCTCGGCGTCAACACTCGGCCGAGAGCAGGTCCGGAGCAAGAGGGGAGGGGGTGAGAAGGGGTCTGAAGCGCTACTAAGCGCAGGGGGTCACAACACACCAGTTCAACTCAGGTGTAGCCAAAGTGCAAAATACACAATTCAGTATTTAAAACAATTTAAAATAAGAGGAAAGGCAAGAGACCTCCCGGCTTCCGCCTCAGGAGGGGGAAAATGCGTGCAGAATCAGAATTACCAGCACTCTCCCTCGCGTCCCTTTTATGACGCTGCAAATCGCATCACGAGCCCAACCCGACCCAAGATGGCCGCCAAAACCGGTGCTCTGCTCTCGGCGTCAACACTCGGCCGAGAGCAGGTCCGGAGCAAGAGGGGAGGGGGTGAGAAGGGGTCTGAAGCGCTACTAAGCGCAGGGGGTCACAACACACCAGTTCAACTCAGGTGTAGCCAAAGTGCAAAATACACAATTCAGTATTTAAAACAATTAAAAAAAAGTGGAAAGGCAAAAGACCTCCTGGCTTCCGCCTCAGGAGGGGGAAAATGCGTGCAGAATCAGAATTACCAGCACTCTCCCTCGCGTCCCTTTTATGATGCTGCAAATCGCGTCACGAGCCCAACCCGACCCAAGATGGCCGCCAAAACCGGTGCTCTGCTCTCGGCATCAACACTCGGCCGAGAGCAGGTCCGGAGCAAGAGGGGAGGGGGTGAGAAGGGGTCTGAAGCGCTACTAAGCGCAGGGGGTCACAACACACCAGTTCAACTCAGGTGTAGCCAAAGTGCAAAATACACAATTCAGTATTTAAAACAATTTAAAATAAGAGAAAAGGCAAGAGACCTCCCGGCTTCCGCCTCGGGAGGGGGAAAATGCGTGCAGAATCAGAATTACCAGCACTCTCCCTGGCGTCCCTTTTATGACGCTGCAAATCGCGTCACGAGCCCAACCCGACCCATTGTGTGGGACATGACAACCACAGGCTCAATGGTGAATTGCAGCATCACTGTGCGCAACAGGATGTGTTTGGCATATCCACTTAATCTTGTGTGCCAGTACAGTTTGATTTGTAATCAACCATGTTGTGAAAGTATGGGCCAGCGTATGCCCCACATGTTCTGTCAAGTGTCCTGTGAGTCTATTCGTATGGATGCATTGCCCCTTGTGCCACTATGTCATGTCACTGTCACGTTGCTTCCTCAGGGCCGGTGGAGAACACTGCTTTGCAAGCCTTCTCGGTCAGTTGATGTTAACTTTCTATTCCCATGATGCCAGGAACGTTGCGCTGATTACCTCACAACGTTGTGCTGTAGCTATTGCAAACGCTTACGTTGCACCAGTCGGGTGACGTCAATTCCAGGATTCTCTTGTGGCCTGCTGCATATCCTGGTCACGGTAGGGTTTGTTTTGTGGCATTGCTCCTCATTACTCTCTGTTGATTGCCGGACCAGCAGATTGTTATGTTAGACATGTCAAAGCCCAGTTGTACGAGACAATGACTGTCTATTGTGGGGCTTCCTTGTGTTTACATAATTCCCTCCCTCGTTGGATGAGCTTCTTAAGGCTCTTGCGGGTGATGTATAATTTCACTTCTTGACCCTCACAGATTGCCAGGGGTGACTACGGATTGTTGCCTTTCTGTGAGTACCACTGCAGCGCTTTAGTATTTTTAAACATTGGAGCATTATTCCTACAATGTGAGTACCTTTGTTACTGCAGGGCTCTAATTGCATAGAAGCAGCCTGCACAGCGTTAGACACACTTCATTTTGGCTGAAAAACTCTGCTACCTTTTATGTGTCCATGTTGAAACATCAGATCTTGTAAAATTTTCATTACTGTGATGCTAAGCATGATACAGTGGCTGTTGTTTTCCTTTACAGGTGTAACGGTTACAGTCTAGGTCCTGAGGTATTCTGTGAATCAGTGGCAAGATGTCTTGAATGCCTATGCTTGTTTCTCTTTGTTTCAGGTCTCCCTCCCTGCTGGTCCCTTCCTTTCCTTCCCTCGCCTGATCACCCTATTGAGTCAGTAATTCATACTCAGACCAAGGGGCGATCAGGAGGTGGACCACAATGATCATCGCACCTTCATGAGGAATCAAGGAAACAACAGACCCAGGCTGTCGTGTGCACATTGTCTCACCAGCATTACAGGTAAACTCTTTTCATGAGTGTTATTTTCTTCTGAGCAATGGGACTGGACATGGACATTGGCTAAAGAAGCATGGGCTCCACACAAACTAAATCCATTTGTATAGCAAATGTGTCCCACACAGTACAATGTGCATCATCACAGTGACCGCAGAACTCTTGCCAGTTTGCATGCGTCATGTATGGCATAATTGACAAAGATTGTGCATATGGGAGTATGTGTACTGTGGCAACATGCATGGTGTTCATCATAGCTATCGATCCATATTGTACATGAAGTACATGGTTGTTTATGTATTGTTGCCGCTTGCTACACACAACGGGCAGCCCACACAGGCTGACGCTGTGTGTCCTGTGCGCAGCTTGGCCTTTTGGTGCCTGATCTTGTGCCCGACATATATGGGGATTGTTATTCCATTTCAGGTCTGTGACCCATGAGTAACCAGACACTCCTTCCTTTCCATACACCGGTTACATTGTGCCTTTCAATCCTCCTTCTCTTTCTGTGCTAGTTTTTGCATGGTGTCTCACCCCTTCCACCATCATGTGTTCACCCATTCCTGCTGCTGCCTCCCCTGCGGCATCACCCCACCGAGTGCCCAGATTCTGCAACACACACACCTCCCAGATGCTCCTCCCTCCCTCCCTCCCTCCCTCCCTCCATTGTTAATGCAGGCATCAGCTTGTAAGTGCCACTGTTGCCCCACATCTGTGCCAAAGGCAGGACTGTCTGCGCCTGCAACGTGCACAGTGCAAAACCCTCTGGTCCTTCCATGACACAGGTAACCCAACAAACTCATGCTCCAGCCACCCTCAAAACAGGGAACACAAGACATTCATCCACTTGCTATCAGGCACCCCCTATGCGCAACCATTACAGCTTTGCTGGCTGTGTGTGCAACTCCTACTGCCAACAACACGCTGCCCTGCATGACAGACCATGTCCGTACAACCAGGTCATGTGCCTCCTACTGCACACCCGCTACATCCACCAGCATGCCATTGGACTCTGTCACCTCAGCCAACACAACAGCCCCACACATCTCCTTCATTGCAGTGACCTGTTTGAAGGCATCCTCAGCACACTACATCAACATTGCCATCACAGATGGATACAAGATCACCCACAGGGACCACACCAACACTCCAGGACGACGACTAGAAATGTCATCATAAGTACCCCCTCAGTGTCACATACTACACCAAGGACACACTCAGCATTGTCAAACATCTGCACTTCAGGTTTCACACCAACACCCAGACCACCCTCAGTCTTAATTAAATATAATCTACAGATCTCCAGGCCTACACCCACAATTCTGCTACGCCATCTACAATTATTATAATAGTCATGTATTGAGCGCACATGTAAGCCAACGGGGTTGTCCCATCGCTGTAGTGTGCCGAAAATGAGGCAGCATACGGGAGAGCAACTAAACTAGCAGGCTAAATATCCAGGTCTTAATGGCTTAGCGAGAATCACATTCATACAGAATCAGACGCAGCGGAAGAGGTAGCTTAGTCCAACATTGGGTGGTTCCTACCTGAGAGGTTTCACCTCCTGATCTAGGTTTAGCTAAGCAAGGACTAATGAGCAAGTGCTTGTCATTGGAACGTAGAGATCGTGATTGACAATAGGGACGCAGTCTCCTCCTATGGTGGCCTTGTCCTGCACAGAAGACGAGTGTAAGCGCATTGAATTCTACTTGTGTAGCCATGGCAGGCAATGGAGTAGTCTTTGACACGTGGAGATATGTAGTCAAAGTGAGACTCAACATACCAGGCAGGCAGCAGCACTTTTTCCTCCTCTGCAGTATATGGAGCAAGCCTAATGTGATACGTACGTATGAGACTTTCACGTAGTGTAAATGGTAGGTAATCAGTGTGTGAAGCACCGTTTTGCGGATTACAATGTGCAGATAGTGTATAAATCTCTTGATGATTTTAATCTTGCAAATACAAGCGGCACCCGCCTCTTGTACCTGCGTGGCAAGGGATAGCTGATTGTCCCATCTTACTCCCAGATTCCTAACCACGTCCTTGTGTGCCAGAGAAATGGCCAGTTCCTCTGGCCACCACAGATTGGAAGCGAGGGGAGAAGGTTGATTAAATGAAGAGGAACTCTGTGTTAACTGTATTAAGTTCTCAGAAATTGTGGTACATCCAGGCCACAATAATCTAGAGAATATTTTCTAGTGAGTCAAAAATTAGCGGCACACACAGCATTCTAGGCTCATCAGCATATGATATGAATTGGACTTCTGACATGGCAATCGATGCAGCCAGCGTGGTTAAGTAAATATTACAAGACAGAGGGCTCAGAGCAGAGACCAGCAGGTCGCCCCACTTCAGTGATTTGACTGTGGAGATGGATGAATATGTCTGGACCTGCTGTGTGCAGTCAGATAGTACAGAAGATATACAGTTCATCATGAAGCCACCCACGCCTATGGTCTTAAGGAGGTTCAGGAGAATGGGATGAGCGACAGTGTCAAATGCTGTAGACAAGTATAACAGCACCAACACCGCCTTGGAACCTCCGTCAACCGCCCAGCGTATAGAGTCTGCCATTTCAATGAGGGCCTTATCCGTACTATATCTGGGGTTGTAGCTGGATTGATAGTCATGAAGGAGGCTTTATCTTCAACAAAGGCCATCAGTTGCTGCAAGGAATTGTTCACTTAAAGCTTGGCCGGAGTGGTACGTGCGAGTTAGGTCTATGATTGCAAGGAGATACAGGATCTGCGTTGGCTTTCCTTAAGATGGGCGGGATGAACACATGTCTCCACACATCAGGATTGCAGCCCAATTTGAGGGAAAGGTTCCAGATGGAGCTTAAATGGTGATTGGGACTCTTTGCAAGTATGTTGTATAGTTTGGTCGGCAAGGGGTCAGTAGGGTAACGTGATTTACACATCTGCAATTAGAGCAGAGAGGCTTCATATGAAAATGTGTAAGATATACTGAGACCACAGAGATGGGAAAGGGCTTTACATTTTGGTCCTCAGACATTGTACAAGTACATCAGGATACAGGCCCTCACCTACACAGACAACATGGGTCAGGGATACAGCAACTCCTGGCTGGAGGACAGCCATAGCACCATCCTGCATTTGCATCCAGTTGCCCAAAGAACAACACACTGCACCACGCTCTGTTACAGATCCACCAAGAACAATTGAAAAAAGTCAACACAAACAAGCTGTGTGGCACCCTCACACAGGACACTCCAACCAACAACACAGCCACACCATGCAACCGCACACACTGGATCAGCGACTGACCCAACACTTTTCCCACATTGGCAGATTTTCATGTGTAGCACAACAACAAGGCAGACCTACTGGACTCATGCACGTCTAGCCAGACTCATGTGCAAACCTTGTAAAACAAACAACCATCAGTTACCTTTCTGCCCTGAAATCCACAACACACAGACATCAGCATATCATCAGCACGGACAAGAGGACAACCTCCAGGTATGGCCTAGGCACCAACACACACAACATGAATGACCTCATCGGCATTGTGAGCAGACTATCTGACCCCAGCTCTCCATCCAAGAGACATCCCTCCCTTGCAAGGCCAAGGGGATCCCTTGCAACTTACTACCACTGCAAATGTGTGGACGTACACAACAGCCTTGCCACACAGAGGCAGTCAGCGCTTTTACCACAGGAGATACCCCCCGCCTCAGTTCCAGGACTCCCATCAGCAGCAAAGACACCACTCGACTCATGTACACCATCCACTCCGGCTCTCCATCTGGGTCCTTCCCACACAACATCTCTATCACAGCATACACCATCCTTCAGTCCCACCTTTGGGACATCATTAATGTCTCCTTTGAGTATGCCACTTTCCATGGGAGCTGTAGGCATACTGGAAGCCAGGCCCTTCTTTGACGACGTACGGCTGTACCGCAGGATCACCTGAAACGTCACCCTGCTTCCATACCCGGAAAATGTCATCATGAAAACAGTCACAAAGCAAATCACCAGATCACTTCAAGCAAACATCTCCAGGCAAACCGCACCAGACCATCTTCCCCAGTAATCACCCCACTGCAACAGCCCTCATTGGCACCAACAACAACATCTTGGACCGTGCTCAACAATGGTGAAAACACAACCCTCACCCCATTGACCTCTCATCCAGCATTCTACACCATGTGGTACCATGGTGTCAGTGTAGTGTAGTTCCTATATTCCCAATAGGCTCTGCGCATTGGAATAACATAAACAGCAGTGAAGACGTAGGACTGAGGTCATCTAGGTCTCTACTGACTATGTTAGACTTAATTAGTTTTGCCAGCTAGCTCAGAGGTCACTAGAAACTTTCTCGAATGAATAGGGAGGGGTTAACTTCCCTGATTCAGACAAGAAGGGATTAGCTTCTGACAACCATATAACATGACAACTTTGCTCTCCCAGAATAAGGAGTGTATCTACAGAGTTGTGTGAAAACAATAGACAGCTATTTCACTCAAAACCAAAACTCAGTCAATCATGCATGCTTAGTTCCACCAGAGTGCAGAGAAATAGAGAGACAGGCGTTTTCAATAAAAGGTGTTATTTTATTGAGCAGTCTTTTTTCTCATGCAAGAGAAATGAATTGCCACAATTGCAATACTTATCATGAAGTAAAGTGCGTACAGTTAAAGGAGTATTATGAAATAATACTGTAAAAGCATTGATATGGTTTCTTTGCCATATGATACTTTAAAATGGATAAAATATTTACATACATAAAAGCATTGACTAACGAACTCAACTGGTGCTTCTAAGATATGCCTACCCCGGTGTACCTGACCTAAGCCTAATACGTGGGAAGGAGTAAGTAAGTTGCAGTTTTAAGTTAAGTTGGGTTTTTTGCCAAGAATCTGAATCAAGAATTTTCTCTAAGGTTTGAATCAGCTCCGTACCTTGGTTATAGAATGAAGGAGGTCTTGTATCTCGTTTCTCAGTACTCGGTCTCCCAGTAACCCGCAAGGATGACTGGAAACACCGGAGCTGGATTTCTCGGCGTGAGAAAAGGCAGCTTCTCCAGTGTGTCAAAGGGGAGGGGCGGCTTCCTTCGGCTCTCGCATCAGCTGGGCTTCGGATAAGTAGATAGCCGCTCTGCTCCACACCACTGTGTGTTTGCTTAAGGCAAGTGTTAGTATATTTATACCTGGAAGGTGCCGTGTTTGACGTAAGGTTGGACGTAAGACATCAATAAAAGATGTCACTAAGAACTGACTGTTCCTTTAGTGCTCGCAGGAGTTCAATGACAAATAAAAACAAAGACATGGGGAATTCCCAGGTTGCTGAAGGTATGGTGTGTCGAAAGAACTCGTTGTGCTCTCTAGGAATCTAAGGAAGTAGCCTTGCCGTATTTGTGCTGCATGGGCTATGACTGAATGTGGGTAAGATTCGTATGCCTTCATTATGACATGATTTATCATAACCGCATATGGGCATGAATCGGGAATATTTAATTACATTCACAACACCCACTCCACGTATAATGTCCATCATTACAAAATACTAAGCAATATATAAACATATAGGTATGCATGTGTTTTCCAACCCACCCCAAAATACAATGAAATGCATTTGAAATGGTATAGATGCACGAAATGAGTATTATACTGTACGCTTTCAAGCAGAGTTATCATTCAGGAAATGCAAATATGAATATAGGCTGAATGAATTGCAAAAATTACATTTATGAAATGGCTCTGAATACAGAAAGAAAGTCGAGACCGTTTCATCACAAAGGCATATAAGATTGTACATATGCTAGAGGCTGATTCAAAACATTGTCTCTAGAGTCTCTAAAAATAGAACTTCTGTTCTCTAAGAATAGTTCTACTTTAAGCAGAGTACCATGTGCCAAAAAACGGTGAATATTTTGGAAATTAGGGGAAAATAATTGCGTTCTCGGGAAGGCGAGAAAAAAATAGTGTCACTGTCTTTTTGGAGTTCTGTTTATCAAAACTGAAGGCCAAATTTAGAGTTCATGGAACGCTATGAGCTCGCTTTTTCAAATATTTTTCTCGTTGTTAGGGGAGAACATTACTTCTGATAGGCCGGTAAAAAATTTGTCTACAACAGTAGGTGAAAGTTGGGCCAACTCCGAAAAGGTGGAAATAGTGCATATGTGCGATGCATTGCCATCATCGATGTCAGGATCAGCAATGTTCACAGAAGGTTGTACCTGTGTGGTGCCGCTTTCATCTCGTACCTCACAGGCACTTAATCGTAATGGTGAAGTCTCAACGAATGCCGTCATCAGAATAGGTAGCCGCTGGGGACAACACGTTGCATGAGTCGTTATCGGACAAAGCAAATCGTCGATATACATTTGTACAGCTGATGGTAGTGTAAGACAAACATCCATCACACATTCTTTTCCGCATAGCAGACATCGAAGCACAGGTAAGATGCAATTTTGCCAAATTGGTCTGAATGAAAGAAACCAGGTAGTATTCAGATCTCTTAGCCGGGCCAATCCGAGGACCTTAGTGATACGGTCTCGGTATGGTATTGCTAGGATCGTTTCTTCCATCGTAGCCAGAGTTTTGTCTGTGACTTGGCTTGCCATATCGGAGCAGAAGGAACAAAAATAAAATTCCTGCTAAGAGTCCCAAAATAAGAGGCAGGCCACCGAAGAGCAAATGCACAAAATTCAGGAAGATGCCAAGAACTGCTTCGAAGGGTGTTAGCAGTCCAGAAAAAATTGTCCTAAATACATGTGTCATGCCACTGGTATCTGACATGTTTAAGATTTGGCTTAACATTTCTACGAAATGCACCGGGCAATTTGTCGATAATAGGGTATGTATCTCTGCCGCTGTCCTAGCAACTTGCAGGTCATATGTCTCTTTGGACGAGGTTAAAGGCACAGTTGTCTGTAAAAGAATAGACTTTATTCTGCTTAAAGTATCAATTCGAATAGAAGAGATATTCACATAAGGCCATATTGCCGCCTCCATGTCTGGATTGCTGTTTGAATGCAATACTTGCATACAGCAAATGACCCTGGCCGTCACAGTTACGAGATAGGGTTTTCCTGGCACCATGCCACACCAGCTGTGATCACTTATTAGAACGTAGCTGCTGTTGGAAAGCTGTCTGAAAAATGGCTCTATCTGTGTAGTAGGGGTTCCCTGAAGATGACATGAAAGGTTGTTCGAAGAACCTACACAGGCCCCATGCAAGTTAATACCTTGACACAAGAGTGTACTGCTTAGTGATTTTTTACAATCATTACCACTAAGAAATACCTATTTTTTTTCCTTCACTGTAACATTTGTGTGTATAAGGTAAATTCCAGGATGATTTGATGTATCCTTTACCCAACCTTTCATACAGGCCTGCTGGTATATATTTTTGGCAGTATAGAAACTGAAAAGTCGTAATCGGGATTGTAATGGTGCCATGTATTATCCATTCAATGACAGGTCTTTCTGACATGGTCAATGGTAATCTCTCAATTCAATTTATTTTATTATGATTTTGGAACTCGAAAGAGATCCACATAAAAACATAACAGAGTAAAATACATTTTCATATAATCACAGTAAAAGAAACATTTTGTAAGCCTCTAATATATTTCTAAAATCTTTTTAAAAAGTTAAAAATTTTATAACAAAACATTTCATTAGGTGGATTATAAATGGGTAATCTCTCAAGTTTTTCAATGCTCAGTATCGTATAGTCTGCTCCTTTTTGTGCCAAACTGATTTGTTTATCAGTAAGGTTAAAGATAGAAAACAATGACGTTGTGTTGATTAAACGCCATGGCTCATAGCCTGAATGCAGGTTTTGCAACGTCCAGCCTAGCTGTACAATAGAACGTAATTGGGATTGTGATTTTTTCCAACCAAATCAATTTAAGTCTCCGATCCATTCTGTCCAAATATAAGTGCATGTCAATTAGTTCACCACAAGGTAATTCCCAATTCTCTAATTAATTTATTAAGCACTCAAGGACAAATTTCAGATTAATGGCCTTGCCTTTATAAGTGTGTGTTAATCAGTTATCATGAGATCAATCCCATCACTTTGAAACTCAATTTTTGTATTCTATATACTCAAATAGGTTGCCTGCCCCTCTTTCCAGTCCTGATGAAGACACCCCAGCAAGGGCACGATCAACCCTGCACTACTTAGAGGGTCGAAACGTCGACAACCGCCCATTGGTCTATCAACTTCACGCCATCACTCATTTCATTTATTGTTTAATGTGAAGTATGATCTCCTAAACCAATTGTCATGAACTATTTGTCTTCCTAACTGTATATGACTCACGAATACAGTCCTCTCGATTCATTGATTTTACTGTCACTTACGTTACCTCACTACCTTATCCTCACCTGATCACTTACCACCACCCTTCCTTCCCTTCCTGGGGCACCGTACAACCAATTGTACTCCTTGATTTATTCTTGTGTATATTTTATATACCCAGTCTCGTTGTGATTAAAACAATGTGGACCTAGTTAATGTGTTGCTAATTATTTGTTTTGATTGTACAACAT
The DNA here is from genome assembly GCF_964263255.1 of Lissotriton vulgaris. Classification (NCBI taxonomy): domain Eukaryota; kingdom Metazoa; phylum Chordata; class Amphibia; order Caudata; family Salamandridae; genus Lissotriton; species Lissotriton vulgaris. Next base: position 327,016,475 of record NC_141698.1, on the reverse strand, counting down.
TAATTTATACAGACACTGGGACCCCTTCCTGATCAGAATGTAGCATACCAATTGCGTATGTGCCGATAAAGACTCGCAAATCTTTTATAACAGTTCTGGCGTCAGCCGAGCGCTGGGGCCTCATCTTTAGTGAATCTAGTCCTAATAATTATGGGACCGCATTTGTCCGGTCGGACGTCTGCGCATAGAAAGCCTGATGCTGTCTAATAGTGGTGTCTGGGCTGGTGCCTGGTCTGGTTCACAACTGCGATCTCTGTTGCAGTCCTCACAATTTATTGCAAAATTGTAAATTTCTACGCTCATCCCCGGCCACCAGTATTGTGATTGTAATTCTATCAGAGATTTCAGGATCTCTTGGTGCCTCAGACCCAATCCCATGTGTGCTTCTTGTATCAAGAAGATTCTCCGGTTCGTGTTTGGAATTACTCTATCCCCCACTCCAGGGATTCGAGCAAACAGAACGGAGTTCGCATCAATTATGTATGTATTATTGAGTGGGTAGTTGAGAAGTAATGCTGCATAGTCACCTTTTAATGAGGCTTTTACTGCCAGCATGGTTTCTCCATCTATTTGTTTTTCTGAACGCTTTTTTGTGGCTATGGAAGCCGGTTGACCAGCCGCCGCTGTGGCTCTATCAGCCAATGAATTCCCTGCAACGTGAACGCCATCACGTTGATGACTCAGTGTATGTATCACGTGAGTCTTTTGTAGTTATTTCTGCAAACTACTTGTTTCCAAAGTTTTTTATGCTTTATTGTGGCACCTGTGTCATCTTTGTAACCGTTTTGAATCCAATTCTGCAGGTTCTTATTGTAAGATTGGACGCAGTAATGAGAATCGCACACTATTAGTGTGGGGAATTTGCGATCCGCATTTTCAAGCGCCATCTTTCGGGATCTTATTTCAGCTCGCTGAGCTGTACAGTTTCTGAATGATTCTGTTTTAGTGACAATTGGCCTGAATTTACCTAAGCGCCATCGACCTTTAACAATCGCGTACGCATTGTTGTAAATTTGCTTTTCCACAACAAAATGTTGTGCAAATCTGTCTGTGTAGATTACACAGGTGTATTGTTCTAGAGGCAGGATTTCGGTCGGCAGAGGATATTCATATTCGTATTCCAGATTTTCGAGTTTTTTCATTTTCGGATCAAAATAGTGTTTCACGTCTTCTGTAGCCAGAGAATTTTCCCATTGTATCCATTTAGGATCTAATGCCACAGCATTTAGATTGCATGGGCTTGTTAACGCCTCAATGGCTGATTCTGATGTAAAAACAGTTATTCTCTTGCCTTGGGCTAGAGTTCTTTCTCTTGCTACAGCAGTTTGAACCGCTGTCAGAATTTTGTTCTGTAGAACTGAATTTAATTTCAGCCTGTGTGTACAAATGTCATTTGTAAGCTATAGGTACCGTTTCTCCCTCATTAGAGGTCAGGTATGTGAATCCGCATCTTCCTGGGATGACTCGGATTACCAGATTGCGTTCGTTTGCGCGTGTTTGCAGTTTTGTTTTAGTTAACATGTCTGTCTGTAATGATCTCAAGATTTCTGTGTGTTTTTGAGTCCAATTATTTGGTTTGAAATCAGGTTTTATTAATTCGTAGAGAGGTTTAACCCTCTCTGCATAATTTAGAATGTATGTTCTTCCGAAATTCAGGAAACCTAGTATTGATTGTAAATTCTCCAGCGATTTAGGTGCTTGGAGTACTGCACATTTCTCTAAGAAATTGTCTGCTTGGCTTTTGCCTTCACTTGATAATTCATATCCTAAAAATAGGACAGTTAGATGGGCTTTTCTTGACTTTTTAAAGTTGAATTTGTAACCTTCCGATGCGAACCCAAGTATTATGGTGTTCACTCCTTTCAAGTGAGTCTCCAGGTCATCGTCTGTAAGATAGATGTCATCGATATAGGATAATGCCTCATCATCATACATTTGTAGTCATTCTGTTACCCTTGCTGAGAATAATCCTGGGCTATTCTTGAATCCCTGTGGGAGTCGGCAAAATTGTTTTTGAGACCCCATTATTGAGAAAGCGGTCAAATACCTGCTTTCAGGTGCAATGTTTTGACAGAAGAATCCATTAGTGATATCTAATGTCGTTTTATATTTTTTGCGCACAATGTTATTCATTAGTGCTGCACTGTGAGAGTTTTGGACTGCAAAAGTTTTACAGCAGGAGTTTAAATGTCTGTAGTCCAAAACTAGACAATATGAATCGTCTGGTTTGGATACAGGAAACAAAGGATTGTTCATTTGAGAGGTGCATGTTTGATCACCCCTTGATATTCAAGTTGATCTAAGATCTCCCTGACTTGCTTTTTAGCTTCTTGTTTAACTGGGTACTACCTTTGTGCAGTAGGTTAATTTTTTAACTGTATTTTGTGGTGAGGAGAGTCTTCATCCCATCCAACATGATTTTTATATAAAGCAGGAGCTTGGGCCACTGCCCATTTTCTTGCAAATGTGTATTTTTTATAAAGTGGGACACGATTTGAGAAGGCAAGCATAATCATTTCTTCGCCATGAGGGCACTCCCTGACAAACTCTGGTGGCCAGTCTTTTTCAGCTAACAGGATATCATAGCCTTTAGATAGATTCTCCCAAAAGAGACCTTTTATTTTCCTAGTTTTATCTCCTTCTATAAGTAATGTTATTTCATATAGTTTATGGGGCACGCTAACTCGCGTGTCTGCAGTTTCCACCTGAATGTATTCATTTGTATCCACTGTCTCCAGAAGATTCATCAGGATCTTGCGAGCTATGGTCACTTCTGCTGCGCAGTCTAGCATTGTCTGGGCCCAATCTCCATTTTTCAGTTGTGTCCTCAGGATTCTCGGCATGTTTAATTTTAATACTTGCTACCTTCTTTCTGGGAAATTGTGATTTTTTACTTTGATGAGCAGATTCCATGTCTTTGGACTCTACCTGTTCTTCCTTGTGTTCTGACCGTCCTCTTCTTTCCGATTTCTGTGAGGAAGTCTGAAAAGATTGAGAGGGACGTGTATCAATATCTTGATATCTGTCAGGTTTTCTTAATTTATCCCTATCTCTAAGGTTATATCTTTTTTCAGAAGGCTCTCTTTGGGGAGACTTGTCTCCTCCTCCTGGAGATTTATTTCTCAGTTGGGGAGACCTTCCTCTGGACTGAAATTGCTTTTCTCTGGGAGTCGTTTGTTTGTTGCTGTCCCATTTCTTCTTTTGAGAATTGAGATTGTTTTTAAGAAAGGTTTTTTCAGGATTTTCAATTAGTTGGGGTTTTACTGGTTTACCACCCAAACTATCTCTGCCTAATTCTTCATAGCATTTTTCAATTATTTTAGCAAGCTCAAAAGGTTGGTCTGTTATATCTGTTTCCTTCAATTTTTGGCGGATTGCCACACATGCTGCTTCTCCTTTTATGTTGGCTAACAATATAGCCGAGACCTGCTTGAAGTCTTTCAGTAATTTCATACCCAGAGTTAAAGCAGGTTCTGGACCTTATTCGTTTTGAATCTGTCTTAATACATCTGGTATAACCGCCATTGACGGAACACCATGTGTTTTTGTGTAGATAGAAGCAAAGACCGTGCCCCAAGTGTCACAGTCTTCCACATGTGGCGTGATCCCCATTGGGAGACAGATAGTCAGAATTCTGTGTTTTTCGTGAGGGGTAGTATCAGGAAACACTGCCTCTATCTGAGTGATTTTTTGAGCTAACCAAAAGGGAATTTGTTCCAGTTTTACGGGTGTTTTTCCAAGACATGATTGAATATTCTGTGGTGTAATTTCATTTGTATTCCCCTGATGAGGGGTGTTTTGTGGCTTTTTTATTGCAGGTTGGACTGTTGAAGTCTGCATGACATATTGGACCAATTGTCTATGAATTTTAATTAATTGTTTTAGTTGAACCAAAAGTTCTCCGTCTGACATTCCTTCAATGTCTGGGTGTGGTGTGTAGCTGGCTAGAACCGGCCACGTGGCTCCTGGTCTACCTAGTAGACCGAGCCTGGTAATGTGATTTTGATGTTTTAGGGCACCATTAAATAAGAGCAGGTGCTCTTGGTATGTTAGTGGAATTTCAATTTCCTCGAAAGGAGAGTATTCATCTGGAGATTCCGCTATTTTATAATAGTGGAACTCACGTGTCACAGTATGTGCTGCTGGAAAAGTTATCCAGGAATAGAATACCTCTGTCTGCCGATACTCATGTGCCCCTATCACAAATACAACTGTACCACCTCTTGGTGATACCCCATTTTCTATAAGTTTTATAGTTATGGTTTTTCTTATATTGACCGGGATGAGTATTGCATCCGGGTCTGCATTTTGGAGGACTGTGTCCTCTGTTAAGAGTTGAGCTGCTAGTCTGCATCTTTCCCTTTCATCCTCACTGTCTGACATTTTCACCCACAGAGAGTCTTTTGTTGCAGATGAATTTTCAAGGAAACAAAGATTAGGTGCACAATATTTTGGAACACTGTATCCTTCAACGTTGACTATACCGTAAACTAATACATAGGATTCTCATCCTACTAAGTTTCAGCGGATATTAACCTTTCACCCACTCCAGACGTCTATTGGAGTTTTTACGAGAGAAAGGGGTCTGTGTGAAAAACACGACTGAGTTACTCTAGTATCTTGCGTTAGATTATCGCCTTACCAAACATTGGGCGCCATGTAGTGTACTTCCTATATTCCCAATAGGCTCTGCGCATTGGAATAACATAAACAGCAGTGTAGACGTAGGACTGAGGTCATCTAGGTCTCTGCTGACTATGTTAGACTTAATTAGTTTTGCCAGCTAGCTCAGAGGTCACTAGAAACTTTCTCGAGTGAATAGGGAGGGGTTAACTTCCCTGATTTAGACAAGAAGGGATTAGCTTCTGACAACCATATAACATGACAACTTTGCTCCCCCAGAATAAGGAGTGTATCTCCAGAGTCGTGTGAAAACAATAGACAGCTATTTCACTCAGTCAATCGTGCATGCTTAGTTCCACCAGAGTGCAGAGAAATAGAGAGACGGGCGTTTTCAATAAAAGGTGTTATTTTATTGAGCAGTCTTCTTTCTCATGCAAGAGAAATGAATTGCCACAATTGCAATACTATACATGAAGTAAAGTGCGTACAGTAAAAGGAGTTTTATGAAATAATACTGTAAAAGCATTGATATGGTTTCTTAGCCATATGATACTTTAAAATGGATAAAATATTTACATACATAAAAACATTGACTAACAAACTCAACTGGTGCTTCTAAGATACGCCTACCCCGGTGTACATGACCTAAGACTAATACGTGGGAAGGAGTAAGTAAGTTGCAGTTTTAAGTTAAGTTGGGTTTTTTGCCAAGAATCTGAATCAAGAATTTTCTCTAAGGTTTGAATCAGCTCCATTCCTTGGTTATAGAATGAAGGAGGACTTGTATCTCGTTTCTCAGGACTCGATCTCCCAGTAACCCGCAAGGATGACTGGAAACACTGGAGCTGGATTTCTCGGCGTGAAAAAAGGCAGCTTCTCCAGTGTGTCAAAGTGGAGGGGCGGCTTCCTTCAGCTCTCGCATCAGCTGGGCTTCGGATAAGTAGATAGCCGCTCTGCTCCACACCACCGTGTGTTTGCTTAAGGCAAGTGTTGGTATATTTAAACCTGGAAGGTGCCGTGTTTGACGTAAGGTTGGACATAAGACGTCAATAAAAGATGTCACTAAGAACTGACTGTTCCTTTAGTGCTTGCAGGAGTTCAATGACAAATCAAAGCAAAGACATGGGGAATTCCCAGGGTGCTGAAGGTTTGGTGTATCGAAAGAACTCGTTGTGCTCTCTAGGCATCTAAGGAAGTAGCCTTGCAGTATTTGGGCTGCGTGGGCTATGAATGAATATGGGTAAGATTCGTATGCCTTCATTATGACATGATTTATCATAACCGCATAAGGGCATGAATCAGGAATATTTAATTAGGGTCCTAGATACATTCACAACATAAGATCACACATCTCCAACACTGGGAGCCAGAGGAAGGGCCCGGTTGAAAGCCTCAAGTACCTCACCAGCAAGGCCCAGGGAGTCTGCCTCCCCCCCTTCGACACGTAGTACACTGGGGTCATCGGACCCAGGCGTCATCTCGCTGTGTGACTATCTACATTATCTCCATGACCCCCCTCGCCAACATCACATGCGCATACAATCTCATCATCATGTCCTCTGCCATTGACACCTAGCTGCTCCTCACCCTCACCAAAGACCCAGCCACTACCAGATACAACATTCAAGAAGGCATGAGGTTCATTGACATATGGAGGTACCTCAGCCACATGAGGCTGGACTTGGACAAGACTGGTCTCATCATCTGAGGAATGTCCCCTTACAGCTGGGACAACTCCTTGTGTCACAGCAGCCTCGGCAGTGCACAAGCACACATTGGCCACACAGGCAAGCAGGTGCTCATCGTACACTCCTCGCTCACAATAATCATGGAAATGAACACCATCTATACCTCATGCGGAAAGTCCCTACGCATGCAGCAAATGTTCATCAGATAGATCCACTCCTAGTCAAGACAGACAGTCACCCAGGTACACAACACCAGCAGGCTCTACTACAGCAACGCCCTCTACGCAGGAACACCAGCCAGACTCCAGGAGGACTTTTGCACATACAGGGCACACCTCATCCTCAACATCCCCTGCCACAGCCACATGACCATCCACCTGAGATACCTACAATGGACTCACTGTCAACAGCAGGATCACCTTCATACTCCTTAGCCACACTCAGGAGGCACTCCACAACCCCAGCCCTGAACACGAACATGGACGTCTCCCATCCAACACCCCAGTGCACCAACTCCGTTCAGCCAACCTTGCCCTGGGCACCATTCTTCACATCCACAGTACAACTGCATGCGGAAGATAGTTCTCCCAAATCAACATACAGACCTAATACTCCCTCCCTGGGCACCTTCACATGACCCATGACCTCTACACCTTCATCACACTCTTCCAAAACGGTCTGTCTGAGCAGTATGGCAGTCGTCCCCTCTCAGCAGATTAAAAACATCACAGGTGAGTACAGCGCTCCACGTATGTATTTGATGCTACCTTGTGACCTATGTGTGTCCTCGACAGGACTCAGATCCCAGTGTATGGATGGGTTGTGTTTGTTCCACACTCTGGCGTACTTTGACATATCCCCACACGTATGTTGTAAAATTATGGTAAATGACTGCAACATCAATTTCAGTAGTGTTGGTTTTGTTTATTTATTGTTCTTGTGTGTGAAACATGAGGTAGTGAAGGGTGCTGTACAAAAAGGGGAGGAATCAAAGTTCACAAAGGGAGATGTGATGCCTTGCAGTTTGAGTGACCAGAGTCCAGACCACAGTGCTTGGTATCATTGGTCAGACTGCAACCAGCAAGTCCATGTGGGAGAGTAGGACAGTCAATGAGGTGATGCTGTTGCACACAGACTCCAGGCGCCAGACCAGGTGTCCTGGGAGATGCGCATGGCCCACTGCCTTCCACTTTCTTTTCCGTGGACGACCCACCTTCCTTGGGGGACCCTCATATGAGGTCTTGACGATGCATGGGACGCTCCGTCGGACGATTCCTCCTCCTCCTCCCTCCCTGTGCCTGGTGGCCGTTTTTGCCTTGAAGTGTCTTGCCTGGTGACACAGGGAGGGTGCTGCATGTTGTCAGCAATCCGACAGAGTGAATGGCTTATGTCCCTTTGCACCGCCAGGAGCTCAACCAGTCTTGCCTCCATCCGTCCTTGGTGTTGTTGTTGACTGGGGTGTTGCTCAGCCTCCAGGTTCTTGATCTCATTGAGGGCACCCACTACCTGGCTGAACTCCCTGGTGTCCCGCCAGTATGCCTCCATGATGTTGCGGAGCTCAGACATACCGGGACCTGCAGCTGTTTGGTCAGGTTCCCGCCTCCGCCTGCTGCCACTCCCACCACCCCTGCCCACACGCGCCTGGCCTGCAGTTGTGGACACATCGGCTCGACTGGATCCCTGAGTGATGGCAGTGGTGATGTTGTCTGCCCCCTCATGGGTGGCCGTCGAACCTTGTCCCTCATTGTCAGACTGGCTCAGTTCTTGAGTGTGAGCAGGGCTCCGAGCTGTCTGCTGGGATGTGGCAGGAATGGTGGTGGCAGTTGGCGCAGGTGTGCCTGATCCAGATGCTGCACGGGTTGGGGCACCAGAGGTGCCAGGTCAGTCAGGGTCATCCATGGAGTGGTGAGAGGCGTCGCTGTTGGTGGGATGAGGGTCCTGCAGAGCCTGGGAATGTGAATCATCTTCACCATCGTTGGGATTCGATTCCACATGTTGCCCTGTGGGTGTGAGATACAGACAATGTTAATGCCTTGTAATGCAACATCCATTTCTCATACACATTGTAGTTGGCACTGTTCCACCTGGTAGTTGTCCATGCTTTTGATTGTCCTCAATGTTCACTTGTGGACGGGTATGTTGTGGGGTCGGATTGATATGTGCTCCTGAGTCATTGACATGGGGGGCATATTTACTATGACTGGCACCCCCCTGCATATCAGCAGGGATTCACCAGTCATTGTGCACCACACCTATGCCAGCACAGATGCAACGCATTCACATTGTGGAGCACCATCTTGTATTAAATGGGTCAGCTGCGTCACTCATCTGTGCTGTATTAATAGGCGCATTGCTGGAGTAGTGTCACCAGCACAAGACAGCTCCAGCAATGGTCTGTGGGGCCCTATCTGCACAATGTTGCTTCATTCCTTACACCAGCATCAGCCAAGCACTGGGTTTTGATGCAGCATGTGCTCATAAGTGACCGAGTGGAATTTTGAAGATTGCACACAGCCACTTTTGGGAGGCAAGCCTGCGCCATTACACCACCACCCCTCCCCCCCTGCGCCAGTACACCTACTCGTGGTGCAGGGCTTTAGAACGTGACACATCTCCCAGATGCGTCACCTTGTAAATTATCAGCACCATGCGCCTCTTTTGTGCCGCAGCTGTGTCACAGAGGTGACGCAACGGTGGCATGTAAGAAGCCAAGTGGCTTGTGAATGTGCACCATGCATTTGTTGCTTGGATGCTTCATCGGATCTGAATTGGTTTAGTTGTGTTCCATGACCATTGTGACAGTGGGGAACTCCATTGCCTGTCCCAGGTGGGTATGTTTGAGTAAGGGGTGTGTGTGACAGCCTGTGGTGGTATTTGGAGTCTGACTTGGCACTGGGCCTCCCTTGTGGTGTGGCTGTCCCCCCATGGAGAATTCTGCCATGACAGTGGCTGTGAGTTCCTGCACAAATATCTGACCTTGTTGTCCTGGTGTTTGTGTTTGCACTGGTCACAGCCTTGTGCTGCTTTACACCAGGGCCCAGTATCTGCTAAATTGTCAGTACATTCACACTCCATGTGCATTGGGCATGGTGCATGGTTGTGTAACTGCACCATATGGGATGTGTACAATTGGACATGGGCATCCACAGAGATGTTCATAGGGGTGGACAGATTTTTTTCTTCTTTACCATCCCCCTTTCATCCTTCTCACCCTCCGCCCTGCACCCTTCTCACCCTACCCCTTGCACAGTTCTCACACTACCCCTTGCACAGTTCTCACCCTACCCCTTGCACACTTCTCACCCTCTGCCTTGCACCCTTTTGGCCCTCTGCCCTGCACCCTTCTGGCCCTCTGCCTTGCACCCTTATCCTACTCCGACTTGCACCCTTCTGGCCCTCTGCCTTGCACCATTCTCACCCTCCGCCTTGCTTTCTTCAGGCCCTCTGCCTTGCACCCTCCTCCACTTTGTCTTGCACAATTCTGGGCATCTCCTTGCACCCTTCCCACCCATTGTAGGGTGCTGCCACCTGGGACAATGGGACCATTTGTCAAGCATGATGGACTAGGCCTGGCCCTGATTGGGCTGACACCAGTAACACTGGCGATCCAGGGGGGCCCAGGAGCCCACCTTGCACCCCCCTGCGGACACACATGGAATTGGGTGTGATTTGGGGTCCCACAATGCATTTAGTGACACCCACCCTCCCAGAATACAAGTCGTCTATTCTTTGGTCTGTGCTTCCTGTGGCATGAGACATGGCATTGCCTTGGTTTGTCAATTGGACATACACATGTTAGTGGCATTTGCATTGTTTTGGACTGTAGTTATGGGCAGCTGCTCTTGGCGCTTGTTGCGGGTATTTTTCGTACTTGGAATGTAGCTGCCATTACTCCCAGGTTACATGAGTTGTTTGTATACTCACCAGGCTCTACGACTCCTTCAATGCCATGTACTCTCACCGGTGGTAGCAGGGCCATGACCTTCTCCTCCCAGGGTTGGTACTGTACTGGTCTGCGGGGACCACCAACTCCAGTGTGCTGGCTCTGGGCATAGTCCTCGTCCATCTTCCGCTTGACCATCCGCCGCAGATCGTACCACCTGGCCTGGCAATCCTTCCTGGTGCGTCTGATGGGTGGAATAGCATTCACCTTATTGACGACCCTCTCCCACATGCGTGTTTTCTCTGCTATGCTGGTATGTCTGACCAATGCACCAAACAGCTGTGGCTTGACTCTGATGACTTCATCTACAAGGATCTCCATCTCCTCGTTTGTGAACTTTGGGTTCTTCTGTGCGGACCTGGTTTGGGTTGATTGTGATGGGGGGGGTGGGGTGAGGGTGTGTATGGATGTGGGTGTGTGGGTATGAATGTGGATGGGGTGGTGTGGGTCTGTATGTGATTGGGGCGCATGTGTGAATGTGGATGTGTGCAGTTGTGTGTGTGTTGTCTGTCTCTGTAGCTAAATGGGTGTGTTGCAAAGGATCATGGTTCGTGTGTGTGGGCCCTTTTTATTGGTCCATTTGTGGGTGGGGCTTAGTTTGACATTTTGGTGGGTGTGTTATAAGTGGTGGATCTGAGTTAGGCCCTCTGTTTGCCTGTTTAGATGTGGCCAGGACATTCATTTCCAATGATTTGTACACAGGAGATATTTTTTTGGTGTTGTGCGAGTCGTTTGCACCCTCCTTGTGCTGTTTTAATGGGTTTGCGTGTGCTTCGTTCAGGGGGGGTTCGAATCATATTTGGTTAGTGTGGCTTGCTCATGCGCGACGTTTTTCCGGGGTTCGCGTGCGCTTCGTTCAGGGGGGGTTTGAATCGTATTTGGTTTGTGTGGCTCACACATGTTCGATGTTTTTCCGGGGTTCGTGTGCGCTTCGTTCAGGGGGGGTTCGAATCGTATTTGGTTTGTGTGGCTCGCACATGCGCAAAGTTTTTCCGAGGTTCGCGTGTGCTTCGTTCATGGGGGTTCGAATTGTATTTGGTTTGTGTGGCTCGCACATGCACTACTTTTTTCCGGGGTTCGCGTGTGCTTCGTGCAGGGGGGGTTCGAATCGTATTTGGTTTGTGTGGCTCGAACATGCGTGACGTTTTTCCGGGGTTCAAGTGCGCTTCGTTCAGGGGGGGTTCGGATGGTATTTGATTGCACATCTCTCATACGCGATGCTTTCCATACAAATCGCAGTTCATACGCGACAATGTTTTCCCGTACGAATCCCATTCGCGGTCCCCGGTCTGTCGTAGTTGATGGGTCGTACGGCATGTTTACGAATTGTACAGTTTATTTCCCGAGTCCGTGTCGTACGGATTATCGCATGATTTTCGTATGGTGCGCAAGGATTCGGACGTTTTTTTGGGAAACGGATCCTACTACGCGATTCGGATGGATTTGTATGATTCGTACGGAAACGGCTACGAATACGAATCGTAGGACGGTTTTCTTTCCCGATTCGGAATCGACCCCATAGTGTGGTAGCTGAAAGATTGCTCTAGATGTGCTACCAATTATTTTATCTAAGACTATTGCATCTTTCCCTTGAGTTGGTTTGCTCCCATATGTGAGCATTGGCAGCATACGTGCTTGAATCACCTGTAATAGGTGATCTAATGTTCAGTCTGGTAGGAAATTTCTTCAGGGGCCTCATTGCGAGGTAGCTCATGGTGCCCTTCTGACGCAGGGCCTCCAATTGGAGTTTATTCCTTAGGGTGACTTATATGCATTAAAAAGGAAGGTTTGGGCCAGGGAAATGGTTTATTTCACCAGGTGAAATGGCAGTTTAAAACTGTACACACATATTTAAAGGGCCACTTAAGTGGTTGACCCAACAAGTGCTTCGGGCCCACTAGTAGACTTTAATTTCTAGACTCTTTGTACATGTTATACCACTTTACTAATGACTTGTAAGTAAATTAATTATGCTTATTGGGGACAAGCCAATTTTAACATGTTTTAAGGACAAAGCACATGCATTTCAGCACTGGTTAGCAGTGGAAATGTGCACACAGCTCTAAGGTAAACAAAAATGAGATCGCAAAACTTTGGAGTGGTATTGCAAAATGTTTGGGGGAATGGCATCCTTAGGCTGACATGTTTAACAAATACCTTAACATGTCTCCTCTGCAAACACCATCATTAGTGACACTACTTTTTGAAGGACTTCCACAAGGACTTTCCATTTGCTCTAAATGGAATTTTCTATAGTATTTTGTATGAAGTATTTTTAATGGAAATATTTTAAGTACAGACATTTATGTATACCACATACTTAACATGCACATAACACAGAGAGCTTTTGACCACCAACCTTATACTATTGGATCTAGGTCTAGATCTAGTTCAAATTCATATATGCCTTATCCCTTTTTTTTCTCTCTATCAATTTCCCAGCAGAACTAACATCTGGCCAGTTGGTAATGGTTTCTTGTGTTTAAAAGAGATGCAAAATCTGCTTATTCTCACATGGGGTTGCCGAGTTAATTGTTTTGGCTGGGATTTCAGTAAATATTGATTTCCATAGGAGGGGTTGTTCCCTTATTGTAGATGTGTTGGTTTTTAATATATACATGTTTAAAAACGTTCTTAAAAAGAGTTAGGTCATGCATTTTAATGCGTTTTACCAAACATCTCACATAGAGTCTTAGAACCAACAAAAATTTCAAAAAATTGATGGAAAAAACACATTGAAAATAGGTAATCACTTCTATAAATTGACTGTTTTGCATTTCTTTGTAGAGGATTAAGTAATACACAAGATGAGCACTGTCTTAGTTTTTGAAGTGAGTAGTAGTCAAGAACTGGCACTGCGGTATGAAATGAAGCAATCAGTTTTGATTTCCATGTTCAATAGTGTTTAGTGAGCCCGACCCCTCTCTTGATAAAAAGTAAAATCGGTATTTTAAGAATATCTAATGACGTCTTCTTCACTGATATACTTGCTAATAATGGTTTTGCTGATGTATAGCTATATCTATGAAGTAGATATATTGAAAAGTTGCATCTATTGCTACTTCCCAACTAAGGGTCTCATAGTCATGTCAGTGTCGGTCGCACCCACATCTATGGGCAAGGTCAGTCTGCAGCCTTATGATGTGGCTGGACCCCATTGGTGGAAGGACCCACTGACAGCGTCCGATGGGCTCAGAGAGCCCGTCGGATGGATGGTCGGCTTGCATTCCCCAAAATGGAGGCAGTGCCTTCTCAGGCACCGCCATGGGCATTACGATCCACTTTTCCACCAGCATTTTCATGTAGATTCTTCTACCATGAAATGACTGCCATAAAGGCTTTTTTGAGGGCCCTTAGACGGCCCCTTTGCCTGCGCCCATCAGGAGGGTTTCTGGGGGCACCTCTGGTGCCCCCTAAACATCCATGCACCATGTGGCATGATGCATGGTTGTTTAAAAAGTGTATATTTTCTAATGTGACTTGCGCTGCTGGTCACAGCACAAGCCACAATGGAAAGTATACACTTTGTGACCGCCATGAAGGCGGCCGCATCCAGTAATGGAGGAGGGATCACCAACTCTTTGTCAGGGAGTCCTGCTTCCCCTATGGTGCCAGCGCAATAGGCTAGCATCGTGATTCTGTCTGCCATGAATAAAACCTGTGCCCCACATGGCTCCTACAGATATTAGCAATATGAATCCACAACCACTTGACTGTTTTCTTTGCCTCCAACAGCACTCTTCACCAATCCCCTGTGTACATCAATCATATTGTAGTAGTTTTCACCTTGTTATATGATTGCCCATATAGAGAAAAAGGCTTGAGAGGGCTGTCAGCAAATGGTTAGTAAGCACCTACAAGACCATTTTTTACAAAATTTAGTTGCTGGACAACAACTGCCGAACTTGAAATCACTGACAATCTATGTCAATCGATCAGTAAGTGATATTTGGCCCTATTGATGTTACTCAAATATGTGCTCCATTAGCCCATTAGTCTTTGCAAACATACATTATGGTGTGTGCTATCTGTCTAACATAAGAAAGAGCTTTTAGGGAATTGCTATATAATGCACAGCTTTTAGGTCTTCAAATATGGTATATGTCTTCTCAGGCTTTAAAGTGTGAAATAAGACAAATTTACCTCATGTCAGTGACAGTATATCTGTTGCAGATATTAAAGGTCTTCAAAATGAAAACTCCAGAGGTCCTGATGGCCTAGATAATAAGATTTTCTAAACATTCCCCGTCCCCATTGTTCTGTGAAGTGTTCAACTGCAATATGGTTTAATAAACTAACACATTGCACAATTCTTCATAAAGAATACAAAGCAAGCTACACTGTGAAAACTAGACCTATTTATTTATGAATTGGTGTAGACAATGTTTCTCAGAAAATGTAGGCAGAAAGACACCATACAGAAACACATGAAATCTTTGATGAGTAATGTACCATAAACAGAACAGGCAACACAGAACAGATGTTAGAGACTGGTAATTATACAGTCTGTTCTTTTGAGTTTTGTACTATCAACCTCTATATTTGTCAGTGAAAGTGTAGGTGTACGGGTACTGTCCCATTTCCTATATCCAGTGATGGTCCAATTTTATTAAATTATTGACCTTGATATCCATTTTCAATTTTCTTTATCTTTAGACTTAGTATTGTAATGTCAACACAAAAATATTTTTGTAGACCTGTGTTAACCTCCAAGAGAGGAATCTATGTGTTTGTCATTCCTTGTATGCCAACAGATTTAAGCTATCCTGGCTGATGAGGGGTGAAACCCCTAAATCGGTGCTAGGATGCTTGTTGCTGGTCCATTGGAGGATGTAGCCTTGCAGTTCAGGCTGGCCTGTTCCCATGGGGAACAGGGTCAAGACTGATTTGCATATGGCTGAGTCTAATTTGGAATGGCATGGCGTGAAAAAAACACTGGATTTAACCCAGATCTGTGACTTTGGGTGAATGTTTGACTGATTTAGCATTCCGTCCATCAACTGTTTTTTTGTCATTTGTCACCCTACGTGGGAAGGGTATGCCCAGGTGTAGGTCCTGTGTTTGCTACGCCACCAGATTCAGCCTATCCTGGCTGATGAGGGGTGAAACTCTGATACTTGTCCTAGAATGCTTGTTTTTGGTCCAGGAGGGACCTGCCCTGGCAGTTCAGGCTGGACTGTTCCCATGGGGACCAGGGTCAAGTCTGATTTGCATATGGCTGGGTCTAAACTAGAATGGTGTGGTGTGCACAGACACAATTGATTTAACACATTTCTGTGACTGCGGTGAATGTTTGACTGAGCCAGCATTTCGGCTATCAAATGTTGTTTTGGCATTCTCTGTAGCCAGCTCATCAACACACTTCTATTGTGTATGACTTTAGATGTCTGTGGTGGGGTAGAAGTGACTAAGCGGAGACCAGGTCGAGGTAGGTAGGGCTTTATTTTTTTAATCACACGTTTGTGGCAGCTAGTCAGTCTCTCTGTGGCAAACTTGGCAGGATCCGTGGTGGCGTCAGGATCTTGGGTCCCGCAGTGCTGCCTGGTCTGCTCCTCGTTTTATCCTCAGCAGTCTCGTCAAAGCAGGGGAATGTGGGAGTAGATGAAAAAGAGGCTGTCAGGGAGTTGTCCTCCACAATATGAATAAACCCAAGGACCAGGGGTGAGAGTGCACCGCTTTCATTCGTGAAGCGTGCCACAAAAATAAGTGAGCCAAACGAGTGGTGACGGTGAGGAAGTGAGAAGTGAAGGGAAAAGTGATATGGGGAGGGGGGATCGATAGGAGCGGGTCCGACAAAGAACAATTCTGATCTATACCTACGGACATCCTAGCCTCTAGTCCTGGGCGATAAATTTAGTTCCGTTTGCGGAATATGTGGAATTTGAGTACTTTTGCGTTCTGCGGAGAACTCGAAATTGCCCAAAATTCTACGTTCCGCAACTTCGTGAAATTTTTTGTTTGTTCATGTTCTGAAATGTGTGTTTGCAAGATATTTCCCCCTGAGTATGCAAACAGCTATTGCAAACAGTAAAAAAGCATGTCGAACAAGCAATTCAGGGTGTTCGCGGAATTTCTGCATTTTTGCAGAGATTTTTTACAGTTTCGCAGAGATTTGTGTAACGCGATTATGCAAATTCCGCCCACCCCTGCCCGCTTCCCAACCAAGCCCGAGGCTTCTTCAGGTATGGACCTGAAGAAGCCATGCTCCTCCAGGAACGTGGCTCGGGGATACGCCGAAACGTTGGCCTCCTGGCGCTCCTCGGGGTTCTGCTGAACTCGACCCTCTGTCTCTTCCGTTCTCCTCGCTGTCCTCTGGGCACTTCTGGTTCAAACTCGTAACCACCGTTGTTCCTCCGTCCTCTTTCTTCACGTTGGTGACGACGCACACCTCCTTCTGTATTTGTTGTTTTGTATCCAATTGAAATGTGCTGACGTCCAAAGGGTGCAGGGCCTTGTCGCAGTCGAAGGCCCAGGTAAAGACACCAGGCTCCTTTTCTTCATCCTGTGAATGTAGCATCTGTGACGTTTCCCAAGTCCAATCGTCCTGTTGGAGAGTAAGGAGAGAGGGTGATGGGGGTATAGCGAACCACCGGTCCGAGTTACCTTCCTGAGATGGGGCCAGCCGGCCGACTTGGTCACACACCACCCCTCCTGGAATCTCCCGATCGGGGAGAGAAAGGGCCCGAGACAGGTAGTCTGCATTTCCATTGTCTCTTCCCTTACGGTGTTTAACCTCAAACGTGAAAGGCTGGAGGGATAAAAACCAGCAGAGCACCCTGGGGTTTTGAGCCTTGTTCCAGCACATCCACTGTAGGGGTGCGTGGTCTGTATAGAGAAGGAAGGGGCGCCCTTCTAAGTAATATCTCAACGTATCCACTGCCCATTTTATTGCCAGACAGTCTCGTTCTATTGTAGGGTATTTGCATTCTCTAGGGAAGAGCTTTCTACTGATATATCGGATAGGGTGTTCTAGACCACCCTCCCCAATCTGTGATAGAACCGCCCCTAACACTGAGTTGGACGCATCTGTGGATAGGATGAAGGATTTGTTAAAATTAGGGGATATCAGCACAGGGCTGATAGTGATGATCTCCTTCAATCTTAGAAAAGCCCTCGTAATTTCTGGAGTGAGATGAAACAGTACCTGTTGTTTGACATCCTTCCATAGGATGTTAGTTAGGGGCGTAGCCAATTCTGAAAACTGAGGTATGAACCGTCGGCAATACCCAATGAGCCCTAGTAACACCCTCAACTCCCGCTTGGTGGGAGGGAAATGAGCGGTTGAGATAGCCCTTACTTTTTCGGTCTGAGGAGCGATTACTCCTTCCCCTAATACATACCCCAAGTATTTCACTTTGTGGTAGGCTGCACAGGATTTTTTTGAATTTATATGCAACCCAGCTTCTTTCAAAGCCTGTAAGAGGATTTTCAGGTGTCGTAGATGGTCTGACCAGGTGGGGCTAAAAACAACAATGTCATCCAGATATGCTGAGCAGAATGATGTATATGGTTGGGGAATGATATTCATAAGGCGTTGAAATGTCGCTGGTGCGCCATGAAGTCCAAAGGGCAGTACATTGAACTCGAATAACCCTTCTTCGGTGGCGAATGCTGTTTTCTTCTTGTCTTCCTCCCGAAGGGGAACCTGCCAATATCCCTTTGTTAAATCAAAGGTGGTAATGAATCTTGACACCCCCAACTTTTTGATTAATTCATCAACCCTTGGTATTGGATAGGCATCAAAGGAGGATATGGCCTTTAAGGCCTGGAAGTCCATGCAAAAACACGTTGACCCATCTGGTTTAGGAACCATAAAGATGGGTGAGGACCAGTTACTTTTGGAAGGTCTGATGACTCCCAGCCTCAACATTTCGTTAACTTCTCTTCTTATATCTTCCCTTCTTGCTGCCGGTATACGGTATGGTTTTTGTTTAACGTACTTTCCTTCCCTAGTTTCTATGCTATGTTTAGCCAGTGTTGTTCTTCCGGGTATGTCTGAGAATATATCCGAGAAAGAGTTTAGGGTGTGCTGTAATTCTTTCTTCATGTCCTCAGACAGGTCTTCGTTAATCAGGAGTTGGTCAAGGGTTGAGATAGTAGAGGAGGAGGGTAGTACCATATGAGAGCTCTTTGGCAAGGGTCCCAACCACTTTTTTAACAGGTTGATGTGGTAGCATTGGTTTCGGGAGGGGGATATTTGTACCTGATAAGTCGTGTTGCCCATGGTTTCCACTACTGGGTAAGGACCAAACCATTCACTTTGAAAATTCCTAGTGAAGGAGGGAAGCAGGACCAATACCCAGTCACTTACCGATAGCTTCCTCCATCTCTTCCCCTTATCGTACTGTTTCTTCTGTTTTTCTTTACTTCTTTCCAGGTTGGTATATGCCAATTCTCTCAATTTCCCTAATTTAGACCTTAGTTGTTGGGTATATTCCAGTAGGGATCTTTGCTCGTTTTCCTCTTTCTTTTCCCAGGTGTCCCTGGTGATTTCTAGAAGTGTTCTGGGTTGCCTTCCGTATAGCATTTTAAATGCTGAACAACCCAGACTGCTTTGCACTTGTGCTCGCAAGAAGTATAAAGCCCGGGGACGTAGTCGATCCCAGTCCTTTTCTTCTACTGTGAGCATCTTATTCAGCGTGTTCTTGAGAGTTCTGTTGTACCTCACGACTAATCTGTCAGTTTGAGGCTGGTACACTGACGTACGTAGATGATGTAGGCCCAAGGATGAACACACCTCTTTCATTAACCTGGCAACAAACAGTGTGCCCATGTCTGTCAAAATTTCTTTAGGGAAGCCGACCTGGGAGAATAGCTCAATAAGTTTTTCGGCTATGTTCTTGGTTGTGGGGGCCCTGAGAGGAAAGGCTTCCGGGAAGCGGGTGGTATAGTCCACTATGACTAGTGCATATAGGTTTCCTTTGAATGTCCATGGTAGGGGTCCGATCAAGTCTATTCCAACTCTTTCGAATGGTTTACCTATGACCA
Organism: Lissotriton vulgaris; assembly: GCF_964263255.1. Taxonomy (NCBI): domain Eukaryota; kingdom Metazoa; phylum Chordata; class Amphibia; order Caudata; family Salamandridae; genus Lissotriton; species Lissotriton vulgaris. The sequence continues at coordinate 326,997,233 of NC_141698.1, read as the reverse complement.
GCATTGGTGGCAGTGGAACTGCCGGGGGGCGCTCCAGGTTCTTCTTTTGGCATATTTCGCAGATTTGACAATACCTCTGTGTATCTTTTCAAATGCCGGGCCCAAAAAACTGTCATAACAGGTTCTGTGTTGTTTTCTCCGCTCCGGAATGCCCTGCTGTGAGATGGGCATGGGAGTAAAATAATATCTGTTCACGGAAGGCCACAAGAACCAGGAGTTGCACGGGTTCTCCCATACCTCCCTCTCTATATAGAAGGTCATTGTTAATCACAAAGCGTGGGTATGTAGGGGAAAGAGAATCTTTGTTGACATGGGCTGCTTCCCATGCATTGAGGAGAGTGGCATTGTTAGCCTGAGGGAATTTGAAACTGCGGTCCAACAGCCACCGCTCCGTTGTAGCCAGAGCCAGATATGAGGATACAGGGTTCTTTACCTGGTTCCTAATTCTTTCCTGAAACAGGGCGAGGAATTTGGGCTTATCTCCCCCTATAATGAGGTCTTCAGGGAGGGAATCCACCACCCCCACCCGTACCGTACAAGTGGCTTGTGTGTCAGGGAACAGAGTTATTACTGACATTGGGTATGGTTTGACATCACCGTGTACACATCGAATGTGGATTAGGGTGTCTGGTATGCAGTGGACAGGAAGTATTAGCTCTTTTTGTATGACAGATTGTTTGAAGCCAGAATCTAACAGGGCACCTATTACTTTATCGTTTACCCGCACACTTACATGAAATAAGGGGCCCATTTCTGCAGAATACAGAACGGCTTTAGGGATGTACCCAATCCTCCATGGGGTCCTCCGCTGGTTTTCTTCTAGGGCACAGATGGGCGATGTGGCCCCACTCGCCACATTCAAAGCGTTGTGGTCCTTGGAAAGGAGGAGCCTCGACCCTGCTAGGTCTACTTCTTGGGACAGCCATCAGGGGTTTTGGCTTCTTTTCCCCTTTTGGAGGTATTTCACCTTTAGAACTCTTTTCGACATCCCAAGGTAAGGCTCTGGGTTAGGCTCTTGAATAGTTGACGGCCATTTCTATGGCTTGCTCAGCAGAGAGGTTTGAGTGTTGTTTGAGCCACCTCGAAGTTTGGTAGGGGAGAACTTTCATGAACTGCTCAAGATATACCCGATTCATTATCTCCTCCTTGGGACTAGTACTAGGTCTCAGCCACTTATCGGCTGCCATTTTTATTTGGAAAAAAAAATGTTTTGGGGTTTTCCCCGGGGATCCCTTTCTCCTTGCCGAACCTGACTCTATAGGCCTCCGCATCAAGACCCAAATGATCCAGGATCACCTCTTTGATCTCCAAGTATGGGGTATTACCAGTATCGTTGGCTACTTGATACTAGGCCGATTGGGCCTCGCCAGTCAAGAGTGGTGCCAGAAAAAACTGACATTTTTCCTCTTGCCAGCCACAGGCTCTGGCTGCTCGCTCGAAATTGGTCAAGAAGGCGTCCGGATCCTCCCAGTACACATATTTTTGAAGAGATACTCTGAAGGGATGCTGGAGGGGGATTCGCCTTTCTCCTTGGGTGATGGACGCTGGCTCCTCTACCACTTTCTGTAGGGTTTCAATTTGGGCTGATATAGTGTTCCTAAAAACTTTGCGGTCGGCTTGGGCCGAGGCCATCTGTCTTTCAATTGCCCATTCCAGTTTCTCCTGGCCTTTTATTAGATGTTGAATGCGGACTCCATCTTCGGATCACTGATGGAGGAAGATGCAGATCCCACTTCTGACACCAGATGTGGTGGGGTAGAAGTGACTAAGCGGAGACCAGGCTGAGGTAGGTAGAGCTTTATTTTTTTAATCACACAATTGTGGCGGCTAGTCAGTCTCTCTGCAGCAAACTTGGCAGGATCCGTGGTGGTGTCAGGATCTTGGGTCCCGCAGTGCTGCCTGGTCTGCTCCTCATTTTCTCCTCAGCAGTCTCGCCAAAGCAGGGGAATGTGAGAGTAGAAGAAAAAGATGCCGTCAGGGAGCTGTCCTCCACAATATGAATAAACCCAAGGACCGGGGGTGAGACAGCACCGTTTTCACTCATGAAGCGTGCCACAAAAATTAGTGAGCCAAAACGAGTGGTGACGGTGAGGAAGTGAGAAGTGAAGGAAAAAGTGATATGGTGAGGGGGGTCGATAGGAGCGGGTCTGACAAAGAACGGTTTCGATCTATGCCTACGGACGTCCCCGCCTCCCAACCAAGCACGAGAGTCGGTCCCGTACCTGAAGTAGCCACGCTCCTCCAGGAACGTGGCTCGGGGATAAGCTGCAACATTGGCCTCCTACCGCTCCTCCGTCCTCCTTCTTCACGTTGGTGATGACGCACACCTCCTTCTGTATTTCCTGCTTTTTATCCAATGGAAATGTGCTGACTTCCAAAGGGGGCAGGGCCTCGTCGCAGTAGAAGGCCCAGTTAAAGACACCAGGCTCCTTTTCTTCGTCCTGTGAATGTAGCATCGGTGGCGTTTCCCAAGTCCAATCGTCCTCTTGGGGAGTTAAGAGAGAGGGTGATGGGATTAGCCGACCACCAGTCCGAGTTACATTCCTGAGATGGGGCCAGCCGGCCTACCTGGTCACAATGTCTTAATCCTCTTTACATGTCTCTCTTATCAGAAACAGATAGATAACAGCCCTAAGTGTCCAGATTGTGACCAACACCACAGATAGAAAAACAAATTGAAAGCAGCAATTATGCCCTCTACCATCTGTCGATCATGTCAGTCTACATCCGATCTTTATTATTATAACTCACATTTTTTTCCTTTCTCAGTTTATTTTGTGTTATTTCAAATTTCAGTCATAAATTAAATTTGATTTTACTGTCATTTATAAATTATCTTTTATATCTATTTATCTGCTTTGACATGGTTTAAGTCACGTACCACGGTTATCCTTTAACTCATAACACTTTATTTCAAATTTCACATTACTTTACTCTCCAGCTGCTGGGTTGGGGATACATTACCAACTCCAAATTTAAGGACACTGGTTTAGCAGCAGGCGTTAATGGGGCAATCCAGAAAGGAAGCAACATGGCTGGGGCTGGTGATTTGACATCAAATATGTGTACCAATGCCATGCAAGGATCACATCCTATCTTCATAATTCTTTTAAGCTTTAACATTACTAACCTAAAGTATAACTTATTCAAAAACTGTTTTGTTAATTAGTCTATTGCATTATTCGTACAATACTTCATTTGATTTATTTCAATATTTTTCTTCTTACACTTGCAGCCCAATCTGCCTCAAAGCAGCTATCTGTGTCCAATGCTGGCCAGCAGTCTTCCTCCAAGGTCATTTCTGAGGATTGCCAGTCCCTAGCCACTACCTAAGCAGCCTTGGCCACTTATTTCCCCAAGGCATGACTCACTTCCACACAGATCTCGACCTACAGGTACCTCTGTAAAGTCCCATATACACTTATGCCCTCCAGATGTATCTCCCTTCTTCTCTCAGTCATCTGAATGAGCAGCAACCTTGTTGAGGAACAGCTCTTTCCCCTTTATCAATCTCCCCCAACAACCACTTACATGGAAACCCTCTCTGTGATGGACAGCTTGCCAGACATATCAGATGGGCACACATGTATGGGTCAGGGAAAGTGGCATGACTACAACCTGTCCCCTGGGAGTATCAATTTTTCCAACAGTTGTCCTCTTTGTGGGGGATATTCAAGACATGGAGGTAACCCTCTGTGTGATTGCAGAGTACCTTAAAAAATGTCTTCATATGGTTGACTAGCAGATTAGTGCCTTGGATAACATTGAAAAATATTATCAAGACATGGAAAAGATTACATATTAACAACTTCATTTTTTTTAGTAAAGAATGAAGAATAAAGTCAGTCCACCAAACCAGAGAAGGTATGAGATTAATGTTCCTGGCTTGAGGGAAAACATTCCTAGCCATGCATGGTAACTCTTTAACACCACAACATTTACATCCTCCTCTGAGTTGGATAATAGATGCCGTTCCTAACAAACTGGGCAATCCCTGAATAATCCGATCCACAGAGGTGAAGTGGGAAAAAAATAGACAGATGAACCAGGTGGTTTCACTGCAAGTGGTGCTCAGAGTTTAGAAAACAGACGAAGCACTGTGCGTGTAATCAAGGCATTCATAAGGCTACATACATTTCAATGATGTTTATATAACATCTCATGGAGAGTATTAACTGCATCCTTACCCCTTGCATATCCCAAAGCATTGTTACCTGAACATTAGCTATGGGCCTGAGGATCTCCTTGAGAGCAGTTGAGGGATGTAATCATGGGGCAGAGTCTGGCAACACCTTAGGAATCGGGTGTGTTAGTGACGAAGGAGTACCTCAACTGCTGCTATTTTGGGTGTGCCCTTGGAATAAGTGGAAGATGAAAGACTGGGTAGGGGTTCCAGCTGTAGGCCTCTTTGGAGAGTTGGCTTTTGGGGTTAAGGAGGGGGTGGTTGAAGGATCTGTTGATGGATAGAGTAGGCGAACTTTTGGGAGATCACCGAAACATCTTGTTTAAGGTCAGGAAGTGCCCATTGACCACCGCCTCCTGATTTGTGGCATCTAGCTCCTATACCTGTATAATTGGCTCGATAGCCATCCACCCAAATTTTTTTGTGATGACAGGTACACTCTCCCTGCTAGTTACTGGTTTGCCCATCTCACTGACAGCCAACATCTCTCATGCCCGCATTGCATTTAAAGATTTATATGTTCACCCCAGCTACTGCGCAGTTGGTGGTTGGCCAACACTCTCTACACACACACGCAGAAATGTAGATAGGCACACATGCAGACACGCAGATCAACAGAGACACATACACACATTCAGTCTCACATGCACTTTTCATGGATATTTCTTCAGAAAAAAAAAAAAAGATTGACATTGTGTTGCCTATCGCTAACCTTTGCCATAGTAATGTATAAACCAAAGCTAAAGTCAGCAAAGCAAAATATATTTCATATCAAACCTTTAATGCAGGGTATTTTTAGTGATTATAGATAGATACGTAATAAGGAAACATGGAAAACAATGTTAAATTGGGAAGCTTACCCATAGCATTCTACCTATCATAGAAATGGACTATTGTTAGAAAACCACTTCATTGGTATTACAACGTTTGTAAAAAATGTTTATGAAAATAATTATCTTGTTTGTTAAACTATAAGCCTTATGTAATCATGCGTTGGCAAACATGAAATGTTATACATGTCAAGGTTAAAACGTTGGTATATAAAGTTATATAGACACTGAATATGGCACTCACAATTTGTTTGCAAACCTAATTAGATTAATTTTACAGAAATTATTGAAGGATTTAAAATCACATACATAAGGAATAACCATTCAATCCATTTGTAAAAGAAGACAGTTGTTATACACAACAATACTAGAGAACATAAACATTAATACATGACTGGATCACACTTTCAATCCACATTGGCACTTATGGTAATCGATCGAATGAAAGGTTCAAGATGAGTCTGAAGGGCCAGTCTGTTCTCAAAGTTGTGACTTAAGGATACCAAAAGTACATTTAGTGAGGGATCATGTACGCATGTGTGCTCTGCAGTACTTCGGTTGAATTGGTGTGGTTGAATCTTGGTAGGGTGTGCGATGTTGCATATTCAATATCACTGCAGCAAAGACTTTTTTATTTTTTTAAATGCTTGTCTTCTATTCATATATACATGCTGATACTTGCCATAATACTTGACTGTAAGAATAATTTTACAACATAAGCCTTGAAAAAGTAGTCTTGCGACACAACACATTGGAATAAACAATATGGAATCATCCGCTTTGTCGCTATGTACTCTTTGCTGCATGCTGTTGAACGCAATATAAAAGGACCCTTTCTAACTTTGGACCTTGACATTGTGTTGTTTTTTTGTGGTGGTGCCCTGAAAAATTTTGTTCAGTAAATGCATTTGGTTTCCCCCTTACATGTGACACTATAGGGATGACATTGTGTCTTTGGTTTAGTTGAGCACACCTTGTCTATTACATATTTGTATAACTTCCCCGAATTCACGCATGTGCTAGCATCTTGTCCACCATTCTCATCCTCTTGCCCATATTTTGTCTTCTATGGCATCGGGTTCGGGTGCCATCCTTGATGGGTTCCTACAGCGGGTAGTGGGAGCTCTAAATAAAGAAAATTAACTTGTAGAGCGAAGATTATCTCTATATTCATCCTCCACCCCGCAAACTGCTTTGAGTCAAGATGCTGCTGTTAAGACTAAGGAGACCCCGGAGAGTCAATCCAAGTCACTGCAAATTGCTACCCTCTCTTCTCAAATTGACCCAGCTAATCCCACAACTCATGCTCTGTCCTTGACCAAACCCCAATTATTATGGGGAGTCCAAAATATAAGGGTGGAAAGTGGAAAGGATTAGAGGGTGGTAATACATCAAAACATGAGTGCCTTGCCTCCAAGACTTGCCTACTCTCCCATAGGCATGACACAGATAACCCAGTTTTCACCATTCATGGAGATATTGATTCCCACCTAAAAGAGGTGATTCATTCATGCATTGCAAAGCTTGTAACAGATGATTTCATACCCATAATTGGCGGGACTGGAAAAATAGAACAAGTATTATCAAGGTGAGACACCCATTGCCCGGACCGGCTTTTGTAACACACATTCAATTGCAAATGAAAGAAGCTTGCCTCATAGATATAAGTTCGAGAGAAAAGCCCTTCCACAGATGGTTTAACTCGGGATGCTCTTTATCCTACAGAAATGTAAAGACTATTTTAAAAAACAGCAAGCAAACAATATAAACATGTAGGGGCAGATTTACAATTACTGCCGCATCCCTGGAAATTAGCAGGGATGCGCCAGTAATTGTGCGCTGCAGCTCCGCCACCCATGATGCGCCGCATTTACAATGCGGCGCACCATGTGGAAAAAACGGCACAGATGCATCACGCATCTGTGCCGTAAAGGTGGCGCATTGCTGGAGTTGCGTCGCAAGCGCAACGCAGCTCTAGCAATGCTCTGGGGAGCCTATTCTTCCAATGCTGCATCAAGCCTTACACCTGCTTCATGCAGGCCCAGGGTTTTGACGCAGCATTGGCCTAAAAGTGATTGAGTGAAATCTTGTAGATTTCACTCAACCACTTTTAGGAGGCGTTCCTGCGCCGGAACGCCCCCCCCCCCCCTGCGCCGGAACGCCGCCTTATGGTGCAGGGCTTTAATACCCCGCACCATGGTGCATCTTTTGTGCCGCGCTGCGTCACAAAAGTGACGCAACAGCGGCGTAAAAGAGGAGCAATAGGCTTGTAAATCTGCCCCGTAGTTAGGGAAAGGAAGAGACACAGGCTTTAATATAGGAAGACCTCCAAAATGCTACTACATTGAGAAATAGCAAATCTTTTGGGATATAAGCGATCCCTCTCACTTTACTTAAAAGACGGCATCAAAAATAGAAGCTGTGATCCCTGCTGATACATGGGTGGCCCATTTCTCACGCCTCTTCCAATCAGGCACTCCCTGCCTAGAATTAAAGTTCAGGATACTTTCACACCAATTGAAGTAGGTGAGGTTGTAAAGGCAATTAAAAAAGCTCCTTTGTAAAAGCACCAGGTCCCAAGGGAGTACCAGCGGACATTTTTAAATCAAACCCAGACTTGTGGGAACCGCTATTGACCAATGTTTTAGGAGTGTAATTAAGGGAAGAATCTCTGATAATTATTCCAATGCGTAAGGGGGATCGATTATCACTATTTTGTAACAGGCCTTTATCAGTTATTGACTCTAGTATGAAGATACTTAAAGATACTTGAAGATACTTGAAAAGGTGTGCCTAGCATGTCTAAAGCAGTGGGGTACGGAAAACAATAGCATGTCTAATGTTTAATTTGGATTCAGACCAGGGGTAGTCACAATTGACCAGTGCTTACATCATTATTAGATATCAGGGAAGTAAGTTTGGGCAAATAACTGGTCACTTCATTTTGCTTTTTATAGATTTAACCAGTGTTTTCGATCTTGTTAATTGTTCCAAACTCCAGGCACTGATGGAATCAATGGGGGTTAGGCCCAATCTCTTACTATTGATTAAACAAATACATCAGGACCTGACGGGAATGATCCGGTATGGCCTACAGGGTAAAGCAAGCTCTGAAATAAAATTCATACGGAGGTGAGACAGGGTTGTATTCTTTCCCCCTTCCTCTTTCTGCTATATAATAATGGAATTTCGAAACACCTGGTCAAGGAAGGGAAGGACAATGGCAGCCAATAAATCCCCATTTAAACCTATGCGGATGATACTGTATTAATAGACCACACCTTTACTATTGTGGATTTAGACTTGGACAAACCTGGACACAAATGTGGTCCTATCTTGCATTTCAGAATGTCTTTCTTTGAATGGGGTGCCTCGAATTCCCTGGTTCACCTATCTGATGAAGAATTTTGAATCTGTAGGTATGAAAGGTCTGTTCACAAATCCTGCCCGGACAACTTTAAAAAACAAAGAAGAAGTTAAAATGTGTTTCTGAAACATCGCTCTAACTTAAGGTTGCTGAAGGCCCTATCCAAGGTAGCAATCAATTAATGTGTCACGATGTCCACGACTGCCAACAGAACCATACCTACTCTGGGTAACAAACCGCTGCTATCTATCTCTTTTTAAGTTCTACATGTTACATTTTAAGGTGACTTTTCCTGTTCAGTGTGTACTTGATTGATTGATTGATTTTTAAATTTATATAGCGCAACGATTGCCCGGAGGCGTCTTGGCGCTGAGGACTATGACAGGACATGAATAAAGCTAACAAGTGCATGGGCCTTATAGGTCAGACTGGAATAGCCATGCTTTTACGGCCTTCCTAAAGGTTTTCAAATCTGTGCTGTTCTTAATTGCTAATGGAAGACGATTCCAAGATTTGCCAGCTCTAAGCAAGAAACTCCTGCCTCCCCATCGTACTTGTTTGAACCTGGGACTTTGCAGCATTTTTGTTGCATAGATCTGAGGTTCCTAGATGGAGCATAATAATTTATGCACACTGTCAAGAACGAGGGGCTTTTCCCCTGAAGTGTTTTGAAGATGATGCACAGAGCTTTAAATATTATTCTTTTTTTGACCGGCAGCCAGTGCAATGCATCTAGCTGCCGGGAAACTGACTCATATTTAGGTATATCCAAAATCAGTCTAGCAGCTGCATTTTGCAATCGTTGCAGCTTTTTCAAGAATTGAGTCTGGATCCCCAAATAAAGTGCATTGCCATAGTCCAACCTGGAAATGGCAAGGACAATTACAACAGTTTTTAGAGCCTCAGAAGGAATAAAGGCACGGATCTTCCTAATCATTTTAAGGATGGCCCAAAAACTGGAAGAGAGGCAGTTGATTTGTCTGTCAAATGTCAGCCTGTGGTCGAAAATAAACCCAAGGTTTTTTGCCTTCGAGACGGGTATAGGACAATCACCCAGCTCTGAAGGCCTCCAGTTCGGAGACCAGGCAATGGGATTAGTGCCCAACAGCAGTACTTCTGTCTTACTGCCATTAAGCTTAAGACAGTTGGATTGCATCCAAGAGTTAACGTGACGCATACAGTTATTAAAGTGATCAGCGGTTTCGTCCACATTATTGCTTGTAGTGTAGTGTCATATTACAGCATATGACACTACTGAAAACCCGTACTGTCTTATCAGTGCTGCCAATGGAGTTACATAAATATTAAAAAGAGTAGGGCTTAACGAAGATTCCTGTGGTACTCCACATTGCAGATTGAAGGTTTGGGAGCTGAATTCATTGATTTCGACTCTAAAGGATCTCTCAGTGAGATAGGATGTTAATAGAGTCGTGGCAGAGTCTTGAATGCCAATTTCAGACAGTCTGGAAAACAAGATGTTATGATTGACGGTATCGAAGGCCGCCGACAGATCTAATAATATCAAGACGGCCCTTCCTGCCTTCATCCAATGACTTCCTGAGCTCCTCGCTAGCAGCAATTAAAGCAGTTTCGGTTCCATGGCCCTCTCTAAAACCAAATTGTGAATGGTGAAGGAGGTTATTGGTAGAGGTGTACATGACTTACCCCCCTGTCAGTGTGATCACACTAGTAAACAAGCATTTGTCTCTTTATCTTAGTCTGTTCATTATATCTTGATCCCAGAATTTAGTATTTAAGGCTGGTCTTAAGGAAATCCAAGCTTGGAGCTCACATGGATGGCCTGACATTTTTACAAAATCTCTCCTGGATAAAAATATGTTTTACTGTTCTTAATGTTATAAGGAAGTCAATAGCAATCCGAAAGAGATATGAGATGATCCAACTGAGATAATGAGTATGCCATCCCGTGCATTTGCACTTTACCTTTCATAGTACTGGTATGTTTTTCCAGCTGCCTTTTCTAATATTCTTAAAGGATAAAATAATTAGTTTACAATATCTCATTATTGTAATGATTATGAGGAGTTGTATCTCTAGTAACTATTACATATATAGTTTTTGCGCCTTTGTGAAAAATACTGGTCTTACCAGGTGCATATTTAAATATTTTAAGAACAAGTATGTGTACTGTAGAATTTTATTGCTGACTTTGATGACTTATGCCAATTAAGCTTTACCTGACTTGACTAAACAATATGACATTTCAATTCTCTTGTAGAAACATACTTTCAAACTTTGGGGAGAAGAAGAAACATTTATTATATTATAAGTTAGCTAGCTTTCACTACATGCCTAATTATCTACCTTGTTTGTATAGGTGATCTCCTTCCACCTCTACTGTTTACCTTCGTCTATCTCTTCTGTCCCTTACATTTTTTATGTATAGTGATTAGAGAGTATTGTTTGTTAATATTATCATTTAGCCATTTTAAGTAATTATCAGTTGTTCATATAAATTCATACATTGGACCCATCACTTTTTTTGAGATATGCATAAAGAAAGGTCCCATAACTCACTGCGCCATACAACTGAAGCTGCACCACCCTAATGAGGCCCTATAAGGCTAAAGCAGGCCTGGATTTGCTTGTGTTCAGGTTAGGAATAGTTAGTGCCAATTGGATAAGGGCTACAGCTAACTTGCATATGGTTAGTTGCTAATTGTTGTGGAAAACTGAGGACAAACATTAAAATGCAGAGTAGTTACCAGTGGCTGAGATTAGTTCAAGCATTCCACCAATTTCCTTTTTGCTCATCTCAAATACCATATTGTACATTCAAAAATGTCACTAACAATTATTATATAATAATATTTGTTTGTATTCCACAACCTCGATGTCATCAAGAATGAATGGTCACCCATTTCCCATAAGTAACATTGACACTAAAGATCACACAGACCTGTGGCTCATCCTCCAAATGACCACCTGGTCACTGTGACGGTCGCTCTAACGACAGGGCGAATGTCACTTATTTACTCATCCCGTGACTACCTAGCCAAGCATGCTGGCCATATGCAGAGAAAATGACCAGTTATTTTTTGTACAGACTACTTTCTCAATTTATCTCTTTAATTCAAAATTATTTGCTGAGCTGGTGCTTTACACATGGCATCCTTTCGCTAGAGCTTCAGTGGTGTGAAGGGAGCCCAAACTGTCTGCATGTGAATTTTCTTTCCTAAAACTGGCGAATTGTGGAAGGAACAGTGACAGCTGCATCTGCTTCGAAAAAACTCAGCAAGACCTATGATAAGTGTGGTAACTGAACCTTTGGCTTTGGGGCTAACTGTAAGTGCAATCTCTGCCACTGGAAATTGGAGGCTAGTGACAGATGATCCAGTCCTCAAGACAGGGCCTAATTACGATGTCAGGCGGACTTGCGTCTGCCTGACACCGTATTGGGCTGGAACTGCCCGACCTTAGGTTGGACGGTTCCAACCACAGAATTATGATGCAACCACACATAGGGCGGTCACAAACATGCGTCTTACAATGCACGTTTGTGTGGCGTGCGGAAAAGGCCTGCAGCACAAGCTTTCATTGTAAATGCATGTTTTGAAACATCCCTGCACAGTGTGGGAGGCCCGTCGCAGGGCCTTCTACACAGTGCAGTGATGCTTAAGCCCCATAGCGGAGTGCCGAGGGGAACCCTGCTATGGGCCCCCAAAGTCACTTTGCGCCTGCCTTTTAATGGCAGGTGGACTACCATGAAAGGGCAAGCAGAAAGTGCCATCATGTCCCTGATGCTGGAGCTGAGCCTTGCTCTGCGATCATTAGCGGACTATGGTGCCTTCCAGTGCACCAACAGGCTCCTTGAGCCGGTCGGAAGTGCTGCGGATGACGCCTCTGCCCGATGCCTCCACCCTCTGCATTGTAATGCAGGGGGTGGACCGTAGGGGCAGACATTGGTGAGACAGACATCGATGGGCAGTCGGTGTTGGGAGTTCCACTATTGGGAATACGGTTCTGGGAAGGGTTCTGACGAAGGATTGCCTTACGACACACACCAGGTCGTATACTTGATTCCTCTGATCACTGAGGGATCCCCAGCAATTATATGAGCACTGTTTTTGGTCCTGACGAATTGCCTGTGCGGCAAGAAACATGTTGACCATATGTTCACTAAGGGTTGAATGAGGCTCAACTACCTTGATTGTCCCGCCTCAATACCCCTTATCGTTTGTTTTAATAAAGCAGTGAGCCATGCCATTAAAAATTCATTATATGGACTCTACTGACTTTTTTTAAACCACACTCACGCTCACTGTTGCACAACCAAAACCCCCCCCCCCCTTTTTTTAGGCCCCTCACACCCACACACCCTTTGGCTAAGGAATAGAAGATCCCCGCCAAAGTGCAACATCCGTTGCTGCCCGACAGGCATTGCACCGCCAGCCTGTCGCAGGGGCAGGATACCGATGATGACGCTGGACGATCACCGGGTGGGATTACAAGTGTCGTCCAACCGGTGACCTGTGTGAGGTATCCCTAAAAATTCCGAAAAGGGTTCACAACATTCACCCTTTCTGCTGTTCTCGATGAGAGAGAGGTTCACGCCAGTCATTTAGTTGACTTTGCCCGGGGAACTCTGTATTTTTTGTTGATGGTCAGTCGGTGTTGGTCCCATCAACATCATATTCAGCCCCTTAGTTTTATTAGCTGTTCTTATAAGAGACATGAGCGCCTACATTTGAGAAAAACTGTGGCAGTAAGGACAGCATCTTTCAGAACTATTATCTTTCTAACCAGGAGATATTGTTTTGTTTATGTTACAAAAAATGAAGTAACTATTGATATCTACCTGCCTTTTATCAGATGGAAAAGTGAATGTTGGGTGGGTTTTTTAGTTCCAAAAACTTTTTTTGATTCACACACACTCTGAATAATTTATTTAATTCGGTCTGATCTCTTTACTGAATTTGTTTGATGTATCTGTCTTTTTGATCATTACATTTTGTTCTTTTAACTAATTTTTGGAATTGTATTGTGTATATTTTTTTTACTATGATGTCCTTTTGTTTGCTGTTTATGTACCACATGCATTTTTCTCGTCTGATGAAGGCCTTTATGCAACTGTCAAGTTAACAAGGATAAGCTTGGGATATCTGACAGAAACCTAATCATTGAATAGGAACATGAGGGCACATCCATCATTCTAAATACCGGTCGCAAAGATACAGATTCTCAGAATCTGCCCCTTTGCGACTGGTATTTTTGCATTTGGGATGCATCAATCCAAATGCAAATTTGCAATTTAAGTAATCGCAAAATTTGCAATTACTTAAATTGCGAATGCATTTAGGGAATCGCAAATTGTGATTCCCAAAAAGCAATGCATGATGCAATTGTAAATTGCGATTTTGCAATTAGAGATCACTAATTACCTTCATTTTAAAGTTAATGGTAATTTACGAAAACTTTGAAAAGTGCATTTTTCAAAGTTCCATGTTACGCACACACACATGCCCTTGCGGCAAGTGTGTGTGCAACATGTGTTCAAATGGCAATTTCAGGGGTGCATCAGGGTGTCCTTTTAGCACCCTTGCACCATTGAAATTACATGAGCAATTTGCGAATACCTATATGGAACTCGCAAATTGCGCATGCATTTCCCATTGATTCCTTTGGGCCTTTAGGCCCATAGGAATGAAGGGGAAGCAATTCCTTATTTGCGAATCACAATTTGTGAAACGCAAATGAGGAATGTGTAGGAATTGCAAGTTGATTTGCGATTCCTACATGCATAGGCATTTGCAATTCATATTCAGATTTTATTAGGTAAGCACAGTTAATTAAAATCATTGCAATAAAAAATTCTCCCTAGCATCTTCACCACATTAAAAACAAAGCGAAGCAAACTATCAAATTCATAATACATGTTTCTAACAAGGCAATCTTGTACTGTGACCATAACAGTAATTATAAGCTTCAAAATCATGGATGAAATGAGTTTGGTGAACAGACACTAGGACAAAGTGCAAAAATAGTCTGTGATGAGTTTTTGGGAAGGAGGGACCGGTTGGGGAGAGGCAGGAGAGGGAGAGAACGGTTGGGGAGAGGCAGGAGAGGGAGAGAGCATTTCTTAAGAATCTCAATTTAGGAATTGCAAATTCATAGTTTGATACATGTGGCCCTAAGGGTCTGACGTTCAAATGTACTTTCTGGTCGCAAAGCCTGTAAATTGCTAAATCCTCCTTACAAAATCCATTTTGTGAGTTGTAAAAAAAAATCACCCCATAAAAGAGCTTTCATTACTTGTATGAATAGCAAATAGGTGGTGGGGTGGTCAAAGAGGTGTCCCCTCTATTTGCTATTTGAAGAGAATGAATCAATGATTGCAAACTTCTGATCAGATATCTGATTCGCATAACGGAAGCTCCTCTAGTGGTACCAAAGGTGAAGCTGTCACTGTGGAACATTTTCCCCTTTTGGGAATCTTGGATGCAGCCACATGTGACTGCATACAGTCCTCCATAGCATTCAAACTGAATTTTATGTTTTTAGAGGTAGTATTGGCCTCTTTTAGGCATACATACTCTTTTAAAAATATGTTTCCCAGTTGGGAATACAAATGAATGGATGGAGGTGCGTTGTTCCTTGCAGGCCTCCATCCCTGAGTTTTTAATCAATACACCAGGGTTTGCAATATTCATGAGGCAGGACGTTCTTGGGCCCCTGCAAATATACCATTTGTGACACGGCCTATTAGTACATACGTAGTATTGCAAACTGCATTCCCATTCACAAACCAGTGGGTGTTCAGATAGTGCATCTGTGGTGTGCAAATGGGAACAGTACTTCAGTCTTGCTGTTTTTAAACAATATGTATACCAAGACAAAGCTGATACCAAGACTAAGGCCCCCATGATGGAACTATAGGGTTTGCCTCAAAATTGACAATTAAATACCACACCAACAAATCCGTTTTTGGAAATACATTTAATTTCACAAGGTTACAAATGTTGCAGTTGTTTTTCTCCCATTAACCCCTTCTTATGTGTTGTAAAATTAGTCTGATAGAAATGTTGATACTATTTTTCTTTTTTGTGTCCATCAAAATTTAAATCAATAACCCAAACAATTTACTGGTTGAGTGACAAACAATGGGTCTGCCTTTTCAAGAACACTTACACATGGCAACCTTTTTGCACACTGTTGCACCCAATTCAATTCAAAAAGACTTTATTCGGTTATAAAACTTTGACAACCATAAAAGTACATAAAATCACAGTTCAAAATCAATTTACATATGTCAGTCAGTATATAAGATAGTTAAAATAGTTAAAAATACAGAGACTCATAGCTAAAAGGAATTGTATTCAAACAGATATCGTTTGTTTTGAGTGAAAAACATTTCTAAGAAATACAGAAACAGATGCCACTGAAAATATATCTTCAAGTTTCTGTATAGCTAGGAAGGCTGGTCGACATTGTCTAAAATTCAAGTATTTTAAAATGGGCATGATCCACCTTTGCCATGGTACGGTATAAAATTTACAAAAAAATAAAATATGAATGTCTGATTGAGTGGAGGTATTATCACACGGGCATTTACATGTTGAACCCAATCTGAGCTTTCGTCTTTGCTGGTGCAATAGATTTCGAAGTGCATTTCATTTATATTAAAACATTCAGGGCAATATTTCATTTCTCAGTATCACTCATTGTATTCCTTCATGTGAAAGAAGGAAGCAAGTATGTTCCCAGCACTAATGCTTTCAACCTTAGGCTATATATCTTTCATAAATAAAACATTTTCAATTTAGCCATTCCTGGTAGAAAAAAAAGCAGCCAGGCTCAAAGAAGCAGCGAAGAAATAATAAGATTGGAAAGAACCATACCCTGCTAATTCTAGAACACAACCATCCAACTGCTGCATTGATTTAGCAGGACATGTTATACTCTCTTTGTACCTGAGCAAACAATGGAACAAATCCATTTAAATCAGTTTTCGCTGTCGGGGTGATAAGGAAGGAAGAATAATGATTTAACCACTTTCATATATACATGAATATTTATTGTTCATGGCATAAATCAAGAAAATGATCTTGAAAGACATTGGACACCAGAGCCAACAATTATAAACTGGGTATCACTGACTTATTAACCTTTAAATCCTGACACTGACAATTGTTGTTAAAAATGTGCTAAAGCTTTTATCCACTGGATTTGGTAGTTTAATATAAAATTGATTAGTCACATTGTACTTTAGAGTTAGGGCCTGATTTAAAGTTTGCTGGGCTGGTTAGTCTTTTGCGACTCTGACTGATATCCCCGCCGCCTTATTACAAGTGCATCATATTCTTTGGCACTTGTGATAAGGTGGCCAAGAAATCTGTCATGTTTGCAGCAGAGTAACCTGTACAGCAAACTCTAAATAAGACCCAGTGGGGCATATGTACAAGAATTGGTGAAAGCTACAGCTAATGCTAGTTACTAGCAGTTTTCTTACTGCTGTGTACGGCAGAAAACTATTGCCTTGTGTTTGGCGACGTATGTACAAGACGTCTCTACATGGTAATAGCTTCAGGGGTCAGCGGTTAAAACTGCCACTGACATTAGCGTGATGGCGAAAGGAAAACCAACATAAGGCCCATTAGCGGCAAAAATACGAACGTAAGTCAGCCCAAAGTTAGTTTATTTGCCTCTATTGAAATAAAAATAGCCTATCAGTCGACCTCCAATAGAAAATAGGCAAAACATACAATGAAATGAAGAATGGAGCAGCCAGGGCCAAGTGCAGCACACATCAATACCCCTCCAAGCCACCCAACATCCAGGATGACCAGGATTAGAGCCTGGATGCCTCACAGGACCTGCGCCTGGAGCCTGAATGCCTCACTGGACCTGCGTCTGGAGCCTGGATGCCTCGCTGGACCTGCGTCTGGAGCCGGGATGCATTGCTGGACCTGCATCAGGAGCCTGGATGCCTCACTGGACCTGCATGTGGAGGCTGGATGCCTTGCTGGACCTGCGACTGGAGCCTGGAGTGGGATGCGGGGGAGCTGTCGAGTCGATGAGCCGTTGTGGTAGACATTGAGGCACAGCGATCACCCGTATCTGGTGGTGAAGTCTGGCAGATTGAATGGAGACCTCCTTGAGCCCCTTGGAGCTGTGAATGGTAGAGGCACTCCTGCGCACCAACGTAGGGAGGTCTGCATCGCATACTATGATCCACCACTACACCGAGGTGCACGGAGGGGATAACCAATGGTCGGCGGCACCTCTCTGCAACAAAGGTCGGATGATGTTGCGCTGGCCGGATGCTGTAGAGGGTGCGGCCCCTGAACTGCAGCGAACTTGTGTGGTGGGAGAGCTGCAACTTCAAGCCTAAGGGGGCCCTGTTGCATCAACTGCATCAGGAGGTTCACCAGCACACTTGTCGGCGACTGCTGAATCCAGGCTTGTGAAATTCCACCTGGCTGAGGCTCCTGCTGGCTGATTCATAGATTTGGAGAGAGTACAGTGGATTGCGCCACTGTGTCAATGTCCAGGTAAAGAGAAGGTGGGTCACGTAGTGGAGGAGGCCCGTGGGTCGAGTCGCACAGACCTAGCACCTGCCGATGACACACACCCAGTGGCGGCTCATTTGCTACAACAGAACAGCTTTGCACCACTGCTTTCAAGCAGTGCAAGAAGAGGAAAAACTCATCACATGATGAAAACTTCAGGTTGTAATTATGCTATGTTTCCTTTGCGGGCGGGAGTGTAGGTAGGACTACTCCACTCACCGAGCAAGGCAAGGGCAGAGTCGCATGCCCACTCCAGTTTGCAATGACTATTTGGTCGGCCCACTCAGGCCACCCAAGGCAGTCATGCTCACTGTCCTGTTTGCTATGCAGGCTGTATAACAGCCTGCATGAAGAACATGCCCACCCCTCCAGCCCCTGGCTGAACGCCTTGCCCCGGCGCCAATGAACAATCCCAACGCCTCATTCCAGCGTTGTTATTTGCTTAGGGGAGGGAGCCTGGCTGCCTACTTCCTGTTCCTGGAAGCAGACTCAGGAGAGAAGGAGCAATGAAGACACAGGACCCGGCCTTGAGGTGAGATTTCTCTCATTTAAATATTTACAACACCTTCTCACACACACACACCCATGTCCATGCCCCATTCAGTGTCCCGTCCGGCGTTTCCCACCTCCCAGCTGTCAAGTCCACCCCACAGCATTTCTAAATGGTGGCCGCTGTGCTGCCATGCGCAGCGGGCATACCTCTGGTGTGCCAAAGGTACCTATGGAGTTATGCCGCATACCATTACATTGCATTCCATTACAATGCATACTAATACTAGGCATTTTGCAACAATAGGGAAGGTGTTGGATAGCGAGATGTAAATATTACTATTCCCACTGAAGTGAGTGCAAACCTAAAACTAACCCTTGCACCACAAAGCAAACCCTGAACCCTAAAATTCATCTTTGAGCCCCCAAAAACACCCTAAAAATCATATTTGACCCAAATGCAAACTCCAATCTTCCTGACTGACCCCAAAACACACCCAAAATTTCAGATTTTACCCCATGAGAAACCCCAAATTTCATCTCCGACGCCCAAAACCCTTACCCACCCTAAAACTTAAAAATACCCCATTACTGACCTCACAATGCGCAGTAATGGAATGCGATGTAAAGGCACATGCGTTGTTGGAGGGGCGTTGTAAAGGCATTATGAAGTAATGCCGGCATTGTATTGGATGTCTCCCTTACCAAAGGCAAGCCTTAGGCACGCCCGTCTGCGTCCGTCTGCCCCTGGACCGCGCTCAGCACCAAGGACCCTTCCTCTCGGACACTCCACCACTATGGCGCCAGCACCCTCCTCGCCATAAACCCTGGACATCACATCACTTGCAAGGATCAACATTTACTCCAGACCGGACATCACCATCGCCATCACTGATGGCTACTAAATCACCCGCAAGGACCCCCCCCGAACATCCAGGAGGGGGGATTGCCATCACCTACAGAAGCACTCTCTGACTGACCACGCACTCTAATGACCAAACGTGACCATTAGCACCTCATCTTTCAGATCTGGACCAACCCCAACTACATCCTCTGCGGCACCCTCATTTGCAGGACCCCTGGGCCATGGACACCCTTTCTCCGATACCATTGTAAACCTCATTGCACACCAGGCTCTCCCATCCACCGAGGACATCCTAATCGGTGAATTCAAGTTCCACCTGGACAATCCTAGTGACCAGAACACCAGCTCCTCCTGGGGAAGCTCCCCAACATCAGACTCAACCAGCTAGTCACCGCAGCAAGCCACATAGCAGGACACACGGTTGAGCATGTCGCCTCCGCCAGCGGCAACTTCAACTACAGCCACACCACCGGCCTCTCCTGGACTGACCATCATTGTATGCATCACGTCTTCACTGTGCCCACCGTACACCATCCGCATCATCGCCCCCCACTTGCAGCTGGATCAAGGCCACCAAAGTACGTCTTTTCAACTCCCTGAGCACCACCACTCTACCAACGCTTGCAGACAATGACACCACAGCGCGCAACTGCCACGGATGGATCTCCAACTGCCCTGGCACCTTTCAAGAATGAACCAGGCAAAACTAGCACCACGTTGTGCCGTATTTGCTAAGTGACGCATGTAGGCATATGCATGACCTTGTGAAGCCCTGTGCCCCATCATACCTGCCTCAGGTATGATGTACCCAGAGTGTGCGTTCCCACGCGACAAGGCCTCATAGGAGTGGCACAGTCAAATTCCTCAGATTTCACTGCAACAATTGTAGGACGGCACTGCGACAGTACCTTTCGCCTACCTGATGGCAGGTGTAAGGGTGACGCAATGCCACAGGTATAGACTGGCCCCATGCATTGCTGAAGTTGTGTCATGCTTGTGACACGACTGCAGTAATGTGTGACTTCAGCGCAGACAGATACATCAGGATTCCAGACGTAGCTGTCTTTACTTTGTCATGGAGCGTTGTCCACTGAATTCTGCGCATCTGTGGTGTCGCAAGAAGGGCGTAGTAAAAAGTGTTGCAAAGCGGTCTTGTCTCAGTGCTCCAACACTTTTCATGACTGAGGCCCATGAATGCGCACTATCTTATTGATGGTGCGCTTTCCTGCCCTGTAGTTTTGTCGCAGGGCAGCGCTGCAACATTGCTTGCAGCGCTGTCCAGTTCCAAAACCTGCTGGAAAAGGCCCCAAGTGTTATCTCCTTTTTTAAGACTAGCTAATATCTGGTCTTAAAAAACTGCCTCTAATTGCAGTTAGAGGCAATTTTTTTGATCCTCCAAAGTTCAGAAATCACATTGTAAATATCGCGAAGTTGGGTTAGCGGCTGTTTTTGCATGGGAACGCCTCCCTTGCATGTCATTATCGCTAACAGAAGAGGCGATCTTTAAAATGGACGTTTTCGCCGTAAAACTGCCGCTAACAGAGGTTAGAGAGAGCTTGTTTATATGGCAATAAAAATATCGCTGCAAAAACATCAGAAAAGTGCAGCTAAGGTGTCGTTAGCCCCTTGTACATTTGCCGCTTAGTTCCATCTCCGATGTGTAAAAACCTGTATAAAATATTATTTTCTCCAATTTCTTATTTTTTAAGTATCACCCAATTAGAGCTATATGAGTTTACACCACATTTTGTCAATAGTAAACGTTTAAAGCTTATCCTGTTCTCTCCTGTTCTCATTGCGGAGGCAATGAAAATGCCCCAATAATATAGTTTGCCCATATTTTGGCTTAATTTTATATGGTCCAGACAATTTACAAAGAAAGGGGTTAATTTTATTAAGTAAATCAAAACAGAATTAACTATCTACCCTATTTACCCAAATCCTTAAGTTATTAAAAATAGCAACACAAAAAAACTAGAAATCTTAACAAATGACTACATTTATTGCTAACCAATTCAGCGAAGACATCGCCGACTTCATCAGCCCGCACGCCCTCCTCTCCGCTGACTACATCCTCCTCGGGGACCTCAACTTCCACCTGGAGAACAACAACGACCGCAACACCACCACCCTGCTGGACAACCTCGCAAACCTCGGACTCAAGCAGCTGGTCACCACCCCAACTCACTACGCCGGACACACACTCGACCCCGTCTTCTCATCCAGCAAGGACATCACCTTCAGCCACGCCACCGGACTCCACTGTACGGACCACAGCTGCGTCCACTTCAGCTTCAGAAGGACCACGATCCACCACCACCAGCAACAGGTTGCACGCAGAAGCTGGAACAAGATCACAGCCGACCAGCTCGCGACCTCCCTGAGCATGAACCCTCCCACCAGCGCAACGAATCCAAGCCAGGCGGCCACCAACCTCGAGAAGTGGATCAGCAACTGCGCAGACGACCTCGCCCCTCTGAAGACCCCGCCTAGCAGACCCGGTAGCAAGAAAGCCCCATGGTTCACCGACGAACTCAAGAGCTCCAAGAAGAACTGCCGAGCCCTCGAGAGAACCTGGCGCAGAGACCCAACACCGGACAACATGACTGCCCTCAAGCTCGCCACCCGAAAACACCACCAACTCATCCACGCCACCATGAAAACCGCATTCAAGGAACGACTGGACAACAACGCACACAACAGCAAGGAACTCTTCAACATCGTGAAAGAGCTCTCCAACCCCAACGCCGGAAACAACGACATCACCCCTTCGCAAGACCTCTGCAACTCCCTCACCTCCTACCTCCACAACAAGATCGCGGACATACACAACAGCTTCAGCACTCAACCGACGCACGCCACGACCAAACCACCGCCCCCACCACCACCCTCCGCGCCTGGACCCCGATCAGCACTGAAGACACCGTCCGCACGATGAACTCCATCCACTCCGGATCTCCTACCGACCCCTGCCCTCACCACGTCTTCAACAAGGCTGACGCTGTCATCGCACCCCACCTGCGGGACATCATCAACACCTCCTTCGACACTGCTACCTTCCCGGAGAGCTGGAAGTACGCCAAACTCAGTGCTCTACTAAAGAAGCCATCAGCCGACCCCACCGACCTCAAGAACTACCGCCCCATCTTGCTGCTCCTGTTTCCTGCAAAAGTCATCGAGAAGACCGTCAACAAGCATCTGGCCGCCTTCCTCGAGACGAATGGATCCCTCGACCTCTCGCAGTCTGGCTTCCGGGGCCAACCACAGAACCGAGACCGCCCTGATCGCAGCCACCGATGACATCCGAGCTCTGCTTGACAACGGAGAAACAGCGGCCCTCATCCTCCTAGACCTCTCCGCGGCCTTCGACACTGTCTGCCACCGTACACTAGTGCAGCGACTCAGCAACGTCGGAATCCAGGAGAAGGCACTGGAGTGGATCATCTCCTTCCTCACCGGAAGGACACAGAGAGTCCGCCTCCCCCCGTTCAGAACTGAAGCCACCGAAGTCATCTGCGGCGTTCCTCAAGGCTCCTCGCTCAGCCCAACCCTCTTCAACGTCTACATGAGCCCCCTCGCAGACATCGCACGCCAGTACAACCTCAACATCATCTCCTACGCCGTCGACACCCAGCTGATTCTCTCCCTCACCAACGACCCCGCCACCGCCAGAGCCAACCTTCACGAAGGGATGAAAGACTCGGACAAGACGGAAGTCCTCATCCTGGGATCCTCACCCTCCGCCTGGGACGACTCCTGGTGGCCCCCCGCCCTAGGCAGCGCACCCAAACCAACAGACCACGCACGCAACCTGGGCTTCATCCTGGACTCCTCCCTCTCCATGACCAGACAAGTCAACACCGTCTCCTCGTCGTGCTTCAACATCCTGCGCATGCTACGTAAGATCTTCCGGTGGATCCCCACCGAGACCAGGAAGACGGTCACCCAGGCCCTCGTCACCAGCCGTCTGGACTACGGCAACTCCCTCTACGCCGGAACCACCGCCAAACTCCAGAAGAGACTCCAGCGGATCCAGAACGCCTCAGCACGACTCATCCTGGACATCCCCCGTCGCAGCCACATCCCCGGACACCTGAGAGACCTGCACTGGCTCCCGGTCAACAAGAGAATCACCTTCCGACTCCTCACCCACGCACACGAAGCCCTACACAACCAAGGCCCAGGATACCTCAACAGCCGCCTCAACTTCTACGCTCCCAAACGCCAGCTTCGATTGACCGGCCACGCCCTCGCCGCCGTCCCCCGCATCCGAAGAGCCACCACAGGGGGAAGGTCCTTCTACCTCGCCGCCAAGACATGGAACTCCCTCCCGACCCACCTCCGCCTGACCCAGGACCACCTCGCCTTCAGGAAGCAACTCAAGACCTGGCTGTTCGGGCAGTAGCGGACCCCCCTCCCCTAGCGCCTTGAGACCCTCTGGGTGAGTAGTGCGCTATATAAATGCTTCGATTGATTGATTGAACGAGTTAAAAAGTTATGAATAAAATAAGAACTTAACACAAATTATAATGCTATAAACAAGAACGATTTTTTAGGGGTTAAACACAAATGAAACAAAATTATGCTTACAGTAACATTCTAGAGAATCTGACATGATCGAAAAGTAGGTTAAATATATAAACAACGATAACAAGATGAAAAACACTTAAAAGGAACAACATATGAAAATATAGTTTAATATAGGAAAAAGTTTAAACAAAATTTGTAATAATTTTTCTTTAATTCCTGAAAATACAATTTAAATAGAGAACATGTCTGAGGCAAAATACTTTTCATGTAGAAGAGGATAGAAACTTTTAAAATATTAATACTGCGGAAAAATGCAATGCCGGTATCATGGCTCACTGGAAGCATGTCAATTATTTTTCAGGAAATGTGTGTGGAGATGATAATCAGCTGAGGCACTAAAGCTCCTCCTCCCTGCCACATCAGGATGCCAGGAAGCCATGCTCAACGCAAGGCTTGGCGCTCGATGGCAGCTGCTGGCTGCTGGTTGCTGGTTGTAGGCTGCAATTAGGTGGTACAGTCAGCCGGAAAGATGAGGATAAGATGCGGGGCACCCCGAGGACTAGCCCACGGCAGGCTGCCACGGCTGCGTGGGGCAATCCACTGCTGTTTCACTGCATATGGAGCCGCGAGGGAGATTTGATGCCCCCCGATCTAATATTTTGCGGGGATGGGCATAACTTTATCTTTCTGCACTCCTGATGACCAGTGGTCCCCAGGCTGCTGAGAAGACTGATTTCCTCCTTGCTGTGGACTCCAGGTTTCTCACCGGAGGGTAAGTGGACACACTCTGCTTGCTTGTTTTGCAGAGTTTGGTGGTGCTACCTGGTAGAGGTCACTGGACAGTGTCACAGCATTAACATTTCTTTTTTGGAGGTTGTCAGTACACTGCCATATAGTTGATAAACATGGAAGAGAAGCAAGTTCCTAGACCAGGGTATGTAACTGTTACAACGCGATTTTTACCATGCATACTGTTACCACGCATACCATTACAATGCAGGATCCCTTACAACTCATACCTTTACAACGCATGACATTACATCGCAGATACTATTACAACGCATGCCATTACAACGTAAGTATAGGTAAGTATATCATTTTATTTTACCTTTTTTTTTTATTACCAAAATATTAAAAATAAATTTAATGAATTAATTAAAGTAATTTTATATATAGTTTGGGTTTTGGGGTACAGGGGTATTTTTAGGGTTCAGGGCTGGGTTTGGGTTTTGGGGTACAGGGGTATTTTTCGGGTTCAGGGCTGGGTTTGGGTTTTGGGGTACAGGGGTATTTTTAGGGTTCAGGGCTGGGTTTGGGTTTTGGGGTACAGGGGTATTTTTAGGGTTCAGGGCTGGGTTTGGGTTATGGGGTACAGGGGTATTTTTAGGGTTCAGGGCTGGATTTGGGTTATGGGGTACAGGGGTAATTTTAGGGTTCAGGGCTGGGTTTGGGTTTTGGGGTACAGGGGTATTTTTAGGGTTCAGGGCTGGGTCTGGGTTATGGGGTACAGGGGTAATTTTAGGGTTCAGGGCTGGGTTTGGGTTATGGGGTACAGGGGTATTTTTAGGGTTCAGGGCTGGGTTTGGGTTATGGGGTACAGGGGTATTTTTAGGGTTCAGGGCTGGGTTTGGGTTATGGGGTACAGGGGTATTTTTAGGGTTCAGGGCTGGGTTTGGGTTTTGGGGTACAGGGGTATTTTAAGGGTTCAGTTTTATAAAAATACTTAAATTAAATTAAATACATTTATTTTAGTAATTTTAATATTTATTTTAAAAAGTATATATATATATATATAATTTTAAAATTACAATGACATTAATGAAAAATGTATTTAATAAATAAAAATAATTAAATATTTATTAATTACATTTTTTTTAAAATAATATAATAATATTTAAAAATAATATACTTACCTATACTTACGTTGTAATAGTATCTGCGAAGTAATGTCATGCGTTGTAAAGGTATGCGCTGTAAAGGGTCCTGCGTTGTAAATATTGTGTTGTAATGGTACGCATGGTAAAAGTATTCGTTTTAACGTCATACATCCCTAGACCAGGGTTGCATGTGTACAAAAGCCATTTTATGGTCTCTGGTTCTACAACCGCAACCCACTTTGATGCATCTGCTCTGACCCAACAGGTCAAAAAATGAGTAGGGCAAGCTAAAGCAGGAGCGAACCATACTGCCTCAGTCTGTAAAAATGACACCCTCCCTAGCAATATTGAAAAGTACGAAGAAGGTGCAAGCATCAGTGAAGACCAGCATTACCAGGAGGGGGCTTTGGAGGCAGTGTCTACGAGCTGCATTAAAAGTGCTATAGTCAGACATTGGGTTAGTTCCATCAATTCAGAACTTAATGCAAAAATCAGTAGAGGTTATTCTGGAACCTGAGGCTACTCTTCCAAAAGCTAGAGAAGTCATGGAATATCTTCTCTTTATGAAGGCCAAAATGAAATGGGTTTGTGTCCAGGTGCATTCTCTGGGGCTTATCTGTCTGAAGTAATGAGACACCTCAGGGGAATTTACTACCTACTACGCAATGGGACGCTAAGACTATGTGAAATCTCATCCTGGAGAAAATAAGGGCTCTGAAAGCCTCACAAACTACAGAAATTGCAGCTTTACATGTACAGCTCTCTAAGATCGAGGAGATTGTTGCCCAGATCCTGGAGAGATTAAAATAAGCAGAAATTATATAACTGCATACCCTACTTGTGCATGGAACAAATCTGTGCATCAGACACCAGTGGGTCCTTTACAGCCACTTCCCATACCACCACATCCATGGCACACTGTCAGCGTAGATTTCATCACCGATGTACCACCTTCTCATGGGAACACCACTATTTTGGTATTTGTTGATCAACTATCAAAAATGCCATACTTTATTCCAGTGACCAAATTATCAACAGCAGATGAATTCAGTATTCTTTTTCTTCAACACCTCATTAAGCTGCATCGACTTCCCACCAAGGTTATCTCTGAGTGAGGGGTAAAATGTACTTCTTGAATTTGGAAAGCACTTTGCAAACTCTTAAAGATTGGCGTTGCCGTCTCTTCAGCCTACCACTCAGAATCAGACGGACAAACTGAAAGGGTAAATCAATCTTTGGAACAAACCCTACATTGCCTTTTACCCTCCACCAACAGTCAATGGGACGTTGTCCTCCCTCTGCCGGAATTCATCTACAATAACAGCGTACATTCAGCTACACACTGCTTACCCTTTTTATTTCATTACTGTTATAACCCTAGGGCACTACTGATCATTGCAGAAAGGGAAACATCCTTTACAATGCAACTTTTACCATGCAATGCCTTTACATCGCAACTTTTACAATGCAAACCATTACAACGCATTGCGCTGGGGGCGCTCTAGGATGGGGAATAGATTTAATTTACTATCCAACACCTTCCCTACTATCCACGGGGACTGGAGTTGGAATAGTAAATTAAACTATTCACTATCCAGCACCCCTTAACACTATGCGTTATAAAGGCATGCGTTGTAAAACTTGCGATGTAAAAGCATGCGTTGTGATGTCATACATCCTTCAAGAAACATATCTAGTTCCTGCTGTTACAGAGCACCTTCAGACTCTAGAAAAGATCCAAGAAGATGCTAAAAGGCTAATTAGATGATGAAATTTCAGGCAGATAAACATCATAGTGCTACCCTTCCATACAAGATAGGAGATTTAGTCTGCTTATCAACCCAAAATATTAGTTGGAAGGATCACGGAAATTACAACCTAAATTCATTGGCCCATTTCTCATCATAAAAATACTTAAACCAGTTTCTGTGAAGTTGGAGTTACCCCCAAATAAACTATACATCCAGTATTCCATGTTTCCCATTTAAAACCCCATAACCCCGCTACTTGACCTGATTCCCCTCCTCCTCCAGGAGCAGTACAGGGTCGTCTTGAATATGAAGTAAAATGCATTCTTGATGCAAACAGTACACAGTGACATTTATATTATTTGATTGCTTGGAAAGGATATGACTCTTCAGAATACTCGTGGGGGCCCACATTTTTTGTTCATGCCTCTCGTTTAATGAAAGAATTTCATGCCTTCCATCTCATGAAGCCCCGCCTTGTCAGGCGGCTTTTGGGAGCGGCGACTCTCATGACCCAGTTGTCATGTTCCACCCTGGCTAACAGGGTGGCGATGCGGCGAGCTCAAGGTAAGTGTTTTTCTTTTTTTTTTCTCTTTGTCATCTGTTGACTCCCCCTGTCTTCCCATCGCCCCACTGCTCTTACCTGCACAGGCCATCACTGTCGAAAACGATGCTTATAAAGTTGCAGTGAAAGGTGCAGAATGTAATTCTAAAGGGCTAATGCCACTAAAAGTCACCTACATCTATGGAGACTCAAAGTCCCATACAAGTTATTGCAACTGAAGCTGCAGCTGAATTGAGATAAAGCAAGGATCTGGGTTCAGAAATATGTCTTGTGCTATGGTGCTCAAGGCTAGATGCCACTAAATATAATCACCTCCCAAGGTCACAAAGTTCTATACAAGCTAATGTAACTCAATTAAAAGAGCAAGGAGCAAAATTCTAGACAATAGCTTGACCTATGGTGTGTGTTGCCTCACATCTGTAGGGCCTTGTGAGTTAGAGATGACTGGCCCTTTTGGTTCTTGACAGACCCCTTAGAACAGTGACATATGAGCCTGGGTTTGGGAATTCATGATATAGAATGTACAGTTAAGGGTTACACACTGAGGAATAAAGATGTGTAATACCAAACTCCATGTGTGGCATGACCATTTTCATGTACCATGACTGGGGTAGAACACTAAAAGCAGTGATGAGCCAGGGGATTATGTCAACCCTGTGACGCAAAGAACTGAGGGGCATATTATCACGGGGGTTTATCTCCACTTTTTTGGCTTCAAAAGCCAAGAAAGCGGAGATAAAATTATCTCCCTATTACCTAGCTGTCGCTAACACCAGTTAGCGACAACTAGTAGGAGATAGCGACCATCTTGGGCCCCGCTTTGCATGTCAGTGATATTTATCACTAATGACATGCAAAGTGGGCGTGCCAAGATGTTAGCGACTGGAAACAGTCGCTAACATCGCTATCTCCTATTACCAACTTTTGGAGATATTCGCGCTAAGCGCGAATATCTCCAAAAGCTAACACCTGCCCCAGAGCAGTTCTTAGCCATGTTATCCAATGGTAGGTGGATAACATGACTAAGAGCATTAGCTCGGTAATGCATGAATATCTCTGACTTTTCAGCGATATTCATGCATTATTGCCGATTTTTATCGCATTTGCGATAAACCTTGGTAATACCAAGGTTTATCTGCGATAAAAATCGCCGCAGCTCAGCGATAATTTTTTATCTCTAACCAAGCAATAGCGATAATTATCGCTATTGCTTGGTAATATGCCCCTGAGAGTGCTCTCCCAGAGTGTTTGCCTAATCCAGCAAACTGCTCATGAATGCCACGTGGGTCTCAGTTAAAGTGAAAATTTACAGTTGCAGTATGTAGAGTCAAAGCGCCACTCCAGCCAGT
This sequence comes from Lissotriton vulgaris, assembly GCF_964263255.1. Lineage (NCBI taxonomy): Eukaryota > Metazoa > Chordata > Amphibia > Caudata > Salamandridae > Lissotriton > Lissotriton vulgaris. Next base: position 326,967,900 of record NC_141698.1, on the reverse strand, counting down.
GCCAGGCTTGTGAAGAATGTGAAGAGCTTAAAGAAAGTTTGTTTGTTGTCGGCTGGAAATTTCTGATAAAGTTGAGACAAGGGGTGCTGCACCACAACGTGACACAGAATCTTCATTCATAAAGTACGACAACGCTAAAGGCAGCAACAACCAGGTACAGAGAAGCGCTAAAGGCCTTAAGCGCCAAGTGCAAGTAAGTGCTAAAAGCAGAGACATTTCTGACATCAAGAACCGCTAAAGGCAGCAACAACCAGCTACAGTAATTACCGAGACTGGTGACAGGCATGTGCAAAAAAAAGGTGAGAAAAATGAAGAACTCATACAAGAAACAAAGCCACTACTCGCCACCCAAGAAGAACACAGAGTCTTACAGCCAAAGAGGGGGTGCTCCAACCCAAATGTGAGCACATGGCTAGTGCACGACGAAGGTATCGGTATCAGTGGGCAGAAGCAACCTCTGCTCCCGGGAGAAGAAAGTTCCACAGGTTATAATGCTGTCGCATTCCCAAGACCCCCGCTTACTTTCGACACCACCAAAAAACAAAATATTGGTGATAGGTGGGCTGTCTAGATCAACATTTTTGATGATTTCATGGAATGTGCTGGAAGTAGCAAATGACATAAATATCAGTAAATATCCAAAGACTTTGTCAGGTGATGGAGTAAAAGAAGTCATCAACAAAATGCCATATGGTGATGAAGTGACGTACAGTCAAATCAAAGAGGCACTAAACACCAAGTTCAAAACAATGCCGACTGTTGACTATGAAAGGTACATTTTCAGTCAGAAATGGCAGAGAGCTGGTAAAATGATGAATGAGTTTTTAGAAAGATGTGGTTCGTTTATAAAGCATTGTAAGTTCAATTAGTTTAACAATAAAGAAGCTATGCATCTCAGAGTAATAGATGATTGCCTCTTTGATTCCTTCAGATGTCGAACGCTGAAAGAGACACTCACTTAAGAGCGAGCACTCATGGCTGCAAGAGCAAAGGATAGAGCTGGCAACCATCCAGCTAACACGGAGGCTGGAACGGTCCAAAATGAATCAGCGCTGATTGTGAAAAGTAAGTCGAAACGCAATGTGAAAGGCATAAAGTAATGTCTCCACAGAAAAAGAAGTTGTGTTTTCAATATTGACTTCCTTTCCACATAAGAGTAGATGTCCCGCCATTGGACAGGTATGCAAAGGCTGCAGGAAGGAGAACCATTTTGTAAATGAGAGAAAGATCTAGTGCATCACGTTGAGAAAACAAAATAGAGGCAAGATCAAATGAGTCAAATCGAGGAAATAAAATGGTTGCCAGAAAGTTCCAGATGCAACGTTCTATGTATGTCCAGAAGGCTAAGAGGCAACATCAGTTGAGGCAAGTAGAAACTGAACGATATTGATTGTCATCAAATTCTTTGTCTAAAAGTTAGACACCAATATTATCGAGCGACAGTAAGGAAGATGGGTATGCAGTGTTAATGTTGACTGTGGACGACGTGCACATGCAGGATTAGCTTCTTGGAAGAAATAATGCTGGTCGAAGCTAGGCCGACATGTGAAAGGGAGAAATTGATTTGGACACTGTCCCAAGATCACACTGAAAGTGAATGGGTGTTTCATACCTTTTAGCATAGACAGTGGTGCATTGAAAAACATTTTGCCAGTGGAAAAGTACAATGACTGTCTCCTGTGCCCCATTTAACTCCGTCGAAAATGAAAGTGTATACTCGGGCTGCTGCAACACCATTGCAAAGCCAAGGTTCATTGATAGCAACTGTGAAGCATAAAAATACGAAAGTACAGGCGCCAATTCATGTCTTGCCAGGTACTTCATTGAGTGATTATTTACTCAGCTTCATTACTGCTAGTGAAATGGGGCTGATTTCTGTAAACTACAATGTCAATACATATCATGATATAGTGAATCAGTTTTCATCTTTAGTTCATGGACTTAGAAAAAGTAAGACCATAAATGTGCAACTTCACATAAATGAAGACATCTGTCCTGTAGCTCAATTACATTGATGAATTGCATTCCATTTACAAGAGGCTGTTGAGAATGAACTTGATATCTTATCAAAGCACTACATCACTGAGCAATCCATTGGTCCAACGCCATGGGTATCATCCACAGTGGTAGTGCCAAAAGAGTATAGTGGAGGAGCCATGCACAACTGCCTTCTTATGCACCAAGTGAACAAGGCAATTAAAGAGAACGACATTTAGGACCGCACAATGCTGACGTGATTACAAAGCTTACTGGAGCTAAAGTCTTTTCCAGCCTTGATCTGAACAAAGAGTGTGACCAGCTTGGATCGGAAGAGAATTGCAGGTACATTATTAAAGTTTCGGAGTGTCATCAGATGGCAAACTTTTTCAGGATGTCATTTGTTGCATAATACAGCCAGTCACAAATGCTTTAAATTACAGTGATGACATACTAGTTTTTGGCACCACACGAAACAAACATAATAAAGCTCTTACACAAGTCTGTTGTATACTTGCTGATGCAGGTATCACATTAAATGCTGCAAAATGTGAGATTCATCAAATCAAACTCAAGTTCTTTGGTCATGTCTTTTCTGATTGGGGAATTACTCCGGATCCCAAAAAAGTACAGGCCTTGTCATCCAATTCTACCCGATACAATGTAACTATGCTTAGATCCTTCCTTGGTATGGCCAGTTACTGGTCAAGGTATAGATGTGACGTTTCCACTATAAGTGCCCCATAACTGAGACTTAACTAAACCAAATGTCCCATTTTAACGCTGATATAAATGTGAAGAAAGCTTCAAGAAAATCAAGCTTGCACTTCAGAACACAATTGAAATTACATTCTTTGATTCAAAATTGCAGATGGAAGTTATAGTGTATGCAAGCACAGTGGGATTGGGTGCCATCCTTGCCCAGCACACTGGACCTCTCAATGCCCCAAGATACATTGTGGCTTATGCTAGCCAAGGTTTGTCAATTACAGAACGTGCTTATTCACAACCCAAAAGAAAAAGCTTACCTGAAGTGTGGGCTTGTGAGCATTTCATGTGCTCCTGTATGGAAAACATTTCACTGCTGTCACTGACCACCAAGCATTGCTCACCAATCCCAAAGCCAAGATTCCCCTTCGCATTGAGAGGTGGGGGTTGTAATTGCAGGAATATTACTACATGATTGTACAGCATCCAGGAAGAGCTCAAATCCCTGCCAACTACTTCTCACATTCACAAATATAGGATATTGCCACTTCTGCTGAAGCTGAGGTGAAGCCCGGTACTGTTGCTACCATATTGGTAGAACAAATCATAGCTACTATGAGTACTGAGAGTGATTTGCCAATCGTGGTGAAAGCATATTCGACCTGTTATTATTATTATTATTATTATTTATTTTTGTAGAGCGCGTAGTCACCCTGAAGTATCCCAGCGCTAGGAACCCTATCTCTTCAGTTCAGCGGGCTGAGGGCAAAGCGAAAGGGTGGGGGGGGCAAAAGATCAGTGTTATGGGTGAGCATGAATCATTGGGGAAAAAGATGAGTCTTGAGCCGCTTCCTGAAGCGAAGGTATTGTGGTTCGAGTCGTAGGTCGCAGGGGAGCGAGTTCCAAAGGCGTGCAGTTTGGACTGAGAAACGTCTTCCTCCTGAGCGGGCTTTCTTGAATCTGGGGGTGGTGATGAAGTTTTCTGTGTCCGAACGGAGGGATCTTGTGGATTTATAGGGTGTGATGAGTTTACTGAGAACAGGGGGGGCTTGATTTTGTAGTAGTTTGTGGGCTAGGCACAAGGCCTTGAATTTGACCCGCTCCCTTATGGGAAGCCAGTGGAGGAGTTTTAGAGCTGGTTTAGCGGAGGTACTGGCAGGAGTATTTGTGATAATCCGGGCCGCAGTATTCTGGATTCTCTGAAGCTTGTTAAGGGTCGCTTCAGGAGCGCCTAGATAGATCACATTGCTGTAATCCAGCCTCGAAAGTATTAGGCCTTGCATTAGCAATTTTTGGGAGTTGAAGGGCAAGAGGGGCAGGACTTTTCTCAGAGATTTCAGGAGCCTGAAGCAGGTCCCGGCTACTTTCTTTGCCTGCACAGTGAATGAGAGGTCAGTGTCGAGCCACACACCCAGACTTTTTACCTCTTCTTTTGGGTCAGGGGGAGGGCCCAAACAAGCTGGCCAGATGTTCGGGGAGAGTGTGAGCCCTTTCGGGCCGAGGAGTAGAACTTCAGTTTTCGTCCCTTTTAGTTTTAGGGCTGAATTGTTCATCCAACAGTGGACCTGCGTAAGGCAGTTAAATAGATCTGCTGATTGTTGTCTGGGGTGAGACAGAGACACCACTAGTTGTGTGTCGTCAGCATAGCTGACGACGCTCACTCCGAATGGGGTGATGACCTCCTCCAATGTGGACATATAGATATTAAATAATGTGGGGCTCAGGGAGGAGCCCTGAGGCACACCACATTGGAGGGGAATTTCGGAGGAGCAGGCGTTCTTCTCCCAGATCTGATAGGTCCGTTGAGCTAGAAAGGATGAGAGCCAAGATAGGGCCGAGCCTTCCACACCAACTCTCTTAAGTCTTTTAATGAGCAGTTGGTGGTTGACGGTATAGAATGCCGCACTTAGGTCGAGGAGGATCACTGCCACTGATCCTCCTCCGTCCAATAGTGCTCTGGCTTCCTCTACCGCTGCCAGGAGGGCGATGTCAGTGCCCTGCCCTGGACGAAAGCCCGTCTGGGAGCTTTTTAGCTTATTGTTGACCTCCAGGAACTGAGAGAGTTTCCTATTAATCAGTTTTTCAGCAATCTTGCTGACTCCTGGGAGTAGGGAGATGGGCCTGTAATTAGCCAGATTTTCGGGGTCGAGGGAGGGTTTCTTTAATAGGGCTTTTACAACGGCCGTCTTCCAGCTCGGGGGTACAACTCCCTGTTGGAGTGAGGCGTTGATCAAATAAGTCAGAGGGGGAATAATCGTGGGGGCTACCTCCTTGAGGATCCGGAGTGGGGCGGGGTCTCTGGGCGATCCGCTCTTTATGGATTGTAGCGTGTTTCCTACTTCTTCTGTTGTATCTTGACCCCAAGAAGAGAGACAGGTAGGTGTTAGGGAGTACAGGAGATCGTTTTCTTCACACGGATTCGCGAGGGGGATTGAATCAAGAATTGTTTGAATTTTATCATGGAAGAAATTAGCCAATTGTTGGCATTTTTCCTGATCAGCTTTAGGATCAGTGGGGTGTCTCGGTTCTGGTTCTGGGGTTTTCAGAAGCTCTTTAAGGATGGTGTAGGATTCCTTACTGGAGCATCCCGCTTTCTCTATTCTCTCCTGGAAGAAAGCGCTTTTAGTTTTTCGAACAGCGGTTTTATAGATTAAGAGGGAGGTAGAATAGATGTCTTTGTTAGTTTCCGATTTGTTTTTTCTCCAAGAGCGTTCCGTTCGCTTGCACTCTTGGCGCAGGGCTTTAAGCTCTGGGGTGTACCATAGAGCAGAGGATAGTCTTTTGGGATGTTTAAAGGTCGCAGTTTTGGGGAGAAGTGTATCTGAAGTGAAGTGTTCGTGATTACCTTGAATATCAGAAATTTAAAAAAGTGCAACAACTTTCAGTTTCCCCATAAGCCATCATCTTAAAATGATTGAGAATTAACATACCAGAAAGTACAAGACAATGAGTTATTGAAATGGCTCATGAGGGATACTGTGAAGTTGTTGCTACAAAACTAGCTTTACGGGACCGAGTGTGGTTCCCTCACCTTGATGAAAAAATAAAAAGAGGAGGGAAAGGCATGTAATAATAGGCGAGACAGGCCTGTTGGTAGAGGTGGAGGCATAGCCATTGTTTTCAAGCAGCCTTTGTGCTGTCAAATGGAGCAAATGATGGTTACGGAGAGTGAGGCAGGTGCCTTCACTATTAGGGTGAACGCGGGTACTACAGTGAAGGGCTTCCTGATTTACAGACCTCCGGGTCCCTACACCAGGTCCACAGACAGCTTGGTAGAAGGAATTACTGAAGCCGCTCTACGCAGAGACAAGTTCCTCGTGCTAGGGGATCCAAACATGCATATGGAAGACCCTCTGGACAGAGGGGTGGCAGGTTTCTGTAAGAAACTGCAGGCACTACATCTAGACCAGAGAGTAAAACCCCCCACCCATCAGCAGGGCCATTTATTGGACCCGATATTTGCTAACTGGGGGGAAGTGGAGATTAAACTCACCATCCCGGTTCCCTGGTCAGACCACTTCCTTGTACCTTTTGTGGTGCAGATTCCGGGTGCAAGAGTACTGGAACAGGCACCCCGTAATTATCCTAGCCGGAAATGGGCGAAATTCTCTGCTAGGTTTGACGAAGCACTTACCAAAGGAGGGCGGCCGGGTGGGGTGGATATGGAAACAGCTAGTAGCAATTTGGATAAGCACATTACAGAGGCTTTGGACTGTACCACCCCACTCTGTTTGACCAATACGGGACGCCGCACATAGAGAACGGTTCCTTGGTTTAATGATGAGCTGCGGCTAGCGAAGGCGGCATGTAAGCGCTATGGGAGGCAGTGGAGGGTTGCCTTCTCGAGCCAGGCTAAACAGGAGTACTTAGCGAAGAGGCGGGCCTACCATGGGCCGATTAGAAAGGCAAAGGCAGCCTACTTTGCTAAGAGGATTAGGGAGGCGGAGAACTCCGTGAAGGAATGGTTCATAATCTATAAATCTATCTCCACCGCTAAGTCCTCCGCTGTGCCAGTGGACTGCTCTGTGGACTCATGCAACCGTATTGCAGAATTCTTCGCAGAAAAAGTGGCAAAAATGTATTCCTCTTTTCCGGGACAAATTATAACAGGATCCGAGTTTGTAGAAGATGCAGGGGTAGTCAGGGGGCGATATGGACTGGAGACCTTCAAAACCCCTTCCCCAGAGGCACTTACACAGATCTGCAGATCGATAAAGTCGGGTTCCCCTAGGCATCCCGCCTCGCCCAAGCGACTTGCTGAAAGCCTGATGACCCTTGAGCCTTATATTAGACATCTGCTGGAGGTATCCTTTGGGACTCATACGGTACCTATAGGGTGGAAGCAGGCAGTAGTGCTCCCTCTTCAAAAAAAGCCGAATAGCAGCTTTGAGAAATTGGAGAACCTCCGCCCCATTTCACTTCTACCCTATATGGCTAAAGTGGCGGAGAAGGTCGTGAATATCCAGCTGATGGAATATGTGGAGGAAGCTAACCTCCTTCACGCTACTCAGTTTGGATTCCGACCCCGCCACTCTACTGAGTCGGCCCTGCTTATGGCGGTCGAGACCATCAGACAGGGGGTGGATGAGGGCCAAACTATGGCCCTGATCCTCCTGGATCTAAGCGCGGCATTCGACACGGTAGCACATGCCACCCTGCTGCAGTGTCTGAATGAAGGTGGGATTTCAGGTGCGGCGCTGAAATGGATCCAGTCCTTCCTGGTAGACAGGGGCTTTCAGGTGAGGCTGGGGGACTGTTACTCTAGAGTGATCAACTTGGGTCAGGGCGTACCTCAGAGTTCGTCCCTGAGCCCAACTTTATTTATTTTATATGTCTCCCCAGTGGCAGCCATAGTTGAGGCCCATGGGTTGCGCATAGTGTCCTATGCCGATGACACGCAGCTGATCATCTCCCTATCGCGCGCGCCCGATCTTGCTGCTGACATATTCAGAGCATACATGCAGGAGGTTGCATCCTGGATGTCGACCAACTGCCTGAGGCTGAATGGTAGCAAGACGGAAGTGCTCGTGGTGGGGGGGCCGTCGGTGTAGTCATCGGCATGGTGGCCGTCTTGTCGAGGGTCGGCCCCTACTCCATGTCAGGAAGCCAAAAACCTGGGCATATAGCTCGATGCCGAATTAACATTTGAGCCCCAGATTAGTCGGGTGGTGGGGGTATGCTTTGGCGTCCTGCAAGGCCTGTGGAAGATTCTCAAGCTTCTTCCTACGGAGGCTCGAAAGGCGCCGGTGCATGCCCTTGCACGATTGGACTATGGCAACCTTCTTTACTTGGGTGTCACGGGAAAGAGCCTTGACCGCCTTCAGGTGTTACAAAACACCGCGGCTCGCTTGATTCTGAGGCTACCTAGAAGATCTGCCTTAAAGGCAGCGTTGCAGGCACTTCATTGGCTTCTGGTGAGGTGCAGAATTGAGTTTAGGGCTCTGTGCACGTGCCATCGTATTGTAGGCGGCAAGGCACCGAAACCATTACAGGACCTTATTACTCCCTACGAGCCAGCCCGAGCCTTGAGATCCTCGGGCTCGGGGCTATTAAAAATTCCCAAAGTAAAAAAGGCACGCATGGGGGGCAGGTCCTTCCGGTTTCTAGCAGCGAGAAGCTGGAATAGGCTCCCGTTGGAACTCCGCCTGGAATCATCGGAGTCCAGATTCAGGGGAAAACTCAAAACTCACCTGTTTTTCCAGTAGACTGGCTCCGTCTTCTGCTATGGCTCTGCTACTCCCACTTACCATAGAGCGGGGACACGCCGATGTGCATATCCAGGCGCTCTATAAACCTCCCTATTATTATTATTAATTTGTACAACTGTTTGTCATCTAAGGCAACACTGCCTCAGTTAAACATGTCTGATCTCCCAAAGCATGCATAGGAGAAGAATGCAAATGATTTCTTTGGACCCCTTGAGAATGGACATCATCTGCTGTGGATGAATGCTCCGATTTTCCTGTGGTAGAAGATCTGTTGTCAACTACTCATGATTGAGTCATTGAGATACTAGAAAGTATTTTTGCAACATGGGGTGTATAGTGTCTTGTGAATTAGAAATTATGGAATCCTTTTGGCTCCAGATGGACTCTGTAGAACTGCACTGACGTCTTTTTTAGAATGCTGAATTTGTGGTTTACCGCAGAAGAACGAAGATGTGTATTAATAAGCTCCATGTGTTTCGGAGTACCAAGGCTGGGAAGGTCGCTACAACTGGTGATGAGTTTGGGCATAAGTGACCCAAAGGCTGACAGTGTTCTCTTCCAGAGAGTTTACTGTGGTCCAAGCAAACTACTTGTGCATGCTACATGCATTGCAGTCAAAGTGAGGAACCAAGACTTAATGCATGTGGAGTCAAAGCGCAACTCCAGCCACCATAAAGAAGTTAAAAATGATGCAAGAATTGCAAAGAAATCAACATATCGATGACTGAGAATCTGCTGGTCAGATCTTACGTAAGGGTACCACGTTGCTATGCAATATACAGTCTTATGTAATTCGGAGCGTGAAAGCTAAAGGAAGATACAACCAGTTTTTTAAGGACAGTTATTGTTAATCACAAAGTGCAAGATAATGTTACAATTAAAAAGTAGTGAGGAAAAAGAGTGCACAAATAGATGCCTCACCAGAACCTGAGTACAGTGATCCGATGAGACCACAGTGCCAGGCGTCTCAATCCAGCCCAAGCACAGGGGTTGTGCTCACAACACTGGTGAATTTTGCCAAGTCAACTGACGGGCGGTGAAGGTGATTGGAACAAAAAGATAGCAGTGGGTGACAATCAGACAAGTTGCAGACATCTTTGAAAAGTGAAACATTGTTTTGCAAAGTAGGCAAAGACAGAGGCTGTTTTTCCAAAAGTCATCAAGGATGATCCAGAGGCCAGAACATTAAAGTCCCTAGAGATAGTTTGCAAGACCAGGTTCAAGATGAACAGCTGAGCTCCACCCTCAATGTCAGTCATTCCTGTGAAATGGCTACAATGCTGCTGCTTTCCTGAAACCACCACTGTTCGATACTGCCAAAAAGTAAATTATTGGTGATAGATGGACTGTTTGGATAGAGACATTTGATGATTTCATTGAAGCACTTGAGGTAACTGATAACAAAAAGATTTTCAAGCATCTCAAAATATTTGCTGGTGATGGTGTAAAAGAATTCATAAATAGAATGCCACAAAATGATGAAGAAGTTTAATCCAATACCAAATGTTGATTACAAAAGATACATCTTCAATCAGGAACGTCAGAAAGCTGTTGGAACCATTGGTAAATGGGACGAGAGACTGAAGTTTGATGAATTTAATGGTGAAGAAGCTATGCATTTGAGAGTTTTTGATGAATGCTGTCATTTATTCAGACTATAAAAGCTGGGGCAAGGGGCTAACGCTGCTTTAGCTGCACTTTTCCTGATGGTTTTGCTGCAAAATTCCTATCGCCATATATTCAAGCTGTCGCTAGCCGCTATTAGCGGCAGTTTTCCAGTGAAAACGTCCATTATAAAGATCGCCTCTTCTGTTAGCGATAATGACATGCAAGGGAGGCGTTCCTGTGCAAAAACGGCTGCTAAACCTACTTTGCGATATTTACAAGAAGATTCTTTAAGTGGGGAGGACCAAAAAAACTGCCTCTAACTGCAGTTACAGGCAGTTTATTAAGACCAGAAAATCGCTGGTCTTAAAAATGGAGATAACCCGTGGGCCTCATTTCTGCAGGTTTTGTTGCCGGACCGCGCTGCAAGTAATGTTGCTGCGCTGCCCTGTGATACAACTACAGGGCAGGACTGCGCACTCCTGGGCCTTACTCATGAAAAGTGGTGCAGCGCTGCGACAAGACAGCGTTGCAACACTTTTCACTATCCCCTTCATGCAACGCCACGGATGCGCTGTATTCACTGGACAGAGCTCCATGACGCAAGTAATGACAGATATGTCTGGAATCCTGATGTATCTGTCTGCGCTAAAGTCACGCATTACTGCAGTCGTGTCACAACCATGATGTAACTTCAGCAATGCATGGGGCCAGCCTATCCCTGTGGTACTGTGTCACCCTTACTCCTGCCATCATGCAGGCAGTGCCATTCTTGAGGGGTGCCCAGGTGTCAGCACAGTTGGAGATCCATTGGTGGCGGTTGCGCGCTGTGGTGTCATCATCTGTAAGTGTTGGCGGAGTGGTGGTGCTGAGGGAGTTGACGAGATGTACTTTGGTGGCCTTGATCCAGCTGCGAGGGGGCAATGATGGCGGTTGTGTATGGTTGGCATGGTGAAGACGTGATGCATACAATGATGGTCGGTCCAGGAGAGTCCGGTGGTGTGGCTGTAGTTGAAGGTCCCACTAGCAGAGGAGATGCGCTCGACCGTGTGTCCTGTTACATGGCTAGCTGCTGTGACTAGGTGTTTGAGTCTGATGTTGGGGAGCTTCCCCAGGATAGGGTGTGTCTTGGTCACTGGGGTTGTCCAGGTGGAACTTGAGTTCGCTGAGTAGGATGTCGTCAGTGGATGGGAGAGCCTGGTGTAGAATGAGGTCTACAATGGTATTGGAGAATGGGTGTCCACAGCCCCGGGGGCCTGCAGATGAGGGTGCCTGCAGTGGATGGGGTTGGGGTTGGTCCAGATCTGGAAGTTTAGGTATTCCATGGTCACCGTTGGGTCATTAGAGTGCATGGTCAGAGTGTGCTTCTGTCGGTGATGGCAATGACTCCTCCTGGACGATTGGGTGGCCCTTGCAGGGGATTCAGTAGCCGTCAGTGATGACGATGGTGATGTCCAGTCCGGAGCAGATGTTGGTCCCGGCAGGCGATGTGGCATCCAGGGTTGATGGCGAGGAGGGTGCTGGCGCCGTAGGGGTGGAGTGCCAGAGAGGAAGGGTCCTTGGTGCTGAGCGCCATCCAGGGGCAGACAGATGCAGACGGGCTTGCCTATGGCTTGCCTTTGGCACGGGAGACGTCCATTACAACGCAAGTGCCCTTACATCTCATTCCATTACAACGCATTGTGAGGTCAGTAATGGGGTATTTTACATTTTTAGGGTGGGTATGTATTTTGGGCGTCGGAGATGAAATGTGGGATGTACTATGGGGTAAAATCTGAAATTTGGGGTGTGTTTTGGGATCAAATATTAAAAGTGGGGTGTGCATTAGGGTCACATATGAAAATTGGGGTGTGCTTTTGGGTCAAATATGTTTTTCAGGGTGTGTTTTGGGGGCTCAAAGATGAATTTTAGGGTTCAGGACTTGCTCTGGGGTGCAATGGTTAGTTTTAGGGTTGTACTCACTGAAGTAGGAATAGTAATGTTTACATCTCCACAATCCAACACCTTCCCTACTGTTGCAATATACCTAGTATTAGTATGTATTGTAATGGAATGCAATATAATGGTATGTGTCGGTACTCCATATATACCTTCAGCACACCACAGTGGCTGCCATCGAGAAGTGCTGCAGGGGGGACTTGACAGCTGGGAGGTGGAAAACACTGGAAAGAACACTGGATGGGGCGTGGATGTGGGTATGTGTGTGTGTGTGAGCGAGTGTCGTAAATGTTTAAATGTGAGAAATCTTACCTTGAGGCTAGGTCCTGTGTCTTCGTTGCTCCTGATCTCCTGAGTCTGCTTCCAGGAACAGGAAGTAGGCAGCCAGGCTCCCTCCCTATTGGTCATTGGCGCCTGGACAAGGCATTCAGCCAGGGGCTGGAGGTGGAGGCATGTTCTCCATGCAGGCTGTAATGCAGCCTGCATTGCAAACATGACAGTGTGTATGACTGCTTTGTGCGGCCTGAACAGGCCGACCAAACAGTCGCTGAGCACTTAAGTGGGCATGCCACTCTGCCCCTATCCTGCTCAGTGAGTGAAGCAGCCCTACCCACCATCCCGCCACAAAGGAAACAAGGCACAATTACATCAGGAAGTTATCAACATGATATGATTGTTCATCTTCCTGCACTGCTTGAAAGCAGTGGGTCGACGCTCTTCCACCATAGCGGATGAGCCGACACTGGGGGTGCATCAGCTACAGGTGTTAGGCCTGGGCGACTCGACCCCCGGGCCTCCTACACTACATGTACCACCTTCGCCTTACATGGACATTGACACCATAGCGCAATCTGCTAAACTCTCTCCAAATCTGTGACTCATCCAGCAGGATTAAAAAAGCAAAACCGGTTCCAGGAACTGGGGTGGTGGAGTGAGCTAAAGAATGATGATAGATTAAACCCAGATCAGTTGACTAGGGGTGAGTGTTTGATTTGCTTAAGCGCTCCATCCATCATCCCCTTTAGTTTTGCTTTGTTCGCCCTAAGTTGGCAGGGTATGCCCAGACGTGGTTCCCTAGCTCACTTTGCCACTGGATTCAAGCTAGCCTGGCTGATGACGGCTGATTAGCCAGAAACCGGTCCCAGGATGCTTGTTTCCGGTCCAGGGAAGACATGGCTTGGCAGTTCGGGCTGGACTGTTCCCCTGAGGCTCAGGGTCAGACTGATTTGCACATGGCCATGTCTCAACTGGGGTGGTGGAGTGAGCTAAAGAATGATGATGGATTAAACCCAGATTAGTTGACTGGGGGTGAGTGTTTGACTTGCTCAAGCGCTCCGTCCATCATCCCCTTTGGTATCAGATCCTCCCTGGATCGGAAACAAGCACCCTGGGACTGGTTTTGGGGTATCACCCCTCATCAACCAGGCTAGCTTTTATCTAGTGGCACAGTGAGCGCGGGACCCACGTCTGGGCATACCATTCCCACTTAGGGTGACAAAAGCAAAAAGTTCAAATGATGGAACCCTTTTGCCTCCATATGGACTCCATAGAACTATTATGTAAGTGTTAGAGCAGAATGCACCCAATACAGTTTTAGAATGTTTTGTTCGCAGTTACACGCAGAAGAATAGAGAGGTTTAATACTAAGATCCATGAGGGGTGTAGTTCTTTGCTGGTACCCAGGCTGTGGAAGACGCTACACAGTGTTCCTCTCCATTTAAACATTTGACAATGGCCCACCTTTCAATAGTCGAGAATTTCAAGACTTTCTTACTCATTTAAATATGAAGCATCAGAAAAGCACACCTCTCTGGCCACAGGCTAATGGTGTGGTCATGAGACTTATGAGTACCCTCAAGAAGACCGTTCAGTGCGCTGTGCTGGAAAAGCTTTAACTCAGATCAGTTCTTCAGACTATGCTTCATACATGCAAGTCAACTCCCCCACTCTACTACAGGTGAGAGCCTTGCCATCATAATGTTTTGGAGAGCCATACGAACCAAGTTGCCACAATGGACCACTGAGAGATTTATAGACATTGATAAAATTCGAACCACTGATTTGTCTCACAAACGCAAAATGTAAACCTGTGTAGACAGATGCCGATGTGCTTGAAGCACTGTGTTCAACAGAGGAGACCATGTCATTGTGAGGTACAAACAAAAATCGAAGTTTTCTGCTCCTCTTGATGCTGACCCTCTGAGGGTTGTAACTATTAAAGGACATACAGTTCGCAATACGTCAGTGCACATCTGGCACCCACTGTGTGCGAATGGCCAATACGTAATTGATGCAGAGCATAGTTGCCCACTCTTTACATGTCACAAATTACAACAGAAAATGTATATAGATACGTTACATGAATGTGCATTTAGCATGTTTCTTACTTGATTCAATGATTAATGAAAATGTTTCACTCTACATTACAATTAAAGACTGTCTTTATTGTAGAATAAGGGAATCTCCTCACAAGTGTATGTTTAACCATGCTAATTAAGATGTTTAATTAAGTTTTATTGATTATAAAACCATCCTAGTACAATAAGATAATTTACTTCTTCTGAAGAAGAAACCTGACTTTTCTAAATATGTACTATAATACATAAGTAACACATAATATTTTGGGGCCTGATTTAGAATTTGGCAGCGGGGAACACTCTGTCACAAACATGACAGATATCCCTTCCACCGTATTACATTCAGATTCTATCCTATGGGGATCATAATACTGCAGACTGGATATCCGTAACGTTTGTGACGGAGTATTCCCTCCGCGACTTCTAAATCAGGCTCATAGAACTTTGATTAAAATCATCCTCTTATATGTAGAAAGTGATCTCACTAGAAATGACAAAATGTATGTAATGTGAGCACTGATGTTACACACATGTACATTTAAATGTAGTTCTTTGTCATACTTACTCTCGATTTATTTTAAAGATTTACTGTATGCCACAGGTAGTATGAATTCAATAACATATACTAGAAACTTGTGCGCAATTAAGTTTATATGTGCACACACATATTAAATGTGTACCATTGAATTTATAATTTGTGTTTAACTTGTCTTCATAGTTTAGGCCTGTATTTCACCATGCTGCCTTTCATAAAATATTATTTTTTATTTCCTGCTAACCCAACATTTCTTACAACTATTCACATGCATTGCAAGTTTGGAACAGATACATTGCTGTGCTAGAGATAGGGTAAAGAGCCTTAGAAGAAGACCTCACCTTTACGAAGTTACATGAAGAAACATGGCGTCAACTGAAAGGCCTTTTGAGAATATGTTTCAGTCCAATTGTGTCTGAAAAAAAGATGTCGTTCCCATGTCCAGTATGGGATAATCTACAAATGTTGCAGTCTGCAACCTGAGAACTTTACAAGTACAATGAACCCCTGATGCTGTGATCAAGAGGGTGTTACCTGTGGACTTTGTATGTTATAATATAGTGTTCACCCCACAAGAGACTAGTGAAAAATAACAAAGACCCCCTGATGAATTGATACAGCAATTCCTAGAGCAGGGCACAGACACAGTGTATTGTATATCCCTAGGCAATTAAAACTTTGTATAGCTATTACAAGTCTATAGATATACTTGTCTTATCAGTCCAATATTTCCATGAACTCATTGTAACATTCAGTAAAAAAGATACAAAAACAATTCTTTCTCATTAAAAACAGTCATTTATTACAAGTTAAGAATCAATATGTTGCACATATCTAAACCTATATATCTAATTAACATATACATACAGTTGTTTGATCATAAAAACAATTACATAGATTTTTGAGGAAAATTCAGGTCGTGGCAGCCAAAATACTTTTTCTTCGACGTGTGTTTCGACGCAAACTGCGTCTTTGTCAGGAAAAGCCACACATATACACTTAGGTAATCAAACGACGTATCGGGGTTATGGTCAAAGGTCTTTATGTTTGTTGCCTGGGCAAGACGTACTCTCCTCGATTGTCTCTTTACAAGGCGCTGATATCTCCTTAATTAAAATTGTAGCATATTTGTGATAAAATGTTCTTTTAAAATTTGAATATAGCGTTTCGGTATGCTGATCATGACTCTGTTGGCGTATTACCGTCCTGACTGGTCGCGTCCGTGTGTTTGAAATAAAACCCCACAGGAGACTTCAGACTTCTTTCCATTTCTTCAGAGATTCCTTCCTGACTTTTGCCGGACTGCCTTGCTGAAACCCTTCTGCAGACTCTATGCAGACTGTTGTATACATATACTGTCATTGTCATGCATCTTCCACGAGCATCACTGTGCTCGTGGAAGATAGTGTTCTGTTTTGGAATTTTTATGATTTGCGGGGAGCTGGAACTTGGGGAAATGAATGTTGATTATTATGCTGTTAACCTCTGACTGAAGAAGATGGATTAAATATCAATCACTACTATTTTACTCCTGTCTTTGTTCTGTTTTGGAATTGTTATGATTTGCGGGGAGCTGGAACTTGGGGAAATGAATGTTGATTATTATGCTGTTAACCTCTGACTGAAGAAGATGGATTAAATATCAATCTCTACTATTTTACTCCTGTCTTTATTAATTGATGGCAAATGTGGCTTCCCTACACAGACCTTTCTGGTTGAATTCTGGCAGACACCTTTCCTGATTCCCTACTACCTGAGTGTGATGGTAATGTTATTAGTGATGCAGGGGTAAGTTTGTTGTTTATGTCATTGATAATGGTGGTGATAATGATAGAAATTGCAGTATTTATAGTGAGAATGTTAATGGTGGACTTAATATATAGCCTTATAGTGTGCCGTAGCAGGATATACCGACCATTAAAGGCGCGCTTCAGTGTTAAAGGCCGAAGGTGAGGGTCTTTAACAAGGGGGTGGGACTTTAATTCCAGTATTGCCCAGTTACTGAGGGCATAAGGCATTAGGCCATTCTGCCACTAGAGGGCAGAATGTTCTAACACACGTGAGGTCTTTGTTCAAAGCAACAGCTGTGAATGACATTGTTGGAATGTTGGAGCTCCTGGCTTCTACTGGCACTTAGAAGCCCGGAGCATTCTTTTGTTTTCAAAGGAGCCCACACACTTCCAATGTTCTAATGAGGTTTAGACTTCGGTGCTTCCCCTTTTGATTCTTGCTTAAGTGTGGCTTAGGCTACCATTTATACCTGACCCCTAGAAACTCTAGACAGAGCTTCTGAGAAGTAAACACTTCCTTGCTTGAATTCCTTTGGTCCTGTCCTGTTTCCCTTCCCGGAAATTCCCTGATTTGTGAGTTCTTTGATTCCTAACCATCCTCTGGACTTTTAAATCCTACATTACTAATGTGTAGGCCAAAGAGCCTTAGAGTATTTTCTGAGCACCATATATTGATGTTACTTTTATTTATTGCAATCACAGAACTGCTTTTTTTTAAATACTACTCCACCTCAATTTCTTCAGGAGATTGGGACTTCCAGATGTTATTCTGTACCTTTACAGCATGGTTTTAAGAGTAGTGTATTTGAACTTGATTATTAATTTGCAATAATGTTCTTTGAACTTGTCTACCGATTCCTGGTCCTCATTGTGTAGCCAAATGGGCTGCACTGTTAATTGAAATTTGATTGAATACAAAGACTAACTCCCATCACCACTCAGTCAGCTTTAAAAGGTCCATCGGAGGACCAATGAAAAGCCAGTGGGCCCAGAAAACGCTGTATCATACTTTAACGTTCTTCTTAGATCAAGCATTTTTAAAACAAGATGCAAGTTTAGTCATTCGAGCATGAAGAACATTAGGACTTTTTTTATTACTCAAATCAAATTCTTGATAGTAGCTGGCTCTCAAAAGACTCAAAAGGTTAAAAAATAACTATAAAAATTATTTTCTGCTTATGGCTTTCTTATATTGGTGGTTGCCATGGATTCCCATATGAAATTAGAAGTCCAAAAGATTCGGCTACGTTTAATCAGGCACTTTGTAGAAAATGCATGCTGTTAGACCTGGGTTTACCAGTCCACATAGGGTAGCCTGGCACAGAGTAGGAACACCTAATCCCCAAAGGCAATTGTGTTGTGCTTACATCACTCACTCACAGTAACCCAGCGCTTCACCACTGAAAATAACGGCACTACACCAGTTTAGAAAAATACGGGCTGTTTTATAAAATTCTCTTTGTGGTTTCTATTGGTTTCTTAGCAGTGTTTAGATTTTGTTCATAAAATAACTCTGCACATTCACATTTAACTTCCAGAACTATTAAGAGTCCATTATCACATTCGGTTTCAGAACCTTATTCTCCTTTAACAAGAATTCAGTTATTCCTACAATTGCTTTAAATTCTGATCAGCCCTTTTCCGACTCAAATTATCACTTATCTGTGAGTACACACCCACTTCAGTTCAGAGGAGCAGAAGCAAACAATCTTAAGCCCTGTGGAACATTTGACACTCCCCATACATTATGAATAGAGATTTCATTGGCAAACATGTGATTGCTTCACCCCTGAGCAGATGCAAATATACAGTAAACTCCAGCAACAGTAAACCTTGGTGCGTATCCCCTGTGAGGCTCTAACCACAGGTCTACTTGAGAAAGCGCCAGCAATTGCACTGCGAATTACTGCTCACTTGTCCCAGGGTGACAGTCTTTTCCATCCAGGCTCCCCTGGTCTAGTTTTAAGTTTGCTTCATGTTTTCACAGTAGGGTTCCTTCACTAATTTCCGTGGTGATACCTCCGCTTTATTATCCTTCCCCAGCCCCCCAGATCCCGGCTTACTTGTTGTGGCTTGACTCAGGTTCAATGTCCTGGGGCAGCCGGCAAGCTACAATTGAAGCGCTCACATCCCTTCCCCAGCAAGGCCATATCACCTGACCGGGCCTGCGCTGGGAGAGAGACGCTTCCTTCGATCCACGCTGCAGAGTTCTCCTCTAGCCTTCGATGCGCCCGCTCCTCACCGTAGGGCAGCCACGGGTTAATGAGGCTGCGCAGGAGAGGCGCATCTGAGGCTCGGCGCCACCCCTTCAGAGTAAACTTTCACGATCTCCTCTGGGCCTGCTCCGCGGAGAGAACACTTCCTGTCAGCGCCTCACCTCAGCGAAGCCTCGGCTGTCACAGGCAGCCAACCCGCTACCATTCCGGTTCCCTCTCTTCTCCACCGGACAGAGTCTCCTCACCCTCTATTAACTATCTCCTCCTATGGGGCTCCCAGGATGCTGTGTGTCACGCTACCCCCTTACTTATGCCCCAGCCGACTCTCCGCAGTTCCGCACAGGCGACAGGACCACAGGCAGCGTTTTACCTCACCGCTGGTAAGTCGGGGCAGGCTTCCTGGGTTATCATTCCCCAGGGATTCTATCGCTGGGACGGACCCAGGGAGATGTTGGGGGTTTGGATTCTTGGACGGGCCGCCGGTCAGTTCACACTCTTGCAGGCCAGCGATGCAGATGGAATAAAGTGGCTTGGGCCTCACAGTTCTCCGCTCAAGTGTGAAGAGGTTAAGTTAAATTCTCCCTTCTTGATATTTTAAAAACAACAGGGCAAAGTCAAGGTGAGCAGTAGGGAAGCCACCCCTGGGAGAAGTCACCCCTAAGCGCCCTATCCCCCTGATACCACAGCCTGAACTCCAGCTAGCTTCTGGTCACACAAAATGGCCGCCCAGGTTCCGGCCTTATATACCCCTGGACCCTGGTCACTAGAGTGGGCCAGAAGGTTCTAAATCTCTCTTAATAGTCTATGGGCCAGTCCCTGAGGTAAAATTATCTGACAGTTGGTATCCACCATTTGGTAAATGTTCACCTCATTACCACCTCCATTTTAAAAGAACACCTGTGCCCCTTTAAGTGTAAATTTTTTTTACTGAGGCACCCAAAGCCCTACTGACATCACCAACAAAAAGAATAAGTGGTGGACAAAAGGGGGAAAAAGATGTGGGAGGCAGAAAGGGGACAATAAAAAAGCAAAAGAGAGGAGGGAACACCCCAAGGGCTGACAGGTCTAACACATGCGGTTAATGTTTAGTCACCAATTTTAATCTAGCTCTGGAATGTGAATACATAACTGTGTTTGTAACCTTTAGACAGGCCTTTCTTGGTAAAAATGCTGACTTTCTTAAGGGACGCAGATGTTTCTAGATTCTATCTGAGGGGCATGTTATGCATATTTTTCACTTGTATCTAGGAATGTGCGTCACCAGTTTTAGTGACTTCTTTTCCTATCTGCTAGCTTAGACAGTGACTTACATAAGGCCTTACATTTACAGAATGAGCGTAAAAACAACAAATCTATAAATGACTCATAAAAAGGTTATTAGGAACATGAATAATTTTTAGATATCCATGCATTTCTACAAATATAGCTTAGCAACTGCAGATGGAACCAAGTACATACATAAAAACATGAAACAGAGTTTAAGCTGGCACGTAAATAACGCAAGGTAATCGCTTGCATTAAATAGGAGCTTAGGGCATTTATTCACTCCCCCATCATTCTGCTCATTAAAAGTTCACGGGCCAGATGTACAACCCTTTTTTGCGGCTGCAAATGGGAGATCGACCCGTTTGCGACTGCAAAAAAGGTTCCAGGAATGTACAAATGCAATTTTGCGAGTCACTGACTTGCAAAATAGCATTTGCGACTCTCGCTATTTGTAAGGGGCATCCCATTCTAATAGCAAGTCACCATGCCATGTCCTGTCGTTTTGCGACTGCATTTGCAGTCGCAAAACACTCGCAGTTTACCACCTGTTCAAGTATGTGGTAAACCACTCGTAAATGGGAAGGGGACCCCTTCCCCTTTGTGAGTTTGTGCGTAAATATTTTAAAGAAGCAGGCAGTGGTCCCAGGGACCACTGCCTGCCCTTAAAAAATTAAACTGAAAAGTTTCATTTTTGTTTTTCAAATGCATCTCATTTTCCTTTAAGGAAAACGGGCTGCATTTAAAAAAAAAGACCTGCTTTATTTAAAAAGCAGTCCCAGACATGGTGGTCTGCTGACCTGGCAGTGCTAGCCATTCCCAATAGGGTCGCAAATTATGCTTGCCTCATGAATATTAATGAGGCATGCAATTTGTGACCCCATTGGGAATCGCAAACAGTGTCTAAGACACTGTTGTACATTGCATTTTGTGACTAGTAAATTGCGAGTCGCAAAGCGACTCAATTGCGAGTCACAAAATACAATCTGCGTACCTCTGGACCCATATGTTCAAAAGATAGTAGAAAACTAACAAAAACTTGTAAACCATTTATATAGCAGCCACTCTAAACTAAATCATATCTGGCATTTAATACATTTTATATGTAGCAAACTGTAAGTTTCCGAACTTGAATATGTCTCGGCTTGACACTTGGAGCAATTGACCATAGGTGCCTTTAGGCATCATAGTGCTCAAAGGGCACGGCTTCTTTCACTGAGTGTGAAGAAAGTTGGTGCAAGGGAGGCTCTATTAGGCAAGTTGCATTAATGATAAGCACTGGCCTGTTATAACAAATCTATAAGAATTGGCAAAGCTAATAGGTCTGGCCTCAGCTGGCTGGTGTGTTAATTACATTTTTTACTTTTTAATAAAATAATTTCATACAACAATAAAAAGAAGCCAATAGGCAAAACAAAACGATCTGGCTTTGATGGGATAAAACACACAGACAGCATTTATAAATGTCTGTATTTGCCAGACAAAAACCACCACTCATATCCAGCTGGAACAAACCTCTGCCCCCAGGTGGTGCCCCTATGGTCCCAGACGATTGGTGTGGCCTCAGAGAGGCTGAAGTTTACTCTTCAGGCTCTCTGCAACTCAAAACAGGTATGTTGATGCCAAAGGTAGAGGTAAAGGCCTGTGACTTATGCAACTGTCTCAAATCACACATTACTCAGCACCATTTGAACATGTCAAAACTGCCTAAACATGCGTGGGAGACAATTACTGTTTATTTATTTGGTCCTCTTGAGGATGGACACGATCGATTGGTCATTGTTGATGAATACTCCTGTTTTCCATTGGTAGAAGCTCTTTCATCCATCACTCATGAAAGGTTATTGAAAGTTTAGAAGGCATCGTTGCAACATGGGGCGTCCCTGTGATATTGAAATCTGGAAATGGCCCGCCTTTCAATAGTCGAGAATTCAGAGACTTTCTCAACCAAATCAATGTAAAGTATCAGAAAAGCACTCCTCTTTGGCCCCAGTCCAATGGCCTTGTGGAACGATTCATCAGTACTCTAAAGAAAACTGTCCAGTGTGCTGCATTAGAGAAGCTCAACTTCAAGGTTGTTTTGAATACCACTCTTCGAGCTTACAGATCAACCCCTCACTAGACTAAAGGGGAAAGCCTTGCAACCCTAATATTTGGGAAAGCCATGACGACCAAGTTACCTTAATGGACTAACCTCAGATCAAAGACAGAGAAAGACATTTGCACAGAAGAATCTGGTCGCCAACGAAAAATGAAAATCTATGCTTAAAGGCGACGTCATGTGAAAGATATCACTTTCAAGAGAGAAGATCGAGTACTAGTTGGACAATCCAAATAACAACAACCTGATACTCCTTTTGAGGCTGAGCCCTTTACTTTCACAACCATCAAAGTACACATGGTGACTGCCCAACATCCTGGGAACTTCCTTACTAGAGAGTCTTCTCACTTCAGACATGTGGTTCATTACTCATCCAACATCAATGTCACCCTAGAGACTGGGTCAAAATGTAAATTGATACTTGTATAGCGCACTACTCACCCGCAAGGGTCTCAAGGCGCTTGTACGAATACCGCTGTGGAACCCATCCTGGCTTTCCCTGTGAGGCATCCACTCCTGCGCACCCCCAAGGTGGAGGACAGGCATCCTTAGCATTGTGGGGATTAAGCAAGCTACTGCCCAGAGTGGGACTCAATGATTGGAATAGGCACCGAGGCGAGAATTATCAGGTCCGTGGAATTTTGAGCCCAAGACCTGCCAAGGCAGGGAATTAAACCCTGGTCCCAGGCCAGACCTCTGCATCAGAGTCTGCTGCTCTAACCATTGAGCCACACTTCTCCACCGGTTCCAGACAGACAGTTAACGATCCTGTGACTGCCATTGTTTCCAACTCACCTATACAGATCACTGACACTTCAACTGCCAGCTCCTCGTTGATCCAAGCGCCACGAAGGCTCATTTAAGAGTTAGAAGGGCATATGTATTTGTAATTATTTATACATTTATTTATTTATTAATTTATTGTAAAAAGTTTAACTTTTTATTTAACAAAGGGGAGATGTAGTGTCATGTAAAGCCATGGGCTGCCCCTTTGCGCCTGAATTGGCGGTACTATTTATGGCAATGTATGAAGAGGCGTACATCTATCATAACAACCCTTTCATTCAATACATCGGAGCATGGCTCCGGTTCATTGATGATGTTTTTATGACGTGGACGGGTGATAGTAACACCCTTGATCAGTTCTATCAATGGTTGAATGATAGAACTGCGGACATAAAGTTCAGCATTTCTAGCTCAACCACAAAGATTGCGTTTCTGGACGTGGAAGTCTTCCCTTTTGAAGGTAAATTGGCAACAACCCTATACAGCAAGCTGACTGATAGAAACAAGTCGCTCATGTTTTCAAGTAACCACCCTAGGAACCTCAAAGAGAACCTCCCATATGGGCAGTTCCTGCGAGTCCGTAGGAACTGCACATTTAAAGAGGACTTTCAAAATCACTCAGCCAAATTGACATCGAAATTGTGCGAGAGAGGTTATCCAAAAAAACTCGTGAAGAGCTGTATGAGGAGAGCACAATGGACACCACGTGAGACCACCTTAGAACGTAAGATTAAACCTGAATTAAAAAGACAGGTTTGTGTTACGACATATTGCCCTAATGCCAACCATCTGAAGAAAGTCATAAAACAGAACTGGCATCTAGTGAAAGATTTGGATAATAGCCTAGCAGATATCCCCTTATTTGCCTTCAAAAAGGAAAACAACATTGCGAACTATTTAGTTCGGGCTGCCATGCCAACATCTAAACCTGCCACGTTGCGCCAAATGATGGGGATGCCCCCCATCCTTGGACATCACAAATGTGGCACATGCCTCTGTTGTGAATCCTCGATTGAGGGCTCACTGTTTCAGCATAACGGAATTTTCTGGAAACATGAATCGTTCAGCAACTGCAAAAGCAAGTTTGTTGTCTACGGTATCACATGTCCTTGTCACCTATTGTATATAGGTAAAACCAATCAAGAAATCCGGCAACGGATCTCTCAGCATAAATCGAGAATTAAAAGGAAGGTTGAAAATGCCCCTTTGGTGCTCCACTGGACGCGGATGCAACACTCTGTAAGTGACCTGAAATGGACAGTAATTTCCAAAGTGAAAAAAAATCCACGAGGTGGCGATCAGAACCTAGCCTTGTCAAAACGAGAAGCTCTTTTAATAGTGAAATTCGACACTGCGGTGTCAGGCTTGAATGAACTAAGTGAGATATTCAAGTTATAATCATTCTCATCCTGACCCTCTATGCTTGCTGAATCCGGGCACATTATAAACCTTTACAAGTTACCATGGACCTCCCACTCCGGCCCTGGTTTTCCTGTTCTCTTTTCCAAAACCGGCCAGGTTAATTGGTGGGTGTGGACTTTTCCATGACCTGTATATAAGGGCGTGTGTATGGCAGCTCATTCAGCTAAGGTGCTCACCTGAGTGCAACCGCTTCGTTTCGCTGTCGCCAAAAGTTCCCTGATTGAAGCTTTTAAAGTGAGTATTCCAACAATGCTTGCCCTGCGTTAGCAGTTCGCCTAAGTCTATGGTTGCATAACTAATTACTATTCTCCTGCTTTTGTTGCAGTAACAAATTACTCCCCCGCTGCGTGCTTTACAGCACTGACGGTAAAACCCCACTTTGTTTGTTAAAAATCGTATTTGCTAAACCTGCCAATAACGGCCCGCTGACAATTTGTCATGTTATATTACTGCAGGACCGCCGAATTGTTTGAACGCTGGTAGCCGCGTTTGGCGGACTACGCCCTTCGCCACTAAACCACGGTAAGCCGCTGCGTATTCTCCAACGTGTACGCAATTAAACGGCCAGCAAGATTTTGAATAGCACTGACAGGCGCCCTTGTTGGCTTTTTTGCAGGTACTTCTAAGTCTAGTGTTGGTTACATCATATTGCCACACTACGTGTTTACCTCTGCCGGTAAGATATCCAAGCAGTTTGTTATTGTGCTAAAAGTTTGAGGCAACCCTTTACAACTGTAAATCGTGCTTACTCTTGTTTTGTAGGGCACGAAATTAATCTTCTTCTACCCTAATGGCGACAGCGACTTAAAAGATAGAGGCTCTAGAATATTGGGTAAGGCCATTTGCTGCCTTTCCATTCCTTTCCCGTGCAGTAGCTGCAAGAAATCTGCCCTAATGCCTTGCATGTCCACTACTTTTTAGGTATCACCATTGCCCCTCCAAGCGATCACCGCCTTAGGTACAGCATCGTCTGTGTTTATCTCAGCAGGTAACATTAAAAGTCCTTGTCTCAGTTCTCTCAGTCACCTCCATCCAAGTCCTGTATATAATTTAGGTCTGCTTTTGGGTCATTTTCAGGTACAAATCATTCCCCAGCCTAGATGCTGTGAAAAGTTATATTTGAATGCATTTGCTCCTCTTCTTGGTAAGCTGTGTAGGAGGGGGTGTTAACTGAGTTTAGATTCTGATGTTGATCAGTCAAATGCACATTTGGTAAAACCACTTTTTTCTCACTATCTTTTTTCTTTCTGTAGAATCAAAGGCCCTGATGAGAATCCTCTTAGACCAGCAGGATTCGAAACGCGTAGGCCCATCACCACTCTCAAGTCTGCGTGGGTGATAAGTTTATCTGAATTGCTCCGCTGCTTATCATCCGTTGTACATTACCGTGTTTATTTTGTCACTTTATCCCACCAAAAAAACTGTGATTATTTAAATTTTGATTAGGAATGTACATTTTTATGTAAATAATTTTTCAGTTAAAACTTTTCGAAATATATTGCAGACTGTGGCCTTTTCCAGCATCTTTGTGTTCACTGTAAATATCGTTCACTGTAAATATATCACTTCTTATTCTCCCCATTGTTCCTGAATGGTTGATTGTTGTATGCTTGTGATATGTCTGACATAATGAAAGATTGTTTCTTCCCTTAATTTTGTACCTAGCATGTAATATTGTTTACTTTTGAACCAATTCGTTTTTGATAACATTAAGCAAATAATAAAAGCTACTAAGCAGCTCCAAGCCTTGAATCTTACTTCAGGTTTAGCGTTTTAATAAGTATTCATGTGTATCAGTACTGGCATCCTCATTTTGTTGTTCTAGATACCGGCTCAGCCATACTGATTAGAGCCACCCCTTTGTAGTTTTCTGGTGTTAATAGCGGGCGCGGGCTCGCGAGGCTTTGTGGTTCATTCGTTTGAAGTAAGGATAGACCTTACGCTACCCTTATATGTCACATTAATTGAGAAATTGCGTTTCATGTACATGCTAATTTTCCAACTTTTCCCTATATAGGTTTTTAAACCTTTTCTTTTTTCCACTATTTTCCTCAGAGTAATGGCAGAAAAAGACAACTTTGCCTATACGGAGGATCACATCAGAAACTTCCTCAGTGACCCACCTGTCTTCTCCTCAGTTACCCTAAGTGAAACAGCCACAACATCTAATGAATCTGACAAACTAATCCGCCTTAAGAAGAAGCAGATAAGGACTGACCTCCATGGTCACTTCCTGTTGCAACACCTCCGGGAAGGCACCATTCCTGCCGGTTTGCAAATTAAAAACATACCTGTAATCTTCACAGAGGATCCGATATTCAAGAAAGGTTTCTCTATGATTGAAACCAAATGCAGTAGAGATTTGATAGTTCTAACAGTAGAGACAGCTGCTCGTATATCAAAAGAAGAATTGGCTGAAATCTCCAAACTAGAGTCAGATATTAGTATTAACCCCACCATAGCTGATGCTAAGGCTTTCTTGGACAAAGTTAATAAAGAAGTCCAAGAGTTTAAAGACTATACGATAACTCAAAAATCAAACCAATTTGAGAAGGATAAAAAGGGTTTCTCATTAGATCATATATACCCCTACTTGCAGGCTGATTTTTATTCCAAGGCAGAATCGAGACGTTTCCTTCAAGGAAACCAGGGGAGATCACGTAAGCAGTTTATTTCCTTCAGTGATACATCTTCATCAGGAACTGACAGTGAGTCCACCAGTAATTATAACCGTCCAAATAGGAACCGTAACTGGAACGCCAACCAACAACAATCAAATCAAACATCAAATCCTCATTTTTTAGGGAGAGGTCAATCACTACCCAGGGGTCGAGTGAGAATCAACACCCCTTGGGAGATGAAAACCAGACGACAACATTACAAAAACTAGACATGTCGCCGATTTTCAATTTATCCAAGAGAGTATTGACAGCTGACGAGGAAAACGTGTTGGCTAAAGGCCTGTCATTTGTCCCTTCCAAAAAGACTGACTTCGTTAAAATGAAGTCAGAATTTATTGAATTCTGCAGGAAATTAAGACTGACTCTGTTTTTCAAAGATACCCCCAGTAACCAGTCCATGGAGGTAACTGGCCTTAGGAACAAATCCACTTTTTGTCCCCCGGCCAGCAAAGTCCCAAAAAACCTTCTGACATTTGAGAAGAGTGTATTGTCAGCGATATCAGCTATGGAAAAGGAAAGGAAATACGTTAAATTTAATACCTCTAAGGCACAGATGACAGCACTGAACAATCTTAAAACTGACAGTACTGTCATAATAAAACAGGCCGACAAAGGCGGAGCAATTGTAGTATGGGATATCAATGACTACACTACCGAAGTCATGAGACAGCTGGCTGACAGCAGCTGTTATCGTAAAATAAATAAAAACCCAACCTCTGAGCTTCAAAATCAACTTTTTACCATCATACAAGAAGGTTTTGACCTTGGCTTTGTCGGACCTAAAGAGCTAGAATACCTTAAAAATTTACATCCTAAGGTGCCGATGTTTTACGTATTGCCTAAGGTTCATAAGGATCCACATCACCCCCCTGGCAGACCCATCGTTGCCGGATGTGGCTCTTTATTGGAGCCGGCAGCTAAATATGTAGACTGTTTCTTAAAAGAATTCATGATCAGTGTCAAGTCCTATCTTCAGGACACCACTGATTTTATCAACAAACTCGAAAGCATTGCGTTTCGTGAAGACAGAGACAGACTAGTGACGCTGGACGTTACTGCGTTATACACCCAGATCCCTCAAGATGAGGCGATAGCAGTTCTGACACACTACCTTGATTCCAGACCAAGACCCATGCAGGTGCCCACCAAATTCATTGTTGACTTAGCAGCATTTGCCTTAAAGAAGAATTATTTCTGCTTTAATGGAGATTACTACTATCAGACCAAAGGAGTAGCCATGGGCTGCCCCTTTGCGCCTGAATTGGCGGTACTATTTATGGCAATGTATGAAGAGGCGTACATCTATCATAACAACCCTTTCATTCAATACATCGGAGCATGGCTCCGGTTCATTGATGATGTTTTTATGACGTGGACGGGTGATAGTAACACCCTTGATCAGTTCTATCAATGGTTGAATGATAGAACTGCGGACATAAAGTTCAGCATTTCTAGCTCAACCACAAAGATTGCGTTTCTGGACGTGGAAGTCTTCCCTTTTGAAGGTAAATTGGCAACGACCCTATACAGCAAGCCGACTGATAGAAACAAGTCGCTCATGTTTTCAAGTAACCACCCTAGGAACCTCAAAGAGAACCTCCCATATGGGCAGTTCCTGCGAGTCCGTAGGAACTGCACATTTAAAGAGGACTTTCAAAATCACTCAGCCAAATTGACATCGAAATTGTGCGAGAGAGGTTATCCAAAAAAACTCGTGAAGAGCTGTATGAGGAGAGCACAATGGACACCACGTGAGACCACCTTAGAACGTAAGATTAAACCTGAATTAAAAAGACAGGTTTGTGTTACGACATATTGCCCTAATGCCAACCATCTGAAGAAAGTCATAAAACAGAACTGGCATCTAGTGAAAGATTTGGATAATAGCCTAGCAGATATCCCCTTATTTGCCTTCAAAAAGGAAAACAACATTGCGAACTATTTAGTTCGGGCTGCCATGCCAACATCTAAACCTGCCACGTTGCGCCAAATGATGGGGATGCCCCCCATCCTTGGACATCACAAATGTGGCACATGCCTCTGTTGTGAATCCTCGATTGAGGGCTCACTGTTTCAGCATAACGGAATTTTCTGGAAACATGAATCGTTCAGCAACTGCAAAAGCAAGTTTGTTGTCTACGGTATCACATGTCCTTGTCACCTATTGTATATAGGTAAAACCAATCAAGAAATCCGGCAACGGATCTCTCAGCATAAATCGAGAATTAAAAGGAAGGTTGAAAATGCCCCTTTGGTGCTCCACTGGACGCGGATGCAACACTCTGTAAGTGACCTGAAATGGACAGTAATTTCCAAAGTGAAAAAAAATCCACGAGGTGGCGATCAGAACTTAGCCTTGTCAAAACGAGAAGCTCTTTTAATAGTGAAATTCGACACTGCGGTGTCAGGCTTGAATGAACTAAGTGAGATATTCAAGTTATAATCATTCTCATCCTGACCCTCTATGCTTGCTGAATCCGGGCACATTATAAACCTTTACAAGTTACCATGGACCTCCCACTCCGGCCCTGGTTTTCCTGTTCTCTTTTCCAAAACCGGCCAGGTTAATTGGTGGGTGTGGACTTTTCCATGACCTGTATATAAGGGCGTGTGTATGGCAGCTCATTCAGCTAAGGTGCTCACCTGAGTGCAACCGCTTCGTTTCGCTGTCGCCAAAAGTTCCCTGATTGAAGCTTTTAAAGTGAGTATTCCAACAATGCTTGCCCTGCGTTAGCAGTTCGCCTAAGTCTATGGTTGCATAACTAATTACTATTCTCCTGCTTTTGTTGCAGTAACAAATTACTCCCCCGCTGCGTGCTTTACAGCACTGACGGTAAAACCCCACTTTGTTTGTTAAAAATCGTATTTGCTAAACCTGCCAATAACGGCCCGCTGACAATTTGTCATGTTATATTACTGCAGGACCGCCGAATTGTTTGAACGCTGGTAGCCGCGTTTGGCGGACTACGCCCTTCGCCACTAAACCACGGTAAGCCGCTGCGTATTCTCCAACGTGTACGCAATTAAACGGCCAGCAAGATTTTGAATAGCACTGACAGGCGCCCTTGTTGGCTTTTTTGCAGGTACTTCTAAGTCTAGTGTTGGTTACATCATATTGCCACACTACGTGTTTACCTCTGCCGGTAAGATATCCAAGCAGTTTGTTATTGCGCTAAAAGTTTGAGGCAACCCTTTACAACTGTAAATCGTGCTTACTCTTGTTTTGTAGGGCACGAAATTAATCTACTTCTACCCTAATGGCGACAGCGACTTAAAAGATAGAGGCTCTAGAATATTGGGTAAGGCCATTTGCTGCCTTTCCATTCATTTCCCGTGCAGTAGCTGCAAGAAATCTGCCCTAATGCCTTGCATGTCCACTACTTTTTAGGTATCACCATTGCCCCTCCAAGCGATCACCGCCTCAGGTACAGCATCGTCTGTGTTTATCTCAGCAGGTAACATTAAAAGTCCTTGTCTCAGTTCTCTCAGTCACCTCCATCCAAGTCCTGTATATAATTTAGGTCTGCTTTTCGGTCATTTTCAGGTACAAATCATTCCCCAGCCTAGATGCTGTGAAAAGTTATATTTGAATGCATTTGCTCCTCTTCTTGGTAAGCTTTGTAGGAGGGGGTGTTAACTGAGTTTAGATTCTGATGTTGATCAGTCAAATGCACATTTGGTAAAACCACTTTTTTCTCACTATCTTTTTTCTTTCTGTAGAATCAAAGGCCCTGATGAGAATCCTCTTAGACCAGCAGGATTCGAAACGCGTAGGCCCATCACCACTCTCAAGTCTGCGTGGGTGATAAGTTTATCTGAATTGCTCCGCTGCTTATCATCCGTTGTACATTACCGTGTTTATTTTGTCACTTTATCCCACCAAAAAAACTGTGATTATTTAAATTTTGATTAGGAATGTACATTTTTATGTAAATAATTTTTCAGTTAAAACTTTTCGAAATATATTGCAGACTGTGGCCTTTTCCAGCATCTTTGTGTTCACTGTAAATATCGTTCACTGTAAATATATCACTTCTTATTCTCCCCATTGTTCCTGAATGGTTGATTGTTGTATGCTTGTGATATGTCTGACATAATGAAAGATTGTTTCTTCCCTTAATTTTGTACCTAGCATGTAATATTGTTTACTTTTGAACCAATTCGTTTTTGATAACATTAAGCAAATAATAAAAGCTACTAAGCAGCTCCAAGCCTTGAATCTTACTTCAGGTTTAGCGTTTTAATAAGTATTCATGTGTATCAGTGCTGGCATCCTCATTTTGTTGTTCTATGTAAAGAAAGAATGACAGAATCCTTTTGGCTCCTGATGGATTCCGTGGACCTGTGACATAAGCGTTGGAGGGTATTGAAGTGAATGCAGATTTAGAATGTTGAGTTCTAGCTTACATGCTGAATAAAAAAGACGTGTATAACTACTCTTCATTTGTTACGTAGTCATTGGCGAGTGCCTGGGCTGAGTAGCACGCTACACTGACTAGACCCTACAAAAGAGAACATCAGGGAGTGGGGGCAATGGGACAAAGGTGAGTGGATACATGAAAATCAAATTGAAAACAGATCTGAAAACAAAACTTGCAACTGACTTGAAAATTCAGGTCTTCCTTAAATGTTAAAATATATACCCTACATACCACTTCTCACATAGCTGCTGGAGCATCTCCGGAAATAACTGTGCTGGAGTTCAGAAGGTGAATGAGCAACAAGAATGTCTTTATATTTTTTCTTTTTCTTGCTGTATTTTGAGTGCAGTTCTAAGACAGACGTCAAATGTCAGGCTGCTTTCTAACAAATTGGTGCTTATTTGTTTGACATGGAGATTGCAGTTTACTTTTCGTTCAAAGTACAAATAGGAAGTGAAAGAATTTTGTCAAGTGAAATATGTGAAAATCTTGCTATAGCGCAGGTAGTGTGAAAGGAAATTTTGTAGGGTGTCTTTTGTTTCTAAAACAACTATATATAAATACCTGTAAATGGACTGTACACGTTTTTCTTAAGACAGACTTAAGTTAGGATTTTGTCTTGTCTGTCTTAAGTCTGTCTTAAGACAAACTTAAGACCAAATCCTAACTTCTGTGAATACCAAAAGTAGTAAGTTTAGGATTTTTTCTTAAGTTAGTTCTGGGAATCGGGCCCAAACATTTTAAATAGGATCAAAACAAATCAAGACACTTAAGTGTGTGATATGCAAATGATTATTCGCTGAAAGCGGATTTCCACTCATTGTCATTTGCATGCTATATAGCTTCACCAGCAAATTTAGTGTTCATTTCAATGAAAATGTGCTGCCTCTAAATGACAGTGTGCTACCACATCATGCCTTAGTAATAGATATTTGTGACTGTGTGCTCTGAAATGCACACCAGCTGGCTGCATTCCTCAACCTTACCACTCTCCTTGGGTGAATTTTGGGCTGTGACATTAACAGCTGCACTCTCACTCTGAAAACTGTTCCAGTACCGCAGGAGGCGGGTGCCTTTCAAGCTTAAAATATCTGAAAAGGGAGCATCCCAGCATTTATCTTTTTTGTTTATTTGCTTTCTGTCTTGCTGATCGATTGAGGGACCTACTTTTATTCAAATGACAAAATATAACCTCAGAAATAAAAGCAGTGCATTTAGTATGAAGTATCTTTGGAGGTTTTCTTGATGATACCGTGTTCAGTATCTACCTTGTTGACCAATCGCACATACAATAAAACATTTTGACATGCACAAATTACTATCTGCTGTAATCTAGTAATCAGTTCTTTGAAGTTGTAAGGCAGAGATGACCAGTTTGATATTCAGAATGTGAGCGGTAGGCCACAAAAAGATGTCAGAGATGGATGTTCATTTAACTGGGCTTCATAAAAAAAGAATGCATGCAGGGTTTCAGTGCTTGAGTATAAAGCATAAATAGTATAAGAATATATTATTTTAGATTTATAAACATAAGTTTTCCAGGTTTCACTATTATTGTTTGTTTATTCTAGTGATGTTTTTCCAGTATTTGTAGACATATTGATCATTGGTCGTTACCAGTCTGCATACAGCTGCCTTACAGCAAATATATGAAAATTATGGGGCAGTAGCGGTCGGTGGTGGGAGTGCTGCCTGGCGGTGACGTGGGGTGGGGGAGGGGCAGGGTGGTGGGTAGTAAACTATGGAATATGGCCAAATGCAGGTAAGTAAACACATACATAAATAAAACAAATTTCGTTGTGCGCACTGCATTGCCAAATTTGATGCAGTGTGAGCAGCGAAATTCGTTTTATTTATGTATATGTTTACTCATCTGCATTTGGCCGTATTTTACTAACCCCCACCCTGCCCCTCCCCTGCCCACGTCACCGCCCGGCAGCACTCCCACCACCGAACGCTACTGCTATGGGGACAATTGAGAAAAGCATTTACATGTCTGCATATTACTAATCTAGAAATAGAACTTAACATACTCATTAATCCAGCTCACAAAGGATATGGCTTAGATATACATCTTTGACAATCCTTTAGCATATGTAGGAAGTTATCCCTGGCAAGTGCATGGGAATAGACACACATAAGGGCATATTATCAAGGGGGTTTATCTCCGCTTTTTTGGCTTTAAAAGCCAAGAAAGCGGAGATAAAATTATCTCCCTAATACCTAGCTGTCGCTAACACCAGTTAGCGACAGCTAGTAGGAGATAGCAACCATCTTGGGCCCCGCTTTGCATGTCAGTGATATTTATCACTAATGACATGCAAAGTGGGCGTGCCAAGATGTTAGCGACTGGAAACAGTCGCTAACATCGCTATCTCCTATTACCAACTTTTGGAGATATTCGCGCTAAGCGCGAATGTCTCCAAAAGCTAACACCTGCCCCTGAGCAGTTCTTAGCCATGTTAGCCAATGGTAGGGGGATAACATGGCTAAGAGCATTAGCTCGGTAATGCATGAATATCACTGACTTTCCAGCGATATTCATGCATTTCGGCCGATTTTTATTGCTAAGGAGATATACCTTGATAATAGCAAGGTTCCTAAGCGATAAAAATCGCCGCATCTCGGCGATAAAAAAATCGCCGCTAAACCAACATAGCGATAATTATCGCTAGTTGTTGGTAATATGCCCCATAGTCCTATATTTTAGGTCTAGGTCAGATGTGCAATGTGTTTTTGCAGTCGCTATTGGCACAATTATTAGAATCAGGTTCACTGCGACCACACAACTGCTTTTCCTTAGGTACAAATACCAAAATGCAAATGGGTAACAGGTTACCGAATCTCAATTGGGGTTTATGACCCAATCAAGATTCGGTTTTTGGAAGGGGCGTGCTTAGTTTGTACCTTTTTAATACCTAATCTGAATGGTATGAATTAATGATTTGCAACCAGATTGCAGTTGCAAAACATCAATACTTTACCAACTACAGAAGTGTAATGGTGATGAATTTGCTTACCGGACCCCTTCCCATTTGTGAATTTAGAAAAATGTTTGCTTACGAGGAGGCAGTGGTCTATGGGACCAGTGCGTCTTCCTAAACAAACAAAAGAATAAACAAAAGAGCCTAATTCACAAAGGTAAACTAACACATTTGTGTAAGTTTATGCTTTTTCAGTACTCACAAAACTGCATTTTAAATTCCTGTCCTAATTTTTTATGTGTGGAGTTCTCCGCCTGAATGTGGAGTCTCTGCATTGGAAACTTACTTTTCAAGTGCAGTTTTGTGAATACTGGAAAAGAATAAACTTACACAAATGTGTAAGTTTACCTTGGTGAATCAGGCACAAAGAACCTTTTCTTTTTAAATGCAGTCCCGTTTCCTTTAAGGGAAATGGGCTCTGTTTAAAAGAAAGATTGCTTTAAAAAAAAAGCAATCACAGACATGGTAGTCTGTTGACCCCTGCAGGCCACCATCTCTGTGATGGCTGTCATTCTTAATGGGGCACAAATTGCGACCTACCTCATCAACATTCATGAGGTATGGCGATTTGCTGCCCACTAGGATTCACTAATTTAAAAATAAAACTTTCATACATTGAGAATAGAGTTTACCAAATAGCAGTTCGGACGAAAGCGCTATTTCGAAATTGCTATTCTTAAGGTGCGTACATCAGGCCCTAAATGTGGGAGTGATTAGAAAATGGGGAATATCTAATGCAAAGTTAGTGAAAAAAAATGGTAAATTTAAGTAGGGACAAAAGGAGGGATGCGCAGATACAAAACCACAAAATACCAAAAGGGTATGCTAGCTGCTATATGCAAAAAAAACACCTCTGATCCCGTAGTTCTTTTAGCCTAAACAGGTTCATACGTATTCCAGCTAAACCCTCTAATAAGTCATACAACACACATGACATGGCAAGTCTGCCAAGGAATCACATATAAATCGGTAGAGACAGGAAATAATTCTACCAGCAAAAAACCCTTCATCTAAAAAAATAAAAGGAATAATTTAAATGTAATTGAAAATATTATAGGCACCTTTACAAACCACATTGTAAAAATGTTTGGAACCAAAGTTTATCAGTGGCAAATGGGAAGGTGTGCCTTTG
The DNA here is from genome assembly GCF_964263255.1 of Lissotriton vulgaris. Taxonomy (NCBI): domain Eukaryota; kingdom Metazoa; phylum Chordata; class Amphibia; order Caudata; family Salamandridae; genus Lissotriton; species Lissotriton vulgaris. The sequence continues at coordinate 326,932,276 of NC_141698.1, read as the reverse complement.
GACACCTTTGAAATGTAAATGCATATAATACCCTGTTCCGTCCTGGTGTGCTGGTCATTTCCAGTATGGAATAACTACATCATTTTAACTTTGGTGGCTGTAATGAGGACCTTGGACTGTTCAACATGTAGTTTAACTTATTTCATTTGGGGTGAAAAATAGTTCCTATCACTAGGCCATACACAAAAATAGGAAAACTTGTACAAGAGCGGTGGGGCCGGGTGAGAGGGGATTTCGACAGACGATGCGGAGGGAAAATTAAATAAATAATTATTTTTTCCTTGTGGTCGCATGTCGAAACCCCTCCCCACCTGGCCCAACCGCTCTTGCCTGCACGGGCCGCGGCTGATATTAGGCACACGCTTATGGAAGTCTTGATAGATATGAGGATGTTGTTTTGGATACTGGATTAGACAGTGATGGCCTGTTGCTTTGATTTTTTTTTATTTGTAGTACTTCATCTCCAGTCTGATCATGTCTAATCTGTAGGTGTAAAGAGAGATACCTGCAGTAATTAGCCAGATAGGGGTGGGGGTAAGTCGTGATGATTTTGTAAATGATGCAACTGGTGGTGTTGAACTTAGTAGGACTGTCAAGCGAAGCCTGTGAAGTTCCATCAGGGTGGGGGTGATGTTCCAAAAAAAGACACTTTTCTTTATTTTACCTATCCCTACGAATTTAATCAGGGAAAAGTCAAAGTAAACCACATTTGTTTTACAGCAGCAGTAAGGCCCATTTCATTTTTCTAAAATTTACATTGGTCAAAATTGACGTCACGGAATGAAAGTCTTTTGAGAATGGTGTGTGGCGCTGCGCCTCTTTATCAGTAGGCATGACATTTCCATTCACTGTGCACTTGAACAATTATGAATCAATACAGATCAGGGGCCTCATTTATGAAAAGTGACGCATCGCTGCGTGAAAACAGCGATGCGTCACTTTTCACTGCGCACTCCTTGCGACACCAATGATGCGTCATATTTAATGTATGACGCATCATGTCGCAAGGATTTACAGATACGTCAGTATTTCTGACGCATCTGTAAGCGCAAAAGTGATGCATTGCTGGAGTGTGTCACAAAAGTGACGCAACTCCAGCAATGCTTCCTTTCACATGGGGAAAGCCCCATGTGAAAGGGCTTGCGTCAGTCTTACGCCTGCTGTGAGGCAGGCGCAAGATTTTGACGCAACAGCATCCTAAAAGTGACGCAGTGAAATCTCATAGATTTCACTGCGTCACTATTAAGAGGCTTTTTGTGGGGGAACGCCCCCTCTGCATACATTATACCTGACGCAGGTATAATGTGGCGCAGGGGTTTAAAAAGTGACGCATCTACCTAGATGCGTCACTTTTTAAATATGGCGCAACAAGGCGCATTTTGTACGCTGCTGGTGCGTCACAAAAAGTGACGCACCGGCGGTGCAAAACTGATGCAAGGCCTCATAAATAAGGGCCCAGGAGCAGAAATAAAAAAAAAGTGGTGATTCAGCTTCAACAGAGCACACGATATTTTATGTCACTTTCGATGGGTGGCTTGCAAATAAATTCTTCGAGCAGAATAAAAGAAGTCAAAACTGAACTGGAGGAATTTTTTGAAAAATCCAAATTGCTTTTATCATGGGAATACAAAATATTTCTCTTTAAAAAGGGGCATATTTATCTGATCACACATCTGTGGTGTTCAGTAGAAATGTATTGGGCTGACTGCTGTCAGAAGTAAATGTCTTGTCTAATTTAATATACAATATCTCAGTCTCTTCGTTGCAAATGTTAAAATGGCCGTCAGGATCAGAAGATGAACAGGGTCGCTTTTTAAATATAGAAGTTGCCTGGAGCAATGTCTCCAGCAGGTAAGAGAGGGTTTCATTTCACCTCTGTGTGAGGAGTGCTCTGTTACTGCACAGCATTGTAATTCTGGGAACAAGCAGCTTCCCATTGCTAAATCCTTCCCCTTTAACGCAGGCCTCATTGCATTCTCCGCTTGATTTGGCATGATAGGACCTTCCCCGAGGATCCGCTTCACAATAAATTGCTATTGGCAGAAAGAAATGTCACTTGTCCCCTCTGGAAGGAAGCAGAAGTAAATTAGACTTTCATTGTTTTAGCCAGTGTCTTTCTTTTGCTGACTGTGGAGCGTTTATTTCCATGGGATTCTGGGTGATCCAATTTGTGCTCCAGTCAGAATGTGTTTGAATTGTGGATTTAGGGGATAATCCAGGATCAAACAGAACAGATAAGGCATATGGAAAATTGTCCTGGGATGTGACCTTTGTTTCGTGAATCAGGAAAGCATTGTGCAAATTCTGGAACCTGGTCTCAGAAGGAGAATAGTGGCAATGAACAATCACCCTGTTAGTTGGCTTTTAAAGGGCACTTGCCTGATTGTGTACCCTCTGAGGACGTTTAATAGACCCTCACGAACCTCAGAGATATTTATTGTGATCCTGGGGGTGTGTCATTCAAGTTAAGGGCTGTCAGGGAACCAAAAGCAACCCCCTCTAAAAAGGCTCAAAAAAGCGCATTCTGCCCTCATGTCACTTTATTTATTGTCTCTTTCTTTCAAATATCTCTCTCTCTCTTTCCTCTCTCCCTCCAGCTCTGTTGCTTTTTCCCTACTGTACCTGCTGCCATACACACCAGGGACCTTAAACAACAGCCTCTAGTGGCTCCAGTTCCCTGGGGAAATGCCAGATGGAAGAAATGGCCAATCTGGCCCTGTTTAAGTTTACACGGACACACACATATACAGTCACACACACAAACACATAAACACACACTCTCACTCACTCTGCAGGGGCTTGTATTAAGCCCCTGTCAAGCCTTTCTCAGGATTGTATTCCAGTGCCTGTTCTATAACTCCACTTCTCTGAAAATCTGCCTGTCCCATTTATTTGGAATGGCTCCAGTCATCCTTGTGGTGCGTGAACTTTGTTCCAAACTGGAGAGGGAGCAGCTGCAACTCATTCTGGCTGCTAACGGGGAGTAGGTTTCTGAAGGAAACAAAGGTTGGCCTGGGTGTGAAGTGCCACCACCAGTAATTGTACAAACAATCCAGCAAAGATGTCAGGTGAGTGGTTGTCCTAGCCTCTGAGGTGACTGCTGCAGAGGACAACTGTGCTGTGGGCAGCAGTGATCCAATGCTTGTGTTTTTTCATCAGCAGCCATGATAGTCGGTGACCCTAAAGAGCATATGAAAATATACTATAGCTGTAACCTGCTGTGGCTGGGTGAGGTTTCAAAGGACAAGGGAACCCTATATATAGTCAAGGACCGAGGGCAGCAATTTTATCAAGTAACAAAGGCCCTTGATTAAGCAAGATAAATACAGGCAAAGGATAAATTATAGACAAGAATCTGTTCTATACTGCTGCGGTTATCCTCCACTGACTGAGGCTCCTTTTACTTGCGGTACACAAATCCTATTCACAAATCCATCCAGACGCCATCCAGACGCCTTGTACGGTCTGCCCACACTGTGGACCTTGTGGCCTTCCCTTCTCGTGAAGTTTACTCACGCAAGAGCAAGGACCCCCATTGCGGACCTGCACTTCCATTTATTCGAATACGGGACAAGGGCATCGTTCCTGCTGATCCTCCCGTTAATTGTCTTGTCTCCACCGCTTGCAATTTCCATCGCGCTGAACCTGAACCCATTACACCTCAATCCCCTTGTGGCTTTTACTGAAATTGTGATTTCTCTAGGCAATCATTTTCTGTCCTGAGGATGAACCAGTATTATGTATGGTTCGAAACGTCGTTGCCCTAAATGCATTAAATACATAGTTGATATAAATTGTTCATGCATATGTGTATACTGTGGATCATCTGTTTATGATTTATGATACTCAGATGACCTGTTTTTGCCTACTATTTTTTCTCCCCTGTTTGTGTCCCTCTAGTGTGTTAGTCGGACATCGGCTAGTGTCCCACGTCCATCACACTCTGTGTCTTATTTTTTTGTGACTATTATTTTTATCAAGATATTAAACTGTCCGGCTGGACATTTCATAACAATATAGTTCTATTTAGTCTATATTTATTCTCTCAATATTCTTTCCCTTGTCTAAGGACCATTGTTCTTAAATATAACTTCCCAAATAGAAGCACGCAGCATAAATTCAATTGTGCCCTTGGAGTCGCTCATTAGCTACATGGTCCAGCCTTGAGTGTCCCTTCAATTGTGCCTTAATAGGCTTGCAATTAAGGCAATGTTATTTGTAGTCCTGATGATGATCCTTTATTAGTTACAGGTTAGAAACGCCGTCGACTGTTTATGTAGTGACACACTAGCTTTCCAATGTGTTACAAAATTATGTTATCTACATGAGCTATGCTAGACTAATTTGTTATCTTCTCACTAGTGGCTCTTTACATAATTGCCTGTTGATTCCTTTTTTTTTTGTATTGTCTTTGTCCTTTTCCCTTATGTCGTATGTACTGGAAACAGGATTGTATCCCACTTTATAATTATCTGTCTTTTATATTTTTTACCATTTTTTCAATCAATTAAATCAGTGTCCGGCTGGACACTTCTTTTTATTATAGAACAGATTCTTGTCTATAATTTATCCTTTGCCTGTATTTATCTTGCTTAATCAAGGGCCTTTGTTACTTGATAAAAGTGGCTGGGTGAGGGGCACATACGCAGTTCATGCTAGGCACAGCATTAGTGCCCCATTCATGGTGGTGGGTGCTGCTCCTAAAGCCAGAGGTCATAATTGAAGGTAACAGTAAAAGCAGCAGTAAGCAGGAGCTACATGGCACCACCCCTCATGCGGCACCTAAGGGGGTGTTTGAAGAATTCAGACAGGATCCACTGCGATGGTTCAGGACTTCCACAGATCATTTACTGAAAGCTGCACCAGTGCGTGTGCCTAGTCCTCTGACACAAGGAGAGATGAGCTGTGCAGGACAGTTAAAGTCCCAGAGGTGAATTAGTTTGTTTTTCAATCACCAATGAAAAACGTAAATGCTAAAATGTTGTTCTCTGATGCAAAAACATGAAACACACATAGTACAAGCCGTAGCAGAAGCAGGCTGAACCAATCCAGCCACTAGCTAAAGAGGGCTAATCCAAAGCACACTTGCTGTGTAATTTTGTTGGTTTTTGTGTGATGAAAGGACATTCGATCTAGCAGACAAGCAGTAATAAGCTGGCTGGAGGGCTCGTCATGCATCTTGTCTTGCCGAGGAGTCAAGTTTATGAGACTAGTCAACAGCTGCTTATTGCAAGCGGATGATCTTTAATCATAATTGCATGTAATACATCCCCATACTTTTAATTTGGTTGGTACATAATTTAAATTTTTTGCTGTAACTTGATCTAAACATAATCTTAGAATGATTTTACAATAACAGAATTTTACACATTTAAAATGTATGGAAGACAGAGAACATATGTACATTTGCATATATGACACTTCTAGTTGTTTGAGTAGATGAAACTCACTCATTTTATGTAGGGGGGTATTGTGATAATTTTAATTAATCAAGCAATAAACATTAAACTGAAACTGAAACAATCCAGCCACTAGCTAAAGAGGGCTAATCCAAAGCACACTCTCCGTGTAATTTTTTTGGTTTTTGTGTGATGAAAGGACAATTAGCAGATGAAAAAAGGCTTTTAAATTGGAGAAAATACTATCTTCAGGTCCACCTTTGGTGTACATTTGTCCAACGGCTATTGTGTCAGAGAACAAAAGAAATCAACAGAAAATTTAAAGTGAGACACAGAATAATCATATATTCCCCAACCTGTACAAAATCATATACAATTCTCGACATCCCATTGGGTGGTCAAGTTATTATACCTACCAATCTTCACTAATTCAAATTGATCCCTCTATATCCATCCCTTTAAAATATTCTCTTCCTATTCCTCTTTCCATAGGTCCAGAAGCTTATGCAGCTGTTGTTGGATAAGACTCAAGATACTATATTTAATGTTCCGTTGATCATTGTATACCCTGCCTGAAGATATGCCATGTAGATTTTTAATAAGTCTACAATATTTTGATCATATAACGACCCCCTAGAAATGCTTTAGCCTTCTTCACATTTTTTATGTTTTTTTCTTCATTATTTGTATATAATGCTAACGGGGAGTAGGGTTCTGAAGGAAACAACGGTTGGCCTGGGTGTGAAGGGCCACCACCAGTCAATCTACAAACAATCTAGCAAAGATGTCAGGAGAGTTGTTGTCCTAGCCTGTGAGATGAAGGAGGGGCTTTGGGATTTATGATGAAGTATGCAGAAGATTCTTAGAGGAGCTGCAGAAACCTGGTATAGGATCAGAAGGAAATTGAAATTAATGAATTACAGCAGCATGGCTCCTATTTGGGACTCACTGGAGTGGACGAAGGACAAACTGGCCGGGGCATTAAGGAAGGCTGGAGTGGAAAGGTCGGAGGATTTATTAGAAGGAAAACTGATGATTTCTTGGGAGAGTTTTCAAAACAAAACAAACTATCAAGTTTCAAGATTCAACTATCTTCAGATTCAAAGTTGGGTTCAAGCATTTGAAAATAAGATAGGAGGAGCTAACAGACTTGAAGAAATTATGATTTTGGATGACCCTAAGAAGAAGGAAACATGATATTGGTATTGGAGGATGATGGAAGAGTTGGAGGGGGAGTTTATTCAACCACAAGAGATATGGGGGACTGACTTGCCAGGAGCAACGCTGTAAAAATAATGGCAAGTACCCTTTTCTACACTTTATAAAGTGATCAAACCTGTCATTTAAAGAGAAACCACTTATTTTCTATCTATAGAGTGTATTGGACTCCAGATAAGTTGTAAAAGGTTGAGAACAGAGGAGAGATGGTGTGTACCAAATGTGACCTGACGTTGGCGAATGACATGCATATGTTCTTGGGGTGTCCAAAGATTCAGGTATTTTGGGGAGAGGTGTGCAGTGCCTTGACTGAAATTTTGAAGGAACAGATTCAGGTAAGCCCTCTCCTAGGGCCTCATTTATGAAAAGTGACGCATCGCTGTATGAAAACAGCGATGCGTCACTTTTCACTGTGCCCTCCTTGCAACACCAATGATGAGTCATATTTACAGTATGACGCATCATGGCGCAAGGAGTTACAGATACGTCAGTATTTCTGACATATCTGTAGTGCAGAAAAGTGACGCATTGCTGGAGTGTGTCACAAAAGTGACGCAACTCCAGCAATGTGTCCTTTCACATGGGGCAAGCCCTATGTGAAAGGGCCTGCGTCAGTCTTATGCCTGCTGTGAGGAAGGCATAAGAAATTGACGCATTTGTGTCCTAGAAGTGGCGCAGTGAAATCTTACAGATTTCACAGCGTCACGTCTATGACCCTTTTTCCCCAGAACACCCCCCCTGCATACAATATACCTGGCGTAGATATAATGTAGCGCAGGGATTTACAAAGTGACGCATCTACCTAGATGCGTCACTTTGTAAATATGGTGCAACAAGGCACAATTTTTATGCTGCTGGTGCGTCAGAAAAAGTGGCGCACAGGCAGCGTAAAAGTGATGAGCGGCCTCATAAATGAGGCCCCTAGTATTTATTGGGGTGGACAACGAGGTAGTTAGTGGTGAACAAAAACTAATTTTTTATGCCATGTTGTTGCTGCGAAGAGAGTTGTGTAAAAAATAGACTAGCCCATATCCTCCTACTTATTTTGAGTGGAAATCATCATTGATATATATTTTAAGTTTGGATGCAATCTCCCTTGGTAGGAGAAGGTATGCTTTTTGGCGTCCGCTAACGGAATGGCTGGTGAGGTAGGTGGGTGGTCCAATGATTATGCCTAAAAACTAAAGCAGACCTGGGTACAATGCACAAGACACTCCTAATTCTTTTGTATCTCTTCTGGAGGTTCGGTACCTGAGCGATGGCTTTTGGTTGAGAGAGTTGAAGGATAGGGAGAATGGTTATTGGAAGTGCAATCGGCAGGTCTTTTGATAAGTAAGGCGATTATCAGAACCTTTCTCTCCCGGCACAAAAAAAGGGCGGATTCGGATGGAGGTGCTGTGGAAGGTAATCTGACGCTAATGAGGACAAAAAAAATGTTAAACAAAATTTGTGTAATCTTGTAGTCACTGTTACAACACTAATAAAATTAGTAGTGCAGAATGATTTTAGTTTAATGTGTGCAGCTCTTATTACACAAATGGTTAGAGACCGCTGTTTTAGGCTGTTGGGCGTGCACAGGACTTGCACAAACTTAGCACCTAAACGCTTCCAGCATTGACTCTTAAGGCAATGCATAGGATTTATTGTATAACCTCTTCAATGCTAATGACAAGGGTAACTCGTCATGCACTGCCCATTCATTTCAATGGAAATCTCATTAGATGGGCCTGATTCCAATAGCGTCCAAGTGGATATTTAGAATAGGGAATGGCCAACCCCACTAGAGGGTAAGAGAGGGAGATTCCTCCCAGGATTGCACTAGCATGCTGACCTTAAGAGGCTATAGGGATTGGGAAACATCCTTAACAACGCAACTTTTACCACGGAGTGCCTTTACGACGCAACTTTTACAACGCAAACCATTACAATGCATTGCGCTGGTGGGGCGCTCTAGGATAGGGAATACGTTTAATTTACTATCCAACACCTTCCCTAGTGTCCACGGGGACTGGAGTTGGAATAGTAAATTAAACTATTCACTATCCAGCACCCCAAAGCGCTATGCGTTGTAAAGGTTTTCGTTGTAAAAACCGCGTTGTAAAGGCATGCGTGGTAAAAGCATGTGTTGTAATGACATACATCCATAGGGATTACATAATTGATTCTATGCTTTGAGAGATCACATTAAAATCATCCTTATTTCATAATAGAAAGTATTTGGGTGGACGATCTTATTGCCATTACCGGATGTATGTTGATATGTTGAGTCTTGAGACTTAGTATTCCTCACATCTACCCCTCTGCACCCCCACAAAGAGCCTTGGAATGCTCTACCCGCATTACCACTGAGAGTCAAGTGCTGAAAGTGTTGTCCTTAGCCCAGTTACACAGGATTCATAGCAGTCAGTCCCAGTGACATCAGGGGTAAAATGCCTTAACCCCCACAATTGGGCTCACTAACCTCTGCTTGGTCTGTGGCCCTCTGAAAGAGGGTCTGACAGCCATTTCATTGAGTATTAACATTGGTATTTTTAAAGAGAAAGAACATCAGATGACGAAATGGTAAAAAGGATAAAGAAATTGTTAATTTGATTTTTTTCCCTCTTCTGCCACTTTAACCACAAAGAGCTATTTTACACCAACTCTGGGCGTCCTTATATTATTTTACTTTAAGAAAATGTTAAATGAAGATAATCCACCTGAAATATTGATGAACCCCTAAACTCTTTTTGGAACGTCCATTTTTCACCCTCAACAGGACTCTGAAATATGCTTTCTCCAAGGATCATAAGGTTTTTCAGTCTTAAATTATATACCTCTTTGCTAACCTGCAGCCTGTCCATGTAGGGAGAGTGAGGGATTATATGTGCCTGTCTGGCTATCACAGATTACAAATGTGATCTATTACTTAGATTAAAATCTAAACTAATTGCGTCACAGAGCAGCCCATCGGTATATTTTCCAGGACATCAGGTAGTCATGCCATATTACACTTTATAGATAGCAGGTTAGGATATGCCGATAAATATCAGAACATGGAATTTTGTAATACAAAAAAATGTAAGGTAAAGCTGGACGTTTGTACGGCACAATTTAAAAAAAGACTCCCATTTCCACACCTTATAACTTTAGTTAACTCTGCTTTTATTTATTTATTCAAGTTGCCTATTTTTCTTCAGAGTTGCTTTCTCGTTTCAAAATGCTAACATTAATCTTGCCCAAGAGTAGAGTTAAGTGTGTATTGGGTATTTCAGATACAGGATTATTTTCCTAGGTTATCACTCCTAGATGATTATGGATTGCTTTGAGGAAAGCAATGCTTCTATCATGACCTCCCCAAAGGAATGGTTATAGAGTTATGGTTCAATGCTTTGCATGCCAAGGGATCCTTGAACGACCGAGTAGATCTGTTCTTGGTGCCCTACCCTTAGGGATTCCTCGTAGAAACATAAGGCCACATGCATCATTGTAAGGTTTTGCGATTCCTTATTTGCGATTTTTAGGGAATCGCAAATAAGGATGCATGATTTTAATCGCATAATATTTGCGATTCGGTAAAAATCGCAATTTTTACCGAATCGCAAATATTATGCGAATTCTAATTTGCGATTTCGCAATTCCCATTGATTCCTATGGGCCAAAAGGCCCATAGGAATCAATGGGAAGGCATTGACATTTTGCGAATTTCAATTAGCAATTCGCAAAATGTTAATGCATTCCATGGGTGCACCCTGCACTCCTGAAATGTATTTTAAAGTGCATGTTTCACACACACATGTCCTAAGGACATGTGTGTCTGTAACATGACAGTGTTTAAAATGCACATTTGAGCATTTTAATACTTTTTCGCAAGTACCACGAGGTTCACCCTCGTGGTAATTTGCACCCCCTAATTGCGAATTCGCAATTTTAAAAACAATCATGCATTGCCGTTAAGGAATCGCAAATTTGCGATTCCTTAAAAGCAATCGCATTTTTGGAAATCGCTAAAAATAGCGGATTTCACAAAAATGCATGCTGCATCCAAAAACTTATTTAGGAATCGCAAACGGCCGAATTTACCGATTCGCACCGTTTGCACTTCCTAAATAGGTTGATGCATGTGGCCGATAGAGAACAGAGCACAGGCATGCTCTAGGTCGCAAGAAAAAAGGAGGTGGGGGGGTCAAAAAAGGGGGAAGTTTAACGACCACGGTAACTCAAACCCCTTTATCAACTGAAGAAACAAACAAGAGTTACCTGGTCAAATCGCCTACCTAAGTGTTGTGTCATGCCAAAAAAGACCACTAGACCAACATGTCCTCACAGTGATAATACTGGGTTAGAAAAGTTCCCATCAGCCCACCCTTATTGGTGGAGTGTCGTCATGTGGGATGTAAACCATGAACCCTAGTTTCTCCCAATGCACCTGGTAATGATGCGGAGAAAGGTTCTGGACGGTGTTTATCTGAACCACAGTATTTCAGAGGTAGGACCGATGGAGTGCAGTGCTCGTGCAAAAACAATAGTGAATAAAATTGGCTCCTGAGACAAAAAATATGTTTATTCAGTATTGTCCAGGGTCAAGAGTAAAAACAACGCCACATAGTCTAAGATTTAACTATGTCATGGCGTAGTGCGTGGAGGTCGACATGTTTCAGCTGGGAGGACCACTAGTCCAAGCTTTCTTCAGGACCACTAGATGTTACGCATCTGCACTGTGACAAACATAAAGTGTATGAACATTTTGGATTAATCCTACCAGATCTTTGAGCCCAAAGTATTTCCTGGTGTTTATCCAACTGGTCGTGATTTTCCTAAGGTGGAAAAAAGCGTTGTGAGAGGCATTTGTGACGTAGTGGAAATTAAAAAACAGAACACAACAAATGTAGGCTGGGCGGTAGAAAACATTTCTCCGCCTATCAGAAGTTACATAGGTCTCCTGATTTAAAACTGATTCAGTTATACAGTGTTGATTTATCTATGTTCTACTCACCCAACAATCTGTGGGAGCACACCTCACCTCACCCGGCACCCACTCGGGAAAAAGGAGGCCCCGCTCTGTTAGGGATGGAAAAGTGTAATGACCTCAGATGAAAATTCTATTGAGGTACAGAATAAACATACTCTACTTATCCATATGTCTATACTAACAGATACTGGTTGATTAAAAAGAAAGAGACCCAACCCAAACAAAAAACATGGTAATGACCAGGTTTGAAAATGATGCTGGTTATGAATGGTTCTGTAAATTAGCTATAGCTGATAACTAAACCTACTGAAGACAGTGTCTGAAGAGCATAGTATAGATGAGATCAAAAGAGTCTAAATTGATGCATACAGGTCAACAAAAATTAAAATAAACAAAAGGGAGCTTCAGGTGGTGTTCCTAAATGCTAGATCTTTGGTTTGCAGGGAGCCATACCTGTCCGTCGGTACCCCAATGGCCAGCGTCCAAGTGGGAGTGGAGGTGGTTCAAAATGTGAGATCCTCTGTGCTAAATACCCCCTTTAATTGGTCAATTTCGCGCGAAAATCGGCACTTTGTATGTGAGGGCGCTGTCTATTGGTTGCTGCTGCCTGACTTCTGTCCTCATTACAAGTAAACACAAAACGCGCCTGTGCCGGTGTGCAGTGTTAAACCAGCGCACTTACATTGTAGCGCGAATTGTGTATTAAACCGCGTTCGTCAAAACGCGCATGCGCTCAAGAGGTAATGTAATGCGCATGCGCGATGTGAAGACGCTCACTTGTAACAGCGGTAGCGGCCGCAATGCAGACTTGTTGTGCGCATGCGCTGAACGAACAGTCTCGCCCGTGTTCCCTCTCGCTATGGTAGCTTTTGTTTGCGCGTTGCCATAATGATATTCTTGCCCTCAATTAAATATGAAGGCATACGAGGACATGTTGCGAGTAGGCTAATTGAGTGAACAATTACAGGCACGGTGTCATAATCAATACCATGTATTGAAGCGTAACAGAATTAAAGACTAGAAATTATAAATCCACACTAGTGACACAGAGGTTAGTATATGACCCACAAGTATGTTTATTGTGCGAAAAATGGCTGATCCCGGATTACATATTCCAAAAATATGGGGCAACTCAGGTATCGGAATATAAACCTTGCAAATATCTAGAGGAAGATATACTTCCATGATGGCTCATTGTGTATGTCTATCAACAATTGTATGGAACAAGGTCCGAACTACAAAACACTGTATATTAAAGTGGGCAATTAAGATGTTATACACGCAACCTAAGTGGATTATAAGGATGTCCAAGGTATGTCGTCGTTGAGCCCCCTGGAGTCACTTTGTAGTTGGAACACCCATTTCTGCTCTTTCCTGAATAGGAATTTCGAGACATCAGTTATATGGGTGGGGATGTATGGATGTTCTAGGACCACCCATCTCATGTCCTCTGCTGTGTGTTTGCAAGTCAAAAAGTGATTCTTGAGTTTAGTTGCCTGTTTTTGACACCTAATAGTACTCTTATGCTCTCCAATCCTGAGTTTGATTTTACGAGTAGTATACCCAATGTACCTGAGAGAGCAAGGACAAGTGATCATATAGATCACGTTCTCTGTGTTGCAATTAGTGTGTTTCTTCAGGGTCCAAGTTTTCCATGAACCCAGATCAATAGTGTTGGTTTTATTAGTCTAGGGACAGACGCTACAGGACCCGCATGGATGGTGGCCAGTGACCGGAGGAAGATCCCAAAGGGTGGTTGGTCTTGCGGTGTTCTGTAACCTAGGTCTCGTGTGGACCAACGTGTCACGTAGGCTTGGTGCTCTTTTAAATGAGAAGAGAGGTAAAGGGATGTTGGCATTTGTAGTATTGAGAATATTCCAATGTTTGCGCACCGCTTTCTGAAGTTTGTTGGATTGTGCGTTGAAAGTACTCACAAAAGTTAGTCTTTCAAGAGGTGGTTTTGGAGGATGTCTCTCCAACAAGGCCTCACGATTGTTGTTGGAGGCCCTTTTCCATGCTCTTTTCACAAGATGTTTTGGGTATTCCCGTTCCTGTAGTTGGTTGGAGAGGGTCTTGGCGTGTTTTTTGAATAGCGCCTGAGATGAACAGTTCCTCCTCACTCTGAGGAATTGTCCCACGGGAAGGTTTTCCTTCAAGGAGCGTGGGTGGTGGCTGTTGAAGAGCAGCAGAGAATTTCTCACCATTGGTTTGGTGTATAATTCACTCTGTAGACTGCCCGCCTCGCAAAAGATGGACAAGACTAAGAATGAGAGTCTGACACGACTATGTTCCAGCGTGAATTTAAGGAACTGATTACGTTCGTTCAGCCATTGATGAAAGGACTCGATCTCGCTCTCAGTGCCTCGCCATACCATTAAAATGTCATCTATGTATCTCTTCCATAGTACCACTTGGTGGAAGAAGGGATTACTATGGTTGAGAACGAGATCTTGCTCAAATTGATGGACATAGAGGTTGGCGAGGCTGGGGGCAAAAACACTCCCCATGGATGTCCCGGAGACCTGTAGGAAAAATTGTTCCTCAAATTTGAAATGTTTTTCTTTCATTGCTATTTCAGCACAAGCAAGGATGAAGTTCACAGGAGTAATACTGTCCAACTCCTCCAATGATAGAAGGTGTCTGATGGTGTCCAAAGTGTCCTGCTGGGGTATGCAGGTGTAGAGGGACTCGACATCAAAGCTGGCTAGTAGGTCGGTCTCTGCATGGAACTCAATGTCAGGTAGTAGTCGAAGCACATCAGCAGTGTCTTCCAAATACGTAGGCATTTTCTTGACGAGGGGTCTAAGAAAAACATCTACGAAGGTTGACAGAGGCTCTAGCAGAGAGCCAATCCCGGAGATGATGGGACGTCCCTGTGGTGGTCTGGTGGCCTTATGGATCTTCGGTAAACAATAGAAACCAGGTGTGACCGGGCTCTCTGTTACCAAAAACCTTGCCTCCTGGGATGTGATCCACCCTTCATTCAGTCCTTCATCCACCAGATTTTTAATCAATGATAGTAGAAGAGGGGTGGGGTCTTCAGACAAACGGCGGTAGAATTGCTGGTTGTCTAGTTGTCTAAGACACTCTTGTCGATATTGGGCCATGTCTAAGACTACCGTCGCACCCCCTTTATCCGCTGGTTTTATTATGATTGTCGGATCTTTAGTGAGATTGGTGAGGGCCTGTCTTTCTACTTTGGAAAAATTCTGGAAGGTCCCGGACTCCATACCTTGTATTTGTGCTACGTCAAATCTGACTGCTTGCTCAAAAGTGGTAACAAGCGATGGCACTTGATGACTCAGGGGGGTGAAGGTGGATTGTGGTCGCAACCCTGTGTTCCTGGGTTCATCACTGCTGCTGTCAGGAGATTCAGTTCTGTTCCTGAAAAAGAAATGTAAGCGCACCTTGCGAAAGAATTTTTCAAGTTCAGTCCTCGTAAGGAAAGGGTCCCCCTTGTTGGTGGGGACAAAGCCTAGGCCTTTTCCCAAGACTGTCTGTTCAGCTGGTGTCAGAATATGGGAACTCAAGTTCACTATTAGATCCCGTTCGTCTCTACACTGTTGCTCTGTTGAGCTGCCTTCCTGCTCCGTGTGTTGGGGACTGTAATCTCTAGGTCGCCCCTGGTATTAGCTCTTATGCTCAGTGGTTCTGCTGTATGCAGAAGCAAACCTCACCTGACGAATTCTGGGAAGTCAGGAGAAATAACCTCATATCTAGCAGGCAGTAAATAAATTAAAAAATGATTGGTATCATATAAACAAAAAGCGAATAAGCAAAGACTAAGCAAGAAGGGTAATTTCAACAATGTGCCTCATGAAATGGTACATTATATTCTGACACAGCAAGAACCGTAACCTACAATCGTCATGGCTTTTTCCTTGTGGTGTCTGCTTAGAACTGCACCCGCACACACTGGGCAATACCAGGGCAGCGCTGAAGCAGAAACATCGCCTAAAATCTCATAATGCGAAGCAGTCGAAATAATATTGCAGTGCATTACTAAGTTAGAGGAACGGTGGCAAAGCGCCTAGGTCATAAGGCAAGAGTCCCAAATATAGATAAACACCACACTTTTCGTTATGGGCACAAAACTCCTAGGGCCTCATTTATGAGAAATGACGCATCGCTGCCTGAAAGCAGCGATGTGTCACTTCTCAGTGCGCACTCCTTGCGACATTCCTGATGCGTCATATTTAATGTATGACGCATCATGTCGCAAGTAGTTACATATACATCAATATTTCTGACGTATCTGTAAGCGCAAAAGTGACGCATTGCTGGAGTGTGTCTCAAAAGTGACGCAACTCCAGCAATGCGTCCTTTCACATAGGGCAAGCCCCATGTGGAAGGGCCTGCGTCAGTCTTACGCCTGCTGTGAGGCAGGCGCAAGATTTTGACGAAGCGGTGTCCTAAAAGTGACGCAGTGAAATCTCATAGATTTTACTGCGTCACTTCTATGACCCTTCCTTGCGTCAATACGCCCCCCTTGCATACATTATACCTGGTGCAGGTATAATGTGGCGCAGGGGTTTACAAAGTGACACATCTACCTAGATGCGTCACTTTGTAAATATGGCGCAACAAGGCGCATTTTTTATGCCACTGGTGCGTCACAAAAAGTGACGCACCGGCGGCGTAAAAGTGACGCACGGCCTCATAAATGAGGCCCCAAGAGTCTGCAAGGAGCACTATCTACTGGCTGTCATCATAAAAAGACGTAAATAAGGACTTGCCAATTCAATTTGAAAATCATTCTGATAAACAGCAGAAGAGTTGCTTGAATTCTGGGCAGCTGTCACTGGGCTAAGAAACGAATGCTGGGCCCTGTGATGAAAACCCTTATAGTTGTACCAGGAACTGGGTTGAGAAATCTTACAAGAACCGTAGCACCACTGTTTCAGCCCTTCTAGAACTGACTGTGAGTGATCAAAGAGATGATCTGTGGACCTGAAACCTTTGAACTCCAGTGCCTTCTGCTTCCACTGAGGGCATTTTCAAATCAAAATGTCTCTTTACTGCAGGCGCCAACAAAACTAATGTTTTTATTGCGGCACACTTTCCGAAAAGGGGTGGTGGGTAAAAGGGTGGAATGCACTCGGAGAAAAAAAAACAGAAATAAAAAAAATCCATTTGAATGTTTTTGGGTTCTTTGGGTGCTTATGCAGAGGAGACCTGGAGACATGGGTAGAATTGCCCTTTTTTATGTAGGAGCAAAACTATTTTGCTTAACACTGGCCTTTAATGGCACAATGAACAATAGCACAATAGTATGAAATTATACACAGAGAAAGGCCGGTGACTGGCATTTATTTTAGTATTGTATCCATCTCATACATTTTTATTTTTCTCAGTAAGTCTTTCCTAGAAGTCGTCCGTAGTATTAAAGGTGTGTCCAGATGTGTGTCATATAAGTTGTTGTGGAAAGGAGTTGCTGAGGGACTTATTTTTTTAATGTTTCTGGCAACTGCATCTATTTAACTCTATTGATAAAAAAAGAACAGAAGTCAGTAAAATACCAGAATCACTTTAGCATTCTCTAGATTCTAGTCCATAGAAATTGTCTTCCACGAGCAACTGTAGACATTAATTTTTTTAAAATCTTGTATTTTCAGTGATATGACCACCGAATACCCTGATTTTATATTAAAAACAGAGCCTTGGACTATACCATTTCCCGCTGAAAGGCAATATTTCTCTCCATGTGTTCCCATACCTGGCGAGTCACACATTATGGTGCTTACTTTCCCTCCATGTTAAAGAACAGTAGATTTTTCAGCACTCAGGCTAATGTGCTGCATAGCTAAATACATATAAGGTCCCAAAGGCGATACTGATTGCTTTCCAAATGCTTGTTCTAAATGTTCACACTTTTGTCATTTTAAGGAAATTGAAACAAAGGCCAGGATATAAAATGATGTGCCCAAGATCAAATAATTGTGTTAAATGAGCAAGCTGTATTTATAGCCACAGCAGATGCTACAGTCAACAATTTCAAAGCTACTAGACAATATACCCTCCCCATCACACAGAACCTTTCTAGTCACCAGAATCTCACCATCGTAAGCCTGCGTAAGCCTGCGTCACCTGTCCGAGCAACTCTCTCTTGTGTCTACAGTTCTCCTGTACTCATTAACGTGATGAAACAAATGCTGGAAATCAGCAGCCAACTACCGCCTGTTACCAGGGGGCGGGTTCATAGTACATGTACTGCCCGAGCCGAAGATCAAGCATGGTCAACACCAGCACTACAGCCAGACAACAAAATGAATATTCTTTCTGTGGTCCACAATTTTCTGATAGCTCCAATATTATTGGCAGTGCTTAATTTGTAAAAGAAAATAATAGTAAGTGCCAGGGCCCTTGCCAGGACGCCTCTGCAGCTTGCACCACCAATTGCTCTGGCTAACGCTGCTCATGACAGTACCAACACAACTATTAACCATCACGCTAAAAATGTATGCTATTCTGATAATCCCAGGCCCTCAAAGCTGTAAGAATAGCTTGAGCACTGCTAATAGTCATTTTTGATGTATCAATTAATAAACAACTGTTGCTGTGCTCATCTCTAAATTAGACAGTCAGTGAAACCATGGTGCAGAGTGTCAGAAATACCAGTGTTGACAATTAAGTGCCTGTGCTGAGCACCGGAAAACAGCGGCTCAAATTAAAAACTGATTAGTGGTAAATTGAAGCTCATCAAAGGGAGTAAAGAAATGTCCTGACTCGCGCTTGTGTTGGGCGAGGAAGTGACAGCTAAAATCCAGGAATCCTACTTGTATCATCTGTAGCCACATTCTCATTTGACCAATCTCCCATGACAAACACTTAGAACCTCAAATCACAGTTTCAAGACATGACCGTACCGGGTGACAGTGTACAGGGACCTCAGCTCTCTGGTCCTCTTAAGGATGATCAAATAATAATGTAAGGCAAGTAGACTACTAAACACTGTGCACAGAGCTTCACTGTGCCCATCTAACCAGGCTGGCCACATGCCAAGTTTGAGCGTTAAGACGGCCATGCCAATCTACAAATTAAATTGCGTTATGTGCTTAGCATTTGCCTAATTGGTCACAATTTTTAAAACTAAGTAGAAGGTAGCAAAGGCCTGCAGATAAAGTATTTTGCCTAGGATTACACAGTTGGTTGAAGTGAGGATGCTGGGAATGGAATTCAGGTGTCCTCATTCTACAACCTGTACCAGCTTAACCACTGAACTATGTATTATCTGTGACCATCCGGAATCCTCCCAATTATGGTCTTAGGAAATCACCTACACCAGTATGCCTGATGGGTCTCTTGAACAGTGTTCAAAATCCTCCATTCAGGGACAGAGCCATGTCACACATAGGCAAAATGGAGGTCAGCTATGAACCAAGTCCAAGAAAGACAGAATGCACCTCGAAAAAGAAGGTTGTATGAAGGTACAACGCTGGTAATTACTTTGCATGCCTTTGCCACTCATTTTTTATTGCGCATGTTTTTACCACGAATATGCATTTAAAACGCATGCCTATACCATGCATTGTTTTTAGATTTAAAAACAATCTATTTGTGGGGGGAGACACTCCACCCCCAACTTACCTTAAATGCATGTTATTAGCATGTGATGTAAATGCATAATTTGCAGTAAAAATATGCGTGCTAAAAAATGCATGGTAAAGGAACAACAAGGTAAAAACCTCGCTGTGAAGGCTGTTTCCCAAACAAGAGCAGACTCCTAGAGCACGGGAACAGGGAGAGAGAAAGCCTGAGGAGTGAAGAGGAAGATTTGGTGCACTCAGGCCACCTTGGTGCAGTGCCACCACCATCTTGGAGTGGGGGTTCTGGGTCACAATGAATACTGCAGGAGGACATCAATGGCAGTGAAACATTGCAGTGGCGGTGGTGGTGGTGGTGGTTTGAATTGGGTTGGAACATGCAGCAGTCTCGCAGCAGCAGCACCTCCCTTCCACTGTGGGTCCAGTGGGTGATAGAGGGGGCATGTCACAGGTGTTACAAAGGGCAGCAGCACACTTCTCTAGAGAACAACAGTGCCCAGTATAAAGATAGATCAGAGTCAACATGGAACATGGAATATGAGCAAACAAAAGAACAAAGCACGACAGATCAAAACAGGAGCCGTAGTACTCTTCTAGCTCATTAATAGGAGCTTTAGATTGGGTGCCCACCAGTCTGAGCCACCACACATAACAGAGAGTAAAATTGTTATATTATTGTAAGAATTTGCACTGTCCTGTTCGTCTCTACACTGTTGCTCTGTTGAGCTGCCTTCCTGCTCCGTGTGTTGGGGACTGTAATCTCTAGGTCGCCCCTGGTATTAGCTCTTATGCTCAGTGGTTCTGCTGTATGCAGAAGCAAACCTCACCTGACGAATTCTGGGAAGTCAGGAGAAATAACCTCATATCTAGCAGGCAGTAAATAAATTAAAAAATGATTGGTATCATATAAACAAAAAGCGAATAAGCAAAGACTAAGCAAGAAGGGTAATTTCAACAATGTGCCTCATGAAATGGTACATTATATTCTGACACAGCAAGAACCGTAACCTACAATCGTCATGGCTTTTTCCTTGTGGTGTCTGCTTAGAACTGCACCCGCACACACTGGGCAATACCAGGGCAGCGCTGAAGCAGAAACATCGCCTAAAATCTCATAATGCGAAGCAGTCGAAATAATATTGCAGTGCATTACTAAGTTAGAGGAACGGTGGCAAAGCGCCTAGGTCATAAGGCAAGAGTCCCAAATATAGATAAACACCACACTTTTCGTTATGGGCACAAAACTCCTAGGGCCTCATTTATGAGAAATGACGCATCGCTGCCTGAAAGCAGCGATGTGTCACTTCTCAGTGCGCACTCCTTGCGACATTCCTGATGCGTCATATTTAATGTATGACGCATCATGTCGCAAGTAGTTACATATACATCAATATTTCTGACGTATCTGTAAGCGCAAAAGTGACGCATTGCTGGAGTGTGTCTCAAAAGTGACGCAACTCCAGCAATGCGTCCTTTCACATAGGGCAAGCCCCATGTGGAAGGGCCTGCGTCAGTCTTACGCCTGCTGTGAGGCAGGCGCAAGATTTTGACGAAGCGGTGTCCTAAAAGTGACGCAGTGAAATCTCATAGATTTTACTGCGTCACTTCTATGACCCTTCCTTGCGTCAATACGCCCCCCTTGCATACATTATACCTGGTGCAGGTATAATGTGGCGCAGGGGTTTACAAAGTGACACATCTACCTAGATGCGTCACTTTGTAAATATGGCGCAACAAGGCGCATTTTTTATGCCACTGGTGCGTCACAAAAAGTGACGCACCGGCGGCGTAAAAGTGACGCACGGCCTCATAAATGAGGCCCCAAGAGTCTGCAAGGAGCACTATCTACTGGCTGTCATCATAAAAAGACGTAAATAAGGACTTGCCAATTCAATTTGAAAATCATTCTGATAAACAGCAGAAGAGTTGCTTGAATTCTGGGCAGCTGTCACTGGGCTAAGAAACGAATGCTGGGCCCTGTGATGAAAACCCTTATAGTTGTACCAGGAACTGGGTTGAGAAATCTTACAAGAACCGTAGCACCACTGTTTCAGCCCTTCTAGAACTGACTGTGAGTGATCAAAGAGATGATCTGTGGACCTGAAACCTTTGAACTCCAGTGCCTTCTGCTTCCACTGAGGGCATTTTCAAATCAAAATGTCTCTTTACTGCAGGCGCCAACAAAACTAATGTTTTTATTGCGGCACACTTTCCGAAAAGGGGTGGTGGGTAAAAGGGTGGAATGCACTCGGAGAAAAAAAAACAGAAATAAAAAAAATCCATTTGAATGTTTTTGGGTTCTTTGGGTGCTTATGCAGAGGAGACCTGGAGACATGGGTAGAATTGCCCTTTTTTATGTAGGAGCAAAACTATTTTGCTTAACACTGGCCTTTAATGGCACAATGAACAATAGCACAATAGTATGAAATTATACACAGAGAAAGGCCGGTGACTGGCATTTATTTTAGTATTGTATCCATCTCATACATTTTTATTTTTCTCAGTAAGTCTTTCCTAGAAGTCGTCCGTAGTATTAAAGGTGTGTCCAGATGTGTGTCATATAAGTTGTTGTGGAAAGGAGTTGCTGAGGGACTTATTTTTTTAATGTTTCTGGCAACTGCATCTATTTAACTCTATTGATAAAAAAAGAACAGAAGTCAGTAAAATACCAGAATCACTTTAGCATTCTCTAGATTCTAGTCCATAGAAATTGTCTTCCACGAGCAACTGTAGACATTAATTTTTTTTAAATCTTGTATTTTCAGTGATATGACCACCGAATACCCTGATTTTATATTAAAAACAGAGCCTTGGACTATACCATTTCCCGCTGAAAGGCAATATTTCTCTCCATGTGTTCCCATACCTGGCGAGTCACACATTATGGTGCTTACTTTCCCTCCATGTTAAAGAACAGTAGATTTTTCAGCACTCAGGCTAATGTGCTGCATAGCTAAATACATATAAGGTCCCAAAGGCGATACTGATTGCTTTCCAAATGCTTGTTCTAAATGTTCACACTTTTGTCATTTTAAGGAAATTGAAACAAAGGCCAGGATATAAAATGATGTGCCCAAGATCAAATAATTGTGTTAAATGAGCAAGCTGTATTTATAGCCACAGCAGATGCTACAGTCAACAATTTCAAAGCTACTAGACAATATACCCTCCCCATCACACAGAACCTTTCTAGTCACCAGAATCTCACCATCGTAAGCCTGCGTAAGCCTGCGTCACCTGTCCGAGCAACTCTCTCTTGTGTCTACAGTTCTCCTGTACTCATTAACGTGATGAAACAAATGCTGGAAATCAGCAGCCAACTACCGCCTGTTACCAGGGGGCGGGTTCATAGTACATGTACTGCCCGAGCCGAAGATCAAGCATGGTCAACACCAGCACTACAGCCAGACAACAAAATGAATATTCTTTCTGTGGTCCACAATTTTCTGATAGCTCCAATATTATTGGCAGTGCTTAATTTGTAAAAGAAAATAATAGTAAGTGCCAGGGCCCTTGCCAGGACGCCTCTGCAGCTTGCACCACCAATTGCTCTGGCTAACGCTGCTCATGACAGTACCAACACAACTATTAACCATCACGCTAAAAATGTATGCTATTCTGATAATCCCAGGCCCTCAAAGCTGTAAGAATAGCTTGAGCACTGCTAATAGTCATTTTTGATGTATCAATTAATAAACAACTGTTGCTGTGCTCATCTCTAAATTAGACAGTCAGTGAAACCATGGTGCAGAGTGTCAGAAATACCAGTGTTGACAATTAAGTGCCTGTGCTGAGCACCGGAAAACAGCGGCTCAAATTAAAAACTGATTAGTGGTAAATTGAAGCTCATCAAAGGGAGTAAAGAAATGTCCTGACTCGCGCTTGTGTTGGGCGAGGAAGTGACAGCTAAAATCCAGGAATCCTACTTGTATCATCTGTAGCCACATTCTCATTTGACCAATCTCCCATGACAAACACTTAGAACCTCAAATCACAGTTTCAAGACATGACCGTACCGGGTGACAGTGTACAGGGACCTCAGCTCTCTGGTCCTCTTAAGGATGATCAAATAATAATGTAAGGCAAGTAGACTACTAAACACTGTGCACAGAGCTTCACTGTGCCCATCTAACCAGGCTGGCCACATGCCAAGTTTGAGCGTTAAGACGGCCATGCCAATCTACAAATTAAATTGCGTTATGTGCTTAGCATTTGCCTAATTGGTCACAATTTTTAAAACTAAGTAGAAGGTAGCAAAGGCCTGCAGATAAAGTATTTTGCCTAGGATTACACAGTTGGTTGAAGTGAGGATGCTGGGAATGGAATTCAGGTGTCCTCATTCTACAACCTGTACCAGCTTAACCACTGAACTATGTATTATCTGTGACCATCCGGAATCCTCCCAATTATGGTCTTAGGAAATCACCTACACCAGTATGCCTGATGGGTCTCTTGAACAGTGTTCAAAATCCTCCATTCAGGGACAGAGCCATGTCACACATAGGCAAAATGGAGGTCAGCTATGAACCAAGTCCAAGAAAGACAGAATGCACCTCGAAAAAGAAGGTTGTATGAAGGTACAACGCTGGTAATTACTTTGCATGCCTTTGCCACTCATTTTTTATTGCGCATGTTTTTACCACGAATATGCATTTAAAACGCATGCCTATACCATGCATTGTTTTTAGATTTAAAAACAATCTATTTGTGGGGGGAGACACTCCACCCCCAACTTACCTTAAATGCATGTTATTAGCATGTGATGTAAATGCATAATTTGCAGTAAAAATATGCGTGCTAAAAAATGCATGGTAAAGGAACAACAAGGTAAAAACCTCGCTGTGAAGGCTGTTTCCCAAACAAGAGCAGACTCCTAGAGCACGGGAACAGGGAGAGAGAAAGCCTGAGGAGTGAAGAGGAAGATTTGGTGCACTCAGGCCACCTTGGTGCAGTGCCACCACCATCTTGGAGTGGGGGTTCTGGGTCACAATGAATACTGCAGGAGGACATCAATGGCAGTGAAACATTGCAGTGGCGGTGGTGGTGGTGGTGGTTTGAATTGGGTTGGAACATGCAGCAGTCTCGCAGCAGCAGCACCTCCCTTCCACTGTGGGTCCAGTGGGTGATAGAGGGGGCATGTCACAGGTGTTACAAAGGGCAGCAGCACACTTCTCTAGAGAACAACAGTGCCCAGTATAAAGATAGATCAGAGTCAACATGGAACATGGAATATGAGCAAACAAAAGAACAAAGCACGACAGATCATCACAGGAGCCGTAGTACTCTTCTAGCTCATTAACCCCTTCGAGGCTGATGACGAGCTGGGCTCGTCATGGTGTAGCCTTCTCAAACACTGATGACGAGCCCAGCTCGTCATGAACAATGGGTTTTTTAAAAAGTCAGCATAGAAGGAGAATCAACGCAGCGCGCATGTGGTTAATAGGAGCTTTAGATTGGGTGCCCACCAGTCTGAGCCACCACACATAACAGAGAGTAAAATTGTTATATTATTGTAAGAATTTGCACTGTCCTACAAAGTTATACCAAAGGCCTGAGAAGCTGTAGCAATGCATTCCGACAGTGTTGTTTAGAGATGTGGAAGGCCATGGTCGTTGTCAAGGGCACACTACAATGCTTATGAATTAGTGAAATCCAGTAATTGGCGCATGACGCGGCTGCCTGCCAAGCCGCAGCCTCAGACTATAGAGTGCAGTTGAGGCTGACCGGACCATCAGCACGGTCAGTCTGACATGTGTACTTCAGCTCTACAAACATGTGCTGCTTTATGGAGCTGGTGGAACAGATACATTGCACCCTCCGGTCTCCAATGGAGCTCTGGATTTCCCTGAACAAACAATCCTGTGCTGCTCTAATGCTATTTATGGTAATAAGGAGAGCAGTGTCAGGAATGGCTGGATCTGCTCTCTCTGGTGCAGAGGAAATCCCATGGGCTCACTCAAAAAAAAGAGTTGTCTAGCAGCAATAAGGCAGGAGCATTATAACTACTTAGCCAATCACTGTCCATTCCTTTGTCATGTTCATGAACCCCTCATAGACATGCAAGTGATGGCCTCCTCTACCCGCTGCCTTGCTCGTGCACCCTTAATTACACACCAACCCGGGCAATCAGAGTCTGAGTCTTAGCTGGCGTAAA
This sequence comes from Lissotriton vulgaris, assembly GCF_964263255.1. Taxonomy (NCBI): domain Eukaryota; kingdom Metazoa; phylum Chordata; class Amphibia; order Caudata; family Salamandridae; genus Lissotriton; species Lissotriton vulgaris. The sequence continues at coordinate 326,907,010 of NC_141698.1, read as the reverse complement.
ACGGCCACAGCTTATTTGAAAGCATGAAACATAAACATCGCATTTTCCATGGGCATTTGTACGCTCCATTATTTGAAAACTGCATGACATCCATAAAATTATAACACTCTGATGCATTGTTCTTCACACTCCTTAGAGCTCTTCCAGCACAGCCTCCTGTGTGACGGCCCCCCTCTTTGGGTGTCTAGCGCTTGCAGCCTCTAGGCTACCCTCGCTACTCATAATTTGAGTGGGTGGCCGTCAGGCACGACCTGGGCTGCAGGTGCCTTGACTGCCTGTTGCTGACCCCAAGCTGGCCAATCTCCTGATCCCCCAGTGTCACTGCTGAAAGGCATCCCAAGGACACTGTTTTCACGGTGCATCAACCTAGTCTAGTGTGCTTCCTTGTCTGTCTATTTTGTGCTGTTTCCGCTTGCCCTTTCCCCAACTCGTGTCTCCGACGCCCACTTTTCAGTGTAGGTGGGTGGGCCAATGCCAGGCAGTCAAGATATGGTCTTCTTGACATTGCCCTTTCTTTATCCCCCTTTTTCCGCACCAAGCCCTTTGGTTTGATTGGGGGGTTAAAACCCCGAGACCAACTGCCTGCCTCCTTTTTCATGGACACCAGGCTCTTTTTGAGGGCATTTGGTGTTGCTCCAAGAGGCCCCGCCCTCAGGGGGCCTTGTTCCACTTAGCTCCTGATTAGTTCGCGCAGCGGATTTGGCGCTGCCGCGGCACCTGAACTGAAAACACTTCTTGCCGCCATTCCGGCGAGCCCGGAGGCCACGCCCCTTTCTCTGAGGCCAAGCCCCCCCCACCGAGTCCTACAAGTAAGACGCTGATTGCAAGCGCCTTCATTAGAAAAGCACTGAGCTCCTGAGGCGGAAGCCGGGAGCGAGACCTGATTTTAATCTCATTTGAATGTCACTTGTTGAATATTTGTTTTTAAAAACTCACCCACTTCGCTCCTGATTAGTTCGCGCAGCGGATTTAGCGCTGCCGCGGCACCTGAACTGAAAACACTTCTTGCCGCCATTCCGGCGAGCCCGGAGGCCACGCCCCTTTCTCTGAGGCCAAGCCCCCCCACCGAGTCCTACAAGTAAGACGCTGATTGCAAGCGCCTACATTAGAAAAGCACTGAGCTCCTGAGGCGGCAGCCGGGAGCGAGACCTGATTTTAATCTCATTTGAATGTCACTTGTTGAATATTTGTGTTTAAAAACTCACCCACTTCGCTCCTGATTAGTTCGCGCAGCGGATTTAGCGCTGCCGTGGCACCTGAACTGAAAACACTTCTTGCCGCCATTCCGACGAGCCCGGAGGCCATGCCCCTTTCTTTGAGGCCACGCCCCCCCCCGGCTGCCCTACCTATCCATAAATCATGTGCATCTTCCGGACGCGCAGCGGGTGCGCGTGTGCGCACCGAAGGCGCGCCAAAGGTAAGCCCGTCTGCGCCTGTCCGCGGCCGGCCGGGCCTAGGGGCTCTCCACCATGCCCAGATTGTACAATACTCTTCTGCGCAGCTTCACAAACTTCAAGGCCTGTGCCCTTTGGATGACCCTGTGATTTCGCACATCGGCAGCCTGGGATTGACAGCTTTGTGCCCTCTCCCCTCTCTCCCGTCCTTACCCTCCGTTCCCCCCCCCCGGCCCATCTCCCGATCCCCCTGCTCCTCCTGTGCCTACTACCCTATCCGTTTATTATCTTAACACCAGGTCAGCAGTCAAGCACTGTCACGAACTTTTCGTCTTATTGGACTCGCACAAACCGGATCTCTTATTTCTTACAGAGACTTGGTTTTGTGACAACTCCCTTCCTTCTCTGTTAGCTGCCCTTCCTGCCTCATATTATGCTCTGCGCGCCGACCGACCCTCCGGCAAATCGGGCGGCGGCATCGCTTTGATCGCCCGTAGAGAATTCTCCTTTCAACCTCTAGCCTTTTCCTCCATTGGATCATCAGACTTTTTAGTTGTCCGCTCACCGTCTTTTAGAGTCCCACTTACCTGCTTGCTTATGTACCGTCCCCCCCAACCCTCTCAACTTTTTCTCTCCGGTTTCCAAGATCTAGTGGCCACTTTAGCAGTCAGCAACTCCTCCATCTTGGTATTAGGAGATTTTAACTTTTGGCCCTCCGACCCCGCAGAATGCTCGACCTCTAAAGAATTCTCGGATACCCTTCGGTCCCTTAACTTTGACTCCCAAGTTCACTCCCCCACTCATATTCAGGGCAACATCCTTGATCAGATTTGGTCCCTCAACTGTCCTATAGCCTCCTTGTCCATCTCCCCCTGCACTTGGTCCGATCACTTCTTGATGTCCTTTTCCCTACACCTTAGCCCAGTCACTAAGCCCTCTCTTCCCAAAAACATTTGGGCGCGCTCTTGGAGCCAAGTGGATGTGGCCTCTCTGTCCGCCACACTCTCTGCATCCAGTCCGGATCTACACGGTCTGTCATCTTCCGCACAAGCCGACTCTATTAACTCCTGGCTCTTGTCAGGTTGGACCTCTGGAAAGTACAATGGGGGGTCCCTCAGGGTTCCTCCCTTTACCCTCTTTTATTTAATTTGTACATTGCCCCTCTCATTTTCGCCCTTCAGCAAATGGAGGTCTCCGTCTACAACTATGCGGATGACCTTCAGCTTATTTTTACTTTGTCCCCATCCCCTGAGTCCATGGTGAAGTTCCAGTCTGTTATTATCTTTATCCGGGACTGGATGAATCACAACCACCTGAAGCTAAACCCAGACAAAACTGAGCTGGTTTTGACAGGTGGTTGCTCCAGTCCCTGGACCTCTCTCTTCTGGCCCCCTTCCCTAGGTCCCCCCCTTTTCCATCTTCCTCTATGAAAACACTTGGGATAAAGTTGAACGACCAACTCACTCTGCACTCCCAGGTCAGTCTAGTGGTGTCCTCTTCTTTTCTCTCACTCCGCACCATCCGTAAAGTTTCCAGTTTCTTTTCTTTCTCTGCCTTAAAACTCATCGTCCTGGCGATGGTAATCTCTCGCCTAGACTATGGCAACGCTCTATACTGCGGCATGCCCGCTTACAGTATGCAGCGATTACAGCTGGTCCAAAACCAGGCTGCCCGCCTGGTTTACAACCTGGCCAAATTCCACCATGTCACTCCGCTCCTCAAGTCCTTGCACTGGCTCCCTATCCGAGAACGAGCTCAGTTCAAGATGGGATGTATCACTTTTCAGGCCCGGGTCGGCGCAGCCCCTGCTTTCATCTCCTCGGAAATCAAAGCCTACGCCCCCGTCAGGGAACTACGTTCATCCTCCCAACAACTGTTGACAGTTCCCCGCTTTAGGCGTAAAAAGTGGGGGGGGGGCACGAAATTTTCCACACTTGCCCCTGCCTTCTGGAACTCTCTCTCCGCCCACCTCAGATCTTCCACTCAATACTCACACTTCCGAAAGGCACTAAAAACCTTCCTTTTCTCTCAAGCCTTCCCATTATAACTGTCTTATTCTCCGCCTCCTTCCTTATCTTCCTGTCTTCCTGGGCTCAGTACACCACAGCGCCATGAAACCGCCAGGTGAACGTGCGCTCTATAAATGCTTTAAACTCAAACTCAAACTCAAACTCAAACTCCCAGGGATCAGGCTTTGCCTTCCAGGTCCGTGTCGTAACCGCGCCCCGATGTGCGAGTGACACCCCTCCGTCCGTGACCTTACTTGTGCACCCTTAATTATCCTCTCACCAGGAAATCAGAGTCTGAGTCTTTGCTGGTGCATAATGTCTGCAGTTTATTTGATAGCATGAACCATGAACATCACATTTTCCATGGTCAGTCGTACGCTCCATGATTTCAACACTGCATCATATCTATAAAATTATCATACTTTGATGCATTGTTCTTTACACTCCTTACAGCACTTCCACAACAGCCCCCTGTGTGATGCCCCCCCTCATTTGGTGTCTAGCACTTGCGGCCTCCAAGCTACTCTTGCTACCGATAATTTGGGTGGGTGGCCATCTGCCCAGACCTGGGCTGCAAGTGCAGTGACTGCCTGCTACTGACCCCAAGCTGGCCAATCGCCTGCTCCCCAGTGTCCCTTGTGAAAGGCATCCTGTTAGAAACGGGATCCCTGGCTGGCCAGGGCTTGCGCCAAAGTCAATCAGAGACCACCACTCCTAAGTCAGGGCAAGGGAGTTACACGCCAAGATAACCCCTGCTCACCCTCTAGGTAACGTGGCGCGAGCAGCAAGGCTAAACTTGGAGGCGATGTGAGTTAAGTATCTGCGCACGCACCCCAGCAACAACACCCAAGGCCCACAACAAAGGAAAATCCACACAAGGTTATATATAAAAATAGCCTTTGTATTACACCAAAATACATTAGATAAAACACACACTTTACAATGTGCCAACAAGCACGGGCAGAATTTACAGGGGATATGTACAAGACAGGGCCACATGGACCACTGTCCGGAATCAGCACTTTTAGAACTTAGCACTAGGTAAAATTAGCACTTGCACATAGAATAATATTCACTTTAGCATCAAATAGAACATAAAGCACACAACCAGTAACTACTGGTAAAGGTTAAGTACCACCTATGCAACCCTGACCACCTAGGAACAGGTCACGCAGGGAACCAGGACCTCACTAGCACCACCTGTACTAGGAGAAAACAACCAACTAAATATCACCATACATTTAGGGGTGTAGACCTGGGAACAAAACACATGACGCCTAAACACATTCAGAGGTGCAGATAACACATGATGCACAAAATACATTCAGCGGTGTAAGAGCAAGGCACATGATGCATAAAAACATTCAGCGGTGTAGAACAAGGCACTCGATGCATAAAAACACATTCAGAGGTGCAGGGGAGGAAAACACATGATGCATCAACAATACATTCAGAGGTGTAGCAATAACAATTGCGCCAAACTCACATAAGTCACCACCTTTGACTTTCCCTAGGCCAACTGGCCTCACAGGGGCTAGGACGCCCTGTGTTCAAAGTTAGGGTCCTAAACGTGGCAGTTGCCCACAAAGTGCTGGGCAACTGGTGCAGATAAAATTAGGGCAACGTTGGAGCCCCGTGGGCTCAGGAACCACCACTGTGGTACTGCTGAGCCTCTCTGGGCTCTGGACAAGAACTGGGCACTCGAGCCTCTCTGGGCTCGCAAAGCAAATGGCACCCTTAGAGCCTCTCTCAGGCTCTCCAACAAGACTGCCGCCTCACTGGGCAGTGGGGTCCCCCACGGGGGACCTAGGAACACTTGAAGAGACTCTCAGGGCTCCTAAAACGACTCTGGGCATAAGAGCCTCTCAGGGCTCGAAAGAACAGAAACTGGCCTCGAGCCTCTCAGGGCTCGCAAAACAACATATGGCCGGGAGCCTCTCTGGGCTCAAAATATCCAAATTGCCCCCAGGAGCCTCGGGGCTCCTAATCTCAAAGGCGAGCTTCGTTGGAGTCCCGCACGGGGGACTAAGAACAAGGGCAAGGGCCCCACAAACCTCTCAGGGCTCGAACACCCCTGGGCCTCTCTCCGGCCCGGGTGCTGCAGGGGAGAGGCGGGCACCAGCAATGTGCCCCAACGCCCTCCTCCCTGCACTCCCTCTCTCGGCCCCACTGCACACTCACCGGCTGTCTGGGGCACGGCAGCTCCTCTTCTCTCGTCCCGGGGCTCGGTGGGGGCGGGACTTCCGGTTCACCTCCCTCGGGCCGCGTAGTGATTGGCCGGGCCAACGATCACTTCCGGGTCGCCGCGGGCAGCGTGGCGGCTCTCTTCAGACAGGCAGGCGGGGCTCCATTATCCGAGGAGTGGGCTCCCTCGTGATAAATTACAATCCCAGGACGGGGCAATGCCGGGTGGGCACCGGCCTCCAAAGGGCAATAATCCGAGGTGGGCACTCGGACATCAAATAGTGGGCACCATCAAATCAGCAGATGCCGGGTGGGCACCGGCTGGGCACCCAAAGCGCTAGCAGCGCTAACAACGAAGGCAAGGCGCTCCCAAGCGCCACAGGACAAGATAAAGCGCTCACAGCGCTAGGAGCCAAATAAAGCACTCTCAAGTGCTAGGCAAGGGATTCCAGCGCTCCCCAGCACTGAAGGACAGAGAGCAGCACTCTCAAGGCTATAGGCACAGCACAGAGCCATCACACTGGGTCTCCAGGCAGGGAGACAGTCCAAGTGGCGGTCCTCTGGCCCAGCGACAGCAGCAGCAGCCCCCTCAGGATCCTGGAAGAGAACAACCTCTGTGGGGACACAGCCCCATTTTTATACACCACATTCCTTTGTCTAAGGGTGCAGGGTGGGGGAGAAACCAGTCGCAGCTGGTTTTGGAGCACTCTTGATGACTCAACCACCCATTTCATTCACTGGCAGGGCTAGGGTCATCAGTCGCACCACAGGGGGTGGAGCCAGCATTGTCTGGGGAAAACCCAGCCTCCCTCAGGACACAGGTACACTCCTCCCCAGCCATCAGCATGCTAATCTCCCACTCACCACCCGGCAGACCCATCATGACTCATGGAGCCTGGCATACCAGCCAGCTCCAGCCAATCACACGCCAGGCATATTTTACATTAATATGCCAAGTCCTAGAAGTGGCATTTGTACATAAGACACACTCATGCCACATACACCATTGCGAAGCATTCACTCTCACGAGTACGCACATATCAGATTCGAACCTGTACACCCCACGCATCAGGAACTACCAGGGACTCATACATTCCCCATGCATTCCTATGGGAGGGCAGGCCTATCTCATCACACGCACTTTCCACTGGGACACAGTGAAAGTGCGCAGAACCCAAAAAATCACCATCACCAGGTCACCATTACAAGCAAAAATTCTAGGGGTGAACCTGCCAGAAGGGCCAAGTCCAACACATCCCTAGGACACTGTTTTCACGGTCCATCAACCTAGGTTAGTGTGCTTTCTTGTCTGTCTATATTGTGCTGTTTGTGCCACGCTGTCAGTGATGCCCAGACCCCTTGCAGTTCCCACTTGCTCCCCATCTTCATTATGAAAACCCTAACTGTTTCAGTGCTCCAACCAAGTTGAGCAGGAGCGTATACATCCCCACCCCCGCCAGGTGTGTCTGAACTGGGGTGGCAAAGTGAGCTAAAGAATGATTATGAATTCAACCCAGATCTGTGACTGGGGGTGAGTGTTAGAAAAGTTTCAGCACTCCGTCCATCATCTCCTTGTGTTTGCTTTGTTTGCCATAAGTTGGGAGAGTATGGCCAGAGGTGGGTCCCTTGCTAACTTTGCTACTGGATTCAAGCTCACCTGATTGAAGAGGGCTGTTACCCGAAACCGGTCCGAGGATGCATGTTTCCAGTCCAGGGAGGACATGGCTTGGCAGTTCGAGCTGGACTGTTCCCATTAGGCACAGGGTCAAGACTGATTTGCAGATAGCTGTGTCTGAACTGGGGTGGCAAAGTGAGCTAAAGAATGATGATGGATTCAACCCAGATCTGTGACTGGGGTTGAGTGTTTGAAAGGTTTCAGCACTCCGTCCATCATCGCCTTGTGTTTGCTTTGTTCGCCCTAAGTTGGCAGGGTATACCCTGCCCAGACGTGGGTCCCTTGCTACCTTTGCAAGTGGATTCATGCTAGCGTGGCTGAAGAGGGCTGTTAGACCGAAACCGGTCCCAGGATGCTTGTTTCCGTCCAGGGAAGAAATGGCTTGGCAGTTCGGACTGGACTGTTCCCATGAAGCACAGGGTCAAGACTGATTTGCATATAGCTATTTCTGAACTGGGGTGGCAAAGGGAGCTTAAGAATGATTATGGATACAACCCAGATCTGTGACTGGGGGTGAGTGTTTGAAAAGTTTCAGCACTCCGTCCATCATCTCCTTGTGTTTGTGCTTTGTTCACCTTAAGTTGGCAGGGTATGCTCAGACGTGGGTCCCTTGCTCACTATGCCACTGGATTCAAGCTAGCCTGGCTGAAGAGGGCTGTTAGCCCAAAACCGGTCCCAGGATGCTTGTTTCTGGTCCGGGGAAAACATGGCTTGGCAGTTCGAGCTGGACTGTTCTTATGAGGCACAGGGCCAAGACTGATTTGCATATAGCTGTGTCTGAACTGGGATGGCAAAATGTGCTAAAGAATGATTATGGATTCAACCCAGATCTGTGACTGGGGGTGAGTGCTTGAAAAGTTTCAGCACTCTGTCCATCATCTCCTTGTGTTTGCTTTGTTCACCCTAAGTTGGCAGGGTATGCCCAGACGTGGGTCCCTTGATCACTTTGCCACTGGATTCAAGCTAGCCTGGCTGAAGAGGGCTGTAAGCCCGAAACTGGTCCCAGGATGCTTGTTTCTGGTCCAGGGAAGAAATGGCTCGGCAGTTCGGGCTGGGCTGTTCCCATGAGGCACATGGGGGTTAGGTGGGCTTCAAAGTACTAAAACAAAGTATTAATTCACTGTGGGTCATATATAGCATTTGAAGGCCTCATATGCTATCTGTTTGATGTGCTCCTCCCCTAGCCTGCCAGCCACGGTCACCACTAACCCTTATGCAAAATTAATACAACCCGAACTCCCTGGCTGGTAAGCCAGCTTTGCTTATTGCCATTCTTAAAACTGCTGAAAATGGGAAGCGGCTCAAATAGCACCCATTCTGGAGCCTGAAGAGTGGTCTCACCTCACATATACCCTGCCCCAAATAGTCTAACATAAGGCATACTGGGCAGGATATTTTTTCTGCCAGGTAGTCCAGCCTTGAGCTTCTCCCTTTTCCCTCTGGATCTGCTTTGGACTAAAGTAAATATACAGTCATATGCCCCTTGGCCATACATACGTCTGCACCCCCGCAGGCACGCCTCCCAAGGGTTATCTTTGGACCCTGTATGCCCCAAAGAATGCCAGAGCAAATTCTGCTCTGAACAGTATTACCTCCTGGTTTTGCCTGCAGATATAGGGGACCACCCCCAAAAGTTCTGTCAGCAATGAAAATTCAATTGCCCGTCTTTGGTCCCTGCGCCTTGGTTGCTGCCTTCCCCACCCTTTCATTGCTGCCCTGTAATAAGAGGAACTTGCCGGATCCACACCTGTGGCCAATTTGCATAGTGGGACATTGTACTGAGGTGGGCCTGTGCCCGCTCCTTACTTTTTCCCCCTCTTAAAACCCCCTTGATGAAAACAGTTATTTCATTGTTCATCACTGCACTGTGCCTTTAAATGTCTGTCACCTGTTGAAAGACTTCCCAGCACTTACAATATCTTTTTGCTGTCTTGGGTGCCAGTGTGTTCTCCACCAACATCCTTAGCTCAGTTCTACCAGGCCCCAAATCTGTTTGGGGATGGCTGTCATATCCTGCTCCGTGTGTGGTGCCTGCTCTTAGAATATCTGCCATTGAAAATGGGAAACAACATCAGATATAGCATTCTCACAACCTAGCTATCAGAGACAAGGGTCCTTAGCTTTACAAGATCAAGAGGAGAATAAAATATAGGCCATAGTAGGAGACTATATTATTCACTGCCCAGCCGGACAGGATATTTATTTTAAACAATGTAAAGAAATTAGACAACTGGTTGTAAGGCACAATCCTGTACCATACTGGGGAAAAAACAAACAACAATTAGGGAAAATTTTACAGGCAAAAAAACGAGCACTTGCGGCCTCCCGACCTGCGCCATGACCTCATGATCGCCATGATCCTCAGTTTGTGGTTGCTCGTGGTCCACGCAGGGGACAACCCATAAGAGGGCGGCCACCTTAGTTGCACATGAGGGCACACAGTGACAGACTAGTGCTGAGGGACCCCTCTAGGTCGGCGCGCCCGCTTAATTTCCGGGCACTGGTGGACAAGGAGATAGGTATAAGTACGTCTCCTGCCCACCTGATGTCTTCTTTTGGCCAAAATCCTTCATGCCGTTGGTCAGGAGCTGCTACATTTGGTGAGTTCATGGGCCACCCCCACTTCCCCTAACCCTTAATGCCGTGGCAACCCCGGCCATTGCATGGCTGGTGCCCGCTGGGGAGATGTTGATGCAGCTCCCCCGACCAGATCGTTCATGGCGTTGACGGGGTGATGCAACGGGGGGTGCGGGTGTCCGTTTTTGCGGTGTCCGGGCCCTCTCGCCCCCCTCCATGATTGCCCAAAAGTATGGAGGATGCTGGTGCGCAAAGTTGTTTGGCTCACTTTTAGAGTGTGGTGCTGTTGGTGCTAAGGCCGCTCCGGGGCTGTGACCGCTGGCGGCATTGTGAGTGTGCGGTCTGGGCTTCCAGGATTGTGCTGAACCCCTTGGTGGCACCATGCAGCATAGGGTGAAGGGCGTGGGAGTCCACTAGTGTCCTGTGCTTGTAGGCTGTCCCTGCTCAAGCATGCATGCTGCCGACATGGCAGGGATAGCCGCCTGACTGTGCCGCCCAACCTCTAGCAGGCCACATACACGGCTGCAGCAAGAGCAGCAACCTTGGTTTGGATCCGAATCATGGCATTGGTGGCAATGTCACAACAGTTGGGCGTGTATTTCCATCAGCATGGGCGTGTTGCTCAATGCTGCCAGCCCTGTGCCTGAATTCTGCTGCGGACGGGAAGCTGCCGATTAGGAACCAGGCGCTGCATTGCTCACTTCCTTGCCCACGTGCGGTGTCAACAAGCTGTTGCCGCAGAAGGGGCAGGTTGGCCGATCTAAGGGGGGGGCACCCAGCCCGACGGTCGTGGGGGCCTCGCGCTCACCTTGGCCAGGACATGCTCTGTCTCTGGGTGTGTGCTGTCCCTTTTCTATTTCACTAGTGCCCCTCATTTATAAAATTATCTTCCCATGCCCGGATTTCTTTAAGGTTGCACCGACACCTTGGAACTGGACCCAGGTAGGGGTGGCGCACTTGCCAGAGCTCTCTTCACCCGACCGCACGTCCACGCAGGGGGTGGCATGGCAGCAAGTATGCAACGGCCCTCCAGCAGTGCTGCCGAGGGCAGCAGCTCCGCCCCAGCAATCGGCCTGCTGGCGTGGCATTCCAGCTCGAATTATTGTGCGGACGAGGCCCTCTGGCAGGGCCTACGCGTCCTGAACGAGCAGTTTGGGGTGTCTGGAGGTGGCATACAGCGCTGTTTGTGAGCAGTCGGTGAGCCACCCCTCTCATTGTGTTTCTTCTCTGTGGACTTCAGTTTGGGTCGTGCTGATGGGTCCCCTAGGCATGACAGCATCCCTTGCAGAAGGTGAGGATCCGGGCAACTGGAGGGCTTCGGAGAGAGGAGGCAGGTGCTTGGGTGGGCCAACACAGGCAGGGGGTAAGAGGGGTTCCACACATGTTTGCTTGGGTGTACTGTCCATTCAGGTTCTCCGTCATTGCGGTTGTCCTGGGACTGATGTGGTTTGAATTTGGCCTCACATGTACTAAGGGGTCACCCAGCTGGGATTAATCATGCTCAACTCCCTACAACTGCTAGTCAACTTTCCAGTTTACGGATTTTAAGCCACGCCATAATCACACTGACCACGCCCCTTTGAGAAAATCTGTGAGGGGATTGGGGCCTATTAGTGCATGGTGCCTAGCATGCGCAGCTGCGTCTTATGAGTGGGCATGGGTCCTGCTCCTAGCTGTGTGGAGGGTGTGCTATGGGCCACCATTCCGGTACAGCTTCCTTGCAGATGAGGGAGACGGACAACGCTGAGCCTGCGGTTGGCGCCTTGGCTCTGGGTAAGGGAAGGTGCGCACAGTATGGGAGTTCCTTCTGTCCCTGGATGTGGTGGAAGCATGTGGTCATTGCGGTGGACCCTGGAGGAGCAACGTGGCCCGCTAGTCCTATGGTCGGTTGTAAACCTGAACAACCAGGGACTGCCTGGAACACTCTGCCCACCTCAGGGGCATGAGTAGATGGATGGACTGGCGGTCCACAGGTGGGAGGGGGTAAACCCTCCCCCAAAATTGGTAAGCACCGATTGGCTAGGGCCACGGTGCAATTTGACTCGTCAGGTGGGCAGGAGGCGGAGGGGCTGTCTGCCCTTGGATCGCCCATAAGCTAACCCACCATGTTGGCATATTTTGGTATGCAAATTAATCTGCAGCAATTTTCTCCACGAAAAAGCTTTCTTGTCTGCTTATTTCATCAGGAGATTGCTGTATGTGTAATGGGGAGTGTGTTGCAGATATTGGCACTATGGTGCTGTACGTGCTGCCTTCCCTCTTCTCTCTCAACCCTGCCACTGACTGAAATGTATCCTGAGGGTGTAGAGGGTGTGAGTGCTCACTGAAAATCTGCCAATTTTCTCAGACTCCATTTTCCAGTTGGGCATGTGTGCTGTCATGTCTGAGGCAGTCCCTGCTTAGCTACATCTCCAAGCCACACGTTCTTTAAAGTTTGTCATTTTGGGCAAGTTAAGCCAAATCCCACTACAAATGAGAGAGAGAAATTATACCATGTTTGTCACGTTTTTGGCATGTAGCCTACCTGCTAAAACATGGCAAACATGGAATAACCTCCCTCTCCCATGTATGCAGATATTTAGCTTTGCCAAATGTTTCCTCTTCTGTGTGCCTGAGTGAGGCTGGTATCCTTCATTTTAATGTGGGGCATCCAAATTAGGGTATGGCAAGGGGCTGTATTTATTCAGTGGTCTCTGCCACCATTAAAGTTTGCATCTGTCAGATTGGGGAAGTGACTGTTGATGTTCAAATCGTGTCGCTTATGTTGAGCTTTGCTTTCATAACGTACATGCTTTACACATACCATTCTATAAGCACAGTGTTGTAATGTGCTTTATTTCAATGTTATCAATGTTGTAGTATATGTTTTAATGAGTTCCAGAATTGCTAAGATGCTCTGAGTCATTTGTAGAATGTTAGGGACAGTCTACTTGGGAAACTGGAGAGAGGCAGTTGGGTGGCTGAGCTGTACTACCAATGTAATTTACAAATAAACTACCAGCTTAGAACCAACTCATCTATTGTCTTCTTCATTGATTAAACCAATTTGTAACACTGGCGATGACTGGGCAAGTACAAGAAGAGCAAGAAAGAACAGCTCAACTCCATGATCCTGCTCTCTTCTATGAATTTAAGCCGCTTTGAGAGGAAATTACAATTGTAAAGCTACCTACAAGATTCAACAAGCATACACTGACCTGACTCTCCACTTCAAGAATTCTGCCTTAATCAACAGAAAGAAGTTTAATTTGAGAGGTTTAGTGACACTTCGTTAAAGTTGGTCAAGTAAGACTATTTAATTTTAAAACCTGCTTACTTTTGGGTGTAAGTGCTGTGCTCCTTCCTGTTTAATAATTATTTGCGAAAAAAAGCAGAGATCGGGTATGTTATATATTAAGTGCGCTTAGGATACGCGGTTATCTTCATGTACGTTAAATTTGAAAACCTACCTCGTGCTATCCTCAAGGCCTTCTCGTGATACATCCTCACGTGCCAATATAGAAGCCTCTCTTCATTGCTTGACTCGGAGTGACGTACAGTTTGTGATGTATATGGAAGGCAGCGTCTGTCTGTGGCAGTCAAGTTTAATTGGCTTTATCTGGAACGTGGCGTGGAATGCAGCGTTTGCCTTATTATTGAAAATTCCTTTTCTTTGTTTCTTGGCAATGCTTGTTTTCTTTACAACAAGCGCATTGCTCAACACATAAGTTTAATAAGCGTGTCACAAGCAGAGAAAGTCTATTTTTCCCGCTGACACTCACAGCTTATGGTGTACATTTACAAGCGTACAGGAAAATAAACTTACTAACACAACAGTGAGAGCAAGGAATCCAATTTCCAACACTGACATGTACAGCTTAAAATTAAAACAAAACTTTTGATAATAGCAATTGATATCTTTAAGATGAGTTTTTCTTTATTGCACTGGCACACACAGCTTGTTATTTAAAAACTGTGTCAGTTATATTTGATATTTTTACAATGCTGACACACACAACTGGACTATTGTTATTATACTTTTCATGATGACACTTAGGGCCCCATTAGGATGGCGGGCGGGCTTTGCCCGCCCGCCATCCTATCGGAAATCGGGATCGCCCGCCCTAAGGGCGGGGGTCCCGCACGCAGCATTAGGATGTGCCCGCCACCGTGGAGGGCACATCCTGTATTTTTAGTATTGTGGCGGGCGGAGCTCTGTGCTCCGCCCGCCACAATACTAAAAATGCTGTGCAGCATTTACATAATCAAAGCGGCAGGCACCACACGGTGCCTACCGCTTTGATTATGTAAATGCAGGTGGGTACCACAGGTACCCCCGTGTGCCACCCCCCTTTGGCCTTCACTCTGGGGGCCCACAGGGGGCCCCCAGAGTGAACACTGCATGCCTTTCATTGGCGGCAATGCCGCCACGGTAAGGCATTGTAAAATGCCCATTGTAATATTGCGGGCGGTGTCTGACAGACACCGCCTGCATGTTACTCGTTTTCAGCCCCGGCGGCAAGGCGACCGGGGCGGAAAAGTGGCGGGCGGTGTTTTGCTCCGCCGTGGTCCCCCCCGCCATTCTAATATGGCGGGGGGGAATACAGGGAAGGATGGCGGGTGGATTTCCCCCGCCAGGCTGGCGGTGGCTACCGCCAGCCTGGCGGGGGCAATCCGCCCGCCATCCTAATGGGGCCCATAGTGTGCTGACACACACAGCTTGTTTCTTAGAGGAGTGTGTCAGTTATATTTGTCAGTTCAACAACGCTGACACACACAGCTGGTTTATTTTGATGTTTTTCATCATGCTGACACACACAGCTTATTTTATCAGAAAAAAGTTATGCTTTTTTATTGAACAAGTGTGTTTATATTGGTAAAATAATTCATTATCATTATTATGCTGATACACACAGCTGAGGACATCCTCTTAAGTAGAGTGTCATTTTTTAAAAAGGTGGAGTGTTTAAAAACATAATAATAATAATTTTGATTATTGTATGCAAGCACATTCTCATTGTTTTTTAATTGTCTGCAACATTGGCCATGCAAAACGTCACATCACCTCCTTTCTTCTTACATTCACCTGGTGATCCACCCATCAAATGGTCTAAATGTGAAAAGGTTTTTAAGCGATATTCTCGCGTTTGTGATACTTCCCTAAGTGCTGAAAGGAGAACAGCTTTGCTCCTACACTGTCTGGGATCTGAAGGTCAAGATGTCTTTGATTATATTCCTAATGTTCCAGATGGTGTTGCAAAAGACCTAAATGAGTATGAAATGTGAAATGTACAAGCTTGATGCTTATTATTTACCAAAAGTTAGTACAATATTAGAACGTTATCATTTTGGGCGCAGATTGCAAAAAGAAGATGAGACTATTGAGAATTATGTAACAGATCTAAGGCGTCTAGCTTCTTTTTGTAAGTATGGTTTACTGATAGAAGAAAGAATTAGAGATCAATTTATGCTGGGGTGAATATCTGAAAAAGTATGTGATGAGTTATGGCTTAAGGATGAACCTTCGCTAGATGAAGTTTTAGTAGTAGCCAAGCGTATTGAGCATTCCATGGAGTGTGTAAAAGAGATAAAAAAAGACCTCAATAAGGAGGTATCAGTCGTTGATTCAACTTCCAGTCTGAATCCTAAGTCCAAAAACCTCCAAGCTAAAGCTCAGATTAAAGACAAACAGGTGTATAAATTCTAAAGTCAGTTCAGTAAAGTTAAAATGTGTTATAGATGTAATAACACTGGACACTGGGCTAATGATAAGTCTTGTCCTGCTTTCAATGCCATGTGTATTTACCGTAAAAAAAAAGGGACACTTTGCCATTGCTTGCAGGATTAAATATTCTAGACAAAAGGTCAATGAAATAGGGCATGATAAATCTACACAAATGTATGATTTTGAGTGTGGACAAATTATTATACAAGCTGGGGGAGATTGGCCTTTGTATTACATTCTAGTTGAAGGTCAAAAGACGAAAATCTTATTTGAGTCAGGTGTAAAAATGACCATTGTTTCAAGTAAATTCTTTGATCATAAATTGGGAACTATAGTTGATCTTCTAAAGACTGATATTCGTTCTTTTGCATATGATGGAGACCCAATTGAACTGCGTGGTTATTTCATTGGTTTAATAGAATATGAAATCGCTTCACCTCTGGCAAGATCTATGTATCCAAGAAAGGGGACAGTAGCATAAATTGGTGGCATCGGAAAGATCTTGGTGTTATGTTAGATCCCAACAACACTCCTCCTATAATTCTAATAGACAGAGAACCTGGTAAGCTGGTTAGTCATGACTCTTACAAACTAATCTTATGGATGAATACCCACACGTTTTTGGTGATAAACTTGGTTGCTTGAAGGGTTATTGTCATAAAATTACATTGGCTCCAGGCTCAATTCCCGTTTTAAGCAAAGTAGGCAATGTTCCTTTTAGTGTGAAAGAAGAAATGCTAAGTGAGTTGGAGAAACTCAAATCATAAGGCATTATTGAGGAAGTTGAAGGTACATCCTGTTGTAGCGGCCAGGAAAGCTGATGGCTCTTTAAGAAAATGTGTTGATCTCAGGCAGCTCAACAAATGTGTACTGGGTGACAAATACCCTCTTCCCAACATCTCAGATCTTCTAACTATGGTGAGGGGTGCAAAGAGTTTCAGTAGCATTGATTTAACGTCTGCATATCATCAGATCTCTGCTTTTCTTACACCTTTTGGGACTTTTAGGTATGTCAGACTACCTTTTGGCCTGGTATCCGCTGCTTCGTTCTTTCAACGTGCTATGGAGAGAGTATTAATTAATGTCACAGGAGTATGCGTATACCAGAATGACATTTTGGATGATGTTAGAGATGAATCTGAACATGGAAGCAGAGTCCAGCAAGTTTTAGACAGACTTAGTGCACACAATCTTACCATACAATTTGAAAAGTTTGGCCTTGACAAAATTGATTATCTGGGCCATTTCATTACGGCTGATGGTGTAATTCCTAAAGCTGAGTTAGTTAACACTATCAAGGATCTAACTTCTCCCTCATCCAAGGAAGAACTCATGCGCTTCCTTGGCATGTCAGAGTATTATAACAAATTTGTGCAGAATTTTTCTAAAGTCACATTCAACATGAGAAATGTTTTAAAAAAGGGGGTAACATTTGAGTGGAATAGAGAATGTGAACAATAGTTTTCTGATATCAAGTGTAAATTGTCTAATGCTCCTAAACTGCACAATTTAGACCCTTCCACATCTTCTATTATTGCGACAGGTGCAAGTCTTAAGGGGCTTGGTGCTGTTTTGTATCAAGGTGATACCAAAGGGGATGATGGACGGAGCACTTGAGCAAATCAAACACTCACCCCCAGTTAACTGATCTGGGTTTAATGTATCATCATTCTTTATCTCACTCCATCACCCCAGTTCAGACATGGCCATATGCAAATCAGTCTGACCCTGTGCCTCATGGGATCAGTCCAGCCCGAACTGCCAAGCCATGTCTTCCCTGGAGCGGAAACAAGCATCCTGGGACCGGTTTCGGGTTCATAACCCTTATCAGCCAGGCTATCCTGAATCCAGTGGCAAAGTGAGCAAGGGACCCACGGCTGGGCATACCCTGCAAACTTAGGGCAAACAAAGCAATATCAAAGGGGATGATGGACTCCCAGCTGCTCCTCCCTCCCACTGGTAGTTCAGGACCGTCCCGTCTGGTGAAGCGCTGTGACCGCCCTGACTCGTTCAGAAGCGGTCGCTCCCCCATGCTCCCTGGCCACTTGAGTATCATAGCGCTACATTGCTCACTGCTGCAATTGCATCGCTCGCATTGCATTTAGAAATTGTTGTGCTTGTTTATTATCGTAGCGCTGCCTTGCCGATCATTGTACTGCTCGCATTGCATTTGGAAATTGTTGTGCTTGTTTATTATCGTAGCGCTGCTTTGCCCATCATTATACTGCTCGCATTGCATTTGGAAATTGTTGTGCTTGTTTATTATCGTAGCGCTGCCTTGCCCATCATTGTACTGCTCGCATTGCATTTAATAGTTTCTCTGTGCCTGACTATCATCGTAGCGCTCTATTGTCCATTACTATCACTGCTTTACTCGCACTGATCGGTAAATTAACTAGTGACTGATTGTGCCGGGGCCACTACTGCCCATAGCTATACTCCTCACTGTGCCCCAATCTCGTCCTGTTTCGCTTTTGTTTTTTGCTGCCATTTTGTTGTTGTTGTGCCTCCTGGCCTGTCTCTCCACCCCGCTCCCGCCTCCCAGCTGCTCCTCCCTCCCACTGGTAGTTCAGGACCGTCCCATCTGGTGAAGCGCTGTGACCGTCCTGACTCGTTCAGAAGCGGTCGCTCCCCCATGCTCCCTGGCCACTTGAGTATCATAGCGCTACATTGCTCACTGCTGCAATTGCATTGCTCGCATTGCATTTAGAAATTGTTGTGCTTGTTTATTATCGTAGCGCTGCCTTGCCCATCATTGTACTGCTCGCATTGCATTTGGAAATTGTTGTGCTTGTTTATTATCGTAGCACTGCTTTGCCCATCATTATACTGCTCGCATTGCATTTGGAAATTGTTGTGCTTGTTTATTATCGTAGCGCTGCCTTGCCCATCATTGTACTGCTCGCATTGCATTTAATAGTTTCTCTGTGCCTGACTATCATCGTAGCGCTCTATTGCCCATTACTATCACTGCTTTACTCGCACTGATAGGTAAATTAACTAGTGACTGATTGTGCCGGTGCCACTACTGCCCATAGCTATACTCCTCACTGTGCCCCAATCTCGTCCTGTTTCGCTTTTGTTTTTTGCTGCCATTTGGTTGTTGTTGTGCCTCCTGGCCCGTCTCTCCACCCCGCTCCCGCCTCCCAGCTGCTCCTCCCTCGCTCCGCCCCCCTCCACTATCCACTTATGTCAGAGCAACATACGCGCAGCGTCCACGTGCAGTGGATGCGCCCTATGCGCGCCGAAGGCACACCAAAGGTAAGCCTGTCTACGTCCGTCCATGCCTGGACCGTGCCCAGCGCCAGACCCCCTGGTCCCCGCAAAATCCACTCCACCCGCTTAACATACGACGGCGCAACCCTCTTTGCACTTAACCCCGGCTGACTCCCAAACTGCTACCAAGCCGCCCCAGGACACACCCATGGACCCTTCACCTGCCACTCCTGCAAGTTCGACTGCATCAGGACCCACACCAAATCCACAAACTCCAAACAGAGCTCCGTCACTAACCACCTGAAGTGCATCCTGCTCAACACACGCTCGGTCCACAGACACGCCATTGAACTTTGGAACCTACTTGACACCACATCACCGGACGTCGCCATTCTTACAGAAACCTGGATGAACGCCTCATCAGCACCCAACATCTCCATAGCCATCCCGGACAGCTACAAGATCATCCGAAAGGACCGCATCAACCAAACAGGAGGTGGCATTGCCATCGTCCATAAGAACACCATCCGCATCACGACCAGTTCCGACGATAACCTCTCAGCCGCCGAACACCTTCACTTCCAGATCCACACCGACCCCAAGACCACACTCAGAGGCACCCTCATCTACAGGCCACCAGGACTCCGCACACAATTCAGCGAAGACATCACTGACTTCATCAGCCCACACGCCCTCCCCTCCGAGGACTACATTCTACTGGGAGACCTCAACTTCCACCTGGAAAAGAACAACGACAGCAACACCACCACCCTTCTGGACAACCTCGCCAATCTCGGACTCAAACAACTTGTTGACACCCCCACCCACTATGCTGGGCACACGCTCGACCCAATCTTCACCTCCAGCAAGCACATCTCCTTCAATCACACCACAGCTCTCCATTGGACGGACCACAGCTGCGTTCACTTCAACTACAAAAAGACTACGACCCACAACCACCCAAAACCAATTCCCCGCAGAAACTGGAACAAAATTACCACCGACCAGCTCTTCACATCGCTCCACCAAAACCCTCCTGCCAAATCATCAGACCGAAACCAAGCAGCCACCAACCTTACACAATGGATCACCCACAGCGCTGACGAATTAGCACCCCTGAAAAACCATCAAATCAAGCAAGGTAACAAAAAAGCCCCCTCGTTCAAGGATGACCTTAAGAAATCCAAGAAGATCTGTCGCACCCTCGAGAAAGCCTGGCGAAAGAACCCATCCACTGACAACCTGGCCACCTTCAAGAACGCCACCCGCAAACACCACCAGCTGATCCGATCCACCAAGAAATCAGCATTCAAGGATCGACTCGACAACAACGCCCACAACAGCAAGGAACTATTCAACATCGTCAAAGAGTTTACCAACCCCACCGCCGGCACCAACGACATCACTCACTCCCAAGACCTCTGCGACTCTCTAGCCTCGTTCTTCCACAACAAAATCGCTGACATACATAACAGCTTTGGAGACCAGTCCACCCCACCCACCTCCGAACTTAAACCCCCCTCCAACAACCTTTGCGCCTGGAACCCAATCACCACTGAAGACACCATCCGCCTGATGAACTCCATCCACTCAGGATCGCCAACCGACCCATGTCCCCACCACATTTTCAACAAAGCAGACTCCATTATCGCACCCCATCTCAGAGACGTCATCAACTGCTCCCTCA
Source organism: Lissotriton vulgaris (assembly GCF_964263255.1). Lineage (NCBI taxonomy): Eukaryota > Metazoa > Chordata > Amphibia > Caudata > Salamandridae > Lissotriton > Lissotriton vulgaris. Next base: position 326,886,564 of record NC_141698.1, on the reverse strand, counting down.
GCTCTGCTACCTTCCCGGAAAGCTGGAAACATGCCGAACTCAGCGCCCTCCTGAAGAAACCCACAGCAGACCCCACTGAACTCAAGAACTACCACTCCATTTCGCTCCTCCCATTCCCTGCCAATGTCATTGAGAAAGCTGTCAACAGTCAGCTCGCCACCTTCCTCGAATCCAACAAATCCCTTGACCCTTCACAGTCCGGCTTCCTAGCCAAACACAGCACTGAGACCGCCCTCATCGCAGCACCAGATGACATTCGAACTCTACTGGACAACGGAGAAACAGCTGCCCTCATCCTACTTGACCTCTCCGCAGCCTTCGACACAGTCTGTCATAGCACCCTTATACAACGCCTCAGCAACGTCGGAATACAAGGAATAGCACTAGACTGGATCATCTCGTTCCTCGCCGGAAGAACCCAGAGAGTCCGCCTCCCCCCTTTCAGATCAGAGGCCACCGAAGTCATCTGCGGCGTACCGCAAGGATCATCACTCAGTCCCACCCTCTTCAACGTATACATGAGTCCCCTCGCATCCATCGCGCGCCAACACAACCTCAACATCATCTCCTACGCAGACGACACCCAGCTGATCCTCTCCCTCACCAAAGACCCAAACACCGCCAAAACCAACCTACACGAAGGGATGAAAGAAGTAGCCGAGTGGACGAAGAACAATCGTTTAAAACTGAACTCGGACAAAACGGAAGTCCTCATCTTAGGATCATCCCCCTCCCCCTGTGACGACTCATGGTGGCCACCGGCCCTGGAAATCGCACCCAGACCAACGGACCACGCACGTAACCTGGGCTTCATCCTGGACTCCTCCCTCTCGATGACCAGGCAAGTCAACGCCGTCTCATCATCATGCTTCAACATCCTACGTATGCTCAAAAAAATCTTCCATTGGATCCCCACCGAAACAAGAAAGACGGTCACCCATGCACTGGTCACAAGCCGACTGGACTACGGAAACACCCTTTACGCCGGAACCACAGCCAAACTACAGAAAAAACTCCAACGCATCCAAAACGCCTCAGCCAGACTCATCCTAGACATCCCCCGCCAAGCTCACATTTCCGGTCACCTGAAAGACCTCCAGTGGCTCCCCGACAACAAGAGAATAACGTTCCGTCTCCTCACCCACGCACACAAAGCCCTCTACGTTCTAGGACCCAAATACCTCAACACGCGCCTGTCCTTTTACACCCCCACCCGCCAACTGCGATCGTCCAATCAAGCCCTCGCCGCAATTCCACGCATCCAAAGATCCACCATGGGGGGAAGATCCTTCTCCTACTTAGCAGCCAAGACCTGGAATTCTCTCCCCACCCACCTCCGCCTTACACAGAACCACCTCTCCTTCAGAAAACAACTAAAAACTTGGATATTCAATAAGTAATGTACCCCCCCTCCCTCAAGCGCCTTGAGACCCTCTGGGTGAGTAGTGCGCTATACAAATTTTAAACTTAACTTGAACTTGAACCCCCAGTAAACTGATCTATGTTTAATCCATCATCATTCTTGAACTCACTCCACCACCCCAGTTCAGACATGGCCATATGCAAATCAGTCTGACCCTGTGCCTCATGGGAACAGTCCAGCCCCAACTGCCAAGCCACGTCTTCCATGGACCGGAAACAAGCATCCTGGGACCGGTTTCGGGTTCATAACCCTCATCAGCCAGGCTACCTTGAATCCAGTGGCAAAGTGAGCAAGGGACCCACATCTGGGCATACCCTGCCAACTGCGGGCAAACAAAGCAATACCAAAGGGGATGATGGACGGATCAAGGTGGCACAAGTCCTGTTAATACCATCATGTTTGTTTTGAGGAGTCTTAAAGGAGCTGAGTCTAAGTACTCGGTCATTGAAAGGGAAGCTCTTGTGGTCTATTGGGCCAATAAACAACTGAAAAAAGTTATATGGGGTACCTCATTTGTAGTCAGAACTGATCCCACACCACTGTGTGAGGTATTTTCCAATAAAGGGATTGACTCAATTTCACCAAGAATTTCAAAGTGTATTGTTGGTTTACAGGGTTATGATTTTTTGTTAGTTATATTCCTGGTTCGGAAAATCTAGTGGTTGATACCCTCTCTAGATTAGTCCCTACTTCTCAATGTGATAGTCATGTTGGTTCAGCCTTCAATCTTTCACATGATTTTGTTTGTGAAATTGATTATAAAATAATTTCTCAGGAACCTTGGCGCAAAACTTGTGAGGAAGATGAAGTTATTCAGAGCTTGATGAAACTCATTCATGATGGTTGGCATCATAAAGTACACAGAGGATTGTCTTTGAAAAACTATCGGTGCATGAAAGATCAGTTGTCCTCTGGTGAAGTTATGTTATGGAGAGGTCATAGGTTGGTTCCTCCAATTGTCTTACAGAAGGAGTTGCTAGATTTAGCACATGATGCACATTTGGGCATTTCAAAAACCAAAGAGAGTGTGCGTTCTACATACTGGTGACCTGGCATGGATCTCCAGGTTGAGCATCTGGTTAGGGAATGTCTCCAATGTTCACTGAGTGAAAAAAGTCTTAAGATCAGAACTCAACCTATGGATATTAGGTCTCGGTCGTCTGGGCCTTGGAAGGACATTGCTCTAGACATATTGGGACCAGTACATGCAAATGGACATGAAACATATGTTGTTGTTATGATAGATCTGTCCTGCGGGTGGCCTGAAATGTCTCTTGATCACAAGAGAAGGAATACCAGAAACTTTACTGATGGACAATGGTGTCCAACTTGTTTCAAAAGAAATGGAAGAATTTCTTCTTAATTGTGGCATTGTTCACAAAAAATGTGCTCTTTATCACCCAGAATCGAATTGGACTGTTGAAAGATTTAATAGGGTCATAAAAGAAACTATTTCCTTAGCAAAGCAAAACTGTCTTGATTGGAAGGAGGAGGTCTCTAGAAGAGTTAGAGTTTGTCGATTTGCACCTCATTCAACAACTGGTAAAACTCCTTTTCTTTTATTTCATAATAGACAGGCTGATACCTTTCTGGAACCACCCTGGGTTAGTAAGTTTCTTTCTGGCAAACATGGTGTTCCTGATTTGAACTCCTGGAAGGAGAAAGAAAACGAAAAATGTTTAAGAAGTAAAAAACAATATGATGTCAGACATGCTGTTAAGAAAACAAACATTGCTATTGGTGATCTTGTAATGATCAAGAAACCTGGGTTCTGTGTCTCTGGCTCTAAATTCTCAAAACCTTTGAGAGTTATTAAAGTTGTTGATAATGATGTGAGACCCTCGGACCATAGGGTTTTGAATCTTGGCAGGGTTGCTGTATGTGGGGAGAAGGGTTTTGACCATTTGAGTAACAATATTCAAAATTATGCTGATAACTCTGACTTGATGGTTCCAAAAGAGATCCAAAAGGGAGACTTGTGTTCGATCATATCTTGATGATTATTTTGTGTAATTTTATTTCTTAATGTTTTTTGTTTTATTTTAATTTGTTCATTACAGAGGGAGATGTGTTTTCTTTCAATGTTATTAATCCTGTAGTATATGTTTGCATGAGTTCTAGAATTGTTAAGATGCTCTGAGTCATTTGCAGAATGTTAGGGACAGTCTACTTGGGAAACTGGCCGGAGACAGTTGGGTGGCTGAGCTGTTCTACCAATGTCTTTTCCAAATAAACTACCAGCTTAGAACCAACTCATCTACTGTGTTCTTCATTGATGAAACCACTTTGTAACACACTGTGTTGCTGAGCACCACTGGTCAATTTGTTAAAAAACATAAGTGCCAGGGCTCCGGTCATGAGGCAGCTTTGAATAGCCCAATTCTCCTGTTAGCGCTGCTTAATACAGAACCAACAAACCATAGAAGTGGGGAGAAGATGTGGCATAATGACCAGAGCTGCCAACTTTGGAGCTGGGGAACCAGGTTCCAGTCTTGGCTTCGGTTCAACATCCTGTGATTCTGGGCACATCACTTAATGTCTCTGTACCTACCAAAATGTGTCCTTAACTGGTGCTCAAGCGCTGTTGTCGATGATTAAGTTCCAGTGCTGAGCACTGGAAACCACTGGCTCAAATTTAGCACTGACCGCAGAGCACCCCCTGAGGAGTGAAAGCACTGATTTGTGTATCGGACCGACAAGAAGGCTATTGCTGTGGCTCGCATTGTGTACGTCAGGGTCGGACTGGGACAGAAGATTGGCCCGGACATCACAATAAAATTGTCCCAATTAGTGAATTATTAGCTAAAGGTGGCCCATATTTGCAAATTGTAACAGTTGCCATATAAGTGGTTTGTGAAGTCTGAAAGACAGCATGGATTTGTTAGTTGCTGCAGGCATTGTTTGCTTAAAAATCAGGGGAATCAACAGTAAAAACCCACCTTGCAGACGATTCAACAGTCCCACAAAAAGCCGAAAAAATGGCCCATTCAGTGACCAGCCATTGGGGCACTGTCTGCCTGACTGCTCTATAGGCCAGTTCGACACTGTACTGAGTAAACTGCACTACTTCTTGAACATAGTTTTTGAATGCTACGAGTATCCTCAAAACAAAAGTAGCAGTAACATAAAAAAGAACTATTAGATGTCACAATCATGACATTCAGTGTTGTCAGTGTAATTCCAGGTTTTATATATTCGACACATAAAGTCGGATGACAGCCTGCACCATAAAAGGGAGCCCAGGCCAGAGCCACACCTGAGGGGCAACATATACCATGGAGCCACTGATCATGCAACTGGGAGCCCCATCAGCCCACAAAACCCACAGCCCCCACCCCCACAACACCTCCCCCGGGCATCGACATGTCAAATCATGAACAAAACAATTTGCCTGATGTCTCACACTCACAACAAGTAACAAGCATGTGGTGTCACAAAAAGGAGCATCACACATTCACCTTCGAATTACCAAACAAAACATTTTATTCAAAAAACTGTAAACAACAATTTTGAAGACTCATGGCGGGTCTCCTTGGGAAAATCTGTAGGTCACAGCCAGCAAGACAAAAATCCAGATAAGAAGGTGTGTCAGGTGCTCATCAAAGGACAGAGAGAGTGAAAGAGAGAGAGAGATACAGAGAGAGAGAAAGAGAGGGAGAGAGAAAGATGGAAAGAGAAGGAGAGAGAGAGAAAGACAGAAAGAGAGGGAGAGAGAGAGAAAGACAGAAAGAGAGGGAGAGAGAGAGGGAGAAAAACAGAAATAGAGGGAGAGAGAGAGAAAGAAGGGAGAGAGAAAGACGGAGAGAGAGGGAGAGAGAGAAAGACAGAAAGAGAGGGAGAGAGAGAGGGAGAAAGACAGAAAGAGAGGGAAAGAGAGAGAAAGATGGAAAGAGAGGGAGGGAGGGAGAAAGATGGAAAGAAAGGGAGAGAGAGAGAAAGACAGAAAGAGAGGGAGAGAGGGACACAGTGAAAAGAAGAGAGGGATAGGGAGAGAGAGTGTCAACACTGCGCACCCAGGCCTCACTGCTCACCTGCTGGCACCGGTGTGCCTCCAACCACGTGCCGGTATGCACCGCAGTTCAGCAGGTCCCTGATCTGAAACAGAGTCAAGATACATGAATGTCATAGTACGTACTATTTCACAAGCCAACATTGCTTGTCCGACCCTGTGCACCCAGGCAGCTGCTTCCCTGCCCCTCCCTCCGAACAGCAATGCATGCCTGCCCCTGCGCACCCAGGCCTCACTGCTCACCTTCCGCCACCAGTGTGTCTCTAAGAGGGCCCACCACATGCCGGTGCAAGCCCCAAACCCAGGGCCCGTGAACATGTCACCCTCCATATCATGCAGCCCGCTCCGCGGGCCCTCAGGTCTCACACTTGATTCTGGGTCTTGATTTTGCTATGGCAGAGGAGATATCACTGCACACGGGATCATTGCAGGCTGCGCACCCGCTCAGCCCTTTAGGTGCCACTAACTCTGTGACCCGCGAGGCGACACCACGTGGTGGTAGGCCAGCACTGCCCGCCAGCTCAGGCCTACACTGCGGTCCAGCAGGGCTCACAATGATGCTCACCAGGATGCGGAATCATCGCAGTCTGCATACCCGCTCAGCACTTAAGGTGCCCCTATCTCAGTGCACTGAATGTCACCGTCCCGTGGCGGTGTGCCTGTGCCGGCCGCAGAGTATCTGGTGCCACCAAGTCTGTGCCCCGCAAGTCATGGACCCTCTATGATTGAGTATCGTAGTTTAGACGGCATCATGTCATCTCCTGCCTTGGGGAATGTGATGTTGCAGGGCCCTAGGCTCTCATGAATGAATATTAACTGCACGGATACACCCTGAGAGACAGTGGAAATGGCATCAAGCATGTGCGCCTGGCCCTTTTTATTGGCAGGGTCAGATGTCCTGTGACCCCTGTGCTGGATGGGTGTGGTCTGGGTGTAAACCAGCCGTGAGGGAGTGTCTGTGGCATGCTGACCACTAAACCTGTGATCAGCAGATCACTACAGGGAAGACCTGGAACATGTAGCGTTGTCGTCGTCCCCCTGTGAGCCTAAGCGGAGTGGGCTGGCCTGGTGTATGCCAGTCCAGCGTAGGGGTGTGAACAATGACCCAGGGGCTCCAGGCGTTGTTCCGTCCTGAGCTGGACAAGGAAGTAACTAATGCGTGTGTCCCTGTTGTTGTGTGCATTCAGCAATGTGTCACCCTGTGACCATAGTCCAACGACATGAGCAATATGGACGTTAGGGAGAATCAACGACCCTACATACATCCATACTTCCACACTTGAAAGATCATAGACATGACACATATGTGTGATTATGAATGTTTAATGCACATTCAGTGGAGTGTTGCATCTGGAGGTGTACAGGGCATGCAAACCCCACTTCACAATGTTGGCCAGTCAAGGGCCAGCCAGAGTTCTTTAGGGAATGACAAGTTCATCGGAAGAGGAGCTCAGACCGCAGTCTGACTGCTCTATCATTGGCGATCAAACAGAATATGGCAGTCCATTTTGAAGTCCAAGGCGAGTGTTGCAAAGTGTATCGGGGGACAGTGGAAGGTGATGGTGCAGAGGGCAGAACCAAGCAGAAACCATCCATATGGCGGAGATGAATGCTACAGTTTTCTTCTTACCAGGAAGTCAGATTCATCCTATTCTTCCTCCACTGCTGTTTCATGTGCCTCATGTGTGGGTGGTGGTGTTCTATCTCCAGCACTGTGTGGCAGTGACACCTCTGTGGCTGGAAGTGGAATGTCTGCGCACTGTGTGACACTGACACTTCAGGGGGCGGAGATGTGGATGTAGTGGTAGCAGCAGCATTCATCAGCACCAGGCCTTGTGGCAGCAATGCCATGAGGATGGTCTTGAGGTCATTGAGGAACCCAGCTACCTCTCGCTGGTGTGGAGCCAAGGCAGCTGCTCTTTCCCCCTGCATCCGCTCCATGGCCTCCATTAACCTCCGCATGTGTCCCAACTCCTGTGTGACATTGCTAGAGCCACTCTGACTGGACAGTTGTTCTCACTCTGAGTCAGGTCTCCAGCGATGTCACCCATGGCCCATTGGAGAGCATGGAGCGGACTGTGGGTGTCCGTTAGGGACTGTGAGTGGTCCCTGATGGAACTTAGACACTCACGTATGGCATCTAGTTTGGCTGCCATGCGGTCGAACCGCACCCACACCTGTTCAGCCAGATTCACCTGGCACCACAACACGCGCTGTGTGTTTGTACTTGTACATTATCAACTCACATTTCCCTGCAATACCTAATGTAAGAGTCAGTAATTTATTGTGTATGGTTAATTAAAACCTTTACAATAATAAATACATAAAAGAAAAGAAAAAAAGTGTTCAAACTGGCCTTGAGTAAAAATACATCAACAATCTTTAAAAAGCATTGATTGTTTAAAAAGTCATATTACTTAGTCAGTGTTTTGAGCCGTTCCTTGCTCATCAGTCCTTCAATTTGGGGCCGGTGGTCCCCATTTTTTCAGTTTTCAGGATTAGAAGGCTCGCCTTCTCCAGGAATTTGGCGGCCCTACAAGCTGTCTGCAGCTGACGACTGTTCAGTGCTAACATGACGGCAGGCCGACATGTTCTGATTTGATAAAAACAAAATATATTTGATAGATAGTAACGTCTCATCAACGTGTCCTCTTGGGCTGCTCTTAGTTTTCAGCACATTTTTAGTGTGGCGGCTTGTCTGACTTGGTACTGATTTGATAGCCCAAATTCAAGGCGTACTTGCGCTTGTGATGCAAACCTTGGTATATGAAACATGTATTTAAACAGTTCTGACTGTTGTAAATTCAGGAAGTTTGCGTCTTTGCCTCTGAATAGTTGCGAACCATATGTTAGAGATGGTAGAAACTTTGCCTCAATTACCTTCAAGAGGTATAAGTTGGATGGACATTTCAATTTTGTTTTCAGTAAGTTTAGAGCGAACCGTAGTTTATTAGACTGGGCTTTTCTGTGCTGTTGGTGGGTTTTTAGTGTCCATCTTGAGTCGACCATGACTCCCAGGTACTTATAAGAGGGGCTTTGATCTATGGTGTTGCCCGCAATGTGCCAATTGAAAGATTGCCGCCCTTGCCGTGATGCGTAACAGACAATCTTCGTTTTATTGTAGTTAAATTGCAACCCATTCGCACTGATGTATTCGTGCAATCTTGTGATGGAGCGTTGTAGATCCAAGGGGATCTGGCTGCATAAAACTATGTCATCAGCATACTGTAGACTCCTTATTTTGTGATGTGCTAACTTTGGCGGATCACTTTGTATCTCCGAGATACTGTTATCAAGGTCGGAGGTGAAGATGTTTAAAAGGGTGGGAGCTAATACGCATCCCTGCTTGAGGCCAATTTGAGTCGGAATTTTTTTGTCGTTCTGTTGCCATTGCCTAGTTTGATCTTGACCCAGGTGGATGTGTATAGGTTTATGATTGCTCGTAACAACTTCGGAGGTATACCCCAATTGGCCATCTTTTGCCATAGAATCTCCTTTGGTACTGTGTCGAACGTCGCTTTTAAGTCTACAAAACAGGTATACAGTTTCGTTGACCTTTCCTTTGCTCTTTCGACAAAAAGATTTAATACAAGAAGATTACATGTAGTGTTGGTTCCGGGCCTAAACCCCGTCTGGGTGATTGGGAGAATGTTATTAGAGCTGACCCAGTCTTCCAAGGCTCTCAAAAGATTGGATGCGTATATTTTAGCCTCTACGTCGATTAGAGCGATCAGCCTGTGATTTGCTGGGTCTGTTCTTGTGCCTGCTTTAAATATTGGGTGCAAAATGCTCCCTCTCCATGATGGAGGAATGCTTCCTGTTTGGAAGGTGTTGTTGTACAATGGGGTGAGGTATTCCGCCCAGAAGGGATGATTGTGTTTGAACAGCCCGTTTGGCAAACCATTTGGGCCTGGAGCGCCTTTTGACCTTAGTTTTTTGATGACCATTTGTACTTGGAATGGTGTGATCCAGTGTTCATCAAAGTTTTGGTCCACTTCTTGCTTTTCGTGTTGTTGACAGGTAAGATGGTATAAATTCCATGATTAGAGATTGTTCATTTGGGTTTGCTCTAAATACTGAATCCAGTCTTCCTGTAGAATGTTTGAATTGATGACCTGTGCGGTGCCGTTTGCATCTTTGTTGATTTCTGCCCAAAATTTCCGGTTATTATTTGATTTGCTTGATTCTAATAGTTTTTGCCAAATTTCTGTTTGTTGTTTTGACTTTTCTAACCAAACATCTTTTTTATATTTTTGCCTTAGATTATGGATTTGGCGCTTGGTATCATCACCCTTTAGTTTGCCTTTTTCTAATAACTTTCTGAATTCCTGATATAAGATCCTTTTTTGCACGCTAATGAGCCCAAGGGCACCTGGAGTGCTTTGCATGGTTTCCTTTTGTTTGTGTACGTTTGATGACCAAATCTGTCCGTTAGGGTAGTGATCATCTTTTCCCAATTGTCCTGGTGTGCCGTTTGTCTGTTCCTGGTGACTTCTGCATGCACTTTTTTCACGTATACCATAATTTTTTCGACGTTCTTCCCATTCCATACTAATTGCTTGAGATTATATAAACTCGAGAGTTCAATCAAATCATTACATGATGGTGCCCTGGAGTATTGATAGCTGGGCTCAATTGATTGTAGGCCATGATCGCTCTCCAATCTGTGGATTATTCTGAAGGTAACTATTGTTTGTAATACCTCTGGGTCCACTATGGTGTAATCTAAAATAGCTTGAGCCTGTTTGGTGATTCTGGTCATGGACGCCCGCTGATCTTGTGGAAAGCGGCCATTCAGAGTGATCAGTCCGATATCGGTGACCATTTGTGCGCACTGCTGGCCGTACTTGTCCTTTTTCCGGAGGTTTGTTATCGTAGGCATAATGATTTTGCCGTTCCATTTGTTTTGGTTAGTGTTTGGGACATGGTTCTTTTGTAGTAGGAACATATTCAGGTCGCCTGACACTACCAGCCCTGCCTGTGGGTAAGTGGATTGCAATGATTTGACGAGCGCTTTTAGGGTCAGAATTTTCTCTGATTTCTTCTTGAGTTCCGGGTGGATGTAAATATTACAGATTACCAATGACCGAGACCCTTGAGCGCCCTGTGGTTCTAAAAAGGGATCAGGAGGTACCTTGATTTTAATGCACTGGATCCATGTTTGTCCCGTGTCAATGGTGACGTAGGACCAAGGAATGCTGGTGTTCAAATGGAACGATAGGCCTCCAGCGGCCCTGCCTAGTAGGCCTCTTTTGGTGGCGTATAGTTGGATTTCTTTGAAGCCATCTATGGGTTGGGCCGTGGTTGACCAAGTCTCTTGGAGTAGAATGATGTCAAATTGTTTTAGAAATGCGGATAATTCTGCATCTTTTGTTTTGCCCCCCAACCCATTTATATTCCATGAGCATACTTTCATGTTCGTTGTTCAAGCTTCATTCGTCTTGTGGTCCACTGGACTTGATGTTACCAAATGTGATTGGCCAGTTTCTATACACATGCGGTACCAGTTGTGTCCTGTGTTCTGTTGTGTACGTGTTACGTGTTGCGGTTTGTACCACATCGTTGTCAATGTTGATGTGCTCTGCATGTTATGTCTGTGTGCTGCATTTTGGGGGAGTCGCACCTGTAGCTCTGATTTTGCTGCCCCTTCTCCCTTTGAAGCGGTGTGCCTTTGACTTCTGTGCTTTTACAGTGCTGAGATGTTGCATACTTGGGTACTTTGGTCTCCTGGTGGGAGTTAGGGGTCAGGGGCATGGTGTGTCTGCAGATATTCTCTACTTAATTGTGCATGTGTGCCCTTGTGCCCATCTCCTCCTGTGCCCCAGTCCCTGGTCATTACTCACCCTGGTGCTGTTGTGTCCAGACATGTTGAGCAGTGTCCTATCCCCCAACTCCTGCCACCGTCTCCTCACTGATGACTGTGGACACCATTTCCTCCATCTCGTCCAAGTCCTCCTGTGGCGCTGGACTCCTACCTCCAGTCTGCATTGCTGCCTTCCGGTTATTGGCGAGTATCTGCTTGGATTTGCTCATCACATCATTCCAGAGCCTCTTGACCTCTTCCATTGTGATGGAGCAGGGACTCGTGAAAAGAGACTTGCTTGGAAACAATCTTCTCATGTAAAATCTAACCCCGTACTAAACTTTTATTGTGGAAGTAATACGCATTACACAACATTTACTAGAAAAGACGAAGCTTGCCTATGTGTTTTATTAATAAGTAACTCGAGTGGTATTCTAAAATGGCCGCTAACCAAAAAACCTTAGTGTGCATGCGTCTACTTGATCTACGTAGTAAGACATATCTTTTGCTTGGAGGGAACTGTCTGCACTTGCGCAGAAGCTAACAAAATGGCTGCTTGAAAGTCACATGCTTGCCACCTGCTTGCTGAAAATCTTAACCCAACTATTCTACGAATGCTAATGCTGGGAGAGTAATAATAAGTAAATGGGATTAGAGTAGAGATAGGTGGTATACAGTGGAATCATTTATTTTTGATTTTAACATTTGTCTTTTTGACTCTTTCAATAGTGCTTATTATGGGCCTAGAGACACAAAGCATAGTCTATTCCCTCTCGTTCTACCGCACACGCGCAGTGCAACCAAGCTGGAAGACTCAATGTCAACTTGAACATCGTCCAAGGTTTCCGATACTTTCAGGATAACTGGAACGACAGTCCACTGAAATGGATTCCAACCTACAGTTTTTTCCGTAAAATGTGACAATTACAATGTGAATTCGGGTTGGAATAAAGATTGATGTATAAAATTTAAGGTGTGGGATTTTAAACAAAGAGCTGAAAGAAAATAATGGGAAAAAAGCATGGTGTGATGATTACCTCTCTTTGACAGTCCAATCAGAGTTAGTATTTTCTTAAGTTTGAAATATTAATGGGTGGTATAAGCTTACAGAAAGGTATAATTGAGGTAGTTCTTAGTTAGTTAGAGAGCCTTGCATTGGAGAAAGATGAGACCGGGATGCTGTCAGAGTGACGAGTGATTTTGAAGAAGTAACGAATTGCTGAACCATTTACCTTAAAGTAAATAAATTTAGAAGAAGATCACAGAAGAATCTCGAGGAGGAAGAGAGGGGTGCTACGCAAGCGTCGGTGATAGAGAGGTCATCTGTCCTGTCCAAATTCCTGTCCTGAAGCCTTTGTTCGCCATATCTTTCCTGGGGAACCCTTACCAGCTATTAGGCCTGGGGGTTGGTTTTCTCACCATACTTGGTAACTATAACTATATCTGTGTATGTGCTTATGTACTTTTCTCTCCATCCTCTCCCTTTCATTGCAGAGTCATTGCAAAGTATAAATGAATGCATTTGATTGATTGTTTGACATTTTATTCCTGTGGGAGATGGACCCTGTTCTGTAATGTGGAAGTGGTTCACATAAATTAATTTGAGATAAAACTTCAAATTCATCCTGACTCTGTGATAATTTCCAAAGTGTAAGTAAAAATTTAAATTCTATGTCATTTCACCATGAACTAGTTCAACTAATGGTCCATTGACCAGAGGTCAAGAACTCTTTGATCAGTGAAAGATTAGTTAGGGACCAAAATTAACTAATCTCGATATTTACAAAAACATGACCCCAGCGATTATTACCAGTATGTTTTGAATACATTTATGGGCCCAGGTGAGTATGTGGTATTGGATTACCTGTTGCTGGTAACCCGCTGGATCAAATGCCCTCTTCAGCACTCTGACTGCATTCACCCTGTCCACGATGAACTACCATATTCCATTTTTTGTTGCCAATGACACAGTGGAGTTGACGAACAGTAGTAGATGGTGTTCTACCACCTCCGTTATCAGGATCCTGTTTTCCTGCGGACTGAACCACGTCTTCCTCTTCTTCTTGTCCTTGCCCTTCCCTGACCCCGAGGTCCCAGGCTGGTCCTCCGGGGGGCTTGTGGGAATCTGGTTGTCCTCTGTACTTGCTCCGGCAACATTAATTGTGCTTTGCTGTTGTTTGGCTTTTGTTTGTATGTTTTTTTTCTACTTTTATGGCGATTTTTCCCGCCTGACGTGTGTGAATTGCAGGACTGTCTCTAGTTTTCGCTGATTTTTGTATCGCGATTGGCTTCATCGCAGCTTTTTTTGTGTTCGTGTTTGACATTTTTGTGGCGTAGCGTTGACTTTATTGCGGACATTTGACGCGTTATCGTGAGTCTATTGCATGGTACCGCCGTGTTGTGAATACAACGTTAACACAGCGTTATTTTCACGCGATGGACTGCGATGTGAAGAGTGCGTTAAGCTAATTTTGCGGTAATTATCACACGTTCTTGAGAATATCCCCCTAAAATGTTAGTCACACTTTGTTCATCTTGGCTAGGTACAGCCTATGTTTGCAGCCACTGAACTGCTCTATGGCAGGAACAGGAATTAGTCTTCCACCTGCAATATGAACAGACAGACAGACAAAGCTAAAGCAGATCTTTCACCAGAGTAAAATCATTCCACAAGCTTGTGTCTACTTCTTTCAGTTAGAGGCTAGCTGACATCAACTATTACACAATGAAAAACGGTGCTCGCTACGTTTTTGATTGTGCATATTTAAATAACCACATCACAATTGTAGTAAATAAGTGCAACAATCATATATTTGGGGTTTGATTCTGCAGTCTCAAACTCTCTCTGAACCACAGATATCATAAGCATATTCTCGAATAGTTTTGCTTCAAGAGCAACCAAGGTAGGGAAGGAGTCACTGCTCATTGCTGCAAGTCTGCAGTCTTTTTTCCATTTCCAGTGTTCCCATGTCAGTTTCTTTTTCTAATACAGCCACATGTCCACGTTTGATTTGCTGTACAGAAAGTAAACAAGGCTCATGACCGCCCTGTTTAATGTCTGCTCTTGTACACTGCCTTTGTGACCTGAGAGGCAGGGGTCGCAAGAGAAAAGCCGGGGTCACCGCTGTGGCCATTAATTGACGTCATGGGTATTTGAAACAGACGTGGATCATGATACCACTGTCACACTGGAACTCGGTACCTCAATAGTGAACCCTTAAAAGGCTAAAATGCATCTGGGGTTGTTTATATTCACATTTAGAGAGACTTTACCTCGCACTTGAGGCTGCACTGTGCCTTTCAGAACTGGCCTAGACTGATTTATATATGGGTGGCCCTGCCCGCAATGGCACACAGGAACTAAAAAGCAAAAGAATGGAATAGCAAAGTATTACCAGCAGTTCATATAACTTTAACAATTCCCATTCATAACTATGTTGCTATTTAATTGAGTGCTGCTTAGTCGGTTCGTAAAGGTTCATAAAAATGTATTCGACTAGTTTAAAACAGCCATTAAAGTACATAGGGGCCTCATTTATGTACAGTGACGAATCGCTGCGTGAAAACAGCGATGCGTCGCTTTTCACTGCCCCCTCCTTGCGCCACTAATGATGCGTCATATTTACAGTATGAGGCGTCATGGCGCAAGGAGTTACAGATACGTCAGTATTTCTGACATATCTGTATGGCGCAAAAGTGACGCATTGCTGAAGTGTGTCACAGAAGTGACGCAACTCCAGCAATGTGTCTGCCCCATGTGAAAGGGCCT
This sequence comes from Lissotriton vulgaris, assembly GCF_964263255.1. Classification (NCBI taxonomy): domain Eukaryota; kingdom Metazoa; phylum Chordata; class Amphibia; order Caudata; family Salamandridae; genus Lissotriton; species Lissotriton vulgaris. The sequence goes on along the minus strand of NC_141698.1, from coordinate 326,871,560 downwards.
GCGTCAGTCTTATGCCTGCTGTGAGGCAGGCGTAAGAAATTGACGCATTTGTGTCCTAGAAGTGGCGCAGTGAAACCTTATAAATTTCACTGCGTCACTTCTACTAGGCTTACTTGCGTCAGAACCCCCACCCTGCATTCATTAGGTATAATGTAGCGCAGGGGTTTACAAAGTGACACATCTACCTAGATGCGCCACTTTGTAAATATAGTGCAACAAGGCACATTTTTTACGCTGCTGGTGCATCCCAAAAAGTGACGCACTGGCGGCGTAAAAGTGACGCACGGCCTCATAAATGAGGCCCATAAAACATATAATAAATACAGTATAAATCATCATAGTGACCATCTAAAAATCCATCATCTTCATAAATCCATTACATAATTTGGAATTGAAGATTGCTAGTACATGACACTTTTTCTCACATTTATAGCTTTCAGAATATAAAGAGCAAAATTGTAACACACTAAGGTTTCATTTAGTAACATCAAATATTTCATGGCAATTTTATAAGATCTAAAATTGTGTACAAAAGCAATTGGTTTGAGATAAAAAAACTAAGATTCTGGTAAAAATTACAAAACAGCAAAAAGTGCATCGTGCTTTGCTTGCTTCGACCATCACATGGGCAAGGGGTTGTATCTGAGGGACAAAACTTCGTATTTGGGACAGCCACTAAATGATGCACAATACTTCATCTCAGTCTTACAAGAGCAAAACGATGCTGCATATTGGTCACACAGGATAAGTAACTTTTACCACCCTCTTATAAGTCAAGTGACATATAGAGGGCAACTGATAGGTTCTTCGTCTGTCAGATCTATGCTGAAAAAGGTTTCTTTAATAGTCATCTTAGTTAGTGATAACACGTGTGCTGGACGTGTGCTGGCCAGGTTTAAACAATCTAAAATTATTGATCTAATAAAGCTAGTTTCCTCCTTTGCCCATACCAAAAGTATTTCCTCTAGATGCTGCAGGCCGACCTCCTGATGAATAATCCCATTTGAAGCAGATTTGGGAATACATAATAAGCGTTTAAAAAAAAATCCTCAACTTTCAGGGTGGTACTAGAGGTGTAACCCGAAAGACCGGCCCCACATTAGACAGTGGTCACCTGCCTAGCCTTCTAAAGATCAACCATTTCTCTGATGGGCTGGCTACCTAATTTAGATGGAAATGTAATCATGCCTTGTGAGACTCTGCTCATTTTGCCTTAAGTATTTAAAATCTGTTGCGCCCTTGAACCATTGCCTATAAATAAAACACCCAAATAGCAAAATGAGTTTACTTCAGCAACAGGGGTATCATCAATAAAGAAGGTTCTACATTGTTTATGCTTTTGCCCGCAAACCATAGTAAAAGTTGAAATTTATTAATCAGCATTTTTTGTGAGGACATAAAACCCCCAAAAACTTTCATCAATTTCTGCAAGCCAACCGGGGTCCTAGATAATAAAACATCATTGTCGGGGTATAAAATACTGGTATGGAAGGCCTGGCTGAACAGGGAACATCAGCTTGCAGGGACTGCAAGAGATTGTCCACCCCATTAATAAATAGTGAGAATAATATGGGGGCTAACACACAACCTTGCGGAATGCCTCACCCTACTTTAAAAGTAGACGAGCATTCGACCTGGGACCCAAAATGAACTTTACTAGATACGTTCTCATAAAGGCGAGAAAGAAAACTTATGATTGGCCTGGGTGCACCAAGAGAGATCAATGATGACAAGAGAATGGTATGGTCCACCAAATCAAAGGTGCTACTTAAATCTACAAAACAAAGGTACAGTTTAGCTCTTAAAGGAGGACCAAGATTGGTTTGGATACCATTTGTCCACAACTGCAATGGAACAGATCAACTCAACATTCAATTAAATGAAGTGTTCCCAGAGTAGAGGTTGAGATTAACTGGAGCATTTTTAACTATCCCTTTTTATCTCCACCAGCAGAGAGAAATAGACAACCCCCACTGGAGTCAATTTATAGAAGTATATATCTCCATTGGATGTAGTTAAGCAGAGAGACATAAAGGTCAAAGTTCAATTCCTGGGGGGAGGGAGGTTATCTCTACTCTTTATTATTCAATATTTCATAACTCAGAATTGGAGTTGTTGCCACGGACAGTGGCAGTAATATAGTCAAGGCCATTGCAGATGGTAGATATTTAAAGGTCCTGTGTTTGGCACATTGCATCAACCTAATTGTACAGGACTTTCTAAAAAAAAGTAGACATAGCAATATACTGGACACCTGCTGAAGAATCTGCAATCATTTCAGCCATTCTTTTAAAGCCTTGAAGCAGTTGAGGATCATTCAGTGTACCAATAGAGTATTGGTTAAAGCTTTCATACAGGAGGTGTCAAACCATTGGAACTCGGCCTACTGCATATTGCAACATCTATTTGAGCAGTGCAGACCAATTACCAACTTTGTCCTTCAAAGAGGATGGAATGCAACTGGGAAAAGCATGACAATGAGGATGGTCAAATGGGGGCTAGTCGGGTGCCTGACACAAATACTACTTCCTTTTGAGGGTTTCACACGCAAAATCAGCAAGGGGGACAGTAAGGTGAGCCAAGTAATACCATTGACGAATCTGCTACAGGATCTGGTGAAAAAGGCTGCCTTTACCACAAAATTACATGGTAAAGGCATTCATGGTTAAAGAAAGCGTTGTTAAGACGCATTTGTGGTTTAGGCTATGTGGTAGAGGCACACTTGGTTTAACCATGTGTGCCTCTATCATACAACTGTTTCAGGCTTAATCCTTTGCTTGGCTGTTAATCCAAGGTTGCGAAGAGAGATCAGGTCCTCTAAAGAGTACATATGTGCCACAATACGTATTTGTCAAGGCGACGTTTTCCTCAGGATCTGTCGTGAAGTTATAAAGACCCACCTCTCGATACCTCCAATTCCGAATGTAATTACTACACAGAATCTTGGAGTGATCAAGCGGGGGGGAAAAGGGAGTTAGGAAGGGGACAGCAGGGAAGGAGATCTGGAAAGGAAAAGTTAGTAACCAAACATTCCGTAAATCTAAATTGACTTTAAAATCTAGAGCCAAAGCTGAATTATTCTGCAAAACCCTGTTGCTTAATCACAGACACTGAAGATACATTAGACTTCTTGATACATTAGACTTCTTGATAATAAATACTAAATCTTTCACAGCAACCTTTTCACCATATTGTTATTCTCTTGTGAATAGCGACAAAACATTCTTATCAGAGTTCTGTTATTCTCTTGTGAATTGCGACAGATTCCCTTTAAGCAAAAAACAAACTCACTCCTTAGTAAATAACCTCTTTACCAAAGCTTTGTGAGCAAACCAATACTAAATCACACTGCTATCTTTGTCGTCAGATATAACTAAAACTCCTCTCGACCTTTTCTCCCCAAAGACATTTCAAAGAAAGAGTTGCGCAAAAACAATCAGTTTTAGAAATGAATGCACGCGCTTTCACATACTTTGCACCTTTAAGTTAAACATCTCTTGCCAGCAACCAGATGTAAACGCAGTTTTCAAAGAGCAAAATATACCAATGATTTCACGCTTCTGTGCTCTTAATTATTCCTCATAACATAAACTACTCATTTTAACAAATAAATCAAGAAAGTAAACTCAAAAGACTTTAGCGCCGAGAAATAGGATTGATAAGTCCTACCTGTAGAGTACGACCTACTCTACTACCTTGAAGGACAAGACGTCCCCAAAATGGCTCTTCCAACCGATAATCTTGCACTAAGAGCAAGCTGGATACTGACACGCCCCTTGGAAAACGATCTTCAAGGCCTCCGATGGAATCCTTCTTAAAAACAGCTGGAACTCTGCAAATGGGAGAGGGAGCAAGAAGAGAACACAGCCACTCCCCAGACGATTCCAGAATAGTGAGCACAGGAGCCAGGGCGCGGTCGCGTAAGCTAACGTGCTTACGGCGCCCACGTATGCGACCGGGCTACCAAACCTCACGCATTACGCGTGAGCATGCCAAACCTCACGCATTACGCGTGAGCATGCGAAACCTCACGCATTAGGCGGAAACACAGCAAACAGCAGCCAAAGGACAGGGAAACCTGCACAAACCTACAAACAGGGATGCAATTTAACAGCACAAGCAGGTTTGAAGCACATCAGCCACCAACGCCCTCCCAAAGAGGACTGATGCATTTTGCCACAAGGGCAACTCCGAATGCAGAGTGGGGCGGGCCCTAGACCACAAGCCACCCTAGCCCTGACATTACACCCCCCTCCCAAGAGTGGTCTAGGGCCCGGCTTTAGAGGGTGGAGGAGGTGGAAACGGCGTATCAAGCGTGGGGCATGAACATTTGCAGCCGGTTCCCAGGAATCATTTTCAGCACCGTATCCCTTCCAGGAGACAAGATACCATAACCTGGAACCCCGATGTCTAGAATCCAAAATGTCTCGCACCTCATACTCCCAATTACCATGAACCAAAATCGGAGCTGGACGGGGAGCCAGATTCTGCGTAGCAGGTTTAAGGAGGGCAGTATGAAACACTGGATGAATTCTTAGAGACTTAGGCAACAACAACTTGAATGTTACAGGGTTCACCTGTCGAAGAACTGGGTAAGGACCAATGTACTTAGGCTGAAACATGCTTTTGTGTTTGAAGTTCAAGTTCTTGGTAGACAACCAAACTTTATCCCCAGGGACGTACACAGGACCTGAACGATGTTTTTTGTCATATTGCTCTTTGTATTTCTTCTTGCTTTGCAACAAGCGATCCTGAATTTGACGGTGAATAGTTTGCATGAGTTGTACAGAGTCTCTAACTGCTGGTACACTACCATCATCTTTAGCCATAGTCAATGGTATGGTGTTAGGTTCATAGCCATAGAGTGCCTGAAACGGAGAGGAACCGGTTGATGAATGTGGCGAAGTGTTATACGCAAATTCAGCAATCCAAAGCAAATCCAACCAAGATTTCTTAGAGTCCGTAACATAACACCTTAAGTATTGTTTCAAAGTCTGGTTCAGTCTTTCAGTCTGCCCATCAGTTTGGGGGTGATAACTAGTGGACATATTGGAGGTGATGTGTAGATCTTTGCACCATTGCTGCCAGAACTTGGAAGAGAATTGAGACCCTCGATCCGAAAGCAATACTGAAGGCAGTCCATGTAAGCGCACCACATGTCGCAGAAATATTTGTGCTAACTGTCCCGCAGTGGGTAGCTGTTTACAAGGGATGAAATGAGCATATTTGGTTAAACTGTCCACAACCACTAGAATCACAGTATGGTGTTGAATTGGTGGTAGATCAGTAATGAAGTCCAAAGAAATATGTTTCCATGGTTCAGTTGGTGTCGGAAGAAACTGTAGAAAACCTTTAGGCTTAGTGTGATCGGATTTAAATCTTGCACAGACCTCACAATCATTAGCCATTTTCAGCACATCCTTTTGCAGCGTTGGCCACCAAAACATCTTTTGTATTTTCTCCACAGTCTTCCGAGGGCCTGGGTGACCGGCCATAGGATGTGAATGTAACCAGTTAAATACAGTTTCTTGTAATTGCAAAGAGGGCAGATAAACTTGTTTTCCATGGAAAGGTATCCCTTCTTTGATGGTTTGGTTAGCATTGGAGTTCAGCCATGTTTTCCACAGAGAAGAAGGAAAATTTTCATGAATATTCTCCAAAAATTGGTCTGCCGAAAGTACATTAATTACTTTGCCTGGATCGATTATTGGTTGAGGAGTTCCTTCAAAGCGATGCAAAGAAGAGTCTTTTCTGGACAGGGCATCAGCTTTCTTGTTGTCTTGGCCTGGACGGAAGGTAATTATGAAGTCATATTCGGCAAAGAACATCATCCACCTGAGTTGCCTCGGGGTCAACATTCTGGCTGAGCTCATAAACTGTAAATTTCTATGATCAGTGTACACGGTTACGGTAAATTTCGCTCCCATTATGTAATGTCTCCATTCTTTAAAGGCTTCTAGAATAGCTAATAGTTCTTTTTCAGCTATTACATAGTTTTGCTCTGCGGGATTTAGTTTTCGAGACATGTAGGCAACCGGATGCATTTGTCCAGTAGTGTGATGTCTTTGAGAGAGGATGGCTGCTATAGCTACATCAGAGGCGTCAGCTTCAATGATAAAGGGTTCCTCTACATTGGGATGCATGAGAACTGGAGCTTCAGTAAAGGCTTTTTTTAACTTCTGGAATGCAAGTTCAGCTTCTGTGGACCATTCAAAGTACACCTTCTTTCTTAACAATCGTGTGATGGGAGCTACTACAGCAGAAAAGTGATCAATGAAGCGGCGGTAAAAATTTGCAAATCCCAAAAAGCACTGAATGTCTCGAACAGATGTCGGAGTGGGCCAATCAGCAACAGCCTTGATCTTTCTGTCTGTCATTTTCATGCCAGTTGGAGTGAGGAGGACTCCTAAAAATTCGACTTCATGAACATGGAAATCACATTTAGATAATTTGCAGTACAAATTATGAGATTGCAAGGTGCTCAAAACCTTTTTGACGTGACCTTCATGTTCAATTTCAGAATCTGAATAGATCAAAATATCGTCTATATAGACGATAACAAAGAGATCTAGAAACTCTTTCAAGGCATCATTCAAAAAAAACTGAAAAGCAGCTGGTGCATTGCACAACCCGAATGGCATCACTAAGTACTCAAACAATCCATATCGGGTTTTGAAAGCAGTCTTCCATTCATCCCCTTGCCTAATACGAACCAAATGGTAGGCTCCTCTGAGGTCCAACTTAGTGTAGATTTTTGCCTTTTTAACTTGGTCCAATAGAACAGGGATGAGAGGCAATGGGTACTTGTTTTTGACTGTGATTTTGTTCAACGCCCTATAATCGATGCAAGTCCTCAATTCCCCATTAGCTTTCGGAATGAAAAATAAAGGAGACGCTGCCGGAGACTTGGAGGGACGGATGAATCCATTCTCTAGATATTGATCGAGATATTGTCTTAGATGTTGATTCTCTTTTTCAGATAAAGCATAAATGCGACAATTTGGTACACTAGATCCAGGTACAAGATCGATTTGACAGTCATAGCTTCGATGAGGAGGAAGGATGGCTGCCTTGGCTTCACTGAAAACTTCTGTGAAATCCTTGTAAGCTTTTGGTAACAATGTTTCTTTTTCCTCAGCTGTGGCCAATTGACTCAGTATTGGTTTTGAGGTATTGAGACAAGACGAATGACAAAAATCAGATAGGAAAACCAGTTCTCTCTTTCGCCAATCTATGGTTGGATTGTGTAAGCAAAGCCAAGGCATTCCTAAAATGAAACCATACTGAGGTGCTTGGATCACATCAAATTGAAGCTCTTCCTTATGTACTTGTTGCTTAGCATCTTCACAGAACAGAGCAACTTTAGATGTTTGCATGGTTACTGGACCTCCAGCTAGAATTTTTCCATCCACAGCTTGCACTATTTCTGGAGTCTCTTTTTGCTCACAGATGATTCCTAAACGTTGGGCTGTTTCTAAATCTACAAAATTTCCTGTAGCGCCAGAATCGACTAAAACTTCCATTTGGCATGTTTCATGAATTAACCTGATTTGCACAGCTAATCTGAAGTGAGCTTTATAGTTAGAAACGCATGAGTTCACAGAAGGGAAGGCAATAGTACCCAAGAGATCTCCCTTCAAACATCTTGGGCTAGTTAGTTTTCCGATTTTGGATCTGTTTTTTCCAGAGCAGCTGATTTACCAGAGTTAGGGAATTTTCCCTTTGGTTTCGTTAAACAGTCCTTCACGAAGTGACCTTTTCGACCACAATAAAGGCATTGTCCATTCTTTCGACGATTATCTTTCTCATCTTTAGACAATGGTTGTCTTAAAGTTCCTATTTCCATTGGCTCTGAACCAGTTTCTGAATTTGCAAATTGAGGCCTAGATTTAGCTTCTGATCTCCAACTTGGTTTATCCGTTCTTTTTTTATCTGATCTCCGTTCAGAGAGTCTATGGTCTAAGCGCAGCGTTAGATTAATCAATTCAGAGCAAATTACAGGTTGAGGATCAATTTGTGCCAGAACATCTTTTAGATCGTCCTTTAAACCTTGATAAAAGAGAGCTGCTCTTTTTTCCTCTGGCCAAGAAGTTTCAGCGATTAATCTGTTGAAATGAGACAGGTAAGAAACAAGGTCCCTATTGCCTTGTTTCAATTGAAGTAGTTCTCGATCAGCGGACAGAGTAACAGTTCTGCGATCAAAAACTTTTTCAAATTCCTCCACAAATCGTTTCCAATTGTAAAGCAAAGTGTCATCTTGCCTGACCAAAGGAACTGCCCAGTTTGCGGCATCTCCGGTCAAGTAGGAAATTAAAAACGCAATTTTAGACTGTGGGGTTGGAAACGCAGTAGGTCTACAAGCAAAATGCAACTCGATCTGAGTCAAAAAGATTTGCACCTTGGAGGGGTCCCCAGAAAAACGTTCAGGAGCTGCCAAAGGAATTTGAGGGGGCACAGTAACAGCTATGTTTGTATTTCCCCTACTAACACCAGTTTCTTGAACCTCTTCCGGAAGAGGAGTATTCTGTAATTGAATATTTTCTACCTTAGCTGCTAACAAAGCAGTTACATCCATGGTTTCCTTTAAATCTGCTTGAATACGCATGATTGCAGACATTAAGTCATTGATGGTGGTCATTATGACTTCACGTACAGACCAGGAGGAAAAAATAATTCGTGGGCTCACTATTCTGTCAAGGCGACGTTTTCCTCAGGATCTGTCGTGAAGTTATAAAGACCCACCTCTCGATACCTCCAATTCCGAATGTAATTACTACACAGAATCTTGGAGTGATCAAGCGGGGGGGAAAAGGGAGTTAGGAAGGGGACAGCAGGGAAGGAGATCTGGAAAGGAAAAGTTAGTAACCAAACATTCCGTAAATCTAAATTGACTTTAAAATCTAGAGCCAAAGCTGAATTATTCTGCAAAACCCTGTTGCTTAATCACAGACACTGAAGATACATTAGACTTCTTGATACATTAGACTTCTTGATAATAAATACTAAATCTTTCACAGCAACCTTTTCACCATATTGTTATTCTCTTGTGAATAGCGACAAAACATTCTTATCAGAGTTCTGTTATTCTCTTGTGAATTGCGACAGATTCCCTTTAAGCAAAAAACAAACTCACTCCTTAGTAAATAACCTCTTTACCAAAGCTTTGTGAGCAAACCAATACTAAATCACACTGCTATCTTTGTCGTCAGATATAACTAAAACTCCTCTCGACCTTTTCTCCCCAAAGACATTTCAAAGAAAGAGTTGCGCAAAAACAATCAGTTTTAGAAATGAATGCACGCGCTTTCACATACTTTGCACCTTTAAGTTAAACATCTCTTGCCAGCAACCAGATGTAAACGCAGTTTTCAAAGAGCAAAATATACCAATGATTTCACGCTTCTGTGCTCTTAATTATTCCTCATAACATAAACTACTCATTTTAACAAATAAATCAAGAAAGTAAACTCAAAAGACTTTAGCGCCGAGAAATAGGATTGATAAGTCCTACCTGTAGAGTACGACCTACTCTACTACCTTGAAGGACAAGACGTCCCCAAAATGGCTCTTCCAACCGATAATCTTGCACTAAGAGCAAGCTGGATACTGACACGCCCCTTGGAAAACGATCTTCAAGGCCTCCGATGGAATCCTTCTTAAAAAACAGCTGGAACTCTGCAAATGGGAGAGGGAGCAAGAAGAGAACACAGCCACTCCCCAGACGATTCCAGAATAGTGAGCACAGGAGCCAGGGCGCGGTCGCGTAAGCTAACGTGCTTACGGCGCCCACGTATGCGACCGGGCTACCAAACCTCACGCATTACGCGTGAGCATGCCAAACCTCACGCATTACGCGTGAGCATGCGAAACCTCACGCATTAGGCGGAAACACAGCAAACAGCAGCCAAAGGACAGGGAAACCTGCACAAACCTACAAACAGGGATGCAATTTAACAGCACAAGCAGGTTTGAAGCACATCAGCCACCAACGCCCTCCCAAAGAGGACTGATGCATTTTGCCACAAGGGCAACTCCGAATGCAGAGTGGGGCGGGCCCTAGACCACAAGCCACCCTAGCCCTGACAGTATTCCATGGTACATAAAATACTGGCCACTTTCATTCCTTTTTCAGAAGCGGATGCTTCACTTTATATGACTTGGATTGTTGGTCAACCAAGAGACCTGGAAGAAGAACGGTTCGAAGTTAAAGGCCCGGACAAAAGTTCTGGTGTGCAGATGTTAAAAGCCAGAGAGGGCAGTGCCCGTGTCTCACACCATAATCACCAGCAACTCAGCAACACCAACACCTGAGAAATGTGACCCAACCTCTACAATGGCTTGGTTTCAATTGGCAGGGCTTCAATCAAGAACAGAACAGAAGAAAACAAAAAAAACAAAAAAAAAACAGAAGCAAAGACAACAAAGGGCGAGCAAGTGGAATCACCAATGACCATTCAGAGGATGGTCCAGGACTATCTGGATGACCAAAAAGAGGTCTACCTGGATCAAAGCACATTGGTCTAATGGTATGGGAAAATGCGTTACGGGCCAGAGCTCATCCAGCTGGCAATAAAGTATCTGGCTTGTCCAGTTGCCAGTATGTCATCTGGGTGTGTGTTCCGTGCAGCTGACAAGTTGCACAGTCAGAAGTACCAGTCTCTCACCTCAAAACATGGAGAGATTGACCATGATTAAAATGAACACACACTTCATACCACAAGATTACACTGATCCTGAACAGCACTGGAGGAGGAAAAGGGCGATTGGCCAGTCTCAGGTGTGATAGCTGTTCAACCTCTGGGTGAACTCCTGAGCTTGAGGACCAACTTAAGTTCCTTGATTAAGTAGGCCACAACTGAATTTTCATATATAACAGTTGAACTGCATTGCAAAAAATAGAAAGAAAAGGAAATAGAAGAGCATTTATATATTTGGTTTCTGACTTATGCATCCCAATTTATTCAAATATATGGAGTGGACCATTGTGCACAGAAGAAGGCTTCACATCAGCTTAAAGGTCATTAAGACAATGCCTTTCATCCTTAACCTTCTTTTTTCATTCCTTAGCTGGGTTGCCAGTAAATATCATTAATATATACTAGACTGCCAGTGTTTGTTGCTTCCATGGGAAAGGGGAAGATACAATAGACAAATGTGCACCACAATTGGAACAGGTTACTGTTGCGCCAATGAGTGATATTTTGAGTGATTGGTGATTTGCGTGGTGGCTGGGAGTGTGTTGTAACAAATTTGCAAACTTGATTTGTGTTTTTTGGGGATCAATGGATGATTCTGCCTGAAGGAATGCCTTGCTTACAAAGTTCACTATAATTGCTTACATGGTCCATTCCTTTCCTGTACTTCTTTTTCTAGGTTCCTCAGTGACCAGTCAGTTTAGTAAACACAACTACACAAAATGCTCAAATTATTTTGCTCTTCTTATTCATCACCACTACAGGCCCATCTCATTTTGGTGAGAACTCAGAGTCGGCACAGGACTACCCCAACAGCCAGAAGAAGGAAGCTATGAACAATGCATATCTACTTCTATGGGACGCAACATGACTCTAACAGGCCTACTCCTGTTGATTTGGAAAAGGTAGTACTAGTGTGAACTATAGCCCTATTCATAATGGTAAAGTTACACTTTTGGCATAGTCATTTTAGCTGTGTAACTGTACTACCAGTAAATTTCCGAGTAGTAACTAACTAGTAGTTATAGCAACTCCTTTTAAAATGATAGGCGTTACTTACTACTTGCAAGGTTACTGCTCATAAAGTAAAGTTACTGCTGGAAATTTTACCAGTCAAAAATGTACACTGCAAGAGCAGAATAAAACCAAAAGTGTAACTTACTTTACCTTTGTGATTCCGGCCCTGTGTTGGTTGTAAAATGTATAAAATATGGAGTAAACTTCTTCTGAGTCCTGACTCCTGACTCAAGATTTATGTAGATTTAGTTTAAACAAAATAAATAAATTAAACAGATACTAGCTCCTCAAATGGCTAAGAAGGTACTACTGCTAGTTTTTGTTTGTATGACTTTTTTGTCATGATGGTCTTAGTCTTGGAATACCCATTAATTCTGTGTTTTCTTTCAGTCTAGTTGCATGTAATGGATAATCCCACAAACATCATTCAAGATGGGTGGGAGTTGGACCTTGCTTTTTTTACTTTTTAACGATAGCTACTACTACCACCAGCATGAGGAAGGCCCTTTGGGAAACCCTGCAATACAATTTGGGACTATTGAGAGAGGTAGCAGCCCTCATTTCATCTATTCAGGTAAGAACTAGTTAGGAATCTTATCCTGTAGTTGTTGTCAGGAAGGAGAGATAGATACGATTGAGATGTTTGTGTATGTTGTGGCCAGACCCCGTTAGTGGTCATTAATTACAGAGGGTAGGACAAGGGCAATACCTGACTTCCTCCTCCATGGCCACCAGCAGGAGGTATTCTGCTGCCATGACCTTCAACTTCCGATGATGCAGCCAGGCGGATATCTCCCACCAGGATGGCTGCTGGCCAGCTCCAGCAGCAGGAGTAGCTATATCTACAAAATAATTTAAAAAACACAAGTTCTGATACTCAGCGCAGACACTTGTTTATACTGTCTATAGTGGCACAGTAGCAGAACATTGCTGGCCCCCTAGGGCCATTGGAATTTAATTTGGATGTGATAATTAGTCAGAGGGGCAAGTTTTTCCTGCACATGCATCACATAATGCAATATCATTGACCGCGAAGAATTTACCTAGAACACTAACATTTTCAAAAAGTGATTTCAATTTTAAGAATTTAATTGTGAACGTGAACAGACACTTTAGGTGTGTTAATAATTGAATTATCTGCAATGAATGAGTATGATGTATATACTTAGCACTATTATTACTTAGTACTTGACTATATGTGCAACATTAATGGACCATTGTGGTGGGGTGCTACTCTGCAGCATGTTTTGGGGCAATTGTAATGGCATGTTATGTTAGTAAGTTATTATAATTAATTCAAAGGGCAATGTTATTCTCCGAATTGCTGTTCAATTCTAACCTGAGTCCAAACTTACGGGCTAATAGAGACTGGAAGATGGGATGGGGAAATAAAGTGTAATCTTATATACGGGGGGTTATTGCTTGGTGAGACATTTCCTTTAATCACTATAAAAATAAGGAGGGATCGTAGATATAATCAGGGTACCGTACTTTAATCCATGAACACTCTAGTTGAAGCCATTGGTTACCACTCTGTGAAATGAATTCTTAAAAACGCTGACACTTGATTTTATAAACTTAGCAAAAGCGCAGTATTGTAAACAATTAGATAAGTGTCGCTTCTGTGTCCAAGTAAACATTCAAAACAACAACTGGTCTGAACATAAGTAGTTCAGTTGGGGGGAAAAAAGGGAAAGAACATCAAGTGGTGATACATGAAAAGACTCCCTTTGTATACATTGAATGTGATGTAAGAGCATTAAGACTGTACTGTTTTCCAGGTGCTTTCAATGTACATAAGGTTGTTGTTTTGATGCTTTGAGAATACTTCTTCAAGCCCTCCCTATTTTGTGAAATTTCATGTTTTTAAAGTGTCTTTTATATATTTTTTTATGCTTTGAGATATTGCTAAAGAGAAAAGCTTTTTCTAGTATGTCATAGTTTTTTAATACACAGTGAAAGAATAAAGATTTGTGATTTTTTATATTACTTTCTGGGTTTCTAATTGGTGCTTGGTTAGTGAGTTATGATTGGAGGTTGCATGCGTGTGATGCGTGCATAAAAAAAGAGAGCCCAAAGGGTCTACATTTTTATAGAGATGGGATACTTCACCACACACAGTGGGAAATGGATATCCCATCTGCCATATTACCGTGGGCAGTGTATAGAATATAAAGAATGCACTGTAGTACAGCAAACGAGATATCATTATTGCTCACGTTTGTCACAGAGTATCCCATCCACCAAATTCTAAATCAGGCACTTAGTCCCACATTACACCCCGGCCTCCACCACAAATATCCAACAAATTTCTGCACCTACCAATGGGAAACATTATACTACAGGAAGGTAAGTTAGGCCGAGGAAACATGGCGGGCTGCTGAACGTGCCGGCCACGAGCTCTGAAGCCTCCACCCGAAATGCTGCTTAACTAAAGGGGAATCATGGCTCTTTACCTTTCCCTCATGTCGTGCTGTCCTCCCGGCATTTGTTTTCACCATCCTCACCGTGATCCCGGATTGAGGTAGGACGAGTTGGCCTCTGTCCCCGGCGGCGCTGCTGCGGGGGAGGTGGAGGGCCAAACACGGGCTTTCTCTGCCTCTTCGCGTCTGCCGAGCTCCAACGCGATCGGCGTGTGGCAGCTCGGATTAGCTTCCTGGGTGTTGGAGGCAGAGTCAGCACCTACTTTCACCCAGCAGGCCTATTCCCAGAACTTTTGCCAATGCTTCGGGAGGGAGGAAAGAGAACTTGGATATCCCCTATGACCCCCAAAAAGAAATCACAGATATTGCATACAAGCAGGAAAGTAAAGTTCCCTGCATTTAGCAAAAGACTGCACTTGACAGCTAAACTATTTAAAAAAGGAGAAACAACTGCTGATTTAGAAGGAAATACGCTGAATGCTGAAATTTCGGCTAATTCTAAACCAGTAGGAAAAAAAACAGGTGCACTTTAAGGAACGCAACATTTGGTGAAGGGGAATTACAGAGTAAAGGGGGTTTCAGAATCCAGATACCATCACAAAAGCTCCATTAGAGGCTACGACCTCGTGTGGTGCACAAGTGCAGAATACCTCACTTAATAGCACCCGCAAGACTACTAAAGGGGTGCAAAGACCATAGTACCAGTCACAAACCTCTCGGGAGAGAGACTTAGAATCACCCCTTCTTTAAGATCTCATTTCAAGATTAAGAATACGGAGGAGTCGCAATTAAATCAGACCAAGACTCCTATAATGGAATCTCCAGATACTATTGAATAAATAAATCCTACAATACTTCTAGAAAATCGTTTCTCCCCTCTGTTGAGTGAGAATGCCTCTAATATCCTCGTTGAGGGTAGTGTGGCCTCAACATGCCAAATAACATCAGAAACAAGAGATGCGCTTCCAATTGTTGAATCTTTAATGAGGAAGGGCCAGTGTACAGAAGCTCAAAATGTAAGTGCTGATGGTCAAGAATCACCAGCCATAGATATTTCCCGGATCCTGCTTGCTTTATCATCTGAAATTAAAGAAAAGTTTGCAGTATCAGAGCAAAACCAGGGCAAAATACAAGCAGCTTGTGAGGGCTTGGAAGAGAGGATGGCAGATATCACTGAAATACTTCTTGTGATGGAGTCCTCTCTGGGATCTCTGCAAGAAGAAGTTAAAATAAATCGAAAGGAAATAACTACATTGAAAGCAGGAGAGAAAGAGCTGAGGGATAAAATTGAGGTGTTGGATAACAACTCCAGAAGGAATAACCTAAGGGTTCTAGGTGTCCTGGAAGGCATGGAGGGAGGACATTTAAAGAATTTTGTAATAGATTTATTTGCAAAATTCTTCCCGGAAATAGTAAAACTAGATCTACAAAATGACATCCAGAGGATTCATCGGGACCTGTTTCGGAAAACTCCGGAAAAGGGGAAATGTAGAAAAATTCTGATCAATTTCAAAACTTATACAACCAAAGAGCTTATCCTCTCTACAGCCCTCAGGGGGACTGGTCCTTTACAATTAGGTCAGACATTTCAAAAGCCACGAAAACTCACCAATGGGAATTATGGAAGTTAATTCAAGCTTTGAAGACCCTAGGGGCAACCGCAATTCCCAGCAACCCTGAGAGTGATGTGGAACAACAGAATGTACAATATGAGAGAAGGGGTGGAGGTAGAGAACTTAATTGCCAAAATCAAGTCGAATAAAGATTCCTAAACTTGCTTTAATTGGAGGCAGGAGCTCAAATAGGGTATGTTGAAATACCCAGGAAAGACACAGGGAGGGTTTCCGAGGGAGAGTGGGAGGAAGGGGACGCAGACATTTTTGCGCTTTTTTGTTTATTTGTGCACATTGTGGGGAGCAGATAGGGAAACAATAAAAAAATATGGTCCTCATTAGAGCAAAGAGACAGGTTTTTAGGAGCGAGAGAAGAGCTTGAAGGTTGTTTAGGGAGTGGGAAGGAATAACCAAAGACTATGGCTAATATTCTAAAAATAATGTCCTGGAATGTAAATGGCTTAAGGTTGCTTCCCAGGCGAAGGAGAATTTTGGAATTTCTTAAGCTCTCCAATGCTGATATCATCTTAGTGCAAGAGACACATCTACGCCACGAAGAGTGGCCAGAAATCATAAAGAGGAATAGATGGATTTCACATCTGGTGTGTAATAACCAGTCTTGTAATGTGAAGGGAGTGGCAGTTATATATAAAAATTTGGCCCAGTTTAGGATAGAGGGCTCGAAGGTGGACTCTGGGGGTAGATGGGCGATAGGTTTTGCAAAAATTCATAATATAAATGTTTTGCCTTTGTGTCCTATTACAGTTCAAACATTGATGATCCCGCATCTCCTAAGGAATTATATCAACACCTTCTTGAGTCAAAGTATCATATTATTTTGGGCGGAGATTTTAATATCCTGCTGGACCCGGCCCTGGATAAATCAACTTCTAGGCCAGCAGTAAACTCCCCCAAAATGAGGGAGTTTACCCATTTTATGATAAAAAAATTAGCATTGGTAGACATTTGGAGACAAAAAGCAGGACAGGAGAGAAGGTACACTTTTCAAAATAAAAAACTGGCCCACTCATCAAGAATCGATTTTTTTTTTATGACCAGAAGTTTAACAACAACTCCCTTAAGATAACCCATTGACCTTTACATTTATCTGATCATGCAGCAGTCCATTCGGTGATATCAGTTAAATTCCCGCCTGTACAGACAAGGTGGACTTTAGATAGAACTTTATTGTGAGACCCAGAGATAGTAAAATCTTTTAAAGAGGAGACATTGGTTTTCTTTCAGCAGAACGTTGGTTCAGCCCCACCACATATTGTATGGGATGCTTTTAAAGCGTTCCTGCAGGGGAAACTAATTAATTTAGCTGCTTATAAGCACAAAATGGGGAAGAGTAAAATAAGGGAACTTGAACAAAATATTAGCCAGATTCAGTGTGAAATAGCAGAAAGGGAACCTTCTCAAGCCCCAGTAATAGAGCGTCTGCAAAGTAAGTTGATAGAAGCAAAGATCATTTTATCTGATTATTTAGAGGGGTTAGTGAAACAGATATGGGAGGCAAGCCGGCTGGCGAACTACGAATTTGGAGAAGGTAGTGGGAAGATGTTAGCAATGAAAGCCAGGCAGGACCGGGTTAGGAATGAGATAAAAGAAGTAATAAACAAGGAAGGAACATAGGGCTAGATGTAGGTAAATAGTATTTACCAATTCGTAAATACCGAATTTTACCGATTTGGTATTTACAAAATCGGTAAATGCTATGTAGCTAAAAATTCTGTAAAAATTACCGAATCGGTAAGCCCATAGGAATGAATGGCAATTACCGAATCAGTAAATACCGATTCAGTAAAAGGGGGAAAACATTGAAGGGTGTCAGGGTGTCACTTTGACACCCTGTTGCACCCCTCAATTGTTTATGGGTGCATATGTTGCAGACATACATGCCGTAAGGGCATGTATGTCTGCAACATTGCACTGATGCAATTTGCATTAAATTGCTTATTTGGGGGTTTTCGTTATTTTCCACCAACTTGTAGTTGGTGGTAAATAACGAATCCTAACATGGGATAAGCACTCATTTAAGTGCTTCCTACATTAGGAATGCGGTAATTTACCGAATCAGTAGTTAAGAAATCGGTAATTTACAGATTCCTTAAATTACTGATTCGGTAAATTACCGAATCCTTAATTTCGGCCCCCTACATAAGAAAAGCCTATTACCGGTCGGTAGCGGACGAAATTCGTTCATTTTGGCCATTACCGACCGGTGATGGGCCACCTACATCTGGCCCCAAATGTACTGAATCTGAGATAATAGGAGAAGTTTTCGCAAACTTCTTTCAAGATTTATACACTGACGATGCAGAAGGGACATTAGCAGAAATAGGTTCCTAGACATGATTCAGCAGGCAGCTCTTAATCAAGAAATTCCAAGGAAAGAAATAGGGGACGCTATCAAGAAATTAAAGAACGGAAAAGCCGCGGGACCTGATAGTCTACCGAATGAAGTATATACAATCTTGGAAATGGAACTCACCCCAGTCTTTAAAGAAATGCTTAACTCTATATATTTAAGTCAGACACAGATTCCTGCCACTTGGAGCGAAGCAGTAATTACTTTAATTCTTAAGCCGGACAAGGACACAAAAAAATGTGAATCCTGTAGACCTATCTCGCTCCTAAGCGCAGATTACAAAATATACTCACAGATTTTTGCCAGACGATTAGATAAAATTTCCGGAGATATAATAGGCATAAATCAAAAGGGGTTTATGAAAGGAAGACAGCTCTCAGACCTTACACAAGATCTGGTCTGTGCAATAGATATTGCCTCAGTAACAGGGACTCCCCTAACTATTATCATGGTCGATGCCGCCAAGGAATTCAACAGAGTGAGTTGACCCTATCTATATGAGGTGCTTAAACAAAATGGCTTGGGAGGAAACTTCCTTCAAGCTCTTCAAGGTATAAATGCTTCCCCCACAACAAAATGATTGATTAATGGCCACTTAACTCCTTGCTTTCAGGTAAGGAGGGGCACTCAACAAGGTTGCCCATTTTTGCTGCTACTATTTAACTTATATTTGGAACCTCTGGCAAGGAGAATAAGAGCAGACCCAAGAATCCTTCCTTTTCAAAATGGGGAGTAGCAGATAAAAGAAGCTCTCTATGCAGATGATCTGGTAGTCTATACAGCGAATCTGGAAATAGCCTTGCCAGCAGTAATGGAGTTATCAGGACGTTTTGGGGGAATTTCGGGCTATTTAATCAATGAAGATAAGACTGAGACTATGTCATGGAACAATCCCATCCCTGACCACCTTAGACATTTAGATAGGACTGAGTTCAAATATCTAGGCGTGCAGGTATCAAAAGATCTGGATCATATGGCATAGGTACATTTCAATCAACTTATGCACAAAACTAAAAAGCTTTTGAAAAGCTGGGATCTCCTGCCACTTTCTTTCCTAGGAAGAGCAAATCTAGTCAAAATGACAATCCTCCCCAAATGTACATTTATGTTTAACACTCCCCCTCTATTTTTCAAGCCTGCCTGGTTTAAAAATCTTCATGGGCAGCTTAGCAGTTTTATATGGAAGAATAAATGTATGAGAATATCCAGGAAAAAAACTTAGGAAGAAAAAGCTGGAGGGAGGCATAGCACTCCCTGATTTTCAACTGTATTATTGGGCTTTCTTCTTGTAAAACTCTAGGCGATTATTGATGACTCCTAAGGATATGCCAATGAGATATATATCTATAATAAGAAATCTAGGAGAAGGAGGCAGGGTTTTTTATTTAAATTTGCCCATGTTAAATTCTTTACATTTTTTTTATTTAAGACACTAACAGCAGCCTGTAAAATTTGGATCCGGGTGAAAAAAACTCTAGGGATTCCTTACAATAGTGCTATGGCCCCAATCTGGAATTCCCCAGGAACCCCACCATGATGGATAGCTTAGCTCTTCCTTTGGTAAATGCAGGTCTTTTAAGATGGGGCCAATTAAGGGAGGAAGGTACAAAAGTAAAATGGCCCA
The DNA here is from genome assembly GCF_964263255.1 of Lissotriton vulgaris. Taxonomy (NCBI): domain Eukaryota; kingdom Metazoa; phylum Chordata; class Amphibia; order Caudata; family Salamandridae; genus Lissotriton; species Lissotriton vulgaris. The sequence goes on along the minus strand of NC_141698.1, from coordinate 326,851,818 downwards.
AACTAAGCCAGAAAACGGATTTTAAGGTATCTAGATTTACGTATTACCAGTTTGTCAGCTGGTCACGATCGTAGCCAAGCCTTAGGATGGAGTCAGAGGCAGAAAAAGACTTATTAAAAACACAAAAATGCAAAAAGGAGGTCTCCAAATGGTACTGGGTACTAGCTCAAGGAGATGAAGCTGGACATACCGGGCTGTGATATCCAAAACCAATGGCAAGTATCAGCTGCTACACTTTGGGCCTCAGTAACTTCGTCTCCACTTAGGAGAAATCACTTTTTCACCCTCTACAGAACTTACTGGTCCCCCAAGAAACTGGCCAAGATAGGAGGCATAAGAAGAAGATGCTGTCTGAAATGCCAATTGGAAAATGCAGATGATTTACATCTCTTTTGGCACTGTCCAGCCATCCAGATCTTCTGGCAAGAAGTGGGTAATGTATTAGTAAAAATGCTGGGCTGCAATTTTGAGGTAAGCCTTCTCTTGGTTACATTTGAGGTGGATAAAAACAACTGGAGGAAAAACATCAGATCTCTGTCATTTATCTTAATGATAATAGCGCACAGGGAAATCTGTGTGAAATGGGTCTCTGGACTTCCCCCTACATGTGTGGGCTCGATAAAATTTGTAAGACATGTAGCGAGGCTGGACTGCCAACTGGGGTCAGCTAAGAAAGACAAAATCTGGGCCACCTTTTGCTTCTCTTGATTCTGGCTATTCTCATGCATGACATCGTTGTTTTTTTTGTTATTTTTGTTGTTGAAGGATTAAGACCAGCTCAATGGGTTGACGAGATCGGTGGTGGATACCATCAGATTCTATATCAACTGTGAGTGCAAAGGGCCTCAGCATAGATCTTAGAAGGTACCTGGCGCTGAGATTTCACAGACCTTCAGGAGGATCTCGCTTATAGCCTTTGCCAAATATGAGTACAAAAAAATGTTCTTTTTAAAAAGGAAGGTAAGTTAGAGGAATTGGACTAGGTAGCGGATTACTTATGGAATGGTTGGGTGCCACTGATCATGTACTACACTTTTGCTTCGTCACATTGGTTGATGGAAGGAAAAAATTGAAACCATAAATCTGTAGTGGAAGACATGAAATATAAAAATGTGGCACATGCCGAGATAGAATTTACATTTTTCGTGTAGGCTGGGTGAGAAATAGAGAATGAACAATTGAAGTACTAGTAGGTGACTGAGTGAGCACTGGGAAACACACCTTCTCTTTGGGTTTGTATGCATTGCATACTTTTTCGTGCCTCACTGTTAACTGATGCAGATGCTCTTTTTACAGTGTACACTGTAGTGCCTAATTAAACCAAGCTGAAGTTTTAGGTGGCGAAATACCATGGGCAGGGAGGTGATGGGATGGATATCTGCCTTTCTTAACAAATACAGTATTGTCAATAAGATAGCAAGGTGACTTATCACTTTTCCCTACCACCACTGGGACTGTTCCAACTCCCTCAACCAGCTGGGCCTCCTCCAACATCGCTGGCTGGCTGGAGCTTGTGACAGCACTGGTGGTCTGTGTGCCTAGAGTAAAAAACATATTGCACACATTTTAAATACCAGATTAGCCACCTAACCAGTTTTTTTTTCACAACGAGCAACAACAATACCTCATTATAATTAGGTAAGCTATCTATCAGTATCATCTATAAAAGTATCACTTTGGGAGCTTTGTCGGTTGACAACATTTTAAAAACCAGGTAGTTACCTCAACCAAAGACCTTTTTTCTTTCCTAAAGAAGGAATAAGGCTGTGAAAGGGTAAGAGTGAAATGCAATGAAGGGATGGAAGGGAATGAAGGACATATGGTATGGGTGGGTAATGGTATCGTACTCCTGCCATGCTGTATTGTCATGGTAACTGTTAGCATAAAGCAACATTGGGGTCCATGACCATGGTCACTCTTTGCCAATGTGCTTTTTGACTGTTTGATCAAGGAAGCCTTCTCAACCAACATGGTTGATGAATTCATGGGCCTGCATTCTTTTTTACAATACCAAAAAGCTGTTCTCTTAATAGTACAACACAATACATGTAAAAGAGGGGCCAGGGAAAGAAAAAAGAGAGCTGAAGAAAGCTACAAACAGGAGAAAGTGAGCTGTGGAAACAGGAAATATGTAAAACATAGGGAAATGAAGGGATAACAAACATTAGACAGGGAGTTGAAAAAAAAGAATAATATAAAGGCCATAATTTTACTAATGGGAATAGTTAAAGTAAATAATAACAAATACGGCTTACTGGTAGCAGCAGAATCATCGGCCGTGCTGCTGGTGATGGTGGTTATCCCACCCGCTGCAGTGCTAGTGATTCTGGTGTTTTCCTGGATGCCCTCTTGCCCATGGCAAATTATGAAGGGAATACATAAAATAAAAAGAACAATAATCGGTGGTACTCTCTACAAAAAAAACATTTTGACGGGCACAGTACTGTACTTTTTAAATCAAATAGTCTATTCCTGGTTTCTTAACCTAAAATTACAATTAAAACTATTCATGCATTCCAACAAATAATCTTTGCTTCTCTGCACCCTTTTTATGGGTCAGTCTCCCTTTGTGTACTGCACATCCGGAAGAATGGAACTGTAATGAACCATATAAAGCCCCAGAGAAGGACGCTAACACCCCTGATATATTAATATCATAATAATGACACCATTTGATATTCCTTAAATTAAAATCATTAAAGTGAGAACCTGGCTAGCTCATCATGGGACAGAATCGTGGCAGTATCATTTACTTGACATCCACTCCACTCCTATGATCCTATACCCTCCATGTCAACCTGGCACCTTGCACCACTACTACTCTGTATACAGGGTCCATATTTATCAAGGGTTTGTGTTGCCCTTAAGGATTAAGGTGACCCTTCATGTTCAAAAACAAGTCACAGTATTATGTAACCTGGCCCCCCTTGCATCTTAGCGCAAAGGTACCTGCATTGGTGCTAGGCAGCACTCGGTGCCTCAGCACACAAAGGGAGCAAGAATGCGACATATCTCAATACATAAATATGTTGCATTCCTGCTATATCCCTTTGACGCAGGCCGTGCAGCAAGTTGGCTTGCTGCCCTGTCCTGTATGATATTAGATAACTCTGGGTCCGATGTACTCAACAAAGTGTGCAGATAAACACGGGCATTGTCCACCACATGCCAATCCCTTTAGAACAAAGATAGGGGATGCAACTGCAAGCACTCTCAGATGAAAGTGTCATTTATTTATGTGAGTGGCATACACTAACAATACTAAACCTGTTGCCTGAACATGGTACCATGCTCAATAAAAGGTCATTTTTGCACCAGAGAACACATGTGACCGCAATCTTTGTTTCAATGATATATATCTATACATCTGTTAGAAACGGGATCCCCGGCTGGCCAGGGCTTGTGCCAAAGTCAGTCAGAGACCACCACTCCTAAGTCAGGGCAAGGGAGTTACATGCCAAGATAACCCCTGCTCACCCTCTAGGTAACGTGGTGCGAGCAGCAAGGCTAAAATTGGAGGCGATATGAGTTAAGTATTTGCGCACGCACCCCAGCAACAACACCCAAGGCCCACCACAAAGGAAACTCCACACAAGGTTATATAAAAAATAGCCTTTGTATTAGATAACACACAAACTTTACAATGTGCCAACAGGCACGGGCAGAATTTACAAGGGATTATGTACAGGACAGGGCCACATGGACCACTGTCAGGGGTAGGCACTTGTTAGAAATAATACTTGTAGGTATAACACTTAGCACATAAACATATAATGACTGTAGGACTAAAATTGTAAATGCAGCACACAACCAGTAATCACTGGTGAAGAGTAAATACCTCCTACGCAACCCTAAACACTGTAGGAAAATCACGCAGGGAACTAGGACCTTATCATCAGGACCTAAGGAAGGAATACCATCACCTAAGCAGGTCACTTTAAAACACGCCTCTTTGTCCAAGCGTATAAGTAAGCGTATGAGTGCTGCTTTCTGATCTTTTTGTTAGGCGCCTTGACACCTTCGGGTTTTAGTTTGCGCACTATAAGATGCATAATAAATAAATAAATAAATAAACTTTTAGCAAAGGGAAGGAAACCTAAACAATCACCTAAGCAGGTCACATTTAGCAAATGTAATAACATAAACAATCCTCTAAGCAGGTCACTCTTAGCAAAGGGGATAAAACTTAGAATACCTAAGCAGGTCACTTTTAGCAAAGGTACTAACATAAAACAATCCTCTAAGCAGGTCACTCTTAGCAAAGGGGATGAAACATAAAATACCTAAGCAGGTCACTTTTAGCAAAGGTAATGGGACATCAACACATTGCACAAGAGGCATTAAAACACATTCAGAGGTGCAGGTAGAACATTTGCGCAGGAATCAAATACATAAGTAAATTACAATGCGCATGGTACACATAGCACCACACTCGAACTGTCCCTCAGGCCAACTGGCCTCGTAAGGGCTGGATGCCCTGAGTCCAAATTGTCAGGGATGGCTGCGCAGGCAGCCAAGAACACAAAGCCTAAACGTAGCAACTGTCCACTAAGTGCTGGACAGTTGTAGATCAAGATGAGCAACGTTGGAGCCTCGTGGGCTCAAGAACAAAGGGACTGGCACCTAAGAGCTTCAGTGCTCTAAAATAATGAAATGCCCCCAGAGCCTCTCTGGACTCTTAAAGCAACTTGGACTGCCCCCTCGAGCCTCGGGGCTCGTAAATATAATTAGGGCGGGAGCCTCTCGGGCTCTAAATAAACAAATATGGGTTGTGAGGAGCCTCAGGGCTCTTTAACAACTATGTGGCACTTTAGAGCCTCTCAGGGCTCAAAGAACAAAGAATGGCCCCTCTCGTTGGAGTCCCTCGTGGACTCGGGAAGTCTGTGCTCGTTGGAGTCCCTCACGGGGGACTCAGAATCAAATAATGCCCCAAGGAGCCTCTCGGGGCTCTAACACAGCTGGGCCTCTCTCAGGCCCGGTCAGCACACTGGAGGGGAGGGGCGGACACCGGCAATGTGCCCCGACGCCCTCCTCCCTTCACTCGCTCTTCCCCGCCCCACTCACCGGCTCTCTGCTTCCTGGGCGGCTCTGCGGGGGCCGCGGGCGGGGCTCCTCTTCCTCGAGGGGGCTTCGGACACGGCCGGCTGCTTCCTTTGTCTCCCGCCTGGCCCCGTCACTCTGCAACTCGCCTGACTTCCTCTGGGGCTGCCAATGGCAGCACGGCCCTGGGGGTATGGAGGCGGGACTTCCGGGTCGCACTAGGCAGCGGCCCGGCAACAGTTTTCAATGCTCCTGGGCTGCGGCGGTGATCACGGGGCAATGTCGGGTGGGCTCCGCCTTTAAATAATAAAATAACAACGGGGCAATGCCGGGTGGGCACCGGCTTCCAATTAAGATTTAAAGCGAGGTGGGCACTCGCTCGATCGTACATCGGCGAAACTAGACGGGCAGATGCTGGGTGGGCACCGGTTGCACAAAGAGCGCCCCCCAGCGCTCAGGGACAAAGTAAAGCGCTCTCAAGCGCCAAGAGCAAAAGCAAAGCTCCAGCAGGGTCTGGAGGCAGGCAGGGGGGCAAGGCTGGGCCAGAGCCAGCACACTGGGTCTCCAGGCAGGGAGACAAGCCAAGTGGCGGTCCTCCTGGCCTCAGCAACAGCAGCAGCCCCATCTGGCAAGGATCCAAGCAGAACAGAACCAAATTGTATGGGGACACAGCCCCTTCTTACACTGTAAATTCCTTTGTCTCATGGTGCAGGGTGGGGGGAAACCAGTTGCAGCTGGTTTTGAAGTACCCTTGATAGCTCAACCACCCATTTCATTCACTGGCAGGGCTAGGGTCATCAGTCGCACTACAGGGGGTGGAGCTAGAATTGTGTGGGGAAAGTCCAGGCCCATCAGGGACCAGGTGCACTCCTCCCAAGCCATCAACATGCTAATCTCACACTCACCACCGGGCAGACCCATCCAGCCTTCCTGGAGCCAGGCTCACCAGCCAGCTCCAGCCAATCACAAGGCAGGCATATTTTACATTAATATGCCAAGTCCTAGAAGTGGCATTTCACACATGACACACTCATGCCACATACACCATTGCGAAGCATTCATTCTCACGAGCTCGCACATACCAAATTCAAGCTTGCACTCCCCACGCATCAGGAACTACCAGGGACACAGACATTCCCCATGCATTCCTATGGGAGAGCAGGCCAGCCTAACTACATGCACGCACTTTACTCTGGGACACAGGGAAAAAGTGCGCACAGACCAGAAAATCATCCATACAGATCACAGATTAAAATCAAAAAGATTAGGGGTGAATCTGCCTTAAGGGCCAAGTCCAACACAACCATAAGCTTATGGGCTTATTTTCACTAAATCACTGCATTTGGCAATCTCAGTTAGACGTATAGAGCTTATGATTTATATTTTTGGCAGGTACCTTTTCAGTGGATGATTACTTATATCATGGGACAAAGATTATTGGATTTATAAAATCGGCATACAGATAGGTAAGGGGACGACTTAAATTGTTTTTTCAAATATGCTTTGTTGTAATCACCAGTGAATGGTGAAGTTACTTTCTGTTACGTTTTACTTGCATTTGTTGCCTGAATTCTGTGAGTTTTGAGGTTACTACCCTTTCCTCACACATGTGATGATGATAATAATAAGACGTGCTACAAGAGATGTATATACCCTGGTTGTGGGTGAGTTTTACCTATGTTCGTCTTTTGCGCTTTTATTCATCATTGATCCCTTGGGAATGGCTTGTGATTAGGGTACTTTAATTTTTCAGACAGATGAGAAGACGTGATTATACGGAGGCTTGAGGAATATTTAATTTATTCCTCTTTGGGGTATGATTCTACTCCGTTGCTAACTTATTTATTTACCATGATTGACTCTGTCTTACATTGGGTTTCACACTTTGGACTGCCAATCTGGCGAGTTGTTCTGTCACGCTTTGGTGATTCAACTTTTCACGCTTGGTATTTGGGACTTCTTTTAGTTTTACGTTTTCTCTGTGTTACACTGTTCGGTAACTTTGAGAAGTAATTTTTAGCATATGTTAATGTTACAATTTTGTAGATGTACTATATTGGTTGGTATTACAAACCTAAACTTAGGTTATTGTAATTATTTGCAGCCCTGAAGAAGTCTATATGTCAAACACAGACTAGACGAAACACGTGTTGGCTGTATTGCTGTATCAAGAATTTCCTTTCAATTGGATGACCGAATAAAAGAAGGAATCTGAAGAAACTTACTTATTTTGCGAATTTGAAAGTGGACTTGATAATTGAGTGCTTGGTGAATTCTATGTACTGTTGTTAGTTATCCATTGGCTATTTATGAGAGTCTTGGTGACAGACTCTTGTTCACTTTGAGCACCTTCCTACTTGTTGATTGAATTTACTTACACACGCTGTGCGCTCCGTTTAAACTGTCACCTCTTTTGCTCAGTTTATTTAGTTTAGGAGCAGCCGCATAAGTGAGAATGAACCGAGACAAAGAAGCCGAACAACTGTTTGATAATTTAGTGGCAGGCGGATCTATAGGAGCCGCCATGGGACCAGCAAAGGAGACTAAGAAGGAAGGCCTGAGAGACAAATTTGTGAAACTTGAATCCCTCAAACGTACTGAATTGAATAAATGGTGGGATGCGGCGACTCTAAGACAATATTTAAAACTTAATAGGATTCCTCGTGGGCTGAGATCTCAGATCATACCTAGTATGAGGATCTTGAGCCTGATCTTTATTTAACCTGGGAAAAAGAACTCAACAATAGTTCAAGGAATCTCATTAATATTTTGATAGAGAATGCCGATAGGAAAATAGCTAAGCTATTAGTTGAGATACAAAAAGTTGAAGATGAGATTAAGTAGATGAATCTTCCAGAGGCTACCATTAAAAACTATACTACCCCGGATGAGAAATTAAATGAATTACAAACAGATATCAAGCAAAGGAAAGCCAGAAAGCTTAAGCGTGATGAGCGTGATTATCGCTCTGGACGTGTCTATACCTTTGCAAGAAAGTTTGATTACCTAATGACCAAGACCCCTTCTAGCAAGAATAAGAGTAGTACCGCATCCGCGAGTGATAGTGATCCTGGCACTAGTAATATTTCAAGTAGTGACAATGAAGACATTCCAGATACTTCAGCCCTTCCCACACCTGAGAATAATTTTTTAGTAGAAGTGCGCAGATTGCGCCGTGGGAACAGGGATTCGGAAAGGAATCGGGAATCAAATGCACAAAAACCAGGAGAGGGGGAGAGGTAGGAGGAGGACAGGGAGGAAGGGTAGGGATGAGACTGAGATCCTGGAAACCCTAGCGGTATGAGATGATGCTGGTATTGAGGATATTGAAGTTGTGAACCTGTCTTCATTTGAATTGTCTGATGACATGAAAAGTCTACTTAGTAAGGGGATGGGATTTTGTCCAATGATTATGAATGATTGGTATGTTACTAAAATCGATTTATTTAGATCTGTGCGGGGACTCAAACTAAAGAAATTTTTTGCTAATGTACCAGAAAAAAGCAAACCTGAAAGAATTAAACCATTGAGTAACATTACTATTCAGGAACTAAAAGAGACTCAGCTATTACTTTCACTAACAGAAAAGGAAGATGACCCAGTTACTGTATACAAATTGCTTGATGACTTAGAGGTTGATAGATTTCTTAGTGAAGGTAGTGGTTTGAAAGTAAAGTCTAAATGGACACCCAAAACCTCATCGAGTAGCACGATTGATGCTTTTTATAAAGCAGTAAATGTGGATATTGACAAAATCATTGATACAGGATGCTCTGCTAGGCCCATGAGATATAAAGATAATCTTACTCCTGGTGAAAGGGTGGCACTGAAGGAGCTTATGAATAACTCGGAACTTACTATACGTAAAGCCGATAAAGGCGGCAATGTGGTGGTTCTTAACACTGTTGATTACAAAGAGGAGGTTTAATCTCAGCTTAATAATGTTAAGTACTACGAGAAGTTACATGTCAATCCTATGCAGACTCTTACCAAAATGATTAATGATCAACTTAAGATTTGGTATGATTTGACACTGCTGGACTATGAGGAGTATCTTTATTTACAGGTTGTGGCACCCAAAGCACCATGCATGTACACTCTACCAAAAATTCATAAGTCTAGGACACACCCACTAGGAAGACCTATTATTTCAGGGATTGGAGGACCAACAGAGTGCCTCTCACAATATGTCGATACTTTTTTACAGACATATGTCAGAAATCTTCCTTCTTTTATTGAAGATACTAAGCATGTTTTGAACTTAATGTGTGATCTGACATGGGATGAGAGGATGATACTAGTGACGTTAGTCGTCGTATCACTTTATACGAATATAGACCATGAGTTAGGAATCCATGCACTGGATTTCTTTCTTAGCAACAGAGCAGCTGAGTTTTATGATCATAATCAGATGATTCTTACAATGACGAAAATGGTTCTGGATAATAATGTATTTCTCTTTGATGGTACTTGGTTTAGACAACGCCTTGGGACTGCGATGGGTTCCAGATTTGCTCCGTCCTTCGCGAACCTCTTTATGGGGTGGTTCGAGGCGCAGAGGATCTGGGGCCCATCAGGTACTAAATGGATGCAACACATCCATTATTGGGGGCGTTATATTGATGATTGCCTGATTATCTGGACTGGTACAATTGATGAACTTAAAGTTTTTTTTGATTACTTGAACGATAACAGGCTCAACTTGGAATTTACCACCCACTATGACACTCACAGCATCATGTTCTTGGACATTGAACTCTATATTGAGGATGGAAAACTGTGTACACGTTTGTATCGAAAACCTACTAGCTGTAATTCAGTGTTACATGCTAAAAGTTGCCATCCTTCCAGCCAAATTAAAGCCATTCCCTATGGCGAAATGGTGAGGGCAAGACGTAACTGCTCTAGAGACAGTGAATTTGAGTCTAACCTCACAGATCTATCAAGAGGTTTATTAAACGTGGTTATCAGAGGAAAACTGTTGAGGATGCGGCATTAAGGGCAAGAAAACTCAAGAGGGTTAATACTCTTAGTAAAAGAACAAGTGAGAATAGTACCAAAGATATGAAAATTAGATTTATTACAAACTTCAGTACTGATAGTGCAAAACTGTACAGCATTATGAATAGACATTGGCAGCTATTGAGCATGGAGGAAGATATTTTGCCTTTTGTTGGGGGTAGACCAGAACTGACTTTTAGAAAAGGACGCACACTGTCGAATTGTATTAGTCCTAGTTACCCTGTGAACAAAATTGAACCTGATTGGCTAACTACAACCTCTAAAGGTTTTTACAAATATGGCAGGTGTAGTCCTTGCAGATGGGCTAAACCTAAAGTTAAGACTTTCAATTACAATGATACTGGGGAATTTTGTATAAATTTCTTCATTAACTGTGATACTACTTTTGTAGTTTACGTTATAGGCTGCTCCTGTGGGCAGATCTATGTTGGGAGCACTATCAGGAAACTGAGAGAAAGGATGGTAGAGCATTTTAGAGCTCTCAAGACAGGGGACACCCGCTACCCTATTGCCTCTCATATGGTTAGAAATTACCAGGAGAAAGAAAAACATTTGTTTACATATCATGGAATTGATCATGTGAAACGTGACCCAAGGGGTGGAAATAGACAACTAGTACTCCGACGAAGAGAAGTGATGTGGTTAATGAAACTGAAAGCAGTGGAACTAGGGATGAACATTGACCACGAATTTGAATATTATTTAGGTAATGAAAGATGAAGAATATGGTTATCTTGTCCTTATTCCTGTTATCTTTGAAATGTGATTCATTTGATCTGTGCTTGAACTACACTGATCTACTTTTGTTTACTCTATGGTATGATTAATCTTTTTTACTCCCTAATTACTATCTCCTCATGCTAATCTTTCCTGACCTTGGTTTTAAGTGCGTAACATTTACCCAGTAATGAGCCATTCCTATAAGGGTTTTATGACTCACACCATTCGGTCTGACAGTAGCGTTCATTTGTGGACCGTGATTATATGTTGCGATTATACTAAATACAGAAGGGAATAGTAGCTTTGATATAGTGGAGATTGCTTAGTACACATATGGATACGTATTTACCTTAGTATCATTCATGCATACATGGAGTACGAACTGTTCAGCGCTATTAGCTGGCATTGCTACTTTCATTTGCAGTGTGGAGAGTGTTTACTTGCTAGGTTAGTTGGTGTGCTGAGACACGATATTGAAGGTTCACATTATCATATTATATTATGCTCATTTTACCTTTAGCCATTACAAGATGGCGCCCGCTTATTTCGTGGAAATTCTGAATGACGTTCACTTTGGATAAGAGGTGATTTGCTACTCGTAATTATAACTTACAGACTTACTTAATTTTATACAACAGTGAATACATAAGTGCAATTATCCTAATGCGGCCATTGTGCTATAGAATGTATTTAAAGTTTCAAGTTTACGCTGTAACATGATTCTAGACGATAGCACCGTTCCATGATGGCGCATGTTCTTAGTTACTATTTAAAGCCATTACAAGATGGCGCTCGCGTAGCACGCGGAAATACGGAACGTCGGATACTCTCGGAGACTTCTAATACGAGGTGAATGGTTACTTACTATTATAAGCTTATGGGCTTATTTTCATTAAATCACTGCATTTGGCAATCTCAGTTAGACGTATAGAGCTTATGATTTATATTTTTGGCAGGTACCTTTTCAGTGGATGATTACTTATATCATGGGACAAAGATTATTGGATTTATAAAATCGGCATACAGATAGGTAAGGGGACGACTTAAATTGTTTTTTCAAATATGCTTTGTTGTAATCACCAGTGAATGGTGAAGTTACTTTCTGTTACGTTTTACTTGCAGTTGTTGCCTGAATTCTGTGAGGTTTGAGGTTACTACCCTTTCCTCACACATGTGATGATGATAATAATAAGACGTGCTACAAGAGATGTATATACCCTCGGTTGTGGGTGAGTTTTACCTATGTTGGTCGTTTGCGCTTTTATTCATCATTGATCCCTTGTGAATGGCTTGTGATTAGGGTACTTTAATTTTTCAGACAGATGAGAAGACGTGATTATACCGAGGCTTGAGGAATATTTAATTTATTCCTCTTTGGGGTATGATTCTACTCCGTTGCTAACTTATTTATTTACCATGATTGACTCTGTCTTACATTGGGTTTCACACTTTGGACTGCCAATCTGGCGAGTTGTTCTGTCACGCTTTGGTGATTCAACTTTTCACGCTTGGTATTTGGGACTTCTTTTAGTTTTACGTTTTCTCTGTGTTACACTGTTCGGTAACTTTGAGAAGTAATTTTTAGCCTATGTTAATGTTACAATTTTGTAGATGTACTATATTGGTTGGTATTACAAACCTAAACTTAGGTTATTGTAATTATTTGCAGCCCTGAAGAAGTCTATATGTCAAACACAGACTAGACAAAACACGTGTTGGCTGTATTGCTGTATCAAGAATTTCCTTTCAATTGGATGACCGAATAAAAGAAGGAATCTGAAGAAACTTACTTATTTTGCGAATTTGAAAGTGGACTTGATAATTGAGTGCTTGGTGAATTCTATGTCCAACACAACCCCCTTCCAGCCAAAATGCAGGGCAGACCAATCACCACCGTGATGGGCTTCCCTGCTTGGGGTGATAAAACACGGATGCGGGCCCCCAACTGCAGGAACACCCTCCTGTTTTACGCCACGGTGAACCCCTGGGGTTCTTTCTAAAACTATGGTAGGGACTAACTGGGCTACCCCACTGGTACTCTCCAGCTGCCCTCGGCCAGGACCAGGAACTAGGCCACCCAGGTGCCACTGGTTCCTGCCTACTCACAAAGTGGGGGGTAGTAACCCCTGGCACATAATAACCATTTTCCACTCTTCCTGTCTGCAAGACAGGGCTAGACTGCCACTGGTTCTCCAGCCTAGGGTCTACAACCTTAGGTGGACCAGGAGTCTCAGGGAAGGCTCTCCTCCCCTTACCTCTTCTCTTAGGGTTCCTCCTCCTCCTTCGAGGGGTACCCTCTAAACACCATTCTCCCAACCTAGGGTTTAACCCCTCAGGTGGTACCGGGGTCAGAGGTGGGCCCTCCCACCCTCTACACCCCTTCCAGAGTCCTGCTCCCTCCCAACCGGGGCGGTACCTCTGGAGAAAGAACTGGTCAGGACACTGATTACAGTATTCCCATCCTTCAGGTCAGGCAAAACCTGAACCTGGACCTCCAACCTCCGGTCTAGAACCTTCGGTGGAATCACTGCCTGGCACTCTAGGACTTCTGGGGACTCACATCCTCTCCCCCAATCACTTGTTTCACTGGACTTCTGTACTCTCCCTACTGGAGCAGTACTGCCAGACTCTACAACCATAGAAGCTCCGCTTACAGATGCTCCAGGTCCTCCACACACTAGGAGATCTCCCTCAAGTGAACTAACAGGTAAGCTTAGGTCCCCACCCTGGTGCTCCCTAAAGAAACCATCCAGGCTCTGAGGCAGGGCTTCGGGCATCTGGGGACTTTCGGTCTCACACTCACTCCCGCTCCTCTGAGACAGGCAGTAAGCCCCTACACCCTCCTCACTATACTGGGACCTAGCTGGGCTACTTTCGCCCTCCTCCACCACGCTGGGTTGGAGGAAACCTGACCCACTATTGTTGGAATCACTCACTAGCGACGCTAAGGAACCTCTTGCACTTTCCCATCGGTCTGCTTCCGCTGCAAGCTCACATGCAATAAACGATCCAAACTTCAACAGGTGCTGGCGCAACCCTGGTGAACAATAACTGAGCAGGTGCTCTGTGACAACCATGCTAAACAAACTGCTGGACTTTTCGTTCACATGAGCCTTTCTCCAATCAAACAGTGCTCCACAACATTCATCCTCAAAGTCTTCCCAAGACTGATGAGGCAGTTTCCTAAGTCTCCTGAACTTCAACCCAAACTCTTCTGCGGGGGAAGCAGGTACTATACTCGGGGAACTGGGAGTGGGACTGTCTACACTTATATTTAAAAAGCTGCCACCACTGGACTCCACCCTCCCTGGGGAATCCAGACAATTACAACTGTGCTCAGGGGATAACCTACTGTCTAGGGCTACCATCTCCCTGAACAAGGCCCTTTCAGCCTCTAGCTTGGCATGCTCCAACCTGAGCTGTTCCATCGCTAGCTGATGCTCCCTCTCTTCCTTCCTATCCAACCACTCTTCTGGGGACAGGGAAAGGGATGGGGCGCTGGTACTGACACTGGACCCAGCAAGGGACTCTCTATCTATGGGGTCCTCACTATCTGCTGATGTCCATCCACTGTCATCATCATACAACTCACATTCTTCATCAGAATCTTCAGGGCTCCCTACAGACTCACCACCCTCATGGCGTGCGGCCCGGGCTCTATCTTTCTCACTGTGCTCAAGATCCCACTGATCCTTTTGCCACAGGATCAGGCTGTCCCTAAGCTGGGACTGAGTATCCAACTCACTCACCTCTATGCCTCCCTTTTCACAGAATCTGACCAGCTCTAATCTACTGTACCTAAAAAGACCACAGAGATCAAAAACTGGCTCCATTTTGGCGGACGTTCTCAAGAAAAGTTTAACACAGGGAACCTGAGGGTCTGAGCTAAACAGGAGAATACAATTAACAAAATTCAGCAAGATTCCTATCTCAGAGAACTTGCACTCCTCTGTCCAGTGTAACACACACTCATTCACACACACCCTCCCCTCGGACTGGTAAGGCAGTTTCTACCACCCCTGATTTTCTCAACCTGACCACAAGCGACACAGGTACCAAACTCTGGGAGCAGGGCGGGGAACAAGGTACTGGACAAAATCACAAAATGACACCTTTCAGGAGAAGCAATACTGATCTTCACCTAAAAAACAATAATCCCGAAAATGTGGTTATCTAAAAATGTAGAGTTTTGTAGTGCGGCCTGCTGCTACTGTGGTACAACGCAAACACAAATCCTTATCCTCACCGCTTGCCGCCAATGTTAGAAACGGGATCCCCGGCTGGCCAGGGCTTGCGCCAAAGTCAGTCAGAGACCACCACTCCTAAGTCAGGGCAAGGGAGTTACACGCCAAGATAACCCCTGCTCACCCTCTAGGTAACGTGGCGCGGGCAGCAAGGCTAAACTTGGAGGTGATATGAGTTAAGTATTTGCGCACGCACCCCAGCAACAACACCCAAGGCCCACCACAAAGGAAACTCCACACAAGGTTATATAAAAAATAGCCTTTGTATTATAGTAGAAACACGTTAGATAGCACACAAACTTTACAATGTGCCAACAGGCACGGGCAGAATTTACAAGGGATTATGTACAGGACAGGGCCACATGGACCACTGTCAGGGGTAGGCACTTGTTAGAAATAATACTTGTATGTACAACACTTAGCACATAAACATATAATGACTGTAGCACTAAAATTGTAAATGTAGAACACAACCAGTAATCACTGGTAAAGAGTAAATACCTCCTACGCAACCCTAAACACTGTAGGAAAATCACGCAGGGAACTAGGACCTTATCATCAGGACCTAAGGAAGGAATACCATCACCTAAGCAGGTCACTTTTAGCAAAGGGAAGGAAACCTAAACAATCACCTAAGCAGGTCACATTTAGCAAAGGTAATAACATAAACAATCCTCTAAGCAGGTCACTCTTAGCAAAGGGGATAAAACATAGAATACCTAAGCAGGTCACTTTTAGCAAAGGTAATAACATAAAATAATCCTCTAAGCAGGTCACTCTTAGCAAAGGGGTTGAAACATAAAATACCTAAGCAGGTCACTTTTAGCAAAGGTAATGGGACATCAACACATTGCACATGAGGCATTAAAAGACATTCAGAGGTGCAGGTAGAACATTTGCGCAGGAATCAAATACATAAGTAAATTACAACGCGCAGGGTACACATAGCACCACACTCGAACTGTCCCTCAGGCCAACTGGCCTCGCAAGGGCTGGATGCCCTGAGTCAAAATTGTCAGGGAAGGCTGCGAAGGCAGCCAAGAACACAAAGCCTAAACGTAGCAACTGTCCACTAAGTGCTGGACAGTTGTAGATCAAGATGAGCAACGTTGGAGCCTCGTGGGCTCAAGAACAAAGGGACTGGCACCTAAGAGCTTCAGTGCTCTAAAATAATGAAATGCCCCCAGAGCCTCTCTGGATTCGTAAAGAAACTTGGACTGCCCCCTCGAGCCTCGGGGCTCGTAAATATAATTAGGGCGGGAGCCTCTCGGGCTCTAAATAAACAAATATGGGTTGTGAGGAGCCTCGGGGCTCTTTAACAACTATGCGGCACTCTAGAGCCTCTCAGGGCTCAAAGAACAAAGAATGGCCCCTCTCGTTGGAGTCCCTCGTGGACTCGGGAAGTCTGTGCTCGTTGGAGTCCCTCACGGGGGACTCAGAATCAAATAATGCCCCAAGGAGCCTCTCGGGGCTCTAACACAGGTGGGCCTCTCTCAGGCCCGGTTAGTACACTGGAGGGGAGGGGCGGGCACCGGCAATTTGCCCGACGCCCCCCTCCCTTCACTTGCTCTTCCCGGCCCCACTCACCGGCTCTCTGCTTCCTGGGCGGCTCTGCGGGGGCCGCGGGCGGGGCTCCTCTTCCTCGAGGGAGCTTCAGACAAGGCCGACTGCTTCCTTCGTCTCCCGCCTGGCCCCGTCACTCTGCAACTCGCCTGACTTCCTCTGGGGCCGCCAATGGCCGCGCGGTCCTGGGGGTATGGAGGGGGGACTTCCGGGTCGCACTAGGCAGCGGCCCGGCAACAGTTTCCAATGCTCCTGGGCTGCGGCGGTGATCACGGGGCAATGCCGGGTGGGCTCCGCCTTTAAATAATAAAATAACAACGGGGCAATGCCGGGTGGGCACCGGCTTCCAATTAAGATATAAAGCGAGGTGGGCATTTGCTCGAGCGAAAATCGGCAAATCGGCAAATCGGCAAAACTAGACGGGCAGATGCCGCGCTCCCCAGCACTCAGGGACAAAGTAAAGCGCTCTCAAGCGCCAAGAGCAAAGGTAAAGCGGTCCCCAGCGCTAGGGGACAGAATCCAGCGCCCACAGCGCTAGGGGTCAAAAGCAAAGTTCCAGCAGGGTCTGGAGGCAGGCAGGGGGGCAAGGCTGGGCCTAGAGCCAGCACACTGGGTCTCCAGGCAGGGAGACAAGCCAAGTTGAGGTCCTCCTGGCCCCAGCAACAGCAGCAGCCCCCTCTGGCAAGGATCCAAAGCAGAACACAACCAAATTGTATGGGGACACAGCCCCTTCTTATTCTGTAAATTTCTTTGTCTCATGGTGCAGGGTGTGGGGAAACCAGTTGCAGCTGGTTTTGAAGTACCCTTGATAGCTCAACCACCCATTTAATTCACTGGCAGGGCAAGGGTCATCAGTCGCACTACAGGGGGTGGAGCCAGCATTGTGTGGGGAAAGTCCAGGCCCATCAGGGACCAGGTGCACTCCTCCCAAGCCATCAACATGCTAATCTCACACTCACCACCGGGCAGACCCATCCAGCCTTCCTGGAGCCAGGCTGACCAGCCAGCTCCAGCCAATCACACGGCAGGCATATTTTACATTAATATGCCAAGTCCTAGAAGTGGCATTTCTACACATGACACACTCATGCCACATACACCAATGCGAAGCATTCATTCTCACGAGCTCGCACATACCAAATTCAAGCTTGCACTCCCCACGCATCAGGAACTACCAGGGACACAGACATTCCCCATGCATTCCTATGGGAGAGCAGGCCAGCCTAACTACATGCATGCACTTTACTCTGGGACAGAGGGAAAAAGTGCGCACAGACCAGAAAATCATACATACAGATCACAGATTAAAATCAAAAAGATTAGGGGTGAACCTGCCTTAAGGGCCAAGTCCAACAACATCTATACCTATATGTCTATATATCTATACCTATATATCTATATCTACACATATTTATATACACACACACATACATAACCACAATGAATGCACAGATGTAATTTAAATTTTTTAATAAATGAACATATTCACATTACATATAATTTATTACATTTATATATTCCAAATCACATCGTGAATAATGAATATGCACACTTACAAATTGCTGTAAAAAGTATCTTTTTCTAAAAATAAAAATGTGCATACCTAATTAATCTACACAAATAAACGTAACTTACCTCTAATCATGCTGCTTGAAAAAAACAAATATTTGAAAAAAAATGTAGAAAAAGAAATTATTACTCATCAAGCCGCGCAACCTTGACACCTGGCAGATCGAGCAGATCCTGTTCTATAACAAAAACAAGGGTTTTTCGAGTGAAGGGAATGGGCGCTCAGCTACTGTCGACACCAGATGAGTAAGATTATCAATAGTAGGTGTTGGTGCATGTATACGAGGGGATAAGCCCTATAACCCCTCAAAACGTCTGTTCAAAGAACTTACGTTTGTAAACATAGAAGCAGGATGCCTATTGCACACAACAAGAGAGTAATTCCTTCTCTATTCCGTAAGTCCGTGTCTCAATGGACACATTTAAAAAAAATGACACAATTATAGCTGTCAGAGATAACACAATGTCTTGAACACAATCTGTAAAGATAATCTTCTTTAATATCTTTTGCAGCCATCCGGAACACGGTGACAACTCTCGGCTTTTGAGGCAGTCCGCGAGAAACCAGAGTAATCCAATCCGGACACATATAGAAGGAAGCGCACCCGCTTCTTCGTTACACTTTTGCGGCTGCCTGCAGATCTCACAGAGCGGATTCATCATTCACTAGCTGTAAGAACCGCATTCTTCGCATCGCAACTTATCGAAAATATTTCAAGACTGCATTGAATTTAAATTAAGAAATACTCGCACTCGAGTCTTTATCGGAACCCGGTTTATCGCACTTTGTGACGGACATGCTTCACATGGTCTAGAGCCCAGCCGGGTTGGAATTATCACCGGCCAAGTGACCTTTTCTCTTTCGATTGAATTCTACAGCCCAGAGGAGTCGCACTATTATGTGACAAAACACGTGTCGGCTGACTGCAAAAGATATTAAAGAAGATTATCTTTACAGATTGTGTTCAAGACATTGTGTTATCTCTGACAGCTATAATTGTGTAATTGTTTGTAAATGTGTCCATTGAGACACAGACTTACGGAATAGAGAAGGAATTACTCTCTTGTTGTGTGCAATAGGCATCCTGCTTCCAGATCCTGTTCTATGTCCAGCATGTTCACACAGCAGTACGTCAGCTATTGCTGGGTACGCTGGATGCTGGATGCTGCAGCACATACATCATCACTCTCACCCCCAGGGCATCTTATGATCCCGCAGGGCATAACCCTTCCCAGGCCTGCAGCCAACATGCAGGGAGGTGGGGCTGCACCCAGAAGATGAGTGTGGCCACCTCCGCCTTGCGAAGATTGAGCAGGGCTGCACCCTTGCGCACCTGCGTCACCCACAGGAGGGAATGAGTGGCACGTCCTGCTTCTGCTATGATTCATTATGGGAGGAAGTTGTTCTGGGATGGGAAGGAAACCAGAGGACGGTGAGGACAGGTCAAGAAAGGAAAACACAAAACAAAGTACAAAACCATCACAAAAACACACACACCGAAATGAAATGTAAATACACACAGGGAAAGTCACACAGTAATTAAAATAAGTAAAGTAAAGGTGGGATTTGGAAGTGGGTGGACGAAAGAATAAATTAGGCAGGACTGGAAAGTTGAAAAACAAAAGAAGCAGGGAGAAAGCCTGGCAGGAGCAGGCAAAACAAAATGGCTGTGCACTTGCACACTGAGTGCTTCTGTTTGCGGTGATTTTTCAATGTGAGATGGGCTGCCAGCACTAAATTGCAGTACAAGCAGAGTGCCATTCATTTTCCATCGCAAACACGCCATTGAGCTCTGTGATCTGCTCAACACCTACACCCCAAACGTGGCCTTCCTGACCATGACCTGGTGGAACTCCTCGGCGCCTGACATTGCCATAGCAACGGCTACAAGATCACCCGCAGGGATCGCGCCATCGGAATCGGAGGAGGAATAGCCATCATCCACAAGTCCACCCTCAAGGTCCCCACCCACGCAGACGACAACCTCAACACCGCCAAACACCTGCACTTCCGGGTACACACCGACCCCAACACCACCCTCAGAGAAATACTTATCTACAGACCCCCCCAGACCCCGAGCTCAATTCAGCGACTCTATCGCCAACCTCGCCAGCACCCACGCACTTGCCTCCACGGACTACATCCTCCTCGGGGACCTGAATTTCCACCTCGAGAACAACAACAATGCCAACTCCGCCACCCTGATTGACAACCTCGCCAACCTCGGCCTCAGACAACTCGTCACCGCACCCACCCACGCCGCTGGCCACACGCTGGACTCCGTCTTCTCCACAGGCACCCACATCGCCTTCAACCACACCACCGAACTCCACTGGACCGACCATCGTTGCATCCATTTCACCTTCAAGAAACCAACCGCACCCAACAGCTACCTCGCCGCTGCTGGAGCAAAGTCACCGAAGACCAGCTGATCACCACCCTCGACCAAAACCCTCCCATCGACCCCACCAACCAAGACACCGCAGCCCGCAACCTCAGACAGTGTGTTGACGACTGCGCCAACACCCTTGCCCCACTCAAGAAACCCTCCAACCACCATGCCAGAAAGAGAGCCACCTGGTTCACTGACGAGCTGCAGACCTCCAAATGCGCATGCCGGAAACTGGAGACGATATGGCTCCACAAAAGCACTCCAGACAACCATGCAGCCCACAAGGACGCCACCCGCAGACATCATCACCTCATCAGATTAGCCAAGAGATTCTCCTTCAAAGACCGCCTGGACAACAACACACACAACAGCAAAGAGCTCTTCGGCATCGTAAAGGAACTCTCCAACCCCAGCGCCAAACCCAACAACATACTGCCCTCAAAAGAACTGTGCAACTTACTAGCCATCTTCTTCCACCGCATTTCAGGTATGGACAGATATAAATAGAGCAGATTTAATAGAACTACTGGATAGTACTCATTCTACCTTATCTACCGATACTAACACGGCCACTCTACAATTCCAGGACTGGCTAGGGCATGCCAGACTTTCACTTGTACCCTCAAAAACATTATCAAGAAGCAGAGCCACCCCATCGGCACCATGATACACTGATGATTTAAGGAAACAGAAACAACTTTGCAGGAACAGGGAAAGGCATTGGCAGAAGTCCTATAGTTCAGACAGTAAAGCTAGTTATAAGGACATCCTCGCAATACATAAGTCCATGATTGCAGCGGCAAAGAAGAAATTCTTTACTGAACAAATTGAAAAGGCGAAAAATTCCAGTAAACAACTTTATGAGATCACTAATCAGCTGGCTGGAAATGTTCCGGAGTTAGTACAACCACCTTCCCAATTACTCTGTGATGCACTGGCAAACTTTCTCTTTACGAAAGTAAACTAAATATACCAACCCTTCTCCTCCGGAAATGATGCCAACTCAAACTCTAGCTGTAATTCTCCCCCTCAGTCGCTACTGACTCAGTTTACTGACCTCACCGAGGATCAAACCTTGGCAATTACCAGTGCTATTAAATCTGGGTCAGCCCTGGACCCCTGCCCTTTTAAAGTATTGCCCCCAGTGATGGACTCGCTTGTCACGCTTATTACACAGGTCTGTAATACCATGTTTAGATCCGGGATCTACCCTGATATACTGAAAAAGACTCTATTAAAACCCCTTTTAAAAAAAACACTTTTGGATAAGGACGATCTAAAAAATTATCGACCCATAGCGAGCCTCCCATTTTTAGCAAAAGTAGCTGAAAAAGCCATGAATCAGCAGCTCTCTGGCTTCATCGAGAAACATCACCAGCTGGGCAGTACCCAATTTGGATTTCGTAGATTCCATGGTACAGAAACAGCACTAATAAAAGCATCCAATGACATCAGAGTCATCCGGGATCAAGGAGGGACAGCGGTCCTGGTGATGCTTGACTTATCCGCTGCCTCCGACACGGTCGATCATAAGATCCTGATCGACCGTGTCGGAAAAATGGGTATCTAACGGGTGGCCAAAGACCTGCTGGCCTCTTTTTTGGCGGGGCGCACGCAGGCGGTTACCCTGGGCTCTTTCCAATCACCTCAGCTATCTCTGCCATGTGGGGTTCCTCAAGGCTTATCCCTAAGTCCGACACTGTTTAATATCTATTTGTCGGACCTGGCTAAAGTCATCTTGGCCGATGGGATGAGCCTAACCTCCTATGCAGATGATACGCAGCAGGTCTTAGCCATAAATAATAGTGACGGAGACAGGATGGCCGAACGTTTTCAAGGAGGTATGTTAGCAATTGGAGAGTGAATGGCTTCCATTTGTGTAAAGCTTAACTCTGACAAAACGGAGGTGGTCATTTTTGGACCACTCTCGCCAGCATGGTCATCAGTTTGGTGGCCCCCATCTTTTGGCGCGCTCCCCAAACCGGTTCCCAGAGTAAGCAACTTGGGAGTGGTCTTTGATGAGGGCCTTAATTTTATGGCCCATGCCAATAAAACGGCAACCACAGCCTGTCATAAATTAAAACGGGTAAGCAAAATCCTCCCTTTTTTACCTGACACAGCCGGAAAAACTCTTGTAAGCTCCTTAGTCTTATCCTCGTTGGATTACTGTAACAGTCTTTTTGTCAAAGCTCAGCTCTGTGTCACTAACAAAATGCAAACTTTACAGAATGCGGCAACCAGAGTTCTTTCAAGAACTCCTAAATTCAAACCAATTTCACACATAATAAGGAATTATCACTGGCTGGCGATCCGCAACCGGATTCAGTTTAAGACCTTATGTATAGTCTACAAAGCACTCCACAACGAGGAACCGCAGTTTCTTAAGAATCAATTGATTCCCTATACCCCCTCTAGACAACTCCGTTCTACCACTCTGAATCAATTAGTGGTTCCCCGCACAAAAACAGTCTCTTGGGGCGACTGACGCTTCTTGATATCTGCTACCAAGTTATGGAATACACTACCTCAATCAATCAGGACAAGCCCCACACTCAGGCTTTTTCGCAAACAATTGAAGACATGGCTTTTTAACCAATATTTCTCAGCTGTTTCTTCCAGAGACCTTGTAATCAATCGCTAGCCCCGAGACGCCTATGGGTATTCGTTCACGCTTAATAAATAGCAATGATAAATAAATAATAAATAAATAAAAGATCGCAAGATTGCTGACATCCATGACAGCTTCAACACCATGACCGCCCCGACTACGGTAGGGTGTTAAAATATCGATAACAAAAATATAGCTGACATAAATATCGTTGCAAAAATATCGTTTACAAAAATATCGACACCCTATACTTAAACAGGTAAGTACATAAATATCGACTCCAAAATATCGTTGTAATTAATATAGATGTAAAAAATATCGACTTTTTAAAATAATTAAAATTACATTAAATAATAAATAAATATAAGTACTATTAACAAAATACATTACATTACTTTTATTTTTTAACTATTTCAAACAAATTTACTACACTTTTTAATTATAAAATTAATAAATGTGGACATATAAATTAATTTTACACATTACTTTATATAACAACAATAATACATATATATAATTAAAATACCCCTTTACCCAAAAACCCAAAACTGACCCTGAACCCTAAAAATACCCCTTTACCCAAAAACATTTTCACTAAAAAAATCCTGTACACACACCTAAAATTAATAAAAAAATTAACATAATTAATGACATAATTATTATTCAATTAACTAATTAAAATTAATTAACTATTATTTATTACACTATTTATATTTATTTAAAACATTAATTAATCTATTATTTCATTATATTTAAAAACCCCTTTACCCAAAAACTGAAAACTGACCCTGAACCCAAAAAATACCCCTTTACCCAAAAACTAAAAACTGACCCTGAACCCTAAAAATACCCCTTTACCCAAAAACTAAAAACTGACCCTGAACCCTAAAAATACCCCTTTACCCAAAAACTGAAAACTGACCCTGAACCCTAAAAATACCCCTTTACCCAAAAACTGAAAACTGACCCTGAACCCTAAAAATACCCCTTTACCCAAAAACTGAAAACTGACCCTGAACCCAAAAAATACCCCTTTACCCAAAAACTAAAAACTGACCCTGAACCCTAGAAATACCCCTTTACCCAAAAACTAAAAACTGACCCTGAACTCTAAAAATACCCCTTTACCCAAAAACTGAAAACTGACCCTGAACCCTAAAAATACCCCTTTACCCAAAAACTGAAAACTGACCCTGAACCCTAAAAATACCCCTTTACCCAAAAACTGAAAACTGACCCTGAACCCTAAAAATACCCCTTTACCCAAAAACTAAAAACTGACCCTGAACCCTAAAAATACCCCTTTACCCAAAAACTGAAAACTGACCCTGAACCCTAAAAATACCCCTTTACCCAAAAACTGAAAACTGACCCTGAACCCTAAAAATACCCCTTTACCCAAAAATTGAAAACTGACCCTGAACCCTAAAAATACCCCTTTACCCAAAAACATTTTCACTAAAAAAATCCTGTACACACACCTAAAAATAATTTAAAAATTAACATAATTAATTACATAATTATTATTCAATTAACTAATTGAAATTAATTAACTATTATTTATTACACTATTTATATTCATTTAAAACATTAATTAATGTATTATTTCATTATATTTAAATTACTTCCCACCCTACTCCCCTATAAACCCACAACCCGCTACGGAACTATTAATACTAAATTCAACTGAAAATACATTATTAAATAATAATATACTACTAAAAATAGTACTTTGACTAAAAATAATCATTAAAAACACTACATTACTTATAATTATTTAAAAAACGATATTATTGTAAACTATGTTTTTGTAAACGATATTTATTACAACTATATTAATGTTAACGATATTACTTACCTGTCTGTCGATATTTTGGTCAGACGATATTTTTGTCATCGATATTTCTTCCTGTAGATATTTTTGTGGCGATATTTATGTTAGGCGATATTTTTGCGGCGATATTCCTGCTCTGTACCCCGACTACGCCAGACCCCACCTCCCCTGTGAACACCACCAGCGCCAACCACCTGACCTCCTGGTCCAAAGTCAACGACGACATGACACGCAAGGTCATGAACTCCATCCACACAAGATCTCCATTAGACCTGTGCCCATACCACGTATTCAAAAAAGCAGACGCAGCTATCGCACCCCAACTACGGAAGGTCATCAGCATCTCCTTCGAAACAGTGACATTCCCGGAAAGCTGGAAACACGCTGAAATCAACGCCCTCCTCAAGAAGCCCAAGGCGGACCCCAAGGACCACAAGAACTTCCGGCCCATCTCCCTGCTCCCATTCCCAGCGAAGGTCATCGAGAAAATTGTCAACATGCAACTGGCCCGCCACCTGGAAGACAACATCTTGGAGCCATCCCAGTACGGGTTCAAACAAAACCACAGCACCGAGACAGCCCTCATCGCCACCACAGAGGACATCAGGCACCAACTAGACAACAGCAAAACATCAGCCCTTATGGTCCTTGACCTGTCAGCCACCTTCGACACGGTCTGCCTTCGCACTCTAAAGACACGTCTCCTAGAAGCCGGAATCGAAGAGAAGGCCCTTGACTGGACCACGTCCTTCCTCTCTGGCAGAACCCAAGCGTCGGCCTCCCGGGCTCATCCCTCAGCCCGACGCTGTTCAACGTCTACATGGCCCCCCTCGCATAAGTGGCCCACCAACACGACCTCAACATCATCTCCTATGCCAACGACACCCCGTCTCCTCCTCATGCTACAACACCCTCCCCATGCTCTGCAGGATCTACAAGTGGATCCCGACCGAAACAAGCAGAACGGTGACACAGGCCCTAGTCAGCAGCAGACTGGACTAAGCCAACGCGCTCTATGCAGGAATCCCAGCCAAACACCTACGACGACTACAACGCATCCAAAACGCCTCCGCCCGACTGATTGTCAATGTCCCCCAGCCGCATACACATCACTCCCCACCTGAGAGTCCTACACTGGCTCCCCGTTGACAAGAGGTTCACCTTCAAGCTCCTCACCCACGCACACAAAGCACTCCACAACGCCGGACTAGCCTACCTGAACAGCAGACTCAGCTTCTATACCCCCACCCGCCTGCTCCGCTCTGCCAGCCTCACCCTCGCCGCTGTCCCCCGCATCCAACGAACAACCTCTGGTGGCAGATCCTTCTCCTACCTCGCCGCCAAGACCTGGAACACCCTCCATACCCACCTACGGCAGACCCAAGACCTACTCGCCTTCAGAAGACTCCTCAAGACCTGGCTCTTCGTACAGTAGCGGCACCCCCTCCCCTCAGCGCCTTGAGACCCTCAAGGGTAAGTAGCACGCTTTACAAGTACTCTGATTGATTGATTGATTGATTGATCCATTTGCAGTACTCTGCGGAATCTCACAGAGATTTTATGTAACTCTGCAGAATTTGCGAAGTGAAATTCTGTGAGTTCTGCCCAGCCCTAGCACCTAGCACCAATGATACATCTATGGTAGGCAGGGAGTTCAGTGGAAAATGTAATCATTGCTGTTGCTGGTGTGTGCCTATGGCATTTGAGATCACCTATGGCAAACAGACAGTGCAGGGAAAAATCAAATAATTGAAAACATATGAATGGTGTCTCCCTAGGGACTATGAGAATCCTATGGGAGGCAAAGATGTGCAGGGCAAAATGGAAAACAAATCCATTAAAAACTCTGGACTACAATCACCCTCAGTATATTAAACTCTCAAGGAAAAAAGAAAAAATTAACAACAAAAAAAGAATGCATAGGTTTCTTCTATCACTGTCCCTAGAGAATGGCTTTGAAAAGTTGAAGAAAATAATTTACCCACTGGCTATATAAAATTGCCACATTGTAAGAACAACAAGCAATGGATAACAAAGAACACTAGCCTGCCTATGTGAAAAGCAAGGCACACTGGCTACACAAAATAGATGCCCTGCCACATGGTTACCAAGGGCAAAGGCATAAACAAAGAACACATGCAAGCCGATGGCAGAAGAAAGAACACCAGCTACACAAAATAGCCTCCCAGCCACATGATCACCTAGTGCGGAGGCATGGACAACAAAGAACACATGCAGGCCTAAGATAAAAGCACACTGATATCACAAAATGTCTGCCGGTCAAATGTTCACAACAACAAGCATGAAGGCATGGATAATAAAGAACGCATGGATGCCTATGGAAAAAGCACACTGGCTACACTATTGCCCGCCCTGTCACATGGCATGGAGAACAAAGTATGCCTAGAACAAAGATAAGATAATGACCTATGGTAAACACACACACATACTCACCGGTCACACAAAAACGGAAAGAAAGAAGGAGTCATGGTAAAGAAAGAGGAAACACTACAATTAATTCAACAACACCAAAAAAGAAAATTAAGTCAACTTTAAAACCTCCTCAACCACAAACACCCCAATGCCACAGACATTACCCCTCCAGAAATACACTTTAACACATCTTAAAATACAAAAAAAAACATTTTGCATTCAATCCAACACCATCCATAAATCTATATATGTTTAAAAAAACATCTAAAATTGTTTTTTAATATACATCAAATGCGTAGTGCTGACTGGCTGTGACAGACCCCAGACAGTAAAATAAGCAAAAATTTGCAAAATTCACAAGCAACACACAAGACAATGGAGAAAAGTACTTTAAAACCAGGTCCCCAGCCCTCCCAAAAATGTGCAAATTATTTTCCCTAGGAAAAAAAAAGTAAATGCAAAATAGGTCCCTACTGAAACTAAACCACCTACAATCAAATCAAAAACGAAAAAAAAGGTTAACTTATACTGGTGCATGCCTTTCATCAAACAGCAAACGTATCCAAAAGTTCTGTGACTTACTTTAGTTCTCACAAAAAAACCTTAAAATACGCAAATGCAGCAGGGATTGCAGACAAATAGAGTGATCCTTCCCCCTCTTAATCCAAATGAAAAGTGACCAAGAAATGGACAAAACAAATGAAAGGAGCCCTCTGGGCAGAAAGAGGAAGTTGAAGTCTCTTTGCAATGCCTTCCTGTAGTAAAAAAAAAACAGACATTAGCTTCTATTTCGAAATATGAGGGAAAAACAAGAACGAATGGCACCAAAAACTCTTATTACCATAGACAGAAATGTGTTTGTAAGTTGGCCCCTAATTGTGCCAAATTAAGATGGCAAAAAAATGTGCGTCAACATTCCGAGTTTTGAAAAACAAACAGGGAAATGTTCTGTATTATTGTTTTCGCTTCTTTTTAAGATGGGTAGCCCATAATGGAGTAGAAATAGTCTGTTGTAACTTCCATGGGGCATCTTTGTGCATGTTCATGGATATTGATTCACCAAAATGCCAGGAATAGTGAAGTGATGTCACATGCTCTTTGAACTTAAGGACATCACAGGAAGTGACATTGTATGACAGCTGACCTTGACTCTTCCAAAGGAAATGATGTCACATGATCTTAACCCTGACAACATCACAGAAATTGACATTGCTGAAGTTCAATAATAACTGCATTATTTATTTTACAAAACCTAAAGCATAATGTGCTGGTCGTAAGAAAAGCTGCAGGAAGAAAAAAGTGTTCATCACAGATGCTGTTTACTTTCTGGTCTTGCAGCAGTGGCTCGCAATCTTTCAATAATACTTGTCCTAAATTATAGCAAATTAACCTGACTTCCTCTAGGGAGGGGTTCTCCCCCCAAGAACATTTTGAAATAAATCATGTCAAAGAGCATTTAAAGCACAATTTTCACATAAAGTTAATAAAAATCAATAGGCTCTGATATAGCCTCATTAAATATTCAAGTCCTATCACAGTAGACCTGGGCAATGAAACCTGGTGTTCAAGCTGTGTTAAAGGTGAACCCATATGTCAAAAATTACATTCACTGTGTCAGGGGCAGCATTTTGTGATGGGTGTCCCTCAGGTGGCATGTGTGTCCCCTTGGGACAAATATTACATACAATATGCCAGTGTCAGAAAGTTGCCATAAGTGTCTGCAAAATAGCACAGGTGATGCTTATTTCACAAATTACCTCTGACATGTCAGGACCAGCATTTTGTCATGGTTGCCCAGCTCCATATGACAAAGTAGTTTTCTTTTCACTCTAGAACCAAAATGTAATATTTTATTCAGTCCACTGCAGAGACACTTTTACTCCTTTACTCATGCAATTCACTAAGGGCCAAATGTGTGACATGATTTTGCATGCGCAAGCGAGTTTGCGAACCCATTTGCACATACAAAATCACTGATGGCCATGTACAATTCCTAAATAGCGAGTTGCAATTCATTTTCGACTCGCTATTTAGGAATTGCGAGTTGCAATTAGGAAGAGGTGCTCCCTTCCTAATTGCATCTGCAATGCTATGTGGGAATGTTTGTGACCGCAGTTGTAGTCACAAAACACTCGCAAATTACCACCCTCTTCGAGAGGGTGGTAAGGCAGTCGCAATGTGGAAGAGGTCCCCAGGGGACCCCTTCCACTTCGTGACTGTCTCTAAAAATAATATTTAAGGGCAGGCAGTGGTCCCAGGGACCACTGCCTACCCTTAAAAAATTAAACGAAAACGTTTCATTTTTCAAAATTTTAAATGCTTCCCGTTTTCCTTTAAGGAAAACAGGCTGCTTTTTCTTTTTTTTTTTAAAAGCTACTTTATTAAAAAGCAGTCCCAGACATGATGGTCTGCTGAACCCAGCAGTCCACCATCCCTGGGAGGGCTGGCATTCCCAATGGACTCGCACATTGCGAAAGTATCATTAATATTATTGAGCCTCGCAATTTGTGACCCAATTGGGAATCGCAAAACAGTATAATAACACTGTTGTACATTTCATTTAGCGCCTCGCAATTTGCGACTAGCAATGAGTCGCGAATTGTGAGGCGCTAAATAAAAGGGTTGTACATCTGTCCCAAAGACTGCATACTGCACAATGATACTTTTTGTTGGACTTGGCACTTCTGGCAGGACCACCCCTAAACTTTTTGCTTTTCAATTGTGACTTGGTGTTAGTGATTTTTGGCTTCTGCGCACTTTACCACTGTGTCCCAGGGTAAAGTGCGTGCGTGTAGTGAGGTTGGCCTGCCCTCCCATAGGAATGCATGGGGAATATATGTGTCTCTGTTAGTTCTTGATGCGTGTGGAGTGCAGGGTCGAGTTTGGTATGTGTGGACTCGTGTGATTAAATGCTGCGCGATGATGTGTGTGGCGTTAATGTGTCTAGGTGTGGAAGTGCCACTTCTAGAAGTTGGCATGTCTGTATAATTTATGTGAATTGGCTGTCTGGCTTGTGGTTGGCTGGAGCTGGCTGGTGAGCCTGGCTCCAGGAGTCAGGATGGTGGTGGTGAGTGGAGAGATCTGCATGATTGATGTGAGGGAGGAGTGCACCTGGGACCTGAATAGGGCTGGGCTTTCCCCACACAATGCTGGCTCCGCCCCCTGTGGTGCGACTGATGACCCTAGACTGGTCAGTGAATAGTGAGAGGGGCTGAGCATAACAGAGTGCTCCAAAACCAGCTGTGACTAGTTTCCCCCCCTCCCTGCAGACACAGACAAAGGATTTCTGGGTATAAGAAGGGGCTGTGACCCCTTGCAAAATGTTCTCTGCTGACCTTAACTTAAGGGAGGGGGGCCTGCTGCTGCTGCTGGGCACCAGGAGGACCGCCACTGGGACTGCCTCCTGCCTTGAGGGCCTTGTGAGCTGGCCCCTGTGCCCAGCCATTGCCCCCCCCACCTCCTGAAGGACTTTTGCCCTGTAGTGCCTTGGGGCTCTTTATTCCTCCTTACAGTGCCTGGGAAGCGCTGTGTTTCACTTTCCTGGGAAGCGCTCTGTTTTATTCTTCAGGGGAGCACTATATCCTGAGTGCTGGAGCACTGCTCCTTTGAAAAACTACAGCCCGGAGCTGCGATCGCCTTTCCAAGGGATTCAGCGGCTTGGGGATCCCCCTTCGATGATCGGTGTGAGTGCCCACCCCGCTCATTGCCGTGTTTCATTTTATTTAGGTAACTCAAGCCTACCCCGCGTAGTTCTACTTTGTGAACCCCTGAAGGCTGCCTACCCCGCCAGGGACTTGCGCCTTAATATAATGGGTGTCCACCCCATGTCGCACTACCGCGGCCCGAGCCGCAAGAGGAATCCCCTCCGGGCCCTGCCTAGCGCGACCCAGAAGGCAAAGCCGGTGATGTTTCCCGGGGCGGGGCTTCCAGGAAGGAAGGGAAGCCCCGCGAGAGAGGAGACGCTGTCTGAAGCCCCGTGGAGAAAACAACCGGCCCTGCAATGTTCCGACGCTGCCCGGGGCTCCCGTGACCTGTTGGAAGCCCCGGTGCCTCAGTCTAGAGGCGAGGTTCCCCCGAACCCCGCCGGTGCAGGGAGCAACAGAGCCGCAAGAGGACGTCTCCACCAGAGACTGGGGAGTGCAGCAGGGTGCCGTTGTTGTGCTTTTGAGCCCCAGAGCGGGACTCCACTAGAATGGGGGTATTTGTAATTTGGAGCCCCGAGGCTCCCAGGGGCATTCCTGTTTTCAAGTCCACGGGGGCTCCTCCCGGGCATACTTGTATTTCGAGTCCCCCGAGCGGGACTCCAACGAAGGAAGCATTGTTGTTAGAGCACGCAAGAGGCTCCTGGGCCTTTTATGATTTCGAGTCCCCCAAGCGGGACTCCGATGACGGGGGCCTAATTGTTCAGAGCCCACGAGGCTCCAGGGGGCATCTCCTTTCATTTCGAGCCCACGCAGCTCCCACGTTGCTTTTGCGCCCATAGTTGTTTCAGAGCCCAATAGGCTCCAGGGGGCATTTCTGTTTAGAGCCCACGAGGCTCCCAGGCTCCCACGTTGTTTTGGGCCCCATTGTCTCCATGAAAAGCCCAGAGAAGATCCCCAGCTGCCCAGCACTTAGTGGGCAGCTGCTTTGTTTAGGCCAGGAACCTTTGCGCATCCTTTTGCTTTGGCTGCCTGTGCAGCCTGCCCTGATATTTTGGGACACAGGGCGTTTCAGCCTCTGAGAGGCCAAATTGGCCTGGGGACCTTTTCATGTGTTGTGCCCTTGCGTGGGGTACATGTTTATGCCCTATTGATCTTTGCGCAACTCGTGATTACCTGCCTAATGTGATTTCTGCATCATGTGTAATGGTTCATGCCTATACCTCTGAATGTATGTTTATGCTTAGGAGGTTGTTTTTCCTAGTATAGGTTATGCTAGTGAGTTCATGGTTCCCATATAGCTACATTCGCTATATGGTGCTACAGTAATGATATGTTCTATGTGCTAAGTGCTAGTTCTACCAAGTGCTTATTCCTGACAGTGGTCCATGTGGCCCTGTCCCATGTATATAATCCCCTGTAAATTCTGCCCGTGCCTATGGCCCCTTGTAAAGTGTGTGTTTATTATCTAATGTGTTTGGTATAATACAAAGGCTATATTTTTTTATATATAACCTTGTGTGGAGTTTCCTTTGTGGTGGACCTTGGGTGTTGTTGCTGGGTGCGCGTGCAAACGCTTTACACATTGCCTCCGGGATAAGCCTGTCTGCTCGTGCCAAGCTACGAAGGGGGTGAGCAGGGGTTATCTTGGCATGTGACTCCCTTGGTCTAACTAGAGTGGTGGTTTCTGCCTGGCTTTGGCGCAAGCTTTAGCCAACCAGAAATCCCATTTCTAACACGTTTATTCATCATTTGGAAAATATATTCTTGTTTATTATTTACCAGATAAAATTCGTAGTCATTAAGTAAAGCCCTTATTCGGTCCGAATAAAACCAAAAAAGCACATATATATCAAATACAATAAAAAGAATAAATATTATTAACATTGTTTAAATCATTTGTATGATAAAGACCTTTTGCGAAACACAAACCTTCCAAACATTGCAGACATGTTCAGCAGCAGTCTCCATGAATAACAAAGAAGTCTGTCACATGGCATACTTTGGCTGTTTCCATATTGGTACAAATACAAAAAGTCTATTTTATGACCACTAATAATTATTACACAATAATGGTCAGTAAAATAAAATACATAAAAAATATGAACCATCAACAAAAGTGTAAAGTGCAGGGTCAATAACAATACCACGCAATGTGGCGCAGCATATTTACAAAGACACTCAAAGACACTTTACAGGGCTTCACTTGGCCTTGTAAATGTGGGCTCTTTTCACGTAGGTAACTGCAAGAAAGCGGTGTTCCATGGGTGTTGCTGTAGTGGCCCCACGCGACACCAATGTGATCTGAAGCATTCACAGATTTAAGAGGAATTATAAACCTGGGAATGTGTCAGATTCCAGCACCACCCCAGAGGTGGCATGATGGAGGCATTCTGCAGCACACAAAGAATGAGGAAATCACCTCTTGTGATTGATTTTGTGCAGAAAGATGTTCCTTCCTCCACAAAATCAATTCAGCTCGCAACACAACAGGATGCAAGCTTGCCTGTGTTGTCACATGGCAGCCCACTGTGCATCAGCACTGGGGAAAAGGACAGGCATGAGCCATATCTCATAGATACTGTATGTATAGGCATTTATATAGCGCACTACTTACCCGTAGGGTCCCAAGGCGCTTCGACCGCTGCGAAACCCTTCCTGGCTTCCATGAGAGATGGTCCCTAATGGGTATCTCCAGGGTGAGACCAGGCATCCCCGGCGGTCTGGTGGGGCCGTTAGTGAAGATGAGGCAAGCTAATGCCCAGAGTTGCCGAGTGTGATCGCTGATCAGAGTGGGCACCGAGGCGAGAGAATTATCGAGTCCGCTGACCCTGGTCCAGAAACCAGCCGCGCCGGGAATCGAACCCTGGTCCCGGGCCGTCCTCTGCTCTCGGGTCTGCCGCCTCTAACCAGTGAGCCACACTACTTCACCTACTGTGCATTCCTGCCCTTTCCTTTTGACGCTGAGCAGTGCCACAAGATTTCTTGCGGCACTGCCCTGCGCCAAAAACTTGGAAATGAGGCCTTTTGTGCAGACAGGGGAGCTTACACAACAAATAGATGTTAGTGAAAAATTAAAGCCGGACCACAAAACTCACTGGGATATTCAAAGCAGCTAAAACATTAGTAATGTTTTCCAACCCTGAAGAGCAAGCTTAAGAAAAGCATCCAAACCTACACATACTTCAGCTGTCGAAAACATCTGCAGAAATAAAAGTGCTGATAGAATTGTCTATAGTCTTTTATCTAAAACGTGGGAATTATATGCAACCCCCGAAGTGCACTCCATTGATCTACATTTTAAACGTCATCATCAAAAATATACAATTTCCTTAAACCAAAATGAATACCAATATAAAACTGTTGATGTGGCGTTTCAGTTGGTTTAAATCAAGCTCTTCAGGGCACAATCACTTAAAATTGTTTGATCAAAAATGAAAACTGTCAAGAAAAACAAAGAAAACGTTATTACAGCAAATACAGGGCCGTACTGGGAACTCAAAACAGGTCTGGCAATTTTGTAGGACTAGCCTCACCCAAACCCCCGTCCCCCGTGCAAGTGTTAAGCCATGCTTCTTTTGTTCCTGGGGGCCAATATTGCAGATCTGCCACAAAACTGCCCCCTTCCAAGTGTCCCCACAGCTGCAAAGCCGGGCCCCACCCTTTCAGTCTCCCAGTAAAACACCCATTGCCCGATACAGCCAGTCCGATACTCAGCCACGGCCGGTAGTAGGTGTAACTGCAGGGCGGTGACATAGGGAGGGGGAGGGGCAGGGTGGGGGGTTGTAATGTATGGATTACGGACTATAACAGGTAAGTAAATTATAAATAAATAAAATTAATTTCGTTGTGTGCACTGCATCACCAAATGCAGCCTCCCAACACTCTTTACATCCTAACCAGTTCCAGCATCATCGCCTTGCTCACAGGTGAGTGTGATTTGTAACTTCTTTGTGGTCACATGGACCATAGCGGATACTACAGGCCCCAGCATTAACTAGAATGTTGTTATCAATGTCACAGTGATCGTTTCATTAAAAGTGCAAAAACTGATAAAAACATCAAAAGCACAGTGCCCTTTGCTGCCTTGCACTAATAGTTGCTTGAAAATGTGGTGTCATAGAGAGAGAATCATCTCTCTCCTCTCCCTTTCCCTTCACGTTACCAATTCACCTAGGTAATTCCTGTGGCTGGTACATTACAAGAGCGGGTCATGTCCCCTCAATTTGACTATTTACCAAAGGCTCCATTTTACTGGGGGCCCCCAACCCTGCAGAGCGGGCTTTCTGAACAGGAACGGATAATCCTGTGCTTCACAACATCCACCAAAAACAAAGTTCAACTCCGACTTGCTTTTCATGCTGACTTTAATCCGTTGTGTGCTCGGCAGCCTCCCAACACTCTTTACATCCTAAGTGGTTTCGCCATCATCGCCTTGCTCACAGGTGAGTGCGATTTGTAACTTTCTTGTGGTCACATGGTCCATAGCAGATACTACAGGCCCCAGCATGCACTAGAATGTTGTTATCAATGTCACAGTGATTGTTTCATCAAAAGTGTAAAAACTGTTAAAATCATCAAAAGCACAGTGCACTTTGCTGCTGTACCCCATCCACTCCCACTGCCTGGGAGTGACTGCCCGTTCCTACGTACCCAGACTGCTACACCCCATCCCCTCCCACTGCCTAGAGGTATCTGCCCGCTCCTGCGCACCCAGGCTGCTGCACCCCATCCACTCCCACTGCTTGGAGGTGTCAGCTCGCTCTTGTGTACCCAGGCACTGCACCCCATCCGCTCCCACTGCTTGGAGGTGTCAGCTCGCTCTTGTGTACCCAGGTTGCTGCACACTATCCACTCCCACCGCCTAGAGGTGACTGCCCACTGTTGCGGAAACAAGCCTATCTGCTCACCTTCCGCCACCGGCGTGTGTCTAAGAGGGTCCACCTCGTGCCGAAGCAACCTCCTAAGCCGCTGAGTACACGCGGTCAAGCCGAGCTCACAATTCAGAGTGGGTGTTGATTGCCAGGATAGCCACGCATCATCGCAGGCTGCACACGCGCTCAGCTGTGGTGGCACTAACTCAGTGGAACTGAAGTCATCGCCACGTGGCAGGAGGTCCGTGTCGGGGGGGTCGTCAATCTGTGAATCACAGCCTGCTAGACGAAAAGCAAGATAAGATTGTGCGTCATGCATCCATCAAACGAGAGAGAGAGAGAGAAAGAGTGAGAGAGTGGAAGATCGAGAGAAAGAAAGAAAGAGTGAGAGGTAGACACAGATAAAGAGAGAAAGAGTGAGAGGGAGAGGAGAGAGAGAAACAGTGAGAGAGGGGAAGACAGAGAGAAAGAGAGAAACAGTGTGAGAAAGAGGAAGAGAGAAACAGAGGAAGAGTGAGAGAGAGAAAGAGAGAAAGAGTGAGAGAGAGGAAGAGAGAGAGAAACAGAGAAATAGTGTGAGAGAGAGGAAAAGATCGAGTGAGAGAAAGAGGAAGAGAGAGAGAAAGAGTGTGAGGGAGAGAAAGAAAGAGATGAAAAGGGACAGTGAGTGCCCACACTGTGGACAAAACCCTCACAGCTCACCATTCTGCCACTGGTGTGCCTCCAACCACGTGCCGGGGCATAGTGGAGCCCTCAAGCTTACTCATCTGAAACATAGTATGGAATCAGTAATGGCAGAGTACATACAACTGCACGTGCCTAAATCTCTGTCCAGCCTTTGTGCGCCCAGGCTGCTTCACCCCATCCACTTCCACTGCCCAGAGTTGGAGGTGACTGCCCGCCTCTGCGCAAATAAGCCTCTCTGCTCACTTTTCGCAACCTGCGTGTAGAAAAGAGGGCCTACCACGTGCCGCTGCAAGCTCTAAGCCCGGGGCCTGTAGACAGGGTACCCTGCATATCATGCAGTTCCGCTCCGCAGGCCACCAGGTCTCACATTTGGTGCCAGGTCTTGATTTCGTCATGGCAGAGGACATACCAGTGCACCTGGCTTTTCATCGCATGTTGCACACCCGCTCAGCCCTTGCGCTGCCACTAACTCTGTGACCAGCGAGGCAACGCCACGTGACAGTAGGCCTGCGCTGTCTGATGGCTTAAGCCTACACTGCGGTCCAGACCGCCATGATGAGGCATCACCGCAGGCTGCACACCGCTCAGCAGTTACGGTACCCATACCTCAGTGGACCGAAAGTCACAGTCCTGTGCCGGTGTGCCTGTGCCGGCCGCAGTGCACCAGTGCAAGCAACTCTGAAATGGTGTAGAGCATGTGCGCCCGGTCTTTTTTATTGGCAGGGTTACGTGTCCTGTGACGCCTGTGCTGGATGGGTGTGGTGTGGGTGTATACCAGCCGTGAGGGAGAGGGTGTGACCAACAGATCAATGTAATGAAAATCTGGGCCATGTAGCTTTGTTGTCCTTCCCTGTAAGCATTAGAGGAGTGGGCTGGCCTGGCGTATGCCAGTCCTGCGTGAAGCTGTGAAGAATGACTCCGGAGCTATGGGCGTGGCTCCGTCCTGGGCTGTATGAGGAATCAACTAATGCAGGTGTCCCTGTTGTAGTGCTGCCGTCGCAAGCATCAATGTGTCACTCTGTGAGCCAAGTCCCGCAACATGGCCAACATGGAAGGTACGGGGAATCACTTTTTTTTGTCCTCATTTTGCCAACTCTCATGTTGAGACTCTTCCTATCTCGCTATGCTGAATGTAATGACCATGAGAGAGAGGAAGGAGTACTCCTTATGGAGAGTGCCGTTTCTGATACCTGTCCCCATTTCTTTGTACCGCCCTTGGAAAGAATCTCTGGGAACTTCAGAGATGCCAGCACCATTGTCTTAATCATTGGACCCACTTGTTTTTTCATTCTATTCCATCAATAAAGTCCAAATCTTATCTCTACTCGCTGGGTCACAGGCCACATCGGATGCACTTGTTAGTATAACGCTTTTTAGATATTCAGCAAAGGATGGGGGTTCCTCAGATTTCCACTTCTTGCTTATCTCACGCCTTGCAAGTAAGATCACAAAGAAAATAAGCTTAGAACCAACATCTTTCCCCACCTCCTTATCTTGCGGGAGCCCAAAGTACACCAAACATGGGCTTACCTTGATTTGTTTACCTCAGAGCTCTCCCAGGAAGTTACTACCTCTGACCAGTATTCTGTAATTTCTAGGCATTCCAGGAACATATGCCTGTTGTCGGCTCCTTCTAGCTTACATCTTGGGCAGCAATATTTATTACCTGTGACATTTGTTAACTTCAACGGAGACCAATAGACTCTGTAGGCAGTGAATAAATGGTAATGCTTAAATGAGGCAGGTTTCACAGCCGCACATAGCACATGAAAAGATTTTGCCCACATGGTACCTGCTTGCTCTTCTTTAAGCTCTTGACTCCATCATTTTTTTACATCGGTCTCTAACGTATCTTCTGCATCTACAAAGGCCCAATACCAGTAAAAATCTTCCACCTCCTGTGCCCAATCTTGTGCTTCCCACCAGGAACCCAATTGGTAATATTTGAACCTTGTTAACTTCTCCTTAGTCAGGTTAATAAGCGTCTCCCAGCTCACTAGGCTTCTATCTATCATAAGGTCTGCCCAATAGTAGATGCCCCCATCTTTTAATGGTTGACTCAGTTAATCATTCAAACATGTTGGGGTACCCAGTGATTCCCAGATTGATGCCCTCATTGAGTAGTAAGGAATTTGCATTTGTTTCCGAACATACAACCATGTTCTTAATGCCGTACTCAAAATCGTCAATCTGACCTTTTTAAAGAATTTTGGGTCGCCATACTTAAAAAAGAAATGACACTGGCCTTGATCCACCTCTCCAAGCATTGCTGTAAACAATACACCTATCTGGCTTATTTGCTAACATACAACATTTTTGAAATGGAAAGCGTGACAGTACACAAGCAGATCTGGCATCGCCAACCCCCAGCCCCAGTTCTCTCCTGAAATACCTCCAACCTATCCTTGACCCTTTAGATGCCCAGATAAAACCACAAAATGTCCCCTGTAATGTAGCTAAATCCTCTTTTTTAAAAGACAAAGGGATAGATTAAAAAAGGAAAGTGACTTTTGGGAGTATAACCATCTTTATAAGGTTTACCCTACCATAGATATTTAACAGTAAGTTCGCCCACCTCGACAATGTGGATGAAATCCCCTGGCTTACTTTCTTCCAGTTTTCTCTTGGGATATCTTTTATTTTCTGTGTGATGATTACCCCTAAATATTGCATTCATGTTTTAGCTCCCTGAATGACTATTTCCTGATTCCATTGCATAATCTCGGTTTTATCTATGTTAACCTCATACCCAGAGATTAAGTCAAAACCCTCAGATGTTCTCCTCAGATTAGGTATTGCCTCTTGAGGATTGTTTGTATATAAGATCAAATCATCTGCGTAAAGTCCCAATTTCACGTTAAACCCATTAAACGTAAAGGGGAAAATTGTAGTGTCTGCCTAATTGAAATAGCCAGGGGCTCTATATATAAATTAAACAGAAGTGGAGACAGGGGGCAACCCTGTCTTGTTCCTCTTGTTATGTTGAACCAATTTTATTGCTCCCCATAGTCAATACCTTAGCTCTAGGGCTCTGGTAGAGGTTTGTCACCGCCCTCACCAAAGTTTCTGGGAAATTAAACTTATTGAAAACTTCCCACAGATATTTTCAGTTAACTTGATCAAATGCTTTAGCAGCATCTACTGCTACTACTGTCAAGGGTATCTTTCGTGCTTCAGCACTATCAACAGCTCCTATCACCTGAAACGTAAGCTCGTTTAGCTGCCTACCTGGAATAAAGCCCATTTGATCAGAATGCACAACCTCTTTTATCACCTTAGCCACACGTGCTGCTAAAATGCCAGAGTAGATCTTATAATCGGCGTTTAAAAGAGATATAGGTCTATAAGAGTCTACTTTCTGTGGATCTTTATTGGGTCTAAGTATTAGGGTGATAGTGGCTTCTGATTAGGAATTGGGGATGTTCTCTCCCAGATTATAAAGTCTGTTACACAATGACGCAAAAATAGGTACTACATTATCTAGTAAACATATATATACCTCCACTGGTAGGCCGTCTGACCCTGCAGCTTTCTCCCTGGCCATTCTTCTACACTGTATCCTAACCTGCTCTTCTGTTATCTGTCTTCCTAAAAGTATTTTCTGTTCTTCATCTACCTGTGGAAGGTTTTCCTGTTCTAACCACTTATTAAGACTATCTGGGTCTGGAAATACAGGGGCATATTATCATGGGGGTTTATCTCCTCTTTTTTGGCTTTAAAAGCCAAGAAAGCGGAGATAATTTTATCTCCCTATTACCTAGCGGTCGCTAACACCAGTTAGCAACAGCTAGTAGGAGATAGCGACCATCTTGGGCCCCGCTTTGCATGTCAGTGATATTTATCACTAATGACATGCAAAGTGGGTGTGCCAAGATGTTAGCGACTGGAAACAGTCGCTAACATCGCTATCTCCTATTACCAACTTTTGGAGATATTCGCGCTAAGCGCGAATATCTCCAAAAGCTAACACCTGCCCCTGAGCAGTTCTTAGCCATGTTATCCAATGGTATGTGGATAACATGGCTAAGAGAATTTGCTCGATGATGCATGGATATCGCTGACTTTACAGCGATATTCATGCATTTCGGCCGATTTTTATCGCTTAGGAGATAAACCTTGATAATATCAAGGTTCCTAAGGATTAAAAATCGGCGATGCTTGGCGATATAATTTCGGCAGCTAACCAAGCTGAGCGATATTTTTTGCTCATGCTTGGTAATATGCCCCACAGTTTCTTTGTAAAGCTTACTCATAAACCCTCTAGCTTCTATCAATATGTCTACATTCACATAGAGCTCCTCCCCGATTCTATACTTTTTAGGCTTTCTAATATATTTCTAGCTCTATCTGCTTTAATTTTCCAGGCCAACACAGAGCTACATTTTTCACCATGAGCAAAATGTTGAAGCTTGCTTACCTTCCATTTCTCAAGTCGTTTTTTATCCAGTTGGGCCTGAAATTTGGCCTGCAAATCCTCTAGATCCTTGACCAGGGTTGACATATTACTTGTACCTTCCAATGAAGCTTTCTGTAAATCCTTCTCTTTTGTCTTAATCTCCCTTATTCTACTGTCCTCATCCTTTTTGCTACTATCTTCCTTTCCCCCCCTATTATTGACCTCCAAATTCCTCTTAAATATGCCTTAAAGGCATCCCAAACCATTTGCTCATTTGTAGAACCAATATTCGCCTGGAAATATTCCTCCGTTTTCTCCTTCAAATCTCTTATCGCCTCCTCATCCAATAAAATTGTCCAATCTAACGTCCATCTCCTTTGCCCCACACTTTGATGGATGCTCACAGACATTACTACTGCAGAATGGGCGGATAGGATTGCAGGAGTATGCAATACTGCGTCTATATCTGTATATAAAGCCTGATCTACAAGGAAATAATCTATGCGGGAATGATGCCTATACTTTTTGCTATAATATGTACATTCTCTTGTCCCTCCATTCTTACTGCACCAAGCATAAACCAAATTAAATTATTTTATCATATTCTTCAGTCTGGCAAAAGCTTTTGGGGAGCAACATATTTTAGGCTTGACATTCTATCTAGTTTCTTGTTTATGACCAAATTAAAATCTCCTCCTAAAATTATAGGAGCTTCTGTTTCTATCAGGCAGGCTTCAAATTTACTAAGGGCCCCTAATTATCCTCATTAGGTCCTTAGTACACTGCACAGATCAAAGGCTTATCCTGTATCAAAATATTGGCCACTAGCCACCTCCCTGTATCATCCATTTCATATTTTGTCACCCTGTTTCCTGAATTAGTTCTAATAATGATGGCCACTCCTCTTGTGCTCCCCTTTGATCCGAACACATCACCTCCTGAACCCAACTAAGCTTACAAAAGCAATTTCTACATTCCTGCCTCTCTAGATGTGTCTCTTTTAAGAGGATGATTTGTGCATCGCATTTTGTTAGGAATTCCACCACTATATGTATCTTCACCCCCGAAGCCCATTAACATTCCAGGTTGTGAAGCTTATTTTTTTAGAGTTTTCTATTTTATTTTCTGCCATCTCTGTGGTCTTCCACCCTCTCCAAGGGAAACCCCCATTTTACTCCCTGGGCGCTAAAAACCGCCCTTTGTAACTCCCATTCTAGAGGAGCAAGAATACCAATACTCGAAACCCCCCCCCAAAAAAACCCAAAAAGTAATAAATGGATAATCAGCGTTTATATACATATTTAAGACATATTAAGGACCCTTTCGCTAGAGTGTCTACACAGTAATGCTAGACGCTAAATGCTGGGCGCTCACCCCTCCATCTGTGCCAGAAAGGTATCTACTGCATCTGCACCGTTCTCTTACCCAAGTTAGACCTTATTTGATGGCTAAAATCTTTGAATTTTAGTATTCCCTCCTTCAGTGCTCTTCCTAACACCAATTCCTTGACTGCATAGGTTTGAAAGCATACCAAGATTTTCCTCTGCACTTTCCTGGCAGGATTTAATTTGAAGGGATCCCTGTGGACTCTCTGGATTTCCTTTTCCAACTCAATTTCTGGACTGTCTTTCAGAATGCCATCCCTCAATAGTTTACATATAAAGGCGTTAATGTCTCCCTTCTCAGACCCCTCTGGTACTTTAAGAACTCTCTAATTATTGCGTCTAGTATGCATTTCCAACCGTTCCATGTCTTCTTCAAGTAGTCTATTCTGCTTTTTAGTTTCTCTAATACCTTTGAGTTCTCAGTCACGACTTCCGACAAACCTTTCACTTCCCTTTCCAAGATTACAGTTCTTTGTGCTATTTCATGAAGTTTCCCTTCCATAGTCTCGCATTTGTCCTGAATCTCTCTCTGGTTGCCTTCTGATGTCTCAAACTTAGTCAGAATGTCGTTCCTTAAACTCAAAAAAATCTTTGATATCTGATTCTCAATCCCTCCTGGGGTTCCTGTGGCTCCTCTCGGGCCTCCAATAGACATACTTGACCGCGTATCCACCCCCGTACCTGGGTAATTCACCAACTTCTCTGGGTCCTCTGGGTTCTCTTTGCTCAAAACACTCCCTTGAGTACTTCCTTGAAAGATAGAGGGAGAGACCCGATGAGAGGGGGGGGGGGGATTGATGAACACTAGAACCACCGTCCACCTCTATCTCTGCCTCTTCTTTCCCCCTCCATCCCCATTGTTTCTCCAATCGTGACTCCACCCAAAAACTCCTGAACGTTTCCCTCAGATAGCACTGAGAATCTATTTTCTAAATGTAATGTAGCTATAGGTGGAGTGTTCTTATTCCTCCCCCCTGCGGTGTTGTGATCTTTTCCATAATCTTGTACTCCTTGGTATGGGGAATCACTGACCCTACATTCATCCATAGATCCACACATGAAAGATGGTGGACATGACACATCTGTGTGGATATGAATGTTTATTGCTCATTCAGTGGAGTGTTCCAGCTGTAGCAATACAGGGCCATGCAAAGCTACAGTTTCAGTTTTTGGCACATGGAGAGCAGCCAATTAGAGCCAAGCTTGTGCTCGGGGTTAGGCTGCGCCAACATATGTACTTATACAATCACTACGCCAATCTCCACGCACGGATAAACTCATTATACACTCTTCTTGCAGTACTCTAATGATCCAGTCTCTACGTACGTAGTTGTACAATAACCGAGACAAAGTTACATAACCAAAGTTTTCCCACTGCCAGAGGTAACATGTTTGCATACACTGTTGACAGCACAATGTAATGTGGTAGGGCCCAGGGGCAGCATCTTGCATACATAATGAACACACGGACACAGTTAGATAGATAGTGGAACTGGGTACGGGCATGTGCTCTCAACGTCTTTTTATTACCAGGGTCACATGTCCAGTGATGTCTGTGCTGGATGTGTGTGGAGTAAGTGTAAGCCAGCCCTCTGGGAATGGTTGGTCCTGGCAACAAGTACAACAGTAATCATTGGATCTGGCACAGAGATTCAATTATTGAGGGTCAAGGATTTGTGCTGCACTAAGGTGGGGGCAGCAGATGTGAAATAATACACAAAGATTCTATCGTAAAGGGTCCATGACTTCTGGTACAGTGAGGTAGGGGAAGCAGATGTGAAATTATACACAAAACATTGTATCTCAAAAGGTCCATGAGTTGTGCTGCACTGAGATAGGGGCAACAGAAGCATTCAGCGTGTGCGCAGCCAGCGATGATGCGTGGGGCAGGCGATTTACAAAAAGGGGGTGGTGATGAACAGAGTG
This sequence comes from Lissotriton vulgaris, assembly GCF_964263255.1. Taxonomy (NCBI): domain Eukaryota; kingdom Metazoa; phylum Chordata; class Amphibia; order Caudata; family Salamandridae; genus Lissotriton; species Lissotriton vulgaris. The sequence goes on along the minus strand of NC_141698.1, from coordinate 326,807,483 downwards.
TCTGAGTTAAACAGACCACTCTTACCCAGTCCAAAGATCAGGGCTTGATCCATCACCGTTATTTATCTCACTGCCCCATCCCAGCTCAGAACCTGGCTATATGCAAATCAGTCTGTCCCTGGCCCAGTGCATCATGGGAACAGGGCAGACTAAACTACCAAGCCAATTCTTCACCAGAAAGGAGACAAGCTACCGGGGACCGGTTTCTGGCATTTCAGCCTTCTTCGGCCCGGCTTGCTTGAATCCTGATGGAGCAGTGAGAAAGGGACTCATGTCTGAGTATACCCTGCCACACCTATAGTGGCCAAAAACGATTTACAAAAAGGGGGTGGTGATGAACAGAGTGTCTGAGTTAAACAGACCACTCTTACCCAGTCCAAAGATCAGGGCTTGATCCATCACCGTTATTTATCTCACTGCCCCATCCCAGCTCAGAACCTGGCTATATGCAAATCAGTCTGTCCCTGGCCCAGTGCATCATGGGAACAGGGCAGACTAAACTACCAAGCCAATTCTTCACCAGAAAGGAGACAAGCTACCGGGGACCGGTTTCTGGCATTTCAGCCTTCTTCGGCCCGGCTTGCTTGAATCCTGATGGAGCAGTGAGAAAGGGACTCATGTCTGAGTATACCCTGCCACACCTATAGTGGCCAAAAACGATTTACAAAAAGGGGGTGGTGATGAACAGAGTGTCTGAGTTAAACAGACCACTCTTACCCAGTCCAAAGATCAGGGCTTGATCCATCACCGTTATTTATCTCACTGCCCCATCCCAGCTCAGAACCTGGCTATATGCAAATCAGTCTGTCCCTGGCCCAGTGCATCATGGGAACAGGGCAGACTAAACTACCAAGCCAATTCTTCACCAGAAAGGAGACAAGCTACCGGGGACCGGTTTCTGGCATTTCAGCCTTCTTCGGCCCGGCTTGCTTGAATCCTGATGGAGCAGTGAGAAAGGGACTCATGTCTGAGTATACCCTGCCACACCTATAGTGGCCAAAAACGATTTACAAAAAGGGGGTGGTGATGAACAGAGTGTCTGAGTTAAACAGACCACTCTTACCCAGTCCAAAGATCAGGGCTTGATCCATCACCGTTATTTATCTCACTGCCCCATCCCAGCTCAGAACCTGGCTATATGCAAATCAGTCTGTCCCTGGCCCAGTGCATCATGGGAACAGGGCAGACTAAACTACCAAGCCAATTCTTCACCAGAAAGGAGACAAGCTACCGGGGACCGGTTTCTGGCATTTCAGCCTTCTTCGGCCCGGCTTGCTTGAATCCTGATGGAGCAGTGAGAAAGGGACTCATGTCTGAGTATACCCTGCCACACCTATAGTGGCCAAAAACGATTTACAAAAAGGGGGTGGTGATGAACAGAGTGTCTGAGTTAAACAGACCACTCTTACCCAGTCCAAAGATCAGGGCTTGATCCATCACCGTTATTTATCTCACTGCCCCATCCCAGCTCAGAACCTGGCTATATGCAAATCAGTCTGTCCCTGGCCCAGTGCATCATGGGAACAGGGCAGACTAAACTACCAAGCCAATTCTTCACCAGAAAGGAGACAAGCTACCGGGGACCGGTTTCTGGCATTTCAGCCTTCTTCGGCCCGGCTTGCTTGAATCCTGATGGAGCAGTGAGAAAGGGACTCATGTCTGAGTATACCCTGCCACACCTATAGTGGCCAAAAACGATTTACAAAAAGGGGGTGGTGATGAACAGAGTGTCTGAGTTAAACAGACCACTCTTACCCAGTCCAAAGATCAGGGCTTGATCCATCACCGTTATTTATCTCACTGCCCCATCCCAGCTCAGAACCTGGCTATATGCAAATCAGTCTGTCCCTGGCCCAGTGCATCATGGGAACAGGGCAGACTAAACTACCAAGCCAATTCTTCACCAGAAAGGAGACAAGCTACCGGGGACCGGTTTCTGGCATTTCAGCCTTCTTCGGCCCGGCTTGCTTGAATCCTGATGGAGCAGTGAGAAAGGGACTCATGTCTGAGTATACCCTGCCACACCTATAGTGGCCAAAAACGATTTACAAAAAGGGGGTGGTGATGAACAGAGTGTCTGAGTTAAACAGACCACTCTTACCCAGTCCAAAGATCAGGGCTTGATCCATCACCGTTATTTATCTCACTGCCCCATCCCAGCTCAGAACCTGGCTATATGCAAATCAGTCTGTCCCTGGCCCAGTGCATCATGGGAACAGGGCAGACTAAACTACCAAGCCAATTCTTCACCAGAAAGGAGACAAGCTACCGGGGACCGGTTTCTGGCATTTCAGCCTTCTTCGGCCCGGCTTGCTTGAATCCTGATGGAGCAGTGAGAAAGGGACTCATGTCTGAGTATACCCTGCCACACCTATAGTGGCCAAAAACGATTTACAAAAAGGGGGTGGTGATGAACAGAGTGTCTGAGTTAAACAGACCACTCTTACCCAGTCCAAAGATCAGGGCTTGATCCATCACCGTTATTTATCTCACTGCCCCATCCCAGCTCAGAACCTGGCTATATGCAAATCAGTCTGTCCCTGGCCCAGTGCATCATGGGAACAGGGCAGACTAAACTACCAAGCCAATTCTTCACCAGAAAGGAGACAAGCTACCGGGGACCGGTTTCTGGCATTTCAGCCTTCTTCGGCCCGGCTTGCTTGAATCCTGATGGAGCAGTGAGAAAGGGACTCATGTCTGAGTATACCCTGCCACACCTATAGTGGCCAAAAACGATTTACAAAAAGGGGGTGGTGATGAACAGAGTGTCTGAGTTAAACAGACCACTCTTACCCAGTCCAAAGATCAGGGCTTGATCCATCACCGTTATTTATCTCACTGCCCCATCCCAGCTCAGAACCTGGCTATATGCAAATCAGTCTGTCCCTGGCCCAGTGCATCATGGGAACAGGGCAGACTAAACTACCAAGCCAATTCTTCACCAGAAAGGAGACAAGCTACCGGGGACCGGTTTCTGGCATTTCAGCCTTCTTCGGCCCGGCTTGCTTGAATCCTGATGGAGCAGTGAGAAAGGGACTCATGTCTGAGTATACCCTGCCACACCTATAGTGGCCAAAAACGATTTACAAAAAGGGGGTGGTGATGAACAGAGTGTCTGAGTTAAACAGACCACTCTTACCCAGTCCAAAGATCAGGGCTTGATCCATCACCGTTATTTATCTCACTGCCCCATCCCAGCTCAGAACCTGGCTATATGCAAATCAGTCTGTCCCTGGCCCAGTGCATCATGGGAACAGGGCAGACTAAACTACCAAGCCAATTCTTCACCAGAAAGGAGACAAGCTACCGGGGACCGGTTTCTGGCATTTCAGCCTTCTTCGGCCCGGCTTGCTTGAATCCTGATGGAGCAGTGAGAAAGGGACTCATGTCTGAGTATACCCTGCCACACCTATAGTGGCCAAAAACGATTTACAAAAAGGGGGTGGTGATGAACAGAGTGTCTGAGTTAAACAGACCACTCTTACCCAGTCCAAAGATCAGGGCTTGATCCATCACCGTTATTTATCTCACTGCCCCATCCCAGCTCAGAACCTGGCTATATGCAAATCAGTCTGTCCCTGGCCCAGTGCATCATGGGAACAGGGCAGACTAAACTACCAAGCCAATTCTTCACCAGAAAGGAGACAAGCTACCGGGGACCGGTTTCTGGCATTTCAGCCTTCTTCGGCCCGGCTTGCTTGAATCCTGATGGAGCAGTGAGAAAGGGACTCATGTCTGAGTATACCCTGCCACACCTATAGTGGCCAAAAACGATTTACAAAAAGGGGGTGGTGATGAACAGAGTGTCTGAGTTAAACAGACCACTCTTACCCAGTCCAAAGATCAGGGCTTGATCCATCACCGTTATTTATCTCACTGCCCCATCCCAGCTCAGAACCTGGCTATATGCAAATCAGTCTGTCCCTGGCCCAGTGCATCATGGGAACAGGGCAGACTAAACTACCAGCAGGCGAGGCGCACTGAGAGCAATGCCTGTTGCCTACAGGACTGCGTCATCTGCAATCACGACTCAATGTGAATTGTGAGCACTACTATACGCAGTGTAGATAGAAGGCACTAGTCAGCACAGACATAGGGGAATGCTTTTAGTCACTTCCTCTTGACAACATTTGAGGACATAGAGTACAATTCTCTCTGTAATAAATAAATCATGTCTCAATTTAAATTGTGAGCTCTGCTGACCGCAGTGTAGTTGTATGGAACAAAAGATGAAACATTTATGGAATACAGTGTTGAAATATGTAGGTTTCAGGGACGTTATTGTTAGTTGCCTACTGGACTCTGAAATTAATGAATGAAGATTGAATTTGAATTGTGAGCCCTGCTGAGCACAGTGTAGGCCGGCAGCAGAGATCAGCAAAGGGCCACAGCCAAATGGCATTCATTTGAGCGGCACAGATTGGGAGCATTTGGATTTCTTAACCGATTATAGTCTCTTACACAATTTGCATCGGTACTAATCTTGAATTGTGAGCCCTGCTGACAACAGTGTAGGCCGGTGGCAGTGGTCAGGAAGGGACCACAGCCACATGGCATTGACTTGAGCTGCATAGAGTTAGTGGTAGGTGTGGCGCTCAGCATGTGCACAGCCAGCGATGATGCGTGGTGCGGGCAGGGGCGCACTGGGAGCAATGTCTCTTGCCTACTGGACTTCGTCATCTGTAATAGCAACTCAATCTGAATTGTGAACCCTGCTGACCGCAGTGTAGGCCAGAGGCAGCGGTCAGGAAGGGCCCACAGCCATGTGGCATTGACTTGAGCTGCATAGAGTTGGTGGTAGGCGTGGCGCTCAGCGTGTGCACAGACAGCGATGATGCTTGGTGCGGGCAGGCAACACTGGGAGCAATCTCTCTTGCCTACTAGACTGCGTCATCTGCAATCACGACTCGATCTGAATTGTGAGCCCTGCTGACTGCAGTGTAGGCCGGAGGCAGCGGTCAGGAAGGCCCACAGCCACGTGGCATTCACTTGAGCTGCATAGAGTTAGTGTTAGGTGTGGCGCTCAGCGTGTGCACAGCCAGCAATGATACAAATGTCTCTTGCCTACTAGACTGTGTCATCTGCAATCGCGATTCAATCTGAATTGTGAGCCCTGCTGTCCACAGTGTAGATCGAAGGCAGTAGTCAGCACAGACATCAAGGAATCCTTTTTGTCACTTCCTCTTGACAAAATCTGAGGACATATATTACAATTCTGTCTGCAATTAACCCGTTCAGCGCTGAGCAAATTCCTGCGCTGTGCTGAATGTTCCATTGGGGCTATGGAACCATGACGGAACGGTTCCGTCATGAGCACAGGCCAACCGATGCTCATGATGGAACCGTTCCGTCATGAGCATGGAAGGGGTTAATAAATCAAGACTGAATTGAAATTGTGAGCTCTGCTGTCCACAGTGTAGACTGCCATTCAGTGTTCCTTTGGACTTGCAAGATGAATTTGGTAATTGTACTAAAGCTATAGCTGATTTAAAACAAGTTCTTAAAGCAAGGATACTAAAAGGATATTATGTAGGGTTTAGGGACGCAATACTTAGTTGCCTACTGGACTCTGCAATTAGTGAATCAAGAGTCAATTTTAAATGTGAGCCCTGATGACCACAGTGTAGGCCAGAGGCAGCATTGAGCAAGGGCCCACAGCCATGTGGCGTTGAGTTGAGCTGCACAGTTAGTGTCACCAGAAGCAACCAGAGTGTGTGGAGCCTCCGATGATGCCTGGTCATGGCGGGCCTCACTGGTGGCAATTTTTTTTGCCTAATAAATTCTGCCTTAATAAGTCCACGTGGCGTTGAGTTGAGCTGCACAGTTAGAGGCATCTGAAGCACTCAGTGTGTGCGCAGTCTGTGAAAATGCGTGGTCCGGGCGGGTCGCACTGGGAGCAATGTCTCTTGCCTACTGGACTGCGTCATCTGCAATCGCGACTCAATCTGAATTGTGAGCCCTGCTGTCCGCATTGTAGATCGAAGGCAGTAGTCTGTTCAGACATAAGTCAGTGGTGCTGTGCTGCTGGGTTCGCAGGGGGCCTGTGTCGAGGAGGACGGCGATCACAGCGGAGGCCTCATGGCAGGGTGAGGGCTGCCGCCCTGGCAGGCGATTTGGCTGTCACACAAGTGAACCATGCCCAGAGCCCCAGCCTATTTATTAATATGCCTACGCTGGAGTGCCGTACGTTGGACCGGCCTACTCCGCTTCCGCTTCCAGGGGTGGACAACACAGCTACATGACCGAGATCTTCCCCACTGCCTGAGGTAAGATGGTTGCATCTATTGTCCACAACCTTACAAGCACCAGCAGTCTATGTCCACATGGAGAGGTGTATGCTCTGCATAGTGAGTTCTGTCCAGCACATTACCGCTACACTTTGTATTGTGTGCATTAATATTGATGGGTGATTTGCGTCTTTCACACATACTTGGTTGACACATCTCCCAACATTCAGCTATTGTGTGGCTGAGGGACCATGCCATTTTTGGAAGGTCCGCTTTCCTGTTCTGCGTTGCCACAGTGGTAATAGGGAGGGGGGTGGTACGGGGGGAGATCCTGAGGGTGGTGGCAGTGGGTGTTGTGGTCTTCTTGGGTGTCAGAGCTGCATGATAAGTAACTCTATGACATGTGTTGGTCTTTAGATGTGATTCTGGGCTGGGCTCCCTTTCACACTGTAGGTAGTCGTCCTGCTTCACACCAGTAAAAGGCAGATGTTATATTCCTACTGCTAACGCAGCTTATCGCCTGTTTTTGGATCGTACCACAGATTTGGCTGCTCGTTGAAAATATCGGGAAGTGGTGTTTTTGTGTTATTTTTGCACAGGAACGTCCACTCTGCATATTATTAGCGTTAGTTGTCGCTCTAATTTGTGGCGATTTGTTTTGCGGAAGCTATTGCTGAAAAACTGGCGATATCAGCTGTTTTCACTAGGTTGAGAATGGAATGATAATTTAAATTCACTGAAAAAACCATAGGTTTCAGGCACGTTATAGTTAGAAATTTGCATTTAAAAAACCTTTGAAATTTCCTGAAAAAACAATAGGTTTTTCGGGACGTTATAGTTAGTTGGACATTTCGCTTGTACAAAACCATCGAAATTCCGCCGTTATAGTTAGTTGAGCTAACTATAACTCGCGCCCCTCAATGCACTGCTGATGACGTCACATATTACATCATTCATGACATGTTGAGTGACATCACTGATGACATCACTGATAACATCTCAAATGACATCACTGATGACATCACCCACGTGCAGATCTGATGCACCACCTCACACCTTAATAAAACCTTTGATACACCCACTCTAAAATACAGACTACCATTGTCGAAACAATAGAGGCACCAATACCAGTTACTACGAAGGCACTCACTGATTTCTAAGACTACACACACATCCACTCATTCACCCATACATTCACTCGACTCATCAATACATCACTATTATAGGCACGCATACACCTATACAAACCCTCACACACCGCCACTCATCCATAGTTACTCACACATCTGGTTAGTCATGCAAAGAATCAATCACACTTCCATTTACACACCTATACAGTTATACACACACAACCTCACTTATTCATACAGATACTAACATGTACTTACTCTCTTATACAATCACTGATACAAGTACACACTCATCCATACAGCCACTCTCACAATCACTGACTCACATGTATAGTCATTTATAAACTCCAACTCTCACATACACTGCCTTTTACATATGTAGTTACTTGGACATGTAGCACTGAGATGTCCATTCACTCACCAACACCCCCATACACACACTCACCCACCCATCAGCTGTTTCCATGTGCACTCTTGAAACCATACACCCAGTGAATGAAGCACTCACACATCTATGCACAGAGACAGACATCTTCCACCCCCCCTCCACACACACACACACACACACACACACACACGCTCAGGCACCCATACAAATACTCAGGCAACCAATCAATAACCCAAATAGACACTGATGTAGCTAGTCATCAACTGATGCTGCAGCTTACACAACAATAGACAGACTGATACAGACATTCACACAGTTTAGTCAGTAACCCATGCATTTAGTAAGACAGATGTAATCACTCCCTCATGCAGTCATCAATGCACCTTCTAAATCCTCCATCCAGACACTTATACAAACACTCATTCTTCAATATACCTTGGCCAATATATATATATATAAAACATATTTAAACTTTACAGAAACACACAGTCACTGGATGATGTCATCAGTGATGTCATTTGAGATGTCATCCATGATGTCACTGACCATGTCATGAATGATGTGTAATATGTGACGTCATCAGCAGTGTATTGTGGGGGCCAGAGTTATGGTTAGCTCAAATAACTATAGTGGAGGAATTTCTATGGTTTTGTACGAGTGAAATGTCCAACTAACTATAACATCCCTGAAACCTATGGTTTTTTCAGTGAATATATATATATATATATATATATATATATATATATATATATATATATATATATATATATATATATATATATATATATATATATATATATATATATATTCAATGAAAAAACCATAGGTTATAGACCATATATAGTTAGGGATTTGCATTTACAAAACCTTATTTTACTCGCATAAAACCATTGAAATTCCATATATAGTTAGTTGCGCTAACTATATATCGCGCACCCGCAATCCACTGCTGATGATGTCACATATTACATCATTCATGACATGGTCAGTGACATCACTGATGACATCACTGATGACATCATCCAGTGTTTGTATGTTTCTGTAAAGTTAAAATATGTCTTACATATTGAAGAATGAGTGGATGTATAAGTGTCTGGATGAAGGATTTAGTAGGTGCATGACTGACTGTATGAGTGAGTGATTAAATGTGTCTCACTGAGTGCATGGGTTAGTGACTAAACTGTCTTAATTTGTGCATCATTATGTCTGTTGTTCTGTAAACTGCTGCATGTGTTGATCAGTAGCTATATGAGTAACTATATGGATTATTGATTGGTTGCCCAAGTATTTGTATGGGAGACTGAGTGTGTGTGTGGGTGGCTGGGAGGTGTATGACTCTGTGCATAGATGTGTGAGCAGTTGATACACTAGATGTATGGGTTCAAAAGTGCATGTGGAAACAGCTGTATGGGCGGTTGACTGTGTGCATGAGTGTATTGGTGAGTGAATGGATATCTCAGTGCTACATGTCAAAGTAAGTACATATTTAAAACACAGTACATGTGAGAGTTGACATATATAAATAACTGTGCATAAGAGCCAGTGAATGTGTGAGTGGCTGTATTGATCATTGTGAACTTGTATCAGGGATTGTATAAGAGAGTAAATATGTGTTAGTATATGTTTGAATAAGTAAGGTGTGTATAACTGTATAGTTGAGGAATTGGAGGTGTGATTGATTCTTTGCATGACTGTCTAGGTGTATGAGTAACTCCATGGATGAGTGACAATCTGTGAGTGTCTGTTTTCACTGAGTGTATCTAAGGTTATATCAGAGTCTGTAGAGGTTCATCGTATTAACACATGAATGATGTCATCTGTGATGTTGTCAGGGATGTCATTTGAGTTGTCATCAGTGATGTCATCAGTGATGTCACTGACCATGTCATGAATGATGTAATATGTGACATCATCAGCAGTGGATTGCGGGTGCGCGATATATAGTTAGCGCAACTAACTATATATGGAATTTCAATGGTTTTATGCGAGTAAAATAAGGTTTTGTAAATGCAAATCCCTAACTATATATGGTCTATAACCTATGGTTTTTTCATTGAATTTCAATGGTTTTTTAAATGCAAATTTCTAACTATATATGGTCTATAACCTATGGTTTTTTCTGTGAATTTCATTGGTTTTTTAAAAGCTAACATCTGTAGCTGTAAAATGTATTCTTCTTTAAATCCCAAAATATATTTAGATGTTTATTGATAATTTTTTTTTAAATATTTTTTTTCTTCGCTTCTAGTTCGCGAACCGGGAAGCTTTCCGTTAGCTCATCTTGATGCCGCGATCTAGTCCGCGAACCGGTCAACGTTACGTTAGCGGAACTGTGACGCGTCGCGGAAGCGCGACGTATCACGTTATCGCGTAATGCGTCTAATGACGCGCCGCGTTAGCGCTCCCGGAAGTGCTCCGGACCGCGAACCGGAAGCGATCTGGGACGCGGCGCGCGCCGCGTAACGTAAGCGGAACAGGTCATGTGACTTGTTTATCAAACTTTTCATTGGTTCATTTCACTTTTGGTTTCCAAATGATGTATGACTAGGTCATGTGACCTAAAAATAACACTTTTCATTGGTTCAGAACTTTTGCTTTCCCCAAATCATGTAAACCCCTCCTTATTTCCTCACTCTGACTTTCATCTTGGTGAGAGAAAGACCATTTAGCTAGAATTGAACAATGGCTTCTGTACTTGCTGCAGCTGGTGGAACCCCACCACCACCTCCACCTCCTCATAAGAAGAGAGGACCACCTAGTCAATTTATCACTAACAGAGAGGAGGAAGAGGAGGAAGAAGAAGAAGAGGACAGAGAGGAACAACAATTTGTCCAAGAGTTGCCCCGGGTTTCAAAGCGAAAAACAAGTTTCATCTGGCAGTTTTTCTCCATCCCTCCTGGATCAAAGAAGGTGAATGCTAAATATGCCACCTGCCTCATCTGTGATTACAGATTGTCGAGAGGCACAGATAAGAAATACAGTATGGGCAACTATACGATGCATCGACACATGAGCAGGTGGCATCCCTTAAACTACAGCCGGGCTGAGTTAAGGGATCTTCAAGACAATCCCACGACAGCTCCTGTGGCCAGATCTACCTCCACAATGTCTTTGACGGGAAGAGAGGCACAAGAAACTGTGCCAAACATTCAACCCAACTTCCAGCATATGAAGTTAACTTGTATATACTGTGGTGGTATGCTGTCGTATGGCAACATGAGCGTCAACCTGATGAACATGGCGTTCGAAAATCATAAATGCCCTAATGCACCCAAGAAGTAATTTTTTTTTTTGCTCCAGTTGAGCCGTTTTCAATGCCTGTTTTTTGTTGTCTCCCCTCCATAAAAAACACAAAAAAAACATAAAACAGTTCTAAAAATACAAAAAAATCAAAAAATGTTCAAAAAAATAAATAAATAAATAAAACAACAAAAACAAAAAAAAACAGTTCTTTTCAGAACTACCTCCCCTTTCAAACAAAATTGCTAGAATGTTTATCACTCTGGCAAGCTCTATTTCTTTTGGTTCGCTTCAAGTTCGCTGACCGGTTCGCGAACTTTAAGCGAACTAAAAAAATATTTTTTTAAAAAAAAGAAGAGTTAGTATAAGGGAAGTAAACAGAGAATAATGTAAAAAGAAAGACAGCTATAGAGAGTAAATGAGAGATACTGCCAATGACATCATCAGCAGTGCATTGCGGGTAAAAAGAGTAGAAAACATTTACCTTATAATTCTTGTTACCTTTTTTAAATATTTTTTCATACTTTCAATCTGTATAACATCAAAAACACTAAAATGCCTTCTAAATATGACCCCAAACAACCTATGAAGCTCTAACAGTACATATCCTGAAATGTAATTGATTTCAAAATTCGTTTTTAAACACAGCATATAAATCAATTGTATACCTGCATTCATGGAGAAATGACTAAAAATGTCCTTGAGACACATGAAAGTGTTTTCTGGAATGCCCTAGCACCATTTTTGGGACACTATTAACATGGCTACGTAACTCCCATAATCAAAATCTAAATTTGCCAAGCGCAAGTGGGAGCGTATTTACAAGACACTTGCCCCAAGAGGAACACTTTCCATTTAAAAAGGGAAAAATAACATCGCAGAAAAGTCAGCAATATTCATGCACTTTCCAGCAAATGCTCTTAGCCATGTTATCCACTTCCTATTAAATAACATGGCTAAGAACTGCTCAGGGCCCCATGAGGAACGCTTTCCATTTAAAAAGGGAAAAATAACATCAAAGACACTAAAATGCCTTCTAAATATGACCCCAAACAACCTATGAAGCTCTAACAGTACATATCCTGAAATGTAATTGATTTCAAAATTCGTTTTTAAACACAGCATATAAATCAATTGTATACCTGCATTCATGAAGAAATGACTAAAAATGTCCTTGAGACACATGAAAGTGTTTTCTGCAATTCACTAGCACCATTTTTGGGACACTATTAACATGGCTAGGTAACTCCCATAATCAAAATCTAAATTTGCCAAGCACAAGTGGGAGCGTATTTACAAGACACTTGCCCCATGAGGAACACTTTACATTTTAAAAGGAAAACATAACATCTTAGACACTCAAATACCTTATAAATATGGCTCAAAACAACCTATGAAGCTCTAGCAGTACATATCCAGAAATGAAATTGATTTCTTAAATCGTTTTTAAAAGCAACATCTCTGTTTCAGCTTACATAACAGACCATAAAATGGGCTCCATGTACCACAATAACTTGTGTTACTGCATGCCAGAATGTTACACCAAATATGCAATTACAATTTCTCTATGAAACTAATTCTATTAGTATATCACTAGAGACAAAACCACATTTTAAAAACACAGCTTTCTTCATCATTTTCTCCTTAAATCATACTATTCTCTATCTAAATTAAATAAATCTTTTCTCACCTTAGCAAATATTTTTTGAGTTTTGAAAACAGTCTAAGAAATACACCAAATTGTCTTCAGCAGAAGAAAAAGGATGCACTCCAAAGGCTGCAGCTATTGAAAGCACAGAAATACAGATATTCTTTTCACATATCTCTCATATTAGCCAATCATACCTCTTCCCTCACTTTTTTCAAATCAAAACCCTTCCCCCCTCTGCCCTGTCTGCCTTGTTTCCATAGCAACCACCTCCTGGAAGACCTCTCATGTTTGCAAATTCACACAACAATGTTTCAATTGAACTCTGAACTCTCAGTGCACCTGCGTATCCAGTGCAATCTTTCATTAAATGTTTCTTCCTTGACCATTCAAATTACATTTTTCAAAGAACACATCCATGCACCCTAACTTTCTCTTTTCAGAAATGGAAATGCACCAATTACTGCTAATGATTCATTAGCATTGGAAATCCACAGTTTTTTTTCTTTACAAACTCCCACTGTTTCAACTGCCCTTTCATTACCACACTTCATCTGACTGCAGCACAACCTTCACCCACCATGTTTAACGTCTGGATTGTTGGACATAGTTACATCCACTGGGCTCAAAGGTATGCTGAGAACAGAAATTTACCTAACCTCAATTTACAAGATGTGGAAATTAAGTGGTTGGGCCAAAGAGGATTAAAATGTCACCAATTGATACCATTGGTGAAAACCTTTATGCATTTGCCAAAACCTGACCTGTTAATAGTGCACTGTGGAGGTAATGATTTGGGCACTTTGACAGGGGTAGGTCTGGAAATGCTTTTAAAGGACACCTTTGAGCAATTAATGGCACTTTTTCCTCAAACTGCCTTGGTATATTCCAATATATGCCAAAGACAGAAATGGAGGTGGTCCAACCAATTTTGTCCACAAATTGAGAAAGCGAGGAAGCATGTAAACAAATCTGTTTCAGCTTACATGAGAGACCATGGAATGGGCTCTCTGTACAACAATAACTTGCGTTACTACATGCAAGATATCTACAGAGGAGATGGAGTTCACTTCTCAGATGAGGGCAACAGAATTTTCATTCTGAATTTAAGACTGTGCATTGGTACCTACTTATAAGTACCTAAATGTACCATAAACCCAAAAGCTCTTCTCAGAGCTACCCTACATCTGATCACTCACAATTATTATTTTTCTCTAACTTATTTCACTAATTTTCCACAAAATTCGCTCCCCGGAGCGCTACCCGGTTCGCTAACCGAAAGCTAACCTCGCGGAATTTTTAAAAAAAAAGTTTTTTTTTCCGCACATATAAGCCTCCTCAGCCACGCTCAGAAAACCTAGGGGGTCAAGATAAGTCTACCATGACCCCTTCTACCCATTCTAAACATTATTTGCCCTCCATCTTGTATCTTAATGCGACCGAAACACAAAATGGTGGACTCCCGTGACGCTTAAGGTTCGCTAACCGGGCCGCTTCCCGGAAAGCGGTCCTAAAAAAAGGCGGGAAAGTAATTTACAGAAAAACGACTAGAGACACTCTCACCAAATATAGATTAGCTCATACTACATAACAATCCCTTCCATTCTCACAAATTTCATTGAAATTCCATTTAGCCATTTAGCCTGAAGACCTCTCCAAATACCGTGAGGTAAATTACTTCACAAAACACATCTGAATTGTTGGAATTGACAACCAATGAAAATGTTACTTTCCTTTTCTACTTTTATTACCTGACATTTGATTGGTTATATACCTGTATATATATAAAGGGAGAGAAGGAAACACAGCCATTTTGACTACTACTTGTTGTTGTATATATCATTTAGAATATCACTAATAACATCAACTTGTTTCTAAAGGTAAGTTGTTATTTTTAAAACTGAAGTATATTGTGCACTATAAGTAAATATGGTAAACTTTTTCAGATAGTTATATACTATCCCTCTGTAAGAGTTAGACATTGAGAAAGGCTTCTTTATTATAATTATGGACTGATTTAGGTTTCTGTGGTATAATTATGAATTTACTTAGGCTTCTTCACAGGCACTTTTTAATAGTACTACTTCACGCCTGAAACCATACAGTGCCCATAGATTACTTCTCTGTTATAAACTCACAAGTGCCTGTCTGAACTTAAACCCAACAGTGCCCTATCTCTACTGATATATTTATTTTTTATGCAAATTACAGCAATAAAATGGAAGGTGAGCAGAATGTTTCCTTCGAAATTGTTCTGGAGACCAACACAGAAAAAGTTATTGCGGACAATGATGACTCAGATTTCATGGATGAATCACGGGACCATGAATTCGTTCAATGTGTAGAATCAGTGGATCATTTACTTCATTATGATGACGGTCAAATGTTTGAACTTATGTTCACTGAACAAGAACACATATCAGACAGTGAAATGCTAGACGTTGTATTAAATTTCGAAAAACAATCCGAAAAATAAAATTGTATGTAATATTAAAAAATTGTTTGAGTCTTTAATCATTTTTATATGTAATTCATAAACTAGTTAAATGTTAGAAATGTTATTAAATTTTGAAACACAATCACAACAATAAAAAATTGCTTAAAAAATAAAAAAATTAAAAAATAATCAACAAAACCAACAAATAATTAACATACAGTATTAGAAAAGTCTTTCATTCTTTTATCCATAAAGTTCGCTGCCCAGAACGCTTTCCGGTTCGCGAACTTGGCGCTTACCACGCAAAAAAAAAATTTTTTTTTTTTTTTTTTTGGACCCTCCTAGGCCCTTTTAAAACCTCCACATAAAACCTAGGGGGTCAACGAGGATCTACTATGCCCCCTTATGGTAATTTCCCCCTTTGTTTTGGCCTCCTCTTGTCTCTCGATCCTACCGAGAGACAAGATGGCGGCCGCTCCGGACTGTTTAGAATGTTGACAGACACCGGAGGGCCAATCAGCTTCGCATCGCAAAGTTCCGATACGCGAAAGGTTCGCTAACCGGATCGCTTCCCGGAGCGCTGTTACAGATATATATCTTGATTTAAACGTTAATTTCTCAAAATCCACTGAAGCACATATATTGAGACCTAGCAAAGGCACATCGGGCTAACAGTCCCTACAATTTTGCCAAGTTTCGTGAAAATCCATTCAGCCGTTCGGGCTAAAAGTGAGTCCAACCGCCCTATGGAAAACTCAATGCAAAAAACGCGTTTTGGGACCCCCCTTTTTTCTCAGCCCCCCCTTGACGAAACCCCACCAAATTTTCAGGGGCTGCTCAGAAACAAAATGTGCCATTTTCCTGAAAATTTCAGCCAATTCCGTCCACAAACGCAAAAGTTATTAGGCATAGAATTTTCAGAAATCCCATAGGGAAAAAATCCTAACTATATATACCTACTGGCGACCGCCAGTAGGTAATATATATATATATATATATATATATATATATATATATATATATATATATATATATATATATATATATATATATATATATATATATGCCACACAAAAATCCTTCACAGGAAAGCTCGCACTCAGGATAAAGTTCACCGCAGTTTATTCAAGCAAAGTAACGCGTTTCAACAGCAAAGCTGTCTTGTTCACACACTTGCATATTGGAACAGGAGGTCCATACATAGGTATACAACATAAAGAAAGGACTACAGGTTTGATAACTAGTGTTCAAGTCCTACTGTGGCGGCCATCTTTGAAAGGTATATACATATAAGGGGTGATACCAGTTTACATATATACATGGTCATAGCCATTTCACATATGTACATAATAGTGTATATATACAAATATTTACAACCTTAGTCACAATCATCATGGCAGCTAGATGAATAGCTGTGACATGACAAATTCTCTGAAAATAATGTATATATGTACAGAATGTATCCTTGTATGTAAACATAACAATAAGCAGCTACTAGGATTCTCAAAAATACTAGTTGCAATCATTAATCCATTCAACCCTTCGTAAGATGTTTGTTCCTTCTTCATTCTGAGGAAGGTGACACCAAAACATTTGCTTTTTATCAGGTATCAATTCATTTACTTACCATCTCTAATTATCTCATTATCATTCATTGCCCGCAATTTTTAATAAGCGTATCTCAGCACCTATATAGCGTTGCTCCACTGGGTGAATGATTATAAACATCTGTAATGTGCTCTACTTTCATTCTTTCACCACTTACAAAGATATTATCCTGGAGGGTAGATCACCAGGGATTGCAATTCACATATGGCGCATTTTCCTTTATTGCACTGGGAGCACCTTTAAAAAGGTTTGCCCCGCGCAATGAAGGAAAATGGGCCACATAGTGGCGAATGGTTTTCCCTCAGGGGAGCCGCAAACCCGTGCTGCCCTGGGGGCAGCTTAATCCTGTGAGAAATGGAGTGGCTACTTTAAAGCCGTTCCGTGTTTTCACAGTGCAGGCGGCAACCCACCTAACTTTAAAGGGGGATTAAAGATCTCCTTGCAGGCGGGTGCACTCAGAGACTGAACCCGTAGTGAAGGGGATGTCTGGGGGCCCCCTTCACTGCCACCAGTGGGCTGCTCTCAGGGACCGTACTGACAGTGCACCACCTTTTCGGTGGCACTCTGTTAAGGCACCCCCCTGATACTTCTTTGCCTCTGTGCCCGTGTCTGTAACAGGGTGCAGGCGCAGAGGCAAAGAGATTCCCTCATTTACCTGGGGCATGCCCCAGTGAAAATGAGGGAATTCCCCCTGAATAAAGCGCTATCTGTATTACAGGAGGAGACCTACAAGCATCTGCGGCCCCTCTGTAATACCAAAGTGCCCTGGGGCATGCAAAGGGGGCACAAATAACTGTTTCCCCCCTGAGGCACTGTGTGTAAAATGGCCCCAGTTCTTCTTAGTTGTATCTCCAGTCATCTCTCACTAGGTATGGGCGGAAAATCCGTTTCGCTCGCGGATTTTGCGGATTTTCGGGAAATTCGCAATCCGCGAGATTCGCGAATCTCCCGCAAAATCCGCAAATCCGCGAGCAGCGGATTTTGCTCGCACTGCTCGCACTGTTCGCGTGAGATCGCGGCTTCCCAGTACAACTTCGCGCCCCGCGAATAAGTGCTAAATTGCAGAAATACGATCTTAGCAAAACTGAAACTACTTGCCAGGTTCAAAAGTTCAGGCTCATCATTAGTAGCCATTTCCTGTAGTGCTTCCTGAGGGGCCCCTCCAGAGTTCAGTTGCCAGTTGCAACTATTATGTGACCCTGCTCTGAACCTCAGAATAGTTACACATATGCCACAAAGGTCCTGAATTACAGCTAAGGGAGACAAGCAGGAGCCAGGCTGGAAGTTAAAATCCATTAATCAGCCCCTAATTCATTATTGTCAGTTGGGGCAGGGCAGGTGTTGTAACTAATTTTGCAACAATGAAAGCACTTAGCAAGTGCAAAAGATCACTAATCAGGGCGCACTAAGGAAGCAGGTGCCAGCTAAAAAAATATTCTGTGACACATTAATCAGCCCCAAATTAATTCAGGTCACTTGAGGCAGGGAAGGTGTGCTTTGCTTTGCCGAAAATAATGTACACTGGACAACCAGAGGGTGTGGTGATGAAACAGAGGGTGGCATGGGTGGGCCAGAGGGTGGCATGAGTAGTCAGAGAGTGGCAGTGGTGACAGAGAGTGGCAGTGATGAAGAAGAGTGTCCCAAACAGGCTGGACACGTAGAAACAACAAGTTCGCAAAACTTGCGACCCGACAGGTAAGTTCGCAAATTGCGAAATTGTAAAAACCCTCGCGAACTGGCAGAAACACGGGCGAACACAAAAAAAAATAAATCCGCAAATTCGCGGGAATTCGCGGATTTTGCGGATTGCGAGTTCGCAAATCCGCAAAATTCGCGAACGCGAGATCCGCAAAATTCGCCCATGCTTATCTCTCACAAGGGCTACTGAAAGAGCTACTGGTGTCCTATAGCACACACGCTGCTCCATGAGCCTGTGTACACGCTGTGGTTTACCGGTAGCATTCACTGCCATGTCACACTGCAGCACTTGGTTTTGTTAGCCTCAACGCTATTTTTATTACCTTATTTGCTGGAAACAAAAGTTGGGCTATAGATGGGATATTCTGTGAAGAAAGACAACAGCAGTTTGACAGCCAAGGACAGGTCATTGAGTGCATTGGCTCAACCTTTTCACTCTATTGCAAAGTAGAAGATTGGGAAACTTATGCAAAAGAAGGAGAATATGCCTCAACTAGTAGATCAAAATATTAAGGCCCAAATAAATGACCATCAGAATTTTGTGATTGTTAATGCACCTAAAAATGAAAAGAAAGAACCGTGGGAGGCACTTCGAAATCGGGTTAATTCAAAGTTTGGCTCATGTGTAGTGTGGCATCAAGATTTAATGTGCCTGAAACGTGCTCATGTCCCAAAATTGTCCAAAAACAATTACATTATTGTCGATCCAGAACCCTCCCTCAATATTTATGGAGAAGCAGAAACTCAGAATGAAATTTCTCCACTCAGAATCTCATTGTAGGACCAACTTAAGGACCTTTTTAAATATTGTTAGATTTAAATGTTTTATATATACGTACTTTATATTCTCCTCACTGCATTATTAATATTCAATGTTTTCTCCTGTTCTTTATCTAATGTGTTTTCTTTAAAGCCCTTTAATCTGTATTTTGTAAATCATAATCATTATTTTGATTTATAGGTGGCACAAAAGATTCATGCAGTTGAAAGTGTTAAATAAACGTAAGTCCCATTATGCCAAATACTGTATCCTACATGCTAGTGTCAGTAATTTATCACTGGTGCCTGTCATGCTAAAAATTACCTCCATTATGCCAGTATCAGCATTTTGACATGGGTGCCTTTGTAAGCCAAAAATTACTTTCAGTAAGCAAGTGTAAACTGTAGACCTAAAAGCATCACACCACATTCTCCCTTGTGTTTTTTACATTTACTCATTCACACTCATTTACACTTACACTCATGCTCACTCATTCAATCTTACTCACTTGCACTCACTCAATAATTCCCACTCACTCTCTTGTACTCTTATTCTCACATACTCATTCTCACTCTCACTCTTACTATCACTCACTCATACTTCCTCACCCACATGCACTGGTTCTCATCAATTCATTCACACTCACTCGCTCTCCCTCTCCCTCACAATCTCACTGACTTATAATTGCTCATCGACACTCACGTGTTCTCACTCTTACACTCAATCATCAATTACCCATCAGTCTCATGCCTTCTCACTCACTCAGACTAATTCTCACTCATTCATTGATACTCCCTTCTATTCACTCACTTCTACTCATACTTTCTAACTCAGTTGCACTTGCACTCACTCATTCACCCTTACAGTTACTTTCACTCCCTCTCACTCATTCTCACACTCCCTAACACTCCTTTACACTCGTTCTTACTCACTTTTTCTCTCACTTACTCACACTTACCTAAGTCACCCTGACTCTCAGTGATTTACACTCTGGCTCACTCATATTCATAAACACCTAATCTCATACATTCTCACTCATTCTCATTCACCACTTGCCGCTCACTCTCACTCACTTTTTACTCATGTTCAAATGCTTACAGATACAGACACACACACTCACAACTACACACATTCTCTTTCACAGGAACACATTCTCATCAACTTTAATGGATAGTTGTACATTTAAAAGCATTTAATTTAATTTAGAGAGGGTAGAGGTGTGGCGCAGCAGTCAGGGTGGCTGACATTGGAACAAGGGGTTCACGGTTTGATCGCTGGCAGCAGATCAGACCAGCACCATGTGGCTCTGGGCAATAGCTAGCTTAATCTTCCCGACGGCCCCCAGCGCCTAGACGCCCTCGGGTGCCTGTTCGAGCTTTACGAATACTGGACATTTACATTTACACCTCAGCTGCCAGTCAAGGTCGGTCGCTATCCAGCTCTTGGTCCTCCATTTGTATTGCACAAATGGGGAACATCGTTTACAACGCGGTGTTTACCCAGCACTACCTTAACAACGCTGACATTACAACGCAAGTCATTACTACGACTTGCGCTGGATGGCGCTGTTGGTTAAGGAATATTGTAATTTTATATTCCAACACCTTCCCTACGTGGACTGGTGTTGGAATATAAAATTATAATATTCCACAATTCGCGCCCTCCAACGCAAGTCGTTGTAACGACTTGCGTTGTAACGGCAGCGTTGTCAAGTACCCCGATCTAAAAGATCGTGTTGTACTGACATACATCCTGCACAAATAGTTAAGACTAAACTATCAACTAATGGGGAGTTTGCCACCTCTGACACCCTGGGGTCACAAAGGTTGTACTAGGGGGTCAGAAAGGGCATGCAAAGTGTTGCCGCTGCAAACCCCGGTGACCCCTAAATAATGTTCATGTGCATGTTTTAGTTTTGAATGGATGTATGACGTTACAGCGTATGCTTTTACCACGCATGCTGTTACAACGCCAGTTTTACAACGCAAACCTTTACAACGCATAGCGCTTTGGGGTGCTGGATAGTGAATAGTTTAATTTACTATTCCAACTCCAGTCCCCGTGGACACTAGGGAAGGTGTTGGATAGTAAATTAAATCTATTCCCTATCCTAGAGCGCCCCCCTGCGCAATGCGTTGTAATGGTTTTCGTTGTAAAACCTGCGTTGTAATAGCACTGCGTTGTAAAAGTTTTGTTGTAAAGGATGTTTCCCGTTTTGGAATGAACATTTAAGGTGGCATATACATGTTCATTCAAAAGTAGAACATTCACAAACGTTACCAGCACAAATTAGAGAAGTTGTTTATTTTTCTTGTTGATAAAATTCAAAAAGGGAAAGGACACTGCGCCGCACTTCTTATTGATGAAAAAGTGTTAGTAATCCTGCACGATGTGGAGAAATAGCAAACGGGTTAATCATACTCTGTACTTGACGATTATCACCGACTGCTTCAAACCCAGATGGCGACCGTTAAACTCTGACCATTGTAATAACCACCTTGCGAACACTTTTAAATACATGTTGCCCATTCTTATTTCAGTTTCATCACACGGACAACCACAGGAGCCTCATTGTTTTCTTTTATCGAGTGTAACCTACCGCCTCAACCCTCATCGTGAGTGACCCAGAATAATGCTTGTTCTTTCACTCCGCTGGGGTGGCCATTACTGGGGGTTCCACTAATTTCGTGAGACGTGAAATAATGGAGATAACAAATAAAGGGGGAATAACACGCGGGGACGGATTTGCCATGCTGATACGTATATCTTTCCCCATTCTTCTACCTGGAAACCTTTACCTACTTTCATCTGGTAAAATCTCCGGGCGGCATTCCGGTCACCTGAGGTCTTCCTGCTGAGTGTATTATTCTAATAGAACTGCTAACTCTCCTTCTCAGGCCCATGGGAATTAACGGGCCTTTTAGTTGCATTGCACCAGTTCCCATGGTAATATTTCATGCCCAGATGCCCTGGGCAGGGTGGCATGTTCAGAAGCGAGCATTATCACTCTGGGAAGGCTTGCACAAACATAAAATGTGGAGTCCGTTTTAAGCCTTGTCAATGAGCTATTGTTTCTGTGCAAACAGCTCGTTATCAAATGAGCATCCATTCCTCTAAATCATGACAATTAGCAAACATTCCCTCAAGTTCTTGTTGTTGTTTTCATCCTTAACCCTATTTCGAAGTGCTTATTGAGTTTAGTAACATTTCCCAGCTTCTAGAAGAAAAGATTAATATCAAGCTTTTATTTTTCAGAATAATGCATTAGGTTTCCTGTACATGATTTATTCATGCCGCGTTTATCAATAACGCAGTTTGTCACTGAGTTAGAAGAATGTTCATGCCAAGTGGCTGTAACAGGGCCTCCTCTTTAACTTAAGATTAATAAAACTGTCTAAAAATTGTTGTTGGGCCACGGATTTTCAAACCAAGTTTTCTTTCCAGAGTGTTGCGAAAGTAAGGTTTTGTGAAAGCCATGGTAAAATAAGCATTGGTGAAACCAAGTCGCTGGTGGCCAATTCCAGGCCTTTTGGTTTTGCCAGTGCCTTTTGCTGTTGGTGGGAAAGAGGGCAGAGCTCCTCCCATTATCCCTTCCAACTCCCCTCCAATGCCACCAACAGAAGGAACGTACCAGAAGATGTAGATTGGAAGGGGAAGGGTGATGATTTTTCCTAGGTCCGCCCTTTTTAATCCCCATTTTCTGATTCAGGTTCAGACCGGTCCTTTATTACACTATGCTTTTCCATCCAAGATAAACTTTTGGAGAGGAAGCAACTGTGTGTCTAAAGCCCAACACACCATTCTTTTGTTATAATAAGAAACACTGGTACAGGGGAGCACAGGAATATGCACCTCCTCTCATTCAGCCCTCACAACTTCTCTCAAAGCCTTCCTTCCTTTCTAGATTTGAATGTGAACCACTTCTGCAGGTGCCAGAGAACAGAGCCAGCAGTAACATAGATACAAATAGACATTATTATATTATTATTATTATAATAATGATATAAGTATATTCACACAACAGTGTGCCTATGTACCCAGTGTTTTTTTTGCATACTGTGCCATTCCAGACAGAGACCCCCCTTATGAAAATCTGTCTTGCTCTGGCTCAAGTAAGAACAATGGGCAAAAGGAAAAAGGGGGTAATGGGTCCAGATATTTAGCAATCCTGCATTAAATAGAGCATATTTAGGATAAAGTACTTGTCCTTGGCAATGGGAGACCCCTTCCCCACTACTTGTGCAAAACTTCAAAAAATGGCAGGTCAAGTAGAAGAGATCATTCTTTATGTAGGGATCATTCCATTTAATGCTCCTGTAATTGTAATTCGTTGCTTGCCTCTTTATAAACCTCAGAGTCATTCAGAGCAAAGGCAGATCATGGATCCCAGGAAAAACAGGAGCATGTTGCAGCCAACACGTGTTTCGCCCCATCACATTGGCCTTATCTGCCTGGGACTTCCTGAGTTATGGTTGGCGGTTTTAATTCCTGTCTCTGATTCTTGGCAATAAGAAAATCTGCGGTCGGTGAGGGGGCGAAACACATGTTGGCTGCAACATGCTCTTGTTTTTCCTGTGATCCATGATCCGCCTTTGCTCTGAATGACTCTGAGGTTTATAAAGAGTCAAGCACTGAATTGCAGTTACAGAAGCAATAAAATAAATTATTCCTACATAAAGAATGATTTCTTCTTCTTGACCAGTCATTTTTTGAAGTCAAGTAAGAATAGTCCAG
Organism: Lissotriton vulgaris; assembly: GCF_964263255.1. Taxonomy (NCBI): domain Eukaryota; kingdom Metazoa; phylum Chordata; class Amphibia; order Caudata; family Salamandridae; genus Lissotriton; species Lissotriton vulgaris. The sequence continues at coordinate 326,783,613 of NC_141698.1, read as the reverse complement.
CCTGAACTGCCAGGCCAGGGGCCTCCAAATGGGAACACAAGCAAACCCAAACCGGTTTCTACTTAGGTCTCATCATTGAGGTATAGTTTGAGTTTTATGTCACAGTGAGCATAGAATCCATATCTTTGAGTACTCATTCCATGTGGGACATCTTCAGCAAAAACAAGGTGTGATAGAAGGAATGCTTATTAAAGGGACACAACACAACTTTTACAATGCACTACCATCACAACGCAACTTTTACAACGCATATATTATTACAACGCATGTCTTTACAACGTAAGTATAGGTAAGTATTTTTAAAAATTCTTTTTTTATTAATTTAATACCCCTCCTGTTTTAAGAATATTAATTTATACCTCTACACTATCTAACACTTACCATAATTTTACACACACCCGTAGTAAGAATAGTAATTTTAACCCCCTACACTATCCAACACTTACCCTACTTTTACACCCCCCCTGGAGTTAGAATATTAATTTTAATCCCCTACACTATCCAACACTTACCCTACTTTTACACCCCCCTGGAGTTTGAATAGTAATTGTAACCCGTACACTATCCAACACTTACCCTACTCTTACACCCCCCTGGAGTTAGAATATTAATTTTAACCCCCTACACTATCCAACATTTACTCTACTTTTACACCCCCCTGAAGTTAGAATAGCAATTTTAACCCCCTACACTATCCAACTCTTACCCTACTACTGTGGGACCCTACTTGTGGGACACCCCCGCGCCGCACGGCCACCAGCTGCTGCATGTGCCCCCTGCGTGCCCTCTGACTCGCTGCTGCCTCGTTTGCCGGCTGCCGCCGCTGCGAGTGTTTTTCCCTGGTTTTGACGATTTTTTGTGCTTGCCTTGCATTACTTTGTGTAACTCTCTCTTTTTCCCGTTTTTTCGTTAATTTGTGCCTGTTTGCATTTTTTACGTGTCTTTTCTCCTTCCTTGTTGTCCGCCTACCGCGCCGCCCCCGCCCTCCCTTCCCGCCACCACCGCTTGTCCCCGCCCCTTTTGTCTTCTGTATCCCTCCCCGCTCCCGCCTCCCAGCTGCCCGCCCACCCGCGCACTTGGCCTTAAATGGCGACCGTGCGACGCAGGTGAGTGTGACCCACTTGTGGGACACCCCCGCGCCGCACGGCCACCAGCTGCTGCATGTGCCCCCTGCGTGCCCTCTGACTCGCTGCTGCCTCGTTTGCCGGCTGCCGCCGCTGCGAGTGTTTTTCCCTGGTTTTGACGATTTTTTGTGCTTGCCTTGCATTACTTTGTGTAACTCTCTCTTTTTCCCGTTTTTTTCGTTAATTTGTGCCTGTTTGCATTTTTTACGTGTCTTTTCTCCTTCCTTGTTGTCCGCCTACCGCGCCGCCCCCCGCCCTCCCTTCCCGCCACCACCGCTTGTCCCCGCCCCTTTTGTCTTCTGTATCCCTCCCCGCTCCCGCCTCCCAGCTGCCCCGCCCACCCGCGCACTTGGCCTTAAATGGCGACCGTGCGACGCAGGTGAGTGTGACCCACTTGTGGGACACCCCCGCGCCGCACGGCCACCAGCTGCTGCATGTGCCCCCTGCGTGCCCTCTGACTCGCTGCTGCCTCGTTTGCCGGCTGCCGCCGCTGCGAGTGTTTTTCCCTGGTTTTGACGATTTTTTGTGCTTGCCTTGCATTACTTTGTGTAACTCTCTCTTTTTCCCGTTTTTTTCGTTAATTTGTGCCTGTTTGCATTTTTTACGTGTCTTTTCTCCTTCCTTGTTGTCCGCCTACCGCGCCGCCCCCCGCCCTCCCTTCCCGCCACCACCGCTTGTCCCCGCCCCTTTTGTCTTCTGTATCCCTCCCCGCTCCCGCCTCCCAGCTGCCCCGCCCACCCGCGCACTTGGCCTTAAATGGCGACCGTGCGACGCAGGTGAGTGTGACCCACTTGTGGGACACCCCCGCGCCGCACGGCCACCAGCTGCTGCATGTGCCCCCTGCGTGCCCTCTGACTCGCTGCTGCCTCGTTTGCCGGCTGCCGCCGCTGCGAGTGTTTTTCCCTGGTTTTGACGATTTTTTGTGCTTGCCTTGCATTACTTTGTGTAACTCTCTCTTTTTCCCGTTTTTTTCGTTAATTTGTGCCTGTTTGCATTTTTTACGTGTCTTTTCTCCTTCCTTGTTGTCCGCCTACCGCGCCGCCCCCCGCCCTCCCTTCCCGCCACCACCGCTTGTCCCCGCCCCTTTTGTCTTCTGTATCCCTCCCCGCTCCCGCCTCCCAGCTGCCCCGCCCACCCGCGCACTTCGCCTTAAATGGCGACCGTGCGAACGCGCAGCGGTCACGCGCAGCGGGCGCGCCGATTGTGCGCCGAAGGCGCGCCAAAGGTAAGCCCGTCTGCGCCCGTCCGCGACCGGATCGCGCCCAGCGCCAGGACCCCTGGACCTCGAAGACCTCGACCTACCCGCCTGACGTACTCAGCCGCCGCCCTCATCGCTCTCAACACCGGCCGACTCCCAGATTGCCACCAAGCCACTCCAAGACGCACCCACGGACCGTTCAGCTGCCACGCCTGCAAGTTCTCCTGCATCCGGACCAGCCCCGCACCAGCACCCGCCAAGTCGAACTCCAGCAGCACCCACCTCAAGTGCATCCTGCTCAACACCCGCTCCGTCCACAGACACGCCATCGAACTCTGGAACCTGCTAGACGCCACTGCCCCTGACGTTGCCTTCCTCACGGAGACCTGGATGAACGCCTCTTCAGCTCCCGACATCGCCATCGCTATCCCAGAGGGCTACAAGATCGTCCGGAGGGACCGTAACGCCAACCAGATGGGAGGAGGCATCGCCATCATCCACAGGAACACCATCCGTCTCACGACCAGCACCGACAACACCCTGACCAGCGCCGAACACCTGCATTTCCAGATCCACACCAACCCGAACACCACCCTCAGAGGCACCCTGATCTACCGACCCCCTGGACCACGCACGCAATTCAGCGAGGACATCGCCGACTTCGTCAGCCCGCATGCCCTCCCCTCCGCTGACTACATCCTCCTGGGAGACCTCAACTTCCATCTGGAGAACAACAACGACCACAACACCAGCACCCTGCTCGACAACCTCGCCAACCTGGGACTCAAGCAACTGGTGTCCACCCCCACCCACCTCGCCGGACACACACTCGACGCCGTCTTCTCATCCAGCACAGACATCGACTTCAGCCACGCCACAGAGCTTCAATGGACGGACCACAGCTGCGTCCACTTCACCTTCAAGAGAACGACGACCCACCAACACCAGCAACACACCGCCCGCAGAAGCTGGAACAAGATCACAGCAGACCAGCTCGCCACCTCCCTGAGCCAACACCCTCCGGCCAGCTCAGCGAACCCCAGCCAGGCCGCCGATAACTTCACGAAGTGGATCAGCAACTGCGCGGACGAACTCGCCCCGCTGAGAACCCCGCCTAGCAGACCCGGCAGCAAGAAGGCCCCATGGTTCACCGACGAACTCAAGCGCTCCAAGAAGAACTGCCGAGCCCTCGAGAAAGTCTGGAAAAGGGAACCGACACCGGACAACAGGACCTCCTACAAACTTGCCACCCGGAAACACCACCAGCTGATCCGCGCCGCCAAGAGAACAGCATTCAAGGACCGGCTGGACAACAACGCACACAACAGCAAGGAACTCTTCAACATCGTGAAAGAGCTTTCCAACCCCAGCGCAGGAAACAACGACATCACCCCATCGCAAGACCTCTGCAACTCCCTCGCCTCATACTTCCACAACAAGATCACGGACATACACAGCAGTTTCAACAACCAACCAACGCACACCACGACCGACCAGCCACCCCCCCCCACCACCACCCTCCACGCCTGGACCCCGATCAGCACCGAAGACACCATCCGCACGATGAACTCCATCCACTCCGGATCTCCGACCGACCCCTGCCCTCACCACGTCTTCAACAAGGCCGACGCGGTCATCGCACCCCACCTGCGAGACATCATCAACACATCCTTCGACACCGCCGTCTCCCTGAAAGCTGGAAACACGCCGAACTCAGCGCTCTACTCAAGAAACCAACAGCGGACCCCACCGACCTCAAGAATTACCGCCCCATCTCGCTTCTCCCGTTTCCAGCCAAAGTCATCGAGAAGACCGTCAACAGGCAGATGGCCGCCTTCCTCGAGACGAACGGATCCCTCGACCCCTCACAGTCCGGCTTCCGAGCCAAACACAGCACCGAGACCGCCCTCATCGCCGCCACCGATGACATCCGAGCCCTGATGGACAATGGAGAAACAGCGGCCCTCATCCTCCTAGACCTCTCCGCGGCATTCGACACGGTCTGCCACCGCACCCTAACACGGCGCCTCAGCAACATCGGAATCCAGGACAAGGCGCTGGAATGGATCATCTCCTTCCTCGAGGGTAGAACACAGCGAGTCCGCCTACCACCGTACAAGTCAGAGGCCTCCGAAGTCATCTGCGGCGTCCCCCAAGGGTCATCCCTGAGCCCCACCCTCTTCAACGTCTACATGAGCCCCCTCGCGGCCATCGTACGCAAACACCACCTCAGCATCATCTCCTACGCCGACGACACCCAGCTGATCCTCTCCCTGACCAACGACCCTGCCGCCGCCAGAGCCAACCTGCACGAAGGGATGAAAGAGGTAGCCGAGTGGATGACGACCAGCCGCCTGAAACTGAACTCAGACAAGACGGAGGTCCTCATCCTGGGCTCCTCACCCTCCGCCTGGGACGACTCCTGGTGGCCTCCCGCCCTGGGCACCGCACCCAAACCGACAGACCATGCACGAAACCTGGGCTTCATCCTGGACTCCTCCCTCTCCATGACCAGGCAAGTCAACAGCGTCTCCTCGGCGTGCTTCAACATCCTACGCATGCTACGGAAGATCTTCTGGTGGATCCCCACAGAGACCAGGAAGACCGTCACCCAGGCCCTCGTCACCAGCCGACTGGACTACGGCAACGCCCTCTACGCCGGGACCACCGCCAAGCTCCAGAAGAGACTCCAGCGGATCCAAAACGCCTCAGCCAGACTCATCCTCGACATCCCACGATCCAGCCACATCTCCGGACATCTGAGAGACCTTCACTGGCTCCCCATCAACAAGAGAATCACCTTCCGCCTCCTCACCCACGCACACAAAGCCCTACACGACCAAGGCCCGAGCTACCTCAACAGCCGAGTCAACTTCTACGCTCCCAAACGCCACCTCCGATCAGCCAACCACGCCCTCGCCGCCGTCCCCCGCATCCGAAGAGCGACTACAGGAGGAAGGTCCTTCTCCTACCTGGCCGCCAAGACCTGGAACTCCCTCCCGTCCGACCTGCGCCTGACCCAAGACCACCTCTCCTTCAGGAAGAAGCTGAAGACCTGGCTGTTCGAGCAGTAGCGGCACCCTCCCCCCCCCCAGCGCCTTGAGACCCTACGGGTATGTAGCGCGCTTTATAAGTGTCACTGATTGATTGATTGATTGACTATTACATCCCCCATAGAGTAAGATTAGTAATGTATACCCCTACACTATCCAACACTTACTCTACTATTACACCGCTCTGGAGTTAGAATAGTTATTTTAACCCCCTACACTATACAACACTTACCCTACTTTTACACCCCCCTGGAGTAGGAATAGTCATTTGAACCCCCTACAGTATCCAACACTTACCCTACTTTTACAACCCCCTGGAGTTAGAATAGTAATTTTAACCCCCTACACTATCCAACTCTTACCCTACTATTGCAAACCCCATGGACTAAGAATAGTAATTTATATGCCCACACTATCCAACACTTACCCTACTTTTACACCCCCCTGGAGTTAGAATAGTAATTTTAACCCCTTACACTGACCAACACTTACCCTACTTTTACACCCACCTGGAGTAAGAATAGTAATTTATACCCCTACACTATCCAACACTTACTCTACTTTGACACCCCCCTGGATTTAAAATTGCAATTTTAACCCCCTACACTATCCAACTCTTACCCTACTATTACATCCCCATGGACTAAAAATAGTAATTTATACTCCTACACTATCCAATACTTACTCTACTTTTACACCCCCCTGGAGTTAGAATAGTAATTTTAACCCCCTACACTATCCAACTATTACCCTATTATTACACCCCCTGGAGTAAGAATAGTATTTTTAACCCCCTACACTATCCAACTCTTACCCTACTATTACTAACCCCATGGAGTAAGAATAGTAATTTATACTCCTACACTATCCAACACTTACCCTAGTTTTACACCCCCCTGGAGTTAGAATAGTAATTTTAGCCCCCCTACACTATACAACACTTACCCTACTTTTACACCCCCTTGGAGTTAGAATAGTAATTTTAGCCCCCTACACTATCCCACACTCACCCTACTTTTACACCCCCTGGAGTAAGAATAGTAATTTTAACCTCCTACACTATCCAACACTTACCCTACTTTTACACACCCCCATGAAGTAAGAATGGTAAGTAATACTTCAAAGAGTAAATAAATACATTATTTTTATTTTCAAAAAACGAAATTTTTAATTTAAAATTCAAAAAAATTATATACATTTTTTAAAATATAGATATCTTTTAATATATGTTTTAAAAAATATTAGTTAATAAATAAACATTTTTAAAAAATATTTTTAAAAAGTTCCCAAGCTTTTACATTGATTACAATGTAAAGTTATGTCCTTCATTTATTTCCATAGATGTCTAGGTAATTGCCGCGTCTATCATATTGGAAGTCATTTGAAGAGTAATGCGGGATGGAAAAGAAGCAAAAGGGAGCATCCTAAAGGTAAGAATGTTATTTACAAGTAAAATACATGTTTTAAAAAAAAATTGTACATTGTAAATTATATAATTTAAAATAAATAGTTAGAATGCGAGACTGTATATTTTAGATTATTATGTAAAATACTTTATTTTCTGTTTAAATAATTTTATTATTTTTAAAAATATTTAAATAACATATCGGTAAACTTTATTTAAAAAAAGTAGGTTTTGAACATATATTATTATTAAAAATAAATAGTATATACATTTTCTGTTTTCTTTTTTGGTAGCTCCAGATGACGTATACACGTATACGTGAATCATGAAGGCAGCCATATTGAGGAGAGTCGCTAGACAGAGCAGAAGCAAGGAGACCTGCGCTCAGGTAGGAAACTTTAAAAACCTATATTTATTTGTGAATGATGGTGTGAGTCACATTTATTGCAAGGAGAGAATAGGGAGGTTTAGATAAGTTAATTATATCTTTGGTTGGTATCTTTTTAGCATGTCGCCGAACTTGTTGTTAGTGTATGCCCACGTCGGGTCACGAGTTATTTGAAGTTTAAAAAAGTATTGGTATATTAGTATTTACTAAGTTTATTTCACTGTAAATACTGGATTTTGTTTGAAAAAATGGAAAAAGATTTTGTTTTGTAAGGACCGGAGAAAGAAGAAGATCGATTTCTGAAGAATGGATTTATTCTTGGGAAACAGGATTGTTTTTTTGGGAATTTTGGAATCCTGGAAGACATCTATGTTATTGGGTTTGTTTTTTCCATAGAACATTTTATAACGAATGAGGATTTTGATGGATTGGATTTTTTTTCAAAGAAAGAAGATGGATCGTTATATAGTTTTTTCCTGACTTCAGGATATTTTGGATTTGGAGATTTATTTATTTTTGGAACGCTTTTTGTAAATCGATCTTTTTCAAATGGATTAATTTTTGGAATGGAGTACCAATTTTTGGGAATGGTTATGTTTTACAAATATGATTTAAAAGAAGAAGAATTTGTGAATGTTTTTTTTTCTGGTTTCTAATTTGGGAAAAGACAAGCATGGTTATGGATTGGATTATTAAAGAAAAGAAAAGAAAAAAGAAGACATCTAAGGTAAGGTGACCCGACTTTAATTTTTTGAAAAATGTTTTGAAAAATGCCAATTTAATTGTGTGTTTATATAATTTAGAGCAAAACAGGAAAGTATTAGTGTAGGTAGAGTTTAGTAATGTAGAATGTGTGCAACATTATCCAGGTAGTCTGAAGCCACACACAACGAAAATTGTTGTAATGCACCCAATAGTCTTCCAGACATTTCTTTTGATCTTTTAGAAATGCATTGGTTTAGACTACCTGTTAATGCTTGTGACATTCTCAAATCTTGGAAACTTTGCTCCTTCCTCAAAGTTTCCAAAAAATTATAAAAGTTGGGATGAGGTTTTCCAATTGTGTGGTTGAAGGAGCTGTGCCACCCCTCTATGGCATTGTTTGTTTTTGCTCCTCCTTCTAAGCAGCTTGTGTAGCAGTTCCACCACTCCACATGGGAACCTGGCTTCCTCCTGCGACCCGATCTGCTTAGATGCCCAATCCATGTGTCTTCAAAATAATTTAGCAAGGGTGCCAAATATTCTTCGTTTGATGTGTAAAAGTCTGATTCTGTAATTGCAGTGTAGTACTCTTCTACACTATCAGGAGGAACAAAGCAAAGTGCAATTTGTTTTTTTAATTTGAATTGCAGTTTGCTATCTGATATGTAATAAACAACTAAGGATGTTTTTTGTATCTTACGCCAAAATGTCTGGGAAAAATGGAAAAAAAATCCTTGAATTTGGGTATCCGTGTACGTTTTAGTAATAACATTTATCATTGCAAATTCAAAATCAATAATTATTTTCCTAGGAGTTTTGTATGATGTTTTAGATTTTATCACTGTTAAAAGTTCAGTGTACATTGTGGATTGTTTATCAGGTAGCAAACTGTATACTAAGGGGACTACTGTATTGTTAATTTTTGCATGAATAGTGTATATTTGAGTGAATGGATGGGGCGTGCTTTTAAATGTCCCATCCATCATCCAAACATCACTATTCTCTAACTTGGCTAGATTACGGGGTGTGCAAAACATAATTATTCATTTTTGAGGGTTTTTGTTGTCATGCAGGATGAAAGGTTTGTTAGATATAGAAACAGAGAGTTCAGGAGGAATAAGAATATCATAGAATGTTTGAGGCGTAACTCTTTGTGGGTTACTTGCCTGTTTTTTACGTTGAATAATTTGTCTCAGATTGGGTATGATGGGCATACTGCTAGCAACATGACTAGGGACATGCTGTGCAATCTCCCTCAAAATGGAACCAGAGAAGTCATTGGAGGTGCTTGCAGAATCTTTCCTTTTATTAATTGTTTCTCTTACCTCAATCTCCATTGCAGAGGCAGAGTGGTTATGCTCTGATGTTTTAACAACGGTGTCACCCAGAGTAACCGCTCCGCCTGTGCAATGGGTTGAGTATTATTGCACGTATCTCCAATGTCTTCTTGGTTCTGTTATTCTCTCCTTGCAATAAATGTACCCTGCATGTTTCAGAAGTCTGTTTCCTTTGCTTGAGGTAATATAATGGGCTGTCTTATTCGTTAACATTATCGGAAATGATAAGAAATAAAAGAAAAGTATCTCAGAATTATTAATATATGATTTTTGATATCAGTTTGCTTGTTTTTATTTCTCAATTTTACATTTTTGTAGTTTGAAATAAGTCTTGTTAAATATGTAATAGTATTTTTCACCTTTTTGGTTGGTTGCTGGTTCGTTAAGATCGATTATGTTGAATTTGTTGTTGGTTGGTTGACCTTTCAATTTGTTGTGCTGTAAGAAAATTTGAAAACATTTGGTTTAATTTATGGTGTTTCTTTGCGATGTTACTCTATCTGGAGAAAAAGGGGTTAATTTATTCTTCTTCTCTTTTATGAAATATATTTACCTTTAATATTTATTTTTGGATGTATTGAAGATGCTGGTGTTTTTCATTAGAAGGTGTTCTACAGCTGCTTGTTTTTCTTTGTTGCTTGAGCTCAGATGTAGATATTGATATCTGTAGTAGGATATAATATATATAGACTGTTAATTTTCAATTTATTAAATCTCTATTTATGGAATTTAAAAAATTGCATTAGTTCATGGTTAAAATGCATTACAGTTTTTACAAAAAAGGTATTTTGACAGCAAAAAGTTTACAATTTTTTTTAATAAGAAAATATAGATTATAGTTAAATGTGCATGATTTTTTGTGAAATATTTTTAAAAATTGCTAGATAATTGCTATCAGTTATTGTGTTTTTATTACTTTATTTACCTTGCACAGAGATGTTGTTCTTGGTTATTGGTGTTCTTTCTTCAATAGATTTTATGTTGATTTGATCAGAAATAATTTCAGTATGCTGTAATTAAGTAAAAGAGATATGGATTACCAGTTTTCAAAAAATATCAAGAAGTATGTAAAATCTAAAATATCATTCCTTTCATAATATTAAATGTAATTTAAAACCAAACTTTTCATTGAGAAAATGAGATATTACTGCAACATTATCCAACATTCTTACTTATTTTTTTAAATAAAAAAAATTCGAAAAGTGACACGTTTCGTAAATTATATTCATAATTAATTTTACATCTGAATGTAACAAAACACATTTATTCCTTTTTAATGAAAAAAGTTTTTATTTTTTAATTGCATTTTAATAACACACTTTGGTAGAAATATTTAAAAAATATATTTTTCAAAATTGCCTGAGAACATTGCATACATTGGCTTATTTTTCTTGAAATTTTTAAGATGATTGTTTTTTTGGTGCATAAATAGTAAACTCGTTGCTTAACTGTGATCCGAATGTGATTCACTTTAAAAATGTTAATGAAAAGTATCGTTCACTTTTTCTGTTATACAACTCTATATTTTATTTAAATAATTCACTTACTTTCAATTTAATTAATTGCTTTTCAATATTCGGCTCATTGGATATTTGTCTGCCAAGTTTGCCAAAAACTGAAAAATAATATTTAATCATTATAAACATTTTTTTATGGATTTTTAATTATAGTTAATATTTTTTAATTTCAAATCTGTTTTATTGGTTTCAAAAGCGAAAGAGGGCATTTCAATACAGCAATTAAGAAGCAGGCATATATAGCGAGCGAGACAGACAGGCACGTCTTCTCTAAACGTTATCAAGGAAGTAAAAACAATATGCCAACATAGACATGTATAGCCAGTGCTGTAACTGAGGTGCCGTGTAAAGGGGTCAACCGACCAAAACAAAAAGAACCAAACCACCCTCCCTCTTCCCAACATCTCTTCCCTCCCTCCACCCCGACCAGAATGCCTTTGACTTGGGACCTGCGGTATGACGCGGTTAGAGCTGTATGCTGCAGGGTATTCGAACTCATGGAGGATCTGTGGTGTCCCTGTGAGCCGTAGAATGCGAAGATATTTTGGGCAAGTGATTTCATGAAATTCTTTGGACAGAAGGGATAAAAGCGGCTGCCAAGTTTTCTGAAAGGAGTCTGTGGTGTGTGTCAGTGTGCTCTGGATACGCTCCATGCCTAGCGTGAACCATAATTTATGCAACCATCCAGTGTGGGTAGAGGCGGTGGGCGATCCCCAGAGTGACAGGATATGTTGTGACGCTGCTTGCATGGCGATGCCCATCTGTTTGCCGCGCATGGACCTCAAGGGAAATGTAAGCGCATTAGGTAGTCCTAAGATGGCATACACGGGGAAGCGTGGAATTTCGGTCTGGAAGGTGGAGTCAATATCATCTAGGACCGCCTTCCAATAATCTCGGATTGCGCGGCAATCCCACAGAAGGTGGGTCAAAGTGCCCCGCTCGCCGCATCCTCTCCAACACAACCCGCTCCGAAGTGGGTTGCCACGATTGAGTCTGACCGGGGTAAGGTGCCAGTATATGGCCAATTTCACCGCCGCTTCCCTGGCAGTAGTATTACAAGTGGTGTGTGCCGCTCTGTAGTATATAAACCCCCATTCCTTGGGTGACAATGCCCTACCAAGTTCCGACTCCCAGCGTCTCTGTCCAGCCGTTTAGCCTGGGCCGATCGCAGGTGATAGCATCTTGTAAAGGTCCAAGATAAGGTGCCAGTCTGAATCTTTTGTAATCAGCCACTTCTCGAACGGCGTCAGCTGCCGACGTACTAAGGGAGCGTAGTCCGGACTCGACAGCCAGTGGCGGAGTTGGAAGTACTGGAACAGGTGAGATTTGGTTACCCCATAGTACTGTACAATGTCGTTAAGAGGAAGAAAGCTCTCTGAATCAAAGAAATAGCCAGCGGAACGGCATTCCGTACCGCGCCATTGCGGAAAGGCGCGAGGGTCGTTGCCCGGTGGGAATTCTGGATTATCTAGGATCGGAGTGAGTGGGGAGGGGAGAGTTGTTAAGCCTCTCTTGACCGCCACTGTGTCCCAAGCTTTCATGATGGTGCGCATGATGGGGGATCGAAGGAGATATCGTGGTCTGTGTTGGCGAGCGAGGAATGGTATCTTCCATAGTGACGTTTGGGCCATCACCCTGTCCTGGAACAACCATCTCTTCTCGGATTCTGGCCTATACCATTCCACCAAATAGCGGAGTTGTGAGGCCTGGAAATATTGCAGGAGGTTGGGAACTCCGAGACCACCCTCGTCTACAGCTCTGTGCGCTATTTGTTTATGCAGGCGCGTGTGTTTCTTTTCCCAGATGAACTGGTGGAGGGTGGCTTGTAAGTCTGGCAATGCACCAGCCGGCGGCGGGATGGGGAGAGTTTGGAAGAAATACAGAATCTTAGGCAAGGCTGACATTTTCACTGCCACTATGCGGCCCAGCAAGGAGAGGGGTTGTTTCGATCAGCGTGCAATATCGGCTCGGATCTGGAAGGTGAGTGTTTTATAGTTAAGGGACGCTGTCACGTCGGTGGTGGAGGTGAGAGTGATTCCCAAATATGGGAGCTGCGAAGACGCGTGTAGGTCGCACCCGAAGTCAGGTGCAGGAGTGCGAGGGTGGGCATTACTGCCCAGAGGCAGAATCAGGGATTTCCCCTGGTTGATTTTGAAGCCAGACACTGCCCCAAAGCTCTCCAGTTCCTCCAGGAAGGCAGGTATAGACCGGGATGGTCTGTTCAGGGCGGCAATGATGTCATCAGCATACAGTCCCACCACGTGAAGTTCATGGCCGAAGGTAATACCATGGATATTAGGATTATCTCCGAGTTTCTGCGCAAGCGGCTCCACATAAAGGGCGAATAGGAGGGGTGAGAGAGGGCACCCTTGACGCATACCTCGTTGTATCTCGAAGGGGTCTGATTTAAGACTACCCAAGCGAACTCTAGCTTGAGGGTGGTAGTAGCAGCTCGCTATCCAGGTTTGAAATCGGTTGCCCAGTTGGTATCATTGTAGGACCTTTTGCAGGTAGGTCCAGTCAACACGATCAAACGCTTTCTCTGCGTCTATAGCCAACAGCACTGAGTCCGAGTCCTGGAAGAGGGCTTTATCGAGAAGGTGCAGGAGCCTTTTAGTAATATCGCTGCACTGGCGATTCGGAACAAAGCCCGATTGATCTGGTTTGAGGATTCCCGGAAGACAGGGGCCTAGACGGGCTGCCAGTACCCCTGTGAACAGTTTTAAGTCCAGATTAAGTAACGAGATGGGACGGAACGCTGAGCAGTGTGTTGGGCTTTTACCCGGCTTGGGCAGCACCAATATTTCTGCTGCAAGCATATCTGGGGGTATGGAGCTCGGGCCTTCGAACGAGTTAAATAATCTTGTGAGCACCGGTGCTAAAAGTCGGCCGAAGAGTTTATAGAAGCCTGACGAGAAGTCAGCAGGACCCGGAGATTTGAGCGGGCGCAGGTGGGAGATAGCGGCTAGGACTTCGTCCAAGCGAATAGGAGCGTCTAAGGCTTCCGCATTCGTTCTGGACAGCGGTGTGATATCCGCCGATTGCAAGTATGCGTCTATGTCGGCGGGCGACACTTTGTCTTCCCTATATAGGGAAGCGTAAAACGAGCGGAAGGCGTCCCCAACCTGCGCCTCTTCAGTGAGGGCCTCTCCGGAGTCGTTCAGGAGGGTGGTGATTTTGGAGAGCTGGGTCTTGGCTTTTAGGGCACTAGCTAGAAGGCGCCTGGTGCGGTTGCCCTCTACGTAGTAAGAATGGCGGAGTCGGAGGGTGGCGAACTCTGCTCTGTCGGTATCAAGGCTGGCCAGTTGGGCTCTAGCGGCCTTCAACTGTCTCCAGATTCTCTTTTTTCTTTGCGAATTTTGGCGTCTGCAGCTGCTATTGCAATCAGTTCTCCCCTCACTACAGCTTTCAAGGCACCCCAGAGGGCCGATATGGAGGTTACGGAGTTATCATTAGTGGCGAGGTAGTCCGAAATGCATTTATGGATTTGTGTGGTGACGGCCGGTCTTTGCAACAGGGTTTCGTTAAGCCGCCATGAGCCCGGGGTGCGCGTGGTTTTGGGCACGGTAAGTGTCAATTCTACCGCGTCGTGGTCAGAGAGGGCCGCTGGGACAATGGAGATGTCGGTGATGCGGGCCGTTAATTCTGAGGAGCCTAGGAAATGATCCAAGCGCGCGTATGTGTGGTGTACATGTGAGTAGAATGTGAAATGTATCGTGTTGGGGTGCATCGCCCTCCATAGGTCTAACAGGCCCCTTTCCCTTAGCCACAACCCACCCGCTTCAGATAGCGCTCCCGTTTCCCCATACCGATGTCCGGACCTGTCTTTGTTCGTGTCCATAACTAGATTGAGGTCCCCCCCATGAGCAGGTGGGAGTTAGGGGGTTGTAGTGCTTCTGAAAGTGCATTCTTGAGAAAAGTTGTCATTGTGCTGGTCCCTACAAGAAGGGTGTATGCCAGGAGGCGGCCCTTAATTTCTCCCACCTTGACCCCCACGCGGCCCCGAAAGCGTCGGGACACAAGCATGGCCACCCCCGCTTTTTTAGTTGGAAGTGATGAAAAAAATTGTTGAGGGAAAGCTCTGGAGCGCATCCTATGCCAATCCTTAGGCAGGAGGTGAGTCTCCTACAATAAGCAGATGTCTGCCCCCGAGTGTTCCAGATACGAAATTACAGCTCTTCTTTAAGTTGGATTGTTGAGGCCTTTTACATTGAGAGACAATATCTGAAGTGTATCAGACATCTTGGAGTGGTATGGGTTCGGCATAGCGTGGCAACACCCCCATCAACGTGTGCAGTGAACAATGGTCAGTACATGAAACCTGTCGATGTCCCTTGGCATACTGGTCCCCTCCCTCAGTCCCACCCCTATCCCCACCGCACAACTGATCCCCATCCCGATCCCGAACAATACCCTGGGCGTTACACTGTCCGTCCTCCCACCAGCCCAAAACAGTCCCGTCCCTCCCACCCAACAACACTTGCCTCCCACTCCCACCCTAACCCCAACTTGTGGCTCCCAACCAGGAGTCATAGTCCCAGGCCGATCCAGAGTCAATTCAGGCCCGTGGGTTGAAAAAGCAGAGGAGGCTGTGGCAGTGGCGACCCGTGTGGCCCCCCTCCCATCTCCCCCCCCACTCAGAAAGATTGCGTTAAGTATGGCTCCCTGTCCGAAAGTCAAAAAGGAATCCCTGGGTGAACACTCACTATACTTTCATACCACTCTAGGTACACATACAGACTTAAACAGGGAAAACTGATACAATACACTATATAAATTACATATTAATTTCCACACCAAAATTGGATCGTTCACAATCTATTTTTAATATAAAACATGTACATAAAAAGATAAGCGCTTTTACAACACAATTTAAAATTTCAAATAAATATTCTTTGAAAAGGAAAAATAAAAACAATTAATCATAACATTTCATTGCATATGTTACCAACTCCAACTTAGAATTAAAAACAAAGAGAAACACTTAAATGTCATTTCATCAAATCATAAATTACACATGGAAACAGTAATCAAAGACCTATTAGTAAACAACCCCCTAAATTTACTGTGGCCTCTTGATGTCTTTGCCACTACTTGTCTCTGGATCCAAAGGCCTATAGTTCTTATATCAATGTAAACAACAGTAACAATAGTACATGTATATCGGTTGTTCACTGGACCCTAGTTGGATTCTCTGTATGGAAAGAATGCGTCGACGCGTTTCGGTGCAGAACAAGTGATACTGTGGCACCTTCTTCAGGACTTCTTTATTTGGGGTTACTCGCTTCAGTAAGTGGTGACTTGCACCCTCTCTGCGAATATACGGGGAGAAAAGTAGGGTATCACTTACTTTGCACAAAATGTGTGAACATCACATGATCTTAAGCTCTTCTCCTCACATACTATACAATGACATCTTATTATAATATGTCTCCTACATCTTGTCTCTTTATGATACAGGTGTTCAGTTCCGTGTCTATTGACCCATTGGCAACATCTATCTAGTTCTTTATACGTATACATCATATTACGTTTGCTCTGTATTTTAAACTTCTCATTACATTGTTATGTTGTGACATCACTAGTCCCTCCGAATCCATTTCGCTGTGGACATTTCTAAGGATAAATAGGGTAACTTATAGATAACGCTCACATACAGATTGTTACATTCAGTGCACATTCTTACCCCTTACATGTTAGGAAGAGTATCCAAAATGGTATATTTGTGGTACTCGGAATACTTCTTCAGTTTTTCAATTCTGGGCAATGGATAATCCTATTGGGGTACATCAGGAGATATTATTATATATGGTCTGTTTGTTTGGTCTATATCAGTAGATGATAACTAATCAAACCGTTTACCTCTTTCACATGAAATGTGCTCCCTGTTATTGGATATCTTCTCTGTTTTTCAAATCTTTAAGGTACTTGGATGCATA
This sequence comes from Lissotriton vulgaris, assembly GCF_964263255.1. Classification (NCBI taxonomy): domain Eukaryota; kingdom Metazoa; phylum Chordata; class Amphibia; order Caudata; family Salamandridae; genus Lissotriton; species Lissotriton vulgaris. Next base: position 326,766,950 of record NC_141698.1, on the reverse strand, counting down.
TCTATATAGACAGAAAATGGTATATTTATTTTGTAACTCCCGTCTTATAAGGTAAGGTCTGTTCATATGTTCTAACGGAGTCCCATTCTAACCATCTTACCTTAAAAGTTTATAAAACTCTCCTAGAACGGGCATAGGACTGTAAGTCTCCTTCAAAGAACTGGATATGTTCTATAGGGGTAAACAGATATGTAGTTATATTTTTATACCTGCCGGGTTAAACTGCATCGTTTTCAAATCTGTTTTAGTTTTGTGCAACCTTGATGTGTTTGTCTGTCCCCTTCTCTGTACGTTCTTCTCGGGGCTGTTCACCTCTTAACAGTTATTCTGTTCTCTATTGCACTGCCGGAATTTAACACTCTAGTCGATCTCTAATTCTCATCTACTAAATTGGTATGGCATTGACTACATTTAGAACATATGAACAGACCTTACCTTATAAGAGGGGAGTTACAAAATAAATATACCGTTTTCTGTCTATATAGATATGCAGCCAAGTACCTTAAAGATTTTAAAAACAGAGAAGATATCCCATAACAGGGAGCACATTTCATGTGAAAGAGGTAAACGGTTTGATTAGTTATCATCTACTGATATAGACCAAACAAACAGACCATATATAATAATATCTCCTGATATACCCCAATAGGATTATCCATTGCCCAGAATTGAAAAACTGAAGATGTATTCAGAGTACCACAAATATACCATTTCGGATACTCTTCCTAACATATAAGGGGTAAGAATGTGCACTGAATGTAACAATCTGTATGTGAGCGTTATCTATAAGTTACCCTATTTATCCTTAGAAATTTCCACAGCGAAATGGATTCGGAGGGACTAGTGATGTCAAAACATAACAATGTAATGAGAAGTTTAAAATACAGAGCAAACGTAATATGATGTATACGTATAAAGAACTAGATAGATGTTGCCAATGGGTCAATAGACACGGAACTGAACACCTGTATCATGTAGGAGACATATTATAATAAGATGTCATTGTATAGTATGTGAGGAGAAGAGCTTAAGATCATGTGATGTTCACACATTTTGTGCAAAGTAAGTGATACCCTACTTTTCTCCCCGTATATTCGCAGAGAGGGTGCAAGTCACCACTTACTGAAGCGAGTAACCCCAAATAAAGAAGTACTGAAGAAGGTGCCACAGTATCACTTGTTCTGCACCGAAACGCGTCGACGCATTCTTTCCATACAGAGAATCTGACTAGGGTCCAGTGAACAACCGATATACATGTACTATTGTTACTGTTGTTTACATTGATATAAGAACTATAGGCCTTTGGATCCAGAAACAAGTAGTGGCAAAGACATCAAGAGGCCACAGTAAATTTAGGGGGTTGTTTACTAATAGGTCTTTGATTACTGTTTCCATGTGTAATTTATGATTTGATGAAATGACATTTAAGTGTTTCTCTTTGTTTTTAATTCTAAGTTGGAGTTGGTAGCATATGCAATGAAATGTTATGATTAATTGTTTTTATTTTTCCTTTTCAAAGAATATTTCTTTGAAATTTTAAATTGTGTTGTAAAAGCGCTTATCTTTTTATGTACATGTTTTATATTAAAAATAGATTGTGAACGATCCAATTTTGGTGTGGAAATTAATATGTAATTTATATAGTGTATTGTTAAGTCTGTATGTGTACCTAGAGTGGTATGAAAGTATAGTGAGTGTTCACCCAGGGATTCCTTTTTGACTTACTGTCACTGTACCCTGTTCCCTGGAGATAGTGGGGTACCCTCTCTCTAGATACCTGGCTCCCTGTCCGAGACAAGCTTAGGAGTGAGTGGTGGTGTCTTTGACGACGATGGCTGCAGCTCTGTCTTTGGCAATTGTCCCCAGGTCCGGGCGGAGGCGAGTTTTAGGTGTGCAGCGTCTCCGTACTTGTTGCCAGCCGTTTCCAGGGGGTTGTGTCCGGTTAGCCTGGGAAGACCCCGGGGTGGAGTCTCCGTCCGATGTGTCGTCTGGTAGTTCAAGGCCTAGCAGGGCACATGTGCCTTGAAGCGAGCGGAGTTGATGTAGGGTGCCTTCCCACTTAAAGATCAGGCAAAACGGGTGCCGCCAAGAGTAGGGCACCCCCTTGTCCTTTAGGAACATGGTGACCACCCTGAAGTCCTTGCGCTTCTGAAGAGTGATAGCTGAGAGATCTTGGAGGAGATCATTAGGGCTGTCCCGGAAGCGGATGGGTTGCGCCCGACGTGCTTCCCTCAGTATCCTCTCTTTCAGGGGAAAGTCCGGGAGGAACGCCAAGATGTCTGGGGGAGGGGCGGGAGCCCAGCGGGGAGGTCCCACTCGGTGCGCTCGGTCAATGCGAATGGGAAAGTCAGCAGATTCATTGAGGATCTCTCGGAAGAGGTCTTGGAGATATTCCGTGACGCTGTTCCCCTCCGCTTTCGATGGCACTCCCCTGACCCGTATGTTATTCCGTCGGGAGCAGTTTTCAAGGTCCTCCGCGTGAGCCTGGAGACCCACCTGCTGCTCTTGAAGATGGAGAACTTCTTGCTGGAGGTGTGCCAGGTCTTCACAACGTGCATGGTTAGATTCTTCCACCGCCACCACTCTTTCCCCCAGTCCGTCCAGGTCTCTGCGCAGTTCTCTCTGCTCACTCACCAGTTCCTGTTTTAAAGTCTGGAAGTCGTCACGTAGCGTATTGAAAAGGGTTTCCAGAAACGACTTCGTGATAGGGGCGTCTTCAGCATCCCTGGTTGGGGCGGCCTCTGAGGCCGGTGGTGATGTGGGTGTTTGGGATTTCTCGGACGTTTTCATGAGCAGTTCGTTAATCGGTCGGCCCCCTCTGCGATTGGCAGTGGACATCGTGGCGTGAGATGAGGACCAGTCTTGTTCCCAGTGGATTAGGAGTGCACTGTCAGATTTGGACCACAAAATCCCGATCCACGGGATCCCCAAAGGTAGTCACAGACTCTGGTCCACCCTGGTAGTATGTTTCGTGGTGCGAGTGGGCTTTGAGTGAGTCCTAACCTCACCAGGGGCTCGATTTGTGCCCCCCGAATGTCAGAGAGCAGCGTAGACGAGGGTAAGGTATTGCCGCCTGAGTCGGCCACGGGTTTCCACAGCACCTGCCCAAGTTGCTATCCGAGTCCAGCCCTCGCCCGCCCGGTCTCCTTACGCAGTTCCTAGTGGGCCTGGAGGGGGGTCCAACAGTGGACAGGCACCAGCTCTCCTCCCGCCGGGGGCACGATCACCAGGCCCCCGAGCACCCCGCACTCCTCACCTCCAATGTTGCTGTGCTGTAGCTCGTCCACGATGCCAGGCGGGTTGCATGCTACACTCAAGGGGCCCCACACAGCCAGGCGGGAGCCCCGGCACCTCAGTTCGGAGCAGACCCTGGGCGCCTCTGGCAGCTACACCACGGTGGATTCCCCTGTCCTAGGCCTCTCTCCTGTTCGTGGCTGCGCCGCATGTGCCCAGGCCAGGGCCTTGCTGAGGCCTCTGGATATGGGGCGTAGTGCAGTGTTGGGGGTCCACCCGGAAAAAGGGGCAATGAGGGCGCGCCCCCGACGTGTCCGGCGTGCTGCCTGAGTTTGATCGCCGGCCGGCTCCCTTAGCAGTACAGGCCCAAGCTGGGGTCTGGCGTACAATGCACCCGGGCCGCAGTCCGCCTCGGGCGTGTGAGTGTCTGTCTCAAAGTGCCGCGCTGCCAAAGAGGCCGATAGCCCCGCGCCGGTCCTGGAGGTGTCCCCGCTCCGGCAATGCGGGTGGATCAGTCCGGGGCTGCTGTGACTTCTCTCCGCGTCCTTGTAGGCCGAAGCCAGGGGCTAGATTTTGGGGACTGACCGGGCTGCGATGCACCTCAGCCGCGAGGTGTCGGCTCTCTCCAGGCGGCCCCCCGTGTTTCAGGGGGGGGCTTCCGATGTCGGGAACGACCCCGGTCAGCAGTTGCGGTCCTGTCTTGCGAGCCTATCGGTCTCAGGATTGAGGCAGGCTCGACCAATGCTAGGCTCGTTCTCCGGCTCCTTCCTGCCTCGGTCGGCGGCGGTGGCGGGCGAGGGCGGTTTCACCTCCGCCGGTCCGCACTCCGGGGCTGTGGGTCCTCTCCGCTTCGTGTAATGTGCGAGGGAGTCAAATTAGCTATTTTTAGGGGGCTATTGTGGGGGTTTCAGGGGATTGGGGCGAGGAGCTCTGCAACTACACCTCCGTCCTGGTCGCCATCTTGGCCACGGCCCCCATAGTTAATATTTTTTGAAACATGTATTATACTTACTTGCTTTTTGAGAATGGTTGTGAGGCAATTCCACTGTGTTAGCTTCTGTGGGACCGTGAGAGGTAGCGTAAAAAGCGTCTGCTCTCGCTCGTAGTCTGTTGACCACTGACTTCAAAATGGTGGCTAAGCATTATTTATACTTTTTTGGGTGTCTCACCATTATTTTTGGAAAAATATTCAAATTTATTCAAGTATTTTTTTGGATTAGTTTGATGTGAGAACCTATAATTTAATTTATTTTTAATAAAGTGACTGTTTAATGTGTTCGTCAGTGTTAACTCCTCCATTTTGTTTGCGTAGGTTCTATTTCTCTTCATGAAAACTGTTGTAGGACTTGTGGTTGAGCAAGCTCATAAAATGGTGGCTCGTTTTTAGGTAGATCGTCTCTTTTTTTTGTTGAGTTCATATTTCTTCGATTTTTAAATGTATTTATTTTAGTATTAACTTAGTTTCTGTTTCAGTTTTTGAAAATGTTGTTTTTTTTAAAATAGTTTATGTTACTTGATTAATACTCGAGTATTAATTTTAATACCTGAGTATTTTTTTTAAATACCCGTTTTTAAAAAATGATGTGCTCAGATGCGTTCCACATTATAATACACTTACCCACCCAAATCCACTATTTTCCCTGCATCCCGTGCCAGCAGTTATTTTACCAAATTATTTTTAAATATATATATTTTTGCGTTGTAATGGTATGCGTAGTATTGTTTTGCGTTGTGATGGCACTTTTAATGCTTTCTATTTATATTGCGTTGTAATGGTATGCGTTGTTAAAACATTCGTTGTAATAGTTTTTGCGTTGTGAAAAATGCGTTGTAATGGCATGCGTTGTAAAAGCATGCGTTGTATCATCATACATTTGATGTAGTTCCTAAAGCAAGGGGTGGGGTGGGGGAAAGTTCACTATGCCCCTGCACAGTCTGAAAACGTAGAAGTCATGAGTCATGCATGATGCACAGTGCCAGGGTGTGAGGTGATGTGACATGGTGTTGTTCCCAGGGCTTTAAGTGGTGTAAAAGAACTGGGGGTGGTCTCTTCAAAGCGGGTGTTCGATGTAATTAAGGGTGTGGTTTAAAACACCTAGGCTAAAAATCGGCACTTAGCATAGTGTTCTGCCCGACAGGTATTATGTTGTTTCTGTCATTGCATTCAGATATATAATACAGCAAGTATCATTACACCAACAACAAGCCAGGACTATTGGCTTTGTCAATAGTTATTAGTTGCTTAAAATAAAAAAGCAGCAACCATGGCTTTGTTGAATATAATATTGAAAATACTTCAGTTCTAAAATGATGAGACAGTGAAAGAACGATAACCTGTTCTTTTTAACTTATTTTACAGGCTTCCTTATATAAACTGTTCTCTAACTTTGCAGCATTGGCGTTTTACCTTTTATCTAACAGAATGCCTTGCTGTACACTGAGGCAGGAGGAGGCCGCCACATGCTTTGCCAGCCCAGACTGACCCATTGTCATTCTGTATGTGACAATTACCTGGCATACAGAATGACAATAGGCAGGTGGGGCTGCTCTTATGTTCCAGGAGGAGTGTGAGGTGGCCCCATGGGGGGGGGGGGGTGAGTCCTCTCGCAGGCGAGCAGTGCAGCTCCCCTGTGATGGCCAAAATTATGGACATAAGGGTCCTTAAAATGGATCCTCCCCGAGAACGGGCGTAAGGTCCAAATTACGAACGGTCCGTGAAATTTACGACGGTTGGTCACCCTAATTGTGACTGCATCATGAAGGGGTAGGTCTTGGGGGAGCCTTCATAGTACAAATCTTCCGCCTCTGCTCGCCTCGCTGCTGCAGTCACTGCCATGATCTCTGCGGTCCTGTTTTGTTGGTGGCAGAACTAAAGCTGCGATAATTAATGTGGCAGCAGGCAAGCTGCCTGCTGCAGCGTCGCTGCTGTGCCAATGTGGTGCCTAGTTTTAAACGTAAGAGGAGACAAGATACGGCCAGGTTATAGTGAAGTGGGTTTGTACAATGCAAATAGGTTGGGCCAAACAGAAGATACAAGCAGTTCACAAACAATAACAAGGAGTGACAGGCGAGAGGTAGTGGTAGGGGGCACGCACAGATGGCGAAAGGGGCACCAAAGACATGCGCAGGGAACAAATAATAATGAAACTGACTGCAGAACATAAAAGTGGGTGCTGTGCTAAAACACAAAGCGCAGCACCTGTGTTGTAATTATTAAATCAGCTGCCGTGCTAAACATAAAGCGCAGCGCCCGTGTATGTAAAAGTTATGTGCGTCCTCTGTGGCTAATTATTATCAGGAAATAAAATAAGTAGTTCTCAAAGGAACTGATGAACACCTACAGCGTAATTAAGCTGTAGTTAGTCTGTGCTGCCTTACCATAAAACAGAAATGGTGTATGGGACCACCATCCAATAAGGATCCAGGACAGAGGAGCAATGCAGGAGTGAACCAATCCCAAGCAGAAGGCTAGATGACACTCCTACAGTGATTCAACCAGGTCTTCCAGACAGGGCATGCGTGCTGCCTAGGCTCGACCTAAAAATGAATGAGACCTTGTGTGATGTACGTGGTGCTCATGTAAAGTGCTCCAATGCTCTTAGGCTATAAAACTGCAAAAAAATAAAATATAAAATAAATAACTAGTATGCCACTTGGACCCCAAAGTAGACAACTCCAAGTTATTGAGAGCTTCACATCTGCGATTTCATGTTACGCATGTTCCCCTAATCCTCTTGCACTGTGCAGCTGATCTAATCAATGAGTTATACATGCGAAGGGAAGGCATTTAGAAGTCATCCAGAACCTGACTTCAGTTCTTTCAGCCCACCTAATGGAACATTTAAAAGAAATAACCCAGTGTCCTGCCACCTCCCCCCACCGCACAACCCAATTCCCTGGTTATTACCAATCCATCCGAATGGATAAAACACATCGCAAATGCCACCAGTGTAAAACCACCCTCCACTACCCCCTCCAAAAATATAGAAAACTATGGGGCATATTTACTAAAAGAAGTCGGAGCGAGGTGTTAAGCTAAATTTGGTACCGCTGCGCACTGACATTTTTAAAATGCAGGAATGTGGCGTATTCACAAGAATACACAGCGCACCCCTATACTTCCCCTAGCACTAAAAAAGGTTTCTAGCGCTGGCACGCTTGCACCACTTTCCTGCACATGAACAATCTTTAAAGGGAATTTGCCATTTCTATGTGTGCTGCAGAATGTAGCACACATGGAACGAGCAAAATACGAGGAGAAATTCATAATTTCTCCTCGCATCACCATGCTAAGACCAGGTATTTTCTGGCCTTAGTTTTTGATGGTGGCTCAACCTTGAAAATCTGGGACAGTATCAAAAGGTAAAGTTTATTGCGGTGGAATGCCCACTGCAACACCCTTTGCTTGCCCCGCTGCTGCAGAGGACTGCTGCGAAAAGGGGCATATTTACAAGGTGGTGTTAAGCCACGCTAAGTGGCTCAGCGCCATCCTGTAAGTATGTAAAATGGCACTTTGCCAGCGGAGCGTCATAAAAGTGATGCTCCAGTGGCATTGGGAGCTTGTAAATATGCCCCTTCCTGTCAGACACCCTGACACACCCCTTTGTAGTTTTCTTCCCTTCCTTGTCCAAAGCTTCATTTCCTGCTCTCATAGAGCAGAGGTTCGGTGCCATGCAGAAGGCTCTCTGAAAAAATAACTGTGATCAACGCCCGCAATCCCTTGTCAGCATGTTGTTGCTCAGATCTGCACTAACAGGAGAGGCAGCACTTGGGAACATCTGCCTTTGTCACGCCTCTGAAGATCTGAGAGAAGCAGGAGAGGGAACTTGAGATGGAAGACTGTAACTACCATTCCACTATTTCATTTGGGGCTCTGGAAAAAAGGGCAAGGCATACCAACGTACAGGAAACAAGCGCACCCCCTTATGATGTAGCAGCAGCGGAAAAACATGTGTTTCCACTGGTCCACTCTTGCAATGTCATGTTAGTGAATGCGTTGATTTAGAACCATATTTTGCTCCCTGCTGGTATCATGCAACTTGTAATCATGACCTATATGGCCTTTTTGACAAGTGTTGCATGAATGTGATATGACCAAGTAATTAATGTGCCCTGTTGGATGTTTGCGTACAATGTTGATGCTAGGTGCTGAAGAAGCAACATGATAGCTATTAAAAGTCACATCTATGTTTTGATTTAGTTATGTTTATAATATGCTCTAATGGGTGTTGTCCTGTCTTATATTAGGAAACAAAATAGCACAAAAGTTTACATTCTATAATCATCTATACTTTTTCATCACGTAGAAACCATTTAGTTGAGGTAAAAAAAATGAGTATATAAGATGGTGTAGAAAAGCCCTTTCACTGGAGGAAATTGGACATGAGGTGAGCCTCTGCTTTGCTAATGATTCCCATGGCCCCAGCTGAAATAACCCTTCAAGTAGCCCTTGTCAAGAAGCCCACAAGCAATATTTGGATCTTTAGTGTCATGCCATGCAAGCATGCAACATAGAGGCTTGCTGGGTGCACTACCCTTTGATCTGGATGAGAGGTGTTTCTACTGACTATGAAACCCCATAAACAATATCCAAGATGATGATGCTCTACCCCTGGAAATTGTAGAGAGGTTTGGGGTGTGTGGAGGGCGAGGGCTTATGGACAGTCATTGGCTCTAGCAGGACTTTTGGTGAGTGGCAGGCAGTTCTTTATTGCACTCCCTTAGATCCAGCAGAATCTAGGCAATCTCCAGGCACTGAAAAATAAATATGTCAACCTCTGCACTCTAGTATATCTATAATATCAATTCAAATGGATGTATGACCAATTTGAAGTACCAGCAAGGCCTCGATTATACTCTGGCTTTACCAATTTATTATAGACGTATCACAAGGGTTTTCTTCAATCACAAATTTCTTTAAAACACAATAGGAAAATGATTGGGAATAGACAATTCAATGTTACAATCCTCCTTTTTAAGCGTTGGACTGGCAGCCGACACGTGCTTTGTTTCTTTGAAACTTTTCAAGGCTGCAAATAATGCCATAAGAGAAAGAAAATGTTCATTGTTCATGTCCATAAATAATCAAAAACCTATCAGGAAACAGGAAAACTACACATTGAATTTATACAAAAGCAAAAGGGAAGAGAAAGCTCCAGCATTAAAATAATTTCAAGACTACACTCCGTGAGTGTCTACTGAGAAAAAAGGCGTAGTGCAGATAGACCACAAGCAACCCATAGTGAAAGTTGTGCAAAAAGAAAGAAAAAAAAAGAGAAAACATCCAGTGCTCTTGTTCAAGATGTGTGAACGTGTACAGAACGTGTGACGCGGCCTTCCGCCTTTGCAGAGCATTACGATTCATATAGGTATAAATTCCCAATTATACTAGTTTTTCTTTTACTAAAGAAATATGGGATTGGTCTCCACTGACCTTTTGAGTCACAATTTTCTTGTACTTTTCCTTGTGTTTTTTCTCTCTAATATGAGAATCTTTACAGATACGACAACTTATATACCAGAGATGTGGACCTTCCTATATACTAACTGTGTTTGCACATGCAAGACCATGGATAAAGGTATTTACCTGAATAGATCTCTCAGTATTCTTGGGATGTATCTCACTCCATAACTTTTTAATAGATGGAATAACACCATGTTGGACAAGGGGACTGGATGTTTTCTCTTTTTTTTTTCTTTGCACAACTTTCACTATGGGTTGCTTGTCGTCTATCTGCACTACTCCTTGTTTTCTCAGTAGACACACACAGAATGTAGTCTTGAAAATGTTTTAATGCTGGAGCTTTCTCATCCCTTTTGCTTTTGTATAAATTCAATGTGTGGTTTTCCTGTTTCCTGATAGGTTTTGATGATTTATGGACATGAACAATGAACATTTTCTTTCTCTTATGGCATTATTTGCAGCCTTGAAAAAGTTTCAAAGAAAGAAAACACATGTTGGCTGCCGGTCCAACGCTTAAAAAGGAGGATTGTAACATTGAACTGTCTATTCCCAATCATTTTCCTATTGTGTTTTAAAGAAATTTGTGATTTAAGAAAACCCTTGTGATACGTCTATAATAAATTGTTAAAGCCAGAATATAATCAAGGCTTTGCTGGTACTTCAAATTGGTCATACATCCATATGAATTGATATTATAGATATACTAGAGTGCCGAGGTTGACATATTTCTATTTCACGGTTTTACTGGGTCCAAAAGGGCACCAGATTTTTTGGCACCTTAGGTAGTGGGGTGCAGCTAGCGGAACCTTGAGGGGCACCAATACTTGGAGTCAAAGACTGAATGCACTAAGAGAATAGATGTGCTACCAACTAAACCACCACTGCCATCTGTAAATCTCCAGACACTGGCAGCCATCTTAGATGTGGTTTGTTTCGAAAGCCGCATCCATTAAGCTATTGATGTGGGTTCTTCAGGATTCCTGAAGAAGAGGGCTAATTTACTCTATAGTGAAGTACTTAACTATTTGTAGGTCTCCTCCTTCTGCAGCTCGATGTTTGCTTTACTTTCTGCTGCAGAATCTTTTATGATGCCTTCCTCTGTTACTGGATCTTTCAAAGAGTGGCTTCCAGCTGCAGGTAAGTCAGGGTACGGCACTAATGAGCATATATGTCAACAGACCGGGTTCAAGCAGGAGACTCCTCATTTTTAAGCCAAAGATTACTTAATTGTAGTTGTTGCCACCTAAAATTACCTCACTTTATTGTACTTTAATGGAGACAATGAATGGCTCTCGATTGTTTTTCAAAATCTCCCACTTTCTTATTTCAAAATGTAGGCATGTATGTGCTGTGACGATGACAAAAGCAAATCCCAAAGGGAATGTGCAATTTCCTATCATTACCACCCACATAGGGTGACCAGGTGTCCTGGTGTTGCCAGGACAGTCCCGGTTTTTCACCAGATGTCCCGACAGATTTCACGAAATTTAGCTCATGTCTTGGTTTTTAGAGAGGGCTGACTGAAAACAGCAGGAGGTGCTTTTAATTGTTTTTCAAAGCTGTGATAGTTACAGTTCTTTCAAGAAATCAATTTAATTAACAGGTAAGCTACTGGGTTTAAAAATTGCATTTTATGCATGTTCTACCTGCCTGCTCTTTAATTCTCTGCTGAGGAGCTCTGTCATTCTGTGCGCTCGCTTGAAGTAAAATTGTAGTACTTCTTCTATTTTTGTGAAATGTCCCTGTTTTTGGCTTTAAAATTCTGGTCTCTCGACACCCACATAGACTTTCCAAATAAAAAACGAAATGGCCCGGAAGGATAAATGTGCGTTTGAAATTCTGTTGAAGGAAAGACATTGTTAGAGCACTGTAGGTTGTGAAAGAAAAACACTGAAGTACAAGAACAGCATCAGAATTGTGGATTAAGCCGATCTTCTTGGAAATCTCTTCCTTGTTCATGAATATTATCAAAGGTGAGCAAGAGTTTATGTGGTCTATTCACAAACTGCATTTTGTGGTATCTTTAATCATATCACAGTGGTACTCCTACTACAAATGCTATTCACATACTTATGAGACCAATTCACAAACCTAATTTTGTAGGATGTTTACTAGTACTGAAATATTACTAGAGAAAATTACTACAAAATGCTATTCTGAATATGAGAGGAACCGGGGAAAGGGCTGGAATAAGGGGCATACTTACGACCACATAAAAGGGGATAGGGAGCAGGGAGAGGGGATTAAGGAGGACATACACACACATAGAGAGTAATTCCACTTCTATTCACAAACAGCTCTTTAAAGTTATTAGAGAAAAAAGGGACACAAACAGTACAAAATTAGTCAATCTCAAAGCTGGAGTAAGTCAAGCATCATACATGGCCAATCCCTGGTCATTCAACAACCTCTCATTGAAATTAGTGGAAATAGGGGCTTAAAATAAAACCCACAGGAAAAAGTTAGATTCAATTATCATAAGTAAGATTCTGAAACATATAAATGAGCATATTTTAATGTTAAAAAAGAATACATATTTCTTATTCTGTTTTATTACCCAATTTTAACCTCATCGCTGCTAGCCATATTCCCCTCCGGTGCTGAACTATAATGATAATGGGTGTGCTCATGACGGAACGGTTCTGTCATCAGCACAGCTCCACTGTGCCTCATGACGGAACCGTTCCGTCATGAGCATCGAAGGGGTTAAATGTGGACTCTGGAGGGGTAGGTTAGACTAATACCAGGCTGGTCTGTGTAACAGTAGGAAAAGCGTTGTACTTCAGAGGGGTAACATTTACTATTCTTATTCCAGTCTATGCAACATTAAGGAAAGCATTAGACTTCAAAGGGGAAAAATGTAGTATTCCCACTCTAATCTGTGCAACAGTTGGGAAAGCGTTGGACTATGGAGGGGTAAAATGTACTATTCGACCTCCAGTCTATGCAACAGTAGGGAAAGTACTTCACTTTAAACACGTAACATATATGAAACAAAATACTATTAATTTAATAAAAATATATAACTCTTAATATAACCTTTATTAATTCACCGACAAAATATTTATATATAAGAAAACAATTAAACAATTAACATCATTGTTAACCAATTTAATAATTATCAGTTTTAAAGAAATGCCCATTTTTTATTACTTTACTTACTAGGCTATACTTCCACAAACCCAGAAGCCCACACTTAAAATATAACTAAAATAAATAAACGTAATACAATTAACATAATTAATAACTAATTAAATACTAATTAATACATTAATCATTACTTAATTACTAGATTATTTACTAATTATTTATTAATTAATCAATTAACAGTTATCTATTAATTAATGTATTAATTAGTAATTAAACTCCCGGTCTATACCCTACAAACCCACCAAACCGCACCTAGCAAATAACTTTAAAAAAATTGTTTTACAAGATTTACATACATAATACCCTATTAGTTAATTATTAATAGGTTGTTAAATAATAGTTGATTAACTATAACTAAATTAACTTCCTACCCTATACCCTACAAACCAAGCAACCCGCACCTAACAAATAACTTATTACATATAATTATTGCACAATTTACATAACTAATAATCAATGAAATAATGCTAATAAATTAATTATTAATTATTTTGACTTCATTTACTTTCCACCCTACACCCCTACAAACCTTCAACCTGCTACAACAATCTAAATAAGTATTATAATTTAATAAAATATTATAAATCACTTCACATTTCAAACTATATTTAAAAATATTATTCACAATTATACAAACAATAATAAATCAAAAAATAAATACGTAAATTACCACACATAGGGATAAATAAAAAACAAAGGGGCTTATTTACACAGCCATACCGCCCGCAGTGCAACACTATTTTAGATGCACCAGAGGTGCAGTGTGCCTGCTCATATTTACAAGGCCATGTAAAGTCACCCTGTGTGACTTTTATGGCCTTGTAAATATGCTCCACTTTCACGCAATAATTTGTGTGTAAGGGGCGTGCCATGGGTGTTGCTGTGGGTGTTACCACCCAACATCCATGAAACCTGACGCATTCCCAGATTTACAAGGTTTTGTAAACCTCGAAAAGCGGCAGATTCCTACGCCTCCCCAGGGGAGGAGTAGGGGAGGTGTGACGAGGAGAAATACCTTTATTTACCTGTGTTTCCTTTTTCTATGTGTGCTTCACTCTGCAGCCCACACAGAAATAAGAAATCACCCCTTGAGATTGTTTTTGTGCAAGAAGTTGTCCGTTCCTCGACAAAAACAATCACCCCTACAACGCAGACACCCTTCCACCATGATGCAAGGCTGCTATCATTGGGACATGGCAGCCCAGTGTGCGGCAACACAGGGGAGAAAGACGGAATTGCACCATATCTTGTAAATACAGCGCATTCCTGCCCTTTTCCTTTGATGCACGGCAGTTCAGCAGGAATGTTTGTTGTGCTGCTGTGCGTCAAAATATTGTAAATGAGGCACACTTTTTTTTAACGATACTATTGAAATCGAGATTTACAACAATGATGTTCTTGAAAATATTACATACCTAAAAAATTGATATTCTTAACAATGATATTTCTGCATTACGATATTGTAATGTCATGATGTTTTTTCCGATATTTCTGCATCCGATCTTTCCAACTCAATATTTGGTCCAAACACCCAACGAATAAGACATTTGTCAGAATTTAAACTTTTGCCCCCAAATCCTCCTTAATCCTCAGACAAGGACATTTGTCTACCAAGGCTTGACCAAAATCCATATTCCCTTAGGCTTTCCGAGCATTGGGGTGTCAGACATGAGTGGGCTTTCCATTTGTTTGAGCAGGTACCACACTCTACACAACACTTTGGGCCTGATTCTGATGTGGTTAGTAAAGCATTCCCACCTAAAGCCTGATTCTGATGCGGTTATGAAGGCCTCCAATTGGCATTTGCTCCTTCCAAATCGGCTCCGGAACATGTCTTCCCGACCCAGGGCTCAATTATGAAGTCAATTGGAGTCCAAGCAAATCGTAATTGGAAGCATCCGGATGCATCGTACTCCTTCGGTCGGACTCTCCAGATCCGAATGGGTTGGAAACCATTTCCAAACTGATTCGGTCGGGGAGCTTTCCAACCAGCATCAGAATTAGGCCCTAAATGTCTTTGATTCTGAAGTTTCCATGGGTATGTCTCCTATATTAGGGTCATCAGTTGGCCTCCACCAAGGGGAACCTATCTCTAGTTTCTGAAAACGAGAGAAACAGGAGAATTTACATTGATGTGGCTTGCATACATCCTAACATATTTTTATTACCTAGAATCCTCAAAGTATACGTAAAACAATCACAATCTTTCTCTGTCCTGTGCCAGAAAACTCTAGAACTTCAGGCTAATGGCAAAGGTCCAATGTTTCCATGCTTCACACAATAAAAATACAAGCACATGTATGGGTGGGCCTATTTCACAGGACAGGATGTGGCTAAAGTTATGACCATGTGAAGACCAGATTACACTGTATTAGCAACCCATAGTCACATATTTGGCCACTTCTTTTCGGTTACGATAGGCCCATAGACACATGTGAAGTAATATTTTTATTGATATATACGTTTAAGAACACTGGGTGATGGGAGTTTTGCTGTTCCCGACAACTTCCAAAACTTTCAGAAGTGGCCCAGAGTGAATTAGAGTGGCTGAGATTAATTCAAGCATTCCTTCAATTACCTTGTTGTTTTTACAGTAGACACCCTACGTCTGACAGGCACGCCCTGACGTGGGTCCCAAGCTCACTGTGCCATGGACCCAAGCAATACCTTGCTAATGAAACCTAAGCTGGTTGGAACTGGTCTGGAGTTGCTTGTGATCCCTGCAGGAAGGGGCCTTGTCTGGTAATTCAGAATGGACAGCTCCCATTAGAGTTGGTCAGTACTGATTTGTATAGGGCAGGCCTTTATCTAGAGTGGCATGTAGGCAAAATGATGGACCAGAATGCAGCCCAGATAGATTTTCAGGGGATAATTAATTTGAGCATTCCATCCATCACCTTCTTATTCCTGCAGTTGATGCGTGAGATGGGTATGTCCCCCGATTGTGTCTCCCAAACTCAGTGCGCCACACTACTAAAGCAATATTTCACAGATCAGACCTCAGTATATCGAAACTGGTCTAGGGTTGCTTATGTTCCCATCTGGAGGGGACATGGCTTGAGAGTGTGGGCTGGACAGTTCCAAAAGTATCAGAATCACGACTGAATTGCATAAGTCAGATCTCTACCTAGAAAGGCACAGTGGATGAAAAAATGATGGTCTGGAATGTGGCCCAGAGTAATAACCAGAGGATGGGATTTAATAAGGAATGTATGATGACACAACGCATGCTTTTACAACACTTGCCATTACAACGCATTTTTCCCAACGCAAAAACTATTACAACAAATGTTTTACCAACGCATATCATTACATCGCAATATATATAGAAAGCATTAAAAGTGCCATCACAACGCAAAACAATACTACGCATACCATTACAAAGCAAAGAAAAATATATATTTTTAAAATCATTTTGTAAAATAACTCCTGGCACGGAATGAAGGGAAAATAGGGGTTTTGGGTGGGTAAGTGTATTAAAATGTGGAACGCAACTGGGCACAAAATTTCTAAAAAATGAGCATTTAAAAAAAACGTAATACTTAGGTATTAAAATTAATACTCGCGTATTAATTGAGTACATAAAATATTTAAGAAAAAACAGTTGTAAAAACAGAAACAGAACTAAGTTAATATTAAAATAAATACATTTAAAAATCTAAGAAATAAGAACTCAAAGAAGAAAAGAAACGATATACCTACAAACGAGCCACCATTTTATGCGCTTGCTCAACACAAGTCCTACAACAGCTTTCATGAAGAGAAATAGAACCTACAGCAAACAAAATGGAGGGGTAAACACTGATGAACAAATTAAACAGTCACTTTATTAAAAATAAATTAAATTATAGGTTCTCACATCGAACAAATCCAAAAAATACTAGAATAAAATTGAATATTTTTCTGAAAATAATGGTGAGACACCCAAAAAAGTATAAATAATGCTTAGCCACCATTTTGAAGTCAGTGGTCAACAGACTAAGAGCGAGAGCAGACGCTTTTTATGCTACCTCTCACATTCCCACAGAAACTAACGCAGTGGAATTGCCTCACAACCATTCTCAAAAAGCAAGTAAGTATAATACATTTTTATAAAAATATTAACTATAATAAAAAATCCGTAAAAAAATGTTTATAATGATTTACTATTTTTTTTCAGTTTTTGGCAAACTTGGCAGACAATTATCCAACGAGCCGAATATTGAAAAGCAATTAATTAAATTGAAAGTAAGTGAATTATTCAAATAAAATATAGAGTTGTATAACAGAAAAAGTGACTTTTCGTACCCAAAATGAACAATACTTTTCATTTAAATTTTTAAAGTGAATCCCAGTCGGATGACAGTTAAGCAACGAGTTTACTATTTATGTACCAAAAAAAAACAATCATCTTAAAACTTTCAAGAAAAATAAGCCAATGTATGCAATGTTCTGAGGCAATTTTGAAAATTAATTTTTATATATTTCTACCAAAGTGTGTTATTAAAATGCAATTAAAACTGAAAAATCAAAACTTTTTTCATTAAAAGGAATAAATGTTTTTTGTTACATTCACATGTAAAACTATTTAGGAATATAATTTACGAAACGTGTAACTTTTCGAAATTTTTTGATTTAAAAAAATAGGTAAGACTGTTGTATAATGCTGCAGTAATATCTCATTTTCTCAATGAAAAGTTTGATTTTAAATGAAATTTAATATTATGAAAAGAATTATATTTTATATTTTAAATACTTCTTGATATTTTTAAAACAAATGGTAATCCATATCTCTTTTACTTAATTACAGCATACTGAAAATATTTCTGATCAAATCAACATAAAATCTATTGAAGAAAGAACACCAATAGCCAAGAACGACATCTCTGTGCAAGGTAAATAAAGTAATTAAAAACACAATAACTGATATCAATTATCTAGCAATTTTTAAAAATATTTCACAAAAAATCATGAACATTTATGCAACTGTTTCTGAAATATAATCTATATTTTCTTATAAAAAAAGTTTGTAAACTTTTTGCTGTCAAAATTAAATTTTTTTAAAAAAACTTTAATGCATTTTAAACATGAAATAATGCAATTTTTTAAATCCTATAAATAGAGATGTAATAAATTGAAAATAAACAGTCTATATATATTACATCCTACTACAGATATCAATATCTACATCTGAGCTCAAGCAACAAAGAAAAACAACTAGCTGTACAACACCTTCTAATGAAAAACACCAGCATCTTTAATACATTCAAAAATAAATACTAAAGGTAAATATATTTCATAAAAGAGAAGAATAAATTAACCCCTTTTCTCCAGATAGAGTAACATCGCATAGCAACACTAAAAATTAAAACACATTTTTTCAAATTTTCTTACAGCACAACAAATTGAAAGGTCAACCAACCAAGAAGAAGTTCAACATAATCCATCATAACGAACCCGCAACCATCCAGAAAGGTGAAAAATACTATTATATATTTAGCAAGACATATCTCAAACTACAAAAATGTAAAATTGAGAGAAAAAAACAAGCAAACTGATATCAAAAATCATATATTAATAATTCTGACATACTTTTCTTTTATTTCTTATCATTTCAGATAATGTCAACGAATAAGATAGCCCATTATATTACCTCAAGCAAAGGAAATAGACTTCGGAAACATGCAGGGTACATTTATTGCAAGGAGAGAATAACAGAACCAAGGAGACATTGGAGATGCATGCAATACTACTCATCCCATTGCACAGGCAGAGCAGTTACTCTGGATGACACAGTTGTTAAACTATCAGAGCTTAACCACTCTGCCTCTGGAATGGAGATTGAGGTAAGAGAAACAATTAATGAAATGAAAGATATTGCAAGCACCTACAATGACTCCTCTGGTTCCATTTTGAGGGAGGTTGCACTGCATGTCCCTAGTCATGTTGCTAGCAGTATACCCATCATACCCAATCAGAGACGAATTATTCAACGTAAAAAACAGGCAAGTAACCCACAAAGAGTTACACCTCAAACATTCTCTGATATTCTTATTCCTCCTGAACTCTCTGTTTCTATATCTAACAAACCTTTCGTCCTGCATGACAACGAAAACCCTCAAAAACAAATAATTATCTTTACCACACCCCGTAATCTAGCCAAGTTAGAGAATAGTGATGTTGGGATGATGGATGGGGCATTTAAAAGCACGCCCCATCCATTCACCCAAATATACACTATTCATGCAAAAATTAACAATGCAGTAGTCCCCTTAGTATACAGTTTGCTACCTGCTAAACAATCCACATGTACACTGAACTTTTAACAGTGATAAAATCCAAAACATCAAACAAAAGTCCTAGGAAAATAATTATTGATTTTGAATGTGCAATGATAAATGTTATTACTAAAACGTACATGGATACCCACATTCAAGGATGTTTTTTCAATTTTTCCCAGACATTTTGGCGTAACATACAAAAAACATCCTTAGTTGTGGATTAAGTATCAGATAGAAACTGCAATTCAAATTAAAAAAACGAACTACACTTTGCTTTGTTCCTCCTGATAGTGTAGACGAGTACTACACTGCAATTACAGAATCAGACTTTTACACATCAAACGAAGAAAAATTGGCACCCTTGCTAAATTATTTTGAAGACACATGGATTGGGCATCCAAGCAGGTTGGGTCGCAGGATCAAGCCACGTTTCCATGTGGAGTGGTGGATCAGCTACACAAGCTGCTTAGAAGGATTAGCAAAAACAAACAATGCCATAGAGGGATGGCACAACTCCTTCAACCACACAATTGGAAAACCTCACCCCAACTTTTATAATTTTTTTGAAACTTTGAGGCAGGAGCAAAGTTTCCAAGAAATGAGAATGTCACAAGCATTAACAGGTAGTCTAAACCCATGCATTTCTAAAAGATCAAAAGAAGTGTCTGAAAGACTATTGGGTGCATTACAACAATTTTTGTTGTGTATGGCTTCAGACTACCAGGATAATGTTGCACACATTCTACATTACTAACTCTACCTACTCTTTTACTTTCCTGTTTTGCCCTAAATTATATAAACACACAATTAAATTGGAATTTTTCAAAACATTAAAAAAAAAATTAAAGTCGGGTCACCTTACCTTAGATGTATTCTTTTTTCTTTTCTTTTCTGTAATAATCCAATCCATAACCATGCTTCTTTTTTTCCAAATTAAAAAGCAGAAAAAAAACATTAGCAAATTCATCTTCTTTTAAATCATATTCAAAAAAAATAGCCATTCCAAAAAATTGGTACTCCATTCCAAAAATGAATCCTTTAAAAAAAGATCGATTTACAAAAAGCATTCCCAAAAAAATAAATCTTCTCCAAATCCAAAATATCCCGAAGTCAGAAAAAAACAATATAACGATCCATCTTCTTTCTTTGAAAAAAAATCCAATCCATCAAAATCCTCATTTGTTTTAAAATGTTCCATGGAAAAAACAAACCCAATAACATAGATGTCTTCCACGATTCCTTAATTCCAAAAAAAACAATCCTGTTTCCCAGGAATAAATCCATTCTTCAGAAATCGATCTTCTTCTTTCTCCGGTCTTTACAAAACAAAATCATTTTCCATTTTTTCAAACAAAATCCAGTATTTACAGTGAAATAAACTTAGTAAATACTAATATACCAACACTTTGTTTAAACTTCAACTACATGCTAAAAAGATACCAACTAAAGATATAATTAACTTATCTAAGCCTCCCTCTTCTCTCCTTGCAATAAATGTCACGCACACCATCATTCACAAATAAATATGTTTTTAAAGTTTCCTACCTGAGGGCAGGTCTCCTTGCTTCTGCTCTGTCCAGCGACGCTCCTCAATATGGCTGCTTTCGTGATTCGGGTATACACGTATATGTCATCTATAGCTACCATAAAAGAAAATGGACAATGTATATACTATTTATTTTTAATAATAATATATGTTCAAAACCTATGTTTTTTTTAAATAAAGTTTACCGATATGTTATTTAAATATTTTCAAAAATAAGAAAATTATTTAAACAGAAAATAAAGTATTTTACATAATAATCTAAAATATACAGTCTTGCATTCTAACTATTTATTTTACATTATATAATTTACAATGTACTACTATTTTTTAAAACAATGTATTTTACTTGTAAATAACAATCTCACCTTTAGGATGCTCCCTTTTGCTTCTTTTCCATCCCTTATTACTTTTCAAATGACTTCCAATAGGATAGACGTAGCAATCACCTAGACATATAATGGAAATAAATGAAGGACATAACTTTACATTGTAATCAATGTAAAAGCGTGGGAACTTTTTAAAAAATATTTTTTGAAAACATTTATTTATTAACTAATATTTTTTAAAACATATATTAAAAGATATCTATATTAAAAAAAGTTGCATATAAGCTTTTTACAATTTTAAATCAATACTATCCTTAAAAAAAATAATGTATTTATTTACTCTTTGAAGTATTACTTTTTATTCTTAATCCATGGGAGTGTAAAGTAGGGTAAGTGTTGGAAAGTGTAGGAGGTTAAAATTATTATTCTTACTTCAGGGGGGTGTAAAAGTAGGGTAAGTGTTGGATAGTGTAGGGGGTTAAAATTACTATTCTAACTTCAGGGGGGTGTAAACGTAGGGTAAGTGTTGTATAGTGTAGGGGTTAAAATTAGTATTCTAACTCCAGGGGGGTGTAAAAGTAGGGTAAGTGTTGGATAGTGTAGGAGTATAAAATACTATTCTTACTCCATGGGGGGTGTAATAGTAGGGTAAGAGTTGGATAGTGTAGGAGTATAAATTAATATTCTTACTCCATGGGGAATAATAGTAGGGTAATAGTTGGATAGTGTAGGGGGTTAAAATTACTATTCTAACTTCAGAGGGTGTAAAAGTAGAGTAAGTGTTGGATAGTGTAGGGGTATATATTACTATTCTTACTCCAGAGGTGTAAAAGTAGGATAAGTGCTGGATAGTGTAAGGGGTTAAAATTACAATTCTAACTCCAGGGGGTGTAAAAGTAGGGTAAGTGTTGGATAGTGTAGGGGTATAAATTACTATTGTTAGTCCATGTGGGGTGTAATAGTAGAGTAAGAGTTGGATAGTGTAGGGGATAAAATTACTATTCTAACTCCAGGGGAGTGTAAAAGTAGGGTAAGTGTTGGATAGTGTAGGGGGTAAAATTACTATTCTTACTCCAGGGGGTGTAAATGTAGGGTAAGTGTTGTGTAGTGTAGGGGGTTAAATTAATTATTCTAACTCCAGAGGGGTGTAATAGTAGAGTAAGTGTTGGATAGTGTAGGGGTATAAATTACTATTCTTACTCCATGGGGATGTAATAGTAGGGTAAGAGTTGGATAGTGTAGGGGGTTAAAATGACTATTCTCACCGGGGGGGGGGTGTAAAAGTAGAGTAAGTGTTGGATAGTGTAGGGGGTTAAAATTACTATTCCAACTCCAGGGGGGGTGTAAAAGTAGGGTAAGTGTTGGATAGTGTAGGGGGTTAAAATTACTATTTTAACTCCAGGGGGGTGTAAAAGTAGGGTAAGTGTTGGATAGTGTAGGGGGTTAAAATTACTATTCTTACTCTTCTTGTGTGTAAAATTATGGTAAGTGTTAGATAGTGTAGACGTATAAATTAATATTCTTAAAACAGGAGGGGTAATAAATTAATAAAAAAAGAAATTTAAGAAATACTTACCAATACTTACGTTGTAAAGACATGCGTTGTAATAACATCTGCGTTGTAATGGCATGTGTTGTAATAGCATGCGTTGTGTTGTAATACCTCTTGCATTGTAAAAGCTGCGTTGTGATGGTAGTGCGTTGTAAAAGTTGCATTGTGATAGTTGTCTCCCACTACAGCAAGGTGAAGTTTTTGATGGGCCTCTCCTGTTTGCAACTCTGCAGACAAAAGGCTCAGCTCATAATGTGAAAAGGTGGGTGAGTAAATAAGTGATGGAATGTGTGAATGGCTGGATTGATTACTAAAAGGATGAATGGATGAATAAAAAGGTAAATGGATAGATAATAGAAAAGGATGGATGGATGAGTGAATGAGTGGAAGTATGGATGAGAGAAAAGGTAAATAGATGGATGTTTGGGTGGATGGGTAGATGGATGGGTAAAAGGGTGGATGGGTGTGTGAAAGGTTGGATGGATGGATGAGTGAAAGGGTAGATGATGGGCGAATGAATGGGTGGACGGATGAGTGAAAGGATGGATGGATTGAATTGATAAGTGAAAGGGTGAATGGATGGATGAGTGAATGGGGGTAGATGAACAAAAGGATTGATAGTTGAGTGAAAAAGTGAAAGGGTGGATGGATGAGAGGACAGATGAATGGATGAGTGAAAGGATGGATGAGTAATAGGATGAATGGATGGAATTAATGAATGGATGAGTAGATGGATAGGTGGGTGGGTGGATGGATAAGTGAAAGGGGGATGGAGAGAGTAAGGGAGGATTAATGATTGAAAGGGTGAATGGGTGGAAGGATAAGTGACTGGGTGGATGGATGAGTAAGTTAATGGATAGCTGGATAGGTGAAAGGGTAAATGGCTAGATGGATGAGTGAATAGATGGATGGGTGGAAGAGTGGATGGATGACTGTAAGGATGGATGGGGTGAAAGGGTGGGTAGATGAATAATGGATGGATGAGTGAAAGGGTGGATGAGGGATCAATGAGTGAAATGATGGATGGAAGGATATATGTGGATAGGTTTGCAAATGGTTGAATATGTTTGGATATAGATGGGCACTTAGATGGAAGGACAGCATGAATGGTGAAAGACTGAATGATAGATAAAAGAATGATTACACCTTGTAGCACCCATTATCTTAAGTAACATTTCCTAAACATTGACTTTCACGTTAATATGAGTCATTGTCTCTATATAATGTGTGTGTAATGTAACACACTCCGACACCCTGCCCTACATAAATGTGATGGGAAACACTATAAAAGAAATTAAATACACATGAGAGACTGTCTAAGTGAAGATGAGGGGCACAATTGGAGGGTGGTAGCAGGCATCGGGTGTTTCCCTGGGAGGCTGGAAAGGGGGGGGGCTTATTTGTTGCTGGGGGCTGGCACTGCAAAGTTCCTTGTATATCCAGTAGTTTTCAATCAACAAAAAAATCGGCCTCACTTATATTCAGGTGTGGTTCACCATTGTCTGGTGACTAATGTACCTGCTGGAGTGAGATGCGAATTTTGAATCGTCTAAGGTAGCAAGCTGCGGCCATACTGAAAAACCGTGACGTGCACGATTGTCTCAAACTAATATAAACTTATTTTGACTTGTACTTGGGTGGTTGTCTATTTGCTTACTTATATACTATTGCGCGACCACCTCTGATGTGTCTGTAAAACATACCTTTTGTTCCGAAGTTTTGTCCTGAATTTTGTCCCTTTGTCCTGAATTTTTACACTCCCCCTCCTGAATTTGCACCTATGCCAGTTGGTCATTCTAGTCACAACACGGAAAAGGCTCCATGGACCACAACCTCACAGTAGACCAGGAGGCTCTTGACTGTTTGTGTGGTGGGTGAGAGGCGGTGAACTACCGCTGCTCCCATTTATTAGTTCAATTTCTATATCTCTAACTCTTCCATTCCAAAATGGCCAAACCTGGAGGAACACTTCCTAGTTCTTATTCCCTAGAAAGTCCTTGCTGTATCTCTAATACATCGCGTAAATGCACAAAGTTGGTAAAACAACATCCTGCTCCTGTGCTTCGGATGCCACACCACTGTTTCAACTTTGGCTCACAGGTTTTTGTGTGTGGCATTATAAATGAACTTTTATTATTTTTAACCCATTGCAAGTCTTTTTTTATGCCAACATTTGCACCATCTTGTACTAAGGACTCTGTACCGCATTTGTTTAATTATTCTTGCCTTTACTTTGCTTTCTCCAGTTCGTTTCATGTTTGTCTCATGTGTGACATGCAGCCAGCGAGATCTGTGAGTACAACATTTGTAATTTGCGAATGGCATGAATGTCCTATTCACGTGTACTGACAATGTGGTTTTGAACAATATTTGAAATCCCTTAAAATGCATTTTATGTAATTTTAGTAGGTTTATATTCTTTCAAAATGTTGGTCAACATGTGCATGTTTCCACAGTTTCTATTTCCTGCTTTATCCAACAGGTGTGTAATGCAGCCACTTTCACAAGAAATCATCCATTTTATTGGTTAATATGTAGTAATAGTAATGGTATTGTACATCTGCTAAATACTACATAGCAGCACATGTATGTCGCAAGCCTGAGCATCCAGTGTTTCAGCACAAGGGTCAAGTCAGTTTTGGAAATGGTACAGCATGCTCCATATGGGGTGTCCCTCATGGCATATGTTTTGGAATGGGCAGTAGGAATACCACTGGTGGTAATTTGTTATACAGCCATACCAACCTTTACAGTGGAAAATATTAAAAGCGTCTCCCCACCGCCGCAGTCTTGCTGCCCCTCTGTCCATTTGATGGTGCAGTGCCCAGTGTCCTGATACCACCAGATATCAACCCACACTGCAGGAGGTAAGATAAGCCCAGTCCCCTAACTCTGCCCTGGCAGCAACCACCTATGTACATACAGTGAATAGCCACCAGAAACAAAGGGAGAGGGTGGGATGGAAGAAGAAACAACTCCACGGATCAAACCAGCCCACCTCACTCTTCTTGGGGGACAGCTACCACTGGGAAGAAGCTTCCAATCCCTGGATAAAAAACAAACAAAATAGAAATTAGAAAAACCCACCCCACATAGAAAGCCTCTGAGAATGCATGAACCAGTCCTGCAGCACGCATAAAAATACTTCCCCTTACCAAGGTTAGGAACTCCAGTAGATTAGCAGTCTCTACCAAAAGTGTGTTTCCAAAACAACATGAGAGAAGGCAATTGCTGGTTGCTTGTGGATAGAGAAGGGGAAAAAATACTATAGTAGTAAAACAAAAACCCTACGTAGAAGTGGCTTGAGGACAAGGCTATGATTCACACTGCTAACTAACTAAATAACTACAGAATCCTCGTGCCCATAGAAAAACACCCCAGCGTAAGGAACAGTCCAAACAACGATGAGAACAGCATACAAAATATGTCCCAGGAAGTAACAGCTTCCAATTCACTCAGGGACGCTGCCGCGTACCAGAATGTCCAACTGAAGAAAAAATATAGGCAACAAGGAATACACAACAGAGCCCCCAAACAGGAAGGATGCAGGGGAGGGCTAAGATTAAATGAATATTTACAAAGACCCTGTAGCGCCTGCAAGCCTGCAGGCGAACTGACCGCAATCCAAAGGCAAACCAAGAACGAGGAAAATCCAGGCGAAGTTCACGAAGACAGAAGGGAACCGGAACCAAAGGCCAAGCGTTTCCGGGTAACAAGGACCGAGAAGTGAATCCAAGCGTCTCACCAAGGTAAGACGGCCCGTTTTATGCTGCCTGAAATGCGCGGAAAGCGCTGACTTAAAAGCACAATCCCCAAAACCCTGCTATGCCAGTCCCTAGGGAGCACCACCCTCAGGGAATGGGGCAGATGAAAAGGGTTTAAAATGGCAAGCGGGTGTAGTGACTCCATTCAAATGGGCAACTACTCTAGGAATAAGAACATGCCCACGCAGGCTACTTTTAGGAGGGACCGTGCCTTAGGAAACCGGA
The DNA here is from genome assembly GCF_964263255.1 of Lissotriton vulgaris. Lineage (NCBI taxonomy): Eukaryota > Metazoa > Chordata > Amphibia > Caudata > Salamandridae > Lissotriton > Lissotriton vulgaris. The sequence goes on along the minus strand of NC_141698.1, from coordinate 326,740,430 downwards.
CTGTTAAAGCAGTGCTATTCTGCATTGAGTCACAACCATTACATCTTACTAAAGGGCGTTCATGTTTATTTCCATGCAGAAACAGAGCAGAGTCTAAAAATAAATTTGAGAATAAACCAGGCTGTAGGCCAACAGAGTCAACACATTGTTAGCATCTTCACCATCCTCTAGCTTGTGGTGTTTTTCCTTTTTTGTTTTTGTTTGGATGCCTACTGAACAGGGAATCCCCAATACTTATTAGAGGCCGATAACGCTGGCCTGTCGGCATTTTTCCTCACTTGCCCTCCACGTTGTAGGGTTGCATAGGAAGGTGCCTATACAGGCACTTAATAATCAAGTGCTCGATACTTGTGTCTTCAGTGTTGAATTGAATGGTGCTGTAACATACGTATGTGACACCATTTGGCTGCAAACACAAGTGCCTCAGTTTTGTATCTTTTCATTCATAAATGTATAGATAACATTTCTAACTCACTATCTATTCATTAACTGAGCCGTTTTATTAATTTTGCTAAATTCTGTCCCGATACTTTGCCAGGTGAATCTGTGCATCTTTTCAAAAATGAATGCCATTTATTAAAGGTCCTTCAACCACATTCATTTATTAAGTTATTGGCACTGAAGCTTTTATAAATAACTAGCAGCCCGTCCCAACCTTGTCCGGGAGCAATCAGGCTTCCCCGACCCCCGGCTGCCCCAACATTGTCCAGCATTTCCGCCCCCCGCAGCCCCGTCCCCCACCTGCCCCGACCCCCGCCTGCCCCGACATTGTCCCCCGGAGCCTTAAAAAGGCGACATATGATAGTCACAGCAGTGTACTATAATGTAAAACCGTCTCACTGTATTGCGGCTATTACTCCAGCCTTCGCCTGGAAATTACCATTTCCATTTGTTTAGAGTGGGGATAAACCGAACCAGATTTCCTGTCTTTCCTTCGGGCTGCTTGCTTTCCCCGTCCCCACCCGCCCCCCGCCTGCCCCGACCCTCGCCTGCACCGACATTGTCCCCCGGAGCCTTAAAAAGGCGACATATGATAGTAACATTGTCCCCCGGAGCCTTAAAAAGGCGACATATGATAGTCACAGCAGTGCGCTTCGGGCTGTTTGCTTTCCCTGTCCACATGAAAAGTACCACGAAAAGAGGGCACATTTAAACACAGCTCCGAGGTTGACGGATCACTTTTGCCTGTGGGGTCTCTTTGAGCGGGGTTTTCCCTTGACGGAGCTCGGCGTGCCGAGATTCCAGCATGGTAACATAATGCCCGCGTGTCAACCTAATGACCCTTAACGCTGAAACGCTGAAACGCTGGCGCTCTGCAGTTCAACTTCCTGAGCTGTGTTTGAGGTAAAACTAATGAGCGTGATCGTGGTAGTTTGGAGCCTTACATCACCCCGTCCCCCGCCTGCCCCGACCCCCGCTGCCTTACCTCAGCCGCCGCTCCTCAGTCCACCGCTCAACGCTGAAAAGCTGGCACTCTGCAGTTCAACTTCCTCAGCTGTGTTTGAGGTAAAACTAATGAGCGTGATTGTGGTAGTTTGGAGCCTTACGTCACCCCGTCCCCCGCCTGCCCCGACCACCGCTGCCTTGTATAAGCCGCCGCTCCTCAGTCCACCGCTCCTCGCCGCTCGTCACCGCTCCACCCCCGTGCCATGTCTGCCGCTCCTGGATGCCGCTCCTCCCCGTGTTCCTGACGTCAGCACGCAGGTCGCGGCCGGCGTTACTTCGAGGAGACTACTTTTTTATAATGCAAATTTTTGAAATATAACGTATTTTTTAACTTTATATAGCCTATGTCTATCTGCACACCCTGAGGATTCCAACAATGTATCGGGTGTGTGGATTGGCGCTGTGGTTCCCGAGTTTACCCGCCTCAAAGCCTCAAAGTTCTTCCTTTATAATAGTAGTATAGATAATGATGTTTCTTCTTCAGGAATACCGAGTTTTAATTTTCTGAATTTGCATGCAATAAAAGGTTGCCTTTCTTAATAATTATGTTCAATAACTTTTAAACTTGGTATCACAAACCACACAAATACACTGAACGCCATGCCACATAATATCAATCCACATACTTTCACTCAACGCCACACACTTCTGTGCCACACATTTCAACTCTACACATTTCAAATCTACACCACATAATTCAACAACATACCACATATATTTTAACTCAACAACACAATTACACAACATACCACATACATCTATTCTGCACCACAGAATTCCACATCATGTCACAAAATTCAACAGCACACCCCATTAATAAATTTCAGAACCTACCACTCCACAACACAAAATACCATTCGGCATAATTACACTCCATGACACACAATCCCATTCCATGTAATTCCAATACACTCAATACAACATAATTACTATCTACATACTTCCACTGCACACCATGCCACATAATTCCACTACACAAATTCACTCCATTTAATTTCATAATTAACAATTCCAATCCAAACTATATAATTCCACTCAACTTCACATAAATCCACTCCAAACCAAAAAACAATATAATTTACAATGCCAATAGCTCTAACTCTCACAAATGCTTGTTAATTTTTAGGCACTGGGCGATTAGGTAGTTTGCCCAGACTCACACGATATTTAGCTGACACCAGGACTCAAACCTGGTTCCCCAGTTCCCAAGTCAGCAGCTCCCTCTGTAGCCAGCATCCTCTCCTCTTTGGATATTTGTTTCTCACTCTGGAATCCTTGGAAGAAAAATGCCCCTTTAATGACGGCTACTCATCGATACTACTACATCTACTTTTCTTGTACATGGAGGGGCATATTCTCAAAGATCTATCGCAGAGTTAACTGTACTTTATCGCAGCCAAAGTGGTGATAAATACATCGCCCTATTCACAAGCTGGTGCAAACACCCCCTATCACCAGTTAACCTGCGATAGCAGCCGCAAAAAACATCAGCACAGATGACCCCCGCAATTATCGCTAATGATATGCAGAGTAGGCGTTCCCATGCAAAAAGCAGCGAAAACACCACTCAGCAACATTCTCTACGAACAGGCAGATCGATGAGAAGTACTCAAAATGGTGCGTTAGCAGCAGGAAATTAACACATGCTCTGACATGGTGTAAAGTCGGACGTCAGCTGGCACCAGAAAAGGGAGCCCAGCCCAGAGCTACACCTGAAGGGCAACAGATGCCATGGAGCTACTGATCATGCAGCTTGGAGCCCCAACAGACCCACAACACCCACCGCCACAACCCTCGGACCCCCTCTACCCCCCCCCAGACAAAACCTGCACGTCCCCCTATACCACCACAGAGGCAGTGCAGACACAGCCTGCGGTCCTTCAGAAAATGCACCAGCCGCACAGACTTAACACCAGAGTATGTCATTGCCCACTACAGGCTAAACAGGACAACCATCCTCCCCATCCTGAACATCATAGCCCACCGGCTGACAGTACCAACACAGTGGACAACCAACATCCCTCCGAAGACAAAGCTGCTGGCCGTGCTACATCTGTTGGCCTCTGGTGCGTTCCAACCAACAACAGCCAGAGTCGGAGGAGTCTCACAGCCAGCCCTATCAAAGTCCCTCCAAACCTGTCCTGGATGCCATCATCAGCTTGGTACCCCAGTAACTATACTTCCCCCACACTGCGCAGGAACAGCTGGAGACCAAGCAAGGCTTCTATGCCATAGCTGGCTTCCCCCACGTGTTGGGGGCAATCGACTGAACAGATGTCCTACTTGTGCCCCCTGCCAACACTGCACACAATTACCGCAACAGAAAGCACACACATTCCATCGTCGCTAACTACCCAGGCAGTGTGCATGATTCCAACATCTTCCAACAGTCCATCATCAACCAGCGCTTCCAGGATGGCACCTATGGGAATGCACTGCTCGTTGGTAAGTACCAAATCAACACACCACACACCTCAAATACACAATCTGTGAATGCACAAGTCATAAAGTCACATACAACATGCCAAACAACATGCCCACACACCAGACACAACAGCACAACTCACTGTTGGAACCTGGCCTAGCCATGTACAGGAACCATCAACGTCATGGCACCTCATCTACACAATAGCAGATTGTGGGAAGAGGAGGGAACAAGGCATGTGCGAAGGAGGCGATGTGACAGATGAATGAGACTGCACACAGTGCCAAGTGTGGAGTGGATGTGTTGGACCTACTGCAGTATGCAGACCACAGACATATCCATGTCGACACACACCACTGGTGTTTGGAGTATAGTGGACAGTGGACGCAACCATGTCACCCCAGCCAGTGGGAGAGATCAAGAAAATGTAGCTTTTTACGTCCCCCCCTGTAAGCGTGTGCGGAGTGGGTTGGCCCGGTGTACGCTAAGCATGGGCGAATTTTGCGGATCTCGCGTTCGCGAATTTTGCGGATTTGCGGATTCGCAATCCGCAAAATCCGCGAATTCCCGCGAATTTGCGGATTTTTTTTTTTTTTGTGTTCGCCCGTGTTTCTGCCAGTTCGCGAGGCTTTTTAGAATTTCGCAATTTGCGAACTTACCTGTCGGGTCGCAAGTTTTGCGAACTTGTTGTTTCTACATGTCCAGCCTGTTTGGGACACTCTTCTTCATCACTGCCACTCTCTGTCACCACTGCCACTCTCTGACTACTCATGCCACCCTCTGGCCCACCCATGCCACCCTCTGTTTCATCACCACACCCTCTGGTTGTCCAGTGTACATTATTTTCGGCAAAGCAAAGCACACCTTCCCTGCCTCAAGTGACCTGAATTAATTTGGGGCTGATTAATGTGTCACAGAATATTTTTTTAGCTGGCACCTGCTTCCTTAGTGCGCCCTGATTAGTGATCTTTTGCACTTGCTAAGTGCTTTCATTGTTGCAAAATTAGTTACAACACCTGCCCTGCCCCAACTGACAATAATGAATTAGGGGCTAATTAATGTGTCACTGAAAGAATTTAAAGTTCCAGCCTGGCACCTGCTTGTCTGCTCCTTTAGCTGTAAATCAGGACCTTTGTGGCATACAGTTAAGGTCAGAGCAGGGTCACACAATAGTTGCAAGCAGGCAACCGAATTCTGGAGGGCCCCCTCAGGAAGCAATACAAAGAATCGTTACAAATCATGAGGTTGACCTTTTGCACCTGCTCATTGCTTTTGCTTTTGCTGAAATCGTTTTGCGGTTTTTTTTGCGCTATTCGCGGGGCGCGGCGTCGTGCGAAACCGACCGCGGAAGCCGCCAATTCGTGCGAATGAGCATTTTATTTTTTTGCGGCTTGTTGTTTCGCGAGTTTTTTTGCAGTATTCGCGAGCCGCTTGCAGCGCAACACGCGAATTTACCCCAAGGTCGAGTACGGGCGCGGCCATTTTGTTTGCGTGACGTATTTCCGTTTCCGCCCGCTATGTATAATCTCGCGCAGTAAGCGCATTGCGAGTAGAGGTTCGCACGAGATCGCGCGGGAAATCTAGAGGTTCGCACGAGATCGCGAGGAAAATCTCGCGCGAACTGACTTTCGCGCTCGGAAACGGGCGCCGGCCATCTTGTTTTTCATTCATTTCCTGTGTCTGGGCATGGTGTTTAATCCTCTTGATATCTTTCCCATCCTTTGCTTGTTTTCAGTTTTTTTTTTACGATTTTGCTTCTTATCTATCCCTCTCTTTTCCTAGCTGTATATTTTTGTCTTTTCTGCTATTTTTCTTTACTTTTAAACTACTTTTGTAAACTCTTTTCTTTTCTTCTTCCCTATCCTATTCTTTCTTAATTTTCTACTTCTTCCTACCTTACCTGCCCAGACCATGGTCAAGCCAGGCGCCGTGAAGCTGCCCAGGCACTTGAGGGCCGCAGCGGCGGCGGGGAGTAGTGCTGGACCCAGTGGCAGGACAGCAGGCGTGAGATCGAGGGGGGAGCAGGTGACGCGCCGGGAGATATTCAGCCCGGAGGAAGTGGGCGCGCTGGTCTACTTCGTCCAGCGCCGCCTGCCCAGGACCATCGCGGGAGGCGGCAGGATCGCGGCCGGCGGCTACAACATGCGGGAGCGCCGGAAGCGGTGGGAGAAGGTGTGCTGGGCCATATCCCACCTCTACGGGGTCCAGCGCACCTACAGCCAGGTCACCCATCGCTGGACGGACCTCCTGGACCGCGAGCGCGACCTGCTGGACCAGCTCGGCTTGGAGATCCCCGGGCTTGGTGAGTAGTAGTAGCCATTGGCATTTAATCACTCACTACTATGATGTTTTCTCCTGCTCTGTGTTGTTGTATTGCAAATATTTGTTTTTTACATGGAGCAAGCCAATAATGCCGCTGATGACGATTACATTGTAGTTAAATTATATTTCAAAATCTTCTGTGCATTTCAGGTGCACTGCTCTCCTTCTCAGTGGGGTTGCTACTATGCTTATTTGTTTTCTATTTCGTGGTCTCATTGGCCTGAGTAACTATTATGTATGATTGTACTTAACAGAACTGCGTAATGCTAGACACTAGGGGGCAGATTACATTTACAAGCCCCTTGCGCCACGTTTACGTTGCCTTGCGTGACGCAACAGCGGCGTAAACGTGCCGCATCCCTGCAAGTCATTTACAGCATGACGCATCTAGGGAGATGCGTCACGTTATAAAGCCATGGGCCTGCACCACAATGGGTGCGTTCCTAGTACGCAGGGTGGGCGGTCCAGCGGCTGTGCGCCTCGCAAAATTGCCTGCGTGAAATCTACAAGATTTAACGCAGGCACTTCTGCGACGCTGCTACGTCAATTCAATTCCTTATGTCTGCTCGAAGCAGGCGAAAGGACTGACACAGCATGTAAAGTATTGGGTGGCCCTGAGCATTACTGGAGTTGCATTGCGTTGGCGACGTGACTCCAGCGATGCGCCGCTCTTACGTGACGAGATGCGTCACGCAAGTGCCTACCCTTGCGCCAGGGCGCGCCGCATTGTAAATGAGGCACATCTGCCGTGTCGCAAGGGTAGTTTTGCGTGACGCATTTGATCTGGCGCATCTCTGGAGATGCGCCAGAACGCGTAAGTAAGTATGCCCCTAAGGGGCAGAATTGCAATTACCGTCGCATCCCTGCAAAGTAGCAGGGATGCGCCATTAATTGTGCGGCCCGCTACCACCACCAAACATGGTGCGCCGTATTTGCAATGCGGCGCCCCATGGGCCCAAAACGTCACCGAAGCTTTACTGCTGGAGTTGCGTCGCAACGATGGCGCAGCTCCATCAATGCTCTGGGGTACCCTATCTCCCCAATGCTGGGTCAAGCCGTACGTCTGCTTCAAGCAGGTGCAGGGTTTGTGTGACGCATCATTGTCCTAAAGGTGACTGATTGATATTTTGTAGATTTCCCTCAGCCACTATTAGGATGTGTTCCAGCGCAGGAATGCCCTCCCTTGCGCCGGAACGCCCCCTGATGGCGCAGGGCTTTATAACGGGATGCATCTCCCAAATGCGTCACGTTGTTATAATATTATACGCCGCACCATGGCGCCCTTTTTTGTTTAGCTGCTGCGTCACAAAAGTCACGCAAGAACGGCGCAAAAGAGCCGCAAGGGCTTAAATCTGCCCCTTCCTTTGTAACCCTGACAATAAGAAAAATAGTGGCGGTGGATTGATAGTTTGACTATTTAAATGACTGGTAATGTAGCAGGCAACTGTTAGTGTTGTCACTGATCTGACTGAAATCACAATGGAGTTTGTCTGTCACTTTGCGTCTTGCCTGCGGACTGCTGCCTGCCAGTCCTAGGTGAACGTTTCAGTACTTTGTTTAGTGAGTTACGTGACTTTCGAAGTCACAGGTCCGCAAATAAATAAAAAGTAACCATAATCAATATAATTTCGCGGAAATATTTTGTTATTGTTCTTTTGAAATGTTTGATTTGGTTGACATTGACAAGCAACAATCATCCATGTTTTCTGTTCTTTCTTTCATGTTGTACGTCAGCTCCCCCCAGGGGCGAGAGGAGGACACAGGAGCAGCAGGCGGCGGATGCTGTTCAACAGGGCCAGGATCGGGCAGGCGAGGGCTCCTCTGCTGGCCCCAGTAAGTTTTCATTTTAGACTAGTACCTATTTTTCCTAGCGTTCCTCATTTGAATTTTTTCAAAATTGTCTTTGCTCTTCTTGTAGACTGTATCTAAATTCTTATCCTGCCTCTACTATGACTCCCTGTGGTATTACTAGATTATTCTTATTAGTCTGTCTGTGTAGCTAACTAAGATTGCACGGTTGGCGAAACTCCCATGATTCTAGTCAGCAATAGCTCTATCAACTTAGTGCAGTCCTCTGGGATTGTCCATAATGTCTTTTGAAGTGTTCTATCTGGACTCATGCTTGCAAAAATTGCAAAACCTTTCGCTCAGTCACTCTAGTCTGGAGGACCAAAAAACACAGATTGTATTTAAATTTAAAAGCTTTATTAAAAGTAAACACATTTATTAAAATGAAGTCATAATAAAACTAAACGTTTAACTGATAATGGAAAAGTGGTTAGTGCTGACGATTAATTGAAGACATTTCTTGTGGTCGAGCCGAGCTCTCACCTGGTTTCAACTTGATCTTGTTGTTAGAAGTCCATCTTCTGTCTGTGTGGAGAAAAATGGTGCGTGTTAAAAAATCAGCCTTCATCAGTTGTGCCAAAAAGTGCAGCAAGACAACCTTCCCTGGAAAAAGGGACATTTTTTTTAACTTTAACGTAGACAGTCACAAATTACATTGTTTTCACATGTCTTCATTCCTAGACCAAATACTAGTGACTAGTGAGTGCTTTATTCTAAGATTCTTAAATGTACTTTGTAGGTGGAACATCTGGTGGGGGGGCCAGTGTGGTGGTGGTGCTCGACACGGAGGCGGAGGGCAATTCATCAGGGGAGGAGGCGGCGGCGGCGGCTGTGAGAGTTGAGACGGTGGTGGCGGCCAGAGGTAAGCTCTTATATATTCCTTACTTATTGAGATTGAAGACTAGCTGGGAAGGCAAGAATATGAGATGCATGGCTGGGTGAATGATGAAGCAATGATGGGTGGAAGGACAACAGCCTGGGTGGGTGACACAGAAACTGTATGTGTCCATATACCTGGATCATGCTACTATCTGACTCTTAGATAGCATATGTGTATCTAGAGCAGGGGTACTCATAGTACGGCCCGCGGGCCGGTGGTGGCCCGGCAAGCCTTCCTTGGCGGTGCGCAGACCTTGCAGACAATCACTGCTCCCCCGGCCCCCACAGAGCAGAGGCTTTTTTGTATTTCACCTGTTAGCGCCCCTGCATCTCCACTCTGACAATCACTGCTCCCCCGGCCCCCACAGAGCAGAGTGGAGATGCAAGGCCACAAAGAGGTGAAATAGAACAAAGCCTCTGCTCTGTGGGGCCGGGCAAGCAGTGATTGTCAGGGTGGAGAAGCAGGGGCGCTAAAACAAACAAAGCCTCAATAATATGTTAATGGTCTTTTAAAGACCTGTTAAGTACTTTGGTGTTGTTGTCTGTGTGTGCGCGTTGAGGAAGCGGTCTCAACCCGGGCTGAAGGCTGACACAGATAGACACACACACAGTGAGATGACAGAGGGAGAGGGAGGGCAGGAGGGAGAGAGAGATGGAGGGAGGGCAGGAGGGACAGCAGGAGGGAGAGAGATGTATGTAAATGCTGGGTCTGGTGGCTCAGTGGATGAGGGCATCTGCTGCAGGGACCTGTGTGCAACCTCATGGTCACAAGTTATCGTTTTGCTTTAGCCCCGCCCCCTCTGACTCCGCCCCCACCAGTGCGGCCCTCGGCCCCAAACTACACTGTAAATGTAGCCCCTGAGAGAAAGTTTGTGAGTACCCATGATCTAGAGAGAGTAGATGGTCAGTGGATGAACTAAGTGTAACTTTGAAGAGCATGTAACACTGCACCCGCACGTCCGTTCCAGTGTAGGAAAGGCAAGGAAAAGAACTTTTAATTTTGTCCAAATACTACCATAAATAGTAGCAGTAGTTTGTATTGCAAGCACTGCATAGATCCGGTTATTATGGTGGCCACTCCCTACCTCTCTTAATAAGTTTAGTAGTACTCAGTCATTCATGTGTGGATGTATCACTGCCTGTCACTCAATAAAAAGCAAAGCACCTAAAGTCATCCCATATATAAGCAAAAACATCCCATGTGAAGTGATAGATAATCAGATTATTTATCTTCTTCAATTTTCCATTTCTAGTACTCATTTCCACTGTAGGGTGAAAGTTAAATTAATTAAGCAGTAGCCCTTGAGTTGTAACAGAGTATTCTCAGTGCCACCCGTAATAGAAAAGTAAGAGATTCACCACCTGCATGTACTGGACGGGTACAGTAACGCAACGGCAACGCAAGTCTAGGCCACTCCTCATGGCGTGCGTCTCTTTTTCTCGGGTGCAAGTTTACCGCGCTGGCATTATGCCGGCTTGCAGAAAATAACGTACCAATTTTCCAAAACAAGAGACAAGAAGAAGAATAAGACTGGTGTACTTTCATAGTCGACTCCAATGGAAGTCCACAGTGCTCATAGAATTTGTTCCTTAAACTCCCACTAATGTTAGAGCAAGGATGAAGAAGTGTGAGGTTAGATAGATACTGGCCTCAATAGTTATGTAATGCGCTTGCAAGTTGCTAGTTGTACTGCAGCACACATTTCTGCTGAATGATTGAGTTAATCTTAAAGAGCATTGGTTACAGACTATGTCTTTCTTTCTTCATATAGGTTCTCCTTCCAAACGAACAAGGAGGAAGGAGCTGGCTAGAGCGGCCCGGCAACGGAGAATCGAGGCCACTGTTGCGGAATATCGGCGGCTGGTGGCCCTGGAGGACGAGGAAAGTGTGCGGTCGACAACAACGACAACGTCGTCTGCATCGGCCTCCGTGGCCCCACCGGCTGCCACCCAGCACAGTGGTCCACCGAGACTGAGCCGGGCTGCCAAAGGCAAACGCCACCGCCGAGCAGCAAGGCCAACAGCTGCTTCTCACAGGCCTTGCACCTGCAAGGCAGTGAAGGCACGCCTGCGCCGCACTACCCTGATGGTGTCCCGCCTTCAGCAGGAGCTCGCCTTGCTCCGCGAGGAGCATGATGCCCTGGCCCAAAAAGTTAACAGCATCCACCCATAGTGTCCCTTGCCCCTTTTTTAGAGACTTTTGGGGGGTGGGAATTGGGAGTTGGGTTTTTGGGGACTTTTGAAGGACAATCGTTGGGGTTAGGGAGGGTCTTGCGGGAGATTATTTTGTTAGGGATATAAATATACTTTTTCAAACTTTATCTGAGCATACCTGTTTTTTACTGCTTGCCTGGTGGGTGGGGGTTTAACGTTGACTGTTTTCCTGAAAGTTTAGTTCCATTTTCTTCCTTTAAGTGTAAATGCCCAAATGTTTTCAACACTAAGTGCCTCTCACAGACTAAGTGAAGTGAATCCAAGAGTCCTAGGACTTTAGTAGTACTACCTTCAGTCTCTCGTCTCTCGTACTAATACTCCATTATACCCCCAAACCACCAAACGCTTATCTTACCTGTAATTTGTGTTTGAAAGTAGGGCTAGGCCCAGGGCTGGCTCCACGGGAAACACCGAATAACGTTGGCAATCTTGGTCGGATAAAATTTCCTCATAGCGGTGGTACTAGTGGTGTGACACAGTGGCAGTTGCATGCCTATGAAAAAAAAGAAAATGAAATCTGGTTTGTCCTCCTGAGCAATTCAACGGTACAACTGAGAATATAGCAGGTGACAGAAGTACAGTAGAGCAGTGCCACATTGTAGCCTAACAAATGGTAAAGTATAACTACTAATTCGGTTGAAGTTCTTTCACATTAGCAATGGTTCTTTGTCAAGCAGAGTAAGAATATATCATCGACAACTGTGGAAAGAAAGAATGCGACAGTACAGGGCCTGTGTGGAATTATTGATAACTATATTCAACATAAGGTCTCTGTAGCCAGATACCCGAGAGCCTTGCTGGTCACTATAAATCCATTCACAACAACACTCAATGGGGTTGGTCTGGAAGGTGTCACGTTTACTCCCCGTGATCCAGTCGATGCAAATATGGTTCCACCTCCAAATGTCACCAACACCCAGAAGTGTAAACACAGGGTGTTCGAGGCATTAGGCGAGGGAGAAAAATAACAAACTAAAATAAAAAATGTGGGATGGGTAAAGGTAGGGTCAGCAGGGAAAGGATACCTGTAAGAGAAGACAAGACAGGCATCAGTGAAGTGATGTCCTAACATACAAGGGTACTCTCATATAGTCTCACTAAATAGTCTGCAAGTCTCCCGCCTACTCATGGGAAATGTAGTTTCATAGTACGGTAGGCGCTTAGGGGCTGCGTAACCTGACAGAAGGTATAGTAGATAGAAAAGGAGAAATTGCTTTTTTTCTAGGTGTCCCCTCACTCACCAGGGTTGCCCCTTGGTGACATGCTTCATCATTGGGGCCATCCCAGTCCTCTACGGCCTGGGGCGTGCTGCGACTTGCGAATTACGTAGGAGCACTTACAAATGACTATGTGTGGTGCAGATAGTGGAGTGGACTAAGTGATGTGTTAAGGGATCAATGTAGAAGCCGAGAGAGAGCAAAGAAATGCAGTCACAGTCAGAGAAAAAGGCAAGGGATACTGTATCTATGTGGTTGTAGTGGTCCTGTTGGAAGTGGTAAGTAAGTTGCCCGCAGAAAAAAAATCCTCCTATTAGCGGCACTCCTCCATTGCAGCCGACGCTTCGTCCACCGATGTTGGTCACCAGAAGACACCCTGTCCACTGCCTGCCTGATGCTGAATTGTGGCTCGCTACTGTGAAGCCTGACTCCATCCTTTTTTCCCCATTGCAGAGACTGAAACCCGGCCTGTAATTATTCAACGAAAAACAGGAAGTGATATAATATTACAACACCACTGATAAATAAATATAAGGTATGTAGGCTGTGGAGTGCAAAAAGTCACAATTTGTTTTTCCTAGTAGACAGACAGTACAATGTTTTTGAAAGTGCGTACTCTGAGTCACCTTTTGAAGGATAAATAAGTATGGGCAAATTAATGTAGCGGATCTTGCCCCTCAAGCTAGGTGTACTGTAAACTGTGTTTTAGAACAAAAATAGATCTTCCTAGCAGTGCTCCCACCCAAAAAACGAGGCCTAGCAGAAAACTGGAGACAAAACTTACTTTGAAAGTAAAAGTAGGCCGAAGTACCCTAATTACCCATTACCCCCCGTGGATTGCATTCAAACCACTTGCAAGCAACCAAGCAAAAGTAGCCATAGCCAGCATCGCTCCAAGACTCGAAATCCCCCCCACTCAAACACATGCAATAGAAATACTGCTAACCCTAACGAACCCTAAGTTAAGAATAGTGGCAAAGGCTTTCTTTAACTATGCCAAATCCCCCCTTTCCCACCATGGATTTTCTTCAAATGACTTGCAACCAAAATTACACATTCTCACGAGTGCTCTAAGACCCCAGAACTCAGTTTGAAAAATCTAGAACACCCCGATACACATGCAATCCTGCTGCTAGGGCTAACCCTAACGAACCCTAAGTTACAAAAAGTGCCAAAACTAAAGGCTTTTCCGCGCGGATTTTGTCCCAACCACTTCTACCCGGTATTAGACCTTCCCAGGAATGCCCCAAGACCCGGCAACCCACCCGCCAAGAAGCATAACACCCCCAAACAGGCCAAAAGCAAAATCTCATACTTGCAATATTTCTGGGCCTTCGGTCCAAACGCGCTGCGTAGCTAGGCCATAAGTCGGGGTTGGCACGACGGATTTCCTGAAAAGCAAATGCAATCAAGATTAGAGTGTCCCAGCAGTGCTCCCAGACCACGAAACTCACCCAGAAACACCAGGAAGCCCCCCAAACAGGCCCCCGAAAACGCTACATAGAGCAAAATGTCAGAAATAGCCCAAAAAAAAATCGGCCTGGATTTAGTCCCAACCACTTCTACCCGGTATTAGACCTTCCCAGGAATGCCCCAAGACCCGGCAACCCACCCGCCAAGAAGTATAACACCCCCAAACAGGCCAAAAGCAAACTCTCATACTTGCAATATTTCTGGGCCTTCGGTCCAAACGCGCTGCGTAGCTGGGCCATAAGTCGGGGTTGGCACGACGGATTTCCTGAAAAGCAAATGCAATCAAGATTAGAGTGTCCCAGCAATGCTCCCAGACCACGAAACTCACCCACAAACAGACGGAACCCCCCCTAAGAGCACCTCAAAGGCAAGCAAGTCATCAAAAACACAAAAAATTTTCCGCCTGGGATTTGGTCCAAAACACTTTTATCCGGTATTAGAGCTTCCCAGCAATGGCCCCAGAGCCGTCAACCCAGGAGAAAACGAGTAGAAGACCCCCAAACAGCCAAAGAGCAAAAGTACAAAAATGGGGACTTAGTCAATTTTTCACAAATTTCCCAAATCACTCCGCGCGCGCTCTGCAGCTAGGCCCTAAGTCCCCTCTGCCACCATGGATTTGCTTCAAACCTCTTGCAAAGTAAAGTAGATATAGCCAGCAGTGCTCCCAGACCACGAAACTCACCCAGAAACACCAGGAAGCCCCCCAAACAGGCCCCCGAAAACGCTACATAGAGCAAAATGTCAGAAATAGCCCAAAAAAAAATCGGCCTGGATTTAGTCCCAACCACTTCTACCCGGTATTAGACCTTCCCAGGAATGCCCCAAGACCCGGCAACCCACCCGCCAAGAAGTATAACACCCCCAAACAGGCCAAAAGCAAACTCTCATACTTGCAATATTTCTGGGCCTTCGGTCCAAACGCGCTGCGTAGCTAGGCCATAAGTCGGGGTTGGCACGACGGATTTCCTGAAAAGCAAATGCAATCAAGATTAGAGTGTCCCAGCAGTGCTCCCAGACCACGAAACTCACCCGCAAACACCAGGAAGCCCCCCAAACAGGCCCCCGAAAACGCTACATAGAGCAAAATGTCTGAAATAGCCCAAAAAAAATCGGCCTGGATTTTGTCCCAACCACTTCTACCCGGTATTAGACCTTCCCAGGAATGCCCCAAGACCCGGCAACCCACCCGCCAAGAAGCATAACACCCCCAAACAGGACAAAAGCAAAATCTCATACTTGCAATATTTCTGGGCCTTCGGTCCAAACGCGCTGCGTAGCTAGGCCATAAGTCGGGGTTGGCACGACGGATTTCCTGAAAAGCAAATGCAATCAAGATTAGAGTGTCCCAGCAGTGCTCCCAGACCACGAAACTCACCCAGAAACACCAGGAAGCCCCCCAAACAGGCCCCCGAAAACGCTACATAGAGCAAAATGTCAGAAATAGCCCAAAAAAAAATCGGCCTGGATTTAGTCCCAACCACTTCTACCCGGTATTAGACCTTCCCAGGAATGCCCCAAGACCCGGCAACCCACCCGCCAAGAAGTATAACACCCCCAAACAGGCCAAAAGCAAACTCTCATACTTGCAATATTTCTGGGCCTTCGGTCCAAACGCGCTGCGTAGCTAGGCCATAAGTCGGGGTTGGCACGACGGATTTCCTGAAAAGCAAATGCAATCAAGATTAGAGTGTCCCAGCAGTGCTCCCAGACCACGAAACTCACCCGCAAACACCAGGAAGCCCCCCAAACAGGCCCCCGAAAACGCTACATAGAGCAAAATGTCTGAAATAGCCCAAAAAAAATCGGCCTGGATTTTGTCCCAACCACTTCTACCCGGTATTAGACCTTCCCAGGAATGCCCCAAGACCCGGCAACCCACCCGCCAAGAAGCATAACACCCCCAAACAGGACAAAAGCAAAATCTCATACTTGCAATATTTCTGGGCCTTCGGTCCAAACGCGCTGCGTAGCTAGGCCATAAGTCGGGGTTGGCACGACGGATTTCCTGAAAAGCAAATGCAATCAAGATTAGAGTGTCCCAGCAATGCTCTCAGACCACGAAACTCACCCACAAACAGACGGAACCCCCCCTAAGAGCACCTCAAAGGCAAGCAAGTCATCAAAAACACAAAAAAATTTCCGCCTCGGATTTGGCACAAACCACTTTTAGTGCTTCCCAGCAATGGCCCCAGACCCGTCAACTCACCTGCAAAGAGGTAGAACAACACCCCCACAAGTGCTGAGTCTTTCTTCATTGGGCGTAAACCAGCCCTCTGCTTTGATGGAAATAGGAGTCTGGAGGAGGAGGATAGAGGAGCATGTTCTTCTGAACTTGTGAACCTGAGGAATGCAGACTGCGGCACCTTCAAATAAATTAGCAAACAAGTGAAGACAGTTCTGCTGATGGGCTTGTCTTTGTGATTATCTGATTAAAGTTTGAATTATATTAACTGTGCACAACAAAGAAAGACAGACACACAGGAATAAAAGTGAATAAGGATGAAAAAGAAAGTTATTGATTCGTTGTCTCATTTTCAGGGCTCGAAGTCGGAATCACGGTCCAGGAATAAGAATAAGGCTTCGTCATCATACTCTGCGAATTCAGCCCGGGTGAGGTCAGTGCCACCTGACAGAGTAGAAATTCCCTCATCTATGGTGCTGGCCACCTCCTCTTCATCCGGCACGCTCTCTCGTACTCTTATATCTGGTGGTATGAGGTGCTGATTCATCTTGATCATTGTTAACCTCTCCACATTTTTGGGCGAGAGGCGGCTCCGTTTGGGAGTTACAATCCCACCAGCCGCACTGAAAACCCGTTCAGAAGACACACTTGCGAGTGGGCAAGACAAGTAGTTTAAAGCCAGGTTGGTGAGCTGTGGCCACAATTCTTTTTTCCCATGCCAATACGCCAATGGGTCAGAATTAACATAGACCTCTGTGGAGTCATTCAGATAGTCCTTCACCATCGACTCAAGGTCCTCCTCCAAGGTTCCTCCACTTTGCGTAGCTCTTGCTGTGCCTCTGACCTTTTGAGAACCAAACCCACGCAGAGCTAGCCAATCCTCTTCAGCCTCCAATGTTTCTGCTGTCTTTCGTGCAGATGATGCGGTTGCCGGTGTCTTTAACGGCTGAGAGGTCACTTGTGCCACAGCCACAGGTGCAGAAGTGGATTGTTTTGACTGGGGATGGCCTGCTGATGTACTGCCATTTCCTTCAATTTCCAGCCGTTCTGTTTCAAACTTCTTGGCTGACAAGGCTAGCCAACGTTTGTACTTTGTAACATCTTCATCAGCAAAAGGAAAGAATGCTCTGCCTGCCAGCGCCTTTTTGTAGCGTGGATCCAGAA
Organism: Lissotriton vulgaris; assembly: GCF_964263255.1. NCBI lineage: Eukaryota > Metazoa > Chordata > Amphibia > Caudata > Salamandridae > Lissotriton > Lissotriton vulgaris. The sequence goes on along the minus strand of NC_141698.1, from coordinate 326,723,260 downwards.
TAGTAGCACAAATGTAATGCTGTTCTGAGTGGATCTTTTGAAGACGTTCATCACCTTGTAGGAGCTCTAATAATTTCTCAGCCAGAAGCAAAGAGTCTTTCTTTTTGTCATCTTTTCGAAACACAGAACACACCTCCTTCAGTTGGTCCTCCAGCATGTACAACAATGGGATAGCTTTTCCCAAATTAGAGTCCTCCTTGCTGACTGCACGTGTGAAGACCTCAAAAGGACGAAGCATGCGTGTTAGGCTTTCAACTATGTTCCATTGCGGCCCACCCATCCTCAGCTCCTCTATACCCTCTTTCAAGAAATATTGATCGAGTTGCGTATACTGCTCATACAGACGCTCAAGCATGTAGAAGGTTGAGTTCCAACGTGTTACCACCTCCTGGATGAGTGCTTTCACTGGCATTTGACTTTGATATTGCATGCTCCTCAGCTGCTTGCGGGCCTTAAAAGAATGCCTGAAATGCTTGCATATTTTTCGGCAGTTCTCCAATACACTGTACGCTGCACTGCGTTTATTACCCAAGAATTTTTGGACAACCAGGTTTATACAGTGCGCCAAACACGGCACTCTGAAATAGTAACCGTCCCTCATGGCCTTAACTATATTGGAGCCATTGTCTGTGGAAACATAACCAACCTTGCGTTTTAGTGGGGACAGACAGTTAAGGACCTTTGTGTTAAAGACATCCAAAATGTTTTCTGCTGTGTGACGTTTCTCCAAACCAAACATGGCTAGTGTTGCATGTTTCCGAGCACCTTTAAAAACAATGTTAGTGTCAACACCTGAGTTTAGCTTTGCTTTAGCCCCTGAAAAAGAGACCCAGTGTGCAGTGATGCACATGTAATCAGCGCCTGCGCCACTGGTCCACATGTCTGTTGTCAGATGTATAGTGTGAACAGCACTCTTCTGCAAAGCTGCCCCAATCACCTTCAGAACATCTTCATGTAGTGCTGGAACCGCAACTCGGGCAAAATAGAACCGGCTAGGAACCTTCCATTTAGGGCAGAGCGCTGTCACTAATTCTAGAAAACCAACCCCTTCTACAAAAGAAAAAGGGAGAAGGTCCAGAGCTAGCATTTTAGCCAGCTTAGTGTTATACAGACGGGTCATTGGGTGGTTGCGTTCATATTGCGCTTCTGTAAACAACATCTTTTTAATGTTGCCCTGGACCAATGATTTACGGGATGATGATGATCTCTTCGACCCAGTTACGCTCGCTGATGAACTTTTCCGCATTGATGTCTCACTCTCTCCCACACTCTTAGTGTGGCTCCCATGGGGTGTGCTGCTGACATGGGAACTGGGTGTAAGTGAAGTGTTTGAATCGTCTTCTACCTCGTCATCAGCAGATGACAAATCAACGTTTTCATTACGTGCAATTCCGGCTTTCTTGACCGCCTCTAGGTGCGGAAACCATTCGACAGGGTGCCTTCTCTCAAGATGACCTCTCTGGCCTCCGGTACCATAGTTAGAACCAAGCTTACCACGACTAAATCGAAGCTTACAAAGGCTACAAATGGCTACGTTTTCCTTTTTTGGGCAAACACTAAAGAAGTCCCAAACTGGAGACTTGAAATGTCTTCGGGGGCCGGAGGAGGCGGCGATACTGGTGGTGGTGGTCCTGCTGCTAATGACAGATGAAGTGGAGGATGTGGATTGCCGAACTTCAGTACGTTTTGCACTTTCACCACCACGAATTGAGGTCGAGGACGAGGTGGGTACCTTCTTGCGAAGAAATATGGAAGCGGTAGGTTTTGGTGTACTACTTAACTCCAAATCTAATGATTCCATTTCCATTGCCTCCTCGCCGACATCGTCATCACGCTCAGCAGCTTCTCGGGATAGGGTCAAAATGTCTCTTTGCTGCATGCCCGGTGGGGCTGCAGTGACCTTTGTGATGACTAGCTCGTCGTCATCGTGAGAGGCTTCATCACCAGCAGTATCTGTCACTTCTTGTTGAGCCTCATCACACTCCATAGGTTTGAGTTTTTGGACGACCTTCCTTTTACGCTTAGGTAACGGTGTCAGATCATGGTGTGCCTCTGCCTCACTGTCAGACCGCAGTTGTGGTTCCCAAGACAGATCACTTGCACCAGAACGAGGTGGGCTTGAAGAAGATGTAGACACCCCCCTTGATCTTTTCCTTGCTAGGGATGTGGAAGACAATGAATGATCATCAGGAGGAGTGGCTTCCAATGATACCTCAGCTTCATTGTCGATTTCCAAATGTGCCCCTACTTCGGGAGGAACAACTATTGTGGGCACTTGTGAACGTCCATGCACCTTTGCTTGCGCATCTCCTTTTGCTGCCTCTCCTTCCACATGTACTTGGGCGTGTACTTGCACATGGTGTTGTTGTTGCGGCTGTGGTTGTTCAACACTTGTCAGATGAGTTACAACAACCTGTGTTGATTCAGGGACATTGCTGCTACTTTCTTGCGATGAGCCAACATCACTGGTCGATGGTGATTGGAGAAGTACACTGACTGCCTCTGAAGCACTCAAGGGCTTTGACTTAAGTTGGCGTGGTGGTGGAGGCACTGAACCCAATGGAGCAGGGGTGCTGCTCTCAGGTTGGTCCCCAGCAGATCCTGCTGCTGCAGGCGTACTTTTTTTTTTGCTCCCAAAAAAAGTGGCGGGTGGCACACCAGCCTCCTTGGTAACTTGCTTCTTCTGCTCCTTACTAGCAACTTTCTTGCTAGAGGAGCTACGGAGAACTTTCTTTGGGGCCATCTTCTTCAGAGCAGGTCAGACAGCAGGCCGCAGTTGCACGAATTGTAGAGTTGTCTGAGGCCAGACGTGACGTCGCGTGACGTTATGCTGCACACACACACCGCTGCAGGACTTCTTCCTGGCACTGGTGGTTCTCTTGAGTCTTGTGCACCTAAAAAAAATGGAAGACAGAGGAACATCAGTTCAGTTATAGAGCACAAAAAAATCGAAAAACACTGCAAAATCAGCACAATCCCAATCCATCCATGCCCTCCATAATGTTTAAATTCAAGACAACCCACAGAAAGACTAGGCCCATGCAAGACTCACTACCCCTGGCATAAATAAAGGTTGAAAAGTAGGCAAAATGGTTGGAGGCCTAACAACAAAGCCTGCATTCAAAATGGCCACTTGCCTGCCAGCACATGGCCAGTGCCTGTAGCTGCACTCAAAATGGCCACCAGCCACATGGCATGTCCCTCCCCATGAACACCCCCAAAAATCGAAAAACACTGCAAAATCAGCACAATCCCATTCCATCCATGGCCTCCATGATGTTTAAATTCAAGACAGCCCACAGAAAGACTAGGCCCATGCTAGACTCAAATACCCCTGGTGAAAAGGCCACAAGTACAGGCCCAAAAATCGAAAAACACTGCAAAATCAGCACAATCCCATTCCATCCATGGCCTCTCCATGATGTTTAAATTCAAGACAGCCCACAGAAAGACTAGGCCCATGCTAGACTCAAATACCCCTGGTGAAAAGGCCACAAGTACAGGCCCAAAAATCGAAAAACACTGCAAAATCAGCACAATCCCATTCCATCCATGGCCTCTCCATGATGTTTAAATTCAAGACAGCCCACAGAAAGACTAGGCCCATGCTAGACTCAAATACCCCTGGTGAAAAGGCCACAAGTACAGGCCCAAAAATCGAAAAACACTGCAAAATCAGCACAATCCCATTCCATCCATGGCCTCTCCATGATGTTTAAATTCAAGACAGCCCACAGAAAGACTAGGCCCATGCTAGACTCAAATACCCCTGGTGAAAAGGCCACAAGTACAGGCCCAAAAATCGAAAAACACTGCAAAATCAGCACAATCCCATTCCATCCATGGCCTCCATGATGTTTAAATTCAAGACAACCCACAGAAATACTAGGCCCATGCAAGACTCACTACCCCTGGCATAAATAAAGGTTGAAAAGTAGGCAAAATGGTTGGAGGCCTAACAACAAAGCCTGCATTCAAAATGGCCACTTGCCTGCCAGCACATGGCCAGTGCCTGTAGCTGCACTCAAAATGGCCACCAGCCACATGGCATGTCCCTCCCCATGAACACCCCCAAAAATCGAAAAACACTGCAAAATCAGCACAATCCCATTCCATCCATGGCCTCCATGATGTTTAAATTCAAGACAGCCCACAGAAAGACTAGGCCCATGCTAGACTCAAATACCCCTGGTGAAAAGGCCACAAGTACAGGCCCAAAAATCGAAAAACACTGCAAAATCAGCACAATCCCATTCCATCCATGGCCTCCATGATGTTTAAATTCAAGACAGCCCACAGAAAGACTAGGCCCATGCTAGACTCAAATACCCCTGGTGAAAAGGCCACAAGTACAGGCCCAAAAATCGAAAAACACTGCAAAATCAGCACAATCCCATTCCATCCATGGCCTCTCCATGATGTTTAAATTCAAGACAGCCCACAGAAAGACTAGGCCCATGCTAGACTCAAATACCCCTGGTGAAAAGGCCACAAGTACAGGCCCAAAAATCGAAAAACACTGCAAAATCAGCACAATCCCATTCCATCCATGGCCTCTCCATGATGTTTAAATTCAAGACAGCCCACAGAAAGACTAGGCCCATGCTAGACTCAAATACCCCTGGTGAAAAGGCCACAAGTACAGGCCCAAAAATCGAAAAACACTGCAAAATCAGCACAATCCCATTCCATCCATGGCCTCCATGATGTTTAAATTCAAGACAACCCACAGAAATACTAGGCCCATGCAAGACTCACTACCCCTGGCATAAATAAAGGTTGAAAAGTAGGCAAAATGGTTGGAGGCCTAACAACAAAGCCTGCATTCAAAATGGCCACTTGCCTGCCAGCACATGGCCAGTGCCTGTAGCTGCACTCAAAATGGCCACCAGCCACATGGCATGTCCCTCCCCATGAACACCCCCAAAAATCGAAAAACACTGCAAAATCAGCACAATCCCATTCCATCCATGGCCTCCATGATGTTTAAATTCAAGACAGCCCACAGAAAGACTAGGCCCATGCTAGACTCAAATACCCCTGGTGAAAAGGCCACAAGTACAGGCCCAAAAATCGAAAAACACTGCAAAATCAGCACAATCCCATTCCATCCATGGCCTCTCCATGATGTTTAAATTCAAGACAGCCCACAGAAAGACTAGGCCCATGCTAGACTCAAATACCCCTGGTGAAAAGGCCACAAGTACAGGCCCAAAAATCGAAAAACACTGCAAAATCAGCACAATCCCATTCCATCCATGGCCTCTCCATGATGTTTAAATTCAAGACAGCCCACAGAAAGACTAGGCCCATGCTAGACTCAAATACCCCTGGTGAAAAGGCCACAAGTACAGGCCCAAAAATCGAAAAACACTGCAAAATCAGCACAATCCCATTCCATCCATGGCCTCCATGATGTTTAAATTCAAGACAACCCACAGAAATACTAGGCCCATGCAAGACTCACTACCCCTGGCATAAATAAAGGTTGAAAAGTAGGCAAAATGGTTGGAGGCCTAACAACAAAGCCTGCATTCAAAATGGCCACTTGCCTGCCAGCACATGGCCAGTGCCTGTAGCTGCACTCAAAATGGCCACCAGCCACATGGCATGTCCCTCCCCATGAACACCCCCAAAAATCGAAAAACACTGCAAAATCAGCACAATCCCATTCCATCCATGGCCTCCATGATGTTTAAATTCAAGACAGCCCACAGAAAGACTAGGCCCATGCTAGACTCAAATACCCCTGGTGAAAAGGCCACAAGTACAGGCCCAAAAATCGAAAAACACTGCAAAATCAGCACAATCCCATTCCATCCATGGCCTCTCCATGATGTTTAAATTCAAGACAGCCCACAGAAAGACTAGGCCCATGCTAGACTCAAATACCCCTGGTGAAAAGGCCACAAGTACAGGCCCAAAAATCGAAAAACACTGCAAAATCAGCACAATCCCATTCCATCCATGGCCTCTCCATGATGTTTAAATTCAAGACAGCCCACAGAAAGACTAGGCCCATGCTAGACTCAAATACCCCTGGTGAAAAGGCCACAAGTACAGGCCCAAAAATCGAAAAACACTGCAAAATCAGCACAATCCCATTCCATCCATGGCCTCTCCATGATGTTTAAATTCAAGACAGCCCACAGAAAGACTAGGCCCATGCTAGACTCAAATACCCCTGGTGAAAAGGCCACAAGTACAGGCCCAAAAATCGAAAAACACTGCAAAATCAGCACAATCCCATTCCATCCATGGCCTCCATGATGTTTAAATTCAAGACAACCCACAGAAATACTAGGCCCATGCAAGACTCACTACCCCTGGCATAAATAAAGGTTGAAAAGTAGGCAAAATGGTTGGAGGCCTAACAACAAAGCCTGCATTCAAAATGGCCACTTGCCTGCCAGCACATGGCCAGTGCCTGTAGCTGCACTCAAAATGGCCACCAGCCACATGGCATGTCCCTCCCCATGAACACCCCCAAAAATCGAAAAACACTGCAAAATCAGCACAATCCCATTCCATCCATGGCCTCCATGATGTTTAAATTCAAGACAGCCCACAGAAAGACTAGGCCCATGCTAGACTCAAATACCCCTGGTGAAAAGGCCACAAGTACAGGCCCAAAAATCGAAAAACACTGCAAAATCAGCACAATCCCATTCCATCCATGGCCTCCATGATGTTTAAATTCAAGACAGCCCACAGAAAGACTAGGCCCATGCTAGACTCAAATACCCCTGGTGAAAAGGCCACAAGTACAGGCCCAAAAATCGAAAAACACTGCAAAATCAGCACAATCCCATTCCATCCATGGCCTCTCCATGATGTTTAAATTCAAGACAGCCCACAGAAAGACTAGGCCCATGCTAGACTCAAATACCCCTGGTGAAAAGGCCACAAGTACAGGCCCAAAAATCGAAAAACACTGCAAAATCAGCACAATCCCATTCCATCCATGGCCTCTCCATGATGTTTAAATTCAAGACAGCCCACAGAAAGACTAGGCCCATGCTAGACTCAAATACCCCTGGTGAAAAGGCCACAAGTACAGGCCCAAAAATCGAAAAACACTGCAAAATCAGCACAATCCCATTCCATCCATGGCCTCCATGATGTTTAAATTCAAGACAACCCACAGAAATACTAGGCCCATGCAAGACTCACTACCCCTGGCATAAATAAAGGTTGAAAAGTAGGCAAAATGGTTGGAGGCCTAACAACAAAGCCTGCATTCAAAATGGCCACTTGCCTGCCAGCACATGGCCAGTGCCTGTAGCTGCACTCAAAATGGCCACCAGCCACATGGCATGTCCCTCCCCATGAACACCCCCAAAAATCGAAAAACACTGCAAAATCAGCACAATCCCATTCCATCCATGGCCTCCATGATGTTTAAATTCAAGACAGCCCACAGAAAGACTAGGCCCATGCTAGACTCAAATACCCCTGGTGAAAAGGCCACAAGTACAGGCCCAAAAATCGAAAAACACTGCAAAATCAGCACAATCCCATTCCATCCATGGCCTCTCCATGATGTTTAAATTCAAGACAGCCCACAGAAAGACTAGGCCCATGCTAGACTCAAATACCCCTGGTGAAAAGGCCACAAGTACAGGCCCAAAAATCGAAAAACACTGCAAAATCAGCACAATCCCATTCCATCCATGGCCTCTCCATGATGTTTAAATTCAAGACAGCCCACAGAAAGACTAGGCCCATGCTAGACTCAAATACCCCTGGTGAAAAGGCCACAAGTACAGGCCCAAAAATCGAAAAACACTGCAAAATCAGCACAATCCCATTCCATCCATGGCCTCCATGATGTTTAAATTCAAGACAACCCACAGAAATACTAGGCCCATGCAAGACTCACTACCCCTGGCATAAATAAAGGTTGAAAAGTAGGCAAAATGGTTGGAGGCCTAACAACAAAGCCTGCATTCAAAATGGCCACTTGCCTGCCAGCACATGGCCAGTGCCTGTAGCTGCACTCAAAATGGCCACCAGCCACATGGCATGTCCCTCCCCATGAACACCCCCAAAAATCGAAAAACACTGCAAAATCAGCACAATCCCATTCCATCCATGGCCTCCATGATGTTTAAATTCAAGACAGCCCACAGAAAGACTAGGCCCATGCTAGACTCAAATACCCCTGGTGAAAAGGCCACAAGTACAGGCCCAAAAATCGAAAAACACTGCAAAATCAGCACAATCCCATTCCATCCATGGCCTCCATGATGTTTAAATTCAAGACAGCCCACAGAAAGACTAGGCCCATGCTAGACTCAAATACCCCTGGTGAAAAGGCCACAAGTACAGGCCCAAAAATCGAAAAACACTGCAAAATCAGCACAATCCCATTCCATCCATGGCCTCTCCATGATGTTTAAATTCAAGACAGCCCACAGAAAGACTAGGCCCATGCTAGACTCAAATACCCCTGGTGAAAAGGCCACAAGTACAGGCCCAAAAATCGAAAAACACTGCAAAATCAGCACAATCCTATTCCATCCATGGCCTCCATGATGTTTAAATTCAAGACAGCCCACAGAAAGACTAGGCCCATGCTAGACTCAAATACCCCTGGTGAAAAGGCCACAAGTACAGGCCCAAAAATCGAAAAACACTGCAAAATCAGCACAATCCCATTCCATCCATGGCCTCTCCATGATGTTTAAATTCAAGACAGCCCACAGAAAGACTAGGCCCATGCTAGACTCAAATACCCCTGGTGAAAAGGCCACAAGTACAGGCCCAAAAATCGAAAAACACTGCAAAATCAGCACAATCCCATTCCATCCGTGGCCTCTCCATGATGTTTAAATTCAAGACAGCCCACAGAAAGACTAGGCCCATGCTAGACTCAAATACCCCTGGTGAAAAGGCCACAAGTACAGGCCCAAAAATCGAAAAACACTGCAAAATCATCACAATCCCATTCAATCCATGGCCTCCATGATGTTTAAATTCAAGACAACCCACAGAAATACTAGGCCCATGCAAGACTCACTACCCCTGGCATAAATAAAGGTTGAAAAGTAGGCAAAATGGTTGGAGGCCTAACAACAAAGCCTGCATTCAAAATGGCCACTTGCCTGCCAGCACATGGCCAGTGCCTGTAGCTGCACTCAAAATGGCCACCAGCCACATGGCATGTCCCTCCCCATGAACACCCCCAAAAATCGAAAAACACTGCAAAATCAGCACAATCCCATTCCATCCATGGCCTCCATGATGTTTAAATTCAAGACAGCCCACAGAAAGACTAGGCCCATGCACCACTCACTACCCCTGGTCAAGGCCCCAACAACAGGTCAAAAATCGAAAAACACAAAATTTTACACAAAAAAAAAATCGAAAAACACAGAAAAATCAGCACAATCCCAATTCATCTATGGCCTCCATGATGTTTAAGTTCAAGACAACCCACAGAAAGAATCAGTCCACCCACCACTGAGTACCCCTGGGAAAAGGCCCCAAAACAGCCCAAAAATCGAAAATCCCAAAATTTTAGTTGCAGCAACTGTAATGCCCCAAACAAACTTACTTGTAAAATTTCTAATCCAACAGTGATCCAAAGAAAGTCAAAAAGGCCTCAAATCCAAAGATCCAGCAGCATCCACAAAAGGTAATCCTTCCAGGTCCACATCCGAATGAAAAGTGACCAGGAGATGGACAAAGCACTGGGAGGAGCCTGCTGAACAGGAACAGGAAGTTGAAGACTATGGGGCACTTCCTTCCTCCCACCCCCCTGCCCCCCTCCCCAAAATGGACTCCTCGCTAAAAAAGTGCAGGCAAATGTCAAACTAAGGAGTTATTCACATAAAAATCATCATTTCTAGAAGGTTTATGCTGCTTGCTGGTGGATTTCTTGTGCAGAATTGCAAATTTATATTTTCGCGCGCCGCATCTCAAATCTCGCAATTGCGAAGTACCGCGAGACGTGATCTCGTCGTACTCGCGTTGACAAACTATCGCTGGCAAGCCGCGATGACGTAATCGCGCTCGCCAATTCCCGCGGGATCACACAGCAAGATCCAAAATGGCGCAGCACTCGCAAACTATCGAAAAAAACAACTCGGCAAACGATGATAAACGCCGCGCGCCGCAAAAATTGTATCACCAACGCCGCGCGCCGCCCAAAAAATCCGCTGCGTGCGAATTTGCGGATTTTGCGGGAAATCCGCAAATCTCGCGGATTGCGGATTTCCCGAAAATCCGCAAAATCCGCGAGCGGAACGGATTTTCCGCCCACGCTTAGTGTACGCCAGGTCAGTGTAGCGGTGTGAATAAAAAGCACGTAACTCTGGGCGTGGTCCTCTTCCAGAATGGCCAACATCCCTGCCAGGGAGGCGCCTCTCTCCCTGCCATGAGGCCTACGCCATGAGTGGTGTTGCCTGGGATCATGTGCGCCTGCTGCATCCCAGGCCGCTGGTCTCTGAAGCCGTCATGACCGCCCCTGCGCATCCAGGCATCACTGGTCACCTGCCGACACCAGCGTGTGTCAAAGAGGGCCCACCACGTGCCGCTGCAAGCTCTAAGCCCAAGGCCCCTGACCCTGGCAGCCTCCTCAGACCATCACGGCTTCCGTGACACAGGCCCGCGGAACTCCTTTCTCGTTGACATACTCTACAGCATACATAGCGGACAAGTAGGTCACACATTTGGAACTGAGTCTTGATTACACCAAGTCAGAGTACATTATTTAAGGCTGAGTTTTCGTCACTATACTCCCTTCGATGTGGTGCCACCAAGTCTGTGAATTGGACTCCCACCAAACGTGTCTGTGGGCCCTTGCTGACTGCGGCCTTGAGCCTACACAGTGGTCCTGCAGGCCTCACACCAATCCAATGCAGCCTGTGCCAGGCAGGACACAGCATCCTTGCCGGCTGCACACCCGCTCAGCACTGATGCCACTACCTCTGTCAGCCACAAATCTAATCCACATGCCATTCCAATGTCGTGTGTTAGAGGTCCAGGAGGAGATGGCTGGACAGAGGTTAACCTCGAACTGACCGCTGCCTCCGGCCAACACTGCGGCCAATTAGGGCGCACTTATGGGAATGAGTCTTGATGTCTTCACGGAGGTGTTCATGTCACAGTATGCAAGGAGAGGAGTAAGAGGAAGACACGCTTCAGTCCGGAGGAAAAAAAGGCTCACTTTTACAGAGGTGATGGGACACTACCAACAACTGCACCGGTGCCACTGACTGTGCAGCGCATGCCTACCACACGTGGCTGTGGGCTACTGCTGACCGCTGCCTCTGGAACACACTGCGGTGGAATAGGACACACAAGTTGAACTGAGTCTTGCTGTCTACATGGCAGAGTCCATGTCATTTTACAGGCCTCATCGCAGACTGCATCCCCTTCCAGCTCTGGTGCCATTGAGTGCGTGTCCTGAAATTCATGAGCAATCTCTGTTTAAACATCAGTGGCGTCTGAGCCTATGGGCTGGAGGTTGTCTTCATCTACATGTAGCTGATATTGACAAGGTAGAAAAGAGGAGTCTGTAGCATTCAACTCCATCATTTGCCTGTTTCTGCCTGCTTCTGTCCTCTGCATCATGCCCTGGAAGGACAACTTCCACTGTACCCGCAACCCTCTGCGACATTCCCCATGGACATCGACGAGTACACGCTCAGCTCACGTGGCCCTATCTCAGTGCACCGCAAGTCACTGTCCCGTGGTCGTGTGCCTGTGCCGGCCACTGTGCATCCGGGGCCACAAACTCTGTGTTGTTCGTACCTTGTAATGCTGATTGTCTGCTCACTTTTGTGGTTTTTGCCAGCACCAACCAACCCCTGAGTGATGGCTTACACTACCCAACACCCATCCAGCGCAGGCGTCACTGGAGATGTGACCCTGGCAATAAAAGGGGCCAGGCGCACATGCCCATAGCCAGACCCACAAACTCACTCAGTGTGTCCGTGTGGTCATTATGTATGCATGAGGGACCGAGGCCATTCCACATTACATCGTGCTGTATACAGCGTGCGCAACCATGTCACCGCAGGCAGTGGTGTAGACCTGGGACATGGAACCGTGTCGTACCTCCATGTCAGCGTAAGCTGAGTGGGCAGGCTTACGACCGTACTGCATAGGGGTGTGGCTCCTCCACACGTGGATCTGGATGTGGTTCAGTGTAGGCCTTGCCAAGGATGTGGCTGATGCATGTTTCTCTGTTGTAGTGGCTGCGCCACCCGTCACGCAATCAACAATGTTGCTATTTGGCATGCCCCCAGTGTGCGTTCTCGGCCGAAGGAGTACATGGAGGAGGGCATGCCCGCTCAGGGTCAGAAATCACACATGCCAACTGTTGTGTGTGTCGCTATAAGCGCATCATGAACCAAAGATGTACCCTTAACTGCATGTTGTGTTCAGCCAAGCAGGTGCTCTACATCTGTGTCAGCCCGGTCCATGAAATGGACCTACACACACGTGGCCTGCGACATTCTGCGCAGCATCATCACTGTACCGTAGTCAGGCTTGTGGACATGCGCAGACAGGCATGACAATGGTGTGCCTTAGGGGTGCATGTGATGCAATTGCGCTGCGCACACTAGTGAATGTGCTCAAGGGGAGGGAGGTGCAGCAGTGAGGCTACGTAATACACATTGATGCCACTCATTTGCAACACGCATTACATGTCATACAGGAATCACTAAGTCACACATATCACACACCAATGAACCAGTGAGCCTGCCAACACATCATGCAGTAAGTAGTTTTGATTCATGTCTCTCTGCACTCTCACAGGTGACCGAGGATATGCACTCTGCGCTTGGATGATGACACCCCTCCGAGCCCCGAATTCACAGGCCCAAAGGCTATACAATTTGGCTCACAAACACACCAGGGACATCGTGGAGTGCACATTTGGTGTGTTGAAGTCACGTTTCAGGTGCCTGGATGTCACAGGTGGAAGGCTCCTGTACAGCCCAGACCTTGTGTGCAAGATGATCGTTGCATGTTGTGTGTTACACAACATATGTGAACACAGCAAAGCCCCATGGATACGAGTGCCAGATGTACCGGACGATGATGATGAAGATGAGGCAGGTGGACCATACCCCGCTGCAGCCGCAGCAGGAATAGCCCTTAGGCTATTACAATAAAAACTATAAAGGAAATTCCTTTGCCCTATTGTATATATTTTTGTGGAATATATCCTTGTTTGTGTGACATTTGTATATAGTTTTTATTGTAATATTTTCACCCAGTCACCCTATGCACTTTGCCACCAATGTGAGCACCTGAAATATATGTTTAAAAATATATGTTTACAAATAGAATAAAGTAGCCTTTTATATGCTATCCTACAAAAAAGCCTTCTCCCATGTTTGATTAATTCAACTAACATTAACTATTTCTTACATACCCAAGGACCTTTTTAGGCCACCAAAAACCATTGTTCTTTCTCAAAACTTCTCTAACCCCAGGTTTAACTATTGGGGTACCCTTGTTTTCTCAAACTACTTGGTTAAACGGGTATACTTTTCCCATGATAGGCTGCGATGTTGAGGGTTGCGTTAAGTTACTTTTGCAATGGTTTTCACACGTTCTTGAGAATATGCCCCGTATACCCTTATTTCAATCTAATTTCAATCTACCTGTAACGATGTCTAATAATCACATACAGCATGTGGGTATAGTTGAACTTTCCTTTATTCAATTATAACAGCATGAATTCCGAGGAGCGCCGGCCGGCGCTTCTGCTCGGTGAAGTTCTCAGCGCGCTAATGGATGTGCGCGCATCCGGCGCCAACATGGCCGCCGTACGTCACGTCGCCGTGACGTGCGTAAGCTAGAACGCTACATATCTCCCCCTTTTACCAAAGTCTTAAGCAGTCACTTACACGTCGTTGTTCAGTTCATAGTCTCGAAATCTGAAGGGCCTTATCACCTGCCTTCTGCTCCTGGTAACCCTACCAGTGTTCTCTTGAGTCCCTTGGTACTGCGTTCCAGTTCCTTCCATTTCTTCACTCACCGCTCCATTACCATTCATGTTTTCTCCCGACTGGTCCATCTCAGCTCCTTGAGTCTCACTCACTTCTTCGCTTTCTCTCGCCTTCACTGCACTTGCTCCGTCGCATTGCTCACTTCCGCTTTGCCCCCTTTCCACGTTCCATTCATCCATGTCTTCACTTTCCATTCCAAGGCTTTCCCACCTTAATACCTTGTTGCACCGGGCCATGCGGTCCTGCGACCACACGTTACCATCACTTAGCAGGGCCGCTCGATCGTATACTTCCTTGACTTGCATAGGCTTGCTATACTTGCTGTCTCCTTTCTTTTGTAGAGTGGCTAGCTTTACTCTCACCCACTCTCCCTTTTCCAGGCCAGTCTCTTTCACATTCCTCCGTTTGTTGTAGTGGTACGTGTAGATAGTTTGTGCTCTTTCCAAGTTGGCTCGTACCACTGCCGGAGACCACTCACTGGTGACAACCTTTTCCTTCCAGATCCTGTTGTCTTGCGTGAAGGGTTCACGTCCTCTCAATATTTGAAACGGGCTATACCCCGTGCCTGTGGGGGTTATTCTGTACGCCCACACCATGTTCTCTAGTGCTTTCTCCCAGTCTTTGTTGCTGGATATGGCGGCTTGTATGGCTCCCATCACTACCCTATTAAATCGCTCCACTAGGCCATTTCCCGCTGGGTGGTAAATCGCCGTGTGTCTGATGGTTATTCCATTTCTTGACATGAATTGGTTCCATCTCTCCGACGTGAACTGTGGCCCATTGTCACTTAGGATGGATTTGGGGATTCCTTCCCTTGTGAACGTTTCGGACAGGAACTTCAGGATATTCTCCGTGTCCATGGATTCGCCCACCTTTAGCTCTGGCCACTTGGAGTATCGGTCTATGAGGACACACACATACTTCTGCATGCCCTGGTCATCTAGCACAGGTCCTAAAATGTCTATGGACAGCTCTTCCCACGGGTTGGAGGGAGAATCGAACTTTCCAAGAGCTGGACGTAGTGGTTTCAATGTTTTGTCGGCTCCTTGACATTGTGGACACTCCCTGACGTGCCTCTCTGCTCTTATGTCCATACCTGGCCACCAGTAATTTTGTTTCGATCTGGCCTTGAGTTTTCCTATGCCCAAATGGCCTTCATGTAGCAAGTCCAATAACTTGTTGATGAGGTTCCTTGGGGGAATCACCTTGTCTCCTCTGTAGATGAAAATCCCCTTGTCTCCTACTGACAGTTCCTCCTTCACTTCGTAATATGGCCTAAGGCTCGTCTTCACATTTCTCTTGTCTGGCCATCCTTGTATGATGTGCGTCTTCACTTCCTTGATGTCGGTATCTTCCTCATATGCCTCGGTCCATTCTTGTTGGCTGATTAGCCTCTCCTGGTCTTCTATGAGAGCTACCATCTCCCCTCTGTCTGCAGGGTCTTCCTCTCCAGGCTCCATGGCCGCTGCTCTACTCAAGTAGTCCGCTACTCGGTTCCGGTTCCCAGGGATGTACTCCACGTCGTACCTGAATTCAAGTAGCTTTAAGGACATTTTGGATATCCTGGGTGTGGCGCTGGCGTGTCCGCACGATGTTAATACTTTTACCAACGGCTTGTGATCTGTCTTGAGCAGAAATCGGGTACCCCACAAGAATTGCCGGAACCTCGCCATGGCCCACACTACCGCTAGCATCTCCTTCTCGATAACGCTGTATTTGCTTTCGGTATCCGTCAATGCCCTGGATGCGAAGCTGATTGTCTCCATGTCCCCTCTTCCTCGGTCTTGCATGAGCACAGCACCCAGCCCTTTGTCACTGGCGTCGGTAGTGAGCACCGTAGTGCCCTGTGGGTCGTACCCTTTGAGCGGAATGGCTCCTGTGACATCCTTTTTGATGGTTTCGAACTCTGCTTGGGCTTCCGGTGTCCACTGAAACGCCGTGCTCTCCCTGGTCAGCAACCTCATGTTGTAGGTCTTTGAGGCAAAGTGTACCACGAATTTACTATAGTACTCCGCCATTCCCAAGAACGACCTGACTTCTTCCTTGTTCTTGGGGGGCGGTGCTTCAGCAATGGCCTTTACGTTTTCCGCCTTTGGTGTGACCCCTTGTTGTCCGATTTCATGGCCTAGGTATGTCACCGATTGCAGGCCCAACCGACATTTTGACCATTCTGCTGTAAGGCCCTTGACTTCCAGTGTTTGTAGCACTTTCTCTAGCTTCCGGTCATGATCCATCCTATCACACCCCATCACCAGGATGTCATCCTGGAAGTACTGGACACCCTCGCAGTCTCTGAATAGTTGGTGCATCATTTTCTGAAAGACTGCAGCCGCCGAGGCCAGCCCGAACGGCATACGACAGAACCGGTAGCACCCGAACGGGGTGATGAAGGATGTGAGGCTTTTGCTGTCCGGATGCAGTGCTATTTGGTGGTAGGCCGAGGTCAAGTCAATAGTGGAGTACCACCTTACTCCTCTGGTCTTGGCCAGCATCTCCTCGATTCTGGGAAGGGGAAATTTCTCCACTACGATGTTTTTATTCAGTTCTCTCAGGTCCACACAGAGCCTGACCTTCCCGTTGGGCTTCATTACAACTACTAAGGGCGCCAGCCATTCAGCGCAGGTGATTGGTTCTATTATGCCTTTCCTCGCCAATTCTTGGAGTTCCATCTGGACTGCTTCTCTCACTGCTATTGGTACGTTTCTCACCTTGTGTGCAACTGGGATGGCTCCTTCCTTAAGCACGATCTTATGTTGGAACTTCTCCATTCTCCCCACTGTGCCTCCGAACACCTTCGGGTAGTTCTCCTTCCATCTGTTCATGTCCGGCCATTCCTCCTGTTCTGTGAGTAGAATTTGTTCCTTCCCTCCGGGGTCTAGTTTTATTCCCAGGTCGCCCTGGTCTAGCCATCCTAGGACGGAGGGTCCTTTTTCCGCGACGTATAGTTTGCACCATGCAGATCGGCCTCTAAACTCGAACAACAGGCGTCGGAATCCCAACATGGGAATGCGATCACCATTGTAGGTGACCGGCCGAATGTCTAATTTCTCCAATTCTGGGCCCAACTGGGGTTGGAGTTCTACTTCCCATACTGCCCGTTGAATAATGGTAAATGGAGATCCGGTGTCTGCCACCACTGTGATGGTGATGCCGCCCATGGACATGTCTAGCACAGGTTTGGTCGACCTTTTCCCCTCCACGCTCAGTACCTGGTCGTATATGCATAAGACGGTGACCACTTCTTCTTCTGTGGCTTCCTCCAGGTCTTCATCACCTTGCTCGACATATTTCACCATTCCCTTTTGCTGTTTCTTCCGACACACCTTCTCGTAGTGGCCTACGATGCCACAGTGTAGGCATTTGGCCCGGAACGCCGGACATCTCCTATCATGTGCTTCATGGGACCAACTTCCGCACCTGTAGCACGTTTTCTTGCTCTCGTTGTTCGACTGCTTCCCTTGCCATCTGTTGGTTCCTTTGGCCCCTGGTGGCTTGCTTTTCTGGTCTTTGCGGTGTTCTTCTTCTTGTATTCTGTTCACCATGGTTGGGGTGGCCACTTCCTTCTTGGTTGCGTTTGCGCACCTCCGTGCGAGTTCCGCCCTCTTTACAATGACCAACACGTCTTTGAGTGTGGTGTCGCCGCTCGCCCACAGCTTGTCTTGTATATTTGCGCTCGTGGTGTGCATGACAATCTGATCTTTGATTAACTCATCTTCCCACAGTGCGTATTTGCACGTAGCCGCCAGTTTCCTCAGGGCTGCTACGTATTCTTCAATAGTTTCTCCCGCCTTTTGTTTCCTTTGCTGGAAATTGTATCTGTCCACTGAGACGCAGATGGTGGGACGATATCGTTCATCTAGGTCTTCCACTGCATGTGCATACACATCGTCGTCGGTGTCTTCTCTCTTCTTTGGCACCAGACTTTTGTAGATTCTGAGTCCCTCCGGGCCCAGATTCAGCAATAGAATACGTTTCTTTCTTTGGGGGGTGAACTTTTCTTCGTTTTCATCCTCCAGGACCCCTATGAAATTATCTATGTATTCTTTCCAGTCCTCCCACTTCATCGGTGGTTCTCCAGGTTTCGGCAGGAATTGCACGGGTGCTATCGCGTACCCCGCCGGTGTGCTCATCTTCACTTCCCCGGTGACTGTTATGTCGGTGCTTTTACTGGTGGGACTGCCTGGGGTGCTGTCCTCGACCCCTTTGCGCGTGTCTCCCTGGGGACTCTTGGTGCTGGTCCCCACCTCCTCCTCTTTAGTAGCCAGCGCTACACCTCCCTGGTGTGGATTCAAAGGACTGTGGTATGTGTGTCCTATTGTCTGTGGGGTGATCGCGCTGCCACTCTGGCCTATTCGCCGCTCCTGTGATTAGCTGTGGCACTGCCACGCTCCTCGGATTCACTGTACCTCAGGTGTGCCCTGCTGTGTCCTGATGCTTCGCCTCATCAGCTGGGCTGTGCCCGATAGACCTTGCCCATGTGTGGGTGGGCCTGGAGACTGTGACTGGGTCCGTCTGTTCCTCGTGGCTGCCACGTGAGGTTCTCACGTTTTTTTCTTTATTCTTTCCTTCTTGGTCGTCTGGTTGTGCCTCCCACCCTCGTCGCCACTGTAACGATGTCTAATAATCACATACAGCATGTGGGTATAGTTGAACTTTCCTTTATTCAATTATAACAGCATGAATTCCGAGGAGCGCCGGCCGGCGCTTCTGCTCGGTGAAGTTCTCAGCGCGCTAATGGATGCGCGCGCATCCGGCGCCAACATGGCCGCCGTACGTCACGTCGCCGTGACGTGCGTAAGCTAGAACGCTACACTACCTCGACATGACACAGTAGATAGGCCTCAATCCACTCCTATGTGCACAAAACACGGCACTAAAGCCACACAGTGGTCAAAGCGTTGCTGGCTCAACAGCGCAGGCCGCTCCTCGCATTAATATGTCAAAGAAACATTTGCATCTCAGACAATCGTATGTGAACAACATTGTATTGCGCACGAATAATTTGATAATTAACAGAACCGTCACCTGAGGCCTGGAAATCAACGAACGTTCAGCATGCAGAACAAAATAAACACTAAACGGCAACGGTTACACATCGTCCACTGAAACCAACCCTGGTACCATCATCCACACCGAATAATTCTGAATAACCACTACATACCATTATTAAACAATACATTGGGCACTTTGACTGTCATTGGTCAAACGCTATGACCTTACGTCACCAGGTTCCATCAGCAATCGTAGGGTCGCCCTGAGGGGCTCAGACTCCGGAAGAGCTTTGAGGCCATGCAGGTGCGAGAAATACTTTTATTTATATGCTGATCACATCAAATAGTGGACATCTCTTCATCAGTGCGGATTTTGTGAGAATCCTACTACTTTGGTGAAATGAAATACAGGGAGACATTTTGATTCCCGTTGTTGGCTAATATGCTGGAAACTCGCCTTAAATTGTTCCCGGGGTGGCAGGTAATCCATTCCAACAGCACATAAATGTCGTGATGGCGACTCATGAGCTCGAAGCTTATAGTCATTTCTGAAACTGCCGCCACATCAATAACAGGGTAATACACCTTACATCCTTCAGTGCTATTGGAAATGCAGGGCTCTTGCTGCAAGGGATTTAATCAGTAAGGACACTCAATCAACCGAGCAATACACCTCAATACCTTTCTCAAATAATCAATGCACTCCCTGCTAAAAGCAGCATCTTTTAAATGAAGGAATACCCCTCAAAGATTTATCAATAGCAGACCTTACTTTAATTAATTGTGCATATTTATTTTTTTGTTCTGGGGTCAAAGTAACATTATTTGAAACTATTAGTGTAGATTACTGTCGTGTATTTCTTTTTGCAATCATATAAGGTCAAAAGCAGGCAACCCATTGGAACTGTGGCCCTTTGTTGTGTCTAGCGGAAATTTTAAATTTGAAATGCATGTCTAGTGTATTGTAAGGTGTGGGTAGCCTAGAAATCGTCAGAATGCTGAAACTTGTTGAGAAATATTTGTAACACACCCAGTACTCTCAGTCTAAGAATGCATTAAGTCATTCATTCAAACTGCAGTAGAAGGAGGCTGCTAACATAGTTATAAACTCACATTCGTCTGATTGCAGAAACATTGCACTCTTTACTGTATGTTGAGAGTCAAGTTTCAAGCATTATTATTACATGGTAGCTCTCAAATGATATTATCAAATACCACATTTTTAAGCGGGGTTAGGCATAAGTGGTCACTGATTCCCATGCCTTAGTGCTGTGCTCCCTGTGAATACAATAAGGCATTTTCATGAAAATTAATGCACCTGAACTATTGCCTGGGGGAAGCATACACAACCTAAGGTGTAGTGATCCTTCGGAAAGATGATGACTTGCTTTTAAAATCAAACAATTATTTAAGCGCATTGGCAAAGCCCGTAAGTCTGGCATTGACATGGTAATTCACAACTGAGCCTGAACCATAGGAGATTGAGCAGGGTGATGCGCCGGGGTTGAATATCAAAATATCAAGGACAATGTTATCGCCTTGCTGAAGGATGGAGGCCAAAGTTTAAACTGCTAGAGTTTGGTGTCATCTGTATATGAAGTTAGGTATAGTAACCATATACTTACCTACATATACGTACCGGTAGGTGATATTTTTCCCACAATATTTTGGCAGGGTGATATTCAACCCCTTCCCTGCGGCGCTAATTCCGCCGCTGTGCGGGGATTTAATTAGGGGGCGTAACCCCTTGTGTGCTCAGGACGGCCGGGCACCGTCCGAACTCCGCCCACTAATTAATTCTTCCGCACAGGCGGGGAATTTGCGCCGCGCTGCGGAATCGGCGGCGTTCGGACGGCGCCCGGCCGTCCTGAGCACACGGCCAGCATCCCGAGCACACAAGGGGTAAATCTAAATATTTTGGACGTAAATCTGCAAGAGGAGGTGCACCTGTGTACTACAGCTCTGTAACGTGCTAGGAATGGAAATAATAAACTACATATATGTCAGTAACATAACATACCATGGCAGAGCATAGCACAACATAACATAAACACTGGGGAGCTCCTTGAGTCTCTCAAGCTGAAAGGAGGGGAAGCACGAATGAATGACATGGTGTGCTGTGAAGTCATTGTCTCTGCTGTGTTTCATCCATGGAGTCCACGGTGGTTCGCCCCTTACCTGACCCAGTAATACCTGGACTCTCTCAGAGTACCCTCACCAGGCTTTCTACAGCACGCACTTTACTTAGTTAGTTCCTGGTTAATTTGGAAAGACAGATTGAAACCAACTGGACAGTCAAAATTTATTATTTTAAATTTGTAGTGCGGATATGGTTAACAATTTTATCACAATTTAACAGCGAATTTGGGGGACAGACATTGCTTGCCCTGTGAGAAACAGACGCTAAAGGAAATCTTATATTTCGAATTTAAAATGCTGTCATCAAGGTGAAAAGAAATTAAAATATTGTCTCACATAAACTTTACTTGAACAATTTCCTGAAAACACAAAACATTAAATTGTTGCTCCCGCATGCATCACATATTTCACTCTGACTACCAAGCTATTCATCACCTTTAACAACGTGAACTGTTGGCGTGGACACTGAGCAAATATGTCCCAGGACACTTGCTACTGCAAAATATAAATGTTCCTCTAATGAGAAATATATTAAAAGTAATGAAGCAAGAGTATGCTTACCAAAGCTGGAAGACAGCCCCTAATTAAGGGATCAGGTCCTCTACAACTGATTAATATACTCAGTGCCTTAGGCATGGATGCTGTCTTGTATGCCCACTGTTCTGCATACTCTTTTTGCCAATGATGATTTATATCTTTATGTTAATTAACAAACATTGCAATCATAGAGCTTTCCATACTTATGACAAATGTAGCTAGGTTTGTTTAATTCCCTCTGATACATGTGATGGTGGTGGCTGGCGATAGAGACTTGTTTTTATTTCTCGTGGTCCTTTCACCTTAAACTTAATATTCTTGCCAAAAGACACTTCTGAGAGTGTCACTGAAAATTTGAATAGATCGACCACAGGTTTAAAACTATGAATTATTTCCCTTTTTTATGATTATCATTGTATGACAATGTGTCTATTTTTAGCCTACTTGTGCCAGACCCCGTGTGTTGGTTTGTGGACATAGGTACCTCGCTCTACATGGTTTGCCTGTTACCCCACGCTGCCCTTGGGTTACATCACCAGACAATTTCTGCTCCCTCTTTCATTTCTTTGCCAACTATTTTTTTTTCACAACATATTTTTATTGTTGACGACTTGCACAATACAAGGATCACATAACGCACCCAAGGTATATGAATAGGGCGACATATGTATAAGTCACCATTTTTAAGAACAATGTAGGATTCATTGCACAAAAAATACAATACAAGAAGAATCACAAGTAAAGACAAATAAAAAGAGATGAAAAACAAATATGTCACATTGCCACTTGTTAATATCCATTGCACTCTTAAGTATAAAGAGATGTTCCTCCACTCTCAGTCACATTGGCTAAGGGTATTGCTCAAATGCCAGCCAGCCAGCCAGCCAGCCAGCCAGCCAGCCAGCCAGCCAGTGTCATGGCCTAAGCAACAGGGAGGGGGGCTCCAAATACAATCCCCTATAGTCCGCCCAACGCTTCGAATACTGGGAGCTCCAAGCCCCTGCAGAAATCCAAGCCCTTCATCCACACCCCGAGTGGTGGTGGAGACTCATCTTTCCAAACTCGGGCAATATCTTGTTTTGCCAGTGTGAGGCCCAGGAATAAGAGATGGCGCTTGTATCTATTCCATTCCCACCAATGTCTTCGGTGATACGTAGTATAGTTATTCATGGCGAGGATGCAACATCCCACCCCAAAACCTCTGAGAGGCATGTGAACACGCCTCTCCAGAATTTCGACAGCGCTGGACAAGAACAGACAGTATGTAGGAATGTGCCCTTTATAAGCCTGCAGCCTGAGCATTGCGGGACGCAACAAGCCCAGCACACCACAGCCTGCTCCTTATATAATACGCTCTGTGTAAATATTTGAACTGGATAAAGTGCAGGCGAGCTGCAATTGCTGCACTCTGTGGGGATTCCAAAGCCTCCACCCAGTCCTCTTCCTCTAACGGGCCTAGGTCTTGCTGCCATGCCTCTCTAGTTTTGTGGATGGCATTGGGGGTGTTGTTAATGAGAGTGCAATAGATTTTGGTTATTTTATGGTGCAACCATGTCGCCCATGAAGACTTTAGCCTCAATGGGTTTAAATTCAAGAATCTTGGTAAGGCAGGATATATATGGGGTAAAGGCGTGTCGAAACTAAAGATATCTGTGAAATTGTGTACGGGGCATACTGTATTCAACCTGTAAGTCAAGGAAGGACTTGAGAGTGCACCCACACATCCCTGCTCCCAACTTGTCTATTCCAATTGCCTCCCAACCCCCGAAACCCGGACAGATGCATCAATTGCGGAAGTTGTCCGTTGCTCCATAGTGGAGTTTCCCTTGTAGGTTTCCCCCACCAGTCCAGTTGGCGAAGCGCCTATCTCCCGAGCCTAAAGGCCGTCGTTGTAGCAGTTCACGGAGCAGTGTCGCTGAGTATAAAATCAGGTAAAGAGCGCTGTCTCCTAGTAGCCAGCGCTCCACCGCATAGGCCGCATCCTCACGGGGGCCATACCACCAGTCATTTAGGACAAGTAAATGGGTGGCCATTAAGTAGGCTTGAACGTCAGGAGTAGCCACACCGAAAGAGTAGGTAGATTGAGAGCAGGATCTCAGGGCTACTCACGATGCCCCACCCCCCAAAGAAAGAAGGCCAGGATAGCATTTAGTTGGTGACACCACATTGGTTTTATCGGATAGGGATGATTGTGCAGTTGATAGAGGAGACGGGGCAGGGAAACCATTTTAAAGATAGCAGACCTACCAAAGAGAGATAGAGGCAAATGGGACCACACACGTGTCTGGCCACTAACATGTTCCCCTTGGGGGCGTGGCTTGCAAGGCTGCGAAATGGCCGCTTACTAAGCGAGCTCCGCCGGCCAAGCTAATAATCCTGACAAAATCCTTCTTAAACCTACACCCCGAGCGACACAAACACCAAGGATGAAAGCGGAGTCATGGGCGCACAGAACGAGCTAATTTTCGGCACACATGAGGTTGTTGGAAGTGAGATATAGCCAATTTCAGGAGAGCGGGACGGAGTTGCTGTGGACTGCCGGAGGCGGAATCCTGAAACCGGGCACTGGGCTGAAATCGAGCCAGGGGTTGCACAGGCCCCGAATGAAGGCATGAGAAGCGGCCTGGCGGGTGTGAAACATAATATATGCGGAGTGTGCTGCTGATCCCCGCTCATGAGGTTTGTGCCGGAGAATCGGAAATGTGCAGGAGTTAGGGCCAATAATTTACATTCAACCCGCAACCGCGGACGGGGGAAATAAATCAGACCACCATTTCTCCCAGAGGCCCGTGCGTGGTGCTGCCCTGGTCTCTGCGGCCCTGAAAGCGAGAAATATTGTATGAGGTGCCGTATCTCCACCCTATGTACCTCAGACATGCCAGGGCTGTGACTCCAATTGCCTTTGTGCCCCAATGTGCACATTATGTTATTGGCGCTATGGGGGTGGTGCTCACGTGTAATGCCAAGCCCCATAGCAAACACTAAGTGCTGCGTAGAAGCTTGTTACGGCATAAATGTAATTGAAATATCGGTGCAAACAGCGCACTAATCCCATAAACCCGAGACCCACGTGCTTCACGCAGTATTCCCAGACATTGTGCACACTAGCAAGAAGCCTTTTGCTGAACTACACCATACGGAGCCGCCATTTTGTCTGCTGAGGAGGCCGTGGTGCGCAGATGGGACGCTGCCGACTTCTCATCAAGTTGAGCTTTAACCCTGAGATCATATGGGCACCGGAATGAGTAAGGGCGCCATTAACTGCAGCGCATAAGGGGTTAATTGGATTCTGTGGTGATGCCTTTGACACGGATGGTGCCCATGCGTTGCTGTTAGAGATTGGCGAACGCCCATGTCACGAGGGCGGCTGCTACACGCTGCGATCTCTATTCTGGGGTGGAGTCCTGTAATGCTTCAGTCCTCTGATTGACCACACCACTACCTGCGATAATCTATACTAGCGAGGAGGTGACTATTGACTCACGACCTAATTTGGCTCTTGAGCACTGTGGGTGCCCGGACTGTGAGCGCAGAGTCACACTGAGAGTACAACATGGGCAGATCGGACTCCAGGCAGTCCAAAATCCCATTCCCAACCGCAAAAGGAGGGAAAGCACCCGAACAAGATCAAGGTGCATCAGGGAATGGTGAAGCGATGGATGACCAGGGTGGGGACTTAAAATCCCTCATGCTGGAAATGAGATCGAGCCTGAAAAGTATTGACGCCAAATTGGACACCCTGACGCCGCAATTGGATTTCATGAAATCTCAGGTCACGACACACGAAATGAGACTGGACTGCCTGGAAAACAGGCAAACCAAATTCAACTAATTCAGGCAAGAGACGAAAGAACAAATTCTGCAAATGGACAAACTCCTCACGGTCATAAGGGCAAAGAACGATGACCTTGAAGTGCGCTCTAGAAGAAACAACCTGCGCCTCATAGGGATTCCAGAGACTACAGCTATACCTAAGATGGAGACCTATGTGACTGATCTGCTACATGAGCTATTTCACCCTAAGTTGTCACAGATTTTTGCGGTAGAAAGAGCGCATAGAGCGCTAGGTCCTAAACCAACAGTTGGAGGTACGCCCAGACCCATCCTTGCAAAAATTCTGAACTACCAAGATAGAGACACCATCCTTCGGCTGTCCAGAGAACGTGGCCCTATCACCCACAAAGGGAACAAGATATCATTCTACCCTGACTTCACCCCTGCGGTGCAGGCTGCACGCTGGGAATTCCTTCCGGCCAAACGTCTACTACTGCAAGCGCAAATTCCATACTCTTTACTCTATCCGGCTAAACTTAAAGTGTCTCATGATGGCACGTCTCATTTTTTTGTGGACGCAAAATCAGCACTCAAATTGGCTAAACATGTATGCGGGCCCACTGCGAAGCGAAAAGGAGCCGGAGATGACCCTCTGGTACACCGGCTGAGCGATAATGATTGACTGCTGTCCTGGAACACGTGAGAGCTGGCTGTGTTGCTCTAACTGTTTAAAATGTCATTCTCTCACTCATTGTGTTGCTGATAATGTTGTTTAAAGGATAACAGAAATTGTAATTGGTTCTGAGGTTGCGATGTCTTCCTATCCTTTTCTTCCATTACGTTGGTTTTTCCTTTGCGGTCTATGCCTATATGACACTATCTATGATTGAATGTGTAAACTCTGGGGAAGGTCTACTGATAGTCAGCTTGGCCACTCTGTGTAAACAGGGGAGTTTGCCTCTGTTACCTCGCACCCATGGGAAATTTCCCACTATTTGTAAGTTTTCACGCTTTGCGTGTTTATGGGGGGATTCAGACACGACCTGACTGGGGGGTTGTTGTGGGTGAGGGGTGGGTGGGTGTAGTTGGGTGTTTGGTTAAATGTCAGTACGATACCACTACTTTTACAATTGTCATGCATTACAATGTCATGGGAGGACACACTGGAGACGGACACGATCGGTTTGTTAATTACACATGGGAGTGACTAAAATCCTGACATGGAACATCCGTGGTCTAAATGATGGCAGGAAAGCGAGGTTGATGCATGCATATCTGCAGAGGCATGAAATAGATGTTTGCTTTATGCAGGAAACACACATTAACTCTCTGCCTTCAGTAAAACTCAAAAATGCTAGATGGGGACACACATACTCTGCCATATATTCAAACTATGCACGAGGGGTGGCAATATTGTTACAGAAAGGGATGGACTAGAGGGAATGTACCACGTACATTGATCCAGAAGGTTGATATGTGGTTGCGAGTGGCGTGTTATGTGGCAAATTGGTGATTCTTGCAGCTGTATATGGTCCAAATGTGGATGACCCTGAATTTTTTAGGAATGTCTGGGCTAGGATTGCTGGGATGGACTGTGCTACCATAATTTGGAGGGTGGACTTTAATGTCGTCCTTGACGCCTCCATGGACAGACAGGGGGCGCCTAGACCGCTACATCCACACGTTAACCAAGCCTTGCATGACATCTTAGTGGAAGGCGCCTTAACAGACATTTGGAGAGTCAGACACCCCAATGCGCGTGTAGGTACATGCATCTCTAGTCACCATGCCGCATGGTCAAGAATAGATTTCTGGCTGGTCTCCCCAGATGTGGCCTTTTGGACTGCCCGTGTGGGTGGGTTGGCCCGCTCCTTGTTCAGTTCCTATTGGAACTGAACATCCCTGATGCCCCAACTCGTGCATTTAGCTGGCGTCTGCAGCCACAAGCACTCCTTGATGAAGCCTTCAAGGAAGAAATCAGACAAGACATAGAGTATTGTGAGACACCCACGCCAGAAATAGCAGCAAAGCTGAAGGCGAAGTTACTAGACTATACAGAAGAGGCGCAACAAGAATTAAAATTCCTAGGCAAACATGCTGAGGCCCGGCGATATGGAGAGGGGGTAAGACCAAGCCGTACACTTGCGAGAATGCTTGGAACTACCGGCAAACCTGACTACATACACAAAATCCGTAACACCACAGGAAACATAATTGTAGGTCAAAATGACATTCTACACAAATTCAAAAATTTCTATGCTGACTTGTGTACGGCTAAGCACACTACTACTCCGGAACACCTTGAGGCCTTTCTCGACTCCATCACGCTGGTTTGGTTCAGTGATGCACAGCGTAAATACATGGACCTTCCAGTGACAGTTGCAGACATAGCGAAAGTAATTAAGGGGTTGCCATTAAATAAGGCACCAGGCCCAGACGGTCTCACCACAGCATTTTATAAAACGTACGTGGAGGAAATGGCACCTAGGTTACATGAGGTATTTGCAGAATCATTAGAACTAGAGATCCTCCCCGCATCAATGAGAGAAGCCCTGATAATAACATTGTTAAAACCAGACAAAGACAGCCAATCTCTAGATTCTTACAGGCCCCTTTCCCTCAATGTTGACGTAAAAATATTTGCGAAACTCATAGCGGACCGTTTGCAGCCTCTACTTCCCATGGTGGCCCTACCTGACCAATCGGGATTTATACCTGGTTGTTCCACATCCCATAACCTGAGAACCATATTCTCAGTATTGCATTACCTCCACCCCACTGTTCATGCAGCTGCGGTGTTCCTGGATGCCACAAAAGCATTCGACTCCCTTGAGTGGCCCTATCTATTTCGAATATTACAACGTATGGGTTTCAGCACTTTATTCCGTAATCAGATTCACCTTTTATACACCAAGCCAACAGCACGAGTGAGAGTTAACGGTATAATATCAGACCCCTTCGAGATCTCCCGTGGTACTTGACGGGGATGTCCCCTATCTCCTCTGTTGTTCGCTATAGCGATGGAGCCACTCGCAGCCCGCATACGACAACACCACACTTGTAGAGGTATCGGATTTAGCTCACGCAGTTTATTAATTTCTCTTTACACAGAGGACGTCACCCTCTACGTCCTGAACCCAGCTGAAAACCTGAACCCTTTATTACGAGACTTTGTAAAATTTGAAGGCCTATCTGGAGTGTCCATTAACTGGACCAAATCGGTACTTTTCCCTCTAACAGACAATACACCGGAAGTACACTCGGAGTTCCCACTGCGGTGGGAGGCCGACGAAGTAAAATACTTGGGAGCATGGATTAGCCGCAATCTCCAAAACATTTGGTCCTTAAATTTTGGGCGGGCCGTGGATTGGCTTGAGGGTAGGGTGGCCATCTGGTCAAAATTATCGCCGGTAAAATTGCACTGGCAAAAATGATCACCCTGCCCAAATTTCTATATATATTTATCAACATCCCGATCCCACATACGAAACACTTCTTTACGTGCCTGCGATCTCATCTTTTATCCTTGGTGTGGGCTGGCACTCAGGCCTGAGTTTCGTGGGCCTTGTTGACCCTACTGCTGAGGCATGGAGGGTTAGGTGCCCCTGACATGCATCTATATGCCCTATGTGCGCAGGCCCAATTTTTGCATTTCTGGGCATACCCGACACCCTATCAGCCACATGTGGCTGTGGAGCTGGACTCGGTGACACCGCTGCCCTTGAATGTGGCGCTCTATCAAAAAAATCCGAGACCCACTAAAGACATTGATTCGACTGACACACTGCGATGGGTATGGCGGGAATTACAGCGACGAGCACGACTCCCATTACTATATGCACCGGCCATCCCACTGAAACAGAACCCGATGATACCCTGTTTGGCGGTGAGTGGAGGTGAACTATCCCTGGCCAACACACCATTGCGTACATTTGCTAATATATACCCTGAGGGGAAATTTAGAGATCCATAGATTGGAGAAGAAGGCTCGCCCGCAACGTTCCGAGACATGTTTACATATCATAAGCTAAAGTCCTCCTGCCGAGCGCTCTGGGAGGGATTCCCAGATGAGCCCCCAGTACTGCTGGCACTCCAGGACATATTAACTCGAGCTTCCACCAAAAAATTAGTTAACCGCTTATACACCACCATGCAAGATCAAGCTCCAATCATACGTTCCACATCCATGCAGCTCTGGAATACAGAACTATATCCACCATTGACTGACATACAATAGTCCTTTTGCTGTAAACAACTGCTAGAACTCACACCAAATTACAAATTACGCCTGATACATTTTAAATTCCTACATAGATTTTATTGTACCCCTATCAGCCTAAGGCGTATGGGGATAAGGGACGATGCTGACTGTTGGAGGTGTGGCAAAGAGGATGCCGGGTTCCTCCATGTGGCTTGGGGCTGCCCATTACTAACTAAGTACTGGACTGAAATTTTTGATGCTATCAACCAGATAGTTAGCAGATCGGATGATCCGGCACCACACATTGGTCTCCTAGGATTGATCACTAACATGGTCCCCAAAATTCGCAAGCTGCATGCACTACTCCTAATGTATGCCAGGCGACAAGTGGCTCTTAGATGGGGGCGCAAGGTTCTACCGACATTTGCAGCCTGGCTATCTGACATTACATACGGGCACTAAGCATGGGCGAATTTTGTGGATCTCGCGTTCGCGAATTTGCGGATTTGCGAACTCGCAATCCGCAAAATCCGCGAATTCTTGCGAATTTGCGGATTTTTTTTTTTTTTTGTGTTCGCAAGGATTTCTGCCAGTTCGCGAGGGTTTCGTACCAGTTCGCAATTGCGAACTTACATTTCGTCGCGCAACGGTCGCGAATTATGTTGTTTCTACGTCTGGTTCATCATCACAGGTTCCCAGCACCCTCTGTTTCACCACTGCAACCCTCTGTTACATCAATGCCACCCTCTGGTTCATCATTACTGTAGATTATGGGGGGGAAAAGCAAGCACACCATCCCTGCTTCAACTCAGATGAATTAATTTGGGGTTAGTTTATTAATGTGTCACTGTTTTAAAATTCCAGTCTGGCACCTGCTTCCTTATCTGTAATTTTGCTTTCTGTTGCAGTGCATTTTTTTTCCCCAGGACCTTCTTTGTGGCCTACTTGTAGCTATTGTATGAGCCTGCTGTGAGGGTCAGAGCAGGGTCATACAATTGTTGCAACTAGCAACTGAATTCTGGAGGGGCCCCAGTCAGGAAGCACTACCGGGAATTGTTACTAATGATGAGTTTGAACTCTTGCCCCTGCCGAGTGCTTTCACTTTTGAAAAACTCGTTTTTCTGCAATTTCGCGGGGTTCGCGGGGTGCGAACACGCGCAAGATCGGATTCGGAAGCCGCAAATTCGTGCGAATATGCAATTTGTTTTTTTTGCGGCGTGTTAGTTGGCAAGGTTTTGTGCGTTTTTGCGAGCCGCTCGTAGCGCAAGACGCGAAGTTACCCTCGCGGTCGTTCAAGGGCGCAGCCATCTTGTTTGCCTGACGTATTTCCGTTTCCGGCCGCGAAGTGTAATCTCGCAAAGTCCGCGGTTTGCCAGTACAGTCTCGCGCGTGTTCGCAAGGAAAATCTCGCGCGAACTTACCCGCGCGGTCGTGAACGGGCGCGGCCATCTTGTTTCTCATTCATTGCTATGGTTCTGGGCATGGTCTTTGTATCCTCTGTCAATCTCTGCCATCCTTTGCTTGTTTGAAGTTTTTTTTTATCTATTTTACTTATTATCTATCCCTCTATTTTTCTAGCCCTATATTTTTGTGTTTACTGCTACTTTTGGTTAATTTTAAACTACTTTTGTAAACTCTTTTCTTTTCTTCTCTTCCCTATTCTATTTTCTTTATTCCTTTCCGCCCAGACCATGGTGAAGGGAGCCGGGAAGCATCCCGAGAAGGGGAAGGGTCCCGCACCCCGTGTCCGGCTCCCGTGCGGGCGTTTGAGGGGGGAGCTAGTGATGCCACGGGAGATCTTTACCCCGGAGGAGGTGGCCCAACTCATTTTTTATGTTCAGCGCCGCCTCCCCAGGACCATCATGGGAGGCGGCAAGATCAGTGCCGGGTACGGGGCCCGGGAGCGCCGGAAGCGGTGGGAGAAGGTGTGCCAGGCCATTTACCACCACTCTCGGGTCTGGCGCACCTACAACCAGGCCACCCACCGCTGGACGGATGTCCTGACCCGTGAGCGAGATCTGCTCGACCTCCTTGGCCTTGAGATCCCCGGGCTTGGTGAGTAGTAGTAGCTATGTCTTTACTACTATGTTTTCTCCTGCTGTGTTATTATATTGCAAATTTTTGTTTTTTACCAAGAGCAATAATGCTGCTCATTACATTGTAGGTACATTTTATTTCAAAATCTTCTGTGCATTTCAGGTACACTGCTCTCCTTCTCAGTAGTGTTGCTACTATGCTTATTTGTTTTAGATTTTGTGTTCATTTCATTGGCCTGTGAAATTATGTATGAGTGTAGTTGAAAGAACTGCGCAATGCTACACACTAAGGTTCAGATTTTTAATTACCGGCGCATCCCTGCAAAGTTGCAGGGATGCGCCAGTAATTGTGCGTCACGCCACCATCACCCATGGTGCGCCGTATTACAATGTGGCGCGCCATGGGCCCAAAACGTCACCAAAGCGTTACGCATCTGTGCCGTAAAGGTGGCGCATTGCTGGAGTTGCGTCGCAACGATGGTGCAGCTCCATCAATTCTCTGGGGTGCCCTATCTCCCCAATGCTGCGTCAAGCCGTACGTCTGCTTCAAGCAGGCGCAGGGTTTGAGTCACGCATCATTGTCCTCAAAGTGACTGATTGAAATCTTGTAGATTTCCCTCAGCCACTTTTAGGATGCGTTCCTGCGCAGGAACGCCCTCCCTTGCGCCGGAACACCCCTATTGGCGCAGGGCTTTACAACGTGATGCATCTCCCAGATGCGTCACGTTGTTAATATACGCCGCACCATTGCGCCTCTTTTGTGCTGTCGCTGCGTCACAAAAGTCACGCAACAATGGAGCAAAAGAGCCGCAAGGGCCTTATAAATCAGCCCCTACAGACTCAAGTCCAGTCCTTCCTTTGTACACATGGCGATAAGAAGAAATAGTGGTGGTGGATTAATAGTTTGAGTATTTTAATGACTGGTGAATGTAGTAGGAAACTTTAGTGTTGTCGCTGATCTTCAATCACGATGGACTTTGGCTGTCACTTTGCGTGCTGCGGACTGCTGCCTGCCAATCCTAGGCAAACCTTTTTAGTACTTTGTTTAGTGAGTTACATAGGGTAGTTTCCAATTCGACGGTCCGCAAATCAAGCAATACTAAAGTAATGACGTAGTCGACCACATGAGATTGGTCAATAATATATCCCGTGGAGTCGTTCCCTATTTGCTATTTCGCAAAAATATTTTGTTACTTTGTTAGTTCTTTTTTAAATGTTTGATTTGGTTGAGAAATAAATATCATCCATGTTTTCTGTTTTTCTTTCTTTCATGTTGTACATCAGCTTCCCCCAGGGGCAAGAGGAGGACACAGGAGGAGGAGGAGGAGGGTGCTGTTGTCGATGCAGGCCAGGACCGGGCAGTCGAGGGCTCCTTTGCTGGCCCCAGTAAGTTTTAATTTTAATATAGAGTACTTATTTTTTCCTAGCGTTCCTCATTCGATTTTTTCTAAATCGTCTTTGATCTTCTTGTAGACAGGATCTAAATTCTTATCCCTATGACTCCGTGTGGTATTACTAGATTATTCTTATTAGTCTGTCTGTGTAGCTAACTAAGATTGCACATTTGGCATTTCCATTGGACTCCCATTCTAGTCAGCAATAGCTCTATGCACTGAGTGTAGTCCTCTGGGATTGTCCATAATGTCTTTTCAAGTATTCTAAATGTTTATGCTTTGACCATTGCCAACAATAAAAAGGTGAATGACCACCACCAAGAAATAATAAGATACTACTTTACTTTTGGTTTGGATAGGACAATCCATTCTACTACTGTTGCAGGGACAAATCTGCACAAACAGAACTATGGACACTAAATAATGCATCGCTTAGCTTATCAATTATAATAGGTGCTGTAACTGTTAGACTTTCCACATACCTCAGTGATAACAGACTTTGTAGTTGAACCCCCAATCTCCTTACTGACTAGATAGTGTGGCAGAGTCATTTAGCTCCCAAAGTCACCGATGGCAGAGGCACGGACTCATGCTTGCAAAAATTCGAAAACCTTTAGCTCATCCACTCTAGTCTGGAGGACCAAAAACCACAGAGTCTATTTAAGTTTAAAAGCTTTATTAAAAGTAAACACATTTATTAAATTCAAGTTTGTCATAAAAGTGAACGTGTAACTGAAAATGGAAAAGTGCTTAGTGCTGACGATTAATTGGACACATTTCTTGTGGTCGAGCCGAGCTCTCACCTGGTTTGAACTTGATCCTGCTCGTGTTCTTAGAAGTCAAGGTTCTGTCTGTTAGGAGAAAAAGTGGTGCGTGTTAAAAAGTAAAAAGCAAACATTCATCAGTTGTGCCAAAAAGTGCAGCAAGACAACAGCCTTCCCTGGAAAAAGGGACATTTTTACTCTAGAGTACACAGTCAAAAATTATTAAATTGTACACTTTTTTTCACATTTCTTTCTTCCTCCTAGACCAAATATTATATAGTAGTGAGTGGTGTATTCTAACATTATTAAATGTACTTTGTAGGTGGAACATCTGGAGACGGGGCCAGCGCGGAGGTGGTGGCATTGGACGAGGAGGACAACTCTGGGGAGGAGGCGGTGCAAGTGCCGGAAAAGGACATGCCTGTGAGGGTTCACACGGTGGTGGCGGGCAGAGGTAAGCTATACATTCCTTAGTCATTGAGATTGAAGACTGCAGAGTGTGCTTTCTGCACGGGTGTATTATAAAAAAAGCAGGTAGTAGCCTCCTCTAAATGTACTTCGACTTAGCTGTGAAGTTTTTGGCGAGAAGAATCCCAATCAGATCTGAGGTGAACTTGATGGATGGGATGAACGAAAAGCGAAAGAAGGGTGTAAGTAAGTGTGGAAGCACGAGAAATGTAATGATGACTGGCAAAGAAGAATGATATGTGTTTGCTTGGTCCCCGAGGTGGCTGGGAAGGTAAGAAAATGGTATGGTGCATGGCTGGGTGAATGATGAAGCAAGGATGGGTGGAAGGAGAACAGCCTGGGTGGGTGAGACAGAAACTGTATGTGTGCAATATACTTTGAATGGATGGATGCCTGGATCATTCATGGTACTATCTGACTCTTAGATAGCATATGTGAATCTAGAGAGAGTAGACGGTCACTGGATGAACTAAGTGTTACTTTGAAGAGCATGTAACACCGCACCCGCACGTCCGTTCCAGTGTAGGAAAGGCAAGGAAAAGAAGTTGTAACGTTGTCCAAAGACTACCATGAATAGTAGCAGTAGTTTGTATTGCAACTGCAAGCACAGCATATATCCAGTTATTACGGTGGGCACTCCCTACCTCCCTTAATAACTTTAGTTTAGTAGTAGTACGTCATTCATGTGTGGGGGTATCACTGTTCACTCAATAATAAGCAAGGCACCTAAAGTCATCCCATATGTCATCAAATACATCCCATGTGAAGTGATAGATAATCAGATAATTTAGCTTCTTCATTTTCCTTTTCTAATACTCATTTGCACTGTAGGGTGAAAGCTAAATTAATTAAGCAGTAGCCCTTTTAACAGAGTATTCTCAGTGCCACCCGTAATAGAAAAGTAAGAGCTTCACCACCTGCATGTACTGGACCGGTACAGTAACGCAAGTCTGTCTCACTCACCATGGTGTGCGTCTGTTTTTCTCGGGTGCAAGTTCACTGCGCTGGCATTATGCCGGCTTGCATAAGATAACGTACCAATTTTCCTAAACAAGAGAGAAGAAGAAGAATAAGAGTGGTGTACTGTCATAGTCGACTGTAATAGAAGTCCATAGTGCTCGTAGAATTTGTTCCTTAAACTCCCACTAATGTTAGAGCAAGGATGAAGAAGTCGGAGGTTACATAGATACTGTCCTCAATAGTTATGCACTGTGCTTTCAATTTGCTACTTGTACTGTGACAACTTTCTGCTCAATCATTTTGTGTTAATCTTAAGGAGCATTGGTTACAGACTATGTCTTTCTTTTTTCATGTAGTTGCTCCTTCCAAATCCAAGACACCATCAAGGAGGAAGGAGGTGGCTCGAATGGCCCGGCAACGGAGGCTGGATGCCACTGTTGCTGAATATCGGCAGCTGGTGGCCCTGGAGGAGGAGGAGACGCAGTCTGGAACAACAACAACGTCCACTGGGACAGCTGCCTCCTCCTCCGTGCGGGCTGCCAGCCAGCGCAGTGCTCCAGCGGTACGGAGCCGGGCTACCAAAGCCAAACGCCACCGCCCAGCAGCAAAGAAAGCAGCTGCCCCTCACAGGATTTGCAAGGCACACCGGCGCCGCTTATCCCTCAGACTGTCCTACCTGGAGCAGGAGGTCCATAATTATAAGAACGTGGTGGAGGGCCTCCGCTTCGAACTTGCCACCCTCCGCAAGGAGCATGATGCCCTGGCTGCTAATTCCAACAGCACCCTGCCATAGTGTCCCTTGCCCCTTTTTTAGAGACTTTTGGGGGGTGGGAATTGGGAGTTGTGATTTTTGGGGACTTTTGAAGGACAATCGTTGGGGTTAGGGAGGGTCTTGCGGGAGATTCTTTTGTTAGGGCTATAAAAATATACTTTTTGAAACTTTATCTGACCATACCTGTTTTTTACTGCTTTTGAGTCTGGTGGGTGGGGGTTTAACATAACAGTAAGTTTGTTTTCCTGAATAGTCCTAGGACTTTAGTAGTACTACCGTCAATCAAATCTCTCGTCTCTCCTAATACTCCATTATACTACCTCCAACCAAACGCCTATCTTACCTGTAATTTCTGTTTGCAAGTAGGGCTAGGCCCAGGGCTGGCTCCACGGGAAACAGCAAATAAGGTTGGCAATCCTGGGCGGATAAAATTTCCTCATAGCGGTGGTACTAGTGGTGTGACACAGTGGCAGTTGCTTGCCTATGAAAAAAAGAAAATGAAATCTGGTTTGTCCTCCTGAGCAATACAAAGGTACAATACAGAATATAGCAGGTGACAGAAGTACACTAGAACAGTGCCACGTTGTAGCCTAACAAATGTTAAAGTATAACTAATTCGGTTGAAGTTCTTTGACATTAGCCATGGGTCTTTGTCAAGCAGAGTAAGAATATATCCTCGGATTTCTTCACCAGCCTGTTGCTATCACCTTATCCTCCCCAGCAAGTGTGTGGATTTATTGCTGTAATTTAGTCACACATCAATCAAAACCACACAGCCCGGGGGAAGAGGGTTAGGGTTTGAAAAATGGATGGGTACGGGGGTTTTTGGGAAAGGTTTTGGGAGACAAGAAAAAGTAGCACAGCATGGACGAACAATTGTGAACATAAACAAATCTTTGGGTACAAACCTATCCATCAATCTTTGAAAGTGCATACACTACTGTAACTGCATGCATGTCAGTTAAAAGTAATTAGTACTTTCGACAACTGTGGAAGAAAGAATGCGACAGTACAGGGCGTGGGTGGAAATATTGATAACTATATTCAACATAAGGTCTCTGTAGCCAGATACCTGAGAGCCTTGCTGGTCACTATAAATCCATTCACAACAACACTCAATGGGGTTGGTCTGGAAGGTGTCAGGTTTACTCCCCGTGATCCAGTCGATGCAAATATGGTTCCACCTCCAAATGTCACCAACACCCAGAAGTGTAAACACAGGGTGTTCGAGGCATTAGGCGGGGGAGAAAAATAACAAACTAAAATAAAAAATGTGGGATGGGTAAAGGTAGGGTCAGCAGGGAAAGGATACCTGTAACAGAAGACAAGACAGGCATCAGTGAAGTGCTGTCCTAACATACAAGGGTACTCTCATATAGTCTCACTAAATAGTCTGCAAGTCTCCCGCCTACTCATGGGAAATGTAGTTTCATAGTACGGTAGGCGCTTAGGGGCTGCGTAACCTGACAGAAGGTATAGTAGATAGAAAAGGAGAAATTGCTTTTTTTCTAGGTGTCCCCTCACTCACCAGGGTTGCCCCTTGGTGACATGCTTCATCATTGGGGCCATCCCAGTCCTCTACGGCCTGGGGCGTGCTGCGACTTGCGAATTACGTAGGAGCACTTACAAATGACTATGTGTGGTGCAGATGTGATAGTGGAGTGGACTAAGTGATGTGTTAAGGGATCAATGTAGAAGCAGAGAGAGAGCCAAGAAATGCAGTCACAGTCAGAGAAAAAGGCAAGGGATACTGTATCTATGTGGTTGTAGTGGTCCTGTTGGAAGTGGTAAGTAAGTTGCCCGCAGAAAAAAAATCCTCCTATTAGCGGCACTCCTCCATTGCAGCCGACGCTTCGTCCATCGATGTTGGTCACCAGAAGACACCCTGTCCACTGCCTGCCTGATGCTGAATTGTGGCTCGCTACTGTGAAGCCTGACTCCATCCTTTTTTCCCCATTGCAGAGACTGAAACCCGGCCTGTAATTATTCAACGAAAAACAGGAAGTGATATAATATTACAACACCACTGATAAATAAATATAAGGTATGTAGGCTGTGGAGTGCAAAAAGTCACAATTTGTTTTTCCTAGTAGACAGTACAATGTTTTTGAAAGTGCGTACTCTGAGTCACCTTTTGAAGGATAAATAAGTATGGGCAAATTAATGTATCGGATCTTGCCCCTCAAGCTAGGTGTACTGTAAACTGTGTTTTAGAACAAAATTAGATCTTCCTAGCAGTGCTCCCACCCAGACCCTTACTAAAGCCAGTCGCAAAAATGTAGAAGACCCCCAATCAAATCTCAAAAAACGAGGCCTAGCAGAAAACTGGTGACAAAACTTACTTTGAAAGTAAAAGTAGGCCGAAGTACCCTAATTACCCATTACCCACCGTGGATTGCATTCAAACCACTTGCAAGCAACCAAGCAAAAGTAGCCATAGCCAGCATCGCTCCAAGACTCGAAATCCCCCCCACTCAAACACATGCAATAGAAATACTGCTAACCCTAACGAACCCTAAGTTAAGAATAGTGGCAAAGGCTTTCTTTAACTATGCCAAATCCCCCCTTTCCCACCATGGATTTTCTTCAAATGACTTGCAACCAAAATTACACATTCTCACGAGTGCTCTAAGACCCCAGAACTCAGTTTGAAAAATCTAGAACACCCCGAAACACATGCAATCCTGCTGCTAGGGCTAACCCTAACGAACCCTAAGTTACAAAAAGTGCCAAAACTAAAGGCTTTTCCGCGCGGATTTTGTCCCAACCACTTCTACCCGGTATTAGACCTTCCCAGGAATGCCCCAAGACCCGGCAACCCACCCGCCAAGAAGCGTAACACCCCCAAACAGGCCAAAAGCAAAATCTCATACTTGCAATATTTCTGGGCCTTCGGTCCAAATGCGCTGCGTAGCTAGGCCATAAGTCGGGGTTGGCACGACGGATTTCCTGAAAAGCAAATGCAATCAAGATTAGAGTGTCCCAGCAGTGCTCCCAGACCACGAAACTCACCCGCAAACAGACGGAACCCCCCCTAAGAGCACCTCAAAGGCAAGCAAGTCATCAAAAACACAAAAAAAATTCCGCCTGGGATTTGGTCCAAAACACTTTTATCCGGTATTAGAGCTTCCCAGCAATGGCCCCAGAGCCGTCAACCCAGGAGAAAACGAGTAGAAGACCCCCAAACAGCCAAAGAGCAAAAGTACAAAAATGGGGACTTAGTCACTTTTTCACAAATTTCCCAAATCACTCCGCGCGCGCTCTGCAGCTAGGCCCTAAGTCCCCTCAGCCACCATGGATTTGCTTCAAACCTCTTGCAAAGTAAAGTATATATAGCCAGCAGTGCTCCCACACCACAAAACTCACCGACAAACACCAGGAAGCCCCCCAAACAGGCCCCCGAAAACGCTACATAGAGCAAAATGTCAGAAATAGCCCAAAAAAAAATCGGCCTGGATTTTGTCCCAACCACTTCTACCCGGTATTAGACCTTCCCAGGAATGCCCCAAGACCCGGCAACCCACCCGCCAAGAAGCATAACACCCCCAAACAGGCCAAAAGCAAAATCTCATACTTGCAATATTTCTGGGCCTTCGGTCCAAACGCGCTGCGTAGCTAGGCCATAAGTCGGGGTTGGCACGACGGATTTCCTGAAAAGCAAATGCAATCAAGATTAGAGTGTCCCAGCAGTGCTCCCAGACCACGAAACTCACCCGCAAACACCAGGAAGCCCCCCAAACAGGCCCCCGAAAACGCTACATAGAGCAAAATGTCAGAAATAGCCCCCAAAAAAAATCGGCCTGGATTTTGTCCCAACCACTTCTACCCGGTATTAGACCTTCCCAGGAATGCCCCAAGACCCGGCAACCCACCCGCCAAGAAGCATAACACCCCCAAACAGGCCAAAAGCAAAATCTCATACTTGCAATATTTCTGGGCCTTCGGTCCAAACGCGCTGCGTAGCTAGGCCATAAGTCGGGGTTGGCACGACGGATTTCCTGAAAAGCAAATGCAATCAAGATTAGAGTGTCCCAGCAGTGCTCCCAGACCACGAAACTCACCCGCAAACACCAGGAAGCCCCCCAAACAGGCCCCCGAAAACGCTACATAGAGCAAAATGTCAGAAATAGCCCAAAAAAAAATCGGCCTGGATTTTGTCCCAACCACTTCTACCCGGTATTAGACCTTCCCAGGAATGCCCCAAGACCCGGCAACCCACCCGCCAAGAAGCATAACACCCCCAAACAGGCCAAAAGCAAAATCTCATACTTGCAATATTTCTGGGCCTTCGGTCCAAACGCGCTGCGTAGCTAGGCCATAAGTCGGGGTTGGCACGACGGATTTCCTGAAAAGCAAATGCAATCAAGATTAGAGTGTCCCAGCAGTGCTCCCAGACCACGAAACTCACCCGCAAACACCAGGAAGCCCCCCAAACAGGCCCCCGAAAACGCTACATAGAGCAAAATGTCAGAAATAGCCCAAAAAAAAATCGGCCTGGATTTTGTCCCAACCACTTCTACCCGGTATTAGACCTTCCCAGGAATGCCCCAAGACCCGGCAACCCACCCGCCAAGAAGCATAACACCCCCAAACAGGCCAAAAGCAAAATCTCATACTTGCAATATTTCTGGGCCTTCGGTCCAAACGCGCTGCGTAGCTAGGCCATAAGTCGGGGTTGGCACGACGGATTTCCTGACAAGCAAATGCAATCAAGATTAGAGTGTCCCAGCAGTGCTCCCAGACCACGAAACTCACCCACAAACACCAGGAAGCCCCCCAAACAGGCCCCCGAAAACGCTACATAGAGCAAAATGTCAGAAATAGCCCAAAAAAAAATCGGCCTGGATTTTGTCCCAACCACTTCTACCCGGTATTAGACCTTCCCAGGAATGCCCCAAGACCCGGCAACCCACCCGCCAAGAAGCATAACACCCCCAAACAGGCCAAAAGCAAAATCTCATACTTGCAATATTTCTGGGCCTTCGGTCCAAACGCGCTGCGTAGCTAGGCCATAAGTCGGGGTTGGCACGACGGATTTCCTGAAAAGCAAATGCAATCAAGATTAGAGTGTCCCAGCAATGCTCTCAGACCACGAAACTCACCCACAAACAGACGGAACCCCCCCTAAGAGCACCTCAAAGGCAAGCAAGTCATCAAAAACACAAAAAATTTTCCGCCTCGGATTTGGCACAAACCACTTTTAGTGCTTCCCAGCAATGGCCCCAGACCCGTCAACTCACCTGCAAAGAGGTAGAACAACACCCCCACAAGTGCTGAGTCTTTCTTCATTGGGCGTAAACCAGCCCTCTGCTTTGATGGAAATAGGAGTCTGGAGGAGGAGGATAGAGGAGCATGTTCTTCTGAACTTGTGAACCTGAGGAATGCAGACTGCGGCACCTTCAAATAAATTAGCAAACAAGTGAAGACAGTTCTGCTGATGGGCTTGTTTTTGTGATTATCTGATTAAAGTTTGAATTATATTAACTGTGCACAACAAAGAAAGACAGACACACAGGAATAAAAGTGAATAAGGATGAAAAAGAAAGTTATTGATTCGTTGTCTCATTTTCAGGGCTCGAAGTCGGTATCACGGTCCAGGAATAAGAATAAGGCTTCGTCATCATACTCTGCGAATTCAGCCAGGGTGAGGTCAGTGCCACCTGACAGAGTAGAAATTCCCTCATCTATGGTGCTGGCCACCTCCTCTTCATCCGGCACGCTCTCTCGTACTCTTATATCTGGTGGTATGAGGTGCTGATTCATCTTGATCATTGTTAACCTCTCCACATTTTTGGGCGAGAGGCGGCTCCGTTTGGGAGTTACAATCCCACCAGCCGCACTGAAAACCCGTTCAGAAGACACACTTGCGAGTGGGCAAGACAAGTAGTTTAAAGCCAGGTTGGTGAGCTGTGGCCACAATTCTTTTTTCCCATGCCAATACGCCAATGGGTCAGAATTAACATAGACCTCTGTGGAGTCATTCAGATAGTCCTTCACCATCGACTCAAGGTCCTCCTCCAAGGTTCCTCCACTTTGCGTAGCTCTTGCTGTGCCTCTGACCTTTTGAGAACCAAACCCACGCAGAGCTAGCCAATCCTCTTCAGCCTCCAATGTTTCTGTTGTCTTTCGTGCAGATGATCCGGTTGCCGGTGTCTTTAACGGCTGAGAGGTCACTTGTGCCACAGCCACAGGTGCAGAAGTGGATTGTTTTGACTGGGGATGGCCTGCTGATGTACTGCCATTTCCTTCAATTTCCAGCCGTTCTGTTTCAAACTTCTTGGCTGACAAGGCTAGCCAACGTTTGTACTTTGTAACATCTTCATCAGCAAAAGGAAAGAATGCTCTGCCTGCCAGCGCCTTTTTGTAGCGTGGATCCAGAATAGTAGCACAAATGTAATGCTGTTCTGAGTGGATCTTTTTAAGACGTTCATCACCTTGTAGGAGCTCTAATAATTGCTCAGCCAGAAGCAAAGAGTCTTTCTTTTTGTCATCTTTTCGAAACACAGAACACACCTCCTTCAGTTGGTCCTCCAGCATGTACAACAATGGGATAGCTTTTCCCAAATTAGAGTCCTCCTTGCTGACTGCACGTGTGAAGACCTCAAAAGGACGAAGCATGCGTGTTAGGCTTTCAACTATGTTCCATTGCGGCCCACCCATCCTCAGCTCCTCTATACCCTCTTTCAAGAAATATTGATCGAGTTGCGTATACTGCTCATACAGACGCTCAAGCATGTAGAAGGTTGAGTTCCAACGTGTTACCACCTCCTGGATGAGTGCTTTCACTGGCATTTGACATTGATATAGCATGCTCCTCAGCTGCTTGCGGGCCTTAAAAGAATGCCTGAAATGCTTGCAAATTTTTCGGCAGTTCTCCAATACACTGTACGCTGCACTGCGTTTATTACCCAAGAATTTTTGGACAACCAGGTTTATACAGTGCGCCAAACACGGCACTCTGAAATAGTAACCGTCCCTCATGGCCTTAACTATATTGGAGCCATTGTCCGTGGAAACATAACCAACCTTGCGTTTTAGTGGGGACAGACAGTTAAGGACCTTTGTGTTAAAGACATCCAAAATGTTTTCTGCTGTGTGACGTTTCTCCAAACCAAACATGGCTAGTGTTGCATGTTTCCGAGCACCTTTAAAAACAATGTTAGTGTCAACACCTGAGTTTAGCTTTGCTTTAGCCCCTGAAAAAGAGACCCAGTGTGCAGTGATGCACATGTAATCAGCGCCTGCGCCACTGGTCCACATGTCTGTTGTCAGATGTATAGTGTGAACAGCACTCTTCTGCAAAGCTGCCCCAATCACCTTCAGAACATCTTCATGTAGTGCTGGAACCGCAACTCGGGCAAAATAGAACCGGCTAGGAACCTTCCATTTAGGGCAGAGCGCTGTCACTAATTCTAGAAAACCAACCCCTTCTACAAAAGAAAAAGGGAGAAGGTCCAGAGCTAGCATTTTAGCCAGCTTAGTGTTATACAGACGGGTCATTGGGTGGTTGCGTTCATATTGCGCTTCTGTAAACAACATCTTTTTAATGTTGCCCTGGACCAATGATTTACGGGATGATGATGATCTCTTCGACCCAGTTACGCTCGCTGATGAACTTTTCCGCATTGATGTCTCACTCTCTCCCACACTCTTAGTGTGGCTCCCATGGGGTGTGCTGCTGACATGGGAACTGGGTGTAAGTGAAGTGTTTGAATCGTCTTCTTCTACCTCCTCGTCATCAGCAGATGACAAATCAACGTTTTCATTACGTGCAATTCCGGCTTTCTTGACCGCCTCTAGGTGCGGAAACCATTCGACAGCGTGCCTTCTCTCAAGATGACCTCTCTGGCCTCCGGTACCATAGTTAGAACCAAGCTTACCACGACTAAATCGAAGCTTACAAAGGCTACAAATGGCTACGTTTTCCTTTTTTGGGCAAACACTAAAGAAGTCCCAAACTGGAGACTTGAAATGTCTTCGGGGGCCGGAGGAGGCGGCG
The DNA here is from genome assembly GCF_964263255.1 of Lissotriton vulgaris. Classification (NCBI taxonomy): domain Eukaryota; kingdom Metazoa; phylum Chordata; class Amphibia; order Caudata; family Salamandridae; genus Lissotriton; species Lissotriton vulgaris. Next base: position 326,679,252 of record NC_141698.1, on the reverse strand, counting down.
ATACTGGTGGTGGTGGTCCTGCTGCTAATGACAGATGAAGTGGAGGATGTGGATTGCCGAACTTCAGTACGTTTTGCACTTTCACCACCACGAATTGAGGTCGAGGACGAGGTGGGTACCTTCTTGCGAAGAAATATGGAAGCGGTAGGTTTTGGTGTACTACTTAACTCCAAATCTAATGATTCCATTTCCATTGCCTCCTCGCCGACATCATCATCACGCTCAGCAGCTTCTCGGGATAGGGTCAAAATGTCTCTTTGCTGCATGCCCGGTGGGGCTGCAGTGACCTTTGTGATGACTGGCTCGTCGTCATCGTGAGAGGCTTCATCACCAGCAGTATCTGTCACTTCTTGTTGAGCCTCATCACACTCCATAGGTTTGAGTTTTTGGACGACCTTCCTTTTACGCTTAGGTACCGGTGTCAGATCATGGTGTGCCTCTGCCTCACTGTCAGACCGCAGTTGTGGTTCCCAAGACAGATCACTTGCACCAGAACGAGGTGGGCTTGAAGAAGATGTAGACACCCCCCTTGATCTTTTCCTTGCTAGGGATGTGGAAGACAATGAATGATCATCAGGAGGAGTGGCTTCCAATGATACCTCAGCTTCATTGTCGATTTCCAAATGTGCCCCTACTTCGGGAGGAACAACTATTGTGGGCACTTGTGAACGTCCATGCACCTTTGCTTGCGCATCTCCTTTTGCTGCCTCTCCTTCCACATGTACTTGGGCGTGTACTTGCACATGGTGTTGTTGTTGCGGCTGTGGTTGTTCAACACTTGTCAGATGAGTTACAACAACCTGTGTTGATTCAGGGACATTGCTGCTACTTTCTTGCGATGAGCCAACATCACTGGTCGATGGTGATTGGAGAAGTACACTGACTGCCTCTGAAGCACTCAAGGGCTTTGACTTAAGTTGGCGTGGTGGTGGAGGCACTGAACCCAATGGAGCAGGGGTGCTGCTCTCAGGTTGGTCCCCAGCAGATCCTGCTGCTGCAGGCGTACTTTTTTTTTTGCTCCCAAAAAAAGTGGCGGGTGGCACACCAGCCTCCTTGGTAACTTGCTTCTTCTGCTCCTTACTAGCAACTTTCTTGCTAGAGGAGCTACGGAGAACTTTCTTTGGGGGCGGGGCCATCTTCTTCAGAGCAGGTCAGACAGCAGGCCGCAGTTGCACGAATTGTAGAGTTGTCTGAGGCCAGACGTGACGTCGCGTGACGTTATGCTGCACACACACACCGCTGCAGGACTTCTTCCTGGCACTGGTGGTTCTCTTGAGTCTTGTGCACCTAAAAAAATGGAAGACAGAGGAACATCAGTTCAGTTATAGAGCACAAAAAAATCGAAAAACACTGCAAAATCAGCACAATCCCAATCCATCCATGCCCTCCATAATGTTTAAATTCAAGACAACCCACAGAAAGACTAGGCCCATGCTAGACTCAAATACCCCTGGTGAAAAGGCCACAAGTACAGGCCCAAAAATCGAAAAACACTGCAAAATCAGCACAATCCCATTCAATCCATGGCCTCCATGATGTTTAAATTCAAGACAACCCACAGAAATACTAGGCCCATGCAAGACTCACTACCCCTGGGCATAAATAAAGGTTGAAAAGTAGGCAAAATGGTTGGAGGCCTAACAACAAAGCCTGCATTCAAAATGGCCACTTGCCTGCCAGCACATGGCCAGTGCCTGTAGCTGCACTCAAAATGGCCACCAGCCACATGGCATGTCCCTCCCCATGAACACCCCCAAAAATCGAAAAACACTGCAAAATCAGCACAATCCCATTCCATCCATGGCCTCCATGATGTTTAAATTCAAGACAGCCCACAGAAAGACTAGGCCCATGCTAGACTCAAATACCCCTGGTGAAAAGGCCACAAGTACAGGCCCAAAAATCGAAAAACACTGCAAAATCAGCACAATCCTATTCCATCCATGGCCTCCATGATGTTTAAATTCAAGACAGCCCACAGAAAGACTAGGCCCATGCTAGACTGAAATACCCCTGGTGAAAAGGCCACAAGTACAGGCCCAAAAATCGAAAAACACTGCAAAATCAGCACAATCCCATTCAATCCATGGCCTCCATGATGTTTAAATTCAAGACAACCCACAGAAATACTAGGCCCATGCAAGACTCACTACCCCTGGGCATAAATAAAGGTTGAAAAGTAGGCAAAATGGTTGGAGGCCTAACAACAAAGCCTGCATTCAAAATGGCCACTTGCCTGCCAGCACATGGCCAGTGCCTGTAGCTGCACTCAAAATGGCCACCAGCCACATGGCATGTCCCTCCCCATGAACACCCCCAAAAATCGAAAAACACTGCAAAATCAGCACAATCCCATTCCATCCATGGCCTCCATGATGTTTAAATTCAAGACAGCCCACAGAAAGACTAGGCCCATGCTAGACTCAAATACCCCTGGTGAAAAGGCCACAAGTACATGCCCAAAAATCGAAAAACACTGCAAAATCAGCACAATCCCATTCCATCCATGGCCTCCATGATGTTTAAATTCAAGACAGCCCACAGAAAGACTAGGCCCATGCTAGACTCAAATACCCCTGGTGAAAAGGCCACAAGTACAGGCCCAAAAATCGAAAAACACTGCAAAATCAGCACAATCCCATTCCATCCATGGCCTCCATGATGTTTAAATTCAAGACAGCCCACAGAAAGACTAGGCCCATGCTAGACTCAAATACCCCTGGTGAAAAGGCCACAAGTACAGGCCCAAAAATCGAAAAACACTGCAAAATCAGCACAATCCCATTCAATCCATGGCCTCCATGATGTTTAAATTCAAGACAACCCACAGAAATACTAGGCCCATGCAAGACTCACTACCCCTGGGCATAAATAAAGGTTGAAAAGTAGGCAAAATGGTTGGAGGCCTAACAACAAAGCCTGCATTCAAAATGGCCACTTGCCTGCCAGCACATGGCCAGTGCCTGTAGCTGCACTCAAAATGGCCACCAGCCACATGGCATGTCCCTCCCCATGAACACCCCCAAAAATCGAAAAACACTGCAAAATCAGCACAATCCCATTCCATCCATGGCCTCCATGATGTTTAAATTCAAGACAGCCCACAGAAAGACTAGGCCCATGCTAGACTCAAATACCCCTGGTGAAAAGGCCACAAGTACAGGCCCAAAAATCGAAAAACACTGCAAAATCAGCACAATCCCATTCAATCCATGGCCTCCATGATGTTTAAATTCAAGACAACCCACAGAAATACTAGGCCCATGCAAGACTCACTACCCCTGGGCATAAATAAAGGTTGAAAAGTAGGCAAAATGGTTGGAGGCCTAACAACAAAGCCTGCATTCAAAATGGCCACTTGCCTGCCAGCACATGGCCAGTGCCTGTAGCTGCACTCAAAATGGCCACCAGCCACATGGCATGTCCCTCCCCATGAACACCCCCAAAAATTGAAAAACACTGCAAAATCAGCACAATCCCATTCCATCCATGGCCTCCATGATGTTTAAATTCAAGACAGCCCACAGAAAGACTAGGCCCATGCTAGACTCAAATACCCCTGGTGAAAAGGCCACAAGTACAGGCCCAAAAATCGAAAAACACTGCAAAATCAGCACAATCCCATTCCATCCATGGCCTCCATGATGTTTAAATTCAAGACAGCCCACAGAAAGACTAGGCCCATGCTAGACTCAAATACCCCTGGTGAAAAGGCCACAAGTACAGGCCCAAAAATCGAAAAACACTGCAAAATCAGCACAATCCCATTCAATCCATGGCCTCCATGATGTTTAAATTCAAGACAACCCACAGAAATACTAGGCCCATGCAAGACTCACTACCCCTGGGCATAAATAAAGGTTGAAAAGTAGGCAAAATGGTTGGAGGCCTAACAACAAAGCCTGCATTCAAAATGGCCACTTGCCTGCCAGCACATGGCCAGTGCCTGTAGCTGCACTCAAAATGGCCACCAGCCACATGGCATGTCCCTCCCCATGAACACCCCCAAAAATCGAAAAACACTGCAAAATCAGCACAATCCCATTCCATCCATGGCCTCCATGATGTTTAAATTCAAGACAGCCCACAGAAAGACTAGGCCCATGCTAGACTCAAATACCCCTGGTGAAAAGGCCACAAGTACAGGCCCAAAAATCGAAAAACACTGCAAAATCAGCACAATCCCATTCCATCCATGGCCTCCATGATGTTTAAATTCAAGACAGCCCACAGAAAGACTAGGCCCATGCTAGACTCAAATACCCCTGGTGAAAAGGCCACAAGTACAGGCCCAAAAATCGAAAAACACTGCAAAATCAGCACAATCCCATTCCATCCATGGCCTCCATGATGTTTAAATTCAAGACAGCCCACAGAAAGACTAGGCCCATGCACCACTCACTACCCCTGGTCAAGGCCCCAACAACAGGTCAAAAATCGAAAAACACAAAATTTTACAAAAAAAAAAAATCGAAAAACACAGAAAAATCAGCACAATCCCAATTCATCTATGGCCTCCATGATGTTTAAGTTCAAGACAACCCACAGAAAGAATCAGTCCACCCACCACTGAGTACCCCTGGGGAAAAGGCCCCAAAACAGCCCAAAAATCGAAAATCCCAAAATTTTAGTTGCAGCAACTGTAATGCCCCAAACAAACTTACTTGTAAAATTTCTAATCCAACAGTGATCCAAAGAAAGTCAAAAAGGCCTCAAATCCAAAGATCCAGCAGCATCCACAAAAAGTAATCCTTCCAGGTCCACATCTGAATGAAAAGTGACCAGGAGATGGACAAAGCACTGGGAGGAGCCTGCTGAACAGGAACAGGAAGTTGAAGACTATGGGGCACTTCCTTCCTCCCACCCCCCTGCCCCCCTCCCCAAAATGGACTCCTCGCTAAAAAAGTGCAGGCAAATGTCAAACTAAGGAGTTATTCACATAAAAATCATCATTTCTAGAAGGTTTATGCTGCTTGCTGGTGGATTTCTTGTGCAGAATTGCAAATTTATATTTTCGCTCGCCGCATCTCAAATCTCGCAATTGCGAAGTACCGCGAGACGTGATCTCGCCGTACTCGCGTTGACAAACTATCGCTGGCAAGCCGCGATGACGTAATCGCGCTCGCAAATTCCCGCGGGATCACACAGCAAGATCCAAAATGGCGCAGCACTCGCAAACTATCGAAAAAAACAACTCGGCAAACGATGATAAACGCCGCGCGCCGCAAAAATTGTATCACCAACGCCGCGCGCCGCCAAAAAAATCCGCTGCGTGCGAATTTGCGGATTTTGCGGGAAATCCGCAAATCTCGCGGATTGCGGATTTCCCGAAAATCCGCAAAATCCGCGAGCGGAACGGATTTTCCGCCCATGCACAACTCGGCACATACTGGGAGTTGATGCCTACTGCATCTAGGCCCCGCGATATATGGGAGCTATTTCTAAGCTGGGCATGGGCCAGAGCGGCATCCTCACCCTCTACACAACAGATGACTGAGATAGTCGATTCAGTTAGTCAAAACACTGAGTATGGTTCGGATTCGGACAACATAGGGGGACTACCTCGACTGTATGCAGATGAATGTGATCTGTAGATTATACACATGTTACAGATTTGCTACCAAGCGAATTGACCTGCCATATGTAGTTACTTTGCATGCACTGTTTATCCTTTTATGTATTTATTATGATGTGCTAACCTGTCCCTCTATTGTGTTCTCACAGTTTAAATGACATCAGCTACACACGTAAGCGTGACTGATGCACACACTTAATTAGGAAATTGTTGGGAAGTACTGACAGTTAACTGTTGTTGTTATTCTGATCTTGGTAAATGATTAATAATCTTATGTATATTTCGATATTATACAGTTTACATATACCCTAGAAATGTACCATTTTTGACGAAATGTATGTACTGTGTTTCTCTGAAAATGAATAAAAAAAAATAGAAAAAAAAAATATGTACCTCTTTGCTTGGCTAGGTTTCTGTCCCACGCCAATGCCTGGGACGATGAGAGATAAACTCCCAAATATTGAAAGCCATCAGGCACCACCACTATTTTCCGCGACCAGTCACCCAGCTGTTCTCCACCCCACAGTGCCCATAAAAAGGACTTCCCTCGGTTCATATAGAAACCAGATGTTTCTCCAAAAATCTGCATGATGCTGAGGAAGCATGGGCCAGATTGGTCAGAGTCTGTAAGAAAAAACAAAACATCATCTGCATGGAGTGCTATGCGGTTGGCTATGCCTGGGGCCCACTAAAATCTGCTTAATTGCTCGTCAATGCGTATCCAAGGCGCTAGTGGCTCCATGGCAAGAGCAAAGAGATAGGGGGAGAGCGGACAGCCTTGACATGTCCCTCGTTCAATAGAGAAGCTCTCAGAAGTCGAGTCAGCCACTCAGACTGAGGCAGTAATGTCTATGTAAAGTAGGCTAGTAAACCTCAGCAATCGGGGACCAATATTGAGATGATTGAGCAAGGCAAACAAATACGTCCAGCTGAGAGAATCAAAGGCCTTGTTCATGTCTGCCAGCAGGAGTGCAGCAGGGTTATCGAGATTGCTAGCCGCAGAGATGGCATTGTGGGCTTGCCTGATATTATGACATCTAGCGCGGTTTTTCATGAATCCTGCGTGGTCAGGCTGGATCAGATCAGCAATATAAGGGGTTATAAAGCCGAGAAATTAGGCGATAAGACGAGTACTGTTCTGGTGGGTGACCCGGTTTCAAGAAAACGACGATCACTGCATGCCGCCAGTCTGTCGGGAGAGCGCCATTCTCCAGGGAAGCCTCCAGCGCTGCCAGGTAGGGCTTTAATAGCAGAGGATGGAACTTCTGGTAAAACTTGCACGGCTAGCTGTTCTGGCCAGATGCTTTGCCAGGTCGCATAGTCAATAATGCGATCAGCAGCTCATCAACCCATAGGGGGGTGTCAAGCGCCTCTAGCCCCGTATCGGACAATGCTTGGGGAGGAAAGTCCTCAATAAACTTCTGTAAAAGTTTAGCAGGCAATATTTCATGGGGGGCATTAGGAGCTGTAAAATATAAGGTAAAACAGTCCACCATAATGGACGGATCCGTGGGGATCATCCTATCAGGACCACGTATGCTTGGGAGTGTCCGGGGGCGAAGTGTCTGCTGGCACAAACGATGCAGCAAGGCACTGGACTTGTCTCCCCATTGGTATATTCGGCTGTTAGTGGCCAGGCAATAGAGCCAGGCTTCGTTTAACAGTTTGCTGGCATATATTTGTTGGAAAGGTAGTAGTTGTCTGCAGGCTACTTGGCCCATCACACTCCTACTGGTGCGCTCCAAGTCGAGTAGCTGGGCCTCAAGTTTTAATAACTTATCTCATTGCTGCCTGCGTCGCGTGGCACAGAAGGCAATATCCACTCCTCGTAGAGTGAGCTTCATCGCCTCCCATAGTATGGCTGGAGATGCAAATGAGTCTGAGTTAAGCAATAAATAATCTGTTAGAGAGTGATGGTGTGCGTCTTGTAGTCAGCATCCCGCAGAAACCACGGCGACAAGCGCAATCGGAACGAGGAGCGCCTGGGATCCAGGGATAAGAGAAGGGATACCGGCGAGTGATCGGACAGCCCTCTTGGGAGGATCTTAGCTTCTTTCAGACTATGATTACGTATACCTGACAGGAAGATGTAATCTAGATGAGAGAAGCACGCCTGGGCACTAGAAAGATAAGTGTAGGCATGCATGTGTGGGTGTATAGTCCTCCATGAATAGACCCACCCCAAACTCTGAGTCAAGGGTAATAATTTGGAGTTCGGAGTCTTCATGGCATGGACCACAGTACGCCACCTATCCAGCGATGTGGACACAACATCATCCCAATTGCTTCCAACAAGGGTTAATACAGATGTAATGTTTGACCAAAGCATTGTCAGTTTTTCAATCTAGGACCATGGGAGGGGGTCGTATACACTACCCAGTACAATGGTTTCCCCATATAGTGTTCCATAAATCACAAGGAACCTGCCTTGTGGGTCAGACCACGTTCGGCTATGGACAAAGGGGACGCTGTGATGGAGCCTCACGTGAAGCCAGCATGATAGGTGGATGCAAATCCAAAGCGCCCCAAGCACACCGCCTTGGTACAAGCCAGGTGGGTTTACTGTAGAAGAAGGACATCTGCCCTGTGCTGCTTTGCCTGGTGCAGCACGGCACCCAGCTTAATCTTGTAGAGTAGGCCATTGACGTTCCAGCTAAGAACTCAGAGCTCTCTATTCCAACCTCCCACTAATTACTGTGGCATGAGTGGCAATAATAAAAATACGGGATGCTAAGAAGGTGAGTGGCATTGGCAATTTCAAGCATATAGATAGCGGGAAACAGTGGCAGTGACAAAAAGAAAAAGAATTAAGGAAGTCAAACAACCCTCAAACCCAACACTCACCCACCCCACTCAATACCTCAAAACCATAGAAGTATCTGTCGTGGTGGGCGATGTACTTTCACCCCAACAGTGGCAGGGCACAGTTCCACACTAATGATTAGCCATTGAACTGACCCCAAGCAAACAGTATAGTTTCAGATACTGAGACGGATAAGTAAGGGAGTGGCCTCACATAGGCCCATACGTAGTGGCATTAGAAAAATAACCAAGCAGAGTTCAGTTGTTCGCCAACTATTTTTTATCACCTGCTCCCTCCTTGCCAACCAGAGGCTGAAGGATGGACCCTCTTTTGCTACATTTTGCAGAAGATCATTTCAAGGCTTTTTTCCTCATTCAATTATATTTATTATGAATATTGATAGCGTGCATTCAATTTTTATATTAATCCACTCGGATTTTAAAAAGAGTTTTAATATCAATATAGCCAGACATGGAGAAATAATGCTAATGGATTTTCTTTTGTAAATGTAACATGTGGGTGTACCACTGTAGCAGATTGGAGGGATCCTACCATTTTTGCATGGTCCTCCTGATTTTCACCTCTATTTGGACCATAATTTTAGCTGCCATTTGGGCTCACAGGGAGACTGATATTCAGTGTCAAAATACATGCACTTTGGTCCTAAATTGGCATGGAATAATTATGTCAATCAACTATTTCATTTAATTTTCTTATGAGGTCAAACTATATGGCGTAGATATTGTACCTGTGGTGTAGAAGTTAAATGTCATAGGTGCACTGCAGTGTGTATTTACACCACTCACATATATGACAACAATATCACTCCCACTATGCTCTGCCTGGGTTTCCATTTAAAGACCCTGTAGTAATATATGCCATGGAAATCTGTGGTCTAGTTTGAAAACCCACCTTCATATCTTACAATGTCACCAATGAAGTCTAGCTTGTAAGCCCACAAGACATGATGCCAAATATTGAAAAGTGCTGTGGCAACAAAGGATGAACGGAATGCTGAATGAATCAAACAATCACCCCCAGTCAATTGATCTTTGTTAAATCCATTGTTCTTTTGGTCTCTACGCCACCCCAGTTTGGACCCAGCCATATACAAATCAGTCTTGACCCTGCTCCTCATGGGAACAGCCCAGACTGAACTGCCAAGCTGGGTTCTTCCCGGAATGGAAAGACGTATCCTGGGACCTGTTTCGGTGTAACACCTCTCATCAGCAAGGCTAGCTTGAATCCAGTGGCATAGTGAGCAAGGGACCCACTTCTGGGCTTACCCATCCCACTTAGGGCGAAAAGTGCTGTGGCAACAAATGATGGACGTAATGCTGAATGAATCAAACTTTCACCCCAGTCAATTGATCTGGCCAGCTTGAATCCAGTGGCACAGTGAGCAAGAGACCCACGCCTGGGCATAACCATCCCACAACTGATTTGCATATGGCTGGGTCCAAACTGGGCTGGCATAGTGACCAAAAGAACAATTGATTGAACCCAGATCTTTTGACTGGGGATGAATGTTTGATTCATTCAGCATTCCGTCTATCATTTGTTGCCACAGCACAAATTAAAAAAAGGAGTACATTATATATTTGAAATAGATGCCTTCACATTGACTGAAGGCCTAAAAGTTATTTTCACTGTGTGGGTTCAGCAACATTTCTCTAAGAAAAACCTAGGTATGACTAAAATGTTAACTTAACATCTCTGCTAGGGAAAATACTATTTAAACAATCAATCAATAATAGTCTTATAAAGCACGACTACTCACCCGTTCGGCGTTCGGTGGGAGGGCTTGGTCTCCAGTTCAGTCGAAGAGCCAGGCCTTGAGGGCCTTCCTGAATTGTGGCGTTGTGGGGGGCTTTGTAGGTGTGCGTGTGAAGCTTGAAGGTGATTCTCTTGTTGACAGGTAGGAAGTGAATGTCTCTCAGGTAGCCGGTGAAGTGGTTGAAGCGTAGAATGTTCAGGATGAGTCTGGAGGGTCTGCAGTTTTTTGGGGGGAATTTCTGGGTGGTACCAGTGTATAATGCATTGCAAAGTCGAGTCTGCAGCTAACAAGCGCATGGGTGACCATTTTCAGGGACTCGGTGGGGATCGATTAATGATCGTACAAAGGAGGTGGAGCGTGTGAAAGCAGGTGGACGAGACAGCATTGATTTGTCACTTTTTTGAAAGCGAGAAGTCCAGGATGATGATGAAGTGTGATCTGTGGGTCTGGGGGGGATTTCGAGCACCACAGGCCACCAAGAGTTGCCCCAGGTGGAGGGGGAGGAGCCCAGGATGAGGACTTCGGTCTTGTCTAAACTTGGAGCAGCTGTCCTTCATCCAGGTGGCGACTGCCTTCATTCCGTCGTGGAAGTTGCTCTTGGTGGCTGTGTGTTTGTCTGTGAGGGAGAGAATTAGCTGAGTGTTGTTGGTGTGCTAAATAATTTACAGTTTATTTACACCTAATTTTCAAAATCTGACTTTATAGTAAAATTAGATTTTTAATGACATTAATAGAAATGTAACTTAAAAATATTTACTTTGGGCCATCTGAGCCTGAACTGGCTTAAAAACTGTTTTGCCTCTCAACACTACTCCCAAGGCCAATACAGATTCCTGGTTGTAGTTGAGGACTCCGCCTGTCAGAGTGCAATAGCCTGGCTTCTATACCCAGGAAGTTAGAGGTAATAAAGGACAGTCTTGACAGTTCTTTTGACTTCTGATCCCAAATGGGTCTCACTGGATCTGCTCCAAGTAATTCCTAGGAAATTACGGAGAGTCCGTAGTTATCCCTGAAAGAGGAAGGAAAGATCATCTAAATGAGGAGTGGCTAGATCCTCAGTGCAGTTCCTCTAATGAAAGAAGGGCTCAGATATCTTGAATGTAAGGATTTTAGGAAGTTTTACTGTAAATCGGAGAGGAAATTCTGCAACGGTAGGTTGTCATATGCAGGGCCGGACTGGCCATGGCGGGCACAGGGCAATCCCCCGGTGCGCCGCACGGGTGGGTGGCCGGTTTGGGGCCCCTGGGGGCCGTATTTTTTACAGGGCCATTTTTGCAGCCGAAAACCGGCCACGGCAAAGAGCTCGGCAGCACCCACAATCCCCTGGGGGAGGGGACGGGGGCCAGCCGAGCACTTTGCCAGGGACGGTTTTGGTTCCCAGTCCGGCCCTGGTCATACGATGAGAATGAAGTCTCAATTGGGTAGGAGAAATTCTCCAATCACTGGTTAATGCACAAAATAAAACTAGCACACCACCAACAAGTTTTCAGAACATTCCAACGTTGTGAACGCCGATCCAGTACTCATTTAGGTTTTCATTTTCATTGCTTAACTATGGCTTTCCTTTCCTTTATGTCTATTAGAAAGTGCGAAATTATTTGAACACAGTAAAAAAAAATCAAAATCATCAGGGCGGACAACTCTGTAGGCTTACTTGTTTTTTGTTTGTATTAATGGGTGCGGCCATTAAAAGATGGTGCCTTGGGGGCGTGGCCAAGATGGCGGCGGAGTAGGACGCTCTCTTGAGCCCTGGGAGAAGCAGCAGCGGCGCGCTGCGGCCTGGGAGCGGCCTGGAGGCGGCCTTGTAATCCCCGGCCTGAAGTGCGGTGAGGGCCGGACTTCCGGCCTGCGGCGGGACAGAGAAGACTGAGCCGGAGGAGAGGTTCGGAGCCGGGGATCGGCCCTCGTGGAGAGGTGAGGCGCCTTTGCCTCGCGCTGGAGTCGGGGACCGGCGGGGAGAGCTGCGGACCGAGCAATGGTCCTGGAGAGCGCGGAGGACCTGCAGCTACCCCTCCCCCTCGAGCCGGTCCCGGCGCCTTGACGGAGCGGCCCGACCGCGGGCTCCCCGCCCACGCCTGACATTGGGGAGCTCCCGGTCTCGAGCAGTGGTTGCCGGTGGCGCTGAGGCGCTCTCTGGAGAGGGGAAAAGGAGAAGGCCTACGGGGGGAGCCCTGGCCCTGGAGCTCGAATCGGCTACCCTGCACCTTTGAGAGAGCAACCAGAGGGGTGAGCGACTAGGCGCTATAGCCCAGCGGTGAGGATTCTTGGAGGCCCAGCAGACTGTGGGGGCCCAGAAGCGTGGTCCTATCCCCTGGATCTCCCTGAGACACTCAGTGACGCTCTGGTTGGTGGAGGAATCCTGCTGCCGCACTGCCCCGGGAGAGGGGGGAGGCCCGGTGTGGGTTTGGCTGGCCTGCCGGGAAGCTGATATCGGAGTGACTGCCACGTGGTGGACGCAGCCGGAGTCATTGGCGCCTACAGTCCTCAGTGGCCGCGCAGGAAGGATGCACACGAGCCCAGCTGGCCTGTGGCATTTGCGATTAGTGGGTCGGTGGTCCCTGCCCTCGCACTGCTCCCGGTTTTGGTCTCATTGTGTTGCAGAGAGGGGTACCGAAGATGCCTGGCGTGGACTCTGGGGCCTACTCGTGAGGTCCATTGCAAGTGCTGGCTTGGTGCCACTTGGACGGCGCAATCGCGCTGACTGACGGAGTGTGGAGACGGACAGGGGGAGTGCGAGATTCCGCCCGACAGCAAAAGGCGCCCAGCGTCACTTAAGAAGTACCGAAATGTCGAACGCGTCCTGCAACAAAGGGAAAGCGGGGAAGGATGGTGCGGCGAAGGCTACCCTGCACCCGGCGTCTCCCGGGTCCAGCGCGTCACCCAAGAAGTAGGACGATGAGGCCCCTGCGACTAAGGCCTTCATGACGGAGCTCTTTTCCTCCATCAGGGAAGACATTTCGGAGCTGCGCGCCCAATTGGCGTCGGACCTCCGAGAGATGCGGAGGGATGTGGATAGCATCGGGGAGCGGGTGGCGACCCTGGAGGACCATGACCTGAGCGTGGCTAATGACGTGCACCAGCTACAGCAGGATATTATCCGCCTCACTGAACAAAACCTGGACCTCCAGTCCCACACGGAGGACCTGGAAAACTGCTCTCGCAGAAACAACATACGCATTAGAGCGGTACCATGGGACGGCGAAGCGGGGGACCTCCGGGGCTATGTCCAGGCCCTTCTGTTGCAGGTGCTGGGCGATGACGACGTCCAGGAAATCAGGATGGACAGGGTGCATAGGGTTGGACTGCCAAGGAGAGGGGGGCCGCCGCCGGACATCTTGGTGTGTGTTCATGACTTTCAACTGAAAGAACGCATCCTGCGGAAGGCCCGCACCATCACCTCGCTGCAATTTAGGGAGCACAGGCCACAGTTGTACCAGGACTTGGCTGCGACGACCCTCCAGAAGAGGCGGGAATTCCGCCCGGTGACTGCTTTTCTTCGGGAGCGCGGCATCTCCTACTCCTGGGGCCACCCGTTCCGCATTATTTTTCGCTGGGAGAACAGATTGGCACAGATCTGCTCCCTCCAGGTGGCAAAAGATCTCTTGGGCTTGGAGGATGTGTCCCCGTCGCAGGAAGGGGGTGGCTCTTCGCCCAGGAGGCGCAGGCGCTCCTCGTCCTAGCAAAGGGTGGGTCCAGACTTAGAGGCCAGACGTCCTGACCGCTCTACTAGCCTGCAGGAGAGGGGGGCCGCGGTGGCCTCGGTGGTTTCGGCCACATTGGCATCCTCCCAGCAAAGCTCAGGAGCTGCTTAATCACTGGTCAACAGCAGGCAGGCGCCGGAGGGACGGGGGCTTTCGGTTCCGTGGGTTTAAATGTACTTTTGGAGAAGACACCCCGGTCCGTGGTCCGTGGGGGTACCCGCTGTGGTCCCCCGGCCCCATCCCAGGAGGACTTCTTCGTTCTACCCTCTACTGGGAGTGTTAAGTACATTTGGATGTAGCATCCTGAGTTCTTTCCTATTGTTCTTTTGTTCGAGGGGGGGGTTGGGGGATGGGGGGTTCTGGGGGGGGTTGCAGGGGGGTGCGATGGTGGCGACATGAGTGTTCTGTGGCGTGTGTGGTGGGGCTGGGGGGGAGTGGTTGTGGAATGTGTGGAGAGGGAAGGGGGGTTGGGAAGATTAATGGTGGCTAACTGTCAGGATGCTGGTACCCGGGGGGGGGGATGGGGCACCCTTCAGGGCTTCCTGTGTCGGATGAAATCTCGTTTGTGGGGAGGGAGGACCATGCGATGGCTATAGAGGGTTCTGGTTTATGGTTCTACTATGCCTGTTAGTATAGGGACTTGGAATGTTAAGGGCCTGAACTCACCGCAGAAGCGGCAAAAAGTATGGAAGTATGTGACTGATCACCAGTTAGATGTTGTGGGGCTCCAGGAGACCCATTTGGCACGCAAAGACGAGCTGCGCCTTCGGCATAGGGCGTATCCCCTTATATACTGATCTTCTGCATCCACGAAACACAGGGGGGTGGCACTCCTCTTCCGCGCTGCGCTGCACTTCCAGCCTATTGACATGCGCTGCGACAAGGATGGCCGCTGGTTAATGGTAAAGGGGCTTGTTCAGGGGCGGCTGAGTACCTTTGTGGTGGTGTATCTCCCCAATGCTGGCCAAAATCAGTTTTTACAATGTTTGCTGCAGAGAGTGGGTGACTTTGCTAAAGGGCACTTGTTCCTCATGGGGGACTTTAACTTGGTATGGGATAAGACTGTGGATAGTTCTGGGGACCATAGGGCTGATACAGGGGTGTTCTCTGCCTCCTCACAGCAGCTGGTGGGGGAGCTGGGGCTGGTTGACGGCTGGCACCTTCCATCCCACCACACTAGACTACACCTTTTTCTCCCATGTGCACCACTCCTACTCCCGATTGGATCACATTTTCCTTAGCCAGGCTCTTAGAGGAGATGTTCTTGACGCCGCCATTCTTCCACTCTCAATCTCTGACCACAGTTTGCTGGTGCTTAGCCTCCGTTGGTCGCCGCCCGCCGCCCGGCGACGGACAACGGAAATGGTATTTCCCGGCCTCGGTGGTGAGGGACGACACTTCTAATAAGGCGTTGCGGACGGCCATCAGGGAATTTTTTGAACTTAACCCCGTATCTGATACCTCGGTGTCCAATACTTGGGACGCCTTTAAAGCATCCATCAGGGGCACATGCTTGGGCCTCAATGCGAACCTCCATAGGTTACGGCGTAAGGACCGCGAGGATCTAGAGACTGAACTAGCGAACCTCGAACAGGCTCATAAGCTCAACCCTTCGAGGGTGACCCTCCGACCCTTGACCGCGGTCCGAGGGAAATTGAGGGCCCACTACAACAACAGGGTCGAACTGATGCTGTTGAGGCTGGGACGGCAATCCTACTCCTGTGGGAATAAGGTGGGAAGGCACCTGGCACGTCAACTGAGGGACAGACGGGAACGTGAATATATCGGGGGGATTTGGGATGCCGCGGTTGGGGTGCAACATCAGGGCAAGGCGAAGGCGGACGTTTTTGGCCGCTTTTATGCGGACCTCTACGCGGGAGACAGGTTGAACGCGGAAGCCCAGAAGGAGTATTTGCGGCGCTTGCCCCTCCCCCAGATATCAAATGAGTGGAATGAGCTGCTGGGGGCCCCGATCACCAGGGAAGAGGTGCTGGAGGCTATCAAGACCCTAAAACTAGACAAGGCACCTGGGCCGGATGGCTATACTGCAGTTTTTTACAAAACATACGCCACCGACCTGTGTGACTTTTTGGTGTCCCTCTTCAATGGCATGGCCGAGTCCGGTTCCTCGACCGGTTCCCTGGCAGAGGCGGTAATAACGGTTTTGCCGAAGCCGGGGAAGGACCCCACCCGGTGTGCCTCATTTCGCCCCATAGCGCTCCTCAACATCGACGCCAAACTGTTCTCGGCGATCTTGGCGCATAAGCTACAAGACCTGATGCCGGCGATCATTCATCCTGACCAGTCCGGATTTATCAAGGGGCGCCAGACTCACGATAATACGCGCAGGGTGGTACATTTAATTGAAAAAGCAAACCGGTTCCGCATACCAGCAGTACTGGTGGGGCTGGACGCCGAAAAGGCTTTCGATCGTGTAGATTGGAGCTTCCTGTTTAATACGATGGCAGCCTTTGGCTTCTCAGAGAAGTTTATTACTATGGTGAGGGCTAACTTCTGCAGCCCCAGGTCTCGCGTAGTGGTGAATGGCCACATGTCGGCGTTTTTTCCGCACTCTAGAGGCACTAGGCAGGGGTGCCCTCTTTCACCCCTCCTGTTCGCGCTAAGCATTGAACCCTTAGCGGTGGCGGTCCGGGAGCGGGAGGGGATTCGGGGCATTCCGTTCACGGGGGAGCAACATAAAATCACGCTCTTCGCAGACAACATTCTTTTCTCCGTGGCGGACCCGGAACACTCGCTGCCTTGTATCAAGGAGACTGTCCTACATTATGAGGAGGTGGCCGGCTTCAAGGTTAACTATGGCAAATCGTACATCCTGAACCTTACTCTCTCGCAGTCCGAGATGGAACGCGTGCGTCCTCTGACGCCTCTGGCCTGGGCCGATGGCTCAATTGTATATCTGGGGGTCCACTTGACTCAGACTGTGGGCAAACTATTCTCGGCCAACTTCCCGCCTGTGTTAGCGAGGACCCGAGCTGAACTGGAAAGATGGAAACCTAAATTTTTGTCGAGGCTGGGTAGAATCCATGCTGTGAAGATGGTTCTCCTCCCTAAATATCTATACTTATTTCAGGCCCTGCCCATACCTCTGGACAGCGATTACTTCCGGCGTCTCCAGACGCAGATTTTGTGGTTTGTATGGCAGGGGGGCCGTGCATGATTATCTTTCTCGGTATTACGTCGGCCGAAATCCGAGGGTGGAGTAGGACTTCCTGACTTACAGCTTTATTATAAAGCGGCGCAATTGAGGGTGCTGGTGGAGTGGTCGCAGCAAATGTCGGAAAAACATTGGCTGCATATGGACCGGAGTGTCGCAGGCAGATTGGTTTGGGATTTGGCTTGGAAGCCAAAGAAGGACCGCCCTCTAAACGCATATATTAGTACTCCTACGGGTACCACGCTAAAGGTGTGGGACACCTTGGCATCGGACGAACGCTGGACTACGTTCCCCTCACCGTTCACACCCTTGCACTTTAATCCGGCTTTCCCGCCGGCATATCGAGAGGGGCCCTTTGACGCTTGGAGGGAGGGAGGGTGCAGGGCCTTGACCCACCTGTTTCATGGACAGGATCCCCTCACTTTTGCTAACTGCATGAGGGATTATGGGGTCCCCCAGTCCGACCGATATCGTCATATACAGTTGCTCCATTGGGCCACGTCACCTGGGGTCCTGGAGGCGGCAACGAGACCTCCGTCACCATTCGAGGCCTTCATACTACGAACATCTGCCATGAAGGGCGTCATCTCCTTCTTGTATCAGCTCTTGCTTAAATCAGCGGTATCGCCTAGGCCTCAATACATGGAGCAATGGGAAGGAATGTTAGGGAGAGATATCTCCGACAATGAATGGTCGGCGTTATGGCGGGACCTGACGACATTTAACCATTCGCTCCATCTACGGGAAGCTCACCTCAAGACCCTTATGCAATGGTACCTATGTCCTACCAGGCTCCACCGCTTCTACCCGGCCACCTCCGATAAATGTTGGGGGGGTGTGGGCTACTCGGGGACTTCCAGCATATCTGGTGGGACTGCCCAGTGATCCGACCCTATTGGGAGGAAATTCTCTCACACATCAGGGACATTCTTCAATACCCCATTGAAGACTCTATGGCCTCTATCTTACTAGGCTTGCGTGAACCCGGCCTTGAGCACCAGACCCGGGCAGACAAGAAGATCTTGTGGCTTTGTCTTGGAGCTGCCAAGATTACACTGGCCGCTGCCTGGAAACAGAAGGAGGCACCGGCAATTTCTCTGTGGCATGCACGACTCTGGAAGCTCCTTAGCTTGGAGAGGTTGGCGGACATCTTCCTCGGCAATTTCAAGAACTTTCAGTTTCAGTGGGGTCCCCTGGTTGCGTTCCTCTCTAAGGGCTTGCCGTCAGCTGTGTGCCCTGCATCCCTAAGATCACTACACTTGTTTCAAGTCTAGTATTGTGAATAGAATGTGTGCTGGTGTGAATGGAGTCGCCACCATGGGGGGGAGGGGGGAGGGAAGGGTGGGGGGAGTTTTCTTTTCCTGGTTCATGGTTTCCTGAGGTGCATATAAATGGGGTCATAGCCTGTTCGAACTGGATGTACAGGAGCACGGGTTTGATAGCTCACCTGCCTGAACTTTACAGCGCCTTTACAGCGCACACGCCCGTTGATAGACTCACAGGATTGTCCCTCTTCGATTCTTTGCTTATAAAGAAATGCTTTTGGTCCTGTTATGATCCCGTTGTTGCGAGATGTTGTTGCTTCATGACTCTAAATTGCGCCCCATGTGGGGTAATGTATGGCGCCTCGGTAACCTTCTTGTGTTATCTTATTTTTCTCAAAATAAAAATTTTACAAAAAAAAAAAGATGGTGCCTTACAGTGCAAGCTTATTGTTTACATAGATGCAGGCTTAATTTCAACATGGGGATAGAGCAGACACATTGGTGCCAGATCCTTTTAGTCTTAGATAAGCTTTACTGTCTTCAAACCCTGTTTTGTTTTGAACATATGAGATTAAATCAGTGCTTAAATATTATATATAATCTGGGCTGTGACCGTTGATTAGAAGACGTCTTTTTGCCAGAACTATTGCCAGAGGTAACACGATATTGCAGTGCTCTGTATTCTCAGTCAAATAGTTGTTTACAGAAGCCATGTAGAAGACTACCTTAGCCAAGAGCACATATCCTACTCGTGTGTCAGAGCTCTTATAAGGAATAACTGCAGCAAGCTATTCAATGTTATGCAGTGCTGTCCATCCTATGAAACTTGCAAGGGAGGTTTGGCTATCTAATGCTTTAGCTAAGGTTTAGCACTGCACTTAAAAATAGATTTTGGGTGTTAGATTGTCAGAAACATGCTAACAAATTTTGATACATTTATCTTGTTTTTGTGACAGTTACCTGCTTAACTACTTTTCATTTTGCATTCTTTGTGTTTATTGTACATATGTATGCACTACAGTGAGGATTTTAAAATAAATATTTTAAACTACATGTCCCCACTCCTTAAGGCTATCTTTGAAAGACTGTATGGATTGCCACTGTGTCCCTGAACCTATCTAGAGGGACTGAACACAACCTAAAAACACGACCTGAGCAGGAACGCAAAGTGGGCTTGTGTTAGGGCTGTGGTACAAATGCCTTTTTGATTCAATGTTAGTGATTTGAACATAGTCCCTTCATCAGAGGGTTAAAAGTCTGACCCCTACAATTCTGTTGACCCCAGATTGTGTATCACTGGGAAGTGAAAATAATACACGTAAGAGGAATACTTAATAGCAGAAAGCAGACTTCTCACTCCTGCTGGAAGGAAAAGACTCAAGTACTACTGATACATGATGGCATCCAAGGAATGGAACTGCTCTACAAAGGTCAAATAGTGGGCCTCCTGTTTGCTGTTCTAGGGACACCAAAAACAAAAGAAGTCCTGACTCCAATAAAACCTTAGTTGAGCACAGTTGACCAGATGCTTTCGGTGTACCGACTGGATAGACCTTTAGTGGATAGTAACTTGCACTGATAATTTGGAGCTGTATGACAGACCAGAAAGAACTTTGCTAGCAATTTAAAAAAGGTGGGACATGGTAGTTGATTCCACCTCTGGAGGGCCAGGACAAGGTACTGAAGCTTGCTTAAGGAGTTTACACCTAAAGCAGGTTTGAGCCCAGGCTCATCCTACTAAGGTCTTTAATGATATCTGGACTCGTAAAAACCTGACCAACTACCTCCTTCAGGCTTTCCCTGCTACGGGATCTTGAAAACCAAACAAAATGACAGAATTCAAATTAAAACTATTATAACGACAAATCAATCTGCGTGACTATAAAATCCATCTTTGTTTCTCTCTGAGCTTTTGACCAATCTCATCAGCGGGAGCTTAACAATTATAAATGTGTATTTGTGGGACCCTCACTGACAATAGCCATGGGTCTTTCCCTGCTGAAGGATTTTAACTTCCATTTCTGAAACTAAATCCAAGGTAAAAACTTTGACCTGGAAGACCTGCTTGATGTTTCTACCTCTGCTCCAGCATTGTAGGCCTGAAATCAAAATCATAGGTGCTTGGATCACTTTTCACCGCAAACTGTTGCTTTTCTATATCTCACTTTTTCTGGGTGCTTTTTGGATCAGAATGTTACAAATGTATTTCTCCTGTAATCCTTACCCAATTTTAATAATGTTGGTGCCTTTTTGCTCATTACATTTATTGTATTAGTTTCTTGGCTTTAAAACTGTTCATTCTGCTTGAACTTAGAAGCACTTCTCTGGTGATTGACTGCTGTTTGTGGCATAGCTGCTAGAGGTTGGGGAGGGATTCTCCAAGAACTATATATAGGCGTAATCATATAATGTTGATTTAATTGGTAGGGTTCCTTCTATCCTAAATTTATAGCCCAATTTCTGACAACCATATTGGCAGCAGACAACTTAGAACATAATTAATCTACAAAGGGACAATGCAGATATTGCCCTGGGGGCATAAGGCATTTTCGTCATGTTTTTGTCACCTCAAGACATTTGTATTTCTGAAGCATGCAGAGCCCTTCAATGATATGGATCACACAGGTAGATATTTTGCACCTGTGCATCACAAAGGAGCATTTCCTCATTTGTATGGGGCCTTACATTTGACACTATGCCCCAGTCGCATTACAGATGTGGGAGCAGTGACAAATAGACCATTTAGAGGCACACTTATTGTGCAACACATATGGAGATGTGTGTAGTCATTGCACCCACAAAGACACTCCTGTGGAGGGGACTTACCAGGTCTGAGAGACTGCTCAGACCTCTCTGCACCTGCCTGTGGGGAATGCCTGCTCTTTCTCAATGTACTGTGTGTCCCTCTGCATTTAAAGCTGTAACAGCTGGTTCATATTGTGGGTCCACCTTTCAGAGCATTCTGCATATATACAGCAAACTCTCTTGATGTTTGATGGGTGCACCAGCTAATGTTTGTTCCCACATACCATTTGGATGAATCTTAGAATATTTTAAATAACAAAGTCTGTACTGGTTCACAAAGACATCTCTGTGAGTGGGTATGATTTACTACTGTCTTACTCTTTACTCCTGATTTAGAGTTTGCGATATAGCTTACTCACTTGTAATATGGCGGATGAGATAGCCCTCATATTTATAATGGAGTAACTCATCTGCCAAAACTTTAAATCAGGAACTTAGTCCTGAATTCTCACAAGAAAGGCACACCAACTCCTCGATACAAATTTGTGAATGAGACCCTGAGAGACCAGGAACTGGAACTCAAGGTACTTGAAGTAACCAGAGTTCGTTTCTAACATTACACAGGACCAAATAAAAAAAACACGCACTATCCCTTTCAATGTGGCCCATGTGGCAGCTCCCGACTGACAGGTCCTAGACCACCTTCACCTGAAAGGCCAGCCCAACACTGACAGACATGCATGTACATAGACTACAATAACCTGCATTGATCTACTCACACAGACACAGAAACTTGTTATATAATGATTGTGGCAAACCACCCAACGCTGCAATTCTAATAGGCCGATATCTCTCTTTTATTTAGAGGCAAAGGTCCAGGCCAAATGACTTATGCAGGTAAGCACCACGGTGGTCTATCCAGACAACTCTGGATTTATACCACACAGGGGTACTATACTGAATTTGCAGTGCCTCTACGGGGTACTGGACATGATGGCAGCCCCTCTGGCCAAGGGCGCTGTTCTGCTCTTATTTGCTGCAAAAATGGATTTTAATAGTATAAAATGGACAGAAGTGTTTACTGCTCTATCCGCACTCGGATTCAGCCCCACTTTTTCTTCCTAGATTATACTCCTGTATCAGGATCCTTTAGTGTGGGTGCGAGTCAACAACGTACTGTCTCGCCTTTTTAGTCTTCACAAGTATGCAGGACACACAGCCACTTTTCCTACATAATTTTCAACTCATTGACGGTTATTCTGGTTACCAGATCAACTGGAATACATCTCTAAATTTCCCTCGAGCCGGAGGAGACCTGGTTTTGCCACCTTCATGCGGGGCTCCGGCAGCAACAGAGAGCTTTCAATATCTATCCTTTTTTGTGATCAGAGATACGGAGGACTTTGTGCAAAGATACCTGTTTCCTTAGTTTGAGCGTCTTAGGTAAGATGTGGGTACATTAGAGGGCACTTCCGGTATCCCTGAGGGGAAGGGCTGTCTTTTTTAAGATGATGGCCCTTCCCCATCTGCTATATGTCCTTAAAAATACCCCATGCAGGGTGTCGCCCAATGTTTTCTGCAAGATGAACATCAAAGTGCATAAACACTGGTGGAATGGGGGAGCTCACAGATTTTCTTTGGTAAGCTACAGTAGGGGGTGTTTGGGGGGGCTGGTGAACCCCAACATTCGTACCTACTATTAGGCGCCGCAGCAGACTGCAGTCAATTACTGGGTGTTCGTAGACATAGAGAATCAGGCCTACCAAGTTGATCGACACACCATGGAAAGCAGAGGAGACCCATCAATATTCTATAATAAAAGATTAGTGAGATTGTTGCTGCCACATTTTCAAATAGTTGCTAGGGCATGGAGAGAGAGGCCAATAAACACCTGGGCGGTGAAGGCAGGCTGACAGATAGGACCCTACAATGAGACAGAGAGTTATTACTGGAAATTCGAAACCTGAAAGGCTTCCATAAATAGGGACTGATAGGTATAAAATACCTCAGTAACGTTTAGAGCGGGGACCACTGCTGGCCTTTAAAGATGTACAGTTTAAATATTTGCAGATGGAACATGCATTACGGCGCCATATGCCAGAAGGGGAGCAAGTTCTTGAGTCTACTCTACAGGAAGACTGCTTGCTAATGGACCCTAAGCCAGCCAAGGCGATCTCCTCGATTCATAAGAAAATAATGAACAACTCCCCTGACCTGCTGCGCTCCCTGTGAGAGGCGTGGAGGCACTCCAGAGCCCCAAGGAAATGGACATAGGAGCTTGCTTCCGTCTAATACAGTTACGGATATTACACAAATACCGTTATTCCAGGCCTCTATTATACCATCTGGGCATATACAAGAGGGTCCTCTGTGCTAGAAGATGTGGCTTGGTGGGCTCATTTTTTCATATCAACTGAGAATGTCCTGTAATCCAACAGTACTGGGTAGGGGGTAGTACAAGTTATGACCAAAGTTAAGGGTTTGGCTGTCCCCCTGGAGGCCAGATGGCAGCTGCTATACATAACAGGAGAGGATACTTGGCCCAGATACTCAAAGATTTCTGTTAATGTTGGTAGCCGGGGTGGCAAAAAGAAGCATTGCAGAGGTATGTGGTGCAGGTGGACAACAAAGCGTCCAAGATTGGGAAAACGATTTAGACTGATCCAACAAGTGGAGCGGGTGATTTATCAAAGTCGATAAATTCATAGAAAATGTGAGAAAGTTTTAGACAAATGAGGTGTGTTCAGGGAAACATAAAGGCCTGGTTTGGAGGGGGAGGGTTGCGGTCTGAATGATAATTGATGATGATAGTAATTGCATGTACCTACAATTACACCTATGCAATCGGTGCTATGTCTATTATTATTTGAAACTGTAACAATATTATGCCTTTTCACCACAAAGTGCCATATTCTTTCTACAAGTTTGTATCACATGATGTGAACTGAGCAACTGTTTAATAAAAAGATTTACCAAAAAAACTGTGTTGTAGGACTCACGCTGGACCCGGCAGGTCGGACAGCTACAGCTACCCTGTCCGATTGGAGAAGAACCAACACCACCAATATTGCTTTGACTTATCCTGCGTACTACTTTGTGTCTGGACTGTTAGGCCAATCCACTCATCTGCAGAAGCGAAGGTTGTTCTCCAATGCCCCCTGAGGCTTAAACACTCACTAATTAGCCTACTTCAACAAGGAAGAATGGAGTCCCTGAGGTGAAGTGGGGATTAGGAAGGGAAACGAGAAAAGAGCCGCTGCTGTCTTCAGGTTCTTGAAAGATGATTGGGCACTTGGAGCGTTTGTCTCTCTGGGTGTCTTGTCTTAAGGTTTATGTTCTATTTGGTACTGGTCCCTGTGGTTGTTGTGGACTCATCTAGACTGTGTCTTGCAAAGCCCCTTCTTGGAAGTGAACATAAACAATTTCTCTCCTGCAAAGTGTAAGAATATTTTAACTCTTGAATATATTCAAATTTGGGAGTGGTTTGAGATGTTGATTTATGTCATTGTTGTCTTTGGTTTCACATCTACTCATGCTAAACAAATATAGGGAGAAGTCAATCACAAATAGCATACACAGTAACTCTCCCTCAAATTATTCCTGAGACATTCACTAAAATGTAAGTGTGAGCGTAAAATCCGTTCCGCTCGCGGATTTTGCGGATTTTCGGCAAATTCGCAATCCGCGAACTCCCGCAAATTTGCCGAAAATCCGCAAATCCGCGAGCGAACGGATCTGGGGGCAAAAGTTCAAGCTTCAAGCTTGTAACTATTTTAGGATGACGCCGGCAAGCTGCCAGTGCGATCCTAAAACAGTTACTAAGTTAGCTTCATCAGGAAGCACTAACAGATAAAATAAAGCAGGTGCTCGAGCACCTGCTTCATTTTATCTATCAGTGCTTCCTGTTGAAGCTAACCTTCTGCCCTCTGCCCTCTGCCCTTCTGCCCTCTGCCCCACTCCTGTTTTACTTTAGGATGGAGCCGGCAAACTGTGAGCACCATCCTAAAACAGTTAATGAGTTATCAGGAAGCACTAATAGATAAAATTAAGCAGGTGCACCTGCTTTTTTTTATCTATTAGTGCTTCCTGATAACTTAGTAACTGTTTTAGGATGGCGCTGGCAGCTTGCCGGCGCCATCCTAAAACAAAACAGGAGTGGGGTAGAGGGCAGAAGGGCAGAGGGCAGAAGGGAACAAAAAGTAAAAACGAAAAAAAAACCTAGCGAACACGCACAGCGCCCCGCGAACACGCAAAGCGCCCCACGAACACGCAAAAATATAAAAATCCACAAATTCGCACAAATTCACAAATTTTGCGGATCTCAAATTCGCAAATCCGCAAATTCGCGAATTCGCAAAATTCGCCCATGCTTACTAAAATGCACATCAAGGCACATAGACAACAGCCTGATCGGTGCAGCTTAGCTCCTCACACCGCAATCTGAAGCTCCACACGTCTGGACTCCTCTCTCAGACTCCAGGGCAGGTGATCGTTGTTTCCCTCTGTGATATCCGCTCACCCTACAGGGAGACTAGCAGGCTATGCCCCTAGTCCTGGTCACAGGCAGATGTTTCGCAGAGCTTCCCCTCCTCATGCAGCCTGGCTGGCTGCTCAGCAGATGACAACATATGGGGTCTCAGACTCTTTTCCAGACACAAAATGTGATTTAGGGTCTGGTGCTTTAAAGTGTTATGTTGGGGTTCTGCTTCTTTGAGATGGCCATCTCGTCCCCTTCTTCTTCCTCCTGAAGGATGTTTGTCACAGCAGGAAGGGCTCCGAAGCTGATTAACTCACAACAAGATTAATGGGAGCGACCAGAGTTCTACACCTGGATATCAGCCACAGTGATATGTGCATCAAAGTTTAATCCTGGGCCCTCAGCCCTGCCCTTTATCATTCTCTTATGATCCCCATCTCCCTCTTCCTGATATCTGTCAAGGCCCTTTCCCTGTGATCTGTCACTGGATCAAAAGCTCTTTGAAATTCACAGGGAGAAACTGGCTCAGTGTCACCCACTGCTTGTCCCACCTAGCTTACAGAAATGCAGAAATATACAATTCTGTCTGGGGAGATTCCCCTACTCCTATAATTTCCACCAGAAGGGTGTGGGCTTCGCAAATTAGAACCCAAGGCCTTCCTTGTAAGGTACCACTGCAGGCACTCCTGCACTCAGCATGAATCCACAGACATTCACTGTCTATTACTGATCTTTACCCAGTATGCTGCCACCACAGTGCTAGTGATGTTTAACCCCTTCCCTGCTCGGCACATTCCCCTGCTGTGCTGGGGGGAGGGGGGGCGCGCAGCGCTCCCATGCTCATGACGAGCTCAGCTCGTCATGAGCTACAGTGCTCCTGTGCTCATGATGAGCTGAGGTCGTCACGGCCGCACCATTTTCTTTAGAACGCTCAGCACAGCAGGGGAATTAGCCCAGCGTGCGAGCGTTCTAAAGGCCATGACGAGCTCAGCTCGTCATGAGCACCGGAGCACTGTAGCTCATGACGAGCTCAGCTATAGAACGTTATTCTACCAACCATCCTAATTCCAATAGACCTCCGCTCTGAAAGCTCCAGAGCAAAAAAGCAACGACATTTTCGAAGATCATTCAAATGCGGCCGTTAGCCCTCTCTGGCTTGATGTGGACACCAAGTAGCACTGAAGACAGGAGGTCACTTGAAAGGTGGATGGCATAGTACTGTCCCAGGAAGGGGAATGGGACGTTTGTGGTTCTGAATTTCAAGGATTCTGTTCAGGTTGCCAAAGGCTCACCCTGTTACCTCCTGCCTTTTAGCCCCCTGCATGCTAGCAGTGAGTACACAACCCATCAGCTGGTGATGGTTCAGATGATTGTTAATAGTGCCTCCTCTGCTACTGCACTGACCAGGCCTCCCTGTGCACCAAACTGCTTATGTACACGGTGTCAGGAAATTAATATAATTGCTTGTGAATTTCAGAACATGGCTTGCTGAAAACAGAGCAATTTACCGGGTTATTTTTCGAAAACCTGTATGTTCCTCACAAATAAGTCCATTATGTCTCCATAGCAAAATTAAATTGAGAAACATGTTTTCATTTTTTTTATGACACGTATTGAGCATCATCTAGAAATCATTCTTTCTGTACTGTGAAACCTCCAAGAAACACACAGGTAAGCAAGTCAAATTTGCAATATTATAAACAGCAAGCGTATGATTTTATATATTTTCAATTAGTTGATCCAACATTCTGCTTGTTCTGACCAATATTACTCATTGTGTATGTCATTTTCTATTTGAATTCTTTCGAAATGTCGTGCCAGCCTGCTCCGGAACACTGGTTTCTATGAAAGGTCTGAATGTTATTCAAGGCAATGCTTATGAAAAGCTTTCATCCGATCAAGCGACAAGGAATCAGACAGGGTCCTATAAGTCATAATGAAACTGCAAATCAACCTAGAATGCTCTTTAGTTTAGTCCTGTAAGTGAATGTCCTCACCACTAACTTCCAATATAGAGGATCCTGAAACGTTTGCGGGGAACATGACTCTTTTTTTCTGAACAAAATGTACTCTATATTAATCAACTTAAATGTGACTGCTAGACATGTAGGTGTTCGCAGGAATTTACTTCTTTGAAGTGGGGCTCATCTGGGGGCATTGCAACACCAACATGCTAGTTTGATGTTTATGCTTTATGGTTAAATATGTTTGAAGGCGAAAATGTTCCCTATGAATGCTTACCTGCACTAAAGAAATTGACATAGGCACGAACAGACCATGTCTCTTAAAGACAATTATGAATAGCAGTAATGACATTTAACAAACAGTTGTCTTTGTGGTCTCCATTTTGTAAGAATGACAACACTCAAAATTCGTATTTAAACCCCTGCGTCATTGTTTTTCCTACAGGCGAAGATAACCGAGAGTATATTTGAATCACTCTAATTAGAGTATGAGTGAACCTCGTTTGAAATGCATGGCACATAGTGTTGCAATAAAGAGGAATCCTGGAATTCTGACGTATCTGTCATCGCTAAATTCACGCATTGCTGCAGTTGTGTCACACGTGTGACACAACTCCAGCAATGCGTGGGACCGGCCTATCCTTATGGCACTGCGTCACCCATATGCCTGCCAGGAGGCAGGCGTAAAGTTTTGACACAGTGACGTCCTACAATTGCTGCAGTGAAATCTGATGGATTTCACTGCGCCACTCCTATGAGGCTTTGTTGCGTGGGAACGCCCACCCTGAATACATCATACCTGATGTGATTATAATGTGGCACAGGACTTCACTAGGTCATGCATATGCCTAGATACGTCCCTTTGTAAATACGGCGCAATGTGGTGCAAAATTAAAGCTGCAAGTACGTCAAGAAAATGACGCACCTGCAGCTTTAAACTGTTGGAAGAGGGTCAAGCCCCTGTATTTTTCCCCTACATTGATGCACAATGGCTGCCATGTGCCAATGCACGCACCCTTGTGCCATGGTGTTGCGAAGTTGATTGGTGTTGTGCAGGAAGGGACACTTACCTGCACAATACCTATAAATCCAGGGTATTTCTTTTTCCTCTGTATGGTGTGCTTTGGCGGCGGATTTGAAGGTTGTGTGAATTTCAGGGGTTTTGTTGTGGCTCCATCCCTTCCCAAGATGTCTGTAGGTGCATCTGGACTAGTGGATGGTGGGAGTGAACCAGTTGGCCTTCTTGGAGTGTTGTTTGCCTGTTTTATTCGTGAGGGGTGCCAGGGTGTTGGCGCTGTTGGAGATCCATCGGTGAAGGTTGCGCACTGTGGTGTTGGCGTCTGTAAGCATTGGGGGAGTTGATGAGGTGTTCTTCGGTGGCCTTGATCCAGCTGTGACGGGGGGGCAATGATGGTGGTGGTGTACGGTGGGCTTGGTGAAGGTGTGATGTATACAGTGAAGGTTGGTTCAGGAAAGTTTGGTGGTGTTTCTATAGTTGAAGTTCCAGCTGGCAGAAAAAATGGGCTCAAGTGTGTTTCCGGATATGTGGGTTGAAGCGGTGATTAGCTGCATGAGTCCAATGGTGGCTAGGTTCCCCAGGAGGGGCTGGTGTTCTGGTCACTGGACTTGTCCAGGTTGAAATTGAGGTCTCTGAGGAGAATGTAGTCAGTGGATGGGAGAGGCTGGGGTACGATAAGGTCTGCAATGGCATTGGTGAAGGGAGTTTCATGGCCCAGGGGGCCTGTAGATGAGGGTGCCCTGGAGGTTGGTGTTTGGGTTGGTCGGGAAAGGAAGTGGTGGTGTTCCATGTTCGCTGTTGAGTCATTAGAGTGTGTGGTCAGTCAGAGTGTGTTTTTGAAAACAATGACAAAGCCTCCTCCTGGACCTTCGGGGTGGTCCTTGTGGGTGATTTTGTAGCCATCGGGGTGGTTATTGCAATGTCTGGAGCAAAGGTTGGTTCAGGTTTCCATGAAGAAGTCGATGTCTGAAGAGGTGGCGTCGAGGAGGTCCCAGATTTCTGTGGCGTAATTGTGGAGAGCCTGCACGTTGAGGAGGATGCAGTTTAGCCGGCCAGGTTTGATGTTGGTCAGATGTGGCAGGAGGTGTGTTTGCAGGTTCGGCAAGCACAGGGTGCAAGGGTATTCTTCTGTGATGCAAAATGGCAGGGGGCATGGCATCCAAGGTTCTGAACGTGGAGGGTGCTGGCGTTGCAGTGGTGGAGTGTCCAAGAGGCTGGATCCCTGGTGCTGGGCATGGTACAGGGGCTTGCCTTTCAGCACTAACAAGGAAGAGGATGGGGAAAAAGGAACTGCAAAAAAGCACAAGAAAAACAAAGCTAAGCAAAACAAAAATTATAAATAAGACAAAGGTTGAAAAGCAACGGAGAAGATCAAAAAGATGAATGGGAACAGAAGAAAAGAGGGACAGGAGGGCAGTAAACCTGCAGAGCAGTGATGCTCTACCACTGGACCACCAGTGATGTGGTGCAGGCAGGAACCTGAGGGTGGAGGAGGGACTCGAACACCTGACCTCGGGGTCAGAGGAATCAGCAGCAGTGGATTGAGACACCAGCAGCAGCAACAAGACGGCGCAGCACTGCAGGAAGAGGAAGTACACTAAGGGTTAGTCCCCCGTACACTCAAAAGCAAACTAACAGGGGGAACTTAAAGGCAGCACCACCCAGTTGCCTCTTCCAATCTAACAGTGGTGTCCAAATTCTGTGTTCCTCAGTTCCCTAGCGAGTAACAGTGCATCAAGAAGCATACCCAAGGGCCTGGGCCATAACCAGCCATGTACCCCTGGCACACACTGCCACTGATCTCAGTGACTTGAGCCAGATAGTGGAGTCCCCCACCAGTCTTATGCGATGCCCACTGTGATGTAGCTGAGCCGCAGTGCAGGAATTTCTCAGGGCACGATGTGCCTCACCCACAGGTGTTAGGCCTGGCCCCAACTCACCCCCGGTCCTCCTCCGCTACACGTCCCACCTTCTCCTCACCTGGACATTAACACCGGGGCTCATTGCGCTACATTTTCTCCAAATCTGTGACTCAGCAAGCAGGAGCCTCAGCCAGGCAGTTTTTCACCAGCCTGGGTACAGCAATCACCGCCAAGTCCGCTGGGTAACCTCCGGATGCAGGTGATGCAACAGGTCAGCCTTAGGCGTGCAGTTGCAGTGCTCTCAACTCACTAGTTTGGCGCAGCTCAGGGGCATCACCCTCCACAGTGTCAGGCCAGCTCAACATACTCCGGCCTGTGATGCAGAGAGGCGGTGCCCACCATTGGTAATCTCCTTCATGCACCCCGGTGTAGTGATGGCATATGGTATGCAATGTTGTTAGAAATTTTATTTTTAGCAGGCTAGGTCATGCGCCAAAGCCAGGCAGAAACCACCCCTCTAGTAAGGATAAGGGAGTTACACTCCTAAAATAAACCCTGCTCACCCCCTTGGGAGCTTGGCACGAGCAGTCTGGCTTATCTTAGAGGCAGTGTGTAAAGCATTTGCACATAACCAACAGTAATATAGTGTAAGCACTACAAAAGGACACCACACCAGTTTAGAAAAATATCCAATATTTTTATATACTTAAGACAAGACCAAAAAGGATTAAAATCCTCAATACAGTACTTAAAAATCCACAGTTATCAAAAAACGTTTTAACCTCCTAGCCGCGGCGTGAATTCTGCTGCGGCGCGCGGGGGGGGTGTGTGAGTGCGGCGCTCCCTTACTCATGACGGCTCCATGCAGTCATGAGTCATGGGTGGCGTGTGCTCATGACTGCGTGGAGCCGTCATGACCCAGCCCACTCACTAATTTGGGAATTTGGGAATTAGTGCCACGTGGGCGGAGCGGCAGTTGGATGCCGGCTCCACACCGTTATGAGCACACGCCGACCATGGCTCATGACAGTGTGGAGCTGTCATGAGCACGGAAGTGGTTAAAAACAGTTCCTTGATGTCGATAGCTCCATCTGGGGCTATCACAGCATCGTGAGCAAACAAATCCAAACAGTTTTGGCTGACTGCGGCGTCGAGGACCAGCTACGGTGTCGGGAAGACCCACAAACAGTACCTGTTAGAGATGCAGGGCATTGGCAAGCTCTCGTTGAGCTTCCGAAAACATGCCATCCGCAGGCGTCGGTTCCAGAGGTCGGTGCAGGAGGCATTGGCGGCCCTCAAAGTCACAAGCTTTGCAGGTCGATCTCCTCTCTGTTGCAGTCGGTGCTGCGGTGCGAAGTGCAACGGTGAGGCGTGCAGTGCCTTTAGGTCACGGTGCAAGCAGCGGCTCGGTGGCGGCATCAGATGGTGTCATCGGTGAGACCAGGGTCGCGGTGCGAGATGAGGGCAGTGCTCGCCATGGTGCTAGCAGGTCACGGTGCAAGCAGCGGCGTCGTAGTAGCTGAAGTGCTGTCCGTCGGCTGACGAACTGGAGTCGATAACGCTGGCGTCGTAGGCCAAGGATGCGGTGCAGGATGAGGGTGGTGCGTTGGGTAACTTTACCAGCGGTGCCCGCGAACCATGGTTCAAGCGCGGCATTGATATCGGCGTGGAGCAGCGTCGACGGGGATGCGAAGGTGTCATTGTGAAGTGATGCGGTACGGAGTGCGGTGCCCACAGGTCGCGGTGTGAGCAGCGGCTTGGTGGTGGTGTCAGCAGGTGTCGCCGGTACGACCAGGGTCACGGTGCGGAGTTGCGGTGGTGCTCTCTGCGGTGCCCAGGCTTCAGCGTAAAGCGAGGCGGTGCGGGTTTCGGTGCCCACAGGTCACTGTGCGAGCAGCGGCTCAGTAACGGCATCAGCAGGCATCGACAGTGAGACCAGGGTCTCGGTACGGTGTTCGGCGGTACCCTCTGCAGTGCCTTCAGGACACAGAGTCAACAGCGGTGTCATTGCTTTTCTTCTGTTGCAGCACAAAACACACAGTCCCCAGTTATGAGAGCAGAAGAACTTGAAGTTTTTGCTGTTGCTGAGACTTCTTGAACAGGGGGCAAGCTCTACCTCAAGCCCTTGGAGAAACTCACAAAAATAGATTGCAGAAAGGTTAGTCTAGTCCTTTCACTGCCCAAGAGAGAAGCAGCCACTGCAGGCCAACACAGCAAAGCACACAGCAAAGTGGTAGTCCCTCCTCACAGCTTCTCCAGCTCTTCTTCTTGGCAGTCTTCTTGATCCAAAAGTGTTCTAAAGTTCAGGGGTCTGGCCTGAGTATTTGTATCCAAAAATCCTTTGATCCTCTAGGCAGAGGGTGTCTGTGCCCAGCCAGAACCAGTTTGGCCTTCTCTGGTGTTAACATTCTGAGTTCAGGCATACTGAACTCGAATTTCTACCTTGTTCCCTGGGTCAGTTTAGGACTATAAGATGTTATAATCAAACTGCCCATTCTGGCCTATGAAAACAGGTAGCCTTGCAATAGTGAAACACAAAAAATGGGCTCTAATTCACTAGCAGGACATGCCACACATACCAGGGCATGTCCTACCTTTCCCATACACTGCACCCTGCCCACAGGGGTACCTTGGGCCTACCTTAGGGGTGCCTCACATGTAATAAAAGAGAAGGTTAGAGACTGGCAAGTGTGTGCACTGGCCAAGTCACCATGACAGATACCAACTGCACGCAGACTCTGCAATGGCAGATCTGAGTTACCTTTTTAAGGCTACTCACGTGGGTGGCACAATTAGTGCTGCAGGCCTACTAGTAGCATTTTGATTCACTGGCCCTTTCACACTCAGTGCACTTTATTAGGGACTAACAAGTAAATCAAATGTCCTATCATGGAAACACCAATCTATAATACAATTTACACAGAGAGCATATGCACTTTAGCACTTGTTAGCAGTGGTAAAGTGCCCAGTCCTAAAACCAACACAAACAAGTCAGGAAAAAATAGGAAGAAGCAAAATGTTTGGGGATAACCCTGCAAAAAGGGCCATTTCCAACAGATGTAGACCTCCCTACATTGGTGCACAGTAGCACCTCTACCATTCACAGCACCAAGGGTGCCAAGTGGTCTTCTCACACAGGTCAGCAACATGTCTCCATGCAACCTGCCAGACTTCACCACTAGGTAAGGGTGGCCCAGCAACTGCACAGCACCTCTGCCTCCCCCTCCGGGTCACAAGCGCAGGTCCAACAAGGCCTCTGGGCCTCGGGGACTGTTCCCGCTTTCAAGGTTTTGGCTGCCATGGTATTGCAAGGAGGTGATGCATCACTGGTTTTTCCCAGCGATATGCCTCATTTCATAACTGTAGGCCTGAATCTGCACTTCCTCTTACCCTAGGACTCTGGCTGGTCATCCCGGTTGTTGGGGGACTTGGGGGTGTTGTTGATCTGTGCTGCACTTGGCCCTGGCTGCTCCATTCTGCATGCCATTGATTTTATTTCCAATTTTTCATTAGAGGTGGACTTATAGGCTATTTTTGCCTCCAGAGGCAAGAAAAGTCACATTGGCCTTGCTAACATGAGTTTTTTTTGCCGCAAATGCACCTTTTACCACTTTTCTCTTGCTAACAACATTTTTAGCGACTTGACGCAAGTGTTAGCGGCAGATTTCACCGCGGCTAGCTGTTACTATCACCATGTAGCAACGTATTGTAATACGTCACTACATCGCTAGCAGGGCAATGGTTTTTGGTGATATGCTACTTTAAGAAAACTGCTGCTAACTAACGCTAACCTTAGTTAGCAGCAGTTCTTGTAAATGTACCCCAGAGTTCTTTATCTTAGGTGGCTCCTTTGAGGCCTGGTCCAACAATCACTGACTTTCAGAATTTTGTTGCCTTCAAAATCCAGCACATATGGTAAAAAATATGAATCACCCTTTATATTTCTGTATCTCTTAGACCTCAGGTTAGAAATGTTACATCTTCTTACTTCCTACGTGTAAAGATCTTTATAAAATTATGTCCTTTTCTGCCCGTTTGTCTGGCATCAATTTTGTTTAGAACTGATAATTGTGATACACTTTATTTAGGTTCTCTGCACATCTGTTAGTGAAACTACAACCTATTTAATCATATTTAGCCTATTTACATTGGCTGACAATTGAACAAAAAGTCTTATTTAAAGGCTGTTCCATTTTGTAGCAGATGATCCAGTGACCAGGAGCAGCCTCTGGCAGGGACACAAAGCAGATAGCCTCCCTTCCTTCCCTCCCCTAAGCCAATCACAACACTACAATGGCAGCTTTGTGATTGGTCAGGATAGCACCCAGCCAGGGGCCTGTGAGGAGGCCATTTTCTCCATGTAGGCTGCCCCTGGTCTGAATTTCACCTGTTGCTACCTGAAGTGTCACTAAAGGAATTGCATAAGAGTAAGTTGGGATCCCGGGAGAACTGTGCCCGGCTCGCTTCTTTAAAGTACTAGACCCTTGACTTAATCCACTCTTGAACCAGATCTGGAACTCCTGCCTGACATCTGGTATCTACCCAGCTTCCTGGTAACAAGCATTCTTGCTGCCTCAGCTTAAGAAACCTGACACGGATCCTGTGGAGCACAAGAATTTCAGGCCTTTCTCTCTTCTGCCAGCTCCAGTGAAAATCTTGGAAAAGGAAGTCCATAAGCAACTGGCCGAATTTCATGAATCAAATAACTGCTTCCATGACTCACAATTGCGTTTTAGAGCTGGGTATAGGATGGAGACTGCACGTCTTGAAGTGCCTGAAACCATTTGTGAATCTGTGGACCCTGGTGCCTCAGCTATGCTGGTGTTGCTTGACCTGTCCGCAGGTTTCAACACTGTGGCCGACCCGATTCTTTTGGAGAGTCTGAGACAGGTAGGAGTCCGGGGTACTGCCTTGCCCTGGCTCCAATCATTCATGGAGAACCGCCCATAGCAGCTATTTTTACACCCCTACATTTTCACCAGAAATCCCTCGTCTGTGGGATACCTCAGGGATTTTTACCAGAGTGGGTTTCCCTGAGGAATTGTCTGACAGGGGTGCCAACTTTGTGTCTGCCTATTTTCAGTCAATATGGAAAGAGTGTGGAGTTACTTACAAGATCCCCACCCCTTACCATCCACAAACCAATGGGCTTGTTGAGAGATTCAATAGGCCCCTGAAAGGCATGATCAAGGACCTGCTGGAGACCCACAGGATTAAGTGAGACATCATTTTGCCATGCCTACTCTTTGCTTTCAGAGATGTACCACAAAAGAGGGTTGAATTTAGTCCCTTTTAGCTTCTGTATGGTTATCCTGCCAGGGGATTGCTCAACTTGGTGAAGGAGGGGTGGGAGCAAGCACCCAAGAAACCTTCTCAGGATATAGTTAGCTACATACTAGCCTTCCAGAGGCAGATGGCCAAGTTGTGAAGGCCACCATCTGATGAATTAGAGGCTAGGCATGAGGTGATGAAACAGTGGTATGACCAAACAGCTACCCCTGTGGAAACACAGCCTGGGCAGAAGGTGTGCATGATTGAAACCATGGAGCCCATGGCCCTCCGAGACCATTGGACTCCAGGCATCCCCAAAGGGTGTTCCATATCAACCATCTCAAACCACACTTTAAGAGACCTGAGGTCACCATGTTGCTGGTGACAGATGGAGGGGAGGATGAGGAGAGTGAACCTCTCCCTTATCTCTAAGCTTCCAAAGAGAAGGACTGGTCAGTGAAAGGTGTGAAAAGCTCTATGCTAACCTGAATTTAGATAAGCAAAGTGACTGGCACCTGTTGCTGGGCCAGTTCTCGCTGTTTTCCCTCAATTCTGGGACTACCCACATATGTACCCATGATATGGACACAGCAGACAGTCTCCCTGTCAAGTATACAATGTATAGGCTGTCTGGCAAAGTGAGGGCTAGCGTCAAAGATGAGGTTTCTAAGATACCGGAGTTGGGGTTGATTGAACCCTCCAGTACACCCTGGTCTAGCCCTTTGGTGCTGGTACCAAAAACCGCACCACTGGGCACTGCACCAAAACTCAGGTTCTGTGTAGATTCCAGGGGGGCTCAATTCAGTCACCAGGAAGGATGCTCATCCCATACCCTCGGCTGATGAGATGATTGATAAGTTAGGGACTGCTTAGTTCATGAGTACCTTTGACCTTACTTCAGGGTACCAGCAGATTGCCCTAACTGAAGGAGTCAATTAGAGGTCAGCCTTCTGCACTCCAGAGGCCCACCACCAGTTCAGGGTGATGCTTTTTGGTTTAAAGAATATCCCTGTCACTTTACAGAGGCTGGTGAACCCTTGTTTTGGCTGGTATGGCGCCTTTTGGTCTGCTTAATTGGCTGACAAAGTTGCCTTCAGTAGCAGCTGGAAGGAACACCCTTTTCACCGCCAGGCCATGCAACAGGCAACCCTGAATATGAAGGCCTGTAAGTGCCTGATAGAGCTGGAGTGACAGTGTACTTAGGACACCTAGTGGGCGGGGTAAGGTGCAGTCCCTCCAGGTCAAGATAGAGACTATCATGGCCTGGGAGCCCTTCAAAGCACAGGTGAGAGCCTTCTTGGCTCTCACAGGGTACTACAGGTGATTTGCCAAGGGATATGGTGCAATTGTTGCCTCCTTGACAGAGCTGCCTTTGAAGAAGCAGCCTGGAAATGCGACTTGGACAGAGGATTGCCAAAAGGCATTGTACTCCATAAAGCAGGCCATGTGCACAGCCCCTTTGCTGAAGGCCCCTGACTTTTACAGGGAATTTAGTGTACATATAGATGGCTCAGAACATGGAATAGGGACAGTTCTAAAACAGCTAAATGATGAGGGCCTAGACCAGCCTGTGGCCTTCATCTCCAAGAGGTTATGCCCAAGGGAACAACGCTGGAGTGCTACAATAAGAGAAGCTCTTGCTGTGTGGTCTGGGCACTTAAGAATTTGAGACCATACCTGCTTGGGACTCAATTCCTGATTCAGAGAAACCACAATTCACCTCGCAGCTTACCAACTATGTGACAAAGGCGGGTGTGCTGCATCCTGCGCAATCAGGGTTCCGGGCCTCTCATAGCACGGAGGCAGCATTGTTGGAGGTGGCGGAGGCTATCCGGGACTGTTTGGATGCCATCGGGAAAGCAGCTCTGGTGTTGCTGGATCTCTCGGCGGCATTCGATACGGTTCCTCACTCTCTCCTCCTCGAGCGGCTTGCTAGCATAGGTATTGCTGGCACAGCCTGGAGCTGGTTTCGATCTTTCCTGGAAGATAGGTCACAGCAAGTTTGGCTATCGCCGTTTGATTCGTCTCCCTCCCAGGGCTCCTCGCTTAGCCCCCTTTTGTTTAACATCTATATGACTCCCCTGGTTTATCTGGCTGAGTCATTGGGGGCTAAGGTGATGGCCTATGCAGATGACACGCAGTTACTGTTCACCTGGAGAAGAGGCAAGGATTCAGTCAGCACGGCTCAGCATTGTCTCTCTGCTGTGTTCCGTTAGCTGGCCAATGCGCAGCTTAAGTGCAACGAGGAGAAATCGGAGGTACTCCTATTTGGAGCGTTTCCTGCTGATTTCAGAACCAGACTGTGGCCTCCTGACTTTCCGCCCCCCCAGTCAGACAAAGGACTGGCAAAAAATTTGGGGGTTTGGTTCGAGGAAAACCTGAATTTCGCGACACATGTCAAAAAGCTTACAGGGACTTGTTTTGGCATACTGAGAATGCTGCGTAAATTGGTGGTCCGGGCGTTGATTCGTTCCCGTTTGGACTATTCTAACGCGCTCCTAGTGGGATGTCCGAGTTATTTGATAAAAAAGTTGCAGGTAGTCCAAAACGCGGTGGCAAGACTCCTGCTGGGTCTTTCTGCCAGACAGAGTGTGCAGGTTCATCTTCAGCACCTTCACTGGCTCCCAGTTGAGGCTCGCCTGAAATTTAAAATGCTGGCCATTGTCCAACGGGCCTTGTATGGACAGGGCCCACTTTATCTTCAGAAGCGCTTTGCTTTTTATACCCCTTCTAGGCATCTGCGGTCATCGGACCAACTCCTCATACAGAATCTGCGGTTTCTGCATCACAGGTTGGGTGGGTGTTCTTTCACTCGCAAAGCTGGTTTAGCCTGGAATGAGCTCCCTTTTGCTCTTAGGAGGATTGTCGACCCTGCAGTCTTTAAGAAGAAATTAAAAACATTACTGTTCTGATCTCTTTTCTCTCGTTGGTTTTCTTCTCAGCTGGCTGGTGGGGGTCTCATGGTTGCAGCGCCGGGACACTTTGTGTAGCTGTGCGCTTTAGAAATCCAGTATAACATAACATAACATAACATAATGAAAATAAGGGGTGGGAGTCCAAAATTGTTGAGGTGGTCCATCTCTCTACAGGAAATTGGACTTTTCGGTGGAATACAGACCTGGGGTAGATCATATCAATGATGATGATCTCTCCAGGTTCTTCCACCTTAGTGATGATAACTCCCAAGAGGTTGGGAAGCACTCCCCACTTTCAGCTAGGGAGGGGCATGTGTTAGACTTAACAGCCTTATGATGGACTACCCCCAAATGTTCTTCCACCTTAGTGATGATAACTCCCAAGAGGTTGGGTAACTCTCCCAACTTTCAGTTGGGGGGGGGGCACGTGTTACACCTGACAGCCTTATGATGGACTGCCTCCAATTTTGCTGAATTCTTTTTGCTGGCCTTAGGACTCTGAACACTCTACCACTGTCAAGCAGGGCTAAAGTGCATGTGCTTCTTCGCTAAAATACGGTTTGATTTACATATCACAATTGGCATATTTAATTTACCTATAAGTTCCTAGCAGACTGCACTGCCTGTGCCCAGGGCCTGTAAATTAAATGCTAATAATGGGCATGCAGCACTGATTGTGCCACCCCAAAAGGAGCACTTCAAACATGCCTTGCACTGCAGAACCTGATATGAAGTTTACAGTGACATGTTGAGTTGGCATTTAACACCTTGGCTGCTTGAGTTGATCTTCTGCTGTGCTGAAGATCAATAGAAACGGGTGTGGTCATGACGAGCTCAGCTCGTCATCAGTACACGAGCACTGTGCTGCAAGACGAGCTGAGCTCATCATGAGCATGGAAGGGGTTAAAATCCCTTGCCAAGCCTTAAACTCTTTTATTACATATAAGTCATCCCTATGGTAGGCCCTAGATAGTTCATAAGGCAGGGTAGTGTGTAATCAGAAGGTTAGACATGAGCATTTAATTTTTGCATATCCTGGTAGTGATAACCATCCATATTTGTTTTCTACTACTGTGAGGCTCACCCCTCTTGTCATGTAGTTCCTACAAAACCTATACAGGATATATACAGGATCTGCGCGTTCAGACAGCATACGCTGTAGGACTGGTGCCGGACTGATTCTGAACACCCCCACCGAGTATGTTGGCCTTTTGTATCAGCTAGCTCACAGTGCCACTAGAATCTCCTCTTACCAAGGAGAGAATAGTTCTTGGCAACCATCGAACATGACAACCCTGATCCCTCAGGACTGTGGAAACAATATACTACTTTTTGCTCAGTCACTTGTACTTACCTAGTCTGTCTTAGAGAGATACACAGAATCAATAAGCTGGGCGTTTCAATAAGTATTAACATGTTATGTTATGTTATGTTAAAATAAACTTATGAAGCGCACATACACCGGGGAGGTTTCTTGTTGCTGACATGCTTAGAACCCAAGCCCAGATGCGCAATTAGAAAGCCTGACGAAATAGCCAAGTTTTAAGACAACTTCTAAAACTGAGGAGAGTTGTACAGAGGCGTATTTCGGAGAGAAGAGAGTTCCAAAGCATGGGGGCCAGAATAGCAAACCTGGCACTGCCAGTGCGCTTTAATCTGAAGGAGGGGGTAGACAGAAGTAGCTTGAGTGCTGAGCAAAGATTTCGCGTAGGAACATGCTTGTGAATCAAGTTGTTCACAAATTTAGGGCTTTTCACATTGAGGGACTTAAAAATGAGGCACCCAACCTTGAAGGCGCAACGCTGGATTACTGGAAGCCAATGGAGTTGCTTCAGGAGGGGAGTGACATGAAGATGTCTATGTTGGTGAACAAGCAAACTGGCCGCCTGGTTTTGAACCAACTTTAAACATTTAGAAAGATAGAGGGGAATATCAAAGTAAAGTGAATTGGCGTAGTCAATGTGAGACATAACCATAGCAATGATCACCTGAATCCTAGCTTCATAGGTACGAAACCTACAGATTTTTTTTATTTTCCTGAGTTGGAAGAAGCAGGTAGAGATCACTGACCCTATCTGAGGTTTCATCGTGAGGTCCTGGCTAATGATGACCCCCAGGCTCTTGGCCAAATTAGATGGACTTTAGAGTTTCGCCCAGACAGGACAGCGACCACAATGCTTTAGAATTCGATTTTGCTATCCCCTGTCTGGAAGAGAGTCTCTCATGTGAGCAAAAGCATGGAGAGGGATACCTCTTGGATAATAATAGGAGGAGGATTAAATGGGAAAACCTCGCCTCTAGTGAAGATAAGATAGCCCGCTTATACGCTGGAATCATCCCAATCTTGGAAGAGGTCTTTGAGTTATGGAACTCAGGTTCTATAAGGGAGACTAGCGAGGACATAGCACAGGTCCATTGACATTTAATTAGCAAGCTTGAAGCCGACCTCTTCAGTACCAGAGCGCCTAGACCCCAGGGCCTGAACAAACACACTTGGTTTAATAGAGCTTGCCGAGATGCAAAACGCGATCTACTATCCAGTCTAAAAGCAGGAAGCCCGAGGGAGGAGATCACCGCCAGAAGGAAGGCCCACAAAACACTCATAGCCAACGCTAAGATGGAGGGGGATGTACAGCATTGGGAGAATCTATCGGAGTCTCTAACAACAAGAGACTCCCGTAGATTCTGGAGAATAATCAATCATGGCTGTGGGGGTTTACCCACCGCAATCAAAAGTTGGTTAAAGTTGGTTCAAAACCAATATTGCTGCAAATGTCTGGCAGAAACATTTCCAGCAACTGTACTCCATAGAGAATGAGGACACAGAAGTAGAAATGCCAATAACACCTCTTAGACAGACTTCTGACCCATTTACTATAATTGATATTAGGAAGGCGATAGCAGGACTTACCGCTGGAAAGGCACCGGGCTTGGACGGGGTGCCGGGTGATCTATATAAACAGGAACCAGGAATATGGGCACCCTACCTTATGGTTTTATTTAATGCAGTGCTGGGGGGGATGAAAATACCAGATACTTGGCTGGGAGCGTGAGGTTCCGTGACAATTGTAAGTGGTGTTTTTCGACTTCTACGAATATGGTTGAGTCTGGTATCTATGAACCGCAAATGACGAGTCTAGTAAGTGTGCGCAGTTTCGCTGTGCTAAACTTAAACCGTTCGTTTGTTATGTGGGTTTTTCATCTGTACCCACGGGTTCCATCGTAGATACGGCATCCATTTTGTCTCTTGCCCTCAAGTAGCCAGCGAACGGACGATGTCCGCTTCGCGACCCTGGGACTCCCAAGATATTTGCGGAAGACACATGTTCTTTGTGAGTGTCTTTATGACAAGGGGGATGCTACTGTAAGGCAGATGGCGCCGCTTGAGGCTCATCTTGCCGCACGGACTTATTGTCTCAGCCGTGCATCTCATTAGGCACGTCCCTTTGATGCCTGTATCTCGTGTCCCTCGATACCTCCCCTTTTACACCCTTTCCGATCTCCCCACTGTCTCCGTCTTCCTCTGCACCTGTCTTTGTTCCTATTTCGATCTGTTTTACTACTGATTGGAATTCGCTAATGTTGGGAAGATGGTTTTTACAGTTGGGAACCGCCAAATGTTTCCGCACTTATGTTCCGGACCTCATGTGTTTCAAAGTGACCAAAGCGACCCCTCTGGGGGATAATGATGGGAACCGGGTTGTAAACTTTTGTGTTCAATGTTATCCTATGGGTAAAAACTGTATAAAAGGAGCGATCCACAGAACCAATTTGAAGCAGTCTCCCCAAGTTGCACGTGGTGTACTTGTCGTGACTTCTGTGTTCCCTGCAGCAAATAAACCTTGAATCTTTGACGTCGAAGGAAGTGTCCCGTGTCTCTGTCATTTGTACGCCGGAGCAGGTTACCCACGAAGGTTTCAGGTGTTGTGCCCTGGCACCGCTGGGGCTTAAAGAACCCAGTCCTTCAGTTGGCGCCCAACGTTGGGCTGCATCAGTGGTACCGGTCCAAGCCCGACGATCGTGAGGAACTTCGTGTGAAATCTCCGAGGGAAGGTGCACTCCGCTTCATCGATCCTGTTGTCGAAATAAGTGGCCCGAAGACTTTTCCCGCGAAGATTCCCGCCTCCGGACGGCTGCGACGGACTGCTGCCCTGACTGTAGACCTGTTTTGGCGCCTGGCGTAGACCTTGGTATAGCGAGACGATTGACGGGCCTTCCTGGAGACGCCATTGATTTTTGAGTTAAGTATTTGTGGGTCGCTCCCATAGTTCTTGGTTGTTGACACTTTAGCGAGTGTTTTTTTTTGTTGTTAACGCTGTGTGAGTGTTTTTGTCGGTGACACTTTGCTAGCGTACTTTGTTGTGTTGTTTGACGACTGCAGCCGCCAAAAACCGAGGGTTTTGTTCTTTGCTGGGACTTGGTAAACCCCGTAACCCTTGAAGTTTGTGAAACTCGGCTAGTGTGCAAGATGCCTGGTCGCAGTACTTTGTTTAGTTGTTTCAGACCTTGTGGTACGGATTCCCGACTGGAGGACTCGTGTCCGATACCTCCGGTTGGAACTCCCACTTATGAGCTCTATAGTAAACATGGGCTAGGCCCAATTACCTTTAACGATTATTGGATTAAATATACGAAAAAGGACGGCGACCTTCGTTGGCCACCTCATGGTAGCTTCGAAGCTCCGATCTTAGATAATCTAGAGATTAAATTGTTTGAAAGAAAGTAAAGGCCGGCCATGTTTGACGCCTTTCGGTTGTGGCGTAAAGAAGCCCGACAGAAAGAAATCAGACAGACTAAACGTAATCAGCGAGATAATGTTGCTACCATAGTGAAGAAAGCAGAGCAATTTCAGCGTGATAAGGAGGTTAAGGATAAGGAAGTGTTTGACCGATTACAGCGCATGACTGTAGATAAATGTTACCCTGCTTTACCTACGGAGTCGGAAAAGAAGGAAGAGCCAGTTGAGGATCCCTTAATGTCTTATCTTATGAAGTCGCCACCTCCGTACGTACAGGGTACCGCAGTTCCTGTGGTCCCTGCCGTACCTATTCTTCCACCTAATCCGCCTGTGCCTGTTCCTCAACCTGCACCCGTTCTTCCGACTGTTCCTGCTCCTTTGCCTGTTTCTATTCCTACTGCTCCTCCGCTTCCACATACTCCTGTTCCCGCTACTGCTCCTGCTACTGCTCCTGTTTTGTTAACTCCTGCTGTTGCTACTGTTTCTACTCCTTCTCTTGTTAGTCCTGTGTCTTATTCTTCTCCTTCTACTCGTAGTCGCAATTCTCCTCTTGCGGCTAGTTTCTTCCATTCGCTCGGACCTGTTCATGGGTCCGCTGGTTCCGATGGTCCCCAGCGACGTAGTCA
This sequence comes from Lissotriton vulgaris, assembly GCF_964263255.1. Taxonomy (NCBI): domain Eukaryota; kingdom Metazoa; phylum Chordata; class Amphibia; order Caudata; family Salamandridae; genus Lissotriton; species Lissotriton vulgaris. Next base: position 326,635,340 of record NC_141698.1, on the reverse strand, counting down.
GCTTCCTGGTAATAGAGAACGTGCTTCGTTATACAATATGGCAATGGGTTGGATGGTAAATCCTCAGAGAAGTCCACCCCGTGTTGTCCTTGAAACATTTTGTCAATTCAATGTACCAACCCAGAGATATGTGTTTAATGAAATGTGTAAGTTCCTTCACGATCAGATAGCGGCTGATGCGCCTGACGAGGTGCTCACCGCTCTGTCTGATCTTCAGCTTCAGTTCGCAAATGGACTGATAGTGGATACTAACGTTCGACGTGCTGTCGAGCGGTTGCTATCTTTTCGCCCCGCTCCTATACCTCAAGCTTTGTTTGTTGAGGATGTCGAAAGACTGCCAGATGAGTCTGGTCAATTCCCTATGCGTGAAGTTCCACCGGTTTGGATACCAGCAAATCCTAATGCTCAACCTCCGACACTGGCGCACTTCCAGAGAGTATGGATACATCTCCCATGGAAACGCTCGGAAGTGTTACAGGTGAAGCAATCCTTGCCTGACCCACGCAAAAATCCTACAGGATATTACAAAGAATTATCGCAGCTCGTAGATGCCACGGTAATGAATCTTGCCGATATCGATATGTTGTTCGGCAATGTCGTACCGCAACCGGTGTGGGCTAAGATTCGCCATGAAAATCATCCGGCTGAATTAGGTGGTGCTTGGGCTGCCATTGTAGCGGCAGATGCTGGACAAGTGGCTGCTACTAAACCCGATCAGTTGATTCTTGACCTTCCTCAAAGAATTATTACGCTAATGAAAACTCTTATGCCAGCTATGAAGGTAAATTGGGACAAATTGTCAGCCTGTAAGCAGAAGAAAGATGAGAGTGTTTCCGACTTCTTTACGAGGTTCGAGGAGGCATTCATCGACCATAGTGGACAGGATATGGGTACTGAGGGCGGTCAAAGGTTGTTCGTGGATAAATTTGTTTCAAACTTACTGCCCGATTTGAGTAATAAATTGAGGAATTCGGAAAGTGCATGGGCCGTTTCTACTTCAGCTCAGATATTGGCTACGGCACAATACTATGAGAATAGAGAGAAAGAAGAGAGCGACCGTGCTGACAAAAAGACAAAGGAACTGAAAACTAAAGTGTTGCTTCAGCAAGCATATCCCCCACGTTCGAATCAGAATAATTCACAACAGAATAGATCGCAGCCGCAATCGAACAGATCCCAAACTCGTAATGACTCCTCCTCCCAAAGATCTTCGTTAGGGTACAATCAATGTGCTTATTGTAGACAGGAGGGCCACATTAAATTCAATTGTCCTGTTCTTAATGAACGTAATAGTGGGAACTCGTCTAGAGGAGGTCGTGGTGGTTCGCAGCAGACATCACGTGGTAGAGGTCGTGGTGCCCAGAATGATCGCTCAGACAACTCGTCTAATTCTAATAATTGTTTCGATCAACGTGGATCGTCGCAAGGACGATCTGCGCAGTACAATGTAGACGATTATTACGTCGATCAGGGAACTGACGACTGTAACTACTAGGACAGCCGAAGACAAGGAGAGGGAGTGGTATCAGTTCCGGTTGATCAGAGAGGGCCTTACGTCGCAGTTGCTACATCGGGCGTCGTCGAGCCTTTTCTGTTGGACACTGGTGCAGCGAAAAGTTCTATCATGCATTCGAAACTCCCTGGCGCACCTTTGTCTGGCTTAACAAATGTTTCCGTTGGATTCTCTGGCGCCCCCGTTAGCAATCCAGTTTCGCGCCCTTTGCCCCTTCAAATTGGGCCACGTGAGCTAGAAGCTCCGTTGATTCTAACCACGGGTTGTGGCGAAAATCTTTTGGGCCTGGATTTGCTTAAACGTTTGTACGCAACTCTGTATTGTTCTCCTGCGGGTGTGAAGCTTACGTTAGGAGAGAGGGTTGTCTCTCCTATGTATTTGTCCCTCGATAAGCTCCCACCGGAATTGAGTTCTCTTCCTGCGTCTTTGTGGGCAACAGGTCCAAATGACGTGGGCCTACTTGATATCTCCCCTTATGTTGTGCAGTTGAAATCAAATGTACGATTGCCACGTATTCCCCAATATCGTATCTCCCTTGATGGTGAACGAGCACTGCTGGCGATCATCTACGATTTGATCGAGAAAGATGTTATTGAAGAGACTCGGGGAAACGTGTGCAACAGTCCCGTGCTGCCCATTCTTAAACGTACTGATCCTTCCAAACCACCTGTTTATCGCTTTGTTATCGATTTACGGGAGGTAAATAAGATTGTGGTTCCTCAATTTCCCGTTGTGCCTGACATCACGGCACTACTGACTCTGATTCCAGCTTCTGCATCATGGTTTTCGGTGATTGACTTGAAAAATGCGTTTTTCAGCATCCCGATTGCCGAGGAGAGCAGGGACCTTTTCGGTTTCTCTCTTGGTGGACGTAGCTTCCGGTTCAAACGCGCTCCTCAGGGCTACTGTGAAAGTCCATCTATTTACAGCCAAGCCTTGAAGGGTCAACTGGATGCGTTTAGGTTGCCGGTCGGTGCAGCCTTGATCCAATATGTCGACGACTTATTGGTGGCTGCTGATACTCAGGACATTTGCAAAATTGCTACGGTGTCGTTGCTGCAACATCTCTGTGAGTTAAATCACAAGGTGTCACCTTCTAAACTCCAATATTGTTGTCAAGAAGTAACCTATCTAGGTCACTTATTGTCAAAGGAGGGAAGGAGATTGACCCCAGAGAGAATTGCAGCAATTGCGCGAATGGCTGTGCCAAAAACCCAAAGGGATGTGCGTGCCTTTCTAGGTATCACGTCGTACTGCAGGCAATGGATTCCTAATTTTTCATTGCTAGCGAAACCATTGGTGGCTCTTACGTGCAAGGATGTTTCGACTCCTTTACCATGGACGGAAGAATGTCAGAAAAGTTTTTCTGACCTGCGTGATTCATTGTGTTCGGCTCCTGTGTTGGGTACCCCTGACTACAGTAAGCCGTTTACATTATATGTTCACGAAAGGGAAGGTTGTGCTTTGAGTGTCTTAACGCAACCTTTTGGTGGTAAGCAACGTCCATGTGCATATTTTTCCTCGACCTTGGACCCGGTAGCTAGAGCATTGCCGAGTTGTTTACGAGCAACAGCGTCAGCTGGATTGGTTGAAGGGTACAATGGCACCCTTAAACTAAAGTTAGCAAAGATTCAGGCTACGACTGGTCTTTCGTGGCCTGACGCTCTACCTCTGGCATTATTGTCAACTAGGGCGACTGTACACTCCCGAGTAGGGCTTAGTCCCTATGAGATAGTGTTCGGCCGTCCTGCGAATGTGTGGGGGGTTCCTAGGCCAGGAATGTTTTCTGATCTTGAGTACCCAATGTTGATCGATTATCTACATGACTTGACTGCTAAACTGAGGTTAATTCACCAACAGGTTTACGACGCATTGCCGACGCAGACGGAGGGTCCAGGCCACCAGCTCCAGCCCGGAGACTGGGTGGTGACAAGAAACTTTTCACGCAAAAATAATCTGGACCCGAGGTTCACCGGACCCTATCAAGTGCTCTTGGCCACGAGGACTGCTGTTCGTCTTGAGGGACGTAAGAATTGGGTGCATGCCACGCACACCAAAAGAGTCCCCATCCCTTTGCCAGCAGACCCGTGGGTAAGGAGAGGCATTGCGTCATCTGAAACAGAAACATTGCCGGCGTTTGTGCCTTTTAGCGACGCACAGCTTGTTGAAGAATCCTCAGCGCAGCAGAAAGACACTGTTGAACAATTAGCATCACAAGACTCAAGACCAGAACACTCAACTGATCAGCAGGACGCTGTCTCTTCAACGGATCCTTTGTTTGACGAGCAGACACGTCCTGGGAAAACCCGATACTTTTTGCGATCTCGCACTAAGGACAAATAAAAAGATCTTGCCTTACTGTATTGACAACTGCATTATCCCGTTTTCCGTGATCAGTTTTGAACTTTCGTATTACTGTGATTATTTTGTATATATATATATATTGAGCTTCATTCCTTATACTTTTGCCTTTACAGCTGAGAGACTTTGTTTTTGCATATACACATATTGTGCATTGAAGGCCGTAGGGCCGCGCGCGTACTTCCTTCTGAACAGTAGGTCTTGACGCTAGGTTAAAGGCCGTCGGTTCCTGGGAACTCCTAGGGATTGACTATTGCTGCACAGAACGAAGTGCGTCAAGAAACGTTGCGGACGGTCGTAGGGAATGGCATTCTCGAAGCTGAATGATTTGGAGGGAGCTCAAGTCCACAGATTCAAGCTGCAGCAACTCAGTCGTACCAAATGTTTCATATTCCAACTGTTTGTATTGTTTTTGACTGCTTCTGCATTATTGGCGGGTGGGGTGTATTACATGATGTCTCACTTCTTACCTGCTACACCTATTCCTACTCCTGACCCTAATCTTACCTCTACTGTCTCTCCTCATTCCTTTCACATGTTACCAGAACACGAGCAGGCTAGACGTGTAGAATTCCGCAACAATTCCTTTATTCAGCTCCTTCATCAACATCAGTTAGTGGTTAACACTACTAATTGTTGGGTGTGTGGGTTGATGCCGCACACTACGGATAAGGGAATCCCATATCTGGTGTTACCGTATAGTTCCCAAGGGTCAGCTCGAGCATTTCAAACAATGTTTCGGAGCGCACTGGGTTTCCACCCCATTCGAGAACCACGTTCCCCCTACTCTGGTCCTACCTCGTATCAAAAACCTTTGTCGATAGCAATAGAGGATTTAGATAGTGATATCTATGATCCCTCGCTTATCCCTGAAGAAGAGGTACAAGCCTATAGGGTCCTAAGTAGAGGCGAATATAGTGTGTTCACTAGTGAAAAGCAGCTTAAAAGCTCGCCTCCGATATGGGTCGTACCCCACACTGGTAATTTCTGTCTCATGGGTCGTGGTCGAAGATCGCAAGCCCGACTTGGAGCAAGTGCTTGCACTGAAAATTACATACTGCCGATGGTCTCGTCCCCTGTGTTCCTGGCTGCCAAGGGTACATACTTTATCTGCTATGATCGTGCATACACATGGTTGCCCGCTGACTTCATGGGCTCATGTTTCATTGCAAATCTGTTGCCTCCGACGTTCACTGTAGATGCCGATTATCACAAGACTAGAGTTGTACGAGGCGTAATTAGCGAAGAGGATACTGCCGGTCAAGAGGCAGGAGACTTTTTCAAGGGTTTCCTCCCGTTTTGGGGTCCTATGGTCAATAGTAGGAACCTGAGACAGTTGACTCGAGTGGTAGAATCGACAGCTAATATTACTGCCAGTGCCCTTGGTAATATCACCACAGAACTTCAGGCGGAGAGACTTATGACGTTACAAAACCGTATGGTTTTAGATGTCATCTTAGCAGATCGAGGTGGGGTATGTAAGGTGATCCATTCGAGCTGCTGCATTTTCATTCCAGATAATGCTCCTACTGTCTATCAAGCCATCTCGAGGTTGCATAAAATCTCCGAATCCATACACGTGGATGTAGGGGATTGGACGCTACTTGGATGGTTTTGGGGCCTGATGTCGACTTGGGGTTGGAAGATTCTGATGATCATCGGAGTCGTTGTAGTGTTCCTGTTCACGTGTTGCCTTTGTGTGCAGTGTGGTCCTGCCTTATGTGGCCTCTGTGCTACAACGTGTATGAGACAACCACCTGTTACCAAGGGGACTCGGTTGGACAGAGCTATGCTACAGCAACATCTCGATGGTCTGATGAATATCGAATATGATTCCGACTAGTGCTTGCCTACATGAGGGCAAAAGGAGCGTCTGAGGTTCCGTGACAATTGTAAGTGGTGTTTTTCGACTTCTACGAATATGGTTGAGTCTGGTATCTATGAACCGCAAATGACGAGTCTAGTAAGTGTGCGCAGTTTCGCTGTGCTAAACTTAAACCGTTCGTTTGTTATGTGGGTTTTTCATCTGTACCCACGGGTTCCATCGTAGATACGGCATCCATTTTGTCTCTTGCCCTCAAGTAGCCAGCGAACGGACGATGTCCGCTTCGCGACCCTGGGACTCCCAAGATATTTGCGGAAGACACATGTTCTTTGTGAGTGTCTTTATGACGAGGGGGATGCTACTGTAAGGCAGATGGCGCCGCTTGAGGCTCATCTTGCCGCACGGACTTATTGTCTCAGCCGTGCATCTCATTAGGCACGTCCCTTTGATGCCTGTATCTCGTGTCCCTCGATACCTCCCCTTTTACACCCTTTCCGATCTCCCCACTGTCTCCGTCTTCCTCTGCACCTGTCTTTGTTCCTATTTCGATCTGTTTTACTACTGATTGGAATTCGCTAATGTTGGGAAGATGGTTTTTACAGTTGGGAACCGCCAAATGTTTCCGCACTTATGTTCCGGACCTCATGTGTTTCAAAGTGACCAAAGCGACCCCTCTGGGGGATAATGATGGGAACCGGGTTGTAAACTTTTGTGTTCAATGTTATCCTATGGGTAAAAACTGTATAAAAGGAGCGATCCACAGAACCAATTTGAAGCAGTCTCCCCAAGTTGCACGTGGTGTACTTGTCGTGACTTCTGTGTTCCCTGCAGCAAATAAACCTTGAATCTTTGACGTCGAAGGAAGTGTCCCGTGTCTCTGTCATTTGTACGCCGGAGCAGGTTACCCACGAAGGTTTCAGGTGTTGTGCCCTGGCACCGCTGGGGCTTAAAGAACCCAGTCCTTCAAGCGGAGGTGGTCCCGATATTCAAAAAGGGGTCGCCTCTGCTCCCAGCCAACTATCGCCCAATCAGCCTCATTGATGTGTCCCAAAAACTGTTTGGTAGATTAGTTCTTGATAGGTTGTTAGGTTGGATGGAGGAGATGGACATTTTGAGCCCCCTCCAGGCGGGTTTTAGAAAAGGATTTTCAACAGTCGACCAAATATTAAGACTGAATATCATATATTGGAAGACTGTGCTTTCAGAAGGTGGGACTTTGTATGCAGTCTTTGTGGACCTCCGCGCGCCTTCGACTTAGTTCCTAGGGCTAAGTTGTGGGCGGTGCTTGCGGAACTAGGCATCCCAGGAGATATTCTCCAGGTGTTAGTCAGGCTGCATACCGACAATTATGCCCGCGTGAGATATGGAAAGGGCGGCAGATTGACAGATAAATTCCCCGTGCTCAGAGGGGTAAGGCAGGGCTGCGTTTTAGTGCCAACCCTGTTTTGCTTATTTGTGAACGGGGTGATAGAGCATCTGAATGGGATCCCTAACACCGATGCGCCACAATTGAACGGCAGCAGGGTGCCTGCGATTATGTTCGCGGACGACACCCTGCTGCTGTCAAAAACACCAATGGGGCTGCAGAGGGTTCTGAATGGGTTTCTGGGGTTTTGTAACGAAAGGGGCTTAGAAATAAACCCTTTGAAAACTATATTCATGATCCTTAATCCCAGACCCAAAAACTGCTCTAATCCCTACCTAGGAACCACATCCCTAGAAAGAGTACACGAAATAGAATATCTCGGCATAACTCTTAACTGCAGCCTGACTTGGTTGCCACACAAAACAAAAGCAACCACAAAATTAGCCCAGAGGGCAGGTGCCATCACAAGAATTGCCAAAAAATCACCACTCCGTCCATTGGCACCCGCCATTCACATCTATAAAGCCCAAGCCCGGGGGGGCATCATTTATGGAGGAGAGCTATGGGGACATATACCATTGCATACCATACAGGTTGTAGAAAATAATTTTATAAGACAATTGGCTGCACTTCCTCCGAGTACTCTATTACTTCCCTTAAGAATGGATCTGGCATTGCGTCCAATCACGGAGGAATTGGGCCTTAAACCACTGACCTACTGGAGGCGCCTGTGGAGTAGTCAAGAACTTGTACACTACAGAAATGAACTCCAGGAATTATTGAGAACAACCTATGCTACTAAAATCCCGTGGTTAAAGTACATTAGGGACATGTGTTTGTTTCTCGGAGTCCCAGAGTTATGGTCCAACCCGGAAGCAGCGGCTGTAAGGCTCTCCAGAAAGGACCTTTCAAACCTGTTTTATGGCATCATGCTCCAGAAAACTATGAATTCTATACGGGATGGATCCCTAACGGACAATTTTATCAAAACAAAAGACTCCTATAGTCCCGAATATGTACTAGACACTATGATGCCTGTGTCTGTTCGGAAGATTTTTTTGCCATGGCGATACGGTTCCCTTCCCCTGAGGTCCCTTACAAAATCCTGGGCTGGTAATTTAGAAACAGGGGAGTGTCCAGCATGCAAGTATAAACTGGAAAGCGATCTCCATGTGGTCCTGTTCAACAGAGCTTACAGCAGAATCAGAAAATACTGGCTGGTCCCTTATCTGAGGAACTTGGGTTTCCGTACCTATGCCCCGGCTTACAGAGTCCTAAAGACAGACTTATCGCCACCAACCGTGTTCGCAATGGCGAAATTCTTGACGGCAATGTGGCGCTTACGTGCAATAATTCTCAGGAACTCTAAAGCACTATGAACAATTTCCTCTTTTTTAAATTACAACGTTCTATCTGGTAATCTGGTTCTAATCATGAGCTGGGGGTATTCTCTTAAAATATTTGTATATAATGTTTTTTAATCATGTCATTCGTTTTATTTATTTTATGATCTTTCACGATCGAAATAAAGATTGTTTGAATTGAAAAAAAAGATGGGTGAAGCCGCCAGTAAGGACTAACTCCGTCTTGCCCGGATTGAGCTTAAGATGATTTCTGTTCATCCACTTACTAATGATGGTGGACTTGAAAGAGTGGACCGACTCCGGGGAGTTACTGATAGGGAAGATGAATTGAAAGTCGTCTGCAGTTTTTTTTTTCTAGGTAAATGGTCAGTCCCTATAAACCGTTATAAGTGTAATGTAGGGAAGAATATAGGTGAAGGGTAACAAAGTTTTCTGGCCTATATTATGGTTCCTATATGGAATATAACACTCTCATAGATTAACATTAGGAATGTCTTATTACACGTATCAGCTTTAAATTCTAATTGAGATAGAGTAGATCTGTCATGTTTCATCTTACTGTAATGGTAATGATAAATCCTATTCAATGGTAAAGATGAATTTATCACTACCTTAAAAAATGCCACTTTTAGAAAGATATACAAGGAGGGAAGGTATTGCCTTGGGACTGTAACGAGGTAGGGCCTTTTATACTGAAACAACTAGGAAAATGACCTTGCTACCTTGTGGTATTCCTGCTCATTAATTCAACAGGTATACACAACGAACCAGCGTTATGTTACACTTAGAACTGGTTATTTATTTAACCCTTTTTTTAAAGTTTCAAAATCTCTTTGTCAATCTTAAAGCGTCTGATCATGACAAAAACACTTTACATTCATATACATTCAAAAAAATGTGTAGGAAATCTAAAGAAAAATAAATGTGTCAGTGTATAAAAAACCTTTCCTCATCTTTCTTATGTGTGTTTAGATTTCCTACACATTGAGCCAGAATAAAAAAAGTCAAAAGCCCTGACGAGAGTTCCATGAGTCCCACTAGAATTTGAAACGCGTCGGCACCTTTTTGACAAGCATTTCTTAAAGAAACTGATTGATTTCGCTTGTTGCTCCCTTATTTTTTAGGGGTTCAAATTGTACAAGCTTTTTGTTCAAACAATGTGTAACAATGTGTAAAGAGAACAGTGTATCACTATAATTGTTTTAACCCCTTCGCTGCTAGGCCTTTTCCCCTCCTGTGCTAAGCCTTTTTTTGGCGATTTGGGGTAGTGCGCGCTTAGGCCCTTGTAACTTTTTGACCACATAAGGTATCCACGCAAAATTTGCGTCCTTTTCTTCCAACATCATGTGGATTCTAAAGGCGCCCAGGGTTAGTGGATTCCCTTGGAGGGGTCCCAGAAATTAACCAAAATATAGTGTTTTTTTTGTTTTTTTCAGAAAAATGGGAAAAACGGGCTGCAAATGAAAGCCTTTGGGTTTTTCCCTGAAAAAGTTATCAAAAAAGGGTTTGTGGGGCTGAAATCTACATTTTCCCAGCTTTTAGGGAATGACAGTCTTTTGTCAGAGAACCGACATTTTTCACACAGTTTTGGCATTTTTCTGGGACATAGCCTATTTTTGCTATTTTTAGAGCTTTCCACCTCCTTCCAGTTAATGGTAGAAATGAGTTTGAAAGCAATAATGGACCCTGGAAAACTGTACATTTTCGAAAAGTAGACAAAATTTTGAATTCAGAAAGGGGTCATTTGTCTAAATCCATGCAGGTTTCTTTATAGAAACTAACAGTTAAATATTGGAATATTTGAAAATTTGTTGAAAAAAACAGCCTTTTGTCTCAACGTTTACACCTATAACTTTTTTTACTTTTGACAGCTCTTGAAAAGCAATATACTGTTACATTGGTTAGACCTTCCTGGTTGTGGGGATATATAGGACTTGTAGTTTCACCAAGAACCCGACGAACCCAGATCCAAAAACTGAGCAGCAACTTGCAATGGTATTTTTTCATTTACTGGGTATAGAGCACTTTTTCAGTATTTCAGAATTGGGTACAAATTATAGAGTTCGAAAACAGTATATAATTGCACATTTTCAAACTTGGGAATACTCATACTAGCATGAGAATTATTGGTCGTTTTTCAAAAATCTGCGTGGATCAACAAATTTCCACCCACCCAGTGTTCCCCTAGGTCTCCCCAAAAAAATGGTACCTCACTTGCGTGGGTACGCATAGTGGCTGCGACACGAAACAGCGCAAAACGCAACGTGGTCGCACCTCAATTTCCCAGTGGAATCTTGCGCTCTTAGGACAAAGAGACTACCTTTTGTTTTTGAGCCCTAGCTCTGCCAGCACCTAGGGAAACCTAGCAAACCTATAAATTTTTGAAAAGTAGACACCCAGGGAAATTCAGGATGGGGTGACTCGACTGCCTACCACCAGGTTTTGTTACCCAGAATCCCTTGCAAAGCTAAGAATTTGACAAAAAAAACACATTTTCCTCACATGTCTGTGGAGGAAAGTTCTGGAATCTGCGTGGATCAACAAATTTCCACCCACCCAGTGTTCCCCCAGGTCTCCCAAAACAAAATGGTACCTCACTTGCGTTTGTAGGCATAGTGGCTGCGACACGAAACAGCGCAAAACGCAACGTGGTCGCACCTCAATTTCCCAGCGAAATCTTGCGCTCTTTGGACAAAGAGACTACCTTTTGTTTTTGAGCCCTAGCTCTGCCAGAACCTAGGGAAACCTAGCAAACCTATATATTCTTGAAAAGTAGACACCCAGGGAAATTCAGGATGGGGTGACTCGACTGCCTACCACCAGGTTTTGTTACCCAGAATCCCTTGCAAAGCTAAGATTTTGACAAAAGAAAAACTTTTTCCTGACATTTCTGTGGTGGAAAATTCTGGAATCTGCGTGGATCAACAAATTTCCACCCACCCAGTGTTCCCCCAGGTCTCCCAAAAAAAATGGTACCTCACTTGCGTGGGTAGGCATAGTGGCTGCGACATGAAACAGCGCAAAACTCAACGTGGACGCACCTCAATTTCCAAGTGGAATCTTGTGCTTTTTGGACAAAGAAACTACCTTTTGATTTTGCGCCCTAGCTCTGCCAGCACCTAGGGAAACCTAGCAAACCTATACATTTTTGAAAACTAGGCACCCAGGGACATTCAGGATGGGGTGACTCGTCTGCCTACCCCCAGGTTTTGTTACCCAGAATCCCTTGCAAAGCTAAGATTTTGACAAAAAAAACTAATTTTCCTGACATTTCTGTGGTGGAAAGTTCTGGAATCTGCGTGGATCAACAAATTTCCACGCACCCAGCGTTCCCCCAGGTCTCCCGAAAGAAATGGTACCTCACTTGCGTGGGTAGGCATAGTGGCTGCGACATGAAACAGCGCAAAACGCAATATGGTCGCACCTCAATTTCCCCGTGAAATCTTGCACTTTTTGGACAAAAAGACTACCTTTTGTTTTTGCGCCCTAGCTCTGCCAGCACCTAGGGAAACCTAGCAAACCTATACATTTTTGAAAACTAGACACCCAGGGGAATTCAGGATGGGGTGACTCGTCTGCCTACCCCCAGGTTTTGTTACCCATAATCCCTTGCAAATCTAAGATTTTGACAAAAAAAACACATTTTCCTCACATTTCTGTGGTGGAAAGTTCTGAAATCTGCGTGGATCAACAAATTTCCACACACCCGGCATTCCCCCAGGTCTCCCAAAAAAATGGTACCTCACTTGCGTGGGTAGCCATAGTGGCTGCGACATGAAACAGCGCAAAACTCAACGTGGACGCACCTCAATTTCCAAGTGAAATCTTGTGCTTTTTGGACAAAGAAACTACCTTTTGATTTTGCGCCCTAGCTCTGCCAGCACCTAGGGAAACCTAGCAAACCTATACATTTTTGAAAACTAGACACCCAGGGAAATTCAGGATAGGGTGACTCGTCTGCCTACCCCCAGGTTTTGTTACCCAGAATCCCTTGCAAAGCTAAGATTTTGACAAAAAAAAAACATTTTCCTCACATTTCTGTGGTGGAAAGTTCTGGAATCTGCGTGGATCAACCAATTTCTACCCACCCAGCGTTCCCCCAGGTCTCCCGAAAAAAATGGTACCTTACTTGCGTGGGTAGGCTTAGTGGCTGTGACATGAAACAGCGCAAAACGCAACATGGTTGCACCTCAATTTCCCAGTGAAATCTTGCACTTTTTGGACAAAAAGACTACTTTTAGTTTTTGCCCCCTAGCTCTGCCAGAACCTAGGGAAACCTAGCAAACCTATACATTTTTGAAAACTAGACACCCAGGGGAGTTCAGGATGGGGTGACTCGTCTGCCTACCCCCAGGTTTTGTTACCCAGAATCCCTTACAAATCTAAGATTTTGACATAAAAACACATTTTCCTGGCATTTCTGTGGTGGAAGGTTCTGGAATCTGCGTGGATCAACAAATTTCCACCCACCCATCGTTTCCCCAGGTCTCTCAAAAAAAATTGGTATCTCACTTGCGTGGGTAGGCATAGTGGCTGCAACAGGAAACGGTTCAAATCGAACGGTGGTGAATTTACAACACCCAATTGCAAAACAACCTTGATTTTTGGGGGGGGGGGGCACCTGAGTTTTTGGCCCGGGTCTCGGTGATATTCTTTGGAAAGTACCAAACCCAAACAGTTCTTAAAAGTAGACACCCGGGGGAGTCCAGGGAGGTATGGCATGCGTAGGTCCCCCAATGTTTTCCTACCCAGAACTCCTTGCAAACCTTAAAATTAGGTAAAAATATCACTTTTCCAAACTTTTTTGTGTGGGATCTCGGTGCCGGCAAAAATGCCCTACCACCCAGCGTTCACCTTGTTCTCCCGAGTAAAAGGATACCTCACTTGTGTGGGTGCCCCAAAGCAGAACAGTTTGAAAATGAATTTTGAAAAAGTAGTATTTAAGTTTTACAAGTTAAGCCCCCCTGCCTTACTCACAGGCCTTGGGCCCACCCACACAAGTGAGGTATCATTTTACTCGGGAAAACAAGGGGAACGCTGGGTGGTAGGACATTTGTGCCGACACGGATATCCCACGCAAAAATGTATGAAAAACTGTTTTTTTAACCTAAATGTATGGTTTGCAGGGATTTCTGGGTAGGAAAACATTGGGGTACCCACACATGCCATACCTCCCTGGACTCCCCCGGGTGTCTAGTTTTCAGAACTGTTTAGGTTTGGTAGTTTACAAAGATGCCTGCCGAGCCCCGGTCCAAAAACTCAGCCCCCCCCCAAAAAGAAGGTAATGTTGCTATTGGTTATTGTAATTTCTCCACCGTACGATTTGGACCTTTTCCTGTTGCAGCCACTATGCCTACCCACGCAAGTGAGGTACCATTTTTATCGGGAGACCTGGGGGAACGCTGGGTGGGAGGAAATTTGTGTGAGACCAGTGATGCCACGCTTTCCCACACTAAAAACGTGTGAAAAAATTATTTTTTCAGCAAAAATTGATGTTTGCAAGGGATTCTGGGGAAAGGAACGTTGGAGGATCCACGCAAGCCATACCTCCTTGGAAGCTCCCGGGTGTCTACTTTTCAGAAATGTGTGGGTTTGGTAGGTTTCCCTAGATGGCCGTCTAGCACGGGGCCCAAAACACAGGTAACCCCTCTTGCAAAAGCTGGTTGTATTGAATGTCAATACCACCAGCTTTTGCAAGAGGGGTTACCTGGGTTTTTGGCCCCGTGCTAGATGGCCATCTAGGGAAACATACCAAACCCACACATTTCTGAAAAGTAGACACCCGGGGGCTTCCAAGGAGGTATGGCTTGCGTGGATCCTCCAACGTTCCTTTACCCAGAATCCCTTGCAAACATCAATTTTTGCTGAAAAAATCTGTTTTTCACACTTTTTTTGTGTGGGAAAGCGTGCCGTCACTGGGCTCACCCAAATTTCCTCCCACCCAGCGTTCCCCCAGGTCTCCCGATAAAAATGCTTTCTCACTTGCTTGGGTAGGCATAGTGGCTGCAACAGGAAACAATCGTACGGTGGAGAATTAAGTTTTCAATTTGAGAGCGTGTGATTCAAGGAAATTGTGACAGACAATTTCAAGTTTGCAGGAGATTGTGGATAAAAATCAACAATAGAATTCACCAGAAAGACATGACCATATACTTCCATGTTTTAAAAATAATATCTAAATTTAGTAAGTTATTTATAGCTATAATGTACACCGTAACAGAGTTACTTAAAAGTCAAACATTCAAGCACGGCTAACTATTCCTCAAAGACACACACATACAGGTTGGATTTGGCACGAGGGCGAGTGATGGTTCAGTACATTAAATTTTATTAACAAGATATTTCAAAAAATGAAATGCTCTGTCAATAAATAAATGCATAAAAACAGAACCAGTGACTGGCAACTCGTGAGCTGTAAAGCCACGACAAGGCACCAACCGTTTTACAGGCCATTCACGCACCTTTCATACCTGATACAAACCAGACCATAGACACCATCCGGAAGGAACAGCAACACATTACAAAAATCACAATAAGGGACAAGGTACACCCTACTTCAGAAAGAGATAAAAGACAAACATTACTGCACAGCCATCTAATCCGCAAGCACACACACATTCTGGTTGGATTTGGCACGAGGGTGAGTGATGATTCAGTACATACAATTGTATTCGCAAGTAATTTCACAAAAATGAAATACACTGCGTATAATTAAAAGTATGATAAACTGAACCACTGACTCACAGCTCGTGAGCTGTAAAGCCACGCCAAGGCACCAACACCTTTACAGGCCATTCATACACCTTTCGTACGTGTGACACATACAAAACATTCACTCCGCCAGCCGCGGACCCATCACATTTCAACACTCACACCAGCAGACAGCGCCATTCAAGGGCCCATCACTTTCACACGCCCACATTTCTGACATTGCAACAACACAAAATGATGGACTGCGTGGAGTGTCACTCAACTAGCAGTGTGTGTAGTGACCAACAGAAAGTAACTACTCACACACCGCCAGCCGAGCGCCAGTCCACCGACACCACCATCCAAGCACCAGACCATGCACACCACCAGCCACACACCACTCAGCGCACACCGACAGCCAAGTACCATTCCACACACACCACCAGCCAAGCACCACTCCACGCATACCGCAAGCCAAGCACCACTCCACACACACCACCAGCCAAGCGCCACTCCACGCACACCATCCAGCCAAGCGCCAATCCACACACACCGCCAGCCAAGCACCACTCCGTGCACGGACAGCCAAGAACCACTCCACGCACACCATCCAGAAAAGCGCAACTCCACGCACACCGCAAGCCAAGCACCACTCCACATACACCGCCAGCCAAGCACCACTCCATGCACAGACAGCCAAGTACCACTCCACGCACACCACCAGCCAAGCGCCACTCCACACACACCACCAGCCAAGCGCCACTCCACACACACCGCCAGCCAAGCGCCACTCCGTGCAGAGACAGCAAAGTACCACTCCACGCACACCACCAACCAAGCGCCACACCACACACACCACCAGCCAAGCGCCACTCCACGCACACATCCAGCCAAGCGCCAATCCACACACACCGCCAGCCAAGCGCCACTCCGTGCACAGACAGCCAAGTACCTCTCCACGCACACCATTCAGCCAAGCACCACTCCACACACACCACCAGCCAAGCTCCAGCCCAGGCACACCACCAGCCAAGCACCAATCCCAACACACCACCAGGCAAGCACAAGACCACGCACACCGCCAACCAAACAACAGACCACGCACACCGCCAGCCAAGCACCAAGTCCACAGACACCGCCAGCCAAGCACCAGTCCACAGACACCGCCAGCCAAGCGCCAAACCATGCACACCTTCAGACAATGGACACTACATGCAAACCAACATCATACTTTAGTTTTTTTTAAAACACAAATAAAAAACAGAAGCAAATTGCAAATTGATACAAATCTACTAACACAACAACTAAATCTAAATACACTACAGAAATGCCAACTTTGAAACAGAACAATCAGTTTTAAACACTAGAGACAGCCTGTTCACTTTACCACTCATGGATGCTCCCAAAACTTCTTTTGTGTGTGATACATTCTAAAACAAGCAGGCACACACAGCCCAGGGTTAGAAGGACAGTCGGGGCAGTACATACGAACCTCCTTCCGCAAACCTCTTCGCCAACAGACTCTACATCTCTGACTGGGAAAGTCTTTTGAGGTTGTAGGAGGAATTTGATCAGGAAAGTGGCGATCTTTCAATCCGGCAACATCCTCCACCACTCCAACTCTTGGAACACTTGCCTGTTCCACTAAAACAAGGCTGCCTACTACAGACTCCTGAAACTTCACAAAAGTCATCTTTGACTGAGGACAAGATTGCTGGAACACAACAAAAGCATTAAAGGTTGCCAAGTGGAAAAGATGGATAGCCAACTTCTTGTACCAAATGTAAGACTTACGAAGAGCAGCATACGGTTCCAACCTCTGATCTACTCTGTCAACACCATCCATGTGCCTATTATAGTCCATAATGCACACAGGTTTGTGCACTTCTGCAACCTGACCCCAAATAGTCAACGCTTCAGTGCTTTCATCATGTATGGAAGTCATCATGTAGACATCTCTCCTGTCTGAAAACTTCACAGCTAAAAGCTCCTCACAACGCAATGCACTGCACTGTCCCCCGAGCAAGCTTTTTACAAACAAGTTCTTTTGGAAAACCTTTACGGTTACAGCGGATTGTGCCACAAGCAACAGTGTCCACTTTGGCCAATTCCCTGAACAACCGCACACCAGTGTAGAAGTTATCTACATATAAATGGTGGCCTTTGTTAAAAAATCCTCATCCAAGTTCCCACACAATTTTCTCAGTCACTCCAAAAGTGGATGGACAACCAGGGGGATTAATCCTGGATTCCTTACCGGTGTACACCCTGAAATTAGAGACATATCCAGTCTCACTGTCACACAGCATATAAAGCTTAATTCCATAGCGTGCCCTCTTACTAGGAATGTATTGCCTAAATACTAAGCATGGGCGAATTTAGCGAATCTCGCGTTCGCGAATTTTGCGGATTTGCGAACTCGCAATCCGCAAAATCCGCGAATTCCCGCGAAATTTTTTTTTTTGTGTTCGCCCGTGTTTCTGCCAGTTCGCGAGGGTTTTTACAATTTCGCAATTTGCGAACTTACCTGTCGGGTCGCAAGTTTTGCGAACTTGTTGTTTCTACGTGTCCAGCCTGTTTGGGACACTCTTCTTCATCACTGCCACTCTCTGTCACCACTGCCACTCTCTGACTACTCATGCCACCCTCTGGCCCACCCATGCCACCCTCTGTTTCATCACCACACCCTCTGGTTGTCCAGTGTACATTATTTTCGGCAAAGCAAAGCACACCTTCCCTGCCTCAAGTGACCTGAATTAATTTGGGGCTGATTATTGTGTCACAGAATATTTTTTTAGCTGGCACCTGCTTCCTTAGTGCTTCCTGATTAGTGATCTTTTGCACTTGCTAAGTGCTTTCATTGTTGCAAAATTAGTTACAACACCTGCCCCAACTGACAATAATGAATTAGGGGCTGATTAATGGATTTTAACTTCCAGCCTGGCTCCTGCTTGTCTCCCTTAGCTGTAATTCAGGACCTTTGTGGCATATGTGTAACTATTCTGAGGTTCAGAGCAGGGTCACATAATAGTTGCAACTGGCAACTGAACTCTGGAGGGGCCCCTCAGGAAGCACTACAGGAAATGGCTACTAATGATGAGCCTGAACTTTTGAACCTGGTAAGTAGTTTCAGTTTTGCTAAGATCGTATTTCTGCAATTTAGCACTTACTCGCGGGGTGCGAAGTTGTACTGGCAAGCCGCGAACTCACGCGAACAGTGCGAGCAAGCCATAAAATCCGCTGCTCGCGGATTTGCGGATTTTGCGGGAGATTCGCGGATTCGCAATATCTCTCCCAGGATAAAAGATCTCAGAAAATCGATCAACAAAATGATCAAGGACAGGCCGAATCTTGAAAAGACGGTCACAATCAGGGTGATCTCGTGGCAAAGCATCACCATTGTCAACAAAATGCATTACCTGAAGCAGAAGCAAATACCTATCACGACTCATGACTGCCGGAAATATAGCTGTTGCCATCAAGGGACTAGTAGACCAATATGAAGCCAATGATGGTTTCCTAAGCAAGCCCATCAAAAAAGTTAAACCTAAAAACTTTTTCATCTCCTCCAAATTTGTGGGAGTCCACCGGTTAGCTCGAGCATGGGGCTTAAGGATGGCACTGTTCTCCCTCAGAAACTGTTCTGCATACAAATTAGTCTGCTCTACGATCTCTGCCAAAAACACATCATCCATGAACAACTTGAAAAAATCAATTGGCAAAAAGTTTTCAGTGTTCACCCTACACCCTGGAACACCAGTAAATTCAGGCAATGCCGGCTGCACCCTGCCTGGGGCAACCCAGAGGTCAGAACTGTCATCGACAAGTCTCCCAGCCTCAGGCTGCCCCCCCAGCTGCCTCTTGTCGTCCCACTACACCAACTGGAAGCCTAGGAGCCCCAGGCTGCTGCCCAGCTGCCTCCCGCCGCACTACACCAACGTGAAGTCTAGCAGCCCCACGCTGCACCACAGATGCCTCTTGCCGCACTATCGGCACATCAAGGTCCTCCTCTACCACAGCACTTCATCCACACCAAAAATAGCTTCATCAGCACTCAGGGTATCTTCATCATCAGACGATGCCATGCACAGAGAAAACTCACTACCAGAATTCTCACCTCCCATCTCTGCCTCAGAATCAGAGTCACTCTCAGCACCATGGTCAGAGGAAGAATCAAAAAGCATTCCAACAACTTGCTGAGCGGTAATCCGGCGGCTAGACATTATCCTTACAAATAAAGGAGTCTGCACAAACAACTCAACAACCCCAACACTGTGCAAAGTAAGTTAAAAAATGGAAGCCTTTATCACAAATATCTATATTTAGAAAAAATATACAATTCACTTACAACAGACAACTACACTCACCAGCACCTACTCTGCAAAGACAAAGCAAAGAGGCAACGATATCCCACTAGAAAGAAGATTGAACAAAAAAGAGGTCTCTTACCAAACACATGCAACTACAGAAACAGCAGAACAACAGAACCACCAGTAACGGAACCGCACACTGCAACACTCTAAAGAGAAAAAAAACAATACACATTAGAAGAAACAAAAACAACACACATTACAACAGGCTATGTCACAAATGGGGTGTCTGTCCCCAAGGGGGGAAGATTATAAATCATTATAAACGTGGGCCCCCTGGAAGCAACCCTACGGAGGGCAGAGAGGCCAAATAAAGACACAGCAGAACATACTTTTGAAATGGGCACAAGGAAGCAACCCTTGGCCAAGGGGTCGCTCCCTATAAAAAAAAAACTGGAGTCTAGTGGGCTTTTCTATCCCCCCCTGGGTCCAGAAACGGTAAAAAAAACAGTCGAGGGGGGGCAGAACAGTCTACAATATTTATAATGCCCCCTGGAAGCGACCCTTCCCCAACGGGTCGCTTCCTTTTCAAATGCAAACAAATCCCTGGTGACTAGTGGGCTTTTCCGGCCCCCCTGGGTGCAGATCGGCCAAAAAATGGCCAATCTGCCCCAGGGGGGGCAGAAAAGTCTGAAAAAATATTTTATCCCCCTAAGGAAGCGACCCTTTATAAATATAACCCAATCCCTGGTGTCTAGTGGGATTTTCTGCCCCCCCCTGGGTCCAGATGCGGCCCAAAAAACGGCCGATCTGCCCCCAGGGGGGGCAGAAAAGTCTAAAAAAATATTAGGGCCACTAGGAAGCGACCCTTCCCCAAGGGGTCGCTTCCTTTTCAAATAACAACAAATCCCTGGTGAATAGTGGGCTTTTCTGCTCCCCCTGGGTGCAGATCGGCCGAAAAAACGGCCAATCTGCCCCAGGGGGGGCAGAAAAGTCTGAAAAATATTGTATGCCCCTAAGGAAGCGACCCTTGCCCAACGGGTCGCTTCCTTTATAAATAAAAATCAATCCCTGGTGTCTAGTGGGCTTTTCTGCCCCCCCCTGGGTCCAGATGCGGCCCGAAAAATGGCCGATCTGCACCCAGGGGGGGCAGAAAAGTCTAATTCACAATTGGGGCCACTAGGAAGCGACCCTTCCCCAAGGGGTCGCTTCCTTTTCAAACATACAGAAATCCCTGGTGACTAGTGGGCTTTTCTGCCCCCCCCCCCTCCCCCTTGGTGCAGATCGGCCAAAAAAACGGCATATCTGCCCCGGGGGGGGCAGAAAAGTCTGAAATATTATTTGCCCCCAAATGGAAGCGACCCTTGCCCAAGGGGTCGCTTCCAGCACAAAAACAAAGCACACAAACACAATCCCTGGTGTCTAGTGGGGCATTCCTGGTGCACGATCGCGACGCTGTGCGCGATCGTGCACCAGGAATGCCCTGCATTGGGACATCAGGGGAGAGGAAACACAGTTTCCTCCCCCCCGATGCCTCAAGGCACCGAAAACCGCCCCCCCGCCCCACCGGAGCACAACACACCAACCTGAATGCTGGACGCGCTGGAAAGAAATGGCTTCCAGCGCGTCCAGCGCTTCCTGATGAAGTCGGCGCGCGCTGTGCGCGCTGACGTCACCAGGAAGCGTGGGGGGCCAGGGGGTGGCAGCGGAAAGTCTTCCGCTGCCACCCCTGCAGAAACAAACATGATCACTGCACAGGGGGGGGAGCGCCAGCGCTCCCCCCAGGGCTGTACTGATGACGGAGCGGTTCCGTCATCAGCACAGCCCAACCGATGCTGATGACGGAACCGCTCCGTCATCAGCATCGAAGGGGTTAAAGTATTGCACATTCACAGTTTTGTTTATTTGTTCATTGAAAAATCAAATTTTTGGGACGTATATGAATGTAAAGTATTTTTGTCATTATAAGACGCTTTAAGATTGACAAAGAGATTTTGAAACGTTGAAAAAAAGGTTAAATAAATAACCAGTTCTAAGCGTAAAATTACGCTGGTTCATTGTGTATACCTGTTGAATTAATGAACAGGAATACCAAAAGGTTGCAAGGTCATTTTCCCAGTTGTTTCACTTGTAGAAAGATGGCATTTTTCTGCTCTTAGCCCTGTGGGTCTTTGTGCATTCTCTCTAGACAGCCACACATTAAGGGAGCTTAGCTGCGACTGAGTGGCCATCCTCATCCTAATGGGCATCCCAGGCAGGATGGGAGGGAGGAGCTGACACGCCTGAATAGGATGTGTCCTGTCCCCACACAAAGGGCTGCATTCCCCCTGGGGTGAGTCTGGAGCCAGAGCTGGGAGGAAGGACTTCTTTGCACTTGAAAGCCCCTCTATGAAGTCTCTTCAACTTAAACTGCACAACTGGGTATAGGTACGTGGCCTCTGACCCTACCAATTCAGACACTACTCGACCTGTGAAGAACTTTTCCAAGAGTGAAAGACTGTTGTGCTGCTACAAAGACAGCCACTCTGCTGGACTTCTGCTCTGGAAGAACTGCTTTTCTGCTGTGCTACCCTGCTGAGGAAGGACTGGACCCATCTCACTTGAACCCAATGGGGCTCCAAGGACATGCTGGCATGCCTCCTATTCAAAATCTCAGGGAATTCAAAGACTTTTCATTACCTTTCAGCAGCACCTGGGCTTTGTTTGCTGCAAGTCTTGCCCTGCCAAGTGGTGGCAATCCAATCCTGGACTCTTGGAGGTGGGTATAAAGTGCTGCAATTGCTAAAAGCCACAATCAACAATGTTGTCCTAATCAAAACCAACACATCTCCCTTGATGCTGACACATCGCTGCGGTTGTACGGACAAAGGACTTCGCATCGTAGACAGCATGGTGCAATGTCTCCAGTTTCTAACGCATCTCCGACTTTGCCTGGCAACTCGTTGACACATCTCCTTTGATCCAGTGGTTCCATTTCCCCTTTGCTTCTCACATCTCAACTCCATTGACGACGCATCCCAGGCACTTTTCAGCGGGCCAAGGAGGGTCCCTGTATCTGACCTAAGCTCCATCGTGGTCATCCTGAACGTTTTGATTTACGCGGTCAAGCATATGTCCCTGGTTGTTACTTTAAGTTCCTAAACACGATATTTTTATTTATTCTTTAAAAATTCATAACTCGAGTTATACTTATTGGAGTTTTGTTGTTTTGGTCTTATTTTATTCATGGAAATATAAGCTATTTTTCTAAACTGGTGTGTAGTCTTTTTGTGGCTTTTCAATGTGTTAGTTTTTGAAGAGTTACACAAATACTTTACACATTGCCTCTTTACTTAAGCCTGTCTGCTCTATGCCAAGGTACCAGAGGATGAGCTTAGGTTAATTTATGGTGTATAGGATTGTCGTTCCTGCTTGAACAGGGTGCATACCTCTATCAACCAGAATCCCAATTTCCTACAATAACATAGCATAGTAAGTAAGCATTGCGTTTATTGTTGATTACTCAAAATCTTACAATATAAAACCATAAAACCACCATCTTTTTAAACAATCAAATATACAATTATGCCAAAGTTCTAAAACCACTATAAATTACATTTATAAGAAGGATCAATAAATATTGCAGTTATCAAGAAAGCAAGCAAGGTAATTGACTTAAAACAATCTAAACTCGCCTGATGTTCAAATACAAAAATGCACTGCTATTAATTAATTCCACTTTTACACAATTATTCCTCAACTGCTAGAGCATAGTTCTCAGTTGTTTAAAAGAACAATCCTTTGCTGAAACTCGGTCTGTGATAGCACCGCATGCATCCATTTCGATTTCCACTGCCCTCAGGAATTTTATAAATATACAGTTCAATGATGTATCTGATGTTTTAAGACACGCTATTACAGTTTATCTGCATGAGCCAATACCCCACTGGGTAAATCGTGCCCTTAGTAACCACCTTCTTACTTCCAATAAGGCCAGGCATAGGCAAATTAGATGAATGATGTTCTCCTCTCTTGATTTATACAGTCCATAGCACATAGTTTTTATAATTCACAACAAAGGCATCGCATGCGCAAGCCCTTGGAGGATTCCAAATCGTGCTCTGTTAAACCTTTTTTAGTTGTGGCAACCAACAAGTCTCTAAGTAGGACTATGATTTGAGAGTTTTATATTCATTTATAATCATTCAGGCGTATGATCTAGGTGCAAGTAACTCTTTGGGGCATATGTTCAAGTACTTATCGCTGAAGTGGCACTAAAGTCACCGCCCCATTCACAAGCTGGTGCTAACAGCCGATATCACCAGTTTACCTGCAATAGGAGACGCACAAAACATCACCACAGATGACACTGGCAATTAACGCTAATGAGATACAGAGTAGGCGTTCCAGTGCAAAAAGCCCCGACAACACCACTTCGCAACATTCGCAACAACCAGCCAGATCGTTGATAAAATCCCAAAACAGATGATAAGGCGCGTTATGAGCAGCGATTTAACACCTGCTCATACCTGGTGTTAAGTAGGATGACAACCTGCACCTTAAAAGGGAGCCCAGCCCAGAGCCACACCTGAAGAACAACAGATGCCATGGAGCTACTGATCATGCAGCTCGGAGCCCCAAGAGGGCCACAACACCCACCGCCACACCCCGAGGCCAGCTCCCTGGACCTCCTGCGCCCCCCGGACTACCACAGAGGCAGCACAGACAAAGACAGCGGACCTTCAGAAAACTCTCCAGCCTCACAAACTTAGTACCAGAGGATGTCATTGCCCACTACAGGCTCAAAAGGACAACCATCCTCGGCATCCTGACCATCAATACCCACAGGTTGATGGTACCAGCACAGCGGACAACCAACATCCCTCCGCAGAGAAAGCTGCTGAATGTCTTGCACCTGTTGGCCTCTGGTACCTTCCAACCAACAACCTCCAGAGTCTGAGGAGTCTCACAGCCAGCCCTATCAAAGTTCATCACAACTGTCTTGGATGCCATCTTCAGCATGATACCCCAGCACCTTCATTTCCCCCGTACTGCGCAGAAACAGCTGGAGACCAAGCAAGGCTTCTACGCCATAGCTGGCTTTCCGCACGTGTTGGGGCTAATCGACTGCACACATGTCCTACTTGCGCCCCCTGCCGACACTGCACACAATTACCGCAACAGAAATTATACACATTCCATCAATGTGCAGGCAATAGTGGACCACCAGGGGCTCTTCACCAACGTCGTCGCCAACTACCCAGTCCGTGTGCATGATTCCTACATCTTCTGACAGTCCATCATCAACCAGCGCTTCGACGATGACACCATCCGGAAATGCCCTGCTCGTTGGTAAGTACCACATGAACATACCACACACCTCAACTCCACAATCATGCAACTCACAACTCTGGGAATGCACATGTTTCACCATCACATACAACATGCCAAACAACATGCCCACCTACCAGACACGACAACACAAGGAACGGTTTAAACGGGACCAGCCATGTAGACAAACCATCCACGTCATGGCACCTCTGCCACATAATAGCAGATTGTACGAAGGAGGCAAGTGACCCATGAATGAGAATGTACATAATGCCAAGTGTGGCGTGGATGTGCTGGACAGACTGCAGTATGCAGACCACAGACATATCCATGTCGACATACACTGCGGGTGTTTGGAGTGTAGTGGACAGTGGACGCAACCATGTTACCTCAGCCGGTTGGGAAGATCGCAGCAATGTAGCTTGTCACGCCCCCCCCCTTGTAAGCGTGAGCGGAGTGGGCTGGCCCAGCATACACCAGGCCAGCGAAGGGGGGTGAAAAAAAAGCACATAGCTCTGGGCGTGGTTCTCTTCCGGAATGGCCAATGTGTCTACCAGGGCGGCCACGAGGCAGACACACTAAGTGGTGTTGCCTGCGATCATGTGCGCCTGCTGCACCCCAGGCCGCTGGTCTCCAAACCAGTCTTGGCCTCCCTTGCGTACTCAGGCCTCACTGCTCACCTTCCAACACTGGTGTGTCAAAGAGGGCCCACCACATGCTGGTGCAAGCTGCAAGCACGAGGCCCTTGCCATTGGCCGCCTCCTCAGACCATCCCTGGCTTCTGCAACATAGGCCCGCAGTACTCCTTTCTCTTTGACATACTCCACCGCTGCCTCCGGCCTACACTGTGGTCTAGTAGGTCACATATTTGGAACTGAGTCTTGATTTATTTATGGCAGAGTTAATTTGTTAATGGAACATTTGATATCACTGTACTCCCTTCAATCTGGTGCCACCAACTCTGTACATAGCATTCCAACGACATGTGTCTGTGGTCCCTTGTTGACTACTGCCTTCGGCCTACACAGCGATTGAGTCGGTCACACATTTGGAACTGAGTCTTGATTTATTTATGGCAGAGTTTATATTATTGTATAGGCCTCCTCGCAGACTGCATCCCCTTTCAGCTCTGGTGCCACTAACTCTGTGCCCCGAAATACATGGACACTCTTTGGTTGAACTTTGGTGCCGTCTGAGTATATGGCCTAGGGGTTGTCTTCATCATCATGTAGCTGATACTGACTTGGTGTTAAGAATGAGTCTGTAGCATTCTTCTCCTCCATATTGCCTGTTTCTGCGTGGATCTGCCCTCTGCATCATGCCCTGGAAGAACACAATTCCCCTGTCCCCCGAAACAGTCTGCGACTTTCTCCTTGGAACATTGATGAGGACCCACTCAGCTGTCGTGGCCCTACCTCAGTGCACCGCAAGTCACCGTCCTGTGGCATTGTGCCTGTGCCAGCCGCAGTGTATCCGGGGCCACTAACTCTGTGCAGCTCAAGTCATGGACCCTTGCTGTTTGAACTTTGAACTTCTGTTTCTCTGATTACTGTCGTAGTTGTTGCCAGCACCAACCACTCCCTGAGGGCTGGCTTACACTCACCCCAAACCCATCCAGCACAGGCGTCACTGGACATGTTACCCTGACAATAAAAGGGGCCGGGTGCACGTGCCCATAGCCAGCTCCAGAAACTATCAAAGTGTGTCTGTGTGGTCATTATCTATGCATGAGGCCTTGGGTCCTACCACATTACATTGTGCTGTGTACGGCGGACTGAACCATGTCACCTCAGGCAGTGGGGAAGACCTGGGACATGTACCTGTGCTATATTCCCCTGTAAGCATAAGCGGAGTGAACTGGCGTACGACAGTCCAGTGTAGGGGTGTCATTCATCAACCCGGGGCTCTGGGCGTGGTTAAGTTTTGGCCTTGCCAAGGAAGTAACTAATGCGTGTGTCTCGTTTGTAGTCGGGGCCACCCGTCCCGCAATGGACAATATTGCAATGTAGTATGTCCCAGGAGTGTGTGCTCGGCTGAAGGGGTAAATGAAGGAGCGCAAACCCGCTCAGGGTCCGGGATCATACATGCCAACTGTTGTGTGTGTCGCTATTACCGCAGCATAAGCCAAAGGTCTACCCTGAGCCGCATTGCGAGTTCAGCCAGCCATGAACTCTACATCTGTGTACGCCCTATCCATACTATGGGCCTACACACACATGGCCGCTCACCTTCAACACGTAACATTACAGTGTCATTGTCAGGCTTGTGGACATGCGCAGACAGGCATGACAGTGGTATGCCGTAGGAGTGCAAGTGATGCAACCACGTTGCGCACACTAATAAATAGGCTCAGGGGGAGGGAGGAGCAACAGTGAGGCTATGTATTACACATTTTTGCTGCTCATTTGCTACAAGCAGAACATGTCAAACAGGAATCGCTAAGTCACAAATATCACACACCAATGAACCAGTGAGCCTGCCAACACATCATGCAGAACCAACTATTGAGTCATGTCTCTCTGCACTGTCACAGGTGATCAAGGATATGCACTCTGCCCTTGGATGATGACACCCCTCCGAGCCCCGAACACACAGGTCCAGAGGCAGTACCTTGTGGCCCACAAATGCACCAGAGGCATTGTGGAACGCACATTTGATGTGTTGAAGTAACGTTTCAGGTGCCTGGACATCACAGGTGGAAGGCTCCTGTACAGCCCAGACATTGTGTGCATGATGATCGTTGCATGTTGTGTATTGTACAACATATGTGTGCACACTAATGCTCCATGGATACAAGTGCCAGATGCACCAGACGATAATGAGGAAGATGAGGCAGGTGGACAACACCCCACTGCAGCTGCAGCAGGAATAACCCATAGGAACACATTCATTGACAATTTCTTCACATGAGCACATCATACTGTCACCGTCCTTAGCAATCATGTGACAGTGAAAAACGACCACAGGCACAGCATGTGCAAATAAGTCCATTACAGCACACATTCCCTGTGTGCATGTCACTCCTCTGTACAAGCACATCACTCTGACAAGTGTAAGTGCAACATGTAGTGCTAACAATCTCATAATTTGAAAATAGATGGTGGGTCTGTCACCGCTGTACAGAGAGGTTGTTAAGTGTGTCACGTATTCGAAATGCCATTTCTGTGTGTCAAAGATAGCACTGAATCCCACTCATCAGCGTTTCACATGTGTCCCAAATCATTACATATAGGCTGTCATTTGTGACCTACAAGTGACAACAGGCCTTCTTTTGGGGTCAAATATGTACCCACGATTATGCAGGGATGCACCCTGTGACTCAAGTCCCACAACATGAGCAACATGGACTTAAGAGGGAATCACTGCCCCTACATTCATCCATGCTTTCATACTTGCTTAATCATAGACATGACACGTCTGTGTGTATTAGTATGTATTATTCACGTTCAGTGGAGTGTTGAAGCTGTCTTAGTACTGGGCCATGCAGACAACACTTTACAATGTTGCCCGTGGAGGGCCAGCCAGAGTCCTTTAGGGATTGACAAGTTACTCAGAAGAGAAAGAGTCCAATTCGCAGGCTGATTGCTGTGTCATTGTTTTGCAAACAATATATGGCAGGCCATGTCGAGGTGCAAGGTTAGTCTCACAGAGGGTATTGGGGACAGGAGAAGGTGTTATTCCAGGGCATGATGCAGAGGGCAGAACCAAGCAGTAAGAAGCCATGTGGGGGAGATGAGTGCTAATGCTTCCTTCTTACCACTAAGGCAGATTCATCCTCATTTTCGTCCTCTGATGTTTTATGCGTCTCACATGTGGGTGGTGGTGTTTGGTCTGTAGCACTGTTTGACATTGACACATCAAGGGCCCAAGATGTGGATGTATAAGTATCAGCAGCATTTGGAAAGGAAACTCCCTCATGACCTATATGTACTTTATAACAGGGTATAACCTCTGATATCACAGGCATACACAAAACACATATTCCCTTTTTTTGATTTATTGATTTATTATATTTTAGAGTGGTTTTCTCATTTCTTTATATAATTTTTCTGAATGTTAAAAATTATTCAATATACATCACACAAATTGTTTTTTTGAATACATATCATAAAGTTCAATCCATAAATACATTTATAATACATAAATTGCAAAAGAACATATTTATAAAAGAGACAATTCTAATTCGCAAGGTAGAGAACCACATACATACACTCACACACTTATCCTAAACATGCACAACTTCAATACAGCCAGAAAACATCCTGTTGTGTTGTATCCGTTGTCCAGAGTACAACCATAATAGTTGGATCTAAATGAGAAAATGGCCAACGCATTTCGGTGGAAGATCAGCAATGAAGACCACCTTCATCAGGACCTGCCAGAAACAATTCAACATAGGATCTCTAAACCTGGATTTTGAGTCTGAAAATATATACAAAGGAGTTTACAGGTATGCCCAAATTACTTTAAATACAATTTAAATTTGAAACAACAACAGTATGGACCAACCACAAAAGATCTCCATCCAATCTCTCACATGCTGTACCACCAAACTGTGTTACCTTATAGCCTAAAAAGAAAATGTGATTCTATGTCAATGCCACAAGAAGAGTAGAGAAGTAAGAAAGCATATACAGAAAGCCTAGAGGCCATAAGCTCTCTTAATATGTACCTCTTTTCCAAACTGTGTCTGTCTCAATACACCTGTCCTTCTTCATCACAGATCAATTTTCAACGGTAGGCTACAACCTTCTCAGCCCTCACTTTGTAGATAGAGACACATATTGTATGCCAATCTGCAATAATAAAGATTTTACATTGCACTTAATGTATGGCATGTTTGGGGAGCTCATGGACAAACACCAAGTCCAAGTCACAATTACCTCAATAATCTCCATCCAAAGAAAGAAACTTTCAAAATAATTTTTTTCTATAATCCTTTTGTCACCATCAGGGAGGATTTTCACAAAATGAACTAGAAAGAACACAATGAAAGGTCCATTACTTATCCCCTTCAGATGTCATGTTTTCTATGTAACGATCCCCTAAAAGTGTGTGTCCCTAGTTACCTTGCTAAATAATACAGGAAACACAAGTTAAGCACTATTATCCATGTCGCGTTGGGAAAGGCCCGCTCTCCTTTCCTGTTGAAAAAACGACGAACATGAAGGTGGACAAAAAAAGTACAGTACTAGACCTCCCTAGACAAATTTTTGCACAGTTAAAGACCTAGTTGCATTGAGAATCACACTGTAAAAAATTACTTATTTCTATTTTAGTTCATTAATCATACATCTCATGTATTATGGCAACTCCGATTTTCGTTATGATGTCACATTATATTGTGCCTGTTGAGGAGGGAACATATCATACATGTTATTCAAGCCTCCTTTCTAGCGATTACCCAGAACCACCTGATGTAACCAGTGCCATAGGGGGGGCATTCTGCAAATACTACGAACAATGTTCAGTGTGCATAGAGCCACAGACCATGTATTTAATATCTTGTGGCCCATAGTACTACTTTAAAAAAAAGAGAAGAGAGACTGCGGGCACTCTCTTACAATCTAAACATATCTCATCAGCAAAACTCAAATAATTCCTGATCCTCGATATGGCCATATCCCGTTTTCACTACTTGTGCGAGGCATCTGCTATATAACATTGGTCTATGCTTTTCAACTAAAACGGGCAGGTTTAACCCTCAGCCGCACTAGGCATTACTCATGCAGGGAAAAAGATGATAACACCCAGACAGCCCATTTACAAACTACTTCTGCATAAAACTTAATCACAACAGTCCCGATTCACAGAACTAACTTAAGACAAAATCCTAAACTTACTACTTTTGGTATTCACAGAAGTTAGGATTTTGTCGTAAGTTTGTCTTAAGACAGACTTGAGACAGACTTAAGACAAAATCCTAACTTAAGTCTGTCTTAAGTCTGTCTTAAGACAAACTTAAGACAAAATCCTAACTTCTGTGAATACCAAAAGTAGTAAGTTTAGGATTTTGTCTTAAGTTAGTTCTGTGAATCGGCCCCTACGAGCCCAACTACTTACTTTCTTAGTTGCTACAAAATACTCCCAGGGCATCGCCAAGCCGCCGACCCGTAATTTCCACCGCAATGCGCCTTATAGAAAAACGCCGTCCTTAAATACGTGCCGCTATCGGCATTACCGCACAACACCTGTGCATAATTTCAGGCAGACCCTCCCCAGTACTTCCACTAGTTTCTAACGCGCCCTTGATGAACATCAAAAGTGGACTGAACCTACTGCCGCCATTATAGAAGGATGCCACCAGTATTTACACTAGTTTCTATCACACCCTTAATGAACATAAACAACAGACTAATCTGCTGCCGCTATCCTGAAACAGTACTCAAAAATAAAAGGTAACCATCACCCGTGTAGGACACCAGGGCGAATATAGCTAAGTCAGGTGAGGCTCCATGTTTCGGGGTTGAAGCTGGATAAATGTGATATGCTCATAACCAACACCTCCACTGGACGCGCCTATCATATTCTATACAAAAAAAGTTTAAGCATCATTCTCTGAGTGATTCTATAGAATTTTTCAGAAAAGAGTTTAAGCAGTGTATAATTTTTTTTTACAGTTCTAGGCAACTAAGGAGTATTTTTATACCTACTGAGTCATCAAGCAATCAGCGACTGGCCACAGATTGATGCATACTCGACCAATACCGATATGCATGCTTTGCCACACCAAGTATATAGCTGACAACAAGGGACTATAAGGTATCACGCTATCTACTGAATTATATATACCAAGGTCATTATATTGAATAGTAGTGCTGACAAGACCAGGGAAGCAACACAGATCTCATCACTCAGACATAACACGTCTAAGTCACACAATAAGATTTATCTTTTCCCATGTGGAAATATGATCTACCTGGCCTCCCAGTGACACACAGTCACCATAGTGCATTGTGCACCATAACGGGATTCTCAGATACTAGTGTATGACTGTACAGTCCGAATGGAACATGCCCATTTTCTCTCTCCAATGGGGCACACATACCACCATAACCCACTACATTAGGACAATTACCAAGGATTAGTACTGATCCATTGTATCTCCTCATTCAATCCCTGTTTAACAGAATCAAGGAAAAATATCCAAAAACACTTGCGTCGTTTACGAGCGATATCTATCGGAATGCCTGTCATCCCTTTCACTTTCTCCAAGATGCACCAACGAGCATCATTCTCAGAGTGATGTTTTTCTTGGAAATGATTCACAAGTGGGGCTTCCATCCGACGATTGCGTATAGCCGATTTGTGTTAGCTGAAGCGAACTCTAAACTTGCACGATGTTTCGCCAACATACACCATGTTGCACGGGCAAATAAAGCAATAAATTACATTTTTCCTTCGACAATTGGTGAAATCTCTGTGTTGAATCTGCTTGCTTTTATGGACAAAGAGGTCGGTAACTACAGCTGTATTGCACGCATGGCAACGACCACACCTGTGATTACCCAGCACAGGCGGAAGCCCCGTGATGGTAGTTTGCCGTGTCCTATCTGATATCTTGGGCCTGGTGTGAACTAGGATATCACGTAGATTGCGATTCCTGCGAAATGCTACCAATTGTTGTTCAAGATTCAGATCCTCTTCTCCTGAGGTAACTATTTTCCAGTTTCTCTGGATGATGTTTTTCAACTTGAAATTGTAAGGGGAATGGTTAACTACACACACAACATGGTCTTTCGCTATGCGGCGGTTAGCTTCCAATAGGGCATCCCTATTATAATATTTCGCCCTCTTATATGCATGGCAGACTAACCGTTTAGGGTATCCTCTGGCTAAAAGTCTCGAATTTACTGCATCTCCATGCCTATGGAATTCTGTCATATTGGTACAATTTCTTCAAATACGAAGAAATTCGCCAAATGGGATTGAATCCTTCTGGATGTTTGGGTGATAACTTTGATACTGAAGGATTGTGTTCTTAGCTGTTGGCTTGCGAAATAAACTCACTTCCAACACTGCGTTTGTCCCTGATATTAAAATATCAAGGAATTCTACACTCTGTGTGCTGCTATTAGCAGTGAAAATCAGGTTGGGGTCACTGGCATTCAGCCAGAGTACATACTCTTGCAGGGAATCACAGACTCCTCTCCAAATGAAGAAAATATTGTCAATGAAGCGTCTCCATGTAACGACATTGTCGAAAAATGGAGCTGCTTCATTGAAGATATTTTTCTCTCCCACTCACCCATATAAATATTAGCGACACTTGGAGCACAGGAAGCTCCCATGCTCGTGCCCTTATTTTGCTGGTACAGTGATCCATTAAACTCAAAAAAGTTATTGAACAAAACTATCTCCAGGCACTCCAGTACAAATCCATCCGGTCTGTCTCAAGGGGTCCTAGAAAGGAGGTCAGCCACAGATTGCAACGCCCGACATTGAGGGATGTTAGTGTGGAGTGCCTCAATGTCAAGCTTTACCAATATCTCTGTCTGTGCATTAAATGGCATACCTCCCAGTTTCGAGATAATGTCACCTGTGTCGCGGATGAAGGAGACATAGGTCCGGGTGAGTGGACATAAAAATGAATCCGCAAATTTCGAAAGAGGCTCTGTACTGGAGCCAATCGTCGATATGATAGGTTGCATAGGTGGATCAATCACGCATTTATGGGTTTTAGGAAGTGCATACAGAGTAGGAGTAACAGGGCAGGATTTATTCAGAAAAGTGAATTCCTGCTGGCAAATATCCCCTCTTTCTAAAGCTCTACCCGTAATATCTTCAATAGTCTGTTTAAGCTTTACGAGGTCCCTCGGATGTGCCTTTTTATAGTGATGTGTCACCGCTAACATCTTATTGATTTTATCATCGTATTCCAGTTTATTCAAAACAGCAATTCCTCCGCCTTTATCACAAGGTTTCACAATCACCTCTTTGTTGGATCTAATGCTTTGAAGGGCCTCATTCTCTGTGCCTGTCAAATTATTCTGAACTGGTGGAGAGTTTTTTTACCAGCCTAGCCACTTCTAATGTAGGGGTGAATTGCGACGGAGTTTTGCAACTGGAGCGATTTACCTCATTAGTCACAGCGGGACGTTCCTGAAAAAACTTTTTCAGACACACTTTTCTAAAAAAGGCAAACAAATCCTGGTACAATTTGAATACATTAGGGCCAGTACTTGGGACAAAAGATAAGCCTCTGCTGAGCAGTGAGCGTTCTTCCTTATTAAGCTGAGTAGATGACAAGTTTAAAATTGGTAGGTCATCCTCCCTATCTACCACAGTCATATCATCGGTATTCAGCACCAATATTGATCGTGTCTTGTTTTCACATAGGGCTGCTGATGTTGAGGGGCCCCATGCTGAGGCTCCCTTCTGTCTGGTTCCCAGCGTTTGTTCCTCCCCAAAACTGGCCTCTCGCTAAAAAAGGAGATGATTGTCCTCAATATGTTTGATGTCCCATTGGTCTACCATGAAAGGGCCGCCCCTCGTACTGTTGATCCTCGTTATCCTGACCCATCTCATTGTCAGAGTCAGAGGAGAATGTGTCTGAGAAATTAAGCCCCCGTCTACGGAATCTATTCGGATTAGCTTGTTGTCAATGATTGTAATTAGTATCCTGATAGAAGATATCCTTTTTTAGCTTATCTGTTTTCTTGTTGGTCAGGTACACCTCAAAATCCTTCATATCAGTGTTAATTCTTTCCAATCTAGCCTTGGCTTAATCAAGTGCCGTAGAGGAGTTCAATTTTTCTTCTAAGGACAAAATTTCCTTGTTTAGGGCTTCCATCATGTCCCTGGCTGTTTCAATAATTAGCATCATCCAGTCCCTGGAGCAGCGGTTTGCAATAAGCGACCACCGCTCCAGGAACTTTCTGACTTCAATAAATAACGCAGGGACATTTCTGACTCGTAGACCAGATGGAATAACCCCAGATCTTAAATATTGGAGCATATAGTGTGCATGTGACTCCATACTCTTCAATTTCTTTCTCATGTTTAATAGATTATTCCATTCCACATAAGAGAGGCCAGTTTCGGGGGAGGAACAAATGCTGGGAACCAGACAGAAGGGAGACTAGGCAGGGGGCCCATCAACATCAGCAGCCCTATGTGAAAACAAGACACAATCAATATTGGCGCTGAATACCGATGAAATGACTGTGGTAGATAGGGAGGATGACCTACCAATCTTCAACTTGTCATCTACTCAGCTTAATAAGAAAGAACGCTCACTGCTCAGCAAAGGCTTACTTTTGTCCCAAGTACTCGCCCTAATGTACCAGGATTTGTTTGCCTTTTTTTAGAAAAGTGCGTCTGAAAAGGTGTTTTCAGGAATGTCCCGCTGTGACTAATGAGTTGAATCGCTCCAGTTGCAAACCTCTGTCGCAATTCACCCCTACATTAGAAATGGTTGACCCTGAGGTTCACATTTTTGAGCAGACTGTTCTAAAAGAAGTGGCTAGGCTGGTAAAAAAACTCTCCACCAGTTCAGAATAATTTGACAGTCACGGAGAATGAGGCCCTTCAAAGCAATAGATACAACAAAGAGGTGATTGTGAAACCTTGTGATAAAGGCGGAGGAATTGCTGTTTTGAATAAACTGGAATACGATGATAAAATCAATAAGATGTTAGCGGTGACACATCACTATAAAAAGGCACATCCGTGGGACCTTGTAAAGCTTAAACAGACTATTGAAGATATTACGGGTGGAGCTTTAGAAAGAGGGGATATTTGCCAGCAGGAATTTACTTTTCTGAATAAATCCTGCCCTGTTACTCCTACTCTGCATGGGCTTCCTAAAACCCATAAATGCGTGATTGATCCACCTATGCGTCCTATCATATCGACGATTGGCTCCAGTACAGAGCCTCTTTTGAAATTTGTGGATTCATTTTTATGTCCACTCACCTGGTCCTATGTCTCCTTCATTCGCGACACAGGTGACATTATCTCGAAACTGGAAGGTATGCCATTTAATGCACAGACAGAGATATTGATAACGCTTGACATTGAGGCGCTCTACACTAACATCCCTCAATGTCGGGCGTTGCAATCTGTGGCTGACCTCCTTTCTAGGACCCCAGGAGACAGACCGGATGGATTTGTACTGGAGTGCCTGGCGATAGTTTTGTTCAATAACTTTTTTGAGTTTAATGGATCACTGTACCAGCAAATTAAGGGCACGAGCATGGAAGCTTCCTGTGCTCCAAGTGTCGCTAATATTTATATGGGTGAGTGGGAGAGGAATAATATCTTCAATGAAGCGGCTCCATTTTTCGACAATGTCGTTACATGGAGACGCTTCATTGACGATATTTTCTTCATTTGGAGAAGAGACTGTGATTCCCTGCAAGAGTATGTACTCTGGCTGAATGCCAGTGACCCCAACCTGATTTTCACTGCTAATAGCAGCACACAGAGTATAGAATTCCTTGATATTTTAATATCAGGGACAAACGCAGTGTTGGAAGTGAGTTTATTTAGCAAGCCAACAGCTAAGAACACAATTCTTCAGTATCAGAGTTATCACCCAAACATCCAGAAGGATTCAATCCCATTTGGCGAATTTCTTCGTATTTGAAGAAATTGTACCAATATGACAGAATTCCATAGGCATGGAGATGCAGTAAATTCGAGACTTTTAGCCAGAGGATACCCTAAACGG
Source organism: Lissotriton vulgaris (assembly GCF_964263255.1). Lineage (NCBI taxonomy): Eukaryota > Metazoa > Chordata > Amphibia > Caudata > Salamandridae > Lissotriton > Lissotriton vulgaris. Next base: position 326,598,927 of record NC_141698.1, on the reverse strand, counting down.
TTAGTCCGCCATGCATATAAGAGGGCGAAATATTATAATAGGGATGCCCTATTGGAAGCTAACCGCCGCATAGCGAAAGACCAAGTTGTGTGTGTGGTTAACCATTCCCCTTACAATTTCAAGTTGAAAAACATCATCCAGAGAAACTGGAAAATAGTTAACTCAGGAGAAGAGGATCTGAATCTTGAACAACCATTGGTAGCATTTCGCAGGAATCGCAATCTACGTGATATCCTAGTTCACACCAGGCCCAAGATATCAGATAGGACACGGCAAACTACCATCACGGAGCTTCCGCCTGTGCTGTGTAATCACAGGTGTGGTTGTGGCCATGCGTACGATACAGCTGTAGTTACCGACCTCTTTGTCCATCAAAGCAAGCAGATTCAACTAAGAGATTTCACCAATTGTCGGAGCAAGAATGTAATTTATTGCATTATTTGCCCGTGCAACATGGTGTATGTTGGTGAAACATTGCGCGAGTTTAGAGTTCGCTTCAGCGAACACAAATCGGCTATACGCAATGGTCGGATGGAAGCCCCACTTGTGAATCATTTCCAAGAAAAACATCACTCTGAGAATGATGCTCGTTGGTGCATCTTGGAGAAAGTGAAAGGGATGACAGGCATTCCGATGGATATCGCTTGTAAACGACGCAAGGGTTTTGGGATATTTTTCCTTGATTCTGTTAAACAGGGATTGAATTAGGAGATACCATAGATCACTACTAATCGTTGGTAATTGTCCTGATGTAGTGGGTTATGGTTGTATGTGTGCCCCATTGGAGAGAAAAAATGGGCGTGTTCCATACGGACTGTACAGCCATACACTAGTATCTGAGAATCCCGTAATGGTGCACAATGCACTATGGTGACTGTGTGTCACTGGGAGGCGAGGTAGATCATATTTCCACATGGGAAAAGATAAATCTTATTGTGTGACTTAGACGTGTTATGTCTGGGTAACGAGATCTTTGTTGCTTCCCTGGTCTTGTCAGCACTACTCTTCAAGATAATAACCTTGGCATTTATAATTCAGTAGATATTGTGATACCTTATAGTTCCTTGTTGTCAGCTATATACTTGGTGTGGCAAAGCATGCATATCGGTATTGGTCGAGTATGTGTCACTCTGGGGCCAGTCGCTGATTGCTTGATGACTCAGTAGGTATAAAAATACTCCTTAGTTGCCTAGAACTGTAAAATAATTTTTTATACGCTGCTTAAAATCTTTTTTGAAAAATTCTATAGAATCACTCTGAGAATGATGCTTAAAAATGTTTTTTGTATAGAATATGATATGCGCGTCCAGTGGAGGTGTTGGTTATGAGCATATCACATTTATCCAGCTTCAACCCCGAAACATGGAGCCTCACCTGACTTAGCTATATTCGCCCTGGTGTCCCACACAGGTGATTGTTACCTTTTATTTTGGAGTACTCTTTCAGGATAGCGGCAGCAGATTAGTCTGTTGTTTATGTTCATTAAAGGCATGATAGAAACTAGTGTAAATACTGGTGGCATCCTTCTATAATGGCAGCAGTAGGTTCAGTCCGCTTTTGATGTTCATCAAGGGCGCGTTAGAAACTAGCGGAAGGACTGGGGAGGGTCTGTCTGAAATTATGCACAGGTGTTGTGCGGTAATGCGGATAGCGGCACGCATTTAAGGATGGCGTTTTTCTAAGAGGCGCATTGCGGTGGAAATCACGGTTCGGTGGCTTGGCGATGCCCTGGGAGTATTTTGTAGCAACTAAGAAAGTAAGTAGTTGGGCTCGTTGTGATTAAGTTTTATGCAGGAGAAGTAGATCGTAAATGGGCTGTCTGGGTGTTATCATCTTTTTCCCTGCATGAGTAATGCCTAGTGCGGCTGAGGGTTAAACCTGCCCGTTTTTGTTCAAAAGCATAGACCAATGTTATATAGCAGACACCTTGCACCAGTAGTGAAAACGGGATATGACCATATTAAGGATCAGGAATCATTTGAGTTTTGCTGATGAGATATGTTTAGATTGTAAGAGAGTGCCCGCAGTCTCTCTTCTCTTTTTTTTAAAGTAGTACTATGGGCCACAAGATATTAAATATATGGTCTGTGGCTCTATGCACACTTAACAGCGTTCGTAGTATTTGTAGAATACCCCCCATATTGCACTGGTTACATCAGGTGGTTCTGGGTAATCGCTAGAAAGGAGGCTTGAATAACATGTATGATATGTTCCCTCCTCAACAGGCACAATATAATGTGACATCATAACGAAAATCGGAGTTGCCATAATACATGAGATGTATGATTAATGAACTGAAATAGGAAGTAAGTATTTTTTTACAGTGTGAGTCTCAATGCAACTAGGTCTTTAACTGTGCAGAAATTTGTCTAGGGAGGTCTAGTATTGTACGTTTTTGTCCACCTTTAGGTTCGTCGTTTTTTCAACAGAAAAGGAGAGCGGGCCTTTCCCAACGCGACATGGATAATAGTGCTTAACTTGTGTTTCCTGTATGATTTAGCAAGGTGACTAGGGACACACTCTATCTTAGGGGATCGTTACATAGAAAACATGACATCTGAAGGAGATAAGTATTGGACCTTTCATTGTGTTCTTTCTAGTTCATTTTGTGAAAATCCTCCCTGATGGTGACAAAAGGATTATAGAAAAAATTTCTTTTGAAAGTTTCTTTCTTTGGATGGAGATTATTGAGGTAATTGTGACTTGGACTTGGTCTTTTTCCATGAGCTCCCCAAACATATGCCATATATTATGTGCAATGTAAAATCTTTATTATTGCAGATTGGCATACAATATTTGTCTCTATCTACAAAGTGAGGGCTGAGAAGGTTGTAGCCTACCGTTGAAAATTGATCTGTGATCCGATGAAGAAGGACAGGGTTAGTGTATTGAGACAGACACAGTTTGGAAAAGAGGTACATATTAAGAGAGCTTATGGCATCTAGGCTTTCTGTAGACGCTTTCTTACTTCTCTACTCTTATTGTGGCATTGACATAGAATCACATTTTCTTTTTGGGCTATAAGGTAACACAGTCTGGTGATACAGCATGTGAGACATTGGATGGATGTCTTTTGTGGTTGGTCCATACTGTTGTTGTTTCAAATTTAAATTGTATTTAAAGTAATTTGGGCATACCTGTAAACTCTTTTTGTACATATTTTTTCAGACTCAAAATCCAGGTTTAGAGATCCTATGTTGAATTGTTTCGTTTCTGGCGGGTCCTGATGAAGGTGGTCTTCATTGCTGATCTTCCTCCGAAACCCGTTGGCCATTTTCTCATTTAGATCAAACTATTATGGTTGTACACTGTAAATTGATACTTGTATAGCACACTACTCACCTGCAAGGGTCTCAAGGCGCTTGTACAAATACCGCTGTGGAACCCATCCTGGCTTTCCCTGTGAGGCGTCCACTCCTGGGCACCCCCAAGGTGGAGGCCAGGCATCCTTAGCACTGTGGGGGCCGTTGTGGAGATTAAGCAAGCTATTGCCCAGAGTTGCAGAGTGGGACTCCATGATTGGAATAGGCACCGAGGCGAGAATTATCAGGTCCGTGGAATTTTTGAGCCCAAGACCCACCGAGGCGGGGAATTGAACCCTGGTCCCGGGCTAGACCTCTGCATCAGGGTCTGCCACTCTAACCATTGAGCCACACTTCTCCACTGGACAACGGATACAAAACAACCGGATGCTTTCTGGCTGTATTGAAGTTGTGCATGTTTAGGATAAGTGTGTGATTGTATGTATGTGGTTCTCTACCTGGCGAATTAGAATTGTCTCTTTTAGATATATGTTCTTTTGCAATTTATGTATTATAAATGTGTTTATGGATTGAACTTTATGATATGTATTCAAAATTTTTTTTTTGTGTGATGTATATTGAATAATTTTTTACATTCAGAAAAATGATATAAAGAAATGAGAAAAAGACTCTAAAATATAATAAATCAATAAAACAAAAAAGTGAATATGTGTTTTGTGTATGCCTGTGATATCAGAGGTTATACCCTGTTATAAAGTACATATAGGTCATGAGGGAGTTTGCTTTCGCGAATGTTTGTCTCTTCCCCTCTACTCCTTGACCTTAAAGTAATCTTGAGAGGGGGTCCCCATCCTTATCTATTAAGTATCAGCAGCATTCACCTGAACAATGTCTTGTGGCATCATTCCCATGATGAGGATCTGCAGGGCATGGAAGATCCCATCTACAGCTTTCTTGTCTGCAGCAGTGGTAGCCATTCTTTGCGCCTGCATCCGCTCCATGTTCTCCTTGACCCTCCATATGTTTCACAAATCACGGATGACATTGCTGTGGCCACTCTGACTAGACAGTTGTTGTTGTCTCCGAGTCATGACTCCAGCGACGCCAGCCATGGATTGTTGGAGGGCATGGGGCAGACTGTGGCTCTCCATTAGGGAGTGTAAGTGGTCCCTGAAGGGTCTTAGACACCCGCGTATGGCATCTAGTTTGGCTGCCATAAGGTCGAACCCCACCTGCACCTGTTTAGCCAGTTCCTTCTGGCGGTCTAACACACGGCGTTGGAACGCCATGTGTTTTTCGGTGAGGTGCTGGGAGCCAGACGTGATGGTGGGTGCTTCCTGCTGTGTGGTCTGTGCAATGGGGGTGGGCTCACCTCAATATTGTCCCGGCAGCCCTGCTACTGGAGGTGGGTTGCATAGGTTCTCCATGAACCGTTGGAGTTTGTCGTAGTCGTTGTCCTGGGGGTTGTCTCCATCATCACTGACGTGATGTAGGGTCTGCTCTGCAGGAGGTGTTGATTGTCCCTCTGCAATGTAAAGGGGAGATGCAGTTTCACAGTGTGTTCCATGTATGTTTACACATTGGCGAAGTTTACATACAGACTGCATGACAATGTACATTGTGACTGTTTGTGAGGAGATGCCTATTTGATGCGGGACAGGGGACATTTGTACTACAGCACGGATGTGAGGTTGTACTCATACATTGTCATCTCACAGCTTTTTTCTCTGCTTTTATGGTGCATTTTCCCACATGACGCATGGGAATTCCAGGCTTGTTGCTGGTTGTTGCTGCTTTTTGTATCGCGGTTTGGGATATCGTTGCTTTTTTCGCATTCGTTTTTCGCATTATTTAGACGTCGCGTTAATTTTAATGCGGTCAATCGTGAGACTATCGCCTGCTACCGCCATGATGAGAATACCACGTTAACAAGGCATTATTGCCCACGACTGAGTGCGATGTGAAAAGTTGTGTTAAGCTAATTTTGCGATATTTATCACACATTCTTGAGAATATCCCCCTTTGCCTTTTATCATTGGAGTTTTTTTAATAATCCGTTAATGGTACTTTCAAAAGTATTGAAGATAAAGTAATTTCCGATAAAGGACCAGTTAAAAAATCTATTGCGGCATTTAAATATCTCTAAATTGGAGAATTTGAATTTGTTTGCACTTTGTGCCAAAGAGCTTGACCTAGTTGATTTGAAGTGTTTGATTTTATTCTTTTCCAAACTTTAATGTATGCTCCTTTTCATCCAATGATTTGATTTGACGGACAAAATTCTAACCTTGTCTAGGGCGGCGAGGCATTGCATGGTAGATGAAAAAGAGATCTAAATATTTTTGCAACTATTATATTTAGTGTTGCTGCATCACTTTCCCGCATAGCCTTACTACCATACGACATAGTCGGTAAAAAATTTGCAGATATTATTTTTTATAGGGGTAAATGGCTTGGGCCACCCAATGACCTCTGTAATGTATGGAATGCCAAGAGTAAAGTATTTCCTTTCCTCTGTTGATCCAGCTTATGCTGCTTAAAGGAGCCCTTCTCGTCAAATATTACTCCGAGATATCTATATGTTTTAACCTGCTTCAATTGTCGTGCTTGTAGGTACCACTTATATCTTTCATGAATCTTGTTGCTTACTTCCATAACTTATTTTCTTTGTTTGTTTATTGCCATGTCATTGAGTAACGAGTAGTGTGATAATTTATTAATTAGTCACTGCAAACCGACCTTTGTTTGGCTCAATAAAATCACATCGTCAGCGTATAGGAGGTTCAATATGAACTTGTCTCCTTGCTTTGGACGGTAAGCAATTGCCTCATCCAGTGCTTGGGTTAAATCCACCAAAAACAAATTAAACAAATATGGTTGAAGAACCAACCTTGCTTCAGACCCTGGAAAGTTTTAATTTTTCTTGACAGGAGGGAACCATCGACTATTTTCACCCTTACCCATGTATAAGAATATAACATTTGAATTGCCTTTAAGAGGTGGGAGGATGTTTAATTTAGCCAGCTTTGCCAAAGACGATAGCGATTAATGCAATCGAACGTGGATTTAAAATCTACAAAATACATGTAGATTGGCTGCTTGTTTAATTTATAATTAGTTAGCATAGCATAACATAACATCCCTCTGCTCTGTCCAGAAGAAAAGGGAAAGTGCTGCAATTGGCACATATAAATTGTTGTTTGCACACCGCATGCACAGACGCCTATGGTAAACCTTTCATAACCACCTCTCCCCATTGCTTTCACATACATGAAGAAACCATTATTTGGGGTTAAATTCACTGCACATTAAGGTCTGCATCCTTTGGCATTCTCGGAGTCGGCCTCTTCGACAGGAACAAAGAATACAACAAGTAGAGTATAGGGACTGAAGGGTAAGGTCTGGACTCACTGAGCTGTCTTATTATTTGCTTTTCCAGTCCCTTTACAACTTCTTGCCTAAAGACGGCTCTTATGATTGCACTGTATATTTCCTAATTTGAAGCTGATCATTTTGCATTGCATAATAATAATGCGACAGGACTTCCAAGGAGCTTGGTAAAATAATCTAACCCAAGACTTTATTAATGACTCCTGCCATGCTACCTGACACTTGAGTCATGCTGAGTGCGCAGCGAGGTGTTGTCAGTTCTAGGGTATTTTGAAAGTTCGAACTGAATGTGAGCAAAACATCAAGGTAAAACTTGGTCACATGAACATTGATGATCATGATGACTTACCTAGACTTATTACATTGATGTGTCGGTCATCAAAATGAGAATCATGTTGGAAGACACTTACATACTTTGATGATCTATCCTACTAAATTAGGTCAAAGTGTGACAGAAAACATACAAGGCAGAGGCGAAAAGAATTTTGTGAATAATGAGTTTCTAATTAGCTTAAATACTTTTGGTGCACCTAGGAAACACTACAGTGAGGAAGTACTACCTTGGTAACTCTGAGCATATGGCCAGTGTTGCATATTTTGTGAGTATGCATATTTTACAGATTTATAATAGGGCAAATTTTTATTCATTTGGTTTTATTTTTTTTTCAGAACTAGCTATTGCAAATTGTGAATAACAACTGAAAAATGTGATCATTTGCCATAATTCAAAGTAGACATTTTTATCCACTTCAGCTGTTTTCTGGGGTATGCGAATTGCTGTGGCGGCTAGTGATTTTAGCAGGGAGGGCAGCGGGTGGACCACACGCACACATACACACTCATTTACTCACAACTATGAATTCATAAATGCACACACACCCACATACCAACTCACAACACACACAACAAATTCATACATTCATACACACAAACACTTACATGCACCAAACATTAAAAAACATAAAAGTTATCTCAACTGCAGCTCCCAGAGAGGGATGCCTCAGAGGTCCTAGGAGGTTTGGAACTTTTACTGTCAGTCAGCCAGTGAGGAGAAGCAGCACTTTCTCACTCGACACAGGGTGGGATGGGGTAAGTGAGACTGCTGACCCCACCCCACTTTGTGACAAGATGTCACTGATTGACACTATGTACTAGTCACGTCAGAGCTTAAAACTGAAGCCCTCAGGTCCTAGGAAATTAGGGGTGTTTTGAGTCATCACAAGAGGGAGGGCCTAAAGGCACTTTTATCAGGCTGAGAAGTTCATGCTCCACAGGGCTGAGAAATGCTCACCCTGGCAAAGTTCAGCTCAGGCAGCCATATGCCTACACATGTAGTGCATGTCTAGCTCCTGTCTCGCTGACCTGAACAAGAAGAGTAAATTAAATGTGGCCTGCACATGTTGAGTCCAATTGTAGTGAATGGACATTTCCACTTTTCAATTAGTCACTACATATGATTTCTCAATGAGCTCTTGTTATATGAAAAGGAGGTTCACAATGTTTTACTGCACAACTTTGAGGAAGGTATATACAGAACATAGGCTGTGTAAAGTGATAACATCGATTTGAGAAAACTGCCACAGAGAACCAGGTTATATTCCACCATTTCCAGATTTACTGGATGGTCTAAATGTGTCTCACTTGTCTGAAAGGTAATGGCACTGCTGATATACACACAAAAGGTGGAAAGCATTGAATACATTTGGAGAGTATTTAATTGTCTCAGCACTCAGGTAACTGATCTCTGCTCTATTCTTGTTATTAGTATTATTGCAGTTTTATATAGCGCGCAGCTGCCCATAGGGTTTCCCAGTGCTTAGGTGAAGGGATAAACAGCTACAAGAGTGATACTGGAATTAGCCAAGTTTAACCTCCTCCGTATGAAGTGGAATATTAAAATAACCAAGTTTTAACTTCCGGCGGGAGGCCAGTAGAGAGGTGCGGAGTTGTAGGGATTCCGGGAGAGCGTTCCACAATCTGGGACCGTGTGCCGAGAAGGAGCGGAAGCCCATCTGGACTCAATTGACTCTGAACTGTAGAAAGAGAATGATTGCTTGAGTGCAGGGTGCGGGTAGGATGGTAGGGGGTGACAAGTTTAGGCAGATACTGAAGCCCTAAGCGCATTTTATACATATAGCACAGTGCCTTAAAGTCACTGTGCATGTAGACTGTGAGCCAGTGTAGGTCATGAAGAAGGCTGGACATGGACAAGAGCTTAGAGAGCCAGAACAAGAGTCTGTTGGCGAAATTCTGGACCACCTGAAGACATCTAATCACAGTCTTAATCTGGTCCTCAGATAAAGGATTTTTCTATAATCTAGCATAGATATAACAATGGCCTGGATGACGGTTCTCTGTGCTGAGGAGGAAGTATCCATAGGACCTCTTTGCGCCACCTCATGGTGGCAAAGCATGAGGAGGCAACCTTGGTTACTTTGTGCTTCATGGATAGATTTGAATCTAACCAAAAAGCAAGGTTCTTCACCTTGTGGGTGAGTACAGGAAGTGTCCCAAGTGAAGAATGTCAGTGTTGGGCCCCCAAAGCTAGGGATTCCTGCTAGTACCATTACCTTGGCATTGTCACCACTCAACTTCAGGGAGTTCGAGTGTTTTCAAGTGGAGTCAAGGCCGAGACATAAGGTAAGATCTTCTGGGGAGACATCCTGCCCAGACGATAATGAGAAGATAATCTGGATGTCGTCTGCATATGAAAAAAGCATAGGACTAGGGGCAGAACCCTGTGGGACTCCGTAGGAGAGTGGGTCTGTCCTCTAAATAAAGGTTTTGTGTACAAGGAGTCACCATAATCAAACTGTGTCAAATACACATGGGCCAAGACTTCAGGATGATGTTCTGACTTCAGGGAACACATTTCCCAGAGCCACAATCAATCAATCAATCAATCAGGGGTTTATAAAGCGCGCTACTCACTCGAGTGGGTCTCCAGGAGCTGGGCGAATATAAGACAAGAGCAAACATAACCATGATTTGAGAACTTTGAGCAAATCATAGTCAAGCTTTACCGAGCTTGAAAAATAAACAAGCCTAAACCTCCTTAAAAACTGACAGTAACTTTTCAACTTCAAGCTGTGCAGATACTCCATATTTCATGTTTATATCTTTTCAAGACTAATGCACAAACAGTTCTGATTCATTCATAAGAAAACCTGCACCTAAAAGGCTAATAGTAAGTGCCTAATGTGGCTCTGTGATTGCTGGTGGGGCCCACCAGCACTCATTTTTGGTGACCAGCTCTTACTTTTCCTCATCAGATATCAACTGAGAGAAAATAAACACACACAAAATTGGGAAGGAGGAGGAAGAGGAAGACAGAGAAACGGACACAAATGGGAAAAGCAGGGACCGGCAAGAGTGAGATAAAGGGGCAGCAGTGGATGGTAGTGGAATAAAGAGGTCTAAGGTGAATTAAACACAACGCAGCCTTGGTATTTGGTGTGCCAATTCTGAATTGTACCGCGAGAGCAGACCTTTGGACACAGGCACTCATCTTTTTTAAAAGGTAAGCACAGTTGATAGGTATGTGAAGTCTATTTCTAGTGCTTCTTATAATTTGCGATATAATTGCATGATATCAGAAAGTAATAAGAGCACATAGTATACCATGCGATCTCTATCTGCCCCAATCTAAATATCTCCAACAAAGGACGGAATTAGACTAACTGCTGTGACACTCAAAGAGGGATGAAAACCTCTGTGTAATTGTCAGTTGCTAGTGGGAACAATCAACATTTGTTTTTTAGATTTGGAAGGTCCTGAGTGAGGTTGAGTGAATATTGTATTTACTTTTTTGAATAGCTGTTTGAGAATGTTACTAAAAATCTGAAACAGTGTGTTAATTTACCAAAATGTGAAGTCGGAGAGTTAATGTACTGGATGTAGATTTTGCAGTTGTCTATGGCTAATCTTTTGCATCCATTAATGTTTGACAATTATTGTTTGTTTTTAATAGTTAATCTTTGTATTAATCAATTCTTTGTTGTCAAATGTGTTGTTTTCAATATATGATAAAGAATGACATCTTACCACTTTTTTTAAAACTGTTTAAAAAAATCATTGCTAAATTTCTTTGTGCGAAGTGGGGCTAAATCTCAATTTGTCCTTTTTCACAGACCAAATATTATGCTAAATACACCTTTGGTTGAAATAATCAGCCAAACATTAATCTTTCAGTGTCATGCCCTTCGCCATACAAATTGAATAAGGACTCGGGCAGGGTTAAGAATATCATTCAATGAATGAAAGCCAGACGCCCAATGCTTCTACGTGCCGACAGCTATAGGTGAACACATTTGCCCTTTCAAGTTGAAGTGTAAGAGAGAAACAACACAGTTTTCTTGGCTATAGTGTGAATGACCACATTGATCCCCATAAGAGGACCTTCTCTTCATCTTTATTTCCCTAACTTGCAAAGCAAGTAATTACTTTCATTCAGAACCCAAGGTGTACACCATTAGGTAAACAAGAGTGTAGCAACATAATACCCAAAGTAATATATATATTGACTTCCCCAGGAGGTTAGGCACCAATATAAATGAAATTATCATTCAGTCCTAAGGAGCGAGTAAGACAGAGAAATAATGAATATCATACATTTCCATCCCAAAACTGTTCAAGACCTTGGGAAAATATAAGATACTTTAAACTCAACAACCTGATACCTAAGCTCTGCACACTCTGTTGCAGGACTCAGCTTCCTGTGAGTTAATAAGTAATGATTAACGCAGCTATCTCTTTGTCCTAATGCCTGCTCACTAGGCCTTATAAAAAGGATCATTCCTACTGGGATATGTTTTTTTTTTTACCTAACATCTTTTCCAAAATATGTACTAGATACAAAGGTCACAGTTGAAAAACTGAAAGCATTCCTGATTTCCAAGTACATCTTGTAGTATCTTTTGATTCAACAGCCTTCATAACAACATACGGGAAACAACCTTTACAGCGCGGTCATTACAATGCAATACCTTTACAACGCGGTTGTTACAACGACCGCATTATTAGTACGCAATGCATTTACATCGTTAGTCTTTACAATGACTTCCACTAGAGGGCGCTGAGTTATTGGAAATGAATTCCAACACCTTTCCTACTGTTGCATAAACTGGAGTAGGAATAGTAAATAATACTATTTCTAAGTCCAGCGTGACCCCTAGTGAAAGTCGTTGTAAAGACTTGTGATTTAAGTGCATCGCGTACTAACAACGCAGTCGCTGTAACAACGCTGTTGTAATAGCACGCAATGTAATACATCGCATAGAAAAGTGCTATATTCCAACGTACAAAATGGCTTTTGAGAGCAGACTCTAACATGTTTTCTCTACACCCAGTCAGCTTCTATCAAAGCATATTACAAGGCAGAATAAGATGACAAAGTTCTTATTGTACAACCATATCATTCATTTCCAATGGTGATATGTACAAAACAGTATCAACGATGTTTATGCCCATTTATGATAACCATTTCATGGATTAGTGTGAGTGAGAGCATGCCTGTTCTGACAGAGCAACACGAATGCACAGAAAAAGTGAGATTTAAGCGCCACATAAGTGATGGCCTTATTGCTGGCTGGGAAAGTTATCTAGATGACATTTTGAGAGAAACACATTTAATAACCAAAATTCACATATGATATGGTTTACCACACTTATTAAATACATCTGACATGGATTTTTTCCATCTTCCATCCCAGGATGTTGAATTTTTGTATATAATATGAGAGTGCATACTTAAATTTATGGTGAGTAAAGTTTCACTAATGCTGCATTTTATGGATCCTATGCGCATGCCAATAAGCTTGAGAAAAATCTACCATATGGAGATGGTTTGCTCAGGACAAGCTGAAGCCTAGATTTTAGTTGCTCGCAAGATTAGAGAATTTGGAGCAACATTTATAGAGAACACAAACTGTTTTTTAAGTCAGATGCTCTCATGTGGCAGTGAATCAACATGAGTGTGTATGTCACATTCGGTAACATTTCACCCCAAAGTGCTTTATAATGAGGGTGTGATGAATACTGAGTTATCAGCCCTTTCTCCATTACAAGTCCCATGGGAGCAGTGTGGGTCGGGGCAGTTTCACTTGGACACTGAAAGCAGGTGATGTGTCTGGGTAAAAATCCATCTGAAAACGAGGAATAATGAGGAGGAATTGGCTTAAGAACACAGATTTTGTTATTCCAATTCGAGATGTTCATCATATAACACCAAGTTAAACGTGTGGTAATACCAGATGATATCTGTAATATCACACCCGGTAGTACATTTTCTTTATCAGGCCACTTGTAATGAGGGCCAGAGTGCTAACATGAGTCTTGGCATTCTTCCCGGGATATTCAGTTATCTTCATTTTATATTAGATTCCACAAATGTGGCACCTGCAATGATTTGTTTGTGTTAATGAGATTTAAGTTCCATTGATATAGAAAATATTCTCAATATGGACTTTATTTTTTATTTTTGGGCAATTGAAGCAGTGTATGTATGGGGGACTGCTGAGACCACCAATTCTTTTTGACAGTCCTGGGGGTTCCAATATAGGTTGTAGTACCTCACTTTTGGTGTGTTTGAGCAGCTCCATCCAAAGATTTATTTAAAACACTATGGTAGCTTTGTACAAAGCATGGCTTTTTATAGTTTTTTTGGAGAGAGAAGGTAGGCAGAGTTGTGAGGCTATGCAAATCTGCACATCTCAAACACGCATATGATTGGATGGTCCTTAACTGCGGAAGTTATTGTAGTTGCCAGAATAGCTCCAGTCCTGTCATTCCCTGTTTCCAACTACAATGCTAATTCTATTTTCGAAACAAAATTAGATTCCTAGTTGGGCACTGTTTGCCCAAGTGCTAATTGACGTTCTTTGATCAGTCACAATTATTTGGATATGCTGATGTATTTTCCCACAGAATTTGGTAAGTAAGCCTGGCTAGGATCTTCTTGTAAAATAGCAAAGGATTCCTGTGAAAGTGAAAAGCGGTATTATTGTACAGTTCAAATATGTGACCTATCTGCACTCTAATGCACCCTGCAACCAGCAACCAGAGGCCTGCAGAGGAAGAAAGAGACAACTTATGCATCAAAGAAAATACCGGGAGCAAACGGGTAGATTCTCAGAATCTGGCCGTTTGCTCCTGGTATTTTTGCATTTGGGATGCATCATCCCAAATTCAGAAATCGCAATTTAAGGAATCTCTAAATAGCGATTCCTTAAATTGCTCTTGCATTTAAGGAATCCCAAAATGAGATTCCTTAAATGCAATGCATGAAACCCAAAAAATAGCGATTTCGCTAATAGGGGGAGCAAATTACCATGAAGTTGAACTTCGTGGTAATTTGCTAAAACTTTGAAAAATGCACTTTTGTGCATTTTTCAAAGTTACATGTTGCGCACACACATGCCCTTAGGGCATGTGTGTGTGTAACATTTGAGCACAGGTCCATTTCAGGGGTGCAACAGGGTGTCCTTTGGACACCCTGGCACCCTTGAAATAGCGGAACATTAGCGATTTGGTAATAGCTAATCGCTATTAAGGAATGGCTTTCCCATTCATTCCTATGGGCCTTTAGGCCCATAGGAATGAATGGGAAAGCTATTCCTTATTAGCGATTAGCTATTACCGAATCGCTAATAAGGAATCTGTAGGAATCGCTAATAACATTGCGGTTCCTAAATGCATCCCGTTTTGCGAGTCTTTAGTCTTTAATAGCGATTCCTTAAAATTCCCTATTAAGGACTCGCAAAACATAACTTTGATGCATCTGCCAGAATGTAGTGAAGGAAGATTTATGACATGTCAAACATACAAACATTCCGTTTAGCGTTTTCAAAGCTTTATTCGAGCAAAAGCACAACATACATTTAGAAAATTCAGGACATAAAATTGACCCTCTTATACATTCAATAATAAAAAACCGTTGTGCAAGCTTTAACAGGAAAGGAATAAAAACAATTAAATACACATTTACTCAAAAATCAATGTACATTAAAAGAGATAGCCCTCCGTCTGATGGACCATGCCCACCCCAGGTGTTTTGCTGTTCCCACAACAATTGGCAAATCAGTGGAGGCACAAATAATTGTTAGCGCCTCAACACCACTGGAGGTCCCTAAGTTCCTACAGATGGGAACTAGCCATACTCTTCGAGGGGTTGCGTATGCCTTACAGAGGAATAAAAAGTGGCCTATGCTTTCCTTGGCTACACCACACACCGGGCAGCACGAGTTGGTCGTACTCCTCCACCTGCCCGTCAAAGATCTCAGGGGGAGAGAACCAGATCTTAACTGGAACATTAGCTTCCTGTCTCCTGGGACGGTAATACTGTCCCAGTATAATTCTAACAATGGACACTGTTTAATTTCCAAGAAGCGCCCCCCCATCGAGTCAGATCTCGTTCTGCTCCAGAGTCTGCCATCAATCCTATCCCAATATAAACTTTTGATGGTGCTTTTACTAGGAAAGACTTCCCCAGAGGGATTGTTCCAGAGATTGGAGAGGCCGAGTTCACCTAGAGCAGCCTTGAGGTGTTTAAGCCATGTTATTTTGTGGAAAACATCTGCTTTGATTATTGCAAGGAATCCATCGGCGTAGTGCCGTATCTCTGGGGTGGTCCAAAGGCGTCGCCAATAAAGAATTGGGCGCAATCTTACTCGGTCACTGACTGATCTTCTCCCAAGATCAAGACCAAGCGGGATTAGAGGGCTACTCTGGGGGAGTCCCGTTATACCCCTAATAAACCTGTTCTCTGATGTCTGCAAGGGAAGAACCTTGTCAAAGCCCCATAGTTCCGCCCCGTAGAGGGAAGACCCAATGGCCTTTGCGTCATAAACTGCCAGGACTGCTTTGATAGGTTTAGATTTAGATTGCTTGTGTTCAACCCTTAATGCTCCTGCGATCTGTTGGTGTTTCAGGACCGCCTTTTCTATATGGTAGGACCACTTTAGATTGTTGGTGATCTGGACCCCGAGGTAAGTAAATACACTAACCACCTCTAACTCGCAATTATTCAAAAATATTTTTGGGCGGGCTCAACGCTTAGGCGAGAAAGTCATCAGCTTGGTCTTGCCCACGTTCACTTCCAAGCCGTGTTCCCCGCAAACGTGGTCAAAGATATGTAGGGCGTGCTGCAGGCCACCCGGTGTTTTGGACAGAATTAATGTGTCGTCGGCGAACATCAGGATCGGGACCCTGAGGCTCGCCAACGAAGGTGCATCGACACAGGCATCCAACATCCGAGCCACAATTCCGTTAATAAATAACGAAAAGAGCAAGGGTGCCATTGCACATCCCTGGCGAACACCACGTTCAACGGGGAAGTCGGCTGAAGATTCACTGTTCGTGCCCCATTGGATCCTGGCAAAATTAGCCTCGTGCAGCCTCATAATTAGGGTAAGTAACTCAGCTGGGAGGCCAATTTCACTCAGGACTGCCCAAAGCTTTCTCCTAGGGACCAGGTTGAAGGCAGCCCACAAGTCGACAAAAGCGACATACAGGCTGCCCTCGCCAAGCACCACCGTTCCCCATTGAAGTAAGGCAAACCGAAACACCTGGTCAACCGTACTTGTGGCCCGCCTAAAACCGGCCTGGTAAGGGGACAATGCACTATTCTCTTCGACCCAATCCATTAGCTTGTTTACCACCATTCTCCCTACCACTTTTTGAATGGTGGCAATCAAGCTTATCGGCCTATAGTTAGCCGAGAGGGACCTATCCCCTTTTTTATAAATGGGTATAATGATCGCCCCCTTCCATACTTCTGGGACTTCAGCTCCTTTGGCGATAGAATTTCCCAGGAGGGAAACATACCTGACCCACCGACCCATGTAATTTTTAAAGACGTCAGAGGGTATCCCGTCAAGACCCGGGGCCCTTCCCCCTTGGGCAGCACATATTGCAGCTTCTGATTCTTTAAAAGAGAACAAATTCCCAGTTAAAAATACCACTGGAATCGTTTTCACAAACCCAACCTCCTTAGATTCTGCATATTGGGGTTTAAAGTATTCCACCCAGGCACCCTCGGAGACATTGTTATCGGGTTTATTCGGAGTGTCACCTCTACCCCACTTTAATAATTTCCAAAATAACCTGGAGTCCTTGACCCCTGACGCTTCCTTCAACTCAGCCCAATACTCTTCATCCCATGTTTTTTTCACTATTAGTAAACTAGCCTTGTAGTGCTTCCTGGCCTTACTAATAGCTTCCCTATCCCTCTTTCCTAATAGCGCTACCTAAGGCTAACCTGGCTTCCCTGCACTGGTGGTTGAACCACCTAGCTGGTGTAGGTGGTTGTTTCCTGTTTTTCTTGCGTGCTCTCTTAAAATTTGGTCTTATGAGGGTAAAGAGCTTGTTGTGTATATCCGTTATTTCCCTAGACCCTGGGTTAACGGAATTTTCAGATTCCATTGCAGCATCCAACTCGGAACTTATAAAGTCCATTGAATCCGCATTCGCCTAAACACTTGGACAATTAAGTCTACGCATATCGTTAGTCATTATGGGCATTAGATCATCATTCAATTGCTGGCTACCAGGCATGATTGACCACCAATTGTGGGTCACACAGAGGGGATTGTGATCACTTTCCAATCTACCCTCAACTTTCATATCCCATACCCACTGCCATAGACTAAGGCTGCAAATGACTTAGTCTATACTACTATGGTTAAGACCATTGTCAAAGGTACAAGCACCTTCCCTATCACCTTTGGTTCTCCCATTGAGAGCTCTCAACCCATATTCCAGGCAGATAGCATTCATTAACAGTCCATCGTTTGACAGGAGCCAAGGTTAGGGTCGGGACACCCCATTGTGTGTCCTCGTCCTGCCCCAGGGGATTATCTATACTATCTAGTGGCTTGAAGGTCCTATTCAGATCACCAGCTACTATAATTTTATTCCCCAATGACTGTGATTCTAGGGAAGTGAACAGGGCCTCTAGAGTGGGGGAACTTCCTGAGTTGGTGCCCCTAGCATAGATATTATAAATATCTATCACTCCCTCCTTTTCTGAAGCCAATCTTAGCATTTGAATGTCCCTACAGCCCAGATCAACTACTTTTGCTTCAATTTGTGAACTTTGTTTCACCCAAATTGTGAGGCCACCCATTGGTCGACCCCCTGGCACCTTTACTTGCCGGGATTGAAAAGTTAAGATAGCCGAGGAGAAAAATAGGATCGCATGCCCATGTCTCCTGGAATAGACAGACTTCAAAACCATTAACAAAATCTATCCAATCCTGGGATATCAGCTTGCCGACCAGCCCGGCGATATTCCACGAGAAAAACTTCCCTATACTTGGGCCGTCCCTGGGCACTGGTCCTACAGGAGACCTTGTTGGCGGATTTTTCAGGGTTACATCTGTTCCCACCCTATGTCTTGTTACGTCTGCATTTTTATGCTCAACCCCCTGATTACTTAAGGTGCTTGAAGTAGTTGAATCCTCACCCCCAGATATTTGGTTACATTCCCCACGTAATTTCTCCAAAGTCACAAACCCCAAGCCAGTATTCATTCCATTTGGTTCCACATTTTGGTCCTTGACAAATTTAACAAAATTCCCACATGGGTTCCGGCTAGTCATGTCCTCTACTTTGTTCATACAATTATCAAGCATCTGTCAATACCCCCACCCCAGCTCCCTCAGTACTCCAAACCGATTGGTATTTGTGCCACCATAATAACTATTCTGTTGAGATGGTACAGTGAAGGGGGCAGACCCTAGAAACGGGACACTGGTTACGGATCTTGAATAATTTGTCATAACAGATTCCACACCCGCTGGTCTCGGATAAAAGAAAGTAAGATCTACGATACCAATTCCCCCACAAGTTGTACCCCCATCATGTTTCGTTATCAAACTTGCCACCCTAGGATCTTGAAAATTGACAACTATACAGTCACCCCCCAATTTCTTAGAAGTACAACCTATCCACTCCGTCCTTCTTACTCCAATGATCAAACCATCAACTTACCCGGGCAGTGGTCTATTTACCCTTAACCAATGCATTACCTTATTTTTTAGCATTTGGAAGGATTCCTTTTGTCCAGCCAATAGCGGTGGCACATTTATAAGGACAGCCACGTAAGGAAAAGAATCTGGGGTAAGATTCATGTGAGGTATCCTGCGCGGCGCCTTCATTGGAAGTGGTTTAGGCAGGCTATTAGCAGGAACAACAGATCCGGAAGAAGAGATGTCATGTGGTGGTTGGGAGCTGTTTGATAGAGTGTTTTTGTTCCCAGAGATGTTGCTGCTACTGCTGGCTGCAGTACCATTACAGGGTATTAGGTTGTTCGATGGGGCTTGAGGGGCATTAGATGGGGGGTCAACACTGCTAGAACAATCTTTTATACCCGTAACAACTGTGAGAGGGAGCTTAGCTACTTTGGTGGTCTTATTGCTTGGGTTATTCATTGGCTCCAAATTGGTCTTTTTAGTTTTTCCTTTACCCTGAAGCCTACTTGAAGTACCATCCACAAGTGGAAGAGATACAACAGCCGACACACCTTTCCCCTGCCCACTAGGTTGGTGAGGATTACTACACTCCCCTATCCTTATGTGGGACTTAATTAGTGATTTTGTAGTAAAAAAGTTGTCCAAGGTTGCCTGCTCAAAGTGGTCTAGGCTATCCGCTAGTTTTTTTACTTGTTCCTCGAGCGGAGTCAAGAGAGACCTCATTAACTTCTCCAACTCAAGTAGCAGGGTGGGGGTGACGTGTAGGGACTCAACCACTCCCGTTTCTGGGAGATCGTTGGTCTTGGAGCAGGGACTAACTGGCACATTACCCCCCTCAAAAGACAAGGGGGGGACTACAGGTGGAAGCTCTGGCAACCCCATAGCTAGTGAATCGATGCTATTCGAGCCAGAACTAACCGCCTCAAGAGCTGCCCCCTCCTCGCATGTCTTTTCCCCATTGGGACCAGCCTCGATAGATTCCTGGGAAGAGCGGGAACATGCTACAACTTTCCTTAATTTTTTGGGGGGTTTAGACAGGTAGCACTTCTTTGGGGCAGGACATCTCTTCCTTTTGGAGCATGGCTTTGCTCTTACCTCTTGATTTAACACACTCCGTTGGGCCGAATTCGGCTGCCCTATTGATGGATCAATAGGTAAGGGAGGTGTACTTACAAGGGGAGAGCGAATATCAGAGTCCACATGCAAATCGGTCAACAACTCAATTGTAGGGGGGAAAGCATAAGGAGTTTCAGCTACCACTGGCAGAATTAGGGATGACCGGGGGGAATCAATGCCGGGAAAACCTGCGGTTGTCTTTTTTCCAAGGGTATTTTAAGAAGTTCGATTGACAACCTACGCTCAGCGCGTCTCTCCGCCAATGCAATCTCTTTATCGATATCGTTGGCTACCCTACAAAAATATTTATCCAAAGGGCCCGAGATTGCTGGCCCCACCTCAGCCTGAGAAGGGATACCGGTGGTGGAGGTTGTAGGTGATGTCATATTTGGTAATCTAAGTATTTAATGAAAATACTATGTTATACAAATGACAATACCTGAAATCGTTGTGAACACAAGCTCACAAAAGGAAACATAAATGTCACAGATACAGGATGACAGAGGGGGGGCCCAGCCGGCCTCCCTCGGCCCCTGACGGCCACAGAAGGTCCCGGGACGCTCTTGCGCGCTCCCGCGCAGTGGGGATAACAACTCCTTTTATAGGAGAGAGATGTTCGGGGGGCGGGTCAAACAGGGAGAGCGTCCAGGTGCAGGTGATTACAACGCAGGGACTCCTGGGAAATGGAGTCCCTGTCTCTCACCTGGCGCTCGCAGCCCTGCTAGTCCCACAGGTCTCAGGTCCAAAGTCGCAAGCCCCAGAAAAGCAAAGTGAAGCGCCCAGGCAGACGGGCGATGCGGGACCCGCGCAGCGGGTACCGTGAGGTTCCGAAGCAGTCAGGAGCAAAGCGGCAAACAAAAGGCTCTCCCTCTTCACAGTGGTAAGGCGTAAGGCGTCTCCCCAAACATTCCACTAACCACTAGTTCTCAAGACAACTAACGGGCAGTGCTGGGACTATTCCCCAACCACTAGCAATAAAGGCTACGGATAGCAGTGAATTCTACCCATAACTCCTTCAATTGACAGAGCTGGGCTCAACTCATAGCCCCTGCCACTAAGGACTAAAAAATAGTGCTGGGCCTTACTCACAGTCCTGTTCGTGGTAGCTGCATAAAAGATCAGATATAAAGTCCACTTACTAACTAGTTACCACATGTATGAAAATATCATTTTGCATTACCAAATAGCGATTTTCAAGAAATCGCTATTTGGTGATCGCAAAATGCGATTTAACAAAACAGACGGGAAATACCGATTACCTAATTCCGATTTCTTAAAAATCACAAAAGCAATTAGGGAATCGCTATTTATAAATGCAACTCCATTAAAAAATGAAGCTGCTTCAAGTATATAATGCCAATGAGGGGATATCATGGTGGACTTTGCTGGTGCAGCACCGACACAGCGCCGGTGTGTATGCAGTGTGTAAAGTGAATTCATTTAAACATCTAGCTCTCTAAGTGAGTGCTTTATTTTCAGATATCACTGATCCTGCTCATTGTTTCTGAGCAGTACTGTCTAAAAATAAAGCACTAGCTGTGAAAAGTATTGAGTTAAATGAATTCACTTGACTCCCTGCAGGCAGATAAAACCGCGCTCTGCTTTGCACCAGAAAAGCCCACCATGACACCCCTGGCTTTAGCCGTATATGGTACAGTGTACTCATCTGAAAACATCCGCATTGTGGAACAGCTTAAACTAATGAGCATCTGCCATGCATACTTCATTAGGAAACTTCATCCTTTTTCAATCCCGTACCTACCAATCAGCATAGCTCCTGACCTGCAGTCATGACTGACAGCAGGGAGAATCATCCCAAAAATAATGTTTTTTTTTTAAATATACAAATAAATAAGGAAAGGATATATGTAGAAATGAGTAAAAGCTGAAAACAGAGAGGAATATGTATCACTGAAAATACTGGTCGCAAAGGGGCAGATTCACAGAATCTGCCCCTTTGCAAACGGTATTTTTGCATTTGGGATGCATCAGCCCAAATACAATTTTGCAATTTGAGGAATCGCAAATCTTTTGATTACCTAAATTGCAAATGCATTTAGGGAATCGCAAATTGCAATACCCTAAATGCAATGCATGATGCACTTCATAATTGGGATTTCGCAATTTGGTATCACAAATTACCGTAAATTTCAAGTAGATGGTAATTTCTGAAAACTTTGAAAAATGCACAAAAGTACCATGTTGTGCACACACATGCCCGTGGGGCATGTGTGTGCGCAACATGTGATCACATGCCAATTTCAGGCGTGCATCATTGTGGCCTCTTGGCCCCCTTGCACACTTGAAATTGCATGTGCAATTTGCGAGTACCTAAGTGGTACTCACAAATTGCGCATGCAATTCCCATTCATTCCTATCGGCCTCTAGGCCCATAGAAATGAATGGGAAGGTATTCCTTAATTGCGAACCGCAATAAGCAATTTGCAATTAAGGAATATGTAGGAATCGCTAATATTTTAGTAAAACCTTCATGCATAGGCAATTGTGATTCCATAATTGCGATTCCTCAATAATTGCAATTATGGAATCCAGTTGCCTACAGTGATGCATGTGCCCCCGAAAGCCTTATTCATAATTCAATTTTGAGCATCATTATCAGTGTGAGCTGAGAAGTGAAATTGTGATGATTCCAGGTTGCTATTGCCACATTGTGCCCAAGAAAGCATATTAGTGTTTGCATTCCAGTCTGCATCATGCTACTTGCCTGCTTTGTGAATATAATTTCAAAAACATACAATGCTACCTTACATCATAAATGCTGCCCAATGTGAATAGACCTATACTCTACCCCTAATGCTCCAAAGTGTTTCTCATTATGTATGTACATGTTACTTCTCGCCACTGATTACAGAGTTCCTGCGGGCGTTTGATGTGCATACTTTCCCTAGTTGTGGTGGTCTCGATTAGCCTTTTCATCACATATGTTTTAGCGAGATAGTGGATAATTTTATACATCAGCTGACACAACACCTATGTGGAGTATGGGAAGTTATACCCATGAGTAGGGTTACAGAGCCTGATATAGCAGCCAAAACCATATCCTTGTTTATGATCATTGGCAGCACTTGTGCTTGAATATCTTTAGCAAAGTCTGGAATAGACTTTTTATGGCAAGAGAATGCCAGTGCCACTGCTGCCAACAAGCTTATAGGGGCCCTTGGAGGCTGACCTGAAAAAACAAAACTTGGCATGTAGAGGCAGATCAAGATGCTGGTAGACTTTATAGCCATATGAGTTGTAATTTGTAAAATCTTTAATTTCCAGGAGAAGTTTTCATGAGTGTAAAAACTGGAGCAGGCATCTATGATTCATTGGAGTGTGGCTCTATTTCAGAATGCTGTGATCAGTAATGCCTACTTTAACAAACATTACACAGGAATACCATATACACATGTGCGATAAGCACACATCTATTAAATAAGGCACAAGTCTTGGCCCATTGTGGGAGTATGTTGGACTCAAAGACTAAAGTCCTCAGTTGTCCCGGGAGAGTCCTTCTCACAACTGCCACTAATTGTGAAGAATATATCTTTTGGGGTCAATATTGCAGCTGGCACCAACAGGAGCAAACTAACTCACACATCACAGGCTACAGTTTTCATGGCAATTGTACTGGCAATGCCAAAGAAAGATAAATCCACTCAAAATCATACTTGTGTGGCAGCTCTAAAGATGGATATGCCATTAATGGTTTTACTGCCATACACTGCTGAAATGGATGAGGCTGATCTCTTGCAAATATCCACCTACCTCACAAAATGAGGGGGCCTAAGACTGCCTTCAACAGATAACCTGCATTTGCTTAAATATATGTACAAGATGTATTGCACCAAACAGAAGATGGCATGCAACCAGGTAGGAATGCAGCTTTTTCTCTGGGGTAAGATGGCAGCCAAGTAAAGGATACCGTTGCTTAGTCTCAGAGTTTGTCTCTGCTTTTTAGTGCACCAAACCCTTCTGTCTTCATTGCTGCTCTTTCTGCATGTGCCCCTGAGGTTCTTTTGGAATCAATTTCCTTCAATATTTTCTTCTGGCAACTGCAACCATTAGACATTTTAATATTTGGTTCACCAAAGATCATGTTCCTCATTATCATGAAATAAGAAAGGAATCTTAGGGACTACTGTCTGTGGAAAAAAAACTGGTTAATCCTCATGTCGTAAGAATCAGGCTCTAAAAATAAGGCTACAGCCACAAGGCAATGACGTAATGGGTTTTTGAATTATGCCATCATTCACAAGAACAAAATGAAGGCTCAGGGGGTTATCCCATTGGGGATGGACAGGCTGGATTTGCATTTCTGTGTGATACAAGGTGAGGATTTACTCCCTCCTTTGCTGTATGTTCTGCCCACACGTAGTTTCCCACACAAAGCCAGGGAGAGTAGAATTATTGTTAGTCCAGGCCAAAGGTACAGGATGCTGCTGAAAGAGTCCCATTTATGTCTAGTTTGTCACATGCACATCTGCCTCCAAAGCAATTGACAATGCTGCTCTGGCCCCAATACAATTAACAGTGACTATGTATTTTTGAAGTCCTCAAGAAATGGGCTGAACCTTAACCTTTCAACGGGCAGATATATAAGAGAGTTTCATCACGTTTGCACCTCACAATGTGATACATGCATGACGCAAACCTCTAAAGAGATTTATGAAGTCACACAAAGCCACAGTCCGTGGCTTTGAGAGATTTCATCAATCTAGAGTAGCACAACACAATTCAACTCGCTGTGCTACTGTGCCCTGGGCAGGCATGCCATGGACGTTGCGGTGAGTGTTCCCACGCAACTCCCATGGATTTTGACGCATTCCCAGATTTACAAGAACTTAAATACCTGGGGATGCAGCAAAATGTTATGCTTTTTCTCCTTGTTACTTCCTCTTTCTATGTGTGCTGCAAAATGTTATGCCTTTTCTCCTCGTTACTTCCTCTTTCTATGTGTGCGGCAAAATGTTATGCCTTTTCTCCTCGTTACTTCCTCTTTCTATGTGTGATGCATCCTGCAATCCTTAGAGGCATTCTGTAGCACACATAGAAAGAGAAATATTCCTCCAAGGATTGTTTTTGTACAGGAAAGTGCCCCTTCCTGCACCAAAACAATCCTACATGCAATGTAGGCACCCTTGCACCATGGTGCAAGGGCTGCATTGGTGCTAGGCAGCGAAATTAGTGCCAGCACAGCAGAAAAGGCAGGAAAGCACTGTATTCTCTAAAATGAGGTGCATTCCTGCCCTATTACCTGTAAAACAGTGTAGCACAGCAAGGTGACTTGCTGCACTTTGTTGCATTATTTTCCTATAATATGGGCCTACGAGACTAGCCTCCAGGTATAAGAATTAGAAAATATCCGATACAGTCTGGCAATACCTAATAGGCAACTGCTTCCTCTGTGTGCTAAGGGGAAGGATGAGAGGCTTGTAGGACAATTCATGTGTTTAAGATAGTATACAGAGTATTCCAAAAGTAGATCCCCAAAAGTCAATAGAGCTCTTCCCTCTCCCTGCCAGGATAGGGTTAAAAGTTTAAACGCTGACATCTCATCAAATTGTGCATTGTGAGGAGTGAAATGTATTTTCTCCTATTGATTTCCGTTCGTATGTGCCTAGGACTCCATTACATTTGAGTGGCATAACTCAGCAAATACTTTAATTGCATGTCAACACAGGCATGCCTTTGGACAATGGAAGTCTGGTACGGCAAAATGGCATATTGCATGAATGACGTACCTAAACATGCATACAAAATGAAGGGACATATTTACACCACTAGAACATAACTTTTTTTGACGTTCTGGTGGCGATCAGCCCATAACCTTATTTACAAGGTGGAGTTAAGCCACTTAACGTAGCTTAACACCGCCATGTAAATAATGCCCCTGTTCACGCAGCACTTAGTGTGAAAGGGGTGGGCAATGAGTGTTGCAGTGGACATTCCGCTGCAACACTCATTGCTTTTTGACGCTGCCCCCTATTTACAAGGCTCGTGTAAATATGGGGCAACACCAAAAATAAGACCAGGAAAAACCTGGTTGTAAACTGGTGCAATGAGGAGACATTATTAATTTCACCTCTTTTTTTGCTTTTTTCTATGTGTGCTGCGTTCATTAGATGTGTGCAACAATCATTAGATTATGATGAGATGCAACTTCTATGTGTACTGCATTGTGCACCAGACATAATAGTTACAAATCACCATTACTGATTGTTTATATGCACAACACAGGCACCCTTGCACCATGGTGCAAGGGTGCCTGTGTTGGCGCTAGGCAGCTAAATTTAACGCTAGGGGAAACGCAGGTGTCCACCTGCGTTTTCAGAATGTCAGAGCATGGCGTTACCAATTGTGGTATAACACTGCACTCTGCCATTCTGTTGTGAATATGCCCAGAAGTCTCAAAGAGACCCACATTCGATTATGATTTCAGTGAATACATATGGTTTCTTTAGAGAAATGTCAATATATTTACTGTGGAGTATATGCACGTCAGAAATCTACCCAGATTGTAGAGCGAAAGTCATGTGTTCAATTGTTAGCACTGTCGCGTCGAAATGACGCAGTATTTATGTTACTGAAATGCCAACTGTGGTCATGTGACAAAGCCTCCTTGGAGTCAAAACGCGTTATCCTGGTCTAAAACAAATGTATAACCGAACTGCAGTTACCGGAGTGTCTGGTTTCATCGTTCCACTAATTCAGAAGGCTACATGCATGCATATATTACATATATTTATATATATTTATTTTTTACTTGTATTTATATGGTGAAAAAAGAGTTGCTCTATTTAGTGAATCTGAGTCAAAACAAATCTGAAAATATGTCGCTGCAATTAATTAGAAAGTTCAAATATATATTATGTTCATTGTTTTGCTGATATTGAAACGCAAGTTAAAGAAAACGAGGAAGCTGTTACTTCTCACTCATGATGCATGCATTTAGCATACATCGTCATATAGGAATTTCTGATATGAAATCGATAAATTAGATTTTGATAAATATATAAAGAGAAATCATTTTGATTGAGCTTGTGGCTTAAAGGAGAGGATTAAAAAGTTGATGCTTTGATTTTTGTTGTCAAGCAATTAAATTTGACATTCACCTAATGAAAAGAGTTGAGTGGTCGCCAATTAAGTACCGCAGGTCAGACAGCTTTTCCCTGCTAAATGCAACTCCTACAGGCCCAGTGTGGCTTTTGATTTTCAACTTTCTGTTCTGTTCTTAGGTGAACTCAGAGCTGCAACCAGCCTGGATAAGCCTATTATGCTTTATAGAAAACATTTTTTAATTCTCTCAGGTTTGAGGTAGGTGTGTGGAACCACGGGTGGTAGTTGCATCAATTTATGAAGCTGGTGAAAAAACATTGGTGCTTTGCGCCAATTGCAACACCTGTATGTATATGTATGTATATGTATAAACCATTTTATAGTGCGCTCTATTACTTGTGAGTATCCTGGCGCGATGGGAAAAAGCAGAGGAAAAACAGACGGAGATCAACTTATGTCACACTCCTGAATAAATGGGTTTTCAAATTTTTCTTAAACTGGGCTACACTTTGAGTGGAGCGCAAGTGGAGGGGAAGAGCATTCCAAGCCCGGGCAGCCACTACAGCTATGGACTGGCCCCCTAGTCTAGTTCGCTTAAAGTGAGGGAGAGTCATCTTGAACAAAGAGGATGATCTGAGGGCTCGTGTGGGAGCATAGAGGGTGAATCTCTTCTTCAGGTAGGCAGGTCCTTGATCATGGGTTGCTCTAAACAAGAGCACTAAGGATTTGAACAAGATGCGTTGAGACACTGGCAGCCAATGAAGGCTACACAGCTGGGCGCGAACGCTCTGCCATCTTGGAACATTAAATAAGAGACGGACAGCGGCGTTCTGGATAACCTGCAACCGTTTAACCAGATACGCGGGGATGCTGCTGAACAGAGCGTTCGCGTAATCCAGCCTTGCTAGAATGAGAGCGCGAGCGACTGTCTCTTTTGCTTCTCTAGGAAGCAGTGGAACACCTGGCAAAGCTAAAGATTTTATAGTAACAAACATGGGCTTTGTGCAAAAGAAGAGAAGGGTAAAGACAAACGTGGGATCATGCAAAGCACATCTGTAACGCATTAGGATGACGTTGATTCAGGGAATGTGTATTTTTGGGAGTTGATTATTGCACAGGGGTTATTATGAATGGGGTGCTGAATAAGATAAACTGAAGAACTATGTTTGATTATGTTTCACTACATCTGCTGTTTTTTGTCTTATATTTGTAGAGGGAGGCTGTCCACTAGTCAATTAATGGCGAGTGTCAGACAGCCTGCGGTCCAGGTGTGATCCCCAGGATTGGCTGTGGAGGCAGTCCGTTACATTTGACACTTTTCTTTTCTAAGCACTTTTTCGCCTTAAAATGTTTACAGTTCTTATTTCTTTATCCAGTTGTGGCCATTTTGATGTATTTTTGCTTAGTAAAACTTTCTCTATTTTCTAAATTTGGTTTGCGCATTTTTTTTATATAGAAAGAACTTTATTCTGTTATTACAACCATCAAAGTGTACATCCATAAAATATTTACAATTATAACACAATCTTATCTTGTAGGATAATACTGAATTCTAAACAGATTCATTTTACTTATTAAAATTGCATCATATGTTAAAAGTAGTAAACAAGCATTTACAATGCAATGGTCTCTGCAGCATTAAAGGTAGAGCTATTGGCATTGCTCATGATTTTTTTATTTAAATCATAAATAAATGGCATTGTCATTTACATTGCCAATAGCTTCATCACGTGCATATGCGAGACCTATTGCATTAGCACCCACACACAGAGTAAGTAGTAGAGTGAGAAGTTGATAGTGAGTAGGAGAGAGTTATTAGTAAAGAGTATTAGAGAGCGCATCAGAGCTGTGTGAATAATAACAGCTGTGAGCCCCTGCCTGAGGTGCATCATCAGAGCTGTGTGAATAATAACTGTGTCAGCCCGTGCCTGAGGTGCATCATCAGAACTGTGTGAATAATAACTGCGTCAGCCCCGTGCCTGAGGTGCATCATCAGAGCTGTGTGAATAATAACAGCTGTGAGCCCCTGCATGAGGTGCATCATTAGAGCTGTGTGAATAATAACTGCGTCAGCCCCGTGCCTAAGGTGCATCATCAGAGCTGTGTGAATAATAACAGCTGTGAGCCCCTGCCTGAGGTGCATCATCAGAGCTGTGTGAATAATAACTGCATCAGCCCCGTGCCTGAGGTGCATCATCAGAGCTGGGTGAATAATAACAGCTGTGAGCACCTGCCTGAGGTGCATCATCAGAGCTGTGTGAATAATAACTGTGTCAGCCCGTGCCTGAGGTGCATCATCAGAACTGTGTGAATAATAACTGCGTCAGCCCCGTGCCTGAGGTGCATCATCAGAGCTGTGTGAATAATAACAGCTGTGAGCCCCTGCATGAGGTGCATCATTAGAGCTGTGTGAATAATAACTGCGTCAGCCCCGTGCCTAAGGTGCATCATCAGAGCTGTGTGAATAATAACAGCTGTGAGCCCCTGCCTGAGGTGCATCATCAGAGCTGTGTGAATAATAACTGCATCAGCCCCGTGCCTGAGGTGCATCATCAGAGCTGTGTGAATAATAACTGCGTCAGCCTGTGCCTGAGGTGCATCATCAGAGCTGTGTGAATAATAACAGCTGTGAGCCCCTGCCTGAGTTGCATCATTAGAGCTGTGTGAATAATAACTGCGTCAGCCCCGTGCCTGAGGTGCATCATCAGAGCTGTGTGATTAATAACAGCTGTGAGCCCCTGCCTGAGGTGCATCATCAGAGCTGTGTGAAGAATAACAGCTGTGAGCCCCTGCCGTTTCTAGCCAAGACCTAAAAAGTGTCTATAAAGAAAGTTTCCCGTAAGTGACTACAACAGTAGCACTTTCAGCACTGAGGTGAATAGGTAGTTTTTGGTTGACTTTTATTTATTTTCATATGTTGCTATAGGTTACAATTGCAGTAAGGTAAAGAGTTAGAATTATGAGTTGGGTTAGGTTAGATCGGAATAGGGTGAATTTTAGGGCAAGTGATGGACATGGGTATCTGGTCAGTTCAGTTACTGTTACAGTGAGTGTTAAGATGAGTTAAGGAGTGATGATTAGCATTAGGCGATAGGCTAGGATTAGGATAAGTGGCATGTTTAAGGTTAGGCTAAGGGATTCTAGTAGGTTTATGCAGTTTTTAGTAGGGGGGGAAAGTGCAGGGACCTAATTTTTTTTAGCAGCCTGACGTCGACTGAGCTGACTTGCAGGGTTACCCAATACCAAGGCTTCCTGGTTTTAGCTCCACATTATGCCATGTTCTCCTAGTACCCTACACCTCGTTTCTCTATATCTCACATTTACAGGTTTTTTTTCATCCCAGCTTTTCTTTTTGTCAGACGTTTTCTACCATTCTACTCTTCTCCTCTTCTCTCTCTTCCTCTGGGTCAAAGTCTGATAATAATAACTGGTCCTCCAAAATAAGTGCTGATTCCAGTATCGACAGCCACCAACCCATATTAAACAATGGTCCAGTTATAGTTGTATTTATGGTAGGGTAGTCATTACAACTTTTAAAAAGGGACATGATGAGGGCTAATTGTAGCATGAGCCTCGATGACCGTGAGGTGTTACAAATTTGAGTGTCACTCTGGTAGAAGTAAATAAAAATATAGGTTGTGGGAATTTGTTGTAAGGGACTCTACCTAAAGTTAATTTGTTGTCATTTGGATGGGTCTTGAATATCGACTCCAAAATATGAATTTTTTCCTCCTGGCTCTGAAGCTTGGTCTCAGCCTTGCAATTGCAGCTGGTACAAGGGAGATTAATATAAGGCTGTTCTCGCTTTAGAGTGCTATAGTGGGCATACAATGATGTACTAGAATGCGGCCTGAGTGATCAACAGTGGCTGAGCTTTGTTTGGGCAATCCATTCATCACCTTTTTGGCTCTCCTAGTGAGATACACTGTGGACAGAAAAAACATTAACAAAACCTAGTAACTTATTAAGAGGCGTTGACTCATGCATTATAGCAACTAATACCAGACAGACTGCTGATGAGAAATTCATTCTGCAATATAAAATCAGTTGCACCACCAAAGATACACCTGCTTCACTATCGGACACAATACCAGAGAAAATCTTCACCCCATCTAGCATAAGTCGAGTTGCTGTAGAGGCGTCTTTAAATCAAATAGTAACAGTCAGACAATTATTGACGTATGCCATATACCAACCAGTACAAGGCAAACTCCCAATAATACATGAACTCCACTATTTGATCTCAGACAAGTTGCAATTGAAAAATCCTTAGCCCAACAGCCAGACATGGTTCCAGTAACATGCCCTCCACACCAGCTGTTACCAAAACACCTCCAATGACAAATCGATTTACACCCTTCAATTCCCAGTTCCACTTAAACAATTTACCAACAGTTTATTGAAGCAGCCAACTCACCTGATGGGCTTCCCGATGGTCCTCTCTGCCTTTGATACACTGCCTCAGCTTTCTAACATCTGATGCACGCGGACCACTAACCCTCTGTGCTGCTCCACGTGTGTCCTTAGATCCAGGTGATACGCCCTGTAGTGTGTGGTGGGATTGACCTCTCTCTCTCTCTCTCTCCCCCTGCGACCCTTTCTCCAGTCTCTTCCCCTATGCGGTTCCTGTCCACGTCTCTCTGATGTCCTTGTCTCAGTATCCCCTCAGTGTGGGCAACGAGGTTGGTGGAGATGTTATGACACCTGCCACAGACGCGGCTTTCTCAGAACAAGGGTTTTCTTGGGTGTCTCCGCGGAGACCGGGTGGAGCATGAAGACAACAAGGATGTCAAGCCACGGGTACCATGAGCTCTGAATACAAGATGACACCACAGCATCATTCATTAAACAAGAGGAGGAAACACGAGCATCTGGCCTCGCTTTGTTGATGAGGTGCGAGGAGCAGAGTGAGGTCAACCCTGGACTGAACACGGCTCGCGCCACATCCGAGGCCCAGCTCAGGTTTAGGAGTCCAGTTAATCTTGAGTAAAAATTTAAAGGGTTCTCTACTCTGAGAGACTCACTGAAACAATGCATGTTCTCACATTGCATAAGGGACAGGTGAATAATGTGAAACGTTCATGTATGAGACATTTTTGTCTCCGCTGAAATCCCTACGCAGCCCACCACTGCCCTGAGCAGCACTTTCACGAACAAACAGCAATGGCGTCTCTCTCCCGGCAGCCTGCCAACCATCTTCGATTGCTCTGCCATTACATTTGGGGCTTCCGCTGGGACTGAGAGCCGCTCGCACCAGCCAGTGACAGGGAGAGGAATGCCCTGTGCGCCGAGTGCCACGCACAGCGCATCTGTCAACGGGGCAGAGGGGGCGCCTACGGGCTCCAAGCATGCTGTCTTCCATGAAGCCAGCCAGGAAGAGAGCAGTTATCGGCGCGCGGCGGAGACGATGGCGCCGCAGGGATCACGCGGCGGAGACGCTGGTGCCGTGAGCGATCCGAAACTAAAATGGAGACTGACTCACGCGCGCGACCAAATCCTAGGCGCGTGTGGCCAGCTCGTGTCTCTCCTTCTCCCATTCACAATGCTGCGCGCGTGCACAGCTCTTGTCTCCTTTTGTTGGATTTTGTCGGCTGAAGCGATCACTATAGTTCTCTGGCGAGAACGCACTTCGCGCGTTTCTAGCCGAGACCTGAAAAGAGTTACGTGGGGCTCCATAGCAATACATATATAAATAACACCAATAATACATTTTAACTGATAAAATAAGTTAGTTTAGGCCTCACACTAATCCAATACATAAACTGGCTATAAAAGTTTTCTGTCTACAACGATAGTCATGTGAACATATAGGTAATAGCTGTCCATTCTAAAAAATCTTTTTCGTTTACACCGGGCAGCTACAATTTTTTTTGCTAAGAACCAGAACAATTTAAAAGGCAAAAAAAATATCAGCTTTTGGGATCGCAAGGGCTACATGAGTGCATAAAGTAGTCTCCTTTAAAATTCCATTTCGTTTAAACCAAGCAGCTTCCAAAAATGTGCTTACAATCAGAACAGTTTGAAAAGAAGTATTGGTTTTTAAAATCCTAAGAGCTGCCTGGTATGGGGTTATTCCCATTTTTTTGTATAATGGTCAAATCCACTTACGGCGCGAAGTTAGATACTTGGTGCAAAAGAACAGTAAGTGTGATTAGGGCATTTAATTTGAGAGGTTTCTTTACTTCAAAATTGTTGGTACTGCTTGATCTTAACATACATTTCTCTAGGGAACTGCCTGTTCAAGTTCTACAGCTGTAAAGGGTTGGATAGAGTTTCTTTAAGAAGTGTGTTTTGGCCTAATAAGGAATTCTTTTTTAAGATGATGAAGGCACCCGCCTCCCAAATTTAATAACCCACTTCCTAAAAGTGACAATTTGAGGTGGGACATTTTAAGTATACAACTCCAACTTAGGTGTGTAAGGTTTCACATTGGGAAGGCTGCTTTTTTATTGCTGGTTATTTGAACAACTGTAATCATTATCTACAGCTAAAGTAATTTTGTAAAAATGCTGAAATCAAATGACGTATCGCCATATAGTGTCACTAACCCCTGAGCTTCATAATTTCTTCCTTACAAGGAAAGACACTTTCAATATTTCGGAATTGATATTGAAGGATAAGGGTTCAAAAAAGACATTAATGCAATCACCATCTTTCTTTACAGAGTATTTTGTATCTTTAAAGAATTGCATGACGTGCCAATCATACAGTAATGCAAATCTTCGCTGGAAAAATATCTGAGCATCTTTTGTGAGTAAAAGATATGATTCTACATTCTACGACTTGCTGCATAAACAGGAAATATCAGAAAAGTCACATTCAGTTGTTAGGTGGGGTCAGGAACCTGGTACAAGCTTTTAGTAGGATAGGGGGAATGATTAATCAGTGATATGTATGAAATTATCATAAACAATCCAGACTCAACCAACAAAGGATAAATCGATTGGTGGAATTTTCAGCGCACTCGTAGATTTACACGTATACCTGGCTGTAAATGTCTGCCTAATGGCCTTTTTAATAACTCTGAGCAGAGATTTATGCTGAGGAGTAGGATTACACCTCCCAACACCTTATATGAGTGGATGCTGATGCATGTAACTCAAAACATGACCATAAAGTTCAATCACTGGTGTATGGCAGCTGAGTGGTGGTCACTGATTGCAGCTGTGAGCTGGAACATGAACATTTTCTGTTCCTGTACAGTGATACTAAAGATGTCATTTTTAGGCCTTGCCACTCTTGTCATCAATGCATGAAAAAGAAATACAAAGAAGTGTAGCGCGAAAGTGGACATTGAGTCACCCTTCTTCAGTCATTGCCTTTTACATTTTTTTTCTTTTTTCGCATTGCTTGGATGAGCTGTCTGCCTGGCCATGCATGTTGATGATGATTACATTGCCTCATGTGTTTACGCTTAAATGTTTGATGATGCGATCAATTAATCATTTTGTTAAACTGCAGATGCAACATGACATGTAGTTTGAAATTGAGATCCTGCATGTGCTCTTTAATGCACTCACTGTCCAGGGACATCAACAGTTTAATTGCTAAAAAATGACTTTACTCCTTTGTGTTTGGATATATGAGTCTGTTATAAAAGAAAGGCACAGTGCTATTGACTAATTGCCCTTGAGTGTTCATTAGTTTTACTCTGCTGTCATGATATATTATTATATTTAAAGCTTTTATTGTTCATATGGTAAAAGTGTGCATGCAAATATCCTTTCTCACAGGTGCAAAAAAAAGACTGCCCTTTAGGCGGAAGTGTGTAATAGAGAGTTGAAGTTCCTATTTACCACACAGTAAATTGCAAGCTAGAAGCAGAAACATTACATTAAATACAGTCAACTTCTCATTTATAAGCAAAAATGTCTGCTTCGTTAATAATAACATGAGTCTGTGCTTCTCGCTAAAAATGGTACAATTTGTGTGGACGAAATCTAGAAAATGCTTTAATAACACAATTTTGAAAATCAGTTAAAATTGTTATATCTTACCGTACAAAACATAGCAAATCTAACGCACCATACCAACATGCCATATAAACCTACCATACTTAACCTATCATACTAACCCACTTACCATACCTAGGAAACCTACCTACAATTCCTATCTACGTTAATTCTCTATTTTACCTGCCAGTCCTAGCTAGTATACCTTCCATACATAACCCGCTTTAGCAACCCAATCTACCATAACTAATCAACATGCAGTCCATCTATTCAAGAAAACAAGAAAACAGGTTCAAAACAATTTCATAATGCATGCTTATTTAAGTCAAAAAAGACTCAGTGTGAAAGAACCTTAACCCCCGTGAATATTTGTACTCAACATCGTTTCCTATTTGTTGAAATATGTTTAGCAACCAGTGCCATTTCTATCCATTTAGTTTTACTCCTTGACTCATTCAACATGGCCGCCGATCTCTTTCCTGATTCTCGGGACGTTTATAATAGTCCATCCTACCATTTCTACTATTCAGCACACTGTTCCTTCTGTGGTCATAAATATCAAATAAACAATATACATCCAATAATTAAGAATGGTGACAGAATTAAATAACAGTGTTTACTTTATCATAGTTTTTATTTTCATGTAATTTTTCATTTCACTTTTTTTATATCAAAAGACATGATTCATCATAGATACATTTAACAGACTTATATTTTTTGCTTTCAAGAACACACATAATTATAACGCATCAGTGATAGAAATTTTTTTACAAGATTATAGTACACAATTAATTTTAAGACAGCCACCTGATATTAGAAACTCAACTCAATTCACTAACATACACACATGCATACCACAACCACACTACCAAAAAGGGGAAAAAGGGAGAGACTAGATGTTAATTGACAGGTACACAAGTTGTCAAATTCTAGGGTCTCAGAAGAATTCGAGACCCCCGCACATGATAGGTCGACGCGCGTTTCGGTGGGTGAACCACCTTCCTCAGGACCTTTTTTCTCTTGTGGATCAAGAAATATCAGGGGACGGTGAAGGACAGACAGATTTATGTTCTTTTGCTATTCAGTTTCTAAGTTTTTACCGGATACTTTGTAAGAGGCACCAGTTTTCGTTGCAAGACAGGGCGCAGTTACTTCAACCTGTTCAAAGATAGTTCTCCAGGGAGTCAATTAAAACTTTTAATGACTGATGATGCCCTCAATGGTGCAATACGGATCGATAAAAAGTGGTCTCAATAACTGCGGTATCTTGTTATTGGTACATAAAAGCATTCCTCTCTTTAGTCCGAGTTATGACGCCGTACATCAGCCGGGAATTGTGGGTGTTCCTTTCTTTGGTCGAATAAGTGACCCCTTTCTTTATACTGCATCCATCCGAACGTAAGAAGTCACGGAGTCTGTCTTCATCTTCCTCGGTGATCGGCGATAAGCGGCATACTGCGTCTCAAGACCGGTTTATAACGCCTCCCTTCAAGTGTGAGCTCGCAGGTAATTATATCGCGAGGATACGAATGCCGAGTTACTCGCCCTGTCTTGCAACGAAAACTGGTGCCTCTTACAAAGTATCCGGTAAAAACTTAGAAACTGAATAGCAAAAGAACATAAATCTGTCTGTCCTTCACCGTCCCCTGATATTTCTTGATCCACAAGAGAAAAAATGTCCTGAGGAAGGTGGTTCACCCACCGAAACGCGCGTCGACCTATCATGTGCGGGGGTCTCGAATTCTTCTGAGACCCTAGAATTTGACAACTTGTGTACCTGTCAATTAACATCTAGTCTCTCCCTTTTTCCCCTTTTTGGTAGTGTGGTTGTGGTATGCATGTGTGTATGTTAGTGAATTGAGTTGAGTTTCTAATATCAGGTGGCTGTCTTAAAATTAATTGTGTACTATAATCTTGTAAAAAATTTTCTATCACTGATGCGTTATAATTATGTGTGTTCTTGAAAGCAAAAAATATAAGTCTGTTAAATGTATCTATGATGAATCATGTCTTTTGATATAAAAAAAGTGAAATGAAAAATTACATGAAAATAAAAACTATGATAAAGTAAACACTGTTATTTAATTCTGTCACCATTCTTAATTATTGGATGTATATTGTTTATTTGATATTTATGACCACAGAAGGAACATTTTTCTAGAATAAATCTCCTTTTTCCCCTCTGTTCCTTGGTCGCAACTTATCTTTTTGAGGGGGTCCCATTCTCCATGCTGTACTATTCAGCACACATCACACATAAGACGCGGAAGCGCAGTGTCGGTGTTTCAGCCGTTCCCGATTTAAATGAGGAACGCTGATTAAACTCGCGAAACCGAAATACTAGGGTAAGATTTCAACATATCTTTTGAAGCGCTCTCGTTTTATTACGGAGCGCAACGCTCGTTTTTTCTAACGTTTTATTGATTAGTGGTAGCGCTACCAGCCACGTTGTTTACATCCCTTCAGTGAAAACGTGTAGGTGTATAATCGACGGTTTTTGTCCCCACAGATTCTTCTAAACAGAATCAATTTCATCTAATTTAATATGGAAACGTGAGTAATTTTAGTAGTGTTCTTAAGAGGCATGGCCACTCAGAAATATTCACGAGGGTTGAGGTTCTTTCACACTGAGTCTTTTTTTACTTAAATAAGCATGCATTATGAAATTGTTTTGAACCTGTTTTCTTGTTTTCTTGAATTATAGTTTATTGGTTGCATTCTATTGTCTTTTAGAATTTACTCCCTGATGAAGAGCAGTTTTATTGCTCGAAATGCATTTGAGAACTGATCATGTTGAAGTGAAAACTTGCGTTTACTTGAAATAATAGAAAGAAATAATACATGGATAAAAAATGAAATTGAACTTGTGATTGCTATGAAATCATTGAATGAATAAAATTCAATTTGTGAATGAACTTTGAAGCTGGGATTTGTAACCAAGTCTTTTGGAAACACACAATCGTGCATGACTTTTACGTTTTATAGGACGGAAAACGTACCCCTGGGAGCAACCTAGAATTGATAAATTTGTTTAGAATAAATGTTTTCAAAACAATTACGCTTATAACCTAACAGTGAAAATAGGGTTGTGCACTTGTCTACAAGTCATTCATAAATGTTGCCTTTTTATTGGTGCATTCGTTGAAATTGTGCCTCCTTTGGATGCTTGGTTCCCTCCGAGGCATTTTCACTAAGTGATTCTTTTTGCTGCCCATTGCAACATGCTCACGCTACCTCTTGGCGCAGCGTGCGATGACCACTTTTCCTGTCTGTGCCTGGCAGCTTCAGGGTTCCTTCTGGTTGTCCATCTGTTCGTTCTGGCTCGTGTTCAGCTGTGGGTTGCATTCCAGCGCCTCCCCTCGAGAACCCCCCTCAGAGCGGCCAACACTGACAACGGCACGACTGGTTAACAAACTACATCTGGTGCTGTTTCTTTCATAGTCTCTTTGCACTTTTCAACACTCTGTCATGCAGTTTCTTTCCCCCTTCCCCTTTATTTCATTTGTCTTGTTGTGTCCCTATGTATCCCTCGATCTCTGTTGCTCCTCCGCCTTCTCTTTCTATTTCTCCCTCT
The DNA here is from genome assembly GCF_964263255.1 of Lissotriton vulgaris. Lineage (NCBI taxonomy): Eukaryota > Metazoa > Chordata > Amphibia > Caudata > Salamandridae > Lissotriton > Lissotriton vulgaris. The sequence continues at coordinate 326,560,601 of NC_141698.1, read as the reverse complement.
ATAATTCTCAATTTTTCTCTCTCTCCTGTCTTACTTCATTCTTTGCTGTCCTGCCTCCCATCTTCCTTTTTGTCTCGACCCCCTCGACCATCTCTCCATTCTCTTCAGCCGGCCTTGCTGCTGTCATTTCTATTCGCATATTTCCCTCATTCTCTCTCCCCAACTCTCTCGTACTTCACAATCTTTGATGTCTCATGACTCTCCTTCCTGCTCTCTCTACCTGTGTCCCTGTTTCCTCATTCTTTGCAGTCTCTTTACCTCACTCTCTTGCTTCTGTCTTTCTCCCTCTCCTCAGCCTGGCTCTGTGCCAGTGTGAATGTTGTAATTTGAGTGGACTCAAGCTCGCCTGCTCAGTTTTTCCAGAACCTCATTTGGAAGGAAGAAACGAGTGTCTAAATAAGAGTCCTTCCCTCCACATACACCTTCCTGCTTTTCACTAGGGGTCTCATTTATGAGGCTGTGCGTCACTTTTACGCCGCCAGTGCGTCACTTTTTGTGACGCACCATTGGTGTAAAAAATGCGCCTTGTTGCGCCGTATTTACAAAGTGATGCATCTAGGTAGATGCGTCACTTTGTAAACCCCTGCGCCACATTATACCTGCGCCAGGTATAATGTATGCAAGGGGGGCGTATTGACACAAGAAAGGTCGTAGAAGTGACGCAGTGAAATCTATGAGATTTCACTGCGTCACTTCTAGGACGCAGTTGCGTCAAAATCTTGCGCCTGCCTCACAGCAGGCGTAAGACTGACACTGGCCCTTTCACATGGGGCTTGCCCCATGTGAAAGGACGCATTGATTGAGTTGCATCACTTTTGTGACACACTCCAGCAATGCGTCACTTTTGCTCTTACAGATACGTCATAAATACTGACTTATCTGTAAGTCCTTGCGCAATGATGCGTCATATTGTAAATATGACGCATCATTGGGGTCGCAAGGAGGGCGCAATGAAAAGTGACGCATCGCTGTTTTCTCGCAGCGATGCGTCACTTTTTATAAATGAGGCCCCTGGTGTTTTACCCTGTTTGCTTGTGCATATCCATGTCACTATGTAGCAAAATATGCATCGGTGTACCTTTCACTATATCTCTAAATCTGCTTGTGCCTGTCACTATCTAAAAACCATGGGGCAGATTTACAAGCCCCTGGCGCCACTTTTGCGTCGCTTTTCACGTGTTAAAAGTGACACAAAAGTGGCGTAAGGGGCTTGTAAATCTGCCCCAATACTGTCCCCTTGATACATGAGAGTCCCTCTATCACAGTGTGTCTAAACGTATGTTTTTGTCTGCGTCTCGAGTTGGCTTTAAATCTGTGTGTCTGTATGCGTGTGCTTGACTATGTCCCACACTGAGATTCTGTCTACGTGTCTATACTAATGTCTGTAGGCCTCTCAGTTCATGTGTCTGAAGTTGTGCGTGTGTAAATGTCCAGTGGCTTTGTGGCTTGTATGTTGGTGTTTATATCCCTTCTCCTGTGTCTAGGTCTGCGTGCGTTTTTAGCACATCTGTGTCTGTTTGCCTATGTCTATGTGTTCCTCTGTCACTTTGTTTATATTTGTCTTTTTTGTGATTGTGTGTATGTGTCTGGGTGTAAAAGAGGCACGTGCTAGTAAGAAGAGAAAAAAGCTGTAAGTAGCACATGCTTCTATTGTGAAAATATTTACTCTAGAGGATGCACGATAGTTTAACTCTTGCTTACCAGTAACTGGGAGGAACAAATCAGGGACTCGAGCCGCATCCATTCATCCTTTCTCTGTACTTCTTCACCCCCCTGGCCGGCCATCTGCTCCTCATAAAATGAAGTTGTTCTCATTTTTTCACTTCAACGCACATACACACACACACACACACACACACGCACACACACACACACACACACACACAAACACAATCTTTCTGCACCAGTTTACTGTGGTATTTGTATTTTTAATCTTATTTGGGTTTTGTGTGACAAGTTACCGATAGGAATGAAGGCATTATAAACTTACTTAGTGTGCTCTTAGCTTTATTCACAGTTTCACAATCTCTTACATTTACCAATGTTTGAAAATTTGAGAGTCAACCTGCAAAGCTTTGTTGGAACCTAAGCATATGCCATGTGGAGTGCTAATGTTGGCGGCTTTCACACACATGTAGCTTGCTATCTATGGAGTAAATGCTTCAACACCCCATATAGGAGTAGTAAGTTCTATACAAATTCTTTTACAGTTTAGTCTAGGGGTTGACCACCTGTAACAGCATGAGACCTAACTGTGCCAGCAGGGGACTTTATGCAATCCAATAACTTATGCTTATCTAATGATCAGAACCAACCACTATTACTTTAGTCTACATGGAATGGTTTGCTTTGAGCATACAAGACTAATCCAAATAACTAACAGTAACCAATAACACTTAACTAACCATTAACCTTGAGTTCCGGAGCAGCATAATTCCCGGCGTAAATCGCTTCAATGCCTCATCAGGGGTAGGAAGCGCTATATACACCACTTTACTATATACAAATGGTCATTACACTACTACATTCTAAAACAATATACTATACACCACTATACTTTCACTACACTTTATAATAGTGTACACAACACACCCTGCACTACTAGAATATACACTACACAACTACACAACACTATAAAACAAAACAGTCTACAACCCTATACTAAATTCTAAAACAGGGGCCTCAAACCTTTTGTGTAATAAGAGTTACACCTATTAAGCTACAATCATTGCGAGCTACTAATATTATTATTGCTGTAACAATGACTACATCAGACAAGATTACACTAGTGACCACCTTGTCCAAGTTTACCTGCAGTGATCAACTATTTTTCTCCAAACAACTTATGAGTTCTGAAAATACACACTTTTTTTTTATCTTGGAAAACTGTTTTGTCATACAAATGTTAATTCAACCAAGCAAAAAGGTCCAATTGAGAAGAATGCACATAAGAGAGCTACTGACTGGTAGCTGAACAGCTACCAGTAGCTCACGAGCTACTCTTTAGAAACGACTGTTCTAATACTATAATTCACTCTATAACACTATCAGGCACATGCATCAAAGGATTTTGCGATCGCAAACGGTGCGAATCGCAAAAATCGTCCGTTTGCGATCGCAAAATCTGCTTTTGGAATGCATGAAGGGTGAAGGCCCTCGCAATTTGAGAATTCGCAAATACTGCAAATTCTCAAATTGCGATTGCATTTAAGGAATCGCATTTTGCGATTCCTTAAATGCAATGCATGAAACTTAAAAAAATTGCGATTTCGCAATTAGGGGGAGCAAATTACCATGAGGTTGAACCTCATGGTAATTTGCGAAAACTTTGAAAAATGCCCTTTTGGCATTTTTCAAAGTTTTATGTTGTGCACACGCATGCCCTAAGGACATGTGTGTGCACAACATATGTGCACATATTGATTTCAGGGGTGCAACAGGGTGTCCTTTGGACACCCCTGCACCCTTGAAATCGCATTCTCAATTTGCGATTCGCTAATTGCTAATCGCAAATTGAGAATGTCTTCCCATTCATTCCTATGGGCCTCTAGGCCCATAGGAATGAATGGGGAGGTATTCCTTAATTGCGACTCGCAATTTGCGAGTCGCATTTAAGGAATATTAAGAAATCGCAATTTATTTAGCGATTTCTTGATGCATTGCATTTTGCAATTCCTTAATTGCGATTCCTTATTTTTCACAGTTAAGGAATCGCAAAAAGCAATATTGATGCATGTACCTGTATGCTCCCTCCACAACAATTAACAATACTTTAACCTAGATCCTAACACTACTCTTCACTACTATCCACACACTGAACTCCATTATACAGCGAGACCTATTAGCATTGCCAATGTTTGTTTTCCTCTGTAAGTAGTTCTCCAAAACAGACAAGTTCACGCAGAGGAATCGGGCCCACGTTAGAAAGACACATTTTTCTTTTTTTACCTTAATAGAAAAACGTTTTTTCTCATGGAGAAAGTCTATCTTCTTTGCCACAATCAAATTTGGGAGTAATCTGTTTCCCCTCCCTCCCTGGAACTACAGTTTTTCTACCCTTTGCTGGTGTAAATCACTGACAGTTTCCCACTTTTGGGATTTGCGAAAGTAGCATATGAAATATGCCAGGAATCTCTTGGTGAATTTCAGTGTGAAAAAACAAGTTAATTAAAATGTAAACTTACATTTTCAACCATATTTATCTTCGTGAGGGCCCATTGTGCTCATTTAGTGGAGAGAAATTACCTCAGATGACAGCCTTGGTAAGGATATATGTTACATGCAAGGATAGAAAACACAATTTGTGGGGATCAGGGCAGTGAATGAACCCGCATGAATTATAATGTATAGTTGATATAAATTGATATACATGGAATGCTCGCTTCCTTATTGAGTCATTATTCAGAAATGTTCTGAAGTGAATCTCATTAGCCTTCTGTTCATGATTCAGATAAAAAGGCATAAGAAAGAGCTGCATGTTGCAAATCATTAATGAGCTAAGATATAACATTTTCAGAAGGATTGGATGTGCCCATCGGGCAAAAAAGTAGGTGATAAAATGGATGCAAAGTGCAGCACTCACCAGTCAAGCTTCAAATTCATACTGATTACACCAGAAAATCACACTTACTAAACACCCCTACAAATATTTCACCCAATGCTTCACGTGATGAATTGTAAGTTTATGTTTATGTGTTTGTGGTTTTTAAATCGCCTGGCTGCCCGAGGGCTTACCCGCGGAGGTGAGTTCTGCCACGTGTGCGATGATCATCAGAAACTTAGGGGCATATTATCAAGAATGATGTTAAAATTATTACCGCTGTAGCGGCAGGAAACTGACGCTAAAGCGGCGATAAAGGGATTGATAATATGCCCTTGAGAATTCCAATAGAAGCCCATGTTCACACCAGAACATCGGCTTCTATGGAAATTCACAAGGGCATATTATGAAGCCCATTATCGTCACTTTAGCGTCAGTTTCCTGCCGCTAAAGCGGTGATAATTTTAAAGCTGTTTCTTGATAATATTCCCCTTTACGAGGGAACAGCCAAGTCTTTAGATTTTTCCTAAAAGAGATTTTGTTCGACAATGGTCTAAGGTCAAGTGGGAGGCTATTCCACAACCTCGGTACCAAATGGACAAAGGATCTGCATTCCCATCATGCACGTTTGGCTCTTGTTGTTCCGAGGAGCTGCAATTTAGAGGATCTTAGGTGTTTAGTCAGGGTGTACCTCGATATCAGTTGTCTGAGCTTTAATGGACCCTTTTTGTTTATGGCCTGGTTGCTCAATATAGAGGGATTTAAACTTGATTCTGGCTTCTATTGGCAACCAGTGAAGCTGTTTAAGCGATTCTTCTACTGATACGTGGTTTGGGATTTTTAATAAAAGCCTGGCTGCCGCATTTTGCACTACCTGGAGTCTTATTGTTACATATTTTGGCAAGCCTACTTACAGCAAATTGCTGTAGTCCAGGCATGAAACTATAAGGGACTGAATTACTTTTCCTTAAAATGATCTGGGATCAGTTCAATAATCTTCCTGATCATTTTAAGTAGCAAGAATCAAATTCCTCATAATTTCTTGGTTTGATATTCCATTTTGAGCATATCTTCCGGACAAATTCCCAGATTTTTTATGACTGGTTTGGGGACAGGTGGATTGCCCATGTCAATGGGCCTTTGCATCAGGGTTTGTGTATGGCAAGGTTTACCAGAATCATCAGCTCTATTTTCTCTCTGTTTATCTTCAAGCAACTGTTGTACATCCAGGTTGCCATCTCCTAGAGACAATGAATGAGCTGGTGGTTTCATAAATTAGGGCCATTTGTCAGAAACACAACTGACTGGATGTCATCTGCATAGGACACCATCGATATATCAAACTCTGTTGGCGAGCTGTCACACATAAATATTAAATAGTGTGGAGCTTAGAGCCGAGCCCTGTGGAACACCACATGTGATTGGTAGATGGTCTAAGAAACAGTCCTTCTCCATCACTTGATAAGATCTGTTCTCTAAGAAAGAGATGAGTCAGTCCATGGCTTTATCCTGGATTCCCACATCCCTTAGTCTGTCTTTTAAGATGGAGTGATCCACGATGTCAAAGGCCGCTCTAAAATCTAGAAGGAGATGATCGGCTGACCCGCCCTCATCTAATAGCGCCTTCAGCTCCTCTGTAACCACCAGTAATGCTGCCTCTGTGCTATGGGACGTACAAAAGCCCATCTGAGTGGGGTGAAAGATGTTCTAAGTCTACAGAAAGCTGGCTAGTGTGTGATTTACATGTTTTTTCCAAGAGTTTGCCAAGAAACGGCAGAAGGGAAATAGGACACAGATTATTAAATATTGTTGGGTCTTGATTATCTTTCTTTTGTAAGGGTCTGATGATCGCTTGCTTCCACGGTTTAGGAATAAAGCTGTATCTAGTGACATGTTGGCAAAATTATATCCAGTGCTTCAGCTAGGATGTGTGGGGGTGCTGGGTCAAGAGGAGAGCCAGATTGTTGTAATGAGGTTGAGAACATTCCCGTCCCCCAGCCTAGGGAATTGAGTTAGTGTTGGAAATGAGGATAGTTCTACAGCCTTAATTCCTTTATCATGACCAGATTCCCTATTGCTCTGGAATTGATCAGATGTATCTGTCACTTTTTTATGAAAGAAGGATGCTATGTCATTGCATCTTTCTTTAGTAGTATTTAATGGGGTATTATTTTCACGGAGGGTGATCAGAGTTTGACCACTCTGAATAATTCCTTCTAAGGGCAGGGTCATACTCTTGCAATCATAACAAGTAAGAAAGGGGAACATCAGATACGGGTATGACAAAGCAGGCTCTTTCTATCATGCTTTCAGTGTACCAATGGTTATAGGGTCTAATAGTGCTAAATGGAAGGAGAGAAGTATCAGTAATTGTACACAATGCTTACGGCATCCACTGCATACCTTCACACACAGTTTTTTGCAGTCCGAGAAACCTCTTGAGAAACAGTGACAAAGCATACATCTACAGCTCTGGCGAGCAAAACCAATGCAATTTCACAAGAATCAATGATTTTGTGATTCACAAAATTAGAGTATGGGGATGTTTTGTGGCATCCATCTTCTTCCTATAAAAGAAAACACTCCTCTTCATGTACACTGCGGTTCCAAACCCTCCATTTGGAGTGCCGTCAAAACTAGAGAACCTTAAACAGATGACAGTCCCTATTGTGTTGCTAGGTATGTAGGTACTGGGAAAGGGCCTTAACAACGTGGGCTAAGCCACACATAACTATTTCCCTGCAAGCCGTACCACACTTGCCATAACCATGCACATGCCTTAATCACGCATATGCATGGTTAAGGCAATGCGCTGTCTAGTTGCCAAGCGGAGGCACAGGAAGGGGAAGAAAGGTAGAGGAAGGACTAGCGGGAATCGGGAGACAACACTGTGAGGTAAGTGGGGCTTTGTCTTGGGGTTGGAGGGGGTAGTTCCTCAGGGTGGGTACGTTTTAGGACTCAGGACGGGTTTGGGTAGTTTTTATGGTGGGGCAGTTTTTAGGACTAAGGACGGGGGAAAAAGGGACATTGTACAGGGCAGCGAGCAGGTTTGGGTTAGTTTAGGGATGTAGGAGATAGTTTTTAGGGCTCGGCAGGGGGCTGGGGTTGGGGTCGTTTTCAGGTGTGGGCTCAATTTTTAGGGCTCAGGGCAGGGGGAGAAGGGACAGTTGACAGGGCAGGGGGAAGGATTGGGATCGTTTAGGGAATAGTTTTTAGGGAATCAGAATGGAGGAGAATGGACAACTTGCAACTGCGTTTCCAGGGTTTCTTCTTGTATATATTCAAAAACCCTCATACACGCATATGGTTCGAAAGCTGTATACCTTGGTTCTCCGCTTCTAATAATGCGTTAATGCATCATCATCGGGTCTTTGTTTGTCGTATTTTTACCTCTAGCCAGAGGTAACCACTGGGTGCGTAGTAGTGTCCAGAGATGGGGTCTAAAAGTGCTCATCAATCATGTGAGTTAAAAAATCTTTTTCTCACCCAAAAAAGGGGACTATTTATTAAATGCAAACAGGATGAGTCAAAAATTATTAAAATCGCTGTTGTATAGATGTATATCGCATAACTAGATCCACTATACATTCAATTAAGTATCAGGTCGACATGTTTCTGCCCCTTTGCGCCCAGCCCAAATTTATGGGGCATTCATCAGGACTAAAATGAGTACTTACACAACTTGTGAAGTTACTTTCAGTGGGTCTGGTGTTCCACTGTTAGTGAAGGTCAACTGTACCTGTAGTTAGAGAGACACAGAAGACACATATACATACAACAAACATAGAAATCACAATCAATTGTTATCGCTAAATTTAAGCCACAATTGTGAGGTTATACTGTAGCCTCTATGATGACTGAAACATTTGAGAGGTGAGATTTTATGGCCGTACACTAAGGAATGAGGAGGTGTGTATATTATCTAGTTACGCTTGTTTTCCCTGTCTGAATTTCTCTCTAGTTTAATCTAAAAATACATTTTATGATCGTTTGCTCAAATGTTCTGTACAAAAGTGAATATAAGCTTGTTTTCATAGTTGTAATCTAATTAAAGGTACTTGTATGTTGGCGCGCTAATGGCTTAAATAACGCATGTTGTTAAGAGGGTTATATAGCTCTAACATGATGAAATAAACTATCTTTGAGATGTTATTGGGCTTTGTTATTTTCAGAGAGACGCATTTATATGTGAGCAAAATACGAATGGTTACGTCTCCATCTTAATAACTTATCCCCCTCAGACCGTAAATAGTGCGTTTTAAATACTCGCCGCCGTTGCACTTTTATTAAACGTGTTACCTTATATACTGAAGACGCGTGCTTCTTCAGGGGTCAAGGTTAGTTTCTCCAAAGCTGTATGGAGAATGCAGGCGATATTTTAAGTATTTTTAGCCTTACTTTAAAAGACCGCATCTCTTCCATCGTGTCGGTCTTACCAGCTGCTAGCGATTTGCCTTCCTGTGCTGTCTCTGCCCCCGGAAACTCCGGATCGAGTGTTTCCTCCTTCTTTTGAATGACGCTGCCCTGTTAGGCGGTCATGGTCATAGAAAGAGGACTTGTGAATTTCTAATGAACATAGAAAAAATACTAGCACTTCTATTTTGTAGTTCTCATTGATTTTAAATTTGCAATAGTAAATCTTCAAAGTATTTAGAGACGTTCAGGTGGAGGCTATTTCTTTAAAAAGGGAAATTTGTATCTCCATTTAGCGATCTCAAGAAGACAAATTATTTTGTGGCATATCGATATGTATCAGCCCATATTGTATTTGGTATTGTGATTTTATCCAAAGGGCATATATTTCTCTGTCTAGCAAGCCTTGTGTACACTCAATGCAGATATCCAGTGTCACAGAATAGAGAGTTGTTGCCTGTGTATATACACAAAATGATTTTCATTTCATGGTACGTTATCATTAAAAGGCTTTGCCTGTGTACATACACAAAATGATTTTATTGGAGTTGATGCCATGGCACATCATCATTGAGTCCCAAAACATTTGTCTGTAGACGGTCTACCCATCTTTGCTCTTTTTCAAAAAGAACTCTTTCTGCATTGTGGTTTTTAATTTGTAACATCTCAATTACTGTCCATCTTATTTCCTCAGCTGTGTGGTTTTGTTCTAGGAAGAGTTTACTCATTTTCGTTGTTACTTTTTTTGTCTTAATATTACTCTTGTGTTCCGCAATTCTCAATTTTACTTTCCTGCACGTCATACCAATGTGTTTCATGTTACATGGACATAAAATCATGTAAGTAACGTGGGTCGAGTTACAGCTCGTATGTTGTCGTTGTGTCCATATTAGGGTGTCTGACAGGCTCAGGGTTTTAGTGGCAGATGTAAGTTTACAAACCATGCAAGTTCCACATGGGAAATGTCCTGTAATGGGAACCATGTTCCAATTCCTTATGGTCTCTGTTTTCTGTTTCAATTGGGGTCTAGTGTGGACTAACATGTCCTTGATGTTCCTGGTTCGTTTATTGGCAAATCTTGGTTTTGGACAATTTAATTTTCCAGATGTCAGAATGCTCCAATTCTTATTTATTATTTTCTTCACTTCATTAGTAGCTGGACTGTAGGTGGTTACACATGTCATCAGATCCTCAATGGGTTCTTTTGGGACAATCTCCAGGAGACACTCACGAGGTTGGTGTCTGGCTCTTTTTTGACATTTTCGTATTGTTTTTGTTGAGTAATTCCTTTTCTGCAATTTTTCAGTAAGGTCTCTTGCTTGTTTTGTATAATCCTGTAGTTTACTGCAATTCCGTTTCAGCCTTAAAAATTAGCTGTAGGGTAGATTATCTCTTAGCGGTCTTGGGTGAAAGCTCTGGTACAATAATAAGCTGTTTTTAGCTGTGGGTTTATAATATGTTTTGGTCTCGATCTTTCCTTTCTCCACAAAAAATGTTATATCCAAGTAATCCAGGTGGTCTTTGTCTGCTGTGAACGTGAATTTAAGACATCTGTCTCTGTTGTTTAACCATTACATGAATTTTTCTAGATTCTCATTTCCATCTTTCCAAATCAGTATAATGTCATCAATATATTGTTTCCCAAAAATTATCTTGGAAACAAAAGGATTGGTATTATTCAAGACATATTTAGACGCAAAATCACTCACGTAGAGTCCAGCTACTGATGGTGAGAATGCACTTCCCATGGATGTACAATGGCACTGTACAAATAGATCTCCATTATATTACAAAAAAAATTCTGTTAATGCCAGTCGGCAACATTCTAATACAAAGTGTTGTGGAGTCTGGTGGTTCCATTGTTCTGAGAAACGAATGTCCACCTAAGTTTGAAGAGTTTCTCTTTGTGGGAGGGCAGTGTAGAGACTCTCTACATCTAGCCCCACCAAACGCATTTCATCTTCATTAAATGGCATATCTGTTAGTTGGTTGAGTAGATCTCTAGTATCTTTTAAATACGTTGGGGTTCTTTGGACCAATGGTTTTAAAAATTGGTCGGCAAATTTAGACTAAGCATGGGCCTAAAGTCCGTTCTGTTTGTGGAATTTGCGGATTTTCTGCAATTTCGCGGTCCGCGAATCTTGAGAAATTGCAGAAAATTCCGCAAAATCGTGTTTGGGCGGATTTTCAAAAACTGAAGTACATGAAGCACTTACAGGGTTACAGCAGGTGCTTAAGTTGAAGCTAACTTCTTTGTAATCATTTACAAAATGGTTACAAAGAAATTAACTTCAACTTGGACACCTGCTGTAACCCTGTAAGTGCTTCCTGAGCAGAGCCTCCAGAGTTGTTGCCTACTTGCAACTATTCTCTGACCCTGCTCTGACCCTCTAAGAAGGGTCAGAGAATAGTTACAAGTATGGCACAATGCTCCAGGCTGTCACAAAAATGAAACCACAACAGGAAGCACTTACAGGTAAGGAAGCAGATGCCGGACTTGAAGCTCAAATTCAGTAACACATTAACCTGTCCCCGGTTGAGGCTGGGCAGGTGTGCTTTCTCCCCATAATCTACAGTGGTGAACCAGAGGGTGCTGTGATGAACCAGAAGGTGCAGTTGTGAACCAGAGGGTGCTGTGATGAACCAGAGGGGGGGACTGGTGAACCAGAGGGTGGCAGTGGTAAACCAGAGGGTGCTGTGATGAACCAGAGGGTGGCAGTGATGAACAAGAGGGTGGCAGTGATGAACCAGAGGGTGACAGTGATGAACCAGAGGGTGGCAGTGGTGATCCAGAGGGTAGCAGTGATGAACCATAGGGTGGCAGTGGTGAACCAGAGGGTGTCAGTGGTGAACCAGAGGGTGGCAGTGGTGAACCAGAGGGTGCTGTGATGAACCAGAGGGTGGCAGTGATGAACCAGAGGGTGACAGTGATGAACCAAAGGGTGGCAGTTGCGAACCAGAGGGTGGCAGTGATGAACCAGAGGGTGGCAGTGGTGAACCAGAGGCTGACAGTGATGAACCAGAGGGTGGCAGTGGTGAACCAGAGGGTGCAGTGATGAACCTGAGGATGGCAGTGGTGAACCAGAGGGTGGCAGTGATGAACCAGAGGGTGGCAGGGATGAACCATATGGTGGCAGGGGTGAACCAGAGGGTGGCAGTGGTGAACCAGAGGGTGGCAGTGGTGAACCAGAGGGTGGCAGTGATGAACCAGAGGGTGGCAGTGGTGAACCAGAGGGTGGCTGTGATGAACCAGTGGGTTTCAGTGATGAACCAGAGGGTGACAGTGGTGAACCAGAGGGTGCAGTGATTAACCAAATCATGGCAGGGGTGAACCAGAGGGTGTCAGTAGTGAATCAGAGGGTGGCAGTGGTGAACCAGAGGGTGCTGTGATGAACCAGAGGGTGGCAGTGGTGAACCAGAGGGTGGCAGTGGTGAACCAGAGGGTGGCAGTGATGAACCAGGGGTGGCAGTGGTGAACCAGAGGGAGCTGTGATGAACTAGAGGGTGGCTGGGATGAACCAGAGGATGGCAGTGGTGAACCAGAGGGTGCTGTGATGAACCAGAAGATGGCAGTGATCAACCAGAGGGTGGCAGTCGTGAACCAGAGGGTGGCAGTGATGAACCAGAGGGGGCAGTGATGAACCAGAGGGTGGCAGTAGTGAACCAGAGGGTCTTGTGATGAACCAGAGGGTGGCAGTGATGAACCAGAGGGTGACAGTGATGAACCAGAGGGTGGCAGTGGTGAACCAGAGGGTGGCAGTGATGAACCAGAGAGTGACGATGATGAACCAGAGGGTGGCAGTGGTGAACCAGAGGGTGACATTGATGAACCAGAGGGTGGCAGTGATGAACCAGAGGGTGGCAGTGGTGAACCAGAGGGTGCTGTGATGAACCAGAGGGTGGCAGTGGTGAACCAGAGGGTGGCAGTGGTGAACCAGAGAGTGCTGTGATGAACCAGAAGGTGGCAGTGATGAACCAGAGGTTGGCAGTGATGAACCAGAGGGTGGCAGTGATGAACCAGAGAGTGACGATGATGAACCAGAGGGTGGCAGTGGTGAACCAGAGGGTGACATTGATGAACCAGAGGGTGACAGTGATGGACCAGAGGGTGGCAGTGGTGAGCCAGAGGGTGCTGTGATGAACCAGAGGGTGGCAGTGGTGAACCAGAGGGTGGCAGTGGTGAACCAGAGGGTGCTGTGATGAACCAGAGGGTGGCAGTGATGAACCAGAGGGTGGCAGTGATGAACCAGAGGGTGGCAGTGATGAACCAGAGGGTGGCAGTGGTGAACCAGAGGGTGGCAGTGATGAACCAGAGGGTGGCACTGAACCAGAGGGTGACAGTGATGAACCAGAGGGTGGCACTGCTAAACTGCCCGGGAACCCTGTGGGTGTGAGCCCCTGACCTGCTGAGCTACACAGGGGTTGTGAGCCCTCGTGCTACTGAACTGCCCCGGGCCCAGTGGGTGTGAGCCCCCCATGCTGCTGAACTGCCCCGGAACCCTCTCAGTGTGAAAATCATTCATGCTCAATTGCCTGGGAGCCCTCTGGGTGTGAGCACACATTTTGCTAAATGTCCCCCTGCCCCCAGTACATATATACCCCTACCGCACAGCACCATTATGCTCTTGCACCATGAAGTCTGGTGCCTGGATGCTCCTGATCCGTGTAGGTGGTACCATGTCTGGTGCAGTCAAAATGTAAAGTCATAACTTGCTACACAGCACCAATAAACACATGTCCCCCCTGGCACCGGTATGCGCATGTACCAGGCGTGGAGCCCCCACATGCCACTGCACCCTACTGCCCAGCGCCAGCATATGCCTGTACGGGGCAGTGTAGTATGAGATGGGACAAGGAAATGGTGGCTCGGGCGCTTATCTTATCCCACCTGGATTATGCCATTGCGCTTTTCCTTGGCATCCCTGGATATCTGGTTAATAAACTGCAATTAATCCTGAACGCGGCAGCCAGACTTCTACTTAGCATCTCTAAGAGATCAAGTATTAGATCACAAATGTATGATCTTCACTGGCTGCCCGTGGTCCAGTTCAAGGCCCTTATTTTAGCGCATAGAGCTTTACATGATTCAGGTCCCTCCTATATCAGGAAAAGGGAGGCCTATACACCTCGACGATCTTTAAGATCTGCTTCTCATCGATTGATGACCACCCCCCACTTTCGTCGCTCTAGGATCGGCGGCCAGTCTCTTTCAGTCAAAGTAGCCATTCTTTGGAATACCCTCCCTGCCGTGCTGCGTCACACTCAGGATTTCCGGTGCTTTAAGAATCTCCTCAAAACTCACCTTTTTAACCAGGCCTATTACTTCTCTCTCTAGCCATATGTCTGAGACCATATCGCGGCTGGATACTAGTAATTGTGCGCGTTATAAAATTCATATAACATAACATAACATAACATAACATAACATAACATAACATAACATAATATAACATAACATAACATTGTCCAGCAGCAGCAGCTGCATGCGCCTGAACCCACTGAGCAGGATCAGAATAGCTTTGTACCAACACGCGCAGCAGAGCTATCTTGGACATCTGAAGGATTCTGGGGTCCTGTGCCAAACGTATTTTTGCATCCATGAGTTTCCCGAGCGCCATCCCCGTGTAGCTCCTGTGACCAGGAGGCTGCTTTCTCCTCATCTGCTGCTCTGATCGGTCTCTGACCCTTCATAAACAAGATGCATGTGAACTCGCAAAGCCCCGCCCGTTTGGCCCCATTCACCACACACTAGCGGTATGAAACATCTTCCCGGCTGTCCCCACTATAATGGCCATCTCACTCAAGGGACCTCGGCGCATATTGGCTCGCTGGCATAGTTACAGGCACATGTGGTCAGATATTTGTGCAAATGGCACAAAAATCCGCAAGTTTGTGGGAAAATTTGCAAACTCGCAGACTTTTTTTGCAATTTCGCACTAATTCGCGGACCGCGAATTCGCAAATTTTGCCCATACTTAATTTTGACAGTGGCTCGAGGACTGAGCCTATTCCAGATACTATTGGCCATCCTGGTGGAGGGAATCTATTTTTGTGTGTTTTTGGGAGCGAATAGAAGTATGGTGTCTTTGGTTCACGTGCAATTAAAAATTCAGCTTCATGTTTCGTTATCCAGGAAGTAGTTTCCGCTTCACTTACCATTATGTTTATAGTATTCTGTAGTCTTGAAGTAGGGTCTATAATGATCTTCTTATAGAATTTTGTGTCGGACAACAGGCTAGGGCATGGTTGATTATATCCCTTTTTTGCCAAAAGGACAATGCCTCCCCCCTTATCCGCCGGTTTAATTATTATTTCATCATTCTCTTCAGTTGGTCTAATATTGTTGTTCTTTCTTTGTTATGTTGCAGAAAGGTTTTTTGGTAGTGTTTCTTACTTCTCCAACCTCTTTCATGATTGCCTGTTCGAATGTTTGAATTTCTACAGGTACCATGCTATTTGGTGGATTAAATGTTGATTTTCTTCATAAGTTGGTGTCACTCTCTTGTGATGGCATTTCTTTCTCCCCGAAAAATGCTTTTAGTTTCAACTTCCTACAGAATTCTGCTAGTTCACATTTCCACTTGAATGTGTCTAGTGTCGGCGTTGGAACGAATCCTAATCCTTTGTTCAACACATTCATCTGGTCTTCTGTTAGTATTACATCTGTTAAATTCACTACTAGTGATTCATTGTGCTTGTCCCTGGTTTCTCTTTGGACATGCTGCGTGTCATCATGTTGCGTTCTTGATCTTGCCATATCACTCCTTTTCGTCGCCCTTTCTGTTGATTTTGACCTCTTCCTAAAAAATGATGTTGCTGGAGGTCTTGTGGTCCTGGCATCTGTGGTCCCAACATTAGGGCTCAGGGCACAGGACATTTTTAGGCCTCAGGGTGGGAGGGGACTGGTCTGGGGTACTTCGCAGAGGTAGGAAGCAGTTTTATGGGGTTCAGGGTAGGGGGACTGTGGTTAATTTATACGGCTTAGGGCAAGTGGAAAAGGGACTGTCTACAGGGCAGGATCAATGTAGTTTAAGGATGTGGAGGATAGTTTAGGGCTCAGGGCGGGGATCCTGGAGTCAGTGTAGCTTTTGGGTGTTAGGGGGCAGGGTAGGTGAAAAAGGGATAGTTTACAGGGCAGGGGGCAGGGGTATGACCTTTAGCCCACTTGCACCTTTACTCATCATTTCTTCACCATGGAATTGCATGGTAAAGGCATGCGTGGTAAAGGCATGTGTGCTAAAGACGCAGTCAAGGTTGAGAGCATGTGGTACAACGCATGCGTTGTTCATTCATGCGCAGTACCATCATACAATACAACAGTAGGTACTGCCAGGTAGGTGGTGTTAAATTCTGCATTCTATTGAGAGATTCACTTCTCACTTCAAGGAACTTGTGAGAAATTGGGTTGTTGGTTGACTGGGATGTGAGCCCTGGTCAAGTAGCAACCACAATCTTTGTCAGGGAAAGGCACAAGCACACAGCAAATTAACCAACACCCAACCGTCTGGTTGCTTGGCACTTATCAGGCAGGTTTAACTTAGAAGCAATGTGTAAAGTATTTGTGCAATAGCTCAAGCATTAATAAAGTGAAAACACCACACAATAGGATCCCACACTAAGTTAGAAAACTAGATCTTATTGTAATAAATAAAACAAGACTAAAATGACAAAAATCCAATCAATAGAGCCAGAGATATTCAAACTTAAAGATTTTACTCAAAATACCACAAACAAGCACAAAGCGTAAGCTGTGAATATCTAGTCACGTCAGACTAGGACAAAGTCACAAGTTCAGGCGAACTGCGATGGAGTGTGTGACGGCTACAGGGATCCAGTTAAGCCTGCTGAACAGAGTACCTTAAATCCTTGCTTGCAGAGCACTGAGAGGAGCCGCGCCGATGATGTGTGATTCATCCAAAGTGATGTGTTGGTTCGGAGATGTGGCAAGGCTGCGATGTGAGGGTCTGCGTCATCATCGAGGATCCCCTCAATGTGGCTTGCAATGTGAAGTCTGGCATCGAAGATACGACATGAAGTCACAGCGATGCGTTGGTTCCGAAGATATATGAGGCTACAAGGCGGAGTCCAGCATCACTATGAGGCTGCCATCGATGAGAGGTGTGATGGTCTATGTCGAGAATGCATTGTGCAGTAGCAGTTCTGACAGTGATGTAGGTCTTTGCAATCGGTCCAATCTACGCAGCAGAGGATATGCGTCAGTTCTGCTCCGCTTTGCGCCATGCAGCAGAGGAGATGCATCAGTTTTGCTGGACCCACAGAAGCTGACAGAACACCTTAAACCCAGGTCCATGTGTCTAGGAAATGGGGTGGCACTACTCAGCAGGGTAAAATCACAAATGGCAGAGTCCAGGTGCAGACACACGGTTATTTGAAGCCTGTTACGTCCCTGGCACTTCAGATCAGCAGACCAGCCAACGAGCCCTAGGATTCACTATGGGTTCTGGGATCAAGAGATGCAGGTCCAGTCCTTTTCAATCAGACAAGAAGGCTGCAGGGCAGCAGTCTTTCAGACTAACAGTCTAGCAGAGCAGCAGTATTTATAGCAGCCCTTCTTCCTGGCAGATTATTCACAGGTCCAGAAGTGTACTGAAGTGGTGGTGTCTGAAATCCAGTATATATACCTATTTGTACCTTTGAAGTAAGAGAGAAACTTCTAGAGGCACACAATTGAAGTGCACACAAGGCTTGCCTTCCTGGCCCCAGACTAACTACAAGGGGTATGCAGCCCTCTGTGTGGTGATGTACATAGCCAATACCAGGTGTAAGCGGTGTTGGGTCCAGCTCCTCCTTCCCATCCTGCCGCCAGTGATGGTCCACCCAGTCGCACTTAAGCTCCCCATTGTATGTGTGTCTCTAGGAGGAATACACAAAGACCAACTGTCACCAACACCCAGTCATGTGACCCAGAGACAAGCTGCAGGCACCAAATCTCTAAGGCAAGAAAATGCCAACTTTCTAGAAGTGTCATTTTCAGAAGGGTATTTAAAATCCAACTTCACCTTAAGATAGGGTTTTAAAATGCGCTACCAGAGACACCAAACATGATGGGGTTACCTGTTTACATTTGGAAATTACTCTCATAAAATGTCATAAGGTAATTCCAATGTTAACCTGTGGGAAAATAGGACTTGTAGTAGTAACAAATTAATTTGAGATTTTTCACTGCCAGGACATGTAAAACGTAAAAGTACATGTCCAGCTTTTAAAATGCATTGCACCCTGCCCTTGGGGCTGTCCGCTTCCTACCTTACGGATGACTTGTACGTATTAAAAGGAAAGGTTTGGGCCTGACAAAAGCTTTATTTTGCTAGAAATAAGTGTCAGTTTAAAACTGACCACACACAGGCTGCAATGGCAGGCCTCATATGTTTAAAGAGCTACTTCAGTGTCTTGCACAATCAGTGTTGCTTACCCACTAGTATTATATTTACAGGCGCTGGGCACAAGTAGTGCCACTTCACTAGGGACCTACAAGTAAATTAAATATGCTAATTGGGCATAAGCCAATCTCACATTGATTTAAGGAGTGAGTACAAGCACTATAGAACTGGCTAGAAGTGGTAAAATGTGCAGTGTCGTAAAGCCAGCAAAAATGAAGCCAGCAAAAATAGGAGGTCTGAAGGCAAAACTGATTCGCCCACTATACCCATGTGCTCCTAATCCAAGCCTCGTTCTGAAGCCTTCACCTGATTGGCTTCCTCCTCAAGCCTCGCTTCCAAGTCTGGAGCCGGATTAGCCAGCCCGCAAGCTTCGGCTAACCACGCCCCATCAGCTCCACTCTTCAGCGTTCTCCGCTCCGGGCCCCACATCCACGGGGTCCGGTAGCAGGAGACGCTAGGTGCTGAACGGGTGACAGGCGTTGCGGGCGTAAGACCTTCTCACTACTTTCAATGTGAACCAGATAAGTAATCTGTGAGCCTCTACCTTCCTTTGAGCCTAATCCCGATTTCGCCATTTTTAATGTTCCTCCACAGGGTGTGCCATTGTCGCCTCCACCCCCTCCCGAGACCCATGGGGTGTGGATCTTGTAAATCACAAGTGAGAATCCTACCCATTATTCATCAGTAATCATTTTTTCCTTGACGTCTTCAGACATCACCATTTGCCCCTCGTTTGGGCATTTTGATCGCTTAAATCACGAGTGATGTTTAATGAGCCGATCTGTCCAACGGCCATTTCTACATGACATAGTGCATGTTTCTAGGCTGGGCTACCCTGAGAACAGCGTTTTCTTGCACTAAAATACCATTTATGGCACCTAAATCACTTGTTTACTAGTCCTTAGCACGTCCACACAGAGATTTCTCTTCGCAGAAAACCCTTGAGATGGATCGCACTATGTGTTGTTTGTCTTTCTTGTCTGTATGTCGTTTTACCTTTCAGACAGTACAGGTACCTCTAACTTGAAGGTATCCCTCCACTTATGGTTTGTTTTTTTTCCACTTATTTTTCTACACCTGCTTTTAACTTTCACGTCCTCAGGTAAGGGTGGGCCTTGGCGTGCCCATACCGCTGAGTTACACTAAATTACGGTCCTGACGAAAGCCCAGTAAAAGACACATAGATGGGCAGAAACATGTTGACCCCACTTTAAGTGGAAACAGCCATGTCATTAACTTTCCCACACATATTTTATCTATGTCAAGCTGACCATTGAATAAAGTTTTTGTATGGTACAGTTTTTGACATTTTTAATTCACATTTCTTTTGACACTCTTGCCTCAAAGAACCAGCTCCGCAGTAATCTGGTGTTGTAGCTCACCAGGGAGGTATTCGGCTTCTCCTGGTGGGCCCGATGATGAAGCATGTCACCACCCAGGGTGGTGAGTGAGGGCTTCCTGAAAAGCCCCACTGATTTCCAATGTGACTCATTCTGGGTGATTCTTCGTTCTCTGTGTCTAGTTCTTATACACAATTCTTTACGACACTCTTTAGTTGTTTAACAGTATTGACTAGGGGGACCAAGAGTGCCCTTTACCCTCTCTCTCAATTTGTTATTACGAGTTTAGCAGCGGACAGTTGTGAGAGCTATTTTTATACTCCTTTTTCAACCAGTAAATATGGCGAACCTCGGACTCACATACTCAGAGGAAGAGGTAGATGCATTACTTGCTGACCCAAATCTTTTTGCCGATCCAGCCATATCCCAAGCCATTTCCCACACCTCAGAATGGGAAAAACTAACGGAGCAGAAACGTGATCGGATAAGGACAATCCTACATGGAACTATACTGAAACAGTACTTATCAACCAACACCGCACTGAAAGGTCTTCTAGTTACCAATGCCCCACGAATCTTCCTTAATGATGCCACATTCCGGAAAGAATGGGCCATGATTGCATGGCACTGTACTCGTGACTGGTTGGTTTTAATTATAAAAACGGCATTACGTCTATCTGAGGCGCTCATGGTCGAAATCCAACAAACAGAGTCACACTTTAAAGCAACCATTACTGGCTATAAAAAGAAACTTGATGAAATCAACAAGGAAGTTGTTGAATACAAAGACTCACTAATGCAAGCAAAGGTTACCAAATTTCAAAAAGACCTCAAGAAATTTGAGTACAAACAAGTGTACCCTTACTCAGACCCGGACTATACTCCTCTACGTAGAGACTCTAATAGATTGGATGATTCCGATAGCAACTCCTCAAACAGTAGCACATCTAGCAACTATGGCCCAAAACAGAAAGGGCGACGAGGAGGTAGAGGGAGATCTAACTACCAGAATCAACAACCAAGGTGGTCACAATATGGGACACCCAGCAATGGCCCACCACCCCTTTTCTTTCCACATCAGCCGCCATTTCCCATGATGGGCTGGAACCCATTTATGCAGCCTCACTACCCACATAACCAACAACAAATGCCTTTTTTAGAGAGAGGCGGCAGGGGCAGAGGAAGGAGAAGAGGCAACAGCCAAGTGACCTGGGAAGCGGAGGACCCAGTGGGGAACCACACCCGCAGCAAGACACCAACACCAGGCACGAGTGCGCAGGGAGTTTAATTACTAACCTTTCGAACAAAACCCTAAACCCAATACAAACCAAAGTTCTAGAGAAGGGCCTAGGATTCGTACCAACTGCCAAACCGGAAAAGTGCAAACTTCACTGTGAACTATCCGAGTTCTTCAGGAAACTGAAACTCAAGGCCTTTTTCGAGTTCACTGAAAACTCGACAAATGATATAACACCTAGCTCAGACACGAACTTGAGACTAAAATCAACGTTCGTTCCCCCGCCACACACAGTGCCTGCAGAAATAACAGCGTTTGAACAGGCGGTCTTTAATGACATGGAGACACTACCCACACCAACGCCCTTCAAGAACTTCTCGACCTCAGAATATAAAGCACTCGAGGACCTGAAAAATGATAAAGAAATAACAATAAAACCGGCAGATAAGGGTGGTGGTTTAGTGATCCAAAACACCCAGGACTATGATAAGGTGTGTCGGGACCTCCTGAACAATAGGACCAACTACACTCCCCTTCTTACGGATCCCACTACAGAACTGAAGGAACGCATCCATAACCTGGTCAAGGATGCGGAAGAAAATGGACAAATCTCCAGACACGAGGCAGCATTCCTCACGGCAGGTGGCAGTTCCACCCCGTACTTTTATACCCTACCCAAAACGCACAAAAACAAAATCCCACCTCCAGGCAGACCTATAGTGTCAGGAATCGGTTCAATCCTCGAACCTCTCTCTACCTTTTGTGATCACTACCTGAAACCACTCATACAAAACACATCTACGTATCTCAAAGATACAAAAAACCTCTTGCAACTATTGGAACAAGTCACCTACGAAGAAGACTCCATCACTTTAGTCACTCTTGACATCGAGAGTCTTTACACCAGCATTCCACAGGACGATACCTTAAGAGCCTTGGGAACAGCTCTAGACTCCATCTCATGGGAATACCAGATGGACAAAAATGTCATACTGCAGTGTGCAACTATGGCCCTGAAAGAGAATTATTTTGAATATCAAGGGAAGCTATATCTGCAATGTACTGGAACTTCCATGGGCAGCACATTTGCTCCAAGCGTAGCAGGTCTATATGTCTACGATTTTGAGACTAAGCATATCCTACCCACCAGTAATCCCTTTGCCTCCTCCATAGGATTATGGAGGAGGTAAATTGATGATATCCTCCTTATTTGGAATGGAGGCGAGAAAGATCTTGATGAATTCTTCAGGTGGATCAACACTCTTGATCCTTACCTAAAATTTACACATTGCTCCAGCAAGCAATCAGTGGTTTTCTTGGATGTGGTCATCACCGTACAAGGCACTATTCTAAAAACCAAAACTCACTACAAACCATCTGCGAAGAACAATCTCCTTGAGTTCTCGAGTCACCACCCCAGACCCCTTAGGGAAAACCTGCCCTATGGACAGTATCTTCGGATATGCAGGAATTGTAGTGATATCAGAGACTACAAAACCCAAGCAGGTGAACTCACTAACAGACTCAGAGCAAGAGGTTATCAAATTAAGATTCTTGAGAAAGGAAATAAACACGCGGATAACCAACCCCGTGAAGCACTTCTAGAGGATACAGTGAGGGAACCCACAGAGATGCCCCTTACGTGTGTGACTACTTACAGCTGTCTTTTAGACGCCATGAAAAAATCCATTAACAAACATTGGAAGATAGTGACAAGTAACAAGAGGACCTGGAACAAACCCCTCTTTTCTTTCAAAAAAGGTAGGAGCCTCAAAGACTCCTTAGTACACACGCATCCGAAAGCAGCAGTGTCAAACTCGCTTACAGTGAGATCCAACACTAGCGCATGGGGTTTACCACCGATCATCGGGCATTATCCCTGCTCTAACTGCAGTGTGTGTCATCTGACCACACACACCAAGGAACTTTCCTTGGAACCTGGCAAGATTTGGACTCAGAGGACACACACTAACTGTAATTCTACCAATGTGGTCTATTTGATCACATGTCCGTGCCTTAAGAGATATGTTGGAATGACTACCCGCAAGGTTAAACAACGAATCTGAGAACATCGCAGCAACATAAGATGTCGGAAGGTCACAACCAAGATGAGTGAACATTTTCTCCAACAAAACCACACTCCTAATGACCTCCAATGGACCATAATAGAACAAATCACAACTGAAAGAAACACCACCAACAGCCTTTTTGAGAAGAAACAACGTTGGGTTTATAATTTGGGGACCTATATAAATGGCCTCAATGACCAAATTCCTTGGAGCTCAGTACTCAAACGTTAATGACCCTGTTAGGACTAATTAAACATCTTGTCTACCCATACCTGTACCCTGGGTACTGCAGTAAATATCAGTATACTGTTCTGTAATCCGTTCCATTCCATTCTGCTCCCAACAAGTGCTGTTTTAATCTGTAATCTCCTTTTTCTGCTTCTACAGCACTCAAAAAGCGTCCTTGCTGATACTAATAAAGCATATTCCCACAATAAGAATCCCCTGACCCGTGTTCCAAGCCTCCTTCTGGACGGGCTCACTGATTCGCCCACTATACCCATGTGCTCCTAATCCAAGCCTCGTTCTGAAGCCTTCACCTGATTGGCTTCCTCCTCAAGCCTCGCTTCCAAGTCCGGAGCCGGATTGGCCAGCCCGCTAGCTCCGGCTAACCACGCCCCCGTCAACTCCACTCTTCAGCGTTATCCGCTCCCGGCCCCACATCCTCGGGGTCCGGCAGCAGAAGACGCTAGGTGCTGAATGGGTGACAGGCGTTGCGGGCGTAAGACCTTCTCACTACTTTCACTATGAACCAAATAAGTAATCTGTGAGCCTCTACCTTCCTTTGAGCCTAAACCCGATTTCGCCATTTTTAATGTTTTTAGACATCACCATTTGCCCCTCATTTGGGCATTTTGATCGCTTAAATCACGAGTGATGTTTTATGAGCCGATCTGTCCAACGGCCATTTCTACATGACATAGTGCATGTTTCTACGCTGGGCTACCCTGAGAACAGCGTTTTCTTGCACTAAAATACCATTTATGGCACCTAAATCACTTGTTTACTAGTCCTTAGCACGTCCACACAGAGATTTCTCTTCGCAGAAAACCCTTGAAATGGATCGCACTAACTATGTGTTGTTTGTCTTTCTTGTCTGTATGTCGTTTTACCTTTCAGACTGTACAGGTACCTCTAACTTGAAGGTATCCCTTTACTTATGGTTTGTTTTTTGCACTTATTTTTCTGCACCTGCTTTTAACTTTCACATCCTCAGGTAAGGGTGGGCCTTAGCGTGCCCATACCGCCGAGGTACACTAACTTACGGTACTGACGAAGGCCCAGTAAAAGACACATAGATGGGCAGAAACATGTTGACCCCACTTTAAGTGGAAACAACCATGTCATTAACTGGTAGTTTTCCCACACATATTGTATCTATGTCAAGCTGACCATTGAATAAAGTTTTTGTATGGTACAGTTTTTGACATTTTTAATTCACATTTCTTTTGACACTCTTGCCACGAAGAACCAGCTCCGCAGTAATCTGGCGTTGTAGCACACCAGGGAGGTATTCGGTGTCTCCTGGTGGGCCCGATGATGAAGCATGTCACCACCCAGGGTGGTGAGTAAGGGCTTCCTGTAAAATCCCCACTGATTTCCAATGTGACTCATTCTGGGTGATTCTTCCTTCTCTGTGTCTAGTGCTTATACACAATTCTTTACGACACTCTTTAGTTGTTTAACAGTATTGACTAGGGGGACCAAGAGTGCCCTTTACCCTCTCTCTCAATTTGTTATTAGGAGTAAAAACATGCCAAGGATGTGAGGTCTAACAGCATTGTACTATGATGAACTTGCTGTGTGTAAGCTACTCACTTATGGAATATGAGGTATTCTTCTGTGGACTGCAATGGCAGATGGATATGAGGCAACATTCCAGTTGCAAAAAAGTACCTCTTTAAAAGACTTGGATATCCATTTTCAAATATTGTTTCTTAAAAAACATGATATGGGTTAATACAGTAAGCTTATGGTAAGGGATAAGAAGGCATTCATAATAAATATATTGAGTAAACCGAGTTTGTACATGCCTTTGTTTCATATAGGTGTGTATATCCTAAGGATTCCATCAGTGCGAGTCAAGCAGAGTGGAATTCCTGTATGAAATTCTGATCTTCCTAATCACAATTTGCCCGGTGTTGCTGCACCACGTTGTGCTGGGTGTTGGTACACCCATCCCAATTTTAGTAGGTAGTAAAGTCAGATGGTAAAATTGCACGATGCTTTGGTTGCTACAGCAGCCATGCCTCGACCCCTGCTCCACTCCAATTTTTGTTTCTGGCAAGATGGGAGCTCCTTTCTGCCAATACTAATTTTCCCCTTCAGGTTCCTACTCTCTTTCTCTGTTCTCCAATCCCTGAACCAGACAGAACCAGAGCACAAATGCACCACCTGCTCAGGAAAAGTAGTAAATGTGTGTGTTAAGCCCATCAGAAAAGAGAATGATGAGCAGAATACCAATAATAATTCCATATTTACAGAGTTATTACTAATTCTGAGGGTGTTTCACATAATAGACATAAAAACATGTAAATATACCAGTAGGAAATGGTCCGGCCCCTGGAACCTCTGGCCAAGTGTACTCTAATTTTTAATCTGGCCCAAAGTATGTATTTTCAGAAAGTATGTAACTGTGACTGTTAGAGGACATGAATAGGGTTATGTAACAGAGATCATCTGTTAAACGTTGGAGCAAATTAAGTTTACTTAATTTATTGATTACTGATACATTAAGTATTCGGTATATATAAGCAGCACCAATTGTTCAGTATGCCTGTCTAAAGCCAGACACAGTACTAACATATATATACATTGCAATAATACTTTAGAAATATATGGCCAGATGCATCAAAGGGTTTAGCCCCTTCTGTGTCTATGGGGAAATGTGTTCATGCATATGGCCCATAGTTCCTTGAAGTTAGTAGCTCCATCCGGGGCTACCACGGCACTGAAAACAACAGAATCCAACAGTTCCATTTGACTGCGTCAGTTAGCAGACTCATAAACAGTACCTTTTGTTTTGTGGCCTACTCAGTAGTGCAGGCCGGTTGGGGCGACCGTTGAGGTTGCAATGTGAAGCAGAGCAGAGCAGCGTGCGGGGTCTTCAAGTCGCGGAGCAGGCAATGGCTCAGTGCCGGTCAGGGCTGCGATGCGGAGTAAAGGCGATACTCGATGAGGTGCTGACATATCCTGGTGCAGGGGACAGAGCTGGTTGCAGGGAGCTGGCATCGGCCGGTCTGGACTGCGGTGTGGGACATGCAGTGCGTCATGAGACTTACGAACTGTGCCCAAGTCACGATAAGGTCATGGAGGTTGTGGTCAGCGTGCAGCGACGGCGTCAGTGTGACCTGGGTGGCAATGTGAAGCAAATCAGTGTGGAGGTCGGTGCCCACAAGTCACGGTGCAAGCAGTGACTCAGTGGCGGCGGCCTTCGTCATCGGTGAGATCAGGGTTGCGGTGCAAGATGCAGACGGTGTCCTCTGCAGTGCCTTCCGGACACAGAACCAACAACGGACTTGGTGATGGAGTCGGCTGCTTTCCCCCCTCTGTGGCAACTGAAACAGCAGTTCCAGAAGCAGTACCCAGAGGTCGGTGAAGTCTTTGCTGTTCCTGAGACTTCTTGAACAGAAGGCAAGCTCAATTTGAAGCCCTTGGAGAAAATCAGCACAAATGTAGAAAGTTCAATCCAGTCCTTTCACTGCCCAAGGCATAAGCAGCAACTGCAGGCCAACCCAGTAAAGCCACAACATAGCAAAGGGGCAGTACTCCTCCTGGCAGTTCTCCCAACTCGTCTTGTTGCAGGTTACTTGATTCCAGTGAGTTCTAAAGTTCTAGGGTTTGTGCCCAATATTTCTACACAGTTACTCTTTGTTCTCTCAGGTTGAGATACCCTGGGCTCAGTCTGAACCAGTTCTGCCCTCTCTGGCCCAGCTTCCCAGCAGGAGGTGGAGACATCATTGTGTAAGGCAGACCAGACGCAAAGTAATCTCCTCCCACTACTCTAAATGCAGCTCAGGTCAGGTCTATTCAGCCCAGTCCTGAATCATCCAGGAAAGGCAGGACACACACTCAACCCCCCAGTGGCTGTCTATAGTGAATGCACATCCCCAGCCCCTGTCACTCCAAAGCCAGACAGTCAATCCACAAAACCAGCAGCAGCACACAGGATGGCTAAGCAAGAATTTAACTACATTCAAAAGTGGTATTATCAAATACAGAACATAAAAATCATCTTTACCAAAAGATGCATTTTTACATTCTGAGTCCAGGCATACCAAACCCCATTTCCTTATCTTGTCTCATGAGAAGATATGCTTAAAAGATGTTATAAAGACCTCCCATTCTATCCTATGGGGGAAAGAGCCTTGCAGTGGTGAAACACGAAATACACTGTAATTCACCACCAGGACATGTCACTCACACCAGTGCATGTCCTACCTTTAACATACACAGCACCCTGCCAACAGGGGTTACCTTGGGCCTACCTTAGGAGTGACTTACAAGTAAGAAAATGGAAGGTTACGGACTGGCAAGTGGGTGCACTTGCCAAGGCGATATGGCAGTTACAAACTGCGCACAGACACAAGACCCCTTTTCAGGGCTGCTTGGGTGGGTGGCACAATCAGTGCTGCAGGTCCACTAGCAGCATTTGATTAACACATCCTGGCACTCTCAGTGCACTTTCCTAGGAACTTACTAGCAGACCAAATATGCCAATCATGGAAACACCAAGCCACACACAATTTACCACAGGAGCACTTCCACTTTAACACTGATTACCAGTGAGAAAGTGGTGGTACTAGCTGAATGTGGGCACAACTCCTAATCTTACTAATTTTCCCACCTGTCTTGTCACCAAAAAGTGGGGTCCTGACAGGGGGTAGGCATCTACACTATCTGGAGAGGCCTGGGTCTCATAACAAAGATGGCAGGGCCTTTGAAGCTTCCCGCCCTGGAATGCACATCTTGCGTGGAGGAGATGTGAACACCTCCACCCAGAGCAGAGTTTGTTTCAGGCCTCCAAGAGCAAAGGCTCTCACATCAGGAGGTCAGAACTCTGTCTATGGTCACCGGCTGGTGGAGACGGTCAGTCAACACACTAGTAGACAGTAGGTTTCAAGGGGGCACCTTTAAGGTGCTTTCTGGGTGCATTTATTAATACATTCAGCACTGGCATCAGTGTGGGTTTATCAAGATGAGGTGTTTGCTACCAAACACCTTGGGGTAAGGTGAAGCCATTATGTAGCTGGAGAAATCGTTTTCATGAGTGTCCAGCCCATGTACTTGTCATGGCTTCCCTGTGCAATGGTAATATCTATGGGTGAGTTTAGATATCACCGGGACACATCCACTTTTGCAGATATCCCAGCCCATTTGAATAGTGCACCCTGCCTTAGGGGTGACTTACCTATACCACATGCAGTGCTGGATAGGTATGGAACACAGGGATGTGTGCCATTTCAAATCGTCATTTTTCTCCACACCAATACACACAGGCTGCAATGGCTGTTTGCATGAGCTTGGTGAGGAGTCCCGAAGGGTGGCACAATATGTGCTGCAGCACTTTGCACCCCTCTTAAGTTCCAAGCCCCTAGGTGCCAGGGGTACCACTTACTAGGGACTTACAGGGATCCGAAAGGAGTGTCAATTGTGGAACAATGATACAGTTTGAGGAGATAACACTGGTACGGGGGAACAGGTTAGCAGGGACCCAGTAGACTTTCAGTTCAAGTTGCACCAGATACCAGGCAAAAGGTTGGGGGTAACCATGTCAAAAGGGGCACTTTCCTGCATTAGAGATCGACAAGTGAGAAATAGCCAATTGCAAGAGAGATGGAGGAGATAGGTGAGGGAGCGAAAGGCAGGCAATTGACAGATAGCTGGAAGGGAGAAGTGGCAAACAGGAACAGAAAACACAGAATGTGTGAAATAGAAACAGGCAAGTGTGAAAGAAAAGGATGGGTCAGGTGGAGACTAATAAGTGTAACATAGCTGATGAACAGAAACATGAGATAAAGTTAAAAGTTGAGGAAGAAAACTAAACAAGAAAGGCAAGGGTGAGAGAATTAGACGTTGCTCTTGCAAAACAATATTCAAAGTCTTGCAAAATCCTACAGTTGTACTGTCTTCTAGCAAAATAATAGGGCCTTATATTCCTCACTATCGTCCAAGAGCAGTCTGCACTGCTGCACACCCTCTTTGTTTGCTCTAGTGCAGCCCAAGGCCATTCATCTTATACAAAAAAATAAGGGGCATCCTTATCAAGGGTTTGTGTGGCCCATGCACGATGCAATGGGGCGCAAGGGCGACACAAGCAGTAAGTCATATTTAAGAAACAAAGCCAGTGCCCAAATAAGTAGTTCTTTTTAGAATTGAGTGGTGCATAAGCTGCACTGAGTCCAGCTGCATCACACAGGAATAATTGTATACAATGTAGGCATTCCCTTGCAAAATTCAAAGCAAACGTAATGCAGTGGTATTTAACAGTATATCAATCCACACCACGCATCATGCACAATTTCAGAAATTCATCAGAATTGCTGCTCATCAGCAACCCAGGCATAGGAAATGATACAGTGGCTGTAGTACAAATTCCTCACCATTGCAGTACACTCTGGAAAGGTCAACTACCCCATGGAGGTCCTAATACTGCAACTGTGAGTAGCTAGGTGATAACCACATAAGCAGTGAAGGAGGAAGGAGCTTGTTTTCAAACAGCGCACATCCCTCATTCACCTCAGGAAGGAGGATGTCATGCAGTTACAGACTGAAGAGGGAGTTGATCATGGAATTGCTGGAGAAGACGGCACCAAGTGCCCAGGCAGCAAATGCAAGGACCAATGCCATCCCACCACATGTTAAATTGATGTCTGCGCTGCACATGTTGGCTCCAGGATCCTTCAAAATCACTGTAGCCAAATTGGCAGGCATTTCAAAGGGAACATTCTCTGCCTTTCTCCCATCTGTTTGGATGCCGTCATAAAACCCATACCCCAGTACCTTCTCTTCCCAAAAACTACCTGGATTCTTTCATGTGCTTGGTGCCATTGATTGCACATATATTCAATTTGTGCCCCCTGCAGCCACATCACACCTGTACAGAAACTGTAGGCACAATGACTCCATAAATCTCCAGGCAACAGTAGACCATAATGGAATGTTCATCAATTTCCTTACAAAAGTTCCAGAAATGGGAACATGATGCATACATCTTCCACCACAGTACCATCCATTTTTTGTTTCAGTATCTCAGATTAGGGAATTGGCTGCTCCTTTGTGAGGAAAGCAGACCTATTCATTATACCAACACACAAGGTGTAAGAAATAACATAATAGCCAACTATGTTTTTGTGTCTGGATCTTGTGTCATGTGCACATAGTGGTAGTATCTTACTCTAACATGAAGGCAACCATCACTGATGCTGCAATTGAAGTAGGGATTATCCCACGGTGAGAATTAATGTGTTATCTCACACTGTGGGAGTAGACAGAACCACAATTTCTGCACTGTAAACACAGCAACTGACAAATCATGTGATTCATAATTATCAATATAAGAAGAAAGGTTACATTTTCAAAATGTTTGAGATGTGTGTACAGGCATTTGTGTGGCAAGTCTGGATGTTACAAATGTCCAGCTAAATAACAGTCATTGAACAAAGTTTGGGATCCTATGCATATGTGTCCCACATGGCAGTATCTCTGTAGGCTGATTAAAGTATCAGGAGCACAAATGAAAAAAAAATGTCTAAAGTCCATGTATGTCATGCACTGAAAGTGTCATATCAAATATTTTTAAAATATGTATGCTAGTAACATATCTGATGCTTAAATATCAAAGTGCAGCTAATTCCTAGACATTCCGAAACTCTCAGTCCAAACAATAGAGATAGGTATTAAGCCACAATGACATACTTCAGTAATTTGATAGATGTATAAGTTAATGCCTCAAGTTGGCTAATTTTCCTGCATCTCAGTCCATCAATGTATTGCTGAAACAATGAATAAATAGGCTCTGAAAAGTGTAATACACTAGCAAATAACCTAGGAGAGTAAGGTACAGTGTATTGACAAACAACATTTGTCTCATGAAAAATAAATGGTGTAAAAATCAAAGTATATAGTTTGAGACATAAGTTGAACATACATGTGTAATGTGTAAAGCAATGGTCATCCATACCCAAGACATATTAGTTAAAAGTTAAAGAAATGTGTATGATATTTACTGCATATATAACACACATAGGGCCAGATGTATGTGCATTTTACCAGTCGCAAACGGCCCATCTATCCGTGTGTGACCGGTAACATTAATTTTCAAATGTACCACCTATTTTCGAGCCAGTAACCTATTACTAAATCTCAAAATAGAGTTTGCAAGTCAGTATTAGGAAGGGGCATGTCAAGGGCATCACTTCCTAATAGTGAATCACACTGGTAAGTAGGAATGTTTCAGACCGTGAAGGTGGTTGCAAAACATTCACAGATTTCCACCAATTTCACATTGGACCCACGGACCACTGCCCACTTAAAAAAACATGAAAGGACAACTTTTCATTTTTCTTTTTTAAATGCAAGCCATTTTCCTTTACCCCTTTGCTGCTAGGCCTTCCCCTCTGTGCTAAGCCTTGTTTTGGCTATTTTGAGTAGTTTGCGCTTAGGCCCCTGTAACGTTTTGACCATATAAGGTATCCACGACAAATGTGCGTCCTGTTCTGCCAACATCATGGGGATTCTAAAGATACCCAGAGTTTGTGGATTTCCCTGGAGGGGACCCAGAAATTAGCCAAAATACAGCTAAATTTAGTTTTTGGGGGGAAAAATTGGAATAAAGTGCTGAAAATGAGAGCGTCTGGGTTTTTCCCTTCAAATGGTATCAACAAAGGGTTTGTGGGGCTAAAATCACAATTTCCCCAGCTTTTACGGACAAGCAGACTTTTGCCAGAAAACCAACATTTTTAACACAGTTTTGGCATTTTACTGGAACATACGCTATTTTTCCTATTTTTTGTGCTTTAAACCTTCTTCCAGTTAAGAAATGGGTAAAAAAACAATAATGGATCCTGGAAAGCTTTATATTTACTCAGCAAGAGGTCATTTGTGTAGATCCTTTAAGGTTTCTTTACAGAAACTAACAGTTAAATATAGGAATAATTGGAAATGAGTTGAAAAAACAGCCATTTGTGCCAATGTTTTCACCTGTAACTTCTTCTAATTATGCCAGTTCTTTGAAAGCAATATACCGTTACATCCGCAGGACGTTTCTGGTTGTGGGGATATATAGGACATGTAGGTTCACCAAGAACCTGGCGAGCCCAGAGCCAATAACTGAGCAGCATCTTGCAATATTTTTTATTATGTAACGGGTATATAACAATTAATTTGGGAAAATATATACATGGAAAAATCGGTATGAAAGACATCTATCTATTTCTGAAATTGGAACAAAATATAGAGTTGAGAAACAGTAGATGTTTGCACATTTCCGAAACTGTGAGTACTATACTAGCATGAGAATTACAGGACATTTCTCAAAGTGACTTCTTTTTTACACATTGTCTTTCATTTGGAAGGCAGAAATCCATCAAAAGTAAATAGATAATAACAGTTGCTCTACAATTCTGTGTCACCCTACGTCTCCCTATAAAAATGGTACCTCACTTGTGTGGGTAGGCCTAGTGCCCGCAACAGGAAATGGCTCAAAATGCAACATGGACACACCACATTTTCACAGTGAAAACTGACCCTTTTTTTGCAAAGTGCCTAGCTGTAGATTTTGAGCTCTAGCTCTGCCGGCACCTAGGGAACCTAGCAAGCCTATATTTTTTTTTAAACTAGACACTCAGGGGAATCCAGGATGGGGTGACTGCTCTGGCTCTCACCAGGTTCTGTTACACATTATCCCTTGCAAACCTCAAAATTTGTCCAAAAAAACCCACACTTTTCTCACATTTCTGTGGTGGAAAGTTCTGGAACCTGCATGGATCCACAACATTCCAACCCCCCTGCATTAACCAAAGTCTTCGGAGAAGAATGGTACCTCACTTGTGGGGGTAGGCCTAGTGCCCACGACAGGAAATGGCCCAAAGCGCAATGTGGACACCCAAAATACAAAGTGGACACCACATTTTCACAAGTGAAAGCGGACCATTTTTTTTGCAAAGTGCCTAGCTGTAGATTATCAAAACCCTAGCTCTGCCGGCACTTAGCAAAACCTAGCAAACCTATACATTTTTAAAAACTAGACACCCAGGATGGGGTGACTTGTTTGGCTCTCACCAGGGTTCTGTTACCCAGAATCCCTTGCAAACCTCAACATTTCTGAAAAAAACAAATTTTCCTCACATTTCTGTGGTGGAAAGTTCTGGAATCTGTGTAGATCCACAAACTTCCACCCACTCCGCGTTCCCCAAAGTCTTCTAAGAAAAAGGATCCTTCACTTGTGTGAGTAGGTCTAGTGCCTGCAACAGGAAACGGCCCAAATCGCAACGTGGACACACCACATTTTCACAGTAAAAACTGACCCTTTATTTGCAAAGTGCCAAGCTGTAGATTTTGAATCCTTGCTCTGCCGGCACATAGGGAAACCTAGCAAACCTATACATTTTTGAAAACTAGAGACTAAGGGAAATCCAGGATGGGGTTACTTGTCTGGCCCTCACCAGGTTCTGTTTCCCAAAATTCCTTGCAAACCTCAAAATTCCACCCACCCCGCATTCCCCCAGGTCTCCCGATAAAAACGGTACCTCATTCAAGTGGGTGGGTCAAGTATCCGCAACAGGCAAGGTTCCAAAACGTATTGAGGAGACATCAAAAATACCAAACCCACACATTTCTGAAATGTAGACACCCGGAGGAGTGCAGCTAGGTATGGCTTGCAAGGATCTCCCAACATTTCACTACCCAGAATCCCCTGCAAATCTTAAATTTAGCTGAAAAAATCCCTTTTTTCTCCCATTTCTGTATGGGAAATTGTAAGATCACCTGGCTGACACAAATCTCCTACCACCCAGTGTTTCCCCAGGTCTCCTGATAAAAATGGTACCTTCCTTGTGTGGGTAGGCATAGTTGCTGCAACAGGAAAGGGCCCAAATCTTACTGTGGAAACTTAAAAATTGCCTATAACAAAACAACCTGATTTGGGGGGGGCCTGTTTTTTTGGCCCAGGGTTCACCGCCATCTAGGGAAACCTATGAAACCCACACATTTCTGAAAACTAGACGCCCTGGGGAGTCTAATGAGGTATATTGGCTCTCCCAACATTTCCCTACCCAGAATCCCCTGCAAACTCATATTTAGCTGAAAAAAACACATTTTCCACATATTTTTGTGTTTAATCACCATGCCGGCACAAATGTCCTACCCTACAGGGTTCTCCTTAGTGTTCCGAGTAAAATGATACCTCGCTTGTGTGGGTATCCAATGCAGAATTGGATAAAAACATTTTTTTTAAAAAATATTGCGCATAGAATTCTCGGTGCTATACCATTAATTCCTATGTTTTGAGCTCTTCCTTGCGCCACCCAAACAAGTGAGGTATCATTTTACTCGGGAGACTGTGGGGAACACTGCGGGGTGGGACATTTGTGCTGGCACAGTGATTCCACCCAACATATGTGGAAAATATTGTTTTGTCAGATCACTGACAGAATATCGACAGTCAAAATATCGACTTACCAAAATATTGAGTTAAAAATATAGAATGCCAGAATATCGACTTCCTATCTACAAACAGGTAAGTACAAAAATATCGACTCCAAAATATCGATAGGAAAAAATATAGACAGTCAAAATATCGAATTTGTTAAATATTTTAAAAGTAATTTAAAACTAATATAATAATAATTATAATTATTTAAACATACTTAAAATACTTAAATAAACTTAACATTTGTAAATAATTAATGTAACTTTAAAATAATTTTTTTAAACATATATATATATATATATATATATATATATATATATATATATATATATATATATATATATATATATATATACACATATTGTTAACAAAACATATACAATATTTTTTCCGTAGGGTAGCGAGAGGGTTACATTTACTATTCACACTCCAGAGTGCAACAGTAGGTAAAGCGTTGCATAGCGTAGGGGTAAAAATTACTATTCCCACTTCAGAGAGCGCAACAGTAGAGAAAGAGTTGGATGGCGTAATGTTAAAAATTACTATTCCCACTCCAGTGAGCGCAACAGTAGGGAAAGCGTTGGATAGCGTAGGGGTAAAAATTACTATTCCCACTCAAGTGAGTGCAACAGTACGGAAAGCGTTGGATAGCGTAGGTGTAAAAATAACTATTCCAACTCCAGAGAGTGCAACAGTAGGGCAAGCGTTGGATAGTGAGAGGATAAACATTACTATTACCACTCCAGAGAAAGCCACAGTAGGGAAAGCGTTGGATAGCGTAGGGGTAAAAATTACTATTCACACTCCAGAGAGCGAAACAGTAGGGAAAGCATTGGTTAGCGTAGGGGTAAAAATAAATATTCCCACTCCAGTGAGTGCAACAGTAGGGAAAGTGTTGGATAGCGTAGGGATAAAAAATACTATTCCTACTCCAGAGAGTACAACAGTAGGGAAAACGTTGGATAGCGTAGGGATAAAAATTACTATTTTCCACTCCAGTGAGTGCAACAGTAGGGAAAGTTTTGGATAGCGTAGGAGTAAAGATTACTATTCCCACTCCAGTGAGTGCATCAGTAGGAAAAGCATTGGATAGCGTAGGGGTGAAAAATACTATTCCACTCCAGTGAGTGCAACAGTAGGGAAAGTGTTGGATAGCGTAGGAGTAAAAATTACTATTCCCACTCCAGTGAGTGCAACAGTAGGGAAAGCGTTGGATAGCGTAGAGATAAAAATTACTATTCCCACTCCAGTGAGGTCAACAGTAGGGAAAGCTTTGGATAGCGTAGGGGTAAAAATTTCTTTCCACCTCCAGAGAGTGCACAGTAGGAAAACCGTTGGATAGCGTAGGGGCAAAAATTACTATTTCCACTCCAGTGAGTGCAACAGTAGGGAAAGCGTTTGATAGCGTAGGGGTAAAAATTACTATTCCTACTCCAGAGAGTGCAACAGTAAGGAAAGCGTTGGATAGCGTACGGTAAAAATTACTATTCCCACTCCAGTGAGTGCAACAGTAGGGAAAGCGTTGGATAGCGTAGGGGTAAAAATTCCTATTCCTATTCCAGAGAGTGCAACAGTAGGGAAAGCGTTGGATGGCGTAGGGGTAAAAATTACTATTCCCCCTCCAGTGAGTGCAATAGTATGGAAAGTAAATACTTCATATATAAATATAAATAACATAAATATTAATACCTATTACAAAATAATTAAAATATTTTACAATTTTATAAAATATATTAATTAATCAATTAAAATTGCAAATATAAATTAACTAATAATAAAAATTACCTACTAATGCGGAATATTGACCAATTACCAATAAATTAATTTACAATATAAAATAAATAAAAATTAGACACAAAAAATATTTAAAAATGTAATTACTTACAATTAAAATACTTCCCACCCTATTCCCCTATAAATCCACAACCCGCTACTAAAAATAAATTACTCAAATTAAAATATTTATTAAATAATCAAATAAAATTAATTACCAATCATATTTTCATTAATTACTAATTTATAATTAATTGTAATTGTAATTGTAAGCTTTATTTCGATATAAAAACATATAAAAGCTGCACTTCACAACAATAAAAAACATAATTGGCACATGCAGTACAATGAGCAACATATTTAACAATATACAGTATAAAAACAGTCAAAAAGAGGGAGAAGAAAGCATACTACTGTATCAACAGTTTTTTTGCAGTTCTTAAGCGCCAGGCCCAGCCTAAGAATTTTGCCATACAGCAGGCGAAAAAGGGTCTCGCGTCAGTGCACAATATACGCAGGGCTTCTAAATGAGATCTTATTCCCAGACTTCTGCATAAGGGTCTCAGCCACAACTTTCTCGGTGCTACATAGGTGTTGCATTCGAACAACAGGTGTGCAACAGATTCAACCCTCATTTCGCAAAAGGGACAAAATGGCACAGTCTGTAAGGGCGGTTTCCAGGTTGAGGTAAATTGACCAAGAGGGAGTACACCTAACCTGAATTTAATGTACAGTGCTCTGTCACCTGAGTTGTGGATAGAATCCAAATAGGATTCCCTAAAAGGGAGTTCTTTAATTAACAAAAACTGGGCGACAGATTTACAGTGATTAGTATTGCACGTTCTTTCGTTATCCACCCACGACCAGTATGCCTTTTTTAGTACTTGTTTTGAGGGAGCTGATTTATTATCCCAAGCATTACCTAGCCCCAGTTTGTAGAGAAGGCACTTAACATCCCTAAGCCAGGTAATCTTGTAGCATCCTGGAAGGGACAGAAGATCTTCCAGAGCATCTGCGTAGCTGTGGAGTTCAGGGACATTCCAAATTCTAGACCATAATAAAAGAGGTCGTAATTTTGCTTGGTCACATATTGAGCGGGAGCCCGCGTCTAGCAAAATGGGGATTGTAGGAGTGCTGTGGGGCAGTCTCATAAGGTCTTTATGAAAATTATTGTCAAGGGAGACCAGGGTATCAATTTTCTGGGAGCCCCACAATTCTGCGCCGTATAGTGCTGCGCTTACAACCTTTGCCCTGTAAATATCTAGGACTGCCCCGATGGGTTTCAATGGCGATGCTCGCTGCTGTTTGAGCAGGGCTCCAGCTACCCTCTTGTGAGCAAGAAACACCTTCTGATGGTGTGCCCTCCAGCTCATAGAGTCGGATAATCGTATGCCCAGATAGTCAAATTCCTTGACTCTCTCTAGATGGACAGAGTCTAGAACAGGGGGAACAACTGTTTTTTTGGGGGGGTTGAGGACAAGGAACTTGGTCTTTCCTATATTTATGGCCAGGCCTTTATCATCGCAGAAGGACTTAAAGCTAGATAGCAATTTTTGGATACCCACTGGAGACTTAGAAATTAGAAGGGTGTCATCCGCGAACAGGAGCGTCGGAATTTTCTTCCCCGCCAGGGTCGGTGCATCAGATGGATCTTGTAAGAGATGCTCCACCACTCCGTTAACATAGAGAGAAAACAGAGTGGGGGCAAGCACACAACCCTGGCGGACGCCCCTGTTCACCGGAATGCGAGGTGTTTTTTCGCCCTGTGAACCCCATCTAATTTGGGCAAAATTGCTATCGTGGAATTTTATCAGTAAGGCTAACAGGTAGGGTGGTAAGCCTAACTCATTAAGAACATTCCACAATAAAGCTCGTGGGACCAAATCAAACGCTGTGCGTAGGTCTATAAAGACCAAGTACAAACTGCCCCCCCCCCCAACACCACAACTTTCCAATAGAGCATAAGGAGGCGAAATGTCTGCTCAATGGTGCCAGTCCCCGTTCTAAAGCCTGCTTGAAGATTGGACAGTATCTGATTTTCCTCTGCCCACTGCAATATCCTGGTCAGAACAACTTTGCCCGCCACCTTTTGAGTTGAGTCCAGCAAGCTGATGGGGCGATAGTTTGCCGGATCGTCTCTGGAGCCTTTCTTAAAAATAGGGACCACTTCCGCTCCCCTCCAAGAATCAGGGAAAGACCCTCCCAGTAGGGCCTCATTTAGGAGGGAAGTGATCAATCTGCTCCACCACGCCGGATAGGTTTTTAGCAAATCGCCCGGAATCCCGTCAGGGCCAGCAGCTTTGTTGGAAACAATGCCCTTAATTGCATTTTCTACCTCCTGCCTAGAAAATGGACCATCACTACTTGTGAGGACAGTTGTGGGGCAAGGTAAAGGAGCCAAGATATAGTGGCTAGCCCCCAGTGGGATGGAATACAACTTGGCGAAATGTTCCAACCATACAGCACCAGGTATATTGCAAGTTATTTGCCGATCAATGGGCTTTTCCCTGGCTCTTAACAGATCCCAAAACTCTTTGGCGTTTTTCCTTTTGCTTGCTTCCGCCAAGTCCCGCCAGAAATTTAGATCGTATGCCTCTTTTGCTTCGGTCACAGCTCTTTTATAAATCTTCCTTGCAGCTCTTACATTATCTGGCTCATTATTTTTTACTGCAGAGATAAGAGCCCCCTTCGCTGCCCGGCATTTCGAGGAGTACCACTTAGTTCTGGACGTGGAAGCACCTTTTGGACCCACCTTGGTGTTCGATTGGGAGATAATAAACAAATCACTCAAAGCCTCTATGGTCTCTGTAAACAATGGTAAGGTCTTTTTACCAGTGGGGCTTAGTGTATCGAGCTTGGAATC
The DNA here is from genome assembly GCF_964263255.1 of Lissotriton vulgaris. NCBI lineage: Eukaryota > Metazoa > Chordata > Amphibia > Caudata > Salamandridae > Lissotriton > Lissotriton vulgaris. Next base: position 326,521,315 of record NC_141698.1, on the reverse strand, counting down.
AGCCTCTAGCAGAATAGACCCAGCTTGTGATAGCCTCTCTTCGTCCGCCGAGACTCTTGCCCACTTCAAGCGCCTACTACAGTTAGAGGGGGCAATTTCACGTGAGGTTTTCCACTTATGGTCTGGGCTAGCATGGGTCCCATCTTGCCATGGAAAGGTGATCGAGAGAGAGAGTGGGTTATGATCACTGTCACAAGATACAATGACCTCCATGTCTTGGTGGAAAGGCCAAAGATTAAAATTGAGCATGACAAAGTCAATTCTGGAAGTTCGCCCCGTTCTGTTGTATGTATGGGCTCCCATAAGGACCGATTTGGAACGGCCATTGGCTGGTCTCAAATTGTGTTCCAGACAAAGGGCATTAATATCTATTGCGCTTTGCGTCCATTTAGGGATCGGATCGATGGTTAAAATAGGGATACCTCTCCTTGAGTCCTCTTCAAAGGTATCCAGAATGTCTTCCCTGGACAATGGCTCAAAGCAACAGTTAAAATCCCCCGCAAGAAGGACATAAGAATTGATGTTACAAGAGGCTAGTTCACTGCTTAGGCCTGTTGATGATAAACGTGAAGCCCCAGCATTAGAACCCCTCAGGTAAATGTTGAAGACTTCTAGGGTCCTCCCTCCTTTGCGATGCAGTGATAACCATTGTAGGTCAGGTGATTTAGTAGACCTTTGGGTAACACCTAACCTTAAGGCAATGCTAATCCAAATCAGAAGACCGCCTGAAGGGCGACCTTTAGAGCCAACTTGTTGTACGGCTGGAACAAAGTAGGACGTAAACCCCACTCTGTGCCTTGGTTCTTGGCACCAGGTTTCCTGTAAAAGGCAGATGCTATAGGGTTCTAGAAAGGCAATCCAATCTGGATTCTCAAGATTGCGGGCAAGCCCAGCCACATTCCAACTCAGGATCTTTATTACCGGTGCACCAGGGGTGGGCTGTGAAAAGGGGTGAGTAGGTGGGGAAAGTTTGGGTGCAGCCCCTCTGAAAACATTTACACAGGGGTCAGAATGCTGCGGTGAGAGAGCCTTGGTTGTATCAGTCCGGTTCACCTCTACTGCGCCCCATCGGATTAATGGTCGGGAAGTTGTACTAGGTGAAACTGGGCAGCCTTCCAAAACAAGTAGGTCAGGAATAACAGGAGGCATCAACCCTTCCTTAGTGTCTAAGCTATTTGTAAATCCTGCTAGGCCCGATGGATGATCTGGGGGTGCATGCTCAGCTGGCCTTCGGGTATGCAGGGAAAAAGATTTTTCAGGGTTATGTTGAGTGTGCTGACTAAAAAGTCAATCCACCTCCTCCAGGCCGCAATATCTGTTTGAGGTTGGAAAGCCATTCCAAAGTGGTTGGAATTGATTATAAGTTTTAGGATGGCTCTTGCAAGGTTGGAGCTGAACTAAGGACCAATCATCCGCCGGGGTATGCTGGACACGTGGTGGGTAAAAGAAAGACAGAGGTCTGGGTATAACCGGGGACCCTTCAGAACCAGGCCAGGAGCAGATGAATTGTGCCGTATGTGGGTCCTCAAAGGTCACCACTATACAGTCCCCTGGACTGGATTTCTTTGTTGGGCCCACCCAGCGAGTTCTTCGAACCGTCAGGACTCTGCTTCTCCGGCCATTGGGGATAGGTCTATTTGTATTTAGCCAATACATTATTTTATTTTTCAACGACCAGTGGTTCTCATGCTGGTCTACACCAATCTGGGGAACACCCGTTAGTACCACCACATAGTCGTTGGCCTCAGGGGGAAGGTCAATGTACCCCCCTCTAAAGTTGTCCTTTGTAGGAGGATCCTGTACGGTACTCAGGGTAGGTTTGGGCTGAGCGCCAGGTTTAGACTTTCCTGATTGGGGGTTTGGGGCTCGTTCGGGAGCCTTAGATTTAGTGGCAAGGGGAATTTGGTCCACCGCCACAGACCTTGGCTTGGGGATTGGCCGTAAAGTGGCTGGGGCTGAGGGTGGGACATCCTGCACTGGAATGATAGGAATTGGTGGTGTTACATCTGGTACAGGGTGGCCCTGGTTTTCGAGAGTTCTCAAACCAAGAGTGGCCAGAGCAATAATGCTTTTTTCCATCTCGAGCAGGTTATTCTCTATTCTCGAGAGTCTAAGGTCGAGAGGGGAAAGAAGTTTCTTTAAGGTTGACCAAACCAGATCTATGAATTCACTTTCATTGTTACCCAACCCTTCAGTCTGCAAGCCCTTGATCTTTTGGTCGATACTAGGTGGGGTGGCGTCGGAGTCCACAGTACCTCCATCCCTAGGGGGTTGAGACCCTGTGCTTTTTTCTTGATTCGCATTAGGTAACAGTACTCTTGTGGAGGTTAGGTTTTGGGGAAGACCAATTTTCGCTTTTTTGCGAGCATAAGCAGTACCTGTTCGACGCTTCCTTTTAGGTGGTTTACCAGTAGTGGGGTTTGAGGATAACTGAGGGTTAGGGGTCGGGTTCTGGGCGCAAAATGGAGCTGGGAAGTTGGCTTCGTCTACGTTGGAATATCGCTCTAGCGATGGAGAGGGGATGGAGTTGGTAGGGGTCCGATGGACATCAGCCTGTGTAACTACACATTGAGGGATGGCAGGGCGTTCCGGTGTAACCGAAGTGGCTATATGGCCTAGGGAGGATTTTTTTGAGAGCGCTATCACTTGTGACAGTCTTCTGGCAGCACCTAGTTCTAATGACACCCGGGTTTGTAATTTAGATATTTCATTATCAATAGCTATATTGGTGCGGGTGATAAAATCGTCCATAGGGCCGCTAGTTTGCGGGGCTGCCTTAGAGGCTTTACTCCGAGTGGCCCTGGTACTCATATCTTATGGGACAAGGGAAGTTTGCCAGTAAGGTAAAAGCGATAGAGGGTGGGCCAGTCCAGTCCTCTCCGTCCTCGAACGGCCTCAAACGGTCCCGCCCTTGTCCCGGGCTTCTCCCGGCGCCCTCCCGCGCGCTCCCGCGCAGTTGAACACTTGGCTCAAAATGTACTGTCTGGAGGTAAGGGGGAGGAGCCGTTGAAAGTCAGGTGGGGCTGGGCGGGGCGGTCAGGGAGAGCGGGCCAGCTGGAAACGGCCTGGGCAACCCGGGACTCCTGGGATACTGAGTCCGGGTTGCTGCTCGCAGCCCTGTCGCACACTCACCGCCCAGCAGCAGAACAGAGCACAGCCTCGGGTTACCCCCTCCAGCGACGTGGGACCCGCGAAGCGGGTTCCACTAGGTCTAGAGCAAAGTCCGTGGGCAGCAGCAAAGAAACGGCAGCAGCAAGGAAACGGCGTCCGTGTGAGTCCCAAGGCAGAAGGGAATCACTGCCGCTTTTGAGTCAGGTGGGGCTGGGCGGGGCGGTCAGGGAGAGCGGGCCAGCTGGAAACGGCCTGGGCAACCCGGGACTCCTGGGATACTGAGTCCGGGTTGCTGCTCGCAGCCCTGTCGCACACTCACCGCCCAGCAGCAGAACAGAGCACAGCCTCGGGTTACCCCCTCCAGCGACGTGGGACCCGCGAAGCGGGTTCCACTAGGTCTGGAGCAAAGTCCGTGGGCAGCAGCAAAGAAACGGCAGCAGCAAGGAAACGGCGTCCGTGTGAGTGAGTTAATTAATTAAAAATTAATTCTAAATAAATGCCAATAAATAAAATACCATATTTAATTAATTATAATTAAATTACTTCCCACCCTATTCCCCTATAGACCCACAACCCGCTACAGAAAATAAATTACTAAAATTAACATATTCATCAATTAATCATTTAAAATTAATTACCAATTATATTTTAATTAATTACCATTTAATAATTAATTAACAATGAATTCTAAATAAATACCAATAATTAAAATAACATGTTTGTTTAATTATAAATAAATTACTTCCCTCCCTATTCCCCTATAAGCCCACAACCCGCTACAGAAAATAAATTACAAAAATTAGCATATTCATCAATTAATCATTTAAAATTAATTACCAATTATATTTTAATTATTTACCAATTAATAATTAATTAACACATAATTCTAAATAAATAACAATAAATAAAATAACATTTATAATTAAATTACTTCCCACCCTATTCCCCTATAAACCCACCACCCGCTACAGAATTATATTAAACAAAAATTTTAAATTAATATTAACTTACCTCAAATTCGATATTTTTGTTGACTATATTCTGTCTAGTCGATATTATGTCCATTCTATATTTTTGATTCGATATTATGTCCATTCCATTCGATATTAAAATTTTCTAGTCGATATTTTGGTAGTCTATATTATGTCTAGTCGATATTGTCTTTTCTATATTTTTTACTCGATATTATGTATAGTCGATAATAAAAACTCGATATTTTGACTCTATACCGGTTTTATCAGCTAAATTTAAGGTTTGCAGATCATTCTGGTAGGAAAACATTTGGGGATCCACACAATCCATACCTCCCTGGACTCCCTGGGATGTCTAGTTTTCTAAAATGTATGGGTTTGGCAGCTAAGCCCGGGCACCGGGCTTGGCGGCCATCTTGGGAAACTACCAAACCTGCACATTTCTGAAAACTAGACACCCAGGTGAGTCCAGCGAGGTATGGCTTGAGTGGATCCCCCAACATTTTCCTACCCAGAGAGCCCAGAAAGACTGTGGCTGTTTTGGGGCTGGGGGCATTGGTATGCCCATTCTGGGCAACACCCGCGCATGAAAAAGCCAGTGTAATCGCTAGCTCCTACTGGGCTTACCGCCCCCCTAGGGGGCAGATCAGGGGCCACTGCCAGAAAGACTGGAATTTCTCAGGGGGGTATTGGTATGCCCATTTTGGTCAGCCGCCACCCCTACATGAATACTAAAAAAACCCTGGTTTTTAGTGGGATTTTTGCGGGGGTGGCAGCATTGGCATGCCCTTATTGGGAAGCCCCCACCACTACTTTAAATTGTCAAAAAAAAATCCCTGGCTTCTAGTGGGATTTGTGTCCCCCGGGTGGGCAGATTGGGGGCTACTGCCCCCATCTGCCTCCCAGGGGGGGCAAAAGGGCTATAATTTTTGTGGGAGTTTTGGCAGCCCCCACCCTAATTCAAATTGCCCCAAAAATATCCCCAGCATCTAGTGGGCTTTTTTCCCCGAGGGGGGCAGATTGGGGACTACTGCCCCCATCTGCCCACCTGGGGGGCAGAAAGGCTGTTATTTTGGCAGAGGATCGGGGAATTGGTATGCTAGTTTTGGGCAGCCCCCATCCTAATTCAAATTGCCACCAAAAAATCCCTGGCATCTGGTGGGCTTTCTGACACCCCCCCCCCCCAGAGGGGCAGATTGGGGTATACTAGTCCCACCAGCCCCCAAGGGGGCAGAAAGGCTAAATGTTGCCAATTTCATTGGGGAACGCAAAGGCCCTTGCCCAAGGGTCTGCTCCTCCTCCCTGGTGCCTCATGGGTGGATCTCCAAGCAGGGATCCACTGAGATTCTCCCCTTTCCAATGATACCTCTCTTCACTTTCTACATGCTCAGGGGGCTGAGATAGCCCCCTGTGCATGTAGAAAGGGGTTTCACTGAAATTATGTCAGCGCGACGTACGCGCTGATAGTCATTTCAGGGAAACAAGGGGGGGGGCTCAGGAGCTGGGGATGCTTTTGCCCAGCTCCTGAGGTTGTTGGGGCAAAGGGAATCCCTCTGGGGATTCCTTGTGCCATGGAGTCGGATGAGCAGGAGCCGTCCGACGCACATGAGCACTTATGCGTCGGACGGCTCCCGCCCATCCGACGCAAAGAAGAGGTTAAGGAAAATCAGCTGCATTTAAAAAAACTGTTTTATTGAAACCAGCAGATCACCATCCTGTGAGTACCAGCCTTTCCCAATGGGTCGCAAAATGTGGCCTGCCTCATGAATATTATTGAGGCAGGTCATTTGCGACCCATTTGGGAATCGCTAAATGTGTCCCAGACACATTAGTACATTTGATTTTGCAAGTCACAAAAAATCGAAGTTAGAGGCTTACAAAATTAAATAGTCGTACATCTGGCCCCAAGTTATTTATGTCTAAGCAACAATGTATCAAATCATGTAATGATGTTTTTTCCACTTTTTAGGGGACCAAGGATATGTTGTACAGCCATGGATTATGACCTCATTTAAACCTATCATCCAATAAATATTTTTTTGAACTCATCCATTGAGTTAATGTTTGTGTTAATGTCAAGGTACCTATATTTTCACTTACATCTTCTCAACTATATGTAGACCTCAACATGTATGAATCTTGTTTTCTGAGTTTTTTGATAAACATGGGGGCATTTCTCAAACTAAGAACAAATCAATATAGCAAGCCACTGTGATACTGTACACTGCACGAAGGGGAGAGGGCAGGATCGCTTCATATCAAGTTAGAATTGGGGCATTCCTGTCCTCCCTCTCTTAAGTAGTGCAGTGTGGAACAGCAAGCCTGCTTACTGTGTTCTGCTGCATAAAAGGGTATTAAATGTGACCCTCAGTGTATGATGGATCACAATTCTCCCAATAATTCAGTCACCTGAGGCAATCTTCAAATTGATGTTTGTTGCAGATATGAACTATAATGCTGAGTAGCAGCACTTTTATTGAACAACTGTTGCAGTAGATACCAGCACTGATCATGGGAGACATCTGTCATGGCCATAGGCCTAGCTTAAGGTGTTGAAGTCAAAATATCATTAGTCAAATTTGTGTTCAAGCATGTGTGGGGATCCAAAAAAAGCACACATGTAACACCTTCCCAGTGCTGATTGATGTAAGGTCTACATTTGCCCACAGATGATACAATACACATTTACCAAGCTTTGCAGAGCAATACAAGGAGGCTCAAATGCCCATACAAAACATACTTAACTGCAGAAGCAGTAATGTGTAGCATTTATCTGAAAGTAAGACAAGGGACATGTTTGCCAAGCATCACATCACTTCAGGAATACAGAGATGTGTAATGTGTGAAGCATGTATATTATAATTCAAGCACAAATGGTTGTAGACATTCACAAATATTTGAAATGTTGTGTTAAGGTGGTGTTGGGTTGGAAATGTCCCCTACATGCTAAGAACTGTATTTTTGTCTGGATTCCTAATACGGGAAAATTCCCATTGCGGAACATGGAATATGCATATGTGCCATGACATAGGCCGTGTGTCATGGATTGCAGTCTTGTTGGATCAGAAGGGCCACCCAAAGAGCTACCCTCATAGTTGTGGAACAGTACTGTCTTTGCCAGGAGTAAAACAGTACAACTGTGGTGGTGGCAGCATACTGTGTAGTAATCAGTAGTAGTGAACATGACCATTTTATCCTGGGTCACTAGAGTGAGGCCTACAGTCTCACTCACCTCTTCTAAACTTCTGCTTCTGTTCGTCCATCTCGCCCATGCTCGACATCAGGTTGATCTAGAAGTGTATGTGTTATTAAATCATGTGCTGAATGGTAAATGTGTGTGTGGTGGTAGTGTGTTGAAGTATCACGCTCTAATGCAGTGCAAAGGGACTGTAGTACTAGACCGTGTGCACAGTGTGAGTGTGTGTGCTGTGTGTGAATATGCTAGTGGTAGCATATATATGTTGAATACAGTACAGGGCACTGAATTGGCTTTGACTGAACAATTAGTGCAGAAGTGCCTGCCCTATACATAACATGGAGGAACTTGGGTGCCTTTTTCAGTAAGACTATGCCTGCCTGGGGAAACAATGAGGAGTAGAGGAATTCCACAAGACCAAGTTTGATAGTCCAGCCCAGCTGCACGCTGGGTAGGGGTTACACTGGAGAATGGGAGAGTCAGGCTTTTTCTGTGCTTTCCAAGTTGTTTTTTGAATCAGTGATAGACCTCAAGGAAGAGACCTGCACATATTGGGGTAAAAAGGGAATAGAAAAGAGTGGGGCAGAGGGCCCAGGTTCAACCTTTTAAGGCACATGTTCCTTTGGCTGACATCCAGGTGTGTACCCTAGTGCCTCATATGAATCTTGCTGTGGGATCAACCATCCTTGGATTCCTACCTTACTGTGCTGCTTTGCTGCCTGTTGTCACCCTGCCTGGGAAAGAAGGGCTGGACCTGCATTGCTTAAACTCAGAGTGACTCCAAGGGCCAGTTGGCTGGCCTCCTGATCTGAAGTCTCAGTGACATAAAATACTTCCAACCACTCTGCTTCTGCACCTAGACTCTGTCATCTGTCAGTCCGCCCTACCAAGTAGTGCCACCCCAGTCCTGGACCCTTGGAAGTGAGCCTAATGTGTTTGCTCCAGCAGAAGCCATGCATCTTCTGTCGAACTAATGCATCGCTGCTGCTGCGTAGATCAGAACTGGTGCATCACCTCTGTTGCATGGATCGGAACCAGCACATTGTCTCAGTTGGATGGATCAGCACTGATGCTTCGCCACCACTGCATGGCTTTAGCATTGCTGTATAAGTGCACTGTGTGGTGCATCATCCTATGTACCTGCTTGTTTAACACCCTGGAAATTAGGCATTGGGTGTGGCTGCATACCAGGAAGTGTAAGTGTTACTTCATTTTGTGTTAGCGTTTGTTGGTTGGTGCTGGTGGTTTGATGAGTGCCGGGTGAGACTGGTGGTTATTTGGCTGTTTTTGTTGGAATCTGTGGCTGTTCTGGTCCTGTGAATACTATTTTGTGTAGTCTTTGTTCCTAAGTGTTGTTTTTGTGTTTCTAATTGTATTTTTATTGTTGGGTGTTTGTCTAATTTGAGGTAATAGTTAATTAGGCATAGTTAGTGTTTGAAGTTTTTATTAGTGGGTTAAGGATAACTAGGACTTGTGCCATTGGGGCCATGTCTGGGAAGAGGAGAAGGAAGAATGTCATTGAAGGAGAAGTTGGATGTTTGATCTGACTGGTCATGCACTTCTGCCACAAATGCTGGCTGCAGGAGGAAGGGTCAGCATATGCTTTAGAGCCAAATATCATAAGGATCGATGGGAACTGGTGCAGAGGTAAATGAGTAAGGCGGCCCATTGGAGTGCTCCATCTCCCACGTAATTGCCCATGAGGAACCTGCTGAGTTTGGACATTAAAGGCTCCGCAGGTATGTATTAATGCACCGTCAGCTTGCATAATGTAGATAACTTAGTTAAGGTATCAAAATGTGTTTGCAATGTGTGGAAGCCTTGTGAAACACAAGTCAAAACAGAGTGACACCAGATGGCAGATGCATCAAATTGTCACACAACACACCTGGCATAAATGCTCTCTTGTGTTACAGGGAGTTAACTAATGGAAAGCAGTCCTTTATCCAAATAGGGCTACTATTTCACAATATCCAGTAATAAAGAAGGTTTAGGCTTGTAAATGTAATTGTGCTAATCATTTATTGTTGCTTTCCCTCACTCAAGTGATGCAAACATTGTACAATATGTGACAATATCGGCCCCTATGGCTAGATTCACAGTACAGCTAATTTTCCATACTGCACATGGTAAAAGGTATGTCTGTGTGGCAAGGCCAGCATGTATGTACCAATGGACTCGTTTATCAATTCTTTATGCAGCACAACTGTTGTTTTTGCATTTGGCACAACAAGTTACCTTGCTGCGCTGCATGAAAGAGAAAGGGCAGGAATGCATTGTATTTTGCATATAAAGGTGCATTCCTGTCATTTCCTAGCACTGGCACACATTTGGCCACCTATTGCCAATGCTTGCACCCCTGCATCTTGGTGTAAGGGGGACTGTGATGAAGCTAGCCAGCAGTTCCTAGAACACCACATGCATTGGACCTGTTTTCACATACCATCTAAGACATTGCTGACCTTTCAAATCCAGGCAGATCAGCCCTCCAAGGTAACTAGCTGTGTTCCATGGTCTGAAAATGTATACATTTACATTTACATGAGTATTTGTTTGCTGGTACTATTGTGTTAGGCGAGTACATAATGTTAGAGTTATGCACGGAACAGTTTCTAAAGTTTAGACACTGGAAGTGTCCCTCAGTATTTTATTTTACACACAGTACAACACAGGTATTCTCCTTTTTGTAGAGCCCTGCGTGTAAGGGAGAGAGCAGGTAAGAGTTGAATTTGACATCATGCTTCAGATTGCTGCGTCTTGCCTGTGCTGGGACACATACTGCTGCCTAGCATTGACGCAGACACTCTTGAACTATATTGCAAGCGGGTCTGCTTTGTTGCCTGGTTTATTTTAGTGCAGAAAGTCACACATGCCTGGACAAAATCAATCGTCATTGCCATTTACTTCTTGCAAAGTGTGCCATAACATGCAGCTCACTTAGAAAGAGGACAGTACAAAATATTTTGTCCGTATAGCTCCTAAATTGACCACCCCTGATGAGATGTCACATTTTTACATGTTCTCCGGTCTGCTACTTATGCCAAATTGTTAAGTGCAAATGATGTAATGTGTTGATGTGTGGAGTAGGCCTGGGCGTAGTTCACAGAGTTTTGCTACTTGAAACTCCACGAAGTTACAAAAAAACTCAGCGAAGTTCCGCGAGTGGCAGAGTGCAGTGCGAACTGCAGTTTGTGCTGGTATTCCTGCCGTTCGGGTAGAAATTCTACCCGAGCAGCAGCTCACACTCACGAACTTCCCGTTTGCAATTACTACTCGGCGAACGGAGCAAAGTTCACCACCCAGGCCTAGTGTGGAGGTATTCAGCTATTTTGATCTGCGTTATATTACTCCAAATTTTTCAGAATACACAGGGCCATCCAAGGTTGCTTGGCTACTGTCATTCAAGGTACTGGGTTGGCCTTGTGCATCCGTGTGTTCCACAAGTACAATGCAAATGCATGAGGAATATTGGGCATGTTTATTTGGCTGTATTGGTACAACCTACCAGAGTCATGTATTGTTGATGTGCTTTCGTGTGAGCAGTGAGGTATTCACATTAGTTAACAATGTTGTCATCTTTACTTTGCAACATTTATGTGGATCACTGGAACAGTGTTTTGGGGTCACATACCTCCCACATCCCATTTATGGGTGGTAAGTATTTGAGTACTTTGCAAAACTCCCACTGTGCACCCATCAATACAAGGTGGCTTGTTGATTCACTCTGATGTTGCTGAGGGAAACTACAAATTGCTCATTATACCATTACAATGGATGTCATTATTGTTGGTGTACATAAAAAGACAGCATGTGCAATTAACTTTAGGTCACTCACACAGTTTCAAACAAAGGGGTCGATTAGGATCGCGGACGGACTTGCGTCCGTCCGCGACCCCAGAGCAGGAGGGAACCTCCGCCTGACATGCGGAGTTCCCTCCTGTGCAATTAGGATGTGACCGCCACCCTGGCGGTCACATCCTCTATTTTTAACATTGCCGCGGGTGCAGCTTCAAGCTGCACCCGCGGCAATGTTAAAAAGGCACGCATTGCATTTGCATGCAGAAAGAGGCAGGCACCGCGCGGTGCCTGCCGCTTTCTGCATGCAAATGCAGGGGGGTACAATAGGTACCCCCCATGTGCACCCCCCACGCCCCCTTCACCTAGGGGGCCCGCAACGGGCCCCCGCAGTGAAGTTCCGTATGCTTTTCCGCGGCGGAAAACCCGCCGCGGAAAAGCATACTTTACTGGCCATCCTAATATGGTGGACGGTGTCTGGAAGACACCGTCACCATATTAGAGCTTTTCCGCCGCGGTTGTAATCCGACCGCGGCGGAAAAGCTGCGGACGGAAACCAGGACCCACCAGCCATCCTAATGTGGCGGTGGGTCTTTGGTCAGTCCGCTGCGGTTTTTCCGCATCCTCGGGCCGGCGGTGGCTTCCGCCGGCCCCGAGGATGCGGAAAAACCGCAATCGTAATGACCCCCAAAGTGTTTTTAATTTACAATATGTATGAAGGTTTCTGAGAATCAACCATACAAATCTTGAAATGGTATTTTGAACACTGTTTATTTTAACACAGATTTGGATCCTCACAGTACAACATATGATTAGTCTATTTTTGTCATAAATCAACACTTATGCCAAATTATGATGTATTGTGCTTACTAATACATTTGAATTTAAATATGACTTCATATTTACATGTGTTTATTGAGATAAGTGGGTAGGAACTAATTGCGATTAGTAAATATAGCATATTATTAAGGAGCACAAGTGGAGAAGATAAACTACTGTACAAACAGAGTACTGTCCTGGATTCCAAAGCAGGTGGCATGATGTCCTACACAGGACAGATATAAAAACCAGCTAGAGCGCATGAACAAATGTTTCTTGGGAAGTTCCTATTCACAAACTGGGGAACTCTACATCTTCCTCCCCTGATGAGTGTTCCGCCTCCCCCGGAAGTTGTGGTGTTCGAATGGGAGGCAGCTGAGTGATGATACTAGCTTCAGGCACACAAACATCAGAGACAGAAGATGTAAATTCCATGTTTCCAATAACATTTGTCAGTGCCACTAATGCAGCATATTAGTCCCTGGCAAGGGCTTGCTGGTTGGCCATCAAAGCACAACGTTGCTTTTGAGGGCACTCGTTGATGCTATGAAAGGGTCTATCTTGTCCTCCAAGGACTGGATCGATGTATTGATAGATCCCAGATGCCTGACAACTCCACTGGTGTCAGATGAAGAAGGTTAGTGTTGTTCATTCTGCATAATGACACCAGCAATGGCAAGCCACCTGGCTGCACTGCATGAAATTGGAAGGGCATGTATATGTCATGATTCAAAATTATCAGGGGAATCCTATAGTTTCCTAGCACATACATACACAGTCATCTCCAGACTCCACAATACAAGAAACTAAGGACCACCTTTGAAGTAGATAGTCACCTTCATAACTGGAAGTATTAAACAGCTTAAGCTCACCCCATTCCGTCTGAACCGATGGAGCTCATCTGCAGAGTCCAAAAACTCTTCACTCAGCCTCACTCTCTTAAACGTATACATGACTCATCTAGAAAGCATCATTCAGACCTAGGCACTCTACGTTGTCTCCTACACTGACAACAACAGATCATACAGTAACTCTCAGAAGTAGGGGTGGGTAAAGCTCGCAGAGTTGCACTACACAGAATTATGCTGAGTTGCATAGAAACTCTGTGGAATTCCACACAGCTCTTCTCCGTCCTGCCAAAGACTGCTGCTCAGCCTCAGCATGTTAGATCATTAGGAAAGGTGGGCCTTGCAGAAGGCATCACCATTATGGCCATAATTACGATTGCTCAAACCTTTTCTGAGCAGTTTTTTTCAGTAATGCACAAAGTGCCAGTAAACAACACTACCTGCCATCAAACTAAGTGAGCAAGAATCCTACAAAGCTTCCCTCTGCGGTGTTTCGCAGCCTGAGAGTGACAGCATAGTGGGACGCTGAATTTAAATTGAAACACCTGACTGCATCAAGTTTCCACACACCTCCCCTCTCAGCCCGCATTTCACAGAGCACTCATGGAAAAATACCTTCACAACCATTGCTTTTGCAGCAACAAACCAATAACATACAGTAATTATGGACAAACACGTAAAACGTATTCACATTGCATAGACAGAGTACCGTGTGCCTTCCAGTTGCCCCCTGCCCGCCCAATGGCTACTGTAAGGCAGCCAGGAATCAGATCTGGCAGTGGCCTGCAGTACATATAGGGGGACTGGATGTCTCCCCCACAGCTGCAATCTCTTTGCAAGCACTACTCTGGGCGGGGCATCTTACCCTACCCTCTGTGCTCTCTGACCCAAACTGAGCCACACAGTCACATCGCAAACTGACAATAGTGGCAACCATACCTTTGCGGCCTAGAGGCTACTAACGGCCTAGAGCTGTGCATTCACCTGTGGATCCTGTCAGAGCCCAATGCCTCCCAGAGCCAACTGAAGGACATAAATCGAGATGTTGCAGACGGGCAAGCGCGGACACACTTGATGTCTCGGTGCCCTGCAGTAGGTTGCGGCCCGAAGGAAATCTTGGAAGAGGACAGAGGAGGTTGAAGTACTGGCTGCAAAGCTCCGAAAGCTGCTGCTGTCTAGTGTATATTTTTTTATCCGTTTTCCTCTTCAGTTTCATTTTCAAGTTAAGTCACATGCCTATTCCACGCTGACAGACATTTCAAAATCGGCATTAGCGGTGCACTGCTGATAATGCAACTTGACGTGCAAGTTGTTTTCCTCACCTGGGGTGAACGCGCAGATAATCTCCGCTCCGCCGGTGGTTAACAGAGTTTTTTTGCCAAACTCAGTACTCCAAGCAGATCGCAGAGTGGTAAAAACTCAGTGACCTCGGTTGGTGGAGCGGACTTTACCACCCACCCTTACTCAGGAGACATCACGACCAACAAAAGTTGATACATTATGCCATTGCTAAACATAGTTAACTCTCTGTGAGTTGAGTAGCACAGACTCAATCTTACCAGATAAAAGTGATGATATTCTGCAACATGAACTTACCTTGGATCAATCAATCAATCATTCAGAGAATTTGTAAAGCGCGCTACTTACCCGTGAGAGTCTCAAGGCGCTGAGGGGGGGAGGGGTGCTGCTACTGCTCGAAAAGCGAGGTCTTGAGGAGCCTCCTGAAAGTTAGCAGGTCTTGGGTCTGCCGTAGATGGGTGGGGAGGGTGTTCCAGGTCTTGACGGCGACGAAGGAGAAGTTTCTGCCGTCTGAGGTCGTTTGTTGGATGCGCGGGATGGCGGCAAGGGTGAGGCTGGCGGAGCTGAGCTGGTGGGCGGGGGTGTAGAAGTTGAGTCTGCAGTTCAGGTAGGCTGGTCCAGTGTTGTGGAGTGCTTTGTGTGCGTGGGTGAGGAGTTGGAAGGTGATCCTCTTGTTGACGGGGAGCCAGTGCAGGTCTCTTAGGTGGGAGGAAATGTGGCTGCGGCGGGGGATGTTGAAGATCAGTCGGGCTGAGGCGTTCTGGATGCGTAGAGTGCGTTGCCGTAGTCTAGCCTGCTGCTGACGAGGGCTTGGGCCACTGTTCTTATTGTTTCAGTTGGGATCCACTTGTAGATCCTGCAAAGCATGCGGAGTGTGTTGTAGTAGCAGGAGGAGTAGATGGCGTTGACCTGCTTTGACATGGAGAGGGAGGAGTCGAGGATGAATCCCAGGTTGCGTGCGTGTTCCGTGGGGGTTGGAGCTGCTCCCAGTGCGGTCGGCCACCAGGAGTCTTCCCAGGCAGAGGGGGTGGGGCCGAGGATGAGGACCTCCGTCTTGTCCGAGTTCAGTTTGAGACGGCTGCTTCTCATCCATTCGGCGACGGCCTTCATGCCCTCGTGGAGGTTGGTTTTGGCGGTATGCGGGTCCTTGGTGAGGGAGAGGATGAGCTGGGTGTCGTTGGCGTAGGAGATGATGTTCAGGTTGTGCTGGCGGGCCACTTGTGCGAGGGGGGTCATGTAGACATTTAACAGGGTCGGGCTGAGGGATGAGCCCTGGGGTACACCGCAGATGATGTCGGTGGCTTCGGATCAGAAGGGAGGGAGGCGGACTCTCTGGGTTCTGCCGGAAAGGAAGGACGTGGTCCATTCCAGGGCCTTCTTCTGGATTCCGGCTTCTTGGAGGCATAACTAGGCCGACAACCCCTCACCCTACCCCTCACCCTCCAGCCACAACAGCAACCAGTCCATCATCCTGGATACCAACCTCACTGTTAGAAATTTGATCTCTGGTTGGATAAGACTAGCGCCAAAGCCAGGCATAGACCACCACTCTAGTCAGAGCAAGGAAGTTACACGCCAAAGATAACCCCTGCTCATCCCCCTTAGTAGCTTGGCACGAGCAGTCAGGCTTATCCTGGAGGACATGCGTAAAGCATTTGCGCACGCTAACAGCAACAACATCCCAGGCACACTACAAAAGGAACTCCACACAAGGTTATATCAAAAATAGCCTTTGAATTCTCATAACCCATTAGAATAGTACTCACATAATATGCATGGTGCCACCTGGCACTAGGTCATATCAACAAGGGATTATTTACACCTGACAGGGCCCACTGGACCACTGTCAGAACCATCACAATGCGAACTTAGTAAATGTAAGAGCTATCATAAGCGCACAACCAGTAATCACTGGAAACCACTGTACTCAGCATCAGCCTGTAACATAAACTACAATATGCACTGTATCACATTAGGCGCAAATTACATTCAGCACCAACCTCACCAGCATAAACACATTACGCAATCATCTCATAAGTCTAAACGCATTACACACTAACCTCCTAAGCATAACTCATGTTAGGAAATAAACCACAATATGCAAGACAACCTTATACTCGTAAAAAACACATTTAGAGGTATCAAAACAGGGTGCGTAAATCATACAACATAAATCACATTTCCTAGCACCACATAAATCACATTAGGGCCTGGTGCCCTATTAACCTCACAGTCCCCCTGGCCCACTGGCCATCTCAAAAGGGGCTCAAATGCCTTATGTCCCAAAGTCAGGGCGTGCTGCCAATGCAGCAGTAGTCAAGAGTGCACAGTTGCGCTGTCCTAAACATTGCAGCTAGCACTAAGTGCTGCACAGCTGTGAATGTATGGGGCAAAGGAGTGCGTCTCACTCCTAACTCAAAACATGCCCCCGAGGAACTGTGGCCTAAATGTTGCAGCTGCCCACTAATTGCAGGGCAGCTGTGAAAAACTGTAGACATGGGCACTCCTGTGCCCTGAGTCCTCCACTGGGACTCTCTCCTAAAATGTACTCAAGGAAAAGAATGGGGCTGGCACTACTGTGCCTCCTAAACCCCCACTCAGGCTCCTAAGCAACAAATGCCCCAACGTTGCAGCTGCCTGCAGTCTCGCAGGGCAGCTGGGAACGGCACTGTCACCTCTGTGCCTGGTGAGCCCCTGGTACTGGGGCTCGTCTGGTGCCATTATCTGTCACCACAATGCGGCCCAAAAAAAAAGATCACCTGGGCACCCACCGTGCCTTGGAGGGCACCAACAATGCTCCTAAAGACCCCCTCCGGGCCTTCCAACATACATGCCCCTCCTAGCACGAGTCCGCAAAATGCTCCTCTGGCTGCCGGCACAGCCAAAACAATGTCCCTCTGGAGTCCCATACTGGGACCCTTACAACCAAAACGTGTCCCAACGTTGGAGCGGGCCGTGCTCTGGCAGTGGGCGCCGACAATGCACCTCAAATGGAGGGGGGGCCTTTCCTGGGCAACTTCCACTGCGACCCCCACTCACTGGATTAGGTTTGGTGGCTCCATTTCCTGGCTTAGACTGCATGCGTCTCTCCACCGATGGGGCAGACTCCGGTGCTTCTCTCCTCCACCTACACCGTGGGGCTCTCCCCAGCACACTGGAGCCCCGCGCAGGCATGCCCCAGACTTCCGGACTCCATGGGACTCTCTCCAGCACATGGAAGCCCCGCTTTCCTTCTGGGACGTCCGGCTCGGCTCTAGTAGGCCCCGTCCACAGTCAGGCAACCTTGCCTGTCTTCCGGGTCGTGCTGGAAGCAGCCCGGCGGCGATTCTCCTTTCTCCAGTGCAGATGCGGGGTGCGCACCCGCAAAAGGCAGAAACCTGGTCATATGAACAAAGCAGCCATGTGGGGTGGGCACCCACTTTTCCTAATGAGCTCCACAGCGGATACAATCGTGGGGTGGGCACCTGCAAGATAAAAGGTGAATGCGGGGTAGGCTCCCGCTTATGGAAACAGCAACTGTGGGGGAATCCACATGGTTGGATTCCTGCTCAAAGGGGGCAGCAGCTCTGTGCTGCAAAGCCTCACGTTCCCCTCTTCCCTGAGCAATTTAGGAAATAAAGCCCAGCGCCTATGATGCAGCCCAGTGCTGCAGAGGCCAGCTCTTCCTCTCTGCTCGCAAGTTAGGCATAAAGCGCTCCCCTGGTCTTGGGGAATACAAATATAGCCCTCTGGAGTGGCAAGAACGTCCTTAAGGGTCCAGGGGCATAGCTGGGCCCAGGGAGGTCAGCACACAGGGCCACCCATCATGTAGGCAAGTCCCCATGGTGCTTCGTTCTGGACCCTAGCAGCAGCAAGCCCCCCTCCGTCAGAAACAGCACATCAGAACAGGAACTGAACAGTTTCATGGGGTCACAGCCCCTATATTTATACACCCTTTCTCTTTGTGTCACAGCACAGGGCTTGGGGATACTAGTCAGAACTGGTTTAGGGGGATTTGGAGCACTTTGTTTTGCCCAACTTCTCTCCCCTTTTGTCAGGTGGGGGCTCAGTGATCAGACACACCACAGGGGGCGGAGCCAGCACTGTGGAGGGAAGGCACATCCCTATTCAGGTCCCAGGTGCAACTTCTCCCTCCCATCTGCATACAGATCTCTCTATTCATCACTGGGCTGACTCACCCTGTCTCCTGGAGCCACCCACACCACTCAGCTCCTGTCACTCACAAGCCAGACATGCAATTCACATCAGGCAGGCAGGCACATAGCACACATAAATGCCAACTTCTAAAAGTGGCATTTCCAAAATAGCCATGCGAAATCTGTGCACACCTTTGTCCAGCATTTATTCACACAATTTCAGACATACCAGACCTGACCATACTACTCCTCTTATAACAAAAATTACCACTGACACACACTGATCAGGGAATCCCCAATGCATTCCTATGGGAGGGCAGGCCAACCTTACAAATGTAACACAGAGAGGCCACAGTGCCAAAGTGCGCAGAGGCCAAAAACCACCAATATCATGACAGAGAAAAGGCAAAAAGTTCAGGGGTGAACCTGCCAAAAAGGGCCAAGTCCAACACAACCCCCTTCCAGCCAAAACGCAGGGCAGACCAATCACTGTGGCCCAACTAGGCTACCCAACTGGTACTCCCTAGTTGTCCACGGCCAGGACCAGGACCTAGGCCATCCAGTTGTCACGGGTCCTTGCCAATCCACAGAGTGGGGGCAGTAACCCCTGGCACACAATAGCCATTCTCCACTGTCCCTCTCAGTGTAGTTCCAAACTACCACTGATCCTTCAACCTAGGGTCCGCACCCTCAGGCTGACCAGAGGTAACGGGCAAGAGTTCCCTCACCCTACCTCTACTTCTGGGGTATTGCACTCTCCCAGGGTAAGCACCCACCAGAACACAACTCTCCCACCAGTTAAGGACCTCTCTCCATCAACTGGTCTACCACCTGGGATCTACCTTCTGGCTACACAAGGGTCAGAGGCGAGGACTCCCTCCCTCTGCACCCTCTTCCAGATCCCGGTACCCTTATCCTCGGAGAGGCACCCTCAGAACACACTCTGCTTCCAGCCGAACTTCCAACAGGAGGACAGCTCACTCAGGCCAGCTCACTCAGGCCCATGGAGACTATTTCACATCGGAGGTACAAAGCACACAGCACCATCCCTCTTCAAGCAGGTGGGGGACACAGCACACAGCAAAGTTCCCTTTCCTCTTCCTCAGTGGAAACAACAAACTGCAGGTGAGCCCCAGAACACACAGCAAGGACAGCCTACTCAGTCTCTTCATCTGATCCACTTTGGCAGAGATTCCTTCTTGACCTGGAAGTTTCCTAATCTCCCAACCTAGTGTCTAAACCCTCAGGTTGTACCAGGGTCAGAGGCGAGGATGCCCTCCCCCTTCCAGAGTTCTGCACCCTCCCACCTTGGAGCGGTACCCCTGGAGGTCAAACCGGTGAGGACACTGATTACAGATGTCCTTCCCTCCAGGTCAGGCTGAACCTGAACCTGGCCTCCCCAACCTCGGGGCTCAACCCTTTGGTCAGACAATTGCCCAGTGAACCAGGACTTCCGGGGGAGCATGCATGCCCCCCCTTTGAGGGTGACACATAACTAATGGGTCGTGTGACAGTCTACCTAGCTCTGATCTTGTGACCTCCTGTCCACCTGACAGGGTGCAGAGATATCCCAGGACAGAAGTGGCGCCACTCATTGGTGGCTCAGCCCTTCTGGCTTGCCCCTGACCCAATGGTTCTTCCACTGGGGACTATTTCCCCCTCTCACCCCTCAACCAGGACTTCTGCACCCTCCACTTAGGAGCGGTACTGCCCAACACCAGGACTGCTAGAGCTCTGATTACAGACACTCCAAGTCCTCTAGACACTGGAAGATCCTCCTCAAATGGCCTACAAGTACAGCCTAGGCCCCCGACCTGGCGCTCCCTTAGGGAACCCTCCAAGCCCTGAGATGGGGTTTCGGGCTACCGTGGGACACACCCTCCCACACTCTCTCCTTCTGGCTGAGACAGGACCTGAGCCACTACGCCCCTCCCATTCCACTGGGACCTAGCTGGGCTACACTGAACCTCTTCCACAACACAGGACCGGAAGATACCCAAGCCACTACTTTTGGAATCACTCTACAGGTCCTCTAGCACACAGCCAGAGGTCCATCTCCCATGCAAGCTCCTTATTTCAGAGAACTCACACTCAAACATCCAGTGCAACACACCATTCATCCACACACGCCCCCCAGACCGGTCAGACAGTTCCTTACTGCCCCTGAATCTCAACCTGCACCCCTCTTACTGAGCGCCAGGGCCCATACTCTGGGAACGGGATGGGTTCTTCATGCACTGGACTCACTTCTGCTGCCACCACTGGATCCCACCCTTCCTGGTGAATCTAGACAACTCACATTGCACATAGGGGATAATATACCCTCCTGAAGAAGTTACTCCATGCCAATTAAGTCCCTACTGTAGGCCAACCCAAGAACCCGCAGATAGCACAGGGGCAGTCACTCATAAAAAACACATTTAGAGGTATCAAAACAGGGTGCGTAAATCATACTACATGAATCACATTTCCTAGCACCACATAAATCACATTAGGGTCTGGTGCCCTATTAACCTAACAGTCCCCTGGCCATCTCAAAAGGGGCTCAAATGCTCTATGCCCCAAAGTCAGGGCGCGCTGCCAATGCAGCAGTAGTCAAGAGAGCGCAATTGCACTGACCTAAACGTTGCACCTAGCACTAAGTGCTGCACAGCTGTGAATGTATGGGGCAAAGGAATGCATCTCACTCTTAACTCAAAACATGCCCCCGAGGAACTGTGGCCTAAATGTTTCAGCTGCCCACTAATTGCTGGGCAGCTGTGGAAAATTGTAGGCATGGGCACTCCTGTGCCCTGAGTCCTCCACTGGGACTCTCTCCTAAAATGTACTCAAGGAAAAGAATGGGGCTAGCACTACTGTGCCTTCTGAACCCCCACTGGGGCTCCTAAGCAACAAATGCCCCAATGTAGCAGCTGCCTGCGCTCTCGCAGGGCAGCTTGGAACGCCACTGGCACCTCTGTGCCTGGTAAACCCCTGGTACTGGGGCTCATTTGGTGCCATTATCAGGCACCACAATCCGGCCCAAAAAAAAAAGATCACATTGGCACCCACCGTGCCTTGGAGGGCACCAACTATGCTCCTGAGGCCCCACTCAAGGACTTTCAACATACATGCCCCTCCTAGCACGAGGCAGCCAAACAGGCCCTCCGGCTGCCAGTGCAATCAGAACAATGCCACTCTGGAGTCCCATACTGGGACCCTTACAACCAAAATGTTGGATCGGGCCGCGCTCTGGTAGTGGGCGCAGACAATGCGCCTCGAATGGAGGGGGGAGCCTTCCCTGGGCAACTTCCCCTGTGACTCCCACTCACCGGATTATGTTCGGCAGCTCCATCTCCTAGCTTAGACTGCACACGTCTCTCCACGCATGGGGCAGACTCCAGTGCTCCTCTCCTCCGCGGGGCTCTCGGCAGCTCACGTGAGCCCCGCACAGGCATGCCCCAGACTTCCGGACTCCACGGGGCTCTCTCCAGTACACGGGAGCCCCGCTTTCCTTCCGGGACGTCCGGCCGGCTCTAGTAGGCCCCGCCTACAGTCATGCAACCTTGCCTGTCTTCCGGGTCGTGCTGGAAGCAGCCCGGCGGCGATTCTCCTTTCTTCGGTGCAGATGTGGGGGTGTGCACACGCAAAAGGCAGAAAACGCAGGGTGGGCATCCTCCTGATCATTTGAACAAAGCGGCCATTGAGGGGTGGGCACCCATTTTTTGTAATGAGCACCACAGCGGATATAATCGCGGGTGGGCACCCGTAAGATAAAAGGTGAATGCGGGGGAATCCCCATGGCTGAATTCCCGCTCAAAGAGGGCAGCAGCTCCGTGCTGCGAAGCCCCACGTTCCTTTCGTTCCTGAGTAATTTAGGAAATAAATACCAGTGCGTATGATGCAGCCCGGTGCTGCAGAGGTCAGCTCGTCCATAAGGGTCCAGGGGCATAGCTGGGCCCAGGGAGGACAGCACACAGGGACCTCCAGCAGCGATGCAGGCCCCCATGGGGGTTCCTCCTGGGTCCCAGCAGCAGCAAGCCCCCTCCGTCAGGAACAGAACAGTAACTGAACAGTTTCATGGGGTCACAGCCCCTATATTTATACACCCTTTTTCCTTGTGACGCAGCACAGGGCTTGGGGATATCAGTCAGAACTGGTTTAGGGGGATTTGGCGCACTTTGTTTTGCCCAGCTCCTCTCCTCAGTGGGGCTCAGTGATCAGACACACCACAAGGGGCAGAGTCAGCACTGTGGAGGGAAGGCCCAGCCCTATTCAGGTCCCAGGTGCAACTCCTCCCTCCCATCTGCATGCAGATCTCTCTATTCATCACTGGGATGACTCACCCTGTCTCCTGGAGCCACCTTCACCCCTCAGCTCCTGTCACTCACAAGCCAGACATACAATTCACATCAGGCAGGCAGACACATAGCACACAGAAATGCCAACTTCTAAAAGTGGCATTTCTAAAATAGCTATAATAAATCTGCGCACACCATTGTGCAGCATTTATTCACACAATTTCAGACATATCAGACTTGACCATACTGCTCCTCTCATAACAAAAATTACCACTGACACACACTGATCAGGGAATCCCCAATGCATTCCTATAGGAGGGCAGGCCAACCTTGCAAATGTAACACAGAGAGCACACACACTTTACACTGGGCCACAATGCTAAAGGGCACAAAGGCCAAAAACCACTAATATCATGTCAGAGAAAAGGCAAAAAGTTCAGGGGTGAACTTGCCAAAAAGGGCCAAGTCCAACACTCACAATGAGACTTCTAATTGTCACGTTCACCTCCACCCTTTTTCACATATTTTGCATGTTCAGAAATGTCTTCATATGTGCCCCTCCTGACACTTGTAAGTCCATCACTCAGGCCCTCATCACACGTAGACTGTACTACACTAATGCCCTCTACTCCAGCATCTCTGCACACTTGCTACACTAGAGTTTGATTTTTTTAATTGCGGCTTAGACTACAACTGTTTGTAGTTCCAATCACAACAACATTACCATTAGGCACCCCTCTTTGATAAGGGAAGAAACATATACACCTTCTATTGATAAATAAATACGAATTTAAGTTTGGCACTACAGACTTATTTGATAAGAATCAATATTTATTCCTTTGTTTTTTGCCCATGCCTAAAAATACATTGTTTCATAAAGAAGAAAGACACCATTATAACGTCTTCTTTAATGTTTATTCCAAAACGGAAAGCAAAAAACTACACCCCCCACTGAAGAGACTACATATCCCATGATTCCATCTCAGATGCATGCCACGCTGAGCTGGAAAGACATGCCGACAGAGGCCCACTATACTCTGTAAATACAACCAAGCCCCGGCCTTCACCTACCTGCACTCGCCACAACCTACGGCAGAATGCCGGCACCTGTTTCTGAATCGATGTGCTGTGATTACGAGCGACCCGGGCCCTACTCGCCAGGCCCTGGAGATATATACAAACCAGCCACTTACCTCTCCTCTCTATTATGAGCAGGGGAGCTGAGCAAAATAGGTATTTGAATGGGATGAGACCCTTGATGAAGTAAGTACTTTACAAGAGGCTATGTCACACTGACTTTTTCTCAGCATTTTCTTTTTGCTAATACCTTACAATGGGGACTTTAACAAATCCATATTATACTTAAGCTCTGCTATTACTTTTAATTGCTTCTACTGTTATCTCTTTAGAGTCTGACTACAGGGCCACCCAGTCAACCCCCCATAGGAACAGTTTTCTGAAACGCCTTGGGTGAGTGGGTTTAGCAGTACAGAGTCTTAAAAACATGTCTTCAGGTAAAAGCCTGGCCCATTGTTTCCTCCCAGTTCAGAAACTTCTCATAATAATATGCACAGTAGTCCAGTTGTCATTGTAAAGAATGGGGTTTTATCACTTAATAATGATCTTACACCACCCTGTGCATACATTTGCATGGAGAGGCTTTTGCTTTCAAGAGGCGGAGAGATGGAACAGTTTCCCGCCACCTCACACCACATTTGTGTCAGCGGCACTAAATGTAGTCTTTTAAATGTATGTGTATGTGATCGCAGTCAAAAACAAGTTTGGAAAAACTACACATACACTTATCTCGGCATGCAGAGGTGTATGCAGAGGAGAGATATACTGACTGGTCCGTCATGAAGGGTGTACTTCATCTTTTCATCATTTGTATGCTTATTCTTTTCTATTTGTATTTTGGGTAATATCCCATAGTGACAAGCCTTAAACGCTAAATGCATACTTTGGCTATTTGCATGCCACATAAAAAGAACCACACATTTGACACATAATCGGGGAAGTAACTTACTTATGAACCAGCCCTGATGAAAACCCAAGACCATAGGTAGGCCAATAGAACAAGGCTGAAACTTCTGTTTTTTGGGTCATAGGACCATCACATCCATACCTCCTTGTAGTGTTAATTTTGAACCTTTCCACCCACCCCGCCACCTACGGGATACCTTGGGAGTCCGTGAGGAATTTTATCTTCAACATTACGCCCCCTAAACAACCTTCGTCAGAGGAGCTCTCTGAAATATGGTCAAGCCCACTCTGACCTTTAGGAGTCAGGGTGAGGGTGAACACGATAATGAAGCATTTCACTACTAGAGTGGGTGAGGGTTGCATTAAGAGAGGGTATTTTCCTTTTCACACTCTAATAAGAGTGGTGTATAGGTGTGGTGCACCACAGATCCTGCACCGTCCTTTATGGAGGCATTGTCGCTCCAAAAGGGTTACTCTTAAGTTAGCAGTATTTGACAGGGAGGGTGTATCTCATCATCCACACTTCAGAGGACCTCTCTACCCTCTAGGGGCCAATAGGTTTTGTGGACCGTAAATCCCCTTTGTTTTTGCAAGAAGGAGAAATGCAGCATATTTACTAAGATATGGCACATTCCTGCTCTCTCTCTGCACTGGATCACTGAGTGCTGCCTAATGCCAACACAGGCACCTGGATGTATGGGGGCCAGCGTTACAGGCCGGATTGTTTTGTGCAGGAAGGGACACCTTTCTGAACAAAAACAATTCTCAGAGGCATTGTCGCTGTTTGCTACAGAATACAGCACATGCAGAAAGATGAAAACATTTTCTCCTTGTTATGTCTCTGTTGGGATGGCGCAATATTTTGATGCATTCCCAGACTTCCTACCCTTATTAAACTTGGGAGTGTGCCAAAATACATGAGTGGATGCATGGGATTGCTTACACTTCAACCATGGAACACCTTTCCAATGAGGAGTAACGCAACGCAGGGATTCGCACTGCTGTGCATTACTCTGGACTTACTAAGCCATGCAGAACCTCACAAGATGGATTTGCATGGCTTAGTAAATATAACTTAAGCCCTCGCATTGCTTTGTGCCGCCTTGCGTGATGCAATGGCAATGCAAGGGCTTAGTAAATTTGGGCCTAAGAAACAACACTTGCAGTATGTAAGAGACACTCCCAAATAATGCTAAACACACAACTTTTTGTAAAATACAGCAAGACATGCAGGGTGGCACACATAATAAAATCATACTTCATTCTCATTGAGTGACCATAACTGGAAGTGCATTGTAGCCCATCACCACTGGAAATATGTCTGATCATGTTAGGCTGCTATTGCAGGTAACCACCTTTGGCATATGATGGTTGTACTTGGATGTGTGGTGTATATGCCAAGGCATAGGTCGGTAGCATCATAGTTGACAAAAACATGGAGCTGTTTTCGTAACTCTTAGCTTGCATTTATTTCTGAACTATGGTGTTGTGCTTTGTGATTTTATAAGAATAAAATTCATGTTGCATCACTTTTTATGATGGCGTTACATCAAATATCACATGATTTCACTTCCTGGGATGACACTGGATAAAAAGCATGTGATGTCACTTCCACTACCCCTACAATTTTTTGGAGTCTATTTCCATATCCTGTGCGAAAGTTCTAATACGAAATAGAGTCAGGTACAAGTAGATGTTTCCAAGGGACTGATGAATAGATAAGTTTACACCAATCCAATATTACTGTATATGGTTGGTTATCTTGAAGATGCCAATGCAGACAACTCTAATGCACCTTCTGCAGGGAGTTAGCCATAAACACTGGCAATATCTGGACTAAGGCTGTTTTATTTTCTCTGTGAAACTGACAGTGACGAAAATAAATATTTGCACATAGTTGGTGTCTGACAAATTCATTTAGGTCATGTGCCAGATACAATTATGTAAATTGACAACAGTTAAATGTATCCATTGAAGAAATAAGGCAATTCAATATATATTGTGAACCTGCAGTCAAACATCATAGGGTTGTACATTGCCGATGTACTGTCAGCTGCCATTATTGTTGTTCTTTTTCCGAGTTACAAAATTAGTATAATCCACATAACACATTCATTAGTAGATCTCGGCAGGCATCAATCTCAATGTCTTCTGTTGTGGTCAAGCAAAAATGGCCTTGATATTTGAATCTGAATACACAGAGTTAACCTCAGTGCATAATGGAGTTGATTTGAGAAGCACAATAAATAAAAAATGTAGCATTCCAAAATGTCTTTCAATTAATGTGCTCACCACTCTAAATCAGACTTCAAATTTGTTTAAATTGACATCTGAGATGGGCTGTAGCCTAGAAACATTTAGGACTGTAATGTTAAAGTATCTAACATGAATGATCTTTTTTATGTCTGCCTAGAGGCAGCTCAAACAGCTTTGCCAGACTTTAATTAAAAAGCCTAACTGTATAAATACAATTGCGTACATTTATAAATGCTTTAGGTCAGCTCTCTTCATCCACTGTCAATTCAACCCTCACCCCCATTTTGCTTTCACCCTCCACAAATGCTCGTCGATTCACCAAAATGCCAGGGGTAGCAGGAGTGATATCACTTATTCATCATATCACAGTAAGTGGCATCAGGTGACTGTTGGCCCTGGTGGCTGCATGATAAAACAAATATCTCAAAGGAAGTGAAATTATTTAAGTAAGACAAACAGGTACGGGACTAATATAAATACAAACCACTACTAAAGCTGATCACTGTCTAATTTTGTTACAAACCACATATTAACTAGTGAACTGCAACGATATGCTCAAAGCAAAGTCTTGATAAGCTGTCATCTATACAGGTACCACCATCATGTGCCTAACATAGTCATACGCAATTACAGGCTAAAATGCACAACTTCCATAGGCCCCAAATGCCTACGGGACGGGAAAATAGCCACACATAAACAACATATGCCCGGGGCACACCCAACATATCCTGAATTTTAGCCTCACAATATCAAGTGTAGCTGCATATGCCATGTGCAGGCTCTAGAATAACAATGTGACTCAAGGTTATTATGAACACTGTCTCATGTCCTGAACTGTTGACCTTTGGGTATGCTGGTGTAATTGACTCAACTGAGGCAAGTCAAGACTTCAACTACCAGAGTGCACTTAGTTATATGAAGGCCCAGGACTGGAAACGTGGTGTCCTGCCATCATTTTTTTAATGTTTTTTATTTTTATTAATCCTCATTTGCCAACTCGCCACCCAGTTTACTAACTGTTCAACCTGCTGTTTTTTTTTGTATCTCATATGCTAGTGTATCGAGAAAGAGACATCGGGCTCACCTCCACAGAGTCCGGCCAGCATATTATCCAAGCCCTTGATGCCATTTGACCCATCCGGTGTGCCCATCTGATCCTCATTCCAGGAGCCTGTGTGTCAACCCAAATACTAGCGAGATAGGCGTGGGGTTTAATCATAGGATTGATGTTGCTTTGTTCAATAAACCATTCAAAATTTCCCACATACCAATCACCCAAAACATAGAAGGAACGGTACCCAAAATGCTAGTTTTTTGCTGGTATGATTCAACATATCTAGTTTAGCTGTATATCTCATTGACTTTATCCAGTCCAAAACATTTGGAGAGAGGGGAGAGACCCACAACTTACAAAGTTCTCTACGTGCCAATAATATAGCATAAAAAATCAATTTCACATTGTCATTAATTCTATCTTCCTCTAGGTCATTCCTCCCGGTAATTATGAGTTCGGGGCTTACCTCTATTTGTAGGTTCAGAGCTTGAGATAGACAGTTACTCACATCTTGCCAAAAGCCTCTTATCTCTGAGCAAAAGACAAACATATGGAGGTCATCGGCGTTGGGGGTCTTACATTTTGCGCACTCCACCACTCCACTTGATTTTAATTTCGTCAACCTGCGCGGAGTCCAGTAGGCCCTGTGAATTGTGAACAGAAGGTTTCTCCTTAAATTCGCAGGTTTAACCACTCTATATAGTATAGCCATAGATACTTGCCATTGGTTTTCTGTTGCAATCTTTGGCAAGCTTTGCTTCCACAGGACCTCCGGAAGTACGAAGGGGCCATCTTCCATCTCCAACATTGACCAATACCACAAGGCCACCTCCTTCTTAAAAGACCCCTCCATCGCCAGTTTTGCCTCAAAGTCATTCTGTATTCCAATTCGAATTTCGAGGCCCTTCGCCCAGCTCTGAATTTGTAAGTATTTATACCTTGAGAAGACTTGCCCCCACCTTTGTTGGCATTCACTCCATGCCAACAAATTCCCCTCCTGAAACAGGTCATTCCATCTCCGAACTGAACCATCTTTCTTTAATGGAATTGCCAATAAATCCTTTGTCCAAGGCGGAGAACCTGGTGAGTCCCATATTGGAGCCATGCAACTCAAATATGGTATCTTTAAGAATTTCCTAATCTTGTACCACATCTCCGCCAAATCATATAGAACTTTCAACCTAACCTTTTTAAAAAACTTAGGATCTGAGAACTTATACAAAAAACCAAAGTCTGTATAACCACCATTCTTTAACATCACATCAAATAAATCTCCTATTGGTGACTGAAAGCGGGTACCCAATAGCATCCTATAATTTTTCAATCCAAAAGCCCATGCATAAATTTGCAAGTCCGGGGCAGCCAATCCTCCTTCTTATTTTTTTCCACGAAAGTCGTGACCCCTTTGATGCCCAAATAAAAGAAGCTATCTCACTCTGGAGCTTGGCTAACCACTCCTTTCGAAATCCAAGCGGAATAACCTCAAACAGAAAAGTTACCTTTGGCAGGATCATCATCTTCACTAAATTGGTTCTGCCATATAACGACAAAGGTAAATTCATCCATCCTTTAAGCATGGCCGAAACTTCTTGTTTAACTTAAAGAAATTTGTTTTTGCCAAATCCGCAATATTATGAGTAACCCTCACCCCCAGGTATCTCATATCCGCCTTAGTAACTAACCCCTCTGTGGGCAAGTTCCAAGCCATAATCTCAGTTTTTTCTTGGTTGATCTTATAACCAGAGACAGCTCCAAAGTCCTTAGTAATACCTGTCAGGGCATCTAAAGAGCCATGCAAATTTGAGGAGAAAATAACAATATCATCTGCATAGAGGCCTATTTTTTTTTACCAATTTGCCACCCCAAAATGCGGAATCCTATTTGAGCTCCTTATTCTGCAAGCCAGTGGTTCTATATATAAATTAAACAATAGTGGTGACAGAGGACACCCTTGTCTCGTACCGCGCATAATTTGCACGGGAGGAGTTAATAATCCATTAACCAGAACCCTGGATGTCGGAGAGTCATAGAGAGAAAAGATAGAGTCAGTAAATCTCTTTCCCAAATTAAGATGTTGTAAAAGAGTTTTTAAGAAAACAAAATTAACTCGATCAAAAGCCTTGGCGGCATCTAAAGCGATTACCGCCAAGGGAAGATCGTTTGTAACTGCCATATCTATAATGCCAATAAGAGCAAAAGTTAGTTCTTTTAGATAACGACCCCTGATAAAGCCTTTTTGATCTTGATCTATCAACTTAGGAATCACTAAACTTAACCTATCAGCAAGAATCTTTGTGAAGAAATTATAATCACAGTTAAGAAGTGATATAGGTCTATACGAATCTAACGATCTAGGGGATTTGCCAGGTTTAAGTAACAAAGAAATAATAGCCTCATTCCATGTACTCGGTATAGCTGCTCCACCCATAAAGATTTGATTAAATAAATTGCACAATACCGGAGCCAATTCTTCTACTAGGGTCTTATAGACTTCAGAAGGGAGGCCGTCTGGTCCTGATGCCTTCCCCTTTTACTCTGCTTAATGACCTTGACCACCTCTTCTATCGTTATGTCGTTATTTAGCACCACCTTCAGATCCTCAGCAAGGGGCTCTACCTCCAGCAGCCATCCCTCTATCTCCTCTAGCCTCAGGTGTAAATCCTACCTATATATATCCTCAAAAAAAGTGTGGAAGACTTCTGCTATCCCTTTACTATCAGTAATCAGAGACCCTGTAACTAAAGTCTTAACCCCCTTAATTTGATTCCGAAGCAAGTTCTTTTTAGCTTTCCAAGCTAACAGTTTACTGCACCCTTCACCATAAGAAAAATGCGCTAGCTGACTAGCCTCCCATTTTTCCTTAACTCTCTGTGACAATATAGTTGTTAATTCTAACTTTAACTCAAACAGCTTGTTCTTTATTTCCTCCTCACCCAGTGTTCCCCCCCCGAACCTACACCTGCCTCCTCCCATGTGCGAATTTCCATCTCCAAATCCAAAACTTTCCTCCGGTATAGTCTTCTCCTTTTGGCGCCCTGTGCTCCCAACCTCCCTCTCAAAAAAGCCTTACAGGTGTTCCAAACAACTTCCGCTTTAGCCGAACCCTCATTAACCTCAAGAAATTCTTGTATCTCACTCCTCAAGATACCTACATATTCCATATCTAAGAGGACTGTCCGATCCAGCCTCCAAGTTGAAGTCGAACCCTCCGCTCCTAATGTGAACTTCAAGGCCACAGCCGAATGGTCAGAGAGGTGCGCCCTCAGATGCTCCACTTCCGCAACCTCATCCTTCAATCTTACATCAACCAAAAAATAGTCTACACGGGACTTATGGTTATATTTCTTATTATGGAAAGTGTACCCTACCTTCTGCCCTGCTTTTATTCTCCAGATATCACAAAGACCCTGCTGAGCGGTAAGACATTTTATCCTAGCTGCCATCTTGCTATTTACTACTGCCCTGCTATTATTTGACCTATCTAATTTATGATCTAACACAACATTGAAATCTCCCGCCATGATTATCTTACCAGAGAAATCCAGCAGTTCTGCAGCTAACTCATCCAGAGGGGTTTCATCAACTACATTTGGGCCATAATAACCAACCACTACTAGCTGTTCCCCGGCCACCCTCAATTTCACTATTGCCCATCTTCCACTCTTATCCGCCACCTTATCTTCCATAGAAATATTAACCCCCTTTCTAACCAATATTGCAACACCTTTTGTCACTATCTCTTGAGGAGTATAGAAAGCATTAGCAATCCACCGCTGAGAAGAAAAGATATCCTTACTCTCACTTGCAGACAGGTGCGTCTCCTGTAAAATTATTACATGAGCTGGGGAATCTTCAAGATACTTCAAAATCAGCTGCCTCCTAGACTTCACTCTCAAACCATTAACATTCCATGTAAGGAACCTTAGCTCCACAGGCTTAACCCCATTCATCCCTGCTATCCCATCTTTTCCTTAGACTGGTGACAAGAGTGCTCCTGAGGATGTTTTTTCGTTTTTCTCCCACCCCGCCCTCTCCTCCCCCTCCCAACCCCAACCCCCAACCCACAACCCCCCCTCCCTTCCTCAACCAATGGCTAACCCCTCCCCTGGAAAAACCCAACCCACACATCCATGGCCAATAGGCCCATTGGATGCCCTCGAGTGGCGGTGCATCATCACCAACTACATTTTTAGAATATCATCAGTGCTGAGCTCGCTATTCTCCTTGGCACTGCTTCAAAAAATCATCCACCTCCTCAGTAAACATTTTATTCTGCCACATAACTTTCAAAAAAGCTGGAAACTTCAATTGAACTGTGGCCCCTAATGCTCTAAGCGGTTCCATGCGCTTTCCCAACTCCCATTGTCTGTTTGCTGTTGCAGGAGACAGGTCTGATCTAATATCTACAGAGATTCCATCTATTATTATACTTTTCCTTTTTAGAGCCAATGCTAAGATTTTTTCCTTCAAGTTATAGGTCAAAATATTAACCAGGATCTTCCTAGGTTTGGAGCGGTTCGGGTTCAACCGGAAGGGGTCTCGGTGAATCCTCTGTATATCTTTAAGTAAAATTTCTTCTGACTCTTCCAACTCAAACTCTGTTTTTAACAAGTGCACTATATAAGTCTTAATATCCGTCCCCTCCTTTCCTTCGGGTAATTTTAAGATTTTCAGATTCTTCCTTCTCTGCATATTTTCTAGCCTTTTGACCCTATCTTCTATCTCACGTTCTCTAGACTTAATAGCAACAATCTCCTTGTGATTATCAAAGACCCTCTCCCGCATCACTTTTACTTCTGACTCCAGGACTTCTGTGCGAGCACTCAGAATATCAAACTTAGTCTCAAGTTGGCTGCAAGAGGCTCTAATACTCTCCTGATTTTTCTTTGAGTCTTCAAAACGTCTATTCGACGCCTCAAAGCCCTCATGAATATCCTTCTCCAGCTTCCTGAGAAGCGCCACTACCGAGAAATCCGAGTTATCAAGTTCAGGATCCACATGCCTCTTCTCTAAATCCGTGTGGATTAAATCAACCCCTCCTCCCTCTACCTCACCCTGTGAGCTTACTCCGATTGTTAATCCCACACTTAACTGCGGTGAGAAGTCCATTCTATCCGCTGCTGAGACAACGCTTGACTGTATTAGCTTATCCAGGTTGTCCATGCCAGCTACTTGCACCAGCTCTCCTTCATCCTCCATAGTGAAGACCTGAAATCTATTGGGAGTTGTATGTCGTGACCAGTCTTGAGCTGCAATATTCTCTAAATTCTTTACTAAGCTAAAATCCTCTTCTGAATCTAGTTGGGATTTTTGCTGATTATTTTGAGTGTCTTGTGGTTTTAAAACCAGAATTTTCGGAACAGGTTTAAAGAACGTAGTGAGAGAAGGTGTCGTTACTAACTGATGATTAAGCCTCTTTTTCCAGCTCTTTTTATTAACTGGCTCCACCCAATTCTCCTCTCCCCTGTCAACCACCTTCTGCGGATTCTTCAGCTTATCTGAGGAAATCCCCAACTCTACTTTCTTAATGCTTCTCAACGGGTACCGGGAGGGCTCTACACTATTTGTTACTTTATTCTTCCCACTACCTGCTTTCTGTTCCACCTCGAGCTCCTTTTCAGCTGCCCCATCTTGCCTGCCAACTTCCTAGTGTCAGCTAACTTAAGTGACAGCCCTTCCAGAGATTCCACACCTTTCCCTCGCCCACCAACTCCTCTCAGAGAAGACCTGGCCACAGCTCGCCAGCCTCTATTCAGCTCTAATGCTGCTCTTCTCCAAGTAGCAGTCCGTGTAGATGTTACAGGGCGCTGCACGCTTTCATCTTCATCCAGCTCCTCCCAAAGCTGTACAGATCCCACAGCCTCCGCCATGCGACACGGGGCAGAGAGTCTGAACCACTGGATCACTGGATCACAATGGCAAAAACAATATGAGATACGTACTAAACAATTCCTCACCCCCCCGTCACAGTACTTCTTTAGAGAAACGCTGTAATCACAGAATAAACCACATCCAGATTATCAGACAGTGTGCTCCGTATGTCCATACCTCCTCCCAGTGCCTCCAGTACCTCTGAAACCACCAAGCAAGTCCTCCGCCACCGCTGAAAATAATCAAGCAGCCACAAATAGCTACACCTGTTTTTCCAAGCCCCCGTAACAGGGGTAACGTTTCTGTGGCTGTTTTTCTAGACAATGGCCGTTATCCGCCAGCCGCTACCAGCAACTAGCCGGACAAGAGAACCACACAGCTTACGAAGCCAAATCGTGTCGAGCAGTTCACAGCTCTTCCTCTCCTCGGGACCTCTGCAGCGGCTGCCGGTGCTCGTCGTCAGACAAACAAGCACAATAACATGGTTACCAAGCCGAAACCAAGCTCCAGGCGAAACCACTGCTGCCCAACACTCGACAGGCTGTCCGCGACCGCGGCCGAATGCACCAAACAGCTCACCGTTCCACCTTCCCGCTGCCTCCAAGCGGGAGCAATACACGGCGACCCGAAAAACAGGATATCGGAGCCGCAGCCGCAGCCGCCGCCGAGCCTCAGCAGGGCTGTTTAAACCTCCAACAGGACAAAGGAGCCGCTTAGCAGCACCCAGGAAAGAACTTCAGAAACATAACTACCAGTGCCAAACGCCCAGCACTTTCAGCAGCACCGCCACTCTCCTGACACCCGCGACCCGCTACCTAGTCGGCCGCCATGTTTTTCCCTGATATCAGACAATTTCGATGAGATAAACCATGGTGTCCTGCCATCATGAAATGATTTGGCAAGCCCTAGGTATTTTTTAATGTAGAGAGGTGCTAGGTAATAAAGGCTAAAAGACGGAGAAGTACCTGATTGTCCCAGGTGAGAAAAAGAAAATTAATGAAAACGACAAGATTATGGCTATGACAATGCATTGAGGACACATCTTCAAACTCCTTTTGGTAAGGGGATCATTGTGAAAAACTGGACACTATAACTTTACATGTAGCACAAATAACTCCAGGGAGGTGGGAGGAATACAATTTTCATTCTTTCCCCGCTGCACCCCTTTCCCACCCTAAGCCGTTTGCTGAGGGAATCATGAATGGGTGGGAAGCAATTTATGTTTAATTAATTAGTAATTAGTTGTTAATTTATATTAATTAATTGATTATAAATTAATTGTGTAAATTGTCTGATTAATTTTAGGTGCGGGTTGTGCGGTTTATAGTAGTAAATGGTGGGAAGTAAATTATGTTTAATTAATTAATAACTAGTTGATCATCAATATTAATTAATTGATATTGAATTAGGGTCATTGTTTACATTTTTTGCGTGTGTTTTACTTTTATAGGGGTAAAGGTTGGGGAGTAAATTAATTTTACTTACCTTAGAATTATTTGTTAAATACTTTACACATTGCCTCTAAGTCAAGTCTGGCTGCTTTGTACCAAGTTACCAGAGGGTTGTGCACTGCTTAATTTGAGGTTTGCTTGTGACTTCATCCTGGCATGAATTGTGATTGCTGCTTGTGTAGGGTATCACCCCCCTCAACCTGTAACCCAATTTTCCTACAATGTTTTTTAGAAGTCAAAAGGTCAATCGAAGTCCCCACGCAAGGGCTCCCATTTAACTTGGTTTGATGTGTTCCTTTCGTGGGCACTAGGCCCAGCCACACAAGTAGGGCAACATTTTTATGGGCATAGGTGGGGCAATCATTGGTGGTAGGAATTTTGGGAATTACTATGGACTCCGAAAGTTTCCACCAGAGAAATGCAAGATAAATTTGTGATTTCAGGCAGAGTTTGTGACTTGCAGGACATTGTGGGTAAATTCTGACTTTACCTAGAGGTCTAGCTATAAAAAATGTACAGGTTTGCTAGATTTCTCTAGGTATCAGCTGACCTAGAGCCCAAAATCTGGGTCAGTTTTCAGTAGAAAAATGTGATGTGTCCATGTTGCTTTTTGAGCTGTTTCCCTTTGCGGGCACTAGGCCTTGCCACACAAGTGAGGTATAATTTGTAGCAGAAGACTTAGGGGAATGCTGGGTGGAAGGAAGTTTGCAGTTCACCACAGATTCCAGAACTTTCCATCAAAGAAATGTTAGGAAAAAGTGATTCTTTAGTCAAAGTTAGAGGTTGAAGTTGAGTCTGGTCTCCGAATGGCATAACCTTTGTTTTGCTGAAGGTAATCCACAAATTATTATCCGTGTTAAAAGAATGCACAGCATGCACCCTGGATAATTGAATCTGCAGACAAATCTTTGCCATTAAAAGCATCACTAAATTGTCCGTATATGCGAGTTATGGAATTTTTGTATCTGCCAATTTGTGTGAATCTCCTCTTTCCTGCTGTAAAACTGCTGACATTTCTAAAATGTATAGCTACATAGTAGTGGAGTCAGCATACAACCTTGTTTTAGTTCATTAAAGGTATTGAATTGTAGTGTTAGACCTTTGGCATACAATAACTTCACCCATACCCATGTGTCGTTATGACGATCAATTAGGATCTTTAGTAAGCCTTGATCTATCCCCCATATGTCCAGTTTAGCCCAAAGCTTAGATCTAATAATCTTATTGAAAGCAGTGGAATGGTTGATGAAGCATGCAAAAAGATTGTTATGCTTAGCCCGACATGCTTCTTGGCCCAAAATGGACAGTGGCATTTATTATCTACAGTGGAGCAACATAATTTCAGCAATGCTTTCTAATACTATCTTTACTATCCTATTTAGTGCTCTCCTAACTCTAGTTTCACAGCCCCCTCATTTTCTATGGTAATACTGGTGATCTTCCATATTATATTTGCCTTGTACTTACATCCCCTTGTTAACTATTTCCTATACGAGCAGCATTGGCATCCACAAATTACCAGGGGGCTTAAGGCAGACAAAGTACCAATAGGCTCATGCACTAAATTCAAGGTCATAAAAGAGAACTGGTAAGAACTATGAAAACTGCAATAGTTCCCATGTTGGCCACACCATCCCTTAAACTAAATATAACCAATATGTTGAGACAACTCAACATCCTCATTACCACTATTCTAGCATCCTACGAGATACCTTTTTAACTAGCCCAGAATAGTTTAAGAACTATATTAACTTTTAGTTTGGATTATTGAAAGGGAACATGGTTGACTCTCTTGAGGATTAATCTCACCCCACATCCCAATTCCATCTTTTTTCAGCCACTATGCCACTTCAATTTGAATCTAGCTTTATGCAAATCACTCTTGACCCTGATCCACGGGGAACAGTCCAGCCTGAACTGC
This sequence comes from Lissotriton vulgaris, assembly GCF_964263255.1. NCBI lineage: Eukaryota > Metazoa > Chordata > Amphibia > Caudata > Salamandridae > Lissotriton > Lissotriton vulgaris. The sequence goes on along the minus strand of NC_141698.1, from coordinate 326,484,324 downwards.
CAGGCCAGGTCCTCCCTGAACCAGTACACACGCAATTCAGGACTTGTGTCACCCTTATTAGGGCTCATCAGCTAGTATTGCTTGCTTTCATTGGCACAGTGAGCAGAGGACTGACATAAAAATGTTTATGTGGTAAATAGTCCCTATTTTGAATCTGTGCCAGTATTGAGGAATATACAGATATACAGGTTTTAGTCCTTTTTTTACGAAAGTATGCATGTCTGTCAAATTGCTTGGTCTTTAGATCCTGGCAGGTTTGACTTCCTAAAATTTAACAAGGGTACAGTCTTTACCACACCTGTCATTTATCGGGTGAGATAATGTTTACACAATTTACAGTTCTGAAAGCTGCACAAAAAGGGGTTTGCATAGGGGTCAGCATTATCCAGCCAAGTCCTAATAAGCACTGTATTACATATCTGAGGTGAAAAATCTAGCATCACAGGTAATGTCTGGCATTTTGAGAGAACTAATCACATTTGTAACATTCATCTATTGTAAATTGTGGTATTCTTTAGAGTGGAAGAAGCACAATCTTTGAACTAGATAGGGATCTCATTCATAACTACTAGTTTTTCGTGATTATGAGTTAGCAGCCTTCCAGATATCATGTGGACCAGTCAAGGGAGAATTGCAGCTCATTATTCATGTGGCCTGTGATTACAAATTTGCTTTGAGTTGTTGACCCATAGGGGCCCATTAGTATGTCGGTCGGATCGCCACCGCCCGCATGTCGGTGGCAATCCGCCTGACATTTCCACCCACCCACATGCAAATTCTCCCCACCATATTACCATGGCGGGGAGCCCAAGGAGACGGAAAGACCGTACGCCTGTTTTCATCCCAGTCAATTCGTCGACTGCGCGGAAAAGCTGTTAATATGGTGGCGGAGTCTGGTAGACACCGCCATCCATATTAAGATGCCTGCGGGGTTTTGCGATGCCGCCACGGAAAGGCATTCGGTTGTCAACATTGGGGCATGTAGCAGGCCCCCAGGAATTCTAGAGGGTGGGGAGTGCACATGGGGGCTACCTATGGTACCCCCCTGCATGTCAATGTACAATGCGGCAGGCACCGCGAGGTGCCTGGCACGTTGTACATTCAATTGCACAACTTGCATTTCTGGCATTGCCGCGGGCGGTGCTTTCAGCCACAGGAAGGCGGAATCCTAATGATATGTGCAGGACTGCCGCATGCATTGCGGTCTGTCCCATTTCCCGTTGGTATGTCCGCCCGCCATGCTAATGAGCCCCAAAATGTTTAATGCACCAAATCTTACGTTTCATTGGCTCTTATGATGAGATACCTGAAGGTCAAGTAATTATGGAACATGTGTTCTTCTGAAGACTCCACATCTAACATTGTAGATGCAAAGTCCCACTACACAATAAAAAGTGATTTTATTCTGTAACAGCCATTACGAATCTCAGTGCAAACAACTAAATTAAATAAAATGCAATAAAAAAGAATTTATAAGGTGCATTAAAACCAAGGGTGTCATAGCACTAAGGCAATCTAAAGAAAATGATCCTAGAGATAGGAAATTAAGAGAAGAGCCAGGGTTAAGATGTTTATGGAAAACAGGCAGATACTCAATTTTGGAAATATGAGCCAGAAGAGTTTCCATTATTTTGCAACATGGACAGCGGAGAAATGTCCTTCCCTTCTGGCTTTGCGGAACCTCTGAACTACCACATTCTTTATAGATGACAATCTAAGTGGTCTGCTTGGCAACTACCACTAAAATGAAGATCTGATGAGCAGGGTCTCTTTTGGTGTGGTGCAAGGAATCTTTGAATGAAGATCATTTTCTTCCTAATTGGTAGCCAGTAAAGGGCCCAAAGGCTTCTATGATAGATGATGGATGACTGAAACTCGTGCAATGATGAACTCTGGATGTTCAGATAAAGTGCACTGCAGTAGTCTAAGTGAGATGTAATTAAAGCAGTGGCCACTGATTTGCAAATTCAAACTTTTTCTCAAAATTCTAATAATGTGAAAGCAGAAACTGGTAATACGATTGACCGGCATATTATTATTTAGAGCGGTATTATAAAAAAGAAAAAGCTTTTTGGCTGACTCCGCAGGAGTGGGTAATGGGCCACATGATTACGGCCACCATAGTTACGACCAGAGGAACTGCTGGACACTAAAGAGCAAAACCTCCTTTTTATCAGGGTAGAAAAGTGGAAAGTTATGCATTGAGGCTGCTTAGAGTTCACTATGTAATATTCTCACAATAACCCAAAATAGGTCCTTTGGATTCACACTAAAAAATCCTTAGCTCAGTCTTGGTAGTGTGGCACAGACAATCAGGCTTTACTAGGGCTTTACTAGAGAAACATGTGTTAAGCATTTCATTCAGAGTACTAACATGGACGATAAGTAATTGACAAGACTCAACAGAAATCCAACACCAATTTATAAAAGAAAGGCAGATTTTTGTATAAATATAGACACCAAAATGAAGACAATCGAATGACTATAACCAGAGTTATGGATTTTAGAAGGAGGAAAAATAAATGCATGCAATTCAATACTGCATAACTTTAGCATTGCAGTCAATGGTAAAAAGCACAAGTGACAGTCAGTCACTTGCAGGTCGAGTTGCATGGACCCTACTGGGGGATACGCTGATGCAGGTCCCAGTGCCAGGCCATGACAGACAGTTGAATTTTACCTCGGCCATAGGTTTTAGGTGCAGAGTTGCTCTGGCTGTCCCCATTACTGAAGTGGCAGTCAATGGTGAGCTGGTTTTACCGCTTAGATGGTGCTGGTTAGGAAACCAATGCAAAAAGTCAATAATGGGGCCACCAAGGTGGTCAATGGTAAGTGTTTGCTGAGCCTACTCACATTGCAGCATTGAATGAAGGTAGTGGTAGCCGGACTGGCCACCAACAAGATTTGGCAGTGACAAGGTCAGCATGAAGTTGATTTGATGTCCGAAAATCCAGAGAAATATTGTAGCCACCTGAAACTTGCTGGAGGTCAAAAATACATTCCACACAATGCATTGGACCATTTACTTTTGGGCGATCCCTTTGTGGGCACATAGGTTTTAGGTGCAGAGTTGCTCTGGGTGTCCCTGCTGCTGAAACGGCAGCCAATGGTGAGCTGGTTTTACCGCTTAGATGGTGCTGGTGAGGAAACGGATGCAAAAAGTCAATGATGGGGGCACCGAGGTGGTCGATGGTAAGTGTTGCTGAGTTCACGCATGTTGCAGCGTTGAATGAACTTAGTGGTAGCCAGACTGGTCAGCAACAAGCTTTGGCAGTGGCAAGGTCAGCATGAAGTTGATTTGATGTCTGGAAATCCAAAGGAATATCGTAGCCACCTGAAACTTGCTGGAGGTCAGAAATACATTCCCCACAATGCACTGGACCATCTACTTTTGGGCGATCCCTTTGATGGCCCAATGACCACCAATTCTTTGGTTAAGGGAGCATGCTTTTACATGCGGGCTGCAGGAAACTTTTTCCATATGGAGTCTGGAGATGCCTTTGACTCTCAAAGGGGTTCCTCTATCTCGTGGAGCCTAATTTGGCCCAGGAGAGACTCAGTCGTGCAGCTGAAGAGTGGTTGCCACAGGTGGAGAGTATTGCACCTTTGTTTTGAGCAGATCCTGACAGGGCCGGCTCTAGGCATGTGCAAGCTGTGCACCTGCACAGGGCCACCAAACCCCAGGGGCCACCACGCCAATATATATCCTTAATATATTAATCCTCTGAGGAGGGATACATATTTGCGTGGTGGCCCCTGGCAGGGATTTGGCGGCCTCCAGCTCTGTTCCACTACTAAACACCCTGACCCCCTCCCCTCTTTACTGGCCTGCGCGCTCCGCCCCGCCCGGACCACCTCTTCCGGGCCCCCTACCTATGCTCCTTGCCCAGGGCCACCATGAGCCTAGAGCCGGCCCTGATCCTGAGGTCACAGACTCAGGTCTCTTCTTAGTACTTTGTTGCAAGTCGAATCAGAGCTGAGGTTCTGGTCCCAGGAATTCCTTAAATCCTAGATTTAGGGGTGTTAGGAGTGTGAGTGCTAGTGGTCAATGAACTACTGGCAAATGTGGCTATCTGCCCTTGAGGTGACCACATCTGGTGATGTGTGTCACCATTGCGGCCCAGAACCCTCTATTACGCCACTTTTAAAAATGGCAAAACAATTCTTTGGCTGTCCAGACTGGGTAACCCACCCATTCGTGTGGCTAGCCTTCTGTTGGTGTACACTTCCTGGCTACATAATTTCCCCACCTGCCCGAGTGCAAATGTACCTGGGTACAGGGGGATTGCTGTGTCCTCCATTGGGAGGTAGCCTGTATGCATTTCAGCGGCAGTGTAAGCTTAAAGCTCATTGCCTTGATGTGCCACTTTACTAGCCATCATGTCAGGGAGGAAGGTGCCATCTCCTTCCCAGTCAGGCCATTGTTTTTGACTCATGGGAGTTTTCACAACTCCTGGTAGGGTTGTCAGATATCTGTTTGGGTGGCAGCGGCTGCAGGTTGTCAGCCTGGGCACAGGAAAGCATGGGGCAACCAATTGGGCAACCTCTAAGGTAGCCAACTGGGTGCTTTTTTACATCAAATATGACATGGGAATCATGTCAGGGATGATGAGGCAAGTTGTTTGATATCAAAAATGACATATTTCAGTGGGACCATAATAGGGTTGGCCACCTCAGGGGTGCCTGGGTGCCCATTTTTTCCCTCTGGTTCCCCGATGGAAAGAGGCTACTATAGAGCAATGTAAGCTTGCAATTATATATCCACGCCTTTTAATATAATGCACACTGCCACTTGGGCTCAGGTGGCCTGCCTTAGGGATGGCTGGCATATATTGAAAATAGTGCTTTGGCCTTCCCACACCTGGTGATGTCAAGTCGAGTTTGAGTAGTTTGCACTACTCATGTAGTCTACAATAGCAGGACTGCTGTTAGCTGTTCAACTGGGTCACTCAGAGTGGCATATGCGTTGCTCTGGCCCTGATGACCCCCTTAACTTCAATGCCCTGAGTGCCACTGGTACCGTTTCCCAGGGACTTATAAGAGGGTTAAAGTCCTTGACAATTGAGGTTACCAATTCCCATATATCATATTTAGGTAGAGAGTACTGGCACTGGGGCCTGGGTAGTGGACTTCTATACACTTTCAGTGTCAAACCCAGCATCTAGTAGTCCAAGTGGGGGCAAAAAGTGGGGAGACATCTGCAAAGCCTGTTTTCTTACAATCTGCATTCAACTTTAAAAAATTGTCATTGATACAGGCACTAATACTAGCCATACAGTGTTGGAATTTAGTTGCAATCAATGGTATACTGTCAGCAATGCTCCCTCTAATATACTCTGTTTGCAGCAGTGATGAGCCTCTGTGCATCATAGCCAAGGTTATGTACTCTAAAGGCTAGTGAAAATTCTCTAGGCAAATTAACACAATCCGTGAGCTTCTAATATTATTGGTATTTATTACAATGACTGTTTGCATGAAAAAAAGCAAAATTGTCCATTTATCAATATGTAATCATTATTTTTGAGGCAAAGGATTTAAGGTGATTGCATTGCAAACTAAACTGATTACATCAGCAACTTGTACATTGTGCTCACTTATGTCAAAACTCTAACAACTGGTAGAATGTGTCAGATGATGTAGAGAAAATATTGAGATCCTCATTGTCTTGTTTGGAGACTATTTTCTAGCATAGCTCCAAGATCGTCACATTGATGCCAAATTTTCAGGATATTCACATAAGGTAAATGTACACAGCTGATGTTAGAGTAAACTAATATTGAGGGCGTGGTCGCGCGCCGCGACAAGATGGCGGCTCCGATTTGAGCTCCGCTCGGGCCCAGAGCTCTTGTATTAATTAAAGCCGTTCTCTCTGCATTTTGAAGCAAGCGGATGCAGGAACTTGCTGATTAAAGGGTCGAGGCAGCTTTTGGAGCCGTTTTGACAGTTTTTTGGACCCCAGATGAGCCAGCGGAGGTTGAGGCAAATCTCTTCATTTCGGGTGCGAACGGCCGCCATTTTGTATCGTCCGTCGCTCGCCTGTTTCTCCTCAAGGTAAAACCGGCGTTTTCTTTTTTCATGTCCTAAACGCACGGCAACAGTCTTCACTTTCATAACACACTCCTCAAATTCCTGCTGCTAGCTATGTGACCTTCGCCGCAGGAATACTTCTCTTTCTCAAACTATTTTAGAATGTGAGGTGCTTCTCAGCACTCTGCTCCTTTCACGTTGATATTCAGTTTACCATGTTCTCTGAGCAAATGCAACAGTTTTTACACTCTTTATGTGGAGTTTTCTCATAAAGTATGCTGCCTTTCACGTTCAATGTTGACCTCTGCGTTCTTGCACAAGATTGGGGAATACTAACTTTTTCTTGTCACATTTTTCCAGCTTCCAACGGGTTAAGGCATTTGATTTACTAAATGCTTACTAAGACTGATTTTCCTCTGTCCCTTTTGTTTGACATGTGCTGATAGGCGAACCTAGAGTATCACATTTCTTTTCTCTTTGCTCTTTTGGCGCTTTTTTTGTTTTTCCTTGAGGCGTGTAGCATATGGGGAGGCAGAAATCTTCATTAAGAGTCTCAGATCACTCCTCGCCTATATCTAAAATTGCTAATGAAGCGCCACTTTCAGCTAGAGCCACGTCTACCGGTACCAAGCCTAAAAGAGCTAAAAATGACCCTCATTCTCCTATCTTATCATCTCAAAATCCTGTGCTGGACATTATTCTAGATAAAGTGAGGGGGTGAAAATCTTTTATTTCTTCGACAAATGAGAAACTTCAGCAGATAGAAGACAAATGGATTACTATGGAAGCTAAAGTACTTGACCTTGAACAACGTGTTAGAGATCTACATGATGTTTCCAATAAAATTCCAGTCCTGGAACAGGAAATCCATTGTCTCAAACTTCACACCAAGGACCTTAAAAATCGAAATTGACGCAATAACCTACGTCTGTATGACCTACCAGAAAATATTGAAGGACCGGATATGCTTCTTTTTCTTAAGAAACTCTTGGCAGAACTTTTAGAACTTCCTTCAGTCCCTTCATGGAATATTCAACGTGCGCATCGACTAGGTCATCTTCAACCTAATGCATCCAGGCCTAGAGGAATTATCATGTTATTTTTGGAATTCACAACCTCATGCGTGTCCTCTCAGCAGCTAAAGGAAAACGTCGTCTTATATAGCCCGGCCATACCATCTATCTGTCACAGGATATTTCCAATGCCACTAATGCACGGAGAAAGGAGTTTTTGGCTCTCCGCCCCCTAATAAGACAGTTGAACATTCGTTATGGCATTCTTCATCCTTGTTTTTGTAAAATAACTCATGAGGGCTCCACGCATTCTTTTGATGATCCTACTAAATTGAGATCTTTCCTCCACAGTCTTTCTCCGACCTCTGCTGCTGGCTCTTCCCAGCATCACTGAATTTCTTGTATCCGTTTCTTTCTTTTCTTACTATGGCTGTTAACTATTCTATTTCTCTTTCCTTCTCCTCTGTCGTTCCATCTTCTGTCGGTGCAGTTGCGCCTCATGCTTCAGTTTTTGCTATTTCCCCTTAGATCTGGATCTTTCTCCTTGATCTACCTTTTTTTTCTTCTATTTATTCTCCCTGTTTTCTTTTTTTATCATTCTTTGTGTGTTTGCTTCTCTTGTTCAATAATATTCCAGGTGTTGCATGTGTCTATTAGTGCTGTTTATTGTTTTATGATGTTTTTTCACTTTTGTCTCATATGGTGTTTTCCTTTCAGCTGTTCCCTTGCAATGTGTCATCTCCTTCTTGTAATACCTTCCCAATCCTCCAATATGTGTAATTTTGTCACGTGGAATGTTCGTGGTCTTGGACACCCCATCAAGAGACAAAAGGTACTCTCTCATCTATCAAAATTAAATGCTGAGGTTTCTTTTATTCAGGAAACGCATTGTAATGAAACAGAATTGCTCAAGTTAAAACGACAGTGGGTGGGTCAGGTTGTGTTTTCTCCTTCATCTGAAAGTAAGGGGGGTATGCCAATATTGTTTCATAAGTCATTACATGTACATATTGTTTCTACACAAAATGATGCTGATGGGCGATGGGTAATGGCTAAAGTAATCATACATAATAAAGAGTAAGTCCTCTTGAATATTTATGGCCCAGTCAATGAATTTTGGAATTCTATCAAGATTTTACTCTCTTCCAATGATTGGCCAAACAATATTGTTGCTGGTGACTTTAATCAATGGATAGACCCTTTTTCTGACAGTCTATCCAAGTGTAAATTTAATCCAGATAAATCCCACAAAGCCTTTCAATCAGCCATTGCCTCTCGTTCATTATATGATACTTGGAAAACTTGGAATCCTGACTCTCTTGAATTTACTTTTTTTTCAAATTTTCATCAAACTCGTTCTAGGATTGATTACATTTTGGTTGGAAAATCCCTTCTCCCTTCACTTTTGTCTTCGGAGATCGGATCTATTTTCATCTCCGATCATGCACCTGTTCTCTCTGTTTTAGATCTCTCCTTAAGTTCCCCTAAATTTAGTCGCTGGAAGTTTAATAATTATTTGTTTTCTGATACCCTTTTTATTTCTGAGGCTACTAAGTTTATTAATGAACTTTTCATGTTAAATAACCCATCTGACACCTCTATTTCCAATAATTGGGCTGCCTTTAAGGCCTCTATTCGTGCTTTCACTATTTCCTATGTTGCAAAGAAAAAGAAAACTAATCAAAATAAGTACACAGTATTACTACAACACTTAAAGCTATTGGAAAATTAATTTATTACCTCTAAATCCCCTTCTGCCCTTCATGAATTGATTACGGCCAAGTCTGAACTTAATGAATTGGCTACTGTTGAAGCTTGTAATGTTCTTCTTAAAATTAAATCTGAATATCATGGGGGTCAAAATAAAGCTGGTAGAATGTTGGCTAATTACCTAAAAATTTAATCTGAACGTAAAAATATTGGTCCTATTTTAAATGAATCTACCAATGTTCTTGCTTCATCAGATGATGACATCGCTAATGTGTTTCATGAATATTACCATTCCTTATATTCCGATGATATGCATCCTTCTCCTCAAAAGTTAAGATTCCTTCTTCTCTGGTCTTCTCACTCCTCCTACCTTATCTGATTAATTTGATCTATTGGAGAAGGATGTTACTGTACAGGAGATAACTGATGCTGTTAAGTCTCTGAATAAGTCAAAAGCACCTGGACCTAACAGCTTTTCCCACTATCTTCACTCCCAAACTCTTGGCCCTTTTAATTCTTTTATTGCAGAATCCAAAGCTTCTGGCTCCGTTATGGAAGCCTTGATTGTTCTTATAACCAAGCCTGATAAGGATCATACCCTATGTAAAAACTACCACCCCATATCATTAATTAAATATGATTGTAAGATATTTACTAAAAGTTCTTGCCACTCGTCTTGAAACCATTATCCCGTTATTGGTTAAAACTGATCAATCAGGTTTTATTAAAGGTCGACTGGCTGCTGACAATGCTAGAATGTTTGCTAATGTCATTTCCCTAGGCAAAAAAATTAAATCCCCTCTGACGGCACTCTCCCTAGATGCCGAAAAGGCTTTCGACCAAATTAATTGGCAGTTTATGTTTAGAACACTACAATGGTTTGGATTTGGACCAACCTTTATTTCTTATATTAAATGATTATATTCTCATCCCCGAGCTAGTATCTTTGTAAATAATCGTTTCTCCAAATGTTTTCCCCTTTCCAGAGGTACACGTCAGGGTTGCCCATTATCACCCCTATTATTTGTTTTATGCCTTGACCCCTTCCTTGAACGCATTTGTGTCAATAAGCTTATCTCTGGTCTCATATATAACTCTTTAGAAACCAAGATGTCAACATATGCTGGTGATATATCACTATATATGTCTAATCCCCCTACCTCCCTTTCTCCCTTTTTTTTTTTTTAAACATTTTCATTTATGGGTGGCACAAGCAAATTAAACACATACAGACTATTTCATTTAACAAAACTTCCAGCACCTGCATAAATATTACAAGAAGCAGTTTAAAAAAGAAAAATAAATAAAGTAAAAGAAGAAAAGACAAAAGAATAAGATGAGTAAAAAGAATTGCAAAGTAGTAAGATAAAACAGGGCTTCAATTCACATTAGTTCAATTCACAGGTAGGAAACAAGCAACCCCAGATTCTATCTATTTTGATCAGTGCTTTAGCACCTATTTTCCTAGCTAACAATAGTTCCATATGATGTATCTCTTTCACCAAGCACCACCATTCGTTTACATGAGGTGATTGTTCCGCTATCCATTCTCAAGCTAAGACCAGCCTTGCACATGCTAGTAAAATAAAGATTAGGTCTTGAAATAGAGAAGTGTTGGGCTGCAAGCCTAAGAGAATCATATTTGATGATAATGGTACCTCAATTAGTTGTTTCAATCTCAGAACATTTTCTAAGCTGTCCCAAAATGGAGCAAGAACAGGGCAGAGAACCAGCATATGTTCTAAGTCAGCAGCCTGAAGGTGGCACTTTGGACATTTAGTGCGATCATTGAAAGCGTTGTTGGGGCCCATTTACTTATTTGTAAAGGGGTATAGTAGAGTTGACATATCGTTTTGTATGCTTGGAGTTTTAAGCTTGAAGAGTTGACTAACGTATCAATTTTGTTTAAAAAAGAAGAAATTTCATTCGAACAAATACCGGTCGTAAACCGTAGAGCCCATTTCTGTGCTAATTTGGGACAGTCATCTATCTTGCTTTCAATAAAACATTTGTATCCTTGGCTGATGGTAGTTTTCTTATTCCCCACTCCTTTATACATACATAACCAAAAATCTGAGTCCACAATCTCTTTAAGGTTTAGTTTCCCTATGAGGAAGTCGCGTATTTGTATATACTTAAAATAAGTATTTGCTGGTAGTTTATATAGTAGCCTAAGTGTATCAAAGTCCAAAAAGCCTGATGAGCCATATAGGTCCCCCAATCTAATTATGCCTCGGTTCGCCCATATCTTACATCCTGAATCATTGAAAATACTTGGTAAGCCCAGGTTATTCCAGAGGGTTAAAAGAGAATGGTAGAATGATGCTTTATTCTGAGTCATTAATGTCTTCCATATACCGATTATGTCTTTCGCGGTCTTGAACCTAACTCTTTTAAAGTAGTTTGGGTCGTTATTTCTAGCCAAGAATTGTAAAGAATCTGATCCTAACATAAATTGGTGGAAAAAATATGGATTACTAGAATTAAACAAGCTCTGTAACCGCCCCAAAAATGAGGCAAAGTAGTACATTCTGAAATCTGGAAAGTTAAGCCCTCCTTTAATGAAAGGTAATTTTAGGGAAGAAAGTGCTCTGCGATTCTTTTTAAAGCCCCATATAAAACTGCTCAATATGCCATCAAGTTTCCTAAAAAATATTTTATTTATCTTCAAAGGAATGCATCTAAATAAATACAAAAATGTTGGCAGAATGTTCATTTTAATAAGATTAATTCGCCCAATAAGGTTTAAAGGCACCTTATGCCATTTTTTAAGGAGAGCCTGAGTATCTTTTAGTAAAACATCATAGTTCAATGCCATTATATCCCTGATGTTAGATGTTACCTTGATACCTAAATAAGTAGCAGCATGGCATATTCCCGTTACTTGTATCAGTGGTTTATAATTGACTATAATTTGAGTCTTGCCTAGGTTTAGCTTGTATCCTGAAACTTAACCGAAAGCACCTGCTTCTTTGATAATTCCTGCCATAGCTTCAATCACATCAGTTGTATAAACTGCCAAATCGTCCGCGTAAGCAGTAATTTTAAGCGAGTTTGTCCCAGATGTAAATGGTTTTATCATCACCTGCGATTGTATAGCATTAATAAAAGGTTCCATGGCGAGAGCAAATAGTAAAGGTGATAACGGGCATCCCTGCCGGGTCCCTCTCAAAATTGAGAATTTAGAAGAAAGTAAACAATCGTACCCAATTAAAGCATTAGGGCAGTCATAAAGTGCTTGAATTTTCGTTAGAAACTTAGTTTTAAACCCAATTTCTTTAAGAATTGCCCAGAGATAATCCCACCCCACTCGGTCGAAAGCTTTTTCAGCGTCAAGTAGTATCATTCCGAGTGGGGAGGGATTAATGGCTGCCATGTCAAACAAGGTAATAGCCGTGTTTACATGCTGAGTTGTATCCCTGCCTACTACAAAGCCATGCTGATGTTCACTAACCAACTTAGGCATGAGGGGGGAAAGTCTTGTGGCGATTAATTTAGCAAATACCTTGGCATCAGCATTAATCAAGGAGATTGGGCGATAAGACCCGCACTCCGTAGGTGGTTTATTCTTTTATAAAAAAAAAAATAATTTTAGCAGTGTTCCAAGAGGTCGGGGCCCTGTCTGTTATACTTATCTGATTGATAACTGAGCAAAAAACAGGAAGAAGTTCCTCGCAGCAGATTTTATAAATTTCAATCGGCAAGGTATCATCCCCCGCAGCCTTCCCGGAGGGAAGAGAGAAAATAGCTAGTTTTAGTTCTTCCTTAGTGAAATCTTTTTCCAGTTCTTCCATATCTACTATATCCTTCTCTAGCCGCCAGTTGTTTCTAATATAATTTTCCACTAGCTCCGTAGGGGGCACACCCTCTGGGGTGTACAATTTGGTATAGTATTCAACAAATTGTTGCAATATCTGGTCTGGGCGAGTGTGATTAGTACCGTCTGCACCTTCTATGCTCTTAATTAAAGAAGTGGCTCTATCGTCAGCAATTTTATAAGCGAGAATTTTACCTATTCTGTCGCCGCTCTCATATTGCGAGAATTTATATTTATGTAGTTTAGTGGTGACTTTGTCTCTTAAAAATTTCTTGGTCTCACACCGTAACGTTGTCAGCTTAAGTTCTAGTTTAGCTTTGTTTAGGTTATAAGAAGCCACTGCACCTTCTTTTCTAGTAATTTCTGCCAAATGTTCTTCTAGCCCCCTTATCCTTGATGTGATACAGCGGATCTCTTCCTTACGATAGGCAATCTGCTGTATGATAAACTGTTGGGCAAAACCTCTGATGCTAGCTTTACAACAGTCCCATACTGAAGTAATTTTGGCCGTATCAGTATTAAACTCTAGAAATTCTTTTATATGTTCCTTCAAAAGAGAAGTAAACCTAGGATTAGATATCAAATGTCTGGGAAAGGAGAATAGCCTGGGTTCTGTCTTTTTAGATACAATCTTGAAGACTACCACTATAGGGTTATGGTCAGATGTTACCTTTGGGCAAATCTCCATTTTACAGCACTCCAAAATATGATTCGTTGCCCAAGCCATATCTATGCGTGAGTACATTTTATGTGGTATTGAGTGGTAAGTATATCCAGCAAGCATAGGATGAAGGTGCCTCCAGACATCTTTCAGTTTATGTATACGGGCAAGTTCTAAAATAGATGCCCTAGTCTTGCGCATTCTTTGTGAGGGAATGCCCTTAGTCGTATCTTTTGCGTAATTTATAACACAATTAAAATCCCCCATAAGTAATATCTCCCCCTCCCAGCCTAGTAATTCAATATTTAATCGGTCAAATACTGCTGCATCATCGTGATTAGACCCATACACTGCGCACAGGGTATATTTGAGACTAGATAACGTAATTTGAGCAATTACCCATCTTCCGGCTTTATCCGATGCAACCCTGCTGACTTCAACCTTGAATAGCTTTCTCTTGAGTATAGCCACCCCGCGGATAGAGGCATTCAAAGGTTTGCAAATTATAAGCTCATACCCCCCTTGCTCCAACATTTTCCTATCTTGGTATCGTATATGTGTTTCATTTAATAGTGCAAAGTGAGGATTGTACATTTTTAATTCTTCAAAAACAAGTTGTCTTTTGATTTTATTATTAAGCCCTGAAACATTCCAAGCAAGGCAGTTAACTTGACACATGTCTTAATTCAGATATGCCTTGAACAACTGATTCAAAAAAAAAAAAACAATTCTAAAATTATAAGTTTGTACCTCACATCGTGCTTGCTTGTGTCACCTTTTTCAGTTTCCCCTAGGTCCCCCCCACCCCTCCCACAAACTCCCCCTAACCTCAACCTACATCCCTCCCCACACCCTGTACCTACCCGGAAGCCTACCCCTATCTTCTGCTGCCGCTGGATGGGCAGCCAGTCAGTGGGAGCTCCCCAAGGACCCCCTCCCTCCGTATTAAATCATACGTAAGTACCATATTAGAAGAGTAGAGAATATAGAAAGGTGTGAAAAACACACGAAAAGAAAATAAGAGAAGGAAAGAAGAAAGCCAACCCTCTATAAGCTATCAAAAATCAGTATTTTTGGAAGTTAACGATCAGTTGCCAATGAGGCAAGAAATTGTTCAGCCTCTTTAACGTCATTGAATAAACGGGTGTGGCCTGCTTTTATAACTTTAAGCCTGGCGGGCTCCTGGAGATAGACCACTGCCCCCATAGATTTTAAAGGGTCTATCAGCTTTCGCAGCTCCCATCGTTTGTCCATTGTGGCTTTGCTAAGGTCTGATTTCGTGAAAAATGTAACATCATCCACCGTCACCGGAGTATTAGGCCTGGCCTTGATGGAAATTGCCTGTCTTAATAAAAAATTTCCCAGATAAATCAGGATAGGTCTAGGAAATCTACCATCTTTATTCTTAGTAAACATAGGTAGTCTATGAGCTCTTTGTATTTGGGAATCCCAATCCCAATCGGATAAATCTGGGAAGGCTTTATGCAGAGGCTTGACCATATATGCCCGGGCGTCTGCCCCTTCTGACCCCTCGGGTATTCCAAAAAATCGCAGGTTCTGGCGCCTTTGGCGATTTTCCAGATCCTCAACCTTATTCTTGAGTATCGCAATGTCTCTATCCTGACAATCTGAAGATATAACAGTAGTAGCAAGAGTTTCCTCAACGGTGACAATCCTCTGCTGAATTTAAAAAATCTCCTCAGTGACATTGTGCAGTTTACCTCTAACCTCCTGCAAGCAGCTCTGCATTTTGCAGTTGTCCTCCCTTAATTGAGAGAAGCTATGCTGAACTTCTTGACGATGTTCTAAAAGCGTCTTCAAAATTAGATCCAAAGAAGTTCCCATGGGGGAGGCTGCAGGTGCTTGAGGTGGTTGTTGTTGGGGTGAAATTGGTGTCAGTGCTAGGTCTAATGTGGTATGAGGAGCCTGAGTGGACTCTCTACAAGCGTGAAAGGAAGGCAAGGAGTCAGCATTTTCACCCTCTATAGTAGTGGAGCTGGAGCCATTACCTATTACCTTCTGTAAGGCTATCTGCAGAGGATCTGGGGGTATATTGTTACTGGCAGAAGTAGTCTTAAAGTTATTCATGCCCTTTGTAGGGCTATTGCCAGAGAGACGCTTGGCTATGGTTTTTACTCCTCCTTTTGCCTGTATCCACTTACGCAGTGGGCTCTGATCTTTCAAAAGTTTTTCCCGGGCACTGGCAGATGTCAGTGTCGATGATAAAGTGTTGAAGTTCAAGCTTCTGCCCTTCTTAACCTTGGTCTTGGCTTTCCCTTTCCTTTTTAAAAGACCAGTGTTTTTAGATGAGGTTCATTTGTATTCCAGTGCTTCTGGTTATAAATTGAACTTCTCAAGGACAGAGGTACTGCCATTGAACTCCTTTTGTTATCAGTATATGTTTAAGGATACTAACTTTACTTGAGCCCCACTAAAATCAAATTCCTTGGTATATGGTTCTCTGATTCCTTACATATCACAATCACAATTAAGCACATGCTTCATTTATTGCTCACTAAGATATAATCCATATTACTTTCCTGGTCACCAATCCATTTGTCATGGTGGGGTAGGATTGACACCATTAAAATGATGATTGTTCCTCATATCCTTTATACACGATCTATGGTTCCCTTTCAAATCCCTCTCTCATTTCTTTCACAAATCAATTCCATCTGCATAAAATTCCTATGGAATAAAAAACACCTTGTATTTCCCTTTCAAAACTTCAACGCCCTAAGTCTGAGAGAGGCATGCGGTTCCCTGATTTTAAAGCCTATCATTCTGCGTTCTTAATTAGACAATTTTTTGCCCTCTCATATGAATTTGTTGATCCTCCGATACCAAGATGGATTAGTTTTGAACGCTCCCATTAAAAGATTTCTCATTTTGTAATGTAATTTACATGTCTAATTGTACCTTTATATCTAATCATCTCATTTTAAAATACTCCCAAAACCTACTTTATAACATATTCGTGGAGGGCCTCGACCCATTTTAATGTTTTTTATTTGGTACAACAAATACATTAAACATAAAAGTAAACCATTTTACTACAAACATTGGAAGGAGAAGGGAATTATTTTTGTCCATCAATTCATTCTCCAAAACTCTGTTATTCCGTTTTCTGACCTATAATCTCAGTATCATTTACCCAACACATTCTTTCATGAATATACATTAATTTCAAAAGGAGTGAATGGGACTTGCACCGCTCAATTTTTTCTGTTGTATTCTGTGGTTTGTTATCTGTGGCGTGCTACAGTGGAATCGCTGTCTGGATGCGACATACTACCTAGAACAAGTTGATGCTCACACAGCTGACAAGAATACATATGCTCTTCTTCAAACGGATCCTACCAACGAGTATGCCATCATACTCAACAAAATCATCAACCAGGCAATCGAAAATGGGACCATCACCGATAGAGCTAGACGATACCTTACACCCAATAATCTATCTGCACCGGTTTTGTACATGGTACCCAAGGTACACAAACATTCAACCAGACCTCAGCTACGACCAATAGTGTCCACTAAAGGGAGCATACATGAAGCCATCGGCAAATTCATTGACAAATACTTGCAACCGTTTGTTCTAGCCACCGGATCATACATCAGGGACACCACCGATTTTTTGGTAAAACTGGGCGCATGCACAAATCAGCTAGAAGACCAAGACTTATTGCTATGTACAGTGGACGTGTGCTCTTTATACACGTCGATACCCCACGATTTGGGCATTGAAGCCGGGATCCACACTGGACACAAACTTAAAAGTTCTACTGATGGAGCTAATGATATTCACACTGTATCATAGTTACTTTACAGTCAATGGCAACTGGTTTCACCAACTATGCGGGACTTCCATGGGAAATTGCTCAGCTCCTTCCTATATGAATATATTCATGAAGATATTTGAGGAGACACACATTTTGAATGATCCAACTTGGCTGACTCATGGAAAACTATACTTGAGGTTCATAGACGATATATTCATTTTATGGTCAGGTACTAGTACCACTCTCCTCAAGTTTTTGGACAACTGGAATAAGATCAATGAACGGATCCAATTTACTTGGAGCTATGACAAGGATCGCATTCACTTTCTGGACGTGGAAATCCAGAGACAAGAAGGCAAAATAGTCACCACGATCTTTCGGAAACCAACACATCGCAATTCCACCTTACATTTTAATAGTTTCCACCGACCAGGTCTCAAACACAACTTACCTTTTTCACAATTGCTGAGGGTCAAACGCATCGTGTCTTCAAACACTGAGAGTAAAAAAAAGCTTAACAACATGCTAGATCGATTCAAGACACAAGGATATCCTCAGGAGATATTAGACAAAGCGGCCACCCGCTGCAAGAAGATTAACCGTAAAGACTTACTTCAAGTCCAAGCAAAAGCAGATAACACACGCATGGTGGTGGTATCCAAATATACCGTCATCAGCAACCAATTCAGAAGAATCATATTTAAACATTGGCCACTGTTGAGCACAGAACCTGATTTCCAAGGCGCATTAGCACAACAACCCATCTTTGCATACACCAGAGGGCGCAACCTCAATGAAATTCTAATGAGACCAAGCGATCAGCAACAACCAGAGACATATAAGGGACTTTTGCCTTGCTGCAATTGTAGTAACTGTCACAATGTCATACCTGGGAATTACACCAACCATCCCATGAAAGGCCATAAAATCAAACTGAAAGTTAACGCCACTTGTAATTCATCTAACGTCATTTACATGTTAAAATGCCCATGCGGTTCATGCTACATAGGACACACTGAGAGGAAAATACGTGTTGAATCGTAGCCCATATTACTATCGATGCCCGGGCTGCTGGCGCAAGTCGCCTCTTAGTTTCCATTCTGAATAGTTACCAAATAAAGAGACGGGCGCTGGAAGCAGGAATCACAAGAACAGGATTTATTTCTCATGAGGAGAGTCTGTCATTTCGGACACGAAACACAGTGTCTTTCGGGAGGTGCTCTAACAAGTGAGCTGAGACATCGTCTTTTATACCTTACAAAAACACTTGGTATTACAATCATGACATTGTGAAACAAAGAAAAGACATTCCCATAATCCTCGTGTCAATCCTACCCCACATATGTTTACAATAGAGACCCTTGAACTGTCTATAAGAGAAGGGGTAATGACGCAGCTGAGTGTTCTGCTGATTATCAGGATATGTGCGCCTGATCGTATCCCAAGGGGTGGGGAAGCCAGAATCAATAGTGGGTTCTTTGAAGAGGAGTGACTCCATACAATAAGGGGCAATAAACAGTATCTTCCGGCTTAGGCGATGGCCTCGGACATGTGGACAGTCCATCGCGGAGGGAGGGTTTACTTAACAGAGGGGTTATTCATGAAAGGAAAGGAGGTGCTGGTCAGGTGCGGCTGTGACTCCCAAGGACGGGGTCTTGCAGATGAAGGAGGTTTATGACTTGCCCACGTGAGGGAGGATGGGAGAGCCAGGGTCAGAGTCGCACAGAGAGAGAGAGATCTTGTGACCTGTACATGAGAGAACGGGGGCAGTCAGATACAGCTGGGGGGTTATGTCAGCTGAGGCGAGGGATGCTTTATCAAGAGGAAATGGGGGCTTGCGTGGGTCAAGCAAGAGGATTGCTTTTCATTGCAGGGTCGCGCAGAGGGAGAGGGTTGCATGGTCTATGGATGTGAGGGGGGGGGTTCAAACACGCGCAGGAGGGAAGCCGGGGATTCTGATGAGTGGGCAAAAGGCCATGGTGTCTAAAATGGCTATCAGGTACATGTGGGTACGGGCCTTTACTGGCGGAGTGGTTTGGCTAAAGTACAGGGAAGGGAATGGGAAAGGGCAAATGAACGCTGCTTATGTACATCAATTTCGTTATTTTTCCACAGTCGCCACTTTTTACATAACAGAGTTCAATTTCCCTATTCTTCCTAGTAAATGGGTGTACATATAAGCATGTGTGGTTGACGAAACGGCATTTGTCAGTACTAATACATTGCATATAATCATGAACAGTCGATGTGATTGGCAGAATGCAGCACTTAGGAAATTGTATCTGCAAACGAACTTCATAGCATAAATGCCTCTGACTTTCTCAAAAAGGTGACCAATGAATATTTTGACCAAGCAATTGAGGGAAGAATTCAGTCCAAATAGGATTGAGATCTCTTCGTCACAGTGTCTTTTTAGCAGTGAGCCATCACTGGTAGGCTCTAGTCCATGTCCTTTTGTTGGCGCTGTTGAGCACCGGCGGTGGAGCTATAGGTCCAGCTCGGATCCATCCTTACGCATTGCAGGGTGCGGTCAGTCCTCTGCTGTTAGACCACAGTCCTGTTCCCTAACCAATCCTTTTAGTGGCGCCTTATGCTCGGCACCCATATTCCTGCGGCGTACCCCATTTCCACCTGGATGCTGTTCTTCCTTTCGACAAAAAGTCACGTGGAAAAGAGGGTGTGTGGTTTCGATAGTCGATGGGAGTGAGAGGGCGGAGTGGGGGCAGATTTTCCTGGGACACACCAAAGGGACCAAGGGAGCAATGGATAACAAGCGGGCAGGCCCATCAACCGGGCTTGAAAAGGGGGACGGAGGCTTCAGGCACGCGTGCGTAGGCGGACAGAGAGCTTCAGGACAGCCTTTCATCCTTTCGTTTACCACATTGGAGAGTGCTGCCTCGTCCCGTATTCCTGCTGTGCTGTTGCTCCACCTTTGGTCGAGGTCGCATGTGTCTCATGATCTCCAGCCAGGCTGTGCGCCACGTCCGACCCTTCTCCTCCGCTGATCGTATATCTTGGAATGGGTAAAAACAAGTTTTTAGAGAACTGGCAGGAGAAGAGATTTTTAACATTTGAATTCCACTCGCAATCCTAGCACCTGGGGGTCATGCTCATTGGTCATAGTCAGAAGCATTTACCATCAAGCAGTGCATATGTCGACATTCCCACTGAGCTCATGGCCAGCTTATTCATCGTCTATTCATGTCATAAGAATAGATAGAAATTAGACTCCTATCAACTACGCATTTCGTTACATTCATCCTTCCGGAACCTCCAGCGGAGATTTGTCTTTCAAACCCGGGCCTTAACAGTCTAACATTTCCCTCCAAAGCTGGCTATCTCTTCCAAAACTGGGGTGGGGGCGCTATTGTCGGAGGTCAGGGTAAAAACAACGTTTTCCTGAGGGACGACAGTTACTCATGGTCACAAGGTATATATCGTGGACAGCAGCTGGGGTCAATCAAGTGGGGCGGGGACGCTTCGGGCATTCGCGCTTGGGTGCAAAGGGGTGGGGCAATCTGGGCATTGGGGGCCAATCTGGACATTGACGCTTGTCTCTAACAACAAAAAATAGGGTGCCATTGACATATAGTTCCCCTTTTACGAGGGCCAGATTTAGGGGGGGGCCTTAGTCGTCTCACCTGTCCTTTCTTTCTTAGCCAATTCATGTTCATTCGTTTTGCAGAAAGGAGAGGTAGTAATATGGCAAATTACAATCATTTTATTTTCTGTCAATTTCGCTGAACACCTTCGTGTTCGATAAGTATCCAATCAGACTGGTGCCAGCGGGGCACAATTTTATATACAAAAGAGGAAGATGGAACGGGGGGGGGGGACTCTCGTAAAGAGTGAGAGTCGTCCGCAACCTAAACGAGCCATTCAGTACACGTATGTCATGCAGAGAGAGAGAGAGAGAGAGAGAGAGAGAGAGAGACAGATAGATAGAGGGGGAGAGAGAGAGAGAGAGAGACGTGTACGAAAAATAGGTCATTTAGTGCGCTCACAACACAGAACAGCAAGGTCAGGTAACATGAAAACACAAAACAGAGGGAAGACATGAATCCCTACACTACACACACACAGACTCAAACAAGGGTTGGGAGGAGAACAGTACGTGTTTTACACAAAAAGAAAGATTCACGACAAAACATAGAACAGTTGTTGGCCAGACAAAAATCTCCTTGCGCATGCTGCGCATTTTTAATATCCTATTTATCCGTGGGCTGAGCTCTTTTTACCTTTCCTCCTTTTCTTCTCGTTTGCTATTTTTGCGAGTGCTCCCAATTGCCAATACTTACACCTCGTTCAGCCGGTCAGAAATTAACCTGGTCGGGCTATTGCCCATAGGTGGATCTTAAACCACTTTTGAATTTCTTCCTTTGGTTGGATGTTCTCCAGGCTGAGGCGACAGAGGGTATTGATCAGGAGAACAGTCAGGCAGCTTCGTTATATCTATAAGAGGGTGAGAAGGAGGTGGTACATTTCGAACATCAACAACGTTCCTAACTTCCCAGACGAGTGGTGCCTGGGTAACCCTTACCTCAGAACTTTTCCTTGTCCTTTCCCTATCTAGTTGAACGTCATGGTTGCATTATTTAACGTGCTAATTTCGAGTCAATTTTCGTCATACAGTACCCGTCAAGTTTCTGTGTCAGTCCATCCTCCCAGTCGTTCTAACGTGCTAATTTTGAGTCAATTTCCGTCATACAGTACCCGTCAAGTTTCCATGTCAGTCCATTCTCCCAGTCGCTATGCTCTAATGGAGGAACAGTCATATCTAAGTCTAGCATAGGTGCCATGCTCAAATCTCCTCCTTCCCGTATCGTCGGTCGTTCGATCATCGCTCTTCCATACTTCAGCCGACGTTCCAACGTGACCTGCAGAAGGGAGGAGAAGGAAGGGGGTGGGGGCAACATCCAAAATACATCAACTTGCATAGACCCGAAAATGTTTTTACCTACCACATACTCGACCTATCTCCACGGGGTGCATTCTCTACCATCTTGGCGTTTAAGCCCAGAGGGACCAGCAGTGTTAGATAGATAATTGTTGATGGTCTGCGTATCTACATGAATCACCTGATCGTGGCTTATTAGGTCATGTGCAAGGGTGGTGGTCAGGGGGCATTTCTTCGGTATCGTTTTAAGGGCGTCTGAAACACTTTTCCGGCTGTCTGTGACACATAATGTAGTTGCTAAGCACCGGGCCCTTTTAACCTTCAACCTTAGCCATACTGCACGTATTTTATGTCGGTGACAGTAGCCATACATTTCAATAACACACATAAATACAAACGCTACGATAATATTTGCGTGTTCAAAAACTTTAATGAAAAGGTTGGTGCACAAATACAGGCCTACAACCCAGTGGGCCGGCTACGGAGCAGACTGGAACTGGGCCTGAGGAGCGAAGTCGGTGGCCATTTATTTCATAAAGTGCAGCAGTGCAATGAAAAAAATCATATCGAACTTTCTTAAGCGGCCAGTATAATGCGTGTCAAGCGTTCAATAATATCATCTCATTATCCTACTATTTACTCAATATCTAATGTATATCAATTCATTGTTTAAATGCTCAACCAGTGTCTAAGTTCATTTCTTCTAACACATAATTAGTACCCATTCTAAATCAGTTCATCATCCCAGCACATAGTCAATATCCATCTTTTATCGCTTTCTGTTCTAAGCACATACTCAATATCCTTCTTATCTACTTTCAAGTTTCATTTCGTGTCGGCGCCATTTTGGGCGAGGTCAGGCAAGTCCCAGTATAGTCAGATTGTCTCCACTGACTCGTAGTAGGACCAGAACCTTCCGTTGGTGGTTTCAAAAGTTTTTCGCAATGGGTTAACAGTTTAGCAATATGGACCATCAGTCAAAGAGTGGGGAGGGCGGTAACAATTTCCCTACCGGGTCATTCTGGTGTTCTGCAGGAACTGAACAAGTCTGTACCTTTGCTGTATTGTAGCCATTTCCAAACTGAGGCTGGCGCCGGCAGGAGTGCGCCGATGTCGCGGTTCCCAGTGAGGGGGACGGGGGCGCCCATGCGGAGGGATCGGGGTGCCCCCCGGCTCTCATAGAATCTTCAAAGTTGAGGAGAGAAGGCATGGGGCGTGTGCCCGTCCTGGGCAAAAGACCGCTTTTCAATGTTGACCCTCTTTAAGCAAGAGCGTTGGGGTGTCGCTGGAAGCCTCCACCTGGAGGGAGGTGGGGGAGGGTCGTTCGCGCCTCCTCCCCCTTCCAGCGACCCTGCGCCGTTCCTCGGCTCCAGCACTTCGGTATTGGCCGTGCCAGCTGATGAAGATGGGGGGGGGTCGGTGGCTGAGGCAAGACATCCCCCCCCTTCATGTGGCGGGACTATCTGCAACTGTCAGGGGTTGCCATGTGGCGGGACTACCTGCAACTTTCAGGCGTGGCCATGTGGCGGGACTACCTGCAACTCTCAGGGTTGTCCGCCCTCGCCTTGGCTCCGGTCTTCGATGATGGCCGGATCAGGCAAGAGAGGGGGGGGGTGGTCGGTGGCTGAGGCAAGACAGCTCCCCCCCCCGTGGCCTGCAGGGCAGCAGAAGAGGGGAAAAGGGGAGACCTCCATGATTCCTCAGGCCGTCCACCCTACAGCCTCCCCTTCCGACTGTGGCCAGCCGAGCCCTGCACGCATCGAGGCCTCGCCTTCCGGATGGGCGGCGGACCTGTTGCACTTCGGGAGCTTCCGGAAATGGGGGTATGTACCTGTTGGTTTGTTCCTATTTCATGTGACCGTTATTTGGGCGTGGTAGGCTATGAGGCAGACATGTTTGGAGCAGGAATAGGCAATGGAGCCTAGCTACCTCGTGGCTGTCTTGCTGTCAAACCTTTCGCCATTTTATATTTCTTATTACGAACTATTCCTAATGTTTCTTATTTTTAGTGAAGTCGAAAGCTCATCAGGGGGTTACTGATTTAGCCCGATTTCTTTTATTTTTCCTTCCTTTCCTTAGCGTGTTTCGAGCTAAAGTTTTCTGTTAGTAGGGTACGGTGATCACTTCATTTTTATATGTCCTTTCACTAGGGGTACTCCTGGACGGACCAGGTGAGTTACCTCCAATAAATGGTCCGGGTTGGAACTAGATTGTCGACCAGAGGGGAACACATATCCCGTCATTAGGGTATCATCCTGGACGGACCAAATGATGTACCTCCACTTACTAGGGTAGCCTCCTGGACGGACCAGATGGGTTACTTCCAATAAATGGCCAACAAGTGGGGGCATGTGTCCTCCATTAGGGTAGCCTCCTGGACAGACCAGGTGAGCTACCCCCCAAATAATAGTCAATCAGTGGGGAGTGGGTAGGACTGACGAATCATAAAGGGGCATAACCTACCCTTTACTACTTGCAAAGACTAGTCAGAATATTTCTATTCCACGTTGTTTGCAAACAGAAAATACCTCAAACGAACAATTCCTTGGACAACAATGTCCAGTCAATCAATCAATCAGTGGGGAGAAAAACAGGCATGACGGATTACAACGGGGACAAACGTCTGCATTACCTGCCCTTCGCTATCTGCAAAGGGAGACAGAATATTTCTATTCGTCTCTGTTTGTGGACAGGGAAGATCTCAAAGAGCAACAATCGATTATTTAATCGATTTCAAACAATCAGTGGGGAGAAAGGTAGGCCTGACGAATCATAAAGGGGCATAACCTACCCTTCTCTATCTGCAAAGAGAGACGAACGTTCCTATTCGCCGCTGTTTGCAAACAGAGAATGTCTCGTTCTCAAGAAGAGAACCAATATTTCAAGTAGCATCCAAAGCTAAATGAACCAATAACTAAACAATATCAGTATCCAAATACCGATTTCAATACAATCAATCAAACAATCAGATGGATAAAACCATCCTACCAATCAGGCGTAAAACGCCCTACTTAATCTTACCCGGACCGGACCATACGAACAGTTCTTCGTCTTCCTCCTCCAGCGCCCGATCGTTCTCTTACTCCATGCAGCATTCCTGTGGGATCCCAGTCAGGACAGTAGGTCACTCGAGAGAGGTCCGTTCAGAGTCGGTGAAGTTCATTCAATCGGCAGCCGGACGAGGGCCCTCTCAAGGCAGGTATACTCCGATCTTTTAGATGTTCACCTCTTCGTCTGGATCTCTCTTACTGGACCTTATGTCACTGATGGGCCCCACGTTGGGTGCCAACTGTTGAATCGTAGCCCATATTACTATCGATGCCCGGGCTGCTGGCGCAAGTCGCCTCTTAGTTTCCATTCTGAATAGTTACCAAATAAAGAGACGGGCGCTGGAAGCAGGAATCACAAGAACAGGATTTATTTCTCATGAGGAGAGCCTGTCATTTCGGACACGAAACACAGTGTCTTTCGGGAGGTGCTCTAACAAGTGAGCTGAGACATCGTCTTTTATACCTTACAAAAACACTTGGTATTACAATCATGACATTGTGAAACAAAGAAAAGACATTCCCATAATCCTCGTGTCAATCCTACCCCACATATGTTTACAATAGAGACCCTTAAACTGTCTATAAGAGAAGGGGTAATGACGCAGCTGAGTGTTCTGCTGATTATCAGGATATGTGCGCCTGATCGTATCCCAAGGGGTGGGGAAGCCAGAATCAATAGTGGGTTCTTTGAAGAGGAGTGACTCCATACAATAAGGGGCAATAAACAGTATCTTCCGGCTTAGGCGATGGCCTCGGACATGTGGACAGTCCATCGCGGAGGGAGGGTTTACTTAACAGAGGGGTTATTCATGAAAGGAAAGGAGGTGCTGGTCAGGTGCGGCTGTGACTCCCAAGGACGGGGTCTTGCAGATGAAGGAGGTTTATGACTTGCCCACGTGAGGGAGGATGGGAGAGCCAGGGTCAGAGTCGCACAGAGAGAGAGAGATCTTGTGACCTGTACATGAGAGAACGGGGGCAGTCAGATACAGCTGGGGGGTTATGTCAGCTGAGGCGAGGGATGCTTTATCAAGAGGAAATGGGGGCTTGCGTGGGTCAAGCAAGAGGATTGCTTTTCATTGCAGGGTCGCGCAGAGGGAGAGGGTTGCATGGTCTATGGATGTGAGGGGGGGGGTTCAAACACGCGCAGGAGGGAAGCCGGGGATTCTGATGAGTGGGCAAAAGGCCATGGTGTCTAAAATGGCTATCAGGTGCATGTGGGTACGGGCCTTTACTGGCGGAGTGGTATGGCTAAAGTACAGGGAAGGGAATGGGAAAGGGCAAATGAACGCTGCTTATGTACATCAATTTCATTATTTTTCCACATACGAGTACGTATACTCGAACACAAGAGTAATATTCGGACTAAAAATATGAAGTCCACAGTTTCAGCACATTTTATTGAGAACCAGCACACAGTGGCAAAGTTGAAATATCTCGTTTTGGAACAGATCAAACCCACCAGGAACAATAAAAACACTCTCCCGAAACGTGAGAACTATTGGATCCGATACATGGCCACGATGCAACCGAACGGGTTGAATGATAGGATGGAATTCCTATGTTATCTTAAATATGTTCTATTCTCACGCAGCAATGTTGTTAAATCAGTTCCTGTTTTACGTACCTCTATGTTATTTATCTTCGTTTAATTAATGTTGTAATGTGACCATTTTCATAATTTTGTCAATATACGACATAGTATCCACTAGAAACCGTCTTTTCTGGTATTTACTAATGCATTGTTGACTAACCCACCATTCATATTTCACCATTCCAATATGGCGACCATTCGTTCCGCTAGAAACATAGTCCTTCCATATTGTTTATACAACTAACATTCCAGCTTTAACATCACGTTTCACTCTCACACTAAACGCCACACCACAAGCCAGAAGGAAGCGCGGATACACGGCGGAGTTTCTTTGCATCCTAGTAAGTACCTCACATGAGGACCAGTATAAGCGCTCACACCGTTAGTATTGATCTATAATGATGTGTATAAATATTGATATCTTTCCAGCTTTACCGGACACATCACAATTCACGCGAGTAAACCTCACTGTTAGAATCCACAGCTATTAACTCATTAATGCGGCGCCAATACTCACCATCACCCGCCAGTGTAAAATCGAGCACCGGATACGACACACATTCTAACATCACTCATCAAGTAACATAGCCAGGAAGCAACAACACAAATCACAGCTTTTTGTTTGTCACTGTTATGTTATGTTAATTTAGTCTTTTATAGCGCGCGGCTACTCCATAGAGTGTCCCGGCGCTTTTATTGAAAGCCTGTAGCAGAATAACACAACTCAGTAAAATAAAACGGACCCAGCAGAAAGAGGGAAGAGCGAACTAAAGGGCAAAAAGCCAAGTTTTAAGGCCCTTCCTAAAAGTCAGCAAATGAGAGGTGCTGCGTAATGCCAAAGGCAGAGTATTCCAAAACTGTGGCGCCAACAGCCTAAAAGAGCGACCTCCAATGCGGGCCCTTTTTACTCGAGGGACCACAGCAAGGAACAATGATTCAGATCTCAGAGATCGGGCCGGATGGTAAAAGGCAAGCCTCCTTTGGAGATATTTTGCTCCCGAGGCGTGGAGAGCCTTGTGGGCCAAGGTCAAGGCCTTAAAAACTATCCGCTTCCGGATAGGCAGCCAGTGGAGCGACTGCAAAAGGCCAGAGACTCTGGCTCGCCTATACAGGCCAAAAATGGTCAGCGTGGCCGAGTTCTGGACCACCTGCATCCGTTGCAGGAGATATTCCTGCAACGCACGAACCTGATTATAGACACTGATAAGCATGTTTCACACACATACACTTACAGTGTTGGACATTGCATGGCATGGAAGTAAACCTTAACCCGTATCACTGATTTTTAATAGCGCATTGTGTACTAGCAACATCTGAGAATACAACCATTGATGGGCGCATACTTTCTTTAGTTGTAGAGTAATCCCCTGACGAAGGGCTGACACGAAGCCCGAAATGCATTGGGAATAGCAAACAGGGAGGATCATATAACAGCAATATTGACACTGTGATGAAATGGATAAGGATGATATGTCACAAACAATAAGATAATGAGTTGAACTAATAAAAAAAACTTTGAATCCACACCACTTTGAATACAGAGAACTTTATTAAACCCACAAAAGTGAACAAGACTATTTAGTCTCCAAAGCAGTGCACAGAGGAGCCTTCCCCCTGGCTGGGGCAGCTTTGTAATAGTCCTATACATTAATTTCAACAGCCTTACAGTCTCAGTTAAATACGTTTGATTTTTTCAATGTTTCTACTTCACTTACTCCTTCTACACCGTTATATATATTCCTCATGACGATAAGCCTAAAGCAGCAGATATCTATAAATTACTATCACTTCATGTTACTGAAAAACCTAAATCCTCTACAGAGTTGGCATGGGAAGCTGATCTATCTGTCACAGTGTCTATTTCTGTTTGGGATAAGCTATGGTCTAAACTATTCAAAACCTCAAACGCTGCTCGTATCACTCAGTTGCTATACTTTATTTATAACAGAGCAGTGATTACCCCTGTTTGTATATACAAGTTCTCCCCTTCCTCATCTCCCCTATGCTGGTCCTATTCTGAATTTAATGGGACTTTAATGCATCAAATATATGAATGTTCTAATGTTTTGGCCTTTTGGCGTTCTATTTGGTCTATATGTATGAACGTTTTTGACTGTGATATACCATTATCACTGAAAAATGTGTTCTTTGGTTCATCTCCACCTGATTTAGATGTTGGTAATCCTATATCTTTATTGTTTGACCTATTTATTGTATTAGCTTTTAAAGTTATTCTGTCGCACTGGAAAGATAATTCTAAAATATCTTCTGTTCTCTTCCACTTTAGCACAGAAAATTAAATCAGATCTTCTTTGGTTACACTTTGCTTCCTACCTTTCTTCACATGCACCTACATCTGTTTAGTTACCCCTCTCTCTTCTTTTCTTTTCTTTTAGTTATTTTCCTTTTCTTTCTTTCACTTTCTGTTTCTCTTGCTGATAACATTCTCTCTCCCCATATCTAGATATTGTGTGTTCTTATATCATTTGCAATATGTTTATTGTTCAGAGAAAGTCGTTATTTTTTTTCTTTCTCTTGTTTTTCTCGTCATTCTTAAAAAACTCAATAAAAATTCTTAAACAAAAAAAAGACTAAACCAATGTTCCTGGTCAGTGCATATACCTGCACAATCTGACATAAAGCCATTTTTTCTGACCTATGTTGGGCCATAGTTGGCTATGATTTTACAATTCTGGCCCACTGACTCATTTGAAGCTCGTAATAGAAGCCCCAAAAGGCAAACATATTCTGCTTTTCAGAAAAACTCGCTACCTCTAGTACAGCCGCCAACTTGTCCAAAATCATGAAAGTGACTTTCAAGCCAGCGTTCAAGTCTCAGCATGCTTGGCAATTTGGGGTTAAAACCAGTACTGGCTGAAAGTCACAATGATGCCATTGGTAAGTTGAAAGACATGCATGAGTTTTTATCTCAAATGATTTCCTATTCTATCTGTAAAAATAAAACTAAGGCAAAATGTCACTTTACAATCTCTCAACTATGGGAAAATAGTGACACAAGGACAAATTTTCAAGATAGTGATTGTGAGTGCAAACAACACACATGAAGTACCAGAGTATTTGGTCTTTTTGGACTATAATATCACCTTATTTTTTCCCATACACAAGTTGCATGCATTCATTATATTAAGCAATGTTTGGCTCCTATCATTCACTAACTGCTCAGTAAAACTAGTCACAGGAATAAGGTTAAGAGAATAGAGCAATTCAACTTGCAGTGGTTCGGGGCCAGCAAATTCACCTCTCATATCAAAACACCACTAACAACCAGATTGTCAGCTGGTCAACTGGCGGTCAATCTTTCAGGGGTTTTTCTTTTCCCCCAAAAAGCATACCTATTTCCAGAAATGGTGGTCAGCATATTAATACTGATCTTAATCAAATGACAGCACATGCTTCTTTCTACAAGGATTCCTCTACAATGACTCCAATGACTATAGAATATAAATGGTCCACTGCAGCTTGGTGCTGTTATAAACCTTTTAGTTTTCTGTTCTCATGCACTTAGGCTGTACATAGCAAACCCTTATTATTTAATATAAGGATGGACAGCATGACACCTAAGTCTCCACAAAACCAATGCAGCAAAATCCTTCCTGCAACTTAAACAAATGTGCACCATTTTGGCAGTGAACTACTTACTACTTACAATTGCTGTTTTTGTGACTCATTCTTTTACAATAATGTTAGTGATTACTTGATACATAAAGTAAACTCATGGGTGAGTAGAAAATTCCTCCATTAATGTGGAAGCCAAGGGCTGGATGTGCATGAAATGTGACCACCTTTATGACCAACTAACAGATACTGTGTTAAATATGCTCTGCGTTCAGTCTCAGTTCCACCGCTCTCACTCTTGCCCTGTCATGAACACAAATCCATAACCCAAACTTACCCAGATACCTGAAGGAAACTCATTTCACAAAATGCACTGTTCAACAGTCACATGTTGAGTAAAAAAATACAGAAAAACATCATTTGGAAAAAAAAATATTTTAGGGAATGCAAGATGAAGTAAAACATAAAATGTAAGCAGGTATTGCATTATATACAACTTTGGTTAAAGAAATGTGCATGAAGCTTCTCGAAAACCCATATTAGGGTAAAGTTTCTCTTTTATGTAGAGGTGGGCAAGGCAGAGAATTTATGAACTAAGCTGAGCCAGAGCCGAGCCAGGGGTCTGTCTTCATTTTAAAAGCCAAAGTACGAGCCAAGCAGTCAAACATGGTCTAATGAATCTAAATTAGTGCATATTTACAAGGGGATGTCCCTTTTTTAAGAAGTTCCGTAAGCACAATGCCCTGCACCACATTTACAAAGTGGCATTACGCCACGTTGGGTGGATTAATGTTGCTTTGTAAATATGGTTCCCTTTCACGCAGTTTTCAGCATGAATGTGGTCATGTAATGGTTGTTGCTGTGGGTGTTCCACCACAATACCCATTGCTTTTTGATGCTGCTCCAGATTTACAACATCCTGTTAATCCGAGGCAGCACCAAAAACTAACATTATGGAAAAGCAAGCATTAAAATTGGCGCAACTAGGAGAAATACTTTTATTTCTCCTTGTTTTTGCTTTTTCTATGTGTGCTGCATTCTGCTGCACACATAGAAAGAGCAAAACATCCTTAAATGATTGTTTACATTGAGGTAGGTGACCCTTCCTGCACATTAGCAATTATTAAATTATGGCGATTTGCTACTTCTATGTGTGCTGTAGAATGCAAAGCGCCAATATTGATGTTTTTATGTGCAGGAAGGGACACCTTTCTGTACATAAATAATCTTTCCCAGCAACACAGGCACCCTTGCACTATGACGCAAGGGTGCCTGTGTTGGCGCTAGGCAGCTATTTTTAGCGCCAGCGCAAGGAAAAACAGAGGCAAGCTGTATTGTTGTAAATACAACGCATCCCTGCGTTCTTAAAATGACAAAGCGTGACACTGCAAAATTTGCTGCAGAGCCACGCTGCTCCATTTACTTGTAGATATGCCCCTAAATGTTTTCATGAGTTTCTTTAACTGCATGTTACCTCTCAGCTAATGTAAATTGTGATAGGAAGAAATGCTATTTATAAACAGGGAGCCTGGTCTAGCCTCTTAAATAAAATATAAACATATCGAAATTACAAAGAGCTGAAAATGCATGCGGAAGATGTGTGTTTTACTGGTAATCCAATAAAATATTGCAATAAAGGATGCATGGTAGGAATTCTAATCTCATTTGTAATGACATAACCAAACTACAAGTCACAGAATGCAAAGTGTAGTTAGGCAAGAAGAGTTTCTCATGAGGAGTATATTTCTATGCTGATTAGCAGTTAGCATGTTTTGTCAGGTCTCGCTCTTCCCATTTTACAGGTTGCAATTCACTAATGTAAATTGCAAACAAAATTTTAAATTTCAGAGCCAATGTCTCATCCCTTTTCTAGACATCAGCTATGGTGATTGGATAGGAAACATCCAGCTGTGTCAGAGGGAGTGACTCCAGTCGTCATGTTTAGTTAGACTTCTGCCTTTGACAAAAGTGTTACAGGAGCCCCACAGAACTAGGCAGGCAGTAAACCACTACCTCTGTTTACTGTTCATTAGCAAAGTTTTACTTAAGATTACAAGGGGTCACTTGTGATTAGCTCACGCAGATCTGCTATTGATTACTTATACTGTTGCTCCATGTCTAGACAATTCAGTTCTTTTATGTTCTCATTGGGGGAGATTATTGTTTTAATGGAGAGTAATTGAGGCTTTTGTTTTCCATTTCACTGATTACAAAAGGCCAATACATGTTGGGAATAGAGTAAAGGAGAGATGTATTTAGGTATGTTTGTTGGGACTGCCAGCATTAATGTGCACACAGATGACACTCCGGTCATTTTTAATTTTTCGCTTATATCAGTTAAAGCCTGCAGGAACAAAATCATGTCAGATCTTTAAATGCTTCAGTCAGCATGCTGAACTCAAAGAAAAAAAAAATAACCCCCGCACTCTGGCCCACTCCAATATGCATACACCATCCTCTTTCCTTCGGTATTTCCCCTCCCGCCAAGAAAAGCCACTACACTTCTTGTCTCATGGTGGTCATTTGTTGGCCGCAGTTTTATTAGGGTTACAAGGAAACAGTTATATTTTGCACTTTGCATGTTATATGATTATACATTTCCTTGTGATCATCTCTTGGCCCTTCTGGGCCGGTTCTTTGGTAGGTTGGAATTTTCTTTGTGCCTCATTTGCGCGGGAAGGGGGGTAGCCTATGTCCCCAGAGATAGGCCGCCTCGCTACCTTGTCCGATTTTGTTGTGCCCTGCCATCCGGCGGGGGCTGGGCTGCGAGCACCATCTCTGAATGCTACCCCTTCCTTTGGTAGTCATGAAACCCAGCCGTGAGGCATCCCAGAGACGCTTTCCTTAAACCACCTCACCCAGCTGTGCGGCATCTGAAGGTGAGTGGACCTATTCTGGCGCACCGCCCTCCTGTGTGCCTCCGTACCAACCGTTCTCAGCGTAGCACTTTGCCACGCCGCCAGAGAGGCAGCCGTCTTCCTGCGGCTCCCCCTCCTACGTCCTGCCTCACTACTGACACCCCGCCATTACCATGGTGCCCCACAACTTGGACCAGAAGACTCTCATGCCCTGTTCGGAGAGGTGTACCCCATCGTTGGCGTAGTATTCCGGGTGGCCTGTGTGTATTAACCCCTGTCTGATTGAGGCCAGGCCATTTGCCCTGCAAAACTTGCTCACTGTGAGGTTCAATTTTTTCCTTGAGTTTTCAATCTCTTTGTATGATTCCGCCCGCGCCATTCTTTTCTACTTATTAGCTCGCACCAGATTATTGACATGCGCCCAAATTCCCTGGACGTTTCAATGAGGTCTTTCTGTATCCCGAGGAGCAGCGCTCTCCGCCCCATCCCGGACAGGACATTCCCTCCCAGATGTATGCTCAAAACATCCGGGTGCCGGCCTGCGTCTTCCCGGAGACCTTTGAGGGCAGCTGCCAGCTGTTCCCACCGCATGCCCGACCGTCCGGACCATCGAACGCATGTGTGCCTTGGCCTGTCCCCAAGTGAGCGCCCAGAGTTTTTCCACCAGGCGTCCATCCGTCTGACAAAGGAGTGCCCCACCACCCACACTAGGTGTGGTCTGTTCCCTGTTGGAGCAATGGAAAAATGTCCAGTCACTTCCTGGGTTGCCCCACGCGCCCTCTGGTCATAACAGCTGGGGGCGAACATATGTTTTGTATGCACGCGAGCGCCATTGCCCTACCGCCTGTATTCCTGCCTCGGACATCCCATGTTGTGCTGCGGTCATGGCCACCCCTATCCGGAAAGAGTGGGACCCAAAGCCTTTCGGCGGTAGGCCCGCCCTGCTGAGAGCTAGGCGCATCACTGCTTTGAACTGAAATTTGCTCAACTGGGTGCCGTTCCTGTGTTTGAAAAGCGGCCCTTCTCCGCCGGGCGTACCGCCATGAATGTGAACAGGCAGCATGCAGCGCAGTGTCTCTGATCTTGGATGGATTGCAACCTGACTATCGCCCCTTTGCCTGCCTGGTCTGTCTTTGACCTCCGTAGGACCATTTCCACTCTCTTTGTCCCGGGGTCACGTTGCCGGCCTGAATGCAGTGCTCGGCCTGTCCTTCCCTGGCAGGGGCCACTAACTCGCTTATGCGAAATGCTCCGAAGAATGCTGTGGTAAACGCTGCCCGAACGAGCAGCAGCTCGTATCTATCTGTTGTTATGCCCTCCAGTGCCTCCAGCAGCGCTCCTAGCTTCTCAAAGTCTATTGGGCGACTTGTGTCTGCTATCTTTCCTTCCTTCCGCCTCTACCCCTTCATTGCTGCCCTGATGTAGTGGGATGCAATTGGGTTTTGACCTGTCTCGAGCTTCGCGTAGTGGGCCACGGCTGCCAAGTGAGCCTGTGCCCAGGACCTCAACCTCTTCCCCTCGTAGGCCGAGCCAATGAACTGTTCCGCCACCCTGCGAGTGTCTCCGTCATCGGCTAGTGATTGTATACCCCCTACTCTCATTATCGTCACTACGTATTTACTATAGCGTTTGGCTGCAGCTGGAGCGAGTGCGTGTGTGATCAGTTCCGACAGGTCTGGCCTGCCAGCTCCCAGAGCTGGTTCGGGACGGGGGTCATGTTCCTTTCTGCCCTGGGTGCCAGCTCCCTGAATTTGCACATCTTGTTTCTCGATTGCGCGTCTGCTATTTCGTTCTCCACCCCTGGCAAGTGCCTTGCCCGCAGCTCTATGTTTCCTTCCAGCTGTAATGTAACCAGACGTCGCATTAGTCTTAGTGTGTCTGGGCACCTTGCCGACCCTCTGTTAATCGCCTGCACTACGCCCTTGTTGTCAGACCAAAGGGTCAGTTTCATGTCCCGGAGTTCTTTTTTCCAGATTACTAATGCCACTACGATGTGAAAGATCTCCAAGAATATTATGTTGCCTGTTATGCCTTCCCTGTGCCAGCTGCTGGGCCACTGTCCTGACCTCTGCTTTTCCCTCAAAATCGCTCCAAACTCTGTGCTCCCTGACGCATCGGTGTACAACTTAATCTGTTTACTGGTCAGCCAACCTTCCCTCCATAGCAGCACCCCATTGAAGTCTGCCAGGTAGGTATCCCACATCTGCAGGTCCCTCTTCACCTCGGCCCCAAGCCATACGTGGTGGTGTCTGTGTGTTAGGCCCCATGTCAGCTGTGTCAATCACCTAGCGAACACTTTGCCTGCTGGTATGACCCTTGTTGCGAAATTCAACTTTCCTATGAGCTGTTGTATGTCCCTGAATGTGGCCTAGTCCCGCCCGCGCATGTTCCTTATGTCCTGTCTAAAGTCTGCTACTTTCTCGGGGGGTAGCCTAGTCGTCCCAGTGACCGAGTCCAGCTCGATCCCCAGAAAAGTGATCTTTGTAGTTGGCCCGTCTGCATTGTCTTTGGATAGTGGTATCCCCAGCTCGTCTGCTAGTGTAATGAATGCCCTCAGTGTGTCTTCGGACTCGGGGGATGCAGCTGGGCCGGTAAACAGGAAAGCGTCTAGGTAATGCAGTTTCCCGCCCGTGGGGTGACTATCATGCAGTGCCCACTCTATGAATGTGCTGAAAAGCTTGAAGTATGCGCATGACACTGAGCATCCCATGGGCATTACCTTTTCGTGATAGTACAGTCCCTCCCACTGGAGACCTAAAAAGTGGAAACTATCTAGGTGGACTGGGAGTAAGCGGAACGCTGACTCGATATCTGCCTTTGCCATGAGAGTCTTTATCAGGTCAATTGCATCGCCAATCGTGGAATAGGTTACTGAGCACACCTCAGTCTCAATCCCATCGTTTACTGACGTGCCCTCCGGGAATGAGAGGTGGTGGATGAGTCGGAATTGCACTTTATATTTCTTTGGTACCACCCCCAGCGACATGACCAGCTCCCTCCTCCTTCCGGCTGTGAGGGGGCCCTCAATCCTGCCAAGTTGCCTCTCTTTCTCTTTTTTTTTGGCCACCACCCCCGGGTGTTGCATCGCCGAATTCAAATTTCTCTTGCAGCTGGGGGGGGGCAGGGGGGGAGGGGGCCGGTGAAGGGGATGGGAAAGCCATTCTCATAGCCGTGTACTAGTGTGTGTGCATCCGATTTGCTGTGATATCTGTTGGCTAGTGCTCGTAATCTCTGTGTGTTAATGGGGGACCATGCTAGTGGGGTGCTGCCTTGTGTTACTCCCCCTTCTCCACCCCTTCCGCTTGCCTCATTGCTTCTTTTTCTCTCTTTTGTCGTGTTTGGGGTCATCCTTTCGCCTACAGCCTGCTGCAGGGTGCCCCCCCTGCACGTGGAGCATATGTGTTGGAATTTACATGCTGCCCCATATGTACAATCGCTGGCCTTGAATTTCCAGCATACTGCTGGTGGCCCATTGGTGTGCTCCTCTTCCTGTACTGGTGTGCTTTTGCTTCTGAAATGGCTGAAAAGGCCTCCCTCTTCCTTTCTGAAAGGGGGCACAAAAGGAGTGGTCGCTCCTTCCCCCCATGTCCTGACCACTTTCGCCATCATCATCTTATGGATGAACCTGGAGACGTCCTGCTCGTTCCACTCCAATTCAGGGTGTGTCTGCATCTTTAGCCTGAACCCCTTATCATACTTTAGCCAAGTGTCCCCCTGGAACTGCCACTGCGCGTTGTGTATGTTGGCTTCGTAAAGCCATAGGTCAGCTGCGCAGCGCGGGAATTTTTCGACGATGATGCATGCCATGATCCTGAATGCTTCTAACCAATTATCGAATGTCCTCTCCTTGCGCTCCCTTCTTCTCTCCCTCCTATCTTCCTCCTTATTATTGCATGTCGTCAGGGCCAGACCTTCTAACTGTATTTTAAGCAAAGAGAATATATCGATAAACTCATTTCTCCAAATCCTTTCCTTTACTGCTGTGGGGATGAGGCTGGCTAGCCCTTTGGCCCTAGTGGTCATGGAAGCCTGACCCGGCGAGGGCCCTGCGAACTCCTCGGTTACTGGTACTACCCCTGGGGGTGTGCTTGCGGGTGGGGTGTTTCCCCATGCTTCCGTGGGTGACCCCATCCCCCTACTGTAGGTGCTAAGGCCTGGTCCCCTAACCAGTGCTGTCGCGCCATCCCTGGGTTGACCAGGTGCCTAGGTAACCCTGGGGCCTCCATCCCCTGTGGGTCCGTGGCTCCTCCTGCCCACTCCGCCCCCTGCCCTGTGCTCGCTTGTGCCCCCTGTGTCACTGTGCTCTGCACCCCCAATCCTTTCAATAAAATTGGTGCCATAGTCCTGCAACATTCTTGAATGATAGCGCTAATATGCTCACCGTTGGTTGTCGTTTCCATGTTCCCCTGGACCGGTTCAGCCGCCGCCGTGCTGGCCGCAGGTAGCTGGATCCGCTTGTTGGGTGCCTTCGTGACCTTTGCTGCGTCGCGAGTTTTGCTGGCACCCTCCTGCTCTTCTTCGCTGCAGGTGGCGTGTTTGCGGTGCGTTGCGGCCCACTGGTCCCCTTCCCTGGGTCGCGGTCGAGTTGTTGTTGCGGCCAGCCGTCCCCGTGTACTGCTGCAGCTGCCCGCATCCTCGGTAGTAGATCAGGCAGATCCTCCTGACCCTGCCGCTTGCCCCCTCTGTTGGCCATGTGGCCTCTGCGGTGTGCTGCTGCAGCAGTTGTGCCCAAAACCTTGTGGTGGGGCGGGGTGCTAATGAGCGTTTTCACTGTCCAAAGCTTTAGTAGTCCTGGGGGGGTGCTGCCGCCGCTTCTCTGCACCAAGCACTCTCCTTGTCTCTGCTGCCCGGTGCTCCTGCCTGCCCCTTTGCAAGGTGTCACTGGGGGCGCTGTTTTAATGCTCTTCAGCGGGGTGCTGCCGCTAATCCCTGCACCAAAGCCTTATTAAATCCTGGCGGGGTGCTGCCGCTGCTTTTATGCACCAAGCGAGCCTAAATCTTGTTTAAACTTTAGCGGGGTGCTGCCGCTGTTCCCCTGCACAAATTACTGCTTGTTTTATGCCCCCGGTGGTCCCGCCTGTCTGGCGAGCTCTTGCAAGTGTCCCCGTGCGGGGACTGCTGCCGGAGGGTCCCCGCCGCGTCTCACTCAACTTTTTGTCTCTCGGACGCTGGGGGAGCTACTCCCTGCCCTGTCTGGGAGCAGCTCTGCCCTGTTGCTGCATGGCTGATGACCCGAGCGCTGAGGGCGCGTCGCAGTCGTTCGCGCAACCGGGCTGTACACCCTGCTGGGGGGCTCAGAGTAGTGAGGCGGTGCTTCCGGGCGCGCTTCTTGCTTGCCGGGTGGGCTCCGGCTTACCTTTGCTTTCCCGCCGCTCCTGCTCGTTTCCCGGGTGGGCTCCGGATGTCTGGGCGGGCGCAGGGACCTCCCAGCGCTGGCCTCGGTCCGTCTAGTCGGGTGGGCTCCGGCTTCAATGTGCAGTGTCTTGGACCCCCGACTCCCCACCGGGTGGGCTCCGGTTATGCTGGGAAGTTCCGGTGACCAGGCGCAGGCCATAGCCCTTCACGCCGAGTAGGCTCCGGCCTCGACGCGGCGTCCTCGGCTGCCGCCGTTGATGAAGCTTGGGCTGCAGCTCCTCGCCGTCTGCTGATCCCCGCCTGTAGTCCGTTTCCAGCTCCTGATGCAGCGCTTGGCCCTCCAAGCTTTAGGTAAGATACAAGATTTCAGTCCTCGTGTCTTGCTTCTCCCCGCTCCTGGATGCTAGGAGCCCTCCCTGGGAGCCCCTCCAACTGGCGCTCTGGGTTCGTGCCAGTTCTGTGATTGGGGGGGTTTGAAACACGCGTGCCCCCCTATTGGCCGCGGCGGCCTTTGGGAGGAGACCCTTGTGGCCTTTCCCCACCGCGCCTTTCTTTTCGAGCCATGCCGGGTTCCCCCTCCCCCCTTTCCTCTGGGGGCTCGACGCCGGGTTATGGCGCCGGCTCCTAAGGCCCCTTCGGGGGCCCGCCTCTGCAATATTCTATTGAAAGGCGGCTCCTCTTTTGAATGAACGGCTGATTGGATCTCTGGCTCTTTATTGATGTAGGCTATCATGTGTGCTTATGGAGAGATACTGGACATTAGTGAAGAGCAGAATGCTTGCACATGTGCACAATCTACAGGGAATATAGTTCATCAGCATACGAGAGAACCTGGAAGCCGAAAGACTGCACCAATGCTGCTAGAGGGGAGACGTAAAAATTAAAAAGAGTAGGGCTAAGTGCGGAGCCCAGCAGCATCCACAAGGTAGGCTGAAAGCTTCAGCACTGAACTGTCCCCAGCAGACGACTTTAACCCTGTCACTAAGAAAAGAGTGAAGAATGCAGCGCTTTGGAACCTACACCAAGATGCTGTAAACAGTGGATCATGCACATGGGTGAGACAGTATTGAAGGCAGCTGATAGATCCAGCATTTTGTTAAAATCTTTTTATCGAGTTTTTGGTTTATAACAAACAGGCAGAATGGAAACAGCTGGTGGCTGCATTGCACTCTATACATGCCATATCTCTTGTAAGTCAGGTGCCTTGGACATTTTGACAATTCAACATCAAAGGGCCTTTTCAACTGTTTACAACAAATACACTTAAACATGACCTTTTGACAATTGCTTGTGTGTAGTGTGTTATTTATTCAAGTTGAACAAATGTACTAGACGCGTTAGAGCTTGATGTGTCGGTGCTGTGCGTTTCCCTGTGGGGTTGTGTAGTCACTGTGTCTCCAATATGGCAGTCCGCGAACCATCTGGTGGCCCATTGTATTTGGGCTGCCAAGTAGTACTGCGCCAGGTGTGGGACTGCCAGGCCGCCTTGATCGGTAGGCAGATAGAGTTTGTTGATTGCCACTCGATGCCTCGAGGTACCCCATATGAATTCTTTTACAAATTTTTCAAGGGCTGGAAGAAGGACGGGGGAATATAGTGTGGGAGGTTCGAGAAATAGTAGAGACACCTGGGAAGTACCACCATCTTTACTATGGCCAATTTACCAGTTACTGAAAGCAGGAGAGTGTACCAGAATGTCATCTGGGAGGGGATCATGGCTAGTGCTCTGCCTAGGTTACCGTCTTGTCGAGTTTTTGGTTTCCTATATATACGGATGCCCAGATGTCGAAATGGATCTGCACACCAGCAAACTTGCGTGCCGCTCAGCTCATATCCCAGCCCTCCGCATTATTCTCCAAAGGAGGACAGGCAGGACTTGGCGACATTCACTCGCAGGCCTGATATGGAGGCGAAGCGTTCCAGTATAGTCGCCAAATTCTGCGGGATGTTGTGGCTATTCCTAAAGTACAACAGGAGGTCATCTGCAAATAATGATATATTGTGTGTGTCATCCACCAGTGTGATACCATCAGATATCTCAGCACATACTGCCTCCACGAGCTGTTCGATTGTTAATGTGAAGAGCAGTGGGGACAAGGGGGAACCCTGAGTACTTCCACGAGATGAGACATGTAGGGGCCGTTTTTTTACCCTCACTGTTTGGGCTTTATATAGCAGCTTTACCATATTGATGAATGAGTCTCCCAGTTGATACTTGTCTAACGCTTTGAATAGGAAGCCCCACTTCAGGCAGTCGAAGGCCTTTTCAAGGACTAGTATGAGGCAACCTGCTCTTGGCCATTGGGTCTGCCAATACGTGGTGAACCTAAAATAGCGTCAGAGGTTTAAAAAGGTGTTTCTCGAGGGTGCAAATCCATTCTGGTCCCAGTGGATTAAGGTGGGCACCACTTGCACCAGCCTATCTGCTAAAAGCTTGGCCAGCACTTTATAATCTACATTAGTTAAGGTTAGTTGCCTGTTTGAGCCCAGTTCTGTGGGGTCCTTATCAGGTTTAAGCAGGGATACTGGTTCCTACATGGACGGGGGAAGATGTTGTTTTTCTACAGCTGTAATGTATACTTTGTGTAGGTAGGAAATGGGTATCGTAGCGTAGGCTTTATAGAATTCCACTGGGAATCCGTCCGGGCCTGGGGTTTTACCTCTTGCTAGCGCCATGATTGCACTGCCGATTTCGTCAGGTGTGAGAGGTTCATTGAGCTTCTCACACTGCTCTGCTGTGGCTTCTGGCAATTGTATAGCCTCTAGGAACCTAGCAGTCTAGTTCCCTGTCTGGGACGCTCTGTTCTGGTACAGACCAGTATAATGTTGGGTCATCGCTTCATGTATTTTGAGCTGTGTGTACACCATCAGGCCCAGAACTGATTTTAGAGAGGATTTGGGTTGGTGCGCCTCATTTTGCCTTATAATCCACGCCAATGTTCTGCCTGTGTGGTCCATGGTAGCGTGTGTGCCTTCAGAGTGCGCCGCATAATTATGGTACCTGAGCTGTTCTTACAGGTTTGCATGCTCTGTTCGAAGTAGGTCTAAAGTACTTGTGTTTAAGCATGGGCGTAGTTCGTGAAGTAGCGATACACAAAGCTATGCAAAGTACACTTCACAATACGTGAGCTACGCGTAGCACTACGCGAACTGCGTAGTACCCTGTTCGTGATGATTGCACAGTGCCGGATGCTTGTCCGCACTGTGCAATAACTGAAAACGGCATCTTGCACAGTGCGAGATGTATTTTACTGCCGCTCGAGTAGATTTTTACGCGAGCGGCTGCTTTCTGAGCACGGACTGGTAGTTTCTCATTGTGAACGGTCGCTAGCATACGAGACCACTCACAATCAGAAACCTGACCTCCCAGCTTTGAGAAGCTTGCCGGGAGGTTTATTTTCCATGCTCGCGATCAGCAACTTGATAATGCTGATCGCGAACAAGGAAAAAGTCTCGCCGGGATGTCATTTTGCTTGCTCGCGGTCTCCAACTTGACGTTGAGGACCAGGAGCAAGCCGAAAATGACCGCTGCACTATGCAACGCGTGTTTGCACTGTACTACGTGCATTTTGCATAGTGCAAAGTAGGGCAAACTTCGCAAACTACGTGATCATAGTGTAGTGCTTTGCCCAGGGTTACTTGTGTCATTATTCTTCTCCGACTGTTGCGTCTCATGCACTAGTAATTTCCCCTCTATTCTGATAAGGCTTCCAGTTATTTGTTTGCGCAAGTTCCAGATGGCCCTCTTGTAGTGCCCTGTAAGTGCTACGTTAAAGCTATCCCACTCAAGAAGGTGGTCTTCTGTAGTGTGATTATTATTTTTAAAGTGGTCTAGTATGGATGTGCCTAATGAGTAACGGAATGCTGGGTCTTCCAGTGCTGCTGGTTGCAAGGGCCATGTGGGTATTGGGGGGCGTTAAAGCCTCCTCCGATGATCCAAGGGAGGCCACTCAATTGCGCCATTACGTCAGTGAATTTGCGGAGAAATGCTGCTTGATCTACGTTTGGCACGTACACTGAGCCTATAAGCAATTCCTGCCCATATAGTTTGCCTTTCATGAAGATGTATCTTCCCGCTGGGTCCACTACCATCTCCTCTCCTGTATGAGGGATGCCCGCTTTAACCCAAATCAGTGCTCCACGTGCCTGTGATGAGTAATTTGTGCTATATACTTGGCCCCTCCAACGTCTGAGGAGCCGCCCTGCTTCAACCTGGATAAGGTGTGCTTCCTGGAGGTAGGTGATCTGAGAGTGTCTGCGCTGTAAGTATGCATACACCGAGTAGCTACAGTAGCATGCCCCGCGCATTCCATGTCACTGTGTTATCCTGCACCATAGATGTATATTATCGTCCCCTATGTGTGATGCTTTGGAATCGTCTGCAGTAGTGATGGCACGAGCCTGGGGTGTCTGGGTTGGTATGAAATGAAAAAGGAGGTAACGATGCGTCAACATTGCACCTAACATCATGAGAGCAAGAGCGAGAATGATGCTCATCCAAATTATGAGGCCAAACGGTGGCAACTGGTATGTGTAACCTGTTTAACTCCAGGTTTGTGTGCTGTGCAGTCACGTATACCACCACTTGCCCCAGGACACGCTGGTGAGAATGAAGGGGTGGTATTATGGTGATTTATCCTGCCCACGGCATGCAGCGTTTTGACTCCTGTATGAGCACTGGGGAAGCGGGGGACTGGAGCCTGTGCTAGGTGCGGCTTTGCATGGTTTCTTACTGTGCGTGTGTGAGTTGATATGGAGTGCACTTGTCAAGAGGAATTGCATTGGTGAAATCATGAGAGACTTTAGCAATAAAAAAGGATACACTGCAGATAACAATTGTCCAATGTTCAAATGATTTATGCGGGGTGAGATCTGGCAGCTGTGGTGAGTTGCAGTCCTCGGATCTCGTCAGGAAGGACCCAGTCGGGCAGCAGGAGCGAGAAGTGCACGCCCCAGAGATGTAGATTGGTGGTTGAGTGTGGATGGTGGCCAGCGCATGAAGAGCCTCGCGGCACTCCATTTCCCTCTGTTTCATGTCTGGGATTGAAGTCTGTGGTTATGGTTGCTTGGGGTTTCTCACTCTACTGCGGCGGCGTCCTCTCCTGACCTGTCAGAATGGTTGTCGACTGGTCATCGGTTTGGGTCCTGTGAGCAGTCCTGTTTCTTTGCCATACCTCAGCTGGCATTTCAAAAAATTAGTTGTGACCATCGCAGGCTAGTTGTGCTAGGAACATGAGAGAGTAGCGTATATTTAAGGATACAGATAAAAGAGATGCAGATAAAAGCTGCATCTCTTTTGTAAGGTATAGCCTGGGAACATCATCACTGTCTGATTTTGTACTCACACCTCATTGAGTCTACGTATTTCCCTTAGAATGGTATCTCTGTCACTGTAATTGAGAAGTATGAAGAGCAGTGGCCTGGGTCTGGCCCCCGGAGGAGGGCAGTGTGTGGGTACTCTGGGCATGCTCCACTACGAAATGCGGCAAAAAGGCATTTTCAAGAAGGATCTCGGGTATCCATTGCTCCACATATGTCACTGGATCTTGCCCTTTCTCCCATTCAGGAAGGCCCACTACATATACGTTGTTGAACCTTGAGCAGCCATCAGGTCATCTAGCTGGTCCTTGAGGGTGTCCACTCT
The DNA here is from genome assembly GCF_964263255.1 of Lissotriton vulgaris. Classification (NCBI taxonomy): domain Eukaryota; kingdom Metazoa; phylum Chordata; class Amphibia; order Caudata; family Salamandridae; genus Lissotriton; species Lissotriton vulgaris. The sequence goes on along the minus strand of NC_141698.1, from coordinate 326,440,343 downwards.
GTATACGAGATCTTGCAATGCCAATGCATGACTATGCGTGATTGGCTTGAATTCTGCCAGGGCCTGATTGTTGGTGTGGTCCTTCTCGGCTAGCTTCCGATGGTCCGCTCTCAGTAGCATGAAGTCGAAAGCGATCTTGACGATTTCTCCCTCCAGTGAGCTCCGAGTGTGATGCAGTGTCTTACCGATCTTTTCTACTGCCACCAGTACTGTGTCCAGCTTGGATAAGAGCGCAGTATTTGGGGGCCCGCTCGTTCCTTCTGCAGCTGTGCACGAATTCCCAGGTGCCTCGGATTGCATAGCTGCTTGTTGCATACTGGTTCTAAGAATCCCCATGACCAATTGTTGTGCAGTGGGCATCCGGATATGGTGTGAGGCCAATGGCTGTGAGCTGGATGAGAGGAATCTAAGGCAGGTGATGGCGGCGCAAGCGGCAGGGTAGGTTTTGAACGTTCTGCGATTATGTGCAGTCGATATCCTATAATTTCACGAGAGGCCCTAGGTGCCACCTGCCCCTTTTTACGTACTGGTCCTGCTCCCATTTGTCAGCTGGTCCCTAGGCTATGGCTCCACGTTGCATTGGAATCCCCGGGTGGGCATGTATTTGCTTACTTCACTGCTCAATTTGGGGCTCCATTGGCCCCCAAGTGATTTACTTCTAGGTCAGCCACACAGTTTGGTGCTCACTTCCGTTTCACTGTGGCTGTTTTTGTCTGGGCTGTATTGCAGGCCTTAGGTTGGCCCTTGTGTTGGCTCTTGGCGCTGGTGACACACCTTGGCTCACTTCCCTCTAGTTGAAGCGAAATTAAGGGTAGGCGCGTGGGTCAGGGTGTTCACCCACTCCGATTTGTGCGCTCTCTGGTGTGCAATCTTCCAAAGTGTGACTGCGCTAGTGTCTACAGGGCTTCCGAATGACCCTTCTGTTCTATTGGGTCTTATTCCAGCGCACCGCAGCCTACCCCTCCTGGTGGGCCCCTACCCGACATCACTGGGGTACAAGGTGCGTTATGTCCAGCGAGTTACAGCTTGGCAGTGGGTTCCCCATTTGCGCCCCCACAGGGGAGTGACCCCAAACCTTTGGTGTCCACTGGTACCCCCGGCCGTTCTCACATACACTGTTCCAGCTCCAGAGCAAGCACCTCCCTCCCCGCATCTCGCTCTCTCATTCTGTGTTCGCCCAGGCCGCGTCGGTGATCATGTCTCCAGGAGGCCTAATACCTGCGATTGGGTGCCGCGTGGCTCAGAGCCCACCTCTCCCACATCTGCACCTGCGCCTGTCCTCTTGCATTGTGCAGCACAGCAGGCCTCTGCACTTTCGCTCTTGGTCACAATGACGGCCCCCGACGGACCACTCCTGGTTGCGGGTGTTCGGTGCTTGTACTTGTACTCGCCCCGCGTCTCCTCAGGGCACTGGGGCCATCTACTGCTCCCAGCATCTAGCCGGTAGTTCGCGGCCATGTTGTCTAGGTGTTATCGAGGCCTCTAACGGGACTTGCCTGCCACTGTGGCACCTGCAGCAGGAACTCTTAGTTGTTTTCCCCCAGCTGCCCCAATGTGTCTACGACTGGTTCTGGCGCACTGCGGCACAGCAGGGCAGGGCCACCCGGCGGATTTACAGGATAAAAGGGGCGGCGGAGACAGAGCGTTACAGAGTCACATCCATCATCTTGGCCTTATAGCCACACCCCACTGATAGATCCAGCATAACCAGAATTGTCCCCTGGACCACCTGGCTTCTGAGACAGTCTGCTGCTGTTACAAATGCAGTCTCAGTGTTATGCCCTCTCCTGAACCCATTCTGAGAAGGGTAAAGAAGGTGATAGGTTTCAATACATTTCATCAGTGGAGGGATGACTTAAAAACAAAAACAACTTAACCAGCCGACACGTGTTTCGTCAAGCGAGCCGATAGCTCATTGACTCTTTAGGGCTGGAGGAAAAACAAATGATACAGTACAGTATAGAATATAAAACATGAGATGCTAGCACACTTGGAGGTGACAAGTGCAGAAAAACACCTCATGTGTGTGTAAAACCCCTATATAAAACTGAAAAGGTACATAGTAATTGTGACAATACACAATTCATAGAAAAAGCCCTAGTGTGACTCAGTTGTGAGAAATTGAATGACAAAAAACGCTGTGGCTGTTGCACAAGAAACAGCAAAATGTCCAATTCAAAACCTGTAAAGAAAAAGGGAAACATTGCAAAAAGAAAATTTGTACATGTGTCTACCTTGTCTCATTACTACAACTTACGCTCGATAGTTTTCAAATACATGAAAAAAACCTGCATGATTAACCCATTATAAACGTGTGCACAGGATTTGTGTTTTATTCAATTGGCTGGGCCCTTGCCAACCTATACAGAGGTTTTTGGGTCTCCTCTGACCTTGTTGCACCATTCTTATCTTGTCGCTTTTACCTAGACCAACCGCTACCAGCATAGGCGCCACTTTTTCTTGTACACTTCAAAACCCTAAACGGATTCTTCAAATTTTATCAGTTCCTGGTTGATGCATTTCTCTAAAATGTTAGCAGGGGTAGACAGCAAAAAAAAGGGCAAATTTTTTTCAAGTCCACATTCAGTTTCTTCAGTAAGAGGATGATAATGGCTTTTTTCCAAAGCCTAGGAAAACCTTCACCAAATATTTTACAACTAAATCAGAAGCAAGTTGCAAAAATGTGTGAGGGTCAAGTATCTACCGGGGAACCAGATTTAATACCCATCAAAAGTCCCTTGACTTGAGGAGCTGAAATCAGTCTGAAAGCAGATAAAGGAAGATTTGAAGAAAAGAAAATAATCCTAATCGGATCCTCAAGTGCACTGGAGTTATCAAATTTCAAATATATATTTAAAATGTTGTCTCTGAAAAGTTAGTTGACTCATCACTGAAAACTTGTGAAGTATTTACAAGTTGCTGAAAGAATGTGTTGGAAAGACACTTGCTAACGTTAAATAATTCATTAAAGAATTTTTTGGCTCACAGTAATTTATTCGTATAAAAGTAGTTTTGGCCACGAACATGGAGAACTTATATGTTAAAAGTAATGCTTTATGCATGTTTTTCTTGACAGGATCAAAATTAATGCACCATTTGTGCTCCTGTCTGCAGCATAGCCACCTACATGAAGTGGGGTAAGGTGGGGTCCTAGTAGATCTGTGCCCACGGGGCTCAGAGCGAGGGTAGGAGAGCAGCAATTTGTCGCTCACCAAGCCAATTGGAGCAACTACGTGCTCTGTTTCATCCCCGTCGGGCCATAGATCTATGTACTGGAGGTCTTCTACTGCCCAGTACAGCTATACTAGGGCCCCACCTTACTCCACTTCTGCAGGCTACCCACCCAAAAATCTAGGAGCCTGTCTATTAGTTGTGCACCACACCACCACGTAGGTCCTGAAGAAGTGCCACACGACTCGTCAGGAGTGACAAGGCATGAAACATGTCGAACCTACACACTGTGACAGCCCGTTAGGAACATTGTATCCTCATAGAGAGTCCACTCTTTTTAATTAGGCTGGATTTACCTAAACCATTAAAATTGCTTATGAACAGGACTGATCTAGACTTATTTTAAGATCCACGTCATGTGTACTACACTTTCCTTGCCCTTTTACCCGCACGTACCCTACGGCTTCTTCAAAAAGATTTCCGTCAAAGAGCTCCATTTATGGTGAGCCTGTTGGGCATTGCAGCGCTGGCCAGACATGGAGCAAAGCCCAATGATTAAGCATGACACCTTTCGGGGTGTGTGAGGGCATCATGAAGAAAGACCTGTCTCTCCCCCTCTCACTTTAGGAACTGCATACTCATTTGCAGCACAGTTCTCTAGGAGCCCTGTGTGCAGGACCTGTTTAAACAATGGCTCCCAGTCCCACCCTCCCTTCTCTTTCAAACAACCTAGATTAGCCATAATTTCAGAAAGAAAAGCAGAATCTCAAATGGAAGAATCCTCTAAATAAAAGTTACAATTCCCAAGAATCATAAACTTGGGTTGTGTTGATTCCAGGAAGCTAAACGTAGCATGTGTGAGCCTGCCACCCGTCTTAGAGGGGAAGTCCTGTCTAGTAATTATTGTTCGTACCCTCCAGGGGCAGCATCAGCAATATCAGACCTCTTTTGCCAATGTCTCTGTGTGTTGGCTGTGCTTCTGACGCACTTCCGTTATTCTGCTATTCTGCTGTTCCGCTGTCCAGCTGACGGGCTGACCGGTGTGCGGAGGTTAGATCTTCACGGCTGAGTAAAGGGAGCGCTTAAGATAGGTAACAATGGTCTAAAGTGGCCCTAGGGGTCCTAAGGAAGGCTTGTGCCTGAAGTAAGTTGTGATAGGGTTAAGTCAGAATACACCAATTTAAATGGTGGTCAAGTATTATGCAACAGATGCTTGGAAACACGATAGATGTAATATAACATTTGTTAGCTCCATATATGATGTATCATAAATTATATGCTAGTTCCAGTGCTCAACAAACAAGTGTATAGTGCGTGGTGACAAGGTGATAGGGAAATTAAAAGAAAACATTGCATTGACAACATTGTAAAAACTCCATAGGTAAATTTACACAATTTAGGGAAGTTTTTTGTTGTTAGCCGGTCGACAACGTTTCGATCTGAACTAGTTCGTCATCATCATCAGGATGTAAAAGTGTGCACTCGGAATCCTGACGTTGAATTGGTAGTCTTGATATGGCGAGGATATATACCCCGCAGAGTCTATGCCCTATCACTTGGATAGACGCTTGTTGAGTAGATCAATGAGGGGTTCCACCATACAATTCAATTGTAGGGATCGTGGGGATCGGTTTGTGCAGCTTATGGCAGCACTCAATGTGAGTTCGGGAATTCTCCGTGCCACACAGAGAAGAGCTGCCCTCTTCCGCGGTAGCGGCCCGGTAAGTTAGATTAACTTATATCAGGTGCGGCTTGCGGTTGTGGGTGTCATGAGGCAGGCGCACAGGTGGAGGTTCCTGGCCCTCACTAAGCCAGATAGGCCGAGAGACTGTGAGACTGAGTGAAGCATGCAAAAGGGGTAGGCTCAACCTGCTCATCCTGCCCCGTGCTGCCTGGCTGATCTTCCCACACTGCCCTTTTTACCTGCCCATTCGTTCTGCCCGCACTGCCATTTGTACCTGCCCATTCGTCTATCTGGTCCATGAGATGCCTGAGACGCCCTTCCTGGCCGCCTGTCCATCTTCCCACCTGCCAGCCAGCTTGTCTGCTCCTCGCTGTGGGCCCCACAATGCCCAGAGGAGCCACGAGGAGCCTTGGGCCGCAAAGGAGCTGCAGCATAGTTGGAAGTGCAGGTGTGCATGGTGTGGGAGCGGAGTGGTGGGGAGTGGAGCGTAGCGGTGGGGGAGTGGCTTGAGCTGCAGTCTTTTGACCACAGGCACCACAAGGGTCAAAGACCAGCTGCCTGGCGTTGATCGACCTTACAGCACCAACACCTAGATGGCGGTGTCAGTACAGCGCAACGCTCCACCCTGCAGTAGACCCTTCAACCCCTCCATGCAAGCCACAACCCAATTCACGTGGATTAGACGGGAGGAAAGGAGGAAAGGAAAGAAAGAAAGCGACAAAGGGAAAAAGCCTACAAGGCAGCTATAGGGTTCACTTGCAAGGATCAGCCAAGGAAAAGTGGAGAGAGACTATGGAGGGGCAGAGATAATATTCACAAATACCCACAACACCTACATCAATTGCTAAAATTTCTACAATGAGATCAGGGAAGGCAAGACAGCAGGCAGTGCCTAACCCTAACAAGAAAAAGCGCAGGTCAACAAAGAAAACACCAAGTAATGAAAGTGCTGAAGATCTGACAAAGAAGAAGGAAGGGGAAATCCCTCTGATTTCCCCACTTCTTACCAGCTCGCAGGCACAGCCACCTGCCAATGATGCAACTACCAGGACCATTACAACTAAAACAAGTTATCAACCAAAAATGTACAACAAATTCTCCTTCATAGTAGATGCCGGGCCGTTTTTGTACCTGACTAGCAACAAAGACAGCAATCTCCCCACCGCTCTCCAACCCATTAAAATATCCCAGATTTCGCAACAGCAGTCAAACGTGGACTATGGAGAGCCTGCGGCCATCAAGGAAATGTTGTGCGTAAAAAGACTCTGGGAAGTAAGTGGAGAGGATGAGAAACTTAAAGGGAACCAGGAACAGGAACAGGGGAATAAGGTGTATGAACAAACAAGCAAAGCCAAACGGGATCAAACGGAGCTTATAGCACAAAAAACTTCAATTAAATCAATGGGAGGGCGAAGGACCGCCAAGATCAAGCTTACAGCCACCTAGAGCCCACGGAGTGGGAAGGAGACAAAAACATCAACAATCATATTCCCCTCAGCCACAACAAGGGTGAAACTCCAGTTAATCGGGCACCACACAAACCGGGAAAAATTGAGTTGAGACATCTAGAACATCAAGAACAAGAAAAAGCACCAATAACACCAACATAAACATAATCTCAAAGGAAGAACTAGGTACCCTTGAAATGCTTCATCAACAGCAACAAAAAGAAATGGAAACGGAAAATCAAGAAAAAGACTTCAACAACGCAAGGCAACCTAGTCTCTTACTTCCCTCAGCGCTCAAGCCCATGGTGGGCACGATGGGTAACAATGACCCCACATACATGACTACCAAAATGACGGAGGGAAAAACTCAACCAACTTGTCAGACACTATCAGAAAGGCAGGTCCAACCAACTCAGGAACAACCGTATGGCCACTATGGCTAATTGCCTGCAGGCACTGTGCAAAATGACACAAAAAAAACACAAGGGCAACAAATCTCAACAAATCAGTAAATGGAACCAGAATCATCTTACCTTACACTAGAGGAATGGGAGGAACTGGTTGCCTCATAGTCTCTCGAGCCTCAAGCTGTATCACAGCGAAGAAATAGCTCTCCAAAGCTCAACGCAAAACAAGCCTTATAGCAGGAAAAATAAGACATTTGGACCACCCTGCTGCACACAATGCAAATGTCGGTAAAGCCATGGAATATCAGTTCAACAAAACGGATATCCGACTGTCAGTTCTTCATTCTGTCTCAATCTTCGCCCCAAACATCGATGACAAATTGGCAGACCTCAATAATCTGATCAGGAGAGAACAATCGGAGACATAAATTGTACAGGCTAGTTGTACTTGCTTAACCATTGTAGACAACCTGGCAACCCTCCCAACAGTAATGGACAATCTCCTCTCTGACATAAGGGATGCTGTGACAAGGAAACAGCCCCAAAAACAACAGTGAATAGAGGGTCTGAGGGGAAAAAAGGATTAAAGACCTGTATGCACCCTACCCCTAATCTAACTGGTGAAAAACACAAAGGGGTGCTATCGGTCTAAAGTGGCTAGAAAGTGTCTGTTTTCTATTAGATGAGTGTATGTATAGACTAAAGAATGTGAGAAAGGAGGAAGAACTAGGAGACATAAACCCATCAGCCCACCCATTGGCGGTACATCATCATCTGGGATTTTCAGAATACAAACTGGTATCCACTAGGTACCTCACCATGGGAGTGTGAGGAGACTCTAGTATTGGATCCTCCAGTGATGGAAAGCCAGACAGCAGTGTATCATGAGCTGTGGGAGGTGAAAAAGTTGCAGTGCTCAAAGAAAATGTGTGCTAAATAGAAAGTGGTGATTAAAATTGAATAGCATGGTGCCTAGTAACTACTTTTATTCTGGCGGTCACCATGTTGACAAGGTTAAAAGCAGAGTGTGGATGGATGTAACCAAATATTACCATCCATAGATGGATTAGTTGGTCGACATGTTTTCAGCCTGAAAAGGCTTCTTCAGGACCTATTATAACACTACTGCAAATGGGAAAAAAAAAGAGATGCAAAATACATACCATGCAAAAGCAATAAACCTACCATACGCGTGTATAGTTAATGGTTAGGAAATGAAGTCATGGTGTGTAAAATATTTATCCCAGATGATGATATTCTGCCAATGGGTGGGCTGATGGGTTTATGTCTCCTAATTCTTCCTCCTTCCTCACATTCTTTAGTTTATACATACACTCATCTAATAGAAAACAGACACTTTCTAGCCACTTTAGACCGATAGCACCCCTTTGTGTTTTTCACAAGGAAACAACCACCAAAAATCAGTCACAACGAGAAAAGCAGAGCAACTACCAATAAGCTTGACAACTGAGGATCCAACCCAGTGTACACGGACCTGACACCAGAGGCTAGTTTGCCCGACGAGGGCCTGGTCCCGACAGGAATAGAGGAAAAAATCAAACTAGGCAAGAACTTATAATATTCCCACCAACATCTTTAAAGAGCAACACAGCACACAAGAGCAGCCTCCCTGGAACAACGACTGTTCTATCAACCAACTTGCTTACATCAAAACAGCGAAGGAAGCAGAAGAGAACGGGGCGAAATCAAAATCTAATTCAGACAATATAACCTGCCAGGAGCAAGAGCCATGGACGGGGAAATGACCTAAAGGAAGACACCCCAGTCATCACAATTCAGGCGGGCGAGAAGAGAGAGCGCAACAAAGTGCCCTCAGAATGCCCGACCCAGAAAGAGGGAACAGAAGCAAAAGGAAGCAATTGCTTCAAAACAATCACAAGTGGTGTAGCGGGCCCTAGGAGCTAATCCCGCAATAGTAGAGGATGCACACAAGAGGGGACTCCTATAAAAGGCCTCCGTTCCAAGGCAGCACAGATATGTGGAAGTCGCTTGCACGGTACGGAAAAAACTACAACAAGCAAATCCCTGGAGTCGGGGGATGCACCAACAGCTAAACAGGAACAACTCACAGATCAAACAGCATCTCCGAACTCTACAACAATCATGTTCAATCCTGAGTATAAGTCAAAGGGACGGATTGACATATTAAACAGAGGAAACATACTACTTCTACTAAACTCCATCATCAGCTTGAAGAATATAAAATCTAATGACCTGGGGCCTCATTTATGAGAAATGACACATCGCTGCGTGAAAGCAGTGATGCATCACTTCTCAGTGCACACTCCTTGCATCATGATTGATGCGTCATATTTATAATATGACTCATCATGTGGCAAGGAGTTACAGATACGTCAGTATTTCTGACGTATCTCTAGGCGCAAAAGTGATGCATTGCTGTAGTGTGTAACAAAAGTGACTCAACTCCAGCAATGTGTACTTTCACATGGGCAAGTCCCATGTTGTTAGTGCCTGCGTCAGTATTACACCTGCAATGAAGCAGGCGTAAGATTTTGACGCATTAGCGGGCAAGAAATGGCGCAGTGACATTTTATAGATTTCACTGCGTTACTTCCATGACCCTTTCTTGCGTCAAAACGCCCCGTTGCATACATTATACCTGGCACATGTATTATGTGGCGCAGGGGTTTACAAAGTGACGCATCTACCTAGATGTGTCACTTTGTGAATATGGCGCAACAAGGCGCATTTTTTATGCCACTGGTGCATCACAAAAAGTAACGCACCAGCGGCATAAAAGTGACGCACAGCCTCATAAATGAGGCACCTAGATTCAATAGAATTTGTGGAGTCTCCAGAACAACCGGGAGTGGAAGCAACCAAAACAGTCTGGGCCACACCAGGCCTAGCAGATAAAGTTTTATAAGAACACATTAAACTCAATACCTGGGGCATCAAGCTACGGCTCTTCTCCAAACCAAGGTATCCGAAAACCCTTAATTGCTACTTCAGAAAATCAAAAAGATGACCCACTTGAGCACACATTTATACTCAGTGCTAAGTGGAGCCCGTAGCAAAAGCTCAGAGAGCAAAGCAATTAGAGCTCAGTGGACCCATAGAACCAATGTAACGAAAAGCACATTCCTACAAGAGTGGAGCTGGTTATACAGGACTATAAACACCAAAAGCCAAAATCCCTGACATACCAAGCTCCCTGCATTCAAAGTTAAAAACGCCCTCAAACTTTGCTCCTAGAACATCAATGGGATGGGAGACAAGACCCTGGACTTGGAACTCCAAGTTTACCTAAAAAAGCTTTGATATAATTTCATTCCAGGAAACTGTTGCGAATCGCCTCCAGCATTAAATGGATTTAATCTGCTTGCCCTACCTGCTATTAAAAGCACCAAATTCGGCCACAGCAAGGGAGGCCTTGCTACATACAGCGATTTAAAGAGCATTTATGCTATGGAACCAATAATGCACAGCTTAGCACCTCCAAACACCATGCAAGTGCTCAGAATCACCCTACAGGGGGAGGAAAAAATGAGCAGATAATACTCATAAATCTCTATTTACACCCGCGTGATAGAACTAAAGGCACCCAGCAACTAAAGGAGGAGCTAGAGATAATTTTAACAGATGAGCAGACCAATAACCTGATTATTACTGGGGACTTCAATTCAAATATGTATAGGAGTACATCTGAAGATATTGACATGGAGGAGGACCCATTCGTATGGGACGCAGTAACACAAGACAATAATTTGGGTGGAAGACAAACAAAACAGCTCAGAGGCTTCTCGCAATCCTGGAGCAGCTGGGCTTCTGTGCACTAAACAGAAGATTTCCAGGAGATCGTCCACAGACAGCAACATTTCATAACACAGTAGCAAGTACTACAATAGACTATACATTTGCCCCTCACTGTATGTTCTCAAAAGTAATGGATTATCACATTGGAATCTCTGAATACAGCGACCACTTACCACAGGAAATTACAATAGACTCACTCTCCAACCACAAATTGTGCCAGTAAAAACACAGGATCTGGAATATGCATTCATCAAACAGAGAATAAAATGTAAAACGGATGATCCAGAAGCCCTCCTCTTCCTTGCAAAACAACTTGTGGAAGAAGCGCCAGCCACAGATTCTGATAGTTGGAGAAGTTGGGAGAGGTTTACAAATAATCTAGGAAAGAAACATGGAGTAAATAAGGGAATCCAAACATGCAAGACATCAGGACTCCCACAAACCAATCGTCCTTACTCCAATATTGGAAACAATGCACAATTGAAAAAGCTCAAAACATTGTTAAACCGCGCGCTCTGGAGACTGAAGAAAGGCGACTCCGATCCGACGACCTTACAAGAGCTGAGGCAACTGAAAGCAAATCGCAGGAAATTAATCTGACGTCTTCAAAAAAGATACTGAGGAAGCAATTTGGGACAAACTTTTAAATTATATCAAAAATAATAATAGTGTGGAATTTTGGCAAAATATTAATACTCCCGCTAACCTGCTGAACCTAGGCATCAACTCACATGTAACAACCTTTGGACAATTTTTATACTTTTCTACTTCAACAAAGATCAATTGGATCATACCTCAAGTTGAAAAAGGACTTTTTAAAGCCTCACTACTACCAAAATTGCCAATTTTACAGACTTTGCCTCCTACTCAGAAGCTTCTATTCTAACCGGTTGTGGGCAGGGAAATGTCTCTAAACACACTTATTTTACTCCCAAAAGCTTTTATTTTGACCGATTTTGGTCAGGTAAATGAGGGAGTTATAATTGATAACAATGGGAATTATATAGCTCGCTCTCTACTTATTCTGGACTCTGGAAAATCTTGGCCTGATGACGCTCGGTGGGTCCCTTGGAATAACTGCTGATCTACCAGGGTATGGGCTCTCGACACCCGGGCTTGTGAGTGCCTCTTCCTATGTTGCTCCCTGCCTTACTGTCCTATACAAAGAGCTTAGGCACTGCTGCCTGCCCCGGCGCGATAGGTCTGTCCCGCTGCAGCCTCGTACCTGAGGTCTCCCAAAGATTTCAGCCTGCTGCAATCTCCCTGTGGCCTCTCACTTCAGGCCTTCCCAGCCAGGCTCACACATTCAGACAATCTCCTATAACAGTGATAGCCTGCTTGCGGATGAAGCAGCCCTGAGACCTGCTGTGCCACATATGGGGTGTCGCCCACCTTGTTTGGCCCGTTGTTGCCTCTCCCCCGACTTTAGCCCGCAAGTTCTTCCCTCTCTCATGGTTTCTGAAACTCCACCTAGGACTCTTGACTCTAGCCAACCCAGCCCCTCTACCATGCCACCAGCTCTTGCCAAGTGATGCGTTCCCAAATTTCTGACCTCCTGCCTGCAAAATCTTCCCTCTCATAGGGATATTGATACTCTGGCAAGGGTTCATGACACTGGCTGACTCAGCCTCACTACTAGGCTACCAGCACATCTCATCAGAATCGCTCCCACTCCTCCTCCCACTCCTCAGGCCCCCTTCCTGCAAGAGCATCCCTCCTTTAGGGATATGGATACTCTCCACTGCAGAGCTACCAAACTAACCCTTAGCATCCACAACTCCATTCTGGATATAAAGAACCTCCTATGCCTCACAGAACTCTCCTTCTTGAACTTCAAGCTCTTGCAGAGCTCTACTCCCCCCTTCCTTAACCCCACGTTCACCCTTTACCGCTATCCCTGAGACATTTGCGCCCTCGCAAGCAGCCTTGCCACCTCTCAGAGGAGGAAATTCCGGCCCTCCTCCGTACCTACAAACAACCCACTGTAACTCCTAGCCCTCTAGACCTCACGGAGGAAGAAATTGAAGACCTCCTAATTAGCTTTGATTCGGCCCTGATTAGCCCATACCCCACAGATCTGAGTTACAAACATTCTATCCGCACGGTTGCAACCTACCCCAACAGATCAGCTACCCTCCGCGACAGAGGAGTGATCAACAGCAACCTAACGCTAGTATCCAGCTCTGCTCCTACTCACGACACACACTCCGACCCCCCACTATCCGGCCTCCTAATTAACTGCTGCTCAGCAGTAAAGCATGCCTCTGATGTCGCCGATCTCATCCTGAGCCAAAAATCGGACTTAGCGTTCTTGACTGAATCTTGGCTCAATGATTTCTCATTGCCCTGCCTAGACCTCTTAGTCCCCCCCAATTACAACATCGTATAGCTGGACAGGCAATCCCATAAAAAAGGGGGAGGCATTGCCTGCATTTACCCCTTTAACCTCCATGTTACTGAACTTCTGGCTGATCCTACAGAACCCTGCGAATACCTTGCACTTTCCATATGCAACACCACCACCCAACTGTGCAGACTGCACATATTTCACCACCCCCCCCAGGCACAAATGACACCTTCACTGACCTCCTCATGAAAATCATCACAGTCAAGGCCACCCCTAACTCTAATGACATTTTCCTTGGCAACTACAACTTGCACTGGAACGACCCCAAGGACCCTCAGGTCAATACCATCAGAGGCAGACCAAGCCCTTACCCAAGCCTGCTCACTCCCAACTCACTCGAAAGGCGCCCCTCTGGATTGGATCACCACCAAGGATTCAGCAGTCAAACTTATCTCTGTAGACCCATGTGATTGGTCTGACCACCATGCTATCACCTTCCTTCTGCCTGGCACCCACAAGATTTGGACACCACAACCTGTGATTCCCAAATGTTGGGTTAGAGACACCAAGAACCTTGACTACAGGAAACTATCTGCCTGCTGTGAGTCTGACCTCCCCCAATCTCACTACAATCAACAACCTCACTGATCATTATTCCACAGCTATATTCAACATGCTAGAGGACCTTGCTCCGCTAAAACTAAAAAGAATGCAGATCAACATGGAGAAGAGATCCCTCCGGCAGTCAGAACGTAACTTGAAACAGCATCCGTCAGCAGCCTATCTAAAACTTTTCTGTCAGTCAAAAAATGCATACAATAGGAAAAGCCTCAACGCAAAAAAGAATTCTTCAGAATAGAACTGGAGAATGCCAAGAACAGACCTCTCAAGCTGTTCGACCTGGTCAAACGTCAATCTAACAAACTGGCTAAAAACTCCAAAGAAACCCCTAAATCCCTAATATCATTTGAGAAATGTTCCTCCTTCTTCTATGACAAAATCACTGCCCTAGGAAACAAACTTCATTCTGCAATGCACTCCCAAACTACGCCTGCTTCACCTCTTCTCTATGCACTGCCCTCCCACACTTCTCCCAAAAACCTAGCACACTGGTCCAACTTTAAAGTCTATGACGAACACTTCGTCTTGAAAATTCTGTCTTCTTTAAACCCGAACAATCACTACAATGATCCTCTACCTTCTAACTGCCTAGCCACCACCTCTCAGGCGATCATCTCTTCTTGGACTGCAATATTCAATCCATCCCTACTACAGGGATCGATACCTGACTCTCTTAAAGCTGAACAAATTGTCCCCATCTTAAAACAACCAAAGCTTGATCCTGCTTCCTCTGACTACTATTGACCGATATCGAACATCTCACTCCTATCAAAAGTTCTGGAGAAATGTGTGCAACAGTAGTTGAGCCAACACATTTCCAACTTTCACCTACTTGATGACTACCAATTCAGTTTCAGACATGGACACGGCAAGGAAACCACCCTCCTCCACATTGTGAATGGTGCCCTCCAAGCCCTTGACCAAGGCAAAACCTGTCTCCTAATCCTAATAGACCTATCCTTGGCGTTCGATACGGTCAACCACAAAACTCTCCCAGAACTCCTCAAACTCTGGATGGTTTTGGTCCTTCCACCAGAATCGCTCACTGAGAATCCTAATCAATGGTAACTTATCTGCTCCCTCTCCAATCACTGTTGGAGTACCCCAAGGATCAACCTTGTCCCCTACCCTCTTCAAACTTTACCTTGAATGACTCACAGAGGTGTAATGCACAGCCAACACCGCCACATGTATGCCGACGACACACAGATCTACATTAAAATTTCTTCCTCTGAGGACATTCACTCCCTGAATGAGGCCTTCAAGCTGACGGTGCATTTGGCTCACCTCTAACCAGCTCAAACTTAACGCAAAAAAAACTACATTTCTCCTTATCTCCCTCCCAAAACCAATTCAGACATTCAGGAATGGATCAAGGCTATCACAGTGTTGAACTGCCCTCCTTCCATTGTGGACTCTGCTAAATCCCTGGGAATAACCCTAGGCTGCAACTTTAATATGGGTGGCCATATCAACTTGATGGCCAAAACTGCCAGATTTCACCAGAGCTACCTAACACACCTGAAACCCTTCCTTAACACCCAACATAACCTAAAAATGGCAACCCAGGTACTAGTCATCTCCAGACTAGAATATGGATGCAGGTCTACCCAAGAACTATTTGTCCTCATTGAAAGCCTGCCTCAATGCCGCCGCCAGACTCCTAACAGGTTCAAAGAAATTCAACCATATTTCTCCCCATCTTAAAGCTCTAATTGGCTTCCTTTCGGGGCCAGAATCCAACTTAAGCTGGCTTCCATCACTCACAAGGCTCTATACTCCAATTCCCTAGCTTTTCTCGCCCAGAAACTCATGATATCCGGAGGAACCAGAAACTCTTGATCCGCCAGAGACCTTTTACTCCAACGCTTGCTGAAAAAAAAACGAAAAATCTGGCCTTCTCTGGCCCCCCCCAAGATTATGGAACTCACTCCTGACCACCATCAGAATACTTCCATCTCTGACACATTTTAAAAAGGAGACCAAAACTTTCTTTATGGGTAAATTCCTCTCCTAACGCTTGCATTTCAATCACCTCCGCAATTTGTTTCTCCTTCTATTACAGCATTACCCATGGTTCTTCCAGGTGATACATGCCCGGCACTTCATGGCATCCCACCCGAGAATTGAGACAGCTGTTTTCTCATATAATGTAAGCATGGGCGGAAAATCCGTTCCGCTCGCGGATTTTGCGGATTTTCGGTAAATTCGCAATCCGCGAGATTCGCGAATTTCCTGCAAAATCCGCGAGCGGAACGGTTTGGGTCAAAAGTTCAAGCTGACTTTTTGTAACTATTTTAGAATGGCGCCGGCAAGCTGCCAGAGCCTCTAAAATAGTTACAAAAAGTCAGCTTCAACAGGAAGCACTAATAGATAAAGTAAAGCAGGTGCTAGAGTTGAATCTCAAATTCAGTTACACAATCATTAATCACCCCAAACTTGGGCTGATTAATGACTGTGTAACTTAATGTGACCTTCAACTCAAGCACCTGCTATACTTTATCTATTAGTGCTTCCTGTTGAAGCTGACTTATGGCTGAGGGCAGAAGGGCACAAAGTGGGACAGAGGGCATGAGTTAGGCAGAGGGCAGAAGGGCACAGAAACCAGTGGGGCCGAGGGCAAAAGGGCACAAACAAGAGTGGGGCAGAGGGAAGAAAGGCACAAAAACAAGTGGTACAGAGGGCAGAAGGGCATAAAAAACGAGAGGGTGGCAGTGATGAAGCAGGCAAAAAAAAACCTGCGAACACGCAAAGCGCCCCGTGAATACGCAAAGTTCCCCGCGAACACCCGCGAACACGCAAAAATACAAAATCCGCAAAATTCGCCCATGCTTAATATAATGTATCTACCTGTTTTTATCCCAACTCTATTATTTCTTTCCTTGTATAATACATCTACCTGTGCCTATCCCAATTGTATACACCCGTCCTAAGACTGTTTTTACCACTTGTCAATCCTGTAAAGTGCTCTGTTACCCTCACGGGTCTGGTTTGCGCTCTATAAAAGACAAAAATAAAAGTAAAATAAATTCATTCTAAAAAAAGGGAACAATGACCACTGTGGCACTAAGAAACCTTAAGAACAACATCTCTGAACAAAATCTCCTCCCTTTAGCCAGAGTGATCTATCAATCAGTTATGGAAGTAAAGCCATGAGAGGGAGAGACGCTGAAAACTTAGATCGCATAATAACAAGAGCAATCCAAATGATATTTGGGCTACCAGGATATAC
Source organism: Lissotriton vulgaris (assembly GCF_964263255.1). Classification (NCBI taxonomy): domain Eukaryota; kingdom Metazoa; phylum Chordata; class Amphibia; order Caudata; family Salamandridae; genus Lissotriton; species Lissotriton vulgaris. Next base: position 326,423,635 of record NC_141698.1, on the reverse strand, counting down.
ATCCCTCGCACGACTAAGCCTGGAGTTTGGGATACAAAGGCAAGAACTCGCCCGCAAAGGGGTATTTATTAAACGTTGGTTTAAAATTAAAAGAGGTCCGCCTGACTCGCTAAACACTTACCTGTGGAAAGAACTGAAAAATAAGGAGGCATCCCCAGCCGGATGTTATTTGGACAACTCACTCAAGCAACTGGGACTGCAGGAATAGGGAGCTGCCAAGGACCTTTGCTAGCTTCAAACAAATTGTAAATAACACAGTTAAAAAATAAACACTCATATATGATAAAGCTGCTCTAACAGAGCACGCTCATGGCTGGTTCACCTTGCAGTCTAATAATAAGGTGTTACCTCAAGTATATCTTCATACCAGCTTTTCCATAACCATAAAAGAGAAGTTCCTGAAACTCTGCCTAGGTATATTGCCAAAAACCACAGTTGATGGACAGAATGCAGAACAATGTCTTACATTCAACCCAGTACAGAGATCTGGGCCTAAATCCATCGTTTTTTGCACTTTACACCACCCCAGTTCAGACATGTCCATATGCAAATCAGTCTGACCCTGTGCCTCATGGGAACAGGCCAGCCCGAACTGCCAAGCCATGCCTTCCCTGGACCGGAAACAAGCTTCCGAGCACAGGTTTCTGGCATTCCAGCCGTCTTCAGCCCGACTTGCTTGAATCCAGTGGTGTGGAGAGCATGGGACTCACGTCTGAGCATACCCATCCCACTCGGGGTGACAAATGCAAAAACCACAGTTGATGGACAGAATGCAGAACAATGTCATACATTATAGGTATATTGCCATCTACATATCATATGCCGCCTTGGCTACGCCCCCCCCCCCCCGAAGCCAGTAATCTGCGGACTCTGTGGGGAGGGCGAGGCGGACATAGTGCATCTGCTAACCATATGCAAGACCTTGATACAGGAACGTTGGATCTTGCTAGGACCACTCTTTAACAAGAAACACATTCAGGCTTGCAGACAAGCTGTGTTAGCATGCTTCTATGGTGAGGATGTACAACTAAGCTGTCGTCTGGTAAAATTATACCTATCTGCCGCCGAAATGAGCATAAAAAGACTGGCCAACCAGTTTGCAGCCTGTACAATGGCCGAACAGACCACAGCACTCTGATCAAACGCTCTCAAGATGAGGCCTCTGCTGCTCCCTTAGCGGTCGAACACAGACGCGTGACGATCTGAATGCTGCGAGTTCTTCACAGCCGTTAAATTATTGGGCACCCAGCTGGCTGAAGATTCAATGCCACTGCTAAGGATTTCTAAATTCTCGTAGTGTGTCCTCATCGCGTTTTTCACTTCCCAAAGTATTCTTGGATGACCATAAATAATGATTGGTCTTCATCAATTTTTATACAGATACACAACGCTCAAGCAATTTTCTGTCCTGAAGATGACCGCATAAATAATTAGCGGTCGAAACGCCGTTGACGCTTCTTTGTGGCCCAAACTCATTAAGGACACTATATTCATGTCAAGGTTGCTCCTTTATTCTATTATGTAATGGTTTTGTTTGCCACATGTCTGGTTTTTGTCATATGTTTTTCCCACTTATACCAGCATTCTTTGTCTTGAGCATAATTGTTTTTAGAATGTTTTTGTGTATTATATAATAAATTATATCTTTTTTTGATACTGGCAACATTGTTTTCAGGGCTTCTTCAATCAATATTTGATATTGTATTTCCTCTATTTCCTCACTTCCTCTCTCAGCTAGACCACGTACAGTTCTAGATGTGCTTTCTCTCTCCCTGAACCTATAGTTTGATGTAATAACTGATTGTCCCGGGTTTGGGTTTTTGGACAGCCCCTGTGGTTGTTAATGCTCCCTTAACGGGAGCATCAGCAATGTCAAAGACTGATCTACCATGTACTTTAAAAAGGACTCGCTCCAGGCAGTCTGATCCATACAAATATTCTTTATGCTGATTAATTTCTCTTTCTCAAATAAGCAATGATAATGTATGCATTTGCTCCACGCAATATCCTGCACTCAGCTGCTCTGCACTTAGGGGTCTATTAGGATGGCAGACAGATAGCCACCGCCCATATGGCGGTGGCGATCCTCCCTGCAATTTCCGTCTGCCCGCCTAACATTTCCCCCGCCATATCACGATGGCGGTGGGGACCCAGGCGGACGGAAAGAGCATCCACCAGTTTTCCACTGGTAAGCAATCTGCCTGATTGCCTACCGGGCGGAAAAGACCTGCAATATGGTGGTGGTGATTCCAGGTACCGCCATCCATATTACGATGATGGCGGTCTCCTGCCTTTCCATGGCATGGACTCATGCAAAGAATGCCTTTGGGGGCCTATTGTGGGACCCCAGGGGTATGAGGGGGTGGGTGGTTGCCCTTGTGGGGTACCCATGGTGCAACCAACATTTGCATGCACAAGGTGGCAGGCACCACGCCTGTCACGTTGTGCATGCAAATGTACAGCATGCCCTTTTAACATTGTGGCGGGTGCTGAATACAGCACTGCCCGCCACAATGTTAAATATACCGGGACCGCTGCACCATTGGCTGACGGTCCCAGCACCGCTAGGGTGGAGGGCGGACTGTAGTCCGCCTGTCATCCTAATAGACCGCTTAGTACCCAATGATCTCTAATTAATGCATTGCTTTGCTCTATAGCAAGATCTCTGTAAACAGCCATTTTGTACCTAGCACTTTACTTTGTTGCAAGTCATGCTGAATACCTACGCTTTTCTCTAGAATCTTGCAGATTTAATACCTGCTGCTCTAGCACTCCGCACGTCTTCTGAGCTCTCTGCTTCTCAACTGAAACTTGCTGCTAAGTACTAGACTAATATGGCCTAAGCATCGTATGATGGTTTGAAATAAATACACTGTTTTACTCCACAGTAATATTCCTGCAAATAGCTGCATAGCACTTAGTTTCCCCAAGCATCCGACATTTTCTTACAAATGTATTGCTCTACCACAGAGTAAATTGCCTGCAAACAGATGATCTGTGCCTAATTACCTCTTTCTGCTGTAAGATAAGCTGAATGGTTATGACTTCTATCAGAATCCTTAGATGTAACATTTCTGCTTTTGCACTGTGCCCTTCTTCTATATACCCAGGTATTTTTGCTTTCTGGTATCTCCCCTACATTGCTGCTAAGATCCTGATTTACAAGGCTGGCCACTCTTTGCCGTTATGTTTAGATTACATCGACAGGGAACTGATTGCTTGTTTACAACGAATGTCATGGAACATGCATAATGTACACCACAATCCCTTTTTGGTTAAATTATGGCCTTTCACATTGCACCTTGCTTCGTATCCCATTGCACTTTGCTTCTTGCTGTTCAAATTTTTCCTTGGGTCATATTTTATCTAAAATGTATTGTGTTTTAAAGGTGATCTATTCTATTTTGTTACAAATGTCAAAAAACTTAACCTATCCATGTCTCTGTGATGAAAAGACAATCTAATGCTATGGATTTAACTTAGTCCATGACTTTGTATTTATGTTTACCTAGCAGCCCACCTGACCTTGTCCGGGAGCATTCAGGCTTTCCCTACCCCCACCTGCCCCGACATTGGCAAGCAGCCCGTGCCCCCGCCCGCCCCGTCCCCCGCCTGCCCCGACCCCCGCCTGCCCCAACATTGCCTTTCCTCAGCCGATCTGTTTTCCCGCCTGGCCCGACCCCCGCCTGGCCTGAGTCAATGGAGGTTGGACAGTACTACCTGCAAAATGTTCCACCTGTCACATTGTTAGTCCCAGACCCCGCCTGCCCCGACCTCCGCCTGCCCCGACATTGCCTTTCCTCAGCCGATCTGTGTTGTTGTAATTCCCTGTCCCCCGCCTGGCCCGACACACGCCTGCCCCAACATTGTCCCCGGAACCTTACCTCAGCCGCCGCTCCTTAGTTCACCAGTCCTCACCGCTCTGCTCCTCACCGCCTGTGTTGTTGTAACTCCCCGTCCCCCGCCTGGCCCGACACCCGCCTGCCTCGACATTGTCCCCGGAGCCTTACCTCAGCCGCCGCTCCTCAGTTCACTGCTCCTCGCCGCTCTGCTCCTCACCGCCTGTCCGCCGCTGCTCCTCCCCCGCGCCATGTCCGCCTCTCCGCTGCTCGCACCGCCGCTGGCCTGTCCGCTGCTCCTCAGGTCACCGCTCCTCCCCCGCGCCATGTCCGCCGCTCCTCGGACGCCGCTCCTCCCATTGCTCCTGATGTGAGCACGCACGTCGCGGCCGGCGCTACTTTGGAGGGACTACTTTTTTTTAATGTAAATTTTGTAAATAACGTTTATTTTTTACATTTATATAGCCTATGTCCTTCTGCTTGCCCTGATGTTTTCAAATATGTATTGGGTGTTTGGATTGGTGGTGTACTTTTCGAGTTTACCTGGCTCTAAGCATGGGCGGAAAATCCGTTTCGCTCGCGGATTTTGCGGATTTTTGGGAAATTCGCAATCCGCGAGATTTGCGAATTTCCCGCAAAATCCGCAAATTCGCACGCAGCGGATTTTTTTTGCGGCGCGCGGCGTTGGTGATACAATTTTTGCGGCGCGCGGCGTTTATCATCGTTTGCCGGGTTGTTTTTCTCGATAGTTTGCGAGTGCTGCGCCATTTTGGATCTCGCTGTATGATCCCGCGGGAATTGGCGAGCGCGCAACGTCATCGCGGATTGCCAGCGAGAGTTTGTCAACGCGAGTACGGCGAGATCACGTCTCGCGGTACTTCGCAATTGCGAGATTTGAGATGCGGCGAGCGAAAATATAAAATTTGCAATTCTGCACAAGAAATCCACCAGCAAGCAGCATAAACCTTCTAGAAATGATGATTTTTATCTGAATAACTCCTTAGGTTGACATTTGCCTGCACTTTTTTAGTGAGGAGTCCATTTTGGGGAGGGGGGGAGGGGGGTGGGAGGAAGGAAGTGCCCCACAGTCTTCAACTTCCTGTTCCTGTTCAGCAGGCTCCTCCCAGTGCTTTGTCCATCTCCTGGTCACTTTTCATTTGGATCTGGAGCTGGAAGGATTACTTTTTGTGGATGCTGCTGGATATTTGGATTTGAGGCCTTTTTGACTTTCTTTGGATCACTGTTGGATTAGAAATTTTACAAGTAAGTTTGTTTGGGGCATTACAGTTGCTGCAACTAAAATTTTGGAATTTTCGATTTTTGGGCTGTTTTGGGGCCTTTTGCCCAGGGGTACTCAGTGGTGGGTGGACTGAGTCTTTCTGTGGGTTGTCTTGAACTTAAACATCATGGAGGCCATGGATGGATTGGGATTGTGCTGATTTTTCAGTGATTTTCGTTTTTTGGGGCTGTACTTGTGGCCTTTTCACCAGGGGCATTTGAGTCTAGCATGGGCCTAGTCTTTCTGTAGGTTGTCTTGAATTTAAACATCATGGAGGGCATGGATGGATTGGGATTGTGCTGATTTTTCAGTCATTTTCGTTTTTTGGGGCTGTACTTGTGGCTTTTTCACCAGGGGTATTTGAGTCTAGCATGGGCCTAGTCTTTCTGTGGGCTAGTTTGAACTTAAACATCATGGATGGCATGGATGGAATGGGATTGTGCTGATTTTGCAGTGTTTTTCGATTTTTGGGGGTGTTCATGGGGAGGGACAGGCCATGTGGCTGGTGGCCATTTTGAGTGCAGCTACAGGCACTGGCCATGTGCTGGCAGGCAAGTGGCCATTTTGAATGCAGGCTTTGTTGTTAGGCCTGCAACCATTTTGCCTACTTTTCAACCTTTATTTATGCCCAGGGGTAGTGAGTCTTGCATGGGCCTAGTCTTTCTGTGGGTTGTCTTGAATTTAAACATCATGGAGGCCATGGATGGAATGGGATTGTGCTGATTTTTCAGTGATTTTCGTTTTTTGGGCCTGTACTTGTGGCCTTTTCACCAGGGGTATTTGAGTCTAGCATGGGCCTAGTCTTTCTGTGGGCTGTCTTGAACTTAAACATCATGGAGGCCATGGATGGAATGGGATTGTGCTGATTTTGCAGTGTTTTTCGATTTTTGGGGGTGTTCATGGGGAGGGACAGGCCATGTGGCTGGTGGCCATTTTGAGTGCAGCTACAGGCACTGGCCATGTGCTGGCAGGCAAGTGGCCATTTTGAATGCAGGCTTTGTTGTTAGGCCTGCAACCATTTTGCCTACTTTTCAACCTTTATTTATGCCCAGGGGTAGTGAGTCTTGCATGGGCCTAGTCTTTCTGTGGGTTGTCTTGAATTTAAACATCATGGAGGCCATGGATGGAATGGGATTGTGCTGATTTTTCAGTGATTTTCGTTTTTTGGGCCTGTACTTGTGGCCTTTTCACCAGGGGTATTTGAGTCTAGCATGGGCCTAGTCTTTCTGTGGGCTGTCTTGAACTTAAACATCATGGAGGCCATGGATGGAATGGGATTGTGCTGATTTTGCAGTGTTTTTCGATTTTTGGGGGTGTTCATGGGGAGGGACAGGCCATGTGGCTGGTGGCCATTTTGAGTGCAGCTACAGGCACTGGCCATGTGCTGGCAGGCAAGTGGCCATTTTGAATGCAGGCTTTGTTGTTAGGCCTGCAACCATTTTGCCTACTTTTCAACCTTTATTTATGCCCAGGGGTAGTGAGTCTTGCATGGGCCTAGTCTTTCTGTGGGTTGTCTTGAATTTAAACATCATGGAGGCCATGGATGGAATGGGATTGTGCTGACCAAAACTTTCTTTATGGGTAAATTCCTCTCCTAACGCTTGCATTTCAATCACCTCCGCAATTTGTTTCTCCTTCTATTACAGCATTACCCATGGTTCTTCCAGGTGATACATGCCCGGCACTTCATGGCATCCCACCCGAGAATTGAGACAGCTGTTTTCTCATATAATGTAAGCATGGGCGGAAAATCCGTTCCGCTCGCGGATTTTGCGGATTTTCGGTAAATTCGCAATCCGCGAGATTCGCGAATTTCCCGCAAAATCCGCGAGCGGAACGGTTTGGGTCAAAAGTTCAAGCTGACTTTTTGTAACTATTTTAGAATGGCGCCGGCAAGCTGCCAGAGCCTCTAAAATAGTTACAAAAAGTCAGCTTTAACAGGAAGCACTAATAGATAAAGTAAAGCAGGTGCTAGAGTTGAATCTCAAATTCAGTTACACAATCATTAATCACCCCAAACTTGGGCTGATTAATGACTGTGTAACTTAATGTGACCTTCAACTCAAGCACCTGTTATACTTTATCTATTAGTGCTTCCTGTTGAAGCTGACTTATGGCTGAGGGCAGAAGGGCACAAAGTGGGACAGAGGGCATGAGTTAGGCAGAGGGCAGAAGGGCACAGAAACCAGTGGGGCCGAGGGCAAAAGGGCACAAGGGCACAAACAAGAGTGGGGCAGAGGGAAGAAAGGCACAAAAACAAGTGGTACAGAGGGCAGAAGGGCATAAAAAACGAGAGGGTGGCAGTGATGAAGCAGGCAAAAAAAACCCGCGAACATGCAAAGCGCCCCGTGAATACGCAAAGTTCCCCGCGAACACCCACGAACACGCAAAAATACAAAATCCGCAAAATTCGCCCATGCTTAATATAATGTATCTACCTGTTTTTATCCCAACTCTATTATTTCTTTCCTTGTATAATACATCTACCTGTGCCTATCCCAATTGTATACACCCGTCCTAAGACTGTTTTTACCACTTGTCAATCCTGTAAAGTGCTCTGTTACCCTCACGGGTCTGGTTTGCGCTCTATAAAAGACAAAAATAAAAGTAAAATAAATTCATTCTAAAAAAAGGGAACAATGACCACTGTGGCACTAAGAAACCTTAAGAACAACATCTCTGAACAAAATCTCCTCCCTTTAGCCAGAGTGATCTATCAATCAGTTATGGAAGTAAAGCCATGAGAGGGAGAGACGCTGAAAACTTAGATCGCATAATAACAAGAGCAATCCAAATGATATTTGGGCTACCAGGATATACATCCCTCGCACGACTAAGCCTGGAGTTTGGGATACAAAGGCAAGAACTCGCCCGCAAAGGGGTATTTATTAAACGTTGGTTTAAAATTAAAAGAGGTCCGCCTGACTCGCTAAACACTTACCTGTGGAAAGAACTGAAAAATAAGGAGGCATCCCCAGCCGGATGTTATTTGGACAACTCACTCAAGCAACTGGGACTGCAGGAATAGGGAGCTGCCAAGGACCTTTGCTAGCTTCAAACAAATTGTAAATAACACAGTTAAAAAATAAACACTCATATATGATAAAGCTGCTCTAACAGAGCACGCTCATGGCTGGTTCACCTTGCAGTCTAATAATAAGGTGTTACCTCAAGTATATCTTCATACCAGCTTTTCCATAACCATAAAAGAGAAGTTCCTGAAACTCTGCCTAGGTATATTGCCAAAAACCACAGTTGATGGACAGAATGCAGAACAATGTCTTACATTCAACCCAGTACAGAGATCTGGGCCTAAATCCATCGTTTTTTGCACTTTACACCACTCCAGTTCAGACATGTCCATATGCAAATCAGTCTGACCCTGTGCCTCATGGGAACAGGCCAGCCCGAACTGCCAAGCCATGCCTTCCCTGGACCGGAAACAAGCTTCCGAGCACAGGTTTCTGGCATTCCAGCCGTCTTCAGCCCGACTTGCTTGAATCCAGTGGTGTGGAGAGCATGGGACTCACGTCTGAGCATACCCATCCCACTCGGGGTGACAAATGCAAAAACCACAGTTGATGGACAGAATGCAGAACAATGTCATACATTATAGGTATATTGCCATCTACATATCATATGCCGCCTTGGCTACGCCCCCCCCCCCCCGAAGCCAGTAATCTGCCGACTCTGTGGGGAGGGCGAGGCGGACATAGTGCATCTGCTAACCATATGCAAGACCTTGATACAGGAACGTTGGATCTTGCTAGGACCACTCTTTAACAAGAAACACATTCAGGCTTGCAGACAAGCTGTGTTAGCATGCTTCTATGGTGAGGATGTACAACTAAGCTGTCGTCTGGTAAAATTATACCTATCTGCCGCCGAAATGAGCATAAAAAGACAGGCCAACCAGTTTGCAGCCTGTACAATGGCCGAACAGACCACAGCACTCTGATCAAACGCTCTCAAGATGAGGCCTCTGCTGCTCCCTTAGCGGTCGAACACAGACGCGTGACGATCTGAATGCTGCGAGTTCTTCACAGCCGTTAAATTATTGGGCACCCAGCTGGCTGAAGATTCAATGCCACTGCTAAGGATTTCTAAATTCTTGTAGTGTGTCCTCATCGCGTTTTTCACTTCCCAAAGTATTCTTGGATGACCATAAATAATGATTGGTCTTCATCAATTTTTATACAGATACACAACGCTCAAGCAATTTTCTGTCCTGAAGATGACCGCATAAATAATTAGCGGTCGAAACGCCGTTGACGCTTCTTTGTGGCCCAAACTCATTAAGGACACTATATTCATGTCAAGGTTGCTCCTTTATTCTATTATGTAATCGTTTTGTTTGCCACATGTCTGGTTTTTGTCATATGTTTTTCCCACTTATACCAGCATTCTTTGTCTTGAGCATGATTGTTTTTAGAATGTTTTTGTGTATTATATAATAAATTATATCTTTTTTTGATACTGGCAACATTGTTTTCAGGGCTTCTTCAATCAATATTTGATATTGTATTTCCTCTATTTCCTCACTTCCTCTCTCAGATAGACCACGTACAGTTCTAGATGTGCTTTCTCTCTCCCTGAACCTATAGTTTGATGTAATAACTGATTGTCCCGGGTTTGGGTTTTTGGACAGCCCCTGTGGTTGTTAATGCTCCCTTAACGGGAGCATCAGCAATGTCAAAGACTGATCTACCATGTACTTTAAAAAGGACTCGCTCCAGGCAGTCTGATCCATACAAATATTCTTTATGCTGATGTAACGGGGCACCCGTGACTGTAAACCCCGTGTCCAGGTCGGGATCAGAACTACGGACCTATGTGCCCAGAGACCGAGAAGCTGTTGTCTCTAACCCCTCTTCTATCCCACAGCAGTCCGACTATCACAGCTCGGGGGAGGACTTTGCCGGGCCGCAGGAGGAGAGCGACTGGCCCTTTAACTGCCCAGGAGATACGGAGTGGGAGGAGTCATGGACTGACCGGAGGCAGTCAAAAGAGGACGTCCGGAACACACAGGTGTGCTTGTACACCCGGAGTGACGAGGAGGAGAGGAAACGCCGAGTGAACCTGGAGAACGTGAAGGAGGAAGCATCGGGACGGGATCGAGGAGCACTGCCGGATTGGGAGACGCCCGGAGGCCAACGACCCCACGAGTCGCCCAGCCACTCACCCGGGGGAGGTGCGTGGCTCGTACAGGTGCGTAACCGGCTCAGGGGCTGGGTGGGACGTAAGGGAGGTACGGCTGTACCTACGCCTGCACTGGGTCCCGGTTTACCCCCACCTTAAGCACCGAACCCTTCCCTTACACACCCTTCACTGTGATTTGGGATAACGGGTGCACGCGTGGTGGGAGTCCCTCACTCCTTTTCCCCGACCGCCGGTAGATTACCGGATAGTACTCTCACGAGTTCCCTTTGTGTTTGTTTCTTCCTGCTACCCTCGAGGGGACCCGCTTCAAGACGGAGCCAGAAGACGCCCTAGCCCGACGGAGCCTGACGGGCCATCGGAGGACGACCGAACCAGAACCCCGGAGAAGGAGAAGATCCAGAAGCCGGTCTCCCCGGAGAACGCCAGTAGTGAGACGGACTTGTTCTGACCACCTATTGCTTTCAATAAAACCCCTTGTAACGAAGACCCGCCTCTTGCCCTTCTCTGCAAGCGCCGAAAGCCTAGAAAAGCTCACAGTGGTGGAGAATGCGGGCATAGACGCCATCTGCCAACAGAAGATGGAAACCGTAATCGAACAGCTAGCCAAAGGACAGGAACGGCTAGGGTGGGTAGCCGAACAACAGCTGAGCGCAGCCCAGGCCAATAGAGACTTGTTAAAGGAGGCCCTGGCCGCGAGGGACCCCGCCCCGTGGGTGGACCCGGTATTACCCAGTGGAACAACAGAACGAATTATCCCCCATGGATCGGCGGCAATAGCTCTTCAGAAGTTTCTACCGGGAGAGGATCCGGACGCTTTCCTCCTCAACTTCGAGCGGGCCGCCAGGGCCTGTGGATGGCCGGTGGGGAAATGGCCTTTCTTTCTGGCCCCTCTCCTGGTGGGGGAGGCACAGGCAGCCTATCAGGTGGCGAATCCCCGGGGCGATACCCCGTACCTGGAAGTGAAGAAAATTATCCTGGAGCATCTCGGACTGGACGCTGAGGCCTATCGGCTTCGATTCCGGAAGGAGAGGGGGGCCCCAGGGGAGAATCCCAGAACCCTGTTTGTACGACTCCGAATGGCGGCTGACAAGTGGCTGACTCCTTCGGTAAGCTCCAAAGAGGAGATCATGGACCGCATCTACCTGGAGCAGTATCTAGAGGCCCTCCCTTACCCCACGCAGAGATGGCTGAGACAGCATCACAACCTGACGGCCGCCCAAGCCATCGACATGGCCTCTTCCTTCTCCAGGGCTCAGCCCCGAAACCCCGGATGGGAGAGCGAGAAAGCCCCGAGGCCGGCTCCCAAACCGGACAGAAAACCTATCAGACAAGGGGAATCCCCTAGACCACGAGCCTGGCAAACCCCTACGCCGGGTACCTCAGGCCCGCAATGCTTCGATTGTGGTAATTGGGGCCACATTGCAAGACACTGCCCCAAAAGAAGACCTCCAGAGGAGCCGATGGAAGTGGGATACCTCCCGAAACCGGTTCTTTTCTCCGCTGAGATGGGAGGCTCGTACAGAGTAAGTGTCAGGGTAAACGGGACCTTAATATCTGCCTTACTGGACTCGGGGTGTAGGCAGTCAGTGGTCAAGACCCAGCATGTTCCCTTATCCCAATACCTTCCTAGACAAACGGTTAACATTAGGTGCGTCCATGGGGATGTGCGACCCTACCCAGTTGCCAGTATTCCCATACAGATACGAAAAGGGGACACCCAGACCATAAGGGTGGGGGTATTGGCTTCCTTACCCGAAGATCTCATCATAGGCACCGACAACCCTCGCTTTTTGTCCCTATTCAGAAACAGCACTGATTGTCCCTCGGTACCAGGTGCAAGAGAGAATAGTCCCAGTCGCCCCTCTCCGGCTCTACTCACCCCTGAACCCTGGCTAATAGATCGAAGCTTCAGATACGCCCAGTCGAGTGATCCCTCTCTTTTCAATGCCTGGGAACAAGCTCACCAGGGGTTGGGACATAACCCAGATAGGTACCCGCGCTTTACCATCAAACAAGACCTGCTATACAGGGAGGGGAAACCCAATGAGGAGGCCCAACTACTGGTACCCGTCCCCTTTCGTGGTCAAGTCCTGTTCTTCGCCCATAGCCATTTGTTAGCGGGACACACGGGAGGAGAAAAGACCACTCAATCTATATTACGACACTTTTACTGGCCAGGTATCTACAAAGACACAGCAGAGTACTGTCAGGAATGCAGTATCTGTCAGAGGAAGAACATGACCAGGCCCCCTCAGGTCCCATTACAACCCCTTCCCATTATAGGGAAACCCTTCGAAAGGGTTGGCATGGACATCATTGGCCCCCTACCTAAGACCCGAAAGGGGTACCAACATGTGTTGGTAATGGTCGATTACGCGACCCGGTTTCCAGAAGCCTTCCCTCTAACCGCCACGACCACCAAGCAAGTAGCCGAGAAAATGATCGAAGTCTTCAGCCGGGTCGGGTTCCCTAAAGAAATCCTGACGGACCAAGGCACGCCGTTCGTCTCAAAACTCATGGGAGAAATATGTAAAAACCTGGATATCCACCAGATACGCACCTCGGCGTACCATCCGCAAACGGACGGCCTTGTGGAAAGGTATAACCGTACCCTTAAAACGACCTTAAGGAAGATGCTGGAGGTTAGCGGAGCAGAATGGGACCACCTCTTGCCCCTGGCTCTATACGTCATCCGAGGCCAGCGCCAGAGTAGCCTTGGGGTGTCGTCCTTCGAACTCCTGTATGGAAGGCACCCGCGATCCCTGATGGAAATGACGAAGGACGCCTGGGAGAACGAACTACCCGAAGAAACTGCGACCACTCTGGAATACGCCCAGAGCCTGAAGTCTAGACTGGGGAAGTTACGTGATCTCGCCTATACACACCTCGAAACGCATCAGCAGCGCCAAAAAGCCTGGTACGACAAAGGAAAGAAATGGAGAAGATTGCAGATCAATGATTGGGCATTAATTCTCCTGCCGTCCTCCACCCAGAAATTTCGAGCCGAGTGGGTAGGCCCCCACAAAGTAGTCGCCTCCATAGGAAACACCAGCTATCGACTTCAGGTGGGCCCCCACAAAACACAGGTCTACCATATTAATATTCTGAAGAAATGGTTGGGGCCTGTACCCTCAGACGTCCACATGGTTGCCCCAGGAAAAGGGCATTCTACCCAACACGAACTACAAATCAACGAGGACTTAACAGAGAAACAACAAGAGGAACTGAAGACCGTGTTAACCTCCCATGAAACCCTATTCTCAGGTGTCCCTGGGAGAACCACCCTTGCTGAACACAGTATCGAAACCCCTCCCGGGAAATTGGTGAAAATAAGGCCGTACCGTGTACCAGAATCCAGAAGGAGAGCTATACAGAAGGAGGTGGAAGATATGCTAGATTTGGGAGTCCTTCGGCCGTCCAAGAGCAATTGGTCGAGCCCCATCGTCATGATCCCCAAACCCGATGGGTCTCGTCGGTTCTGTATGGACTTCAGGGCCCTGAATGAGATTTCCAGCTTTGATGCCTACCCCCTCCCGCGCGTCGACGAATTGATAGAGCGACTTGGGGAGGCGCAATATATAACCACGCTCGACCTCACCAAAGGATACTGGCAGGTGCCACTCCGGGAAGAAGACCGATGTAAAACGGCCTTCAGTACTCACGAAGGCCATTATGAGTTTACGGTCCTTCCCTTTGGTCTTCATGGGGCTCCTGCCACCTTCCAGCGCCTCATGAATACAGTACTGAAGGACGTATCCCAGTTCGCCTCCGCGTATCTGGACGATATCGTCATCCACAGTCCATCTTGGAAAGACCATCTGCAACATATTCAGGAGGTGTTTAGGGCCCTGGAAAAAGCGGGACTGAAGGTGAATGCAAAAAAATCCCGGATAGCGTATCAGAAGGTCAAATACCTGGGATATGTATTGGGTCACGGCCTCATCGAGCCACAGATAGAGAAAATCAGAGCTATCGCAGAATACCCATTCCCCACCAACCGTAAACGGCTGAGGGCGTTCCTGGGACTGGTGGGGTATTACAGGCGCTTTATTCCTCAGTTCTCTCAGGTAGCCGCCCCCCTGTCAGATGCCTTGCGACACCCAGGGAAATCCTCTACCCCCTTGCATCCCACTGAGGCCATGCTGGCTGCTTTTTCCGACCTCAAGCGCATCATCACTTCTGCCCCGGTGCTCACCTCCCCTGATTTCAGGAAGCCCTTCATATTACATACTGATGCTTCGGAATATGGTATTGGGGCGGTGCTCTCTCAGGTGGGTCCTGATGGTAAGGTACACCCCATACTGTATGTCAGCCGTAAGCTGTTCCCGCGCGAACTGCGCTATGCCACAATTGAAAAGGAGTGTTTGGCAGTGAAGTGGGCGGTGGAGAAGCTCACGTACTATCTAGAAGGTCATCCGTTTACCCTGTTCACTGATCACGCCCCCCTCCTTTGGATGGCCAGGAACAAATCCAACAATGCGCGTGTAATGCGCTGGTTCCTGTCTCTCCAACCTTACACCTTCACGGTGAAACATGAGAAGGGGTCTGACAATGTGGGAGCCGACTTTCTGTCCCGTCATCCGCTCCCCGATCGTGAGCGTCCTAGGGGGGAGGTCTGTAACGGGGCACCCGTGACTGTAAACCCCGTGTCCAGGTCGGGATCAGAACTACGGACCTATGTGCCCAGAGACCGAGAAGCTGTTGTCTCTAACCCCTCTTCTATCCCACAGCAGTCCGACTATCACAGCTCGGGGGAGGACTTTGCCGGGCCGCAGGAGGAGAGCGACTGGCCCTTTAACTGCCCAGGAGATACGGAGTGGGAGGAGTCATGGACTGACCGGAGGCAGTCAAAAGAGGACGTCCGGAACACACAGGTGTGCTTGTACACCCGGAGTGACGAGGAGGAGAGGAAACGCCGAGTGAACCTGGAGAACGTGAAGGAGGAAGCATCGGGACGGGATCGAGGAGCACTGCCGGATTGGGAGACGCCCGGAGGCCAACGACCCCACGAGTCGCCCAGCCACTCACCCGGGGGAGGTGCGTGGCTCGTACAGGTGCGTAACCGGCTCAGGGGCTGGGTGGGACGTAAGGGAGGTACGGCTGTACCTACGCCTGCACTGGGTCCCGGTTTACCCCCACCTTAAGCACCGAACCCTTCCCTTACACACCCTTCACTGTGATTTGGGATAACGGGTGCACGCGTGGTGGGAGTCCCTCACTCCTTTTCCCCGACCGCCGGTAGATTACCGGATAGTACTCTCACGAGTTCCCTTTGTGTTTGTTTCTTCCTGCTACCCTCGAGGGGACCCGCTTCAAGACGGAGCCAGAAGACGCCCTAGCCCGACGGAGCCTGACGGGCCATCGGAGGACGACCGAACCAGAACCCCGGAGAAGGAGAAGATCCAGAAGCCGGTCTCCCCGGAGAACGCCAGTAGTGAGACGGACTTGTTCTGACCACCTATTGCTTTCAATAAAACCCCTTGTAACGAAGACCCGCCTCTTGCCCTTCTCTGCAAGCGCCGAAAGCCTAGAAAAGCTCACAGCTGATTAATTTCTCTTTCTCAAATAAGCAATGATAATGTATGCATTTGCTCCACGCAATATCCTGCACTCAGCTGCTCTGCACTTAGGGGTCTATTAGGATGGCAGACAGATAGCCACCGCCCATATGGCGGTGGCGATCCTCCCTGCAATTTCCGTCTGCCCGCCTAACATTTCCCCCGCCATATCACGATGGCGGTGGGGACCCAGGCGGATGGAAAGAGCATCCACCAGTTTTCCACTGGTAAGCAATCTGCCTGATTGCCTACCGGGCGGAAAAGACCTGCAATATGGTGGTGGTGATTCCAGGTACCGCCATCGATATTACGATGATGGCGGTCTCCTGCCTTTCCATGGCATGGACTCATGCGAAGAATGCCTTTGGGGGCCTATTGTGGGACCCCAGGGGTATGAGGGGGTGGGTGGTTGCCCTTGTGGGGTACCCATGGTGCAACCAACATTTGCATGCACAAGGTGGCAGGCACCACGCCTGTCACGTTGTGCATGCAAATGCACAGCATGCCCTTTTAACATTGTGGCGGGTGCTGAATACAGCACTGCCCGCCACAATGTTAAATATACCGGGACCGCTGCACCATTGGCTGACGGTCCCAGCACCGCTAGGGTGGAGGGCGGACTGTAGTCCGCCTGTCATCCTAATAGACCGCTTAGTACCCAATGATCTCTAATTAATGCATTGCTTTGCTCTATAGCAAGATCTCTGTAAACAGCCATTTTGTACCTAGCACTTTACTTTGTTGCAAGTCATGCTGAATACCTACGCTTTTCTCTAGAATCTTGCAGATTTAATACCTGCTGCTCTAGCACTCCGCACGTCTTCTGAGCTCTCTGCTTCTCAACTGAAACTTGCTGCTAAGTACTAGACTAATATGGCCTAAGCATCGTATGATGGTTTGAAATAAATACACTGTTTTACTCCACAGTAATATTCCTGCAAATAGCTGCATAGCACTTAGTTTCCCCAAGCATCCGACATTTTCTTACAAATGTATTGCTCTACCACAGAGTAAATTGCCTGCAAACAGATGATCTGTGCCTAATTACCTCTTTCTGCTGTAAGATAAGCTGAATGGTTATGACTTCTATCAGAATCCTTAGATGTAACATTTCTGCTTTTGCACTGTGCCCTTCTTCTATATACCCAGGTATTTTTGCTTTCTGGTATCTCCCCTACATTGCTGCTAAGATCCTGATTTACAAGGCTGGCCACTCTTTGCCGTTATGTTTAGATTACATCGACAGGGAACTGATTGCTTGTTTACAACGAATGTCATGGAACATGCATAATGTACACCACAATCCCTTTTTGGTTAAATTATGGCCTTTCACATTGCACCTTGCTTCGTATCCCATTGCACTTTGCTTCTTGCTGTTCAAATTTTTCCTTGGGTCATATTTTATCTAAAATGTATTGTGTTTTAAAGGTGATCTATTCTATTTTGTTACAAATGTCAAAAAACTTAACCTATCCATGTCTCTGTGATGAAAAGACAATCTAATGCTATGGATTTAACTTAGTCCATGACTTTGTATTTATGTTTACCTAGCAGCCCGCCCGACCTTGTCCGGGAGCATTCAGGCTTTCCCTACCCCCACCTGCCCCGACATTGGCAAGCAGCCCGTGCCCCCGCCCGCCCCGTCCCCCGCCTGCCCCGACCCCCGCCTGCCCCAACATTGCCTTTCCTCAGCCGATCTGTTTTCCCGCCTGGCCCGACCCCCGCCTGGCCTGAGTCAATGGAGGTTGGACAGTACTACCTGCAAAATGTTCCACCTGTCACATTGTTAGTCCCAGACCCCGCCTGCCCCGACCTCCGCCTGCCCCGACATTGCCTTTCCTCAGCCGATCTGTGTTGTTGTAATTCCCTGTCCCCCGCCTGGCCCGACACACGCCTGCCCCAACATTGTCCCCGGAACCTTACCTCAGCCGCCGCTCCTTAGTTCACCAGTCCTCACCGCTCTGCTCCTCACCGCCTGTGTTGTTGTAACTCCCCGTCCCCCGCCTGGCCCGACACCCGCCTGCCTCGACATTGTCCCCGGAGCCTTACCTCAGCCGCCGCTCCTCAGTTCACCGCTCCTCGCCGCTCTGCTCCTCACCGCCTGTCCGCCGCTGCTCCTCCCCCGCGCCATGTCCGCCTCCCCGCTGCTCGCACCGCCGCTGGCCTGTCCGCTGCTCCTCAGGTCACCGCTCCTCCCCCGCGCCATGTCCGCCGCTCCTCGGACGCCGCTCCTCCCATTGCTCCTGATGTGAGCACACACGTCGCGGCCGGCGCTACTTTGGAGGGACTACTTTTTTTTAATGTAAATTTTGTAAATAACGTTTATTTTTTACATTTATATAGCCTATGTCCTTCTGCTTGCCCTGATGTTTTCAAATATGTATTGGGTGTTTGGATTGGTGGTGTACTTTTCGAGTTTACCTGGCTCTAAGCATGGGCGGAAAATCCGTTTCGCTCGCGGATTTTGCGGATTTTTGGGAAATTCGCAATCCGCGAGATTTGCGAATTTCCCGCAAAATCCGCAAATTCGCACGCAGCGGATTTTTTTTGCGGCGCGCGGCGTTGGTGATACAATTTTTGCGGCGCGCGGCGTTTATCATCGTTTGCCGGGTTGTTTTTCTCGATAGTTTGCGAGTGCTGCGCCATTTTGGATCTCGCTGTGTGATCCCGCGGGAATTGGCGAGCGCGCAACGTCATCGCGGATTGCCAGCGAGAGTTTGTCAACGCGAGTACGGCGAGATCACGTCTCGCGGTACTTCGCAATTGCGAGATTTGAGATGCGGCGAGCGAAAATATAAAATTTGCAATTCTGCACAAGAAATCCACCAGCAAGCAGCATAAACCTTCTAGAAATGATGATTTTTATCTGAATAACTCCTTAGGTTGACATTTGCCTGCACTTTTTTAGTGAGGAGTCCATTTTGGGGAGGGGGGCAGGGGGGTGGGAGGAAGGAAGTGCCCCACAGTCTTCAACTTCCTGTTCCTGTTCAGCAGGCTCCTCCCAGTGCTTTGTCCATCTCCTGGTCACTTTTCATTTGGATCTGGAGCTGGAAGGATTACTTTTTGTGGATGCTGCTGGATATTTGGATTTGAGGCCATTTTGACTTTCTTTGGATCACTGTTGGATTAGAAATTTTACAAGTAAGTTTGTTTGGGGCATTACAGTTGCTGCAACTAAAATTTTGGAATTTTCGATTTTTGGGCTGTTTTGGGGCCTTTTGCCCAGGGGTACTCAGTGGTGGGTGGACTGAGTCTTTCTGTGGGTTGTCTTGAACTTAAACATCATGGAGGCCATGGATGGATTGGGATTGTGCTGATTTTTCAGTGATTTTCGTTTTTTGGGGCTGTACTTGTGGCCTTTTCACCAGGGGCATTTGAGTCTAGCATGGGCCTAGTCTTTCTGTAGGTTGTCTTGAATTTAAACATCATGGAGGGCATGGATGGATTGGGATTGTGCTGATTTTTCAGTCATTTTCGTTTTTTGGGGCTGTACTTGTGGCTTTTTCACCAGGGGTATTTGAGTCTAGCATGGGCCTAGTCTTTCTGTGGGCTAGTTTGAACTTAAACATCATGGATGGCATGGATGGAATGGGATTGTGCTGATTTTGCAGTGTTTTTCGATTTTTGGGGGTGTTCATGGGGAGGGACAGGCCATGTGGCTGGTGGCCATTTTGAGTGCAGCTACAGGCACTGGCCATGTGCTGGCAGGCAAGTGGCCATTTTGAATGCAGGCTTTGTTGTTAGGCCTGCAACCATTTTGCCTACTTTTCAACCTTTATTTATGCCCAGGGGTAGTGAGTCTTGCATGGGCCTAGTCTTTCTGTGGGTTGTCTTGAATTTAAACATCATGGAGGCCATGGATGGAATGGGATTGTGCTGATTTTTCAGTGATTTTCGTTTTTTGGGCCTGTACTTGTGGCCTTTTCACCAGGGGTATTTGAGTCTAGCATGGGCCTAGTCTTTCTGTGGGCTGTCTTGAACTTAAACATCATGGAGGCCATGGATGGAATGGGATTGTGCTGATTTTGCAGTGTTTTTCGATTTTTGGGGGTGTTCATGGGGAGGGACAGGCCATGTGGCTGGTGGCCATTTTGAGTGCAGCTACAGGCACTGGCCATGTGCTGGCAGGCAAGTGGCCATTTTGAATGCAGGCTTTGTTGTTAGGCTTGCAACCATTTTGCCTACTTTTCAACCTTTATTTATGCCCAGGGGTAGTGAGTCTTGCATGGGCCTAGTCTTTCTGTGGGTTGTCTTGAATTTAAACATCATGGAGGCCATGGATGGAATGGGATTGTGCTGATTTTTCAGTGATTTTCGTTTTTTGGGCCTGTACTTGTGGCCTTTTCACCAGGGGTATTTGAGTCTAGCATGGGCCTAGTCTTTCTGTGGGCTGTCTTGAACTTAAACATCATGGAGGCCATGGATGGAATGGGATTGTGCTGATTTTGCAGTGTTTTTCGATTTTTGGGGGTGTTCATGGGGAGGGACAGGCCATGTGGCTGGTGGCCATTTTGAGTGCAGCTACAGGCACTGGCCATGTGCTGGCAGGCAAGTGGCCATTTTGAATGCAGGCTTTGTTGTTAGGCCTGCAACCATTTTGCCTACTTTTCAACCTTTATTTATGCCCAGGGGTAGTGAGTCTTGCATGGGCCTAGTCTTTCTGTGGGTTGTCTTGAATTTAAACATCATGGAGGCCATGGATGGAATGGGATTGTGCTGATTTTTCAGTGATTTTCGTTTTTTGGGCCTGTACTTGTGGCCTTTTCACCAGGGGTATTTTAGTCTAGCATGGGCCTAGTCTTTCTGTGGGCTGTCTTGAACTTAAACATCATGGAGGCCATGGATGGAATGGGATTGTGCTGATTTTGCAGTGTTTTTCGATTTTTGGGGGTGTTCATGGGGAGGGACAGGCCATGTGGCTGGTGGCCATTTTGAGTGCAGCTACAGGCACTGGCCATGTGCTGGCAGGCAAGTGGCCATTTTGAATGCAGGCTTTGTTGTTAGGCCTGCAACCATTTTGCCTACTTTTCAACCTTTATTTATGCCCAGGGGTAGTGAGTCTTGCATGGGCCTAGTCTTTCTGTGGGTTGTCTTGAATTTAAACATTATGGAGGGCATGGATGGATTGGGATTGTGCTGATTTTGCAGTGTTTTTCGATTTTTTTGTGCTGTATAACTGAACTGATGTTCCTCTGTCTTCCATTGTTTTTAGGTGCACAAGACTCAAGAGAACCACCAGTGCCAGGAAGAAGTCCTGCAGCGGTGTGTGTGTGCAGCATAACGTCACGCGACGTCACGTCTGGCCTCAGACAACTCTACAATTCGTGCAACTGCGGCCTGCTGTCTGACCTGCTCTGAAGAAGATGGCCCCAAAAAAAGGTCTCCGTAGCTCCTCTAGCAAGAAAGTTGCTAGTAAGGAGCAGAAGAAGCAAGTTACCAAGGAGGCTGGTGTGCCACCCGCCACGTTTTTTGGGAGAAAAAAAAAAGTACGCCTGCAGCAGCAGGATCTGCTGGGGACCAAGCTGGGAGCAGCACCCCTGCTCCATTGGGTTCAGTGCCTCCACCACCACGCCAACTTAAGTCAAAGCCCTTGAGTGCTTCAGAGGCAGTCAGTGTACTTCTCCAATCACCATCGACCAGTGATGTTGGCTCATCGCAAGAAAGTAGCAGCAATGTCCCTGAATCAACACAGGTTGTTGTAACTCATCTGACAAGTGTTGAACAACCACAGCCGCAACAACAACACCATGTGCAAGTACACGCCCAAGTACATGTGGAAGGAGAGGCAGCAAAAGGAGATGCGCAAGCAAAGGTGCATGGAGGTTCACAAGTGCCCACAATAGTTGTTCCTCCCGAAGTAGGGGCACATCAGGAAATCGACAATGAAGCCGAGGTATCATTGGAAGCCACTCCTCCTGATGATCATTCATTGTCTTCCACATCCCTAGCAAGGAAAAGATCAAGGGGGGTGTCTACATCTTCTTCAAGCCCACCTCCTTCTGATGATACAGATCCAGCTTGGGAACCACAACTGCGGTCTGACAGTGAGGCACACCATGATCTGACACCGGTACCTAAGCGTAAAAGGAAGATCGTCGAAAAACTCATACCTATGGAGTGTGATGAGGCTCAACAAGAAGTGACAGATACTGCTGGTGATGAAGCCTCTCACGATGACGACGAGCCAGTCATCACAATGGTCACTGCAGCCCCACCGGGCATGCAGCAAAGAGACATTTTGACCCTATCCCGAGAAGCTGCTGAGCGTGATGATGATGTCGATGAGGAGGCAATGGAAATGGAATCATTAGATTTGGAGTTAAGTAGTACACCAAAACCTACCGCTTCCATATTTCTTCCTCGCAAGAAGGTACCCACCTCGACCTCAATTCGTGGTAGTGAAAGTGCAAAACGTACTGAAGTTCGGCAATCCACATCCTCCACTTCATCTGGCATTAGCAGCAGGACCACCACCACCAGTATCGCCGCCTCCTCCGGCCCCCAAAGACATTTCAAGTCTCCAGTTTGGGACTTCTTTAGTGTTTGCCCAAAAATGGAAAACGTAGCCATTTGTAGCCTTTGTAAGGTTCGAGTTGGTCGTGGTAAGCTTGGTTCTAACTATGGTACCGGAGGCCAGAGAGGTCATCTTAAGAGAGCGCACCCTGTCCAATGGTTTCCGCACCTAGAGGCGTTTATGCAAGCCAGAATTGCACGTAATGAAAGCATTGATTTGTCATCTGATGATGACGAGGAGGAAGAAGACGATTCAAACACTTCACTTACACCCAGTACCCCTGTCAGCAGCACACCCCATGTGAGGCACACTAAGAGTGTGGGAGAGAGTGAGACATCAATGCGGAAAAGTTCATCAGCGAGCGTAACTGGGTCGAAGATATCATCATCATCCCGTAAATCCTTGGTCCAGGGCAACATTAAAAAGATGTTGTTTACAGAAACGCAATATGAACGCAACCACCCACTGACGCGTCTGTATAACACTAAGCTGGCTAAAATGCTAGCTCTGGACCTTCTCCCTTTTTCTTTTGTAGAAGGGGTTGGTTTTCTAGAATTAGTGGCAGCGCTCTGCCCTAAATGGAAGGTTCCTAGCCGGTTCTATTTTGCCCGAGTTGCGGTTCCAGCACTACATGAAGATGTTCTGAAGGTGATTGGGGCAGCTTTGCAGAAGAGTGCTGTTCACACTATACATCTGACAACAGACATGTGGACCAGTGGCGCAGGCGCTGATTACATGTGCATCACTGCACACTGGGTCTCTTTTTCAGGGGCTAAAGCAAAGCTAAACGCAGGTGTTGACACGGACATTGTTTTTAAAGCTGCTCGGAAACATGCAACAATAGCCATGTTTGGTTTGGAGAAACGTCACACAGCAGAAAACATTTTGGATGTCTTTAACACAAAGGTCCTTAACTGGCTGTCCCCACTAAAACGCCGGGTTGGTTATGTTTCCACGGACAATGGCGCCAATATAGTTAAGGCCATGAGGGACGGTTACTATTTCAGAGTGCCGTGTTTGGCGCACTGTATAAACCTGGTTGTCCAAAAATTCTTGGCTAATAAAGCCAGTGCAGCGTACAGTGTATTGGACACCTGCCGAAAAATGTGCAAGCATTTCAGCCATTCTTTTAAGGCCCGGAAGCAGCTGAGGAGCCTGCTATATCAACGTAAAATGCCAGTGAAAGCACTCATCCAGGAGGTGGTAACACGTTGGAACTCAACCTTCTACATGCTTGAGCGTCTGTATGAGCAGTATATGGAACTCGATCAATATTTCCTTACAGAGGGTACAGAGGAGCTGAGGATGGGTGGGCCGCAATGGAACATAGTTCAAAGCCTGACACGCATGCTTCGTCCTTTTGAGTTCTTCACGCGTGCAGTCAGCAAGGAGGACTCTAATTTGGGAAAAGCTATCCCATTGTTGTACATGCTGGAGGACCAACTGAAGGAGGTGTGTTCTGTGTTTGAAAAAGATGACAAAAACCAAGACTCTTTGCTTCTGGCTGAGCAAATATTAGAGCTCCTACAAGGTGATGAACGTCTTAAAAAGATCCACTCAGAAGAGCATTACATTTGTGCTACTATTCTGGATCCACACTACAAAAAGGCGCTGGCAGGCCAAGCAGTCTTTCCTTTTGATGATCAACATGTTCCAAAGTACAAACGTTGGCTAGCCTTGTCAGCCAAGAGGTTTGAAAGAGAACGGCTGGAAATTGAAGGAAATGGCAGTACATCAGCAGGCCATCCCCAGTCAAAACAATCCACTTCTGCACCTGTGGCTGTGGCACAAGTGGCCTCTCAGCCGTTAAAGACACCGGCAACTGGATCATCTGCACGAGACACAACAGAAACATTGGAGGCTGAAGAGGATTGGCTAGCTCTGCGTGGGTTTGGTTCTCAAAAGGTCAGAGGCACAGCAAGAGCTAAGCAAAGTGGAGGAACCTTGGAAGAGGACCTTGAGTCGATGGTGAAGGACTATCTGAATGACTCAACAGAGGTCTATGTTAATTCTGACCCATTGGCGTATTGGCATGGGAAAAAAGAATTGTGGCCACAGCTCACCAACCTGGCTTTAAACTACTTGTCTTGCCCACTCGCAAGCGTGTCTTCTGAACGGGTTTTCAGTGCTGCTGGTGGCATTGTAACTCCCAAACGGAGCCGCCTCTCGCCCAAAAATGTGGAGAGGTTAACAATGATCAAGATGAATCAGCACCTCATACCACCAGATTTCAGAGTACGAGAAAGTGTGCCGGATGAAGAGGAGGTGGCCAGCAACATAGATGAGGGAATTTCTACTCTGTCAGGTGACACTGAGCTCACCCTGCCTGAATTCGCAGAGTATGATGACGAAGCCTTATTCTTATTCCTGGACCGTGATACCGAGCCCTGAAAATGAGACAACGAATCAATAACTTTCTTTTTCGTCCCTATTCACTTTTATTCCTGTCTGTCTGTCTTTCTTTGTTGTGCACAGTTAATATATTTCAAACTTTAATCAGATAATCACAAAATCAAGCCCATCAGCAGAACTGTCTTCACTGGTTTGCTAATTGATTTGAAGTTGCCGCAGTCTGCATTCCTCAGGTTCACAATTTCAGAAGAACATGCTCCTCTATCCTCCTCCTCCAGACTCCTATTTCCATCAAACCAGAGGGCTGGTTTACGCCCAATGAAGAAAGACTCAGCACTTGTGGGGGTGTTGTTGTACCTCTTTGCAGGTGAGTTGACGGCTCTGGGGCCATTGCTGGGAAGCTCTAATACCGGATAAAAGTGTTTTGGACCAAATCCCAGGCGGAAAATTATTTGTGTTTTTGATGACTTGCTTGCCTTTGAGGTGCTCTTAGGGGGTCTTCCTGGTGTTTGCGGGTGAGTTCCGTGGTCTGGGAGCACTGCTGGGACACTCTAATCTTGATTGCATTGGCTTTTCAGGAAATCCGTCGTGGCAACCCCGACTCATGGCCTAGCTACGCAGCGCGTTTGGACCGAAGGCCGAGAAATATTGCAAGTATGAGATTTTGCTTTTGGCCTGTTTGGGGGTGTTATGCTTCTTGGCGGGTGGGTTGGCGGGTCTTGGGGCATTCCTGGGAAGGTCTAATACCGGGTAGAAGTGGTTGGGACAAAATCCAGGCCGATTTTTTTTTTGGCTATTTCGGACATTTTGCTCAATGTAGCGTTTTCGGGGGCCTGTTTGGGGGGCTTCCTGGTGTTTGCGGGTGAGTTTCGTGGTCTGGGAGCACTGCTGGGACACTCTAATCTTGATTGCATTTGCTTTTCAGGAAATCCGTCGTGGCAACCCCGACTTATGGCCTAGCTACGCAGCGCGTTTGGACCGAAGGCCGAGAAATATTGCAAGTATGAGATTTTGCTTTTGGCCTGTTTGGGGGTGTTATGCTTCTTGGCGGGTGGGATTGGCGGGTCTTGGGGCATTCCTGGGAAGGTCTAATACCGGGTAGAAGTGGTTGGGACAAAATCCAGGCCGATTTTTTTTGGGCTATTTCGGACATTTTGCTCAATGTAGCGTTTTCGGGGGCCTGTTTGGGGGGCTTCCTGGTGTTTGCGGGTGAGTTTCGTGGTCTGGGAGCACTGCTGAGACACTCTAATCTTGATTGCATTTTCTTTTCAGGAAATCCGTCGTGGCAACCCCGACTTATGGCCTAGCTACGCAGCGCGTTTGGACCGAAGGCCGAGAAATATTGCAAGTAAGAGATTTTGCTTTTGGCCTGTTTGGGGGTGTTATGCTTCTTGGCGGGTGGGTTGGCGGGTCTTGGGGCATTCCTGGGAAGGTCTAATACAGGGTAGAAGTGGTTGGGACAAAATCCAGGCCAATTTTTTTTTGGCTATTTCGGACATTTTGCTCAATGTAGCGTTTTCGGGGGCCTGTTTGGGGGGCTTCCTGGTGTTTGTGGGTGAGTTTCGTGGTCTGGGAGCACTGCTGGGACACTCTAATCTTGATTGCATTTGCTTTTCAGGAAATCCGTCGTGGCAACCCCGACTTATGGCCTAGCTACGCAGCGCGTTTGGACCGAAGGCCGAGAAATATTGCAAGTATGAGATTTTGCTTTTGGCCTGTTTGGGGGTGTTATGCTTCTTGGCGGGTGGGTTGGCGGGTCTTGGGGCATTCCTGGGAAGGTCTAATACCGGGTAGAAGTGGTTGGGACAAAATCCAGGCCGATTTTTTTTTTGGCTATTTCTGACATTTTGCTCAATGAAGCGTTTTCGGGGGCCTGTTTGGGGGGCTTCCTGGTGTTTGTGGGTGGGTTTCGGGGTCTGGGCGCACTGCTGGCTATATATACTTTACTTTGCAAGAGGTTTGAAGCAAATCCATGGTGGCAGAGGGGAGTTAGGGCCTAGCTGCAGAGCGCGCGCGGAGTGATTTGGGAAATTTGTGAAAAATTGACTAAGTCCCCGTTTTTGTACTTTTGCTCTTTGGCTGTTTGGGGGTCTTCTACTCCTTTTCTCCTGGGTTGACGGCTCTGGGGCCATTGCTGGGAAGATCTAATACCGGATAAAAGTGTTTTGGACCAAATCCCAGGCGGAAAATTATTTGTGTTTTTGATGACTTGCTTGCCTTTGAGGTGCTCTTAGGGGGGCTTCCTGGTGTTTGCGGGTGAGTTTCGTGGTCTGGGAGCACTGCTGGGACACTCTAATCTTGATTGCATTTGCTTTTCAGGAAATCCGTCGTGGCAACCCCGACTTATGGCCTAGCTACGCAGCACGTTTGGACCGAAGGCCGAGAAATATTGCAAGTAAGAGATTTTGCTTTTGGCCTGTTTGGGGGTGTTGTGCTTCTTGGCGGGTGGGTTGGCGGGTCTTGGGGCATTCCTGGGAAGGTCTAATACCGGGTAGAAGTGGTTGGGACAAAATCCTCGCGGAAAAGCCTTTTGGCACTTTTTGTAACTTAGAGTTCGTTAGGGTTAGCCCTAGCAGCAGGATTGCATGTGTTTCGGGGTGTTCTAGATTTTTGCAACTGAGTTCTGGGGTCTTAGAGCACTCGTGAGAATGTGTAATTTTGGTTGCAAGTCATTTGAAGAAAATCCATGGTGGGAAAGGGGGGATTTGGCATAGTTAAAGAAAGCCTTTGCCACTATTCTTAACTTAGGGTTCGTTAGGGTTAGCAGTATTTCTATTGCATGTGTTTGAGTGGGGGGGATTTCGAGTCTTGGAGCGATGCTGGCTATGGCTACTTTTGCTTGGTTGCTTGCAAGTGGTTTGAATGCAATCCACGGTGGGTAAGGGGTAATTAGGAAGGGGGTACTTCGGCCTACTTTTACTTTCAAAGTAAGTTTTGTCACCAGTTTTCTGCTAGGCCTCGTTTTTTGAGATTTGATTGGGGGTCTTCTACATTTTTGCGACTGGCTTTAGTAAGGGTCTGGGTGGGAGCACTGCTAGGAAGATCTAATTTTGTTCTAAAACACAGTTTACAGTACACCTAGCTTGAGGGGCAAGATCCGCTACATTAATTTGCCCATACTTATTTATCCTTCAAAAGGTGACTCAGAGTACGCACTTTCAAAAATATTGTACTGTCTACTAGGAAAATCAAATTGTGACTTTTTGCACTCCACAGCCTACATACCTTATATTTATTTATCAGTGGTGTTGTAATATTATATCACTTCCTGTTTTTCGTTGAATAATTACAGGCCGGGTTTCAGTCTCTGCAATGGGGAAAAAAGGATGGAGTCAGGCTTCACAGTAGCGAGCCACAATTCAGCATCAGGCAGGCAGTGGACAGGGTGTCTTCTGGTGACCAACATCGAAGGACGAAGCGTCGGCTGCAATGGAGGAGTGCCGCTAATAAGAGGATTTTTTTTCTGCAGGCAACTTACTTACCACTTCCAACAGGACCACTACAACCACATAGATACAGTATCCCTTGCCTTTTTCTCTGACTGTGACTGCATTTCTTGGATCTCTCTCTGCTTCTAAATTGATCCCTTAACACATCACTTAGTCCACTCCACTATCACATCTGCACCACACATAGTCATTTGTAAGTGCTCCTACGTAATTCGCAAGTCGCAGCACGCCCCAGGCCGTAGAGGACTGGGATGGCCCCAATGATGAAGCATGTCACCAAGGGGCAACCCTGGTGAGTGAGGGGACACCTAGAAAAAAAGCAATTTCTCCTTTTCTATCTACTATACCTTCCAGACCAACCCCACTGAGTGTTGTTGTGAATGGATTTATAGTGACCAGCAAGGCTCTCGGGTATCTGGCTACAGAGACCTTATGTTGAATATCGTTATCAATAATTCCAAACAGGCCCTGTACTGTCGCATTCTTTCTTCCACAGTTGTCGAATGTACTACTTACTTTTCACTGAAATGCATGCAGTAGTGCATGCACTTTCAAAGATTGATGGATAGGTTTGTACCCAAAGAATTGTTTATGTTCAATTGTTTGTCTATGCTGTGCTTTTTTTTACAGGGTGTCTTCTGGTGACCAACATCGATGGACGAAGCGTCAGCTGCAATGGAGGAGTGCCGCTAATAGGAGGATTTTTTTTCTGCAGGCAACTTACTTACCATTTCCAACAGGACCACTACAACCACATAGATACAGTATCCCTTGCCTTTTTCTCTGACTTTGACTGCATTTCTTGGATCTCTCTCTGCTTCTAAATTGATCCCTTAACACATCACTTAGTCCACTCCACTATCACATCTGCACCACACATAGTCATTTGTAAGTGCTCCTACATAATTCGCAAGTCGCAGCACGCCCCAGGCCATAGAGGACTGGGATGGCCCCAATGATGAAGCATGTCACCAAGGGGCAACCCTGGTGAGTGAGGGGACACCTAGAAAAAAAGCAATTTCTCATTTTCTATCTACTATACCTTCCAGACCAACCCCACTGAGTGTTGTTGTGAATGGATTTATAGTGACCAGCAAGGCTCTCGGGTATCTGGCTACAGAGACCTTATGTTGAATATCGTTATCAATAATTCCACACAGGCCCTGTACTGTCGCATTCTTTCTTCCACAGTTGTCGAATGTACTACTTACTTTTCACTGACATGCATGCAGTAGTGCATGCACTTTCAAAGATTGATGGATAGGTTTGTACCCAAAGAATTGTTTATGTTCAATTGTTTGTCTATGCTGTGCTTTTTTTTACAGGGTGTCTTCTGGTGACCAACATCGATGGACGAAGCGTCGGCTGCAATGGAGGAGTGCCGCTAATAGGAGGATTTTTTTTCTGCAGGCAACTTACTTACCACTTCCAACAGGACCACTACAACCACATAGATACAGTATCCCTTGCCTTTTTCTCTGACTGTGACTGCATTTCTTGGATCTCTCTCTGCTTCTAAATTGATCCCTTAACACATCACTTAGTCCACTCCACTATCACATCTGCACCACACATAGTCATTTGTAAGTGCTCCTACGTAATTCGCAAGTCGCAGCACGCCCCAGGCCGTAGAGGACTGGGATGGCCCCAATGATGAAGCATGTCACCAAGGGGCAACCCTGGTGAGTGAGGGGACACCTAGAAAAAAAGCAATTTCTCCTTTTCTATCTACTATACCTTCCAGACCAACCCCACTGAGTGTTGTTGTGAATGGATTTATAGTGACCAGCAAGGCTCTCGGGTATCTGGCTACAGAGACCTTATGTTGAATATCGTTATCAATAATTCCACACAGGCCCTGTACTGTCGCATTCTTTCTTCCACAGTTGTCGAATGTACTACTTACTTTTCACTGACATGCATGCAGTAGTGCATGCACTTTCAAAGATTGATGGATAGGTTTGTACCCAAAGAATTGTTTATGTTCAATTGTTTGTCTATGCTGTGCTTTTTTTTACAGGGTGTCTTCTGGTGACCAACATCGATGGACGAAGCGTCGGCTGCAATGGAGGAGTGCCGCTAATAGGAGGATTTTTTTTCTGCAGGCAACTTACTTACCACTTCCAACAGGACCACTACAACCACATAGATACAGTATCCCTTGCCTTTTTCTCTGACTGTGACTGCATTTCTTGGATCTCTCTCTGCTTCTAAATTGATCCCTTAACACATCACTTAGTCCACTCCACTATCACATCTGCACCACACATAGTCATTTGTAAGTGCTCCTACGTAATTCGCAAGTCACAGCACGCCCCAGGCCGTAGAGGACTGGGATGGCCCCAATGATGAAGCATGTCACCAAGGGGCAACCCTGGTGAGTGAGGGGACACCTAGAAAAAAAGCAATTTCTCCTTTTCTATCTACTATACCTTCCAGACCAACCCCACTGAGTGTTGTTGTGAATGGATTTATAGTGACCAGCAAGGCTCTCGGGTATCTGGCTACAGAGACCTTATGTTGAATATCGTTATCAATAATTCCACACAGGCCCTGTACTGTCGCATTCTTTCTTCCACAGTTGTCGAATGTACTACTTACTTTTCACTGACATGCATGCAGTAGTGCATGCACTTTCAAAGATTGATGGATAGGTTTGTACCCAAAGAATTGTTTATGTTCAATTGTTTGTCTATGCTGTGCTTTTTTTTACAGGGTGTCTTCTGGTGACCAACATCGATGGACGAAGCGTCGGCTGCAATGGAGGAGTGCCGCTAATAGGAGGATTTTTTTTCTGCAGGCAACTTACTTACCACTTCCAACAGGACCACTACAACCACATAGATACAGTATCCCTTGCCTTTTTCTCTGACTGTGACTGCATTTCTTGGATCTCTCTCTGCTTCTAAATTGATCCCTTAACACATCACTTAGTCCACTCCACTATCACATCTGCACCACACATAGTCATTTGTAAGTGCTCCTACGTAATTCGCAAGTCGCAGCACGCCCCAGGCCGTAGAGGACTGGGATGGCCCCAATGATGAAGCATGTCACCAAGGGGCAACCCTGGTGAGTGAGGGGACACCTAGAAAAAAAGCAATTTCTCCTTTTCTATCTACTATACCTTCCAGACCAACCCCATTGAGTGTTGTTGTGAATGGATTTATAGTGACCAGCAAGGCTCTCGGGTATCTGGCTACAGAGACCTTATGTTGAATATCGTTATCAATAATTCCACACAGGCCCTGTACTGTCGCATTCTTTCTTCCACAGTTGTCGAATGTACTACTTACTTTTCACTGACATGCATGCAGTAGTGCATGCACTTTCAAAGATTGATGGATAGGTTTGTACCCAAAGATTTGTTTATGTTCACAATTGTTTGTCTATGCTGTGCTATTTTTTCTTGTCTCCCAAAACCTTTCCCAAAAACCCACGTACCCATCCATTTTTCAAACCCTAACCCTCTTCCCCCGGGCTGTGTGGTTTTGATTGATGTGTGACTAAATTACAGCAATAAATCCACACACTTGCTGGGGAGGATAAGGTGATAGCAACAGGCTGGTGAAGAAATCCGAGGATATATTCTTACTCTGCTTGACAAAGAACCATTGCTAATGTGAAAGAACTTCAACCGAATTAGTAGTTATACTTTACCATTTGTTAGGCTACAATGTGGCACTGTTCTACTGTACTTCTGTCACCTGCTATATTCTCAGTTGTACCGTTGAATTGCTCAGGAGGACAAACCAGATTTCATTTTCTTTTTTTTCATAGGCATGCAACTGCCACTGTGTCACACCACTAGTACCACCGCTATGAGGAAATTTTATCCGACCAAGATTGCCAACCTTATTCGCTGTTTCCCGTGGAGCCAGCCCTGGGTCTAGCCCTACTTTCAAACACAAATTACAGGTAAGATAAGCGTTTGGTGGTTTGGGGGTATAATGGAGTATTAGTACAAGAGACGAGAGACTGAAGGTAGTACTACTAAAGTCCTAGGACTCTTGGATTCACTTCACTTAGTCTGTGAGAGGCACTTAGTGTTGAAAACATTTGGGCATTTACACTTAAAGGAAGAAAATGGAACTAAACTTTCAGGAAAACAGTCACTGTTAAACCCCCACCCACCAGGCAAGCAGTAAGAAACGGGTATGCTCAGATAAAGTTTGAAAAAGTATATTTATATCCCTAACAAAATAATCTCCCGCAAGACCCTCCCTAACCCCAACGATTGTCCTTCAAAAGTCCCCAAAAACCCAACTCCCAATTCCCACCCCCCAAAAGTCTCTAAAAAAGGGGCAAGGGACACTATGGGTGGATGCTGTCAACTTTTTGGGCCAGGGCATCATGCTCCTGGTGGAGCAAGGCGTGCTCTACGCGGAGCCCCTCCAACTCCTTTGAAAAGTGGTGGAGCTCCTGCTGGAGGCGGGACACCATCAGGGTACTGCGGCGCAGGCGTGCCTCCAATGCCTTGTAGGTGCAACGGCTGTGAGAGGAAGCTGTTGTCCTTGCTACTCGGCGGTGGCGTTTGGCTTTGGCAGCCCGGCTCAGTCTGGGTGGACCACTGTGCTGGGTGGCACTGGCAGCCCGTGGGGGAACGGAGGCCGATGCAGACGACGTAGTTGTTGTGGTCGGCTGCACACTTTCTTCGTCCTCCAGGGCCACCAGCCGCCGATATTCGGCCACAGTGGCATTGATCCTGCGTTGCCGGGCCGCTCTAGCGAGCTCCTTCCTCCTTGTTCGTTTCGAAGGAGAACCTATATGAAGAAAGAAAGACATAGTCTGTAACCAATGCTCTTTAAGATTAACTCAATCATTCAGCAGAAATTTGTGTTGCACTACAACTAGCAACTTGCAAGCGCATTACATAACTATTGAGGCCAGTATCTATCTAACCTCACACTTCTTCATCCTTGCTCTAACATTAGTGGGAGTTTAAGGAACAAATTCTACGAGCACTATGGACTTCCATTGGAGTCGACTATGAAAGTACACCAGTCTTCTTCTTCTTCTTGTCTCTTGTTTAGGAAAATTGGTACGTTATCTTCTGCAAGCCGGCATAATGCCAGCGCAGTAAACTTGCACCCGAGAAAAAGAGACGCACGCCATGAGGAGTGACCTAGACTTGCGTTGCGTTACTGTACCCGTCCAGTACATGCAGGTGGTGAAGCTCTTACTTTTCTATTACGGGTGGCACTGAGAATACTCTGTTACAACTCAAGGGCTACTGCTTAATTAATTTAACTTTCACCCTACAGTGGAAATGAGTACTAGAAATGGAAAATTGAAGAAGATAAATAATCTGATTATCTATCACTTCACATGGGATGTTTTTGCTTATATATGGGATGACTTTAGGTGCTTTGCTTTTTATTGAGTGACCAGTGATACATCCACACATGAATGACTGAGTACTACTAAACTTATTAAGAGAGGTAGGGAGTGGCCACCGTAATAACCGGATCTATGCTGTGCTTGCAATACAAACTACTGCTACTATTGATGGTAGTATTTGGACAAAATTAAAACTTCTTTTCCTTGCCTTTCCTACACTGGAACGGACGTGCGGGTGCAGTGTTACATGCTCTTCAAAGTTACACTTAGTTCATCCACTGACCGTCTACTCTCTCTAGATCATGGGTACTCACAAACTTTCTCTCAGGGGCTAAATTTACAGTGTAGTTTGTGGCCGAGGGCCGCACTGGTGGGGGCGGAGTCAGAGGGGGCGGGGCTAAAGCAAAACGATAACTTGTGACCATGAGGTTGCACACAGGTCCTTGCAGCAGATGCCCTCATCCACTGAGCCACCAGACCCAGCATTTACATACATCTCTCTCCCTCCTGCTCTCCCTCCTGCCCTCCCTCTCCATCTCTCTCTCCCTCCTGCCCTCCCTCTCCCTCCACCTCTGTCATCTCACTGTGTGTGTGTCTATCTGTGTCAGCCTTCAGCCCGGGTTGAGACCGCTTCCTCAACGCGCACACACAGACAACAACACCAAAGTACTTAACAGGTCTTTAAAAGACCATTAACATATTATTGAGGCTTTGTTTGTTGTAGCGCCCCTGCTTCTCCACCCTGACAATCACTGCTTGCCTGGCCCCACAGAGCAGAGGCTTTGTTCTATTTCACCTCTTTGTGGCCTTGCATCTCCACTCTGCTCTGTGGGGGCCGGGGGAGCAGTGATTGTCAGAGTGGAGATGCAGGGGCGCTAACAGGTGAAATACAAAAAAGCTTCTGCTCTGTGGGGGCCGGGGGAGCAGTGATTGTCTGCAAGGTCTGAGCACCGCCAAGGAAGGCTTGCCGGGCCACCACCGGCCCGCGGGCCGTACTATGAGTACCCCTGCTCTAGATACACATATGCTATCTAAGAGTCAGATAGTAGCATGATCCAGGTATATGGACACATACAGTTTCTGTGTCACCCACACAGACTGTTGTCCTTCCACCCATCATTGCTTCATCATTCACCCAGCCATGCATCTCATATTCTTGCCTTCCCAGCTAGTCTTCAATCTCAATAAGTAAGGAATATATAAGAGCTTACCTCTGGCCGCCACCACCACCGTCTCAACTCTCACAGCCGCCGCCTCCTCCCCTGAAGAATCGCCCTCCGCCTCCGTGTCGAGCACCACCACCTCCACACTGGCCCCGCCACCAGATGTTCCACCTACAAAGTACATTTAAGAATGTTAGAATAAAGCACTCACTAGTCTTTGGTCTAGGAATGAAGACATGTGAAAACAATGTAATTTGTGACTGTCTACTTTAAAGTTAAAAAAAATGTCCCTTTTTCCAGGGAAGGTTGTCTTGCTGCACTTTTTGGCACAACTGATGAAGGCTGTTTTTTTAACACGCACCATTTTTCTCCACACAGACAGAAGATGGACTTCTAACAACAAGATCAAGTTGAAACCAGGTGAGAGCTCGGCTCGACCACAAGAAATGTCTTCAATTAATCGTCAGCACTAACCACTTTTCCATTATCAGTTAAACGTTTAGTTTTATTATGACTTCATTTTAATAAATGTGTTTACTTTTAATAAAGCTTTTAAACTTAAATACAATCTGTGTTTTTTGGTCCAGACTAGAGTGACTGAGCGAAAGGTTTTGCAATTTTTGCAAGCATGAGTCCAGATAGAACACTTCAAAATACATTATGGACAATCCCAGAGGACTGCACTAAGTTGATAGAGCTATTGCTGACTAGAATCATGGGAGTTTCGCCAACCGTGCAATCTTAGTTAGCTACACAGACAGACTAATAAGAATAATCTAGTAATACCACAGGGAGTCATAGTAGAGGCAGGATAAGAATTTAGATACAGTCTACAAGAAGATCAAAGACAATTTTGAAAAAAGTCAAATGAGGAACGCTAGGAAAAATAGGTACTAGTCTAAAATGAAAACTTACTGGGGCCAGCAGAGGAGCCCTCGCCTGCCCGATCCTGGCCCTGTTGAACAGCATCCGCCGCCTGCTGCTCCTGTGTCCTCCTCTCGCCCCTGGGGGGAGCTGACGTACAACATGAAAGAAAGAACAGAAAACATGGATGATTGTTGCTTGTCAATGTCAACCAAATCAAACATTTCAAAAGAACAATAACAAAATATTTCCGCGAAATTATATTGATTAGGGTTAGTTTTCATTTATTTGCGGACCTGTGACTTCGAAAGTCACGTAACTCACTAAACAAAGTACTGAAACGTTCACCTAGGACTGGCAGGCAGCAGTCCGCAGGCAAGACGCAAAGTGACAGACAAACTCCATTGTGATTTCAGTCAGATCAGTGACAACACTAACAGTTGCCTGCTACATTACCAGTCATTTAAATAGTCAAACTATCAATCCACCGCCACTATTTTTCTTATTGTCAGGGGTACAAAGGAAGGGGCAGATTTAAGCCCCTTGCGGCTCTTTTGCGCTGTTCTTGCGTGACTTTTGTGACGCAGCAGCTAAACAAAAAAGGGCGCCATGGTGCGGCGTATAATATTATAACAACGTGACGCATTTGGGAGATGCATCCCGTTATAAAGCCCTGCGCCATCAGGGGGCGTTCCGGCGCAAGGGAGGGCATTCCTGCGCTGGAACACATCCTAAAAGTGGCTGAGGGAAATCTACAAAATTTCAATCAGTCACCTTTAGGACAATGATGCGTCACACAAACCCTGCACCTGCTTGAAGCAGACGTACGGCTTGACCCAGCATTGGGGAGATAGGGTACCCCAGAGCATTGCTGGAGCTGCGCCATCGTTGCGACGCAACTCCAGCAGTAAAGCTTCGGTGACGTTTTGGGCCCATGGTGCGCCACATTGCAAATACGGCGCACCATGTTTGGTGGTGGTAGCGGGCCGCACAATTAATGGCGCATCCCTGCTACTTTGCAGGGATGCGACGGTAATTGCAATTCTGCCCCTTAGGGGCATACTTACTTACGCGTTCTGGCGCATCTCCAGAGATGCGCCAGATCAAATGCGTCACGCAAATCTACCCTTGCAACACGGCAGATGCGCCTCATTTACAATGCGACGCGCCCTGGCGCAAGGGTAGGCACTTGCGTGACGCATCTCGTCACGTAAGAGCGGCGCATCGCTGGAGTCACGTCGCCAACGCAATGCAACTCCAGTAATGCTCAGGGCCACCCAATACTTAAGATGCTGTGTCAGTCCTTTCGCCTGCTCCGAGCAGACATAAGGAATTGAATTGACGTAGCAGCGTCGCAGAAGTGCCTGCGTTAAATCTTGTAGATTTCACGCAGGCAATTTTGCGAGGCGCACAGCCGCTGGACCGCCCACCCTACGTACTAGGAACGCACCCATTGTGGTGCAGGCCCATGGCTTTATAACGTGACGCATCTCCCTAGATGCGTCATGCTGTAAATGACTTGCAGGGATGCGGCACGTTTACGCCGCTGTTGCGTCACGCAAGGCAACGTAAACGTGGCGCAAGGGGCTTGTAAATGTAATCTGCCCCCTAGTGTCTAGCATTACGCAGTTCTGTAAAGTACACTCATACATAATAGTTACTCAGGCCAATGAGACCACGAAATAGAAAACAAATAAGCATAGTAGCAACGCCACTGAGAAGGAGAGCAGTGCACCTGAAATGCACAGAAGATTTTGAAATATAATTTAACTACAATGTAATCGTCATCAGCGGCATTATTGGCTTGCTCCATGTAAAAAACAAATATTTGCAATACAACAATACAGAGCAGGAGAAAACATCATAGTAGTGAGTGATTAAATGGCTACTACTACTCACCAAGCCCGGGGATCTCCATGCCGAGCTGGTCCAGCAGGTCGCGCTCGCGGTCCAGGAGGTCCGTCCAGCGATGGGTGACCTGGCTGTAGGTGCGCTGGACCCCGTAGAGGTGGGATATGGCCCAGCACACCTTCTCCCACCGCTTCTGGCGCTCCCGCATGTTGTAGCCACCGGCCGCGATCCTGCCGCCTCCTGCGATGGTCCTGGGCAGGCGGCGCTGGACGAAGTAGACCAGCGCGCCCACTTCCTCCGGGCTGAATATCTCCCGTCGCGTCACCTGCTCCCCCCTCAATCTCCCGCATGCTGTCCTGGCACTGGGTCCAGCACTACTCCCCGCCGCCGCTGCGGCCCTCAAGTGCCTGGGCAGCTTCACGGCGCCTGGCTTGACCATGGTCTGGGCAGGTAAGGTAGGAAGAAGTAGAAAATTAAGAAAGAATAGGATAGGGAAGAAGAAAAGAAAAGAGTTTAAAAAAGTAGTTTAAAAGTAAAGAAAAATAGCAGAAAAGACAAAAATATACAGCTAGGAAAAGAGAGGGATAGATAAGAAGCAAAATCGTAAATAAAAAACTGAAAACAAGCAAAGGATGGCAAAGATACCAAGAGGATTAAACACCATGCCCAGACACAGGAAATGAATGAAAAACAAGATGGCCGGCGCCCGTTCACGAGCGCGAAAGTAAGTTCGCGCGAGATTTTCCTCGCGATCTCGTGCGAACCTCTAGATTTCCCGCGCGATCTCGTGCGAACCTCTACTCGCAATGCGCTTACTGCGCGAGATTATACATAGCGGGCGGAAACGGAAATACGTCACGCAAACAAAATGGCCGCGCCCGTACTCGACCTTGGGGTAAATTCGCGTGTTGCGCTGCAAGCGGCTCGCGAATACTGCAAAAAAACTCGCGAAACAACAAGCCGCAAAAAAATAAAATGCTCATTCGCACGAATTGGCGGCTTCCGCGGTCGGTTTCGCACGACGCCGCGCACCGCGAATAGCGCGAAAAAACCGAAAAACGATTTTAGCAAAAGCAAAAGCAATGAGCAGGTGCAATAGGTCAACCTCATGATTTGTAACGATTCTCTGTAGTGCTTCCTGAGGGGGCCCTCCAGAAGTCGGTTGCCTGCTTGCAACTATTGTGTGACCCTGCTCTGACCTTAACTGTATGCCACAAAGGTCCTGATTTACAGCTAAAGGAGCAGACAAGCAGGTGCCAGGCTGGAACTTGAAATTCTTTCAGTGACACATTAATTAGCCCCTAATTCATTATTGTCAGTTGGGGCAGGGCAGGTGTTGTTAATAAACTAACCCCAAATTAATTCATGTCAGTTCAAGCAGGGCAGGTGGGCTTGCTTTTCCCCCCCATCTTCTACAGTGATGATGAACCAGAGGGTGGCATTGATGTAACAGAGGGTGGCATGGGTCAAAGAGAGGGTGCCAGTGGTGAAACAGAGGGTGCTGGGAGGCTGTGATGATGAACCAGACGTAGAAACAACATAGTCGCGACCGTTGCGAGCTGACAAGTAAGTTCGCAATTGCGAACTAGTACCAAATCCTCGCGAACTGGGAGAAACACTTGCGAACACAAAAAAAAAAGAAATCCGCAAATTCGCGAGAATTCGCGGATTTTGCGGATTGCGAATTCGCAAATCCGCAAAATTCGCGAACGCGAGATTCGCAAAATTCGCCCATGCTTACCTGGCTCAAAGGACACAGTTCTCTCTTTATAATAGTAGTATAGATGAGGGAAACCATATTGATTGAGGAACAGTCACAGAGATTAAATTAACACATAAAAAAAACCTCTAAAATTTACTCAGAAAGTACAGCTGATATGGTGCTTCTTTTTTTTTAAACACAGTTGTATTAGCATTTTTTTCAGTTTTCACAGTACAATTAACACAATACCTTAGACAATTGGGATAGTATCATTGCTATAGTGTTAATAATGATTACAATAAGTCTGTCGTGCAACATAGTAGAATGCTAGTATTGTCGCTACATACTTTCTGCTCATCACGTAAATAATTTGCACAAGCAATGACAAATGTGCCTGTAACAGTTCCCAGATATTCACTACTTCCCAGTTGGGTATGTGTCTTTCATCCTAACATGTCATTGTCTACTATAAGAAACATAACCTCCCCAACTTGATTCCCCTCCCCCCTCCCCTCTCCCTTCAGTCCTTTGTCTTCATGAAGTAGCATCTTAGGGCATCTTGATTCTCAGGGCACGGCAAGAATCATCACTAACAAACCAACAACAACTCTGGTGGGTTTATAGTGCAAACTATCACTAAACAGTGACTTGTAGTCTTGCTAGCACAAGTATCACGTTTGGAATGGGTTCTGAAACCCACACTTGTTATTGTGAACCAGTGTGAGATTCTACAACATCCACTTCCTGTGTTTTTAGAGTTTCTAACACTGCATCCCGCTTCAGTTGGAGTTATATGTAATCCATTGGCCTCTTCCTGTCTTAGAGCTGCACGTTCTGCACTGCCCCACCTAATCATTTTGCTGTGCCACATGTGTGTGGGGGCTGGTTTCTTGGATTTCCACTGCATGGTGATGGCCCGTATTGGGAGGATTAATGACATGTTCACAAACCTATATTGTACCTTGTGTTTGGAGGAGGACTTATGAAGACCCAGGATGCATTCCTCCATAGTGTTGGTTATGTCCCTTTGCATGACTGCAGATATATGTCATCTAACCGAGTCCCAAAATCCCCCTAGATGAGGACAGGACCACACCTTGTGAGCTACATCGGCACCCAGTACATAGCATCTAGGACAATGGTGCTGCGTTTGCGGAAACATTATGTCCAGCCTATGAGGGGTAAGGTAGGCCCCGTGAAGTATCATGGATTGGATACATTTAATTTTGCGTTTCTTGTAATTTTTCTAGGGTGTTCTATATTTTCTCCCACTCTTTGTCTTCTATAGCCCGCCCTATGTCTTCCGACCATGTATTCCGCAACGCAGTGAGGGCTTTTCCCAAAGGTGCATGGATCCCTACATATAGCCATTTTACTAAGTGCCTACCCTTTCCATGTAATATAGCATCTTAACCAATTTGTGTGTGGCTGGTTCCTGTAGATGCAGGGCCCAATGTGTTTTAGCATATCGTGTTACAGAGGAATGCAAGATATACAAGTGATCGGGCACTCCCGTCTCTCTAACAAAATTACCATAGTCTAGTAACTGTCCCTCATGGAACAAGTCGGATACTGTGCTAACTTCTGCGTCGGTCCAGGGATCGATGGCGCGCTTCATTATACGTCCGGCCATCAGTTTTATATCCACCAGCGGGATGTTGCCCACATAGGCCGGAAGTGTGCACATGTAGTGAAGTGCTGCTTTCCAACATTGCAGCGCCGTACTTAACAGGGTTGGAAGCTGTTGTAGAAGTTTGCAGTGCAGCAGTAGCAGTGTATGCAAGGCTCCTCCTGAGATATCCCGCTCGGTGTACCCTATTTCTTGTAGGTTGTGTCTGGCCGTCCAAAAGCAGAGCCATTGCAATTGGCAGGCATAGTAGTATGCCCTGAGGTCTGGAACTCCGAGGCCCCTTCATTCGTACCAAGCTGGAGCTTTTTGAGACTTATCCTTCGTCTGCCATGTCCCCAGATGAGGTCAACAAGCATGGTATTTAAGAGTTTAAAAGTACGCTGTGGGAGGGACACCAGTAGATTAAAAAAATAGTAAATCAGTTGCGGGAGGACCACCATTTTCGTAATGGCTACTCTTCCCATTACCAACAGTGGCAGCGTGATCCAGAAGGCAATGCTAGAGCGTTGGGTTCTGATTGCTCTATGTAAGTTGCCGTCTAACAGATCATGGGTGTCAGGTAGACATGTATGCCCAGATATTTAAATGTATGTGGGGCCATCTGTAGCACCTTGGGCCAGAATGAAATATTTGTGGGTAATGCCTGCTCCTGAAAGAAAAAGGCATGTTATTTTATTGGGTTGATGGGCAGGCCCGATATACTTTCGAATACGGCAAATATCTCAGCCAGAGGTGCCAAATCTGACCTAAGGTCTGTGACGTAAAGGATGATGTCACCCGCGTATGCCGAGAAGAGGTGTATGGTGGGCCTGATCGGAATCCCCATCTCCTGCGCGTCTACTCGAAGCTTGATAGCCAGGGGTTCCAGTGCCAATATAAACAGGAGTGGTGAGAGTGGGCATCCCTGGCCCTGCCTCTTCCCTCGAAATATCAGAAACTCAGTTGAGATATCACCTCCAGTACGGACACAAGCAGTGGGGGCATGATATAACAGGCAGAGTCATTTAACACAATCCTCCGGCAACCCGAATTTGGCCAGCGCCTTGAACATGTACTCCCAATTTAGCGTTCAAACGCTTGGCCAATATGCAGCCAGCGTGAGCGTAGTGTAGTGGGGCGGCTGACAAGAGGTAATGCAGTCTTGTGGTATTCAAAGACATGCTCCGGGCTGGCAAAAAACTTGTTTGGTCTATGTGTATTAATTTATTCAGGAAGGACAGGAGCCTATTTGCTAGGATCTTGCTAAGAATTTTATATTCCGTCGCTAGTAGCGATAGAGGATGGTAGCTCGCCATGTCAGTGGGGTCCCTTCCCGGTTTCGGGAGTGTGACCACCAATGCCTGTGCCGTGGTGTGTGGCAATGTTCCCTTCTCCCACGACGTGTTGACTAAACGTTCTAGATGGGGCAGGAGGAAGTCCATGTAAGGGTCATGAAATTCTACAGGCAATCCGTCAAATCCAGGGGTTTTATTGCGTGGGAGCCATTTTATTGCTGCCTTAATTTCAGCTTTGGTAACTGGGTCTGAGAGATCTTTCAAGGCTGCTGGGGAAGGTTGTGGGCACGGCAACGCATTTAAGAAGTTGTCTATTCGTGTGTCCACGCTGTCTGCAGGTTTACTGTACAGCGTGGCATAATATTGGCAAAAGGCTGTGGTAATGACAATTTGGGTATGAGCTGTAACGCCCGCCAGGGTGTTGACTTCCCTAATCACAATGGCAGGGGAATCATCACGCAGTAATTTAGTCAGCAGCGACCCCGATTTGTCCGCCTCAATGTGACTTCTTTGTGTGTTACGCTGGTAATCTATGTTTCTAAGAGATTCTAAGAACTCTGTGTGTTGAATGCGGACTTCTTTGAGTGGCGCCTGCTTCTTCCTATCCTGCGCGGCCTCCTGCTCCAGCCTATCCATCTTGCGTTCTGATTCTGTAAGGGCCTTATGGACCTCCTGTCTAGCTCCCACTGTTGCGCTGATAGCCCTCCCGCATATTACCGCCTTAAAGGCATCCCATTCAATTAGGCCATTACAAGCTGTGTTACTATTTTCTGTAAAATAATGTGACATGGTGTCGGCCATGGCGGTACGGAGCACTGTATCTTCTAGTAATTGTGGCCATAACCTCCAGGTTGGCACAGGAGTAGGTATCCTGCCCCATGTAACTGTTAACTCTAGCGGGTTATGATCCGAGAAGGTCTTTGCTAGATATGTAGTGTGTGTGACCTGCATCGCAATTGTGTTTGAGCAGTAAATCCTATTTATCCGCATATGCAGCAA
Source organism: Lissotriton vulgaris (assembly GCF_964263255.1). Lineage (NCBI taxonomy): Eukaryota > Metazoa > Chordata > Amphibia > Caudata > Salamandridae > Lissotriton > Lissotriton vulgaris. The sequence goes on along the minus strand of NC_141698.1, from coordinate 326,380,661 downwards.
GTAAACCGGGAAGTAAAACAAGTATTCCCTGTGCGCTAGGTGTCGCATCCTCCACACATCGCACTGGGCCCAACCATCAGCCCAGCTACAGAGTGCCTTTGCTTGCTTAAACACACCTGCACTATTCAGGGGGGGATGGGACCTGTCTAGTGTAATATCCATGATCGTATTACATTCCCCTCTCATGATCCAGGGGTGTGCCTCCCAGCCTGCCAGCACTAGATTCAGAGTGGTGAAGAATTGTTCTTGCTCAATATTCGGTGCATATATGTTACCCAACAATACTTGTTGGACATCAAGGGACCCACGGATAAAAATGTAGCGTCCCTGTAAAGGGTACCCCATGTCTTATCCATATGGTGACACCTCGTGCATATCCAGAGTAACTAGTAGTGAAAACCTGACCCCTCCACTTCTTACGAAGCTTCACAGCCTCCTGGTCCAACATGAGCTATTCTTGTAAATACACTATTTGTGCCTTTCGCCTCTGCAGTTAAGCGTGTATTCTATGGCGTTTCTGTTCCGAACCCAATTCCCTAACGTTCCTAGTTCCAATGTTATACTGACTGAGTGTCTGCATTGAAATACTAAATTAGTCCTATAGTCAGCCCGTATCGTATGTGTATCAGTGACAAGCCGCCTCATAACTAGCAAATAAGTAGGACTGCATCCCTCCCCAGAACCCCCAATACTCGGTTCGGTCGAACAACTATACCGGACCATTCAACAAAACATGCTGATATGGTGCTTCTTAATAGAGCCAGGCAAGTGCACCATCTTAGCGTGAAGCCATGAGAATGCCGAGGGGGAGTCTTCTCCCAGCAGTTAGGTAGAACGCTTCAAATGGCTGTGTGGATGTGAAGGCATTCTGAATACAAAGCTCAGCCTCTAAAGGGGGTGTGGCTAACCAAGAAGAAACATGTTCGCAAGGCAGGGGGGAAATTAAAAGCACCTCACAGACTACTAGTGCAGGCTTCCCTTCACAGTAGGTATACTGGTAAATAAAAGGAAAACTAAAATAGCAATTGGAAAAAGAACTTATAAAATAATTAAAACAGCTAAAATGCACTCAGAAAGTGCAGCTGATATGGAGTTTCTAACAGGCGCCAGGCAACTCCAAAATAGCGTCGCATGCGACGTACAAGGAAAACAATGATGAAGCAATGCACCATTTTATCCTGAAGACAGGAGAGTGGTGAGGGGGATTCCCAAACCACAGGGCTGCTCCCTTAGGTAGAGTCTCTCAAATGGCTGCCCAGACATGCAGGCATTCCAAATACATAGCCCAGCCTCTTCAGAGGGCGTGGCTTGCTGGGAAAAGATTTGCTTGTAAGGCAGGGGCAAAATAAGAAGCATCCTGGAGTCCAACAACGTGTGCCCACTAGTGGAGGCTCCCCTTCCCAGTAGGTGTTCTGGCAACCGAAAAGAAAACTAAAATAACAGCAGGAAAATCAATGCATAAAATACTTAAAACATCTAAAATGTACTCAGAAAGTAGAGTTAATATGATGCTTCAATAAAAACAATTATGAGTTGCAAGGGAAAGGGGAAGCAGAGGAGTGACCAAATTTATGATACACAATAGAATACACAAATGTTTTGTGACTGCTTTGCAACTGCTTATTGTATATCGACCGCTGAGCAGTAGCGGCTGGTGTGCGGGTGGAGTGGCGGGGAGGGTGGGGGGACATTGGGGAGGTGGGGAGGAAACAGAGGAAACAGAAAGAAAAAGAACTTCACTTCCTCCTGCCGCCCAATGCTCTTTTCCATGTCCTTCACTGCAGTGAATGCTCTGGATGCAGTATTCTTCATCCTCCTGGCGCTCTGATACAATCGAAACCAGGGACATCCTAAAGATTTTGGGGGCCCTGGGTCAGACGTATTTTTGGGCCCCCAGTGCGGATCAGCTTTGAACTATGATCCAGTTTCAGCTCTCTCATGTCCTCTTTGGCCAGATCGCAAACAGTGCACAGATACACTGGTTCAAATTCTAAATGGGTTTATAGTTAATATTCAGAGATAGTGATGAATGTTTTCAATATTGTAACACAGTAGAAGCTCAATACTGCTGCAAATAATTACTGTAATATCCTCCCATTTCTCATATGTGAGATCCTGATTGTATCTAAAAGAAACATTTTTTATGGATGTTGCATGAAACAAAAACACAACATTTGTCTGACGAATGTCTGTAATAGACTTACATATTACCCAGATTAAAAATGAAAGGAAAACGCTATTTGCAACAATCTGTTATTCAAAGTCATCAAGGCAAGACTCTCTGCAGAACAGAGCTGGCACCTCTAGGGGGCCCGCTGAAAGGCAAGGGTCCTGGGCCAGAGCCCACTTTGCCCATGCCTTATAAAGTCTCTGAGTGAAACCAACCGATTTGTTGGAGCAGGCTAACTTAGTGCTCAATTTGAGGCTAACGGCCTGCGGCTGCAATCCCTAGGCTTGTGATTGCAGGCTCTGTAGCACGCAGGTCACATTGGCTGGCTCTAGACAGCTGACCAATCTCAGGTGTTCACTGGCAGCGGGCTGCATTAATAGTGTAATTACACTAATCATCCCCTCCCCCTGCCATCACGCTGTAGAAGCGCAAGCTTGGGACACATTATTAAAATGGTATTTATTACCATTCTATTAATGTGTTGGGTCGACGCTCCTCTGCCATAACAGAGGAGCCGCTGCTGCTGCTGAGGGCAGATGGTAACCGTTCATGAAAAGTAAGTTGCCATTATCTTGCAGTTAACTCTCTGCATATGCTGGCTGCTAACATACGGAAGGCACCCTATAAAAAGCACATACAAAAAACTGCCTCATGGCACAAGCAAATTGTCAATGGGGCAGAAATAGGGGAAGAGCTTTCTAAAAGCTGCTTTAAATAACAAACAGCTGGATCAAGGCTTTGGTGGATGGCCAGCCCACCAGGGTACCTGCCCAGGGGGAATACTGCCCACCATATTTAGAGATCTCTGCATTTCTGGTGGAGACTTTTATGGCTTCCGAGAAGCCACCACCATGTCGGCTCCACTGAGGTCATTCAGAGTTTGCTGAATACTCACTATGTTTCATTTGGCCACTCAGCAACTATTTTAGCTGAAAGGGCCCGATTCACACAGGTAAACTTAGACAAAAGGCTAACTTTACGACTTACGGTATTCACAAAGGGAACTTAAGAGTAGTAAAGTTAGTCTTTTTTCTCAACGTAACTTAAGTTTTGGTCTCAGCTAGATATAAGGCCAAACTTAAGACAAAAGTCTAACTTTATTTCTCGTAAATTCCCTTTGTGAATACCAAAAGTCATAAAGTTAGACTTTCGTCTCAGTTTAACATACATTTTGGTCTCAGTTAGATTAAGATCTAAACATAAGTTAAACTGAGAGAAAAGCCTAACCTTACTACTCGTAAATGCCCTTTGGGAATACCGAAAGTCGTAAAGTTAGACGTTTGTCTCAGTTTACCTTTGTAAATCAGGCCTGAAGTTTGTAGTTGTAAAATCAACCTAGAGTGTGGGGGTCATTTGCTTTCTTATTGAAGGACCACCAGGCTTTTTCTGGCAGTTCAGAAAATAAAAAAGTACATCGGACCATCTGTTCTAAATGAGGTGGACAGCCCAACACACTTCCATCGATGACCCTAAGTCTATCAGACCACTGATGCAGAGTTTCTGCTGGTCGAGCTAGAGTGGGCACCACTTGAGGAAACTTGTGGTAAGTCGGACTCCAAAGAGAGTGGGCAGCCGTTCAGTTCGGCGGACCGAGCACACGCTTGTCCTTCAAACTCTAAGTACGGCCCCAAGTTTGAAGCTTTATGGAAAAAGTGAATTATCAAAAACGCCTTTTAGAATGTCCTCCCCCATCTCTGCCCTGTGAAAAATGTTCTGTTGTCATGATGCAATTTGAGATATGTGTATTGTTCTGCTTGGTTTGCTTAGCTCTTAGTTTTAAGTTTAAATCAGTTATAATGGCTCAGTGATGTACAGATTCACTGCTGCATACCACAGAACACAGTTTTAATCCCAGCAGAGAAACTCAAATGTCACCCTTCTTTTGCCAATAAATTGTGACGTATGAAATAGAGCAGTAGTGACATCGGTTTTATAGTGCTTTTATGAGGCAATACTGAACTGCACTACTTAAAAAAAATATTACTATTATTCTCCTTTTGGCAGTTGTTTTGTCTACTTCATATTTCATTTTTCATATGTCCTCTTTTGAGAAAATTTGAAGACTATTTGCAGTAATTGATTTTTGTCCTTTGCAGCGAGTTCAGTTAAAGGTTCACATTTGAAGATTTCTAATTAGCTCTGGAAAATATGTGATCGCGTAATCTTTCAAAAGTCAGAAAAGGTCAACGTTTTTTAGGAATTATTGTTCAAAAAATGATGCTGGTATAGATCAAAGTAACAATCTGAAGTGTGGTTATAACAAAATAACTTCAATGGTTTTGGACATTCCTATCTCATGTTAAATGCTACGATGCTGATAGAAAAACGTGCACCTATTTAGGAAAGTTTTATTGGGCTTCAATTTCAACAAAATATGTCGTTAATTCTCTCCCAAATTTACACCTAATATCATTTCATGTTAAATGTGAGTAATTATACCCGACGACTCACTCTCTTATTACACAATTGCTTATTTATTGATGTGTTCATTGACTGGAAGTGGAAAGTCAACCATTTTAAGTTGGATGCAATAAGATGTGTTTAAAAATACTGGAAATCTGACCTCAGTCCTAGGAAATATGTTCTGCAATACGTTTGAATGTTTTGTAAGAGTTTATTATTATTATTATTATTATTATTATTATTATTATTATTATTATTATTATAGCCAGTCAAAAACTTTATTTCGATTTTGAGAAAAATCATAAAAGTTGTATACAATACAGAACAATAAAAATCGGAGGATATCCACGTGCCGGTTTTCGGAAATAACAACAATCGCCCTGTAACTTCATGATATAACAATAAATATTTAAAATCTTTCTTTCATAAATCTTTATTTTGGTAATTTATCACCATATTACCAGCCACAGCAGACCGGGAGACCGGGAACAACTCACCAGCAGGTCGCAGTCAGCTCCTGGGACCCTAACGCTGTGGACTCGCCGCGGTCGCTTCACTCCACCTGGCGACTGGCGGCTGGAGACTACAGCTCCCAGGGAGCCTAGCACCAACTTCCTGCCGCAGCGCGCCCGGAGGCGCTACAAATTCAGGACGCTCCCTCCGCGTCGCGGGACGCGCGTGGGCGACGCCGGGCTGAGCCCGGGCAGAGGGCGGGCTGTCTAAGGCCGTACAAGGACGAACAGGGACGGGACGGGCCACACCCCTTACATCCAAGAACCTGGACTCCGGATCTAATGGGTAAGAGAAAGTTACCCTCCCCCACCGTTGGGGGGACCCCTAAGGTGAAAGCACCCAGGAACTCAAATAGTATCCTCTCCTTTTTGACTACGGAGGTGGGGAAACTGACTACAGAAATTGCTAGAACTGAGCGCAAATTGGGATTAGAACCATCGTCGATTAATAAGGAGGGTATTACCCTATTGCAGACTGGTTGTACAAATATCCCACTTGAACCTAAGATTGTTATAGCCCCGCCAAGAGAGAGAGATGTACTTCCTATCACTGTTACAGTTGAAACAAATGCTGTGGTCCCTAGCCTTTCTGATGATGTCTGGGCTAGCACAGCTGTACGCCCAAAGCAAGTCAAAAGACAGTACAAGAAAAAGACCATGAATAAACCCAAAGGAGGAAAGGGCATTGTGGGCTCATTGGAAAATGCAATCAGAGTTATGGTGGAAAAAGCTATTACGGAAAAGGTGGAGTCCGCACTAACAAAAATTGCTTCTGACATTATTGACGTTTTACATCAGTGTGTCGATGGTATCTTAAGGAAATGTGAGCGTTTGAATGTATGCCTAAAAACTGCTGAGCCTGCTACATTTGTTTTCAAAGGCAACACGCCGGTGGTATCAGGATCTTCATGCACTAAGTTAACTAGTGGTTGCAAAAGACCTAGGGAAGATTCCCCTGTAGCCAAGAGTGCGGCTACCACTTCTTCTACTGGTACAGCCACTATCCGGGTAGACGCTCCCAAAACAACAGGGGGGAACATTCTGTCCTCTAAACATGAGACTTTGGCACAACAGAAGTCATCCGCTCTGCCTAATCCGGCACGTCAACCTGTAATCAATTTGCCCCCTGAGGCTGCGCCTTTTGTAGCCATTCTGGTTAATGTTCCTCCACTTAAGCCTGGAGAGCATGAACAATTGCCCCAACTGTTAGCCAGGGTAAAGTCATGGTCAAACACGACCTGTTCGGGAGAAAATGACATATACAGTGCGATTCTATCAGCCCGGCGGGTGAGCTGGATAGGGCGCACAACCAAATCAACAGAGGGCGATTGTGTGATAATAAACTTCAATAATCCTGGGGAGGCTCAGAGATTACTATGGGATGCTTCACCTCTCGAGGGATTAGACGCTGGGCCCGAGCCGTTCCTTTGGGCTTCTTTTACCCCACCACCAAATCTAACTTAATAATGAACAAGGGTTACGCTTTTGGTAAGGAACACAACAGGACAGCTCCCCCGCCTACCCAATCTGCCTATACTCCCCAGGAACCAGACCATAGCTGGAACACGAGAAATGGGCTGAATAACTTTAATTCTGGCACATATACACCATTGCCCCATAACAGACCCATTCCCTTGTACAATAGATTTACGCCCCTGGCATGGGCAGCTGATCAGAATTGACGTCCAGCCATTAATGATTCTTTGCCCACTCTACCTTTAGCGGGTAATCCCCTGACCGAAAACTCTAGCAGAAGGCTTAAAATTGTAAGTTGGAACATAGCCGGGCTTCGTACAAAAAGGGAGGACAGTGCTTGGCTAAAACTGTTAAACCAATACGATATTATAGCCCTGCAAGAGACCTGGGACTGCAATAACGACTTTTGGGTCCCTGGGTATACATCCTATTTTGTCCCAGCTACCATATGCCCCATTGGTAGGGATCAAGGGGGCCTTATGATCCTGATCACCGTTCATCTGGCGGGAACTGCTAAACAAATACCCACCTGCTCCCCCAATTTCCTATGCTTAGAGATCAGTATAGCTAACGGTCTCAAATTTATTCTCATTAATTTTTATAACTCCGTATTAGACGGAGACCCAACAGAGCATCTTCGCTCAAACTACTTTCACACACACTATACTCATGGGGGATTTTAACACTCATCTCTGCGGGCTTTCCTGTCATATAGAAGACGTTGACTGCCCCACTTCAGCCCACTACCAACATTTCGAACACAGTCCCAAAGGTCATGCACTTGAAAATCTTTTATCTATGGCTGATCTTTATGAACCGGGGTTTAACGACACTAGCGATCGTGTAATGACATATAGCGCTAGAAACTCTGAATCTATTATAGATTATATTTTCGTTTCCCCTGGTTTATTAGGTTTTGTTTTCTTTTATAATGCAGCCGTGGCCGCGTTCAGTGACCACAACCCAGTTATCCTTGAGCTTGCCAACTCTGCTGGTTTGCTTAAGGAAGGAATTAACAAAACAGTAGCACCGGCTGTGCGGTCCACGGACCAAGGTAAAAGGGTGAAGTGGTCTAAAGTAGTACCTGCAGATTTTTTTTAACATTATAACATGCAAAGCCCACAATGAAATTGACATATGTTCAGATAATTCAAAACAGGGAGAGGAAGTGATCTCCGCCTATTCTAACATGTGTACACTTATTTCTGAAGAACTCACTGTCAAATCCAGAAAGAATGCACAGCCACACAAGGGATGGTTTGACAGAGCTTGTTCAAAAGCACATAGCAGCCTCTTGGCCGAACTCAAAAAATTACCAAGGGATAAGGAGGAAGTGTCTAGATTACGTAAAGTATATAAAAATACCATTCGTGCACGTAAAGATGCACTTAAAAAGGATGCTTGGTCTGCACTAATGGAAAAGGCAACACTAAGAGACAGCGCTAGTTTCTGGGCCATAATAAATAATCCCCTCTTCTCCGGTGAGGATAATGACAACTTGGAGGCCAATATTTGTGAGGAAGACTGGTTAGCACACTTTAGAACCATCTATGAGAGCGACCACGTGTGCGAAACCCCCTCTCCCTGTATAACTAATTTCCCCAGGTTGGCACTTTCCTTCTCTGTCGAAGAAGTTGAAAAGGCCATTAATAACACCCAAGGGAAAAAAGCCCCAGGCCCGGACGGCATCCCAGCCGATATTTACAAGGCCAACCCCCCCTTTTGGGCTAAAATTCTGACCAATGTTTTTAACGCTGCCACCAAACATAGTCTGCCCGTTTCCTGGTCACATGCAACCATCATACCTATCTTTAAGAAAGGTCAACGGGATGACCCTAGGTGTTATCGCCCCATCTCACTCATTGATTCTTCCTTCAAAATTTTGGGGAAAGTGATATTGGCACGAATCGACGAGTGGGCTGCCAGTAACAATATTCTATCAAATGCCCAATATGGGTTCAGAAGGGGAATGGGGACTGAGGATCAGTGCCTTAATTTACACCTGATCCTAGGAAAGTACACAGTGGCATCCAGCGGATCAATCCACTTAGGGTTCATGGATTTGTCCACAGCCTTCGACCTGGTCAACAGGTGCAGGCTGTGGGGAATTCTCTTGGGCCTGGGATTGGACCATTCCCTGGTACATTTTCTGGCTGAAGCGCACCGGGACCTAGAAGCCTCTATTAGGATGACACAGGGGGGAGCTTGTACCGCCGGTTTTAAGTCCACCAGAGGGGTGCGACAAGGTTGCATTCTCGCCCCAGTGTTATTTACGCTATACATAAACCACCTTGAATTCACACTGGGTACGGCGACACTAGACGTTCCGCGTTTTGGAGGGCTGTCCACCCCAGTCCCCCTTTACGCGGACGACGCCGTGCTTGTGGCACGTACACCCCTTGGCTTACAGAGACTGTTGACGGCCTTTGATGCCTTCATGACCTCCCTTGACCTAAAAATCAATACAGATAAATCACACGTTATGTCAGTGGGCGGGAGAAAGAACAAAAACTTGAAGTCCTTTTTTTGTGCCAACACACTAATTACCGGTGTCAAAACTTTTACATATCTAGGGGTGGTATATGACAAAAATGGCACCTGGGTACCTCAAATATCGGTAAAAGTTAATGCCATGAAAAGATCAGCGGCTGCTACTGCCAGCTTTTCAAAACGACTGGGCGGAAAACCTACAGAAGCAATGCTAGCAATTTATAGAGCCAAATCAATTGCAATAGCAAGGTATGGGGCTTCTATATGGGGCTACACCCATAACGCTGCAGCAATTCAGGTTGAGGAAAATAAGATCCTCCGCATGCTCTTAGGTTTACCACAATCCACGGCTACCTTCTCTGTCCATACGGAACTAGGCCAGGGGTACATAAGTGACATTATAAAACAGTCTCCAATTTTGATGTGGCTTAGAACCTGGCTGAACCCCAACTTAACCCTGAATCATATCATCTTAAGGGATTGCCTACGGTTGGACAACATGAAAAATATCCAGTGGTTAGCATATTAAAAATACCCTTAGGTCCTTGGGCCGCCCTGATTTATTTTGTAAACCTGAATGTATTGTTAGAGCTGACCTGGAATGGTTTAAAACTACTTTTATCAAATACAGAGAATTGGAGCGGGAGAGCGGTGAGCTCGAGAAACCTACAGTGAGGGAGCACTATATCTCTAAGACAACCTTAGCTATCGAACCATATTTAACGGTTGTGTCAATTCCGTTACACCGCTGGTTACTAACTAAACTAAGATTCAACCAGATTCATCTTTTGTTAAATGACTCTAAGGTGTGGGCTAAGCCCGAGGATTTGCCAGTCTGTAATTGTGATAGTTATTCCTTGCAGGATACTTTACATTTTATGTTTTTTTGTAGTTTCTATGCCTTGCCTAGGAAAAAATATATTATCCCGCTGCTCAAAAACAAAGGGTTTGTCCAAGCCAAACCAGCTCTCCTTTACCTAAAACAGCTAGACTCCCTACTAATAATGTTTAGTGTTGCTAACTTTTTGGTGTCTGCTTTTCGCCTTAAAAAACGCAACAGGAATAGACAACATAATACCATTGGCGATATTTTATAAAATCACTGATAATCTACCCTTATTTTTTAAAATTTGTAAATATTTTAACTGTTAAATTTTAACAATGTGATCAATTTCATGTAATTGTATTCCCCTGACTATGTATCTGTGTTTATGTGCTTTTTATGAATTATTATTATTCGAAATAAAGTTGTATTGAACTTGAACAATAAATATTTAAAATCTTTCTTTCATAAATCTTTATTTTGGTAATTTATCACCATAAAAGACATTAAAGAAGCATTTCATAAAACTGTTAAGAGGTTAAAAGATTTAAGACTTTGCAAGGTCCTTAGAGTCCATAGGAATATTTCATTAATACAGGATTTCACATTTTTAGTACAGTAAAGTCAGTGACCGGCCTTAAGGCATTGCCTTCTCAGGGACCACATTGCACCTAGGTATTTAGCCACTGCGAAAACGATGTGGTCCAACAAATCTGTTTTCAGCACTCTGAACGCGGCCAGGCACTCTGCAAACCCCAGGTTCCTGCACACAGGAACATTTCTTAAGGGTCACATTGTAAGCCGGGCAGAAAAAGATTATGTGCAGCTCAGATTCATTGGCCACTCTACAAGCTGGACATGAGATGACTGCTTGTTCGCTCTACTTACTTGTGAGGGCTCGGAGTGGAAGAGTCCCGTGCCTTTATTGCAAATAGAGTTTCCTGAGTAAGGGAGGATATAATTTGTCCAAGGCTGGCTCAAAGCTGTAGGTGTCCTTAATACGTAAAAATGACTCCGTAAGTGTCCCAAGGTTTTGTCGGCGGCATAGTGCCTCTAATTTACTGTCATGAAAAACCTTTGCCAGTCTCTTTTTGGGAAATAATGGACAAGTGGATAGAGGGTCAGACCAAAGGTTCAAGAGGCCTAGACCCTCCAACTCAGTTTTAATAAATGTAAGCCATTTAATTTTCCCTACGTTAGGCATAGCAAGCACCTCCTGGAGTCCCTGCCTATAGCTAATCAATTCTGGGACTGCCCACAACCTACGCCAATAAAGCAGGGGACGCAATGCCAGTTCTTCATCGAGGGGTCGCATCCCTAGATCTAGCCTTAATGGGACAAGAGGCGTGCTGGGGGGAAGTGCTACCACCCTCCGAATAAACTTGTTCTCCTCTTTCACCAGGTCTGGAGAGACTGCGTGACCCCAAAGCTCACAACCATACATGGCAGCCCCCCTTGCCTGTGCCCTATGGATCTGGAGAAGTGGATCAACAGGCCGGATGGATGACTTGTTTTTTCCCACGAGCTTCATAATCCCACCCGAGTACTGAACCAATTTGAGGAGTGCTTTCTCTTGATGTGTACACCAGGACATTCTCTCATTTAACATGACTCCAAGGTACTCAAAGGTTCTCACCCTTTCGAGTCTGCTTTGCCCGATGTTGGGGCTAGAGCGGAATTTTGGTGGGGGATTGAAGACCATAAATTTAGTCTTTAGGGTGTTCATTTCTAAACCATGTTCCCCACAAAAATCCACAAAGCCGTCAAGAACGCGCTGGATACCCATCGCAGACTTTGAAAGCAGCAGGGTGTCGTCGGTGAACATAATCGCCGGCACCCTGCTGCCTGCCAGCTTAGGAGCATCGGAGTTAACAACCCCATTCAGGTGGGAAATAACCCCATTGACGTAGAGGCAGAACAGGGTCGGTGCAAGCACACATCCCTGCCTTACCCCCTGTCAATGGGGAACCTATTCGACAGTGCTCCCTCCTTGCCACACCTCACCTGTGCGAAGTTGGCAGTATGGAGACGAATGATCATCTCCAGCAAGCCCTTAGGGACCCCCAGTTTGGCCAACACCTCCCAAAGTTTTCTGCGGGGAACCAGGTCGAAGGTCACCCTCAGGTCCACGAATACAGTGTAGAGGCTGCCACCCTCCAACTGTACCGTTTTCCAAAAGATGAGGGCAAGCCGAAAGACCTGGTCTATGGTGGAAACCTTCCTTCTGAAGCCCGCTTGGAAGGGACTCAGAATATCGTATTCCGTCATCCATTCCGACAGACGATCCAGAAGTAGCCTAGTAAAAAGCTTCTGTGAAACATCTATCAGGCTTATTGGCCTATAGTTGGCTGGGAGCAGAGGCGAGCCCTTCTTAAATATGGGGACTATCTCTGCCCCCAGCCAGGTTGGGGGGACCGTCATGCCATTCAAGATCGCATTGAACAACACCCTAAGATACGGGGCCCAGATTTTGACTTTGTGCCTATATAGATCACCTGGAAGCTTGTCTAAGCCTGGCGCCTTTTCAGCAGCAAGGCCCATAATCGCCATAGTGAGTTCCTCCAAAGTGAACCCATCCATGGGGGCTAGACTTTCAGCAGATTGGACCATTGCTAGTTCGGGTGGGTTCCCCAATTAGTCCAGGTCGGGCGCGCTATACAGGGTTTTGAAGTGGTCCTCCCAGACAGCAGATGCAATATTTGCTTCTTCTGCCGCTAAAGGTTCAGCTGAACCGTGCTTAACGATTTGCCAGAATTTTCGGGCATCTCGCAGTGCAAGGGCAGCCGTCATTTCAGACCAGTTGTCCTCGTCCCATTCTATTTTAGCGTTGCGTAGGATGGACTTATAGGCCAACCGCTTTTCCCTAATCTTACTGGGAGTTTCCCGAATTTTAAGGGACTCTAAAAGGACGGCCTTTGCTCTCCTGCAAGAAGCAGTGAACCATGATGCTCTTCTCCCCTTGGGCTTTTTCGACCTGGCCACCGGGTTCAGTACTTCTGCTAGGTTAGAGCAAAGCTCAGAATGAATATCCCCGAGCACAGTAAGCTCAGCAGCGGTGGCTAGCTGAGGGGTGAGGTCCGCAACTTTTTCTAGGGCAGGGACCACGGTCGCATATAGCCTCTGGATGTTATTAGGGTTCTCCAGGAGTTTTGGCCATTTAATTCTGCGTCTATTGCTAGTTGCGACTAAGCCAGCAGGGAATGCTAAATTTTCTTCTACGATAACAGTGGGCAATCCCTGGACCGCAAATCTCAGTGAGAGTACATTGTGGTCACTGTCAGTCCTAGCGACTATCCCAAAATCCCTCACTTTAGCCCAGTCCTTCGTTGAAACCAGGATGTAGTCTATCCGTGACTCATGCCCTGGTCTATTAAAGGTGTACTTTGGTGGAATATCTCCCTTAATTCGGCCATTGCAAGCCCTCAACGAGTGGGAAAGAGTAAAAGATGTTATTTGGGTGACTAGAGATGACCAAGACTTTACAGGGGGACCCAACAAGGTGGGAATCTCCCAAAGATCATCCTCTTCACTAATTACCCCTGCGAGATGATCCGGGAGGGGTTCATACTGAGTGTTAAAGTCACCCCCAACTATAAGTGAAGGGCAAAGGGTGGCAGAGTCAAGGAACAAAGCTAAATCCTCAATTGTCCCCGAGGTGCCTGTTATCCCAACCGCTCTTGAGTATACGTTAATCAATGCTACACTCACACCAGATGCCCACTCCAAGTCAACGCACTGAAAGTCCGCTGAGTTGGTTTCAAGGTTTCTCACCCTGCATCCAAGGTGGGAACCCACCCAAATCAAAAGGCCACCAGACGGTCGTCCCTTCCTGCCCCATTTTGCCGCAGTCTCAAAAGAAGCGTACCCTGTGCGGGACTGTTTTTCCCTAGCCCTCGTTTCCTGGAACAAGCATATGTCATGTTCTTCAATTAGTTCCGCCCACTCTGGGGAATCTAGTTTATTAGCCAACCCGGCAACGTTCCAAGAAAGTATGGAGACTACGCTGGGAGCCCCCGTCTTATCAGTGTCATTAGATACCAAAGTGCACCTGCTTGTCCTGGACTGGCTGTGCTTTCGGCAGGACAATCCCTCTGTTACCAGCGAGTATATTCCAAGCGGCACCTCAGGAAGGGGCTTATCCTTGCTGTTTTGGTCAACTCTATCTATGTGAATAATTTTATCATTTGTTGGCTCATTTAGTGTGGTGCCCACACAATATTCAACAGCATTCCCCTCTATGTGCCTAATCTCACCTGTAATTTGAATACAGACTGCAGGGAGATAATGTAGTAATGGGGAAGCAGATCGCAGCGAGGAATGAGGCAAAGGATAGGATAGGATAGGATGTGAATTTGTAGAGCGCGAATTGCTGCCCGGAGGCGTCCAAGCGCTAGGTTGCTGCCCGGAGGCGTCCAAGCGCTAGCTCCGGCAAAGAACAGGGTGAGTCTGCCAGAGATGATATGTCAGTAATCCTATGTGAAAGTCAATCTACATCTTCAAGGCAACCAAATCTGTTATGAGTGGGTGCCCCATTCCACCCACCATGTGTATCTTGCCAGTAGTTGGGTAGCCCACCCTGTGCACCCTTTCTCACCGGGATCCAATTCCAATTTCCCCCCGTGTTGAAATGTGAGCGGGCGGATAGAAGTAAGTTAGGGGTCTAGATGCTATGGGCGAGTTTACTCCATAGTTGCTCCATGAATGAATGAGGTGTGCAGTGTTGGGATCTTCGAATGAAACAATAACGCAATCGCCTGTAATAGACTTGTGCGAAGTGCTTATCCAAGGGACCCGTCGCACCATGAGAATTTTACTTCTCAGGTGATTGGGTATTGGCCTGTTAACATTAAGCCAATGGATTACTTTGTTTTTTAATGATCCAAAGTCTTCCTGCTGTTGGTATGGAAGTTCCGGCACCCCCGTTAATACAACTACATACGGTCTTACATCAGGGGGAAGATCAACATAGCCCCTATAGTGATTTTTAGTAGGTTTTGCTCTCTGTGTAGTGGGGTGGTGGGTGTTGTGATCTTTGGCCCTCGGGATTGCCATGTCTGTCGGGGCTGGTGCAGATTGAGCCGGCAGCTGGTTTGTGGCCGCCGCTACCCCGTTAACAGAAGTACTTGTAATGCCCTTGTACCGGGGTTTCGGGATGGGTTTAGCCACCGGGGCTACAGATGGAATAGCGGCAGGTAGTGGTGGGGTATTAGTAGTAACTGGTGGACTAATTGGTTTATTATCAGGTATACTCAAGGTGGCTAGATTTAAGATGCTTTTTTCTGTCTCAAGCAGCTGGGTTTCTATTCGCGAAAGTCTAACTTCCAGGGGGGTTAGAAGTTTTTTTAGCGTTTCCCACACAATCGTTAAGAATTCCACATCCTTTCCTTTTATCGTGCAGAGTGGTACCCCGCCATTCTCACTTTCTATTACGAGATTATCATCATGTTTGCCAACCAATTTTACTGAACTAGATTCTAATTCAGGGGGGCAAATATTTCCCATGGGAAGGGGTACGTGGGATGCCTGGGATAGTGCTTGAGTGGGTAACTGGGCCTTTGCAACCTTAGCCTTTTTCCTAGAATAGGCAGAAGTACTGTTGCGCTTTCTTTTATGAATTGGACCCTTTTGGGGGGTAAGGGAAGTCCTCCCGCTCGTTGCCTTACGCTTAGCAGTTGGTACCATCTCCAAAGGGGCCCGTCAACCATAGCCTCAACCCCAGCCACCCCACCCAATGATAGTCTTAGGATGGGGGGGGATACATGTGGAGACCCCACCTTCGATGCGGGGGGCAGTATAGCTGGTGGCTGGTGGATATCTGCCTGCGTCAGAGTCAAAGTAGGAGCTGGACCCATTGGGCGGTCAGGTGTTTTAGCAAAGGCAAAGTGCCCTAAAGAGGATTTTTTGGCCATGGCCAGCTCCTGGGATAACCTTCTAGCTGCATCAAGTTCAGTGGAGACCCTATGCTGCATTTTATTGATCTCCATATCTATGGCAATATTGGTCCTAGTGATAAAGTCATCAAGTGTCCCATTTTTCAACTTCCCTTTGGCTGCCCTACTTCTATACTCACGAGTGGACATAGCACCTTATCTTCAGCGAGCTCTCTAACAAGTAGGTTTAGTATAACAAGGTTGGGGCCAAAGGGTATAGCCCAGTCCAGTCTCCACCGGTCTCTAACGGCCGCAAACGGCCCGCTCTTTGCCCGGTCTTTGCCCGCGCGCGTCCCGCGATGCGCGTCACCCAGCTCACAGATATTGCTGGTGAAGGGGGCGTGGCACCCTGGGGGCGGGGGGCGGGGTGGAGTGGGAAGAGTCCCAGGTGCGGCTCCAGGAACGCCGCAGGCTCTCCTGGGACTCGCAGTCCCACTCGGTTGCAGCGCCCGGTGGTAAAAGCACCAGTGGATAGCACAGTCCAGGCGACCCAGGGAAAGCAGGAACAACAGGTCAGCCTCTAGCCACGCGACTTCGAGCGGCACAATCATCGAAAGGCCCTGCGAGGTACCAGGAAGTGCTGCCCGGCCAGGCAGAGGTTGAGGCAAAGACGCGCGCCCCCTGGGGACTCCGGAATGCCGAGAACCACAGCCACCTCCAACTTGTAAGGGGCCGCGCGCTGCAGCCACCCTCCGAGCGGCTGGTGCCCACATGGAACTCCGCCTGGGCTCGCAGCCTGGAAGTTCCAAGGTGGGCGGGCATTCAGACTAGCAGATCTCCCGACCAATGATAAATAACACAATTTTGACAGAACATTTTAAAATTTCATAACCACAATCACTATTTATACAGTACAGTGCAAGTGTAAAGTGCTTCATAAAAACTACAACACTTAAACAAATAGATGTCAGCCAGTCGTTTTGTGTTTCCAGCGTATCACCCAAACCCAGCCCAAAAACTTTGCAACAACGATAACAACAGGACCCTCCAGGGATGATTTCAGGATCCTAAAAGCATTACTGCTAGACCTAGTTCCTAAGTTTAGAGCAATGGGTTTCAACCATCTAGACCTTGGTTTATAATACAAAGGACATACAAAAAAGATATGTAGCTCTGTTTCCTTCATACCCTCACAAAAGGGACAGTTACTGCGATTGGTAGTACACCATTTGTTCATAAAAGCATTTGTTGGTAGCGATCCCACCCTGAACTGATGGTACAGTTTCCTATCTCTTGTGAAAGTAATTAGATCCCAATAACTCTCATTGGAGGCCTCATGCTTGGCATCAAAGAATGTATTGGTTATGGGGTTTAACATTGGATGAGAATCGCTTCGAGGCTAACATGTTCCAGTACGCTGCCTTGAGCTCAGATTTGGGTGGAAAAGTGCTTTCGGCAGGTGCTGT
Source organism: Lissotriton vulgaris (assembly GCF_964263255.1). Lineage (NCBI taxonomy): Eukaryota > Metazoa > Chordata > Amphibia > Caudata > Salamandridae > Lissotriton > Lissotriton vulgaris. The sequence goes on along the minus strand of NC_141698.1, from coordinate 326,363,451 downwards.
CCAAAGACGACTCAAACCCATCTCACAAAATATATTTTTAACAGTCCTTAGCCAAGAGATTTTCCGGTAGACATCTAAATCTCTTACTTCAAGTAGGGCCAATGCATAGCATGATAATTCAGGAGTGACCCAAGGCCTCCTCCAAAAGGCTATTGGCCTGTAGTGAGCCACATCACTGATCAACTAGCAGCCAAGATCCAAATACAGGGGTAATAACGGGGTAGATTGCGGAAGGCCGATTATAGACCTTAGAAACTTGTTTTGGGCCACCCCCAAGTTGTCCAGATTCGCATAACCCCACAACTCGGCCCCATAAAGTATTGAAGCAATAGTTTTGGTGTTATAGATTTGCAACAGGGGCGCAATTGGTTTGGTGTAAGATAACCTATGCTCCTTTAGGAGTGCCCTGGACAATTGCGTAATGCTTGATCGTAAGCAAATCTATTTGGGGCTTCCAGGTGATACTTTTATCAATGGTGACTCCTAGATATGCAAATGTCTCAGTTTGCTCCAATATTTCCCCATTCATTTTGACTATACCCACAGGATTCTTTTTGTTTTGTAGGACCATGTATTTAGTTTTGTCCACGTTTACAGTGAGATCCTGGTCCTCACAAAACTCCTCAAACCTCTTGAGTGCTCTTTGAAGTCCCTGCCTAGTCTTCGAAAGGATGAGGGTATCGTCTGCAAACATTAAAAGGGGGATCTTGGAGCTGGGGTAGGGTTGGTGCATCCGTAGGGAAATTCTCGAAATACTTCACCACCCCTTTGAGGTAAACTGAGAATGGAATGGAATGGAATGGAATGGAAATTGCACTTGTAAAGCTCGTAGCTACCCGGAGGCCTCGCAGCGCTTAAGAGAAGAGGGTTGGAGCCAACACGCACCCTTGTCTCCCGCCCCTTTCAACTGGAAACTTATCAGTAATATTGCCCTGGGCATTCCATCTAACTTGTGCAAAGTTTTCAGTATGTAGCTTAATCAGTAGTGCCAAAATATCCACAGGCATGCCGATCTTCAGAAAGCAACACCACATTTTGTCGCAAGGGATGAGGTCAAACGCCGCCTTGAAGTCAACGAATGCAGCATAAATTACACCCCTCCCTAACACTACGGTGCACAAATATTTTAAGATCAGCCTTAGCACCTGATCTATTGTGCTTGTAAACGAACGGAACCCCACCTAAAGGTGGGATAGAATTTTTCGTTCATCCAGCCATGCTTGGATTCTACCCAAGAGCAGCCTTGCAGTCACCTTTTTGATACAATCTATGAGGCTTATTGGTCTATAATTCCTAGGTTGGGATTGGTTGCCCTTTTTATGAATGGGTAGAATAATTGCACCTGCCCAAGTATCCGGTATAGGTGCTCCATCCGCAATGGCATTCACTAAGAGTTGGATATAAGACACCCACCGATCTATGTCATGGAGAAACAAAATCGGGAGGGATACAGTCGAGCCCCGGCGTATGGTAGAAAAATGTCTAACTTGCAATTTTTTCTTATTCGATGGCCAGCTATTCCACCAAACCTGCCGTACTGATATTGGCACCTGCTTCGCCCACAGCTATGCTAATTTGCATATGGGCTGGTGGGAGGAGCAGGTGATCCGGACGCAGTACCAAAGGGAATGGGACAACCACATAGTACACTGGAGTCGTTTTATTGACAATTTGTTCCTAGTGTGGAAAGGTACAGAATGTGAAGCAAAATCTTTCATCAGTAAACTACAGAAAAATGATTTAAACCTTTAAACCTGTCTTTCACAAGTAAAATAAGCAGTGAAAGTGTGAGTTTTCTAGATGTGGCAGTATATGTAGAGAATGGGAAAATCCAAACTAAATTGTACAGAAAACCTACGTGCAGTAACACTTTGCTGCACGCTCAGAGCTATAACCCTTTGAGTGTAAAACACAGTATTCCATATAGGGGAAGTTTAAGAGTTAGACATAACTGCAGTGCACCTGAAGAGACGCAGAAAGAGCTGAGTGTGTTGAAGAGAAGATTTAAGGATAGAGGATGTCCTGAGGATTGGATCAATCAAGGTATCACAAGGCATCGAAGAAAAAGAAGGAAGAAATCCTGTTTGATGCAAAAGTGCAGAATGAGGAGAAGAAAGATGAGAACCAGTGCAGGTGTATAACGACTTTCAGTAATCAGCAGGTTGAGGTGAGAAGAATACTCAACAAACACTGTCATATAATCAAAAATGACCCCGTGCTGGGCAGACAAGTCACCAAGAGACCACAGATTACTTTCAGAAAAGTTAGATCCTTTCGAGAATCCCTGGTGAGCAATGTGCTAAAAAAGCCACCACCGAAAACAACTTGGTTGAACAATAAGGGTGGATTTGTAAAATGCTCTAGATGCAAAGCATGTACTCATGGAATTAATTGCGGTAAGTACAAGGCAGGCCTATCAAATAAGATGGAGAAGATCAGAGGCAAATATACCTGCAAAACGGATTTTGCCGTCTACGTACTGCAGTGCCCTCGCGGCCTGCTGTACGTAGGTAGCACTATCCTTGAAGTGCACAAGCGCATCTTACAACATTTAAGAGCAATAAAGAATGCAGACAGATCATATCCGATAGCGAGGCACTTTGAGCGAGTACACAATAAGGACACGACACTAAAGGTCTCACTTACTATGTGATCGACTCAGTGTTGGTGAACATAAGAGGTGGTAACCATTTGAAAAAGCTAAGGAAGCTTGAATCTCGCTACATTATTAAATTAGATTCTAAGCAACCAGGGAGTTTGAATGAGGGAGACGACCTACACACACATTTGTAAAATTAGAATGACTTGAAGAAACTGCCAAATAAATAATGTATAGAAAAGTATATACATGGAATTTTTTGGAACAGACTAATGATTGGATAAAGGAGGTTGCATTAAGTTTGGAGTATGTGTTGCTCACTTGAGCTATACACAGGGGTAGATGAAAGCGCAGCTTTAATTAATTAGAGTGTATAATAATTACATATTAGAACCATGTTGCTGCGAATATCTATTGAAATGTTAATTATGAATTGTAATGCTATCATCCGAAATGTCAACACAAACTACGAGTCTGTTCTTTATGTCTATTGACATGTAGCTCTAAACTTATGTTATTGAATGTTTTAAAATGGCCGCTCTTTGTAAATTCATTTGTCCAGTGAGCAAGACTGCTTGGCAGTCGAAACGCGTTTGACAGCGGCGAAATAAAAGATTAATGATCATACATAGCATCGTCATTTTTTGGATTTACATATTGAGACTCGGCTCGAGGAGTCTAAACAGGCGACGCAACTCTTGTTAAGGAGGGGCAGAGGATGCTCGAGTAACGTGAGATATATATATATATATATATATATATATATATATATATATATATATATATATATATATATATATATATATATATATATATTCAGTGAAAAAACCATAGGTTATAGACCATATATAGTTAGGGATTAGCATTTACAAAACCTTATTTTACTCGCACAATACCATTGAAATTCGCATATATAGTTAGTTGCACAAACTATATATCGCGCACCCGCAATCCAATGCTGTAGATGTCAAATATTACATCATTCATGACATGGTCAGTGACATCACTGATGACATCACTGATGACATCTCAAATGACATCACTGATGACATCACTGATGACACCTCAAATGACATCACTGATGACATCACTGATGACATCTCAAATGACATCACTGATGACATCACTAATAACATCTCATTTGACATTACTGATCACATCACTGATGACATCTCAAATGACATCACTGATGACATCTCATTTGACATTACTCATCACATCACTGATGATATCATTCATGTGATAATACGATGAACCTCTTCAGATTCTAATATAACCTTAGATACAATCAGTGTAAACAGACACTCACAGACTGTCACTCATCCATGGAGTTACTCACACACCTAGTCACTCATGCAGAAAATCAATCACACCTCCATTTCCTCAACTATACAGTTATACACACCTTACTTATTCAAACATATACTAACACATATTTACTCTCTTATACAATCCCTGATACAAGTTTACAATGATCCATACAGCCACTCACACATTCACTGGCTCATATGCACAGTAATTTATATATAACAACTCTCACATGTACTGTGTTTTACATATGTACTTACTTTGACATGTAGCACTGAGATATACATTCACTCACCAATACACCCATGCACACAGTCAACAACCCATACAGTTGTTTCCACATGCAGTTTTGAATCCATACATCTAGTGAATCAACTGTTGACACATCTATGCACAGAGTCACACACCTCCCAGCCACCCCCCCCACACACACATTCTCCCATACAAATACTTGGGCAACCAATCAATAACCCATATAGTTACTCATATAGCTACTGATCAACACATGCAGCAGTTTACAGAACAACAGATATAATGATGCACAAATTAAGACAGTTTAGTCACTAACCCATGCAATCAGTGAGACACATTTAATCACTCTCTCATACAGTCAGTCATGCACCTACTAAATCCTTCATCCAGACACTTATACATCCACTCATTCTTCAATATGTAAGACATATTTTAACTTTACAGAAACATACAGTCACTGGATGTTGTCATCAGTGATGTCAACAGTGATGTCATTTGAGATGTCATCAGTGATGTCATCAGTGATGTCACTGACCATGTCATGAATGATGTAATATGTGACATCATCAGCAGTGGATTGCGGGTGCGCGATATATAGTTAGTGCAACTAATTATATATGCGAATTTCAATGGTTTTGTGCGAGTAAAATAAGGTTTTGTAAATGCTAATCCCTAACTATATATGGTCTATAACCTATGGTTTTTTCAGTGAATTTGCAAGGTTTTGTAAATGCTAATTCCTAACTATATTGACATCGACTCTGTAACACCTCTGCTATGGACAGATCACTTTCCGTATCAATCTACCTACTATACACACGAGAACACTGGGTCTAAGTGTAGCAAGCATGAGGAGTTAGAAAAATTTCTCAATAGACAAATTCAAACAACATTTTTCACACCCGAGTTTAGCATCTACTGACATTCATGAAGAAATAGATTTACTTCACACAAGTATTAAGACTGCACTTGAGTTCTGTTCCACCCTCCGAGTTCATCACAAACCCAGAACTACAAAATCGGAAAGGTGGTACGGACCAGAATTGAAATCTCTAAAGAGAAAATGTACATCTCTGGAACATAAATGGAGAATAGGCAAGTCAGACGAGACCAGAAACACTTATAAACAAGCACTCGTACTCTACAATAAAGCAATCAAGAAGGCAAAAAAGGAGTATTTTACACGTAGAATCACTGAGAATAAAAATTCCTCAAAGGAACTTTTTAAAATTGTCGGGGAATTATGTAACCCAACAAATCTTTCAGTAAAACTTACTCCATCACAAGAGAACTGCAATAAATTAAATGATTTTTTCTGTGAGAAAATTGATATCATTTATGCCACTTTTCCTAATTGTAGGCCAGAAACTATTGAGCGCAGTATGCCAACCACAACTCAAGTTACCTGTTCAAGTTTTGGCCCTTTTTCAGAAGCCGAGGTAGGCAAAGTCATGCTCGAAGTTAAGTCAGGATCCTCACTAGATCCATGTCCGCACCACATTTTTTCTCAGCTAACCCCTGTAATTTGCCCTGCCGTAACGAAAGCACTCAATCTTTCCTTATGCTCTGCTAAATTTCCAAGATCTTGGAAGCAGGCCCTAGTCACCCCACTAGTAAAAAAAGCAGGATTAGATGTAAACAACCCTGCCAACTATCGACCAATATCCCAGTTACCTTACCTCTCAAAAGTGCTGGAGAAACTGGTCAATAGACGGCTATCCACTTATTTGGAAGCCAATGAACTGTTGGATGTCTCTCAGACAGGTTTCAGGGCGAACAACAGTACTGAAACAACACTTTTGGCGGTGACGGATAATATCAGGGCCCAGGTGGATCAGGGTAAGACAGTCGTCCTGATACTCTTGGATTTATCGGCGGCTTTTGATACCGTACCACACGACCAACTACTGAAAGCCCTGGAAGGGAAAGGTATTCGAGACAAGGCACTGGGATGGCTACAATCCTTTTTGGCGGATCGAACACAATCAGTGTGTCTGGGTGATTTCATTTCTCCCCGCGAAACATTAAATATGGGGTTCCTCAGGGGGCTTCATTAAGCCCAACCCTGTTTAATGTATTTGTTTCCTCATTGGCAGCCATTGGAAGAAAGTGGGGTGTTGAAATGTGTTCTTATGCTGACGACACCCAGCTGATGGTCACCATTGATGAGAAAGATGATCCTAAAACTCGACTACTAAAATGCCTGACTGAGCTGGCCAATTGGATGCAAGAGCACTGTCTGAGATTAAATGCAGACAAGTCAGAAATCCTCCTGTTTGGCAAAAATCCCCAGCTCTGGGACAACAGCTGGTGGCCAAGTAACCTGGGCTTGCCCCCAAATCCTACCATAAAAGCGAAAAACTTGGGTGTGGTATTGGACAGTGCTCTGTCCATGAAATCACATGTCTCCACTGTCTGTGGCAGAGGCTTTGCATTATTGAAAATGCTCAGACGAGTCTTCCCCTGGATTCCGACTGAGTGTAGGAAGACCCTGGTCCAGTCGCTGCTGATGAGCAGACTGGACTACGGCAACTCTCTGTTTGTTGGAATGGCAGACTATCTTTTCTCTAAACTGCAGATAGTGCAAAATGCCGCGGCAAAGGCTGTATGCAATAAGAAGAGATATGATTCGGCCAAAAGTTGCATGCGAGAACTACATTGGCTCCCAATGCGACAAAGAGCCAACTTCAAATTACTGTGTATCACACACAAGGTACTTTACAATACAGGCCCTACCATTCTACACAATAAAGTCAAATTCCATAGACCATCGAGGAACCTTCGATCCAGAACTTCAGGAAGAGCAAACACTACCCACATGAAGACTGTCAGGATGGGAGAGCGGGCTTTCTCTCATCTAGCTGCAACCAAGTGGAATGAACTACCTCCCAATCTCAGACTGACAGAATGTCTCTTATCATTTAGGAAACAATTAAAGACACTACTCTTCCCTAAACCAGAATAATCAGTAATCAATGCGGTTACCGTACCCCTCAGCACCAAACCTCAGCGCCGTGATATCCTACCTAGGATGATTGTTAGCGCTTTATAAATAAATTAAATACAAATATTAAAATATATGGTCTATAACCTATGGTTTTTTCAGTGAATTTCAATGGTTTTTTAATAGCAAATATCAAAAGCTGTAAAATGTCAAGTACGTGGTAGGTAAAAACATTTTCGTATTTATGCACGCTGATGTGCTTTGAACGCTGCCCCCCCCCCTCCTCTTTTCTTTTAGGAGTATTCTCTCTTTGCAGATAGTGAAGGGTAGGTAACACAGGCCTTTGCCCCCGTTATAATCCGTCGTGCCTGCTTCCCTCTCCATTTGATTGATTGTTATCCTAGCATTTACTGTTTTGGAATTGGTTCTCTTTGGTTCATTCTCTATTTACAAACAAGCACAGAGTCGCAATACTCTGTTTAGTCTTCGCAGATAGTGAAAAATCCTTAAAAAACAAAAGGAATCAAGCAAAATCAGTAGGCCACTAATGGGATCTCTTTTTGACCTCGCTAAAATAGAAACATTATGAACAACCCCTCATGACAAATACGAAACTAGTGAGAGGAACTGAGCTCGACACCATGATGGCTGCAAGACAGCTCGGCTCCGCCGCCCACCCCACCCAAAATAACAACAAACACTATGCAAATATTATAAATATATACAACACACCAGCAAAGTAACAGGGTAAAACGTTTTATTAAATAACTATTTACATGGCAGCCTGCTGCATCATCGATCCAAACAAGCCTTTGTATTTGGGGCTCAAAATCAACCATCAATAGTAAGATTTTCATAGGTGAGTGTAGGTTCATGGTTTTCCATCCACAGACTAAAAGCCTGGAGTGGGAGTGAAAGAACAATAACTAGGTAAGAAGGAAGGCAGAGGTTGTGGGAAGGACTCTGGATATAGTATGTTGCTTGGTCCCTGAGATGCTTCGATGTCACTGCCTTGCACAAACGGCATAAGTCCTGGATGTTGGGTGCCATAGTTAAGGGTTCCGAGCAACGCTTGCAACACTGTCTGAAGCTTATTTACACCTGCTGCAGCTTCACTATTCTCAAAGTAAATGGGGGCTGTTTGTGGACCTGACTGCATTGGAAAACAATGTGATGCGGTGCCTCCCTGAACCACTTGACGGAGGCCCCCGAGATAATTGCGCCTGCTCCACACCTTGTCCCACAATCCGTTTGACCTGAAGACACGTCCTGCAGTGCCCTGGTCCGACCATCACATATACCTGCGCCAGGAGACGGCGTGGGGTGCACTAGAAGGGAGAGGCGGTGCGAACGAGCCTCCCCCACCTCCCCAGGTGGAGGTTTCTCAGCTACACCCCAGCGCTTCACTCGACCAGCTGACTTGCGCCCGCTCTTGCGACACAGTGCCTCGCTCGGCCAGCTGAATTGCGCCTGCTCTTGCTATTACAACGTCTCACCCGCCATCCAACGGAATTGCACCCAATCTTGCGGTACAGTGACAGGCAGCTGCTACGGAGCTCACGAAATGGCGGTCGGCTCCACAGACTTGGGCCTGGCTTCCAAAGATGGCTCTGGGCAACCGTGGAACACGGACGCTTGACTGCTAGGGCATGGGCCCCATTCCCAAAAGAGTCCCCTCAGCCTTGAAGATTCTACAACAGTCACCGAGACCCCCGACTCCCGTAGACTTCCGGTGGGGAGCGACTGCCATGATTGCTCGCGGAATGGCCACGACGTAGCCACGAGATGGTGGTGCTCTCATGCAGACGCCAGCTTCAGTCTGAAACATCCAGAAACACTGTAGACTACCAATTCGATCAGTTCCGGTGGAGCCCCAACTTGACCCGGTAGAGAAGAACTTGCCCTCCCCTCTTTGACTGATGGTTCTTGTTGCCTGTCCCTTCTCTTGTCATTTAACAGAACTTTTTGGACTGCTGAAAGGGGCTGTGTTCCGACCGCTGGTTGGTGGAGACATTTTGACTCTATTCTGGACCTGCGTTGTCGCGTAATGCGTCATATGACGCGCCGCGTTAGCGCACCCGGAAGTGCTCCGGTGCGCGAGGCGCAGCTTCCCGGAAACGATCCAGAGCGCGGCGCGCAGCGCGTAACGTAAGCATAACAGGTCATGTGACTTGTTAATAAAACTTTTCATTGGTTCATTTTACTTTTGTTATTCTAATGATGAAAGGCTTGGTCATATGACCTAAAAATAACACTTTTCATTGCTTTCGAACATTTTTTTTTCCCAAATGATGAAAGCCCCACCTTTTTTTTTCTCACTCTGACTTGTAAAGCAAAGGACCCAGATGCATTTACAGTTTATCACTAACAATGTTCCAGGCTAATGTATTTTCCCGGGAAATTTACAACTGTCCTGCAAGTAAAATATTCCTATTTCGAGAAAAAGGGTGTTTCTTCGTCACATGAGGGAGCCGTTGAGCAAAAGAGGCTCGGCCTGCTGTCTTAGTCGCTGATAGGCATGAATATCGTATTCTTATCGATCACTTTATGTTGCAGGAGTGGAAAACACAACAGCCCTTGACCATTTATCTTTACTGCGTTCCTGCGTATTATACCTTTTAACCGTCATGTAATCGGGCTGCTTTATTTCACTTGCCTTTTACTGATTCGAAAACAGTGGCTATTATTCAAAACTTTACCAAAAAAGGTAATACTACCATGTTTTGTTTTAAAAACCTTTATTGTGAAAATGTCAGTATACAAATACGGGCCTATAACCACGTGGGCCGGCCACGGAGCAAACTGGAATCGTATATGATGAGGGGACATTTACACTGTAGAAGAACGTAACGGGCGGGCCATTAGGTTGCAAGAACTAAGGTGTCTAACAGTTGCTGAATCGGTGGACGTACATTTTATAATTAAAGTACGACAGGGCCAGTTACAATAAAATTATCTAGATATACATTTGCGGGCAAGTACCATGAGTGACGTTAATTCGATCTTTCAATAGTACAGTAATCAATAACACATCAGAACTTAATATCAATAGGGATGTCCAAATGTTCAATCAGTACTCGTCCCCGCCCGCCATGTGCTTCAAAACTGCATACGTATCTCGTGATATCAAGGTTGGGCAACCAGTACACAACAAGGAGTTACGAGTCCCATTTATACCCGCGCCATTTTGGGCAAGGCCGGGCAGGTCCAGGATATAGTCAAAATGTCTCCACCAACCAGCGGTCGGACCAGAACCCCTTTTGGCAGTCCAAAAAGGTTCCGTTAAATGACAACAGAAGAGATAGGCAACAAGAACAATCAGTCAAAAGAGGGGACGCTTTCGTGAATGGGGCCCATGCCCTAGCAGGCAAGCGTCCGAGTTCCAAGGTGTCCCAGGGCCATTTTAGTGGACCAGGCCCAAATCCAAAGAGCTGGCCGCCATTTTGAGAGTCTTGTTGCAGCCGCCTTTCGCTGCACCGCAAGAGTAAGCGCAATTCAGCTGGATGGTGGGCGAGACGCTGTAGCCGCAAGAGCGGGAGAAACTCAGCTGGATGGAGGGTGAGGCACTGTGCCGCAAGAGCGGGCGGAAATCAGCTGGAAGGCGAGTGAAACGCTAAGAGGCGCCCCATTGCAGATGTGGTGCCTCCACCTGGGGAGGCGGAAGAGGCCCGTTTGAGCCGCCTCCCCCCCCCCCCCGGGCACCCCACGCCGTCTTTCGGCGCAGCATTGTACGATAGCCACACCAGTGAAACTTGCTGGACACCACCTCGGTGCCATCCGGATCTCGGCGCGTTCGAGTCACTGTACCGCAAGAGTGGGTGAAATTCAGCTGGATGGCGGGTGAGTCACTGTACCACAAGAGCGGGCGAAACTCAGCTGGATGGCGGGCGAGACGCAGTACCGCAAAAGCGGGCGAAACTCAGCTGGATGGAGGGTGAGGCACTGTGCCGCAAGAGCGGGCAGAACTCAGCTGGAAGGCGAGTGAAACGCTAAGAGGCGCCCCACTGCAGATGAGGTGCCTCCACCTGGGGAGGCGGGAGAGGCCCGTTTACGCCGCCTCCCCCCCGCCCGGGCACCCCACGCCGTCTTTCGGCGCAGCATTGTAGGATGGCCACACCAGTGCGGCAACTTGCTGGACACCACCTCGGTGCCATCCGGATCTCGGCGCGTTGTGCTGCCTTCGGGAAATTCGCACATCGGTCCGCTACTGACGCCGCCTCACAGGCCAACCGTTTTTGTAGGCTTTTTATAGCCCAAAGCCGCATAACAGGTCATGTGACTTGTTTATAAAACTTTTCATTTGTTCATTTTACTTTTGGTTTCCTAATGATGAAATGCTTGATCATATGACCTAAAAATAACACTTTTCATTGGATTGAAACATTTTTTTTTCCCAAACGATGAAAGCCCCACCTTTTTTTTTCTCACTCGGCAATCCAAAAAGGTTCCGTTAGATGACAACAGAGGGGACAGGCAACAAGAACTATCAGTCAAAAGAGGGGAGGGCAAGTTCTTCCCTACCGGGTCACGTTGGGGCTCCACCGGAAGTCATCAAATTGATAGTCTACAGTGTTTCTGGATGTTTCAGACTGAAGCTGGCGTCAGCATGAGAGCACCACCATCTCGTAGCTCCGTTGGGGCCATTCCGCAAGCAATCATGGCAGCCGCTCCCCACCGGAAGCCTGCGGGAGTCGGGGGCCCCGATGACTTTTGTAGAATCTTCAAGCCTGAGGGGACGCTTTCGAGAATGGGTGGGGCCCAAGCCCTAGCAGGCAAATGTCCGAGTTCAAATGTGTCCCAGGGCCATTTTAGTGGACCAGGCCCAAATCCGAAGAGCCGGCCGCCATTTTAAGAGTCCTGTGGCAGCCGCCTATCGCTGCACCGCAAGAGTGGGCGCAAATCAACTAGATGGTGGGCGAGACGCTGTAGCCGCAAGAGCGGGCACAACTCAACTGGATGGTGGGCGAGACGCTGTAGCCGCAAGAGCGGGCGGTAAACAGCTGAATGGCGGATGAGGCACAGTGCAGCAAAAGCGGGCGGAAAACCGCTGAATGGCAACTGAAACGGTAAAGGGGCGCCCCATTGCAGCAGAGGAGCCTCCACCTGGGGAGGCCCGTTCATGCCGCCTCCCCCCCCCCCCCCCCCGGGGCGCCCCACGACATTTTTCGGCGCAGCATTGTAGGATGCCAAGACCAGTGCGGCAAGTAAAGGACATCACCTGGGTGACGTCCAGATCTCAGCGCGTTGTGCTGCAGTCGGACTAATCGCACAAAGGACCGCTACTGACGCCACCTCACAGCAGCCCATTGTTGCTTTGTTTAAAATGGTTTTTTTTAACGTGTTTACTTTGTTGGAGCGTTGTATATATTTATAAGTTATTAAAGTGTTATAATCCTACTACTTTGTTGGAGTGCTATATATTTTTAATGTGACACATAATTGTGAAGACTTTGATGTACAAAAAGGCATCCCTGGAATCTTCCGCTTCAGGCTCGGTCCCACACACCCTCACAGTGAGAATCCCCTCCCCAATCACAATACAGGATCGTTATCAGATAGTAGGAACGCGTGTGGTGTGACGGATCTCATGGGGTGGGGGCCTTGATCTACTGTAACTCCTTTGAAGAGGGGTGATTCTTTACAGTTGGGGCCATAAACTACATCCGCAGGGCTAAGTGATAGCCTGGGACCGGCCTGGACAATCGGACACAGAGGAAGAGGAGTGTCAGAGGATGCAGTAGTGAATAGGGTGAAAGGGAGGTGTCGGGCGGGCACGGGGTGTGATTCTCAGGGAAGGACAGCGCAGATGGGGGGAGGTTTATGGCCCATGCATGAGAGAGAGAGCGAGGGTGACCAGTGCGTGGGGGAGATGCTTGCGAGTGTGGGGAGCCATGCTGAGGATCGGCGGCGTGCAGAGAGTGGGTCTGGTCAAGGCATCTAAAATGGCTGCCGTGTACGACAAAAGTGTGGCATTGGAAAAAAGGCAAGATGGCGCAGACAATGTTTATCAATACAGATTAATTTATAACAATTATTTTTAACAATATATTTACTCGCAGTGACAAAATGGCGGTCAACACTTCCTGATTTCCTTCGAATCGAACTTTAACAGACGTCACGCAGCAAAAAATAAAAAATCTGCTCACGCGCAGCCGCTGGAAGACATGTATCAACATATATGAGCATCCTCAGCCACCCTCAGAAAACATAGGGGGTCAGGATACGTCTCCCGTACCCCCAGAGGGTGCGGTAGTGAATAGGGTGAAAGGGAGGTGTCGGGCGGGCACAGGGTGTGATTCTCAGGGAAGAGCTGCGCAGATGGGGGGAGGTTTATGGCCCATGCATGAGAGAGAGAGCGGGGTGACCAGTGCGTGGGGGAGATGCTTGCAAAGGTGGGGAGCCATGCTGAGGATCGGCAGCGTGCAGAGAGTGGGTCTGGTCAAGGCATCTAAAATGGCTGCCGTGCACGACAAAAGTGTGGCATTGGAAAAAAGGCAAGATGGCGCAGACAATGTTTATCAATACAGATTAATTTATAACAATTATTTTTAACAATATATTTACTCGCAGTGACAAAATAGCGGTCAACACTTCCTGATTTTCTTCGAATCGAACGTTAACAGACGTAACGCAGCAAAAAAATAAAAATCCGCTCACGCGCAGCCGCTGGAAGACATGTATCAACATATATGAGCATCCTCAGCCACCCTCAGAAAACATATGGGGTCAGGATACGTCTCCCGTACCCCCTTATACCCATTTCTCACATTGTTTTTCCTCCAACTTGTAATTTAATTAAAACAAAACACAAAATGGCGAATTCCCGTTTCGCTACCGGTTCGCAAACCGGAAAGCGCTTCTACCGCGAAAAATCAAATTTTTTTTATTTGCCCCACGGGACCCTTTAATAACTCCAACATCATTCCTAGGGGGTCAAGAGGGGTCTACCTTGCCCCCTTTCATTAAATTCCCCCTTCGTTTTTCTCCTCCTCTTGTCTCTCGATCCTACCGAGAGACAAGATGGCGGACGTTCCGGACTGTTTAGAATGTTGACAGACGCCGGAGAGCCAATCAGCTTAGCTTCGGAAAGCTCCGTTACGCGAAAAGTTCGCGAACCGTATCACTACCCGGGACGCTGTCACAGATATATCTGTTTTTTAAAATGTTAATTTCTCAAAATCCACTGGAGCACATATATTGAGACCCAGCAAAGGCACATCGGGCTAACAGTCCCTACAATTTTGCCTAGTTTCGTGTAAATCCATTCAGCCGTTCGAGCTAAAAGTGAGGCCAAACGCCCTACGGAAAAATGAATGGGAAAAACGTATTTTGGGACCCCCCTTTTTTCTCGGGCCCCCCTTGACGAAACCCCCCCAAATTTTCAGGGGCTGCTCAGAAACAAAATGGGCCATTTTCCTGAAAATTTCAGCCGATTCTGTCCACAAACGCCAAGGTTATTAGACATAGAATTTTCAAAAGTCCCATAGAGAAAAAATCCTAACTATATATACCTACTGGCGACCGCCAGTAGGTAATATATATATATATATAGTAAAAAACTTTGGCCTTGGACAGGGCCAATTCTTACACTTATGGGGAATTCAGGATGTGGTGAAGGTCACATGGCCGCAGTACCCGGACATCCCACCTCTGATGCACACTTTAGATGTCATACTCACCTGCGGAGCCGGACGTAAATTGATTTCACTCTTGTATAAGGCGATGAAACAGGACTCATCCCCCCGGTACCACCGTCTTCGAAGGCCTGGGAGAGGGACCTTGCAACCCAACTAGAAGAGACACAGTGGGCACGCGTAGGTTCTCTCACATGCTCAGTCTTATGCAATGCCAGGTTTAAGTTGACACATTTAAACTTCCTACAACGCACTTAATTGACGCTGGTGTCCCTGAAACGCATCTCTGGTGACAGGGGAGATGGCTGCCCTAGATGTGCCGCTGCGAACGCGGGCTTCCTAAATTTGGCATGGGACTGTCCACTGGTCGCGCAGTTCTGGTTGGAGGTGGGTAAATAGAAAACATTAAAAAAAAATTGTTATCAGTAGAAGAAAAAAAAAGGATTAATATTTGTTAATATTATGCTTCTTCATTTAAAAAATGCTAGCATTTGTAAATCGTAAACCTACCCTCGGAAAAGTGTGCTGGCGCTTTGGGCGTTGGGAAGATTAATAAATAATACATGACTTTTTCTATGCACCTGCAAACTTGGCTTTTAAACTTTCAATTGCCCAGTCTGTATCTTTACACTTCCTCCAAACATTATGCTACTGCTATTTAAGTATTGTAGTGAGCCATACAGCAGTATGTGTTTATCTATACACTATATTAAAAGTGAAGCAGTTATACATTCAGCTCGACACTCTCCTTGGACAACTGTAATCATCCAGTCAGTATCTAAGTAGTCATGGAGCAAAGGCCATGGACTGTTTTAAACTCTTATAGACTATGCTTGCAGTCTTCTATGCACCTGCAAACTTGCCTTTTATATGTTCAATTCCCCAGTCTCTTTCCTTACACTTCCAGCAAACACTCTGTCACTCCTGTAGTGACTTATTGGTCAGTGTGTACTAATTCATTCACTATATTAAAACACTAATGGGTAGATGTACAATAACTGCCATATCCCCAGGGGTATGCCAGTTATTGTGCACTGTGACATCATCACTATGGATGTGCCGTTTTTAGAATGTGGTGCACTATGGGGCAAAAACGGTACAGATATGAGATGTATCCTTGCCGTGAAGGTGGCGCATTGCTTAAGTTGCGTTGCAAGTGCAACGCATTTCTAGCTATGCTCGGGGGCTCTATGCTCACAATGCTGAGTCAATCCTTTCACCTGCTTCGAGCAAGTGCAGGGTTTTGATGCAGCATGAGTTCAAAAGTGACAAAGTGAAATCTTATATATTTCACTCAGCCACTTTTAGGAGGTGTTCCTGCGCTGGAACGCCCCCCCATCCCCCCGCTTCAAATCATTATAGACAATGCATTCACTGTTGTATACAGCAGCAAACTTGCCTTTTGTATCTTCAATTACCCAGTGTGTATCGTAACACTCTTACACTACTGTTTCAGTATTTTAGTGAACCACACAGCAGTATATGCTTATCTATACTCTGTTGTAAAGGTAAAGTTGCTATACATTCAGCCACACACTCTCCTTGCAGAATTGTAATCATTCAGCCAGTACCCAAGTACTCATGGTGAAAAGTGTGGCTTAGGGCATGGACTGCTTCAAACACCTATAGACTATGCATGCAGTGTTCTATGCACTGGCACACTTGTCTTTTATACCTTCTATTCCCCAGTCTGTATCTTTACACTTTCACCAAACACTCACACTACTGTTTCAATATTGTAGTGAGCCATTCAGCAGTATGAGTTTATCTATATACTGTGGTAAAACTGAGGCTGTTATAAATTCAATCAGGCTCTTTCCTTGCAGAACTGTAATCATCCACTCACTACCTAAGTACTCATGCATTAAAATAGGCCTTAGGCCATAGACTGCTTCAAACCCCTACAGACTATGCATGCAGTCTTCTATGTACTTGCAGATTTGTCTTTTATACCTTCAATTCCCCAGTTTGTATCCTTACTCTTCCACCAAACACTATGTCACTGCTGTTTTAGTTTTGTAGTGACTCATTCATCGGTATGTAGTAATCCATTCACTACATTAAAACACTAATGGGCACATATACAATAAATGGCATATCCCCAGGAATATGCCAGTTATTGTGCACAGTGACACTACCACCATGGATGCATCGTATTTACAATGCGGTGCACCATGGGACAAAACCAGCACAGATATGTGATGTATCTGTGCTGTAAAGGTGGTGCATTGTCTGAGTTATGTTGCAAGTGCAACGCATCTCCAGCAATGCTCTGGGGGCCCTATGCTCAGAATGCTGTGTCAATCCTTACACCTGCTTCAAGCTAGTGCAGTGTTTTGACACAGCATGATCCCAAAAGTGACAAAGTGAAATCTTGTAGATTTCACTCAGCTACTTTTAGGAGGTGTTCCTGCGCCGGAACGCCACCCCCCCCCCCCCAATGTAGGAATGTCTCCTTCTGGTACAGGGATTTACAATGTGACGCACCTCCCAGATACGCCACATTCGAAATACCACACACCATGGCGCATCTTTTGCACCACTGCTGCATCAGAAAAGTGAAGCAACGGCGGTGTAAAAGAGGCACAAGGGGGTTGTAAATCTGCCCCTAATAAACGCTTACAAATTCACTCAGGCAGTTTCACTAGCAGTGCATTCTTTTTTAATTTACTTTTGTTATTATTACATTAAAAATATGAAATGTAACTTCAAAAATAAAATAAATATAAGTATTTATAAAAAAAATAGGAAATTACTATAAAAAGAAAGAAATATAATAATTAATAGATTTTAAAAATTTCATTTACAAAACCTTTCAAATTCACAGAAAAAACCACAGGTTTCAGCCACGTTATAGTTAGGAATTAGCATTTAAAAAACCTTGGAAATTCACTGAAAAAACCATAGGTTTCAGCCACGTTATAGTTAGGAATTAGCATTTAAAAAACCTTGTCATGAGTGATGTCACTGACCATGTCATGAGTGATATGTGACTCATCAGCAGTGCATTGCGGTTGTGCGAGATATAGTTAGCTGAACTAACTATAACGGGGGAATTTCAATGGTTTTGTATGAGTGAAATGTCGAGCTAACTATAACATGTGTGAAACCTATGGTTTTTTCAGTGAATTTCTAAGTTTTTTTAAATGCTAATTCCTAACTATAACGTTGCTGAAAACCTATGGTTTTTTCAGTGAATATATATATATATATATATATATATATATATATGTGTATGTTTATATGTGTATATATATATATATATATGTGTATATATTACCTACTGGCGGTCGCCAGTAGGTATATATAGTTAGGATTTTTTCTCTATGGAACTTTTGAAAATTCTATGCCTAATAACTTTGGCGTTTGTGGACGGAATAGGCTGAAATTTTCAGGGAAATGGCACATTTTGTTTCTGAGCAGCCCCTGAAAATTTGGGGGGGTTTCGTCAAGGGGGGGCCGAGAAAAAAGGGGGGTCCCAAAACACGTTTTTCCCATTCATTTTTCCATAGGGCGTTCGGCCTCACTTTTAGCTCGAACGGTTGAATGGATTTGCACGAAACTTGGCAAAATTGTAGGGACTGTTAGCCCGATGTGCCTTTGCTAGGTCTCAATATATGTGCTCCAGTGGATTTTGAGAAATTACCGTTTTAAAAAACAGATATATCTGTGACAGCGTCCCGGGTAGC
Source organism: Lissotriton vulgaris (assembly GCF_964263255.1). Classification (NCBI taxonomy): domain Eukaryota; kingdom Metazoa; phylum Chordata; class Amphibia; order Caudata; family Salamandridae; genus Lissotriton; species Lissotriton vulgaris. Next base: position 326,345,025 of record NC_141698.1, on the reverse strand, counting down.
GCTCCGGTTCGCGAACTTTTCGCGTAACGGAGCTTTCCGAAGCGAAGCTGATTGGCTCTCCGGCGTCTGTCAACATTCTAAACAGTCCGGAGCGGCCGCCATCTTGTCTCTCGGTAGGATCGAGAGACAAGAAGAGGAGAAAAACGAAGGGCGAATTTAATGAAAGGGGGCAAGGTAGACCCTTCTTGACCCCCTAGGAATGATGTTGGGGTTATTAAAGGGTACTGTGGGGCAAATAAAAAAAAATTGATTTTTTGCGGAAGAAGCGCTTTCCGGTTCGCGAACCGGGTAGCGAATCGGGACGCGAAACGGGAATTCGCCATTTTGTGTTTCGTTTTAATTAAATTACAAGATGGAGGAAAAACAATGTGAGAAATGGGTATAAGGGGGTACGGGAGACGTATCCTGACCCCCTATGTTTTCTGAGGGTGGCTGAGGATTCTCATATATGTTGATACTTGTCTTCCAGCGGCTGCGCGTGAGCGTTTTTTTTTGCTGCGTGACATCTGTTAACGTTCGATTCGAAGGAAATCAGGAAGTGTTGACCGCCATTTTGACACTGCGAGTAAATACATTGTTAAAAATAATTGTTATAAATTAATCCGTATTGATAAATATTGTCTGCGCCATCTTGCTTTTTTTCCAATGCCACACTTTTGTCGTGCACGGCAGCCATTTTAGATGCCTTGACCAGACCCACTCTCTGCACGACGCCGATCGTGACGTCTGTTAACGTTCGATTCGAAGGAAATCAGGAAGTGTTGACCGCCATTTTGACACTGCGAGTAAATACATTGTTAAAAATAATTGTTATAAATTAATCCGTATTGATAAATATTGTCTGCGCCATCTTGCTTTTTTTCCAATGCCACACTTTTGTCGTGCACAGCAGCCATTTTAGATGCCTTGACCAGACCCACTCTCTGAACGCCGCCGATCCTCAGCATGGCTCCCTACCCTCGCAAGCATCTCCCCCACGCACTGGTCACCCCCGCTCTCTGTCTTATGCATGGGCCATAAACTTCCCCCCATCTGCGCTGCTCTTCCCTGAGAATCACACCCTGTGCCCGTCCGACACCACACTTTCACCCTATTCACTACCGCACCCTCTGACACTCCTCTTCCTCTGTGTCCGATTGTCCAGGCTGGTCCCAGGCTATCACCTAGCCCTGCGGATGTAGTTTATGGCCCCAACTGTAAAGAATCACCCCTCTTCAAAGGAGTTACAGTAGATCGAGGCCCCCACCCCATGAGATCCGTCACACCACACGCGTTCCTACTATCTGATAACTATCCTGTATTGTGATTGGGGAGGGGATTCTCACTGTAAGGGTGTGTGGGACCGAGCCTGAAGCGGAAGATTCCAGGGATGCCATTTTGTACATCAAAGTCTTCACAATTATGTGTCACATTAAAAATATATAGCACTCCAACAAAGTAGTAGGATTATAACACTTTAATAACTTATAAATATATACATCGCAACAAAAACAGTAAACACCTTAAATTTTTTTTATTAAAACCGAAGCAACAATGGCCAGTAGCGGTCTGTTGTGCGAATAGTTCCAAGGCAGCACAACGTGCTGAGTTCTGGACGGCACCCAGGTGAAGAACCATCCCTTCTTTAAACCCCATGGTGACCAACTATAGTTTATTCTCTATTTCGTTCCCTTGCCATAACAAAATAAAAGTCTTGGGTTATTTATGGAAGGGAAGACTTTTTGTTTCTTCCAATTTTTTTTTAAAAACAAAGGTTTAAGGAAAGGCAACCCTTAATGTGCATGTTTTCCACAGAAATTTGCCTTTGAAAACTAGAGGCAATAAATAAGGCCGAAATCTGTATTTTGTTTTTGGATACACATGTTATTTGTGTCTGTGTATTCATTTTTATGCATGACTTTATATGGAATGGTTAAAATAACTTATGATGCAACTTAACAGGAAAGATCACAAACATTCCAATGAGTGCTATGTCCCAGGTGTTACATAAAGTAGTGTTTACCTAGAGTGGTGCCGTGTAGGACACTCTGAATGGAAATAAACCAGAACTATAACCATCTACTTCCAATAATATAACTTTTATGCCCAAATTACGCAAAGATTTAGCTAATCTGCTAAAGGGGGGAGTCGCCATTTCTTTTGATAATTTATTCACCCATCCGTAGCCTCTCTATTCTCCATTACAATGTGTTTGTTGCTGTCGCTAGCTGATGAAAAAACTAAAGTGACAACTTCCTCATCCTTAATTTGTCTTTCTTTGTTCCTTAAGATGTCATCTGTGTCAACCTCTTCCGAGAATGCTGATGCTTTAGGGATTTCCTTGTTTTTCTTAATAGCATTGGTGTCTGCACACTTCTTTGTCAATTCTGTGAACATGACAGCTGCTTCATAGCCAGACGATATCTTTGTTAAGTCATTAGTGTTAAGTGTGTCTGAAACTACAGTGCCCTTCTGTTTTACTTTTCTCAGACACTACAGAGTTTTGTGTGTTGTTCTTCTGAGCGACAATTATTCCAGAGGTTTCAGGTTCACTTGTTTTGTCCTGCAGTGAGTTAACAGCTTCAGCGACTTCATGTTTATTTGCTATGTCCTGCTGTGCGTCAACTGCTTCAGAGACGTCAGCCTCATTTGTTATGTTTGACTATATCCTGGACCTGCCCGGCCGCGCCCAAAATGGCGCCGGTATAAATGGGACTCGTAACTCCTTGTTGTGTACTGGTTGCCCAACCTTGATATCACGAGATACGTATGCACCGTATGCGCCCCTGGGTGCCGCACTGGTTTTGGTATCCTACAATGCTGCTCCGAAAAACGGCGTGGGGCGCCCCGGGGGGGGGGGGGGTAGGGGGGGGAGGCGGCGTGAATGGGCCTCCCCAGGTGGAGGCTCGTCTGCTGTAGTGGGGCGCCCCTTTACCGTTTCAGTTGCCATTCCGCCCGCTTTTGCTACACTGTGCCTCTTCCGCCATTCAGCTGTTTACCGCCCGCTCTTGCGGCTACAGCGTCTCGCTCACCATGTAGTTGAGTTGCTCCCACTCTTGCGGTGCAGCGATAGGCCGCTGCCACAGGACTCTTAAAATGGCGGCCGGCTCTTCGGATTTGGGCCTGGTCCACTAAAATGGCCCTGGGACACCTTGGAACTCGGACGCTTGTCTGCTAGGGCTTGGGCTCCATTCTCGAAAGCGTCCCCTCAGCCTTGAAGATTCTACAAAAGTCTTGGGGGCCCCCGACTCCCGCAGGCTTCCGGTGGGGAGCGGCTGCCATGATTGCTTGCGGAATGGCCACGACGGAGCTACGAGATGGTGGTGCTCTCATGCTGACGCCAGCTTTAGTCTGAAACATCCAGAAACACTGTAGACTATCAATTCGATGAGTTCTGTTGGAGCCCCAACGTGACCCGGTAGGGAAGAACTTGCCCTCCCCTCTTTGACTGATTGTTCTTGTTGCCTGTCCCTTCTCTTGTCATTTAACAGAACTTTTTGGACTGCTGAAAGGGGTTGTATTCCGACCGCTGGTTGGTGGAGACATTTTGACTATATTCTGGACCTGCGTTTTCGCGTAATGCGTCATATGACGCGCCGCATTAGCGCACCCGGAAGTGCTCCGGTGCGCAAGGCGCAGCTTCCCGGAAACGATCCAGAGCGTGGCGCGCAGCGCGTAACGTAAGCATAACAGGTCATGTGACTTGTTAATAAAACTTTTCATTGGTTCATTTTAATTTTGTTATTCTAATGATGAAAGGCTTGGTTATATGACCTAAAAATAACCCTTTTCATTGCTTTCGAACATTTTTTTTTTCCCAAATGATGAAAGCCCCACCTTTTTTTTCTCACTCTGACTTGTAAAGCAAAGGACCCAGATGCATTTACAGTTCATCACTTACAATGTTCCAGGCTAATGTATTTTCCCGGGAAATTTACAACTGTCCTGCAAGTAAAATATTCCTTTTTCGAGAAAAAGGGCGTTTCTTCGTCCCATGAGGGAGCCGTTGAGCAAAAGAGGCTCGGACTGCTGTCTTAGTCGCTGATAGGCATGAATATCAGATTCTTATCGATCACTTTATATTGCAGGAGTAGAAAACACAACAGCCCTTGACCATTTTTCTTTACTGCGTTCCTGCGTATTATACCTTTTAACAGTCATGTAATTGGACTGCTTTATTTCACTTGCCTTTTACTGATTCGAAAACAGTGGCTATTATTCAAAACTTTACCAATGTAGGTACTACTACCATGTTTTTTTAAAAAAACCTTTATTGTGAAAATGTCAGTATACAAATACGGGCCTATAACCACGTGGGCCGGCCACGGAGCAAACTGGAATCGTATATGATGAGGGCACATTTACACTGTAGAAGAACGTAACGGGCGACCCATTAGATTGCAAGAACTAAGGTGTCTACCATTTACGGAATCGGTGGACGTACATTTTATAATTAAAGTACGACAGGGCCAGTTACAATAAAATTATCTAGATAGACATTTGCGGGCAAGTACCATGGGTGCGCTCTGGATCGTTTCCGGGAAGCTGCGCCTTACGCGACAACGCAGGTCCAGAATATAGTCAAAATGTCTCCACCAACCAGCGGTCGGAATACAACCCCTTTCAGCAGTCCAAAAAGTTCTGTTAAATGACAAGAGAAGGGACAGGCAACAAGAACAATCAGTCAAAGAGGGGAGGGCAAGTTCTTCTCTACCGGGTCACGTTGGGGCTCCACCGGAACTGATTGAATTGGTAGTCTACAGTGTTTCTGGATGTTTCAGATTGAAGCTGGCGTCAGCATGAGAGCACCCAATTCTAAAACAGTAAATGCTTGGATAACAATCAATCAAATGTAGAGGGAAGCAGGCACGACGGGTTACAATGGGGGCAAAGGCTTACGTTACCTACCCTTCACTATCTGCAAAGAGAGAATACTCCTAAAAGAAAAGAGGAGGGGGGGGGGGCAGCGTTCAAAGCACATCAGCGTGCATAAATACGAAAATGTTTTTACCTACCACGTACTTGACATTTTACAGCTTTTGATATTTGCTATTAAAAAACCATTGAAATTCACTGAAAAAACCATAGGTTATAGACCATATATAGTTAGGAATTAGCATTTACAAAACCTTGAAAATTCACTGAAAAAACCATAGGTTATAGACCATATATAGTTAGGGATTAGCATTTACAAAACCTTATTTTACTCGCACAAAACCATTGAAATTCGCATATATAATTAGTTGCACTAACTATATATCGCGCACCCGCAATCCACTGCTGATGATGTCACATATTACATCATTCATGACATGGTCAGTGACATCACTGATGACATCACTGATGACATCTCAAATGACATCACTGTTGACATCACTGATGACAACATCCAGTGACTGTATGTTTCTGTAATGCCTATGGTTTTTTCAGTGAATATATATATGTGTGTGTGTGTGTATACATATATATCAATGATGTCATTTGAGATGTCATAAGTGATGTCATCAGTGATGTCACTGACCATGTCATGAATGATGTAATATGTGACGTCATCAGCAGTGCATTACGGGGCGTGAGTTATAGTTAGCTGAACTAACTACAACGGGAATTTCTATGGTTTTGTATGAGTGCAATGTCCAACTAAATATAACGTCCTGAAACCTAAGGTTTTTTCAGTAAATTTCCAAGGTTTTTTTAATGCTAATTTCTAACTATACCGTGCCTGAAACCTATGTTTTTTTCTATGAATTTCAATGTTAATTTCTAACTATGCCTACAAAGTTAGGACATGTGCAGAAAGAGGAAGAAAAGCTCAGCAAGAAGCAAGAAGTAAGGCAAATGCAGAAAGCGGCAGCAGAAGTCCAGAAAGACGAAGAAAAGTGCAGGAAGAAGCAAGAGATGTGCAGAAAGAACCAACAGAGATGCAGAAAGTCCCAACTTTTTAGTGACGGGTACTGGTGGTACCTGACTCAAACTAACCAGGACCGGAGCAAGTGCTGTGCTAAAAGACACTTACAATACAGTCAAAACACCTACATACACTAGGGAACACTATGCGTTGTGGTACCCCTGTAATGAGCATGACCTCCTCTGTATTTTCCATGAGCTAGTGCCCGGGTCATTGCTTGAGTACATGGGTAGTGACTGGATGATTAGAGTGCTGCAAGGACAGTGCATGGTGATGTTATAACTGCTTGCATTTTGGCGGAGTGATTGGATACGCACATGATGCTGGATGGGTGATTGAAGGGTGCATAGTGAATTTATATGGGTTTTGGTGGAGTGATTCGAGAAGTGCATGGTGCATGCTGGGTGATTGGAGGAGTGCATGGGTAGTGACAGGGCAATGGCTGGACTGCATGGGTACTGCTCAGGGGATTGTAGGAGTGAATGAGTTGGTGCACGGGTCGTTGCATGTGTTGCATGTGTGCATGGGTAGTGACTGGATGATTAGAGTGCTGCAAGGAGAGTGCATGGTGAAGTTATAAGTGCTTGGTTTTCGGTAGAGTGATTGCATAAGTGCACACATATCCCATCAGGCCTGCCCCCTCCCTTCACCATTGTGCAAACGAGCCCCCTGGAGGATTTTCATTTGGGGGATTAATTCTCCTTGAATCCTGAGGGTCCCTGAGGGTCAACTAGCCTACCATGTACCTCCAGTAAGCACCACAGAGCTGCGTTACAGAGAGGTGGTCAAAGGCCACGCCCCTTTTCACACCTCTCTGCAACACAACTCTGTGGCCCTTACTGGATGGACCAGGTGGGCTAGTTGGCCCTCAGGGACCCTCAGGATTCAAGGGGGCTTAATTCCCCAACTTAAAATGCGCCACAGGGCATGTTTGCACACTTGTCACTACCGGCCACGCCCCCTCCCTGCACCACTGTACAAACACACTCCTTTGGACTTGGACCAGCCCTCTGCAAGGCTGCTCCCTGGTGCTTACTAAAGGTACCTGGTGGGTTAGTTGCCCCCCAGGAACCCTCAGGATTCAAGGGGACCTAATCCCCCAATTTAGAATGGGCCACGGGGTGCGTTTGCACAGTGGTGCAGAAAGAGGGGCAGGGCCTGATGTGACAAGTGTGCAAATGCACCCTGTGGTGCATTTTAAGTTAGGGGATTAAGTCCCCTTGAATCCTGAGGGTCCCTGGGGGCAAACTAGCCCACCAGGTACCTCCAGTATGCACCAGGGAGCTTCGTTGTAGAGAGGTGTTCAGAGGCCACCCCCCTTTTTACACCTCTCTGCAACGCAGCTCATTGGCACTTACTGGAGGTACCTGGTGGAATAGTTGGCCACCAGGGACCCTCAGGACTGAAGGAGACTTAATTCCGCAGTTTACAATGTGCGGGGTGCATTTGCAAACTTGATATGTCAGGCCCCCCCTTGCACCACTGTGCAAATGCGACCCCTGACGCGTTGTAAATTGGAGGGTCTCTGGGGGCAAACTATCCCACCACGTACCTCCAGTAAGCACCACAGAGCTGCGTTGCAGAGAGGTGTAAAAAGGGGCATGGCCTCTGAACACCTCTCCATAACGCAGCTCCCTGACGCATACTGGAGGTACTTGGTGGGCTAGTTTGCCCCCATGGACCCTCAGGATTGTAGGAGACTTAATCCCCCAATTTGCAATGTGCCAGGGGGTGTGTTTCTCATTTGCTATGTCTGCCCTAGCTCCCTCCCTGCACCACTGTGCAAACGCGCCCCCTGGCATGTTGTAAATTGGGGGATGTATTACCCTTGAGTCCTGAGGGACCCTGGGAGCCAGGGACCCAGGGGGCAGGGCCTAGCCAGGAAGCTGGCTTTAAAAACAAAAATTAAGAAGGGACTGTGTGGCACCCCTTCTCTTGCCTTTTTTTGGTCCCAGGGGACTCCATGACCCAGGGTATGGCCACCATTTTTTATTTTGGGATGCAAATGGGAGGGGGGACGCGTGGGCCCTCCACCTGTGGCCAATTCCGGCCCTGGGGACTCCATCCATTTATTTTTTTTAAAGGAAGAGGGCTGCATGGCCCCCTCCTGAGGCCTCTATTAGCCCTGGGGACCCCATCCCCGGAACCAGCCTTTATTCATTAATTATTTATTTGGGGAGGGGGGCTGAGTGGTCCCCCGGACCACTCTGGCCCCAGGGACCACATTCCCTGGGGCCTGGCCATTCCTTTTTTTTTTTTTTTTGAGGGGTCCACCTGGCCCCTCTCCTCAGGTCAAATATGGCCCTGGGGACCCATGCCCCGGGGCCTGGCCTTTCCATTTAAAATAAAATGATACACAGGGGAGGGGTCCCGTGGCCCCCCTCCCGGGCCACTTCTGGCCCTGGGGACCCCCTCCTCCAGGGCCTGGCTTCTTCGTTGGGGACTGTGGGGGAAGCCCCCAATGCCCCCACGGTCCCTGCTGGCTTTATTTTCCACATGGGGAGCTAAGCTACTGACATGCAGCTCCCCTTGTGGAAAAGCAATGTGGTTTGAATTTTGTAAGCAAGAGCAGGAAACCTGCTCTCACTTACAAAATCCAAACCACAGTTTGCTATGACAGGGCGGGAGCCACACAGCTCCCGTCCTGCCATAGCAAACAGCAGTATCCTGGGGGTGGGCAACCCGGGACACTGCAGGAGGTGGCCCTGGGGGTGGCGGTCCACCGGACAATGGAGGGCTCCAGGAGGGGGGCCTTGCGACCCCCTCCCAACATTCGCAAAGCCCGGGGGGTGGTGGTCCCCGGTGCTTGGGGGTCCATAACGGACCCCCACATTTGCATCTTAGTGCCTCTGGGAGGTGGTGGTCCCTGGGGCATGTGGGGGGGCTTGAGCCCCCACACAGGTTTAATTATTATTTTAGAAAAAAGCCCAGGGGTTGGCTGTTCCTGGGGGGCCTTGGAGGATCCCCACACATTTAGAAATTAGCCCCGGGGGTGGCGGTCCCCGGTGCTGTGGGGGGCTGCCTGCCCCCCAGAACCCTTAAATCAAGCTCTGGGGAGGTGGTGGTCCCCGGGGCAGGGTAGGGGGAATTGAGGCCCCCACACACATTTTTTCAGTGCCTCCGGGACCTGGCCCACCGAGGGCTTCAATACCATTTTTTTATTTTCTTGGCCGGATTCGCGCACCCAGCACGAATTCAGCCAATTTGTTTTTAAAAAATACATGTTTTTTGGGCCCTGGCGGCTCTTGTGGGACCCCCTGAGCTAGCCTTTCTTGTTTTTTGTGTTTGTTTTTCTCTTTTCTTGTGACTCGGTTCTACCGAGTCACATGATAGCTGCCAACACTTCCCGGTTTAGAGTGTTGACAGCCCAATAGAATAAAGCTCAGGTCAGGAGGGTCTGCAGATCCATTGCGCCTCTAGATATCAAGACTTTTATTTTTTGATTTTCTCAGCAACTACTTAACGGATTTACTCCATTTAAAAAAAGGGCGCTTTCTGAATCAAGCACTACCTTTTTGCCAAACTTGGTGTAATTCCGTTCTTCAGTTCAGGCTGTAGCTGGGTCTAAAGATTCCTATGAGAAATTGAGTTTCTGACCTCTTTTTTTAATCTCTCAGGAACTACTGAACGTATTTACACCACTTAACAAAAAGGGCTCTTCTGAACCAAGGGCTACCTTTTTGCCAAATTTGGTGTAATTCCGTTAAGCAGTTCGGGCTGTAGCCGTGATTAAAGTTTCCTATGGAAAATAACATAGAGAAAACACGTTTTGGAACCCTGTCTTTTCTCGGCCCCCGCTTGGCGAATCACCCTGAAACCTTCAAGACAGGAGATGACTGGAGCACCCCAGTAGTTTTGAAAGATTTCACGAAGATTCGTCAACCGGTGTAAAAGTTATTGGGAAAAGAAAAAAAAGCTTTTACTATGAAAACTAGGTCGAACTATAATTATCGACCGCCAGTAGACAATATATGCTTTTAAAAGACAAGTGAGTCAGAACATACTTCAGGGAAATGTAAAGTTGTTCTTCTGGACTATAAATTCCAGCATGCAATATGCTTTTGTCACGAACTATGTGCAGCCCACTGAGGGCGTAATATCCAATGAGGATTGAGCATGGCTTTAAATAAAAAAGGAACAACCGTAACTCATTTGTCTAGCTGCCTCTGATGAGAGACTTGATGTCTTGAAACGCGTAAGGCAAACAAATATAAATCTGGATGTAAGGCGAGCTGTCATTAAAAACCAGAGGGAGGGCCTGCTGCCGAGTGCGTTCTGCAAAGCTCTAGGGCATTTGGTAAAACACATATATATATATAGTGAACATGGCGGGAGCAAGCCGCCGAAACGCGTCTAAGCAGCAAATGAGCCATTAAATATCGTTTGGATTATGATTCACGGAGTCAGCGCCTTATTTTGATGGGAAGTTTGGTTTGGTGACAATATATATATATATATATATATTCACTGAAAAAACCAGAGGTTTCACACCAGTTATAGTTAGCTGGAAATTTTACTGACATAAAACCATTGAAATTCCCACGTTATAGTTAGTCGGACTATAACTTGCGCGTGCAATGCACTGCTGATGACATCACATATTACATCACTCATGACATGGTCAGTGACATCACTCATGACATCACTGATGACACCATCCAGTGAATGTGCGTCTTTCTGAAAAATAAATATGTTTTATATATGTATATGTAAAGGTCGATGGAAGAATAAATGTTTAAATTATTGTCTTAATTAATGTTTTTTTAAAAAAAATTGATTGGTTAACTGGCTTATTAAGTGTATCCTAGTGAATACATATATTGGCGAGTAATATTTAAATATTTAAATATATGTATCAGTGTTTCACTTTGTGTATAAGTGGCTGTATGGGTTGATGAGTAGCTACATGTGTGTGTATATGGGTTATTATATGTTTTTTTAGTATCAGTATGAGTGTCTGTATAGTTTGGTGGGGGTGTTACTTAGCACATAGATGTATCAATGACTGACTCACTGTTTGTATGTTTTTTGAAAACAGCATATGTGCAGGACTGTATGAGTGGATGCGTGTGTATATGTGTGTGTTAGTGATTGAATGCCTGTCTCACTAGTGTGTTTATCAGTAACAAGATATATTTTAATCTAGTATGTGTGAGTATTGATGTATATAAGTCAGTATATGTGAGAGTGAGAGATTGTAAGAGTTCCTGTTTAAATAAGTATATGTTTCTATAAGTGATTGTTTAAGAGAGTACATATGTGTAAGTTTCCTTAGAAGTAAGGTGGTAGTGTGTGTAAATCTGTATATGCAAATAAATGGATGTTTATTAGTTTATTTGCATGTGTGAGTATATGTGTGAGTAACTTTTTGATGACTGTCGGTGTGTAACAGGATGAATAGGGGTATCACTACATATGATGAGTGAGTATATGTATGAGTGAATATATAAAACTGTTGGTGAATGTGTGAATGTGTATATAGATGGTGAAATTACTGAATTGGTTGTTGTAACTGGTATGGGTATATCCACTTTTTTGAAAATGTTAGTTTCTATTTTTTAATATGTGTTTCAAAGGTTACTTTACAGTGAAAGGAGGTCTGTCACTGTGTCACAAGGATGGTGTCATCAGTGATGTCATGAGTGATGTCACTGACCATGTCATGAGTGATGTAATATGTGATGTCATCAGCAGTGCATTGCACGCGCAAGTTATAGTGAGTCCGACTAACTATAACGTGGGAATTTCAATGGTTTTATGTCAGTAAAATTTCCAGCTAACTATAACTGGTGTGAAACCTCTGGTTTTTTCAGTGAATTTCATAGGTTTTTTAACTGCTAATTTTTTACTTTTTATAGGGCTTCATACCTATGTACTTTTTAGTGAATTTCTAAGCTTATTTGTTCGCAAATGTCTATAGCTGAGAAAGGTATGTTTTTCTATAAATGAACCCTATATTGTATATTAAGATAATATTTTAGTTTTAAAATAGTATTTTACTTTTTTTTTTATATTTGACTCTGGAGCGCTCCCGGTGCGCGTACCGGTGAACGCCCCGGTGCGCGTACCGGTGCGCGTCCCGTCAGTGCACCAACAAAAAAAAAAGAAAAAAAAAATAATGAAGGAGTGAGCATGAGGAATGGGGACAGAGAGAGTGGTGTTAAGAGAAAGAGAGCTAGAGGGAGGAACACAGAGGGATTGTGTAATAGATAGTAAGACAGAGAAAAGGTGTAAGAGGAAGTAACTGAGCAAAAGAAAATGAATAAGGGAGCAAAAGAAGAGAAGAAAGAGGAAGAAGACTAAAGCAGAGGTTCTGGGAAAATGTGAATGGGTGATGAAAGTAAAAGGAAGGAGACTTAAGTATGGGGAATGACAGATAGTGACGGAACCAGAGAAAAAAAACAGTAGTGACGGAGGGAAAGAAAATAGCAGTGAGTGTAAGTTAAGAGGAGTGAAAGAGGGTGGATATAAGTGAATAAGGGTAAGACATGGGGAGTGACAGAGAGAAAGAAGAGATAGAGTAAAGGAAGGAGTGTCGCAAAGGGACTAAGTGAACCAGTAAAAAAGGTAAGTGAAGGAGTGTGGATAAGCAGAAGTAATGAAAGAAGTTGAATGTGGTAGGAAGTAAACATGGAGGATAAGAATAAGTGTGGGAAGCAAAGTAAGGAAACAGGGGTGAGGTAGAGTGAGAGAAAAGTAGTGAGGTTAAAGCAAAGGGTGATAAGAAAGTACATTTTGTAAACACACTTACCATATATTTAATGAAAACTTGAATCGGTGAAAGACAAAAGAAAAACATGTTATAATTAGTTAAAAATATATAATAAAATAGAAGAAACAGTTCAAGAGGTTTAAAAATCTAAAAAAGTTTACTAAGAAATAAAGCAATAGTGAAGGATACAAAAACAGAAATAAAATAATGTAGAAAGAGAAAAAAGAAGGAAAAAGAAATAGAAAGAGAACAAATTACTGAAGGTAAGTAAGATACTAAAAGAATGTGAGATACCAAAACGAAATCAGGAAAGATAAGAAAGTAAAAGGAAAATGAGTGAAAAGGAGAGGAGTCTGAATGAGGAACTATTAATAAAAAAGAGGAATAGAAGATGACTGAGAGTGAGTGAAGGGGAGTCACAGAGTGAAGGCATGAAGGGAATGAGGTTAATATAGAACGATGGATGAAACAGGAGTGAGAGAGTAAGTACACAGAAAAACAAAGTGAAGGACTAAGTGAACTACAGTACAATGAGTGCGAAAGAAAAAAAATGGAGAAAAAGAAAGAAAGAGATGGGAAGAAAACTAAAGCAGTGGTGCTGAGAGAATGTTAAAAAGATAAAAAGTGGTGAAAGGAAGAGAGGAAATGCAGACAGTTCAAATTGGATTGAGAAGTTGTGAATGAAGTGCAGTAAAGGAACAGCGATGAAACAAAGTTAAAAAAGCAGTGTAAATGAGTAAAGAGAGGTAAATAAGGGTGAAAAAGGAAAATGAGTGTGAGACAATGTGAATACAATATAAATTACACAATGCAAACTATACAATAACTTCTACAATATGTTACAATATTTATTTTTGCTGTTCTCAGAATATATTGAATTTCACTTAAATTAGTGAGTTCAAAGTCTTCATCATATAACAGCGGGAAAAAAAAACACAATCTAAAAGATTGTGTTTAAAAGAACCCATTCAAACATACATCTCATATATGTAACCTAATCTTTGATTCACTTACTTTTCCGTGAGGCCAAATAGAAGATAGTGAAGGTCCTTTTGGTGGAAAAAAAGTCTGCTGTGCTCTATAACTTCCATTTCATCGACTTCCTATGAAAAAAGATCCAAGAACATCATACCTTACACTTTCCTCACGGCCAATTTGTGTCAGATATATCAGTATTTTTTACTTTGAGATCCACTTAAAGTATCTATATGAGATAAATAATTTAAAACATTAGATTAACTAACTAACTAACTAACTAACTAACTAACTTTTATTATCTATTCCCGTCTTCAAAGGCCAATTCCCTTTACTAAAACTTTGGTATTAAAAACACTAGATAAGAATTTGTAGAGTCATAAGGCAAACGTTGTTTATAAGTTAAATGAGAATCATTGCAGTAACTCCATCCTTTTTCACATTTTAAGTAGCATGTATAATGTCCTGAGGTTGTCGAACAACTGTCATGATAAATAATAGCTTCAGTTGTAAAGGTTCTTCCTGAAATTGATAACTGAGAAGCCACAAAATTTTTGATAGAAGTTGTCAATTTAGTTCCATCAGGTCTACATCGTTGGAAAACTGAAATGATATACTGCCCATAACTTGTGCAGCAAGGATAGTTACATTGAGTACACACCATATTATGATCTGCTGCTTTAACTAGATTTTTAAATGACACTGATTTACAGTCAGGTAAAGTCAAATATATAAATCTTTCAGTGTCTATTCTAGTAGTACTTGATGAACTACAATTGTGGCAGTCATGCTGCCATTGATAAGAAAGGCTGTAAAGATTATTTATATCTACATCTTCATCTTCCAAAACACCAAACATATACATTAAAAATTCCTGATGATCCTGCTGAATGTTCTGTGAAAATGTATCTTGACCAGAACACATATCTAAAATATTTCAAATTTCTGTTACACTTTCTATTTTTGCTCTATCACTGCTACATTTCTCAAACACAGAATTCAATAAACCACACAATCTTTGATCCCGATTTTCAACAATCTGTTCTTGTAAAATTTTAAGAAAAAAAACAACATTAACCACTACATTAGCATAGCAGTTGACACCAGAACTATTTTCAAACTGAAATCCAACAACATTTTCTTCACAATTCTTTTTCTTCCTGTTTTCAATTACAGTTTTGTCTACTTTTTGTCTTTTTGCTACTACCTCACTGCAATTATCCTCATTTCTTCTTTTTTGGCCTATCACACGTTTTTCAAACAGAGGATATTGAGGCAAATGTGGAGCATACTCTCTTCTTAACCTATTGTATTCTTTAACACAATCTAGATCTGAACACATTTTTCTCTCATCACACTCAATCAAGTACAATCCTGATAAAGTTCTGACTCGGGATAATGCCACATATGCCATACAACACAGATCTTCCAATGTTCACTAAAGCATTATCTACACTTAAACCTTGAGATTTATGAATTGTTACTGCATATGCCAAACAAACAGGAAACTGTTTTCGGCGAACATATAAGTCTTTTACAAGTAAAAATCTAGCAGAACAACGACTGATTTGTTGTACTTCCTCAATGCCATCAAATTTTATTTTTAAAAATTCAATTCCATCTCTATTTCTATAATTCACAAAATCAACAACATAACCCATTGCTCCATTTACCAGACCTCTTTCAACATTTAAATTCCTTCTCAAAATGATACGACAATTTAAACACACATTCAGAGTCTTTTCAAAACCAGCTGTTTTAGAAATACTTTTCTCTAATGAATCCAATTTAGTTTTCAAATTTTCAGACAAAACAATTGTTGCACCCATATGCTCTATTTTATCTATTGCTTCCAGTTTCACAATCTCTTCATTTTCTAACTCTAACATTTTGTTGTTGAAGATGGAACATTCTTGCAGAGTTGGCATCAAACATATCCCAGATTTCTTCTCAGTAATTTTTAAAAAAATATTCTCTGGAAGAATGTTTTCATTTGGATACAAATTTGAAATTAATTGACCATGTAAAGCTTCTTTCCCAAGCTCGCTTACTTTTCCAATTCTTACATCTTGTAGAATATTTTTATAATCTTCATCCTTTGCCTGTCGCATATTTTGAAGCAGTTCAGCATATTTAAAATGTAACCATATATTAACGTTTCCAATGCTTCCAAGGGACTTCCTAGTATCTTCATGTGTGAGCATTTTAAACACTGGTTGTCCTTTTACTGGAGTCAACTGCAATAGATCTCCAAAAGGAATAATGTGTTTTCCTCCAAATAACACATCATACTCTGTTCTTGCATTATCAAATGCACAAAAGCAAGCATTAGATTTGAGACCATGCTTACTTCATCAATAATAAGAAGTTTCATTTTCTTCAAGACTCTTGAAACTTCAGAACACGTATCTCCAGATAACTTGTTGTAATGCAATTTATTATCATGCTCAACTGGCAGCATCAGTAAACGATGTAGAGTAATCCCTTTAATGTTATGTGCTGCCAGACCAGTTGGAGCAGTTACAACACAAGACAGCGGTGAATCAGTCCTTTTCTGCAGATAACTTGCAATGGCTTTAATTAGAAAACTTTTTCCTGTCCCCGCTCCTCCACTTACATACAGTCGGACAGGGTCAAATGATGTACATGAGCACTCTTTTTTCTCATGTCTGAATCCATGTTCAATCTGCTCTGTGACTTCATCATATATCTTTTTCTGCTCAACGTTTAGTTGCTTTACCAAATCTTCTAAGTTAACTCCATCCTCTTGAGCTTGTTCCATAGCTCTTTCCACCTCATCCATGGCAGTGGCAGCTTCATTTTGGATAATAGGTCCTCCTAGTGGATCCTGACTCAATGAAGTAGAACTCTGACTGTCTTGAGAACTGTCTCTAGCTATCTCTTCAGCAATTGTGGTTTCTTGCTCTATTTCTTCGTTCAACATTTGCAGATAATTTAGAAAAATAGGACATTCTATGGTATCCTTAGTTGCATTAAAAGAGTCTTCATAACAGAGAAAATCTCCAAGTAGTTCCTCTTCTGTACGCCATGGCTTAAAGAGTTGCAAAAGAGCTAAATAGTAAAATTCTCTTTTGTCTGGAGCTTCACAACTCAATTTTCGATGATTAATCAAATGGCCTTTTTTCTGCTTCACTAGACATCCTTCATAGCCAATGACTGCATATTTTCCATTATTGATATCTTCTGTGATGTTCCTCTTATAACTGTAGTTTTGCAGAACTTCATACAAACAAGTGTTCTCAAGGTGAGTACTTCTATTTGCATAGTATGTATCCAACATATTTGTCTTCAAAATATCTGTACTGTTTGGTTCTTTCTCCGCCAAATATTCAATTTCTTGTACAGATTTCAAACTCGGTTTCGTGTTGCAGCAAGACCTACACTCACCCAAATGATTGTTCTTGATTTGGCATAGAGACTTGCTGATGATAACCGATCAGAACATTCATATGCTCCAATTTCTCGATGCGACAACATCTTCAGACTGAAACTATATAATTTCTTGCTTAGACTCTTTTCTCTTAGCACCTACCTGCCTGACCAGGATCTTCGCTGTTGGTGTGGCCAATTTGGAACTTTGAGCGCCTTTTCATCTGCACAGCGCTACACCTCGCCGGACCCGCTCCGCGGGTCCCGCTTCGCGGCACTTGCTCCCTGTGAGTTTGAGGAGTGCTTGGACACTGTTGCTGCGGGCGTTGGCTGAAGCAGGGCTGCGAGCAAGGCGGTGCATGGACTCCGATTCCCAGGAGTCCCTGCTGCTCACCCGAGTCACCTGGGACACTCTCCCTGGTCGCCACGCCCACCTCCCTCTACTCCAGTATAAACGTAGTACTCCCCTCCGCTGCGCGGGAGCGCGCGGGAGCGTCTCGGGAGAAGCCCGGGACAAGAGCGGGCCCTCTGAGCCCCTCAGAGGCACGAGAAGGCTAGGCTAGGCCAGTCCCGTAACATCCCAACACAACATATCCATTCCGTCCAGCGGTTTATTTTTTTAATTTGCTCATAGCCCTCCTACCCCGCCCCCTTCCCGGTATCCAGACGGGGGTCAGCTAGCGGTAATACACGAGCCGCTGTTGAATCGCCCAGGTTCCTGGGAAGGGAGTTGTGATTTTGAGAGGGTTTTATACCGGTGTATCACCTAACGAAGTTTTTCTCAGGGGAATTAAGGTCGTTCCTGACTTTGGTTTCTACGCAGGTTGGGAAGGGACCAGCTTTCTTTTTCTACTTCTATGCCCCTATTGGGCAAAGAATAAGGGGGTTTGCGATCCCACTAAGGGTTGTGTTGATATAGATCGTTTGTTTTCTCTCCTTTGTTCTTATTTTAAGCAAAGGGGCAGTATTGTATTTTATGTATATTGAACAGTACGTTTTCGTAATTATTGTCTTAACTGTTTTCATTGAGTGAGATGACGACAAAAAAATTAAGGTCTGGGAGAATTTTAGTAGGAAGATCATGCTCTAAAACCAAATCGAACCCCCTCAGAAATAAGACTAGCCAAGCAGCTCACTTGAAAGGCACCTGCCAGCTTTTTAACCTTTGGGAAAGGGGTAAGTATAAAGCTATAACGGTGGATACCATATCTGAGGATACCAAGGCTCTTGGAGCAAATCATTCAGATATGCTATCTAATACACTGGGAAAGGTAAACGTAGATAACTGCTTTGTAGCAGCAAGAGCAGAACCTACACTCCCTGTACATAGCTTTTCGCCTCCTCTCTTCTCCACAATGAAAAACAATATCGATCTTGTACCAGAAGTAATTATAAATACAAGGAAAGAGATAGCACAAGATACTTTATCGAATATGAAAATCCCCCATGATGATAACCACCCCTCATTGATTGTCTCACCATCAAGAGACTCTTTCAATAATGGCCTATCTCCTATGGTCCTAGATAAGGATCTATGTCAAAGATACATAGATACAGATCTAGACAAGGCTCAGATTGACCTAAAAACACCGGTAACATCAACACATGCAGGTCTCCATCTATACAGTAGTACCCCCTCCAAGACCTCACACTCTAATTTTTCAATGAGTCCCAACCTAAAACTAACTGGGATAAATGCACTTCAATTCCATGGGATGGACAAACCTATTTCTGCTTCTCTCTCCGCATTATCGTCTATTTTGCAACTACTAGAAAAATTAGTGGGTGGCTCCGATTGTGTATTAGACACAGTGACCCAAATTCTGAAAGTTCTGTTGGGCAATCGACATGGGAAGGACATTGTCCAGGACTTAGTCCAAAAGGAGCAGTCCCTTACAGCACGAGATGAGGTAGTAATAAAGGATCTGTTACCTGCAGCCAAAGATGACTTAAAAATGGTAAAAGAGGAAGCTAACTCAAGTCCTATCCATCCAATCCCTACTTTAAATTGCCCAATAGATATTGATTCAGAAATAAAGGTCTCGGGGGAGTCCCCACCAAAAACGGAGAATGATCTCTTCCCGATCTTCAAGAGGCAACAAGGAGAGGGAGACAGGGAGGCAGTTGCTCTAGAGAAGAATAGTAATAAAGGGAATCCAGTGAAATCTAAAAAGAATGGGAAGAACAAGAGGAAATTAATAAGACGGATAGAGAAAAATAGGCGGAGGAAAATCCTTTTTGGAAAACACCTTAACTCCTCTACGATCAAAGAAGTACGCCAAACATCCGAGGTGGCAGTTGAAAATGATAACATTTCTGAAAATATGAGCATAACGGAAAATCTCATTTCTCCGCCCCCGGCTGCACCTTTAACAGTTACTCCCTTTCCCTTCCCTCCCATAACAACTGACACAAATAGCCTTTTCCATCCAGTTAATGCTAATAGGGATACAACTAGATTTATAAGCTCGATTCCTCTGGGTCAGGAGCATAACCCCCCCGGACATGTAATTCCAATTCTCAATCCCTTAGCAACATCTTTTGCTGGAGCAGTCTCACGAGGCATTTTGTTAAAAGAAATTAAGGAAAATAGCATTGACACTGTGTGGTTAGAATTCTCACCCCTTTTTGACGCTGAATGCATTTTGAATAGATCTCTTTTACTTAAGTACTTTCAAGAATCGGCTAACTTGACATTAATACAATCTGCTGATCTAGACAGGGTATTAATATTAAAGTCCGAGATTGGGATGATAACTAGGGTGAAGTTCCAGTCTAAGCTAGTAGCAAATTTAATCCTGCAACGCTCTGAAGACCTTCAGAGCAGAGGGATAGACGTAATCCCTTTGCTAGGGTATACTGGAAAAAATAGAGTCTCTAAACCCTTATTCCCGTCAAGGTCCCCCTTTTCTTTGTTGCAAGCAGCAACAGGTAGTACAAAACAGGCAGGTGATCTTGCGGATTTAAAAATATGTAAGTCTATGGACCTCCGTTTAGTGTCCTATGTTAATCCGTCTTTGCTTTCTCGCCAACCTGATTCTGGGGATGAAAGAGATCAATGGAACTGGCTACCTGGAATTTTAGCAGGAAAACCCCTAAACAATCAAACGTCTAATCCGCATCTTTAGCGACAAGTTATCTATAATATCTTGGAATGCAGCTGGCCTAAAAAATAGCCCGGAAAAAATGCAATTCCTCTTGTCTCTGGAGGCAAATATAATATGCCTCCAGGAAACATGGTGCCCAGATAAAATTCAGGTAGGGAAAGATTACTTTGTGTTGGAAGGCAGCGCCACCATTAACAAGAGAGGACACGCCAGTGGGGGTATAGCTTGTCTTTTATCGAATCATCTAAATTGGAATTATGGCCACTATATGGACCCCTCTAACCTTTTTCAAGCAGTAACTCTATTTAGGTCTAGCAACAATGATGTTGTTAAACCCCTAGTTCTGATCAATGCCTACATTCCACCGGAAGCTGGCTATAACGTAACTTTGAAAAAGGTTTTTTCTTATGTTCAGAGTATCAGGGAGAAAGATCCGATGATTGCCATAGTCTTAGTTGGGGACTTAAATGGCAAAATTTCCAATTTAAGCATGAATTTATTTCACGATAAATTCAAAGAAGAAACTCTCCATATACCTCAGGCATTACTCCCTGAAAATATTAAAACAAATAAACGAGGAAAGTTACTTTTAAAGGAGTTGGCAGATAAGGATGGGATTATTGTAAATGGGAGACTCCCCTAGGATTCCCCTGCCAACTTCACGCATAAATCCTATCAGGGTGAATCGATATTGGACTATGTAATAGTGGGGACTCACTCATTTGAGCTACTGAAGGATCTCAGTATTATTGATACGCCGTTTAGTGATCACAAAATACTGTCTATCTTTGCGAATGTAAAACCCCCTAAATGTGATACGTGGTCTCTAAATAGTGAATGGATAAATTTTGGCGCTAAATCAGGAAGGTGTCATTGGAATACAAGAGCTCAACGAAATTTGGAGGGAATGCTCGATGCAGCAATAAATGATCTTCCTTCCTGGCACGGTTTGGAAACTGAAAATTTTACTTTATTCATGAAGGCAGTAATAGCGGTGGCTAAAAACTCCAATAAGAAAAAGTCTGCTAGAATATTCCCAAGCCCCCTGAGATTGCTTAATATAGAAATTAACAAATTAGTAAGGGCTCAATATTTAGCTAGATCTGTTGATATAGCACGAAAAATATCATTGTTAAAAAGGAAAAGGAGGAGGTTATCATTTACAATACGTAAAGAAAAAGAGGATGCCATTTGGATCAAAATAAGAGAAGCCTCTATTAATGGGGAAATGAGGCAGTTCTGGTCTCTTATAGGCGAGGGGTTTGGATTGAGAACAAGACCTTTACCCATCCCAATTGAGGAACAAATATGGATTGAATTTGTTTCTAATCTTTATGCAAGTAACAGCTCTGTGGCCCCACAAGCATGGCCAGAGGAGACTAGTCTGCCCCTGGTACCATTCTTAGAAAAAGACATAGATCTAGCCATCAGAGAAATGCGGCGCTCTGGGGCAATGGGCCCCGACGAACTGCCCATTTCTACACTAAAGCAAAGTGGTGCCAAATGGAGTAAATTACTTTGTCCTGTATTCAACATTTGGCTATTGAGAGGCAAGGTTCTACCTTCCTGGAAGGGCAGCATCCTAGTTCCATTGTTTAAAAAGGGTGATCGCTTGTCCCCTCAAAACTACCGCCAGATTGCATTGTTGGATGCAATCGGCAAGGTCTTTACAAGATGTTTGCTGAAGCGTATAAATGACTGGGTGGATCATGCAAACATACTCCCACTTGAGCAGACCGGTTTCAGGAAGAACCATGGTACTATGGATAATTTAACAGCCCTCCAGGTAATAACTGATAAATATATTAAAGCCAGAAAAGGGAGAGTCTATGCGGCATTTATAGATTTTTCCACAGCATTCGATAAGGTCGATCGTCGATTGCTGTGGAAAAACCATCTGCTCTCGGAATGCCACCTAGGCTTTTACACTTGGTACAGGATTTGCATGATAATACATGGTGTAGAGTACTATTGGGGGGAGAAAGGGGTTTGTCCCGGCCTATCCCCTCTGCCAATGGTCTCAAACAGGGCTGCCTACTAGCTCCCCTTCTGTTCTCCCTTTACGTTAGTGACCTCCCCCGCACTATATCCCTCAGTGAAGGAATTGCTCCGCGCTAGGGAGACACTTACATTTCCTGTTTAATGTATGCAGATGACATACTAGTTCTGGACCTCACCCCAAAAGGCCTAATAATCGTCTGCATGCCCTACACTTATTCTCCAAAGCTCACTATCTGAAAATAAACATTTCTAAGAGCAAGGTAATGTGTTTGGAGGGGAAGAAAAAACTGAAATTAGGTCACATTAGTTGGGAGCTGGGAGGTCAAAAATTGGAAAGTGTAAAATCATATGTTTTTTTAGGAAAAATAGTTAGTAGCAACTTGAGTAATAAACCCCATATAGATAATAGTTCCCGCAAAGCAAAGTCACAGGGAAATGGGCTGAGAGCCTTATATAAATCAACCGGTAAAAGACAATTTATGCATCTTCTAGAAGCATTCCGGGCAAAAATTCCTGCAACCTTGCTCTACGGCATAGAACTTATCGATTTAGGTGAATGGGGCTTTTTGGACACCATTGAGGGTTCCCTCTTGAGAAACCTAATTTCTGTCAATAACAGTTGCACTGCAGCATCCCTTCGATTAGAATTTGGATTAAGAAGCAGCTGGGCACAGGGTTTGGCAGGAGTTATTCGCTGGGTCGCCTGCTTGATTAAAGGAAATCCAGCCACATTAAGATCTCTCATTAAAAAAGAGTTAATGGGCCCCCTAAAAGAGTATTCGTTACTCATAAAGAACTTTAGGAAGGCTATTACACTCTTGGATCTGGAGGAAGCAACCCTCTTTGACCTTTCTGTGCATCAGCTAAAATCTACATTAAAACAGGCAACATGGAAGTTCAGCTTCGAAAGGGACTGCAACTCTATTACACTTAAGAAGGGGGTCACTCAAGTTGTTAATTCTTACCTGTTTAGACAATTACAACCGTATGTCTCCTGGAATATGCCCCATGGTTTGCGCCGTTTTTGGCTACTTTTAAGGCAGGATCTCCTTCCTTTGAATAAGTTGTTGGCCAAATGGTACGGTATACCTAACATATGCACTTTCTGCAATAATTCAGTCCAAGACACCGTACATGTTTTGTTAGTTTGTCCTGCCCTAATGGCCTATCGTCGTCGGTGGGTGAGACCAGTTTGTATGCAATTGGGTATTTTATCGGCAAGATCTCTCATTGACGCAATTTTCTATCCTCCCAATGACATTTTTTGTAATAGAATTTTTAACTTTTTTAAATGCTTTTTAGAATTGTAGTAAATAATTTGCACGAAAATTTGTAAAACCATGTTAACAACAATCTGTTTTAATAAGTTGTTTTACTTTCATACTGCTCTCTTGTTACTGTATTATATGTGGATCTCTAAGGAGTTCCAAATCATATACTCAATAAAATTGAATTGAATTGAATCTTTTCATGTGAAATGTACTCCCACATTTCCTTCAGTTCTGTCTTTTCTTTTTTAGTGATGTAAGATGTCACATATCGAGCCACAGCAATAGAATTGTCAGCAACGAACTGAATATCCATGTTAGCATTCCACATGGACAAAACCACTGGGTTTTAATCGTAGATGTACTTAGATTCTTCATTTCTTTTCAAATTGTATGTATTTTTGGGAGATTTCCTCGTCACAGTATGTCATAGAGATGACATCAAATTATTTACTCTTCCCTTAGAAATCACTGGTCGTTGAAACGCAAAACGACATTTCGTGTAGTACTTTTCCTTGTTTTTACATTTTCGATGACAGTACTTTCCACAACGATGAGATTGAAGACGTAAAACTTGTTGCCTTAAACTGTTTTCTTCAGTAGATTTTGGAATAGCACATGTTGAATACTCTTCAATGAAACTCATCACTGTTTCATCCAAATCTGATCCAAATTTGGGTGCATCTTTAATCCATAACAACATATGTATATGAGGAGCACCTCTCGCTTGATATTCCTTCCTCCAAAAGAAATCCAAAACCTCTCCAAGGGGAGGATTTTTTTGTTGGTAATAAAAGACATCATAGCTTCAAATCTATGATTAAAATATCTGCAAACATTCACTGGATCCAAAGAACACAGTTCTCCAGGTGTTTTCAATTCTATATTTTGTATGTTTCCATTTGCCTCTCGTAGAAATTGAAGTAAGTCGTCCCATGCATACTCAGCACAGCTAAGAGTGAGGAACCATGTAGGAGTTCCTAAGTTTCTTAGCATACATTTCAATTCTCCATGACGACGGAACCAAATACTCATTGGTTCCACGTTGACATGCCATGAGATTGATTAGCTGAGATTCCAAAATACTATCTTGCAGATTGACTTTCTCCATAAAGTCCCTTGCAGAAACATTTTGCAGATGAGCTCTACTTTTCAGTATATGATTAACTGCATAAGAAAGACCAGACAAATCACTTTCATACAGTAGATGAAACAAATACGGAATACATTGACGAAACCTTGGATCTTCAGCATATAATCTTAAAGTCCGGTATTCAGCTGCAGAAATTGGAACTGGTCGATCGTCATATCGTCCACCACGGACTGTTGGAAATAACTGTGGAAAACAACGAGCTTCCAAACTTTCTTCCCATACACTAATAGGACTTCCTTTTGCTGCTTTCATTTGAAACAAGTCAATTGCATTCCCCATTACTTCTTTGGAATGCAAAGGATGAACAGTATAATGTTCATATATTTCTTCATTTCTAGACACATCAACTTTTTCAATTTGGCCAACTGAACAATCACTGTCTTCTTCTGTAGCTGTTTCCTCTGCTCCAACACTTACATCTTTATAGTACTCATTGTTTTTGACCAAATACAACGTTGCCTTTTTGACTTTCCTAACATCCACTAAATCTTGCTAGATTTTCTTACTCTTTGTCGGAACCCCATTAACTAGAATAACTAGAGGGTCCTCTTCTACTCTTTCTACACCAATTGTATCAATATTTTTCTTCACATCTAGAGGCAAATAAACAACTCTTCCCTTTAATCCTCTTTGTAAATCTGTAGGAGGTAATTTTCCTATCTTAGGCTCCATTCGAACAATAGCTTGAAAAGGATGGACACATTGAATCAAAATTGATTCATAAGTATTTAAATCCATCAATTCATAAGGAATATCTATCAACTGAAGATTATTATAAACTGCTCTAGTAGGCATTCTATTTTCATTTACTTTTTTCAAATAATAATTACAAATACGCTGATCAAAACTCAAATCAAAAGAATTCTCCACCAACAAATAACTTACAAAATCCTTCCATTCACTATTATTTTCAAATTCACATTTCGCATATAAATCAACTAACTTAGTCTGAATCTTATAATGAGTCCGTCGACAACACACACAAGTTAAATTAGGCCTTTCACTTGATTTCACCTTAAACTTGGTAATTTCCTCGTCAAACTTTTCTGTACTTGAAATCTGTCCATTATCTTCCACATTACCATCCATTACTATATCCATTTCTACACTGTCCTCTTTGTTCCCAAAATAACAAAACTCAATTTCTTCACAAATAGTCTTCACATCCACTTCAGATCCATGCAAAAGAGCACTGTTTAACTGTTTAAGCTTAAGTGCTGGACTTTTTGCATAATACAACTTTCTCACTAATTTCCTCACCTTATTATGATGTACTGCTAACATCCTAAAATGATGAAAAACACACTGACATACTTTTCTAGAAAGACAAGCCAGTGAATGCCCATGCAAACCTGTGCTTTCTCTCACTCTGCAAGGATCTAACTCTTGCAAGATCTTCATTTTTTGTTTGAGACTTTTCTTACTATATGTACGTAAGAAATTTCGAAGCAAATCGATTGAATCCTGTCGCACACTACAAATACTACTGCACTTCCATGTGTACACTGGACCCTTAGTACATCTCCCTAAAACTTCATGAGCTAACACCTCTTCTGCATCTCTAGACACAAGTTTCTCTTTTTCCATCACACAACCATCTTTCACCTCATATGCTCGACCACTGGTGTCAACTGCATGAACCAAATCATTTTCCTGAAAGTAACTCTCCTCATTGAAAAATGGCTCAGAACTTCAACTATGTATCCATTTGCCAGAAAATACTTCACAAAATTTGTCCGAATAATAATTCTTTTCCATCTACTGTTCGATTTGAAAACATCAATTGCCTTATTAAGTATCCTAATTCTATTGATTACTAAAATAAATATTTTTTTCTTAACTTCAAAAGCCTGATCAACAATCTTCTCTACACTTTTCTTTTTCTTGTAAAAAGCAGTTCTCTGTTTACCTTTCTTATCATTTTTTAGCAAATTTAAAACTACCCTATTGCGAAACATTCGCCTACGAATGTCCCTAACTTGATTTACCCTTCTATTGCTATCCATTCTCTTCTCTCCTGCTCCAATCGAGACATTTTTTGTGGGCCTCTCCTTCCTTTTTAGATTTGCTGTCTCCTTCTGAATATTCACATTACCAATATTATTTTTTTTTTGTACGACATATGTTGCGAAAAAAAGACTTAATTGGCTTACCAGGAGCTTTTCTGGTGTTTTTTGAAGTAGTTGTTGTAGAGGATTCTATACATTCTGTTGCTGATGTTCTCCTTTTACGTATGGTATTTTTGATACTTCTTTGCCTTGAAGGCATTTTTGCTTGCTTTTCAGAATTTGATTTGAATCTGTTGTTCTGAAAAAAAAAACACATGAAAGACCACTATTAGCAAACAACAAAGTAATGACAAAAAGCAAAGAATATAAACAATAAATTGCAACATATTTAAGTTTATACAACATCAACTCAGGGCCTTATTTATGAAGGCCTTGCACCACCAGTGCAACACATGTTGCATTCCAAAAATCCAAATCCTCTACCTTGCAAATGTTGATATCAAGCATTATCAAAAAACAGAACACAAACCAAGAGCAAAGAAACTCAAGGCCTTATTTATGAAAGCCTTGCGCCAGAAGAGCGTCACTTATTTCCCATGTATGAAGTGACATACCTACGCCACAAGACAATCATAAATAACAGCCAAATATAAATTCCATTGATTTGCCCCCAAAATCATTTTTTGATTAACATTTAAAAAACACAGGGCAGAACCTATGTACAAGCACAGAATTTCACTTTTAAACATCACTGTTTCCCAAAATACAAATCCTCTACCTTGCAAATGTTGATATCAAGCATTATCAAAAAGCAGAACACAAACTAAAAGCAAGGAAACTCAAGACCTTATTTATGAAGACCTTGCACCAGAAGAGCATCACTTATTTCCCATGTATAAAGTGATGCACCGGTTGCACAAGGCAATCATAAATAAGGGCCAAATGAAAATACCATTGATTTGCCCCCAAAATCTTTTTTTGAATAACATTTAAAAAACACTGCGCAGAACCTATGTATAAGCACTCAATATCACTTTTGAAACGTCACTGTTTCCCAAAATACAAATCCTCTACCTTGCAAATGTTGATATCAAGCATTATCAAAAAGCAGAACATAAACTAAAAGCAAAGAAACTCAAGACCTTATTTATGAAGACCTTGCGCCAGAAGAGCGTCACTTATTTCCCATGTATAAAGTGATGCACCGGTTGCACAAGGCAATCATAAATAAGGGCCAAATAAAAATACCATTGATTTGCCCCCAAAATCGTTTTTTGAATAACATTTAAAAAACACTGCGCAGAACCTATGTATAAGCACTCAATATCACTTTTGAAACGTCACTGTTTCCCAAAATACAAATCCTCTACCTTGCAAATGTTGATAGCAAGCATTATCAAAAAGCAGAACACAAACCAAGAGTAAAGAAACTCAGGGCCTTATTTATAAAAGCCTTGCGCCACCAGTGCGTCACTTTCTTACCATGTTAAAAGTGACATACCTACGCCACAAGACAATCATAAATAAGACCCAAATATAAATACCATTGATTGGCACCAAAAATCGTTTATTGAATAATATTTAAAAAACACAGGGCAGAACCTATGTACAAGCACTGAATTTCACTTTTGAAACCTCACTGTTTCCCAATATACAAATCCTCTACCTTGCAAATGTTGATATCAAGCATTATCACAAAGCAGAACACAAACCAAGAGCAAAGAAACTCAAAGCCTTAATTATGAAGACCTTGCGCCAGAAGAGCGTCACTTATTTCCCATGTATAAAGTGATGCACCGGTTGCACAAGACAATCATAAATAAGGGCCAAATGAAAATACCATTGATTTGCCCCCAAAATCGTTTTTTGAATAACATTTAAAAAACACTGCACAGAACCTATGTATAACCACTCAAAATCACTTTTGAAACGTCACTGTTTCCCAAAATACAAATCCTCTACTTTGCAAATGTTGATATCAAGCATTATCAAAAAGCAGAACACAAACCAAGAGCAAAGAAACTCAGGGCCTTATTTATGAAAGCCTTGCGCCACCAGTGCGTCACTTTCTTCCCATGTTAAAAGTGACATACCTACGCCACAAGACAATCATAAATAAGACCCAAATATAAATACCAATGATTGGCACCAAAAATCGTTTTTTGATTAACATTTAAAAAACACAGGCCGAACATATGTACAAGCACTGAATTTCACTTTTGAAACCTCACTGTTTCCCAAAATACAGATCCTCTACCTTGCAAATGTTGATATCAAGCATTATCAAAAAGCAGAACACAAACCAAGAGCAAAGAAACTCAAAGCCTTATTTATGAAGACCTTGCGCCAGAAGAGCGTCACATATTTCCCATGTATAAAGTGATGCACCGGTTGCACAAGGCAATCATAAATAATGGCCAAATGAAAATACCATTCATTTGCACCCAAAATCGTTTTTTGAATAACATTTAAGAAACACTGCGCAGAACCTATGTACAGGCATTCAATTTCACTACTAAACTTAACTATCTGCTTCCAAATATTCTCCATACAGCAAACAAGTCTCTATCTAAATTAAATAAATCATTACTTACCTTTACAAATGCTTTGGGAGATTGAAAACAGTGTCAGACACACACACCAATTTTTCTTTAGCAGAGCAAAAGGTGTGCACTCAATACACTGAAACCAAGACTGGCATAGAAAATCTCTAACTTTGCACACATATGCCTTATTTCAACCAATCAAAAGTCTTCCCTCACTATTTTCAAACCAACACCCTTCCCCCTCTCAGATCTTTCTATCTGTTACCATAGCAACTCCCTCCTAACTGAACTCTCAGGTTCAAAAGTTTATTCTACAATGTTGCAAATTAAGTCAGCAAGGATGTTTGACCTCTCAATACACCAGCATATCCAGGGCATTATTGCTTTTAGTGACTTTTTCTTAACCATTCAAATTGCTTCTTTCACACAACACAACCATGCACCCTAACTTTTAGTTTTCAACTATCTGAATCCACCAATCATTGCTTGTGATTCAAGAGCAGAGAAATTCCACAATTATTTTTTGGGAAACTCCTACTGTTCCAACTTCCATTTCATTCCCACACTTCATCTGACTGCAGCAGAACCTTCTCACATCATGTATTCTGTGTGGATTATTGGACATAGCTACATCCACTGGGCTCAAAGGTATGCAGCTAGCAGAAATTATCACAACCTTGATTTATCAAATCTGGAAATCAAGTGGATTGGCCAGAGAGGATTGAGATGTCATCAATTGATACCATTGGTGAAAACCTTTTTGCATCGCCAAACCCTGACCTCTTAATAGTGCACTGTGGTGGAAATTATTTGGGCACTATGACTGGGGTTGGTCTGGAAATGCTTTTAAAGGACACCTTTGATCAATTGATGACACTTTTTCCACAAACTGCCTTGGTATATTCCAATATATGCCAAAGACAGAAATGGAACTGGTCCAACCAATTTTGTCCACAATTTGAAAAAGCACGGAAACATGTGAATAAATCTGTTTCTGCTTACATGAGAGACTGTGGAATGGGTTCAATATACAATAATAACTTGCGTTACAACATGCAAGACATCTACAGAGGAGATGGTGTGCACTTATTAGATGAGGGAAATAGAATTTTCCTCCTGAATTTAAGACTGTGCATTGGAACCTACTTGTAGGTACCTAAATCAATCACAGAACCCAAAAGCTCTTTTCAGAGCTACCCTACCTCTGATCATTCAAAACGTTTATCTTTTTCTAACTTTTTTCACTATTTTTCACCAAAGTACACTTCCCGGTACTCGCACCGGTGCGAGTACCAGGCGCTTCCCCTGCGGAAAATTCAAGATTTTTTTTTTTTTTTTTAGCCTTTATGAGCCTCCTAAGCCCCCCTCAGAAAACCTAGAGGGTCAGGAAGTGTCTACCGTGCCCCCTTCTACCCATTCCGAGCATTGTTTGTCCTCCATCTTGTGTCTCGATTGTACCGAAACACAAAATGGAGGACTCCCGTAACGCTGCCGGTGCACGTACTGGAGCGTGCACCGGTAAGCTCTCCATAAAAAAAGGTGGGAAAGTAATTTACAGAAAAACCACTGGAGACACTTTCATCAAATATAGAATAGGCCCTACTACATAGCAGTCCCTACCATTTGCCCAAATTTGGTGGAATTCCATTGAGACATTTAGGCTACAGGCCTGACTAAATATCCTGAGGTAAATTACATGACCAAAACACATATGAAGTGTGAGAATTTACAACCAATTAAAAAGTTTCTTTCATTTTCTACGATTATTTCCTGACATTTGATTGGTTATGTACATGTATAAATAAAAAAAAAGAGAAGGAAACACAGCCATTTTGACTACTGCATCCTGAAGTAGATTTGAAAAGAAATAACACTGACAACTTCAACTGCTTTCTCAAAGGTAAGTTGTTATTTTGGAAAGTGAAGTATGTTGTGCACTTTAAGTTAATTTGAGAAAAAATATTCTGTTAGTTATATACTATCCCTCTGTAATAGTTATAGATTGAGATAGGCTTCTCTGTTATAGTTATGGATTGAGTTAGGCTTCCCTTGTATTATTATAAATTTACTTAGGCTTCATCACATACTCTTTGTTATATTTCAAATTCCAGCCTGATACCATACACTGCCCAAAGATAACTTCACTGTTAAAAAATCCAAACTACATGTCTGAACTTAAACCCAACAGTGCCCTATCTCTACTGATATAATTATTTTTTATGCAATTTACAGCAACAAAATGGAAGGAGAAAAGAATATTTCTTTTGAAATTGTTTTGGACAACAACCATGATGGAAAAAATGCTGAAAATGATAACATTGACTTTATGGATGAGTCTCTGGACCTTGAATTACTACAGTGTGTGGAATCAATGGAAACACAGAATGTAAATGAAGAGATTCCAGACAACATTTTATTAGAAGTTTTATTAAATTATGAAAAAGAATCAGAAGAATACATTTATATTTAATAATCAAAAATTGTTCGAGCCATTATTCATTTTTATATGTAATTCATCAAGTAGATCAAAAATGTTTAAAATATAAAGTGAGACTTATAGTATACTGTGCAACTTTATTGTGTTACATAGAAAGTTTGCTCATAGTTACTTCCTTTCTCCCACTATATTATCTCCAATGTGTATTTAACATCTCTTTATCATCTCCTGCCTCCATGTTGTTTCTGCTTTCCTGACAGACTATGTTATGAATTCCATATACCACAATAACTTCTGTAACAACATGCAAGATATCTACAAAGGAAACTGTGTATATTAAATTATAGACTCTGCATTGATACCTACATGTTGGTACTTAAATAAAAAAATTAAAAAAAAGAACAATTAATAAACATACAATTTTTAAAAGTGATTCTTTTTTCCCAATAGTACGCTCTCAGGAGCGCTCCCAGGAGCGCTCCCCGGTGCGCGTACAGGGCGCTCCCCCCGCGAAAATCGAAAAATTATGTTTTTTTATGGCCCCCATATCAAACCTAGGGGGTCAGGGGGGGTCTACCCTGCCCCCTTATGGTCAATTCCCCCCTTTGTTTTTGCCACCTCTTGTGTCTCGATTTTACCGAGACACAAGATGGCGGCCGCTCCGGACTGTTTAGAATGTTTACAAACACCCGAGAGCCAATCAGCTTTCTGCGCGCAAGTCGCGTGGCGCGCCCGGTGCGCTCCCCGGTGCGCGTACCGGAGCGCGCCTATAGATATATATATTTTTTTAACCTAAATTACTCAAAATCCACTGGAGCACATATCTTGAGACATAGCAAAGGCACATCGGGCTACCAGTCCCTACAATTTTGCCAAGTTTGGTGTAAATCCATTCAGCCGTTCGGGCTAAAAGTGAAATCGACCGCCCAATGGAAATTAACATGGGGAAAACGCGTTTTGGGACCCCCCTTTTATCTCGGCCCTCGCTTGATGAATCCCCTCCAAACTTTCAGGGAAGGACCGATGCTCCGCGAGGCCATTTTGAGGAAATTGTCACTCAGATTCGTCAACCGGCGCCAAAGTTATTCCAAATAGAATTTTGAGATTTAACATTGAAAAAAATCCTAATTATAACAACCTACTGGCGACCGCCAGTAGGTGATATATATATATATATATATATATATATATATATACACACTGAAAAAACAATAGGTTTCAGACACGTTATAGTTAGGAATTAGCATTTAAAAAAGGTTAGAAATTCGCTGAAAAAAACATAGGTTTCAGGGCTGTTATAGTTAGCTGGACATTTCACTCGTACACAACCATAGAAATTCCTCTGTTACAGTTTATTTATTTATTTATTAAACAGTTTTCTATAGCGCGAACAAGACCCTTGGGTATCAGAGCGCTTCACTTTACATGAACGAGATTACATTAGACAATTGTAGTTCGGTATACTATCATAAGGGTTGACGAGGATTACAAGGTTATATGGAATAAATAATGTCCTGAGGTAGGTTAGGTAATAGTTATATGTGGAGTACTAAATCTTCCTGGATATGATTGTTTTTAAGTGTCTTTTCCCGTGTCTTCTATATTCTCCAGTCAATGGGATATCTTGGACGTCTCTGAGTTGAAGAGTTAGTTCCTAGAGATAATGCCTACAGAAGGAACTTACTCATTAGAAATATCTTGGTTTCCCTCTTAAAAATTGCTGAGTTTGGAATTTTTCTGATCACTGATGACATCACTGATGACATCTCAAATGACATCAATGATGACATCACTGATGACATCATGCAGTAAATGTTGTTTTGTTTGATATTTAAATATGTTTTATATATATAGCAATCTGCATTGAAGTATGAGTGGATGTATAAGTGTCTGGATGGAGGATTTAGTAGCTGTGCGATTGACTGTTTAAGTGAGTAATTAAAACTGTCTCACTAAATACATGGGTTGGTGACTAAACTGTATGAATGTCTGTATCACTCTGCCTGTTGTTGTGTAAGCTGTTGCATCAGTTGGTCACTAGCTACCTGAGTGTCTATATTAGTTATTGATTATTTGGCTGAGTATTTGTATGGGAGACTGAATATGTGTGTGGTTGGGTGGGGGGTATGTGACTCTTTGCAAAGATGTGTGAGGAGTTGATTGACTAGGTGTATGAGTTTCAGAGTACACGTGGAAACAGTTGTTTGGGTGAGTGAGTGTGTTTATGGGTGTGTCGATGAGCAAACATATCTCTCATTGGCACATCTCCAACGAAGTAGAAAAATAAAAAACAATGTATGTGACAATTGTATATAAATAACTATACGTAAGAGTCAGTGATTGTGTCAGTGACTGTATGGATGAGTGTATACTTGTAATAGTGATTTTATAAACACTAAAGAGGTCATTAGGATGGCGGGTGGACTTTGTCCACCACCATCCTTTCGGGGATTGGGACGGCCCGCCATAAGTGTGGGGGTCCAGTGTGGGCAATTAGGATGCGTCTGCCACAGTGGCAGGCACATCCTGCATTCCTGGCATTGTGACGGGCGGTACACTCAGCACCGCCCGCCACAATGCCAGGAAGACATGTTGTGCATGGAACTGCTGGGGGGTACCATAGGTACCCCCCATGTGCCACCCCCCACCCCCCAACATCCTGGGGTCCCACAACGGGCCCTCAAACACACACACCGCATGCCTTTCAGTGGCGGCAACGCTGCCACGGAAAGGCAGCCTCCCGTCTGCATCCTGATATGGATGGCAGTGTCTAGAAGACACCGCCAGCATATGAAACCTTTTTCCGCCCGGTCAACTCATTGACCAGGTGGAAAAGCGGCAGGCGGTACACTCAGCACCGCCCGCCACAATGCCAGGAAGACATGTTGTGGACTTCCATGGCACCACATGGTGCCTGCCATGTTGTACATGGAACTGCTGGGGGGTACTATAGGTTCCCCCCATGTGCCACCCCCCACCACCCAATCCTCTGGGGGCCCGCAATGGTTCCCCAAACACAAACACTGCATGCCTTTCCGTGGCGGCAATGCTGCCACGGAAAGGCCCCCTCCCGTCTGCATCCTGATATGGATGGCGGTGTCTAGAAGACACCGCCAGCATATGAAACCTTTTTCCGCCCGGTCAACTCATTAACTGGGTGGAACAGCGGCGGACTGTCTTCCTGGCTGCCACCCATTTCCCCCGCCACATTCATACGGCGGGGGAAATGGGTGGCAGACGGGCTAGGACGTGGGGCGGATCGCCACCACCATGCGGGCGGTGGGGGTCCGCCCTACATCCTAATGGGCCCCTAAGTATGAATTACTATCTGTATGAATAAATGAGGTGGTATTTGTATAAGTTTGAAGGTGAGTAAATGTAAGTGTTATTGGTTGTTGGCATGAGTGAGTAAGATGACTGCATAACTGACTAGGATGAGTGCTGGTGTGTCAATGTCGATATAGGTGTATGAGTGCATTTGATAGTGTTCTATTGATCAGTGACAGCATACGTGAGTGATTCTATGGGTGAGTGAGTAGATGTGTGTGTAGACCTAGGAATTAGTGAGTGGGTATGTAGAAAGTGGTATTGGTATGTTAATGGTTTCAAAAATGGTACTCTGTATTTTACAGTGAGTGATCAAAGGTTATACTAGTGTGTGATGAGGTGCATCGGATTGCCATGTGGATGATGTCATTAGTGATGTCATTTGAGATGGCATCAGTGATGGCATCTGTGATGTCACTGACCATGTCATGGATGATGTAATATGTGACATCATCAGCTGTGCATTGCAGGCGCACAAGTTATAGTTAGCAGAACTAACTATAACGGGGAATTTCTATGGTTTTGTACAAGTGAAATTTCCTGCTAACTATAAGAGCCCTGAAACCTATGTTTTTTTCAGTGAAATTCTAAGGTATTTTAAATGCTAATTCTTAACTATGATGTGTCTGAAACCTATGTTTTTTTTCAGTGAGTTTCAAATGTTTTTTAAAAGTTAATTTCTAACTATAAACTGTCTGAAAGGTATGTTTTTTCAGTGAATTTCAAATGTTTTTTAAATGATAATTTTAAAGTGTAATAATATATTTTTGATTGTTTATTTTTAAATATGTAATTCATTAAATAACATATTTGTTATGAAAAGTGCAAAAAAAGTTTAAAACAAAATTCAAACTGAAATATTGTTTAATTTTTATATATATTTTTTAATTTAATATATTTTAATTGCTTACTTTTTTTTCAAATTTTTTGGGGAATTGCGTACCCATCAAGATGGGTGCGCGGATTCTCGCCACCGTTTTAGAAAAGTCGTGAAGGATCCGCATACGTTAAGCGACGGCTTCGTGTTTTTTCAGTTATGTCATTTTGTCCCATGTGACCTGAAAAAAAAGATTTGATTAGTTTATAACATTTCCCATTGTAACTATTGAAGGACCCCACCCATTTCAATCATTCTTTTTGGAGATCTTTGGAGAGACATCTCTGTTCTTTTAAGAACCCTTTTTCATAATTTTTGTGGTGTTTATCAAAAAAAATACAAAATCATGGCTTCTGAACAAGAACAGCAGGAGGAGGAAGGATCTTTGGAAGAAGAATTTTTGCAGGCGGCTCCATGTCCTCAAAGGCCAGAATCCATCCTATGTAAGTTCTTCCCCTTTCCACCAGGGCAGAAAAAGGTGAATGGAACACTCAACTGAACACACAGGTCACAAGTTCAGCACACAACTTTACGAATTTAAACAGCAAGTGTGCTTGACTTTCCAAAGTACAAGCTTATCTTATCTAATGTACCTTTCAAACAGTTTTTACTAACCAATAACAAACATGCTTTTTAAACACAGAAACATACACCCTGTTTTTCAGTGTATAATGTTCTCAATCAGCCAATCATTTCTCTTCTTTTTTTTAAACTGCATCTTGTCCACCATTTTATAAACATCTTATTTTACAAACTGCCTACTTCACCTACAGACATCTTCGGACTGCATCCAGACTTCCCTTCAAGATGCTTAGAGTGTGGATTGTGGGACACAGCTATATTTTCTGGTGCAAAAGGTATGCTGAAAGCAGATCTATTGACAAAGACCTAGCTTTGCAAAATGTAGACATTACATGGATTGGACAGAGAGGATTAAAGTGGCACCAATTTATGCCATTGGTTAAATCCTTTGTGCATCTCCAACACCCTGACCTCATAATTGTGCACTGTGGTGGCAATGATCTAGGCACTATGACTGGGGTAGGATCTGGAAATGCTAATGAAGGACACATTTGCACAATTGATGTTACTTTTCACCCAAATTGCCTTTTTCTACTTTAACATATGCCAAAGACAGAAATGGAACTGGTCCAATCAATTTTGTCCACAAATTGAGAAAGCTAGGAAACATGTCAATAAAGCTGTTTCTTTGTATCTCAGAGATTATAGGACGGGGTCAATTTACAACAACAATCTGCATTTTAATATGGGTGGCATCTACAGGAAAGATGGTGTGCATTTCACAGATGAGGCTAACAGAGCCTTTCTTAACAACTTTAGACTCTGCATTGGTACTTTCTTGTAGGTACCAAAATCTCTCAATAAACACAAGGGCTCTTTTTAGAGCCACCCAAGATCTAAACATATACACTAGATTTATATTTAAAAACCTTACATTTCTTTTGCTTGGAGTCACGCACCCAGCGCATTTTGGATTCACGCACCCAGCGCGTTCACACCAGGGGACAGCTCTGGGAGTCGCGCACCCAGCGCATTTTGGAGTCGCACACCCAGCGTGTTCACACATGGGTACCACGCTGGGAATTGGGCACCCAGCACGTTCACACCAGGGTGCCGTGCTGAGTGTCGCGCTGGAGTCGCAACTCCAAATTTTTCCAGAAAAAAATTGCCTCCTACCATTAATTTCTATTCGCCATGGTGACCCCATCCCCCGGGCCTATACACAATGATGGGGACTGTGGGGGAAGTCCCAATGCCCCCACAGTCCCGCCACCCCAGCATCCTTTGGGAGTCAGCATTGCTTTTCCACATGGGGAGCTGCTAACATGCAGCTCCCCGTGTGGAAAAGCAATTGGCTTTGGTTTTTGGAAGAGAGAGCAGGTTTCCCTGCTCTTTCTTCCAAAAACTAAACCTCAGTTTGCTATGACGGGGCGGGAGCCACAAGGCTCTCACCCTGCCAAGCAAACAGCAGTTTCCCGGGGATGGGCACCCCTGGACACTGCAGGAGCCGGCCCTGGGGGGTGCCAGTCCCCAGGGCCATCAAGGGCTCCAGGAGGGGGGCTGCGTGGCCCCCTCCCAACATTTGCAAAGCCCCGGGGGTGGTGGTCCCCGGGGCTAGAGGGTCCGTCACGGATCCCCATTTTTAATAATTAGAGCCCCAGGGAGGTGGTGGTCCCCAGGGAGTGTGGGGGGCCGTGTGCCCCCGCAAATATATTAATAAAAGCCTCAGGTGGCGGTCCCTGGGACAGCAGGGGGCCATTTGCCCCGGCAAATATATTAATAAAAGCCCTGCGGGTGGTGGTCCCCAGGGGTTGGGGGGCTTGGATGCCCCCACCTTAAAAATCAAAGCCCCAGGGAGTAACGGTACCTGGGGCTGCGGGGGGAGCCATGTGCTCCCCCACAAATCATTCACCAAAGCTCAGGAGGGTGGCGGTCCCCGGGGCAGTGTGGGGAGATTGGGGCCCCCCACACTTCTGTTTTTCTGCCTCCGGGACCTGGCCCACCCGGGGGCTTTATTTAAACGAAGCGCGGGCTTCCTTTTTTTCATTTTCACAGGTGGATCCGCGCACCCAGCATGCATCACGGGGTTTAAAAAAAAAAGCTTTTTGTGGCCCTGGAGGTCCTTCTGGGACCCCCTAAGCCGGCCTAGGGGGTCAGGGTGTTTCAACACTGCCCCCTATTCTTGTTTTGTGCCTTCATTTTACTGTTTTCTTGTACCTCACTTCTACCGAGGCACAAGATGGCTGCAAACAGTTCATGCTTTGGAGTGTTGACAGCCAATTAGAATGCAGCTCGTGATCGGCAGGGTATGCGGATCCTAATCTGCAGGGTGCGTGAATCCTGCGCGCCTCTAGATATCAAAATATTTTTCATTTTGATTTTCTCAGCAACTACTTCACAGATTTACACCATTTAACAAAAAGAGTTTTTCTGAACCAAGGACTACCTTTTTGCCAAATTTGATGTAATTCGTTCAGCAGTTTGGGCTGTAGCCGTGGGTAAAGTTTCCATGGAAAATTGCATGGGGTAAACACGTTTGAGAACCCTTTTTTTCTCAGCCCCCCGCTTGCCAAATCACCCCGAAACTTTCAAGATAGGAGCGGACCGGAGCAGGCCAAAGTTTTTAAAATTTCGCAAACATTCCTCAATTGGTGCCAAAGTTATTGGGAATAGAATGTTGCAATATTCCTATGGTAACTCGGTCCTAACTATAACTACCTACTGGCAACTGCCAGTAGGTAATATATATATATATATATATATATATTACCTACTGGCGGTCGCCAGTAGGTATATATAGTTAGGATTTTTTCTCTATGGGACTTTTGAAAATTCTATGTCTAATAACTTTAGCGTTTGTGGACGGAATAGGCTGAAATTTTCAGGAAAATGGCACATTTTGTTTCTGAGCAGTCCCTGCAAATTTGGGGGGGTTTCGTCAAGGGGGGGCCGAGAAAAAAGGGGGGTCCCAAAACGCGTTTTTCCCATTCATTTTTCCATAGGGCGTTTGGCCTCACTTTTAGCTCGAACGGCTGAATGGATTTGCACGAAACTTAGCAAAACTGTAGGGACTGTTAGCCCGATGTGCCTTTGCTAGGTCTCAAGATATGTGCTCCAGTGGATTTTGAGAAATTACTGTTTTAAAAAACAGATATATCTGTGACAGCGTCCCGGGTAGCGCTCCGGTTCGCGAACTTTTCGCGTAACGGAACTTTGCGAAGCGAAGCTGATTGGCTCTCCGGTGTCTGTCAACATTCTAAACAGTCCGGAACGGCCGCCATCTTGTCTCTCGGTAGGATCGAGAGACAAGAGGAGGAGAAAAACGAAGGGGGAATTTAATGAAAGGGGGCAAGGTAGACCCTTCTTCGTTCGATTCGAAGGAAATCAGGAAGTGTTGACCGCCATTTTGACACTGCGAGTAAATATATTGTTAAAAATAATTGTTATAAATTAATCCGTATTGATAAACATTGTCTGCGCCATCTTGCTTTTTTCCAATGCCACACTTTTGTCGTGCACGGCAGCCATTTTAGATGCCTTGACCAGACCCACTCTCTGCACGCCGCCGATCCTCAGCATGGCTCCCCACCCTCGCAAGCATCTCCCCCACGCACTGGTCACCCCGCTCTCTCTCTCATGCATTAGCCATAAACCTCCCCCCATCTGCGCTGCTCTTCCCTGAGAATCACACCCTGTGCCCGCCCGACACCTCTCTTTCACCCTATTCACTACCGCACCCTCTGAAACGCCTCTTCCTCTGTGTCTGATTGTCCAGGCCGGTCCCAGGCTATCACCTAGCCCTGCGGATGTAGTTTATGGCCCCAACTGTAAAGAATCACCCCTCTTCAAAGGAGTTACAGTAGATCAAGGCCCCCACCCCATGAGATCCGTCACACCACACGCGTTCCTACTATCTGATAACGATCCTGTATTGTGATTGGGGAGGGGATTCTCACTGTGAGGGTGTGTGAGACCGAGCCTGAAACGGAAGATTCCAGGGATGCCTTTTTGTACATCAAAGTCTTCACAATTATGTGTCACATTAAAAATATATAGCACTCCAACAAAGTAGTAGGATTATAACACTTTAATAACTTATAAATATATACAACGCTCCAACAAAGTAAACACGTTAAAAAATTTTTTTTAAACAAAGCAACAATGGGCTGCTGTGAGGTGGCGTCAGTAGCG
The DNA here is from genome assembly GCF_964263255.1 of Lissotriton vulgaris. NCBI lineage: Eukaryota > Metazoa > Chordata > Amphibia > Caudata > Salamandridae > Lissotriton > Lissotriton vulgaris. Next base: position 326,304,623 of record NC_141698.1, on the reverse strand, counting down.
GTCTGTTGTGCGAATAGTCCGAAGGCAGCACAACGCGCTGAGATCTGGACGGCACCCAGGTGATGTCCTTTACTTGCCGCACTGGTCTTGGCATCCTACAATGCTGCGCCGAAAAACGGCGTGGGGTGCCCCGGGGGGGGGGGGGGGGGGAGGCGGCGTGAACGGGCCTCCCCAGGTGGAGGCTCCTCTGCTGCAATGGGGCGCCCCTTTACCATTTCAGTTGCCATTCAGCAGTTTTCCGCCCGCTTTTCATGCACTGTGCCTCATCCGCCATTCAGCTGTTTACCGCCCGCTCTCGCTGCTACAGCGTCTCGCCCACCATCCAGTTGAGTTGCGTCCGCTCTTGCGGCTACAGCGTCTCGCCCACCATCTAGTTGAATTGCGCCCACTCTTGCGGTGCAGCGATAGGCGGCTGCCACAGGACTCTTAAAATGGCGGCCGGCTCTTTGGATTTGGGCCTGGTCCACTAAAATGGCCCTGGGACACATTTGAACTCAGACATTTGCCTGCTAGGGCTTGGGCCCCATTCTCGAAAGCGTCCCCTCAGCCTTGAAGATTCTACAAAAGTCATCGGGGCCTCCGACTCCCGCAGGCTACCGGTGGGGAGCGGCTGCCATGATTGCTTGCGGAATGGCCACGACGGAGCTACGAGATGGTGGTGCTCTCATGCTGATGCCAGCTTCAGTCTGAAACATCCAGAAACACTGTAGACTATCAATTCGATGACTTCCGTTGGAGCCCCAACGTGACCCGGTAGGGAAGAATTTGCCCTCCCCTCTTTTGACTGATGGTTCTTGTTGCCTGTCCCCTCTGTTGTCATCTAACGGAACCTTTTTGGATTGCCGAGTGAGAAAAAAAAAAGGTGGGGCTTTCATCGTTTGGGAAAAAAAAATGTTTCAATCCAATGAAAAGTTTTATTTTTAGGTCATATGATCAAGCATTTCATCATTAGGAAACCAAAAGTAAAATGAACCAATGAAAAGTTTTATAAACAAGTCACATGACCTGTTATGCGGCTTTGGGCTATAAAAAGCCTACAAAATCCATTGGCCTGTGAGGCGGCGTCAGTAGCGGACCGATGTGTGAATAGGCCGAAGGCAGCACAACGCGCCGAGATCCGGATGGCACCGAGGTGGTGTCCAGCAAGTTGCCGCACTGGTGTGGCCATCCTACAATGCTGCGCCGAAAGACGGCGTGGGGTGCCCGGGGGGGGGGAGGCGGCGCGAACTGGCCTCTCCCGCCTCCCCAGGTGGAGGCACCTCATGTGCAGTGCGGCGCCCCTTACCGTTTCACTCGCCGTCCAGCAGAGTTGCGCCTGCACTTGCTGCTACAGTAGGCCGAAGGCAGCACAACGCGCCGAGATCCGGATGGCACCGAGGTGGTGTCCAGCAAGTTTCACTGGTGTGGCCATCCTACAATGCTGAGTTTCTCCCGCTCTTGCGGCTACAGCGTCTCGCCCACCATCCAGCTGAATTGCGCTTACTCTTGCGGTGCAGCGAAAGGCGGCTGCAACAAGACTCTCAAAATGGCGGCCAGCTCTTTGGATTTGGGCCTGGTCCACTAAAATGGCCCTGGGACACCTTGGAACTCGGACGCTTGCCTGCTAGGGCATGGGCCCCATTCACGAAAGCGTCCCCTCTTTTGACTGATTGTTCTTGTTGCCTATCTCTTCTGTTGTCATTTAAGGGAACATTTTTGGACTGCCAAAAGGGGTTCTGGTCCGACCGCTGGTTGGTGGAGACATTTTGACTATATCCTGGAAATGCCCGGCCTTGCCCAAAATGGCGCCGGTAGATAATTTTATTGTAACTGGCCCTGTCGTACTTTAATTATAAAATGTACGTCCACCGATTCCGCAACTGTTAGACACCTTAGTTCTTGCAACCTAATGGCCCGCCCGTTACGTTCTTCTACAGTGTAAATGTCCCCTCATCATATACGATTACAGTTTGCTCCGTGGCCGGCCCACGTGGTTATAGGCCCGTATTTGTATACTGACATTTTCACAATAAAGGTTTTTAAAACAAAACATGGTAGTAGTACCTAGATTGGTAAAGTTTTGAATAATAGCCACTGTTTTCGAATCAGTAAAAGGCAAGTGAAATAAAGCAGCCCGATTACATGACGGTTAAAAGGTATAATACGCAGGAAAGCAGTAAAGATAAATGGTCAAGGGCTGTTGTGTTTTCCACTCCTGCAACATAAAGTGATCGATAAGAATCCGATATTCATGCCTATCAGCGACTAAGACAGCAGGTCGAGCCTCTTTTGTTCAACGGCTCCCTCATGGGACGAAGAAACGCCCTTTTTCTCGAAATAGGAATATTTTACTTGCAGGACAGTTGTAAATTTCCGGGGAAAATACATTAGCCTGGAACATTGTTAGTGATAAACTGTAAATGCATTTGGGTCCTTTTCTTTACAAGTCAGAGTGAGAAAAAAAAAGGTGGGGCTTTCATCATTTGGGAAAAAAAATGTTGTAAACCAATGAAAAGTGTTATTTTTAGGTCATATGACCAAGCCTTCCATCATTAGAAAAACAAAAGTAAAATGAACCAATGAAAAGTTTTATTAACAAGTCACATGACCTGTTATGCTTACGTTACGCGCTGCGCGCCGCGCTCTTGATCGCTTCCGGGAAGCTGCGCCTCGCGTACCGGAGCACTCCCGGGTGCGCTTACGCGGCGCGTCATATGACGCATTACGCGACAACGCAGGTCCAGAATATAGTCAAAATGTCTCCACCAACCAGCGGTCGGAACACAACCCCTTTCAGCAGTCCAAAAAGTTCTGTTAAATGACAACAGAAGGGACAGGCAACAAGAACCATCAGTCAAAGAGGGGAGGGCAAGTTCTTCTCTACCGGGTCACGTTGGGGCTCCACCAGAACAGATCGAATTGGTAGTCTACAGTGTTTCTGGATGTTTCAGACTGAAGCTGGCGTCAGCAAGAGAGCACCCCGTGGCTACGTCGTGGCCATTCTGCGAGCAATCATGGCAGTCGCTCCCCACCGGAAGTCTGCGGGAGTCGGGGGTCCCGGTGACTGTTGTAGAATCTTCAAGGCTGAGGGGCCTCTTTTGGGAATGGGGCCCTTGCCCTAGCAGTGAAGCGTCCGAGTTCCACGGTTGCCCAGAGCCATCTTTGCCGGCCAGGCCCAAGTCTGTGGAGCCGACCGCCATTTCGTGAGCTCCGTAGCAGCCGTCTGTCGCTGTACCGCAAGATTGGGTGCAATTCCGTTGGATGGCGGGTGAGACCTTGTAATAGCAAGAGCAGGCGCAATTCAGCTGGCCGAGCGAGGCACTGTGTCGCAAGAGCGGGCGCAAGTCAGCTGGTCGAGTGAAGCGCTGGGGTGTAGCTGAGAAACCTCCACCAGGGGAGTTGGGGGAGGCTCGTTCGCGCCGCCTCTCCCTTCTAGTGCACTTCACGCCGTCTCCTGGCACAGGTATATGTGATGGTCGGACCAGGGCACCGCAGGACGTGTCTTCAGGTCAAACGGATTGTGGGACAAGGTCCAGAATGGAAGAGTCACTAAAAGGCAAAAAGTTCCGCCTGACCCCGGGAGCCGGCGATCTTAGGCCACACCAGGGCAACAAGACTTGGGGAGGGGGCAGGAGCCAAACGTCCCCTCCGAGTCCGCGCCATCACACCGCTCCTCGGGGGCCTCCATCAAGCGGTTCAGGGAGGCACCGCATCACATTGTTTTCCAATGCAGTCAGGTCCACAAACAGCCCCCACTTACTTTGAGAATAGTGAAGCTGCAGCAGGTGCAAATAGGCTTCATACAGTGTTACAAGCGCTGCTCGGAACCCTCAACTATGGCACCCAACATCCAGGACTTATGCCATTTGTGCAAGGCAGTGACATCGAAGCATCTCAGGGACCAAGCAACATACCATATCCAGAGTCCTTCCCACAGCCTCTGCCTTCCTTCTTACCTAGTTATTATTCTTTCACTCCCACTCCAGGCTTTTAGTCTGTGGATGGAAAACCATGAACCTACACTCACCTATGAAAATCTTACTATTGATGGTTGATTTTGAGCCCCAAATACAAAGGCTTCTTTGGATCGATGTTGCAGCAGGCTGCCATGTAAATAGTTATTTAATAAAACGTTTTACCCTGTTACTTGTTGATTTTGAGCCCCAAATACAAAGGCTTGTTTGGATCGATGTTGCAGCAGGCTGCTATGTAAATAGTTATTTAATAAAACGTTTTACCCTGTTACTTTGCTGGTGTGTTGTATATATTTATAATATTTGCATAGGGTTTGTCGTTGTTTTGGGCGGGGTGGACGGCGGAGCTGAGCTGTCTTGCAGCCATCATGGCGTCGAGCTCAGTTCCTCTCACTAGTTTCATATTTCTCATGAGGGGTTGTTCCTAATGTTTCTATTTTAGCGAGGTCAAAAAGAGATCCCATTAGTGGCCTACTGATTTTGCTTGATTCCTTTTGTTGTTTCTAACGATTTTTCACTATCTGCAAAGACTAAACAGAGTATTGCGACTCTGTGCTTGTTTGTAAATAGAGAATGAACCAAAGAGAACCAATTCTAAAACAGTAAATGCTTGGATAACAATCAATCAAATGGAGAGGGAAGCAGGCACGACGGATTACAACGGGGGCAAAGGCCTGCGTTACCTACCCTTCACTATCTGCAAAGAGAGAATACTCCTAAAAGAAAAGAGGGGGGGAGGGGGCAGCGTTCAAAGCACATCAGCGTGCATAGACACGAAAATGTTTTTACCTACCGCGTACTTGACATTTTAAAGCTTTTGATATTTGCTATTAAAAAACCATTGAAATTCACTGAAAAAAACATAGGTTATAGACCATATATAGTTAGGAATTAGCATTTACAAAGCCTTGAAAATTCACTGAAAAAACCATGGGTTATAGACCATATATAGTTAGGAATTAGCATTTACAAAACCTTATTTTACTCACACAAAACCATTGAAATTCGCATATATAGTTAGTTGCACTAACTATATATCGCGCACCCGCAATCCACTGCTGATGATGTCACATATTACATCATTCATGACATGGTCAGTGACATCACTGATGACATCACTGATGACAACTCAAATGAAATCACTGACAACATCACTGATAGCCACTGTAGCCATCATCTACAGGGACACCATCCGCATCAAGACCAACACCGACGACACCCTGACAACCGCCGAACACCTGCACTTCCAGATCCAGACGGACCCCAAAACCACCCTCAGAGGCACCCTGATCTACTGACCCCCGGGACCACGCACACAATTCAGCGAGGACATCGCCGACTTCATCAGCCCGCATGCCCTCCCCTCCGCCGACTACATCCTCCTGGGGGACATCAACTTCCACCTGGAGAACAACAACGACCGCAACACCATCACCCTGCTCGACAACCTCGCCAACCTCGGTCTCAAGCAGCTGGTGTCCACCCCCACCCACCTCGCCGGACACACACTCGACGCCGTCTTCTCATCCAGCAAAGACATCACCTTCAGCCACACCACCGGACTCCACTGGACGGACCACAGCTGCGTCCACTTCACCTTCAAAAGAACGACGATCCACCACCACCAGCAACAGGTTGCTCGAAGAAGCTGGAACAAGATCACAGCCGACCAGCTCGCCGCTTCCCTGAGCCAGCACCCTCCCGCCAGCTCAGCGAACCCCAGCCAGGCCGCCGACAACCTCACAAAGTGGATCAGCAACTGCGCGGACGAACTCGCCCCACTGAGGACCCCGCCCAGCAGACCCGGCAGCAAAAAGGCCCCATGGTTCACCGACGAACTCATGAGCTCCAAGAAGAACTGCCGAGCCCTCGAGAAAGCCTGGAGAAGGGAACCAACTCCGGACAACATGACCACCCTCAAGCTCGCCACCCGGAAGCACCATCAACTGATCCGCGCCACCAAGAAAACTGCATTCAAGGACCGGCTGGACAACAACGCACACAACTGCAAGGAACTCTTCAACATCGTGAAAGAGCTCTCCAACCCCAACGCCGGAAACAACAACATCACCCCATCGCAAGACCTCTGCAACTCCCTCGCCTCCTACTTCCACAACAAGATCGCGGACATACACAACAGCTTCAGCACTCAACCGATGCACGCCACGACCGAACCACCGCCCCCCACCACCACCCTCCGCGCCTGGACTCCGATCAGCACCGAAGACACCGTCCGCATGATGAACTCCATCCACTCCGGATCTCCGACCGACCCCTGCCCTCACCACGTCTTCAACAAAGCCGACGCTGTCATCGCACCCCACCTGCGGGACATCATCAACACCTCCTTCGACACCGCCACCTTCCCGGAGAGCTGGAAGCACACCAAACTCAGTGCCCTACTCAAGAAACCTACAGCGGACCCCACCGAACTCAAGAATTACCGCCCCATCTCGCTCCTCCCGTTTCCAGCCAAAGTCATCGAGAAGTCCGTCAACAAACAGCTGGCCGCCTTCCTCGAGACGAATGGATCCCTCGACCCCTCACAGTCTGGCTTCCGAGCCAACCACAGCACCGAGACCGCCGTCATCGCTGCCACCGATGACATCCGAGCCCTGATGGACAACGGCGAAACAGCGGCCCTCATCCTCCTAGACCTCTCCGCGGCATTCGACACTGTCTGCCACCGCACCCTAGTGCAGCGCCTCAGCAACGTCGGAATCCAGGAGAAGGCACTGGAATGGATCATCTCCTTCCTCGACGGAAGAACACAGAGAGTCCGCCTACCACCGTACAAGTCAGAGGCCACCGAAGTCATCTGCGGCATCCCTCAAGGATCCTCGCTGAGCCCCACCCTCTTCAACGTCTACATGAGCCCCCTCGCGGCCATCGCACGCCAGCACAACCTCAACATCATCTCCTACGCTGACGACACCCAGCTGATTCTCTCCCTCACCAACGACCCCGCCACCACCAGAGCCAACCTTCACGAAGGGATGAAAGACGTAGCCGAGTGGATGACAACCAGCCGCCTGAAACTGAACTCAGACAAGACGGAAGTCCTCATCCTGGGCTCCTCGCCCTCCGCCTGGGACGACTCCTGGTGGCCCCCCGCCCTGGGCACCGCACCCAAACCAACAGACCACGCACGCAACCTGGGCTTCATCCTGGACTCCTCCCTCTCCATGACCAGACAAGTCAACGCCGTCTCCGCGTCCTGCTTTAACATCCTGCGCATGCTACGGAAGATCTTCCGGTGGATCCCCACTGAGACCAGGAAGACGGTCACCCAGGCCCTCGTCACCAGCCGACTGGACTACGGCAACGCCCTCTATGCCGGAACCACCGCCAAGCTCCAGAAGAGACTCCAGCGGATCCAGAACGCCTCAGCCAGACTCATCCTCGACATCCCCCGACGCAGCCACATCTCCGGACATCTTAGAGACCTGCACTGGCTCCCCGTCAACAAGAGAATCACCTTCCATCTCCTCACCCACGCACACAAAGCCCTACACGACCAAGGCCCGAGCTACCTCAACAACCGCTTCAACTTCTACGCTCCCAAACGCCACCTCCGATCGACCAACCACGCCCTCGCTGCCGTCCCCCGCATCCGAAGAGCGACAACAGGAGGAAGGTCCCTCTCCTACCTGGCCGCCAAGACCTGGAACTCCCTCCCGTCCGACCTGCGCCTGACCCAAGACCACCTCTCCTTCAGGAAGAAGCTCAAGACCTGGCTGTTCGAGCAGTAGCAGCACCCCCCCCCCAAGCGCCTTGAGTCCCTCCGGGTAAGTAGTGCGCTCTATAAATGTCTGTGATTGATTGATTGATTGATAATATCATTCATGTGATAATACGATGAACCTCTTCAGACTCTAATATAACCTTAGATACAATCAGTGTAAACAGACACTCACAGATTGTCACTCATCCTTGGAGTTACTCATACATCTAGTCAGTCATGCAAAGAATCAATCACACCTCCATTTCCTCAACTATACAGTTATACACACCTTACTAATTCAAACATATTCTAACACATATTTACTCTCTTATACGATCCCTGATACAAGTTCACAATGAGCCATACAGCCACTCACACATTCATTGGCTCTTATGCACGGTTATATATGTCAACTCTCACATGTACTGTGTTTTACATATGTACTTACTTTGACATGTTGCACTGAGATATCCATTCACTCACCAATACACTCATGCACACAGTCAACCGCCCATGCAGCTGTTTCCTCATGCACTTTTGAACCCATACATCTAGTGAATCAACTTCTCACACATCTATGCACAGAGTCATACACCTCCCAGCCACTCACACACATACTCAGTCTCCCATACAAATACTTGGGCAACCAATGACTATCCCATATAGTTACTCATATAGCTACGGATTAACACATTCAGCAGTTTACAGAACAACAGACATAATGATGCACAAATTAAGACAGTTTAGTCACTAACCCATGCACTCAGTGAGACACATTTAATCACTCTCTCATACAGTCAGTCATGCACCTACTAAATTCTTCATCCAGACACTTATACATCCACTCATTCTTCAATATGTAAGACATATTTTAACTTTACAGAAACATACAGTCATTGGATAATGTCATCAATTATGTCATTTGAGTTGTCATCACTGATGTCATCAGTGATGTCACTGACCATGTCATGAATGATGTAACATGTGACATCATCAGCAGTGGATTGCGGGTGCGCGATATATAGTAAGTGCAACTAACTATATATGCGAATTTGAATGGTTTTGTGTGAGTAAAATAAGGTTTTGTAAATGCTAATTCCTAACTATATATGGTCCATAACCCATGTTTTTTTCAGTGAATATATATATATATATATTATATATATATATATATATATATATTCAACACAGTGAGGGAACCCTTTAGGAAACTGCCACACACGAACTCCATAAAGAACTCTTTAATTTGCAAGAACCTGCCAGCAGGAATTCAAAGGCGACGGTCTTCAAGGTAAGTCAGCTGCCAAATGCATTTCGAGAGACTAGCTCTCTTCTTCAGTGGCTTGTGCGTCATCTGCCAGGATTCACACTAATTAATTACACAGTCCCCGCCCCCTGGGCGTTAGCATCTGTGGCGTTTTTATGGGAACTGTAGTCCGAGTCAGGTAGGGATTGTATCCTGGCGAAATGGATCCAAATTTAAAACCAAGTGGAAGAAGGCACATCACCTTCGTCTCCCTGCCCTGCTTCCAGTTTCTGCATAGAGTGTTCAAAAGGGCAACCCCTGCAAATGCCCTTAAGCTCGTTCGTGTCCATTTGCTCCCTCAAGATGAAGAGAGCTGGCTCTGTTGCAGCAGCGAGCAGTTTCCACGACCGGGCGGCCGTTTAAATTCAACACAGTGAGGGAACCCTTTAGGAAACTGCCACACACGAACTCCATAAAGAACTCTTTAATTTGCAAGAACCTGCCAGCAGGAATTCAAAGGCGACGGTCTTCAAGGTAAGTCAGCTGCCAAATGCATTTCGAGAGACTAGCTCTCTTCTTCAGTGGCTTGTGCGTCATCTGCCAGGATTCACACTAATTAATTACACAGTCCCCGCCCCCTGGGCGTTAGCATCTGTGGCGTTTTTATGGGAACTGTAGTCCGAGTCAGGTAGGGATTGTATCCTGGCGAAATGGATCCAAATTTAAAACCAAGTGGAAGAAGGCACATCACCTTCGTCTCCCTGCCCTGCTTCCAGTTTCTGCATAGAGTGTTCAAAAGGGCAACCCCTGCAAATGCCCTTAAGCTCGTTCGTGTCCATTTGCTCCCTCAAGATGAAGAGAGCTGGCTCTGTTGCAGCAGCGAGCAGTTTCCACGACCGGGCGGCCGTTTAAATTCAACACAATGAGGGAACCCTTTAGGAAACTGCCACACACGAACTCCATAAAGAACTCTTTAATTTGCAAGAACCTGCCAGCAGGAATTCAAAGGCGACGGTCTTCAAGGTAAGTCAGCTGCCAAATGCATTTCGAGAGACTAGCTCTCTTCTTCAGTGGCTTGTGCGTCATCTGCCAGGATTCACACTAATTAATTACACAGTCCCCGCCCCCTGGGCGTTAACATCTGTGGCGTTTTTATGGGAACTGTAGTCCGAGTCAGGTAGGGATTGTATCCTGGCGAAATGGATCCAAATTTAAAACCAAGTGGAAGAAGGCACATCACCTTCGTCTCCCTGCCCTGCTTCCAGTTTCTGCATAGAGTGTTCAAAAGGGCAACCTCTGCAAATGCCCGTAAGCTCGTTCGTGTCCATTTGCTCCCTCAAGATGAAGAGAGCTGGCTCTGTTGCAGCAGAGAGCAGTTTCCACGACCGGGCGGCCGTTTAAATTCAACACAGTGAGGGAACCCTTTAGGAAACTGCCACACACGAACTCCATAAAGAACTCTTTAATTTGCAAGAACCTGCCAGCAGGAATTCAAAGGCGACGGTCTTCAAGGTAAGTCAGCTGCCAAATGCATTTCGAGAGACTAGCTCTCTTCTTCAGTGGCTTGTGCGTCATCTGCCAGGATTCACACTAATTAATTACACAGTCCCCGCCCCCTGGGCGTTAGCATCTGTGGCGTTTTTATGGGAACTGTAGTCCGAGTCAGGTAGGGATTGTATCCTGGCGAAATGGATCCAAATTTAAACCAAGTGGAAGAAGGCACATCACCTTCGTCTCCCTGCCCTGCTTCCAGTTTCTGCATAGAGTGTTCAAAAGGGCAACCCCTGCAAATGCCCTTAAGCTCGTTCGTGTCCATTTGCTCCCTCAAGATGAAGAGAGCTGGCTCTGTTGCAGCAGCGAGCAGTTTCCACAACCGGGCGGCCATTTAAATTCAACACAGTGAGGGAACCCTTTAGGAAACTGCCACACACGAACTCCATAAAGAACTCTTTCATTTGCAAGAACCTGCCAGCAGGAATTCAAAGGCGACGGTCTTCAAGGTAAGTCAGCTGCCAAATGCATTTCGAGAGACTAGCTCTCTTCTTCAGTGGCTTGTGCGTCATCTGCCAGGATTCACACTAATTAATTACACAGTCCCCGCCCCCTGGGCGTTAGCATCTGTGGCGTTTTTATGGGAACTGTAGTCCGAGTCAGGTAGGGATTGTATCCTGGCGAAATGGATCCAAATTTAAAACCAAGTGGAAGAAGGCACATCACCTTCGTCTCCCTGCCCTGCTTCCAGTTTCTGCATAGAGTGTTCAAAAGGGCAACCCCTGCAAATGCCCTTAAGCTCGTTCGTGTCCATTTGCTCCCTCAAGATGAAGAGAGCTGGCTCTGTTGCAGCAGCGAGCAGTTTCCACGACCGGGCGGCCGTTTAAATTCAACACAGTGAGGGAACCCTTTAGGAAACTGCCACACACGAACTCCATAAAGAACTCTTTAATTTGCAAGAACCTGCCAGCAGGAATTCAAAGGCGACGGTCTTCAAGGTAAGTCAGCTGCCAAATGCATTTCGAGAGACTAGCTCTCTTCTTCAGTGGCTTGTGCGTCATCTGCCAGGATTCACACTAATTAATTACACAGTCCCCGCCCCCTGGGCGTTAGCATCTGTGGCGTTTTTATGGGAACTGTAGTCCGAGTCAGGTAGGGATTGTATCCTGGCGAAATGGATCCACATTTAAAACCAAGTGGAAGAAGGCACATCACCTTCGTCTCCCTGCCCTGCTTCCAGTTTCTGCATAGAGTGTTCAAAAGGGCAACCCCTGCAAATGCCCTTAAGCTCGTTCGTGTCCATTTGCTCCCTCAAGATGAAGAGAGCTGGCTCTGTTGCAGCAGCGAGCAGTTTCCACGACCGGGCTGGCAGGTTCTTGCAAATTAAAGAGTTCTTTATGGAGTTCGTGTGTGGCAGTTTCCTAAAGGGTTCCCTCACTGTGTTGAATTTAAACGGCCGCCCGGTCGTGGAAACTGCTCGCTGCTGCAACAGAGCCAGCTCTCTTCATCTTGAGGGAGCAAATGGACACGAACGAGCTTAAGGGCATTTGCAGGGGTTGCCCTTTTGAACACTCTATGCAGAAACTGGAAGCAGGGCAGGGAGACAAAGGTGATGTGCCTTCTTCCACTTGGTTTTAAATTTGGATCCATTTCGCCAGGATACAATCCCTACCTGACTTGGACTACAGTTCCCATAAAAACGCCACAGATGCTAACGCCCAGGGGGCGGGGACTGTGTAATTAATTAGTGTGAATCCTGGCAGATGACGCACAAGCCACTGAAGAAGAGAGCTAGTCTCTCGAAATGCATTTGGCAGCTGACTTACCTTGAAGACCGTCGCCTTTGAATTCCAGCTGGCAGGTTCTTGCAAATTAAAGAGTTCTTTATGGAGTTCGTGTGTGGCAGTTTCCTAAAGGGTTCCCTCACTGTGTTGAATTTAAACGGCCGCCCGGTCGTGGAAACTGCTCGCTGCTGCAACAGAGCCAGCTCTCTTCATCTTGAGGGAGCAAATGGACACGAACGAGCTTAAGGGCATTTGCAGGGGTTGCCCTTTTGAACACTCTATGCAGAAACTGGAAGCAGGGCAGGGAGACGGAGGTGATGTGCCTTCTTCCACTTGGTTTTAAATTTGGATCCATTTCGCCAGGATACAATCCCTACCTGACTCGGACTACAGTTCCCATAAAAACGCCACAGATGCTAACGCCCAGCGGGCGGGGACTGTGTAATTAATTAGTGTGAATCCTGGCAGATGACGCACAAGCCACTGAAGAAGAGAGCTAGTCTCTCGAAATGCATTTGGCAGCTGACTTACCTTGAAGACCGTCGCCTTTGAATTCCTGCTGGCAGGTTCTTGCAAATTAAAGAGTTCTTTATGGAGTTCGTGTGTGGCAGTTTCCTAAAGGGTTCCCTCACTGTGTTGAATTTAAACGGCCGCCCGGTCGTGGAAACTGCTCGCTGCTGCAACAGAGCCAGCTCTCTTCATCTTGAGGGAGCAAATGGACACGAACGAGCTTAAGGGCATTTGCAGGGGTTGCCCTTTTGAACACTCTATGCAGAAACTGGAAGCAGGGCAGGGAGACGAAGGTGATGTGCCTTCTTCCACTTGGTTTTAAATTTGGATCCATTTCGCCAGGATACAATCCCTACCTGACTCGGACTACAGTTCCCATAAAAACGCCACAGATGCTAACGCCCAGGGGGCGGGGACTGTGTAATTAATTAGTGTGAATCCTGGCAGATGACGCACAAGCCACTGAAGAAGAGAGCTAGTCTCTCGAAATGCATTTGGCAGCTGACTTACCTTGAAGACCGTCGCCTTTGAATTCCTGCTGGCAGGTTCTTGCAAATTAAAGAGTTCTTTATGGAGTTCGTGTGTGGCAGTTTCCTAAAGGGTTCCCTCACTGTGTTGAATTTAAACGGCCGCCCGGTCGTGGAAACTGCTGCAACAGAGCCAGCTCTCTTCATCTTGAGGGAGCAAATGGACACGAACGAGCTTAAGGGCATTTGCAGGGGTTGCCCTTTTGAACACTCTATGCAGAAACTGGAAGCAGGGCAGGGAGACGAAGGTGATGTGCCTTCTTCCACTTGGTTTTAAATTTGGATCCATTTCGCCAGGATACAATCCCTACCTGACTCAGACTACAGTTCCCATAAAAACGCCACAGATGCTAACGCCCAGGGGGCGGGGACTGTGTAATTAATTAGTGTGAATCCTGGCAGATGACGCACAAGCCACTGAAGAAGAGAGCTAGTCTCTCGAAATGCATTTGGCAGCTGACTTACCTTGAAGACCGTCGCCTTTGAATTCCTGCTGGCAGGTTCTTGCAAATTAAAGAGTTCTTTATGGAGTTCGTGTGTGGCAGTTTCCTAAAGGGTTCCCTCACTGTGTTGAATTTAAACGGCCGCCCGGTCGTGGAAACTGCTCGCTGCTGCAACAGAGCCAGCTCTCTTCATCTTGAGGGAGCAAATGGACACGAACGAGCTTAAGGGCATTTGCAGGGGTTGCCCTTTTGAACACTCTATGCAGAAACTGGAAGCAGGGCAGGGAGACGAAGGTGATGTGCCTTCTTCCACTTGGTTTTAAATTTGGATCCATTTCGCCAGGATACAATCCCTACCTGACTCGGACTACAGTTCCCATAAAAACGCCACAGATGCTAACGCCCAGGGGGCGGGGACTGTGTAATTAATTAGTGTGAATCCTGGCAGATGACGCACAAGCCACTGAAGAAGAGAGCTAGTCTCTCGAAATGCATTTGGCAGCTGACTTACCTTAAAGACCGTCGCCTTTGAATTCCTGCTGGCAGGTTCTTGCAAATTAAAGAGTTCTTTATGGAGTTCGTGTGTGGCAGTTTCCTAAAGGGTTCCCTCACTGTGTTGAATTTAAACGGCCGCCCGGTCGTGGAAACTGCTGCAACAGAGCCAGCTCTCTTCATCTTGAGGGAGCAAATGGACACGAACGAGCTTAAGGGCATTTGCAGGGGTTGCCCTTTTGAACACTCTATGCAGAAACTGGAAGCAGGGCAGGGAGACGAAGGTGATGTGCCTTCTTCCACTTGGTTTTAAATTTGGATCCATTTCGCCAGGATACAATCCCTACCTGACTCAGACTACAGTTCCCATAAAAACGCCACAGATGCTAACGCCCAGGGGGCGGGGACTGTGTAATTAATTAGTGTGAATCCTGGCAGATGACGCACAAGCCACTGAAGAAGAGAGCTAGTCTCTCGAAATGCATTTGGCAGCTGACTTACCTTGAAGACCGTCGCCTTTGAATTCCTGCTGGCAGGTTCTTGCAAATTAAAGAGTTCTTTATGGAGTTCGTGTGTGGCAGTTTCCTAAAGGGTTCCCTCACTGTGTTGAATTTAAACGGCCGCCCGGTCGTGGAAACTGCTCGCTGCTGCAACAGAGCCAGCTCTCTTCATCTTGAGGGAGCAAATGGACACGAACGAGCTTAAGGGCATTTGCAGGGGTTGCCCTTTTGAACACTCTATGCAGAAACTGGAAGCAGGGCAGGGAGACGAAGGTGATGTGCCTTCTTCCACTTGGTTTTAAATTTGGATCCATTTCGCCAGGATACAATCCCTACCTGACTCGGACTACAGTTCCCATAAAAACGCCACAGATGCTAACGCCCAGGGGGCGGGGACTGTGTAATTAATTAGTGTGAATCCTGGCAGATGACGCACAAGCCACTGAAGAAGAGAGCTAGTCTCTCGAAATGCATTTGGCAGCTGACTTACCTTGAAGACCGTCGCCTTTGAATTCCTGCTGGCAGGTTCTTGCAAATTAAAGAGTTCTTTAATAGAGTTCGTGTGCGGCAGTTTCCTAAAGGGTTCCCTCACTGTGTTGAATTTAAATGGCCGCCCGGTCGTGGAAACTGCTCGCTGCTGCAACAGAGCCAGCTCTCTTCATCTTGAGGGAGCAAATGGACACGAACGAGCTTAAGGGCATTTGCAGGGGTTGCCCTTTTGAACACTCTATGCAGAAACTGGAAGCAGGGCAGGGAGACGAAGGTGATGTGCCTTCTTCCACTTGGTTTTAAATTTGGATCCATTTCGCCAGGATACAATCCCTACCTGACTCGGACTACAGTTCCCATAAAAACGCCACAGATGCTAACGCCCAGGGGGCGGGGACTGTGTAATTAATTAGTGTGAATCCTGGCAGATGACGCACAAGCCACTGAAGAAGAGAGCTAGTCTCTCGAAATGCATTTGGCAGCTGACTTACCTTGAAGACCGTCGCCTTTGAATTCCTGCTGGCAGGTTCTTGCAAATTAAAGAGTTCTTTATGGAGTTCGTGTGTGGCAGTTTCCTAAAGGGTTCCCTCACTGTGTTGAATTTAAACGGCCGCCCGGTCGTGGAAACTGCTCGCTGCTGCAACAGAGCCAGCTCTCTTCATCTTGAGGGAGCAAATGGACACGAACGAGCTTAAGGGCATTTGCAGGGGTTGCCCTTTTGAACACTCTATGCAGAAACTGGAAGCAGGGCAGGGAGACGAAGGTGATGTGCCTTCTTCCACTTGGTTTTAAATTTGGATCCATTTCGCCAGGATACAATCCCTACCTGACTCGGACTACAGTTCCCATAAAAACGCCACAGATGCTAACGCCCAGGGGGCGGGGACTGTGTAATTAATTAGTGTGAATCCTGGCAGATGACGCACAAGCCACTGAAGAAGAGAGCTAGTCTCTCGAAATGCATTTGGCAGCTGACTTACCTTGAAGACCGTCGCCTTTGAATTCCTGCTGGCAGGTTCTTGCAAATTAAAGAGTTCTTTATGGAGTTCGTGTGTGGCAGTTTCCTAAAGGGTTCCCTCACTGTGTTGAATATATATATATATATATATATATATATATTCACTGAAAAAACCATAGGTTATAGACCATATATAGTTAGGAATTAGCATTTACAAAACCTTGAAAATTCACTGAAAAAACCATAGGTTATAGACCATATATAGTTAGGAATTCGCATTTACAAAACCTTATTTTACTCACACAAAACCATTGAAATTCCATATATAGTTAGTTGCACTAACTATATATCGCGCACCCGCAATCCACTGCTGATGATGTCACATATTACATCATTCATGACATGGTCAGTGACATCACTGATGACATCACTGATGACATCTCAAATGACATCACTGATGACATCTCAAATGACATCACTGATGACATCACTGATGACATCTCATTTGACATTACTGATCACATCACTGATGATATCATTCATGTGATAATACGATGAACCTCTTCAGACTCTAATATAACCTTAGATACAATCAGTGTAAACAGACACTCACAGACTGTCACTCATCCATGGAGTTACTCACACACCTAGTCAGTCATGCAAAGAATCAATCACACCTCCATTTCCTCAACTATACAGTTATACAAACTTTACTTATTCAAACATATACTAACACATATTTACTCTCTTATACAATCCCTGATACAAGTTCACAATGATCCATACAGCCACTCACACATTCACTGGCTCTTATGCACAGTTATTTATATATGTCAACTCTCACATGTACTGTGTTTTACATATGTACTTACTTTGACATGTAGCACTGAGATATCCATTCACTCACCAATACACTCATGCACACAGTCAACCGCCCATACAGCAGTTTCCACATGCACTTTTGAAACCATACATCTAGTGAATCAACTGCTCACACATCTATGCACAGAGTCATACACCTCCCAGCCACCCACACACACACTCAGTCTCCCATACAAATACTTGGGCAACCAATCAATAACCCATATAGTTACTCATATAGCTACTTATCAACACATGCAACAGTTTACAGAACAACAGACATAATGATGCACAAATTAAGACAGTTTAGTCACTAACCCATGCACTCAGTGAGACACATTTAATCACTCACTCATACAGTCAGTCATGCACCTACTAAATCCTTCATCCAGACACTTATACATCCACTCATTCTTCAATATGTAAGACATATTTTAACTTTACAGAAACATACAGTCACTGGATGTTGTCATCAGTGATGTCATCAGTGATGTCATTTGAGATGTCATCAGTGATGTCATCAGTGATGTCACTGACCATGTCATGAATGATGTAATATGTGACATCATCAGCAGTGGATTGCGGGTGCGCGATATATAGTTAGTGCAACTAACTATATATGGAATTTCAATGGTTTTGTGTGAGTAAAATAAGGTTTTGTAAATGCGAATTCCTAACTATATATGGTCTATAACCTATGGTTTTTTCAGTGAATTTTCAAGGTTTTGTAAATGCTAATTCCTAACTATATATGGTCTATAACCTATGGTTTTTTCAGTGAATTTTCAAGGTTTTGTAAATGCTAATTCCTAACTATATATGGTCTATAGCCTATGGTTTTTTCAGTGAATATATATATATATACATACATATATAAACATATATCATCTGTATATCTGTATAAATACAAACATAAATGCATGCATACATATACTTATATGCATACAGATGCATGTTATTTACATGAAAGTTGAAAAAACACTAATAAAAGCAAAGCTAAAAAGCCACCTCATTACAAACAGAATTGCTTTAACTTAAACGAGGGCGAGATCTATTGCATTTTCAATGCTTGTTTACTTTGGTTCCATCAAGAAGGCATTCAGATGTGTCACACATTTGCCATAAATTCTGAATGTTAGCACTCTAGTTGCACATTAGATCCCTTTAGTAAAGCTACTGCTCACCAGGGACGTCTGCTGCTGGTATTCAAAGTGCATGTTTCAGTCTGCATGTCAGAATTTTTTTAATGAAATAGAAGAGGATTTGAGAAGTCACTCAAAATGATCCCTAATTTTTCTTTCTGAAGCACTAATCATACTTTCTATGGCAAAATTAACCCCCTCATGTTGTTCCTTTTTAAATTGAGTGTTTTCAGACTTACCACTTCATTCCAATCAAGATGGCTTCTGGTGTGCCATACTTTTGTCATAAGTAAGACTGTTAGCGCTCTAGTTGTTCTTTAGAACACTCTGGGACATTCTGTCATTGGGCTATACTTGGGGTACATCTGGGTGATATTTGGGCTACATTTAGGCTCTTTTGTCTCTGGTGGCCATCTTGGGAGACTGTATGTCAGAATTTTTTAATGAAATTGAAGAGGGTTTGAGAAGTCACTCAAAATGTGCCCTAATTTTTCTTTCTGCAGCACTAATCATAATTCATATGGCAAAATATACCCCCTCATTTTGTTCCTTTTTAAATTAAATGTTTTAAGAGTTACCACTTTATTCCAATCAAGATGGCTTCAGGTGTGCCATACCTTTGTAATAAGTAGGACTGTTAGCGCTCTAGTTGTTCTTTAGAACACTCTGGGACATTCTGTCATTGGGCTATACTTGGGCTACATCTGGGTGATATTTGGCCTACATTTGGGCTCTTTTGTCTCTGGTGGCCATTTTGGGAGACTGCATGTCAGAATTTTTTAATGAAATAGAAGAGGATTTGAAAAGTCACTCAAAATGTGCCCTAATTTTTCTTTCTGCAGCACTAATAATACCTTCTATTGCATTATATACCCCCTCATTTTGTTCCTTTTTAAATTAAATGTTTTAAGAGTTACCACTTTATTCCCATCACGATGGCTCCAGGTGTGCTATACCTTTGTAATAAGTAGGACTGTTAGCGCTCTAGTTGTTCTTTAGAACACTCTGGGACATTCTGTCATTGGGCTATACTTGGGCTACATCTGGGTGATATTTGGGCTACATTTGGGCTCTTTTGTCTCTGGTGGCCATTTTGGGAGACTGCATGTCAGAATGTTTTAATGAAATAGAAAAGGATTTGAGAAGTCACTCAAAATGTGTCCTAATTTTTCATTCTGCAGCACTAATCGTACTTTCTATGGCAAAATATACCCCCTCATGTTGTTTCTTTTTAAATTAAATGTTTTAAGAGTTACCACTTTATTCCAATCAAGATGGCTTCAGGTGTGCCATACCTTTGTAATAAGTAGGACTGTTAGCGCTCTAGTTGTTCTTTAGAACACTCTGGGACATTCTGTCATTGGGCTATACTTGGGCTACATCTGGGTGATATTTGGGCTACATTTGGGCTCTTTTGTCTCTGGTGGCCATTTTGGGAGACTGCATGTCAGAATGTTTTAATGAAATAGAAAAGGATTTGAGAAGTCACTCAAAATGTGCCCTAATTTTTCATTCTGCAGCACTAATCATACTTTCTATGGCAAAATATACCCCCTCATGTTGTTTCTTTTTAAATTAAATGTTTTAAGAGTTACCACTTTATTCCAATCAAGATGGCTTCAGGTGTGCCATACCTTTGTAATAAGTAGGACTGTTAGCGCTCTAGTTGTTCTTTAGAACACTCTAGGAGGCTGCAGTAGAACACAAAGGAATCAACTGACAGTCTCTGTCCTTGTTGGATGTACATGTTTTACTGAGAATGTCAGACTTCATTTTCACATGACTGAGAAAGATAATGTGAATTTACAGAAAATATGCTTTCAGTTTAGCTTATAGATCCCCTTCCAAACCACTGTGGGAAAATCATGAGATATTAGTTTTCTTTCAAACAATATTCATGATATCACAGCAGAAGGTTTTTTCACATGGTAAAATCACCTTAGAACCCACCACAAGTCCTAAAACGAGTATGGTACCATCAACAAATGATTTATAATGTAACTAAAGTCCTAAAACCCTCTATTAACTACAATGCTTTTTAATGAGGTGCTATCATGTATATTGGTCCCAAGATGGCTGCCAACACTTCTTGGATGAAGTGCTGACAGCCAATCAGATCAGATGTGTGGTTAGGCTCCGCCCAGATATATATCTTTTTTTGAACCTAAATTACTCAAAATCCACTGGAGCACATATATTGAGACCTAGCAAAGGCACATCGGGCTAACAGTCCCTACAATTTTGCCAAGTTTCGTGCAAATCCATTCAGCCGTTCGAGCTAAAAGTGAGGCCAACCGCCCTATGGAAATTAACATGGGAAAAACGCGTTTTGGGACCCCCCTTTTTTCTCGGCCCCCCTTGATGAAACCCCCCCAAATTGTCAGGGGCTGCTCAGAAACAAAATGTTCCATTTTCCTGAAAATTTCAGCCAATTCCGTCCACAAACGCCAAAGTTATTAGACATAGAATGTTCAAAAATCCCATAGAGAAAAAATCCTAACTATATATACCTACTGGCGACCGCCAGTAGGTAATATATATATATATATATATATATATATATATATATATATATATATATATATATATATATATATATTCAATACCAATTGCCCTCTGCAGTGAGAAGGCACACTCAGAGCATTGAAGTGTGCCTTCTCACTGCAGAGGGCAATTGGTATTGAATGTTGCGCGGCGGCCCGGCCGCGGAGGAGAGCACCATCGTCAGCCTGAGGAGACGCCACCCACGGACTGCACGAGGCTGTGAGTTCAGAACTGTTCAGAACGGGAATACAGCTCAATGCTCTTAATTGCACATATTTCTGCGTGCCTCTCTCTGAAACTCACTCAGAGGAATAAATGCAGCTTTATTTTTGGAATGTAAAGGCACACTCGCATTGACTGCATGAAAACTAACTGCTGCAGAACTTCAAAGCCCATAATGCCATGGTCCTAATCAATAACTCACCTGACCATGGAAGGCGTGACGCTGCTAATAAATATAATGACATGCAGGCATCGCGTGTGTTCATTTCCAAGCCCATGAAGAAGGGGCGTGATGCCCAGAAACGCGTCGGCAAAGCTTATCTAATAGCAGAGAGGAGACAGCAGAAAGCACACGATAGCTGGATAGCAGAGCATTGAAGTGTGCCTTCTCACTGCAGAGGGCAATTGGTATTGAATGTTGCGCGGCGGCCCGGCCGCGGAGGAGAGCACCATCGTCAGCCTGAGGAGACGCCACCCACGGACTGCACGAGGCTGTGAGTTCAGAACTGTTCAGAACGGGAATACAGCTCAATGCTCTTAATTGCACATATTTCTGCGTGCCTCTCTCTGAAACTCACTCAGAGGAATAAATGCAACTTTATTTTTGGAATGTAAAGGCACACTCGCATTGACTGCATGAAAACTAACTGCTGCAGAACTTCAAAGCCCATAATGCCATGGTCCTAATCAATGACTCACCTGACCATGGAAGGCGTGACGCTGCTAATAAATATAATGACATGCAGGCATCGCGTGTGTTCATTTCCAAGCCCATGAAGAAGGGGCGTGATGCCCAGAAACGCGTCGGCAAAGCTTATCTAATAGCAGAGAGGAGACAGCAGAAAGCACACGATAGCTGGATAGCAGAGCATTGAAGTGTGCCTTCTCACTGCAGAGGGCAATTGGTATTGAATATATATATATATATATATATTACCTACTGGCGGTCGCCAGTAGGTATATATAGTTAGGATTTTTTCTCTATGGGATTTTTGAAAATTCTATGTCTAATAACTTTGGCGTTTGTGGACGGAATTGGCTGAAATTTTCAGGAAAATGGAACATTTTGTTTCTGAGCAGCCCCTGACAATTTGGGGGGGTTTCATCAAGGGGGGGGCCGAGAAAAAAGGGGGGTCCCAAAACGCATTTTTCCCATGTTAATTTCCATAGGGCGGTTGGCCTCACTTTTAGCTCGAACGGCTGAATGGATTTGCACGAAACTTGGCAAAATTGTAGGGACTGTTAGCCTGATGTGCCTTTGCTAGGTCTCAATATATGTGCTCCAGTGGATTTTGAGTAATTTAGGTTCAAAAAAATATATATATCTGGGCGGAGCCTAACCACACATCTGATCTGATTGGCTGTCAGCACTTCATCCAAGAAGTGTTGGCAGCCATCTTGGGACCAATATACATGATAGCACCTCATTAAAAAGCATTGTAGTTAATAGAGGGTTTTAGGACTTTAGTTACATTATAAATCATTTGTTGATGGTACCATACTCGTTTTAGGAATTGTGGTGGGTTCTAAGGTGATTTTACCATGTGAAAAAACCTTCTGCTGTGATATCATGAATATTGTTTGAAAGAAAACTAATATCTCATGATTTTCCCACAGTGGTTTGGAAGGGGATCTATAAGCTAAACTGAAAGCATATTTTCTGTAAATTCACATTATCTTTCTCAGTCATGTGAAAATGAAGTCTGACATTCTCAGTAAAACATGTACATCCAACAAGGACAGAGACTGTCAGTTGATTCCTTTGTGTTCTACTGCAGCCTCCTAGAGTGTTCTAAAGAACAACTAGAGCGCTAACAGTCCTACTTATTACAAAGGTATGGCACACCTGAAGCCATCTTGATTGGAATAAAGTGGTAACTCTTAAAACATTTAATTTAAAAAGAAACAACATGAGGGGGTATATTTTGCCATAGAAAGTATGATTAGTGCTGCAGAATGAAAAATTAGGGCACATTTTGAGTGACTTCTCAAATCCTTTTCTATTTCATTAAAACATTCTGACATGCAGTCTCCCAAAATGGCCACCAGAGACAAAAGAGCCCAAATGTAGCCCAAATATCACCCAGATGTAGCCCAAGTATAGCCCAATGACAGAATGTCCCAGAGTGTTCTAAAGAACAACTAGAGCGCTAACAGTCCTACTTATTACAAAGGTTTGGCACACCTGAAGCCATCTTGATTGGAATAAAGTGGTAACTCTTAAAACATTTAATTTAAAAAGAAACAACATGAGGGGGTATATTTTGCCATAGAAAGTATGATTAGTGCTGCAGAATGAAAAATTAGGGCACATTTTGAGTGACTTCTCAAATCCTTTTCTATTTCATTAAAACATTCTGACATGCAGTCTCCCAAAATGGCCACCAGAGACAAAAGAGCCCAAATGTAGCCCAAATATCACCCAGATGTAGCCCAAGTATAGCCCAATGACAGAATGTCCCAGAGTGTTCTAAAGAACAACTAGAGCGCTAACAGTCCTACTTATTACAAAGGTATAGCACACCTGGAGCCATCGTGATGGGAATAAAGTGGTAACTCTTAAGACATTTAATTTAAAAAGGAACAAAATGAGGGGGTATATTATGCAATAGAAGTTATTATTAGTGCTGCAGAAAGAAAAATTAGGGCACATTTTGAGTGACTTTTCAAATCCTCTTCTATTTCATTAAAAAATTCTGACATGCAGTCTCCCAAAATGGCCACCAGAGACAAAAGAGCCCAAATGTAGCCCAAATATCACCCAGATGTAGCCCAAGTATAGCCCAATGACAGAATGTCCCAGAGTGTTCTAAAGAACAACTAGAGCGCTAACAGTCCTACTTATTACAAAGGTATGGCACACCTGAAGCCATCTTGATTGGAATAAAGTGGTAACTCTTAAAACATTTAATTTAAAAAGGAACAAAATGAGGGGGTATATTTTGCCATATGAATTATGATTAGTGCTGCAGAAAGAAAAATTAGGGCACATTTTGAGTGACTTCTCAAACCCTCTTCAATTTCATTAAAAAATTCTGACATAGTCTCGCAAGATGGCCACCAGAGACAAAAGAGCCTAAATGTAGCCCAAATATCACCCAGATGTACCCCAAGTATAGCCCAATGACAGAATGTCCCAGAGTGTTCTAAAGAACAACTAGAGCGCTAACAGTCTTACTTATGACAAAAGTATGGCACACCAGAAGCCATCTTGATTGGAATGAAGTGGTAAGTCTGAAAACACTCAATGTAAAAAGGAACAACATGAGGGGGTTAATTTTGCCATAGAAAGTATGATTAGTGCTTCAGAAAGAAAAATTAGGGATCATTTTGAGTGACTTCTCAAATCCTCTTCTATTTCATTAAAAAAATTCTGACATGCAGACTGAAACATGCACTTTGAATACCAGCAGCAGACGTCCCTGGTGAGCAGTAGCTTTACTACAGTGATCTAATGTGCAACTAGAGTGCTAACATTCAGAATTTATGGCAAATGTGTGACACATCTGAATGCCTTCTTGATGGAACCAAAGTAAACAAGCATTGAAAATGCAATAGATCTCGCCCTCATTTAAGTTAAAGCCATTCTGTTTGTAATGAGGTGGCTTTTTAGCTTTGCTTTTATTAGTGTTTTTTCAACTTTCATGTAAATAACGCACCGTTTTCACCAAATCGACTTTGCCCAAGCACACCCTTCCCTTCGGCCAACAAATCCCAAAAATTCGGCACACCTGCCGATCCAATCTCCCTACAGCTCACCCAAGCCCCGTCCCTCTAGCGCAACTAGAACACCCCAAATTCACCTTCTCCATGCGCACCAAAAACTCCCATTGAATAACATGACAATTCGCTACTCCGCACAAAAATTGCTCTTTAAAGCACTTCCACTGCTCCGATCCGCTTCAAACTTGGCTGGACACTAGTTCCAGCTATTCCCTAACATCTCACCAAAAATCAGCCCAATCCATCCACTGGAACGGGGACGAATTCCAACCCGAATACGCGCCCCCGCAAACACAAAAAAAAGCCATAAAACGGCCAAATCTCGACCAAAAACCGCCAAAATCCCTCAAAACCTTGCCAACACCAATACGCACAAAACTGAACCGGCCCCTCAGCCCTAGGCTCCGGGAACCCTACTTAATTGACCCAAAAGCCCTAAAAAAGCAACATAATACACACGAAAACGCCCTAACAACCCTAAAATGCATATAAGTATATGTATGCATGCATTTATGTTTGTATTTATATGTAGATATACAGATGATATATGTTTATATATGTATGTATATATATATATATTCATTGAAAAAACCATAGGCTATAGACCATATATAGTTAGGAATTAGCATTTACAAAACCTTGAAAATTCACTGAAAAAACCGTAGGTTATAGACCATATATAGTTAGGAATTAGCATTTACAAAACCTTGAAAATTCACTGAAAAAACCATAGGTTATAGACCATATATAGTTAGGAATTCGCATTTACAAAACCTTATTTTACTCACACAAAACCATTGAAATTCCATATATAGTTAGTTGCAATAACTATATATCGCGCACCCGCAATCCACTGCTGATGATGTCACATATTACATCATTCATGACATGGTCAGTGACATCACTGATGACATCACTGATGACATCTCAAATGACATCACTGATGACATCACTGATGACAACATCCAGTGACTGTATGGTTCTGTAAAGTTAAAATATGTCTTACATATTGAAGAATGAGTGGATGTATAAGTGTCTGGATGAAGGATTTAGTAGGTGCATGACTGACTGTATGAGTGAGTGATTAAATGTGTCTCACTGAGTGCATGGGTTAGTGACTAAACTGTCTTAATTTGTGCATCATTATGTCTGTTGTTCTGTAAACTGTTGCATGTGTTGATAAGTAGCTATATGAGTAACTATATGGGTTATTGATTGGTTGCCCAAGTATTTGTATGGGATACTGAGTGTGTGTGTGGGTGGCTGGGAGGTGTATGACTCTGTGCATAGATGTGTGAGCAGTTGATTCACTAGATGTATGGTTTCAAAAGTGCATGTGGAAACAGCTGTATGGGCGGTTGACTGTGTGCATGAGTGTATTGGTGAGTGAATGGATATCTCAGTGCTACATTGCTACATGTCAAAGTAAGTACATATGTAAAACACAGTTCATGTGAGAGTTGACATATATAAATAACTGTGCATAAGAGCCAGTGAATGTGTGAGTGGCTGTATGGATCATTGTGAACTTGTATCAGGGATTGTATAAGAGAGTTAATATGTGTTAGTATATGTTTGAATAAGTAAAGTTTGTATAACTGTATAGTTGAGGAAATGGAGGTGTGATTGATTCTTTGATTGACTGACTAGGTGTGTGAGTAACTCCATGGATGAGTGACAGTCTGTGAGTGTCTGTTTACACTGATTGTATCTAAGGTTATATTAGAGTCTGAAGAGGTTCATCGTATTATCACATGAATGATATCATCAGTGATGTGATCAGTAATGTCAAATGAGATGTCATCAGTGATGTCATCAGTGATGTCATTTGAGATGTCATCAGTGATGTCATTTGAGATGTCATCAGTGATGTCATCAGTGATGTCACTGACCATGTCATGAATGATGTAATATGTGACATCATCAGCAGTGGATTGCGGGTGCGCGATATATAGTTAGTGCAACTAACTATATATGGAATTTCAATGGTTTTGTGTGAGTAAAATAAGGTTTTGTAAATGCGAATTCCTAACTATATATGGTCTATAACCTATGGTTTTTTCAGTGAATTTTCAAGGTTTTGTAAATGCTAATTCCTAACTATATATGGTCTATAACCTACGGTTTTTTCAGTGAATATATATATATATATATGTATATATATATATATATATATATATATATATATATATATATATATATATATATAACATTTCTATGGCAAAATGAAACCCCTCATTTTGTTCCTTTTCAAATTAAATGTGTTAAGTGTTACCACTTTATTCCAATCAAGATGACTTCAGGTGTGCCATACTTTTGTCATAAGTAAGACTGTTAGCGTTCTAGTTGTTCTTTAGAACACTCTGGGACATTCTGTCATTCGGCTATAGTTGGGCTACATCTGGCTGATATTTGGGCTACATTTGGGCTCTTTTGTCTCTGGTGGCCATCTTGAGAGACTGCATATCAGAATTTTTTAAATGAAATATAAGAGGATTTGAGAAGTCACTCAAAATGTGCCCTCATTTTTCTTTCTTCAGCACTAATGATAATTCCTATGGCAAAATGAACCCCCTCATTTTGTTCCTTTGCAAATTAAATGTTTTAAGTGTTAACACTTTATTCTAATCAAGATGACTTCAGGTGTGCCATACTTTTGTCATAAGTAAGACTGTTAGCGCTCTAGTTGTTATTTAGAACACTCTGGGACATTCTGTCACTGGGCTATAGTTGGGCTACATCTGGCTGATATTTGGGCTACATTTGTTTTTTTTGTCTCTGGTGGCCATCTTTGGGCTACATTGGGCTGCATTGGGCTACATTGGGCTACATTTGGGCTCTAACATATATATAGCCTAATGTAGCCCAATATATATTTTTCAAAGTTAATTTTCGTAAAAACCACTGGAGCATATATCTTGAAACATAGTAAAGGCACATCGGGCTACCAGTCCCTACAATTTTGCCAAGTTTTGTAGAAATCCATTCAGCCGTTCGAGCTAAAAGTGAGTCCAACCGCCCTTTGGAAAACTCAATGTTAAAAGCACGTTTTGGACCCCCCTTTTTTATCGGCCCCCGCTTGACGAAACCTCCCCAAACTTTCTGGGGATGCTCAGAAACAAAATGTGCCATTTTCCTGAAAATTTCAGCCAATTCCGTCCATCAACGCCAAAGTTATTCAACATAGAATTTTCAGAAATCCCTATTCAAAAAAATCCTAACTATATATACCTACTGGCGACCGCCAGTAGGTAATATATAACATTTCTATGGCAAAATGAAACCCCTCATTTTGTTCCTTTTCAAATCAAATGTATTAAGTGTTACCACTTTATTCCAATCAAGATGACTTCAGGTGTGCCATACTTTTGTCATAAGTAAGACTGTTAGCGTTCTAGTTGTTCTTTAGAACACTCTGGGACATCCTGTCATTGGGCTATAGTTGGGCTACATCTGGCTGATATTTGGGCTACATTTGGGCTCTTTTGTCTCTGGTGGCCATCTTGGGAGACTGCATATCAGAATTTTTTTAATGAAATATAAGAGGATTTGAGAAGTCACGCAAAATGTGCCTAATTTTTCTTTCTTCAGCACTAATCATAATTTCTATGGCAAAATGAACCCCCTCATTTTGTTCCTTTGCAAATTAAATGTTTTAAGTGTTAACACTTTATTCCAATCAAGATGACTTCAGGTGTGCCATACTTTTGTCATAAGTAAGACTGTTAGCGCTCTAGTTGTTCTTTAGAACACTCTGGGACATTCTGTCACTGGGCTATAGTTGGGCTACATCTGGCTGATATGTGGGCTACATTTGTTTTTTTTTGTCTCTGGTGGCCATCTTTGGGCTACATTGGGCTACATTGGGCTACATTTGGGCTCTAACATATATATAGCCCAATGTAGCCCAATATATATTTTTCAAAGTTAATTTTCGTAAAAACCACTGGAGCATATATCTTGAGACATAGCAAAGGCACATTGGGCTACCAGTCCCTACAATTTTGCCAAGTTTTGTGGAAATCCATTCAGCCGTTCGAGCTAAAAGTGAGTCCAACCGCCCTATGGAAAACTCAATGTTAAAAACACGTTTTGGGACCCCCCTTTTTTCTCGCCCCCCGCTTGACGAAACCCCCCCAAACTTTCAGGGGACGCTCAGAAACAAAATGTGCCATTTTCCTGAAAATTTCAGCCAATTCCGTCCATCAACGCCAACGTTATTCAACATAGAATTTTCAGAAATCCCTATTCAAAAAAATCCTAACTATATATACCTACTGGCGACCGCCAGTAGGTAATAAATCCAGCCCGTCTCCAATGTGTTTGCTGCACAGAAAGGCACGCAGACGACGAAATTAGCACTCTGAGGCAAGTTGTTCTTAAAGCTGCTAAATTTATTTTCACAACATGTGGATAAAAGCTGTCAGCAGATGCGTTTCGGGCACGTCCGTGCCCTTGCTCACTATATATATATATACAGAAACAACTCCGAACAACCTTCGGTCCACAAAGGACAGGCGAAGAAGGAGAAGGACCACAGGATCTGGCTAGACGATATTATTTATTCAGGTGATGACGCGTTTCGGGCCCACACGCCCTTGTTCACATACGGGTCAAGGTAATCAAGTTACATTTTTAAATGTTCAACAGTGCACGCCCCAACCATCACGTTGCAGGTTATGTGGCCATCAAAAGTGAAGAATATATATATATATATATATATATATATATATATATATATATATATATATATTCACAGAAAAAACCATAGGTTATAGTGGATATATAGTTAGGAATTTGCATTTACAAAACCTAGAAAATTCAATGAAAAAACCATTGGTTTTAGGCCATATATAGTTAGGGATTTGCATTTACAAAACCTTATTTTACTCGCATAAAACCATTGAAATTCCATATATAGTTATAAGCGCTAACTATATATCGCGCACCCGCAATCCACTGCTGATGATGTCACATATTACATCATTCATGACATGGTTAGTGACATCACTGATGACATCACTGATGACATCTCAAATGACATCACTGATGACATCACTGACATCTCATTTGACATTACTGATTACACCACTGATGATATCATTTATGTGATAATACATCTTCAGACTCTAATATAACCTTAGATACACTCAGTGTAAACAGGCACTCACAGACTGTCACACATCCATGGAGTTACTCACACACCTAGTCAGTCATGCAAAGAATCAATCACAACTCCATTTCCTCAACTATAAAGTTATACACACTTTACTTATTCAAACATATAGTAACACATATTTACTCTCTTATACAATCCCTGATACAAGCTCACAGTGATTCATACAGCCACTCACACATTCACTGGCTCTTATCCACAGTTATTTATATATGTCAACTCTCACATGTATTGTGTTTTACATACATACTTACTTGCACATGTAGCACTAAGATATCCATTCACTCACCAACACACCCATGCACAGTCAACCGCCCATATAGCTGTTTCCACATGCACTCTTGAACTCATACACCTAGTGAATCAACTGCTTACACATCTATGCACAGAGTCACACACCTCCCAGCCACCCACACACACACTCAGCCTCCCATTCAAATACTTGGGCAACCAATCAATAACCCATATAGCCACTCTTATAGCTACTGATCAACACATGCAGCAGCTTACACAACAACAGACATACTGATGCACAAATTAAGACAGTTTAGTCACTAACCCATGCACTCAGTGAGACACATTTAATCACTCACTCATACAGTCAGTCATGCACCTACTAAATCCTTCATCCAGACACTTATACATCCACTCATTCTTCAATATGTAAGACATATTTTAACTTTACAGAAACATACAGTCACTGGATGTTGTCATCAGTGATGTCATTTGAGATGTCATCAGTGATGTCATTTGAGATGTCATCAGTGATGTCATCAGTGATGTCACTAACCATGTCATGAATGATGTAATATGTGACATCATCAGCAGTGGATTGCGGGTGCGCGATATATAGTTAGCGCTTATAACTATATATGGAATTTCAATGGTTTTATGCGAGTAAAATAAGGTTTTGTAAATGCAAATCCCTAACTATATATGGCCTAAAACCAATGGTTTTTTCATTGAATTTTCTAGGTTTTGTAAATGCAAATTCCTAACTATATATCCACTATAACCTATGGTTTTTTCTGTGAATTTCATTGGTTTTTTAATAGCAAATATGAAAAGCTTTAAAATGTCAAGTACGTGAAAGATAAAAACATTTTCGTATTTATGCACGCTGATGTGCTTTGAACGCTGCACCCCCCCCCCTCCCCTCTTTTGTCTTAGTAGTACTCTCTCTTTGCAGATAGTGAACGGTAGTTAACGCAAGCCTTTGCCCCCGTTGTAATCCGTCGTGCCTGCTTGTCTCTCCATTTGATTGATTGTTGTCCAAGCATTTACTGTTTTAGAATTGGTTCTCTTTGGATCATTCTCTATTTACAAACAAGCACAAAGTCGCAATACTCTGTTTAGTCTTTGCAGATAGTGAAAAATCGTGTAAAAAAATAAAAGTAATCGAGCGAAATCAGTAGGCCACTAATTGGATCTCTTTTTGACCTCGCTAAAATAGAAATATTAGGAACAACCCTTCATGAGAAATACGAAAATAGTGAGATGAACTGAGCTCCACACCATGAGGGCTGCAAGACAGCTCGGCTCCATCACCCATCCCGCACAAAATAACGACAAACCCTATGCAAATATTAAAAATATAGACAACACACCAGCAAAGAAACAGGGTAAAACATTTTATTAAAAAACTATTTACATAACGTTGGTTTATAAGATGATGTCAGTAGTGGACCGATGTGTGAATAGGTCGAAAGCAGCACAAGGCTCCAAGATCCGGATGGCAAGCTCCTGGATGTTGGGTGCCATAGTTCAGAGTTCTGAGTTTGAGCCTTTTTCAATGCCTGTGCTTTGTTGAATCAAAATGGCGGCTTGACACAAAGCTGACTCAAGCGTTGCTACTGATGCTATGCAGACCAAAACTGGTTTTCAGTTTGTACATTTTTCTAGATTTTTCAATTCAAGTTTGGTTGACTTTGTAGAACGATGGATTCAAATTTTCAACATACGGTGTGGTGGCCGTGACTGGGAGGGGGCGCTTCGCTCCTGCCCCCTCCCCAAGTAAGATTTTCATACGTGAAAGTACGTTAATGGTTTTGGTCCCTGAGTTGCTTCGATGTCACTGCCATTCTCAAGTGGCATAAGTTCTGGATGTTGGGTGCCATAGTTAAGAGTTCTGAGCAGTGCTTGTAACACTGTCTGAAGCTTATTTCCACCTACTGCAGCTTCACTATTCTCAAAGTAAGTGAGTGTCGTTTGTGGACCTGACTGCATTAGAAAACAATGTGATATGTTACCTTCCTAAACAGCTTGACGGAGGCCCCTGAGGGGCGGTGTGATGGCCATGGACTCGGAGAAGACGCTTGGCTCCGACACCCTCCCTAAGTCTTATAGCACTGGTGTAGCCTGAGATCGCCCCCGACATAGGCAACCGGCTCCCGGGGTCCGGCGGAACTTTTTGCCTTTTGATGACTCTTCAGTTCTGAACCTTGTCCCACAATCCGTTTGACCTGAAGACACGCTGTAGTGGGGCGCCCCTTTACCGTTTCAGTTGCCATTCCGCCCGCTTTTGCTACACTGTGCCTCTTCCGCCATTCAGCTGTTTACCGCCCGCTCTTGCGACTACAGCGTCTCGCTCATCATGTAGTTGAGTTGCTCCCGCTCTTGCGGTGCAGCGATAGGCGGCTGCCACAGGACTCTCAAAATGGCGGCCGGCTCTTCGGTTTTGGGCCTGGTCCACTAAAATGGCCCTGGGACACCTTTGAACTCGGACGCTTCCCTGATAGGGCTTGGGTCCCATTCTCGAAAAGCGTCCCCTCAGCCGTGAAGATTCTACAAAAGTCTTGGGGGCCTCCGACTCCCGCAGGCTTCTGGTGGGGAGCGGCTGCCATGATTGCTCGTGGAATGGCCACGACGGAGCTACGAGATGGTAGTGGTCTCATGCTGACGCCAGCTTTAGTCTGAAACATCCAGAAACACTGTAGACTACCAATTCGATCAGTTCCGGTAGCGCCCCAACATGACCCGGAAGAGAAGAACTTGCCCTCCCCTCTTTGACTGATGGTTCTTGTTGCCTGTCCCCTCTATTGTCATTTAACAGAACTTTTTGGACTGCTGAAAGGGGTTGTGTTCCGAACGCTGGTTGGTGGAGACATTTTAACTATATTCTTGACCTACGTTGTCGCGTAATGCGTTATATGACACACCGCGTTAGCGCACCCGGAAGTGATCCGAGGCGCGGCGCGCAGCGCGTAACGTAAGCATAACAGGTCATGTGACTTGTTAATAAAACTTTTCATTGGTTCATTTTACTTTTGTTAATTTAATGATGAAAAGCTAGGTCATATGACCTAAAAATTACGCTTTTTATTGTTTTCGAACAATATTTTTTTTTCAAACATATGTTATAATATTCCAGGCTAATGTACTTTCCCGGAAAATTTACAACTGTCTTGCAAGTAAAATATATTCCTTTTTCGAGAAAAAGGGCGTTTCTTCCTTCCATGACGGAGCCGTTGAGTAAAAGAGATTCCGCCTGCTGTCTTAGTCGCCGATACGCCTGATTATCAGATTCTTATCGATCACTTTATGTTGCAGACATGAAAAACACAACTGCCCTTGACCATTTATCTTTACTGCGTTCCTACATATTATACCTTTTATCCGTCATGTAATTGGACTGCTTTATTTCACTTGCCTTTTACTGATTCGAAAACAGTGACTAAAAGTAAAAACTTTACCAATATAAATACTACTACCGTGTTTTGTTTTAAAAACCTTTATTGTGAAAATGTCAGTATACAAATACGGGCCTATAACCACGTGGGCCGGCCACGGAGCAAACTGAAATCGTATATGATGAGGAGACATTTACACTGTAGAAGAACGTAACGAGCGGGCCATTAGGTTGCAAGAACAAAGGTGTCTAACAGTTGCGGAATCGGTGGACGTACATTTTGTAATTAAAATAAAACAGGGCCACTTACAATAACATTTTCTAGATATACATTTGCGGGCAAGGAGTTACGAGTCCCATTTATACCGGCGCCATTTTGGGCGAGACCGGGCAGGTCCAATATATAGTCAAAATGTCTCCACCAACCATCAGCCAGACCAGAACCCCTTTCGGCCCTTTATGCTACAAGATGGTGTCTTCCATTCAGAAAATATTGTTGGCAGCATTTTGAAAGGAAACAGAAACAGCCGTTCTCCTAGTGAGTTTCACATTGTTACATTTAGGAAGAATGTTGAAGAGTAGTATGTGGAAAATCTGAAGCCATTTTTCTACAAACTCTCAATCAGACTTGGATGGAAAAAAAAACCTGAAGAATGTACAAACTGAAAACCAATTTTTGTCTGTATAGCATCAACAGTAACGCTTGAGTCAGCTTTGTGTCAAGCCGCCATTTTCATTCAATCAATAGCGTCCCCCTGCACACATTCAGGGACCTGGTCGTGTCTTCAGATGAAACGGATTGTAGGAAAAGAAGCAGAAAGGAAAAGGAAAAAAGTTCCGCCGGACCTCGGGAGCCGACCGCCTATGTCATGTGCGACCTTTGGCCACACCAGGGCAATAGTGAAGCTGCAGCAGGTGCAAATAAGCTTCAGACAATCTTACAAGCACTGCTCAGAACTCTCAACTGAGGCACTCAACATCCAGGACTTGCCATTCGGATCTTGGCGCCTTGTGCTGGTTCCGACCTATTCACACATCGGTCCACTACTGACATCACCTCATAAGCCAACGGGGCACCCCACGCCGACTTTGGGCGCAGCATTGTAGGATGGCCACACCAGTGCGGCAACTTGCTGGACACCACCTCGGTGCCATCCGGATCTCGGCGCGTTCGAGTCACTGTGCCGGAAGAGTGACCGGAACTCAGCTGAACACGCCGTCTTTCGGCGCAGCATTGTAGGATGGCCACACCAGTGCGGCAATTTGCTGGACACCACCTCGGTGCCATCCGGATCTCGGCACGTTCGACTCACTGTACCGCAAGAGTGACCGGAACTCAGCTGGACACGCCGTCTTTCGGCGCAGCATTGTAGGATGGCCACACCAGTGCGGCAATTTGCTTGACACCACCTCGGTGCCATCCGGATCTCAGCGCGTTGTGCTGCCTTCGGCCTATTCGCACATCGTTCCGCTACTGACGCCGCCTCACGTGCCAACGGATTTTCTACGCTTTTTGTAGCCCTATGCCGCATAACAGGTCATGTGACTTGTTTATAAAACTTTTCATTGGTTCATTTTACTTTTGGTTTCCTAAAGATGGAAGGCTTGGTCATATGACCTAAAAATAACACTTTTCATTGGTTTAGAACATTTTTTTTTCCCAAACGATGAAAGCCCCACCTTGTTTCTGGATCATTCAGACTGAAGCTGGCGTCAGCATGAGAGCACCACCATCTCGTGGCTCCGCCGTGGTCATTCCGCGAGCAATCATGGCAGCCGCTCCCCACCGGAAGCCTGCGGGAGTCGGGGGCCCCCAAGACTTTTGTAGAATCTTCACGGCTGAGGGGACGCTTTTCGAGAATGGAGCCCAAGCCCTAGCAGGCAAGCGTCCGAGTTCCAAGGTGTCCCAGGGCCATTTCAGTGGACCAGGCCCAAAACCGAGGAGCCGTCCGCCATTTTAAGAGTCATGTGGCAGCCGCCTATCGCTGCACTGCAAGAGTGGGAGCAACTGAACAACATGGTGAGCGAGACGCTGTAGCCGCAAGAGCGGGCGCAACTCAGCTGGATGGCCGCCACCTGGGGAGGCCCGTTCACGCCGCCTCCCCCACGCCCC
Organism: Lissotriton vulgaris; assembly: GCF_964263255.1. Taxonomy (NCBI): domain Eukaryota; kingdom Metazoa; phylum Chordata; class Amphibia; order Caudata; family Salamandridae; genus Lissotriton; species Lissotriton vulgaris. Next base: position 326,269,097 of record NC_141698.1, on the reverse strand, counting down.
CCCCCCCGGGCCGCCGCACGCCAATTTTCGGAGCAGCATTGTAGGATACCAAAACCAGTGCGGCAGTTTACTGGACATCACCTGGGTGCCTGTCGTACATGTTGTGTCAGCCATGGGACACTGGACACAGTGCCATCAACATCTCAACGCGTTCTGCTGCCTTGGGACTATTCGCACAACAGACCGCTACTGACGAGGCCTCCCCCCGCACCACCCGGGACGCCCCACGCTGTTTTTCTGTGCTGCATTATAGGATCCCAAAACCAGTGCGGCACCCAGGCGACATCACCTGGGTGCCGTCCAGAACTCTGCACGTTGTGCTGCCTTGAGACTATTCGCACAAAAGACAGCTTCTAACCATTGTTGCTTTTTGGGTTGAAAATTTTTTAAATGTTTTTAGTTTTTGTTCCGTTCATTATAGTTAAAAGTTAATAAAGTTTTATAATCTTACTTTGTTGGAGTGTTATCTATTTTTTTAAAAACGGGTGAATGGGGCCTTGAATCGGGTTATTGTCATGTGTGGGCTTTGGAAGTGTGCTGCTGCAGGATCGGAGATTTCAAACTCAAATGCACGTTCTTTTTCTTACCTTTCCGAAGCATGGAGCGCAATAGCAGGCAGAGAAAGGGTGATGCACGTGTTGAACACTACCTGACCTGGCAAGTTGCTGGCAGTGCCCCCCCGCCCGCTCCTGAAAGAGAGCACACACACACCGCCGCCCCGAGTACTTCACAAATCTTTAAAAGACCATGCGCTTGTTCATGAGGCTTAAATGGTTTATCACCTCTTCTAGAACCCCTGCATCGACCCTCTGACGTTTCCTGGAAAAATTACCATGTAACACAATACCAAGCCCTGTCAGCTGAAACCCCCAAGGAATCGCGGGGCATATTATCAAGGGTGTTTATCTCCGCTTTTTTGGCTTTAAAAGCCATGAAAGCGGAGATAAAATTATCTCCCTATTACCAAGCTGTCGCTAACACCAGTTAGTGACAGCTAAAAGGAGATAGCGACCATCTTGGGCCCCACTTTGCATGTCAGTGATACTTATCACTAATGACATGCAAAGTGGCGTGCCAAGATGTTAGCGACTGGAAACAGTCTCTAACATCGCTATCTCCTATTACCAACTTTTGGAGATATTCGCGCTAAGCGCGAATATCTCCAAAATCTAACACCTGCCCTGAGCAGTTCTTAGCCATGTTATCCAATGGGAGGTGGATAACATGGCTAAGAGCATTTTCTCGATAATACATGAATATCGCTGACTTTTCTGCGATAATAGCAAGGTTTATCTGCGATAAAAATCGCCGATGTGCGGCGATAATTTTTGTCTCTAAACAAGTTAGAGACAAAAATTATCGCTAGTTGTTCGTAATATGCCCCCGGGTTTTTGCTTGCAGAAATCGGGAGGCGGGAGACTAGCACTGAAATCAGTAGTCTCACGCCTGAATCGGGAGGGTTGGCATGTCTGAATTCTCTACAGCTGGGGCCATAAACTACATCCGCAGGGGTAGGTGATAGCCTGGGACCAGCCTGGCATCTAAAATGGCTGCCGTGCACGACAAAATTGTGGCATTGGAAAAAAGGCAAGATGGCGCAGCCGCTGGAAGACATGTATCAACATATATCAGCCTCCTCAGCCACCCTCAGGAAACATAGAGGATTAGGATACGTCTCCCGCACCCCCTTATACCTAGTAATTTAATTAACGAAGCACAAAATGGCGAATTCCCGTTTCGCGGCCCGTGAAGCGCTTCTACTGTGAAAAATCAGTTTTAGCCATGTTATCCAATGGGAAGTGGATAACATGGCTAAGAGCATTTGCTGGATAATGCATGAATATCGCTGACTTTTCAACGATATTCATGCATTGCGGCCGTTTTTTATCGCATTTGCGATAAACCTTGCTAATAGCAAGGTTTATGTGCGATAAAATTCGCCGATGTGCGGCGATAATTTTTGTCTCTAAACAAGTTAGAGACAAAAATTATCGCTAGTTGTTGGTAATATGCCCCCGGGTTTTTGCTTGCAGGAATCGGGAGGCGGGAGACTAGCACTGAAATCAGTAGTCTCACGCCTGAATCGAGAAGGTTGGCATGTCTGGATACTCTACATCTGGGGCCATAAACTACATCCGCAGGGCTAGGTGATAGCCTAGGTCCGGCCTGGACAATCGGACACAGAGGAAGAGGAGTGTCAGAGGGTGCGGTAGTGAATAGGGTGAAAGGGAGGTGTCGGGCGGGCACAGGGTGTGATTCTCAGAGAAGAGCAGCGCAGATGGGGGGAAGTATATGGCCCATGCATGAGAGAAAGAGCGGGGGTGACCAGTGCGTGGGGGAGATGCTTGCGAGGGTGGGGAGCCATGCTGAGGATCGGCGGCGTGCAGAGAGTGGCCCTGGTCAAGGCATCTAAAATGGCTGCCGTGCACGACAAAATTGTTGGCATTGGACAAAAACGCAAGATGGCGCAGACAATGTTTATCAATAAGGATTCATTTATAACAAAATATTTACTCGCAGTAACAAAATGGTGGTCAACACTTCCTGATTTCCATCGAATCGAACGTTAACAAACGTCACGCAGCAAAAAAAAAAAAAAAAGCTCACGCACAGAGCAGTTTTTAGCCATGTTATCCAATGGAAGGTGGATAACATGGCTAAGAGCATTTGCTGGATAATGCATGAATATCGCTGACTTTTCAGCGATATTCATGCATTGTGGCCAATGTGCTGCGATAATTTTTGTCTCTAAACAATTAAAACGAAGCACAAAATGGCGAATTCCCGTTTCGCTCCCAGTTTGCGGCCCAGTTCGCGGCCCGTGAAGCGCTTCTACCGTGAAAAATCATTTTTTTTTATTTTCCCCACGGGACCCTTTAATAACCCCAACAACAATCCTAGGGGGTCAAGAGGGGTATACCTTGCCCCCTTTCATTAAATTCCCCCTTCGTTTTTCACCTCTTCTTCTCTCTCGATCCTACCGAGAGATAAGATGGCGGCCGCTCCAGACTGTTTAGAATGTTGACAGACACCGGAGGGCCAATCAGCTTCGCATCGCAAAGTTCCGATACGCGAAAAGTTCGCTAACCGGATCGCTGCCCGGAGCGCTGTTACAGATATATATCTTGATTTAAACGTTAATTTCTCAAAATCCACTGAAGCACATATATTGAGACCTAGCAAAGGCACATCGGGCTAACAGTCCCTACAATTTTGCCAAGTTTCGTGAAAATCCATTCAGCCGTTCGGGCTAAAAGTGAGTCCAACCGCCCTATGGAAATTAACATGGGAAAAACGCGTTTTGGGACCCCCCTTTTTTCTCGGCCCCCCCTTGACGACCCCCCCCCAAATTTCCAGGAGCTGCTCAGAAACAAAATGTGCCATTTTCCTGAAAATTTCAGCCGATTCCGTCCACAAACGCCAAAGTTATTAGACATAGAATTTTCAGAAATGCCATAGGGAAAAAATCCTAACTATATATACCTACTGGCGACCGCCAGTAGGTAATATATATATATACTGAGAACTTATAGGAGCTTTCAGCCAGCCTCCTTCATCCATTAGTCTTTTGCTGTGTCATTCACAATTTCTTCGACCCACTATAGCACACGGCACTGGGCAATAGATCAGCCCATTTTAGCCATAGGCTTAGTTCATTGTGACTGAAAGCATTCTGCTGTTTCACAAGAGCAGGTCCATACACAAAGCAATCCTCCAGTGCCAAGGAATACTAACGCCAAGTGTGCTAGAATGTATTTACATTGTCGAGGGCCCAGCAAGTCCCCCAGTAATAAAGTTTTACAAAACCAGGGCACCAGAAGGCTAAAAACAATCTGACAAAAAACAAAAGGCTGACAGCCAATGCTAGACCAAAAAGCTTTTCGCGTGCTTCTTTACTGTTCAGGATTGCACCGACGTCTTTCCGAAGTGGAGCTGAAAGTTCAGAAACAATTTAAAGTGAAGTGCAATTAGCATGGATGTAACTATCTGAATGCAAAAAAGAATGAATATTGTATAAAAAAAGACTAAGCAAAAGTAGAGTGCAGAATTAATTATAGAGGCAGGTTTTAATTCCGTTCAAAAATTCAGTTCACTTTGCTTTAATCAAAAGCGTTGCCTTTGGTATTCTCTTTTGCCTGTTCTGCGTGGTTCTTCCCCCACGCCTTAGGTGTTTGTTAACCTGCTTTATGTAGCAGCCCGTATTCCAAGTCTTAAGCAACATGTTTGAGTCCTAGTTTAATAGATTTTTGCCTACGCTCCACGAACTGTCTTTTAATGACATAACCTACATTCCCATTTTCAATTTATGTACCTCAGGTGCATGTCATCCACATCTGTAAAGAAAAGGTCATCTGCAAAATGAAAAGATCATACAACTCGATTAAATATTTCAAAATCCTTGTTTTGCTCCGCTCTGATACACTAAAGGAATAAATATCATTTTATGCACACATTGGGTTATCATACAGGTGCCTTCATTTGCAGCATGCCCTTTCACTGTGGTTCTGGCATTTTAGATCGCCCCCAAATTCATTTGGTTCATTTCCATATTGAGGCATTATGCCTAGCTCCCAGTACAAGTGGCATATTGTGCAACCTTTTCCTGCAAATTGCATAAGATCGCAAAAGAATTTCACAAGATTCTGGCGCTCCCCTTGCCTTAGAGGTCATTGACCCGAGACACCTCTGCATCCCAAGGCTTTACCGACACAGCTCTGTATAATACAAATGTAGCCCAAAATCCAGGCAGTATGCAGTAACCAACTACATTTCATAGCATACACCAAGCACTGCTCTGGATTGTTCAGGAGACCAACATCCTGGATTTCAATATGGTCTCTAGATGGGTGAAAAGAAACATATACTGGACATATAGCATGTTCAATAAGTCACATTCATGCACACTTACCCCGTGTATTTGTTCTCACACTCCCCATCTCTGTTGACTCCACAGTTCCAGATGATGGAAGTTATCCACTACAGTTACGGTGATGATTACCTGCCACTGCTCAGTCAATTGAGAACAGAGAAGTTACAGCTGCATGCACATTTACACTGAATTCACAATCAAGATAGCCATTGGGGTAATGAAATAAGGCTTTGTGTGCCTGCCTCATGGGCTTCTACACAAACCGAGTGCACCTGCAGAAGGCAGGGTGTTTACTGTGGGCCTGTCTAACTCATACTCTAAAGCATGGTAGTCAACAAGTGACTCCCAATTCTGGACAAACAGGGACATGCACTACAAGTGTCACCAGCACAACTATTCAAGCAGTTGCATTCAGGCCAGTTTAGTGAGGAAGTGGCATTTGCCCCTAGAGTGCAACGGAGGCCCAGAACAAATCCACAATTCTGATGCCCCCACCAACATTACAGAAGCACACAGGGTCTCAAAAAGCCGTTAGAAGGTTTCTAGTTATTGCTCGCAGATATACGAATAGGAACATACACTCACAGTCTTATAAGGACCATTTCCTCCTTGGAAAAGAATACTAGATCTTCTCATTACCACAGGAAGCAAAATAGAATTGAATAGCAGCAAGGACCAGGCACAGACGAGACAGAACAAGAGTGTTGGTCCGCTAGTAAAGTTGCGACTAGGCAAACGACACAAGGGGATTCCATGTGTTAATACCTGCTGGGGTGCGATGCAGTAAATTGTCCTCCCAAATAGCGTTGGTCATGTCTCTAATAGGTACTTCACCTTGAGTTCTCTTAGGTTAGGTTGGTTAATCAGGGACACTTCACCAGACAACCACTCTGGTGTAGATAGAATTGTTCGCTTTGGTCCTGATGAATCACCCTAGATCCTTTGACTGACAGGCGAGAAACATGTTGACTATTTAAAAATAAGCGCCTAGTCTGAGACATTACCTCAGCAGTGTGCAACTCAGTTTTTAATCAGGTTGGAAGGCCTATTGATTAAAGTTATTCCTTCTGGAATTTCCATTGCCTGCTTTATCTCCCTCAAGATTCAAAAAACCTCCACACACCTCATCTACACCGTTTAGGCCCATTACCCCCGGTGCACCATACGGCTAATTGGAATAAAAGATCTCCGCCAAAGAGCCCCTAATAGGGAGCCTGTCAGGTATTGCAGCACTGACCTGATGAGGAGCAAAAGCCCTATGATGAAGCATGGTACCCAGTTGGAGGTGAGAGGGCCCTACTTCCAACAAGAGGAACCCCCTCCGTTCCTTCTGTATCTCATAACCAAACAAGCCCCTCTGTCCCTTACTAACACTTAAGAACTGCATACCCTTTTGTATTGTGGACAGAGGAGACAGACTCGTTCACAGTAAGCATGGGCGGAAAATCCGTTCCGCTCGCGGATTTCGTGGATTTTTGGTAAATTTGCAATCCTCGAGATTCGCGAATTTCCCGCAAAATCCGCGAACGGAAATCCGCGAACGGGGATTGGGTCAAAAGTTCAAGCTGACTTTTGTAACTCTTTTAGAATGGCGCCAGCAAGCTGCCAGAGCCATTCTAAAATAGTTACAAAAGTCAGCTTCAACAGGAAGCTCTAATAGATAAAGTAAAGCAGGTGCTGCTCAAATTCAGTTACACAATCATTAATCACCCCCAAACTTGGGGTGATTAATGATTGGGTAACTTAATTTGACCTTCAACTGGAGCACCTGCTTTACTTTATCTATTAGTGCTTCCTGTTGAAGCTATTTCTAGCTATTTTAGAATGGCGCTGGCAGCTTAACGGCGCCATTCTAAGTGGGGCTGAGGGCAGAAGGGCACAAAAGTGGGACAGAGGGCAGAAGGGGACAAAAAATGAGTGGGGCAGAGGGCAGAAGGGCACAGAAACAAGTGGTACAGAGGGCAGATGGGCATAAAAAACAAGAGGTGGCAGGCAGGCAAATAAAACCCCGCAAAATTGCAAAGCGCCTCGCGAACACCCGCGAACACGCAAAGCGCCTCGCGAACACCCGCGAACACGCAAAAATGAAAACATCCGCAAATTCGCGCGAATTCGCAAATTTTGCAGATTGCCAATTCGCAAGTCCGCAAATTCGCGAATTGCCAATTCGCAAAATTCGCCCATGCTTAGTTCACAGGACCAGGAATGGGTGTCACTACGGGAACTAGTGGAAGAGGTGCCAAACATTGGCAATTACATGTACCAGGTGAACAAGAATACTGCTGTAAGACACAAAGAGGGAACGACGAGATTCAAACACAAATTGCCCTACACATCATCATCATCCTGCAGGGCCTGTGCTTGCTAATTCACAGACATGGTACCTTTCTTCCATTCTATTCTAGTGATTATATATCACATGGCTATCCAACCGGCATGCCAGCACTGGTAAAAACAAACTAAGGTGTTAAGTGCTTGCTTGATGTTAGAAAGATGCGTTTTCAGTTGCTTCCTGAAGCTGAGATCTGAACTATCCAGTCTGAAATGAACGGGGAGCGCATTCCTCAGTTTGGAGGCTAGAATGGGAAGGAACTTCCGCCACCTCTTGCTTTCTTGACCCTAGGAACAAAAAGTAATGTGGAACCCTCTGATCATAGGTACATTTTGGTGCATAGGAGGTTACGAGATGATGATGAGATGGGGGCCTCTATTGTGCACAGCGCAAAGGATAGCTACTACCTGGGAATATGCTGGGCCAGCGAAACATATAGAGACTGAGCGGATCGGCCTGAACTATCAGGATGGATCTCGAGCCCACCAGAGCCAGTAAACAGTCAGAATATCGAGTAGGAAATGTCGACTTGCATTAATATTGTGTGCAAAGTATTGTGATACAGAAATATCGACTGCCAAAATATTGTGGTCAAGAATATCGAGTTTAAGGTAGAAAATATTGTTTTCCAAAATATCAAAGTCATTAATATCGTTTGCAAAAATATAGTTGTTAAAAATATTGTTTTGTAGTTACTTTTAAGTATTTTAGTGTGTATTTTAAATGTATGTGCTATATTTTTTGTCTAAATATTGCATTTTTTTCATCTATGTGTTACATTTTTAGAAGTTATTAATTTTATTTTAATTAAATTTTGCAATTTAGTTCTGTAGCGGGTTGTGGGTTTATAGGGGAATAGGATGGGAAGGAATTTAATTATAATAAATTGAATATTATTTTATTTTAATTAAATTTTGCATTTTAGTTCCGTAGCGGGTTGTGGGTTCATAGGGGAATAGGGTAGGAAGTAATTGAATTATAATAAATTGAATATGATTTTTTATTTATTAGTATTTATTACATTTTTATTTTACAGTAGTAAGTATGGTAATTAATTTATTACTAATTAATTATTAATTGGCTGTTACTTTTTATTGATTAATTAATTGGTAAATATGTTAATTGTGTCATTTCTTTAGGAGCGGATTTATAGGGGAATAGGGTGGGGAGTAATTTAATTATAATTAAATTTGTATTATTTTTTCATAATTAAGATTCATGTATTTATTATTGTATATTGTTAACTGTGGGAAATAATGCAATATTAAATATTTATTAATGTGTTAATAATTATTATTAATTCATTGGTAATTATGTTAATGGTGTCATTTGTTTCAGGAGCAGTTTGCGGGTTGATAGGGGAGTAAGGTAGGAAGTAATTTAATGTTAATACATTTATTAATATTTTTCATATATTATTTATTACTTATTTCCAAGTGTTAATTGTGTGAATTAATTTATTATTAAATGTTCATATTTTGATTGTTAATTGTTATTAATTAATTATTAATTATGTTAATTGTGTAATTTTTTTTACGAAATTGGTGATGGCCTTTATAGGGGAATATGGTAGGAGGCTATTTATTTTTTAATCATGAATTTTTTGTTAATTAATGCTTATTAATTATTTACATTTTATTAATTGCGTAATAATTTTGATGTGTGAGTTGTGGCGTTTGTAGGGTTAAATGGTGGGAAGTAAGGGTTTTTAAATGAGTTAATGATTTGTTGTTAATTGATAATAATGTATTAATGTAAACGTAGTTATGAAAATTGTGTAAATAGTTTTTTAGCTCTGTGTTTTGGTGTTTATTGGGGTATAGGGTGGAAAGTGACGCATGGAAAAGGTTAATATATGTGCAGTTCATATTTAGGAAATGACACTCCTTTTCATCTTGCCCCTGACGTTCTCTATCAAATATACGGGAGAGGTTTGATGGGGTTCACAGAAACGTGGGCTATGGTTAATGGTGATACATGTTGTGTTATTATCTCATTTGTCCATCACAGTAACATGTGGAGTCTTTGTATGCTCTGCTATGGCTCTCAATGTGGTCCTTTAGGTAGAATTGATAATCTCAGGTCGTCTCCTGGTTGAAATTTTAGCAGAAATATGTAGCTTCTGTGATCTTTATAGCCTTCAATGATCATCTGTTTCCTCACTTTTTAAACTTTTCCACAAGCTTCACTCACTTCTCCCACGCCTTCTCGGCATTAGTGGTTGTGAATCTGCCAGGTATTTGATTTGTGTTATCTTCTGCTTATAAAGAGGGAGGTACTAGTTCCCGAATCAGTTGGATGTGCATGATTACAGCCGTGTGATTAGGTGTTGCAGCAAAACACACAAGATGATGGACAGAATGTTGCACAATGGTAAAACATTCATCCCCAGTCACAGGTCTGGGTTTAATCCATCGTTATTTTGATCACCAAGCCTCCCCAGTTCAGACATGGCCATATGCAAATCAGTCTTGACCCTGTGCCTCATGGGAACAGTCCAGACCAAACGTCCAAGCAATGTCTTCCCTGGATCGGAATCAAGCCTCCTAGGACCGGTTTCTGGCTATCAGCCGTCTTCAACCAGGATAGCTTTCACTCTCCACTCTCCACTTTTCTCAAAGAGGAAAGGGCGTTCTTGGAGGTATGGGTCTCTCACTTTACTAATCTTCCAATGAGACCGGTGGCAGGAGTAATGGACAGATCTAGATGCAGTGTACTGTGAATGTGATCAAACATCCTGTAGTGATCACACAAAAACTATTTGAAGTTCCTGCCCACTCTGATCTGACTAGCTGACCATTTTTTCTGGCCCAACACTGTGGTTCTTGTGCTGATAAACCAGTTGGTTGCAGCGATGTGAGCTCACATTAATAGTACTAGTTGTCGAGCAGCATGGATGCGGAAGTCCTGTCCAGTAATACAGCACCATGGAATTCCTGGAGCACCAAAGGGATTACTTGACTATTTCCACTCTCAGATTGGCAGCAAATTAGTTTCTGCTTCCTCTGCCGGGTATTGTTTTTTTACAAAGGATGCTCAGTGCACAAAGCATGTTTATGTCATTATTCATCTGAAACCTAGAAGACACCACAGACATATCTCTCTTAGGACAGGCAAGTAAATTGGTGCTCAAGAATAGGCCTGGATGGAATTTTAATTACACAGGAGTAATCAGAGTAATTTTGTTACTTCCATGTTACTTGTTGATTCTGAATTACTGGTAATTAGGAGATTACTCCTCCATTTGTGATTAAGAGTACTTTTGAGATGAAAAATGCTAATGTAAGAGCACATTTAGCACAATATTTGTGTTGTACTGCATTTAGCCCTGTTTCTTAGCGCAAAATGCAACCTCACGTACAAAGTGGTTTCAAGGAGGCAATTTACACTAAGAAAATAATATGAGCGGCTGCATGTGTTTGCTATTTGTATTCTGTTGCATTTACTGCAATTACTTCTAAGGGCAAATTTATCGAGCATGAGTTGCCACTCGCTATATATGTTCTGTTGCATTTAGCGCTATTTCTTAACACAAAATTCATCCTCATGTCCAGTTAGGATTCAAGCGGGCATTTGCAGAATTACTCTTCTCACATAGATCAAGCATAATCTTATGGAATACTTACGTAATTCCACATGATTACACTACATGGAATCACACAAGTTACATCCACCCCTACACACGAGCATAGCTCAGCTCCTTGGGCCCCTATTCTGAGAGGAAATGCACTGTTAGAAATGGGAGACTGTTCTCTTTCCAGCAGTATTTTTGAAGATTTGGGTTGCCGCCTAGGGAACACCACTGGAGGTTATTCCATGAGGACAAATCCTCCACAGGAACACTAGAGATAATACCTATTCAACCCCCTTGGGGCTGAAAGCACTACTAGTAAACCAGTGAGTTGTATTTTTAAAATGTTATATTACGGCTAGAAAATAATGGATAGATTTAGCCTCAGTTCAACACTGGTAATTGCAGCTTGTAGCAAAAATCTTGTCATCCTGTATTTCCTTTTCTTTTTTATAACAACGGTACCCCACATGTGTGGGTGGGCCTGTCCCATGGGACAGAAATGGGAGGAAACTATGAGAGCCAGGAATAGTCCAAAATGAATTGTGATAGTTGCAGATTTGGTGAATTCCAGACTCATGCATTAGAACCATTCACCAATATGTGGTATTTTTGTAGGAGCAGGGTTGGAATGTCGATGCTAGGAATTTTGTCATTCCATTTAAGTGCCAGATGTTTCTGTTACATTACTTAGAGAAAATTGTGTTGGAATCCCCACAAGCCAAATCACCCTAAATACTGTATGATGTCAGTAGGTTTTCCTCAGTGCCAATCAGTTCTGGACACAGATACTTCAGCCAACCTAACTGGGCTTTTCATTCAAATGTAAGTCCTCTGAATCAATAGTGTCTGGCATGACTGCCCCACCCACACCTGTTGGGTACCAATTTTATGAGGTGAAGAGATGAAATTCTTGACAGTAGAAATGTTCTCTTTCAGGAAAGTGCAGCATTTTCCCTGCACATAAAAATGGAAAAATGTGTTTTCACCCTAAATATACAAAACGTTTAGCCACAATACTTGGGGAGGGTTCACAGTAAAAAGAAAAGTGGCATATCCTTGCAAGCAGCATCACCCCAGATTCCCCTTTTTCAGAACCAAGTCCCAAGATGGCTGCCAACACTTCCTGTTTGAAGTGTTGGCAGCCAATCAGAGCTCTGAAAATCTCTCCACCAGCTCATCATTATTCGTGAAAGCTTCACAATCGTGATATACAAATTTGGATTTCCTTTAATTTCTCGATAACTACTGAACGGATTTACACCAAACAACTGAAACCTTGATCAACAGAACAAAATCTACTTTTCTACCAAATTCAGTGTAATTCTCTCCAGTGGATGGGGATGTTGTCGTGTTCAAATCTCCTATGGGAATTAACATGAGAAAGGTAATTTTATTGACCCCCCCCACCCTTTTTCTCAGACTCACTTGACAGATCAGCCTGAAACTTTTTATGCAAAACCAGATTCACCAGGGTATTTTATTGGGAAATTTTCATGAAGATTCTTCAAAGGCGCCAAGGATATAAGCAAGTAAAAAAAAACGCTTTTCCTTGGAAAGATATATATATCCAAATCATCAAGCTCCAGGAGAAAATACGTGCCCAATCCCAGCAGGTAATTGCTTTTAAGGTTTATTGAGCAGCACACCCAATGAGTCATAAAGACACTTTGGTGTTGAAACTTGTTGAATGTGCTGCTCAATACACCTTACAAGCAATTACCTGCTATTGGAGTGCACATGTATGTACTCCTGGAGCTTGGAGTTTGACAATTTGGATATTATCGGGCTCACACCTGGTCATGCGCTGCTCTTGGGGGCTGAGTGCTGACATGGGACTCTTTTACCTATATAGATATATGTTCAAAAAGCATTTGCCAATATCTCTGGCGCCGTTTGACGAATCTTCGCAATATTTTCAAAACTAATGGGGCACTCCGGTCAGCTCCTGTCATTAAAGTTTGGGGGTGATTCAAGAAGGGGCGCAGAGAAAAAAGGTGGTCCCAAGACACGTTTTCCCCATGTTAATTTCCATAGGAACTTTAGACACAGCTACATCCCGAACTGCTTAACGGAATTACACCACATTTGGTAAAAAGGTAGGTCTTGGTTTAGAAAGCACTCATTTTTAAATGGTCTAAACCCATTCAGTAGTTGCTGAGAAATTAAAAAAATAACAATGTATATATCTGAGCACCGAGGAGAAGTCGCGACAAGAAAAAGGGCAGAGTAGAAACAACCTGACACCCTAGGCCTGCTCAGGGGGTCCCTGTTGGCAAAAAAAGCATTTACACTGCGCTGGGTGCACACAAAAAAATGAAGCGTTTCGTTATCTGTAAGCCCCCTGGTAGGCCAGGTCCCAGGGGCAATGTTTAATTAATTAATGGGGGCCCACAGGGCCCCCACAGCCCCCCCACAGCCCCATGGACTGCCACCTCCCCAGAGGGCTTTATACATTATGTGCGGGGGCACGCAGCCCCCCGCAGCCCCGGGGACCGACACCTCCCAGTGACTTCTAAAAAAATGTGTGAGCCCTCTGTCCTGAGGACCACAGGACATAGGTAGACTTCATCCCCCGAGCAGCAGCGTGCGAAGAGGCGCGTTTGCAGAGTGGTGTAAAAAGGGGGCATGGAGTCAGACCACCTCTCTGCAAGCCAGCTGTGTGGCACTTACTGGAGGTACCTGGTGGGCTAGTTTGCCCCCAGGGCCCCTCAGTATTCAAGTGGACTTAATACCCCAACTTAGAATGCACAAGGTGGTGCGTTTGCAGAGTGGTGAAGAAAGCAGGCCTGGCCTGTGTTCACCTCCCAGCAATCCAACTGTGTGGGGCTAACTGGAGGTAAGAGGTAGGCTCATTGGCCCCTAAAGGAACCACAGCAGTGAAGGGGACTTCAATCCCCATCCAAAATCGTGCCAGGTAGTGTGTTTGCAGAGTGGTGGGCAAAGGGGGCGTGGCCTTTTATGAAAACGTACCAATCCTGCTGTGTGGTACTCACTGGAGGTAATAGGAGGGGTAGTTGGCCCCCAAGGATGTCCTTGGGGACAAAGTACCCTTCTTGAAACCTCCAGTAAGTCCCGAACCGTAGGATTTCTAATACGACTTCGGAGGCCATGCCCCCTTTCTGCACCACTGTGCAATTGTGCCTCCTGGCAGACTACAGGATGGGGGATGAAGTCCACTGTACTCCTGAATTTTGGGGCCAAGAAGCCCTTCTGGTACCTCCTGTAAATCCTACGCAGCAGAATTCCTGAGCGCTGGTTGGAGGCCCAGCACCCTTTTTCCACCACTCTGCAAATGCGACTACTAGTTAAAGAATTTTTTGCAATGTTATAGGTTTCGGATTTGCGAGAGTTTGAGATATTGGCATCGTAAATGTAAACGTTTTTTTGCTAATGTTTTTTGGAGTGGAGTGGATGTACATTGTGTGTATTGGAATTATGTGGTATGCTGTGCAGTGAAATTATGTGGATAGAAAGTATGTGGTATTTAGTGTATAGGAATTATGTAGAGTGGGATTAAGTGTTATGGAGAGTAATTATGTGGTATGGTAGTCTGTGTTGTGGGGTGGTAACCTCAAGTTAATCTTCCTCGTTTCCATAGAAGCTCAATTATGAACTCCGTGAGACAGGGTCCACTCCTCAACAAAATTATCAAGAACGCAAACCTAGAATGGTCACCTGTTACTTATTGCTAAATGTGGATGTTAAATTGGTATTAATGGTGTGCAAGCCACTTTTGCTTCCTTCTGCACATCTCTTGCCTCTTTCTGCATTTCTGTTGATTCTTTTTGCACATTTCTTCCTTTTTCTGCACTTTTCTCACCTCTTTCTGTAAATCTCTTCTACTTTCTGCTCCTCTCTTCCCTCTTTCTGCTCGTCTGTTGCCTCTTTCTGTACCTCATTTGCTTTTTTCTGTACCCCTCTTGACTCTTTCTTCACCCTTCTTCTCTCTTTCTGCACCTCTCTTGCTTTTTCTGTATCTCCCTTGTGTCCTTCTGCACCCTTTTTGCCTCTTTCTCCACCTCTGTTATTTTTTTCTGCACTTCTCTTCCTTCTTTCTGTACCTCTCTTGCTTTTCTCTGCACCTCACTTGACTCTTTCAGCACCCTGTTGCTTTTTTCTGCACATTTCTTGCCTCTTTATGCACCACACTTGCCTCTTTCAGCACCTCTGTTGGTTCTTTCTGCACTGCTCTTGCTTCTTTCTGCACCTCACTTGTCTCTTTCTGCACTTCTCTTGCTTCATTCTACACATCTATTGCTTCTTTCAGCAATTCTCTTGCCTCTTCCTGCACTTTTCTTACTTCTTCATGCACACCTCCTGCCTCTGTTTGTACTTCTCTTGCCTTTTTGTGCACCCCTCCTACCTTTTTCTGCACCCCTCTTGCCTCTTTTTGCAGTTCTGTTGGTTCTTTCTACACTGCTCTTGCTTCTTTCTGTACCTCACTTGCCTCATTCTGCGCTTTTCTTACTTTTTTCTACACTTCTGTTGCTTCTTTCAGCAATTCTCTTGCCTCTTTCTGCACTTTTCATACTTCTTTTTGCACAACTCCTGTCTCTTTTTGTACCTCTCTTGCCTATTTGTGCACCGCTCCTACCTCTTTCTGCACCTTTCTTGCCTCTTTTTGAACATCTGTTGGTTCTTTCTGTACTTTCTTGCTTCTTTCTGCATTTCTCTCCCTTCTTTCTAAACCTCTGTTGCCTCTTTCAGAAATTCTCTTTCCTCTTTATGCACTTATCTTGCTTGTTTCTGCACCTCTATTGCCTCTTTCTGCACTTCACGTGTTGTTTTATGCACCTCTCTTTCCTTTTTTGGCACCTCTGTTGCTTCTTTCTGCACCCCTCCTGCCTCTTTCTGCACCCATCTTCTCTCTTTGTGCAACTCTCATGCCCTTTTCTACACCTCTATTCCCCCTCTTTCTGTACCACTCCTGCCTCTTTCTGTACCTCTGTTGCTTCTTTTTGTACTTTTTTCCGCACCCTTTGTGCCTCTTTTAGCATCTCTGTTGTATTCTTTTTGCACTTCTCTTCCTTCTTTCGGCACCTTCGTGCCTCCTTTTGGACCTCTTTTGCTTCTTTCTGCACTTCTCTTGTTTCTTTCTGCACTGCTCTTGCCTCTTTCTGCATCCCTCTTGCCTCTTTGAACACCTCATCTGCTTCTTTCTGTACTTCTCTCTCCTCTTTCTCCACCCCTATCGCCTCTTTCTTCACCTCTTTTGCTTCTTTCTGTACTTCTATTGCCTCTTTCTGCACCTCTCTTGCTTCTTTCTGTACCTCACTTGCCTCTTGCAGCACCTCTGTTGCTTTTTTCTGCAGATATCTTGCCTCTTTCTGCATCTCACTTGTATCTTTCTCCACCTCTGTTGCTTCTTTCTGCAGATCTCTTGCCCCTTTCTGCACCCCTCTTTTTTCTTTATGCACCTCTCTTGCCTACTTCTGCACTCATTTTGACTGTTTCTGTACCTTTCCTGCATGTTTCTGCACATCTCTTGCCTCTTTATGTACCTCTGTTACCTCTTTCTGCACCTCTCTTGCTCTTTATGCACCCTTCGCGCCTCTTTCAGCACCTCTCTTGGTTCTTTCTGCACTGTTCTTGCTTCTTTCTAAACTTCTGTTGCTTCTTTTAGCAATTCTCATTCCTCTTTATGCACTTCTCTTGCTTGTTTCTGCACCTCTGTATGCACCTCTGCTGCCTCTTTCTGCACTTCACTTGCTTCTTTCTGCATCTCTCTTCCCTTTTTTGGCACTGTTGCTTTTTCCTGCATCCCTGCTGCCTCCTTCTGCACCCATCTTCCCTATTTGTGCAACTCTCATGCATCTTTCTACACCTCTATTCCCTCTTTCTGCACCACTCCTGCCTCTTTCTGTACCTCTGTTGCTTCTTTCTGCACCTCTTTCAGCATCCTTCATGCCTCTTTCAGCATCTCTGTTGCTTCTTTCTATACTTCTCTTCTTTCTTTCTGCACCACTCGGGCCTCCTTTTGCACTTCTGTTGCTTCTTTCTGCATTTTTCTTGTTTCTTTCTGTACTGCTTTTGCCTCTTTCTGCATCCCTCTTGCCTCTTTGAGCACCTCTTTTGCTTCTTTCTGTACTTCTCTCTACTCTCTTTGCACCCCTATTGCCTCTTTCTGCACCTCTGTTGCTTCTTTCAGCACTTCTATTGCTTCTTTCTGGACCTCTCTTGCTTCTTTCTGTAACTCACTTGCCTCTTTCGGCACCTACATTGCTTTTCTCTGCAGATCTCTTGCCTCTTTCTGCACTCACTTCTGTCTTTCTGCATCTCTGTTGCTTCTTTCTGCAGATCTTTTGTCCCTTTTTGCTCCCCTCTTTTCTCTTTCTGCACCTCTCTTGCCTATTTCTGCACCCATGTTCCCTGTTTCTGTACCTTTCCTGCCTGTTTCTGCACAACTCTTGCCTCTTTCTGTACCTTTGTTACCTCTTTCTGTACTTCTGCCCCTTATGCACCCTTCGCACCTCTTTCAGCACATCTGTTGCTTCTTTCTGCAATTCTCTTTCCTCTTTCTGCACCCCTCTTTCCTCTTTCTGTACCTCTCTTGCCTCTTTGTGCCCATCGCCTACCTCTTTCTGCACCCCTCTTTCCTCTTTTTGCACCTCTGTTGGTTCTTCCTGCACTGCTCTTGCTTCTTTCTGCACCTCACTTTCTTCTTTCTGCACTTCTCTTGCTTCTTTCTAAACCTCTGTTGTTTCTTTCAGCAATTCTCTTGCCTCTTTCTGTACTACGCATGGGCGAATTTTGCGAATTTGCGATCCGCGAATTTGCGGATTTGCGAATTCGCGATCCGCAAAATTCGCGAATTTGCAGATTTGCGAATTCGCGATCCGCAAAATTCGCGAATTTGTGCGAATTTGCGGATTTTAGTTTTTTTGCGTGTTCGCGGGGTTTTTTGCGTGTTCGCGGGGTTTTTTGCGTGTTCGCGGGGCTTTTTGCGTCTTCGCGAGCCGCTTGCAAAGCGAAGTTACCCATGCAGTCGTTTATGGGAGAGGGAGAGAGAGATAGATAGATAGATAGATAGAAAGAGAGAGGAAGAGAGGGAAAGAGAGAGGGAGAGAGAGAACGAGAGAAAGAAAGAGAGGCCAGATCTCTGAAGGGCCAGATTCCTGAGTTGCCCCTACAGAACATACAGCTTTTTATTTTTAGCAAAATGCATATGAAAATTGTGCTGTAAAGGTCTCTTTTAGTTTAACCCCTCCTGACAACTCAAAATGGGTGTATTTGCCATCCTCTCCCTTCTTCCTGTTTTTTTATATCTGTAAGTGCTTCCTGATGAGGTTTAATTCCTTGGACAGGTTCCTCGTTGCCTACTTGTAACTATTCTCTGACCCTGCTTCAAGGGTCAGAGCAGGGTCAGAGAATAGTTGCAAGTAGGCAACGAGGCGCCAGGAAGCAATTAGCAACAGGTGTCCAAGTTTAAGTTAATTTGTTTGTAACCCTTTTGTAAAAGGTTACAAAGAAATTAGGTTCAACTTTTGCACCTGCTGCTGTAACCCTTGCTTGGCTGAAAATGTGTCCCCGCTGATTCGCGGATTTTACCGCGATTTCGCGAGATTCGCGGAAAATCTGCAAATTCGCCCGCGAAACTGATTTTACGCCCACCCTTATTCTGTACTTCTCTTACTTGTTTCTGCACCGCTCTTGCATCTTTCTGCACCTCTGTTGCCTGTTTCTGCACTTCACTTGCTTATTTCTGCACCTCTCCTGCCTCTTTCGGCACTTCTGTTAATTCTTTCTGCACCCCTCCTGCCTCTTTCTGCAGCCCTCTTCCCTATTTATGCAACTCCCTTGCCTCTTTCTATACCTCTCCTCCCTCTTTCTGCACCTCTGAGTTAGAGGTAGTTTTAATGCCCCTGCCCTATCATGTACTAGGGCCTTACAGGGGAGGTCATGCCAATCACAGGGATACCCCAACCCATAATGTACCCTAGTGTATGTAGGTGTTTTCACTGTATTCTAAGTGTCATCATAGCACTGGCTCCGGGCCTGATTAGTGAGAGACAGTTACCATCAGTACCAGTTGGCAAAAATTTGGGGGCACAGGATGACTTTGCAACAAGGCCTCTGTTGATGCTTTCTGCATATCTCTGGCTTCTTTCTGCACCTTTCTTCATATTTTTGAACTTCTGTTGCCTCTTTCTACATTTCTCTTGCTTCTTTCTGCGCATGTCCTACCTCTGTAGGCATAGTTAGAAATTAGCATTAAAAAAACCTTAGAAATTCCCTGAATAAACCATAGGTTTTAGGGACGTTATAGTTAGAAATTAACATTTAAAAAACCTTTGAAATTCACTTAAAAAACATAGGTTTCAGGGATGTTATAGTTAGTTGGATATTTCACTCGTACAAAACCAAAGAAATTCGGCTGTTATAGTTATTTGAGCTGACTATAACTCGCGCCCCCGTAATGTACTGCTAATGACGTCACATATTACATCATTCATGACATAGTCAGTGATATCACCGATAACATCACTGATGGCATCTCAAATGACATCACTAATGGCATCATCCACGTGATAATCTGATGCACCTCCTCACACCCTAATATAAATGTTGATACACACACTATAAAATGCGGACTACCATTTTCGAAACCATAGACAAAACAATACCAGTTACTACATACCCACTCACTGATTCATAGGTCTACGCACACGTACGCTCATTCACCCATACAGTTACTCATACATGCAGTCACTCATCAATACAGCACTATCATATGCACTCATACACCTATAAAGACACTCACACACCACCACTCACCCATAGTTACTCACATACCTAGTTAGCCATGCAAAGAATCAATCACACTCCCATTTACTTACCTATACAGTTATACATACACCACTTCACTTATCATACAGATACTAACACATACTTACTCTTGTCTACAATCACTGACACAAGCACACGCTTATCCATACAGCCACTGTCACAATCACTCACTGTCACATTTAGTCATTTATGTACTCCATCACTCACATATATTGTCTTTCACATATGTAGCTACTCACACATGTACCACTGAGACATCAATTCACTCACCAACTCACCCATATACACACTCACCCACCCATAGAGCCCTTCACAGATGCACTCTTGAACCCATACACCCAGTGAATCACCTATTCACACATCTATACACAAAGTCACACACCCCACCCACTCACAGAGACACTCAGGCACCCATGCAGATACTCAGACAACCAATCAATAACCCATATAGACACTCATGTAGCTAGTCACCAACCCATGCAGCCGCTCACACACCAACTGACAGACTAATACAGTTTAGTCACTAACCCATGCATTCAGTAAGACACGATTAATCACTCACTTATACAGTCAGTCAAGCACCTACTAAATCATCCATTCAGATACTTATACACCCACTCATTCTTCAATACACCTTGACATATATATTGTTAGATCTGGGGGTCTCTAGTTGGCAATGGTTATCACCTTTGTCCAAATAGGGACCCTTACTTCTAAGTCAGGACAAGGGGATTACCCTCCTTAATAACCTCTGCTCACCCCCTTGGTAGCTTGGCACGAGCAGACAGGCTTATCTCAGAGGCAGTGTGTTAAGCATTTGTGAAAATACACAGTAATACAGTGATAACACTACAGATGGACACAACACAGGTTTTATAAAAATAGGTATTCTTTATATAGACTTAAACACAAGACCACAAATGACAAAAATCCACAATACTATACTAAAGGTTACTTAAAAGATGATAAAAGTCTCTTAGTTCAAGGTGATGGTAAATGCGACAAAGTTCTCAACAAAGTTCTTGGATGCGGCACACAAAGTAAACAAAAGTCTTGCAGAAGGTGAAATGCGTCGGTTCCGTGACCCGTGGGAACGGTTGGGTCCTTCCTCAATGCTTGCGCAGAGTAGGGGACTCGTTGTGATGCGCATGATGGAGCCTTGATGCGATGACGATGCGATGATCCAGTGGGGATGCGAGAAGATGGCGCCCTTGATGCGGCGATGCGATGACACCCTGCCAGCCTTGCGACGACTCTGTACTATGGGAGAGCCTCGACAGGCCCTGCAATGCGGTTCTCCGGTGATGCGATGATGACTCTCTCGATGCGCCGCGGTTCTCCGGTGATGCGACAGCAGACAGCTTCGATGAACACATGCTTCCATGGAGATGCGACAATGGCTTGCTTCTCCGGCGTTGCGATGATTTCAGCTGCGGCGGCGACACGCTTCTTCTCAATGCGTCACGCTTCCAGCTCCCAGCGGCACGCAAGTGACTGGAGTCAGAATTCCCAGCAAGGAAACTCAAGAGGGAGCATGGAGGTGAAGTCTTTTGGCCCTGAGACTTCAGCAGGAGGCAAGCACAGTTCAAGCCCTTGGAGAATATTCTGTAGATGAATGAAAGTCCTTAAAAGTTCCTTCTCCTTTCCCTTGGCAATGAAGCAACCACTGCAGGCCAACCCAGCAAACAGCACACTGGCAGAGGGGCAGTCCAAACTCCTGCAGCTTCCTTGGTTCTTCTCCTTGGCAGAAAGGTTTCTTGTTCCAGAAGTGATCTAAAGTCTGTGGGACTGGGTCCCAATATTTATACCCCAAAATCCTTTGTTCTCTGAAGGCAGAGAGGCCTCTGCCTAGTTCAAACCAGTTACTGAGCACTGTGTTTACATGACTCTTCTCTTCCTTTCACTGTGCAGGGCAGAAACATCAGACACCCCACAGGAGGTGGAACCAGCACAGGGGATGGAATATGCAGCTCTAGAGCACTCTGTTGACAGGATTCCCCTTCTCCTTTCACTGTGCAGGGCAGAGACATCAGACAAGCCACAGGGGGTGGAGCCAGCATTGAAGAGGAAGGGCCCAGCCCTATTCAGGTCCCAGGTGCACTCTCCCCCTCCCATCTGGAGGTAAATCTCCCTATTCACCACTGGGCTGTCTCAGACTGTCTCCTGGAATTTCCCCAGCCCTGTCACACACAAACCCAGACAAGGAATACACAAGTCAGCAGAGGCGGGCTCAAATGGTTAGGCAAGCAAATACCTGCTTTCTAAAAGTGGTATTTTCAAACACAGAATATTAAAATAAACTTTACTAAAAAATGTATTTTATTATTCTGAGTTCAGGCATATTAAACTTGAATTTCTACCATGTTCCCTGAGCCAGTTAGGATTGCAGGGATGTAACAATCTTAACTGCCCATTCTGGCCTATGAGAACAGGTAGCCTTCAATAGTTGCAAAAGAAAATGGCTGTAATTCACTATTAGAACATGCTACACACATCAGAGCATGTCCTACCTTATACTTACAATGCACCCTGCCCTTGGGCCTACCATAGGGGTGTCTAATATGAAGCAAAGGGAAGGTTTAGGGACTGGCAAGTGGGTGCACTTGGCCAAGTCGACATGGTAGTCACAGACTACACACAGGCCTTGCAATGGCAGGCCTGAGACACACTTTACAAGCTGCTTCTGTGGGTGGCACAACCAGTGCTGCAAGCCCACCAGCAGCATTTGCTGTACAAGCCCTGGGCACACATGGTGCACTGTACTAGGGGCTGACAGTAGATCAAATAAGCCAATCATGGAATAACCAATTAGTATATTAATTTAACATAGGGAGCACTTGCACTGTGGCACTGATTAGCAGTGGCACAGGGCCCAAAACATACAACCAGCAAAAATGTGTACAAACAGAGGAGGCAATCCATCAAAAATGGAAGGTAAATGAACTCAAATGATGTCAGGTCTAACATATATATATATTCACTGAAAAAACCATAGGTTATAGACCATATATAGTTAGGAATTCGCATTTACAAAACCTTATTTTACTCACGCAAAACCATTGAAATTCCATATATAGTTAGTTGCACTAACTATATATCGCGCACCCGCAATCCACTGCTGATGATGTCACATATTACATCATTCATGACATGGTCAGTGACATCACTGATGACATCACTGATGACATCTCAAATGACATCACTGATGACATCTCAAATGACATCACTGATGACATCACTGATGACATCTCATTTGACATTACTGATCACATCACTGATGATATCATTCATGTGATAATACGATGAACCTCTTCAGACTCTAATATAACCTTAGATACAATCAGTGTAAACAGACACTCACAGACTGTCACTCATCCATGGAGTTACTCACACACCTAGTCAGTCATGCAAAGAATCAATCACACCTCCATTTCCTCAACTATACAGTTATACAAACTTTACTTATTCAAACATATACTAACACATATTTACTCTCTTATACAATCCCTGATACAAGTTCACAATGATCCATACAGCCACTCACACATTCACTGGCTCTTATGCACAGTTATTTATATATGTCAACTCTCACATGTACTGTGTTTTACATATGTACTTACTTTGACATGTAGCACTGAGATATCCATTCACTCACCAATACACTCATGCACACAGTCAACCGCCCATACAGCAGTTTCCACATGCACTTTTGAAACCATACATCTAGTGAATCAACTGCTCACACATCTATGCACAGAGTCATACACCTCCCAGCCACCCACACACACACTCAGTCTCCCATACAAATACTTGGGCAACCAATCAATAACCCATATAGTTACTCATATAGCTACTTATCAACACATGCAACAGTTTACAGAACAACAGACATAATGATGCACAAATTAAGACAGTTTAGTCACTAACCCATGCACTCAGTGAGACACATTTAATCACTCACTCATACAGTCAGTCATGCACCTACTAAATCCTTCATCCAGACACTTATACATCCACTCATTCTTCAATATGTAAGACATATTTTAACTTTACAGAAACATACAGTCACTGGATGTTGTCATCAGTGATGTCATCAGTGATGTCATTTGAGATGTCATCAGTGATGTCATCAGTGATGTCACTGACCATGTCATGAATGATGTAATATGTGACATCATCAGCAGTGGATTGCGGGTGCGCGATATATAGTTAGTGCAACTAACTATATATGGAATTTCAATGGTTTTGTGTGAGTAAAATAAGGTTTTGTAAATGCGAATTCCTAACTATATATGGTCTATAACCTATGGTTTTTTCAGTGAATTTTCAAGGTTTTGTAAATGCTAATTCCTAACTATATATGGTCTATAACCTATGGTTTTTTCAGTGAATTTTCAAGGTTTTGTAAATGCTAATTCCTAACTATATATGGTCTATAGCCTATGGTTTTTTCAGTGAATATATATATATATATACATACATATATAAACATATATCATCTGTATATCTGTATAAATACAAACATAAATGCATGCATACATATACTTATATGCATACAGATGCATGTTATTTACATGAAAGTTGAAAAAACACTAATAAAAGCAAAGCTAAAAAGCCACCTCATTACAAACAGAATGGCTTTAACTTAAACGAGGGCGAGATCTATTGCATTTTCAATGCTTGTTTACTTTGGTTCCATCAAGAAGGCATTCAGATGTGTCACACATTTGCCATAAATTCTGAATGTTAGCACTCTAGTTGCACATTAGATCCCTTTAGTAAAGCTACTGCTCACCAGGGACGTCTGCTGCTGTTATTCAAAGTGCATGTTTCAGTCTGCATGTCAGAATTTTTTTAATGAAATAGAAGAGGATTTGAGAAGTCACTCAAAATGATCCCTAATTTTTCTTTCTGAAGCACTAATCATACTTTCTATGGCAAAATTAACCCCCTCATGTTGTTCCTTTTTAAATTGAGTGTTTTCAGACTTACCACTTCATTCCAATCAAGATGGCTTCTGGTGTGCCATACTTTTGTCATAAGTAAGACTGTTAGCGCTCTAGTTGTTCTTTAGAACACTCTGGGACATTCTGTCATTGGGCTATACTTGGGGTACATCTGGGTGATATTTGGGCTACATTTAGGCTCTTTTGTCTCTGGTGGCCATCTTGGGAGACTGTATGTCAGAATTTTTTAATGAAATTGAAGAGGGTTTGAGAAGTCACTCAAAATGTGCCCTAATTTTTCTTTCTGCAGCACTAATCATAATTCATATGGCAAAATATACCCCCTCATTTTGTTCCTTTTTAAATTAAATATTTTAAGAGTTACCACTTTATTCCAATCAAGATGGCTTCAGGTGTGCCATACCTTTGTAATAAGTAGGACTGTTAGCGCTCTAGTTGTTCTTTAGAACACTCTGGGACATTCTGTCATTGGGCTATACTTGGGCTACATCTGGGTGATATTTGGCCTACATTTGGGCTCTTTTGTCTCTGGTGGCCATTTTGGGAGACTGCATGTCAGAATTTTTTAATGAAATAGAAGAGGATTTGAAAAGTCACTCAAAATGTGCCCTAATTTTTCTTTCTGCAGCACTAATAATACCTTCTATTGCATTATATACCCCCTCATTTTGTTCCTTTTTAAATTAAATGTTTTAAGAGTTACCACTTTATTCCCATCACGATGGCTCCAGGTGTGCTATACCTTTGTAATAAGTAGGACTGTTAGCGCTCTAGTTGTTCTTTAGAACACTCTGGGACATTCTGTCATTGGGCTATACTTGGGCTACATCTGGGTGATATTTGGGCTACATTTGGGCTCTTTTGTCTCTGGTGGCCATTTTGGGAGACTGCATGTCAGAATGTTTTAATGAAATAGAAAAGGATTTGAGAAGTCACTCAAAATGTGTCCTAATTTTTCATTCTGCAGCACTAATCGTACTTTCTATGGCAAAATATACCCCCTCATGTTGTTTCTTTTTAAATTAAATGTTTTAAGAGTTACCACTTTATTCCAATCAAGATGGCTTCAGGTGTGCCATACCTTTGTAATAAGTAGGACTGTTAGCGCTCTAGTTGTTCTTTAGAACACTCTGGGACATTCTGTCATTGGGCTATACTTGGGCTACATCTGGGTGATATTTGGGCTACATTTGGGCTCTTTTGTCTCTGGTGGCCATTTTGGGAGACTGCATGTCAGAATGTTTTAATGAAATAGAAAAGGATTTGAGAAGTCACTCAAAATGTGCCCTAATTTTTCATTCTGCAGCACTAATCATACTTTCTATGGCAAAATATACCCCCTCATGTTGTTTCTTTTTAAATTAAATGTTTTAAGAGTTACCACTTTATTCCAATCAAGATGGCTTCAGGTGTGCCATACCTTTGTAATAAGTAGGACTGTTAGCGCTCTAGTTGTTCTTTAGAACACTCTAGGAGGCTGCAGTAGAACACAAAGGAATCAACTGACAGTCTCTGTCCTTGTTGGATGTACATGTTTTACTGAGAATGTCAGACTTCATTTTCACATGACTGAGAAAGATAATGTGAATTTACAGAAAATATGCTTTCAGTTTAGCTTATAGATCCCCTTCCAAACCACTGTGGGAAAATCATGAGATATTAGTTTTCTTTCAAACAATATTCATGATATCACAGCAGAAGGTTTTTTCACATGGTAAAATCACCTTAGAACCCACCACAAGTCCTAAAACGAGTATGGTACCATCAACAAATGATTTATAATGTAACTAAAGTCCTAAAACCCTCTATTAACTACAATGCTTTTTAATGAGGTGCTATCATGTATATTGGTCCCAAGATGGCTGCCAACACTTCTTGGATGAAGTGCTGACAGCCAATCAGATCAGATGTGTGGTTAGGCTCCGCCCAGATATATATCTTTTTTTGAACCTAAATTACTCAAAATCCACTGGAGCACATATATTGAGACCTAGCAAAGGCACATCGGGCTAACAGTCCCTACAATTTTGCCAAGTTTCGTGCAAATCCATTCAGCCGTTCGAGCTAAAAGTGAGGCCAACCGCCCTATGGAAATTAACATGGGAAAAACGCGTTTTGGGACCCCCCTTTTTTCTCGGCCCCCCCTTGATGAAACCCCCCCAAATTGTCAGGGGCTGCTCAGAAACAAAATGTTCCATTTTCCTGAAAATTTCAGCCAATTCCGTCCACAAACGCCAAAGTTATTAGACATAGAATTTTCAAAAATCCCATAGAGAAAAAATCCTAACTATATATACCTACTGGCGACCGCCAGTAGGTAATATATATATATATATATATATATATATATATATATATATATATATATATATATATATATATATATATATATATATATATAACATATTTAAACTTTGCAGAAGCACAGAGTCACTGGATGATGTCATCAGTGATGTCATTTGAGATGTCATTAGTGATGTCATCAGTGATGTCACTGACCATGTCATGAATTATGTAATATGTGATGTCATCAGAAATGCATTGCAGGGGCGCAAGTTATAGTTAGCTCAACTAACTATAACGGCTTAATTTCTCTGTTTTTTTACGAGTGAATTGCCCAACTAACTATACCGTCCCTGAAACCTATGTTTTTTTCGGTGAATTTCAAAGGTTTTTCAAATGCTAATTTCTAACTATAACGTCCCTGAAACCTATGTTTTTTTTCAGTGAAAAAAAATAATATATATATATATATTTATATATACACACACACACACACACACACACACATGCACACCTGTGGAAAGGAGGATCTTCACAAATGTATCAGAACAATTCTGTGTGATATTACTGGTGTCAGAATCTTGAGTATGTCTTCATGTAATACGTACTCTTGTACGCCTCTATCGATCTTTGCTTCTTTCTCTGTTTCTTACTTATTTTCTTTCTTTTTTCCTTAGTTTCTTTCCAAGCCATGTATGTGTTTTCCTGAATAGCTTATAATGCACGCAAGACTGCATGTTACAGATTGGTTAACTTTTCCAATAACAGTACTACTTATTATTTTCTTAATTCTCTACATGTATACAATATTTTCCTTGCATTTTTCTGAAATTGCTACATGTTATGTGGGCATATTTATAGGTGGCTTGAACATTGTTATAGACTGAAGCATATTTCCTCTTTATTACTCCTCATACTTAATTTCCATGATTAGCAACATTATCCCATTTAATGGATACTTATGCTGCAACTTCCCTGTGGTATGTGTACAAAGCCTGCCAGAAAGGTATACTTTACTTATTTTCACAACATTAATGTATCCTCTAGAGAAATAATTTCAACTTCAGAAGCAGCTTTATGTTTCCAATGACGCAGAATAGTCACAGCAATCCCTTTTCTTAAGGTAAAACCTCATCTTTATTATTTAATATGTTTTTTGATCTGCTCAAACATAATGTAGATTGTTGGTATTTTTGTACATTGTATTTACAACATTTCACATCAACTTATTTGAAACATAGCCTCATTTATTATTAAATAATAATGTAAGCACTAAGATGCAAGAGAAGAGATGAAAGCTGTAATTTACCTGTAATTTCCTAACATATTCAACAAGCATCAGCAACGCCAAGAGGTTTGTTCTTGACAAGCAATTAGTCAATTTAGTTATTTTCTTCCAGTCATATGCACCACATGTCACACACCCCGTGATGAGTCAATCATTCCTGCAGATGTTTCATATTTCTGTGACGGGAGGGAAGAATTGATCCGTCTTTATCCACACCTAAGACTCAATTGAAGTTAACATCACAAATAGTTAGAGTTTTGGGGTCACCCAAAAGAGTCAGAGTGAGCCTATACACAAAAGCAGGATGGTCTAAATTAAGGGCATATATAGCTACCGGCGCAAAGGGTATAACATCGAGGCACTTGTCCACCACAACACACCTGCTGGCTGTATCAATCATAAGAAGAGTTATGGCAAAGGGAACCCCCAAGGACTATCCAGATGAGAATCCCCTGGCATAAGCCGACATTGTGGTTCCATAAATCTGACCCTTCCATTTCGTGTGGAACATTTGGAGTTCTACCTGTGTCAGTTGCATATCCTGTAGATATGCCACATGTGTGTGTCGTCACATAAGGTAGGTGTGAACATGGTAGGGCTTAGTTGGTGTAAACATATCCCTCACATTCCAAATCAGTAAGTTGCACTGAGGGGTTGTGTGCTTATTAGGTGTACTCATGTGGGCTGTGAAGCGGCTTTTTGAAAGCGGCAATTGCGCCCTCTAGGCACCAAGGCTCCTCCAGTGGGATCACCATCTTTCCCATTCCTGTATACGTCTGCAAGTAGGTCAGGTGTCAGATGATCAGGTAAGTGTGTGTGGGTAATCTAATCCCCAAAATAATAGTACAAAGAACAACAATCCCCTTTACCACCCTCCTAGCCAAGATGACCCCTGGTTCTGTGCCACAAAACTATACAGTATTCAAACAAATGATAAGAACAAACAATGTAATCCTCCAGTCCACTATGGTAACCTTGGATGTGGATTACATTCAAGAAGGTAGCCCTTTGATTGCGGCCACCTGTAGCTAGTCCTCTGAACCACCCCGTCACCTCTCCCCAGCATCAAACAGAAACCAGACCATGCAGCCAGTCATTCAGCTTACCGCCCTGAAGGAACAAAAGTTTAACTTCACAGGTCATCTACCTGGTGATGTCAATGTAGGACCAAGACGGGGATCGTTGATGGCCACTGTACTGCCAGTGTCCGAGCTACTGTTGGAGGCATTTCAGAGTGCAGGACCTCAAAGGGGTTATGGATGTGCTGCATCTCTCTCTACACTGCATGTTATCAACCACTGGCCTCCTGCTTCGATGTTGGTTTAGAACAAGGTCTGCAGGGTTGACATTGCCTTTACAATTGGGTGAACCCACCCTCAAAGTCTTGAGGTTGCTCCGGTCTGTCCGCCAGGGCCTTGGCATGCAGGCAAGTCCAAGCATTCTCTAAGGTCATGAAAAATGATTATGGCCTCCATCTGTGATACAGAGCTTGGCAGGGAACAGAAGACTGTATTTAAGACCCAAGGCGTGTGGTTGAGTTTCCATGGCCATGTATGAAGCATGTTGGCGCTGTACTTCAGTAGTGTAATCTGGGTATGCCACGATGTCCCAGTTCATAAACTGCCAGGGACCCTTGGCTCAAAAGAGTTGGAAGTGCAAGACTCTGTCCCTATGATTGATGACACAGTCAATCAATGGGTGTCAGCGCCTGCCCAGTCGAGGGAGTTCGCTCTGTGGCAGTGGGCCTGCTCAATAAAGAAGAATGTCAGTACTGTATCAATCAATCAATCAATCATATCATTTGTAAAGCGCACTACTTACCCGGTGAGGGTCTCAAGGCGCTGGGGTGGGGAATGCTGCTACTGCTCGAAAAGCCAGGTCTCGAGGAGTTTTCTGAAGGTCAGCAGGTCTTGGGTCTGCCATAGATGGATGGGGAGGGTGTTCCAGGTCTTTGCAGAGAGGTGGGAGAATGATCTGCCGCCTGAGGTCGCTCTTCGGAAGCGGGGGACTGTAGCGAGGGCGAGGTCGGCGGAGCGGAGCTGGTGGGTGGGGGTGTAGAAGCTGAGTCGTCTGTTGAGGTACGTTGGTCCGGTGTTGTGGAGTGCCTTGTGTGCGTGGGTGAGGAGCTTGAAGGTTATCCTCTTGTTGACCGGGAGCCAGTGCAGGTCTCTCAGGTGGGGTGTGATGTGGCTGCGGCGAGGGATGTCGAGGATCAGGTGTGCAAAGGCGTTCTAGATGCGTTGGAGCCGTCTCATGAGTTTGGCCGAGGCTCCTGCGTAGAGGGCGTTTCCATAGTCCAACCTACTGCTGACAAGGGCCTAGGTGACTGTTCTTCTCGTTTCAGTGGGGATCCACTTGTAGATCCTACGGAGCATGCGGAGGGTGTTAAAGCAGGAGGAGGAGACGGCGTTGACCTGTTTAGTCAATTCAATTCAATTCAATTTCAATTCAAATAAGTCTTTATTTCGACTACCAGTTATAAAAGGCGACAAATTTAAAAACAACATGGAATAAAAATAAAATCACAGCATCAGATCCAAAATACAATAATGGAAAATATGTGTAGTTATTTCATCTAATATTTTACAAGATCTAAAGGATGTTCTTATATGTTCTGCTAAGTTGATACCATCTACTGATTGTTCCATACACATTAGTTAAGAGCATAAATATAATAAATTACGATTAAAACACACTAAAAATAGAACTGGATTTACAATACATTTGTAATTTTTAGACAATCAGAGTTTAAAACAGGATTAAACTGATGGGGTGTTCAATAATTTTAATTTGTTGCCCACATCCATTTCAAGAATTTGGCCACGGCAATTGCCAAACTCTCAGAACAGTCCGTTCTTAGTATCCTTAGCGCTTCAGTGCCTCTTTTAATGCCTTTCTGAATGCATATTGGCCTGAGCCATTTAGAGCGTGGAAGTTTATACTCAGGGCATATGAAAAGGACATGGGCTAGGCTTTCTGGTTGGGTAGTGCAGAAGGGGCACAAAACATCATTGTTGATTGACCATTTACTGGTAAATGTGTTAATTGGGTGAGTTCCCACCCTGTACTGGTGGAACCGTTTCCTATCATCAGGGATGGTAATAACATCCCAGTATGGTCCGTAGGCCGGTATGTATTTTTGCTCCAGGAAATCCCTAGTTGTTGAAGGAGCAGTGCATTTCTGGAAATCTCTTTGAATTACCATGGCCCAGTCGAGCTCCTTTAGGGTCTTACGTGACGGGAAAGTATTTTGTAGTGGGTTGTCCCATAAGTCCCCCAGTCCCATAGCTTTATAGATCAGCCTGACTTCTCTAAGCCAGGGTATTCTACTCCCTTTGCCCATGTCTCTGGTTTCTAATAGAGCCTGAGCATAGTGAGAAAGTTCAGGGGTGACCCAGATCCTCAGCCAATATGCAATCGGTCTGAATCGTGCAACATCCTGAATTCTCTGACAGCCCATGTCTAAATAGAGGGGTATCAGCGGTGTAGATGGGGGAAGCCTCGCCAGGACCCTCATGAACTTGTTTTGAGCAATTGTCAGGGCCAAGATGTTAAATGGCCCCCACAATTCTGCCCCGTATAGCACGGAAGCCCGTATTTTAGTATCGTATATATTTAGGGCTGGAGCTATTGGTTGTGTAGCCGAGGATCGTAGTTCTCTTAAGAGGACTCCTGCCAACTGTGCATGTTTAGTGGATAGGTAATTCATATGAGGTTTCCATTCCAGTCTAGACCCCAGGGTAATTCCAAGATAGCTAAAACAATGGGTCTGCCCGAGGAGCTCTCCATTCATTAATGCCCTACCTTTCACGGTCTTGTGTCTGTGCATGACCATACATTTTGTTTTCGATACATTAATGGTTAAGCCATGGTCTGTACAGAAAGCCTCAAAACACCCAATTTCTCTCTGGAGCCCTTGTTGTGTTTTAGAAATGAAAAGGGTGTGGTCGGCAAACATTAGCAGGGGTATCAGGACACCGTTTAGCTTGGGGTATCTGTCGGTGAGTCCTTATAATATTCAATAACCCTGTTGATGTACAGTGTAAACAGTGTTGGTGCCAAGACACACCCTTGTCTTACTCCTCTCTGAGTTGGAAATTTATCAGTGGCCTGTCCTAGCTCCCCCCACCTGACCTGTGCAAAAGTATTATCTTGAAATTTGATTATAAGGGCGAGGAGTTCCGGTGGCATGCCTTGCTCCTGAAGAACTCTCCACAACCTAGTGCGCGGCACTAGGTCGAAGGCTGATTTCAAATCGATGAAGGCTGCGTATAGTGTGCCTCCTCCAAGAACTACCCACTTCCAATAAATAGTAGCAAATCTGAAAACCTGGTCCACAGTACTCGTGAATGGGCGAAAGCCAGCTTGCAGTGGCGACATAACCTCAGCCTCGTCTATCCAAATCTGGATCCTGAAGAGCACGAGCCTAGTCACCACCTTCTGAATACAGGCTATCAGGCTGATTGGCCTGTAGTTGGCGGGATCCGCACGGTCTCCTTTTTTAAAGATAGGGATTATTTCAGCTCCCATCCAAATGTCTGGAATTGGGGAGCCTTTGGCAATGGCATTTGCAAGTAGCTGTATGTACGGTGCCCAGACCTCTCTACCATACAAGAAGAGGTCCGCGGGTATCATATCCGGCCCTGGAGCTCTCCCTTTAGGCACAGTAGTTAGGGCATATTCAACTTCTTTCAGGCTGAATTGCAGTGGAGTGGTAGTTACATAATTAGGGATGGTATTACAGCTTGCCCCTTTTTCCCAATCAGGGCATGCAAACTGAATCTTAAAATGCGACACCCACATTTCAGGAGGGACAGAATTTTGCAGGTGGGCCCTGTGACACCCCTTGCCCCATTTTACTAGGTCCCAAAAACCTGCCATATTTCTCGACTTGCTGGCTTCAAATAGCTCTTCCCAATATTTTTCATCCCAAGATTTTTTGGCTTCCTGCTGGGTGATTTTGTAGTTACGTCTTGCATCTTGTATTAGATCCCTGTTCTTCGATCTAACTGCTGCAGCAAGTGATTTGTATGCAGCCCTGCAGCTTTTGCCGTACCAGGATTCTGCCTGCTTTCTATTGTGACGTTGTGGGCCAGTTACCTCTTTAATAAAATATTTACTAAGATTTGTAAAAAGTGTTGTGTGAATTGGAACAACCTTGGACATGAGATCATCATCAGAGATATACATCCCTGGAGCTATGTGGTTGCGCTTACTACTAATTTGTCCATTTCAATAATATATTCCTGTTTGAGAAGCCACTCAGCCCATTTCAGTCTTCTGGTATCATTTGTAGGAAAAATGTCAATGGTGGACGTTCTAGCTACAGCATCCTTTGCTTTAAATAGTTCTAACTCTAAACTGAGGGGGTTGTGGTCACTCTCTATTCTTTTTATGATAGCCATGTCATGAATAGATGACCAGAACTCTAGGTTGACTAAAATATAGTCTATCTGACTAGTGCTCACCCCATTGTCAAAAGTAGGTCTCCCCTCCTTGTCTGTTTTTGACATGCCATTTACTGCCCTGAGGCCATGTTTAGTCATGGAGAGGGTGGAGTCGAGGATGACCCCTAGGTTGCGTGCGTGGTTGGTGGGTTTTGGAGCGGTCGGCCACCAGGAGTCGTCCCAGGACAAAGGGTTGGATCAGAGGATGAAGACCTCCGTCTTGTCCGAGTTCAGCTTCAGTCAGCTGTTCCTCATCAATTCAGCAACGGCCTTCATTCCTTCGTGAAGGTTGGTTTTGGCAGTGTGGGGGTCCTTGGTGAGGGAGAGTATCAGCTGGGTGTCATCGGCGTAGGAGAGGATGTTGAGGTCGTGCCGATGGGCGACGTGGGCGAGCGGTGCCATGTAGATGTTAAACAGAGTTGGGCTGAGGGATGAGCACTGCGGTACGCCGCAGATGATATCAGTGGCTTCGGAGCGGAAGGAGGGAAGGCAGACACTCTGTGTTCTGCCGGAAAGGAAGGAGGTGGTCCAGTCCAGTGCCTTCTCTTGGATCCCAGCCTTGTGGAGGCGTGTTCGTAGTGTGTGGTGACAGACCGTGTCGAAGGCGGCTGACAGGTCCAGGAGGATGAGGGCTGCCGTTTCTCCGTTGTCCAGCAGGGACTTGATGTCATCGGTGGCGGCGATGAGGGCAGTCTTGGTGCTGTGGTTGCTGCAGAACCCGGACTGGGAAGGGTCCAGGATGTTGTTCTCCTCGAGGTAGCGGGTCAGTTGTTCGTTGACGGTCTTCTTGATGACCTTTGACGGGACGGGAGCAGGGAGATGGGCCAGAAGTTCTTGAGGACCTTGGGGTCTGCCTTGGGTTTCTTGAGTAAGACGTTGATCTCGGCGTGCTTCCAGCTCTCCCGGAAGGTTGCTGTCTCAAAGGAGGTGTTGATGACTTTCCGGAGATGGGGTGCGATGGATGTGCTGGCTTTGTTGAAGATGTGGTGTGGGCATGGATCTGACGAAGATCCGGAGTGGATGGTGTTCATGATTTTGATGGTATCATCGTCGTTGATGTTGGTCCAGTAGAGCAGGCGGTTGGTGCGGATGGTGGTCGTGGGGGCGGAGGTCTCAGTGGTTGTCGAGGCGGTCGTGGCGTTGAAACTGTTGTGGATGTCTGTGATCTTGCGGTGGAAGAAGGTGGCCAGCGAGTCGCACAGGTCTTACGAGGGTGGGACGTCGTTGGTGTTGGAGCTGGGGTTGGAGAGTTCCTTCAGGATGTTGAAGAGCTCTTTGCTGTTGTGTGCGTTGTTGTCTAGGCGGTCTTTGAAGGAGGCCCTTTTGGCGGAGGTGATGGTGTCTGCGGGTGGCATTCTTGTGGGCGGCGTGGCTGTCCGGTTTTCGTTCACAGAGCCAAATCTTCTCCAGGTTTCGGTAGGTTTGCATGGAGGCCTGGAGGTCTTCAGTGAACCAGCTGGCTTTCTTGTTGGTATGATTGTAGGAGTGTTTTTTGATCGGGGCGAGGGTGTTGGCGCAGTCGTTAACGCACTGTCTGAGGTTGCGGGCGGCGGTGTCGGGGTCAGTATGGTCGGCGGGTGGGCTCTGGGCGAGGGTGGCGGTTAGCTGGTCTTCGGTGACTTTGCTCCAGCAGCGGTGAGGCATCTGTTGGGTGCGGTGGTGCGTGGTGGGTTTCTTGAAGGTGAAGTGGATGCAGCAGTGGATGGTCCAGTGGAGTTTGGTGGTATGGTTGAAGGAGACGTGGGGGCATGCGGAGAAGATGGGGTCAAGCGTGTGACCGGCAGAGTGGGTGGGTATTGTGACGAGTTTTCTGAGTCCTAGGTTGGCTAGGTTATCAATCAGGGTGGTGGAGTTGGTGTTGTCATTGTTCTCGAGGTGGAAGTTCAGGTCCCCGAGGAGGACGTAGTCCGTGGAGGCGAGGGTGTGTGTGCTGACGAAGTCAGCGATGGAGTCGCTGAACTGTGGTCAGGGTCCGGGTGGTCTGTAGATGAGGGTTCCTCTGAGGGTGGTGTTGGGGTCGGTGTGGATCTAGAAGTGCAGGTGTTCGGCAGTGCTGACAGTGTCATCGGTGTTGGTCGAGACTCTGAGAGTGTTCCTGTGGACGATGGGGATTTCTCCTCCCGCTCTGTTGGTGCAGTCCTTGCGGGTGATCTTGTAGCCTTCCGGGACGGCTATGGCTATGTCGAGTGCTGAGGCGGGGTTCATCCAGGTCTCCATCAGGAAGGCGACGTCTGGGGAGGTTGAGTCGAGTAGGTCCCAGAGTTCAAAGGCATGTTTTCGGGCGGAGCGGGTGTTGAGAAGGATGCATCTGGGGTGATTGGGTTCTTTTTTGGTCGGCAGCATGGTGGGGCGGATGCTTGTGAAGCTGCAGTTCCGGCAGGTCAAAGCTCCATGGGTGTGCTTCGGGGCGGCCAGGAAGCAGGTGTGTGATCGTCCGGTGTTGAGTGAGTGGAGGGTTCTGGCATCGTAGTGGTGTTGGGCGTCGTGGCGTTCGTGGTGTCCAGGGGTCCTGGTGCTGGGCGCGATCCAAAGACGGATGGGCACAGACGTTCTTGCCTTAGGTGCGCCAGCGGCGCGCCAGTGGCGCGCTGGCTGAGCGCGGCTGCACAGCGGCTTCCATATGAGGGGATGTGGGATGGAGGAGCAGCTGGGAGGCGGGAGCGGGGCGGCGAAGGTATTGCAGGTGCGCGGGGCAGCTGGGTCGCAGCGGCGGGAAAAATGGGCAAGGGCCGCGGGAGAACTGGGCACATGAAGAAGAAAAAACAAGTTTAGGCAAGAAAACAAGTACAGGCACAGAGGAATAAAAACAAGTCTGGGCAAGAAAGCAAGTTAGGCACAGGGGAATAAAAACAAGTCTGGGCAAGAAAGCAAGTACAGGCACAGGGGAATAAAAACAAGTCTGGGCAAGAAAGCAAGTACAGGCACAGGGGAATAAAAACAAGTCTGGGCAAGAAAGCAAGTTAGGCACAGGGGAAAAAAACAAGATTAGGCAAAAACAATGCAAGCAGAGCCGTGCAGCAGCGTGGGGAGTGACCTGCCTGCGAGCAGGGTCATAGGTCGCTTCTTTCACCGCTGCGCGGCTTCCATGTGAGGGGATGTGGGAAGGAGGAGCAGCTGGGAGGCGGGAGCGGGGCGGCGAATGGGGTTGCAGGTGGGCGGGGCTGCAGGGACGCACCGGCGGGAAAAACGGGCGGGGCCGTTGGAGAACTGGGCACAGGAAGAAAAAACAAGTTTAGGCAAGAAAACAAGTACAGGCACAGAGGAATAAAAACAAGTCTGGGCAAGAAAGCAAGTTAGGCACAGGAGAATAAAAACAAGTCTGAGCTAGAAAGCAAGTACAGGCACAGGGGAATAAAAACAAGTCTGGGCAAGAAAGCAAGTACAGGCACAGTGGAAAAAAAACAAGTCTGGGCAAGAAAGCAAGTACAGGCGCAGGGGAATAAAACAAATCTGTCAAACACTGTCTCCATCAGCCATTTGTCGAGGAGGGGCTTTATGTTGGGACCTTGGGAGCACTCTATAAGTCCCACAAGTCTCATATTATTGGGCAGAGAGCTACTCTCAACATCCTTCGCACTCAACTGCACAGAGCTGTTATTGACCTTCATCTCTTTTACCTGGGATTGTAAGTCTTGGACTGTGGGGTGTATTGCAGTCAGAACTGATTCAGTGTCATCTACCCACTACACAAGCTTGCAGTGGTCCACATGATGTAGCCCAACTTCCAGGGACCCCATGTCGATCTTGGACTCCAGCACTGTCTTGGTACCCATGCAACCTTGTAAAATCCACTCATACTGGGTGGAAGTTTTATCAAGGGTGGCTTTGAGATGGCGTAGAGTATCATACCCTTTCATCAACATTCCATACTGGATATGGGGCTGCTTCCCTGTCGGAGCAGAGAGATTGCATGATTTTGGTTTCACCATGTCTGGATTGTGCCTCAAGTCTCAGTCACCCCAAGACAAGAGCTGACCCAATCACAGGAGGTATGTAAAGAGGCTTCTACATGGTCAGCAGATAATGTTGTGGACCACCAGAGCACCAATCCAAACAAAACCACCTCAGGATCAAGGCACAATCACCCTGGGGGTGCACATCGCCCCCTTTCTCTTTCACTGCTGGGTGCAGGTTAGGAGTTCCACCTCCTAGGCCCGGGCCATGAGTCTCCAGGGTGGGGTAATTTGCCACAAGGTCCCTGCTACAGGACAATCCAAGGCGACTGCTTCCTCACTAGGCAGAGCACCTCGATACAGGGGTCAAATCCAGCCACTTCCCTACTCTACAACAGTAGCTGAAGTCCTGCAGGTAAGGGCCCAGATTCAGTAGTGGGGATCCTCCAAACAGCACTCATGATCGGCCCTGCTGATCACAGAAGGGGACCCACCTCGCAACAATACAAAGACGCCACATGCAGCAAACTGTTCGGTAGGCCCCTATCAGGGGCGACATGGAGAACTCACCCACAGCAGATGCAGGTAGGCTTTCGAGGCACAAGCAGTGGGCCTCAATGTTGAGTCTCTTGAGCCTTCACCTATTAATCTCAGCGTTGGCCACAGTAGTAGCCCAGCAGGCTGCTCCATCTGCGTCTTCAGCAAGGCCACAAGGCAAGGCGATTACCGCACAAGGCCCAATCGTCCAGCCACATCTAGGCCCACGGCAAAGTGCATTGCTGGACCCAGTCGACCAGTGTCAATCTTCAGTCCTGTTTAGGTGGCAGGTCTCCTGATTCAGATGTCAGAGTGCAGAAGCCTGGGTGTACACCTATAGGGCACACTATTATTGTGGCCCAGTTAGAGCCCCCTCACCATAGGTAGGATCCCTGCATCTGACAGCTAGGAACAGGAGCAATGCCAGAGTAAAGTATTTTTCTGTGCTGCCAGTGGCCTCACAAAGGGTCCATGGCAGTTTGAGAACTGTGACATCGCGACGTTCCCAGATTACACTGCTGAAGTACAGTGCCAACGTGCTTCATGCATGGCCATGGAAACTCAACCACACGCCTTGGGTCTTAAATACACTCTTCTGTTCTCAGCCAAGCTCTGTATCACAGATGGAGGCCACACTCATTTTTCGCTCATTTACCACTCTGCCTCCGATGCATGACCACACACCCAAGGGCTTGCCGTGGCCCAATCAGGATCTCTTCCATCGTGCAGAGAACCCCTACCCCTAGTCACCAGTAATAAAAGCAGTGCCAGGGGTAATGACCATTGGAAGGTGTGGGGAGGGGACCAGACACCTCAAAAGGTAGCGGGATGGCCCTTGGTACTCATGATTAGGCCAGGCACTGACGGTGCTCATGCAGAAACGTCTGCCTTGGCCGCCATCTTGGCCACACACCCCCTGAAGCTAATTTGTCTCTAGACAAATAGAGTGGTGTTGTACATCTATCTAGTTGATCACAGGTAGCTGCATTTGTGGAACATAACTCAACTCATGAGTGAAGGCAAGAGTCCCTTAGGATAGATTCAGAGCAATTAAATAATTAAACCATTTGATTGAAAGATTTGACAACTGGAAGCAGAAAGAGTCAAGACAACATAGAAGACCCTCCTCCATGGGCCTTATCCATTTTTCTGGCAGGCATAATAGTTTTCTGAGGGAACAGGTAGGGCATTGAGGAGGTGGGTCCCTATTGTCTTGTCAACCCTGTGCTGCAAGTATCGCTAAGTCTGTCAGAAGGCAAATCCCACAAAGCACGAGTTTCCCAGAATATATGATTCATAGGATTTTATGTTTTGAGATATTGCCAATATGTTGGCAGTTATGCAGGCAGAGAATACATCCCTGAGACGCAGAGGTGTACCAAAAACAGACAACCCAAAAAAGAGAGTTTCTTTGGGCTCCACCACCCCCAGTTCATAGCAAGACTAAACCAATTATGAAGTCTGCCAGTTTTCAGGCTACAGGATGTGCTATTGCCCCTACAGATCCTGAAACTCTGGTTCCAATCCTCTTGGCTCCGCCAGAGTGCTTTCATGGGGACAGCAATAAATGTGGAGTTTTTAT
Source organism: Lissotriton vulgaris (assembly GCF_964263255.1). Taxonomy (NCBI): domain Eukaryota; kingdom Metazoa; phylum Chordata; class Amphibia; order Caudata; family Salamandridae; genus Lissotriton; species Lissotriton vulgaris. The sequence continues at coordinate 326,229,537 of NC_141698.1, read as the reverse complement.
GACCCAATGCCATTGACACTTCATGGCCAAGCCAATAGCCTTTCCGGATGGTGCACATAGGTGGCTTTCATTCTCTCTTATCTAGAAGGAGATGATGTGCTCTGGTCTTTTCCACTGGTGGAACATATTGATCTGTAATTGTATAACTTTCAAAACTTCCAAGAAGCCATGAAAGACTATTTGCTCACTGTTCCTTTAAACAGGCAGCCGAGAATTTCTATTGAACCTTACGCAGGGTTCTGACCTTTTACACTACATCTCTGCCTTCAATTGGTTAGTTGTAGAAGCTAATTGGTGAAACAATAAACAAGTGACATTTTTTTACAGAGGCCCTAAGGATGACCCCCAAGGAATTGCTTTCTCATGCATGGAACCTCCAGAAGATTGCAATTAATGTATTAATTCAGAGGTCAATCTAAATTACAGGTTTACTGAACAAAAATCAGAAAACGGGAGACACCTTAAACATAAGGTGATAGGGTTTCAAAATAAGACTACAATAGAATCTCCAGTCAAACCAACAGGCGCTTCTGAGCACTTACAGATAGGGTCAATAAGATGTCCTTTATTAATAGATGAGAAGAACAAACAAAGACGGTTAAATCAAGGCGTTCATTGTGGCAAAACTGGGCATTATGACAAGGAGTGTCCAACTCAGCCAATTAAGGCTAAGAATTCCATGGTCACTTCTACAGCAGCCACCCTAACAGTTACTTAGAAACAGTCAACTCAGTAGGGGAGTTGGTCTTCCGGGGTTTATTTTAAATTGAAACCACCCATGTGTAGCCTATCACCTAACCATTTCCATAAATCTATGAGCCATCTCAGGACGTTCCTGGGAGGTAAAAGCTCTGATAGATTCTGGAGTATCCGGAAACTTTACAAATACCTAGCTCATAGTGACACTAGGTATCTTACCCAAGCACAGGAACAAACCCAAAAAAGTAAGACAGGAGATGCTAAGGAGTGGACTTCGGGTCTTACACAGTTAAACACTGATAAATTATTCATGTACTATGACAATGATCATAGGGAGGTAATCTGCTTTGACATAATTGATGCTTCATAATTTGCATGCTCCTAGGTTTGCCTTTGTTAGTTAAGCACAATCACCACATTAACTGGCACACTAGAGTGATTACATTAGGATCTGAGTATTGTAATCATCATTGTTTTATGATAAGACCATCCTACCCTAAGAAATCCCTTGGCATATGAGAAGTATATCAGTCATTGATGGTCTTGATGACATCTATGCAGATCAGGCTGATATAAGTGATAATAAAAGGCTAACACCTTGCCTTCAAGACTTTGACTGTCAAATTGATTTAGTACCCAGAGCTACACTACCATGCAGTCAAACGTATGCCCTCAAACAAAAGGAGACTGAGCACTTCTGTCAGTACCAAGACAAATACCTAGAAAATGGGTTCATTCAACATTCAAAGTCACCTGTATCTTCACCATAATCTTTTGTGGGAAAAAAGGGGTAAGTTTACGGACTGTATAGACTACCGTACTTTCAGCAACATCAGAGTACAGAACAAGCATTCCCTACCACTCATTCTGAGTTTGTTAGACCAGGTTAAAAATGCTGTGATCTACATGAAGTTGGTTCTGTGGGGGACTTACCATTTGTTTGAGTCTGATAGCGTGATAAGTGGAAAAAGGCATTCCAGACTAAATTTGGTTTGTTTGAGTACCAAGTCATGCCTTTTGGGTTCTGTAATGCTCTGGCTGCCTTCCAATTTTTTATTGATGAGGTGCTGAGAGAATTCCTAGATGTCTGTTGCATAGTTTATATTAATTACATTTTAATATATTCTCCGTCACTACCAGAACACGTAAACAGGTACAAGCCACTCTCCAACAACTTTGCAAGTATACTTTATATGCCAAACTGGAAAAGTTGAATTCCATTCCACTGAGGTGGATTTTCTAGGTGACGTTCTTAGCCCAACTGGGGCTAACATGGGTCCAAAAAAGGTGGATGCCACGAATCCATGGCCACCCACCGCAAATGTTAAACAGATCCAAAGCTTCCTTGGTTTTGTCAATTTATATTGGTGGTTCATTGATATATTTTCTAAAATTATCACTCCTACTATGCATTTCCTACATAAGGGTGTTAAGTTCCACTGCGGCAGAACAAGCCTTTCAAGGGCTAAAAAGAAAATGTACTATGGCCCTCATTTTGGCTTACCCAGTTACTGCCAATCTCTCTATCGTGAAGGCAGATGCCTCACAAACTGCTACTCAGGGGAATTCTGTTCCGGCAAGACAAGAAAACAGGCTAGATGCACCCCATTGATTATTACTCCTGATAATTACTTACTGCCAAGCAGAATTACCCAATTGAGGTGCGGAAACTATTGGGGATGAAAGCAATTTTTCAAGAGTGGTGTCAGTACCTCTTTAGGGGCAAGCTTTCTATCACTATCTAAATTGACCAGAGGAATCTATAGTTTCTACATTCTGCACATGCTCTCACAGCACAAAAACTGTGATAGACATTGTTTTTTAATTACTACAACTTCATTATTGCCTACCACCCAGGGAAGGAAAATATCAAAGCAGATACTCTCTCCCAGATAAGGGAGTCAGGAGTCATCCAGACAGAAAACAAACTAAAGTCTATCATTTCTATGGAACACTTTCAGGGAGGTGTTCTAATCTCAACCTTTTTAGAGGATCTAATGCCCACATGCATCAAGCATTTTTGCTTTCGCAAACGGCGCGAATCGCAAAAATCGGCCATTTGCGAATGCAAAAACCTTTTTTGGGATGCATCATTTTTTTTTCATTGTTCGCAATTTAAGAAATCGCAAATTTTTGCGATTTCTCAAATTGCGATAGCATTTAAGAAATCGCAAATTTTGCGATTTCTTAAATGCTATGCATGATTTTTTTTAATTTGCGAATTCGCAAATAGGAAGGGGAAAATTACCATGAAGTAAACCTTCATTGTAATTTGCAAAATGTTTCAAAATGCAAAAAAATGCATTTTTGAAACTTACATTTTACACACACACATGCCCTTGGGACATGTGTATGAGTAAAATGTACTTAAGTGACAATCCAGGGGTGCAGGGGGGGGTCCTTTGGACCCCCCCCCTGCACCCTTGAAAATGCATTCTCATTTTGCGATTCCTTAATTGCGAATTCGCAAAATGAGAATGCCTTCGCAACAAATAAGGAATCGCTTTACATTGATTCCTATGGGCCTTGAGGCCCATAGGAATCAATGTAAAGCGATTCCTTATTTGTGATTCGCAATTAAGGAATCGCAAATAAGGAAAATTAAGAAATCGCAAAAACTTTTGCGAATTTTTAATGCATAGGAATTTGCGATTCCTAAATTGCGATTCCTTAATTTGGGGGTAAGAGTGCACATAGACACAATAACTTTAGATCAATGGCTACAAAAGATAGACAAACTTTTGAGCAAAGATGGGCTCTTGGAAAATGAGAACTGTTTGTATGTACCTAACAAATCATTACAACTGCAATCTTATAACTATGTCACAATACTTTGTTAGCAGGGCATTTTGGCATTCAAAAAACCTTACAATTAGTAAAAAAATATTTCTGGTGGCCATCCATGTCCAATGACATTCAACAGTATGTCCACACGTATGCAACATGAGTCTAAAGTAAAACACCCCATGGACCTCCTGTTGGTTTTGTATGCCTAATCCCAGTCCAACTCAAACCGTGGCATATGGTATAGTTAGATTTTATGACGGAAGTCGCAAAAACCAACCCCGGGAGCACAAAAGTGTTAACTATTGTAGATCAACTTTCCAAGATGACCCACCTTATTCAATTGAAGAAACTCCCCTCTGCAACTGAATTGGCTTCCATTCTGATGACCAATATAGTGATATTACAAGGTCTACCTACTGTACTCATCACAGAATGTGGACACAGTTTATCTCAAAATTCTGGACCACATTGTGCAAGTCATTGGACATGGACATGCAACTGTCTTCTAGCTACCATCCCCAAACTAATGAGCAAGCAGAGTTGACAAACCAAACAATGAAAAAGTACTTACATTGTTTGTTACTAAGATTCTTTAGAGATTGGTCCTCCTTATTGTGGGCCATAGAATATTTCCTCTAAAAATTATAATCATGCCTCCCTGGGAATGACCTCTTTCTTTTGTGTCCAGGGATACCATCCTCCGATGACTCCATGGAACAAAATGCTGCTGCTTAAGATACCTGCAGTTCTGAATGATCAAGCTCACCTACTCGGTCTTCTAGAGAAGGCTCACTTCCATTTAGCCAAGCTAAGGAAGTGTATAACATTACAGCTAACAAAAACCGTAGCCACGAAACTGTGTATGCAGTAGGAGATAGGGTCTGCCTCTCAACAAACAATATACCCTTGCACAGCAAGAATAAACTACTGCTCCATTTTCTTGGTCCAATTGAAATCTCCAATGGTGTTAAACCCTGTAGCCATGAAGCTGAAAGTGCCTCTTTAGCCAGGGGTTCATCTGGTCTTTCAATTATCCTTGCTCCAGCCCTGGCACCAAGACAGTAGAACAATCTACCCACCTCCAGCAATAGAAATAGATGGCTACTGGGAATACGAGGTGCACTCAAGCTTACATTCCAAATGCGTTTGAGGTAAACTCCAGTACCGGGTAGATTGGAAAGGCCACAGGCTGAAAAGCCGATCTTGGGAACCTATATACAATATTCAGAATGCCTCCCGATTAATGTGGGCATTTCATCATCTCTTCTTGACAATCCTCGCCACATTGATCCTGAATGGGGGACCTTTTAGGAGAGAGGTACTGTTGGAGCCCATCACAGAACAGTCACTAACACGAAAACAGCCAGCAGCACATGCACACTAGCACACACACTCTAGTACACAAACAGTCATTGGCACATGCACACTACCTTGTACTGCAGACACCTCTCTGCCATGAGAGTTTGTTATTACATCTCAGCCCCCCAGCACTGTTGTCCTCAGATATAATGTGATTCAGAGTTTCTGGGAAATAATCTTGTCTCAGTCGCCCAGTGATGTTGCGCTCACATATAATGTGTGGGAAATGCTCTCACATGTGAAGTAGGTTTACCAGCAAGTTTTTTAAACAGTCCAGAACATTCCTTCTCCTATCCCGAGATTTGCTAAAGTCTTGCGACATTTCAGAAAACCTCGGCAGGTATCTTGGGCATGTTCGTATTCAAAGAGCGCCCAGGAGTGCACACGTTTTTCCTCGAGAACTCGATGGGAAGAACAACAATGACCTGCAACCCCCATCTGCCTCCTCAGCAGTTCCGAGGCGACACTCGCCCTTCTGGCTTCAGGCTCAAATCCTGGAGGAAACCCTGAAAAGAGAGAAATAATAGACAAAGGTCAAGTGAGCGCTTACCACTGCCTCAACTAACTTCGAAAGATAAAAAGTTTGATCTCAGACGACTGCACAAAGCTTATCATGAATCCCACAGAAAAGGGACTTGGATTTACAGTGAAGGAAACACCACTACAACCTTTAGTAAATACTGACGTTTAGAAGTAAGTGAATACATTAGATTCAGTCCATATGACATATGTGTGTAGAAACAACTTTTGGGAGGTTAACACTAATAAATATTGCATATGTTTTCTTGTAGATAGCCGTATGCACACTCTTCCCTAATCAAGAGGAACTCAGAGAAGCTAATCTGGTTCTCAACAAACAGGGTGCTAAGAACCATCTCTCCAATTGATCGCAGGTAGGTGCTTTTGGGGAATGTAACTCAACTCATGAGGAAGGGTCCATAAAGAGATATTCAGAGCAATTAAGTAATTAAACCAATTGTTAGGAAGGTTTGGCAGTTGGAAGCAGAAAGAGGGAAGGCCCTCCTCTCTGGGCTTTATCCCATTTTCTGGCAGTCATACTTGTTTTCTTGGGGAAGAGGTAGGGCTTTGAGAAGATGGGTCCCTGACATCTCTAATTGCTTAGTCTGACATTGGGATAATCAAAATCACCACTAATCCTGCATTCACTCCTATTGTAACACTCATCATCTCACCTTCTGCAGAAAATCACAGAAAAATAGATCTACTTTTAAAGAAATATCTGCGCCGGGACATCGCTGCACCATCGTTAAAATTAAGTTCACCAGCCATGTTGGTTATGCTACACCAGTTAACCTAGCCAAAATCATACATTCTTCTCTTGCACCATAATGGTCTATCCTGATTAATCTCTCACTCTTACAATAATGTTTCTGGACTGCTTAAAGGTTAAACAAGCATCTCATATATTATTAAACCTTTTTGATCTAACCGTATTAAGCTCTCACTCTCACAATGCATTTGTCTGGACTCATTAAAGGTTAAACAAGTGTCTCCTCTGTAAACTGATTGCAGACTTGAATACTATTGATAATTTATTACTGACCAATCATGTTCTATCATTGTTTGTAAAAATCTTGAAAAGTTGGTTTGCACCCAATGTAAACAGTTTATCAATGATAATAATCTTCTAAAATATTTCCAGTGTTGTTTTGAAGCTAGCAGAGATAGCCAAATTGGAAAACATTTGTGATGCGCTATTCAGATAGGACAGAAGTAACTCAAGTCTGCTGATTATTTGATCTTTTAGCAGGGTTGGTACCGACAATCACAATTTCCTTATTCACTTGTCAAATACTTTTTCGGCATTGAAATCAAGGTTCTTAATCAATCACAATTTATCAGACAGCTCCCCTTCAACGAATTTGAACATTTAGACGACATCATAAACTAATATGGCGTATCTTACCATCAATGTTCAATATGATGACAAAACCTAGCTCTGTTTGGAGAGTTCTTCTCATGCTGATATGTGCATATTGACATTGATTCTTGATAATTTACATTATTAGAGGACACCTAATTGAATCCTAACAAAACCAAGTTCTTACATATATCTCCTCTCTAATGTCCCGTCTCCAGTTAAAAAATGGCTGAATTCAAATTACATTTTAGTCTGTTCTCTACCAATATTGAAAGTGCCAAATAACCTAGTTTACATTTTTGCCAATAGAGTAAGAGGGTCATTTAGACCCTGGCAGGTGGCCCGCTAACCTGTCAGATTTCAGGCCATGGCTTACGCTCACCTTTCAAAGGACACCTGCCAGGTGGGAATTTCTATGCCTTCAATGGAGCAGCCACTGTGGCATCTCTGTTGAGAGCACTAAAGCTTTGCGGAGGGAGCACCATTGTCAGGGTTTGGGTGTCAGCAAGACAAGTGTCCAGGGTATCTTCTACTCTTCACCTCACTTGGTCCATTTTTATATGCAATAGTAGTGGGGGGTTCTGCTGGTACTTGGAGTTTACAATAATGTGATGGTTTCCGACCCTTACAAATCGACGCCGACCAACCCAACATGGCCGCCGTCGATGTGGAACCCAGAAGCAGGGTTAGTGGTCTAGTGTCGGGAGAGGGACAAGTCGTCGAGACCGGTAAAAAGAGCAGCTCGCATCCTGAAGGGCCTTCAGCTGTTTTGTAGCAGGAAGGAGAGAAGGACGCAACCAGAGCCGAACCCGAGGTGAACCAGGAAGCTACGACCCCGCGGGAGGAAGAGGACACCGAGGAGGTCCGTGCGCGAGGAGCAGAGCGGGAACCACGAGAGAAAACAGCTTGAGGAGCACTGCCCCCAGGACCACTGCACTCCCCGATGGCGAGGAGGCTTGGTCTCCCAACACCACAGCCCAGGAGGGTCGTGGAAGCAGGCAAGTACCAGCTGCATGCTCGGGGCTTGTCCAGGGACTGTGGGCGTGCATAACTGGGCACCATTGAAAATCACCATTGTTTCCCCACATTAGGCACAATACACTAGGGAATGGTGATGGTGCACCTTCCCCCTTCCTCCTATGTCTAATGTTTAATAGAAGCCTGAGCCCGTTTTGTTTTTCTTTTCTTTTGGGTCCACACTCGCCTGTCACAAGAAGGAGCTGGGAACAGAGGAGCAAGGAGTCTACAGTGAAGGGCCCACAACTAACGACTCGACCTGTATTTGTGTTTAATCTACGCAGACTGTTGTTACACTGAAGAAAGCACTTTTGTTGATGATTAACTTGTTGCATTCAATGAAGAGTTGAGAAGGTATTGTAAATAAGAATACGTTTTATTCTTAAACAAGTGCAGCACTCAGATCCAGGCAGAGTATTTCTTCAATCAGCTACAGCTCATACTGGCTAGTACAAGCCCAACATTCTAAACTGCTAAGCTCTTTTAATTGAAAGATGCATTAACAATACAGCATAGTTAAAGATACATGAATGGTAAAAACAAAATAATGAATAAACAGAAATAATAAATACCCATAAGATATAACACACCTCCTCACCTTACAATATCTAAAAATTTTAAGTGACATAATCCTCCAAATGTTTAGGTGTAACCTTCAACCTAGTGCTAGACCTAACAGAAGAACTGCATCCATCTGGAGGAGAAACGACATCATTCGCCAATTGTGTATCCGAAACTGATACAGAATAATTTCCATTGTGCACATCAGAAACTGATACAAGATTATGTGAAGCTTTATGCCCGACATCATGAGTATGCCAACCATCAAGAGAAAATTGGTAAAAATCATTATACACTGATAAATCGCTTACATTAGAAGATGAACCTGACATAAGATTAGATGGACAATGAAAGGACTTAATAGAATGCTTCTTAGAGTTCATTTCCACAGACTTGTCCAATCTAGCAACATTTCTGTTGCTCCACCATTTTCCACCTTCAACCATGACAGAAAGTTTACCTACTTTAACAATCCTTGTATCAGGATAGAATTTAGACCCTCTAACTTTAAAAGATCTTTTAATTCTAACTTTGTCACCCACCATGAATTCTTGATTTTTGACATGTTTATTCACATCATAACTAGCCTTAGACTTAATTTGAGAATTCTTCACATTCATTTTAACTAACTCCAAATTAGGTACACTTCTGTCAAAATGAGTTTTACTCACAACCCATTCTGGGGAAAGTTCATTAAATGACTCTCTCCCTCTCAACATGGCAAAAGGGGTAACTCCAGTTGTAGAGTGTGGAGTATTACTGTATGACCAAATTCTGTCACTAACAACTTCTTGTACTGACAGACCAGAGGAAATAGCCAACTGGACAGAATCTTTTACGACACGGTTTACTCTTTCTACTAAACCATTTCCCTGTGGGCTGTAAAGTGCTGTAGTTAAATGCTTTATACAAAGAGTACCCAAAAAATCTCTCATAACATACGAAACAAATTGTACGCCATTATCTGAAACCAGATAAACAGGAACCCCTTCTGATCTGAACAGTTTCTTCAAAAATTTGACCACATTTTCAGTATTAGGATCCTTCATGAATTTGAAAGACAGCCATTTGGAATGGTAATCAACAATGGTCAAAATAAATCTGAAACCTTGATTCAAGCCACCCACAGGACCCAAAAAGTCAATTCCTAACTTCTTCCAAGGATTCTTTGGAAAGTCAACTAGAGATAATGGAGAATTGTATGTGCGAAGAGATTTCTCAGCATGGGAACATTCAACACAATTGTTTAATAAAGTCTCTACACGAATGTCCATACCAGGCCACCAGTAGTGTAGCCTCAATCTTGTCTTTGTGCTAGTGATTCCCCCATGATGTTTATGAGCTAGTGCAATAATTTTATCTCTGACTGAGTTTGGAGGAATGAGTAGAGAACCTCTTAAAATGAAATTGCCTTCAAGACTCAATTCATCCTTTATTTTAGAAAAAGGAAGCAAATTTTTATCAAGTTAATTCTCCCTTGGCCATCCCACAGATATGAATCGTCTAAGAATTTCTTGAGAAGGGTCTTCTGCTGAAGCTTCCACCCAATCAGATTGAGAAACAACATTCTTCATTAAGCTTAAACCTTCAACCAGACTGATTACAATATCTTTATCATCCAACACAGAATCAAGTGCCGATTCCGGTAAGGGACACCTGGATAAAAAATCTGCTTTAAAATTTTTACCTCCTGGTATGTGCCTCATAAAATTAAAATCATAAAGTTTAGAAAACAAGCGAACCAGCCTGGGACTAGCATTTCTTGTCCCCTTATCATTCCACATAAAAATTAGGGGCTTATGATCCGAAATCAAAGTAAATTCTTTACCCCAAACATAGGTGGAAAAATGCTTAACACCCCACACACAAGCTAGGGCCTCTTTTTCTATAGTGCTATAGTTCTTTTCAGAAGAAGAGAGTTGATGTGATGCAAATGCAATGATATTTTCGTTTCAGTCAACCATCTGACTGAGGACAGCACCTTATCCACAATTACTAGCATCAACCGTAATATACGAAGATTCATTTTGATTAAAGGGTTTGAGAGCTGGAGCAGTAATTATCAAATTTTTGAATTTCTCAAAAGCCAAAGTTTGTTCATTGCCCCACATAAATTTAACCTTGTTCCTAGTTAACAATTTTAGAGGTTCACTAATCAGTGCAAAATTTTGAACAAACCTTGAATAAAATTCGCTCAACCCCAAGAAAGACCTCAATTGATCTTTATTAGCAGGTTTAGCACATTCCCGAATAGCCTTTAACAAATCCTGTTTGGGACTAATACCTCTTTGAGAAATGACATGACCTAAGTATTTAACCTGATCTAGTAGGAATTTACATTTTTGCTTCTTTACCGTCATACCATATTTGTGCAATATGTCTAAAACCTGATCTAGTTTGGTAAGATGTTCCTGTACTGAATTGGTAGAAATTAAAAATGTCATCCTGATTAGCCAAGACGTCTTTAACCTCTCCAAACAATTGGTACATTAACTTATGAAAAACAGAAGCCGCAGAGGCTAGGCCAAACGGCAACCTCAGAAATCTGAATGCACCAAATGGCGTATTAAATGCAGTCAGGTCTCTGGAGTCTTCATGCAATTCAATTTGGTGGTATGCGGCTCTTAAATCTATGGTGGAAAAAATCTTCGTTCCCTTTAACTGAGCCAACATGTCCTGGATGCGGGGTAAGTGAAAACAATCAATTTGAATATTCTTATTCAATGATCTCAGATCAATACACAGTCTGAGCTCATCACAATTCTTTTTAAGAGCGACTACAATGGAAGAAATCCAGAGTGAAGAATCAATTTGCTCAATAACTCCATCATTGCATAATTGATCAAGATGTTCTCTTAACTTGTCTCTAATACTGAGAGGAACATGTCTAACTTTGTGAATAGTAGGAAAGGCATCCAGTTTCAAAATTATTTTATGTTCAAAGTCTTTGACTGAACCTAAAGTATCAGAGAAGACATCACGATGTTTATCAATCACAGCTTCTAATGACAAACCATCTGAGATCACAGAACTCACTTTTTTGGAACGATCAAGAGAAATAGGATTATCAGTGCCAGGTCTTTATACCATGCCAAACTTCCCTTGATCCTTCCAACCAAGGATATTATAACCCTTATTTGCTATGTATATTTTAGATTCAATGACCCTATCTTCAACAGTAAGACTATTGTTAAAATAACCCATCATGACAATCTCCTGTCCATTAAAGGCTACTGTGCGAATGTCAGGGGTATTAAATCAACATTTTTCCATTCTTTAAAGAAAAATATATCAGATAGGATAGTAACAGGGGAACCCGAGTCGACTGTTACTTTGACAGGAATTTCTCCTATTTTCATATCACATACGGGATCGCCACTGTTGGAGTCTTGAGGAGAATCAACCATATCAATGGATAATAATAACATCATCTTAATGGATTCACTATGCTTAACAATGCCCACCTCATTTAAATTATCCATTTCAAGATACAGCGTTTTAAACTTAAATTTGCATGCAGAAGCAAGATGTCCAATTTTCTTACAATTGGTACATTGTTTCTTTATAGCCGGGCAAGAAGGAGAGTTAGCAAGATGTGTTTTCGAACCACACCTGAAACACTGAAAAGATCTTTCAGCCTTCTTTCTCTCATTTTTGTTGAAAGTTTTGTCTTTATGAGAAACCTGAGTAAAGTGTTGAGACACTTTGTTTATTGACTCAGAAATAGTAGGCTTAACTGGGTTAATACTAAGTTCTTTTGAAGCAGAGACAGATCTCTCAATGCCTCTTGCTAAATCTAAGGTATCCTCAAGTGAAGGGTTCCTACATCATAACATTTTTTTTTAATCTCATTGTTAAAACAATTTACTACAAGTTGGTCCCTTAGATATTGTTCGATAGGACCCTCAAACTCGCAAGAAACAGCAAGAACTCTTAATTCTGCTAAAAAAGTGTCAATGCTTTCATGTTCCCTTTGTTTTCTAGTATAAAATTTGTGTCTTTCAACAATTATACTAGGTTGATCTTTAAAATGTTTTTCCAATCAAGCAATTGCCTCAGTATATTCATTCCAATCATCGGAAGGTGGACGCAATATTGGAGGTTGATGATCAAAAATTCTCTGTCCTTCTGCGCCCAAAGCGCTATATAACATGGCATTTTTCCTGATGGGAGGAAATTTTACTCCGTCAATGGCTATAATATAGCTATTAAATGCTTTAAACCATTGAGCCCATTTAATTTTAGGAGTGCCAGGCTCAGGGAGAAAAGGTGAAGGAAGAAGTGCAGTTTGCAAGGCCATAATGAAATAAATAAAAATAAATGAGGTAAATAAGTAGTGCTTCTTCAGGATATAATAAAATGAATGTAAATGTAAAATGTACAAAAGGAAAAAACTACCCTCAATAAGTGAATTAATCTAATCACAACCTGTGTGACTCTAATGACAAGTATGGAGAAAATGATTAACTTTAATGTAAAAGTGTGCGTGCCACTGATGTTGTGTCAGTAAACACGCAAAATTTAAATAAAGAATAAACTGGACCTTCATGTAAAAGTGTGCGTGTCACTGATATCGATAAACACGCATAAACTCCAGCGCAGAATGAAGAAAAACGGCAGTTCATGAAATATAATAAACTAGACCTTAATGTAAGAGTGTGCATGTCACTGATGTCAGTAAACACGCATAAACTCCAGTGCAGGATGATGAAAACGGCAATTCAGCAGTTCGGCAGAAGATGGCTGAAAAAATGAGAAAAGACGTGAAAACGTGCAACGTCACAGAGCTACGGAGGAGTTGTTGGTACAAACAAAGTCAATGACAGCGTTTTCACGCTTGAGGAAGTTCTGTGTAGATTTCTGCTGTGTTGAAGAATGCCAGTTGATGTCTCCGTCACAGCTGATGTCACTAAGAATCGAAAGGCTGACTCGAGGTAATTTTAAAAGATGCGATGTAAACAAAAGAGATGACATGCAATGTTGTAAATCACTCGATTTAGGCTGGGAGGTCAGGGCAAAGTGTCAATAGTTGGCAGTATTCAGAGAGCATAAAAACGATTTAATGAAACCAAGGCAGAAATCTTCAGGGCAAAGTGTCAATAGTTGGCAGTAGTCAAAGAGTGAAAACGATTTAATAAATGCAGCGAAGCTCCCAGTAGTGAAATATTAATCCATAAATATAGAGCTTGAGGTGAAAGAAATAAATAAAAGAAAGCTCAAGTTGTGGATTAAACGCTACGAGCCTGCATCGAATTAAATAATAAATCTCCCAGTAGAGTAGAATTCAAAAACTGAGAAAATGTTTAAAAGCTTGTGAAAATGTTCAAAGTAAAGCTGTAGATAGTTCATATATATTTATCAAAGTCACTTATCTAAAATTGAGGAATATAATCTTCTTAAAGATGAGTAGAATTTTCATACGTAGGTATGAAACACTGTAGGTCTGCAGGTAGGATCTCCTTTAGGCCAAAAGCGATGGGTCCAGAGAGTGCTGACTTGACCACCTCGTCGCCAAATTTATGTTGCATTCAATGAAGAGTTGAGAAGGTATTGTATATAAGAATACGTTTTATTCTTAAACAAGTGCAGCACTCAGATCCAGGCAGAGTGTTTCTTCAATCAGCTACAGCTCATACTGGCTAATACAAGCCCAACATTCTAAACTGCTAAGCTCTATCAATTGAAAGATGCATTAACAATACAGCATAGTTAAAGATACATGAATGGTAAAAGCAAAATAATGAATAAACAGAAATAATAAATAACCATAAGATATAACATAACTCTTAAAAAATAAACCAAACCTATAAACCTATATAGCTTTGGGACTACTTCAGTACCGGAAAAGGGAGGGGGCAACAGACTGTTGAGAGTGTCCCGACCACAAATACTTCATTTGCTGTTGAAGCAATTCTGTGCTAATACCATCAGTCAGAAACCTTCTGAAGGCCTATGCGGAGCTAAATATGTGGGCTTATGTGGTTGCGAGAGCAAGACCAACGAGTTTTGGCACTCTCATCTTAACCTTAAAAGGAACTTAAAGGACCTGAGCTGATTTATAAACAGGGTTATTTCATTATGGGTTTACCAAAAGTGACCAAAGACCTTGTTTCAAAACTCTTTAAATGCATGGAGAGTTATTTGGAATTCTGTTTTTGTGTGTATATATATATATATATGTATTCATGATAATTATGTGTAAGGCACCAACATTGTGTGCTGAAACCTGTAAACCTCAGTCTTCTAATGTTCAAATGGCCAGTGCTGCACAAAATTGTGTTGAATCCCAGCGTAATAACACTGTAGGGTAACACTGTTCTTCTGTGCATTACCATATATGTGTAAAGTCTGATGTTGCAGTATGTTCCCACTGATATTAAAACAGAAGCATGGCTGAAGGTGCAAGCATCACTGAGCAGTAAAGAAGCTTGCAGCGGGTACTTAAATAAGTGTAGTAGTTCTCTCGTTTGGACATACTGCTATGTGATGAGAGGAACATAATGCAGAACATGAATATATATAGGTATTACTGATTTAGTATTTGGAAGGGACGCCTACAACTTACCCCTTCCACACATCGAACCTGTATCCCATTTTGAGACACCGAAAACCTTTCCAACTCCTAAAACAGGATAAGCTCACAGAAAAAAAGTATTTTATCAGTCGCAAAAGATTAATTGGAGGGTTAAATGAGTACTACACCTCGCACTATATTATCAATTCCTTAACAAATAATATTTCTTCATAGCTTCCTGTTCTATTTGTTGAGCTCATGTGAAGTGTCTTTTACCTCTCAATTCAATTACATTCAATTCAATTATATCATAAGATACAAATCTACAATGAGATCCACTTGTTTTTTTTTCTCTCCAGAATGTTCGAATACAAACTTTTCTAAGACTTAAGCACTATGCGTTCAAATTCATGTTTTTTTATTATATCACTGACTTTTAGGATTTGTACAGTCCCTGAAATTGTATTTCCCTTGATGATCCTTGTGGTTATGTATTGGTAGAGTGTCACATCTAAAAGGCTCAGTTGCTGTAGGGGTCGCAGAACAAGCTGATCTTCACAATGACTGAACTCAAAAAATGTTTACTTGTTATTCCTGTTGCTTAAATTTGTTGCAAGTTTTTGTATAATTATTGTCCTCACATTATTGCTTTCACTTTTGCAGTGTGTTCTGCCTAATGTACCTTTAAACTCCAAGGCATTAAAGGCGCCATATCAGTAAAATAAAATAAATAAATAGCAAAATTAATATTTCATGATTTGTTTGATTTTTCCAAATGGCATGCATCAATGCAGTCCTCTACAGGAATGAAAACAAACGAGAAAGAGATCCTAAGCGATTTTCTAGAAATTGTTCCAAAAACAAGATCATGAACACATTATAGATACAGTTGAGGTAAAAGCAGTAAGACTTTTATGGAAACAGACTTGTATCCTGAATTCTTTTAATGATTCAAATGAAAAACAAAATATATTTGTGTTCAACTTCCATCAGATCACAGTTATGTGAAAACACTCATCACAAACATAGAAGGGTCATCATGCATCTCAATAGGTATGACAATTTGCAAACTATAACAGTAAATTGGACTGTTTTAATTAACATTATAAACCCCATCAATACTTTATTGTATCGTATGCTGTGCCTGGGCAAGTCTACATCCAGCTGTAAGCATAGCAAACAATGTTAACATTTACTATGTAAATGTAGGTGTATTTATATAGCGCAACCTGTCACCCAAAGGGCATCCTGGCGCTTGCCTAGGGAACCCGTCCTGGTATTCCCCTGTGAGAGGCCCCGGCAGGGTGTCCACAGGGTGAAAGCCAGGTATCCCACCGCGAGGGGCCGTCGTGGAGATTAGGCAAGCTATTGCCCAGAGTTGCAGAGCGAGACCCCGTGAGTCGAGTAGGCACCGGAGCGAGAATTGTCGAGGCCATGGAATTTTGAGCCCGAGACCCGCTGAGGCGGGGAATCGAACCCTGGTCCACAGTCGATCCCAGCTCCGGGTCTGCCGCCTCTAACCACTGAGCCACACTTCTCCACCTCCACTATCTACGCTTTCTGTTTACAGTTTCAAAACAGTTGTCAATTGTGCTTCTCTCTATAGAGGAGAAGAGCTAGTCTATGTACTAAATAAAAAAATATATATATAGAAATGTACGATAGAAGTAGAAACCTATAGGGTAAACGTATTGATATAAGTTTGATTGATTATTCATTAACCAATCATTTTCTTATTGTTTCACCTATACAGCTAATGGAATAACAATTCCACTATAAAGTCATTTAGAATCTCATAAAACAAGTCACAACACATTCACAGGAAATTCCAATACAAAATGTGAAGTGTGCAGGACAGTCCGCACTATGATCAATCTTTCGGTGAAGGCCATTACAAATCTTTTCTGTTGCACTAAAGAAGTCCCATTACCTAATGTTAGATATCAAGCTCTGGAATAGTATGGGGGGGGTTGTTTTTTTAAACTGTGTAGACTTATTGCAATTTTGCATCTTGCCTGAACCTACAAGTGTTATGCAACTTAATCATATAATAAAAGATGGCCACGCTTTGTTGTAATACAAGCTGTGAAACCTACACAATGTTCACAAAATTACTTATGCCGCTCTCTTTGCCAACTTACTAAACTGGGCATCACAAAATTAGTAGCTACTATAATTCACACTAATACAAACTTCATAGCCTTCTAATTTCCCAACGAAGGGGGTGATTACGATGAAGGACAGACCTTGGTCCATCTTCCATCGTGTCGGGGAGTGGGACTGCCCGCCTACAAGGCGGCGGTCTCACCGCTGGTATTACGATGCCACCGCCACCATGGCGGTCGCATCTACCATCTTTAACATTATGGTACTGCTAGCTGCATCACCAACCGCAATGTTAAAAATGCACTGTTTACATTTCCCTGCACATCGTGGCAGGCACCACGTGGTGCCTGCCACTTAGTGCAGGGACATGTAGGGGGTACCATGGGTACCCCCTCCGTGCACACCACCCACTACCCCAGGGGGGCCAGCAACTGGCCCTCAAATACAATCCCCACTAGCCTGTGAATGGTGGTTCCACCACCATACACCGTCTGGCGGGGATGCAGTATTGTGCCTGCTAGGCACTCCACCATTTTACAAATGCTGGCCGCTCCGCCAGGCAATCGGACTGATTGCCTGTGGCGGATCAGTGGTGGGTTGTCTTTGTGCCCGCCACAGTGGCGGTCGGATTCCCTCGCCATCATAATTTGGCAGGGCGAAAATCGCAGTCCGATGGTGGAAGGCCCGCCACTGCACTGCTGGTGGGCCTTCCGCCATCGTAATGAACCCCTAAATACTTGTGTAGCAAAAATTACTTACTTGAACATATTGTGTAATATAATGGGTCCTATTCACATTAGAAAATCTATGGCTGGAAATGTCCATGCATGATAATTTCCGTCCAAGCCTGTGGGAAATCTCTACCTGGGCAGAATTCACTAAGTTCAGGTAGGAGTTACACCAGTAATA
The DNA here is from genome assembly GCF_964263255.1 of Lissotriton vulgaris. Classification (NCBI taxonomy): domain Eukaryota; kingdom Metazoa; phylum Chordata; class Amphibia; order Caudata; family Salamandridae; genus Lissotriton; species Lissotriton vulgaris. The sequence goes on along the minus strand of NC_141698.1, from coordinate 326,211,703 downwards.
GGAGTATGTGACTTCAAACTCTTGCATAAGGGGATGTTAGCATGAATTACTAAATGTTTAAATCCATCATGCGAATAAAATGCTCTTCACCCAAGACAAATCCCTTTTTGTAATGCCATACAGATGTTTAAATATGTCAGGGTGACCCAATTTAAGAGTAACATACTTGAGATATTTAATACGTGGGATGTGTAGCACCGTGTTTCAGGTCAAACAGTCCTCTATAATAGTACGATTGAGATCAAGCATCGGGTGGCTCCATACTCTGATCCATATAAGCAGGGGCGCATGAGCTAGTTGGTCACATATATACCCTAGCCCCAACTCTTTGTGTATAATAGATGTCGGAACTGAATGATGAACTGCCAACATATTCCTTAAAAAAAATGTACACAGTCTAGAAGACCCTCACATCTTGATAACCCCAGATATCACTGCAATACCAGGCAATTGAAGTGCATTGACCCTGATATACTTCAATAGGTGCCTGCATAGGTTTTGCCCCCAATCTGTTAGCAAAGTCAGGGGTCGCCTTTACAGCAGTCAAAAATGCATTCCTTTTTATCCTCATTTGTGGCACCTAAGAGCCTCTATCATCAAAGAGAGCCCATAAGTATGAAAACATAGGCACCCTATCCAGCTTTTTGCTCCTCCAAAGCATTTTTTCAGGAGCTTCCTGGCTACCACAACCATAATGTCTGATTTAGAGTAGTTAGTACTCAGATCTAATGCTGTCAGAAAGGCAACAAAGGAATCAACCAACTGTTGGAGGCCTACCGCGGTCCTAGAAATTAAAACAGCATTGTCCACATAAAGGAGGGTGGGCAGCAATCAAAAATGCATTCCTTATTTTCCTCATTTATGGCACCTAAGAGCCTCTATCATCAAAGAGGTCCATAAGTATGAAAAAATAGGCACCCTATCCAGCTCTACGCTCCCTTCAAAGCATTTTTTCAGGAGCTTCTTGGCTACCACAACCATTATGTGTGATTTAGAGTAGTTAGTACTCAGATCTAATACTGTCAGAAACGCAACAAAGGAATCAACCAACTGTTGGAGGCCTACCGCAGTCCTAGAAATTAAAACAGCATTGTCCACATAAAGGAGGGCGGGCACTTGCAATGAGCCAACCCTCAGAATATCTTTGCGAGCTACACCTAAATTAGAACTCAATTTATTAATATATGTTATACATAAAAATGGGACCAAAATAAAGCCTTGTCTCCCCCTATAAATATTCACAGTCTTTGAGAGGTTCCCAGCCTGTTCATACCTTATCGAGGCAGCAAGATTCAAATGTAAATAATGTAGAAAATTCACTATGTCCTGATCCACCCCCAGGTCAATCAGTACCTCCTCAATTTTGACCTGCTCACACGATCGAGCGCAGAGGTGAGATTCATAAATGCCATATGCAATTAACCCTTTTTAGCCAAAGTGAACTTTCCGATAATCAATTGAAATTTCAGGCATTGATCCAGTTTGCCCTTAACCAGCCTGATCCCATATTGAAGACCAGAAATCACTTTGTTGTCTTCAGACCATTCCAAAGGCCTATCTAAGATGACTTTCCCTACTACCTTCACGGTTGTATCTATAAGGGAAATCAGTCTGTAAGATTTTGGGTCCGAGCTTAAACCCTTTTAAACACAGGAACAATTATTGCTTTGGGCCAAGACTGTCGGATGTTTTTCCTGCAGACAGCATTACCTACTCGACTTAAAAGTTAAGCCCAAACGTCTGGTTCGGACTTGAATAAGTCTGCCGGTACCAAGTCAGGGGCAGGGGCCTTAGCATTGGGCATCGTTATCATGATCAAATATCTCAACCTCAGTTAAACCCAAATTATAATCCCTGTTCCATACACCCCATTCCACAGGTTTTATCTCATCCATAGCAGTGTCATAGATCCCCTGAAAATTCGAGACCCAGGTACCCAGAGCAATAGTACAATCCATTGCATAATTTTTAAACTCCTTAAAAAAGGGCCTATTGACCACTTTTCAAAAATGTGCACAAACATTAACACCTTCGACGCTCATGACGAGCTCAGCTCGTCATGATGTACACCTCTCATACACTCATGACGAGCTGAGCTCGTCATGGAGCATGGGTTTCTGAATATTTCAGCACCCAGCGGAAATTGCTCTAGCAGCCATGGAGTTAAGTACACTAACCTACAGAAGTTTATTCCAGGCTTTTTATTTATATCTGCAGGGCTTGTGTGTGAGCTTTCCTCCTCTTTCATATCATATTTCTATCTCTGGGGTACTGTCTCAGGGCCCTCATCAGATCCTGATGGGCCCTTAATCACGGTTGATCAAACCATCTCTCTCCCTCTATAACCCTCTTCCCCACAGGCTTACTAAGAACATTAGCCACCTGTCCACAAATCTGATGAAATGCAGTCAAGGCCTTCTCGTCATTTTCTCTCTCACCTAGACAAATATTAAAGTTAGGTTCACAGACCCTATGAAGATTACTAACAAAGGACTCTGACATATTTGTTTCCCATTTTACACGTTGGTCCTGATCTTTAGTTGTTATAACCCTACCTCCTCCATTCAGGCATAACCGGGCAGATACCTGTGTATCCAAATCTAATTCAAAAACAAGGAGAGTGTGATTGGTAAACAGGCTCATCCTGATCTCAAAATATTTGGCCCTATGAATCTCAGAAGAAAAAATAAAAATGTAATCAACTGTTGAATTACAACCCCTCCCAATAAAAGAAGGGATGGGGGCATCTTTCAAGATGGTCTCTAATAACTCACTTTGTGGGGTATGTTCAAGATGAGAAGTCTCTAGATCATCTTCATATGAGTCATCATTAATTACACACCACAACGTGCACGTTTGCACATTAAAGTGACCAAGGATAAGCACAGAGTAACGGGGATGTTGTCCTTCAGCAAAGAAGTCAAAAACTTTTTTTAGGCTAAGCAAATGCTCATTTATATGAGCCTGCAGAAAGGAGTAATAAAAATGAATAACAAGTAGTCTTTGCCCTCCCTTAAAGTCTTGCTTGACAACTAATACGTTTTCAGAATCGGAAGGAGAGCAAGAGATGTCCAATGAAAGAAGTGTAAGTGATCTCTTCCATGATTCAAATGTATAGCAGCTTTGAAAAAGAATGAGTACCTATCCATAAAAAACGTATTGCCCACATCCCAAGTTTCCTGCAGGGCTATAATCTGGTGGCATCCTACCTAAATAAGCCACCTCTTATCATCTTTTATGTTGTTAAGCCCAGCTATATTCCAACAGGCTACTTTACCCAAAACACCTACTTTATTCGAGCCTTTAGTCCCAACCACCCAGCTTTCCTCTACCTGACTCAATCCCCTACAACTAGTGTTCAGTCAATTAATACCGTCCGAGCTACTCAAAGGTTGAAACCCGTTATCAAGACAGATTTGCCTAGGTCAATCCCTAGGTCCTCCATCACGCTACAATTTACACTAGGGTAAAAAAACTACTGGGGGGTAAAAGTTATCCATGGGAAGAACTCTAAGGCCAGTAACCAGACAATTTCTACATTGCTTGCGCTGTTATACACTCCTCGCAGAACCCTGATGCTTAAAATTTAAACCAATATAGTCCCCTTCTAGGTCTTTTTCTCTTACCCATACCCATTCCACTCTTCTAGCCATTAATAAATATGAAGACACTTGCTACCCCTGCTCCATATAGTTGTCACACAAACGCCTCGCCTTGCTCATTAGCGCAGGAGTGGATTCACCCGTTCCATGTTTTAACTGTGTTATGTTATGTTATGTTATGTTAAAAGGGTGCTTCTATAGCGCACGGCTACTCCGAGGAGTGTCCCAGCGCTGTTGGACCCTCACAAGTCGAGGAGAAGAGCAGAAGAAAAACCAGGCAGTATAGGTCCTGAGAAAAAGACCAGGGATGGAAGAGACTTATTGCTGAAACAACCAGGTTTTCAAGTCCTTCCTGAATGTCAGGAGATTGGAACAGGACCTGAGTGCGAGAGGAAGATCGTTCCACAGTTGGGGCGCCAGATGTTTAAAGGCGCGGCCGCCGATGCGAGCTCGATGAATCCTAGGGGTGACTGCCCTAGCTTGTGACGATGAGCGAAGGGATCTCGATGGAAGGTAAAACGTGATCCACTTTCGAAGGTAGCGGGCGCCAAGACCATGCAGGGCTTTAAAGGCGATGGTCAGGGCCTTGAAAGCGATCCGCTTCTTAATAGGCAGCCAGTGGAGGGTTCTAAGGAGTGCCGTCGCCCTGGCCCTTCTGTTAAGGCCGAAAATGGCTCGGGCTGCCGAGTTCTGTACTATCTGCAGACGCGATATAAGATAGTCCGGGAGGCCAAGGTACAGAATGTTGGCGTAGTCCAGGCGAGAGCCAATCAGGGCCTGCACTGTGGTCCTTCTGTGTTCGATGGATAGGTGGGGCAGGAACTTTCTCAGCATCTTTAAGATCGCGAAGCATCTACCGGCCAGGCCCGACACTTGTCCCCTAAGAGAGAGGCAGTTGTCGACCTGGATACCTAGATTCTTCGCCGACCCTGAGTCACTGTCAGGTGGGAACATAGCGGCCGGCCACCACTCCTTCCACCTGGGATCGGCCGGGCAGCCGAAGAAGAGGACCTCCGACTTTCTGGAATTGCACTTGAGGCAGTGTCGGTTGAACTAGTCAAACACCGCCCCAAGGCAGTCCCGTATGGAAGTTCCGTCAAAGTCGTGGTCCTTATCACAGGTGAACAGGAGCTGTGTATCGTCAGCGTACGATACGATCTGGGCCCCAAAACCCTCCGCGAGTGCCGCCAAAGGGGTCATGTAAATGTTAAAGAGTGAAGGGCTCAAGATTGAGCCCTGCGGAACTCCGACCTCCAGAGGTGGCATCGCGGCGGAAAAAGGTGGGGCCCAGATAGTTTGTTGACGGTTAGAGAGGAAGGAACGGAACCAGTTGAACACCGTCCCCCTCAAACCCACCTCCCAGAGTCTTGCAAGGAGGAGGTTGTGGGGGACGGTGTCAAAGGCCGCAGAGAGATCTAGCATCACCAACATGACTTTTCCTCCCTTGTCCAAGGTGGACTTAATCACTTCGGTGACCTCGAGAAGAGCGGTTTCAGTGCTCAGGTTAGAGCGAAAGCCAGACTGGGATATGTGAAGAATATCATTAGCCTCAAGAAAGTGGGACAAAGAGGTGTGGACATGCTTTTCAACCACTTTTGCGAGGGCAGGCAAAAGGGAGATGGGTCGGTAATTGGCGTGCGAGTCCGGATTCAGATTGGATTTCTTTAATAGTGGTAGGATCAGCGCATGTTTCCAAGGCTGCGGGACTTCCCCTGTGCTCAGTGAGAGGTTGAGGATCGGGTTGATGAGATGGTTAAGGGTGGGGGCTAGTTGGGCGAGGGTTTTGGCGGGGCAAGAGTCCCGGGGAGAACCTGATTTCAGCTTAATTAGAAGGTCCAGTGACATCTGCAGAGACATATCCGGGAAGTTACAGAGGGAAGGTTCTGACGTGGGAGATGACGGAACCAGAAAATCGGGGGAGGAAGTATGGATCATATTGGGGACATCAAAGGATAGCTGGATGTTTTTAATTTTGTCAGCAAAGAAGGCAGCCAGCTCGGTAATCCAGGACTCGGAGTGCATGATTTTGGGGTTCGTCCAGGAGGGGGAAATAAAGTCCTTGACAATCCTGAAAATTTCTTTACAGTAGTTTGTGGCCTCCTCAATACGGCTGGCCAGATATAATTTTTTATTGGCAATGATGTCGCGATGGTAGTCTCTAATCTGAGACCTGTATGATTCCTTGCAGCTGGCATCGTAGTGTTGGCGCCACTTCCTTTCGTCTATTTTGCACTGCCGGCGTTTGTCTGCCAAGGCCGAAGAGAACCAAGGGACAGAGGATTTTACCGAGGATGTCTTGGCAGGAGTAGGAGGGGCAAGGTCAGAGAAGCGTTGAGTCAACCAGCCCTGTAGGAGGTCGAGGTCCGTATCCAGTGAGCCGGATAGCCTGCAAGGATGGGTCTCAAGCTCCTTCAGTATCATTGCTGGTGAGACTCGGTGAAAGGTTCTCGAGGGCAGCACCTTGTCCCTATGTCCACAATCAGAGTTCTTTATAGAGGAAGGGATTTTGAATTCTGCCAGGTAATGGTCAGACCAGAGGACCGGGGCAAGGGCAGTGACAGCTATTGGGACAGTTGAAAACACTTGATCTAGTATATGACCTTTAAAATGGGTGGGGGACCAAACCTAAGGATAAAGTGATGTCATTGAGCTTAATACTATGAGGGTCATCTGATTTATCTAAATGAAAATTAAAATCGCCAAGGAGCAAGCAATGGTTTGATCTCAGGCATAGAGAGGAAATCATAGAGTGGAAATCTTCAAAGAAGGTGCCTATAGGGCCAGGAGGCCTATAGACCAGCAGTCCTGTACAGGACTGCTGGGGGGATAGAGATAGGGAGAAGGCCAGTGTTTCACTCCCATGGATTTTGCCTGAAGGAAGGATAGAACAGGCGATACGTTTATTAATAATGAGAGCTACTCCACCCCCCTTCCCGCTGGCTCTATCTGCCCTATAAATCACATGGCTCGGGGGGATGGCGGTGGCTATATCTGGACCGGAGCCCTCTCCCAGCCAGGTCTCTGTAAAAAACAGGCAGTCGGCTTTAGAATCTGTAAGGAGATTGGAAATATCAAGCGCGTGCTTGGCTAGGGATCTAATATTCAGCAGCAGGCAGCTGGTGCTGACGGAAGGGGGGGTGAGGGAGGCAATCCGATCTAGGTACGGAAACCAGCCACAACCCGGGCATCTGATATTGGAACGTGGAGGTTTAGGAAACACTTTAGTGCAAGAAGTGGGTGGGGAGTAGAGGGAGATAAGGGCATCTTTGGAGTAGGTTAGCATCTTACTAGCAGGACGCCTGCTCTGGCCAGCGCCCGGACGCCCGGCCGCCTCCGGGATGCTGACGGGCGCAGACGGGCTTTCCTTCGGCGCTCCTTAGGCGCCTCCGCAGCGCGCGTCCACAGCGCGCGTCCGCAGCGCGCGTCCGCTGCGCGGAGGGAAGTGACCTTAGTTTTAAGGCGGAGCTGGCCGTCCGTGGCAGGACTGCGCCACTAGACTGCCGCCCGACTGTCTGCCTACCCCCAGTATGGCCGCCACCAAAACGCGCGTCTGCGGGTCCCGAGGAGAACCCCTAGCAGCCAGCTGAGCCGTCAGGAGGCTGGAGAGACCGCAGGCAGGGCAGCGCGGCGCCAACAGAGAAGGTGGCAGAGGTAAGGGGAAAGCGGAACAATTTTAAAATAAACTCAGGTCACCCGGCTTTCCCCCTCAGGTGCCTGCCCAGAGAGAGATGTGCAAAGTGCAAAGGGAAGGATAAAAGAACACAGAGGCTATTGGTCAGCCAAGAATATTCATCAATAGTAAAAACAGTCACAACACGATTAAGGCATAAAAGCAAGATTTAAAACGCTATTGTTCAGCGCAGAGTAAAAACGCTAGTGTTCAGCGCAGTTCTTTCACTTGCCTGCACCCGGCTTCCGCCTCAGGTGACTAGACTCGTGAGGATCTAACCAGGAGTCTGCCTCTTCCCAGTTTTAAGGCGGAGCTGGCCGTCCGTGGCAGGACTGCGCCACTAGACTGCCGCCTGACTGTCTGCCTACCCCCAATATGGCCGCCACCAAAACGCGCGTTAGCGGGTCCCGAGGAAAACCCCTAGCAGCCAGCTGAGCCGTCAGGAGGCTGGAGAGACCGCAGGCAGGGCAGCGCGGCGCCAACAGAGAAGGTGGCAGAGGTAGGGGGAAAGCGGAACAATTTTAAAATAAACTCAGGTCACCCGGCTTTCCGCCTCAGGTGCCTGCCCAGAGAGAGATGTGCAAAGTGCAAAGGGAAGGATAAAAGAACACAGAGGCTATTGGTCAGCCAAGAATATTGATCAATAGTAAAAACAGTCACAACACGATTAAGGCATAAAAGCAAGATTATCTCCCCCCAGAATGACAGGCGAAGGTGTTAACTTGGAGGGAAGCTGCAGCTTGATTGAATTACACACAAGACCGTCTTTTGAGAGAAAGATTGACTTCAAGGCTGTTGATGGACTTTATAGGCCAGGGTGGACACCTCTCCCATGCAGTGTAGGTTATGAGAAACAGTAGTATGAAAATGGGGACCCCCTCTCAATTTACTTGGAGCCAGGGAAAAGAGGAGAAAGTATAAACACATCAAAACGAGATTTCCCTTGTGGCTCACATATTTTGTACATTGTGACTTAGTTCATATCAATATTACATGTCCTTCAAGATATGCTAATAAGACTTTTTTGGGATTTATATTTATAACATTTTATTTCTTTTGTTTAAATATATGTATATCAAAAAACTTTTTTTAGATACTTTTTTTATAGCATTTCTTTTTTATAGATTCATTATACTCTTCTTAAACAATTTAGACAAATATAAAAACATAATTCATCATCTAAACACTTTTTTTCAAATTTTTATACACAAGAATTATAAAACTACCCTGATACCCACACCTAAATCACACTCACCAGTCATTCATACATACACTTGCATACCATTCATTTATCAACTAAACATTCTTTCTGTATATAAGATTTAACAGAGAAAAACTCTGACTGAGTAACAGCCACAGAGAGTTATGTGGGATTCCACGCCAGGTCGACGCGAGTTTCGGTGGGCTTGTACCACCTTCCTCAGGACCTCAACAGAATCACTTTCTGCTTATCGGGTGGATACAGGGTATCCTCCAAATAATGTGACTGCAAGTCACGAAGTCTGTCAATATCCAAAGGGATACTCGTATTAATTCTGGCTCCCCATGTCGTAGCAGTAATCTTTATTCAAAACTATTTTCAGAGCGGCTTCACTTTTTCAACTTCTGCGCATTTTTTGTCTTCAGTAGGAATTTCTTATATTCTGTATTTTTCTAGTCTCTGCGTATATTTCTATCATCATAGTTTACTTCGTTTTGTTGGCCATAATCAGGAAAGATTTTTCTATGGAAGACCACACCTTTTCAAAATTACCATATATTTCGGCAAAAGTTGTTTATATCAGTCCGCCCGAAAAAACGCCAGTTATGAGAAACAGGCCTATGACTACCTGCCAGTTTTCTACTGTGGGATGGGGAATTATGCTGGACTCTGTGTGCTGCTCCCTTTACCCCACCAGCACCTCCCTCCCTTGTGGAGCAAGCATCAACAAAGCTCAATCCTACCTGGGCAGGCTGCACTCAAGAATTACCGGGTGCGCTTTAGATGCAGAAAAAGCTTTTGATAAAATCCATTGGCAGTTTTTATTTAAAACCTTATTGTCTTTTGATTTTGGCCCATCCTTTATTCGTATGATTTCTGCTCTATACTATGCTCCCACTGCTCGCTTATTTATTAATGGTCAGATTTCTAGCCAATTTTCCCTTTTTAGAGGTACTCGTCAGGGTTGTCCCTTATCCCCTCTTTTATTTTTACTGGGAATTGAACCTTTTCTTAATTTCATTTGTCAATCTGAAAATATTCAAGGTGTCACTATTAAAAATGTTACTGTGAAAACTTTGGCATATGCTGATGATGTTGTTTATTAGTAATCCTGCATCGTCTGTTCCATTTTTGCTTGATATTATTTCTCAATATTCAACGGTATCTGGCTATAAATTAAATGTTACTAAAACTGAATTTTTCCCTTTAAATATGCTTTGTACTCCTGATATGTTACCCTCAAAAGACATTGTTTGGCAGAAGAATAAGTTAAAATACCTGGGTATATTTTTTTCATCCTCCTTGCCAGCAACCTTAAAATTGAATTATGATTTCATTCTTGATTATATTAAACAAAAAACCTCCAAGTGGTCTCCCCTTCATCTCTCCTAGTGGGGAAGAATGGAATCTATTAAAATGACTATTGCCCCAAAAATATTTTATTCTCTTGCAATGATACCTACTCAATTTCCACTCAAAATTTATAAGAATATTGATAAATTGTTATCTAAGTTTTTCTGGAATAATAAACCTCCTCGCATTGCTTATAAAAAATTGAAAATTCCTAAATGCCAAGTTGGTTTTGCCCTACCTGATTTCTATTTATATCATAAAGCTTTCATTCTAAAACAGAGCTCCTTATGGTTTAATAGTTCCCCTATTGCTAATCCCCCTATTTGGTTTCATATTGAAACTTCCCTTGCAAAACCTTTTCCTCTATCATCCCTATTAACTATGTCTCCTACCTCTAAGATTATACATTCCTCGTCTATAATCAAGTCTTCCAGATTAATTTTTAACGATTTGGACTGTAATTTTGCATTACCTCTACTCTCCACGGTGCATTTGTCTTTATGGCATAGTGCTCTAATAATATTGAACAGAAATGTTTCTTTTTGGTCTTCATGGATTGCTAAAGGTATTTTCTTTCTTAAAGATGTTTTCTTAGATGGTGCATTTATTCCTTTTGCTATACTTCAATTAAAATTCAATTTGTCAATATCAGATTTGTTAAAATATCAATTTTTATGTAATTCCATTTTAGATTCTTTTCCGGACGGCATTCCGTCTGCATCTTCAGCTGATTTTTTAATTTACATCAATACGGTCTCTGTTTCCCCAAAGGCAGTTTCTGTGTTTTATAAAAAATTTACTAATTCATTAGGTTCCAACGTTGATACTATTTCCACTTTTTGGAATAATGAACTCTCCATTTCCCTGTCAACTGATTTATGGTCATTGATTTGGACTAATAGTATTTCTGGTTGGTTACCAGTTTCACTTTATCAAACCAATGCTTACATTTTGTTTAATTCTTTGTGGACACCGTTACGTTTATTTAAAGCTAAATTATTACCGTCCAACCTATGTTGGCATTGCAATTTACATCCTGGTTCTTTACGTCACATGTTATTTGATTGTCCTATTATTATGAAATTTTGGTCTGAAGTGTGGAATGTTATATTGAAAATTTTGCCTATTTCTGATTTGCTTTCTTATAAATTGTTAATATGTAAATCGATTGCCTTAATTACTCCTCTTGAAGATGCTGAAGCTAAGTTATTTAATTTTCTAGTTTCGGCTGCATTCAAATCAATTACTTTTTGTTGGAAGGATGCTACTTCTCTCTCAGTTCATGCTTGGTGGTCTTGGATTATCTTTACAAGAAGAGGTGCTCAATTATCTTTACAAGGTGTTCATCATAATTCCTTGCATTTTCAATCTTTTTGGTCACCTATAGATTCATATATAAGGTTATGACTTATGTTTTTCTGATGTTATTATGCTATTTATTGATTACTATATTGATTCTGTAACTATTAGTTAGTAACTCTATTTGGTTTATTTATTATGACATGAATTGTATATTTCCCTCTTCCCTTCCTTCCTTCCCTTCCTTCTTCCCTTACATTTTTTGTTATCCTTTCATTGACGTTAGTTTTTAAGCGATGTGATTTATTTATGTCCTCTGTCAAAAATTCAATAAAATCATTTTGAGCAAAAAAAAAAAGAATTACTGGGTGCACCACAAACCCCCTGCACATTCTGATCACTAGCGGTTTATGACGCACCCCCACTCCCTAGTGCCAATGCTTTCAATTTAAGTACAGCCGATTAAACTATACCCATCTTTTTGTGGAAGTCTTTCATGGAGCCTGACAATATAATTAACAAAAACTCTCAGCACAGACCCCGGAAAAGATTGTAGCTGATGTTTGAGAACATTTAGATCCAGTAACGTAGCAAAAGGAGCAGCAGACGCTGCACCACTAGCTAAGCCAGTGTCCATTTGAGATGCAAAAGTGGTAGGAGCAGATACATCCCTTGATTTCAAGATCTTCCTTCATTTCTTTTGACCCCCTGTAATCTGACCACCCTTGTTGATGTTGCCACGTAAACCGCTCTCTACTGAAATTTGTCCAGATGACTCGCCTGTCCTCTCTGTATCAATCATTTCTGGAAATTGTGCAGCTGATGTTCTCTGATAAAAGGGCAAAACAATTAGCACAAATAAGGACTTCATTGTCATATGCTTCTATGGAAGAATTAACTGGTAAAGCTGGGGAAACAGGTGAGCCGGACAATTTGAACAGAGGTAATAGAATCCTGACCCTGCTTTCTGTGATTTACAAATATCCCAGGTACTGTCCTCTGATTCTCGGATTCATGATGAATAAAAGCACTGGAAACACTGGGAGGGTTATCAACCGGATCAGACACCGAGATTTGCTCACACTCTGTTAGTAAATTGTCCATCCTTTCAGGGACACGATTGTCCCTAACACACTTAAAGGTCTTCTGGGATTTCTTAGTTTTTGTTGCTATGTAGCCTCCATTCATAAGCTTTCTTTTGGCCATCAATTACAACCTAGAGGATGGAAACCCGGAATGATTTAAACTCAAATGGGCAGAAAAAGAATACATTCTGCTAACAATTTTATTGAAACGCCTAGGCAGGTAAAACAACTTATAGCAATACCTCCGAATGGTAGGCGTCCTCTGAGCTTCAACAGGTACAAGACGGGCCCACTCTTGGCCTGGCCTTCACCTGGGCACCGCCCGCTTGCATCCCATGCTGCTGGAGCACTGGGTCTTTATATAGCAGAGGTGATGAGGCAATGCAGCTCAGGTGCAAGGAAACAGGAGTACAGTGGGACTTGTAGTCAGTGCAAATAAAATGAGATGATGGACGGAGTGCTGAAACATTTCAAACACCAACTGTCAAGGACTGTCTGGGAATATGTCAATAACACAGTCAGGTAGTTGGGGAAGGACTGTCTACTGGGTAGAAAACGTAAGCAAAAAAAGGAGTACCACACAGCCCAGGATCACATGGGAAGTCAGAGGAAAAAAGTGATCCAAATGGGAAGCCTGAACAAAGGAACAAGATGCTAAGAGTCAGAAAGGATGGGCACTCAAGGGGAAATTTAGCATTCAGAATACCTACACCCAGAATGGATGTGCAAGACATATATTTACACAACAACATTAGCAATAAAAGGAATGTGGGGTAAGGCCCTCATGAGCTCCACACGGTAAGACTGAAGCTCAGTAAATTCCTCACCCACAATTGCTGTTACAGATACTGACTACAAAAACCCACATATAGGATACACATGCAAAGGAAGGGTCTGTGGAGCTGATACCTATGGTGATCTTACAAATGTAACTCAAAGATAATAGTCACAGTAGAAAAAAATACCACCTAGAATGTCGGCTGCGCCCACGGATCCTGGCGGTCAAACAGGCACACACAAGCACAATAGACAAGGAGCTAGCAAGGAGAAGTGCTTAACAGGAAAGAAGGGGAACAAGGACAAACTTGGCGGAGAGAAAGTAACATACAAATAAACTAGAAGCAAGACCAACAGAACAGGAAGACAGCAACTAAGGACTGACACAGAAGTAATGGGAGGAAAAGCAGGAACTGGGACAAAGGAAATGCAAGAGAGCGGATTCAATGTTCATCAAATATTACTAGTTCAGGAATCAAAGAACCAAGGAATATCTTAGGATCAGGAGTCAAGGTAGTACTGAAGACAGTGCTAATTCAGGAACAAGGAATAATATAGCTCAGGAACCGTAATCAAGGTAACACTACAGGAAGCTAGTTCAGGAACGAGGATAGCAGTAGCTCAGGAAACAAGAGAGCACTGCAAGCAGTGCTATTTAGGAACAAGGAATTGCTGAAACTCAGGAAAAGGAACAAGGAATATGTTTATCTTGGAAAACAAGGATTATCAAAACTCATGAAACAAGGATTGGTCTCTCCGGGACACAGCTACAATGGCCAACCCAGGATTGAAGGGAGATGGAGCTCACCGTAAACATGTGCATCAGGTGTGAGCAGGCTTGCAGCAGCCAGCCACAGGTGAACTGAATACCTCCACCCATCCTTGGCCTGCTGGGGTGGAGACGAAGAAGTGAGCAGAGGAATATATGTAATGGAGTACTAAGCATGAAGGGACGGGCTTCCTCAAAACCCGGCATGGATTGGGATCTGTCCCTCATGGGAACACAATCCCAAACATATACAAATACAGTGAGGGCTCCTGATAAAAGCTCACTGGTGTTATTGCAACAACAGTTCGACTTTCACTTTCCCACGCTCAACTCTCAGTTGCCCAACCCCCCCTGGGCAACATGCTTGAAGAATCCAATCTTAGTGGAAAGAAGCGTGTCCAAATGTGTAATTATTTCTTGTATTTTCAATGTCTTTGATTGGGTCTTGTCATAGCAGGAATCTCAATGTCCAAAAATTTCACATGGGATTCTTGTCTTTCATATCAATCTTGATGTTTATTTATTCAATCTCATCACAAGTAGTCAACTCAGCCCAGCCAACGCGTTTTGTCCACAAGGACATCATCAGGGCTGCAAAATGTAAAAACATGTACATTTAAAAAATGATGCACTTGATACCCTCTACTTAAGTGTCAATCGTTCTATTATGACAATTTATATATCTTTTTAATCAAAACAACATCCCATATCCTTCTACAAGACCCCCTACTTATATACATTCTTGTAAGATGCTTTGAATTCCCAAAACACAATAGTACACATTTGCAAATGAATGTCCATTATCCGCTTAAACTAGAGATTAGTTCATGTAAATACACTTTTGCAGCCACCCCGCTTTAATCCAATTCTTTAATGATATACTGTTGTCCTACCCTTTTAAAGTTTTCCATTTGGAGGAATGAATCCTCCACACAGGAGGGTATCCAAGATGTGTGGCGCAGCAGCCAGGGTGCCTGACTCCGGACTACGGGGTTCACGGTTTGATCCCCAGTGCCGGCTGCAGGTTAGCCCAGCACCATGTGACTCTGAGCAATAGCTTGCTTAATCTTCCCGAGGGCCCCCAGCACCGGGACACCACTTCGGAGGTAGCTGTGCACTTTACAAATACTGGTATTTCATTATACTGGTATTTCAAGCAAAAGAAACAAAATCGCATCTTTACCTCTTGATCATAATAATGTTCAGCAGCCTAATTTCAATCTTCCCTTCAGTCTGGCAGGGTGAGGCAAGTTGAGATAGACTTCTACATCTTCTATGTTCTCTACAAATAAGAGACACACTAATTAAATTAAATTCTGTGTCCATTCTTCATCCAAACAAGTCTCTGTTCACCAAATAGTCTAAAATTCCACTTGCCTCTCACAATTGTGTTCCCTTTATTTATAATAAGAAATGTTAAATTATATTGGCACCGCTATTTCTCCTACCATAATTCTACTCAAATATTTCCTTGAAATCAGCCACTCTAATTCCACTACTACCCATCCCTCTGCATTCCATTGTGCATGGCCTAGCTCCCTCTCCTTGCTGATCTCGTTATCTCCACCTTGCATCCATCAAGACCTCCTCTCTGCACCATATCCTGTGCCAACGTATTCCATTCAGTGCCTATGATTGCAAACCACTTTCTATTTATACCATCTGTTCCGCTGGATATTCAAAAAATGAAGTAATGACAGATGAAAGTTTCCTCTGTGGTCCGCCGCTGAAAGGCCAATCAAAAGCCTCTAATGTTTCTATCTATTTCCTGGTGGAATCAACCAATCGCCACTTGGTATTTCGATACTCTCCTTTCCCATCGAGTCCACATATCTCCCCATTTCTGAATCTCATTACGGCCAATCACTAAGCTGTGGGTCCTGCGTGGTGCCCGTCTCAAAGTCTAACGAGAGCAACGGTAATCGTCCGATACATTATTTATATGCACTTTTGTCTTTACTTTATATTTAAATTTTGTATTGATGAAGGTGTTTCTCATGGGTGAGGAGTATCCTTTTGCTTTTCCTCATCTTCCTTGTTTTCTTTCTTCATTTCTCTTCTCTTGGTGATGTCTTCCTCTGATGTCTTGTGTGGATTCTGAGCTTTACTCTGCTTTTCTGTCGTTTTTTTCTTGCTGTGTTGGTTTTTCATTTTCAGCCTCCTTACATTCCTGTTCTGGCCAGTAGGTGTGTTTTCGAGCAGTCGTTCGTGCTTCCTCCTTTCGTATTCTATGACTATGTTTCTTGTCCTTTTTCTTTTGTGTACAGAAGGGAGGATGGTTTATGGTTCTATATCTGGGTTTGCCTGATCTTCTTTGCTTCTCTATTCCTTTTCTTATCCTCTCTTATTTCTATGGTTTCTTGTTTCTCATTTCCTGCATTCTCCTCATCTTTGGTTCTTCTTTCTTGTGTTTCATTTATATATAGAAGAAAGGGGGACTATGTTGACTCCAATGTATTTCTTGCTCTCTCTGTGGAACCTTGCTGTGATGTAATTCTACGGAATGTTAGGAGTGAAATGTTCAAAGTTGACTGGGGTGAGCTGCCTGCTGTGATCTTGTACCATCTTGAATAAAACCTCTTTGAAGCACCTGAACCTGTGTGGAGTTGATCATTACAATTTCTTCTCTATTGACCCTGTATAGCCTGGTCTCTGCTCTTTTAAGACTGACTGTGCTACGAATATTCACATGTTGACAACCTCTTATGAAGGTACTTAGGACTAGTCTTGAAATCCTCCTCTTGACTACAGTTTCAACATGATCTTGTCATTTTCGCCATACAGAATGCCCATTGTCATAATAGAACGGGTGACACTTTAGTAGAGGGTATCAAGTGCATGATCTTTTAAATGTACATATTTTTTTAATTTTGCAGCCCTGATGATGTCCTTGTGGCCAAAACGTGTTGGCTGGACTGAGTTGACTACTAGTGATGAGATTGAATAAATAAAACATCAAGACTGATATGAAAGACAAGACTCCCATGTGAAATATTCGGACATTGAGATTCATGCTATGACAAAACCCAATCAAAGACATTGCAAATACAAGAAATAATTACAAATTAGGACACAGTCCTTTCCACTAAGATAGGATTCCTCATGGAAACAGTTCAGCCCAAACTGCTAAGCCTGGTCCTCCCTGGACCAGAAACAGGCACCCTGGGACTGTTTTTTGGGTAACACCTCATATCATTCAGGGTAGCTTGCATCCAGTGGCAAAGAGAGCAAGGGACCCACCTCTGGTCATAACTTGCCAACTTAGGGCGAACAAAGCAAACACAATGAGATGATGGACAGAGCGCTGAAACTTTTCACTCACTCACCCTCCAGTCACTATTAGATCTGGGTTAAATCCATCATTGTTCTTTTGCTCAGTTTGCCACGGCAGTTCAGACTAAGCCATACACAAATCAGTATTGGCCCTGCTCCTCCTGGGATCAGTTTATTCTGAACTAACAAGCCAGGTCCTCCATGGACCAGAAACAAGCATCCTGGGACTGGTTTCGGAGTAACACCCCTCATCAGCCAGGCTCGCTTGAAACCTGTGGCAAAGTGAGCTAGCGGCCCATTTCTGGGCATACCCTGCCAACTTAGGGTGACCAAAGCAAACACAATGAGATGATGGACGGAGCACTGAAGCATTTTTTTTTTTTTTAATCTTTTTACTAACCATCATCGACATACATCATACCATGATACATCAATGCAATTTATATTCGGGTACAGTAGATCGGAAATAGTTACATACACATTACACAGTAAGGTCCAGTCAAGAAGAGGGCTGTTCGTCTAGGGTCAGGTGTTGCGGTGGAGTACAGATGTCTCCCCTATACGAGTTCCAGAACCCCCAGATCTTAACCCATTTTTTGGGGCAGACACTGAAGCTTTTAAGACACTCACTCCTGTTAGGTTTGAAAATCACATTCCCGCAATGCACTTGTTTTATGCTATATTAGGTTAGCAGTGTATGGTTAAATAGAAGCTATTTGAATTCATGTTATGCAACCCACTGAGTTTTCCCTGTTATGTGCAGGCTTCAGTTAGCGAGTGTGACTCCATTTTGTATTTTTTTAATCCCTATTAGGCTGCTTAGACTGTGCCTGTATTAGGCTTTATAACTCATATTGCTTGCCTCAGCACAACCCTGTATTTCATTATTATTTTCTCTACTGTTCAAGGCTGTTTCTTGACTTACTAAAGAATAGGCCATTCTGCCCTTGCATACCTATCTGAGTGTGTAGTTCTGCTCCCACGTTAGGAGATGCTGAGGCTCAGCATGGTAACCTTGAGTTGCCAATAGCATGTACCCATCTGGCAGGTGGTAGCTCACCCCTCTGTGCCCTCTTTGTTCATGTTCGGCCCAGGCTGGTAACTTTCCACTGTGGACTTGGTTGGAGGCTCTGGGAAAGAATCATTATGTGTTGTAGACTGTTGGGGGGGGTCAGTCCCTCGGCAGACATCTTAGGGTGCAGGTCAGATTGGACTGCTCTACAGAGTATTGCTAATAAATGTATGTTTGCATTGTCTACTGTCTGACCGACTCTTCATTACTTGGAAAGGCATAGCAGGTGGTTGTAAGTAACCCAGGTGGCCCCTAAGGGCCACTTCCTTCAGTTGGCACCGCAAGGTGACCAACTCACACTAAAACGGGTTGCAGGGTCGGTTTGCGTCCAGTCAGTCGGGCGGATCGGGCTACCCCACACGATCGAGCTTGGTTCTCGCAGCTGCCTCGCCCATCTGATCGGGCGACTCTTCGTCTAGTGGTCACAGGCTGGGGTCCTGAGAAGGCAAAACCTTGGAGTAGGCCGTTTGGTCCAAAGAGTCAACAATGGAGAACAATTTGACACTCAACCTGAGTGCACCAGGTGAGTGATTTGATTCTTGGAAAAATGACGCCATTCTCGAACAGCACAAGCCTGCAGGCTGTGTCTTGATACAGTCTCATGACTGTCATGGTGCAGTTTTCAAACTGCCTTGCTTCAATGGCACGAGCTGACCGGCTGTGTCTTGGTACGGTCTTTTGGGCTGTCTTGATTTGAACTTGGTGGGTTTGCAGACCCTTTTAAAAGACACAGAGTGTTTGCGAACAATTTGCCAGACCAACTGGTAATTTGGTCTTCCTCAAAAAGGTCTGGGGCTAGAGCCTTTCTTCTTGAACTTGGTACAGTCTCTGGACTGCAGTGGGTGGTTTTCAGACCGTTTTGGTTTCGTTCTTGAACTATTTTTCTCTTGTTTATTTTTCCTTTTATTATTTTTGTTGCTGTTATACTTGTCCGTTGGGGACGGCATAGGTGTCTTATATTAAGATGCCTTGTTTAAGTAAGTTAGGGTGTTTTGGATTTTGTTCCACTGATGCTCGATTGGAAGAGAGCCAGCCTGCGCCTCCGGAGGGTTCCCCAAATTTTGACATATACGTCAAGCACAGCATTGGCCCTATTATGTTTAGCACGTTGTGGCATAAAAATACGAGAGACTATGCTGATTTACAGTGGCCGCTTACTGGCTCGTTTGATGAACAAAAATTGAATTCCTTGCAGGACAAATTGTTTGCTAAAAAGAGCAGGCAGTCGATGTTTGATTCTCTAAGAGTATGGCAGAAAGAAGCAAAGCAACTGCGTGTGAGAGGAGAGAAAGAGGTCCAGAAAAGACAGACGCAAACAATAAAGCAGAAAGCAGTGGCATAAGAAAAGGGAAAAGACAGAGAAAAGCATAGAATGTGCAGATAGGAAGTTCCGATTACAGAATGATAAATGTTATGTCGCCAGAGAGGAAGAAGATGTTTTTGTTGAAGAGTGATTAGATTCCCGGCCCCCACCTCCTTATGCCCCTGAACGAATATACCCAACAGTTCTGACATCTTAGTCTTTGGCCCCTAGTGCCGCCCTCTCTAGTGTTTCTGTTTCTAGCACTACTGCCTCAGCCCCGCCTCTACTTGCTTCTCCTCTGCCCACGCCAGCCACAGGGGCGGGAACTGTTAGCTCTCCTGTCCTGTTTATTTGTTCTGTTTCTACTACTACACCCCATTTCACCCCTACAACACTGTCTCCCTACATGATGGTACCTTTTTCTGCAACTGCTCTTTCCCCCGTGAGTGTGCCACCTCAAACACAGTCAAATGTCGAAACGCCCATGCGTGGGATGCATAAAGCGAATTTGGCAGTAGCGCAAGACCCCATGGAGAGAGTGTTGGTGCATTCTGCTGTGGGCGATGAGGAAAAGCAAATGGTGGTGAATCAAGAGGGTCAGTGGTCCCGGAATGCGATCTATAGTGTGGGAGATGTGTGGAGTGTGATGAAAGATTATGAGCCCTTCATACAACAGCATGCTCTTAAGCACATGTCGACCACCCTAATAGGACTGTGGGAACAGTGTTTTCAGGGTGTTGCGCCGCAGATTATCTAAGACATACTGGGCACGGTATATGCTACAGGTATGGCTCCAAATGAGGTTTTTAACAATGCAACAACATTAGTGGGTTACTGAGGCAGATTGTTCCAAAAGGTTCTGATGATAGGGACACAGCACCCCATGAGGGAGGTCCATCCCATTTACCATCCCGAAATACCAGAACTGCGCGACTTAACGGGGACTGTAATTAGACCACGAGTCGACGCTCGGTTTCAGGAACAGTGGATCTATACTCCTATACATAAAGAGCCAGCTTCCGGACCTCAGAAAAAGCCTACTGCATATTATGAAGAGTTGATGGAGGCTGCCTCCTCCACATTGATGACATTAGCTGATATTAAGCTGTTCTTTGGTCTGCTGGTACGGGTCAACATATGGGGGCAGGTTCATACGCAGGATCATGCACTGGAGTTGGGTGGCACATAGGATGAGATCAAGGCATGGGGTAAGGAGCATAAACCCGGAGAGTAGCTGAAAACGGAGGTCCTTGCTTTGCCGGAGCATATTATCACTTACATGCACTCCCTTATCCCGCCGAAGAGAGTGGATTGGGATAAGTTGACTGCATATCGTCAGAAAAAGGATGAAAGTGTGTCTGATTACTTTACTAGATTTGAAGGAGTGTTTTTAGACTTTAGTGTTCAGGACCTGTCGCAGGAGGGTGGTGTTCGTTTGTTTGTTATCAGGTTTGTCACTAACTTGCTTCCCGAGATTGCAACTAGGTTGCAGACTTCGGAAAGTACTTGGACAACATCATCCCCATCAGTCATTTTGAGTATGGCACAGTACTACGGGCATAGAGCGAATGAGGACAAAGACAAGATGGAGAAAAAGTCAAAGGATTTAAAGACAAGGGTGTTGATGCAGCAAGTTGTGAGGGGAAGAGGCAGAGGTTTGGGCTCAACCCAGCGGCTACCTCGGTCTAATAGGGGTGGTGCTTCAAGTGCACCCATTGGGCTTAACCAATGTGCGTATTGTAAGCAGGAGGGACATTGGCAGAATACGTTTCTCACATCACCACTCCAGTTCAGACCCAGCCATAGGCAAATCAGTCTTGAGCCTGCTCCTCACGGGAACAGTCCAGTACGAACTACGAAGCCAGGTTCTTCCTGGACTGGAAACAAGCTTCCTGGGACCGGTTTCAGGGTAACAACCCTCATCAGCTAGACTAGCTTGAATCCAGTGGCAAAGTGAACAAGTGACACACATCTGGGCATACCCTGCCAACTTAGGGTGAACAAAGCAAACACAATGAGATGACGGAATAGAGTTCTGAAACTTTTCAGACACTCACCCCCAGTCACTATTAGATCTAGTTTAAATCCATCATTGTTCTTTTGCTCACTTCACCACCCTAGTGCAGTCTAAGCCATTCGCAAATCAGTCTTGACCCCACTCCTCCTGGGACCAGTCCAGTCCGACCTGCCAAGCCAGGTCCTTCATGGACCAGAAACAAGCATCCTGGGACTGATTTCAGAGTAACACCCCTCACCAGCCAGGCAATAGTGCATCATCTCTGGCAGTCTCGGAGAACCCCAACCATGCACAATAAAATGACAGCTAACAATGCAGTTACGGAATAGAGTGAGAATGTAGAGTTGTGACAGAATAATAAGCAACAATGCACAATGTCAAAGAATAAACCATCCAAACAATGCAATAACCAACAGCAGTGGCAGCAGCAAACCAGTGAATGTTTGCCTTCCATGGTGGCTGGGCAGAAGGGTGGAGGGAGGGCTTAACCAGGGATCCAGGGGGCACGATGGGGGCTGCGTCACACCCCCCACAGGGTAGAACCAGAAAGCCAAGTCGATTCAGAGTCAAATCAGTTAAAAACAGCTGCACCCCCACGGAGACACAGCTGCCACAGCAGCTGTGGAGATAAACCCATTCCAAAGTAGGCTCTGCCCAGAGGCATTAAAGGAGATATGTTCAATCTTCTCTCCTGCCCCCCACTCTGTCCAAACACACCTCCACACTGCCACATACACTCAGACTGTGCGACGTATCATTCAGGAATTCAGGAAATCCAGCCTCGGGGTCCTTGGGGGCACAGCCAACCCCACAACTGTGACTGCCCAGAAGGTGTAGCCTGCGGCATGTCCTCAGCCATCATCCCTTCCAACATATTACTCTAGATCTCCAAGGTCTCTCTTTGTGTTCTCATGAGTGTGGACGAATTTTAGACGCCGCTCAAAGTTGAGATGTTGGGGGAGTGTATCACTAAATGTGTTGGGAAAGGGGGGCCTTTTTCCTTTCTGCTCCTAAACCTTGCTTTCAGGTAGTCACTAAACCAATCAACCTGCTTCTTTCCAACATTGAGAGCTTAAGTCAAGTCTGTGTAGCCACAAAAAATGAAAGAAGTGCTATTTAGAAGGTCATAGAGGGTGCCAATCTTCAAAATCAGTAATTATTAATAGAATCTAAGCATGATTGCAGAAGTGCATAGGTGCTCATTGAAACTCCTCAAATTATATGTATATTGAAGAGAAATAGAAATTATGGTCAAAATGTTTCCCAAAGGTTAGTTTTGCATAGTTTGAGGGTTAAAACTTTGAGCTGGTTTTTGAGGTCATACTAGTCTGCATTGGGCTGAATTTGGGCTTCAACTTGCACAGCTTTGGGTTTGGGACGAGTCTCAAAATCTGGCAGCCCTGAACATACTGGTCACTAATCAGCGGTGCGTCCTGCCTGAGGAAGTAGTGCTGTAACAGGAGCCGGTCACCCTTTCATGAAGCACAGTCAAGTGATACCACCTGGCATTATGGGAAATAAAACTTATTGATGACTGCCCAAACTCTCTTATCCGCAGAGGTCTCAGTTTGAAAGTGAAATGTAAAGAAGAGGCTTGTGTGAGAGAGATCAGTCACCCAGAGATGCCTGTTGTTCCATACAGACTTTCCCAGCTTCTCCCTTGTCACAAAAATGTCTGAGGCTTGAGAGTTTGGACAACAAGCAACATTTCTTCCACAAACAACATGTGACCAACAGACCTGCAGAACTCACTGCTTTTGGACAGCCAGGGATTGTGAGCCTATTTTCGCTACTCCTTCTAAAATCCTAGGCTCCAATTTGATCCACATCTGGGTGAGCAGCCAGTGGCCACATTGAGTGAGGGAGGTTTATATCTGTTTCTGCTAGTAGTGGTTGCTACCGCATCGGGGTGGTGAGGTGTGGGGAAAGGAATAAAAAAAATAGGAAAAAATGGGATTACCTGAAACAGCCAGCTGCCGCCTCTCCTCCATCCTCTTCCTTTCTCCAGTCCTGCCCAGCAGCAGGAAACACCTGGGCACACAGGCTCCCCTGAGCCAATAACAACGCTGCATTGCATTGTTGTGATGGTCTGAGCACCGTGGTTTATCGCACAGACTGGGACAGGGACCCTGTGCATGTTTGTCACCAGGCTGTGTGATGCAGCTTGGTGGGGAACATGCAAAGTGTGCATGACGGTTTGACTAGCCCAAGATGTGAAAACCAAACAGTTATGAGCACCTAGGGAGGTCAAACCACACCTCCCCCTTCTCTAGACAGCCCACCCTACCCGCCACTGACTACAATAGGGAAAACAAAATGATAATAATGTTACGTTATTATAATTTTATTTTTACTTTTGATGAGTGGGGTTTTGCTCCTTTGCCACTGCTTTCTGCCCCTCTGAGAAAAGTTAGATTACAGGGGGTGCAGTTTGCGTTCGGTGTACACAAGGCACCCGTACTGTTTTTAGGTTATTTGTGGTGGGAAATCAGTGCACACTCTATATTCCTGAGGTGTCCGTGACTTTTACCTTTTTTGTGGTTCACATTTTATAAATTTTCCACTCCTTGTTTTATGGGGTTTAAAACACCAACCCCGCCATGTTGGCTTTTCTCCTTTGGGGCCGATGTGTGTTAAAGCAGAGTTTTCCGTTGTGTTTTTGCGTGCTGCTGGCCCACAAGAAGGGGCCCAGTTTTGCATCCAGAGCCTGTCTGGAGGAGAAAATGTGAGCAGACCCACCCAAGGCTGCTGATAAGTCCAGAATATGTTCACTTTCCGAGCAGCACCTTCTTCCCTTTGAGTGTTTCGCTTGGAGAGAAAAGAGTGTGTTTGTACTCTGTGTTTGTGAAATGTTTTCCTGCTCACTGGGTAGTTTACTTTTTGTTAGTGCTCCATGGCTGTTTGTCCAATGTAAAGGACAAGGTTGCACAGAACATCTGCTATCAAACATCCACAATTCCAATAAAGACCAGGAGCTTGGAATACAGGATGAGTAACCTACCTGATTTTGGTGTTTCTGTACAGCCTTAGAATCAAAGAACGGCATAAGAAGGCGCTGGGGCTGCAACAGGTTCACTCACATTTAGCCGACCTCTGTGGCACGATGCGTGGGTGGAGAGAGGATGGTGAGATGACTTTTAGACAGAAGAGGCACGGACACTGGATGCCAGGAGGGTGCTGTGGTGCATGCATAGGCACCTGATACCCTCTGCAAGGCTCAAACACCCCAGTAATGGACCGCCATTTTGGGTTGAGCTGATTCCCAAGTGATGACATCAGGCATTCTCCTGTAGGTGCCCATATCGGATATGAATTCAACAATAAAAGAAGGCTTTGCATTATAAAATGTAACTCTATTCCTAATTCCTTGTGTTTCAATAAACAAATATCTACCAAATCAGCATGCTTTGCCTTCCTTACTATTGATATATTATTTACATGAACATTGCAATTGTTTCCCTACATGCTAAAAGTAGTGGCGATTGGAGGAAGATGGCGGGAAACCGATATCACAAGCGCAATCTACAGCAACAGCAGTGGCCACTTTGGACACCTTTCTGTCAGATCTACAATTACTTAAAATGTAGATGAATGCAATAGAAGCGGCCAGCACCAACAAAGCAAAATACATAGAACTAACTTCCCTCAAATAATGGATGGATGAATCAGAAAAGAGACTTGATGGTATCGGAACACAACTTCTCCATACCCAACGACAGAAGACAACACAACGACTCCAGAATTTGTGGTGCACATGAATCAGACAGAGATACAGATATGCCTCTCTTTTTGTCTGCTTTGCTACAATAACTTACTGGCATCACTTTTGATCCACCTCTAGAGATTCAGAGTGTCCATAAGCTTAGACAGAAATATCACCACCCCCTTTTGTACCGCTTTTGGCCGCCATAAGTGTGGCAGGGTATGCTCAGACGTGAGTCCCTTGCTCATTTTGCCACTGGATTCAAGCAAGCCGGGCTGAAGATGGCTGGAATGCCAGAAACCGGTCCTCGGAAGCTTGTTTACGGTCCAGGGAAGACATGGCTTGGCAGTTCGGGCTGGACTGTTCCCATGAGGCACAGGGTCAGACTGATTTGCAAATAGCCATGTTTGAACTGGGGTGGCAGAGTGGGATAAAGAACGGTGATGGATTAAACCCAGATCTTTTGACTGGGTGTGGGTGTTTGATTGATTCAGATGCTCCGTCCATCACCACCCCCTTTTGTGCCGTCCTCCTCAAAGCCAGTTAAGGGCCAACCCTGATACCCCAACATCACTTAACCTCTGCATCATTATCGAGTGATTGACGGTATCGAAAGCCGCGCTTAAGTCCAATAAAATAATAGCTGCGCAGCTTCCGGAATCCACTATTTTCCTCACCTCTTCGACTACGACAATAAGAGCAGTCTCTGTGCCTTGCTTACATCTAAAACCCGTCTGGGTGGGATGTAGGGCATTATTGATTTCCAGAAAGGAGGATAAAAGGGCGTTAACATGCTTTTCGGCCAATTTACCTATACCAGGTAACAAAGAGATGGGACGATAGTTGGCCCAGTCTTCTGGATCTAGATTGGGTTTCTTTAAGAGTGCCTTCACTCTTGCCTGTTTCCAGGGGGGTGGTACCAGCCCTGCCGCAAGGGAGCAGTAAGTTAGGTCTCGCAAAACTGGAGAGACAGTTTCCGAGGCTTTCCTAAGAATAGTGGGGGGTGCAGCATCAGCCGGTGATCCAGATTTAAGGTTCCCCAGCAAACGCTGGAGAGTGGGCAAGTCAAGGTGAGTGAATTCCTCCAATCTCACCAATCCTTCCGGGGGGGCAAGGGGTACTGTGGGTTCCACCTGATGAAACCGCGAGTAAATGTTGGAAACTTTCGCAGCAAAAAAGGTACCTAGCTCATCACATCGCTTCTGTGCGTTAGATGGTCCTATAAGAGGACCCGCAGGAGAAACTAATGATAAATTATGGTCACCCTTAAAGCACTAAGATAGATCTTACCAGTCACTCCTATCTAAATGTATTTACCTAGGATCAGACAAATAAGGGTTCAGCAGAGAATCCAACTTTTGGTTTTACTACTTTTAACACGTGTCCACTGCCATTGACCAAAAGAAAACACACTGGTTGAAGTTCAGCAGTAATGTAGTTTTATACGAACGCAAAATAACGTTGTTTTTTATATAATTTCCCACAGCTCCTTTGGAATGTTCTATCCACACCTCTGATAACAACATTGTATCTCTGACTCAATGCTACATGCCTTGCAAATAATTTCAGGTTAAATAAATTAAATAAGAGACAAGACCACTATCAGTGTGATCTCCCTTATATCATTAAATGTTAATGGTTCATCCTCCTTTGTTAAATGGAAAGAAACATTGATGTGCCTGGCATCCAAGAACCAAGACGTTTTTTACTCTAAGAAACACACCTCTCTGAGGGAGACTCAAAAAAATTAAAAGAGACAGGGTTGGTAACAGTATTTTTGATTCAGGTCATACAAACAAAACCAGCCATGCCACACTAAGCCCTACCTCTTCTAGGTAAAAAGAGGTGTGGTGATCTTCATACATAAACATCTACAGGTGAGAGCATTGAAGTAACTGTCAGAATTGGTGGAAGATATATCTTCGCTCAACTTAGTGTCCAAAACTCTACCTTTATTATTGGCTCTACTGACACTGCTCATGAATAAACAAATGAATTTAAATAGTACACTGACTCCATCTACAATTTAAACAAATAACATTTACCTTGGGTGGACTATGGAACCTCGCTGTCAAACCCTATTTGGATGGCTGCATCTCAGGACGTCCTCCCAGCAGAGGCATTTTTAATGATATAAGGCATGATCACTTCGTCTAGTGGAGAAGTTACTGACATCATACCAGGTGAGCGTTGTGGGGGAGGGAAATCCTTTAAAGAGTCATTTTCTTTCTGGATTTTCCTTCTCTTCTTGAAACGCAAGAGCAGCAACATTGTGGTGTCACCAGGGCTTTAAGCTGAAGCTTTTTCAATATTATATGTAACAAGCCATATTTGCAATTATTTATCTCATGCAGCTAATAACCATTGACAAAGCCAATAGTCCTGACTTGTTGTAGGTATGATGTTACTTGTTGTATCACATATCTGGATGCAATGACAGAAACAGCAAAATACAAGTCGGGCGGCACACTATGCTAAGCCCAGATTTTTTGCGTAAGTGTTTTAGTTGCGGGTCCTCAGAGCAAAGTATTCTATGTGCCAGGCCCACAAACCCTAAAAATATTGGGTGAGCTGGTGTTAGTTTCATTAGGTAGTGACATCCAACTGGAGGTCCTCCATTCAGCCCGCAGGCACCACTTAGATGGTGTTATGGAGAGGAGTTGAGTTCCTCTCCACTCTTAGCGGCCACTGCAAGCCCCGATCCAGACTGATGTCTCGCCATCAGTTCACACCCTCAAGCGTTTCTCCTGGATTCAGGCTTGGCCCCTGCCGCACTGGGCAGTTAAATAGCTGAAGAGTGAGCCGGGGCACTGTAACTCTTTCTCATATGCCTTACAGCTACAACCTAACTTTTCTGGCAATATAAGTAGCTGCTGATTGGATTTGAGCCTCCTTCCTTTTCTCTACGTAGCTGGCAAGAGGCGCAAACACAAAATAAACAAATTATTTAAACTAAAATATATTCCAGAAGCATTCGATGCATTTCTTTCTTTCAAGATTTAAGAGTCAGATCTACAATGAGAACCACTAAAAATTATACCACCAAAAAATGCTCAACTCGTTTGCAAATTCTTTAAAAAATGTAAAACACATCATTTCATTAAGAGGGGTTAAATAACAAACGAGCCGGCTCTTTTCCCTTACTGACAGCATAGTTCAAAAACACAGTTTTTAGGAAAAGAAATTGGTTAGACTGCAAGGTAGGGCAGATAAATAAAACATGATCCAAATTTTGTAACGACTTCTTACATACATCATATAATCTCTCTTCAAGTGGTAGACCAACCCGTGCACCAGCAATAAGCATGGGCGAATTTTGCGAATCTCGCGTTCGCGAATTTTGCGGATTTGCGAACTCGCAAATCCGCAAAATCCGCGAATTCTCGCGAATTTGCGGATTTTTTTTTTTTGTGTTTGCGCGGGTTTCTGCGAGTTCGCAAGGGTTTTGTACAATGTCGCAAATTGCGAACTTACCTGTCGGGTCGCAAGTTTCGCGAACTTGTTGTTTCTACGTGTCCAGCCTGTTTGGGACACTCTTCTTCATCACTGCCACTCTCTGTCACCACTGCCACTCTCTGACTACTCATGCCACCCTCTGGCCCACCCATGCCACCCTCTGTTTCATCACAGCACCCTCTGGTTGTCCAGTCAGTGTACATTATTGTGGCAACAAGCACACCTTCCCTGCCTCAAGTGACCTGAATTAATTTGGGGCTGATTAATGTGTCACAGAATATTTTTTTAGCTGGCACCTGCTTCCTTAGTGCTTCCTGATTAGTGATCTTTTGAACTTGCTAAGTGCTTTCATTGTTGCAAAATTAGTTACAACACCTGCCCTGCCCCAACTGACAATAATGAATTAGGGGCTGATTAATGGATTTGAACCTCCAGCCTGGCTCCTGCTTGTCTCCCTTAGCTGTAATTCAGGACCTTTGTGGCATATGTGTAACTATTCTGAGGTTCAGAGCAGGGTCACATAATAGTTGCAACTGGCAACTGAACTCTGGAGGGGCCCCTCAGGAAGCACTACAGGAAATGGCTACTAATGATGAGCCTGAACTTTTGAACCTGGTAAGTAGTTTCAGTTTTGCTAAAATCGTATTTCTGCAATTTTGCACTTATTCGCGGGGCGCGAAGTTGTACTGGGAAGCCGCGAACTCACGCGAACAGTGCAAGCAAAATCCGCTGCTCGCGGATTTGCGGATTTTGCGGGAGATTCGCGAATCTCGCGGATTGCGAATTTACCGAAAATCCGCAAAATCCGCGAGCGAAACGGATTTTCCGCCCATGCTTAACCAGCAACCATTTTTATGGGTGAAATATTCATATGCAACAACTGACTCTGGGCCATATGTAGGTAAATTGCGAATACCGAATCCTTAATACCGAATTTTACCAAATCGGTATTAAGAATTCGGTAAACGTGATGTAGGAAAAAAATCGTTAAACTTTACCGATTCGTTACAATTCGGTATTAAATACCGAATCTGAACTAATCGGTAAAAAATAAAAAATACCAAAAGCCAATTACCGATTCGGTGTTACAGAATCCATTACCGAATTCGGAAATACCGAATCGGTAATTCAAAAAATCGCATTTTGGTGAATCAGCCAATCCTGATACACCCAATTACTTCCCAAACAGGAAGTGGCCACACCCAGCCAGGTGCACAGGACCTGGAGCTCACTGTGAGGCAGGCAGGCAGGCAGGCAGGCAGGAGAGCTGAGGAGCCAGCAGCAACACAGCCACACAGCCACAAGCAAGGCAGAAAAACAACAGAACAAGCATTGAAATGGCAAGCCAGGACAGGGAGAAGGAGGGAGGTGATAGAAAAAGAAAACTCAAGTTCAGTGACAAGGAGCTTGAGGTCCTGATCCAGGATGTCAGCCAAGAGCACCACAAGCTGTTGGGAGCCCAGTCCCACCAAGTGCCAGAGTCACAGAAGAGGCAAATCTGGAGTGGCATTCGAGACAAGATCAATGCCATAGGTGTGACCCTGCGCACCATAGAGGACATCAGAAAGAGGTGGTACGACCTCAGGAAAACAGCAAAACTGAGGATGGCAGAGAGACAGAGGCAGGCTGGCAAAACAGGAGGAGGTAAAAACCGAGCCCCAGTACCAACACCACTGGAACAGATGGTGGAGTCAAC
Organism: Lissotriton vulgaris; assembly: GCF_964263255.1. Taxonomy (NCBI): domain Eukaryota; kingdom Metazoa; phylum Chordata; class Amphibia; order Caudata; family Salamandridae; genus Lissotriton; species Lissotriton vulgaris. The sequence goes on along the minus strand of NC_141698.1, from coordinate 326,181,427 downwards.
CATCCAGCCGGAGAGTGTGAGTGGCGTGGGAGACGCTGACAGCTCGGCCAGAGCAGCAAGAAAACAAGGTAAGAAGCATGCCCAGCATGCTGCGCTACCCCCTCCCCAACCCCAATCCCCATAGTGGTAAAAGTGCTCCCACCCCACACCATGTCTTACTGGTCACCTGCAATGCATTATGGGTGATGTAGTCAGTGTGAACTCATGATCAGGACAGTCAGGCCAGCAAACACAATAGCATGGTAAATTAATTGGATAGGTCAGGACAACCACTGTGCACTGTAGGCATGTAGTTTAATGTAATGCCATTGCAGACAGAGCATTGAGTATATTTACATTTGTGTCATTACAGGCGAGTCATATCGCAGTGCAGCAGAGGGCAGCAGAGGCAGGTCAGCCAGGCCAGAGGGGAGGCAACATGATGAAGACAGCATGCCTGCAGGGAACACCAGCTCTGCGCCATCACAGCCAGCCAATCCTCCACCACAGCCATCACCAAAGCGCCAGGGAGGGCGGCCATCCCCTCTCACTCAGTCACCACTGCGACGTTCACCAACACCACCACCACCACAGTCAGGCAGGAGGCGTGCCGTGATCACCCTCCAGCAGATGGAGGAGTTGGAGGAGGAGGGCAGACTGGACGCGAACGAAGTCCTATAGGAGATAGATCCAACAGGGAGTGGGCTGGTTCTGCATCCGAGGGCGCCCACATGTCATCAAGACGCCGCAGGGCAAGGCCGGACAGTCCAGTAGCATCCGAGCAGGGTGACAGTGTGTTTGCTGGACTGGAAGGCAACATGCTGAAGGTCCAGCGCCTGCAATGGAGGGAGATGAAGTCAATGCACAGGGAGGTGGCAGACATAAACAGACATATGCACAAGATGGAGAAGGGCATCAGTGCCATGGGGGAGAATTTGTGTGCAGGGATGGAGAGAGTAGCTACCTTGGTGGACAACCTCTGCAGCCAGCTTGAGCAGGACCATGTTGGCAGGCGCCGGGAGAGACAGAGACTCCAGGCCTATACCAAGTCGGTGAACCGGCTGGCCACTACCACATCACTGATGTGTCGCAGGTGGTATACAACCTTTAGCACGCATTTTTTACCACGCAATACCTTTACCACGCATTTTTTACAACGCAGGATCCATTACAACGAAGTACCATTACAACGCAAGTATTGGTAAGTATTGAATTATATTTAAAATGTAATAGGTTTGGGTTTTTGGGTCAGGGGGTATTTTTAGGGTTCAGGGCTAGGTTTGGGTTTTTGGGTAAGGGGGTATTTTTAGTGTTCAGGACTAGGTTTGGGTTTTTGGGTAAGGGGGTATTTTTAGGGTTCGGGGCTAGGTTTGGGTTTTTGGGTAAAGGGGTATTTTTAGGGTTCAGGGCTAGGTTTGGGTTTTTGGGTAAAGGGGTATTTTTAGGGTTCAGGGCTAGGTTTGGGTTTTTGGGTAAGGGGGTATTTTTAGGGTTCAGGGCTAGGTTTGGGTTTTTGGGTAAGGTGGTATTTTTAGGGTTCAGGGCTAGGTTTGGGTTTTTGGGTAAAGGGGTATTTTTAGGGTTCAGGGCTAGGTTTGGGTTTTGGGTAAAGGGGTATTTTTAGGGTTCAGGGCTAGGTTTGGGTTTTTGGGTAAAGGGGTATTTTTAGGGTTCAGGGATAGGTTTGGGTTTTTGGGTAAGGGGGTATTTTTAAGGTTCAGGGTTAGGTTTGGGTTTTTGGGTAAGGGGGTATTTTTAGGGTTCAGGGCTAGGTTTGGGTTTTTGGGAAAAGGGGTATTTTAGGGTTCAGGGATAGGTTTGGGTTTTTATTAAAATTAAATTAAAATTAAAATAAATTAAATTATAATAATTTAAATTACTTACATTTTTAAAAATATTATATACTTACCAATACTTACGTTGTAATGGTATGCGTTGTAAAGGCATCTGCGTTGTAAAAAAATGCGTTGTAATGGTACTTCGTTGTAATGGATCCTGCATTGTAAAAATTGCGTGGTAAAGGTATGCGTGCTAAAAGTATGCGTGGTAACGTCATACATCCGTCGCAAGTCCATCGCCATGCAGGAGGAGATGGCGCATTGCAGCAGGGATGTGGCCAGGGGGATGGTGTCCATGACCTCAGTGCTAGAGCTCATGCAGAATGCCAAGGCGTCCAATATGGAAGGGGGGGGACAGTGAGGAGGCTACCAGCCGTGGCAGCATTACACCCTCACCCATCGAGTGCAGGAGGCGTAGTGGACGAAACGTGCCAGCACTGGAACAGTCCAATACACCAGACAGTGTCGATGGGGAGCGTGCACGTGCAGCACGTGGACGCAGGAAGTGAAGGACAATGGCTGTGTACATGCATGTGATGGGTGATGTAACCCATGTCCTATTGGACAATGCTCGCAATGCTGGAGGTGTGCCCAATAAACACCTCTACATGTAACTGTTAATGGCTCAGTGTCGTTACTCACTCAGAAATAGTTTGACGTAATCTCTGCCCGTCTCTGTCTCCCATCATGTTCAATAGCAACACCAGCTGCGCAGGGCTCTGGCTGAGGGTTGTCCTCGTCCTCGTCCTCTGACTCAGTTAGTTCCACTGCTGTTCCTTTTTTAGTGGCCAGATTGTGTAGCATTGCACACGTAGCAATTATCTTGCAACATTTGATGGGGCTGTACAGACGTGTACCTCCTGTTTTGTGGAGGCAACAGAATCTGCTTTTGAGCAAACCAAAAGTGCGCTCCACAACGTTGCGTGTGCTCCTATGTGCCACATTGTATCTCCTCTCCCTTCAGGTGGTTGGGTTCAGATATGGTGTGAGTAGATACGGCCGGAGGGCATATGCACTGTCACCTATTAACAGGAGTAAGTGGCATTGATTGGTGTGACCAACAACTTGAGCCAGGGTGTACATCAGGGTGTGTCACATTTACTTACCTAGTATGTATCCGTCGCCAAATTCACCAGCAAGCAGACGTGTATGTATGCCACTGTTCCTGAAGATGTACGCGTCGTGGCTACTCCCGGGGAATTTGGCCACGATGTCTGTTATAATGTATTTGGCATTGCAGATCACCTGCACATTGATTGAGTGGGTGGATTTGCGGTTTCTGTATTTGTATTCACTTGCTGCAGGTGGGCAGATGGGAATATGGGTCCAATCGATGCAGCCAATCACGTGGGGGAAATGGGCAAGTTGATAGAACTCCACCTTGGTTCTCTGCAGCTCCGCCTGTGTACAGGGGAAGGAAATGTAATGTTCCATTCTGTCCATCATGACGTCCAGGAAGGTGTTGAAGAAACGGGATAGACAGCTCCTTGACACTCCACCCACTGCTGCTATCACACCCTGGAAACTTCCTGATGCAAGGAGGTGCAGGCAGCAGAGTACCTGGACATGGGTGGGGATTGCGTGGGCCCTTGGTGTCTGATGCTCCAGATAGGGTCTTAGGTCCCGTATTAGCTCCAGGATGGTGTCCGGGTGCAATCTGTATCTCTCATGTATTTCAGGGTCTGTCAATTGGAACAATGTGATGCGTAATCTGTACACCCGCTCTTCACGTCTCCAGATCCTCATTCCTGCTGCTCTCAGGCGTAGCCGCCTTGCTATGAGGTAGAGGCCTGCCATTGTGTTCACACAGATGCATTTTGGGTCTGTTTATATGCACTGCACCTGATTACCACATGCTCCTGAAACGTGGTAAATACCGAATCGTTATTACCGATTTTGGTCATATTCTGTATTAACGAGGTTTGCTACATAGCATTTTTGGGGGTTTTACCGATTCGTTAATTCCGAATCGGTATTCATTGTTTCGGTAATTTCAAGTCAGTAAATATATTTATTTACCGATTCGTTATTATCGAATCGATTTGGTATTACGTACATCTCACATGGCTAAATAAATGTCGGTAACACCGAAAAAGAACCTTTTTCGGTGTTACCGACCGGTATTTGGCCACCTACATATGGCCTTTTGTGACCTAGATTCCAAGTTAAATATGGTTGAGGCTGGGCTTCGATGCATGAGGAAACATCACCATTCCAGCAATGGACATCTGGATTTCGCTCGCACTTTTGTAAAAATCGCGAAATGTTTACAAAAGTGCCGATTTCGCGGCCACTTTTATAAAAATCGCGGCATTTTTACAAAAGTGCCGATTTCGCGGGAAACCGCGAAATCCTGGAGGGTCTGCTTAATAGACCCTTGCTACCAGATTTATTAACGGCTTGATTTGTCCTTGCATCACCCAAGGTGACACAACGGCACGTAAGATCTTAAGTCACATTTACCAAGCCACGCAAAGCCACCTTGTGCGGCCCTGCGTGGCTTGGCTAATTTGGAGTAATGCAAGTAAGCATAAGTCGCTGCCTTGCATTACTCTGTGCGGGGAAGATGTTACATGGGTGGCGAGTGAGTGTTTCTACACATTCACCAAAATATTTCGGCACATTCCCAAATTTACTAACACTAGTAAACCCTGGAATGTGTTAAAATGCTATGCCTTTCCAGGAGATGCGCAACAAGGAGAACTATCTTTATTTGTCCACGTTTATTCCTCTTTCAAAGTGTGCTTCATTCTGCAGCACACTTAGAAAGATGAAAGCCTCTAAGGATTATTTTCGTTGAGGCAGCTACCTATTCCTGCACAAAAAAATCCTGGGTATCAAGCAGGCACCCTTGCACCATGGGCCACAGGTGCCTGCGTTGGAGCTTTGCAGCCACAAGGGTGCCAGCACACAGAGATCTCAGGAATGCATCATATGTTAGTAAATATGGTACAGTCCTGCCCTCTCCATTTGACACACCACAGCAAGTATTCTTGCTGCGATGCTCAATAACATGGAAACAAGAATATATTATTTCATAGTCATCAGATTATGCTAACAATCAGGGTATAATACCAGCTCCGTCCTAAATGCAGGAATATCAGATCAGAAGTGAGTCTATTCAAAATGATTGTTTGTACATTGCAATTTTTTTGGATTGGTGTACAGAACAGATATATATACAGTGCACTATTCCATACTTATGTGAATCAGTTGTGAATCAGGTCCAGAGTTCTCTACCAACACCTAGCTTCTGTCTGACATTCTCTGCCTCATTTCTTGTTTAGCAAGCATCCCTCTTTCCACCAGGAGAGTGGGGGTCATATCATCTGGCACCCTTGCACATTACAGCTGATCACATGTAAAGATTTCGGCCTGTCTTCAGAGGTGCTGCCTTCATGCATTTCCTCTGAATGCACTGAACGTTTTCAGAACAGTTGCAGTGGTTCTGGTCGCCACTCATCAAACATTTTTGTTTTCCCAGCAGAAACTCTGAAAAAAATACTAATGATCACAGCATAAATGGTGCAAGGGCCATTTTTGCCTTTTTCGTGCAGGGCCAAGATTAGAATAGGGTGAATAGTCTGCGGTATTTACACCCATGGCCCTTAGTCTGTCAGGCTATTGACGTGCGGTTTCCTCTGGTAAAAATAATCATGGCTCTCCTGATTTTAAATAGAGTGGGCATATCATCAATTTGGTAGACAGAGTATTCCACATTGGTTGCACATTACCCTGCCTACCAAACTGTAAATGAGACCGTTAGCCAATTGTTAGACCTGGCATCATTGGTGTGAGTCTCCCTTCCATTTTTGATGGATTGCCTCCTCTGTTTTGATATGTTTTTGCTGGATTTATGCTTTGGGCACTGTGCCACTGCTAATCAGTGCCACGGTGCAAGTTCTCCCTATGCTAAATTAATGTACTAATTAGTTATTCCATGATTAGGTTATTTGATTTATCTGTCAGCCCCTATTACAGTGCACTGTGTGTGCCCAGGGCTTGTAAATCAAATGCTGCTAGTGGGATTGCAGCACTGGTTGTGCTACCCACAGAAGCAGCTTGTAAAGTGTGTCTTAGACCTGCCATTGCAAGGTCTGTGTGCAGTCTAGCACTGCCATGTCGACTTGGCCAAGTGCACCCACTTGCCAGTCCCTAAACCTTCCCTTTGCTTCATATTAGACACCACTATGGTAGGCCCAAGAGAAGGGTGAATTGTAAGTATAAGGTAGTGTAGTATCCTGCTATTCTCAATGTAATGCCTTTCTACCACCAATGGAATGTTCATTGATGCAGCTATCAGAATGTTGGTGTTCTGCCTTAGTAGTTACAGTTGGATGGGCTGAGCACCTAGATGGATGCTCCTGGTGGGGTCACCTATTGAGCTTGTATATGACTTTATCCTACTGCTCAATAAAACTACTTGAGAACTTCCTACAAGCGTGGACTTAATTACTACATTATTTTGGCGACGATCCTCTGAAAGAACCTACTTCTGTCACCTCTACAAGGATTACAAGCAAGTTAATGGCACAAGATTTACTGAAATGTAATCAAGGCACCCCAACTGGCATCGTGACCCCACCAGTGACCTGCCACAGGTCACCCACAGCAGTCTGCCAGTTGTTCAAGCGTCTGGTGAGTCTATTCTCTGACTGTAGCTGTACCCTGTGAGGGTAAGCCCTTCTAGCAACAAGCCTTTGCTCTTGATAATACCTCGCAGCGTTTTTCAACATAAGTGGAATATTTGTAAAATAAACAGTCGAGTGTCTAAGGAATGAGCAGCTGAGTGGAAATGAAACTGTCTATGGTTTACAAAACAGCCCTCGAGCAAACATGCAAGGAATGAGTGGCTAAGTGGGAATGTTATTGACTGTCCGTTTATACAATGCTCCTGCTTTTACTAACTGAAATTAAGAAGTCACGATTGATGTGCCAGTCCTTTCAAGTTTACAACTTTAGTACAGCCTACAGTGCAGCGCTTCTTCATGCTTGTCCCTACTTGACATGGAGGACACCATCTGCAGAAGAGCGTCAAGGATTTCTTACATGTTTGCACCGGGGAGTCGAGGCAAAAAGAGGAAATCTAGTAGTACATTTGGCTGTTTGGTGCCATCTACTGGTTGTTATTTTATTAACATCACATGGTTGTAGAAGTCACCGTCACACGATAATTATTTTAACTGCATAACACCGGTGTGAGTATTTTGTTTGTAAACTTGGGGCTATTGCACGCATCTGTCAACGCATGGAAGTCTGTTTGGAGGCGGAAGGAGTAATCTAAATAAACCTGTGCTTATGCGGTGAGTGATTTTATTTGGCACGTCTCCCCATTTTTAAAAATTTTTTTTTATTGTGATCGCCTTTGACATTGACATTTCTGGATGTTGGCAGTTGAACCGCCGCTTTCATTTTTAATAGTAAGCACTGCACGAGCTGCTCACACTCACCGTGTACACGCAGCATCTCCTTCATACCATTGTCTTTGACGTCGGTGTTTTGAGACTACTTCAGAGTCTATGACGTCTTCTCTTTGAAGAGTGTGTGTGCGTTTGAGCGCTTCTACGCTCTTTCAGCCACCCGGCTTTACGTGGCTAACGTGCTGCCATCTTAAGTTGATGACGTCGGATGTCTACTTGTTATGAAGCATGGAGCGCCTCATTTCAGCAATGCGCACGCTAATTTCTAATTATTAAATATAGTGCATCTTACTTCAGCGATGCGCACGCTAAATGTAATAATTAAATACAGCACGAACTTCGTATCCCCACTGTCTCGGCGTGTTGCCCTCTACATATACTGTCACCAAGCTTCTGAAGTAAGTTTTTATTTTGGGACTGTGTGTATCACTTCCAAATCTGGCATCAAGGGACAGTACTTTCTGGTGGCAAGTCGTCTGAACTTGTTTTACGCCTGTTTCTTGCCATTTATTGTGAGTACCTATCAAAAGAATCTACATTCATATTGTTTTAGTGCACGTCTATTGCCCTTACACAGCATGTCATTTTGAGAGGGCAAGTTCTTTTGTTTGCTAAGGGTCCCTGTCTGTCCCTTTCGTTTCGGTTTGCACACACAGACCTCGTAAATTTTTGTTTCTGTGTTGCGTAGGGTTTTAGTCCCTTTAGTTTACTGTAGTGCACGTCAGTTGTCCATACACAGACCTCACTGGTTTTAGTTTGTCTGTATTTCATATAGGGTTATACTCCCTTTAGATTATAACTGTGCACATCTAGTGTCTATACACAGATCTCTTCAATTTTTGTTTCTCTGTGTTTTTACTAAGGATTATTGTCCTTTTGGTTTCTAACAGCACCACATTAGTTGTCCACACATGGACCCCACATATTAGTTTTGTGTGTGCAAATTTTTTTTCCTTCCGAGGAGTCATGCTTGGGTTACAGTCCCTCAGCATTGTCATTATGAGTTCCTTCTCATACTTTATTTTGCATTTTATATCCTACTTAGGAGTTGTGTTAGGGTGTAATTCCCTTTGCGTATTTAACATGGGTTCTCACCCATATTGTGTCTTTTCTATCCTGTACAGGGATTGTATTGAAAAGTTTAAAGTCTTTTACTTTTCTTGTCTTAAGTTTTACTCATATCTGCTGGTTACCCAGTTTTTTTCCTAATGTGCACAGTGTGTTTTCACAGTTTTTGTGTCTTGATACTTGCAACGCTTGTAAGTTCTGTTCCTAGTCTGGTGCACAATGCAAATGAGATTTGGTCTTACTATCATATTTAGCTTATGTTATGTTTTTTTTAAGTGCTTTCATGCATTTATAGCTAAATATGTTCTGTTTTATTGTATCTTGATTACTATTTCTCGCACTGTTACCTTTGCATTACATATTTGTATTTTGCTTAGTGTTAATAGTGTTTTGATGAGGTTTCACCTTAATTGTTCCTCATCTTCTTTTCCGTTTTCTTCTTCCTAATCTGCTTTTCTGTTGAAATCTATGTTTTCTTTTCAATCTCCATTCATTCCTGTTCTGGCCAGTAGGTGTGCGTTGGAGTTGTTTTTCGTACTTTCTTCTATTCTTTTCTTTTCTGCTGTTGTGTAAGAAGGGAGGATGGTTTATATGTTTGGTTCCATTCTTCTTTTCCTATTTCTGGATTTCTCTTTGGTTCCATTGTTCAATTTCTATTTCTTGATTTCTCTTGCTGATGCGAGTTTCTTTATTTCTCTTGTTGCTTTGCTTGTGACGGGTGTTCTCTTTTCGCTGTTTCTTTCCTGCTTTTGCTAATTTTGCTTGCTTTTATTTCCCTGGTTCTTATTTGCTGTTTCTAGCTTTTGTTTTCTGTATAAGAAAAGGGGATATGTAGTATCCTGCTATTCTCAATGTAATGCCTTTCTACCACCAATGGAATGTTCATTGATGCAGCTATCAGAATGTTGGTGTTCTGCCTTAGTAGTTACAGTTGGATGGGCTGAGCACCTAGATGGATGCTCCTGGTGGGGTCACCTATTGAGCTTGTATATGACTTTATCCTACTGCTCAATAAAACTACTTGAGAACTTCCTACAAGCGTGGATTTAATTACTACAGGTAGGACATGCTCTGATGTATGTAGCATGTTCTAATAGTGAATTACAGCCATTTTCGTTTTTCACTATTGAAGGCTACCTGTTCTCATAGGCCAGAATGGGCAGTTAGATTATTACATTCTTATAATCCTAACTGACTCTGGGAACATGGTAGAAGTTCAAATGTAGTATGCCTGAACTCAGAATAATAAAATACATCTTTTAGTAAAGTTCGTTTTAATATTCTGTGTTTGAAAATACCACTTTTAGAAAGTAGAAATTTTCTTGCCTAACTATCCAGGCCTGCCTCTGCTGGGTTGTGTATTACTTGTCTGGGTTAGTGAGTGACAGGGCTGGGGGATTCCAGGAGACAGGCTGGGGCAGCCCGGTGGTGAATAGAGAGATCTGCATCTAGATGGGAGGGAGGAGTTGCACCTGGGACCTGAATAGGGCTGGGCCTTCCCTCTACAATGCTGGCTCCACCCCCTATGGCTTGTCTGATGTCTCTGCCCTGCACTGTGAAAGGAGAGGAGGAATAATGTCAACAGAGTGCTCCAGAGCTGCATCTTTCCTCCCCTGTGCTGGCTCAACCTCCTGTGGGCCAGCTGATGTCTCTACCCTGCACAGTGAAAAGAAGAAGAGAGTCATGTAAACAAAGTGCTCAGGAACTGGTTTGGACTAAGCAGAGGCCTCTCTGCCTTCAGAGAACAAAGGATTTTGGGGTATAAATATTGGGACCCTGATCCCAAGAAATTAGATCACATCTGGAACAAGAAACCTTTCTGCCAAGGAGAAGAACCAAGGAAGCTGCAGGAGGTTGGACTTCCCCTCTGCAGTGTGCTGTTTGCTGGGTTGTCCTGCAGTGGTTGATTCATTGCCAAGGGAAAGGAGAAGGAACTTTGTAAGGACTTTCATCTACAGAATATTCTCCAAGGGCTTGGACTGTGCTCGCCTCGTGCTGAAGTCTCAGGGACAAAAGACTTCACCTCCAGCTCCCTCCTGAATTTCCTTGCTGGGAATTCTGACTCCAGTCACTTGCGTGCCGCTGGTAGCTGGAAGCACAACGCATCGAGAAGAAGCGTGTTGCGACCGAAGCTGAAATCATCACATCGCCGGAGAAGCGAGCCTTTGCCGCATCTCCCTGGAAACGTGTGTTCATCGAAGCTCTTTGCTGATGCATCACTGGAGAAGAGGGACGCCATCGTGAGAGTCGCCATCGCATCACCGGAGAAGTGTGTCGCAGGGCCTGTCGCGGCTCCAAAGTACAGAGTCGTCGCAAGGCTGCAGGGCGTCATCGCATCATCATCGCATCGCCAAATCAAGGGCGCCATCTTCTCGCATTGCAACCGGATCATCGCATCGCATCAAGGTGCCATCTTGCACACCGCAACGGGCCCGCAGGCCGAGAATCTACGCATCACCTCTAATGCACCGCTAAGGCTCCCCTACTCTACGCAAGCATTGAGGAAGCACGCAACCGTTCCCCCGGGTCACGGAACCTACGCATCTCCCCTTTTGCAAACCTTTTGTTCACTTTGCGTTACGCATCCAGGTACTTTGCTGAGAACTTTGTCGCATTTACCAACAACTTCAACTAAGAGACTTTAATCATCTTTTAAGTAATCTTAAATGTAGTATTGTGGATTTTTGTCGTTTGTGGTCTTGTGTTAAGTCTATATAAAGAATACTTATTTTCATAAAACCTGTGTTGTGTCCATCTGTAGTGTTTTCACTGTATTACTGTGTATATTCACAAATGCTTAACACACTGCCTCTGAGATACAAATACTTTAGACCAAAAGAGCAAAAAGAAAAAATTACCAAACAAAGGAGTAAATGGGACGCCTCTAATTAAAGCTGCAAAAAAACGCTGAAGGAGAGAACAAATACTACTATATTTTCTCTAAACCATCCGCCCTCAGTTCAAAATATAGACTGACTGAAAGCAATATCATTAGTGTAACTGAAACTTCCGACCAAACCCTCCGGTTCTTGTGAGGTCGAACAAAAAACAGTGCAGGAAGCGCAAACAATAAACAAAATTAATGTAACCGGCTGTATAATAAATGATCTCAATCTTTCTGGAATCCAAAACGATCAAACCCAGAGTAGGACTAAGGAAAATAGTGCAAGGCTAACACTGGAGTTCGGAACCATATTGTATAATGAGAACGATGCACAAAGTCACATGCGTCCACTTAACCAAACTCTGAACAAACAGTATGAAAAAAATCTGTCCAGTCAACTCAGAACTTGTAAAAAACAAGATGTTCTTCCAGAACAGAAAGAAATGGGGAATATCGGAGTAATGAGAAACTGTCCCAAAAGAGAAAAAACAACTGACGATCTGAAATACGAAAAAACGCAAGATAACTTAGTCATTGTAAAAAGAGGTCAGAGTAGGCAGATCACCTGCACAGAAAATAAAAGACCAAGGAAAAAAATAAGCGCGACAACGCCAAATAAAAAAAGTTCCATACAAATAGTCCTTAAGCCTGTATATGAATCAAGAGGACCCCACGACATTCTAAATAGAGGAAATATCCTCCGGTTAATGAAAAACATACCAACTCTTGAAAGTATATCAACAGAAGACATTGAAACAGTAGGCTTTCAGTCAAATCCGGAAGGCACACTGCCATTAACACTGATAACAGTACCCACAGGCCCAATAGTGGACTCTATCCTGAAAGAGCATGGATGTTTTCGTGATTGGGTATATTAATAAGTCAACTCCCACCAAAGGTCTATCCAACACCTCTTTTAAATTCTGGAAGCAATACAAAAAAATCTAAGTCTATAGAAAGTAACACCGTTTTCTCCGTATTAAAAAATCCTTTGGGAAAAATAAACCATGAAGCCAAAGCCTGTCCTATCCCATTAGAGAAAGAGGACAGAAAAGAGGCAAATGAACATTGGATTATGGCATCCCTCCACGGTACAAAGGACCACTGACAAACCCTACAGCAAGAGCTATTGCAAGAAAAGCCTAGGTTCTATTCAAAATTGAAGATATGCTCATGGAACATTAATGGGATCTCTGGACAATGGAAGGAAGCTAAAATTCAAGGATTTTCAACTCAAACTCGTATAATTGTACTGCAGGAAACATGGGCAATAGACCCTTTTATGTTAAAACATCATACGGGATACTTTGAACCAGCCGTTAAATATCAGAAATGTGGACGTCCCAGTGGAGGTTTAGCAATTTTTGTATCAAATTACTTAGATGCGAAACATGAGCCAATACATACGAAACAACTCTAACCTTCTTGCATTAAAAATTCATTATAAAGCCTGTAAAAATATGCCATACAAAACTTTGACTCTAGTAAACGTTTACATACCGCCGAAAAGGACCTTAAAGAAAGTGCTGACTACTGCTCTAAATAACTTATTACTAGAGCAAATTTTGGAAGAGCCACTGGCTGATTATATTGTAACAGCGGACTTCAATACAAATTTGTTAATGCCCTTGGTACGGAGCGACTTTGTCCAATCACAAAATCAACAATGGGCGATCCCTGACCCAATAATGGAACCCAAAAATGTCAGTCAACAAAATAAAATAGGGATAAACTTGGTGAAGGACATGGAAGCCCTGGGTCTTAGAATATTGAATGGCAGATTTCCAAGGGACTCTCCACCGGCTTGCTCATTTCATTCAAAAAACGGTACCTCACGAATTGACTTCACGTTGACGTCTTTATCTATTTTCAACAAGGTGATATCTTATACCTTGAATAAAGTTAGGGACAGCGATCACAGTCAGCAAATTATTGAGATAAATACATTGTGTCCAAAATCTGAGACCTTCCAGACTATCCCAGGTGAGATCTGTACCATCAATTATACGAAACTTATATGGAAACCCAAAAATATGGATGAGACCATGGCAAGGGCAAAAAAGCTAGCGACAGAATCTATGGATGACAAAAACAAGCATAACTCCCATAGAACGATGGGAAAATATTACCCACAAAGTAGTCACTGATAATACTGAAACAACAGGAGTACAAAGAAGGGAAGGGGCACATAGCGAAAAAGGGGAAGGCAGAGAAAATTATATCTTTTTTCCATACGCTGTAAGGAAACTCAGATGCACACGAAACAGGCTGAGGAGACACCTAACGAAGTCTCCGCTCAACAAAGAAATAGCTGCTTCACTGAGAAATACAAACCGTACCTTACAGAAATTGATTTGGAATGAAAAGAGCAAAGCCAGACAAGACCTGTGGACAAAAATATTCCATGCAAGTACATTGGCAAACTCAAGGGAGTTCTGGAGAATAATCAATGGCCTAGCTAGACAAAACAAACTGGGAATTGGAACCAGTCTATCCGAAGAAGAATGGGTGACGTTTCTCAAAACACATCTAAATCCAAATCAACCATCTCTGAGACAACTTACTGTCGACGCTAGTTCAGCAAAGATCGACAAAGAAGGAGATAGTGAGATTTTCATAACCAATAGTCAAGTGGCAAGTTTGATAAAAAAGCAAAAAGATGGTGCCCCTGGTCCGAATGGCATCTCTTTTGCACTTTTCAAAGAAGCGTCCGACTTCTGGTCAGTTTACCTTACAGATGTTTTTAACCAAGTGGCCCAGAGTGGACAAATCCCGAAATCATGGAAAGGATCACTTATAACATCCATATTCAAGAAAGGAAACTGGCAACAGCCAGAAAACTATCGCTTAATCACTTTACAGGACACGGATGCTAAGCTGTTTGCTGGAATTCTCCTGACGAATCTAACCTACTGGGCAAAAGAGAATCAGGTATTACCCTCAAATCAAACAGGCTTCGTCAAAGGCCTTGGTAAGACACAAATCTTTTAATTTCAGCAATATTAATAGAAAAAGCAATACTAGCTAAGTTATCTTTATATTTGTGTTTTGTATGATTTTAAATCAGCCTTTGACTGTGTCGATAGAGAACTTTTATGGGACAAACCGGCCAAACAAGGAATACCAGAAAAGCTGCTAAAGATGATTAAGCTCTTGCACTCTGAAACTTGGGTTAGGGTGAGGACGGGTAACGGCTCAACATTAACCAAAATAATTCCAACATCGAGTGGTCTTAAACAGGGTTGTCCGTTGGCTCCCTTACTTTTTAACCTATTTATAGCTGATCTTACCACTGAATTAAACGCCATTAATACCAACCCCCCAAGGTTAGCTCAAACTCAGATATCCAGCTTACTATATGCGGATGATGTCATACTCCTGAGTTATACAAAGGTAAGGATGCAACGACTGATTGATGGCATCTCCAAGTACTCTGAGGAAAATGGTATGCATATAAACAAAGCCAAGACCAAGGTGATGGTAATTACAAAAAATATACGACTAAAACATGCACACAAATGGATCCTGCAAGGAAAAAAACTGGAGCAAGTACCTGACTATAAGTACTTGGGAGTAACTTTCAGCGATAATGGCAAGTTCGAGACTCACAAACTCGACATTACAAGGAAGGCTAACTCCCTTGTTGGTGCATTTAGATCACTCCAGAAAACCATTGGAGACTTGTCTTATCGCCCCTTATTAAAAACAATTGAAGCAAAATTATTGCCTACTCTAACATATGGCAGTGAGGTGCTCAACGGGAAAGACGCAGAGATCATCAACACCTTGGTCGCTAAAACCTATAGAACTTTATTTTCTCTGCCAAAGAATGCCTCAAAAGCCCAAGTGAGATTGGAATTTGGGCTAAACGACCAATGTTATGCAAGAAAAGGGCACACAATGAAAGTGTGGTACAGAATAATAAACGACAAAGGACAACGAAATGTCTCGCCTACTGTGGCTAGAAAGAAGAAATAACAGGAACCTAACTGCCAGCTCCTATTTAAATCTAGCAATTGATGAGTTTGGCATAACACCTATTTGGAACACCACGGTTGTGCAGGAGAGTTTAAAAAAAAAAACCAGTAAACAAACTTACCGATCATCTCTCCTTGATAAAGGACAAAGATAACTTTGTTAAAAGAAAGCATGCGTGGCCAATCGTGAATGGTTTCAAGAAAAAAAAGATTCAAACCTACCTGGAAACTTCATGGTCGAAAAAAAAAATGTTTTTTATGAATGCTAGGTTTGGCAATTTTCCAGGTTTATGCCACTTGGCACCATGGAAAATATCAGAAGATAACTCCCTGTGTAGGCTATGTAAATCAGGACAAGAAGCCATCTTACACTTATTGTGTCTTTGTCCGGATCTGGAAGCTGAAAGAAAAAGTACACTTAAGAAACTGTTTAATGAACGTGGTGTAAGGACTTGTAGGTAGGCATTAATGGCAAGCTTAAATCCAGAAGACCTACCAATTAATTCAGCTTCCGTCAAATTCCTTCAAATGGTTCAAAAACAGTTGGAAGCCTGTGTTTGATTAAATTATGAGCTGTGTCAATACGAACCGACCGAATCAACTAAAAAAATAATTTTAACCGATTGAATATTATATTAGTCTGATGAAAATTATTTGAACATCCGGATTGTTTTAGTATTTTATATTTCGTAAATGTTTTAGCTGCTTTGTAAGATTTTAATTAATCAAACAAATAAAATAAATTTGAAATTTGCCTCTGAGATAAGCCTGTCTGCTCGTGCCAAGCTACCAAGGGGGTGAGCAGGGGTTATTAAGGAGTGTAATCCCCTTATCCTGACTTAGAAGTAAGGGTCCCTATTTGGACAAAGGTGAACACCATTGCCAACTAGAGACCCCAAGATCTAACACCAATCATTATAAGTGCCCAATTAAAATCCCTTTTATTTCTCCACCCAAAAATTACCATTTCTTGGGGTCCAGGTAATAATGGAAGTTACATGTTTTTGTGGAATAACATGCTCAAATTGGTGTATTCATGCAGATTCCCAAGTGTTCTCCCCAGAATCAGCACCTCGAATGTGCAGGAAGTTTTTTTCCTCATGCTTCAGGTAAAATTAGGTTCAGTTGTCCGACAAAGTACCCTGGTGTACGTGACAGTCTCTCATGGATAATGCCATGACTGAAACTATGATAAACAAGCAACTTTAAATCATTAGTCTGTTGTGTCACTATGTTTGACAGATCCTCACTAACAAACATAGCCTTCCCAGTGCTCAAGGAACACCATCAGGAACACCACCTTTTTGAATCTTCTTAATATGAGTAGAGAAAGCCAAGGTATTTGGGTAGATCCATAAATATAATCAGATTACATTATATTTCCAAAAGACTATCATTACATTTGCCCATTGATTTGAATGAGTTTGATTTCTTTGGCGCATCAATTTTGAACTGCCTATTTATTTGCTGTTTGTATAACTTTTCATTAAAGTTGCATCGTTTTCATTAAGCTTGATTTAGACCTTTAAGATCTGCTATATTTAACTGTATTGTAATGTAGTGATTTATTACACACAACATTTAATTTTCTTTGGGTATTGCCTTGATGCTTGAGTTAAGCTATCAAAGTTGAGCAAAGGTTCTACTTAGTTAAATATGTGACCTTTTACCTCCTAGCATGCATATCAGATTCAAAACAATTACCCAATAAAACAATTAATAAGACTTGAGGAATCCTGACAAAGTTCTGTGTTTTTTTCCAAATGTGTTCAGTCTGTGCCTTTCCCATATCCAGGATTCAAGTTGCACGGAAACTGATACAATGTATTCCCCTTGCCATCATTATTACTAGACCTTCTTTCTGAAAATAAGTCAAATGCATGATGCAGGTCTTATGAACCTGAAGGAATAATAGAAATGTCAGGCCTTCTGTTTGCAATTGCGACCAGCATTTCATTTATTGCCCCATAAAAGGATATACTGGTGTCTTTTATCAACCACTAAGAGGCAGCAACTGTGGACTTCCTGAATGGACCCTTACTACCCATACCTATTTAGGACACCTAACCTTCACACAAATGGTACACTAGGCCTTCACCCAAACTTGTTCCTATTCCTAAAGATGCACTCATACTATATCAGTGAATTCCTGGTCTGCCAGATGGAGTGAACCAAGTCCCAATAGTCTGAGGGATGCCCACAGGTTCAGGCGTGTACCCTTGCCTTTTGACTTGTATTATATGTTTTGTGCCTTCCTAAGCAGCTTAGTTGGCAAGTATTAAAAACAGGGTACTTCAGTGAAACATCCCTATGGGCAAACATACCAAAAGAACTTGGCACCTCCCTAAACATTCAGTTACTTTTAGTGGCTGTCCTGATCTGCCAACCTCTAATTAAGGCTCCAAACCACACATATTTTGACATTGGTGGACTACAGCCCACTGTATTTAGAGTTCTCTGTCAGGCAGTTGGTGATCTCTGTGCCTTCAGAGGAGCCATCAACACAGCAACTCCTCTGAAAGCACTGAAGCTTTGCGTGAAGGTGCTATGCTCAATGTGTTCACAAAACAACATTTTAAAAAACCTCCCAAAGCAGAAATCTGTTTTTGACAACCCAAAAATAAATGACCATGCCACACTTGGGTTTTTTCCTAGGGTGTGGCGGATGACCTGTCCAATTTCCTGTTTGGGACCGCCAGGCTTTCCCTTGTGGCCCCCAAAAGGAAAGAATGCAAAAAGAAATATTGATGGACAGAATGTAGAACAATGTCATACATTCACCCCAGTTCAGAGATCGGGGCCAAAATCCATCTTTTTTTGCTCACCATGCCATTCCAGTTTGGACCCAGCCATATGCAAATCAATCTTGATCCTGCTACCAATAGGAACAGTCCAGCCCGAACTGCCAGGTCAGGTCCTCCCTGGACAGGAAACAAGCATCCTGGGACCGGTTTTGGTGTTCCACCTCTCCTCAGCCAGGAAAGCTTGATTCCACTGGCATGGGGAGCACGGGATCACATCTGAGCATAAGAATGATGGATTTAACCCAGTTCTCTTGACTGGGGTGAATGTTTTGATTTGTTCTGCATTCAGTCCATCAATTGTGTGTCTTTTGCTTTCTCGCCCAAAAGGAAAGAATAGCATCAGAATATCCGCACACAAGAGGGCAGATGGTCTGATGACCACTGACAGACATCTCAATGTCTTCTAGGGTGCTGGTGAAAGGTTTCCAACGGCAGAGCTAATGAAGGCTCTACCTGTGGAAATATGGCAGTTCCTCCAACTCTAAACAGAGTAGTTAAAACTGGGAGTTTGATGGACAGGGCACTCTATCACATGTGTGGTGGAGTATCCAGTCCGCCAAATTCTAAATAAGTCCAAACCAGTTTTTAAAGCTCACTTACTTACATAATGTAAACATGAACTCAAGTAAGCTTCAAAATGGCGGGACAAACGCACCCGAAGCAACATAGATAAACCTTCACACAGATCTTTAGCATTGGTGCAATGAACCTCATGGAGCGATGCTAAATTAAGAAACCCATTACTAACAAACCATTAACATTATTTCTTTTTTAAAATTTATTTTATTTTGTTATTTTTACTTTTTATTTTATTTTGTGGAACACTTCTAATATCGTCCTTCTTGCTACACCACCCACAAACTTATTCAAGTCACATTTGGCCCATCCTCAATGGCTTCTCAAAATTAGTGATTAAAATTGAATCTGTATTGTATTAATGTATAGGTTTCTTCGTTTTGGGTTACAGTTTTTCACATTATGTCTATGTCACGTCACCTCTTCAAAATGTTTTTTGGGTAAAAGCCTTTCTCTTAAAAGTTCAAATACATATTTTATGATTTAAAGTTCATGCTTCTTATTTAAAGTGAAAAATGTGCATTTTCAACAGTTTTAGTGACAGCGACAAAAATAGAGGGAAGTTAGTAACACACATTGATTAAAACGCAATTGCTTATTTCTACATGTGGGTGCCTGCTGGATACACTGAGTCATACAAGAATACCTTTACCTGAAAGGACAATTATGTTGAAAAGGCAATCTCCAAACAGTGAGCTTTTACGATTTTCAGACGCTCCTGCTCCTACGATAATTGTTTATTTTATTTCATTTTTTTAGCTACTGGTCAAAAATATGAATTACAATTAAAAATTAGCAGAGCTATCACACCGACAGACTACAAAAGAAAACTTCAATTATCAAAAAAAAGAACAGAAGTATGTAATATATTATTTTCCCAATTCCATCCTTCATCCTACAATTTTGGCATTAGTCATCGAAAAATTAAATAACACCAATAATCACTTCTTTGCAGCAGCAGTAAAAAAACGGGTGTGCCAATATGATTTTATTATATATAATCCTATCGTATTTTCCGTGCCAGGCAAATAAGCATGTTGATTTAACCATCAATGTATCGAGATTGGAGGAACAACTAACAAGCAGCAACAGTAAAATGTGATGAAACACGAGAGCAAGAAAGACAGCTTTTACTTAGCTGTGCTCTTAAATCGTTTGGTAAATGTAAAAAATGACGAATTCTATGAAAAACGTCACTCTCGTGACACAACGGACCCACAGCTCCCAACCGAAAGGAATGCAGAAATTCACCAGAATGAAATTACTCTTTAATCAACTCCCACTTGGGGGTATATTCACAAGAACGTGTGATAACTACTGCAAGAGTAGCGTAACATAACTTTCAACATCACAGCCCATTGCAGGGAAATAACCCCATGTCAACATGGAATTCACAACCCGGCGGTAGCATGCGATAGACACCAGATAATACATCAAATGTCCGTGTGAAAATCAACGCCACGACGCAAAAATGCGATACGCGAACGCAAAAAAACATGCGATGAGGCCAACCGCTGTACAAAAAGTAACAAAAACCAGCCATAGGACTGCAAATCCTACGTGTCTGGCAGGACAATGCACCATAAAAACCACAGAAAAAACACACCAGAAACAAGTCAAAGCACCTAGCCACATGGATGCACCCTGACCCAGCGCAGAGGCCAACTCGAACTCCAAAACCCCCACAGACTACCAGCAAGGAACAACGGGGTCGGTGAAGGCCAAGGAGAAGAGGGAGAGGAAGACGGGGTGCAGACCACAGGAAAACCAGATCAGCGTCACAGAGGTGACAGAACACTACCAGCAACTGACTCACTAGCAGACCACCTGGATTGCAGTCGGAGTGCCGATGAGGCCAATCCAGGAGGCCAATAGGCTCCGGCAGGATGTGACAACCTAAACCAGGCACCAACCTCTGCCAACAGGAAGGCAGCAACGGCGATGGGAGGTGGCAGTCCAGCGACTCCAGAGGAGCTGGAGGAAACCCAGGCCACAGTCATCAGTGCGGAGATGGCGGAAGGAGTAGGGAGTACGGACACAGCTCGAGAGGACCTGACACAACAACAACAGGGAATGCAATGAACGGGGACTGGAGGGACAGGGGAGATGGGCACAATGGCATACATGCACAACGAGGTGTAGCACACTGCAGACCCACAATCACCCAGGATCATGTCCCAGATCCCATTGGCACACTGCAGCACACACACATAGCAAGAATAGCACACCCACATTGATGACAACATGGCACTATGTGCATAGAACCTTCAAGCTGAGCAAAGCTAAATGTGTGGAACAAGTGAAAGTTCCTCAAAATTTCATAGTAGAAAAAAATGAGATAAATTGACTGTATTAATATACGGATAAGAGTGTTAATATTTAAAATTCCAGTTGATATACTATAACTGTATGGTAAGACCATTAGATCATGCTATTGTGCCATGAACTACCCAAAAATAGTGATACCTTGCTTTTTCCCTATATATCTACAGAAAGGGTGTTAAGCAATAATCTTTGAAACCGGTGACCCCAAAGAAACGGCAGTCCTGGGGAAGTTGCTACAGTATCTTGTGTTCTCTGCACCGAAACGCGTCGACGCACTTTTTTCTTATGTAGAATCCAAATAAGGTCCAGTGAACAATTGATACACACATATAAGTGGTACTATTGGTGTCACTTCTGTATTAACTAATGACCCTTGGATCCAGCAATTAATAGTGGTAAAGATATCAGTAATGCCACACTGTATAGGGGTTTGTTGATGTTTTTTTTTATTGTGACTCAATGTAATTCTTGCCTGTGATTTGTGCCTTATATGATTTTGATGTTTAATATTTAACTTCAACTTTTGTGTATTTGTAATGAACTGTAATGAATTGTCATGATTAATTGTTTTTATTATATCTTTTCAAAGATCGCTCTTTGAAATTTTAATTTGTGGTTCTGTGTAAATTTTCTTATGTTTTTATTAAAAAGACTGTGATCGTTCCTATTTTAGCGTGGAAATTAAAATTCTTTGTTCAGTTCCCTAAACCTGATGATTGAATGTTTAGATAGATAGATATGGAGATATTGTAAGTCCATATACGAGTGTGCACCCAGGGATTTCCCTTAGACTGACTATGTGCATAGCCAACACTGCAGAACAGAGAAGACAACTGGCTCCGCACATGCACAGAAACATGCCTACTACATCTGACAGAGCCGGAAACTTTGAAATGGAAATGTACAAGTACGACCTCACATCCGACATGTAGTCCAAAGGTTGACTGTCCCGCAGAAGAATCCAGCATCCCCCAAACAGACACAATTTACATTGCCATACAGTCTGCATGCAAACTTGCATAATGCGCCAACATACATGTCAACACAAAGTCAACATGCATCTCCCCTTCACATCGCAGAGGGGCACACAACACCTTCAGCAAAGCACAGAATACAGCACATCTGTGATGCCAGAGAGGACCACCACACCGTCAACACCGAAGCCCTGCAACAGCCCATGGATATTTCACGCAACCCCCCACCAGGACCCGGCCAGCCAAGTTACTCAGAGGAGAGCACCGAGCCTGCTTCAGACCACACAGCAGGAAGCACCCGCAAGCACAGCTGGCTCACAACACTTCACCCACCCAAACATGGCACCCCAATGCCATGTGTCAGCATGCGAAAAGGAGGTGGCCCAACAGGTGTTGGTGGGTGCCGAACCCATGGATTGCGAACCAGGACACATACGTAGGTGTCTATCACCCTTCAGAGACCACCCACACTCCACTAAGGAGACCCACACTGTCATAGAGACACATGCAGATACACATTCACAGTACAGAACCAAGCCGAGAGGTGCTCTAATAGCAGTCACACACCCATGTTGGCTCTGCGTACAACGGCCCTGGCCACACCCCTTATGAATTGAGTTGGTGATGACAAAGCTACATGTCCAAGCTCCAACCTGCTGCCTGCAGTGACATGTCTGCATCTAATGTACACAGCACAATGTACTGTTGTAGGGCACAGGGCTCCCATGCATACAATAAGACCACAGGGACACACGCAGATATCATGTCGAACTGACTATGGGCACATGCGCCCGTCCCCCTTATTGGCAGGGCCACATGTACAGTGACGCCTGTGCTGGATGTGTGTGTGGTAAGTGTAAGCCATTACGTACAAATTGTCTGGTGCTGGCAACCACTTTAACATTGGACACCAGTGCAAGGCAAACAGAAAACACATGAATAACAGATCAACTGCTGAGCAACATGGAGTCAGCCGAAGGAAGTCCATGGGACAGCCAACATGCAAACAGAAGTGTCCCTGAGTTGCAGTGCACTGGGGTTGGGACACTAGAGATGAGAGAGGTCATGTGAAGAAAAAGTATCGGATTGTGTCCCTTCGATATATTCCTGATGCAGATGCAGTGGGGTGTGTTAGACCTGCATCATCTTCCCCATCAACGTCTCAGGGCCCCCAAACTGTTTAAGGTGACATAGCACAAAACACAATCAGCAACAGACAATGGCCTGCGGTGCACTGAGTCACTGGCACCTGGAGTGCTGATCAGGGTAGCAAGCCGATGATGGCATCCATGACAGGTCTGAGCAACTCCGCAAGTCTGTCAGGACCACCGTTTCATATCTGGCAGATGGCGGCTGGAGGTGGTCCTTGCGGTGGTGGCGTGTGCCTCCCTGCGGTGATGCGACGTCAGGGCTGGTCTCGACTCGCTTTGGTGTGTGAGCCCTGGTAGGACACATTTGTGCCTGGAGGCTGCGTACAGCGCAAGGCCACAGAGAAATCGCGTTAATGACCCCAAAGACAATGCTTCATGGGCCATCCAATATCTCAGGAGAAGGGGTCCCTGCCCTTACCAGCACAGAGTTAGTTGCCCCGGATGCACTGCAGCCTTCCACAGGCACCCAGCCACGGGACGGTGACTTGCGGTGCAGTCAGATGGGTGATGCGACCTGAGTGGGTCCCCATCAATGTCCAAGGTGTTTGTTGCAGAGGGTTGTGGGGGACAGTGGAAGGTGTCCTCGAGGGCATGATGCGGAAGGTTTGATTTTATCTCGTTGCCACCACCAATACGGTATCAGCTACATACGGATGAAAACTACCCCCTAGTCCATAGACTCAGACGCCACCAAAGTTTGGCCAGAGAGTGTCCATGAATGTCGGGGATCAGGCTTAGTGGCACCAGGGGTAATAGGGGATGCAGTCTTCAATGATGCTGGTACACTGATATGAACTCTGCCATTGCAGAATCAAGATTCTGTGCCCTACTCAAGAGCAGCCTAGGCTGGGAGCAGCGGTCAGCACGGGCCTTTCACTGAGTGTCGCTGGCATAGGTTGGTGGCCCAACCGGCCTGTGTAGTTCAGGTTCAGTGGCACCACGTGTTCAATCACCTCCGTACAACTAGGTGTGTGATCTCCGCCATTCATGATTCGCCACTAGGTGCTGGATGTGAGACCTGCTAGTCCGCAGGGTAGTCCTGGTCCCTCATCCACGTGTCACCGGCTGGTGTTGAACAGGGTTTGTGGCAGCAAGTGTTGCCGGCTGGCGTAGAACAGGGTTGGTGCCAGCATGTGTCGCCGGCTAGCGTTGAACAGGGTTAGTGCCAGCACGTGCCTCAAGATGCCCATATGGAACTATCCCTCATGGATCGGGGAGTCTGGTGCTGTGGCCGCTGGCCTGGATTTGGGGTCACTGCCATTCAGCAGCCAGGACACAGTTTCACATATGAGACCTACTGGGCCGCAGAGGACGCCGGTGGAGTATGTAAATGAGGAAGGAGTAATGTGGGCCAGCTTTGGGGGGGCCAGCGAGGTCTGAGGGGCTGGTAGGGTCACGGGCCTCGGGCTTGGAGCTTGGAGCTTACACAGGCACGTGGTGGGCCCTCCTTGACACAGGGGCCGGGGTACGGCAGGCACACAGAATCGCAGGCAACTCCGCTAATGAGGACGGTGTCTGCCTCGTGGCAGGGTGGGAGGCACCGCCCTGGCAGAGAAGTTAGGCTTTCCGGAAGAGGACCACACACAGGGCTACGTGCTTTCTATTCACACCCCTACGCTGGCCTGGCGTGTGCCGGGCCATCCCACTCTACTCACGCTTATGGAGGGGCGTAACATGCAACATTTCCGCAAGGACCCCCACTGGCTGGGGTGAAATGGTTACGTCCACTGTCCCCTACACTCCATACACCAGAGGTGTATGTTGCTGTGGATATGGGTGTTTTCCGCATACTGCGATCTGTCCAGCACATCACCGCCACTCTTGGCATTGTGTACTTTCCCAATCATCGTTCTACTGCATCCTTCACACATGCCTGGTTGTCACCTCTCCCCACATTTGGCTATTGTGTGGCTGAGGTGCCATGCCATTGATTGGTCATGTTCACAGTTTGTCCAGGTTACCATTGTAAGTTGTTCTGTCATGTCTGGTGGATGAGCATGTTGTTGTGCATGTTGGTTGTGATTTTGTGACGTATGCATTGCCAGAGTTGTGGATTGCATGGTTGTGGAGTTGAGGTGAGTGGGGTGTTAATTTGGAACTTGCCATGAGGCTGTGCATTTCCCTTGGTTCCATCCTGGGAACGCTGGTTGCTGATGGACTGTTGGAGGGTGAAGGGATCATGCACACTGGCTGTGTATTTAGAGATGACATTGGTGAAGGTCTCATGGTGTTCAGATGTTGCCTACACATTGATGTGTGACATGTACTCCATGTTGCGGTGATTGTCTGCTGTGTCACCAGGGGCACAGTTGGGACATGTGTGCAGTGAATTGCCCCACCACGTGCGTGCATCCAGCTATGGCGTATGGTCCTTGCCTGGTCTCCAGCGGTTCCTGCGCATTGTGTTGGACGTATGGGGACTGGGGTGCCAGGGTGATGGTGATTTCCAGGACAGGTGTGGGGGACCTGGATGTGGCTGGCTGTGAGACTCCACTGACTCTGGCGGTTGTTGGGTGGGGTGTGCCAGGGGCCACAGGTGCAGCACAGCCAGCAGCTTGGTGTGGGGTGGGATGTTGGTTGTCCGCTGTGTTGGTGCCGTTGGCCTGTTAGGCGATGATGGTCAGGATGCGTAGGATGGTTGTTCCTTTCAGCCTGTAGTGGACAGTGACGTTGTCAGATGTTGGGCCTGTGAGGCAGGTGCGTTTCTTAGGGTGCCGCTGTCTTTGTCTGCGCAGCCTCTGTGGTGGTCTGCGGGGAGGGGTTCCGGGTGGGTGTTATGTACCTCTTGGGTGTCCGGGCTGCATGATGAGTGGCTCCATGGCATCTGTTGCCCTTCCGATGATGCTCTGGGCTGGGCTCCCTTTTGTGGTGCAGGCTGTGGTCCGACTTTACATCAGGTCAGAGCAGGTGTTAATTTCCTGCTGCCAACGCGCCTTATCGCGCGTTTTGTGTTCTTATTGCCGATCTGGCTGGTCATTGTGAATGTTGAGGTGTCGTATTGTTGCTGCTTTTTGCACGGGAACGCCTACTCTGCATCTCATTAGCAATAGTTGCGGAGGTCCTCTGTGGCGATGTTTTTTGCAGCTGCTATCATGGGAAAACTGGTGCTGTGGGCTGTTCGCACCTGCTTGTGAATGGGGGTAAATTTATCACGACTTTGGCTGCGATAAAGTGCTGTTAATTCGGTGATAACTCCTTGTGAATATGCCCCTTGGTGTTTTTCATTTTGTGGTAATGTGCAAATTCTACATGTTTTGCCTTATTTTAAGTAGCAAAACTCAGAATATTGTATTTTTCACTGTCTTACTTGGCAAATTTTTGTGTAAGCAAAGTACCAGGTCTGTTTGTCATTTGTCCAGAAGTTTCGAAATCCGGTGTTGGGCGGGAACCCCCTTTCTACCTGCATCGGAAAGACCACCTTATCTTTCACAAGCAGCAAATGTAAATTTACTCCACCATATTTAGAACGAACACAAATAGCCCTTTTACATTTGTGCATGTAATATCCTATTCAAAACTTACTGCCACTTAAAATATTCACTGTAAGGGCTTATTCAGCACATGCAAACACACGGTGGCAGCAGCAAATACCACTACTGTTGCTGCTGTCCATGATTTGAGGTGAATATAACTGGTGAAGCATTTTAACTTCAAAAACAATATAGTAGCTTTGATAGTTTAAGCATCCTTTTTTATGACTTTTTCTGAAATATAGCGGAGCCACCAAACTATGCACATCCGTTAAGTATTACATAAGAGAACAAGTAGCCATTTTGTTGGTTCTATAACATAAAGCGGTAAACATATTATTCACGGTAGCAAAAATGTCATATAAAGATTTTCTGAGCACAAAAAAACAAACTATCAAGAAAGAAACCGTGGAAACAAATTAAAAATGTAATTAAACAGCCAGAACAAGATAAACACCTCTATTGACATAATTGAAATTTAGTTTGTTGCAGATTTTAAAAGAGTGGAGTCAAACCTCATTTTAACAAGTAGATATGAGTCTAAGTGCTTGAAACTCCAGTTAAATAATATTGTTTTGGTCTATTTAAATCTTTTCTATTCGGTAATTTAATTCAGAAAACTGTAGCCTGTGTTGTGGTATTTGCTCAATTTCTGACCTAACCCCTTCTTTTCCCACCCAGTGCTGGGACCTTTTTGAAATTTGGGGCAGTTTATGATTAAGCCTTCATAACCTTTTTCCACAAAGGGTTTCCAGACCAATTTTGTACATTTTTCCCACATGTTGGGGATTATAAAGGTCCCCACTGTTTCTGGATTCCTCTGGAGGGAACTGAGTAAAAACAAAAAATGTAGCAAAATGTCGAATGTTTATTTTTGGAAAATTAGAAGAAGCATTTGCAAGAAAGTGTGAGATTTTTTGGCATCAACAAAAGGTTTAATATTCTCCTCCCAGCTTTCGGGGATAGGAAGTGTTGTAAAAATACAAACAATTATTTACCATTGTGTTTGCAATTTTCTAAGTGGTGATCAACATTTTCTAGTTTGGTAATTTCTGCCTACTTGCAATTTATTTGGGAAAGAGGTATGAAACCAGTCTGTGAACCCAGAAAGCTGTACATTTCAGAACATTCTACACAATTTGGAATTCACCAAGGCTTACATAAATTACGTTTTCCTAAAGAAACACATTTTTTAAAATAAAAAACTAATGACAGTAAGTAGGAAACATGGGAATATGTGATAATGTATTCATAAGTATATCTTTAACCTAGTGAATTTCTACAAAACCAATATACCATTACGTCTCTCAACCTCCTCCGGTTGTAGGGAAATATAGGGGCATATTAGCAAGAACCTCGGTAAAATTATCAATAATGGGCTTGCAAATATGAGTTATAGAATACCAATAGAAGCCCAGGTTAGATGTCTTGCACATCTAACCTGAGCAGCTTCTATTGGAATTCTACAATGCATATTAGCAAGCCCATTATTGCCGTTTTAGTGGCAGTTTATTGCCGCTAAAACGGCGATCATTTTAACGAGGTTCTTGCTAATATGCCCCACAGTGTTTGCTGGTTTTCCAAAAATCGGAGATGCCTAGTGTGTGTGCTGGGTAGCCCAAATTCTAGACACCTGTTAGACCTGCCATCTTTTGACATGTTTCCCCAGTCTTTTTGCTTTCTGACATCCCTGTTTTTATTCTGTTTTTGCTGGTTTAGTGTCTCTGCTCAATTTCTCATTGCTGTTCAGTGTTAAAGTGCAAGTAGTCCTGCTGTAAATTGTTATTATGGATTGGTGTTTCCATGACTGGCATATTGATTTACTGGTATGCCCCTAGTAAAGTGCACTGAGTGTTCCAGGGCCTGTAGATCAAATGTTACTAGTGGACCTGCAGCACTGATGGTACCACCCACATGAGTAGCCCTGAAAAGGTATCTCAGAGCGGACACTGCAGGGTCTGCGCACAGTTTCTAACTGCCATGTCGACCTGGCAAGTGCACCCACTTGCAAGGCCTTAATCTTCACTTTTCTTACACATTAGTCACCCCTTAGGTAGGCCCAAGGTATCCTTGTGGGCAGGGTGCTGTGTATGTTAAAGGTAGCAAGCACTGCGGTTGATGCACACCAAAACATAATCCAGTAACTTCAGGTGTTCATGTAGGTTTAAAAAGGTGAAACGTGCAAACAAAGTATCGCTCGATCTGTGAGCCTTAGTCGAAAAATGTGATGAAGCACCACCCCAAGGGCGGTGTCCCCTGAATGCACGTCAAAGTTTCCAATAAATGGAGTAATCCAACTTTGTTCACAATTAAGACAATTTAGTTTAATTTGTCTTAATTGTGATCAAAGTTGGATTTCTCCATTTATAGGAAACCTTTCAGTGCATGCAGGGGACGCCACCCCTGGAGAGGTGCTTTGTCACGTATGTTAAAGGTAGGACATGTACTGGTGTGTGTGACATGTCCTGGTGGTGAATTACAGTGTATTTCGTTTTTCACCACTGCAAGGCTATCTGTCCCATAGGAAAGAATGGGAGTTTTACTTATAACATCTTATAAGCATAACTTCCAATTGGGACAGATAGGGAAATGGAATTTAGTGTGCCTGGACTCAGAGTGTAAAAATACATATTTTAGTAAAGATGATTTTTATGTTCTGTGTTTGAAAATACCACTTTTAGAAAGTAGGTATTTTATTGCTTAGCCATTCTGTGTGCCTCTGCTAGGTTTGTGGAATGACTGCCTGGCTTTGGAGTGACAGGGGCAGGGGATGTGCATTCTCTTTAGACAGCCAATGGGCGGGGTAGAGGTGTGTCTTCCTTTTTTGGATGAGTCGGGGCTGGGCTGAATAGACCTGGGCTGCATTCAGAGTTGTGGGAGGAGATTTCTTTGCACCTGAATGGACCAAGTCTGCCTTGAACAATGCTGCTAGCAATGCATTGAGCCCGGCTTCACCCTGCACCATAAGCCGTGGTCCCACCAATGCAGTCTAGACGATCATCACCGAGCCACTGCCTGCACCGCATTGTGAGGTCCTGCACCGCTTCCTTTTTGCATCGCAGCCGCAGCGGTTGGCACGACCCGCTCACACCAATGTGCCAGCCGCAACGAGAAAGGTACTGTTCAAGAGCCTTTCCACGCTTTGGTGGCCCGTACCGATGTGGTTGCCTGGAACTGTTAGACTCTGTTGTTTTCAGAATCGCTGTAGCCCCGGACAGAGCTACTGAGTCATAAGAACTGTGTTTTTGAGATCTTTCTGCAATTTTGAGTATATCTTGCAAACTCTATATTATTAAGTACTGTGTGTTGGATTCTTATCACATTGGTCTTGTTTTCGATATATAAAAATATTAGATATTGTTCTAAAGTGGTGTGGTGTCCTTTTGTAGTCTTTTCACTGTATTACTGTTGGTTATGTGCAAATGCTTTATACACTGCCTCTGAGATAAGCCTGACTGCTCCTGCCAAGCTACCAAGGGGGTGAGCAAGAGTTATTTTAGAAGTAGAACTCCCTTATCCTGACAAGAAGGAAGGGTCCCAATTTAACCAAAGGTGCAAACCATTGCCAACTAGAGATCCCCATTTCTAACAACACCCCAAAATTCACCTCAGTCGTAATGCCCACTTTTGCTGGATCAGAGATCGAACTAAACCTCAATTTCATGATGTAATGTGTCCCTGTGTTAAGGCACCTCCCACTGCATCCCAAAAAATGTAAATACAATCAATGAACAAAATGAGCTATAGGTGAATAGATTAAGGGTTTTATTACAAAATTCAAAAGCAAACCTTTACGGAGCCAGTACCATGATGGCCCTCCATGGAATGGGTAACAAAGAAATATGCAAAATCGGAAATTATTTTAGATTCTAAGTGGGCAGCGACATTGGGAGAGTAACAAACAGCACTCCAAGTAGAACTGGAAAGTATTCTGGCTTACTCCCCAAAATGTAGGGTTTGTATACATTATTTTCACGTATGAATTAGCAGAACTGCAGAATCACTGTGGTATGAGCAAATGCATAATTTCATCAGCAAATCAGAGCACAGTAATAATAAATGTCATATTGCCTTAATAGTTAAACACTATCCCACTACATGAATAATTATTCTGCGCCCTGTATGCTAATATAATCTGGAAATGCTAAAACAAACTAGATGCATGAATGATAGCGTGTTACATGAATGATAGAGTGTTACATTAATGAATGGGGCACCATGATCTAGAGGAAAGATAATGAAGAATTAGTTGCAGTTTCAATTACTGAGCCAAGGAAATTGATCATAGTCAGCATGAACGATGACAATGGAAATAAACCAATAATATTAATTAATTTGCTTGACTACAGGCAGCAGAAACAACAATCCAGTACACTGTCCCATTCCTTACGTCACTTTTTCCTGTGGTAGTCTGGTGGCCTTCCTGTGGCCCCCAATGGATAGAATTGGGTGTTTACCCCTAATCTGCTGTAAGATTGTAAACAGGTTCAGACCCACTTTCACTGTAAGTACATGTAAAAATATTACATATACATGTCCTACTTTTTGATACTATGCGCCCTGCCTTAGGGCTGGTAGGGTCTACTTTAGGGGGTACTTACTACTATTTAAAAGGATGGTTTAAGCCTCCCAAAAGGATCATTTTAACAGGTCAAACTGACAGTTTTAAAACTACCCAGCAAGGTTACTGGGGCAGACCTAGAGTCATGTTTCAAATGGTCACTTTAGTTAGTAGTAGAGGCACAATAAGTACTGTAGTCCACTGGTGACATTTAACTTACCGGTTCTGGGTAAACTGGTTACCATACACTAGGGTCTTATAGGTAAGTTAAATGTGCAAATCAGAGAAATCTACAAATTGTACAAGTTTTTAGGGGTCAGAGCACATGCACTGAGGCCTAAGTAGCAGGGTCCCAGTGTATAGAGTCTAAAAACCAACAGCATAATCCAAACAAATGGGGGTGATCGTGCAAAAAGAGATATTTGTTTACACTTCCCAGAGTCTGAAAGACCACCATACCATCAGGAAAAAAAGTTAGAAACAAAATGCGGTGTGGGACATGACCATCCTGGCAAAGCCCCCACTACTGTGTACCAGACATCTTTTCTTACCCTTCATGTGGAAGAATGGAGGGTTAATCTCCTATTTTCCTGCTCCAGAGGGCAGAAAACCCACTAGGCACCAGGAAGTGGTGTCCATAAAGGTATTGCGATTGGCATTGGCAGAATATGAGTCCTTCTCCCAGGAGCCAAATAGTCTTTCTGTTACCTAGGGAGGAAAGAGTGAGGTTTTACAACCTCTTAGCTGTCCCATCTCTCAAAACTACACCCAAAGGAATCAAAATGTCCTGTCACTCCCCATGGTTATGGTTGCAGTATTATGACTCTGGACCAGGGGTGGGTTATGCGGGGGTCAGAAAGACTGATTAAGGTCCAGGGGTAGAGGAGTGGTTATGGTAGTGGTTAATAAAACCCACTAGGCCTAAATTACACTTTTCGAATGCATTGTCCCTGTTTGCACTATGGTACACTCCAAATTAGGTGCTCCAGCCCAAACTGAATCAGAGCACACAATTACAAAATAAGCTGTCGTTAGCGCAAGGGCGAACGCAAACTCTGACGCTACCCACATGCAATGGAGAAAGTGCATTAATGAAATACGGGGATGCCAGTTGAAATTGCAGTTCTGGCTTTCACTGGAGGTGGGCCACCCTCATTTGAAGGAAGTGAAAGCTCCCATCCTTGCAGATGGGTGCAGTGTTTTACTGCAACTACATCTAGGGGGAATCCTAGGAGGTCTCCGGGACCCCTGTGCTCACATACAAAGGAGCACCTTTGTGAAGTTCACAGACTGTGTGTCACTTCTTTATGTTGCACTTAGTGCACCTCCCAAATTAGATGCAAGCCCCCCAAAGCATTTCCTGTCAGAAAGACTGTTTGGGGCTCTCCGGGTCAGTCTTTTTTTAAAAACAATTCAGCATGTCTGGTATTCCTGGGGCTAAGTTCTGTAATCTGCCACCTCAGAGACGGAGTTGAATAAAGACTGTTCTGGCTCCAGTAGGCAGAAGGAGTGTTTGAGTTATAGCGGTGGGGAATGTGGCCCAGTGCCTGTATTGTCAACTCATTCTATTTATTTGGTGCATCTCCGGTGTTCCATCTGCTCTCTGCCTCCCAGGGAGGGCAAGTTGAAGGTGAATCCACCAGTCTACCCCCAGGAGGAAAGTAAGACTGTTTGGGCTCCAGTGGTGTGGAATTCGGCCCGATGCCAAGGCGCATTCTTTTTCATATAGAAACACACCCTGGTGTCATGTGAGATTTCTGTACCTCTGAGGTGGGCAAACTGTGAGAAAATGCCAATGCATAGGAGGCAGCTGTGAGAATTACCACATATCAACCAAGAAGGTATATTCAACTCTTTGGTGTATTTAAGTTGAAGTGCAGGGAAAAAGTAAGGCCATCTGCAAACACTTACATTCTGGGGTCTCCTGCCAGTTCTCAATGTAAAACAATCCAAGTTCTCTGCAATATTCCAAGCTCTAAAATATTGCCTTATTATGAATGAATGAATAGATGAATTATTGAAGTCCCTTCTTGATTTTTCGAACTCCCTATATCATGGACTACCACAGTCTCTAAATTGTACAAAACCAGGTGCCTAGACTTATTTACAAAACTGCAAAATGGCAATCAGCGAAACCACTATTGCGTAAACTGCACTGGTTGCCAGTTGAGCAAAGGGCGGCCTTTAAGATCGTCTGCCTGACTTTCAAAGCTCTCCATTGTTCCAATCCTGATTTTCTCAAAACATTGATCACGCAGCACCATCAGGTGCGCAACCTTCGTTCGGCTCACCTTCACCTGCTGGTCACCCCTACAGCAAAACTCAAAAAGCTTGGCGGACGCAGGTTTGCCCACCTGGCCCCAAAATTATGGAATCCTTTCCCCTTGTCAATCAAGTCCAGCCCCTCTCTGCTGAATTTCAGGAAACTTTTGAAAACCCGGCTCTTCACTCAAACTGGTTAGTCCGCCTCCCGCAATCTATGCACTCTTTCTCTCAGTGCCAGGAAACTTATGGTGTCAGTGGGCTCTATAAATATCGGTTAAGATAAGATAAGATAAGAAGTGATTTTTAGATCGGGCGGCTACTGTGAGAGTGTCCTGGCACTAGACAGAAGAGCCTGTAAGGAGATGACACTTAGGGGGTCCATTAGGATGGCGGGCTGACTTTGCCCGCCCACCATCCCCGTGCAAAACGGGACCACCCGCCATCGGAGCGGTTGTCCCGCCTTGACAATTAGGATGCACCCGCCACACTGGGGGGCGCATCCTGTATTTTTACTATTGCGGGGAGCGGTGCTGAAAGCGCCGCCCGCGCAATGGTAAAAATGCACGTTGTGCATTTCAAAGCACAACATGACAGGCACCGTGCGGTGCCTGCCATGTTGCACTTTGAAATGCGGGGGGTACCATAGGTACCCCCTATGTGCACCCCCCTGGAGTCCCAGGGGGCCCGCAACGGGCCCCGGCAGGGAGTCTCCGCATGCCTTTCCATGGCAGCATTGCCGCCACGGAAAGGAATTCCCCAAAGCCCATCATAATATGGCAGGCGGTGTCTAATAGACACCGCCACCATATTAAACATTTTCCGCCCCGGCAGCAAGGCGGCCGGGCGGAAAAGCGGCAGACGGTCTTTCCGTCCGCCGCGGCCCCCCCGATATACTGATATGGCGGAGGGAAATGCGTGGCGGGCGGCAAAGTATGTCGGGCGGATCGCCACCGCCCGCATTGCAGTGGCGATCCGCCCAACATCCTAATGGGCCCCTTAGTCCTTGAAAATGTGTATTTTTTATTGTTTGTGGAACGATTTTTTGCTTGCAATGAATTTGAGGGGGAAAGGAAGATTGTTCCAGTATTAAGCTGCCAGGACTGAGCAGGCTGATCCGCCCCACCTTTTACTTTTTGTAGCAGGGATAGCTAACAGATGTGCTGATTGAGAGTGAAGGGTTCTTTGTGGCCGGCAGCTGAATAGTCTATTTTGGAGGTAGTAGGGATCGGTTTTGTAGAAAGCTGAGTGAGCTATTAAAAGTGCTTGAAAAATTACCTTTTTCTTTACTGGTAGCTAGTGAAGTTGTTTGCGGAATTGAGTGAGGGAAGTGTGTTTGGGGAGACTGAAGAGCAATTGGATGGCCATAGTTTGTTTATTTGCAGTCTATGTTTCATACAGTCTGGGATTCCTATGTACAGGACATTCGTGTAGTCTAATTTGGACAGTATCAATGCCTGTAAAACTGTATTCTGAGCATCCCTGGGGAGGATTTTGAGAAACGTCATTAGCATTCTCAGGATCCAGCATGATTTTTAATGACTGCTGTAATCTGAGGTGTGAGTGAAAGCTGGGTATCCACTAGTACCCCTAGGTTGCTGCCCACTCCATTGGGGATGGGGGTAGGGGAAGCCACACATCTAGATGACCAGGCTCGTAGCCAACCTGGAAGGGGGTCCATACCGAATAGCGGAATCTCGGTTTTGTTAGGATTGCAATGTTGGGAATTGGTTTTGAGCCAGCCCATTACTGCTGTGACACAGGCAACGAACTGTCACGTTCGCGGGGTTCGCAAACTACATTTCCCGGCATGCTCTGGGAAAGAACTACCGTTCCCGAGATCTTCCGCGACGCGCTGCATTCTCGTGAGGAACTTCTTTAAAGAGAATGGCGGCCGGGGATCGGTGTCGGGTATTCCTGTCCTGGTGCAGTCTCTGACTCGGAATTCTTCGGTCCTGGTGCGGTAATGGTGCTTGCGCCACAGTTCATTGCAGCAGAACGCTGTTTGCTGCCTTTTGGTTCCTGTTTGCTTTGGGGGTTCGGCGATAATGGTGTTATCGTGTTACTGGAACTTTGCTTTGGGTGTTCTTTGGATGTGTCTCGGTCGGCATTTTCGGCCAACGGTGGAGGTTCTTTGAGGTGCTATCAGACTTTGGATAGCCTCTTTTACTATACTGGTTTCTGTGCTGTGACTTGGATAACGCCTTATACCCAGCTAAGAAGTATTAGTTGGTGTCGTAAACTTCAGGAGTTCCAGTGGAGCTCTGTGTGTGTCATATGATCTGTGTGGAAAGGCTGTTTGCTTACCTTTTCTTTTGGTGTAAACTGAGGATTTAACTCTTCTATTAACAGGGGTTCTGGAGGTGTGGGCTACACTCTTCCCCTGTGAGGTTTAGTGGAGTCAATACTTAGGTATGTTAATATATCATGTAGAGCTGGTTTTGTATATGAAGGCTGGATCTTATTTCCCGAAGTATAACACATGTGTTCTTGTATTTTGTACATTACTTTAGTTACACCGTATCAACCTCTACGTTGCCTCTACACATCTACAAGGCTTTATTCTTCTTTTACAGGTATAGCCATTTATAGTACTTCCAGGAGTATTGTGATATGTTGATTAGAGGAATCTAGTCTTATGTGTATGTTCTGTTTATGTCTTTCAGATCTCCCTCCCTGCTGTCCCCTTCCTTCCCTTCCCTGATCTTTGTTATTATCCCCTCACTTAATCCTGTCAACGCTCTGTGCCATTACAGCAATTCAGGCATTGGCTCGATTTAGAGGTGGGCTTACCTATCAACAAACCGATCCTGAGGACTAAAATATAACAGAATACCCGACCCACATATTATTATCCTCCCGGTCGGGTTGTGCTGGTATGGCCACTTTAGATGATGTGATAGAGGCTCTGGGTGCATTGCAGTTAGAAGTAGCAACGTCTCGGCTAGAGACGGCAGACTTAAGGGCGCGTGTGGATGTTGTCCAACGCAATCCTTTTGATGCGGGGGGCGCGCCTCAACCTCAGCCTGTGGTGGTGGAGATGCCAGTGCCCGTTCCATTAGCTTCACCTGAGCGTTTTTCTGGGGATTCAGATAAAGTTCAGGTGTTCCTCACCCAGATAGCGTTGCATTATTCCCGCAAACCTAGATCTTTCCCCACTAATCAGGCGAAGGTGGCCTTTCTGATATCTTACCTGGCGGGCAATGCCGCACAGTGGGCGGTCCCATTAGTCAATCGCAATGATCCTTTGTTACATGATTGGGAAGCATTTAAAACAGAATTCCTGAGAGTGTTTGACAGAAGGGCCGATTCCTATACAGCGGATAGGGAATTGTTGGAATTACGGCAAGGAAAAAAGGATCTGGTTACCTATTTGAATGCTTTCAGGCGTCTAGTTACAGAGACCACATGGCCCGAAAATAAACAGGCATCTTTGTTTCATCAAGGACTAAATGATGAACTTAAAGACGTAATAGCGCAAATCGATCCTCAGCCCAACACGTGTGAAGGTTTGATTAATTTAGCCCTGCGTTTAGATCATCGTCTGGGTGAGAGGAAAGGGGACAATCG
This sequence comes from Lissotriton vulgaris, assembly GCF_964263255.1. NCBI lineage: Eukaryota > Metazoa > Chordata > Amphibia > Caudata > Salamandridae > Lissotriton > Lissotriton vulgaris. The sequence continues at coordinate 326,144,568 of NC_141698.1, read as the reverse complement.
GAGGAAACCCGGGGTTGAGACACATGTCACCAAGGAAGGGACTCCGGCTTCCTCATCCGAACCTATGGAAATAGGGGCAGTGAGATCAGCACTGACACCAGCAGAACGAGAGTCGAGGCGCAAACAGGGCCTGTGTTTATATTGTGGAAAAAAGGGCCACTATGTGAGGGAATGCCCTGTGAAACCTAAAACAAACCGATTCCGGGGTAACCGAGTGGCCGCTGCTGAGGCAGAAAAGGCGTCGGAAAACTAATTGACTCTGGGAAACGGGAAGGGGTTTCTTGGAGTCCAAAATATGTCCCTTCATTGAGTGGCAGAGCAAAACAGGTGACGAATCATCTGTTTGTGTCCATAGTATTAATGCTTGCTGGGAAAGCGGTAGTAACATCAGCTATGGTGGATTCAGGGGCAACGGGCATGTTCATTGACTTCCAAGAGGCCCGACGCCTGGGTATAGCTTTGGTGCAAAAAGAGAGGCCAGAAGAAGTTTATGCCGTGGATGGGAGGAAGCTGAGCATGGGTCCCATTAGTTATAAAACCGAAGAAATTGAGGTGATATTGGAGGACACACACTCTGAGTTTCTTACTTTTGGTGTTATTAGGGCTCCTCAATATGGTATCATTTTTGATTTACTCAAAACACAAAATTTACAGAGGGTCAAAGGGGTAATAGTTTAACGACCTGTCACCTCATGCCCCTGCACTTAAGGTAAACCACACAAAAAGAGAAGACCAGGTCTAAAGTGGTGTGCTGTCCTGACTGGTGTGAGAGGATCACACGGATACGTGTGTGGGAGGATGTGTTGCGTTACAAAGGGCTAGAAGAATCCCATCAGACCGCCCTCATGGCGGCATATCATCATGTGGGAGAAGGGCATTAGCTCCGTGTACAGCCCGTGGTATCAAGATACGGTGCATATCGCCACAATTGTGCGCAACCTCCAATACCAAAAAATGGTGTGCAGTGCTTAAAGAAAAAGTGCTTGATTAAAAATGACTACCTAAACCGGAGAATATTCTCTTTAAGGATTAGTGTAGGTGTCAAGATTAAAACCTGCGCCTGGTAGTCAGAATGTTAGACTACATTATGGCGCTGTGCAGTATGGTCGACTAGTTTCAGCTAAACGGAGAATTTCTCCAGCTTTCATCAGGACCTTGTAAGTTGGTCAGCTACTGCAATATAGTGTAAAGGTATACAAAAGTGCAAACACATTCGTTTAACACAACAGCGTATGATATACTTAAGGAAGACAGAGACATAGAACCTCAGTATCCAAAGTGGGCAGGAAAGGAATCTTCTTCCTGTTTGAAAACAAAAAAAGTATGTACCATGTATCCATTAACACACAAGAGTCAGCATAACCCAAAAGACACCATCAAGACCAGCCACACCTGCGATAACAATTGGCGTTCCGCATAATAAATAAGCATATTAGCTTCATCACGCGGAGGAATTTCCTCCTAGTGATACTCACCCAGCTTTGTGTGGGTGAAGACCTCACCTTGCCCGGCAACCGCTCGGGAAATTGAGGCCCCGCTCTGATGTGTAGAAAAAAGGGGGCACAGTTAGCACAAAGTTCAACCATGTCCAGCCCATTCGCTAAACACAAAACACCAATGTACGTGTGATAGACACCCAACTGAATGACTCGCCCTGCGCCACCCCTGCCGCTAAATTGGTATCGATTATTTATTAGTTATTATATTATATTTTTATTTGATCTTATAGGGAAGAAAGTAACCCAGGAACTGGGATGGTAATAAAGATAGTAGCGACCGTCTAATACCCTAACCCTGTTGCTGTAAAAGATTTTTTTAGGGGTACTGTGATAGATAGCAGCACAGTAATGCTGTTATTCAAAAAAAGGGGGAAAAAAAGGGGAGACCCCAGTTGGAAGGCATAGCCCTGCATGACGCTGCAAGTCATAGAATGGAGGGCAGCCAGCCAGCACACCGAAATACAGCCAGTAACACAACAGTGTGCAATATCACAAACATAGTGGGAACTGCTACCTGACAGCATTGCCTGTATATATAATGCTGGTGAGTATTAGAGAATAGTGCTCGCAAGCTCTAAAAAAACTCACCTATCCGTCGGTGCCTGCAGCTCTAAGTCGAGCGGAAGGGGAGGCACCGACGAGTTCCTTAGTTCGGTTATAAAAAGCGCGAGGATTCAAATAAGGTCAGCCAATTGTAACACCCGCTATGCCTATCCACCTATGAGTTTGGACTTTCGCAGCATGACCCACCGAGAGAGGAAAAGTGGGCTCACCTGCGTGTAACTGGGAGCGAGCTTGGTAAAGTTAAATAAGTCGCGCCTAGCACTGATCTCGTTGCGCAGGGATCTGAAAGTCAGAAAACACTGTCCCGTCGCGCATGCGCTGAATTAGATCGATAGTGCAGGAGTATTTTTAATACAGAATGAAGAGAGCGTATCATCTCTGTAGCTCAAAGATATACGGACTCACCTGTGCTCAATATGGGGGCTATATTAACCTCTTTACAGTGAACGCCAATATGATGGATCACCGTGATTTATAGAGACATAGAGAGGAAGTTGTTACTATCCTCATAGACCCTATAGGTCAAAATGTTATAAACGTTATAACTGGTAAAAGGCAAATGCTGGGAATAACAGTATTGTGATGGTATATGCTTTAACCCAAGACGCTGGATGGGTATAATAAACTATCCTCATGAGAAACAGCCGTAAAGGACAAAATATCCAGGTGTTTTACCAAGGGAAGTGTACCAAAGGAGTGTTAGGGTCAAGAACTGGTGAAAAGGGATGGCGAGGGGGCAGCCAGGCAGAAGGAGTCACACTCAATTACATTGGGTGAGCATAATGATGCAAACAAAGCCAATAAATTTGCATCTAAGAAAAGGGGACCCGCAACACGAAGTTGCTCTAAATACTCAAAACACAAAATTTACAGAGGGTCAAAGGGGTAATAGTTTAACGACCTGTCACCTCATGCCCCTGCACTTAAGGTAAACCACACAAAAAGAGAAGACCAGGTCTAAAGTGGTGTGCTGTCCTGACTGGTGTGAGAGGATCACACGGATACGTGTGTGGGAGGATGTGTTGCATTACAAAGGGCTAGAAGAATCCCATCAGACCGCCCTCATGGCGGCATATCATCATGTGGGAGAAGGGCATTAGCTCCGTGTACCGCCCGTGCCATCAAGATACGGTGCATATCGCCACAATTGTGCGCAACCTCCAATACCAAAAAATGGTGTGCAGTGCTTAAAGAAAAAGTGCTTGATTAAAAATGACTACCTAAACTGGAGAATATTCTCTTTAAGGATTAGTGTAGGTGTCAAGATTAAAACCTGCGCCTGGTAGTCAGAATGTTGGACTACATTATGGCGCTGTGCAGTATGGTCGACTAGTTTCAGCTAAACGGAGAATTTCTCCAGCTTTCATCAGGACCTTGTCAGTTGGTCAGCTACTGCAATATAGTGTAAAGGTATACAAAAGTGCAAACACATTCGTTTAACACAACAGCGAATGATATACTTAAGGAAGACAGAGACATAGAACCTCAGTATCCAATGTGGGCAGGAAAGGAATCTTCTTCCTGTTTGAAAACAAAAAAAGTATGTACCATGTATCCATTAACACACAAGAGTCAGCATAACCCAAAAGACACCATCAAGACCAGCCACACCTGCGATAACAATTGGCGTTCCGCATAATAAATAAGCATATTAGCTTCATCACGCGGAGGAATTTCCTCCTAGTGATACTCACCCAGCTTTGTGTGGGTGAAGACCTCACCTCGCCCGGCAACCGCTCGGGAAATTGAGGCCCCGCTCTGATGTGTAGAAAAAAGGGGGCACAGTTAGCACAAAGTTCAACCATGTCCAGCCCATTCGCTAAACACAAAACACCAATGTACGTGTAATAGACACCCAACTGAATGGCTGGCCCTGCGCCACCCCTGCCGCTAAATTGGTATCGATTATTTATTAGTTATTATATTATATTTTTATTTGATCTTATAGGGAAGAAAGTAACCCAGGAACTGGGATGGTAATAAAGATAGTAGCGACCGTCTAATACCCTAACCCTGTTGCTGTAAAAGATTTTTTTAGGGGTACTGTGATAGATAGCAGCACAGTAATGCTGTTATTCAAAAACAGGGGGAAAAAAAGGGGAGACCCCGGTTGGAAGGCATAGCCCTGCATGACGCTGCAAGTCATAGAATGGAGGGCAGCCAGCCAGCACACCGAAATACAGCCAGTAACACAACAGTGTGCAATATCACAAACATAGTGGGAACTGCTACCTGACAGCATTGCCTGTATATATAATGCTGGTGAGTATTAGAGAATAGTGCTCGCAAGCTCTAAAAAAACTCACCTATCCGTTGGTGCCTGCAGCTCTAAGTCGAGCGGAAGGGGAGGCACCGACGAGTTCCTTAGTTCGGTTATAAAAAGCGCGAGGATTCAAATAAGGTCGGCCAATTGTAACACCCGCTATGCCTATCCACCTATGAGTTTGGACTTTCGCAGCATGACCCACAGAGAGAGGAAAAGTGGGCTCACCTGCGTGTAACTGGGAGCGAGCTTGGTAAAGTTAAATAAGTCGCGCCTAGCACTGATCTCCTCGCGCATGCGCAGGGATCTGAAAGTCAGAAAACACTGTCCCGTCGCGCATGCGCTGAATTAGATCGATAGTGCAGGAGTATTTTTAATACAGAATGAAGAGAGCGTATCATCTCTGTAGCTCAAAGATATACAGACTCACCTTTGCTCAATATGGGGGCTATATTAACCTCTTTACAGTGAACGCCAATATGATGGATCACCGTGATTTATAGAGACATAGAGAGGAAGTCGTTACTATCCTCATAGACCCTATAGGTCAAAATGTTATAAACGTTATAACTGGTAAAAGGCAAATGCTGGGAATAACAGTATTGTGATGGTATATGCTTTAACCCAAGACGCTGGATGGGTATAATAAACTATCCTCATGAGAAACAGCCGTAAAGGACAAAATATCCAGGTGTTTTACCAAGGGAAATGTACCAAAGGAGTGTTAGGGTCAAGAACTGGTGAAAAGGAATGGCGAGGGGGCAGCCAGGCAGAAGGAGTCACACTCAATTACATTGGGTGAGCATAATGATGCAAACAAAGCCAATAAATTAGCATCTAAGAAAAGGGGACCCGCAACACGAAGTTGCTCTAAATACTCAAAACACAAAATTTACAGAGGGTCAAAGGGGTAATAGTTTAACGACCTGTCACCTCATGCCCCTGCACTTAAGGTAAACCACACAAAAAGAGAAGACCAGGTCTAAAGTGGTGTGCTGTCCTGACTGGTGTGAGAGGATCACACGGATACGTGTGTGGGAGGATGTGTTGCGTTACAAAGGGCTTGAAGAATCCCATCAGACCGCCCTCATGGCGGCATATCATCATGTGGGAGAAGGGCATTAGCTCCGTGTACCGCCCGTGCCATCAAGATACGGTGCATATCGCCACAATTGTGCGCAACCTCCAATACCAAAAAAATGGTGTGCAGTGCTTAAAGAAAAAGTGCTTGATTAAAAATGACTACCTAAACTGGAGAATATTCTCTTTAAGGATTAGTGTAGGTGTCAAGATTAAAACCTGCGCCTGGTAGTCAGAATGTTGGACTACATTATGGCGCTGTGCAGTATGGTCGACTAGTTTCAGCTAAACGGAGAATTTCTCCAGCTTTCATCAGGACCTTGTAAGTTGGTCAGCTACTGCAATATAGTGTAAAGGTATACAAAAGTGCAAACACATTCGTTTAACACAACAGCGTATGATATACTTAAGGAAGACAGAGACATAGAACCTCAGTATCCAATGTGGGCAGGAAAGGAATCTTCTTCCTGTTTGAAAACAAAACAAGTATGTACCATGTATCCATTAACACACAAGAGTCAGCATAACCCAAAAGACACCATCAAGACCAGCCACACCTGCGATAACAATTGGCGTTCCGCATAATAAATAAGCATATTAGCTTCATCACGCGGAGGAATTTCCTCCTAGTGATACTCACCCAGCTTTGTGTGGGTGAAGACCTCACCTCGCCCGGCAACCGCTCGGGAAATTGAGGCCCCGCTCTGATGTGTAGAAAAAAGGGGGCACAGTTAGCACAAAGTTCAACCATGTCCAGCCCATTCGCTAAACACAAAACACCAATGTACGTGTGATAGACACCCAACTGAATGACTCGCCCTGCGCCACCCCTGCCGCTAAATTGGTATTGATTATTTATTAGTTATTATATTATATTTTTATTTGATCTTATAGGGAAGAAAGTAACCCAGGAACTGGGATGGTAATAAAGATAGTAGCGACCGTCTAATACCCTAACCCTGTTGCTGTAAAAGATTTTTTTAGGTGTACTGTGATAGATAGCAGCATAGTAATGCTGTTATTCAAAAAAAGGGGGGAAAAAAGGGGAGACCCCGGTTGGAAGGCATAGCCCTGCATGAAGCTGCAAGTCATAGAATGGAGGGCAGCCAGCCAGCACACCGAAATACAGCCAGTAACACAACAGTGTGCAATATCACAAACATAGTGGGAACTGCTACCTGACAGCATTGCCTGTATATATAATGCTGGTGAGTATTAGAGAATTTTGCTCGCAACTCTAAAAAAACTCACCTATCCGTTGGTGCCTGCAGCTCTAAGTCGAGCGGAAGGGGAGGCGCCTGCCTTGGTTAGAGAAACATAACCCTGGAATAAATTGGGACTCCAGAACAGTGCATATGGGTTCCGAGTATTGTCTGCATCATTGTTTTCCGGGAGCTATGAAACCTGCTCAAGCCTTATCAGGTGGGTCTTGTATCGCTACAGCCCAGAAAAATGCGTTCAACTCCCTGCTGAGTATCAGTCATTTGGCAAAGTGTTCAATGAAGAACAAGCAGAGGGGCTACCTCCGCATAGACAGTACGACTGCCAAATTGATCTGGTCCCGGGTGTGACTATCCCGTGTGGGCGGATTTATGCTTTAACAGAACCTGAAAACCAACACCTTCGAGAGTATCTGGACAAATTGTTAGATTTAGGCTTTATACGCCCATCCAAATCCCCAGCCGCCTCGCCTCTATTTTTTATTCCAATAGCTAATGGAGAGCTGCGCACGTGTGTTGACTTTCGAGCATTGAATGCCATAACTATTAAGAACAGGTACCCTCTGCCCTTGATTAGTGTTTTACTGGAGCAGGTAAAAAAGGCCACTATATTCACAAAACTTGATTTGAAGGGGGCTTATCATCTGGTCCGCATGCGTAGTGGGGATGAATGAAAGACGGCATTCAAAACCAGATACGGACTCTTTTAATACAGAGTAATGCCCTTCGGGCTTTGTAATGCACCTGCGGCCTTTCAATATTTCCTAAATGACGTGTTCCATGACATCTTGGACCGATATGTGATTGTCTATATAGACGATATTCTAGTCTATTCGGAATCAGAGGATTTGCACTGTCAACATGTAGCCAATGTGCTTACTATTTTACAGGCTAAACATCTGTACTGTAAGATCAGTAAATGTGATTTTCAGTGAAGTAGTGTGGCTCACTGGTTAGAGGCGGCAGACCCGAGAGCAGAGACGGCCCGGGACCAGGGTTCGATTCCCGGCGCGGCAGGTTTCTGGACCAGGGTCAGCGGACTCGATAATTCTCTCGCCTCGGTGCCCACTCTGATCAGCGATCACACTCGGCAACTCTGGGCATTAGCTTGCCTCATCTTCACTAACGGCCCCACCAGACCGCCGGGGATGCCTGGTCTCACCCTGGAGATACCCATTAAGGGACCATCTCTCAGGGAAGCCAGGAAGGGTTTCGCAGCGGTCGAAGTGCCTTGGGACCCTCCGGGTAAGTAGTGCGCTATATAAATGCCTATACATTTACATTTACATTTTCATGTTCATGTTGTGGAATTTTTGGGGGTAATGCTTAGTCCGGAGGGTCAAGAGATGGCGGAAAGGAAGGTGGCGGCGGTAAGGAATTGGCCTGTTCCAAACAATGTTCGTGACGTACAGTGTTTCATAGGCTTCGCCAATTTCTATAGGCGTTTCATGAATCCATTCTCTCGGTTTGTAGCGCCTATCACTCAGCTGCTTAGGAAAGGGAAAGGATTTGTGTGGTCTGAGGAAGCGCAATCCGCTTTCACGGCCCTCAAGGAAGCATTTGCATCGGCTCCTGTGTTGTCCCATCCTGACCCGGACAAGCCCTATATCATGGAGGCGGATGCCTCGGAGGTGGCGATTGGGGCTATCTTATCTCAACGCCATACAGATACGGGTCAGTTACACCCAGTGGCGTATATGTCTCGTAAGCTGAATCCAGCAGAACTGAACTATCACATCGCTGAAAAGGAGTTTCTGGCCATACGTGACTCTTTTCAGGAATGGCGGCACTTCCTCATGGGTGCTTGGCACGTGGTCACTGTTTATTCCGACCACAGGAATTTACAATTCATGTCTGCTGCACGTCATCTGTCACCTAGACAGCTCAGGTGGATGATGTTTTTCTCTGGGTTCAATTTCATCATTACGTTTCGCTCTGGAGCTGACAATAGGAAGGCAGACGCTCTCACCCGCCAGTCGACATGTACCCCTTGTGTGGAGAAGGCTGAGGCTAGCATCGTGGCTCCGGATAGAGTGGTGTGTGTATTGCAGCCTGATACCTTCTTGAGGGATGTCAGGAAAGGGGTGGACACCTTTGTCTGGAAGACCTGGCTTGGTTGTCATCAGGAATGGAGGTTGCATGGGGGCCTGCCAATGTTTCGTAACAGGTTACTGGTGCCTACCTGGGCCTTTAGAAAGCAGTTCTATGTATGGTGCCATGAGTCGCCTAGCGCAGGACATCTTGGTGTTGCCAAGACTCTGGAACGTGTGCTTAGACAGTTCTGGTGGCCCTCTGTGAGACCTGATGTTGGGCGATGGGTGTCCGCCTGTGCTCAATGTGCGAGGATGAAATCAGACCACGCTCGTCCGCAGGGGTTGTTGCAGCCTCTCCCTACTCCTACGATCCCCTGGCATCGGATATCAGTGTATTTCATTGTGGGTCTTCCAGCTGACTGGGGTTGTACTGCCATTATGGTGGTGGTTGACTATCTGTCCAAAATGGGGCATTTTGTGGCCTGTAAACAAGTACCTTCGGCGGGTCAACTGGCTGTACTACTTATGGTCAACGTGGTGAGGTTACATGGTCTGCCAAGTGTCATTGTATCCGACAGAGGGTCACAGTTTACTGCCCAATTTTGGAAGAAATGGTGTTCTTCGTTGCATATAGATTCCGCCCTTTACACCAGTTTTCACCCGCAAACTGATGGCCAGACTGAAAGGTTAAACCAGACCCTCAAGCAATATTTGAGATGCTATGTGGATAATGATAAGGAGAATTGGGTTGACTACTTGTGGCTGGCAGAGGTGGCTTACAACAATGCCACGCACAGTTCCACCAAGAACACTCCGTTCTATTGTTTGTACGGCAGACACCCTCGTTTTCTTCCTTTTGTGCAGCCGAAACCAGACTCCCTGCTTCCAGGGGTGGCTCATAGGGTGGCCCATATCAAGGAGACTCTGGTTAAAGTGCAGGAACAATTGCGGGCTGTGAAACTCAAGTACAAGGCTGCTGCTGATAAACACCGGAGGCAAGGTCCACTGTACTGTGCAGGGGATGAGGTGTGGTTGTCCACTAGGAATATGCGTTTCAGAAAACACAGTGTGTTCAACCCTAGATTCTTTGGGCCATATAAGGTGCTGAAACGTGTGAACCCGGTGAAACTGAAACTCCCTTCCCATCTTCGCATCCATCCGGTGTTTCATGTCTCTTTGTTGAAACCTTCATTATCCAAGGGCCAACATCGTCCTCCCCCCGTGCTGGTGCAGGGTGAGCTGCAGTATGTGGTTCATTGGATTCTGGACTCCAAATATCGGAGGAGTAAATTGTGGTATCTGGTGTCATGGAAGGGGTACGGGCCGGAGGAGAACTCGTAGGAACCTGCTTTAGGTGTTCATGCCCCCAAGTTAGTGGCTGCTTTTCATCGGAGATGTCCCGCTAAGCCTGGCCCATGACCCCGCTGTTGAGAGAGGGATGTACTGTCACGTTCGCGGGGTTCGCAAACTACATTTCCCGGCATGCTCTGGGAAAGAACTACCGTTCCCGAGATCCTCCGCGACGCGCTGCATTCTCGCGAGGAACTTCTTTAAAGAGAATGGCGGCCGGGGATCGGTGTCGGGTATTCCTGTCCTGGTGCAGTCTCTGACTCAGAATTCTTCGGTCCTGGTGGGGTAAGGGTGCTTGCACCACAGTTCATTGCAGCAGAACGCTGTTTGCTGCCTTTTGGTTCCTGTTTGCTTTGGAGGTTCGGCGATAACGGTGTTATCATGTTACTGGAACTTTGCTTTGGGTGTTCTTTGGATGTGTCTCGGTTGGCATTTTCGGCCAACGGTGGAGGCTCTTTGAGGTGCTATCAGACTTTGGATAGCCTCTCTTACCATACTGGTTTCTGTGCTGTGACTTGGATAAAGCCTTATACCCAGCTAGGAAGTATTAGTTGGTGTCGTAAACTTCAGGAGTTCTAGTGGAGGTCTGTGTGTGTCATATGATCTGTGTGGAAAGGCTGTTTGCTTACCTTTTCTTTTGGTGTAAACTGAGGATTTAACTCTTCTATTAACAGGGGTTCTGGAGGTGTGGGCTACACTCTTCCCCTGTGAGGTTTAGTGGAGTCAATACTTAGGTATGTTAATATATCATGTAGAGCTGGTTTTGTATATGAACGCTGGATCTTATTTCCCGAAGTATAACACATGTGTTCCTGTATTTTGTACATTACTTTAGTTACACCGTATCAACCCCTACGTTGCCTCTACACATCTACAAGGCTTTATTCTTCTTTTACAGGTATAGCCCTTTATAGTACTTCCAGGAGTATTGTGATATGTTGATTAGAGGAATCTAGTCTTATGTGTATGTTCTGTTTATGTCTTTCAGATCTCCCTCCCTGCTGTCCCCTTCCTTCCCTTCCCTGATCTTTGTTATTATCCCGTCACTTAATCCTGTCAACGCTCTGTGCCATTACGGCAATTCAGGCATTGGCTTGATTTAGAGGTGGGCTTACCTATCAACAAACCGATCCTGAGGACTAAAATATAACACAAACTTGGTTTTGGTCTTGCTGTCTTCCTTGTTATATGTCAACAGCAGTTGGGTGTCATTAGCATAAGAGACCACCTGGACATCAAGTTCAATCAGATAAGGCAGAAGGGTAATATATATATTAAAAAGAGTGAGCCTCAAGCCCGAGCCCTAGGGCACTCCGTACTTAGGGCCCTATTATGATGGCGGACAGACTTGCGTCCGTCCGCCACCCCTAGGTAAGAGGGACCGTCCGCATGGGCAGCTGCGGTCCCTCCATGGCAATTAGGATTTGACGGCCACCCTGGTGGTCATATCCTTTATTTTTTACATTGCGGCGGGTGCTGCTTGAAGCAGCACCCGCCGCAATGTAAAAAATGAAAGCAGTGCATTTGCATGCACAAAGCGGCAGGCACCGCGCGGTGCCTGCCGCTTCGTGCACGCAAAGGCAGGGGGGTACCATAGGTATCCCCCATTGCACCCCCCGCCCCCCTTCACCCAGGGGGCCCGCAATGGGCCCCCGAAGTGAATGTCCGTATGCTTTTCCACGGCGGAAAAGCCGCTGCGGAAAAGCATGTGATTCCCTCCATCCTAATATGGCTGGCGGTGTCTGATAGACACCGCCAGCCATGTTAGTGCTTTTCCGCCGCGGTCGGAAGGCAACCATGGCGGAAAAGCATGGCGGACGGAATTCAAGACCCACCAGCCATCCTAATTTGGCGGTGGGGCTTTGGAGGCTCCGCAGCGGTTTTCCTGTATCCTCCGGGCCGGCGGTGTCCTTGTCCTTCTACCCCAATGTGGGCAAGGCGTTGAATCAAGATCTCATGAGAGATCATTTTGAATGCTGTAAAGATGTCCAAAAGAATTAATGCAGCAATATGTCCTGTATCTAGCGTGAATTTTATTGAGTCTATGATTTCCGTAAGGGCTGACTCCATGCTATACAGAGCTCTGAAATCAGATTTGGAGGGGTGAAGGAGCTTAGAAGATTCTTACAATGACATTAGCTTTGTATTCACAGATTTTTCAAGAATGTTTGTAATGCCTGGCAACAGGGAGATAGGTTTGAAATTTAAGAGAATTTTTGGATCAGCTTTAGAGTTTTTAAGTAGTGTTGTGACTTAGGCCTTTTTACACTCTGCGAGTACAATACCAGTTTGTACGCAGGTGGAGAAGACTTCTTGATTTATGGGGGCGAGAGTGGTCCCTACATCCCTCATAACTTCGGGGGAATGGGATCATGTGGGGATCTGGATTTGATTTTGGATAAAGAGTTCTTCAGTTGATTAGTGGTAGGGGCTATAAATTGAGTTAATTTATTCTGTGCCTTAGGTAAGATAACATTTGGAGGCAATGTGTTTTGTGCATTGAGAGGAAGGAGTCCTGCATTTTCTGTCCTCCCAAAAATCTATTCGGTGAGAACAGAGGGATGCACCTGTCTCAAAAGGGGGTACAAAATATTTGGCCTTCGTTAATTTGGAGACAATTTAAAAAATGTCAATGCATTGTTTTGTCTTTTACAATTGTATTTGTATAAAAAAGTGAATCATCCAGATTTCAAATCGCTGTGATATGTACTTAGGGCTCTTTTATAGTGGCTCTTGTCCAATTCAATTTAGTTTTTTCTCCAAAGGCATTCCAGTTTTTTACAGCCCTTCCTATTTTCTGCAAGTTCTGAGGTGAACCAGCAGGTGGACTGAGAATGCCTGATAGACCTTGACTTGGATGTTGGGGTTGCAATTGAGCCCTCCTGGTTACTTCAAGAGATTCCTTCAGATGAGATGTATCTAATTTATTCCAAGCCCAATTCTCTTGGATGGGTTTAGTTCATCCCGAGTATTTTGGGACAGGCCATGACCATGAGAAGGGTAATAAAGTGGTCGGACCAGAATATTTCTAGAGTCTTATTGTTTTCTATTGTGGTACTGGAGAAGATAGCATCTATGCTATGACCTGCTTTATGGGTGGAACCGATGACTGAATTTGTGAGGTCATTATCTGTGAGGGACTCGATCAATGTAATTGTTACATTGTCTAAACGTTTATTAAGCTGAATATTGAAGTCTCCTAACACTGTAAAATTAGCATATGTAAAGCCTTTGAGGCTCAGTGCTTAAGAAAAGGAGTTGAGGAAATCTCTAGCAAGCCCTGGGGGGCTATACAGCAGTGCACCTGCTAGGGAGCATTGCGCTGAAGGGGACATAACAAACCCTTCAGCACTTAAGATGTACTCCACCTTATGTGGTGTTGCATATAAGTGAGTTCGTAAAAGTAATAGCCACCCCTCCACCCCTTTTGCCTTCCGATCTAAGTGCAGGCAGAAGTTGTGAAGGGAAGCCACCTGCGGTAGGTCTGGGCAGGATTCCTCTGATTTACAGGTCTCATCATGAAGAGAACATCCAGCTGTTCTTCCTCAATTAGGTTATAAAAATTCAAGGCATGTTTGGAGAGTGAGCGTACGTTAAATAGGGCAGCTTTAATTTTTCAGGGGTGACTGACTGATTGGTTCTTATTGTCCCTGATTTTCAAGTTAGGTGGATGAATGAGGGCTCGGCAGGAGAGACTCAACAAGGGCCTAGGCAGTTTAAAAGTATAGGACTGTTGCATTGCATGGTAAAATGGTTTAAGAGGTGAAGTTCCTCTGCGGTATGGGTGATTGAGGGTCACACCTCTGAGTTGGAAGCAGCACAGTGGCTGGTGCTGGCCTCATATGGGTGCAGACGGCTTGTCTTTGGGATTCCTTTGACACATCAGCAGTGCATCCACGCTGTGGCCGTGCTTTTAAGGCAGCCAAGTAATTAGGCAAATAAACACTAGAGCTCTGTCTCCATGTTCAGTTCCCCACCCGATTCCTCCCTCTTTTGAAATAAAATAATGAACAGTTGAATGACAAATTCACAACATGAAAACAGTTATAAAACAAAGGATTAGTGCAAAACAAATCTTCTATTTTAAGTAGCATAATTGTTGCCATAGTGAAATCTATACAGAAATACATTTGTTTAAACATTAAAGTTGTAGCATCTGTCTGTGCATCAACCCATGTTAATCTATCTTCCTGTACATGCCGACAGGTGGACCGGAAGCGGTGTAGTCTCTATTACACTTTGCTACTCTCCACTATATCCGTCTCTCCATTAATTAAATCATGCATGGAATTTATACTATAAACATTTGTACCTAAAGAACAACAGTGAAGTTCTAAAGTTTAAATATCTACTTAAAGAATATCAATTAAAGAAATGTATAAGCTAGGCCAGGCCATCAGCTAGTTAGTTCAATAAGCACCCAAATCAATGTTAGGTATCAGCTCAAGAACCTTAAGAGTTCTCAAATAAGCAATCCAGCATAGATTTGCCTTCAAAAGTGGGGAAAGAGTCTTCTCCTAGCATTTAAAATCACATCAGTTTATAAGATTATAAACATTGGATTTCATACAATCACTACATAAGTATATAGTTCACAGGCTTTTCACCAATAAGAAGCAAACAAAAAACAGCGGCAGCTGATGATATTTGAAAATGGTGTGCCATAAAAGTAGGGTATGACTTTAATGTAGTGAGCAAAGTGAGAAAACTTGATGGTCAAACGTATTGTCCAGGTTGGGACCTCTTTCCGTGGAAAAAAATGAAAACAGACTGATTAATGGTGCATTTGAAAGCAAATTAATTTAGTGAGAAAGCAAGGTTTATAAAACAGTGGGAATATACAGTCTTTAAATACTAAACACATTAAAAACTGCCTCATATCTTACTGCATTAATATTTTCCACAGTTACTTTACTGTAACGAATTTACAGAATGACAACTTCAGGCCCTCTAAAGTGTGAGCTTGTCTCCTGTCTTGCACTGCATACAACATTGACTTTGGAAGAACATGCCCTAACCAGGAAGCACCCACGGCTGCTGGCTGCATTCAGTCACATAGAAAAATATGTACACAAAGGTCTTTAAGTGGGATGGAAAAATTGGGTGCTCTCTAAAAGGAAACATTCAAAATAAATTTCTATGATTCCCATTGCGTACCACCTAACCAGTATTTTGGTTTCTGTCTGAGATGTTTGTGCATCCAGATATGCAACACAACAACCAACACACACCAAAAGCCTGTCAGTACAATTGACTTTATCAATGGTTGTTCGCTGTTTAAGATAATCAGTAACAATGATGATTTGTCATAAATATTTAACATTGGAAATGTTTCAATTCTAAAATTTTGAGACTGTGAATTAAATATTATTGAGGCCTGTGGAAGGAGTGTTACCCTTCAGTTTTGTGAGCTTTATGTTAGATAACACATCTCATCTATCTGTACATTTTCAACTGCTCTCTGTCCATTATTGCACTCTCCCTCAAATGCACTTCTTTGCATCTCCCTCATTGCACCACCCCAAACATACACTGCACTCATTCACGTTTTAGCACTTTATTTACTTTAGCCTTGTAATTATTTTGACATGTATATACCCCCTTCACACACAAAGCTGAAAATTTCACAGGTATGTAGAGTCTGGTGAAACACAATTTCTGCCCGAATCGGAACTTCAGAGACAGTCGTAATAAAGGCTATGTTGTGCAGCATTAATAAAACATCATAGTCAGAGAAGAAAATAGCCCAGTGTAAGGAAAAATCTATTTTGGCGTGTGGGGCATGGATACACAGTAAGCATCAAACTTTAGACTTGATGAATGCCACAACTGTCATGAAGAATATTGCGAAAGGCCTCATGTGTACACCATTGAAAAATCTTAACTGTGTTGTAATATCTTTAGCGTTCGGCTTGGAAAAAGATATGAACAATAATACAGACCTAACGTAGATACAACTTCGCTACAAATCTTGACCTGTCAGCATGGAGCCACAGCATGCTAATTTTCAAGTCAAATGGACCAAATAAAAATGCATAGTTAAAAAATAAATCTTCAACCTCTAGATAAAAATACATGATATCTTCCACATATAGGGGAGATCACATTGTAAACACTGTTAGGTATTAAATAAAGCGCCTCTGCTCCTAACAGAGGAGTGCAACAATAATAACTCTTACAATGCTGAAACAAACAGAATTTAAATGGCCATTTGAACAGTAAGCAGGGCTTTCTTTTGAGGGCCTCAATCTGAATAGCCGGGTAATCCCGATAAGACTGGTAATAGGAGTTGCCGTTGAATTACAAGTAAAGCTGAAACATCGCGGGTGTGGTGTTTTCCAGCCAACACTCCATGAGATATACTTTGCAAAAACATACAGGAATCAGTATGGACACATCAATTCTTGCCTGACATTCCCAGTGAACATATAATGGGAGTACTTAAATGGTTCTGTGTTGTTAATTTCAAGTGTGCTGAAGATATTATCAGGACATTTTCAACCCACTCATAATCGGTCTCAGACTCTGGCTTTATCACAGCATTGCTAGCAATAATAAACTACCTTATAAACTTCATGCGATCTACCACCCTCCTGGAGACAATCTACCATGTCCATCTGGAGAGTGACAGAGTTGTTGCAGAGGACTTAAAAGTCATTAGGATTTATGTTGCCTAAATTTATTTTCCAATGTTTTAGTTTCTTTAGTTGCGCTCTTTTTGGAAACATGACCGCATTGATTCAGAAGGTGAATTGGTGATAGTCTGTCCAGTGTGATGTTGTCCATTTTTGCAAGGATAAGGTCTGAGATTTGTTGTGAGTAGGGTTGTCACAGATTTGGGTCAACTCGAGGTCGGATAGAAAGGATTTAAAACTGTTCACTGCATGGTCATTCAGATCATTCCAGTGAAGTTTGAAGTCCCAAAAGAAGATCTGCGTAACTTGATGATCATCGTTGGTTGAGATGAGTTCCATGACATGTTCAATGAAAGTTAGATTTTCAGGAACTAACAGAGCACTAGAACACCTCCATCTTGACCATCCTTGACTCGATCGCCCTCCTTTAACTGAAAAACATATATATCAAAGTCTCTAAATCTTGGTTCAACGACAACCTTAATACTGAAAGACCCAATCTGAGACCAGCGGAAAGAGGCTGGAGAGCCTTGCCCTCATTGGAGCAGCTAAAATGCTTAAAAGCAGTGAAGACCACTAGCAGCAGAAAAAGCTGAGGCTCAGAAGCCAACTTCTTTAGAATTCAGCTTTGACCTAGCAAGAAATCACTCCAAAAAACGTTTTGAAATTGTTAAGTGATAATCACTCAACATACCAAAGCCTCTCTGCATTGAGTCCAATATGCTCCCAAACTGTGAGAACTTTGCTTCCTCCTTCTTGGGAAAAACGGAAATCATTGAAAATGAATTGCAGTCAGTGAGGGAACACCTGCTGTCTATATCACACACCACTCCGCATCCCACAAAATCTGCTGATCCTGCTGATCACCCTGGGCATTCTCCCCCAAAGCAATGCCTCCTGGCACACTTTTACACTCCTCAATGCAAGTGACATTCAGAATATGCTTATAGCATTGAAACCATCTTATCGCTTCATCAACCCTTTATCGCCAAATATCTTCAAGGATCCTCTATTCTTCCTTTATGTACCAAGATCGTAAACACCTCATTCCACCAAGGCACTATCACTAACTGCCTAAAATTAGGAGGGGTAACCCCCATTTTGAAAAAACAACAGTTGATTGCTCAGACCGCAACAACTACAGCCCAATCTCTAGCATTCCCTCTCTAGCAAAACGTCTTGAAAAAAGGTATCCAGATCCAACTCTGCAACCACATAAATCATTTCCAACTCCATGACCAATGCCAATCCGGCTTTCATCAAGGTCACAGCACAGAATCAGCAGTCACTCACATAGTGGGTGACATTTTAAAAATATGGGACCAGAATGAATTGTGTCTCCTTATGCGTCTTGCCCAAACTGGACTATGGAAGTGCTATACACGTGGGCCTGCCTAGATACAAGCTAGCCCCTCTACGGGCCTCTCTTAACTCTGCTGCCAGACTCATCAGTGGAACAAAAATAAATAGGCACAACTCCTCTGACTTAAAATTATTGAACTGGCTTCCTTATGAGGCACAACTATAAATACAACTATAAATTGTGTACAGGACTCATTCAGCCTTACATTTCAAGACCCCTAGTTATTTTGCATAAAAACTAGAACTATCGGGCGGATGCAGAACATCGCAAAGTACTCCCTGGTGCTGAAACCACCGATTTTCCATAAAAAGAAAACGTGCTACAGAGCCTTTTCGGGTAATACGCCAACGATTTGGAATTCTCTTCCTACGGATATCCATTTGATACCGTCTTCCTCCTCCTTCAAATAAGAAGTAAAAAAAACTAATGCTGAGCAAATTTGCCCTAAGATCACTATTGTTGCTTTCATGATCTATCGATGACTATGACTCATTTGTTTATGATGACCACTGTATTGCTGACTTCCTATGGAGGTCAAACTTATCAACCTGTTAATCTTCATCGTTTGCACCTTTCTCATATTTGTGACTGTTTCTCTTGTCTCCTACTTATCTCCTTTGTTCCTTGATATAAAGCACTCTGATACCCTCACCGGTCCTGTTGGTGCTATAGAAAACCTTATAAATAAAAATAAAAATAAATAAATAGGTCATAGAGCTCTCAGCTTTACCAAGTTCATGCGAGAATAGCTCATTCAGTCCAGATTTTTGCTTTGTATTTTTAGACTTATAGACATGTTCCTGTGGTATATAAAATCAGTTCTATATCCCCAGAATGCAAAGCAATACATCTGGATCAGTTACTAATGCCTGACCTGGGAAACTTGAAACCTTTCACCCTGGTCACCCCATCCTCACAGTATTTGTCCAATACCACAACAACCCCAAGCATTTCAGTTTTGAAGCCCTTGTTACAGATTTGGTCTTCAAAGAGCCACCATCCCCTCCCTGAAGCCTCTCACTGGGGAAGAGAGGCACAAACAGAGAAGGGGACTTGATAGTTGGAGGGACTCCCTGTGATCTCACACAGACATCCACTGCCCATGGGAACGGGGGAACAAAACAGTTAGGGCAAAACTAAATTTAAAAAATAAGAATTATTTATTATTATTATTTAAGAAGCTTATAAAGCGCACAGCTACCCCCAGGGGGGGTGTCCCGGCGCTACAGATTACACACTAAAAGAGAAGAGATAAGCTGCTTTATGAGGTAGTAAACCGCCAAGTTTGAGTTTGCGTCGGAACACAAGCTCCGACTCAATGAACCTAAGATCCAGTGGGAGGCTGTTCCAAAGTTTGGCAGTAACAACTCTGAACGTTCTGCCCCCGCTCCTGGCACGACGAAATCTGGGTACCACCAGGAGACGTAGGCTGTTTGATCTCAACGATCTGATAGATAAAGATAGTTTGAATCTCTTACTCAAGTAAACCGGGCCTAACCCGTTGAGAGCACAGAAGGCCAGGATCAAAGCTTTGAACTGGATGCGGCGGGAGATGGGAAGCCAGTGCAATTTTTTCCGGTAGGATGCTACCGAGTGGGGGAAAAGGATATTTCCGATCAGTCTCGCAGCTGCGTTTTGCACAACTTGTAACCGTTCAATAAGGTAAAGGGGAGCGCCGGCATAAAGACTGTTGGCATAATCTAAATGCGACGTGATCAGGGCATGGACAATGGTCTTACGGGAGTCCAAAGGGAGGTAATGAAAGATCTTCCTGATCATGCGTAGTTTGCCGAAGCAGGCTGATGTGACCTTATTGATCTGGGCCTTACAAGACATGGCATTATCAAATTGGAAGCCCAGGTTACGAGCTGTCTGGACTGGGATCGGAGGGGGATTCAAAACTGTTGGCTACCACGGAGTAGCGGGCAGTGCCGTTTTTTGGTTAAAAAATAAAACCTCAGTTTTGTCAGTGTTCAATACCAGATGGTTAGAGGCCATCCAGGAGCAAATGTTGCCAAGGAATGACAAAGAGGAGAAAGGGAAGTAATACCCAAAATTAGCGTAGTCCCCTATGCAATTTGAGAAGACACATTCTTCATGATTGAAAAGATGCAGCTGTTGCTACATGCCTTACACTTAGGGTGCAGTAGCAGTGCAAACCATCAAGCTGACTCATTTGTCTCGTTGGCAATATAAGTGATGTTGAAAGATGGTGTACCCCTGCAGTTCTAAATTTATTTCTTTGATCTAGCAAAAGGCATCTCTGTAGAAAACTGACTGGTAACAAACTGTTAGACGCAGGTGCAGCACAATTTATAACAGCTCTCAGAGATTTCCATACCAGTGGTCCACACACAAAGTATGTGATGCTGTCACTGCATTCCAGCAAAAGGAACCACTGTGTACAGCCAATGCCCAAACAAACCCTTTGTTTCATGTACCATTGCCAGTCTATACTCTCTTCATATGTCTGCACTGCTCCAAAGTGCTCTAAGGCTGCGGTAAGCAGCATCTCAGCACAATATTAAATAGGACTCATTCCATGGTAATACGGGTGGTGAGCAGGGACAATAACCTACTGAGTTACCAAGCTTTTTTAATGGATCCAACACAAGTTGTCTCGCAATTCACTTTACCATTATCGTGGACTTTTCTTGGGTGTGCAAGAGCTATTTTAATTGCTCCAACACAAACTAGTCCCAAAAAATTATTGTCTGCGACCACCTTTGAAGATGAACTTTAGCAAAATCTGTGTTTAGTGTTACAGCCTCTTTCAATCCAAAATGTGCCACGGGCTCAGCTTTTCAATTCAGCCCTCCACGTTCACAAGACCTTTGCAATTCTCTCCTGTGGCAAGCACTTTCACACATTCCCATTTTCACCCATGACCTTCTGCTTCACACGTAGTGCCTGCACTTTCTGATTTAGCCTGACAATTTCACTGAGGGCCCTGCATGGTTTTATTATACATTTTGTGAAAACGCTTATTGATCATTGACGTGAAAAAACCTTGCCCCGTCAAAATATCAAAAGCAGACCTTTTTCAGAATCAATATATGAGTCCTCTGCATTTTCTGACACAGCAGCTGACAGCTCAGTTTGGGGTCACACTATGTAGTTTGCGGAAGAAGGGAGCAGCAGAAACCACTGACAAAAGGATTTGTGTGAAAAAGGCTGCTTTATTGAAATAGGTGCACCTTAAAACACAACCTAGGCCTTTGCCTCACAAAACTAAAACCTCACTATACAGTTAATTTAGCTAACTTAAAACTACCCCTCCCCCAAACTTCTCCCCCCACATGAACTTGATACAATAACATTGTACCCACTCCATATCTGTTTAAATGTAACTATGCCCTTTACACTCCCCCTGCCCTTTACTACAACTATGAATCCCTACTAAAGTAAACCTCCTACATAAACTTGAACTTCCTGCTACAGATATGCATGAACTAAACTAGCCATTCCCTTTGAGCCTGAGTTGGCAATATCAACAAGCTTTGTTAAACTATGCCAACTTCTCTGCCAACCGCCACCCAGAAAAAGAGGCGTAAGGTGGGGAGATGGTCTCACCCTTTTCTGCCCCCCCACTTGTAACTTCCATCTAGTGCATGCCCAAACACTGGGCCAACTCCAACTTCAGCTGCACTAAGTACAATTCCATGCCCATAAAAGAAAAATGGACTCCGTCATCCCGGAAAAACTCCTTATCCTCAAAATGCTAATCTGAAGGCACCACCCTGCGTATGCCAGCTTGCCTACAGAATGCACACATCTCCCTATTGATCTTCTTCCTAGCCTTCTCTTTAGCTGCCCTCCAGATGCTCCGTGGAATGAACTCGGTCCAAAGAATATGGCACCCAGCCCAACGCCTACACACCTCCTACAAATCGTCCTTCATAGCTTTCACCAAAGCCAAGCCTTTCCGCACTACCAGGTCATTTTCCCCCAAATGTATCACCAAAATATCTGGACACTTACCATCCACTATAAGCCTGTTCAAGCAAGGCAACAACTCACCCCAGCGCCTTCCCCACAATAAACCCAAAATTTGCACTTTGGCAGCCAGACTTTGCCTGCCTTGCAGCCATTTAATGAAAGAATGTCCTACAATCCAAATATGCATGCCAGCCTCCAGAGGACCAGGAACTGCACCTGCAAAACAAAAACACAAAAAGACAAACTACACTGCACTCATCATCATTCCTCCGCTTCACGCATGTAACGCTGGAAGCAATTGGAGGACCAGCGCGCCAAAGCCATAATCCTAGCCCTGCTCCACCCTTGTCTGCCTGCTTCGGAGGCTGCACTGACCTGAAAGGAATGAGCGCCAAAACCCCTAGCGTCCAGCCCAAACCGATTTAATGCTTTGCCCAAGATCACCAGCAGCTGAAAAGTGGAAACTGGACCCCTGTTTATATGTTGAAACACCTGCCCGCTACCCTGTGAGGAAAGCTGTTTCCAGGTCCTACCCCATCATAATGGGCAGAACACCTCCCCCGGGTAAGCCGGCAAAAGAACACTACGCCCATAGGCACGCTGGTCCGTCTTAGATTTTTAAAACCAAACCTGTAGCCCCCCATCTGTTTCAGCCACCTCTCCCATAGCAGACCCCGGCCCAACCTGCCACCCAACAGCTCAGAGACCCGAAACGCTCCACAGAACATCCACATCTGCATGGAAAACAGCACCACCTCCCCCACTCAGTTGCTTATGCCCGGAAGCTCCCCCATGAATCTGACCAAGATGTCCAGTGTCAGCGGACATCTTGCCCCCTAATCGACCTTGCTCCCTCGACCAACCCTCTAGGAGTCTCCTACCCAGTTCCCCTGCCAACGGCGCGTATCCCCAAAACAGTCTGCCCATGAAGGCTATAGCTGCTAATTTACCCGATTTAACCGATATCGTCACCCTCAACAGACCTTCATCCATCAATCTTAGTATGAATTGCACTACATCTTCTACTCTGGCCAACTCCCCCGATCTCCAAAGCCCCCCCCTGCTAAAAATTCAGTCCATGCTTGCGAATACTGTTTCCTGGTAGATTCGGCCAGCGACCCTGCTACCACCTGAAGCATCCTGGCTCTTTGACCAATCATAGGTCTTGCAGCATTCTGGCCCTGACACTGTCCATGTCCGTGGCCAGTCCATGGAACCTCCTCCACTGTGAACAAGACAAAGAATCCACAATGTCATTGTCCACACTTGGCACGTGTTGAGCTCTAAATATCACATCCAGCTGCAAGCATCAATTCGCAACACAAATGCTCTCAACAACTTCAAAACCTGTGTATCCCTTGCAGACTGCCTGTTGATGAACTGGACTACCGACATATTGTCTACCCGAAACAACACTGTTCACTGGAATGGTTCACCCCAGAGCGCCAGCGCTACCAGCAGTGGAAATAAATCCAAAAAGGTGATGCTGCGGCCTCCATGCTTCCAAACCTGGGGCCACCCCTCCGCGCACCAATGTCCCTGCCAATAAATGCAGAAACTGAAGTCCCCTCCGAGAAGATTTGCATGTCCCATTCAAATTCTGTTAATGCCTCCAGAAGAATCCCATTGAATGCCTCCAAGAAAGTTCCCCACATCCTCAAATCTTCCTTCACCCCTGCCGCCAAGCAGACATGGTAGTATGGCAGAGACAGCCCTGACAAGGCCAAGCCCAGCCTCCTACAGAAGGTTCTTCCCACTCTGACAACCCTGCAGGTGAAATTCAAGTGCCCTAAAAGAACCTGCACCTCCTTAACTGTCACCTTTCTTTCCCAGAGCATGGTGTTCAGCAACGACTGCATGGACCATTTCTTATCCTCGGGCAGTCTGGCCTCTTTGGCCCCAGAGTCAATTTTGATCACCAGGAATGAGATCACTGTTGTAGGCCCCACCGTTTTCTCGGGGGCCAAGGGCACACCCAGGTACCTCATCAGCTCCTGGAACCTTGTCAGGGCCTCCTGACAGCTGCGCTCGCTGGGCTCCCGATGAAGAAGAAGTCGTCCAAGTAGTGCATCTCAGTGACGTTACCCGTGGCTTTTGTGAACATCCATTGGAGGGACATGCTAAAACATTCAAACAAAACTCAGGATATGGAGCAGCCCATGGGAAGAGCTTTACCTACATACCACTTTCCTCCGAACTGTATTCCCAGCAATTGAAAGTCGGCGTGTGTCCTGGCAAAAGACGAAAGACCGACTTGATGTTGCTCTTCGCCATTAGTGCCTCCCGTCCCGCCTTCTCCACTAGAGCCAAGGCCACGTCCACCGAGGAGTATGTGACAGCCACCTGTTCCTCAGGGATAAAATCATTCACCGACTGGCCCTCTGGCCATGACAGATGCTGGATCAACCAAAACTGCCCCGGTTCCCTTTTGGGTACCACCCCAATGGGTGACACAATCAGGTCCGCCATCGGCCAGTTGTCAAAGGGGCCTGCCATACTACCCTCTAGGATCTCTTTCTCCAACTTGTCCCTCACCGCCTGCTTATGTGTATGTGCTGATTTGAGCTGTTTCGCCCACCGACGCACCCGTGGTCCCCGGTATTTCAGCCTGATGTCCCAAGTAAAGCCCTGCAGCAATAACTGCGCATCCTCCGATCTGTCGTAGGATGAGAGCCAGAAGGCTAATTTATCCAGTCTAATTGGCGTACAAACCTTTGCCCACAGGTCCTTGTCCCCCTCTTCTCGACCTGAAACCCCCTGTCTGTTCCTGCTGCCCCCCTCCGTAACCCTGCTGAGACCCCTGTCCGGTGGAAGCCTGCCCACCCCCTGTTTCCCAACATTTTACCAGCCGGTGCGTGCCTGAGCACTTGGAGCACTCGTGCCGGAATTTGCTAAAGTCCCTGGCGCAACTGCCTTTATTGAAGTCCCAGCCTGTGCCCACGGCATTGGTCTGGCATCTCCCACCTCCACCCACCCCTCCCAAGGTTGGGCGACCCTGAAAGGGCTAGTAGACTATGAGCAAGCCACTGGCTGTAAAAATGGTCTTACCAATTTTTGCCGGGCCCATAAAGTGTTGTCAGAGATCGATATCGAACTCTTCCCATTGTGCCTCTGCATCACAAGCCATCCGGGCTCTAAACTCCTCATCGTATTGTACCCAGGCATACCCCCCATAGTTAAGATGTGCTTTCCTAATCACATTCATGTATTTAAGCATAGAGACAGACCTCTTCAGTAACTTTTTACAATACACACTCGCATATATAAGGAAAGCGTCCGTCCAGTTTTCTATGGTCACCGGAAACCTGGGCCGCTTGGCTAATTCCACTTCCTCTTTAGAGCCCTCTTTAGAGCATAACTCCCTGTGCAGCAGCTTCACCATTTCCACATATTCGTCCTTCCATATTTATTTCTTGGTGGCAGCCATAAAATGCGCCCCCAAAGTTTGGAGATTCCTATATACGTGAGCCTCTTGACTTGCACCTCTATACTTTCAAGTTTTTCTAACTTACAACCCTCTTCTGTCTTGCCCGCCTTTGAGGCCCCCTCCTCGGCAATCCTGACGCTTACCTTTTCTGAAACCCCCGCTGTCACATTGCCTGTGTCTGCTCCTTCTTTTTTCTCTGAGGGAGTTGTCTCCGCTACCCCTGCGCCCCAACCCATTTGTCTACTGTGTGGTCTTGCGTGCCAATGCTTGCATCTGCCACATAGCGAACCTTGCTCAAACAGGCTTCATGCACACTCTGCTGCAACTTAGCCTCCACTCCCACTGACACCATGACTTGGTAACCCGCAGCGTGGGTTGTCTTACCTGACGCCAACGTTGGGGCACGCTGCCTTGACGACTCTCATCTCGTTTGTGTCCCATCCCGGCGGATGAGGATGTGCCCGACACCTGTGGCCTGCAAAAAACTAGGACCAGGGGAATTAGAATTACCCCCCTACCTTCTTGGTGTAGCCTATCCCCACCCTCAGTCAAGTGTGCATCATCCTCATCTCGTACTTTCCCTTCTTCAAAACTTTCTTCATCAGAATCCAACACTGTGATGTCTGGTGCCTCGGACCAACTCCTCTGGGGGGCCGAGTACTGCCCTCCCAGCCTGTCTGTGGAACAAGACCTACACCTTTGAACCGTATCCTTTTCCCTTGGAGCGCTCCCCGCTCTGCGTGCTGTTTTTTAGCAACATCAGCAGACTTCACTGGTATCGCCTGACTTAGGTCCCACAACATCCTCCAGCGAGCCACACAGGTCAAAGCCTTCGCCTCCCCTTGGGGCCCTGGAGCCGTACCAAGCTCGCCCGTGTCTGGTCTGCCCCTTCCCGGTTCTACCTGCAAATGACAAGGAAAGCCCGGTGTGCTGGCACGCTCCCAAAACTGAACCCCACATCTCCCCCTGGCACGAATCCCATACCGGGCCCCCCCTCCTGCGCAGACCCCACATGATCCACCATCTCCCCCAGCCCGACTCCCCCGAGCCTCCCTGCTGTATACCTTCAACAGGGGTCTACCCTTCAGCCCCCTGCCCTTTCGACTGACCCGAGGTGCCAATGCCTCTTCACAAGCCCAACCCAAATCTTCTCCCTCATCCTCACTCCATCTCAGCTCCACTGCTGCCAGAACCGAGCGAAATACCCCTTGGGTGCTGTTCCCGGATCCCCCCACTGCCTGTCCTCCTTCGCTACCTGCATTTTTTCCTTGCAACTTACCCACCCCTTCTTCCTGCTATTCCTGCGCCACAAGGCCTCAACCCCTACTGGGGCTCTATCCAGCCAAGAACCCATATCCCAATCTATCACATTCCAGCTGGAGCTGAATGCCCCTAGCCTGTCCCCCCTCGAGCCCCTCCCCTCCTCACATTCCTCTGCCTCTAGCTGCAACAACCACTCAGCATATACTTCTCTGAAGTCCACCTGCCCCTCCCCCACGTCAGCCCCCCTTGCTCAAATGAGACCGAAAACCTCCCCCCTTGACCCCTGGACGGCTCCCCCTCCTTCCAGGTATTGCCCGTGGAATGTGCCCGCTTGTGCTACTGGAGGCTCTGCGCTCCTCACCCTCCCTCTCTGAGCAGCCCCACCACCCCCCTGCTTTCTCTACTGGGCATTGTGCTCAAACATGGAGCACCCCGTGCCAAGCCCTGCGATGTGCTAGGAGTGCTCAGCTCCTCATTGCCCCCTTTAACTCCTGCCACCTTAGATGATCCCTGGGTCCTTCCCACCGACACGCTGGAACTCGCCCCACCCCCATAGGAAGAGTGGCCTTGGTAATGGCGGTCTCCCACCCCTTGGTGGAGGCCCCGCTGTTCGCTCCCGATTTATGGGCCTCCAGCTGTAACATGGAGGCTTCAGAGCTTCACAAACCTGGTCACCCTCCCCACTCACCGGGGCCGTTTTACACTGGCGCGTCGGCCCCGTTTGCTTACCTGGCTATCCCTTCTATCCGTGGTCTGGTGGGGCGGCGAGCATGCCAGAACTGCTGCCGCCTCCCCATCAGACACTTTCCTCGCTTGTCGTACCCCATGAGAGAAGTGTGGCTCAATGGTTAGAGCGGCAGACCCTGATGCAGTAGTCTGGCCGGGACCAGGGGTCAATTACCGCCTCAGCGGGTCTCGGGCTCAATTTCCTAGGACCTGATAATTCTCGCTTCGGTGCCTATTCTAATCATGAGTACCACTCTGCACCTCTGGGCAATAGCTTGCTTAATCTCTACAACGGCCCCAACAATGCTGAGGATGCCTGACTTCACCTTGGGGGTGCCCAGGAGTGGGTTCCTTACAGGGAAAGGCCAGGAAGGGTTCCTCGGCGGTATTCGTACAAGCGCTGAGAAGTCGTGCGCCATACAAGTGCGTAATCATTTCATTTCCATGAACCGACGCTCCCTTGGCCAACAGGTCCAGCCGACCCCCCACCATCTCGTCGGGGGACATCGCCATCATGCTTCGGTAAGTACAGTAACTGCACACAATGCAAACGAAATCGAAATGTAATTTCCTATGTGCCAGCCACCATGTTGCCAATATAATGGGGGCTGGCACCACAAGATGTCTGGTTTTATACCCATGGGCTGCCTACCTAGTTCAAAGGCAGCCCAAATCCCCATTGAGCAACATCTGTAGCCCAAAATCAGCCTAAACCCCTGAGCAGGTGCCCGACTGCTCCGCTTCCCCAAAATCCCCCAGGTGGCAGACTTTCCTGTGGTCCACTGCCCTCAAATCCTCCTTGTCTTTCAGTCTCCCAGTCCAACAAGGAAGAAAATTGTGGAGCACTGCTAAACTCCAAACTGGCCATTTGCAATATCAGAGACCTATGTCACCTGAGCCAATCCAGACACTGCTTTCTATATTTTTATGTTATCAAATAGCATGGAAGCAGCACCAGGATTGGCTGGAGCATTCCTCAAGAGACCAAGGGGTTGCAGCTCCAATCCCCACCCCCCCGGCCGACTAATGTTGCACATGGTGGAAGCCTCAAATGTGCATCTTGTGTTGGATGCAGAAAGGCACCTGTCCAACCTGATGTGCACTTTACTTAAAACCAAGCCTGTTGTGAAGCAACACCTATGCCTGCCCACCCTACACTCTCTCAAATTGATTGGCACCTGTGGCCAACCTGCTCTGAAATGAAAACATTGTGGCAACCCTGCCGAGAAACACCAACCTAAACTAAATCAATCTTAGATTAATTAACTGCTGGGCTCTGGAGCAGAGGAAGCAAAACATTCAGAGGGGGGCGACAATCCAGCGGCCCAATAGAGCAGCCACCCCTGGCAAAAAAAAAACTTTTTCTATAAAATACATTCCGGAATTCTCTCATTGATGTCAGGTGTACCTAGAGTCCGCACTTGCAACATGATTCGGCACCTAATACGTTATTCTGTCTGTGACATTCAAGTTCATTGCAGTTGGGGAAGTTTCAGTCTTTCACAGCAAGGCCTACAATTCTATATTACAGCAAAATATTAGCAGCAATGGTCTAATGTAAACTACGGTGTCATATCCAATATGGATTACAGAACAAAGTTGTCCTAATGCACTACAATCCAACTTTCTCATTATGTGTGTACTTTGATTTGGAAAACAGATGTCAACCCCCCCCCCCACCCCAATGATTACTAAATTATCCCATTCATGGATTTATTCATTGCAGAACAGTTGTCATTGGTCTGGAATTATTCTGCTTGGATCATCCCATTTCCTTTATCTTGTCATACAGATCACTCTGAGTCTCCTCGATTTTTTTTTTGTGTTCAAAAGTTTTTATTGGGAGCTTCAGAGATATACAGCTGGACAAAAATAATTAACAGAATAGAATAAAGAGTACATACATAACAGCAAATAAGGGAGTAACAAAAATTGGCGTAAAAGGGCATGCACATGAGTCGTGTCAGAGATCTTGCAGTGAAAATAAATAAACAAAATGTATACATACATTAACCAAACAGTATTCAAAGGAGAGTTGCATCCAACGTTACATGACGGAATGCATACAAAGACCTGGAATGATAATGTCACCTCCGCAGTAAAACAGATACAACGTAAGTTATACAGTTACGTGAAACATATATGTATACATAGGAGAGTTGAAATTGATAACCCTTGACGATGAGCGTACAGAGTCATAGAATGGTAGCTCTACAGAGTCATAGAATGGTAGCTCTACTACCCCAGCAGGCAAGATAGGGAGTTGAAAATACGAAATGGGCGCGAGGTGACCAAGTTTCAAGGAGGCTTGTGTAGGTCAAAGTGATCGTCTAACGAGGACCAGATTTTCCTGAGTGGCGGACGCCATCGGGTTGTGGCTAAGGCTATATTGTCAGCCCCTCTTAAGTTGGTGACCCAGTTCAACCAATGGGGGAAAGAAGCTTTGTTCGTGCTTTTCCAGTTATTAAGTATGATTTTAACCGCAGCCGTCAGCAATAGGTCGAGTAGGGCTTTGTCATCATCATTGAGTGAGACGGCTTTGGCAAAACCTAGAACGAGCGTTGAGAATTCCCTTGGGAGGGTGATATGGAGGACTTTTGATATAAAATCAAAGATTCTGTCCCAATAGGAGGTTACACAGGGGCATTAGAAAATTAAGTGTTCAAGGTCTCCTCCCTCACCCGTACAGTTCCAGCACGTGTCATCAGCCTTGATTTTGTGGAGAAACAGCCTCCTAGGTGTCCAGAAGGCCTTATGAAGTAGCCAGAACTTGGTTTGTGAGAGTGTAGGGCTTATTTTGTGGCAAGTGGTGGACTCCCAAGTTCTGGCCCAGTCTGTCTCTGAGGTAGGTGTGGATGAGAACGAGTTCCAGTAGCGTTGGAGAGGCTCAGTTATGGAGGACGATTGTGGGCGCATAAGTTTATACATTCTAGAGACTTGATGGCCCAGTTTGTTAAGTGAGGTGAGCAAGCCGGGGAGGGAGGGGGTGACGTCCTTCAGGTTAGCTTTTGCTAGTGCTACTTTAATGTGTAAGAAGTTATAGAATTCAACGTGGTGTAGAAGGAATCTATTCTGTAGTTCACTAAAGGTAAGTGGTAACAAATTTTCGGTGAGTTGGTGGGGGAATAGTATACCTCTTTCTATCCAAGTGGAATAATTTAGAGTTTTCCCTTTGTATGTTACGGCGGCATTGTGCCAAAGCGACTCCCAGTTTGAGTGCCGGAATTGATGTGGTAGGTGTTGACTAACTTGGAGAAGAGCCATTTTGGTATTCTTGAAGATAGGGCCCGAGCCTAAGGTGGGACGGAATTTAATGGTGAGTAGGGCACAGGGGTTGAGACCTTTTAATATTGACCTTTCCACAGAGAGCCACACAGGGGTATATTCAGTCTGTGAGGTTAGCCAGTACGAACCCTGTTTTGCTAAAAAGGCATTTGGTAAATTTTGAAGTCCGCCAGGTTGACTCCTCCTAATTTTTTGTCTAAACGTAGTTTCTTTAAACTAATTCTGGCTTTCTTGCCCTGCCATAGAAAGGACGAGATCAGTTTATCCAATTTACAATGAAACTCTTTGGAGTGCATGAGTGGAAGCATTGTGATGAGGTAGTTGACCAAGGGGGATATCATCATTTTTATGGTTTCTATACGCCCCCACCAGGTAATGAAACGGGGTGACCAACCGTCTAGCAGTCGTTTGATTTTGGCCAGGGTTTTGTTTTCATTATGTTTAAGGGTACTTAGAAGGTCATCGGTAAATTCTATCCCCAAATATTTAATCACGTCAGTTTGCCAGATTAGGCCTGAGTCGCCCAGCAGTTCTCTAGGAGTGTGGACATTTAGAGGTTTTACTTCGGATTTATCTCTATTTAATTTGTAGCCGGATAGGGAGGAGTATTTGTCAATTGAGGACATAAGCCCAGCGATGGAGTTAGTAGGGTCTTCCGTAGTGATTAGGATGTCGTCAGCATACGCTGCTAACTTGACTCGTGTGTCACCGAAGGAGATACCCGCAATGTCTCTATTATTTTTGATGTCTGTAAGGAGGGGTTCAAGGGCTAAGAGAAAAAGAGCTGGGGAGAGAGAGCAGCCTTGTCTGGTACCTTGGTGCAGACGGAACGGGTCGGATAGGGTGCCGTTTATAGCTATCCTGGCAGATGGGGCAGAGTATAGGGCCATCACCATCTTGGTAAAGGAGTCGCCAAGGTTGAAAGACTGCATGCACTGCCGTAGGAAGGACCACGAGACCTTGTCAAAGGCCTTTTCCGCGTCCAAGGTTATCGCTACCATTGGGGAGGAAGAGGTCTTTGCTTTTTCTAGAAGGTGACACAGCAGTCTCGTGTTGTCGTTTGACATCCGGTGTTTTAGGAAGCCAACCTGCGAGGGGCTAATTAGTTTGTGGAGGATGGAATTTAGTCTGGTCGCCAATATTTTTGCATACATTTTGCAATCAAGATTTATCAAAGAAATGGGGCGGTAATTTTTAGTGAGGAGGGGGTCTTTCCCTTCTTTGGGTATTACTATGATCGTTGCCTCACTCATCGATGGGGAAACACCGCCGCTGGACGCTGTAGAGTAATAAAGGTTAAGGAGTGGAGGGCTAAGTTGATCTGTAAAGGCCTTATAGAAGGACGCAGTGAAGCCGTCCGGGCCGGGGGCCTTATTATTCTTCAGAGTGTTGATTGCTGCTCTGATTTCTGTGCTAGAGACTGGGGAGCCTAGGTGAGTCTTATCTATTTCTGAAAGTTTGGGGAGGTGGAGTGAATTGAGGTAGTCAGTGCAGGCTGATTCATCTAGTGGTTTGTCGTTTTTGTATAGGTCTTCGTAGAATGTTTTGAATGTGTCAAGGATATTAGATTGTTTAGTGTGTGTGTTGTTTCTGGAATCTTTAATGGGCGATATGGTGGACAGTTTCTGTTTATGCTTGAGATAGGAGGCTAGCAGCTTCCCTGCTTTGTTGCCCTCGCAGAGTTTTAGGGCCTTGAAGCGATTGATCCATACCCCCGCACGCTTGCTGGTGATGATGTTGTATTCGTACTTTTTTTTGGTTAGTGTATCTAGCAATATAGTATCTAATGGGTTGGGCTTGTGTTGGGCTTCTAGTGCACCAATCTGATGTTCCAAAGATTCTAGTTCTTTATTTAGCGCCTTGTTTGTCTTGGCCCTGATGTTGATGATGGCCCCACGGATCGTGGCTTTCAGAGCATCCCACAAGGTGTTGGGTGTAGTGTCGGGGGTGTCATTTATGGTTAGGTATTCCTCAATGGCATTAGCTATTAGTAATTTGTTTGTGGGATCTGAAAGTGTTTCATCATTAAAACGCCATCTCTTGGGTGGGAGAATCGATTTTGAGCCAGCCAGCTTGGTGCGAATACAGGCGTGGTCAGAGACCAATTTAGGGGCTATTTCTGTTTCCTCTATAAGATGTGTGAAGGGGCTTGAGATCAAGATGAAGTCGATACGGTAATAAGATTTGTGTGGTGCGGAGCAAAAAGTATAGTCCCTACTGTCCGGATTTTGGAGGCGCCAGGAATCCTTCAGATTGTATCTATCACAGAGGCGAAGGAGGGCGTCATGCGAGCGGGAAGGTTGGAAGGAACATTTAGATTGCCTATCAAGAATCGGGTCAAGGGGGAGATTAAAGTCTCCTCCCACTATCATCAGGTCTTCTGAAGGGATGGGTTCTAATGAGCGGGAGACTGCGTCCCAGAATTCCGGGTCGTCAGCATTTGGGCCGTAGATATTTACTACATGAATGGGGTCGTCCTCCCTTAGAAGGTGTGTAACGGAAAGTCTACCTACTTCGTCGTGAGAGTGCGAGACTAGTGTTAGGTTAGCTTTTTTCGCTAATAAGGTGATTACACCTCCCTTTTTATGAGTACTGGTGAGTTCAGAATGTGTGACGTCCAATGGATGTTCAGAAAGCGTAGGTCATCCTCAGACAATTTGGTTTCTTGGAGTAATATAATGTCCCCCTTAGATTTGTTGAGATACTCGAAAACTTTCCTCCTTTTTACCGGATGGTTGAGGCCCTTAACATTAAGAGAGACTATCGTGAGATCATCGGCTAGTGATTTTGCATTAGCCATTGGAGATGGGTATCATCGCTGGGAAGTTGCACGGTAATCTAAGGATATCAGTGAGTAATGCCGTGAGCTGGTCACCATGCGGGCCATTGTGTGGAGATACATTGGACTGCAACGAAATACATATGTCATATGTGAAGTAAATAAACATAAGCAAAATACAGTACAAAACAGAAAAAAAGACTAAGAATCTTTGAACTCTTTTAGCTCCATTTTCTCCCTCCCCTGTCCCCACCCCCCTCCACCCCCCCTCTCCCTCCCTCCCCTCCCCCCAAATACGTACATCGGGAGTGCGACGGCAGCCCCGTGCAAGGCAGAGTCAGGGTTACACAGTTGGTAGCTAGTAACTTCCCTAGACATTGAGAATAGTATGGTAGTAATGAACTCGAAACTCGTTTTACACTTCAGACTGCAATGCGGCTGAAAAAAGACCTATTAACTATAACGGTAAACATTGGACGAGGCGTGAGAACGTAAGCATTTCACGTTAAGGCGAAATGATTTTAACGATAGCATTAGAAAATACCAGTAACAGCGAGCATTAAAGAGCAACAATAGTGCGACAATATATTGAGGCACGAGGCCTGCTTGCATTAAAGTTGTGGGTACCTGCGTCCGCAGAGAAGCAAACTGTAAAGGAAACAATGGCACACGGTTAAGAACAATAGACTCACTATACAGGAGAGTGAACATTGAGATGAAGGGCTTCAATATTGAAGCGGCCGTAGTCCGATTACAGGGCATGATGCTAGGATCATATCAGCAAATGGTGTGATGAGCTAAGCGGAGGATGAGTTCACGTTTTCCTTTTGTTCGAGAGGCCGGACGCTAGGTCCATTTCTTGTTCGCGACGATCTTCAAGTAGATCAGCAAGGGCTCTGGGGTCCGTGAAGTATTTTGGATGGCCATTGACTACAATCCTGAATTTCGCCGGACCAGCAAAGGAGAATGTAATATTTTTGGATCTGAGTTTGTCTCTGAGCTCCAGGAAACCTTTGCGGATTGCCACCGTGTCTTTTGAGAAGTCTTGCGTGAAGATGATTCTATGACCTTCCCATGAGATGGAGTAGTTTCTCCTTGCGAATTGAAGGATCATCTCAACGTGCTGAAATCTGAGCGGTTTGCAGATCAATGGTCTGGGGCCATTGGAGCTCCTGGAAGCGAAGGTGGGGATCCTGTGTGCCCTATCAAATTCAAGGCTGTGTGGAAAGTCTAATTTGGTGATCATAGGAATCCACGATTCAAGAAAGGCCACGCAGAAATCAGCATCTTTTTCGGAATTCTCCGGAACGCCAAAGATCCTGATGTTACCTCTTCCGTTCCTATCTTCCAACTCCGCGTTATGGCGTTTAAGTTCGTCTGTGGTTTTTTCTAGACGTTGGATCTTGGAAGCTGATTGTCTTGCCAGGTCCTCCACGTCGCTTATACGTTGTTCGGCCGCACCCAAACCCGTGTTTATTACACTTATATCGGCTCTGATCGCAGTGAGTTCTAGTTACATAGAGTCGGTATTGGATTTGGTGGATTTTGAGAGATTGTGTAGGTCTGCCAATTTTCTGAGAATCATATCCATAGTGGCTGCCATATCTGATTTACTTTTAATGGGCGAGTCCAAGAGTGAGTCCGATTTCACCTTTTTGGTGTTGTTTCTGTCCTCCCTGTTCGCCATTGCTGCGTGATGTGTGTTCGCTTCTGCTGGGAACTGGGTAGACCTTGTAAAGCCTGTAGGAAGACACTGCGGGCTGGCGAGACTGGACACCCACGCAAGTAGAATTGGCTGCAGAACTACTGCTGCGCCTGGGGTCTCGTGAGTGGTTCAGGACCAGGATCTAAGGGTGGAAGGACACTGGCTACAGTCTTATGGCAGAGCAGAGAGCGCGCAGAGAAGTACGTAAGCGCTGTGACTGAGCGCTACTTTAGTAGATGGACTACGCTGCTCTGTTAGGCTAGGGGTGTCTTTCTCCGATTAAGATGAGACGTTTGGCAGTGAGGCAGGACTTGACGGCCACTTGGGAGGCAGCACCGGCACAGGACACGAGTATTCACTTCCAAGGATGGTATGGCAGGGTGGAGCCGCACAGATGCATAAGAGACTCACTGGGATGGTGAAGTTGGCTTTAGATGGGCTATGGATGGGCTTAAGAAAGGCATAAAAGCTCAGCGTGTGACGAGGCAGTGAATTTTCGCGGGGATCGCCACCGCCATTTTGGGGTCAGGCACGTCGAGCCGGTCGGCAGCTGTCGAGTCGTCTAGCTGCCAACCTCCATCACAAGCGACACTTAGGGGTTGATTCCCGTTGTTTGTGGCGCTTCCCCAGCCTGTGGTGGTCGTCTGCTGACAGTAGGAGCGATATATGAGCTCGCAGGGTCAGGCGTTGCAGCCGCGACCGGGCG
Source organism: Lissotriton vulgaris (assembly GCF_964263255.1). Classification (NCBI taxonomy): domain Eukaryota; kingdom Metazoa; phylum Chordata; class Amphibia; order Caudata; family Salamandridae; genus Lissotriton; species Lissotriton vulgaris. Next base: position 326,108,731 of record NC_141698.1, on the reverse strand, counting down.
CCGCCATTTTAAGCAAAACCCGGGTCGGAGAGCGCACAGCCGACAAAGTCCAGAAAAGACTGCAAATGACGGTTGCAGGCAGATTTCAGCCCACCGGAGGATTCAGCATGGTTCACAGTGCCGGCTTCTTAGTTTTGGGACGAGTTACGGTTCTGGAAGCAGGGATGGCTGAGGTCTCGCTCTCCCGTTCGGTGGAGCACTCGGTTCAGGCGGCCATTCCTCCTGCCGTCCAAGCCACGCCCCCGAGTCTCCTCGATTTTAACATCTGTTCTTTCCCTTTTGCTTCCAATAATTGCTGACGGCTTCTTTTCCCCACAATTTACCCCATCATTTTATAAAATTCCTTTACAAAGTTTAAGAAAGAAAAGCACACATGCAGCACCAATTAGTATGACCAGAAGAGGGGTCAAAGGCAATTTAATTATTCCTGCACCCACACCTCCTAGCCAGCCGCCTATTTTGGCAAATCCCTTCCCAATACATCCGAACACAGAACATATTCCCTCCCAAGGACCTGTCTCTTCCAGTTCAGTTAATTCATGGGTGATATTAGTGATACTGGCAACATAGCTGGTAATCTCGTTATCTATTTTCAAGATGTACACACAACATTCACTTGCGTGACACACCTTGCAATCGCCACCTTCCTTGACAAGAAGAATTTTTAAAGAAAGGTAGTTCTGTCTTATCATGGCTCCCATTACAAGCATCTCCTTATTGATAATGCTCAAAGCAACCTGCGGTGTTAGTAGCAAGTCTATCTACTAACGTTGACAGTTTTCTAATCTTAACCTCATTCAAAGCATTCAGAATATCAACTGTCAGAATATCTTGAAGGAAAGCACATATTAGTAGGTATGTCTTTACTATGCTTAACTACACATTTAAGGTATATGTATTATCATAATATGTGGAATTGAGTATAGTCAACTTATATTTCCCTACATTGACATACAGTCACAATATTTTTGTCTTTGATTTTATGGCTGTGATATATTTGTAGCACTTTATTAGTACTTGATATTCCAGTAGTAGGCCGCTTGGCAAGTGGATGTCAAGATTTGGAGAACTCTGGCAAAATAGTACTTCTTTTTCAGACCATACTGTTGCCAATATTGGCTATAATGCATTAGAAATGTCAAAGGAAAACCACATAAGGTGATTGTGGGCCACGTGCAATAAGTCTAACCACTGGCAACAGCTTGGGGTAGCACTCCAACCCATCGTTCTTTTGCTCACCATGCCACCCCTGAATCCAGCCATAAGCAAATCAGTCTTGACCCTGTTCCTCATGGGAACAGTCCAGCCCAAACTACCAAGCAAGGTTCTCCCTGAACCAGAGCACAAACAACCCATGACTGGTTTCAGCCTAGTTATGGTTTCATCACCCAGGTACAGGTAGGTTCCAGTGACATCTGAGGATACCCATGTCACTAAGGGCAATATATTGAAACTTGAACTGGAACACAAGCATTCCGTCCATCACTATTTTGTATACTTAATTTCAAAGGGAAATACCTAATTTTATCTGGGCTTAAAAAGAAAGACACCATAGATGGCCAGACAAATTATGATGCAGGCATCTGAGAATGAAAGTCTAGGACTCTCCAATGTAATTGAAGCGTCCCAACTTTGCTACATAGTAGAATGTGGAAGTTTGGAAAATAACATAGTTGCGCAGTAAACATTATGGCTAGGGTTTGTATTCCTTCCAACTAACTCTGGCCGACCTGACAGTGTGAAACTGACTCACTATGGTGTTCTGTCTTCACTCAATCCCCGTTCACACTGATACTAGGTACCCTAGTCTTTGTTACAGCTATTTAGAAAGACCTCTTTCATGAGTCCAGAGAAAAAGGCTGTGTCATGATGGGAGACCTATTTGACAATGATGGGATCAAGCCCTTCAACACATTGAGAAGGGAGCTTGGATTGTGTGAGGCAAAAAGATTACACTAGTACTAGAACCAACCCTGGATAATGTATGAATCTATAAGCAGCACACAACCAGACATGCAATGGCATTTGTAAGATAGTTGCTTACTAAAAGCAGCAAAAAAAATTTGCTTCAGAAAAATTCAAGTGTCTGTTACTTACTTTTCAGATGGTTAAATATCCAAGACAGAAGAGGTGGGAGGAAAAATGAGAATGTGAGTTTACTGAGGAGGAATGAGAGAAGAGATGTGCAAGAACACTTTAAAAAGCTAAATGCTCAGCGGCATGGGAGGTATTGTGTACACTTACACTCTGCTGGTCCCCTTTCCTGTTAAAGTTGCATAAGAAGATGTCCTAATATTTGGATAAAAAATGCGGAGTGTATGCTTACACATACTCTAGGAGATTTCTCTAAACTCTAGTGTTATCCATCATACATTATAGACACTAGACACAACGTACCAAAAGGACAACACTAGATTTCCAGTTTACACACTGCCAGCCCTCCTAACTAGGCAGGCTTTCCCACTGTATTCACTTAGAGGGGAAACACATGTCACTTCCATTATGTGCAGCTAAGCACACAATAATTGCAATGTGAGGTAAAACCAAAATCTTGGATAGGAGTGAATGATATTGTTGACTCTGGGAATTGAAAAATTGTTTACATCGTTAGGGAAGAAAGGAGAAGATTGTGAAACTAATGTATCTTTTTTTATCCTATCTCTCATAATCTCTCATAGAACCTAAAAATATATATACCGATGACACTAATGCCCCAAACTATGCTAAAATACAGATTTTTTAATATGAATAGATTTTTAAGTAGTAAATATTAAATATGTAATATTAAATGTCAATATAATGTATATTAAATAAATATGCAATCTATTAATGTTTCTAATATTTTAAGTTCTATCCTGTGAATATGTATATACATTTATATTCATAGTAATGAATGTAAAATACAAAAAAATATATAATGCAAAATAAATATGTTATTAATTATACAAAATACATTTTTAATCAATGTGGTAAATTTGTTATGTTTTTATTGTATATGTGATATATATATATATATATATATATATATATATATATATATATATATATATATATATATATATATATATATATATATATATATATTACCTACTGGCGGTCGCCAGTAGGTATATATAGTTAGGATTTTTTCTCTATGGAACTTTTGAAAATTCTATGTCTAATAACTTTGGCGTTTGTGGACGGAATCGGCTGAAATTTTCAGGAAAATGGCACATTTTGTTTCTGAGCAGCCCCTGAAAATTTGGGGGGGTTTCGTCAAGGGGGGGGCCGAGAAAAAAGGGGGGTCCCAAAACGCGTTTTTAACATTGAGTTTTCCATAGGGCGTTTGGCCTCACTTTTAGCTCGAACGGCTGAATGGATTTGCACGAAACTTGGCAAAATTGTAGGGACTGTTAGCCCGATGTGCCTTTGCTGGGTCTCAATATATGTGCTCCAGTGGATTTTGAGAAATTAACATTTAAAAAAACAGATATATCTGTGACAGCGTCCCGGATAGCGCACTAGTTGGCGTACTTTTCGCGTAACGGAGCTTTGCGAAGCGAAGCTGATTGGCTCTCCGGTGTCTGTCAACATTCTAAACAGTCCGGAGCGGCCGCCATCTTGTCGCTCGGTAGGATCGAGAGACAAGAGGAGGAGAAAAACGAAGGGGGAATTTAATGAAAGGGGGCAAGGTAGACCCTTCTTGACCCCCTAGGAATGATGTTGGGGTTATTAAAGGGTCCCGTGGGGCAAATAAAAAAATATTGATTTTTTGCGGTAGAAGCGCTTTCCGGTTCGCGAACCGGGTAGTGAACCGGTAGCGAAACGGGAATTCGCCATTTTGTGTTTCGTTTTAATTAAATTACAAGATGGAGGAAAAACAATGTGAGAAATGGGTATAAGGGGGTACGGGAGACGTATCCTGACCCCCTATGTTTTCTGAGGGTGGCTGAGGAGGCTCATATATGTTGATACTTGTCTTCCAGCGGCTGCGCGTGAGCCTTTTTTTTTTTTTTTTTGCTGCGTGACGTCTGTTAACGTTCGATTCAAAGGAAATCAGGAAGTGTTGACCGCCATTTTGACACTGCGAGTAAATATATTGTTAAAAATAATTGTTATAAATTAATCCGTATTGATAAACATTGTCTGCGCCATCTTGCTTTTTTTCCAATGCCACACTTTTGTCGTGCACGGCAGCCATTTTAGATGCCTTGACCAGACCCACTCTCTGCACGCCGCCGATCGTGACGTCTGTTAACGTTCGATTCGAAGGAAATCAGGAAGTGTTGACCGCCATTTTGTCACTGCGAGTAAATATATTGTTAAAAATAATTGTTATAAATTAATTCGTATTGATAAACATTGTCTGCGCCATCTTGCTTTTTTTCCAATGCCACATTTTTGTCGTGCACGGCAGCCATTTTAGATGCCTTGACCAGACCCACTCTCTGCACGCCGTCGATCCTCAGCATGGCTCCCCACCCTCGCAAGCATCTCCCCCACGCACTGGTCACCCCCGCTCTCTGTCTTATGCATGGGCCATAAACCTCCCCCCATCTGCGCTGCTCTTCCCTGAGAATCACACCCTGTGCCCGCCCGACACCACCCTTTCACCCTATTCACTACCGCACCCTCTGACATTCCTCTTCCTTTGTGTCTGATTGTCCAGGCCGGTCCCAGGCTATCACGTAGCCCTGCGGATGTAGTTTAGGGCCTCAACTGTAAAGAATCACCCCTCTTCAAAGGAGTTACAGTAGATCAAGGCCCCCACCCGATGAGATCCGTCACACCACACGCGTTCCTACTATCTGATAACCATCCTGTATTGTGATTGGGGAGGGGATTCTCACTGTGAGGGTGTGTGGGACCGAGCCTGAAGCGGAAGATTCCAGGGATGCCTTTTTGTACATCAAAGTCTTCACAATTATGTGTCACATTAAAAATATATAGCACTCCAACAAAGTAGTAGGATTATAACACTTTAATAACTTATAAATATATACATCAAAACAAAAACAGTAAACACCTTAAATTTTTTTTTATTAAAACAGAAGCAACAATGGTCAGTAGCGGTCTGTTGTGCGAATAGTCCTAAGGCAGCACAACGTGCTGAGTTCTGGACGGCACCCAGGTGATGTCACCTGGGCGCCGCACTGGTTTTGGTATCCTACAATGCTGCTCCGAAAAACGGCGTGGGGCGCCCCGGGGGGGTTGGGTGGGAGGCGGCGTGAACGGGCCTCCCCAGGTGGAGGCTCGTCTGTTGTAGTGGGGCGCCCCTTTAGCGTTTCACTTGCCATTCAGCGGTTTTCCGCCCGCTTTTGCTGCACTGTGCCTCGTCAGTTGCGGTCTGTTGTGCGAATAGTCCCAAGGCAGCAGAACGCGCTGAGATCTGGACGGCACCCAGGTGATGTCCAGTAAGTTGCCGCACTGGTTTTGGTATCCTACAATGCTGCTCCGAAAAACGACGTGGGGCGCCCCGGGGGGGGGGGCGTGAACGGGCCTCCCCAGGTGGAGGCTCGTCTGCTGTAGTGGGGCGCCCCTTTACCGTTTCAGTTGCCATTCCGCCCGCTTTTGCTACACTGTGCCTCATCCGCCATTCAGCTGTTTACCGCCCGCTCTTGCGGCTACAGCGTCTCGCTCACCATGTAGTTGAGTTGCGCCCACTCTTGCGGTGCAGCGATAGGCGGCTGCCACAGGACTTAAAATGGCGGCCGGCTCTTCGGATTTGGGCCTGGTCCACTAAAATGGCCCTGGGACACCTTGGAACTCGGACGCTTGTCTGCTAAGGCTTGGCTCCATTCTCGAAAGCGTCCCCTCAGCCTTGAAGATTCTACAAAAGTCTTGGGGGCCCCCGACTCCCGCAGGCTTCCGGTGGGGAGCGGCTGCCATGATTGCTTGCGGAATGGCCACGACGGAGCTACGAGATGGTGGTGCTCTCATGCTGACGCCAGCTTCAGTCTGAAACATCCAGAAACACTGTAGACTATCAATTCGATGAGTTCCGGTGGATCCCCAACGTGACCCGGAAGGGAAGAACTTGCCCTCCCCTTTTTTCAGTGATGGTTCTTGTTGCCTGTCCCCTCTGTTGTCATCTAACGGAACCTTTTTTGATTTCCGAGTGAGAAAAAAAAAGGTGGGTCTTTCATCGTTTGGGAAAAAAAAATGTTTTAATCCAATGAAAAGTGTTATTTTTAGGTCATATGATCAAGCCTTCCATCATTAGGAAACCAAAAGTAAAATGAACCAATGAAAAGTTTTATAAACAAGTCACATGACCTGTTATGCGGCTTTGGGTTATAAAAAGCATACAAAACCCGTTGGCCCATGAGGCGGCGTCAGTAGCGGACCGATGTGCGAATAGGCCGAAGGCAGCACAACGCGCCGAGATCCGGATGGCACCGAGGTGGTGTCCAGCAAGTTGCACTGGTGTGGCCATCCTACAATGCTGCGCCGAAAGACAGCGTGGGGTGCCCGTGGGGAGGCGGCACGAACGGCCTTCTTCCGCCTCCCCAGGTGGAGGCACCTCATGTGCAGTGCCGCGCCCCTTAGCGTTTCACACGCCGTCCAGCCGAGTTGCGCCCGCACTTGCTGCTACAGTAGGCCGAAGGCAGCACAACGCGCCGAGATTCGGATGGCACCGAGGTGGTGTCCAGCAAGTTGCCGCACTGGTGTGGCCATCCTACAATGCTGCGCCGGAAGAGACGACGTGTCCAGCTGAGTTGCGGTCACTCTTGCGGTACAGTGACTCGAACGCGCCGAGATCCGGATGGCACCGAGGTGGTGTCCAGCAAGTTGCCGCACTGGTATGGCCATCCTACAATGCTGCGCCGAAAGACGGCGTGTCCAGCTGAGTTGCGGTCACTCTTGCTGCTACAGTACGCCGAAGGCAGCACAACGCGACGCGATCCGGATGGCACCGAGGTGGTGTCCAGCAAGTTGCCGCACTGGTGTGGCCATCCTACAATGCTGCGCCGAAAGACGGCGTGTCCAGCTGAGTTGCGGTCACTCTTGCTGCTACAGTACGCCGAAGGCAGCACAACGCGACGAGATCCGGATGGCACCGAGGTGGTGTCCAGCAAGTTGCCGCACTGGTGTGGCCATCCTACAATGCTGTGCCGAAAGACGGCGTGTCCAGCTGAGTTTCTCCCACTCTTGCGGTACAGTGACTCGAACGCGCTGAGATCCGGATGGCACCGAGGTGGTGTCCAGCAAGTTTCACTGGTGTGGCCATCCTACAATGCTGCGCCGAAAGACGGCGTGGGGTGCCCGGGGGGGGGAGGGGGGAGGCAGCGCAAACGGGCCTCTCCCTCTTCCCCAGGTGGAGGCACCTCATCTGCAGTGGGGTGCCTCTTAGCGTTTGACTCGCCTTCCAGCTGAGTTCCGCCCGCTCTTGCGGTACAGTGACTCACCCGCCATCTAGCTGAATTGCGGTTACTCTTGTGGTGCAGCGATAGCCGGCTGCAACAGGACTCTCAAAATGGTGGCCAGCTCTTTGGATTTGGGCCTGGTCCACTAAAATGGCCCTGGGACACCTTGGAACTCGAACGCTTGCCTGCTAGGGCATGGGCCCCATTCACGAAAGCATCCCCTCTTTTGACTGATTGTTCTTGTTGCCTATTTCTTCTGTTGTCATTTAACGGAATATTTTTGGACTGCCGAAAATGGTTCTGGTCCGATCGCTGGTTGGTGGAGACATTTTGACTATATCCTGGACATGCACCCAAAATGGCGCCGGTATAAATGGGACTCGTAACTCCTTGTTGTGTACTGGTTGCCCAACCTTGATATCACGAGATACGTATGCAGTTTTGAAGCACATGGCGAGCAGGGACGAGAATTGATTGAACATTTTGACATCCCTATTGATATTAAGTTCTGATGTGTTATTGATTACTGTACTATTGAAAGTTCAAATTAACCTCACCCATGGTACTTGCCCGCAAATGTATATCTAGATTATTTTATTGTAACTGGCCCTGTCGTACTTTAATTATAAAATGTACGTCCACCGATTCCGTAAATGTTAGACACCTTAGTTCTTGCAATCTAATGGGTCGCCCGTTACGTTCCTCTACAGTGTAAATGTGCCCTCATCATATACGATTCCAGTTTGCTCCGTGGCCGGCCCACGTGGTTATAGGCCCGTATTTGTATACTGACATTTTCACAATAAAGGTTTTTTAAAAAAAACATGGTAGTAGTACCTACATTGGTAAAGTTTTGAATAATAGCCACTGTTTTCGAATCAGTAAAAGGCAAGTGAAATAAAGCAGTCCAATTACATGACTGTTAAAAGGTATAATACGCAGGAACGCAGTAAAGAAAAATGGTCAAGGGCTGTTGTGTTTTCTACTCCTGCAACATAAAGTGATCGATAAGAATCTGATATTCATGCCTATCAGCGACTAAGACAGCAGGCCGAGCCTCTTTTGCTCAACGGCTCCCTCATGGGACGAAGAAACGCCCTTTTTCTCGAAAAAGGAATATTTTACTTGCAGGACAGTTGTAAATTTCCCGGGAAAATACATTAGCCTGGAACATTGTTAGTGATAAACTGTAAATGCATCTGGGTCCTTTGCTTTACAAGTCAGAGTAGAAAAAAAAGGTGGGGCTTTCATCATTTGGGAAAAAAAAATGTTTGAAAGCAATGAAAAGCGTTATTTTTAGGTCATATAACCAAGCCTTTCATCATTAGAATAACAAAAGTAAAATGAACCAATGAAAAGTTTTATTAACAAGTCACATGACCTGTTATGCTTACGTTACGCGCTGCGCGCCGCGCTCTGGATCGTTTCCGGGAAGCTGCGCCTTGCGCACCGGAGCACTTCCGGGTGCGCTAACGCGGCGCGTCATATGACGCATTACGCGACAACGCAGGTCCAGAATATAGTCAAAATGTCTCCACCAACCAGCGGTCGGAATACAACCCCTTTCAGCAGTCCAAAAAGTTCTGTTAAATGACAAGAGAAGGGACAGGCAACAAGAACAATCAGTCAAAGAGGTGAGGGCAAGTTCTTCTCTACCGGGTCACGTTGGGGCTCCACCGGAACTGATCGAATTGGTAGTCTACAGTGTTTCTAGATGTTTCAGATTGAAGCTGGCGTCAGCATGAGAGCACCCAATTCTAAAACAGTAAATGCTTGGATAACAATGAATCAAATGTAGAGGGAAGCAGGCACGACGGGTTACAACGGGGGCAAAGGCTTACGTTACCTACCCTTCACTATCTGCAAAGAGAGAATACTCCTAAAAGAAAAGAGGAGGGGGGGGGCAGCGTTCAAAGCACATCAGCATGCATAAATACGAAAATGTTTTAACCTACCACGTACTTGACATTTTACAGCTTTTGATATTTCCTATTAAAAAACCATTGAAATTCACTGAAAAAACCATAGGTTATAGACCATATATAGTTAGGGATTCGCATTTACAAAACCTTAATTTACTCGCACAAAACCATAGAAATTGGCATATATAGTTAGTTGCAATAACTATATATCACGCACCCGCAATCCACTGCTGATGATGTCACATATTACATCATTCATGACATGGTCAGTGACATCACTGATGACATCACTGATGACATCTCAAATGACATCACTGATGAAATCACTGACGACATCTCAAATGACATCACTGATGACATCCCTGATGACATCTCATTTGACATTACTGATCACATCACTGATAATATCATTCATGTGATAATACGATGAACCTCTTCAGACTCTAATATAACCTTAGATACAATCAGTGTAAACAGACACTCACAGATTGTCACTGATTATACAATCCCTGATACAAGTTCACAATGATTCATACAGCCACTCTCACATTCACTGGCTCTTATGCTCAGTTATTTATATATGTCAACTCTCACATGTACTGTGTTTTACATATGTACTTACTTTGACATGTAGCACTGAGATATCCATTCACTCACCAATACACTCATGCACACAGTCAACTGCCCATACAGCTGTTTCCACATGCACGTTTGAACCCATACATCTAGTGAATCAACTGCTCACACATCTATGCACAGAGTCATACACCTCCCAGCCACCCACACACATACTCAGTCTCCCATACAAATACTTGGGCAACCAATCAATAACCCATATAGTTACTCATATAGCTACTGATTAACACATGCAGCAGTTTACAGAACAACAGACATAATGATGCACAAATGAAGACAGTTTAGTCACTAACCCATGCACTCAGTGAGACACATTTAATCACTCTCTCATACAGTCAGTCATGCACCTACTAAATCCTTCATCCAGACACTTATACATCCACTCATTCTTCAATATGTAAGACATATTTTAACTTTACAGAAACATACAAACACTGGATGATGTCATCAGTGATGTCATCAGTGATGTCACTGACCATGTCATGAATGATGTAATATGTGACATCATCAGCAGTGGATTGCGGGTGCGCGATATATAGTTATTGCAACTAACTATATATGCGAATTTCTATGGTTTTGTGCGAGTAAATTAAGGTTTTGTAAATGCGAATCCCTAACTATATATGGTCTATAACCTATGGTTTTTTCAGTGAATATATATATATATATATATATATATATATATATATATATATATATATATATATATATATATATATAAATATCAATCAACGCTCCAAAAATGCCAAACAGCACCTCCAAGGAGAAACGAACACTCTTCTCAGGTGTTTGTTTGCAGAAATGTATTTTTATTTTTTCAAGTGAATCATTTGTGCCTCAATCCAACGTGTTTCGGCGAAATCAGTCGCCTTGCTCACCAGATGATAGTGCTTAGTGCCTAACACAATTTAAATTACTAACCACCAATGAAATTGCAGACTGTCATTTGACCCATAATACCCATAGTCAAAAGACTTCAAACATGGGATGGTAATAGGAAAACAGACTAGCGTTCACATGAACATAATAAAAGCAATTTGTAAACATAACAAGGGCTTTGGACACATACATGCTAATTCATTCTTGTATGGTTAAAGGTTCATATCAATGTGCAAATACGGCAAATATAAAAATTATGATCACCTCATTTCATATTGAATTATTTTTTTCATTTACAAAGTAAACATTCAATGGAGAGAACATATATATAAAAATATCACTGCCTAATACAGAATAAATTCAACTCCCCTACAATATGTCTCTAGATGTGTATGCCAATATCTAGAACTTAGCCTAATGCCACAAAAACCCCTATCACTATTTATGTCCAATGCTCCTATGTTGGGTACACCTAGCCCGTATCACTGACAATCTAAAGTGCTCATGTGCAGAGTGCTAAAGTTAAAGTGCAAAGGAGTTCCCAGCCGGGAACCCTATTTCAACAATTCTAACTATGTTGGATAGGGAGAAGGCAGTAGAATGGAAATATCATAATAATCTAAAATCTAAAGCCCGGCACTACGCCAAATGACCTACTCGGCCGTCAGAACATATATATATATGCACACACACGCACACACAATAAAAGCATAACAAATTTACTAAATTGATAACGAATATATTACTTAATTTAGACACTATATAAAATATAAAACATTTAAAACCCTGAAAAAAATTACTACAAAAACTATAAACATTAAAACACATTTAAAAACAAAAGCAAATTATATAAAATATTTTAATATTTTCAAAAACAGTTATTGGCATATGTTTCTACAACAGTAGGGAAAGCGTTCGAAGGGGTTACATTTACTTTTCCTACACAAGTCACCACAATAGTAGGGAAAGTGTTGGACTTAGCAGGAGTTAGATTTACTATTCCCATTCCAATTAGTGTAACAGTTGGGGAAGCGTTGGACTTCGGAGGGGTTACATTTACTATTCCCACTCTAGTGTAAACAACAGTAGGGAAAACAGTGGACTTCGAAGGGGTTCAACTTACTATTCCCACTCAAACAGTACAGGAAAAGTGTTGGATTACTGTGGGGTAACATGTACTATTTCCACTACAAACAGTGCAAAAGTAGGAAAAGTGCTGGACTTCGGACCGATAAAATTTGCCATTCCTACTCCAATCTATGCAACGGAGGGGAAATGCTCATCCCTCTCTACCCCCAACTCTTTCAATCTTACTACCTCACCTCACCTCCTAGTAGACTAAGGTGAAGTTTCTTTTTTACTAGCATAAACTGTAGTCATTTCTGGCCTTTGGATTTTTCATGAAATGCCATAGTTTACGCCATCATACCAGATTGCATATTTGAGATTTTGCTCAAATATACATCCTATCTTGAGTTCACAGGAACGATGTGAATGAACAGAACACAAGTGATTGTTGTTTGTATCACATGTGCTTTTGCTCCTTTAAAAAAATGTTATTGCATGAAATGTGTCCTCACATACAAATTAAATGACGTGATTGTCACCTAGGTCAACTCTCCAGCTCCCTCTCTCTTTCTACCTTGGTTCCTTCTACCTCTCCTTTCTCATTCCCTCACTTCTTTTGGCTACAACCATCATTACCACTCACTCTCTTTTTCTTTATCTCACTGCACCTCTTCTGCATGCCAACTCACCCTCTCTACCTCATCTCTTCCCATACCTCTTTCTCTTTATATTTCTCATTATTTCACCTCTCTGAATTAATTTATCGTTGGTGTATAAATGTCTGAGATGGAGTGACACCAAGGGTAGCTAGCTCTTTCCTGTCAGTTCAAACTGCCTCTCTTCATTAGGGATGAGGAGGACAAGCAGATAGTTGTAGAGAGGAGAAGTAGAAAACAGCCACCAAGTAGACTTTACCTCACTCCCAAAAAATGACACACTAGTTTAGGACTGCTTGATCTGATGTTGTCAGCTGTTGGTGTTGTAGATTTACTTCATAGTTCTTCATCCTGCTTCTACACTGATCTCAATTGCATCTTTGTGAAATGGGAAAATGTGGTGTGTACCACAAAACTCACATGGTTTTACAGGAATTATGTTGTAAATATTGATTGGTTTAAATTCAATGAAATGATTAATTTCATGCATATTATTTTGACTGCAATGAATTTACTGCTAATTTTCAAAATGCTTTGTCTTTGAATGTACATGCAGGATTATAAGAAATCGCATGAAATCATCTAAAATATAGCTGTATTTTTCACTTCAGACTTAATTACGACTTTGCTGGCCTTGGGACCACCGTCACGTCAGCATCGGATTCACCGCCACCGACTAGGCAGTCACCTGCCATATTACGATGTTGGCCGTTTGCTGAATACAAGACTTCCGGAACACCTCCGCCTCAACAGATGTCGGGGAAAAGCAGCTGTCATTGGGTGGTACAAAGAAGTTCACAGCTATCCGAATTCCGAGTTGGGTTTCTGATGAGCCGACTGTGGTGGGAAGACCAATTTAAGGGTGGCATCAACGGACTCTACTGTGAATTGTCAGTTTCACAAATCCATAAAGCTCCTTCTTCACAAATTAAAGGCTTAAATCTATCCAGCATGCACTAGAAAATCAACTCCAGATTTCAAAAGTTGAAAACAGTTTCAAGGGAATAAGCACCCTGGATTTTGTGTTTGTTACTGTCAATATCCTAAATATATTAGAGATTTTTTTTAATTCCTGCATGCACCAAGAGTGGTCATCTTCCTCTTTGCACTACCTTAAGAGCCAGCATTAGCAAACGTAAAGCCCTGTGGTCAGTGGGTGTCTCACTTGGAGGCAAACATTGGCATTTGATCAGGAGAGTGAAATGGGGTACAGTTTCCTTCCAAAAACTGTCATCCTTGAAACTAGAACGGGGTTTACAGTTTAAGAACAGTGGACACAACACGTAAAAAAACTGCATGTAGCTACAATGACATGCTACAAAGACTGGAGTCTGTCAGGTTCTACTGTAGACACTACAAGCGAGGAGGAGCTCTTAACTGCAAAAGGAGTATCCAAAACCATGAGAAAGGATATGACCCTCCGGTGCCCCGTATCCAAATGGAATTCCAGCAAAAGTCTTTAAAGAAGATACTGACCTGTGGTCAGCAGTGCTCTCTTCCTTGTATCAGTGAATTCCAGAGAGTCTGAGCGGCTCAAACCTGCATCCCATTGTCAAGAAGGGCAAACAGCAGGATCCAGCAAATTATCACCTCATTGCCCTCCTCAATACAAAAGCAAATTATGCATCCATCTTCCTGAAAGAACTGGAACATTGGGTCGAGGTAAATGAGATAATCCTGCCTTATCCATATGGGTTTACGTCAAACTCGTCAACCCTAGATAACATAGTGACACACTCTTATTTGAACCATCAGGCCACCACTCAGCAAAAAAGCCCCTCTTTGCGTGTTTTATCAATTATACCGCCGCTTTCAGCTCTGTTGACCAGAACATCTTGTGGAATAAACTTAGAGGGTGGGGTATTCCAAATGCTCTTTTTCAAGCAATTAAATCATTATGCACCTCCACTTGGGTTAGAGTTAAGCTATTGCAGACTATTGTTACATGAAAAATCATAACTAACAATGGCTGAAAACAGGAGTGTGTGCTCGAGACCCTTTTTTTTTTAACATTTACACCGCTGACATGGGTTCTGCTTTGAGACAACCTAACCATCTCGCCAAATATTGGAACCCAAAAAATCACGATCCTTCAATACACAGACAATATCTGGGGAGAGGATGTGGCCTAATGGCTAGGGAACCAAGTTTGAGTGCTCAGCAATGACGCTCAACATCCTGTGATTCTAGGCAAATCACTTAACCCGTTGCGTGCGTGCATCGGCCAACGGCCGTCGCAAGCACTACGCCGCCCGCGCAACAGAACGTCCGTTAAACGTGGCATATTTTGTGCCGCGTTTAACGGGTTAATCTCCCCATACGTAACAAAATGAATGTGTCCTTGTGTACCGCAACTGGTGTTCATATAAAGCGCACTGATTCCTTCTGGTCAAGTTCGTGCTATATAAAACTCTGAAGAAATAAAAAACATCCTATTTGATCCCTCCTTGACAGGGATTCAGAAAGCATTGAATTCCCTCCATAAGTACAATTGATTCTATTCTATTTGCATTTGTAAAGCGCACAGCGAACCGTATTCATCCCACTGCTTGCAATGCGACACAAAGTCCACCAAAGTTCCCGGGCAGAAATTGGTTATCAAATAGCCATGTTTTAGTTTGTTCTCTGTATGTCTCATTGTGGGGGGAGTGTGTACCATAATTTTGCCACGGTGTATCTGAACGACTGCACTCCACTTCTCACTGTTTTTATGAATGAACCATTGAACAGGTGGGTGTTGGTGGAGCGGAGGGCTCTGTTAGGCATGTGACAGGATACCAGAGGTCTGAGGATAGTAGGGCCTTTTGCTTGGAGTGTCCTGTGAGCTACACAAAGGGGCTTTGACATTTACCCTTTGTTTGTTCGCTAGCCAGAGCAAGGTGGCCAGTGACTGCTGGGTAGAACTGTGTTTGGAAATGTTCAGCAGAAATTGGGCTGATGTGCTCTGCCTCACTTGAAATGTTTTTGATGGCCAATTTTGAGACTCCCAGGTAGAGGGAGTTCCAGTAGTCCAGGCAAGAAAGAATAACTGCCTGGACAACAAGTCTTCTGGTGTGTAGGGGGAGTTTGTGCAATATTATACTTAACCCTCTGGTAGCTTGGCACAAAGCAGTCTGGCTGAACCTAGAGTCAATGTGTAAAGTTTGTATGCAGCACACAAACAATGAGATATCGAAAACACAACACAAGAAAAATCCCAAACCAATTTAGAAAAATAGAGTACATTTTAAGAAATTAAATGATACCAGACTGGTAAAAATCTAAACAGTAGAACAGGAGATATTCAATGTTAGCCTTCATATAGCACCAAGAAGCGCAAAGAACTATCTGTGGTTATCTGGTCATGCTGGACCGGGAAAAAGTCACAAGTTCAGTCTGACCAGGACGGAGCAAGGGATGTATACAAGGACCAGTTTCATCATGGCAAAAATCGAACCTTATGTCCTTTATAGGAGGTTTTGCATCGCTTGGTATTAGTTCTGATCAGGAGCTGCACGGTGTTGCAATTCTGCATTGAGTTGCATTGTGCTACGTTTTTTCAGATGAAGCAGTTGATCAGAAGCTCCGAAGTGCTGCTATGCAAAGTATTTCATCAGGTTGTGTTGCGCCGTATCAGATTTGATGGAACCCACAGTTAGGTTCTAAGAATGCAGTAACAGCATGCAGAATGTTTTGTGGCCTGAGCCTGCATGCCTAATAATTTGTCCACCCATACCCTCAGGCTTTTACTAACCACATTGGGTGAAGGGGGCCGCCATAAGTGTGGCAGGGTATGCTCAGACGTGAGTCCCTTGCTCACTTTGCCACTGGATTCAAGCAAGTCGGGCTGAAGACGGCTGGAATGCCAGAAACCGGTCCTCGGAAGCTTGTTTCCAGTCCAGGGAAGACATGGCTTGGCAGTTCGGGCTGGACTGTTCCCATTAGGCACAGGGTCAGACTGATTTGCATACAGCCATGTCCTAACTGGGGTGGCAGAATGGGCTAAAGAACGGTGATGGATTAAACCCAGATCTTTTGACTGGGTGTGAGTGTTTGATTGATTCAGATGCTCCGTCCATCACCACCCCCTTTTGTACCGCTTTTGGCCGCCATAAGTGTGGCAGGGTATGCTCAGACGTGAGTCCCTTGCTCACTTTGCCACTGGATTCAAGCAAGCCGGGCTGAAGACGGCTGGTGCCAGAAACCGGTCCTCAGAAGCTTGTTTCCGGTCCAGGGAAGACATGGCTTGGCAGTTCGGGCTGGACTGTTCCCATGAGGCACAGGGTCAAGGCTGATTTGCATATAGCCATGTCTGAACTGGGGTGGCAGAGTGGGCTAAAGAAGGGTGATGGATTAAACCCAGATCTTTTGACTGGGTGTGAGTGTTTGATTGATTCAGATGCTCCATCCATCACCACCCCCTTTTGTACCATTTTAGGTCCAGGACTAGCGCACCATTGACTATCAATGGTACGTTATGCTTCTTGGTGCGATGACTACTTAAAAGTATACAAATTCATATCTCTGCTTATGTTTATTGGATTTCTGTTATTTCGGTGTCAAATTGCTTATTACATTTGTCTCCATTTTACTTATTCAGGAAAACAGTACAGAACAATAATCAATAACTATGAAATACAATCACAAGGTTCAAAATCTAAGTGTCAGGTCTATTACAGGGAGTGATCATTCCTGAAAGAAAAGGAGCAGCATCCGTGTCAAACCAACATGGAGGCCGTAGCCATGGACCCATCTGGGCAGTGAATCAGAGGTAAGCTATTGCTGTAAACATTAGTGAGAATTGTAAGAAATTGGGTTTTTGTTTGAGGGGGTGGAAGCCCCACTCAGGTAACAACTAAAATCCTTGCCAGGATGAACCATAAAAGCTACTAAATTAACCTTACTTAACCCTCTGGTAGCTTGGCACAAAGCAGTCAGGGTGAATCTAGAGTCAATGTGTACAGTTGTTATGCAGCACAAGAAAAATCTCAAACCAATTTAGAAAAAGAGAGTACATTTTAAAGAAATTAAATGATACCAGAATAACAAAAATCCAAACAGTAGAACCGGAGATATTCAATGTTAAACTTTATATAGCACCAAGAAGCGCAAAGAACTATCTGGGGTTATCTGGTCATGCTGGAGCAGGAAAAAGTCACAAGATCAGTCCGATCAGGATGGAGCATGGGATGGATACAAGAAGCAGTTTCATCATGGCAAAAGTTGTACCTTATGTCCTTTATAGGAGGCTTTGCATCGCTCGGCATTAGTTCTGATCAGGAGCTGTGCAGTGTTGCAAACCTCTGTTGAGTTGCATCGTGCTTTTGCGATGAAGCAATTGATCAGAAACTGTAAAGTGCTGCAATGAAAAGTATTGCATCAGGTTGTGTTGCACCGCATACGATTTGATGGAACCCACACTTAGGTAAGGGTCCAGGACCTGGAGGGGTCCACTCTTGGGGATCAGGAATCATTCCAGGCAGAGGGACGCAGCAGTAAGGCTCACAAAGGTCCAGCTGCAAATTCAGGTAGGTACAAGTGAGCTGGGAATTTGCAGGGAGGCCTCTGGAGCTTGTTGTGTTCCTGTAGCTCATACAGGAGGTCAGCAAACTGAATCTTGGAGTCATTCTGGGTTAGACTGTGGTGAACGTAAGGAGATACTGTCTTCCTTGTCAGACAGCAAGGCAGTCTTGAAGCAGCAGGGCAGTCCTTCTGCTGTGATTTCCACAGTCCCAGAAGTGTTCTGAAAAGTGGCTCAGGAGGGCAAATAATTAGACTTGTTACTTGCTATTGAACAGTGAATTCTGTCTCCTACCTCAACATCTAGTTCTGGAAAGTTTCTCCCTTCCCCTATCAAGGCTCTAAACTGTCTGGGGTGACCAAAGGCTGACATCAAGTTCCTTTGTGTGTGATGGAGGCAAGCCTTTTGAAGGGTAAGTGGGGTGGGGCACAGTTCCACCCCAGCCATCTGGTCATGATGGCCCATTATGCCAACAGCTCGTCCCCTTTGCGTCACTGCCTGGAAAGAATACACAAACCCCAGCAGAGTCATGTGACCCAGGAAAATGGCAGAAGACACAAATTGTTGGGACAAGAAAATGCTTATTTTCTTAAAGTAGGTATACAAAACAGTGATGGATGGAATGCTTGTGTTCCGGTTAAGGGAGGACCTGTCCTGGCAGTTCGGGCTGAGCTGTTCTCATGAGGAGCAGGGCCAAGGATGGCTGGCTCCAAACTGAGATGGCATTGGGAGT
This sequence comes from Lissotriton vulgaris, assembly GCF_964263255.1. Taxonomy (NCBI): domain Eukaryota; kingdom Metazoa; phylum Chordata; class Amphibia; order Caudata; family Salamandridae; genus Lissotriton; species Lissotriton vulgaris. Next base: position 326,089,991 of record NC_141698.1, on the reverse strand, counting down.
GTAAAACAATGGATCAGGATGCGGCAACAGCGAATGCCAGTGGCTGATTAATTCAAGCATTCCATCACCTTGTGGCAACCTTCTGAAAGTGCCATTTTCAGAATTATAGGTTGAAATCTGACTTCACCATTAAAAATGAGTTTTAAATTACAATTCATTTAAGTATAAATGCCATAGCTCTACGTGCTGCCAATCCAAAGTTACCACGCAGTAACTGTAATGAGGTAACCCAGTATTAGCCAAAGGGAAAGATAGGCCTTACAATCTTGAAAAAGCACTATAAGAGTTTTTCACTTTAATGGCATGCACACCTGAAGTGCACCTGTCCTGCGTTTAATATATAATGCGCACTGCCCTATGAGCATTTTGGGTCTACATTTGGGGTGACTGATATGTTTTAAAAAGGAAGGTTTATACCTAGTAAAAATGTTTATTTTTCCAGGTTGAAATGGCAGTTTAAAAACTGTGAAACCCCCAGAGAGGGTTTCTGAAGCACTACCTAGCATCCATGTAATGAGGAGCAAAGTTTGTTTCCGTTCCAGGGAAGACTTTGCTTGGCAGTTGAGGCTGGACTGTTCCTATGTGGCACCAGGTCAAGACTGATTTGCATATGGCTGGGTCTAAACTGGGGTGGTGAAGTGAGCTAAAGTGAAGTAACTATGAAAGGTAAGAGGTGCACTCGGTTATCTACTCTAGGTAAAAATGTTGTACTAATCTAATCCAAGGGTGCGTCACTACAGAATTGTGTTGGCTAGCACAAAAAGTGACAAGAATGACTAAGTAGAGAAAACCTACTTGTAGTGAGCACTGTTCCTACTGGAAAAATGTGAATTTTCCGATGATATAGAAGAAACTACTAGTCAAATTATGCGAACAATAAACGCTGTGAAATTTTACGTTCTATTATTTAATTTTCAATCATAGAACTTATATCCAACATGTATACATTAATACATTGCATATGTGTATCCTATTGTACACCTATTCTATATATAGATCAACATATAATACATGAGGTTGTAAGTAAGTGCATAGAAAATTCACTATTTACATGTTTATAAACAAATGTGGAACCAATATTCAAAGTTGTTCATGTATTAGGATAAGTTGATTTTCTGGAGAAACGATGCCCAATGCATTTCGGGACCAGAAGGTACCCTTCTTCAGGGACAAAATCCTGTAGCAAAAGTATGTGATGCTGTGAGTGGAATCCTAATGTTAGACTTAAAAAAAAAAGGCTGCAACGAGCTGGGCTACGTAGTATATCCCGGAAATGAGGACACGTATCAAATATTTCTTGAGTAGCACAAACTCTTTTTATTCTCACAAAAAAAGAGAGTATGGTAGGTTTGTGATGAGGGTTTGGGGATGGAAACTGGTATACATCAGTGTATTGTTTCTATCTGTTGGTTTAGTATAAATATCTGTCATCAACTTTTTGTTTACCAGATCCTTGGTAACAAGCACGTCCAAATAATGAACTGAACTGGAACTTATGTTATGAGTAAACCGGATCCTTGGGTTCTTTTTGTTCAAATCAACCATCAACCATTCAAGTTCTTGTTGCGTTTTAGACCATATTAAAAAAATATCATCAATGTAGCGACCATACACTACTAAGCCTTGATTCCACTGTTGGTTTGTTAAAATATGTTCATGCTCAAAGAGCGACATAAATATGTTTGCATAGGCTGGAGCCCCAGAAAATCCCATGCTGGTAGAGGTCATTTGCCCATAAAACTGGTCTTGCCACTGAAAGTAGCTGTTGTTTAAACAGAAATGTAACAATTTCAAAATAAATAAACTTTTTTCTTGGCATAACTTCATCTGTAACATTGCCCATTCAACTGCTTCCATCCCTTGTTGATGATTGATGAATGTGTATAATGCAGTAACATCGATCGTGCACAATATCCATTCTTCCCGAAAATATTCTTGAATAGATTCCAATTTGGTCAAGAAATGGGTGGTATCCTTAATATAAGTACACCATGATTGTACAAATTCTTGTAGGAAATGATCTAGATATTTTCCAATAGGGTCAAAAATAGAGCTACACCCAGAGATGATCGGTCGGAATGGGGGATCTGTGGGGTGTTTGTGAATCTTGGGTGTCATATAGAGTGACGGTCTTCTTGGGTTTTGTGTGGTAAGAAACATTTTTTGTGTCTCAGAGATGATCCCGGCTGTGCAGGCTTCTTGTACTAGTTCAGATAAGGCCTTCTGTAGAAGATTGGTAGGGTCATTGTCAAGTAGTAGGTAAGTGTGCTGGTCTTGGACATGTTCATATACTTTCTTGTTGTAGTATTCTGTGTCCATTATAACAAACGCGCCGCCCTTGTCTGCTGGTTTTAGGGTAAGTTGTAGATTTTGGGTAATCGATTGCACAGTATGGTAGTCATGGACTGTGAAATTCTTGCTTTTCATAGATGTATATCTTATCTTAGCTGAGTCTCTCTTGACAGTGTCCTCAAAAAAATCAAGAATTTTATGAGATGACGGGGCCATATATTTACTTTTGGGTTTAAACTTCATCTCATCCAATGGCGAATCTTGTTCCGATTGACATTCCATGACATTCCGGAAATAGTGTTGAAGTCTAAGTTTACGCATAAATTTGAAAAATGCCACATTCGTTTCCAGTGCTGAAGTATCCTTCGTGGGTACAAAGGGCATGCCTTTGTTAAGAGTCATGATCTGCTTCTTAGATAACTCAGAGGAAGAGATATTTATGATAAGGGTAGATTTTTCCCACTGCGTAGTGACCTACCCTTGTCCTCTCCTGGTGGGGCGCTTGACTGTACTTGTGATGTTTCTACTGACGGTGGTGGTGGTTGCCCTCCCGTCGGGGCCTGTACTAAAAAAGAACCCGTTGTGGTGTTAGTGGCTGCTTGCACATTAGGAGCAACTGTCGTTAAAGATATAGAAGGTACTACAGATTTTGCTATAGGTTGTCGGGACGCAGAGATGTCTTGGTCCGTAGTGATACTTTCTTCACTGGAAGTCATCGTTTTGTGTGGAGTGAAACGTCTCTTGGCATATATCTCAACCCATGTGTAGACTTCATTCAATTTATGATCTATAGTATCACGACAATACTTTCTTATCTTCCCTTCCTGGGGTTCCTGATTGTAACGATCAAGTTTTACATTCAGATCCTCCAAAGTGGTTTGCCAAATTGTTGGGTCAATTGCAGTTTCTAGATCTCTTTTCAAGTTGAAAATGTCTTCATCCAAATCCTTAATCGTACGTGATAATTCTTCTATGGAGAAGTGTGGCTCAATCTCAATGGTTAGAGCGGCAGACCCTGATGCAGAGGTTGGCCCGGGACCAGGGTTCAATTCCCCGCCTCGGCGGGTCTTGGGCTCAAAATTCCACGGACCTGATAATTCTCGCCTCGGTGCCTATTCCAATCATGGATTCCCACTCTGCAACTCTGGGCAATAGCTTGCTTAATCTCCACAACGGCCCCCACAATGCTAAGGATGCCTGGCCTCCACCTTGGGGGTGCCCAGGAGTGGACACCTCACAGGGAAAGCCAGGATGGGTTCCACAGCGGTATTCGTACAAGCGCCTTGAGACCCTTGCGGGTGAGTAGTGCGCTATACAAGTATCAATTTATTTCTATGATTAGAAGAATGAGATCTAGCGAGCATTTATTCAATATGGAGAACCACTTGTCCATAAATTGTGGGTTCAGATGGAATCTAAATAACATAGGTCTCAAAGCAATCCTGAGCCCCCTCAGTATTCTTTTGGCTCGGTGATATTGAACTAGTGTTGATGCTTAAAGACGTTGATTAAGCTGCCTTCTTGTGAGATATTCCAATTGTTTAAGACGTTGCATGGTGGAACCCCCTTTGGTGTCTACTAATTTAATTTCATTGATCAAGGCGTATATATCTGTAGCTTCTTCTGCTGTGTACGCTAAGGTATTGGCTCTATTTTCGGTGATGTGCGTAATACTATCAAAAGATGCCATAATTACTCTAATGGTACCTGATGGGTGCTATTTCTAAGTACAATGGTGCTACCTCAAAAAAGGCCAAAGTGAAGTAACTATGAAAGGTAAGAGGTACACTCGGTTATCTACTCTAGGTAAAAATGTTGTACTAATCTAATCCAAGGGTGCCTCACTACAGAATTGTGTTGGCTAGCACAAAAAGTGACAAGAATGACTAAGTGGAGAAAACCTACTTTTAGTGAGCACTGTTCCTACTGGAAAAATGTGAATTTTCCGATAATATAGAAGAAACTACTAGTCAAATTATGCGAACAATAAACATTGTGAAATTTTATGTTCTATTATTTAATTTTCAATCATAGAACTTATATCCAACATGTATACATTAATACATTGCATTTGTGTATCCTATTGTACACCTATTCTATATATAGATCAACATATAATACATGAGGTTGTAAGTAAGTGCATAGCAAATTCACTATTTACGTATAGATTAAGGTAGGACCTCTTGTCTTAAAGAACATTTACCCTATACATTACTTTTAAAATCCCTTTCCTCCCTGACAGGGAAGAATAAGTGAACAGTTACTGAACATGGACATTCAATGGCATCATTGTTTATGTTCTGTTGACTGGGCATATCCCCAATGCCCATCTATTTCCAAAGTTGACGGGCTCTGACACTTTGATGACCGTGTTGCAAAAGGCTTGACCTAGTGACACTCATGTTGATGGAGGTACTAACACCTACACTGACAGTACAGATACTGCAGGCAGTTAAGATGCTTGGGGCAAAGATGCATCTCTGTCCCAGTAGCTCAGCTACAATGCTTGCTCTATGATACCACACTAATGGTAAGTGTGTTACTAATGGCTTCTATGGAGGTCCTACCAGGGTTGTGTACATGTGTCCATGTGTCTGAAGCATGGATCCCAGCACAGAAGCCTTCCCGTGTTTCCGGCATCGAGAAAGCCCAAAGTCTAACAACTTTTGTGGGCTGATCCGGAAGCACCCTTGTACCTTTGGGGAAAACCGCTTAGGGGAACACCCTCCCAGAGCCCCTCCAGTCCAGCAGACAACCAATTCTAATGTTACCCTTTTCATCCCAGAGTATGACTCCAAAGGGCTTTGCGACACCCTGAATAGAGGGAACATTCTCCAACTATTAGCTGCAATACCATCACTAAGAGGCATCAACACAACAGATCTTCTGTCTATAGATTTTATAAAGGCAGACAAGGCCCTGGGCAGGGAATCCACTACAGCCACCTGGGGTTCAATTCAATTGCAAATGAAGTTCTGGAAGAATGGGAAACATTGAAATCATGGGGCATACGAACCTCGCTGTACTACAATACTGAATACCCGCTCCCACTACTTGCCATCAAGTGGCAGGGAACAAACAGCGACAGAGAAAAAACATCCTTGGTGCTCAGGGGAGCCCAAGGTAGGTCACCCCATAAGGAGCAGGCAGTGGGTAAACAAATTGGCATCAATCATCATCATCCCATATTCCCTGCAAACTCACAGATCCTTAGAACTATTAACACAGCCAGACCGCCACAATGACAAACCAACCCATACAAAAACCAGGAAAACTACAACAAAACAACCCTGAGGTTATGCTCATGGAACATCAACGGGCTGAATAGTAAGGTAGCCAATGTCAAATTCCTTGCATATCTAAAAACCTTTGATATTGTCCTCCTGCGTGAAACGTGGTTAGTGGACCCATACCAACTACAGGGGTACATTTGCTTCCACACCCCAGCACTGAGGAAATCCAAATATGGCCACCTATCAGGGGGCCAAACCACCTACCTTGCCATGACAAAAAATTGATAACGCGCAAGAATTTCCATCCTCTCTACCATCAGTAAACACTGTCAACATCCACCTAAATCTCAATGGCTCTATGGAGGAGGTGTTATTGACTAACACATACTTAAACACGAAACGGAAAAAACAAGAATCAAAAACCTTAATCGAACACTTGCTCCTAATCATAACTTTGCTTAGCACTTCCAACCTCATCCTCTCTGGGGATCTATACCAATAAATCTTAAGTACATCATCAAACAACAACATACAGGTCCAGTCCTTCTATTGGAACATAACAAGCTCAAACCAAAAGCAACCACAGCAGATCGTCCAAGACTGGGACAGAGCTGCTAGAAGACCTGGAGCACATCAAGCTAAGGGCATTAAACAGAAGATTCACTGATGACTCCCCCCAAGCCGCCTCATTTTAATTGAAAATTGCAAACTCCACCTTAGACTGCACTCTAGTCTCTCTTTCATTTTTTCATCATGTATCAGGCTTCCGTTTAGGAGACAAAGGGGACAGTGATTATCGGCCCCAGGAAGTTTCAATCCAAGCATGTCCACATAAATTGATAACTAATCCTGTCAGAAGGCATGCATACCACACAATACATCTAGAATTAAGTTGTCCCTTGTAAACTCCGGGGAGGTGCCCCTGGCGGTGAAATCACTGCAACACGTTCTCATTACCTCCACCGATACCCTGACTAGTATATGGGAAAATGTCATGACAATGCTTGCAAATTCCTTCTCACCCGTAGCCAGATACTCCCCTCCTAATGGGCCACCGGTTGCAAGGAGGGCTACGAGCGCACAGAGGACTGATCTGAAACTACTTAAAGAATCTGTTAACAAACTTCTAAGATCATTGAGGCTCTGCCCCGGAGACGGCAGTCTAAACCACCTACTTCGCAATAGAAAGGCCAAAATCAAAATACTCAAGTGGGACATCAACAGGTCCAACAAAAACGGTTTTTGGGCAAAACTTTACCACGACTCCAAAGCAATCAACAGCGCGCGCTTCTGGTCTACAATCAACAAAATTATACAACCGGCTCATGGATTCTTAAAATCGTACATCATAGAGAATTCATGGACAACCTTTCTAGAATCTCACTTCAATCATCAAACACCAGGATTACAAGGAATCAAGGATAACCAACTAGCTCATTCCACTCAAACCATGTGGAATCTAGAGAAAGACGAAAATGGAACTGAGGTTTTATTGATTAAGAAGCAAATTTCAAAAGGGAGGAAAGAAGGGGCACCGGGACCAAATGGGATTCCACTAGCTCTCTTCAAACAAGACCCAGAATATTGGTCAGGAACATTGCCCTATCATCTATACCGTCAGACAGTACGGGCTCCTACCTGCATCGTGGAAGGGCTCCACAATTTCACCGATGTATAAGTCCAGATAAAAAACAACTTACCAAATAACTATCGTCTGATTGCACCACTAGAGATAGAGGCAAAATACTTCACCAGCATCTTACTGACAGAGCTCCAGGACTGGGCAAAACAGAATGAAAGAACCCAAACCCCCTCCCCCCCCACACCAAACAGGGCTTTGAAAGGACACTGGAACATCAACTAACATACTAACTATGTCACTACTTATCGACAAGGCGAAACTACCTAAATAAGCAATTCACTTTTGCTTTATCGAGTTCCAGGCTGCCTTCGATAATGTCAATCGAGCAATACTGTGGAGGAAATTGGCACTCTGGGAATCCCTTCATCTCTTTGAACCTCCTAATACATCTTCACACCAAGACATGGATACAGGTTAAACTAGGCAATGGCACCCATCTCTCAAGGTGTATACCAACTACCAAAAGTTCTCAAACAGGGATGTGTGCGTGCACCAACACTGTTTAACCTCTATACAGCAGACATGACATCAGCTCTTGACACCTGCAACACGCACACTCCACTACTTGCCGGCAAAGCCATCTCCAGCATCTCATATGCGGATTACGTTGTCCTGGCAAGTCACACTGAAGTTGGCCTGCAACTTTTACTCAACAAAATTCACGAGTACGCAGGCGAAGATCACCTAGAAGTGAATATCAATAAAACAAAAACCCTGACAATCAATAGCAAATGATGGTCCCGCTCCTGGGTATTGGATAAAACCCAAATTGAGAGCACCCCACTTATAAATACCTAGGGGTAATCATTGACAAGGGTGGCCAATTCACCAACCAGCTGGAGGCCATTAAGAGGAAAGGGATGGCAATAGCGACAACACTAATGCAACTAAAACAAAGCTTACAGGGCCTATTATCTCCCATCTGCTCTGGGTAGCGCAAGATAAAATTCTACCCTCTATTACTTACGGCAGCAAAACTCTGAGGGGCAGGGACGTCAAACTGCTGGATCCCACCATGGCCAAAGCGTATAGAGTTATGTTGAACCATCCATCTTACGTCTCACCAGCACAGATTCGACTGGACTTTGGCCTAACCAAACAACATTTTGCAAGGCAAGGTTCCTTTATCAAGTGTTGGCACTGAACCATCAGCTCTGGCAAGAACTGCGCAGCACATCCATCTCGCCAGCCAAAAAATGCTTGGAGGGCTCACTCGCCACTACTAGATTAGTCGACCTATGGGAAACCCAAACTACCCATTCGCTCTTCAATCAAGTAGTAAATAAGGTACTCAAGAAAATCTCTCTTGCTGAAGACAAAGCCACACCTGAATGACACTGAGTGGCTATAATTTACTTGGGCCACAGGCATACTTTGAAATGGGGTACTCAAGGAAGACCAAAGGACTATTTTTAAAATACAGGCTAGGAATTCTGCCAGCTACATTGCACCTTCCTCCAGGCAGAGAGAGAAATATGGAAACTCATGCAGGCTATGCAGGAACAGTACTGAGGACATGGAACACCTAATATGCTCCTGCACCAAATTAAAAGAGGAAAGGGTAGGACTACTCAAAGCGCATGATTGCATGCCTCGACCCCAAGGACCCGCAGATAAATTGAAAGCTAGTAAAATTCCTGTTACTAGTAGAATCTAAGCAAGGATCATATTCATCCCCCGCAAACGCAAAAAATACATAAGGATTTTAGCCTACGCAACTGTAATCTGTGAGCATAGATATTGGAACCTATTCAGAACAATCTGAACAAGGGCTCTTTTTACACTGGAGACTTTTTTTGTCTTTTAGAAATGCAATCGACTTGTTTTAGTATATGTGATTTTTATTAATGTGTATTTTTGTAATGGTTTTAATTAATGAAAAACAATAAATTACTACTGCTACTAAAGCTTGCAATGGTACTGCTGGGGCACTATAGTGGCATTAGTAATCAATAATTGCACTTATAGTTCTGCACACGGTGGAGACTGAGTTCCAAACACTACAACTAATGCTTCAGAAACACTGCCGATGAGGAAATAAGTGCGGCACTGAAAGCTTTAGAGTTTGTGGCAAGTGAGTCGCTAATAGTGGCTGAACACATCTGAAACTGGCACTGGCTAGCAAGGCTTGGAATTTCGTAATGGTACACTGATAGAGACTTCTGACAGGGACTCAGTTAAATAAGATTATGTGCAGTGATGATGGCCGAGGTAATAAAGTGTGCACAGGTGGTGCTGGCTCTATAAATGACTAACTGGGCTATTTCAAGTTTGCTAGGAGACCCTGCCAGGTCAGACTCTCCAAGGAGAAGGAGAAAACCCCACTGAATTCAAACATCCCACTATGTCAGTGGAGGTCTGTATTCCAACACTGCTTCCAACAATGTGGTGGAAGCACATTTGGCAAAATGGAAGTGCCAACAGATGGCAGTCCCTTGCCAGCTGGCTGACATTATGTTTGGCTTCGCAGAAAGAAGACCCAAAACAAACATCCTATTGGGTGACATCAGTGATTTTCCCTTTCTTGGGTCCTCCACGAAGGGTTTTGTGGACCAGAGCAGGGAAAAACTGCTTGTTCTTGCAGTAAAGGAAGTGCCCCTATCAGGATGGCCCACCACGACAGATTGTACACTGGGAAAGCTAACTGAGGCTTTCAATCTGCCACCCTAAATGAACCCCTAAATTGTACTGGTTTTTAATAGCGGTGTTGCCACATTCTCACTTATAGTATTTAGGGGTGGGCGGAATTTGCGAAATTCACTTTCGCAAACTATCATGAAAATGTAAAAAATCTCGATATTTTCTGTGTGATCGCGTTGAAAAAGTATTGCCAACTTGACTATGCGGTCGCCTATGGGCTCGCCCATCTTGTTTTCACTTGTCCCGCCCGCTCGCGATGCTTATTTTCTGTTCCGGGTCGGGAAATGCATGATCGCACCCGTTCGCTTTTAAGTGTTCATGATATTTTTGCATGCTCTGGGAGAAAATATCGCGCAAACTTGCCCACGCGGTCGCAATGGGTGTGTCCATCTTGTTTTTCACTCTATTGCATGGTTCTGGGGCCTGCTTTTTAATCCTCCCTCTATCTTTTCAATCCTTTTTTTTAATCTATTTTATTTATTATCTCTCTGACTATTTTCCTGCTTCTATATTTTTTGTTATGGTCTACTTTCTGTGTGTTTTATAACTACTTTTTCACTCTTTTTCTATTACCTGCTTTTTCCATTTCTTTTACTTACTTTTTAATTTTTACCTTTTCTTTTCCACCCCCGCCTACCCCAGAACCATGGCAAAGGGCCACAGGACTCATCGCAGCCAGAGCTGCGACCGTCTTCCTTGCGGAAGGCAGCCCCCACAAGGGGTACAGGCAAAGGCCTTATTTGGGGAGTGGAGTTGGCTACACTTGTTTTCTTTGTGCAGCGCCACCTCCACTTAACTCTGGCAGCAGGTGGCAGGCCTGGGTCAGGGTACGGGCTCCGGGAGCGTCGGCAGCAGTGTGGGAAGGTGCGCCGGGCAGTGTTCTGCTGCTCTGGGGTCCAGCGCACCCAGAACCAACTGATGCACTGGTGGGCCGATATCCTGGACCGGAAGCAGGACCTGCTGGCCCTGCTAGGAGTGGAGGTCCCGGGTCTTGGTGAGTAACTAATTACTACTTTGTGTCTGTTCTTCTGCTCTGTGTTATATATTGCAAATATCTTTTTTTTTTCAACCAGCTAGAATGTTGCTGCATACATTACAGGTAAATTATATTTAAAAGTCTTCTGTGATTGTTATGATGACACAGGTGCTCTTCTGCGCTACTAATCTTACTTGTTTGCAACTTTGCTTTTGCGCTCGCTTAGCGTGATTATGTAAGAGTTTATTTTAAATTAAGGTACGTAAGTACCTGGGTATCCTGCTGGCACCCACGTTGCCAGCAATGGTGACCGCTAACTATGCGGCTCTGGGTAAGAAAATCAAAGAGGAATTGGGAAGATGGGGTAAGGGCATGATATCCTGACTTGGCAGGGTGGCGGCGGTCAAGATGACAGTCCTGACCCAGATTCTGTACCTGTTCCGGGCACTACTGCTCCAGCCACCCAAGGGATGGATCCAGCAGACACAGGCGGACTTATCCCGCTTCGTCTGGCAGGGCCGCAAACCCCGGATGAAGAAGGCTCTCTCCACGTTGGCCCCTGAGTCGGGGGGGACTGGGTATTCCGGACCTGCGCAAATATTTTCAAGCAGCGCAGCTGAGGTACCTGGTGGAGTGGAGCAGGTGGGAGTCAGACATGCACTGGTTATTTCAGGACCAGGCAGTCGCGGGCCGCCCTTTACAGGAAATACCCTTCCTGCGTAGGGCGCATCGCCCTCCTAATCTCTACGCATCCTTTGTCACACGGGTTCCGTTGAGGGTATGGGACGCTACCAACAAGATCTATGACCTCACCACGTTCCCCTCTCCGTTCACCCCAATTGTAGATAATCCGGACTTTACACCGGGAACAGAACCGGGCGCCTTCGCGCACTGGCGAACAGCTGGATGCAGGGCACTCTTCCGATTGTACGAGGCGGACGGGGTCCTTCCCTTTCAGAGTCTCAAAGAGGACTATCAGCTGTCCGAAACGGACAGGATGCGCTACTGGCAGGTGAGACACTGGGCTCTACAGCCACAGGTGAGAGAGACGGCGGACAGGAAACTGCTGCCATACGAGAAATGGTTGGTAACACGCACCTCAGATGCAAAACTCATCACGGATCTCTATAAAATGCTACAACCTCCTCCCTTCCACTTTCATAACCCTGGTAGAGAACGATGGAATAAAGAGCTGGGCAGGACACTAAGCCATAAAGAATGGGAACAAATCTCGTATCGCGCAAGGCATTCAGCATATCATATAGGACTCACCGAAACATTTACCAAAGTGTCCACATATTGGTATCACACCCCAGAACGGTTGCACAAGATGAACAGACATGTTGAGAACACCTGTTGGCGGGAGTGTGGACAAATAGGTACACTAACACATGTCTTATGGGACTGCCCGCTGTTACATTCTTTTCGGAAAGAGGTGATTGACGAGATCGGTGCTCACTTCGAAATAGAGATGCCCCGCCTCCCAGCATACGTCCTGTTAGGTCTCCCTAACGGTTTAATGTACCCACTGAGATCTCGCAGAGGTAGGCAAATTGCCATTGCACTGGGCTCGGCAGTCCAAAACATCCTAATACACTGGCGCACGACCACAATCCCCTCCACCACAGGTTGGCTACACAGATTGTGGCACGTATTAGGCATGGAAAAATTATCACTCATGTTGGCCGGGGAGGTGGAACAATTTGAGGAGCTGTGGCAACCATTCCATACACTACTAGCCACGGAATTCAAGGAACTCACCTGTCCAAGGTACCTGAGACTACTGAGAATTACACCACCGATAGATCACACTGCTTAAAGTCCAATTGACCTGACAGAGTTGGTGAAGAGGGGCGGGGAGAGTGACACGAGCACTAAGTTGGGCTAGGCACTGGACGGGGAGTGGAAGGAGTAAGGGGAGGGTAGGGTAAGCGCGGGAGTTGGGGGGGTAGTTTCATCAAAATAGGAGGGGTACAAAGGGTTTGCTCCCATTTTTGTGTTTTGATTTAAGACTAAGCGTACGGGAGCGGAGCCGAAAGGGCCCCTGCCACAAGAATTGGGGAGACTATGAACTACTTTAAGATGGGCCCCTCGGCACATAGCATTGAAACCATTGCTTGAATGTCTTTCTTTCTTTGTACTCTTTCAATAAAATACTTTAAACACAAATTAAGGTACGTAATGCTATAGTGACTCTAGTCCTTACTTTGTCCTGTCACTAAGAGATAGGGGCGGATTGATACTTAGGTTTAGTTACTTTGTATGAGTTTATAATTTTGTTAAGTCACATGCTGCTAGTACCCCAGTCTTTAGTAGAACCTTTTCTAGTTTGTGCAATGAGTGGTAATAGGCTTAGCACTAGTAGGACATCATTCAGCATCAATCAATCAACCAAAAATTTGGTGTATACAAAAATGTAGTCATGTGTCCTCCATTTGACAATATGCATTGTTGAGGACTAAAAAAAGTGGAAATGCATACTACAATTGGCACGCCTGGAACAGGTCGGCTAGGTCAGGTGGTACGTCGTACTTAGGCTTAGTTAGTATTCTGGAATCAGAATTGAAGACTGGATTAGTGTTGATAAATAGTAAGTAGTCGATCTGCGAATCCCCCGATACTACTTGATGACCAGATGAGATCGGTCAATTTAGTTATTGCAATTGTTGTTTACATAGGTGTTTTTTTGACCGTTCTTTAAAAATATTTTATTTGTTTCACACCAATCATCAATGTTTGTCTCTTTCTTGTATCTTTCCTGTTCAGCACCCAGGGGCAGGCAGACAGGATCGCAGTCGGCGGGAGGAGCACAACACCAGCAACAGGAGGAGGACACCAACGAGGGCTCTTCTCTGGCCTGAGTAAGTCTTCTTGTTTTTAATATTAATAATTATTAATCCGTAACTTTTAGCGCACCATATTTTTTCCGAACTATTGTTTCCGTTTCCTAATGCTATTTTTTACCAACAATTATCCTTCGATCTGCACTATCTGTTTCGAAATTCTTGTTATCCCTACCTCTGCTATGATGACTCTCTGTAGTACTACTATTAGTCTGTCTGTAGTAGCTAAGCTTGCCCAGTTGGCCACTCTTTATTTAAAAGGTTTTAAATAAAACTCAGATTCACCAGTAGCTCTAGCCATTGAGTCCAGTCCTTTGGGTTGTCCTCTTGTGCTACTTCTAGTCTTATTGATCTTGAGTCTTTGTTAATCTTGAGGCTTTTTGACAATTCCCACCAACAAATGCCCAACCAGATTTATTACTATTTTGATAGGATAGGACATACTACTACTGTTGTAGGGATTTTGCACATACAAAACTTTGCACAAGAAAATAGGATGTTGGTGATGGGAGGTTGGACAAATTGAGCATATAGCAACGTTCTCCTCCTGGGTGCTAACAGAAACGATGTCCCAAACTGGGGAGGAGAAATTTCTGGCACTGCTGGATGTGCCACTTTCAATACCAGATGACCGGGAGGGTGTGCCTGGAATGTGACTCTGTGCAGCTACACTGTGACTTCTACTACTACTACCTTCTGAGATGGTTGAGCTGGATGTAGGTCCCTGCCGGGCCTTTGAAAATATTGCAGCTGGAGGTCGTGGTGGTGTAACCTGTATTGATGGTATCCGTGCTACATACCGCTCAGTAGCAGCCTTTCTGGATAGGGTGAAAATGTCGGTCTCCATCCCCTTTGGGGCGGGAGTGATGTGCGTGATGACTGGCTCCTCTTCATCAACAATATCCCCCTCTTCTACATCTACTCCTATAACTCTAAGTTTTTCTAGAACCTTGCTTTTCAGAAGCATTGTCTTGTAGCGTGCATCACTCTCAGACTGAGCTGGTGACTGCCAAGTGGCATCACGGTCATCAGAAGCGGGACTTGAAGAAGAAGATGATGGACTAAGCCTCCTTTTCCTTGCTGGTGGTCTGGAAGACAATAGATCTTCCGAAACAGTGGTTTGCTCCACTTTGTCTGCAGGAAGCTCAATTATCTGAAATGCCCCTACTTCAGGAGCAACAACTAAAATTGTGGGCTGTTCTTGCGGCTGCTGCTGTTCTTGGTGCTGCTGCTGTTCTTGGTGCTGCTGCTGTTCTTGTGGCTGCTGCAGTTCTTGCGGTTGCTGCTGTTTTTGCGGCTGTTGCTGTTCATGCGGCTGCTGTTGTTGTTGTTGCGGCCGTTGTTGTTCCGACTGCTGCAGTTGTTGTTGCGGCTCCTGCTGCACACTTATCTGCTGAGTTTCCGCCTTCGTTGATTGTGTACTACTTTGCGATAATGACATTTCAACATTGCTGCTCGTTAGTAGACTGGCTACCTCTGCAACACTCAAGGGCTTGGGCCTAGGTTGGTAGTGTTGGACCGCTGGTGTGGAGGTGCTGCTCCCAGCTTGGTTCCCGAACAACGATGCAACAGGCATAATTCTTTTGATCCCAAAAAAATACATTGGCCGGCAAACCAGTAGTGGTTAGTGGCACTCCCTTTTTCTGTTCCTTCTTCTCACCGGCAACTTTATTGGTACTGAACCTGGTACCTTTCTTTGGGGCCATCTTCAGATGTCAGGCAGGACGCAGGTGCACAAGTTGTGGTCACACGATGCGCAGCAGGACTTCTGTCTGGCTGGCAGTACAACAGATGATGATGATGACACCTCCTCTTCGGGCTTTTTGTGCACCTAAAAGCAAATAAGCCAGGAGAAGAACATCAGTGAAATGTTGCATTTGTTGTTGTAGTTCAGTTACTACTGTACTAGTACAAACAAACAAACAAAAGAAGATATAGTCTAGGCATTTCTGAGACTTTGTCAACAAGGGCTATGTTATACTACTGTGTACACACTACACTCTCAGGAAGGATAGGAAAGAGAGTAAGAACCACCAAAATGCAAATGTAATGGAAGTGGGGTGGACCCCATTTGGCATTAAACTATTTGAGCATCACATCATTCATGGAGCTGCTGCTGGCAAAGGGGATGGATGAAAGCAGTAAGCCAATAGGAAAACCATGCAGGCCTATGTGGCCAAAGCAGGACACTCATAACTCCCACCACAAAAAAGGCCACCAGCCACATAGACGCTCACAAATCACAAGCAGCAAGCAGGAGGCCTTGGAAACACCATGAACTGACAAAAGGCCTATAAAAGCCAGACAAAGGATGCATGCTAAAGCACACTGCTCTGCCTTTTTAATGCAATAAAATGCAAAAACGAAAATACACAGGCCCAAAAAAGGTCTGCAGGGTGCTTGCATTGCACACCAACACACACCAGACACACACAACAAAGGCATATCTTTAAGACGACCAACAACAGAAAGCCCACCCCCCAAAAAACACATTTCCCAACTCAATCCAATGCCATCTATGCCCTAAATGATGTCTAAATTCAACAGTCGTCACAGAAACACGTGTTTAATGCAGCTGTGACTACCTGCTCTGAGCCTACCGGATGAAAGCAGGCCTGTTGGCAAGCAAGGCCAGACAAACTTGCAGGCCTAGGCTTCAAAATGGCCACCAGCCACATGCCCAGGCCCAACAACAGAAAGCCCACCCCCTATAAAACACATTTCCCAACTCAATCCAATGCCATCCATGCCCTATATGATGCCTAAATTAAACGGACCACACAGAAACACTTGTTTAATGCAGCTGTGGCTACCTGCTCTGAGCCTACTGAATGTAAGCAGGCCTGTTGGCAGACAAGGCCAGACAAGCTCGCAGGCCTAGGCTTCAAAATGGCCACCAGCCACATGGCCAGGCCCAACAACAGAAAGCCCACCCCCAAAAAACACATTTCCCAACTCAATATAATCCTATCCATGCCCTAAATCATGTCTAAATTCAACAGACCAAACAGAAACACTTGTTTAATGCAGCTGTGGCTACCTGCTCTGAGCCTACCATAGGAAAGCAGGCCTGTTGGCAGACAAGGCCAGACAAGCTTGCAGGCCTAGGCATCAAAATGGCCACCAGCCACATGGCCAGGCCCAACAACAGAAAGCCCACCCCAAAAAACACATTTCCAAACTCAATCCAATGCCATCCATGCCCTAAATGATGTCTAAATTCAACAGACCACACAGAAACACTTGTTTAATGCAGCTTTGGCTATTTGCTCTGAGCCTACTAGATGAACGCAGGCCTGTTGGCAGACAAGGTCAGACAAGTTTGCAGGCCTAGGCTACTAAATGGCCACCAGCCACATGGCCAGGCCAAACAACAGAAAGTCCACCCCAAAAAACACATTTACCAACTCAATCCAATGGCATCCATGCCCTAAATGATGTTTAAAAAAAAGGAATGATAGTTACCAAAATTAAATTGAGTTGCAACAGCTGCAATGCCCCCAATCAAACGGACACAACAACCACTTACTTGTAAAATATCCAATTCAAAAATCCTCAAATCCAATTGCAATAATGCAGCAGACAAAAAGAGTGATCTTTCCATCTCAAAATCCAAAGGCAGAATGAGCAGGAGATCTTACTGCGGAAACTGTGCTCCATGGTAAACTAGACTTGTCAGGAAGGAAATCAAATAAATGTATGTCTCAAATCTTAAAGATCGTCAATGCTCTGATCTCTGGTGTTTGCTCTCTGCCCTGCTATTAAGTGACGGAAAAGACAAAAATTTAAAGAAATGATCTTTTGATGCATAAATATACCTGGGCAGAGGTGACGTTGAGGGTAGAGCTTTCTTGTCAGTTTAACCTACATCCTTTATTCGGAATGTGGATGGTAGACATATCTCTTGGTTTTGAGACTAGCTGAACAGTAGAGAATGTGCCACTAAGTAGATTTGACCAGGTCCCCACAAAACCTGACATCCTAGTTAATGACTCAGTGATCTGAAGTTGTCAGTTGATAATGTCGCAGGTTTTGTTACAGTGTGCCAAAATCTAATTTGTGGGTCCCTAGCCTATGTCCATACTGATCTCAACGGTATCTTTGTAATACAGAGGAAAGAAGTCTTTGCCACACAACTCAGAAGTTTTTAAAAGAATTATATTGTAAATGCAGCAAATTGATTACTGTAATGCACCACATTGTTTCTCTGTAATTCAATTCCAAATGTTTCGATTTTGCATATGTGTAAAAAAAAACTTTAGGAAACTACAAGCAATAAGCTGAAATATATTTGCATCTGTATCCTTCTTCGTCTGACATTAGTTGGCCAATAAATATGATAGTTCCTCTCAGAAACATAAACAAAGATAAGAACCAATCTCCTTCAAAACCATGTTTTGATTGTGTTTACCACATCCAAGATAGTTATTGCTAGTTATGTTTCTCAGTGTTGTTATCTACATAAAGACAGATAGTTATCAGACTATGTGTGCTGTCTGGTTTCTGCCATAAAAGGTTATTTTTGATCTTCTGTCCTAAAACATGCAGAGCTGAAACCTTCATCAGCTGTGTATTTGCTCTTCACTGCTCTGGGTGCTCCACAATTTTTTCTTGTTTATTTTCTACTCATAAATATCTCTCCCTTTATTTTCTTTTGTTGTGCACCATCCACATTTGTATTCCACGATCAGACAGGTGTACACTATTTAAAAAGGGCAAGATTTCCTAACATTTTGCATCATGGTTACATCATCTTTGTGGCCTGTGCTGCACTGTGGTACATTTCATTCTGGGAGGAGTTCCAGTGGTGGAAAATGTGCATTCCCAAACATCCATCCATGGATTTCACGCAATCCCAGATTTACAAAGGTTTTTAAACCTGGGATTGCGTGAAACCACTACACCTCCCAGAGGATGGCGTAACGAGGATAACAATATTATTTTCTCCTCGTTATGTGTGCTGCAATGTGCAGCACATATAGAAAGAGGTAAATGCCTTGAGAGATTGTTTTTGTGCAGGAAGATAGGCCTTCCTGTAGAAAAATAATTCTCCTTGTAATGCAGGCACCCTTATACCATGGTGCTAGGGTGGCTGCATTGGTATTAGGCTGCCAGAAGTGCACCAGTGCTATAGGAGAGCAGAAGCGCGCCATACCTTACTAGATATGGTGCATTTCTGCTCTTTCCCTTTCACGCAATGCAGTGCAGCAAATTACCTTGTCACACTGCAGTGCATGAAATGTTAGTAAATTTGGCCCCTATTATTTACTGGTATTTATACATTCTCTGGGGCTCACCCCCCAGAATCGAAGGGGTCGGATTTCTACACAACCCCAGTGCAGTACTGTTTCCTGGTAATGATCAGTCTCACAAGATGAGCTCAGGGACACAGTGGAACTTCAAACTCTCTTTTCTTAATGAATAACACACTCAAGGATTGTATTAGGAGACAGTACATGTATTTTAAAATGTTTATTTTAAAATCCTAACATAGCGCATAAAATGTGACTGATAATCACACAAAGTATGAAAAGTAACGCAGTGAAACATTCAAAGGAAAATGAAATCAGCACAAAACTTCTAATATTTTTATTGATTTCATATGTCCCAACACCCTTATGCTATTTGTAAGCACTAGGCTAACTGAAACATTCAAAGGAAAATGAAATCAGCACAAAACCTCTAATATTGTTATTGATTTCATATTGTCCCAACACCCTTATGCTATTTGTAGGCACTAGGCTAACTTTAGCTAAAACAGTAACTGAATTTCAAAGATGGCACACAGCATACTTTTATTTTCATTATGGAACAGCACATTATCTGTTTCTTATTGCAGTTTGAACAAGGCTGGGACATGAACAGTGACAAGCTGAAGGCCACTTCATCTCACCCATCGCCTCTGCTCAAGATTGATTGCTGCAATCTGGTGGAAAGCCCATTTTTCACTTATGTTCTAATACCTGATTTTTTATAAGATCTGATTGTCAATGTTATCTTATTTATTATTTTGAAAATAATGTTAGGACTAGCAGACACTAAATCAATAATAAGACAAACAATCATGCACCAAATGCCTCAACTTGATTATCATATTTGTATGATATATACAAAATTTATGAACAATCCTGTACAACAGTTGCACAGGGTGTAGCTATTCCTAGCATTGCTAAACATGATTAAACTTCACACTTCCTGTGAATGAAATACAAGAGTTTGAAAATAAATTAATGAGAATGTTAGTGTCTGCAAGAACAAAAGGATGGAAATGAAAAAGTATTTTTTTTTCATGATCTGCTCAAGCCTCTGTAAGCAGTGTTTACGTATCAAGGCCCACATGCATCAATGTCGTCTTTTGCGATTTCTAAATTGCGATAAATAGCAATTCGCAATTTAGAAATCGCAAAAGGCTATGCATGATTATTTTTTTAATTTTTATTCAATTCGGTGGAAATCGCTATTTTTACCGAATCGCATAAAAAATGTGATTTTCAAATTGCGAATTCGCAATTCCCATGCATTCCTATGGGCCAAAAGGCCCATAGGAATGAATGGGAATTGCGAATTCGCAATTTGAAAATCGCAAATCCTGATTGCATTTCAAGGGTGGTGAGGGGGGTTCAAATGAACCCCCCCTGCACCCATGAAATGCTGTTTTCGCATCATGTTGCACACACACATGTCCTAAGGACATGTGTGTCCGTTACATGAATGTTAAAAAAAATCAATTTTCAGCGTTATTTTCACTTTTTGCAAATTTACCGAGTAGTTCAATTACTCGGTAAATTTATCCCTCTAATTGCGAATTCGCAATTTAAAAAGTATTCATGCATTGCTTTTAAGAAATCGCAAATTTGCGATTTCTTAAAAGCAATCGCATTGTTAGAAATCGCAAAAATGTTGCGATTTCTAAAAATGCTTGATGCATTCCAAAAAGCATTTTTGGAATCGCAAACGGACGATTTTAAGGAATCGCACCGTTTGCGACTCCAAAAATGCTTGATGCATGTGGGCCCAAGTTGTTAAAAATTGCACTCCTGCCAACTCACTGTGCCACAACGTTCACATGATTTCAGCATTCTTCATAGGATCACCTAGTGAATAGTCAATATGACACCGTGACAGGGAAGGTGAGTTGTAAATCACTGCGCTGGGTGGGTTTCCAGATTACCCTTGGATTCTCTAAACAGCTGAAGCCCATTAATGGGTGCTTTCTGTTAAGTTGGCAGATCTGAAATAGTTACACACACACAAACATATATATATATATATATATATATATATATATATATATATATATATATATATATATATATATATATATATATATATATATATATATATATATATATATATATATATATATATATATATATATTCACTGAAAAAACCATAGGTTATAGACCATATATAGTTAGGAATTCGCATTTACAAAACCTTATTTTACTCACACAAAACCATTGAAATTCCATATATAGTTAGTTGCACTAACTATATATCGCGCACCCGCAATCCACTGCTGATGATGTCACATATTACATCATTCATGACATGGTCAGTGACATCACTGATGACATCACTGATGACATCTCAAATGACATCACTGATGACATCTCAAATGACATCACTGATGACATCACTGATGACATCTCATTTGACATTACTGATCACATCACTGATGATATCATTCATGTGATACTACGATGAACCTCTTCAGACTCTAATATAACCTTAGATACAATCAGTGTAAACAGACACTCACAGACTGTCACTCATCCATGGAGTTACTCACACACCTAGTCAGTCATGCAAAGAATCAATCACACCTCCATTTCCTCAACTATACAGTTATACAAACTTTACTTATTCAAACATATACTAACACATATTTACTCTCTTATACAATCCCTGATACAAGTTCACAATGATCCATACAGCCACTCACACATTCACTGGCTCTTATGCACAGTTATTTATATATGTCAACTCTCACATGTACTGTGTTTTACATATGTACTTACTTTGACATGTAGCACTGAGATATCCATTCACTCACCAATACACTCATGCACACAGTCAACTGCCCATACAGCTGTTTCCACATGCACTTTTGAAACCATACATCTAGTGAATCAACTGCTCACACTTCTATGCACAGAGTCTTACACCTCCCAGCCACACACACTCAGTCTCCCATACAAATACTTGGGCAACCAATTAATAACCCATATAGTTACTCATATAGCTACTTATCAACACATGCAACAGTTTACAGAACAACAGACATAATGATGCACAAATTAAGACAGTTTAGTCACTAACCCATGCACTCAGTGAGACACATTTAATCACTCACTCATACAGTCAGTCATGCACCTACTAAATCCTTCATCCAGACACTTATACATCCACTCATTCTTCAATATGTAAGACATATTTTAACTTTACAGAAACATACAGTCACTGGATGTTGTCATCAGTGATGTCATTTGAGATGTCATCAGTGATGTCATCAGTGATGTCACTGACCATGTCATGAATGATGTAATATGTGACATCATCAGCAGTGGATTGCGGGTGCGCGATATATAGTTAGGGCAACTAACTATATATGGAATTTCAATGGTTTTGTGTGAGTAAAATAAGGTTTTGTAAATGCGAATTCCTAACTATATATGGTCTATAACCTATGGTTTTTTCAGTGAATTTTCAAGGTTTTGTAAATGTTAATTCCTAACTATATATGGTCTATAACCTATGGTTTTTTCAGTGAATTTTCAAGGTTTTGTAAATGCTAATTCCTAACTATATATGGTCTATAACCTATGGTTTTTTCAGTGAATATATATATATACATACATATATAAACATATATCATCTGTATATCTATATAAATACAAACATAAATGCATGCATACATATACATATATGCATACAGATGCATGTTATTTACATGAAAGTTGAAAAAACACTAATAAAAGCAAAGCTAAAACGCCACCTCATTCCAAACAGAATGGCTTTAACTTAAACGAGGGCGAGATCTATTGCATTTTCAATGCTTGTTTACTTTGGTTCCATCAAGAAGGCATTCAGATGTGTCACACATTTGCCATAAATTCTGAATGTTAGCACTCTAGTTGCACAATAGATCACTGTAGTAAAGCTACTGCTCACCAGGGACGTCTGCTGCTGGTATTCAAAGTGCATGTTTCAGTCGGCATATCAGAATTCTTTTAATGAAATAGAAGAGGATTTGAGAAGTCACTCAAAATGATCCCTAATTTTTCTTTCTGAAGCACTAATCATACTTTCTATGGCAAAATTAACCCCCTCATGTTGTTCCTTTTTAAATTGAGTGTTTTCAGACTTACCACTTCATTCCAATCAAGATGGCTTCTGGTGTGCCATACTTTTGTCATAAGTAAGACTGTTAGCGCTCTAGTTGTTCTTTAGAACACTCTGGGAAATTCTGTCATTGGGCTATACTTGGGGTACATCTGGGTGATATTTCGGCTACATTTAGGCTCTTTTGTCTCTGGTGGCCATCTTGGGAGACTGTATGTCAGAATTTTTTAATGAAATTGAAGAGGGTTTGAGAAGTCACTCAAAATGTGCCCTAATTTTTCTTTCTGTAGCACTAATCATAATTCATATGGCAAAATATACCCCCTCATTTTGTTCCTTTTTAAATTAAATGTTTTAAGAGTTACCACTTTCTTCCAATCAAGATGGCTTCAGGTGTGCCATACCTTTGTAATAAGTAGGACTGTTAGCGCTCTAGTTGTTCTTTAGAACACTCTGGGACATTCTGTCATTGGGCTATACTTGGGCTACATCTGGGTGATATTTGGGCTACATTTGGGCTCTTTTGTCTCTGGTGGCCATCTTGGGAGACTGCATGTCAGAATTTTTTAATGAAATAGAAGAGGATTTGAGAAGTCACTCAAAATGTGCCCTAATTTTTCTTTCTGCAGCACTAATAATACCTTCTATTGCATAATATACCCCCTCATTTTGTTCCTTTTTAAATTAAATGTTTTAAGAGTTACCACTTTATTCTCATCACGATGGCTCCAGGTGTGCTATACCTTTGTAATACGTAGGACTGTTAGCGCTCTAGTTGTTCTTTAGAACACTTTAGGAGGCTGCAGTAGAGCACAAAGGAATCAACTGACAGTCTCTGTCCTTGTTGGATGTACATGTTTTACTGAGAATGTCAGACTTCATTTTCACATGACTGAGAAAGATAATATGAATTTACAGAAAATATGCTTTCAGTTTAGCTTATAGATCCCCTTCCAAACCACTGTGGGAAAATCATGAGATATTAGTTTTCTTTCAAACAATATTCATGATATCACAGCAGAAGGCTTTTTCACATGGTAAAATCACCTTAGAACACACCACAATTCCTAAAACGAGTATGGTACCATCAACAAATGATTTATAATGTAACTGAAGTCCTAAAACCCTCTATTAACTACAATGCTTTTTAATGAGGTGCTATCATGTATATTGGTCCCAGGATGGCTGCCAACACTTCTTGGATGAAGTGCTGACAGCCAATCAGATCAGATGTGTGGTTAGGCTCCGCCCAGATATATATATTTTTTTGAACCTTAATTACTCAAAATCCACTGGAGCACATATATTGAGACCTAGCAAAGGCACATCGGGCTAACAGTCCCTACAATTTTGCCAAGTTTCGTGCAAATCCATTCAGCCGTTCGAGCTAAAAGTGAGGCCAACCGCCCTATGGAAATTAACATGGGAAAAACGCGTTTTGGGACCCCCCTTTTTTCTCAGCCCCCCATTGATGAAACCCCCCCAAATTTTCAGGGGCTGCTCAGAAACAAAATGTTCCATTTTCCTGAAAATTTCAGCTAATTCCGTCTACAAACGCCAAAGTTATTAGACATAGAATTTTCAAAAATCCCATAGAGAAAAAATCCTAACTATATATACCTACTGGCGACTGCCAGTAGGTAATATATATATATATATATATATATATATATATTACCTACTGGCGGTCGCCAGTAGGTATATATAGTTAGGATTTTTTCCCTATGGGATTTCTGAAAATTCTATGCCTAATAACTTTTGCGTTTGTGGACGGAATTGGCTGAAATTTTCAGGAAAATGGCACATTTTGTTTCTGAGCAGCCCCTGAAAATTTGGTGGGGTTTCGTCAAGGGGGGGCTGAGAAAAAAGGGGGGTCCCAAAACGCGTTTTTTGCATTGAGTTTTCCATAGGGCGGTTGGACTCACTTTTAGCCCGAACGGCTGAATGGATTTTCACGAAACTTGGCAAAATTGTAGGGACTGTTAGCCCGATGTGCCTTTGCTAGGTCTCAATATATGTGCTTCAGTGGATTTTGAGAAATTAACGTTTAAATCAAGATATATATCTGTAACAGCGCTCCGGGCAGCGATCCGGTTAGCGAACCTTTCGCGTATCGGAACTTTGCGATGCGAAGCTGATTGGCCCTCCGGTGTCTGTCAACATTCTAAACAGTCCGGAGCGGCCGCCATCTTGTCTCTCGGTAGGATCGAGAGACAAGAGGAGGCCAAAACAAAGGGGGAAATTACCATAAGGGGGCATAGTAGATCCTCGTTGACCCCCTAGGTTTTATGTGGAGGTTTTAAAAGGGCCTAGGAGGGTCCAAAAAAAAAATATAAAAAATTTTTTTTTTGCGTGGTAAGCGCCAAGTTCGCGAACCGGAAAGCGTTCTGGGCAGCGAACTTCATGGATAAAAGAATGAAAGACTTTTCTAATACTGTATGTTAATTATTTGTTGGTTTTGTTGATTATTTTTTAATTTTTTTATTTTTTAAGCAATTTTTTATTGTTGTGATTGTGTTTCAAAATTTAATAACATTTCTAACATTTAACTAGTTTATGAATTACATATAAAAATGATTAAAGACTCAAACAATTTTTTAATATTACATACAATTTTATTTTTCGGATTGTTTTTCGAAATTTAATACAACGTCTAGCATTTCACTGTCTGATATGTGTTCTTGTTCAGTGAACATAAGTTCAAACATTTGACCGTCATCATAATGAAGTAAATGATCCACTGATTCTACACATTGAACTAATTCATGGTCCCGTGATTCATCCATGAAATCTGAGTCATCATTGTCCGCAATAACTTTTTCTGTGTTGGTCTCCAGAACAATTTCGAAGGAAACATTCTGCTCACCTTCCATTTTATTGCTGTAATTTGCATAAAAAATAAATATATCAGTAGAGATAGGGCACTGTTGGGTTTAAGTTCAGACAGGCACTTGTGAGTTTATAACAGAGAAGTAATCTATGGGCACTGTATGGTTTCAGGCGTGAAGTAGTACTATTAAAAAGTGCCTGTGAAGAAGCCTAAGTAAATTCATAATTATACCACAGAAACCTAAATCAGTCCATAATTATAATAAAGAAGCCTTTCTCAATGTCTAACTCTTACAGAGGGATAGTATATAACTATCTGAAAAAGTTTACCATATTTACTTATAGTGCACAATATACTTCAGTTTTAAAAATAACAACTTACCTTTAGAAACAAGTTGATGTTATTAGTGATATTCTAAATGATATATACAACAACAAGTAGTAGTCAAAATGGCTGTGTTTCCTTCTCTCCCTTTATATATATACAGGTATATAACCAATCAAATGTCAGGTAATAAAAGTAGAAAAGGAAAGTAACATTTTCATTGGTTGTCAATTCCAACAATTCAGATGTGTTTTGTGAAGTAATTTACCTCACGGTATTTGGAGAGGTCTACAGGCTAAATGGCTAAATGGAATTTCAATGAAATTTGTGAGAATGGAAGGGATTGTTATGTAGTATGAGCTAATCTATATTTGGTGAGAGTGTCTCTAGTCGTTTTTCTGCAAATTACTTTCCCGCCTTTTTTTAGGACCGCTTTCCGGGAAGCGGCCCGGTTAGCGAACCTTAAGCGTCACGGGAGTCCACCATTTTGTGTTTCGGTCGCATTAAGATACAAGATGGAGGGCAAATAATGTTTAGAATGGGTAGAAGGGGTCATGGTAGACTTATCTTGACCCCCTAGGTTTTCTGAGCGTGGCTGAGGAGGCTTATATGTGCGGAAAAAAAACCTTTTTTTTAAAAAATTCCGCGAGGTTAGCTTTCGGTTAGCGAACCGGGTAGCGCTCCGGGGAGCGAATTTTGTGGAAAATTAGTGAAAAAAGTTAGAGAAAAATAATAATTGTGAGTGATCAGATGTAGGGTAGCTCTGAGAAGAGCTTTTGGGTTTATGGTACATTTAGGTACTTATAAGTAGGTACCAATGCACAGTCTTAAATTCAGAATGAAAATTCTGTTGCCCTCATCTGAGAAGTGAACTCCATCTCCTCTGTAGATATCTTGCATGTAGTAACGCAAGTTATTGTTGTACAGAGAGCCCATTCCATGGTCTCTCATGTAAGCTGAAACAGATTTGTTTACATGCTTCCTCGCTTTCTCAATTTGTGGACAAAATTGGTTGGACCACCTCCATTTCTGTCTTTGGCATATATTGGAATATACCAAGGCAGTTTGAGGAAAAAGTGCCATTAATTGCTCAAAGGTGTCCTTTAAAAGCATTTCCAGACCTACCCCTGTCAAAGTGCCCAAATCATTACCTCCACAGTGCACTATTAACAGGTCAGGTTTTGGCAAATGCATAAAGGTTTTCACCAATGGTATCAATTGGTGACATTTTAATCCTCTTTGGCCCAACCACTTAATTTCCACATCTTGTAAATTGAGGTTAGGTAAATTTCTGCTCTCAGCATACCTTTGAGCCCAGTGGATGTAACTATGTCCAAGAATCCAGACCTTAAACATGGTGGGAGAAGGTTGTTCTGCAGTCAGATGAAGTGTGGTAATGAAAGGGCAGTTGAAACAGTAGGAGTTTCTAAAGAAAAAAAACTGTGGATTTACAATGCTAATGATTCATTAGCAGTGATTGGTGCATTTCCATTTCTGAAAACAGAAAGTTAGGGTGCATGGATGTGTTCTTTGAAAGATGTAATTTGAATGGTCAAGGAAGAAACATTTAATGAAAGATTGCACTGGATACGCAGGTGCACTGAGAGTTCAGAGTTCAATTGAAACATTGTTGTGTGAATTTGCAAACATGAGAGGTCTTCCAGGAGGTGGTTGCTATGGAAACAAGGCAGACAGGGCAGAGGGGGGAAGGGTTTTGATTTGAAAAAAGTGAGGGAAGAGGTATGATTGGCTAATATGAGAGATATGTGAAAAGAATATCTGTATTTCTGTGCTTTCAATAGCTGCAGCCTTTGGAGTGCATCCTTTTTCTTCTGCTGAAGACAATTTGGTGTATTTCTCAGACTGTTTTCAAAACTCAAAAAATATTTGCTAAGGTGAGAAAAGATTTATTTAATTTAGATAGAGAATAGTATGATTTAAGGAGAAAATGATGAAGAAAGCTGTGTTTTTAAAATGTGGTTTTGTCTCTAGTGATATACTAATAGAATTAGTTTCATAGAGAAATTGTAATTGCATATTTGGTGTAACATTCTGGCATGCAGTAACACAAGTTATTGTGGTACATGGAGCCCATTTTATGGTCTGTTATGTAAGCTGAAACAGAGATGTTGCTTTTAAAAACGATTTAAGAAATCAATTTCATTTCTGGATATGTACTGCTAGAGCTTCATAGGTTGTTTTGAGCCATATTTATAAGGTATTTGAGTGTCTAAGATGTTATGTTTTCCTTTTAAAATGTAAAGTGTTCCTCATGGGGCAAGTGTCTTGTAAATACGCTCCCACTTGTGCTTGGCAAATTTAGATTTTGATTATGGGAGTTACCTAGCCATGTTAATAGTGTCCCAAAAATGGTGCTAGTGAATTGCAGAAAACACTTTCATGTGTCTCAAGGACATTTTTAGTCATTTCTTCATGAATGCAGGTATACAATTGATTTATATGCTGTGTTTAAAAACGAATTTTGAAATCAATTACATTTCAGGATATGTTCTGTTAGAGCTTCATAGGTTGTTTGGGGTCATATTTAGAAGGCATTTTAGTGTCTTTGATGTTATTTTTCCCTTTTTAAATGGAAAGCGTTCCTCATGGGGCCCTGAGCAGTTCTTAGCCATGTTATTTAATAGGAAGTGGATAACATGGCTAAGAGCATTTGCTGGAAAGTGCATGAATATTGCTGACTTTTCTGCGATGTTATTTTTCCCTTTTTAAATGGAAAGTGTTCCTCTTGGGGCAAGTGTCTTGTAAATACGCTCCCACTTGCGCTTGGCAAATTTAGATTTTGATTATGGGAGTTACGTAGCCATGTTAATAGTGTCCCAAAAATGGTGCTAGGGCATTCCAGAAAACACTTTCATGTGTCTCAAGGACATTTTTAGTCATTTCTCCATGAATGCAGGTATACAATTGATTTATATGCTGTGTTTAAAAACGAATTTTGAAATCAATTACATTTCAGGATATGTACTGTTAGAGCTTCTTAGGTTGTTTGGGGTCATATTTAGAAGGCATTTTAGTGTCTTTGATGTTATTTTTCCCTTTTTAAATGGAAAGCGTTCCTCATGGGGCCCTGAGCAGTTCTTAGCCATGTTATTTAATAGGAAGTGGATAACATGGCTAAGAGCATGTGCTGGAAAATGCATGAATATCGCTGACTTTTCTGCGATATTCATGCATTGCGGCCGTTTTTTTTCACATTTGCAAGCACTTCTTAGCCATGTTATCCAATGGGAGGTGGATAACATGGCTAAGAGCATTTGCTTCAAAGGTTGTTTGGGGTTATACACCATTTTTGGGAAATTAGTAACATGCCTATCTAACTCCCATAATCAAAATCTAAATTTGCCAACCGCAGGTGGGAGCATATTTACAATAAATTTGCACCAGGAAGAACGTAAAATAGCATACTAGATACTCAAATGCCTTATAAATATGACCCAAAACATCTTATGAAGCACTAGTAGTGCATATTTCCAGAAATGTATTGGTTTTCATTTAATGATTTACTTCATTGGTAGGCCTTCACATGTTTTTTTATTTTGATATTTTTCAGTGAAAATCTTATCTGCAACCATGTGTTGGCCTCACCTCAAATAAACAAAACAGGTGATGGACTGAATGTGGATCAATGACACACATTTACCCCAGTCTAAAGATCAGGGCCTAAACAAATCTTTAGATAGGCTACATCTTATCGTCATCCTGAATTAATGATTTAAAATATTAGGGAGTGATTTATGAGTGTTGTATGCCTTTTTTGTACCATTGAGTGTCATTTTTGTGATGCACTGCTGGTGGAAAACATTTGCTATGTTAAATAATTAGTACGGCATTAAGTTTTAGATGACTGTTATTTATTTACTGTTTGGTAATAGTGGTTAATAACATTTTATATTATATTTTTCCACAGATTCAACTGCAGATTCTTTCATAGTTTGGAAAATGCCTTCCAAAAGTCGAATACGAAAGGCTAGAAAACGTCAAAGACAGCAGGATGATGTTTTATTGCAGCAGTCCTCTTCCCCAAATACTTGTCAAAACACCAAGAAAGGTCCGGGTAAGAGCACGAAATCATTCTTAAGAAATATTTGTAGTAAAAAAAGTTTTGCTCAAAAAAATGTTTCAGTTCACAAAAAGAAAAGTAATTTAAATGGAAAGGAGAGACCCATCACAAATGTTACTGGTAGAGGAAGAGATAACTCTGTGCATGATAGTAGAAGGAAACAACAGTTTAGGGACATTCGAAATCGAATGTTCCGTAATAGGATATTAGTTAATTTATTGAAAAGTATTAAAAAGAAAGGCCAACAGAAAGCGGCATTTTATAAGAAGAAGAAAAATGTAGAGAAAATTATTGATCATGCTTTTGAAATTAAGCGAAAGTTGTTTATTTTGGTAATCAATAGAATTAGGAAACTAAGCAAGGTAATTTCTGATTTCAAAACAAAAAGTAGATGGAAGAGAGTAGTAAATCGTATTAACTTTTGTGAAGTTTTTTCCGGAGAATGGATGCATAGTTCAAGTTCTGAGGCATTTTTTAATGAGGAGACTTATTTTCAGGATAATGATTTGGTGCATGCAGTTGACATCAGTGGTCGAGCTTATGAAGTGAAGGATGGTTGTCCAGTTGAAAAAGAACAACTTGTGACAACAGAGACAGAAGAGGCGCTAAGTGATGAGGTTTTAGGAAGACGTCCTAAGGGTCCTGTGTACATTTGGAAGTGTAGTTCTATTTGCAGTGTGCGACAGGTTTCCATCAATTTGCTTTGTGATTTTATACGGACATTTAATAAGAAAAGTTTGAAGCAGAAAATGAAGTTGTTGCAAGATTTAGATCCTTGCAGAGTGAGACAAATGACAGGTTTGCGTGGTCATTCACTGGCTTGTCTTTCCAGGAGAGTATGCCAGAGTGTTTTTCATCATTTCAGGATGCTAGCAGTGCATCATAATAAAGTGAGAAAATTAGTGAGAATGTTGTATTATGCTAAGAGTCCAGCAATTATGCTTAAACAATTATGTGCTGCTCTTTTGCATGGTTCTGAAATAGATGTGAAGAATATTTGTGAAGAAATTGAGTTTTGTTACTTTGGTAGTAAAGATGAGAATGTTCAAAATGACCCTGAAGTAGAGGGTAATGTGGAAGATAATGTACAGGTTTCCAGTACAGATAATTTTCAGAAGGAAATTGCCACGTTTCAGATGAAATCAAGTGAGAGGCCTAATTTCACTTGTGTATGTTGTCGACGCACTTATTATAAGAATCAGACTAAGGTAGTGGATTTATATGCAAAAAGTGAAAGGGAAAATAATAGTGAATGGAAGGATTTTGCCACATACTTGATGGTAGAAAATTATTTTGATTTGGGATCGGATCAACGTGTGTGTACTTATTGTTGTAATAAATTAAACCAAAACCAGATGCCTGCTAGGGCAGTTCATAATAATCTGGAATTGGTTGAGATTCCTTCTGAATTGAAGGATTTAAATACTTATGAATCTATTTTGATTCAAAGTATCCATCCCTTTCAGGCTATTGTAAGAATGGAGCCAAAGACAGGGAAGTTGCCTCCAGCAGATTTACAGAGAGGATTAAAGGGAAGAGTTGTTTATTTGCCTCTAGATTTGAAGAAAAACATTAACACAATTGGAATAGAAAAAGTGGAAGAGGAACCTCTGGTTATCTTGGTTAATGGGGTTCCGACAAAGAATAAGAAAATATGGCAAGATTTAGTGGATGTTAGGAAAGTCAAAAAGGCAACAGTGTATTTGAAGAAAAATAATAAGTACTATAAGAATGTATATGTTGCAGAAGAGGAAGTAAGTGATGAAGAGGATAGCGATTTGTGTGCTGGCCAAATTGAGAAAGTAGAGGCCTCTAAAAGTGAAGAAATATATGAACATTATAGTGTTCATCCTTTGCATTCCAAGGAAGTCATGGGGAATGCTATTGAGTTGTTTCAAATGAAACAAGCCAAAGGGAGTCCCATTAGTGTTTGGGAGGAAAGTTTGGAAGCTCGGTGTTTCCCACAGCTATTTCCCACAGGTCAAGGAGGAAGATATGATGAGCGACCTCATCAAATTCCTGCGTCTGAATACCGGACTTTACGATTGTATGCAGCAGATCCTAGGTTTCGGCAATGCATTCCCTATTTGTTTCATCTCCTGTTTGAAAGCGATCTGTCTGGACTGTCATATGCAGTGAACCACATCTTAAAAAGTGGTATACAGATGCGAAACATCTCGGCAAGTGACTTTATGCATAAAGTCAATGTCCAAGACAGTATTTTGGATTCTCACTTAATTAATCTCATGGCGTGTCAGCGTGGTACTAATGAGTACTGGTACCGTCGTCATGGTGATTTAAAATGTATGCTGAGGAACTTAGGAACTCCAACATGGTTCCTCACTCTGAGCTGTGCCGAGTATGGCTGGGAAGATTTACTTGAATTTCTACGAGAGGCAAATGGAAATATTGAAAACATTGAATTCAAGACACCTGGAGAACTGTGTTCTTTGGATCCAGTGAATGTATGCAGGTACTTCAATCATAGATTTGAAGCTATGATGTCTTTCATCACAAATAAAAAGAATCCACCTCTTGGAGAGGTGTTGGATTTCTTCTGGAGAAAGGAGTACCAAGCAAGAGGTGCCCCTCATATACATATGTTGTTGTGGATCAAGGATGCACCTAAATTTGGAACAGATCCGGATGACTTAGTGATGAATTTCATCGAACAGTATTCTACGTGTGCTGTTCCAAACGCAACGGAGAAGAAAAGTCTAAGAGAACAAGTTCTACGTTTCCAAAGCCATCGTTGTGGAAAGTACTGTCGTCGTAAATTCAGAAACAAGGACAAGTTCTACACCAAATGTCGTTTCAACTTTCCACGACCGGTGATTTCTAAAGGAAGAGTGAACAGTTTGATGTCTTCGCTGCGACATAATGTGACGAGGAAATCACCCAAGAATACATACAATTTGAAAAGGAACGAAGAGTCCAAGTACATCAATGACTACAACCCAGTGATTTTGTCCATGTGGAATGCTAACATGGATATACAGTTTGTGGCTGACAACTGTATGGCTGTGGCTCGGTATGTGACATCTTACATCACCAAAAAAGAAAAGACCGAACTGAAGGATATGTGGGAGGACATTTCTCATGAAAAGAGCCTCAGCAAGAAGTTGTACAGTTTCAGTCTGAAGATGTTGTCGCATCGAGAAATCGGAGCTTACGAATGTTCTGACCGGTTGTCTTCAGCAAGTCTCTATGCCAAATCCAGGAGTCTCGTTTGGGCGAGTCTTGGTCTTGCTGCAACGCGAAATCGAGTTCTAAAACCTGTCCGGGAAATTGAGTATTTGGCAGAAAAGGAACCAAACAGTACCGACATTTTGAAGACCAACATGTTGGATACATATTATCCAAATCGAAGCAGTCACCTTGAGAATGTTTGTCTATATGAGGTTCTCCAAAATTATATATTCAAGAGGAACATCAAAGAAGATATTGAGAAAGGAGTGTATGCTGTAATTGGAAGTGAGGGATGCCTGGTCAAGCAAAGAAAATGCCAATTAGTAAACCATCGAAAATTGAGTGGTGAATCTCCAGAAAAAAAGGAGTTTTTTTATTTAGCACTTTTGCAACTTTTCAAGCCTTGGCGTGCAGAAGAGGAACTGCTTGGAGATTTCCTCTGTTACGAAGACTCTTTCAATGCAGCCAAGGAGTCCATAGAATGTCCTGCTTTTTCTAAATATCAAGAAATGCTAACTTTGGAAATTGAGCAGGAAGCAACGATTGCAGCCGAGATTGCCAGAGACAGTTCTCAGGACAGTCAGAGTTCTGTTTCATTGAGTCAAGATCCACTTGGAGGACCTATTATCGAAAATGAAGCTGCCACTGCTATGAATGAAGTGGAAAGAGCCATGGCACATGCTCAGGAGGATTCAGTTAACTTAGAAGACTTGGAAAAACAACTCAACGTTGAGCAGAGGAAAATATATGATGAAGTTACCACGGAAATTGAGCACGGATTAAGTCATGAGAAGAACAAGTGCTCATGTACATCGTTGAAGCCTGTCCGACTGTACGTGAGTGGAGAAGCGGGAACTGGAAAAAGTTTCCTCATTAAAGCAATCTCTTGTTATTTGCAGGAAAGGACTGAGTCATCGCTGTCTTGTGTTGTCACCGCTCCTACTGGACTGGCAGCACATAACATTAAAGGTATTACTTTGCATCGTCTACTGATGCTGCCGGTGGAGCATGACAACAAATTACAATACAACAAGTTATCTGGAGATGCTTGCTGTGAAGTTTCAAGAGTCTTGAGGAAAATGAAACTACTTATCATTGACGAAGTAAGCATGGTTTCCAATGTCATGCTTGCCTTTGTGCATTTGAGAATGCAAGAAGTACTTAAAACTGAATATGATGTGTTATTTGGTGGCAAACACATCATTGTTTTCGGAGATCTTCTGCAGCTGACACCTGTAAAAGGTCAACCTGTGTTCAAAATACTCACGCATGAAGATACCAGGAAGTGCCTAGGGAGCATTGGCAACGTCAATATATGGTTAAACTTCAATTATGCAGAACTGCATCAAAATATGCGTCAGGCAAAGGATGAAGATTACAAGAATATTCTACAAGATATTAGAATTGGAAAAGTGACCGAGCATGGGAAAGAAGCTTTAAATGCACGATTACTGTCAAATTTATATCCCAAACAAGAGATTGTACCTGAGAATATTTTTCAGAAAATTACTGAGAAGAAATCCGGGATATGTCTCATGCCAACTCTTGCAGAATGTGCCATCTTCAACAACAAAATGTTGAATTTAGAAAAGCAAGAGATTGTGAAACTTGAAGCTATCGACAAATTAGAGCATATGGGATCAACAATTATTTTGTCAGACAATTTGAAATCAAAATTGGATTCATTAGAGAAGACTATATCTAAAACAGCGGGTTTTGAAAAGACTTTGAATGTGTGTTTAAATTGCCGAATTATTTTGAGAAGGAATTTACATGTAGAAAGAGGTCTGGTAAATGGATCAATGGGTAATGTTGTTGATTTTGAGAAATACAGAAATAGAGATGGAATAGAATTTTTAAGAATTAAATTTGATGGCATTGAGGAAGTACAGCAAATTGGTCGTTGTTCTGCTAGGTTTTTGCTTGTTAAAGATTTATATGTTCGCCGTAAACAGTTTCCTGTTTGCTTGGCATATGCGGTGACAATCCATAAATCGCAAGGTTTAAGTGTAGACTGTGCATTGGTGAATATTGGCAGTTCTGTGTTCAAGGAGGGTATGGCATATGTGGCATTGTCACGAGTTAGAACTTTATCGGGATTGTACTTGATTGACTGTGATGTCACAAACATTTGTGCGGATCTAGATTGTGTTAAGGAATACAATAGGTTAAGAAGAGAGTATGCGCCACATTTGCCTCAATATCCTTTGTTTGAGAAACGTGTGGTAGGCCGCAAACGTAGAAATAGCAGTAATAGTAGGGAGGTTGTTGCAAAAAGACTAAAAGTCAATGAACCGAAAATTGTTAGCAGAAAGAAAGTGGATTCTGTTGAAGATGTTGTCGGTTTTCAATTTGAAAACAGTTCTGGTGTCAACTGCTATGCAAATGTAGTGGTTAATGTTCTCTTTTCACTAGAGAGTTTAAAAGAACAGATTCTGTTGAATTCTGAACAAATTTTATGCTGTTTGTTGAATTCTGTTTTCGAGAAATGTAGCACTGATCGAACAAAAGTAGAAAGTGTGTCTGAAGTTCGTTATCTGTTAGATGAATGTTCAGGTCAAACAGACTTCTCTGAAAATAATCAGCAAGATTGTCAGGAGTTTTTAATGTATATGCTTGATATATTGCAAGTTGAGGGTGTAGATGTAGATCACCTGTTTGGGCTTTCTTATCAATGGCAGCATGACTGCGAGAACTGTATGGTATCAAGTACTACTAGTGTAGACTCAGAAAGATTTATATATTTAACTTTGCCAGACAGTAAATCAGTCTCCTTTAATAAGCTAGTAAATGCAGCGGATCACAACATGGAGTGTAGCCAATGTAAATGTGATATGATGTCAACATTATTTATACGTAGATATGGCCAGTATGTCATTTTAATGATCCAACGTTGTAGGCCTGATGGATCAAAATTGTCAACTTTAATAAAAAATGTTGTGGCTTCTCAGCTGTCAATATCAGGGAGGACTTTTGTTACTGTAGCAATTATCTATCACGATGGTCCATCAACAACATCAGGACATTATACAGCTTACTTAAAGTCTGGAAACGGCTGGTCATTCTGTAATGATTCCGTTGTAACGTTCAAAAAAAATTGCCGTTTGACCTTAAAAATTCTTACCTTGTGTTTTTAAAACCAAAATTTTAAGTAGAGGGAATGTAAGTCTGCAATGCTGTCTAGATTAAAAATCCAACTATATAAACCTAATGCAAGTAAGTCTGCTT
Source organism: Lissotriton vulgaris (assembly GCF_964263255.1). NCBI lineage: Eukaryota > Metazoa > Chordata > Amphibia > Caudata > Salamandridae > Lissotriton > Lissotriton vulgaris. The sequence continues at coordinate 326,053,368 of NC_141698.1, read as the reverse complement.
CATAGTAAGCAGTATCAGTGTCATAGGAAAAGGAGAACATGAGTGACAAAGAAGAGTAAGTTATTAGTAGTCCAGGATTGTGAAAATAATCTCAAATATTTTATTTTTGAAAGTTGCGAAAATAGAAAATGTCGGGATTTGATTGGAAGAATAACAAGACTTGCGAATCGCGGCAACATGATTTGGCCTAGTGGAAACATGTGATATAATGAGAGAAGTCTTTTTTTCTATGTAACATATTTTACGTATCGATGGAGGTTTTCTTTCAGAAAGTGGCGGGCTGAAAATATTTGTAGCACAACAGAGTGGATGCTGTTCATAGGAGATCGTTCGACGTCATTGAAAGTAAGTTAATTTTAAGGAGTTTTGAAATCAGATTTCGAAGGTTGTATGGGTTTTTTAAACACAGTCATTTTGATTGTGTTTTTTTTTCCCCGCTGTTACATGATGAATACCTTCAAGTCACTGATTTAAGTGAAATTTGATACATTCTGAGAACAGCAAAAAGAAACCATTTAACATGTATAATTAATGTTATGCTTTTTGTCCTTATGATATACATTTAGAAATGTGAGGTACATATGGGTAAGCTGAGTTCTGTAAATATCAATTTTAATGCTTTCAGTGCTGTACTTCTGGGTAGTGTTTTTTTAAAAAAAAGAAAAGAGGCCTCACCTCAAAGAAAGCTCTTGAAAGCACACATCTTATTTGCATCCTAAATCAAGCATTTACAATGTTAGACACAATTTTATGATGGCTTTACATCTTTTTTGCGCTGCTATTGCATCACTATTGTGAGATATTAGCAGTGCAAGAAAAACATCATGTTCCAAAATAGGCCTCAGTTCATCAACATCAAGATACAGTTTCTTTAGAATATATATCTTTAGGATTGTGTAGGGGACGTAGAGAAGCAGAGACTTCTGTAAATGTCAAAGTTGTTGAAAAACTGTTTGTTTTTGAACCTTTTCCCTTGTCTTTTCTAATTTTTAAATACATGTTTTAATATTTTTGGAAATGTTTGTTCTTTTTTTTACAGATTGAAAGTATGAAAAAATATTTTAAAAAAGGTAACAAGAATTATAAGGTAAATGTTTTCTACTCTTTTTACCCGCAATGCACTGCTGATGATGTCATTGACAGTATCTCTCATTTACTCTCTATAGCTGTCTTTCTTTTTACATTATTCTCTGTTTACTTCCCTTATACTAACTCTTCTTTTTTTTAAAAAAATATTTTTTTAGTTCGCTTAAAGTTCGCGAACCGGTCAGCGAACTTGAAGCGAACCAAAAGAAATAGAGCTTGCCAGAGTGATAAACATTCTAGCAATTTTGATTGAAAGGGGAGGTAGTTCTGAAAAGAACTGTTTTTTTTTGTTTTTGTTGTTTTATTATTTTTTTTTTTTTTTTGAACATTTTTTGATTTTTTTGTATTTTTAGAACTGTTTTATGTTTTTTTTGTGTTTTTTATGGAGGGGAGACAACAAAAAACAGGCATTGAAAACGGCTCAACTGGAGCAAAAAAAAAAATTACTTCTTGGGTGCATTAGGGCATTTATGATTTTCGTACGCCATGTTCATCAGGTTGACGCTCATGTTGCCATATGACAGCATAGCACCACAGTATATACAACTTAACTTCATATGCTGGAAGTTGGGTTGAATGTTTGGCACAGTTTCTTGTGCCTCTCTTCCCGTCAATGACATTGTGGAGGTCGATCTGGCCACAGGAGTTGTCGTGGGATTGTCTTGAAGATCCCTTAACTCAGCCCGGCTGTAGTTTAAGGGATGCCACCTGCTCATGTGTCGATGCATCGTATAGTTGCCCATACTGTATTTCTTATCTGTGCCTCTCGACAATCTGTAATCACAGATGAGGCAGGTGGCATATTTAGCATTCACCTTCTTTGATCCAGGAGGGATGGAGAAAAACTGCCAGATGAAACTTGTTTTTCGCTTTGAAACCCGGGGCAACTCTTCGACAAATTGTTGTTCCTCTCTGTCCTCTTCTTCTTCTTCCTCCTCTTCCTCCTCTCTGTTAGTGATAAATTGACTAGGTGGTCCTCTCTTCTTATGAGGAGGTGGAGGTGGTGGTGGGGTTCCACCAGCTGCAGCAAGTACAGAAGCCATTGTTCAATTCTAGCAAAATGGTCTTTCTCTCACCAAGATGAAAGTCAGAGTGAGGAAATAAGGAGGGGTTTACATGATTTGGGGAAAGCAAAAGTTCTGAACCAATGAAAAGTGTTATTTTTAGGTCACATGACCTAGTCATACATCATTTGGAAACCAAAAGTGAAATGAACCAATGAAAAGTTTGATAAACAAGTCACATGACCTGTTCCGCTTACGTTACGCGGCGCGCGCCGCGTCCCAGATCGCTTCCGGTTCGCGGTCCCGAGCACTTCCGGGAGCGCTAACGCGGCGCGTCATTAGACGCATTACGCGATAACGTGATACGTCGCGCTTCCGCGACGCGTCACAGTTCCGCTAACGTAACGTTGACCGGTTCGCGGACTAGATCGCGGCATCAAGATGAGCTAACGGAAAGCTTCCCGGTTCGCGAACTAGAAGCGAAGAAAAAAAAAATTTAAAAAAAAATTATCAATAAACATCTAAATATATTTTGGGATTTAAAGAAGAATACATTTTACAGCTACAGATGTTAGCTTTTAAAAAACCAATGAAATTCACAGAAAAAACCATAGGTTATAGACCATATATAGTTAGAAATTTGCATTTAAAAAACCATTGAAATTCAATGAAAAAACCATAGGTTATAGACCATATATAGTTAGGGATTTGCATTTACAAAACCTTATTTTACTCGCATAAAACCATTGAAATTCCATATATAGTTAGTTGCGCTAACTATATATCGCGCACCCGCAATCCACTGCTGATGATGTCACATATTACATCATTCATGACATGGTCAGTGACATCACTGATGACATCACTGATGACAACATCCAGTGACTGTATGTTTCTGTAAAGTGTAAATATGTCTTACATATTGAAGAATGAGTGGATGTATAAGTGTTTGGATGAAGGATTTAGTAGGTGCATGACTGACTGTATGAGTGAGTGATTAAATATGTCTCACTGAGTGCATGGGTTAGTGACTAAACTGTCTTAATTTGTGCATTATTATGTCTGTTGTTCTGTAAACTGCTGCATGTGTTGATAAGTAGCTATATGAGTAACTATATGGGTTATTGATTGGTAGCCCAGGTATTTGTATGGGAGACTGAGTGTGTGTGTGGGTGGCTGGGAGGTGTATGACTCTGTGCATAGATGTGTGAGCAGTTGATTCACTAGATGTATGGTTTCAAAAGTGCATGTGGAAACAGCTGTATGGGCGGTTGACTGTGTGCATGAGTGTACTGGTGAGTGAATGGATATCTCAGTGCTACATGTCAAAGTAAGTACATATGTAAAACACAGTACATGTGAGAGTTGACATATATAAATAACTGTGCATAAGAGCCAGTGAATGTGTGAGTGGCTGTATGGATCATTGTGAACTTGTATCAGGGATTGTATAAGAGAGTAAATATGTGTTAGTATATGTTTGAATAAGCAACGTTTGTATAACTGTATAGTTGAGGAAATGGAGGTGTGATTGATTCTTTGCATGACTGACTAGGTGTGTGAGTAACTCCATGGATGAGTGACAGTCTGTGAGTGTCTGTTTACACTGATTGTATCTAAGGTTATATTAGAGTCTGAAGAGGTTCATCGTATTATCACATGAATGATATCATCAGTGATGTGATCAGTAATGTCAAATGAGATGTCATCAGTGATGTCATCAGTGATGTCATTTGAGATGTCATCAGTGATGTTATTTGAGATGTCATCAGTGATGTCATCAGTGATGTCACTGACCATGTCATGAATGATGTAATATGTGACATCATCAGCAGTGGATTGCGGGTGCGCGATATATAGTTAGCGCAACTAACTATATATGGAATTTCAATGGTTTTATGCGAGTAAAATAAGGTTTTGTAAATGCAAATCCCTAACTATATATGGTCTATAACCTATGGTTTTTTCATTGAATATATATATATATATGTATATATATCCAACACACACTGTACCCCACAGAGAGAGGCCACTACACGATAATAGTGCAAACATATTTAATTGCAGCTTGCCATCAGGGATTTCAAAACAGGCCCACAGCAAAAGTTCTTTAAGCCAGACGCGTTTCAGAACCAAAGTGTCCTTTCTTCAGTGGCAAACAAGAAACTGCAGTGGCGAAATCGGCATTTGAGCATTCACAGTCCTGCCTCAGTAGGCGTGGCCAAACACATGGCCTTCTGGATCTGGTAGTTAATAAAGTTATTCCTCAAGTGAGTCCGTTTCAATTTATTTCCCCATTGCACAAATCATCTTCCAAGTGGTACTATGAGACAAAGTTCGAATCACCTGCATCTGCTTTGTAGCTGCAATTGCGTGCATCGCGCTAAAAAACGTCGTGTATAATTTGAGCAAACACCCCTTGGTGCCTGCCTGGACCCGCTGGGGCGCGGTGAGCCTCTCTCAACAGCAGCTGGGCGTAGCTGCTAATTTGATCCAACACACACTGTACCCCACGGAGAGAGGCCACTACACGATAATAGTGCAAACATATTTAATTGCAGCTTGCCATCAGGGATTTCAAAACAGGCCCACAGCAAAAGTTCTTTAAGCCAGACACGTTTCAGAACCAAAGTGTCCTTTCTTCAGTGGCAAACAAGAAACTGCAGTGGCGAAATCGGCATTTGAGCATTCACAGTCCTGCCTCAGTAGGCGTGGCCAAACACATGGCCTTCTGGATCTGGTAGTTAATAAAGTTATTCCTCAAGTGAGTCAGTTTCAATTTATTTCCCCATTGCACAAATCATCTTCGAAGTTGTACTATGAGACAAAGTTCGAATCACCTGCATCTGCTTTGTAGCTGCAATTGCGTGCATCGCGCTGAAAAACGCCGTGCATCCTTTGAGCAAACACCCCTTGGTGCCTGCCTGGACCCGCTGGGGCGCGGTGAGCCTCTCTCAACAGCAGCTGGGCGTAACTGCTAATTTGATCCAACACACACTGTACCCCATGGAGAGAGGCCACTACACGATAATAGTGCAAACATATTTAATTGCAGCTTGCCATCAGGGATTTCAAAACAGGCCCACAGCAAAAGTTCTTTAAGCCAGACGCGTTTCAGAACCAAAGTGTCCTTTCTTCAGTGGCAAACAAGAAACTGCAGTGGCGAAATCGGCATTTGAGCATTCACAGTCCTGCCTCAGTAGGCGTGGCCAAACACATGGCCTTCTGGATCTGGTAGTTATTAAAGTTATTCCTCAAGTGAGTCCGTTTCAATTATATATATATATATATATATATATATATATATATATATATATATATATATATATATATATATATATATATATATATATATATATATATATATATATATATATATATATATATATATATATATAGATATATATATATAGATATATATATTACCTACTGGAGGTCGCCAGTAGGTAGTTATAGTTAGGATTATTTTGTATAGGGAATTCGCAACATTCTGTTGGGAATAACTTTGGCGCCGGTTGAGGAATCTGCCTGAAATTTTCCTCAAATTCGCCTCGCGAAGCTCCGCTCCTTCCTTGAAAGTTTGGGGGGGATTCGTCAAGCGAGGGCCGAGATAAAAGGGGGGTCCCAAAACATTTTTCCCCATGTTAATTTCCATAGGGCGGTCGAACTCACTTTTAGCCCGAACGGCTGAATGGTATTCCACCAAACTTGGCAAAATTGTAGGGACTGGTAGCCCGATGTGCCTTTGCTATGTCTCAAGATATGTGCTCCAGTGGATTTTGAGTAACTTAGGTTCCAAAAAATATATATGTCTATAAGCGCGCCCCGGTACACGCACCGGGGCGCGTACCAGTGCGCTACGCGAGTTCGCGCATGGAAAGCTGAATGGCTCTCGGGTGTCTGTCAACATTCCAAACAGTCCGGAGCGGCCGCCATATTGTGTCTCGGTAGGATCGAGACACAAGAGGTGGCAAAAACAAACTGGGAAATGACCAAAAGGGGGCAGAGTAGACCCCCCCCTGACCCCCTAGGTTTGATGTGGGTGCCATAAAAAAAATTTCGATTTGCGCGGGGGGAGCGCCCGGTGTGCGCACCGGGGAGCGTACCGGGGAGCGTACCATAGGGAAAAAAGAATGACAGAGTTTTTAAAAAATGTAGCTTTTTTTATAAATTGGAGGTAGTTCTAAAAAGAACTGGTTTTTTTCTTCCTTTTGTTGTTTTATTTTTTTTTTTGTTTTTTTGAACATTTTGTACTTTTTTTTGGCTTTTATGAACAATTTTATATTTTTTATATTAATTGTGGTTGTCACTAGCACGGTTGATGAGCTTTATGCTTTGCTCACCATAGGTAATTGTTTTACCACAAAAAATACAACTGATTTTGTATTCCCCAAACTGGGGTTGTATGTTTGGGACCATCTCCCTTGTCTCTGGACCCGATGGAGTGGGTTGCTTTCTTTTGGAGGTGCTGGGTGCAGATTGGGTAGGGTTTCTGGCCAGTTCTCGGACCTCTGCCGCAGCATAGTTGTTAGGATGCCGGCGTTGCATGTGGCGAATCATGGTGTTATTGCCAAAAGATTAGTTCTTGTTAGGGTTCCCCCTTGAAAGTTCAGTGCCACAGATTAGACAAGTAACCCTTGGCGCATTCACTTTTTTGAGGTCCTTTGGGATGGAAAAAAACTCCCAGATAATGTGCTGCTTTGGCCTATATGGGGTATTATCTTCTGGCAGGAACGTCCTCCTCCCCTCCTCCTCCACCTCTTCCTCCTCCTCTTCTTCATCTCCACCACTGTGGTGTTGTGGTGGTCCTCTTGGTCGTGGTGGTGGCTGAGATGCTCCTGCTGCTGCTGCTACTGAAGCCATTTTTCAGTCCAAAAAGGTACAGAGAGGTCTTTCAACAGGTCTTCTTCACTCAAAGTACAAAGTGAGAATGAGGAAAAAAGGTGGGGGCTTTCATCATTAGGAAAAAAAAACTGTCCTGAACCAATGAAAAGTGTTATTTTCAGGTCACATGACCAGGGCTTTCATCATTTGGAAACTAAAACTGTCCTGAACCAATAAAAAGTGTTATTTTTAGGTCACATGACCTGACACGCTTACACTACGTGCCCCGGGGCGCGCCCAGGGGCGCGTCGCGTAAGCGCGTCGGATGCTTACGTTGCGTGATCGTATGCGCTCGAGTGCTTCCGGGTGCGTTTACACCGTGCGTATTATGCGGAAGCGGCTACGCGATACGTCACAATGATGTTTTCGTTCGCGGCAATAACGCCTGGGGCGCGCCGCAAGACTGCGCTTACCGGTGCGCTCACCGGGACGCGCACCGGGAGCGCTCCAGGGCAAAAAGATAAATTAAAAAAAAAAAACATGAACAATATACATAAAAAAAATAGTATTACATAAATATACAATATAGGATTCATTATCAAAAATATTACATTTCATACCTATAGAAATTTGCTATTAAAAAACCTTTGAAATTCACTGAAAAAACCATAGGTTTCACACCAGTTATAGTTAGGAATTAGCATTTAAAAAACCTATGAAATTCACTGAAAAAAACATAGGTTTCACACCAGTTATAGTTAGGAATTAGCATTTAAAAAACCTATTAAATTCACTGAAAAAACCATAGGTTTCACACCAGTTATAGTTAGCTGGAAATTTTACTGACATAAAACCATTGAAATTCCCACGTTATAGTGAGTTGGACTGACTATAACTTGCGCGCCTGCAATGCACTGCTGATGACGTCACATATTACATCACTCATGACATGGTCAGTGACATCACTCATGACATCACTGATGACACTATCCTTGTGACAGACTGATAGACCTCCTTTCAGTGTAATGTAACCCTTGAAACACATATTCAAAAATAGAAACTAACATTTTCAAAAAATGGAGATACCCATACCAGTTACAACAACTAATTCAGTCATTCCACCATCTATATACACATCCTCTCATTCAGCAACAGTTCTATATAGTCACTCAGACATATACTCACTCATCATATGTAGTGATACACATATACATCCTGATACACACCGACAGTCATTCAAAAGTTTTTCACACACATACTCACACATGCAAATAAACTATTGAACATCCATTTATTTGCATATACAGCTATACACACACTCCTGCGTCTCCTGTTGCAGCTGCTCCTTAAAGAAATGGATCCAAATTTTACCATTCTTGTGGCTTCTTCCACTGAGGGCTAAACTCTTTGTTTGAATATTTTGCGGCTGAGCCCAGTCGCGGAAGCAAAGCCTGCCGCTTGCTGCGGACCCGTGATGGCGCCCAACGGTGCGATCAGTATACGGGGGAGTGGTGTCCAGAAGCAGCTGACCACAGACAAGAGGACACCCAGAGCCACATGCTCACCAGCCCACATGGGTTTTAATCGTACATTTATTAACTCCCACAATGATGAACTCACACGAGGTAAATGGTGTATGCACTACAAGACCCAGAAGGCCATTTCATCTGACCACGCCCTTGAAGGCAGGCTTTAATATCACGAGTGCATACTGCATCATCATTGCCAAGCAGGAGCCATTGAAGAAGGGATAGACTCCCGAAACCGGTTTGGCTGTACACGAACAGATGGTGACTGTTCTCCCTGCGTCTCCTGTTGCAGCTGCTCCTTAAAGAAATGGATCCAAATTTTACCATTCTTGTGGCTTCTTCCACTGAGGGCTAAACTCTTTGTTTGAATATTTTGCGGCTGAGCCCTGTCGCGGAAGCAAAGCCTGCCGCTTGCTGCGGACCCGTGATGTCGCCCAACGGTGCGATCAGTATACGGGGGAGTGGTGTCCAGAAGCAGCTGACCACAGACAAGAGGACACCCAGAGCCACATGCTCACCAGCCCACATGGGTTTTAATCGTACATTTATTAACTCCCACAATGATGAACTCACACGAGGTAAATGGTGTATGCACTACAAGACCCAGAAGGCCATTTCATCTGACCACGCCCTTGAAGGCAGGCTTTAATATCATGAGTGCATACTGCATCATCATTGCCAAGCAGGAGCCATTGAAGAAGGGATAGACTCCCGAAACCGGTCTGGCTGTACACGAACAGATGGTGACTGTTCTCCCTGTGTCTCCTGTTGCAGCTGCTCCTTAAAGAAATGGATCCAAATTTTACCATTCCTGTGGCTTCTTCCACTGAGGGCTAAACTCTTTGTTTGAATATATATATATATATATATATATATATATGTATATATATATATATATATTACCTACTGGCGGTCGCCAGTAGGTATATATAGTTAGGATTTTTTCCCTATGGGATTTTTGAAAATTCTATGTCTAATAACTTTGGCGTTTGTGGACGGAATCGGCTGAAATTTTCAGGAAAATGGCACATTTTGTGTCTGAGCAGCCCTTTAAAATTTGGGGGGGTTTCGTCAAGGGGGGGCCGAGAAAAAAAGGGGGGTCCCAAAACGCGTTTTCCCCATGTTAATTTCCATAGGGCGGTTGGCCTCACTTTTAGCTCGAACGGCTGAATGGATTTGCACGAAACTTGGCAAAATTGTAGGGACTGTTAGCCCGATGTGCCTTTGCTAGGTCTCAATATATGTGCTCCAGTGGATTTTGAGAAATTAACGTTCAAAACAAGATATATATCTGTAACAGCGCTCCCGGCTGCGCTCCGGTCCGCTTACTTTTCGCGTAACGGAGCTTTGCGTAGCGAAGCTGATTGGCTCTCCGGTGTCTGTCAACATTCTAAACAGTCCGGTGCGGCCACCATCTTGTCTCTCGGTAGGATTGAGAGACAAGAGGAGGAGAAAAACGAAGGGGGAATTTAATGAAAGGGGGCAAGGTAGACCCCTCTTGACCCCCTAGGAATGATTTTGGGGTTATTAAAGGGTCCCGTGGGGAAAATAAAAAAAAATTGATTTTTCACGGTAGAAGCGCGTCTCGGGCCGCGAACTGGGCCGCAAACTGGTAGCGAAACGGGAATTCGCCATTTTGTGTTTCGTTTTAATTAAATTACTAGGTATAAGGGGGTGCGGGAGACGTATCCTGATCCCTTATGTTTTCTGAGGGTGGCTGAGGAGGCTCATATATATTGATATATGTCTTCCAGTGGCTGTGCGGCCGCCATCTTGTCTCTCGGTAGGATCGAGAGAGAAGAAGAGGTGAAAAACGAAGGGGGAATTTAATGAAAGGAGGCAAGGTAGACCCCTCTTGACCCCCTAGGAATGATGTTGGGGTTATTAAAGGGTCCCGTTGGGAAAATAAAAAAAAATTGATTTTTCACGGTAGAAGTGCTTCTCAGGCCACGAACTGGGCCGCAAACTGGTAGCGAAACGGGAATTCGCCATTTTGTGTTTCGTTTTAATTAAATTACTAGGTATAAGGGGGTGCGGGAGACGTATCCTGATCCCTTATGTTTTCTGAGGGTGGCTGAGGAGGCTCATATATGTTGATACATGTCTTCCAGCGGCTGTGCGTGAGCGTTTTTTTTTTTTTGCTGCGTGACGTCTGTTAACGTTCGATTCGATGGAAATCAGGAAGTGTTGACCGCCAATTTGTCACTGCGATAAAATATTTTGTTATAAATGAATCCTTATTGATAAACATTGTCTGCGCCATCTTGCCTTTTTTCCAATGCCACAATTTTGTCGTGCACGGCAGCCATTTTAGATGCCTTGACCGGACCCACTCTCTGCACGCCGCCGATCCTCAGCACGGCTCCCCACCCTCGCAAGCATCTCCCCCACGCACTGGTCACCCCCGCTCTCTCTCTCATGCATGGGCCATAAACTTCCCCCCATCTGCGCTGCTCTTCCGTGAGAATCACACCCTGTGCCCGCCCGACACCTCCCTTTCACCCTATTCACTACCCCATACATGACAATAACCCGATTCAAGGCCCCATTCACCCGATTTTTAAAAAATATATAGTACTCCAACAAAGTAGGATTATAAAACTTTATTAACTTCATAAATATATCGAACGCAACAAAAACTGTAAATACATTTAAACATTTTTTTGCAAAAAGAAGCAACAATGGTCAGTAGCTGTCTTTTGTGCGAATAGTCCCAAGGCAGCACAACGTGCTGAGTTCTGGACGGCACCCAGGTGATGTTACCTGGGTGCCGCACTGGTTTTTGGTTTCCTACAATGCAGCTCAGAAAAACAGCGTGGGGCGTCCCGGGTGGTGCGCGGGGAGGCCTCGTCAGTAGCGGTCTGTTGTGCGAATAGTCCCAAGGCAGCAGAACGCGCTGAGATGTGGATGGCACCCAGGTGATGTCCAGTAACTTGCCGCACTGGTTTTGGTATCCTACAATGCTGCTCCGAAAAACGGCGTGGGGCGCCCCGGGGGGGGGCGTGGGGGAGGCGGCGTGAACGGGCGTCCCCAGGTGGAGGCTCGTCTGCTGTACTGGGGCGCCCCTTTACCGTTTCAGTTGCCATTCCGCCCGCTTTTGCTACACTGTGCCTCGTCCTCCATTCAGCTGTTTATCGCCCGCTCTTGCGGCTACAGCGTCTCGCTCACCATGTAGTTGAGTTGCGCCCACTCTTGCGGTGCAGCGATAGGCGGCTGCCATTGGATTCTTAAAATGGCGGACGGCTCTTCGGATTTGGGCCTGGTCCACTAAAATGGCCCTGGGACACCTTGGAACTCGGACGGTTGCCTGCTAGGGCTTGGGCTCCATCCTCGAAAGCGTCCCCTCAGCCGTGAAGATTCTACAAAAGTCTTGGGGGCCCTCGACTCCTGCAGGCTTCCGGTTGGGAGCGGCTGCCATGATTGCTCGCGGAATGACCACGACGGAGCCACGAGATGGTGGTGCTCTCATGCTGACGCCAGCTTCAGTCTGAAACATCCAGAAACAAGGTGGGGCTTTCATCGTTTGGGAAAAAAAAATGTTCTAAACCAATGAAAAGTGTTATTTTTAGGTCATATGACCAAGCCTTCCATCTTTAGGAAACCAAAAGTAAAATGAACCAATGAAAAGTTTTATAAACAAGTCACATGACCTGTTATGCGGCATAGGGCTACAAAAAGCGTAGAAAATCCGTTGGCACGTGAGGCGGCGTCAGTAGCGGACCGATGTGCGAATAGGCCGAAGGCAGCACAACGCGCCGAGATCTGGATGGCACCGAGGTGGTGTCCAGCAAGTTGCCGCACTGGTGTGGCCATCCTACAATGCTGCGCCGAAAGACGGCGTGTCCAGCTGAGTTCCGGTCACTCTTGCGGTACAGTGACTCGAACGCGCCGAGATCCGGATGGCACCGAGGTGGTGTCCAGCAAGTTGCCGCACTGGTGTGGCCATCCTACAATGCTGCGCCGAAAGTCGGCGTGGGGTGCCCCGTTGGCTTATTAGGTGATGTCAGTAGTTGACCGATGTGTGAATAGGTCGGAACCATCACAAGGCGCCAAGATCCGGATGGCAAGTCCTGGATGTTGAGTGCCATAGTTGAGAGTTCTGAGCAGTGCTTGTAAGACTATCTGAAGCTTATTTGCACCTGCTGCAGCTTCACTATTGCCCGAGGTGGTGTCCAGCAAATTGCCGCACTGGTGTGGCCATCCTACAATGCTGCGCCGAAAGACGGCGTGTCCAGCTGAGTTCCGGTCACTCTTGCGGTACAGTGACTCGAACGCGCCGAGATCCGGATGGCACCGAGGTTGTGTCCAGCAAGTTGCCGCACTGGTGTGGCCATCCTACAATGCTGCGCCGAAAGTCGGTGTGGGGTGCCCCGTTGGCTTATGAGGTGATGTCAGTAGTGGACCGATGTGTGAATAGGTCGGAACCAGCACAAGGCGCCAAGATCCGGATGGCAAGTCCTGGATGTTGAGTGCCATCGTTGAGAGTTCTGAGCAGTGTTTGTAACACTGTCTGAAGCTTATTTGCACCTGCTGCAGCTTCACTATTGTCCTGGTGTGGCCAAAGATCGCCCATGACATAGGCGGCCGGCTCCCGGGGTCCGGCGGAACTTTTTCCCTTTTCCATTCTGCATCTTGTCCCACAATCCGTTTGACCTGAAGACACGACCAGGTCCCTGAATGTGTGCAGGGGGACGCTATTGATTGAATCAAAATGGCGGCTTCACACAAAGCTGACTCAAGCGTTGCTGTTGATGCTATACAGACAAAAATTGGTTTTCAGTTTGTAAATTCTTCAGGATTTTTTTTTCCATCCAAGGCTGGTTGAGAGTTTGTAGAACAATGTCTTCAGATTTTCAACATACTACTCTTCAACATTCTTCCTAAATGTAACAATGTGAGACTCACTAGGAGAACGGCTGTTTATCTTTCCTTTCAAAATGCTGCCAACAATATTTTCTAAATGGAAGACACCATCTTGTAGTATAAAGGGCCGAAAGGGGTTCTGGTCTGGCCGATGGTTGGTGGAGACATTTTGACTATATCTTGGACCTGCCCGGCCTCGCCCAAAATGGCGCCGGTATAAATGGGACTCGTAACTCCTTGTTGTGTACTGGTTGAACAACCTTGATATCACGAGATATGAATGTAGTGTTGATGCTCATAGCGGGCGGGGACGAGAATTGATTGAATATTTCGACATCCCTATTGATATTAAGTTCTGATGTGTTATTGATTACTGTACTATTGAAAGTTCGAATTAACGTCACCCATGGTACTTGCCCGCAAATGTATATCTAGATGATTTTTTTGTAAGTGGCTTTGTCGTATTTTAATTACAAAATATACGTCCACCGATTCCGCAACTGTTAGACACCTTAGTTCTTGCAACCTAATGGCCCGCTCGTTACGTTCCTCTACAGTGTAAATGTCTCCTCATCATATACGATTTCAGTTTGCTCCGTGGCCGGCCCACGTGGTTATAGGCCCGTATTTGTATACTGACATTTTCACAATAAAGGTTTTTAAAACAAAACATGGTAGTAGTATTTACATTGGTAAAGTTTTTACTTTTAGTCACTGTTTTCGAATCAGTAAAAGGCAAGTGAAATAAAGCAGTCCAATTACATGACGGATAAAAGGTATAATACGTAGGAACGCAGTAAAGATAAATGGTCAAGGGCAGTTGTGTTTTCCACTCATGCAACATAAAGTGATCGATAAGAATCTGATAATCAGGCGTATCGGCGACTAAGACAGCAGGCCGAGCCTCTTTTACTCAACGGCTCCGTCATGGGACGAAGAAACGCCCTTTTTCTCGAAAAAGGAATATATTTTACTTGCAGGACAGTTGTAAATTTTCCGGGAAAGTACATTAGCCTGGAACATTATAACATATATGTTTAAGAAAAAATAATGTTCGAAACCAATAAAAAGCGTAATTTTTAGGTCATATGACCAAGCCTTCCATCATTAGAATAACAAAAGTAAAATGAACCAATGAAAAGTTTTATTAACAAGTCACATGACCTGTTATGCTTACGTTACGCGCTGCGCGCCGCGCCCCGGATCACTTCCGGGTGCGCTAACACGGCGTGTCATATAACGCATTACGCGACAACGTAGGTCAAGAATATAGTCAAAATGTCTCCACCAACCAGCGTTCGGAACACAACCCCTTTCAGCAGTCCAAAAAGTTCTGTTAAATGACAACAGAGGGGATAGGCAACAAGAACCATCAGTCAAAGAGGGGAGGGCAAGTTCTTTTCTACCGGGTCATGTTGGGGCGCTACCGGAACTGATCGAATTGGTAGTCTACAGTGTTTCTGGATGTTTCAGACTAAAGCTGGCGTCAGCATGAGAGCACCACCATCTCGTAGCTCCGTCGTGGCCATTCCACGAGCAAACATGGCAGCCGCTCCCCACCAGAAGCCTGCGGGAGTCGGGGGCCCCCAAGACTTTTGTAGTATCTTCACGGCTGAGGGGACGCTTTCGAGAATGGGACCCAAGCCCTATCAGGGAAGCGTCCGAGCTCCAAGGTGTCCCAGGGCCATTTTAGTGGACCACGCCCAAATCTGAAGAGCCGGCCGCCATTTTGAGAGTCCTGTGGCAGCCGCTTATCGTTGCATCGCAAGAGCGGGAGCAACTCAACTACATGGTGAGCGAGACGCTGTAGTCGCAAGAGCGGGCGGTAAACAGCTGAATGGCGGAAGAGGCACAGTGTAGCAAAAGCGAGCGGAATGGCAACTAAAACGGTAAAGGGGCGCCCCACTACAGCGTGTCTTCAGGTCAAACGGATTGTGGGACAAGGTCCAGAATAGAAGAGTCGTCAAAAGGCAAAAAGTTTCGCCGGACCCCGGGAGCCGGCCGCCTATGTCGGGGGCGATCTCAGGCTACACCAGTGCTATAAGACTTGGGGAGGGGGTCGGAGCCAAGCGTCTTCTCCGAGTCCGTCCCATCACACCGCCCCTCGGGGGCCTCCGTCAAGCGGTTTAGGGAGGTACTATATCACATTGTTTTCAAATGCAGTCAGGTCCACAAACGACCCTCACTTACTTTGAGAATAGTGAAGCTGCAGTAGGTGGAAATGAGCTTCAGACAGTGTTACAAGCGCTGCTCAGAACTCTGAACTATGGCACCCAACATCCAGAACTTATGCCATTTGAGAATGGCAGTGACATCGAAGCAACTCAGGGACCAAAACCATTAACGTACTTTCACGTATGAAAACCTTACTTGGGGAGGGGGCAGGAGCAAAGCGCCCCCTCCCAGTCCGCGCCACCACACCGTATGTGGAAAATCTGAAGCCATCGTTCTACAAACTCAACCAACCTCGGATGGAAAAATCTAGAAAAATGTACAAACTGAAAACCAGTTTTGGTCTGCATAGCATCAGCAGCAACGCTTGCTATCAGAGTGCATGAGTTTCATGCTCGATCGATTGAGCTAGCCGGATCGGGCAACAAAAAGTATAAAATAGTTATGTAAATAGTTATTTAATAAAATGTTTTTCCCTGTTACTTTGCTGGTGTGTTGTATATATTTTTAATATTTGCATAGGGTTTGTCGTTATTTTGGGCGGGGTGGGTGACGGAGCGGAGCTGTCTTGCAGCCCTCATGGTGTGGAGTTCAATTCATCTCACTATTTTCGTATTTCTCATGAAGGGTTGTTCCTAATGTTTCTATTTTAGCGACGTCAAAAAGAGATCCAATTAGTGGCCTACTGATTTTGCTCGATTACTTTTATTTTTTTACACGATTTTTCAGTATCTGCAAAGACTAAACAGAGTATTGCGACTTTGTGCTTGTTTGTAAATAGAGAATGAACCAAAGAGAACCAATTCTAAAACAGTAAATGCTTGGATAACAATCAATCAAATGGAGAGACAAGCAGGCACGACGGATTACAACGGGGTTAAAGGTCTGCGTTAACTACCCTTCACTATCTGCAAAGAGAGAGTACTACTAAGAGTAAAGAGGGGAGGGGGGGGGCAGCGTTCAAAGCACATCAGCGTGCATAAACACGAAAACGTTTTTACCTATCACGTACTTGACATTTGACAGCTTTTGATATTTGCTATTAAAAAACCATTGAAATTCACAGAAAAAACCATAGGTTATAGTCCATATATAGTTAGGAATTTGCATTTACAAAACCATGAAAATTCAATGAAAAAACCATTGGTTATAGACCATATATAGTTAGGGATTAGCCTTTTCAAAACCTTATTTTACTCGCATAAAACCATTGAAATTCCATATATAGTTAGTTGCACTAACTATATATCGCGGACCCGCAATCCACTGCTAATGATGTCACATATTACATCATTCATGACATGGTCAGTGACATCACTGATGACATCACTGATGACATCTCAAATGACATCACTGATGACATCACTGATGACATCTCAAATGACATCACTGATGACATCACTGAAATCTCATTTGACATTATTGATCACATCACTGATGATATCATTTATGTGATAATACAATGAACATCTTCAGACTGTAATATAACCTTAGATACACTCAGTGTAAACAGACACTCACAGACTGTCACACATCCATGGAGTTACTCACACACCTAGTCAGTCATGCAAAGAATCAATCACACCTCCATTTCCTCAACTATACAGTTATACACACCTTACTTATTCAAACATATACTAACACATATTTACTCTCTTATACAATCCCTGATACAAGATCACAATGATCCATACAGCCACTCTCACATTAAGTGGCTCTTATGTTCAGTTATTTATATATGTCAATTCTCACATGGACTGTGTTTTACATATGTACTTACTTTGACATGTAGCACTGAGATATCCATTCACTAACCAATACACTCATGCACACAGTCAACTGTCCATACAGCTGTTTCTACATGCACTTTTGAACCTATACACCTAGGGAATTAACTGTTCACACATCTATGCACAGAGGCATACACCTCCCAGCCACCCACACACATACTCAGTCTCCCATACAAATACTTGGGCAACCATTCAATAACCCATATAGTTACTCATATAGCTACTGATTTACACATGCAGCAGTTTACAGAACAACATATATAATGATTGCCAAATTAAGACACTTTAGTCACTAACCCATGCACTCAGTGAGACACATTTAATCATTCTCTCATACAGTCAGTCATGCACCTACTAAATCCTTCATCCAGACACTTATACATCCACTCATTCTTCAATATGTAAGACATATTTTAACTTTACAGAAACATACAGTCACTGGGTGTTGTCATCAGTGATGTCATCAGTGATGTCATTTGAGATGTCATCAGTGATGTCATCAGTGATGTCACTGACCATGTCATGAATGATGTAATATGTGACATCATTAGCAGTGGATTGCGGGTCCGCGATATATAGTTAGTGCAACTAACTATATATGGAATTTCAATGGTTTTATGCGAGTAAAATAAGGTTTTGAAAAGGCTAATCCCTAACTATATATGGTCTATAACCAATGGTTTTTTCATTGAATTTTCATGGTTTTGTAAATTCAAATTCCTAACTATATATGGACTATAACCTATGGTTTTTTCTGTGAATATATATATATATATATATTACCTACTGGCGGTCGCCAGTAGGTATATATAGTTAGGATTTTTTCTCTATGGGATTTTTGAAAATTCTATGTCTAATAACTTTGGCGTTTGTGGACGGAATTGGCTGAAATTTTCAGGAAAATGGAACATTTTGTTCTGAGCAGCCCCTGACAATTTGGGGGGGTTTCATCAAGGGGGGGCCGAGAAAAAAGGGGGGTCCCAAAACACGTTTTTCCCATGTTAATTTCCATAGGGCGGTTGGCCTCACTTTTAGCTCGAACGGCTGAATGGATTTGCACGAAACTTGGCAAAATTGTAGGGACTGTTAGCCCGATGTGCCTTTGCTAGGTCTCAATATATGTGCTCCAGTGGATTTTGAGTAATTTAGGTTCAAAAAAATATATATATCTGGGCGGAGCCTAACCACACATCTGATCTGATTGGCTGTCAGCACTTCATCCAAGAAGTGTTGGCAGCCATCTTGGGACCAATATACATGATAGCACCTCATTAAAAAGCATTGTAGTTAATAGAGGGTTTTAGGACTTTAGTTACATTATAAATCATTTGTTGATGGTACCATACTCGTTTTAGGAATTGTGGTGGGTTCTAAGGTGATTTTACCATGTGAAAAAACCTTCTGCTGTGATATCATGAATATTGTTTGAAAGAAAACTAATATCTCATGATTTTCCCACAGTGGTTTGGAAGGGGATCTATAAGCTAAACTGAAAGCATATTTTCTGTAAATTCACATTATCTTTCTCAGTCATGTGAAAATGAAGTCTGACATTCTCAGTAAAACATGTACATCCAACAAGGACAGAGACTGTCAGTTGATTCCTTTGTGCTCTACTGCAGCCTCCTAAAGTGTTCTAAAGAACAACTAGAGCGCTAACAGTCCTACGTATTACAAAGGTATAGCACACCTGGAGCCATCATGATGGGAATAAAGTGGTAACTCTTAAAACATTTAATTTAAAAAGGAACAAAATGAGGGGTTATATTATGCAATAGAAGGTATTATTAGTGCTGCAGAAAGAAAAATTAGGGCACATTTTGAGTGACTTTTCAAATCCTCTTCTATTTCATTAAAAAATTCTGACATGCAGTCTCCCAAAATGGCCACCAGAGACAAAAGAGCCCAAATGTAGCCCAAATATCACCCAGATGTAGCCCAAGTATAGCCCAATGACAGAATGTCCCAGAGTGTTCTAAAGAACAACTAGAGCGCTAACAGTCCTACTTATTACAAAGGTATGGCACACCTGAAGCCATCTTGATTGGAATAAAGTGGTAACTCTTAAAACATTTAATTTAAAAAGGAACAAAATGAGGGGGTACATTTTGCCATATGAATTATGATTTATTTTATTTTATTTATTTATTTTTAGAGTTTTCTATAGCGCGAACTTGAACCGATTAGGTTATCAGAGCGCTTTACATAGCACCAGTTCCGTTACATGTTATCACAGCAGTTTACATAGAATCAGTTACGTTGCACATTTCAGGATCTTGAACCGATTAGGTTATCAAAGCGCTTTACATAAGACAGCATTCGATGTCCAGTGCCCTCCTCCGCCGTGTAGCGGGGGACCTCTTCCAGCCCTCCGAAGTCGTCGAGCTGTCGGGACTAGGCTCCTGGAATTTCAGCTGCCCCTTTACAACTAATTTGTTTGAAGTCATGACGGAAATCTCAATCCCAGCAGCAACCAAGTGAGCTCTCTGTCTCCAAGTTTCTCTCCGCGCTTGGTGATAGTCTAGTATTTTGGATTTAGGCGGCTCGCACTGGTCATGTCACGTGACAGACTTCAGGAAACCTCGTTGTTTTGAAAGTTTTTCTCAAGGTCATAAATTCCCACAGCACAATATTTCCATCTTAATACTTATGCGTGGAAATAACAGGAAACTAGCAGCAGGTCGGGAGGCAGGCCAAAAGTCCAAGAGAGGGTCACAGGATTAGCAGGAGGCCGGGGAAAAGTTGGGGCGTGCCAGTGGAAGCGGCGATCGCTATCAGAAGTCGCCTCCGGCCGCCATCTTAGGGTCAGGCAGGCGCTGGGAGGATTCCCTCGGTGGGGGTCTCCACCGAAGTGAAGGTAGAGGAAATTATGCCAGTAGCTGCGGCGAGAGTCTCAACGAGCCGGGGTAGCGCAGGACGCAATCCTACCTCCAGCGGCGGCCGCCGTCAGCAGAGTCCACGGCGCAGTGCCGCCCGCCATCTTGAGCGCCTCTGCCCTCTCCTCCTTCACCTCGGGAGAACGAGCCTGTCTGCCAACCTCGGAGCGATCGCTGCTGCTCCGCTCCTGCCCCACTCGCTCCGCTTCGTGCTGGACAAAAGAGCGGTCAAAATGACGGGCTGTAACTGCCCAGGGCCGGGTCAGAGCATTTCGTGGACCGGGAGCCGAGACGATCAGCGTCCGCCCGGCTCCCGGCTCCCTAGACTAGCTGATTAGTGCTGCAGAAAGAAAAATTAGCGCACATTTTGAGTGACTTCTCAAACCCTCTTCAATTTCATTAAAAAATTCTGACATACAGTCTCCCAAGATGGCCACCAGAGACAAAAGAGCCTAAATGTAGCCAAATATCACCCAGATGTACCCCAAGTATAGCCCAATGACAGAATGTCCCAGAGTGTTCTAAAGAACAACTAGAGCGCTAACAGTCTTACTTATGACAAAAGTATGGCACACCAGAAGCCATCTTGATTGGAATGAAGTGGTAAGTCTGAAAACACTCAATTTAAAAAGGAACAACATGAGGGGGTTAATTTTGCCATAGAAAGTATGATTAGTGCTTCAGAAAGAAAAATTAGGGATCATTTTGAGTGACTTCTCAAATCCTCTTCTATTTCATTCAAAAAATTCTGACATGCAGACTGAAACATGCACTTTGAATACCAGCAGCAGACGTCCCTGGTGAGCAGTAGCTTTACTACAGTGATCTAATGTGCAACTAGAGTGCTAACATTCAGAATTTATGGCAAATGTGTGACACATCTGAATGCCTTCTTGATGGAACCAAAGTAAACAAGCATTGAAAATGCAATAGATCTCGCCCTCGTTTAAGTTAAAGCCATTCTGTTTGTAATGAGGTGGCTTTTTAGCTTTGCTTTTATTAGTGTTTTTTCAACTTTCATGTAAATAACATGCATCTGTATGCATATAAGTATATGTATGCATGCATTTATGTTTGTATTTATATAGATATACAGATGATATATGTTTATATATGTATGTATATATATATATTCACTGAAAAAAACATAGGTTATAGACCATATATAGTTAGGAATTAGCATTTACAAAACCTTGAAAATTCACTGAAAAAACCATAGGTTATAGACCATATATAGTTAGGAATTAGCATTTACAAAACCTTGAAAATTCACTGAAAAAACCATAGGTTATAGACCACATATAGTTAGGAATTCGCATTTACAAAACCTTATTTTACTCACACAAAACCATTGAAATTCCATATATAGTTAGTTGCACTAACTATATATCGCGCACCCGCAATCCACTGCTGATGATGTCACATATTACATCATTCATGACATGGTCAGTGACATCACTGATGACATCACTGATGACATCTCAAATGACATCACTGATGACATCACTGATGACAACATCCAGTGACTGTATTTTTCTGTAAAGTTAAAATATGTCTTACATATTGAAGAATGAGTGGATGTATAAGTGTCTGGATGAAGGATTTAGTAGGTGCATGACTGACTGTATGAGTGAGTGATTAAATGTGTCTCACTGAGTGCATGGGTTAGTGACTAAACTGTCTTAATTTGTGCATCATTATGTCTGTTGTTCTGTAAACTGTTGCATGTGTTGATAAGTAGCTATATGAGTAACTATATGGGTTATTGATTGGTTGCCCAAGTATTTGTATGGGAGACTGAGTGTATGTGTGGGTGGCTGAGTGTATGTGTGGGTGGCTGGGAGGTGTATGACTCTGTGCATAGATGTGTGAGCAGTTGATTCACTAGATGTATGGTTTCAACATTGCATGTGGAAACAGCTGTATGGGCGGTTGACTGTGTGCATGAGTGTATTGGTGAGTGAATGGATATCTCAGTGCTACATGTCAAAGTAAGTACATATGTAAAACACAGTACATGTGAGAGTTGACATATATAAATAACTGTGCATAAGAGCCAGTGAATGTGTGAGTGGCTGTATGGATCATTGTGAACTTGTATCAGGGATTGTATAAGAGAGTAAATATGTGTTAGTATATGTTTGAATGAGTAAAGTTTGTATAACTGTATAGTTGAGGAAATGGAGGTGTGATTGATTCTTTGCATGACTGACTAGGTGTGTGAGTAACTCCATGGATGAGTGACAGTCTGTGAGTGTCTGTTTACACTGATTGTATCTAAGGTTATATTAGAGTCTGAAGAGGTTCATCGTATTATCACATGAATGATATCATCAGTGATGTGATCAGTAATGTCAAATGAAATGTCATCAGGTATGTCATCAGTGATGTCATTTGAGATGTCATCAGTGATGTCATCAGTGATGTCACTGACCATGTCATGAATGATGTAATATGTGACATCATCAGCAGTGGATTGCGGGTGCGCGATATATAGTTAGTGCAACTAACTATATATGGAATTTCAATGGTTTTGTGTGAGTAAAATAAGGTTTTGTAAATGCGAATTCCTAACTATATATGGTCTATAACCTATGGTTTTTTCAGTGAATATATATATATATATATATATCTAGACCCATTCACAAATGCATTCAAAGCAATCATTGGAAATATGAAATTGATTTTATATGTATTTTACATGTTTTTTCTTAAAATCGAAATTTTTAAAATGACAAGGAACAAGAAATACAAACGATAGTTGAATATTTCTTCGATGTCTATTGAAGCACTGTCACTTTAAAAGGAGGTGTGTCTCATGACACTGTTGTCATGTGATCAAGGCAGGGATCTGCCGAAACGCGTCGTGATGATATGGTCATACATTTTTTAAATAAATTAAAAGAAGCAAAAAACTGGGTCTACCTCGTCTCATTGCAAGTCTTTGGGGAAGTTGTGGAGAAGACGAGCTTTGCAGCATATTTTCGCTGGACAACTTTCCCCCGCGACGTAGACCCCCTCCCCGTAAGTTGCTCGTGTGGAAAGAAGGAAAGTTACGGGTGCCGGGTCTCTGTGAAAAGATTCGCGAGTAAGGCGCCATTTTTCAAAACGCTCCGGAGACGGAAACCCACACAGCCCCCTTCCGCGGTGGAAGCATTGTCACGGTCCAGCGAAAGAGGCGTTCGCTTGCTGCAGTCGAGCGTAGCTCGAAGGAGCAAGTGCAAGGCAGCAGGAGTGAGCGGCCAATTCGACCAGCTACGGAGCAAGCCCGAAATAGGTCGGAAGGTGGGAGGTGTGCACTGAAGTAACCCTAACGAGTCGATAAAGTTTGGCTAAACAAGTCGAAGGCAGAGGGTGAAAACAGTAACAACAAGAGTTAAATATTTAAGCGACCATGTCAGCGGCAACAGTGAGGAACCGAGAGAGCGCAGCTGAAGAAATGTTCTCTAATGAGGCAACACAACCAAAGGCTAAAGCAACAAATACCGGCAATAACAGCGCAGCCAGAGGGACAGGACTAAGGGAAAAGTACTAGGCGCTCGAGAAACTTATGCGCATGGAAATGGTAAAATGGTGGGAGACAAAATCGCTTTGTCGGTATCTAGAAGTTAACCGCATACCCAGGGGGTAAGAATAATGATTGCCCCATCCTATGACACGCCAAATCCCACACTTATGGCAGAATGGGCGGAATGCAATTTGGATTCATCCCGGAAGTTGGTGGAATTATTAGTGAAACATGTGGAAAAAGACCGGGAAGAAATCCTCCCTAACATTGATGTGTCAACATCCAGCAAAATATTCCATTGCTGATTAGGAGTGTGCCCCGCTCTTTTGGGTAACTGTGAACCTTGATTTATTTCCGGCTGACCCGGTCGGAGGGGCTGCACCGCCGCAGACTTTAGCGGTTCCGCTGCTGGTATGCCTATCGGCGTGCGGACTAATCTGGCACTATTTGGAATGGGTGAGAACTAAGCAGACACACCTGCGATGAATGGAATATTTTAATGGATGCCTGCCCCAGCCCACTGGGGTATTATGGATTAAGACTACCAATTCCAGGGTGCAATTGGCTTACATTGACTCACCTGAGTGTGATTGTATGCAATAATAAAATGGGAGAAGCACTGGAGTCTTGTGGTTGGCGGTCACTCAGTATGCAGAGTAGCCTCAGAAGAAGGGAGGAGTCCCGAAACGTGTCAGGCTCTGCTGGCGTTGGATGCTGTGCGCTTCTTGCCCAATATTGAACGTGGTGATTAGGAGTGTGCCCCGCTCTTTTGGGTAACTGTGAACCTTGATTTATTTCCGGCTGACCCGGTCGGAGGGGCTGCACCGCCGCAGACTTTAGCGGTTCCGCTGCTGGTATGACTATCAGCATGCGGACTAATCTGGCACTATTTGGAACGGGTGAGAACTAAGCAGACACACCGCGATGTTTGGAATATTTTACTGGATGCTTGCCACCAGCCCACTCGGGTATTATGGATTAAGACTACCAGTTCCAGGATGCAATTGGCTTACATTGACTCACCTGAGTGTGATTGTATGCAATAATAAAATGGGAGAAGCACTGGAGTCTTGTGGTTGGCGGTCGCTCAGTATGCAGAGTAGACTCAGAAGAAGGGAGGAGTCCCGAAACGTGTCAGGCTCTGCTGGCGTTGGATGCTGTGTGCTTCGTGCCCAATATTGAACGAGCTGATTAGGAGTGTGCCCCGCTCTTTTGGGTAACTGTGAACCTTGATTTATTTCCGGCTGACCCGGTCGGAGGGGCTGCACCGCCGCAGACATTAGCGGTTCCGCTGCTGGTATGCCTATCGGCGTGCGGACTAATCTGGCACTATATGGAACGGGTGAGAACTAAGCAGACACACCCGCGATGTTTGGAATATTTTACTGGATGCCTGCCACCAGCCCACTGGGGTATTATGGATTAAAACTACCAGTTCCAGGATGCAAATGGCTTACATTGACTCACCTGAGTGTTATTGTATGCAATAATAAAATGGGAGAAGCACTGGAGTCTTGTGGTTTTCGGCCGCTCAGTATGCAGAGTAGCCTCAGAAGAAGGGAGGAGTCCCGAAACGCGTCAGGCTCTGCTGGCGTTGGATGCTGTGTGCTTCTTGCCCAATATTGAACGTGCTGATTAAGAGTGTGCCCGCTCTTTTGGGTAACTGTGAACCTTGATTTATTTCTGGCTGACCCGGTCGGAGGGGCTGCACCGCCGTAGACTTTAGCGGTTCCGCTGCAGGTATGCCTATCGGCGTGCGGACTAATCTGGCACTATTTGGAATGGGTGAGAACTAAGCAGACACACCCGCGATGTTTGGAATATTTTACTGGATGCCTGCCACCAGCCCACTGGGGTATTATGGATTAAGACTACCAGTTCCAGGATGCAATTGGCTTACATTGACTCACCTGAGTGTGATTGTATGCAATATTAAAATGGGAGAAGCACTGGAGTCTTGTGGTTGGCGGTTGCTCAGTATGCAGAGTAGCCTTAGAAGAATGGAGGAGTCCCGAAACGCGTCAGGCTCTGTGGCGTTGGATGCTGTGTGCTTCTTGCCCAATATTGAACATGCTGATTAGGAGTGTGCCCCGCTCTTTTGGGTAACTGTGAACCTTGATTTATTTCCGGCTGACCCGGTCGGAGGGGCTGCACCGCTGCAGACTTTAGCGGTTCCGCTGCTGGTATGCCTATCGGCATGCAGACTAATCTGGCACTGTTTGGAACGGGTGAGAACTAAGCAGACACACCCGCGATGTTTGGAATATTTTACTGGATGCCTACCACCAGCCCACTGGGGTATTATGGATTAAGACTACCAGTTCCAGGATGCAATTGGCTTACATTGACTCACCTGAGTGTGATTGTATGCAATAATAAAAGGGGAGAAGCACTGGAGTCTTGTGGTTGGCAGTCGCTCAGTATGCAGAGTAGCCTCAGAAGAAGGGAGGAGTCCCGAATTGCGTGAGGCTCTGCTGGCGTTGGATGCTGTGCGCTTCTTGCCCAATATTGAACGTGGTGATTAGGAGTGTGCCCCGCTCTTTTGGGTAACTGTGAACCTTGATTTATTTCCGGCTGACCCGGTCGGAGGGGCTGCACCGCCGCAGACTTTAGCGGTTCCGCTGCTGGTATGACTATCAGCATGCGGACTAATCTGGCACTATTTGGAACGGGTGAGAACTAAGCAGACACACCGCGATGTTTGGAATATTTTACTGGATGCTTGCCACCAGCCCACTCGGGTATTATGGATTAAGACTACCAGTTCCAGGATGCAATTGGCTTACATTGACTCACCTGAGTGTGATTGTATGCAATAATAAAATGGGAGAAGCACTGGAGTCTTGTGGTTGGCGGTCGCTCAGTATGCAGAGTAGACTCAGAAGAAGGGAGGAGTCCCGAAACGTGTCAGGCTCTGCTGGCGTTGGATGCTGTGTGCTTCGTGCCCAATATTGAACGAGCTGATTAGGAGTGTGCCCCGCTCTTTTGGGTAACTGTGAACCTTGATTTATTTCCGGCTGACCCGGTCGGAGGGGCTGCACCGCCGCAGACATTAGCGGTTCCGCTGCTGGTATGCCTATCGGCGTGCGGACTAATCTGGCACTATATGGAACGGGTGAGAACTAAGCAGACACACCCGCGATGTTTGGAATATTTTACTGGATGCCTGCCACCAGCCCACTGGGGTATTATGGATTAAAACTACCAGTTCCAGGATGCAAATGGCTTACATTGACTCACCTGAGTGTTATTGTATGCAATAATAAAATGGGAGAAGCACTGGAGTCTTGTGGTTTTCGGCCGCTCAGTATGCAGAGTAGCCTCAGAAGAAGGGAGGAGTCCCGAAACGCGTCAGGCTCTGCTGGCGTTGGATGCTGTGTGCTTCTTGCCCAATATTGAACGTGCTGATTAAGAGTGTGCCCGCTCTTTTGGGTAACTGTGAACCTTGATTTATTTCTGGCTGACCCGGTCGGAGGGGCTGCACCGCCGTAGACTTTAGCGGTTCCGCTGCAGGTATGCCTATCGGCGTGCGGACTAATCTGGCACTATTTGGAATGGGTGAGAACTAAGCAGACACACCCGCAATGTTTGGAATATTTTACTGGATGCCTGCCACCAGCCCACTGGGGTATTATGGATTAAGACTACCAGTTCCAGGATGCAATTGGCTTACATTGACTCACCTGAGTGTGATTGTATGCAATATTAAAATGGGAGAAGCACTGGAGTCTTGTGGTTGGCGGTTGCTCAGTATGCAGAGTAGCCTTAGAAGAATGGAGGAGTCCCGAAACGCGTCAGGCTCTGTGGCGTTGGATGCTGTGTGCTTCTTGCCCAATATTGAACATGCTGATTAGGAGTGTGCCCCGCTCTTTTGGGTAACTGTGAACCTTGATTTATTTCCGGCTGACCCGGTCGGAGGGGCTGCACCGCTGCAGACTTTAGCGGTTCCGCTGCTGGTATGCCTATCGGCATGCAGACTAATCTGGCACTGTTTGGAACGGGTGAGAACTAAGCAGACACACCCGCGATGTTTGGAATATTTTACTGGATGCCTACCACCAGCCCACTGGGGTATTATGGATTAAGACTACCAGTTCCAGGATGCAATTGGCTTACATTGACTCACCTGAGTGTGATTGTATGCAATAATAAAATGGGAGAAGCACTGGAGTCTTGTGGTTGGCAGTCGCTCAGTATGCAGAGTAGCCTCAGAAGAAGGGAGGAGTCCCGAATTGCGTGAGGCTCTGCTGGCGTTGGATGCTGTGCGCTTCTTGCCAATATTGAATGTGCTGAGTAGGAGTGTGCCCCGCTTTTTTGGGTAACTGTGAACCTTGATTTATTTCCGGCTGACCCGGTCGGAGGGGCTGCACCGCCGCAGACTTTAGCGGTTCCGCTGCTGGTATGCCTATCGGTGTGCGGACTAATCTGGCACTATATGGAACGGGTGAGAACTAAGCAGACACACCCGTGATGTTTGGAATATTTTACTGGATGCCTGCCACCAGCCCACTGGGGTATTATGGATTAAGACTACCAGTTCCAGGATGCAATTGGCTTACATTGACTCACCTGAGTGTTATTGTATGCAATAATAAAATGGGAGAAGCACTGGAGTCTTGTGGTTGGCGGTCGCTCAGTATGCAGAGTAGCCTCAGAAGAAGGGAGGAGTCCCGAAACGCGTCAGGCTCTGCTGGCGTTGGATGCTGTGTGCTTTTTGCCCAATATTGAACGTGCTGATTAAGAGTGTGCCCCGCTCTTTTGGGTAACTGTGAACCTTGATTTATTTCCGGCTGACCCGGTCGGAGGGGCTGCACGGCCATAGACTTTAGCGGTTCCGCTGCTGGTATGCCTATCGGCGTGCGTACTAATCTGGCACTATTTGGAACTTGTGAGAACTAATCAGACACACCCGCAATGTTTGGAATATTTTACTGGATGCCTGCCACCAGCCCACTGGGGTATTATTGATTAGGACTACCAGTTCCAGGATGCAATTGGCTTACATTGACTCACCTGAGTGTGATTGTATGCAATAATAAAATGGGAGAAGCACTGGAGTCTTGTGGTTGGTGGGCGCTCAGTATGCAGAGTAGACTCAGAAGAAGGGAGGAGTCCCGAAACGTGTCAGGCTCTGCTGGCGTTGGATGCTGTGTGCTTCTTGCCCAATATTGAACGTGCTGATTAGGAGTGTGCCCCGCTCTTTCGGGTAACTGTGAACCTTGATTTATTTCCGGCTGACCCGGTTGAAGGGGCTGCACCGCCGCAGACTTTAGCGGTTCTGCTGCTGGTATGCTTATCGGCATGCAGACTAATCTGTCACTGTTTGGAACGGGTGAGAACTAAGCAGACACACCCGCGATGTTTGGAATATTTTACTGGGTGCCTGCCACCAGCCCACTGGGGTATTATGGATTAAGACTACCAGTTCCAGGATGCAATTGGCTTACATTGACTCACCTGAGTGTGATTGTATGCAATAATAAAATGGGAGAAGCACTGGAGTCTTGTGGTTGGCGGTCGCTCAGTATGCAGAGTAGCCTCAGAAGAAGGGAGGAGTCCCGAAACGCGTGAGGCTCTGCTGGCGTTGGATGCGGTGTGCTTCAAGCCCAATATTGAACGTGCTGATTAGGAGTGTGCCCCACTCTTTTGGGTAACTATGAACCTTGATTTATTTCCGGCTGACCCGGTCGGAGGGGCTGCACCGCCACAGACTTTAGCGGTTCCGCTGCTGGTATGCCTATCGGCATGCAGACTAATCTGGCACTGTTTGGAACGGGTGAGAACTAAGCAGACACACCCGCGATGTTTGGAATATTTTACTGGATGCCTACCACCAGCCCACTGGGGTATTATGGATTAAGACTACCAGTTCCAGGATGCAATTGGCTTACATTGACTCACCTGAGTGTGATTGTATGCAATAATAAAAGGGGAGAAGCACTGGAGTCTTGTGGTTGGCAGTCGCTCAGTATGCAGAGTAGCCTCAGAAGAAGGGAGGAGTCCCGAATTGCGTGAGGCTCTGCTGGCGTTGGATGCTGTGCGCTTCTTGCCCAATATTGAACGTGGTGATTAGGAGTGTGCCCCGCTCTTTTGGGTAACTGTGAACCTTGATTTATTTCCGGCTGACCCGGTCGGAGGGGCTGCACCGCCGCAGACTTTAGCGGTTCCGCTGCTGGTATGACTATCAGCATGCGGACTAATCTGGCACTATTTGGAACGGGTGAGAACTAAGCAGACACACCGCGATGTTTGGAATATTTTACTGGATGCTTGCCACCAGCCCACTCGGGTATTATGGATTAAGACTACCAGTTCCAGGATGCAATTGGCTTACATTGACTCACCTGAGTGTTATTGTATGCAATAATAAAATGGGAGAAGCACTGGAGTCTTGTGGTTGGCGGTCGCTCAGTATGCAGAGTAGCCTCAGAAGAAGGGAGGAGTCCCGAAACGCGTCAGGCTCTGCTGGCGTTGGATGCTGTGTGCTTTTTGCCCAATATTGAACGTGCTGATTAAGAGTGTGCCCCGCTCTTTTGGGTAACTGTGAACCTTGATTTATTTCCGGCTGACCCGGTCGGAGGGGCTGCACGGCCATAGACTTTAGCGGTTCCGCTGCTGGTATGCCTATCGGCGTGCGTACTAATCTGGCACTATTTGGAACTTGTGAGAACTAATCAGACACACCCGCAATGTTTGGAATATTTTACTGGATGCCTGCCACCAGCCCACTGGGGTATTATTGATTAGGACTACCAGTTCCAGGATGCAATTGGCTTACATTGACTCACCTGAGTGTGATTGTATGCAATAATAAAATGGGAGAAGCACTGGAGTCTTGTGGTTGGTGGGCGCTCAGTATGCAGAGTAGACTCAGAAGAAGGGAGGAGTCCCGAAACGTGTCAGGCTCTGCTGGCGTTGGATGCTGTGTGCTTCTTGCCCAATATTGAACGTGCTGATTAGGAGTGTGCCCCGCTCTTTCGGGTAACTGTGAACCTTGATTTATTTCCGGCTGACCCGGTTGAAGGGGCTGCACCGCCGCAGACTTTAGCGGTTCTGCTGCTGGTATGCTTATCGGCATGCAGACTAATCTGTCACTGTTTGGAACGGGTGAGAACTAAGCAGACACACCCGCGATGTTTGGAATATTTTACTGGGTGCCTGCCACCAGCCCACTGGGGTATTATGGATTAAGACTACCAGTTCCAGGATGCAATTGGCTTACATTGACTCACCTGAGTGTGATTGTATGCAATAATAAAATGGGAGAAGCACTGGAGTCTTGTGGTTGGCGGTCGCTCAGTATGCAGAGTAGCCTCAGAAGAAGGGAGGAGTCCCGAAACGCGTGAGGCTCTGCTGGCGTTGGATGCGGTGTGCTTCAAGCCCAATATTGAACGTGCTGATTAGGAGTGTGCCCCACTCTTTTGGGTAACTATGAACCTTGATTTATTTCCGGCTGACCCGGTCGGAGGGGCTGCACCGCCACAGACTTTAGCGGTTCCGCTGCTGGTATGCCTATCGGCATGCAGACTAATCTGGCACTGTTTGGAACGGGTGAGAACTAAGCAGACACACCCGCGATGTTTGGAATATTTTACTGGATGCCTACCACCAGCCCACTGGGGTATTATGGATTAAGACTACCAGTTCCAGGATGCAATTGGCTTACATTGACTCACCTGAGTGTGATTGTATGCAATAATAAAAGGGGAGAAGCACTGGAGTCTTGTGGTTGGCAGTCGCTCAGTATGCAGAGTAGCCTCAGAAGAAGGGAGGAGTCCCGAATTGCGTGAGGCTCTGCTGGCGTTGGATGCTGTGCGCTTCTTGCCCAATATTGAACGTGGTGATTAGGAGTGTGCCCCGCTCTTTTGGGTAACTGTGAACCTTGATTTATTTCCGGCTGACCCGGTCGGAGGGGCTGCACCGCCGCAGACTTTAGCGGTTCCGCTGCTGGTATGACTATCAGCATGCGGACTAATCTGGCACTATTTGGAACGGGTGAGAACTAAGCAGACACACCGCGATGTTTGGAATATTTTACTGGATGCTTGCCACCAGCCCACTCGGGTATTATGGATTAAGACTACCAGTTCCAGGATGC
The DNA here is from genome assembly GCF_964263255.1 of Lissotriton vulgaris. Classification (NCBI taxonomy): domain Eukaryota; kingdom Metazoa; phylum Chordata; class Amphibia; order Caudata; family Salamandridae; genus Lissotriton; species Lissotriton vulgaris. The sequence continues at coordinate 326,021,618 of NC_141698.1, read as the reverse complement.
AATTGGCTTACATTGACTCACCTGAGTGTGATTGTATGCAATAATAAAATGGGAGAAGCACTGGAGTCTTGTGGTTGGCGGTCGCTCAGTATGCAGAGTAGACTCAGAAGAAGGGAGGAGTCCCGAAACGTGTCAGGCTCTGCTGGCGTTGGATGCTGTGTGCTTCGTGCCCAATATTGAACGAGCTGATTAGGAGTGTGCCCCGCTCTTTTGGGTAACTGTGAACCTTGATTTATTTCCGGCTGACCCGGTCGGAGGGGCTGCACCGCCGCAGACATTAGCGGTTCCGCTGCTGGTATGCCTATCGGCGTGCGGACTAATCTGGCACTATATGGAACGGGTGAGAACTAAGCAGACACACCCGCGATGTTTGGAATATTTTACTGGATGCCTGCCACCAGCCCACTGGGGTATTATGGTTTAAAACTACCAGTTCCAGGATGCAAATGGCTTACATTGACTCACCTGAGTGTTATTGTATGCAATAATAAAATGGGAGAAGCACTGGAGTCTTGTGGTTTTCGGCCGCTCAGTATGCAGAGTAGCCTCAGAAGAAGGGAGGAGTCCCGAAACGCGTCAGGCTCTGCTGGCGTTGGATGCTGTGTGCTTCTTGCCCAATATTGAACGTGCTGATTAAGAGTGTGCCCGCTCTTTTGGGTAACTGTGAACCTTGATTTATTTCTGGCTGACCCGGTCGGAGGGGCTGCACCGCCGTAGACTTTAGCGGTTCCGCTGCAGGTATGCCTATCGGCGTGTGGACTAATCTGGCACTATTTGGAATGGGTGAGAACTAAGCAGACACACCCGCAATGTTTGGAATATTTTACTGGATGCCTGCCACCAGCCCACTGGGGTATTATGGATTAAGACTACCAGTTCCAGGATGCAATTGGCTTACATTGACTCACCTGAGTGTGATTGTATGCAATATTAAAATGGGAGAAGCACTGGAGTCTTGTGGTTGGCGGTTGCTCAGTATGCAGAGTAGCCTTAGAAGAATGGAGGAGTCCCGAAACGCGTCAGGCTCTGTGGCGTTGGATGCTGTGTGCTTCTTGCCCAATATTGAACATGCTGATTAGGAGTGTGCCCCGCTCTTTTGGGTAACTGTGAACCTTGATTTATTTCCGGCTGACCCGGTCGGAGGGGCTGCACCGCTGCAGACTTTAGCGGTTCCGCTGCTGGTATGCCTATCGGCATGCAGACTAATCTGGCACTGTTTGGAACGGGTGAGAACTAAGCAGACACACCCGCGATGTTTGGAATATTTTACTGGATGCCTACCACCAGCCCACTGGGGTATTATGGATTAAGACTACCAGTTCCAGGATGCAATTGGCTTACATTGACTCACCTGAGTGTAATTGTATGCAATAATAAAATGGGAGAAGCACTGGAGTCTTGTGGTTGGCAGTCGCTCAGTATGCAGAGTAGCCTCAGAAGAAGGGAGGAGTCCCGAATTGCGTGAGGCTCTGCTGGCGTTGGATGCTGTGCGCTTCTTGCCAATATTGAATGTGCTGAGTAGGAGTGTGCCCCGCTTTTTTGGGTAACTGTGAACCTTGATTTATTTCCGGCTGACCCGGTCGGAGGGGCTGCACCGCCGCAGACTTTAGCGGTTCCGCTGCTGGTATGCCTATCGGTGTGCGGACTAATCTGGCACTATATGGAACGGGTGAGAACTAAGCAGACACACCCGTGATGTTTGGAATATTTTACTGGATGCCTGCCACCAGCCCACTGGGGTATTATGGATTAAGACTACCAGTTCCAGGATGCAATTGGCTTACATTGACTCACCTGAGTGTTATTGTATGCAATAATAAAATGGGAGAAGCACTGGAGTCTTGTGGTTGGCGGTCGCTCAGTATGCAGAGTAGCCTCAGAAGAAGGGAGGAGTCCCGAAACGCGTCAGGCTCTGCTGGCGTTGGATGCTGTGTGCTTTTTGCCCAATATTGAACGTGCTGATTAAGAGTGTGCCCCGCTCTTTTGGGTAACTGTGAACCTTGATTTATTTCCGGCTGACCCGGTCGGAGGGGCTGCACGGCCATAGACTTTAGCGGTTCCGCTGCTGGTATGCCTATCGGCGTGCGTACTAATCTGGCACTATTTGGAACTTGTGAGAACTAATCAGACACACCCGCAATGTTTGGAATATTTTACTGAATGCCTGCCACCAGCCCACTGGGGTATTATTGATTAGGACTACCAGTTCCAGGATGCAATTGGCTTACATTGACTCACCTGAGTGTGATTGTATGCAATAATAAAATGGGAGAAGCACTGGAGTCTTGTGGTTGGTGGGCGCTCAGTATGCAGAGTAGACTCAGAAGAAGGGAGGAGTCCCGAAACGTGTCAGGCTCTGCTGGCGTTGGATGCTGTGTGCTTCTTGCCCAATATTGAACGTGCTGATTAGGAGTGTGCCCCGCTCTTTCGGGTAACTGTGAACCTTGATTTATTTCCGGCTGACCCGGTTGAAGGGGCTGCACCGCCGCAGACTTTAGCGGTTCTGCTGCTGGTATGCTTATCGGCATGCAGACTAATCTGTCACTGTTTGGAACGGGTGAGAACTAAGCAGACACACCCGCGATGTTTGGAATATTTTACTGGGTGCCTGCCACCAGCCCACTGGGGTATTATGGATTAAGACTACCAGTTCCAGGATGCAATTGGCTTACATTGACTCACCTGAGTGTGATTGTATGCAATAATAAAATGGGAGAAGCACTGGAGTCTTGTGGTTGGCGGTCGCTCAGTATGCAGAGTAGCCTCAGAAGAAGGGAGGAGTCCCGAAACGCGTGAGGCTCTGCTGGCGTTGGATGCGGTGTGCTTCAAGCCCAATATTGAACGTGCTGATTAGGAGTGTGCCCCACTCTTTTGGGTAACTATGAACCTTGATTTATTTCCGGCTGACCCGGTCGGAGGGGCTGCACCGCCACAGACTTTAGCGGTTCCGCTGCTGGTATGCCTATCGGCATGCAGACTAATCTGGCACTGTTTGGAACGGGTGAGAACTAAGCAGACACACCCGCGATGTTTCGAATATTTTACTGGATGCCTGCCACTAGCCCACTGGGGTATTATGGATTAAGACTACCAGTTCCAGGATGCAATTGGCTTACATTGACTCACCTGAGTGTGATTGTATGCAATAATAAAATGGGAGAAGCACTGGAGTCTTGTGGTTGGCAGTCGCTCAGTATGCAGAGTAGCCTCAGAAGAAGGGAGGAGTCCCGAAACGCGTGAGGCTCTGCTGGCGTTGGATGCTGTGTGCTTCTTGCCCAATATTGAATGTGCTGATTAGGAGTGTGCCCCGCTCTTTTGGGTAACTGTGAACCTTGATTTATTTCCGGCTGATCCGGTCGGAGGGGCTGCACCGCCGCAGACTTTAGCGGTTCTGCTGCTGGTATGCCTATCGGCGTGCGGACTAATCTGGCACTATTTGGAACGGGTGAGAACTAAGCAGACACACCTGCGATGTTTTGAATATTTTACTGGATGCCTGCCACCAGCCCACTCGGGTATTATGGATTAAGACTACCAGTTCCAAGATGCAATTGGCTTACATTGACTCACCTGAGTGTGAGTGTATGCAATAATAAAATGGGAGAAGCACTGGAGTCTTGTGGTTGGCGGTCGCTCAGTATGCAGAGTAGCCTCAGAAGAAGGGAGGAGTCCCGAAACGTGTCAGGCTCTGCTGGCGTTGGATGCTGTGTGCTTCTTGCCCAATATTGAACATGCTGATTAGGAGTGTGCCCCGCTCTTTTGAGTAACTGTGAACCTTGATATATATATATATATATATATATATATATATATATATATATATATATATATATATATATATATATATATATATATATATATATATATATATATATATATATATATATATATATTATATATATATATATATTACCTACTGGCGGTCACCAGTAGGTAGTTACAGTTAGGACCTAGTTTCCATAGGAAATCCGCAACATTCTATTGAGAATAACTTTGGCGCCGGTTGATGAATCTTCGTGAATTTCTCAAAGAAGATGGCCCTCTCTGCTCCGCTCCTTCCTTGAAAGTTTTGGGGGGATTTGTCAAGTGGGGGCCGAGAAAAAAGAGGGGCCCAAAACGTGTTTTCCCCATGTTATTTTCCATAGGACGATTAGACACGGCTACAGCCCGAAATGCTGAACGGATTTACAAGAAATTTGGCAAAATGGTAGTCTGATTCGCAGATCACGCTTTTGCTTAAATGGTGTAATTCCCTTCACAGTTCCGGAGAAAATCAAAAGAAAAAAATATATATATCTAGGTGCGCGCACGGTGCGCGCACCCGTGCATGCACGGTGCGCGTATCTGGTGTGCACGAGCGGAATTCTGATTTTCTGTTAGACGTTTGTTAACATTCCAATCGGTGGAAACCAGGAAGTGTTTGCCACCATTTTGTCATTCCGAGGCAGAAGAGAGCCAAAAACAAAAGTGGAGAACGTGAAAAGGGGGAAGGGTAGAGACTCCCTGACCCCCTAGGCCTTCTTAGGGGGTCCCTGAAGGACCACGAATGGCAAAAAAATAGTTTTTATTTTTTTTTTAAAATCGTGATGTGCGCGCACGATGCACGCACCCGTACACACACGGTGCGCGAACGTCGGAAAAAAAAGAAGAAAAAAATACAGTTAAATCACAAGTTCGATTGTTTAGATGTTGGTTGGCTCTAAAAAGAGCTGTTGTGTTCATTGAGTGTTTTTTGTACCTACAAGTAAGTACCGATGCAGAGTCTAAAGTTCAAGAGGAAGACTCTATTCCCCTCATCTGTGAAATGTACACCATCTCCTCTATAAGTGCCTTGCATATTGTAACACAAGTTGTTGTGGTATATAGAACCCATACCATAGAGTCTGAGGAAAGCAGAAACAGACTTATTCACATGTTTCCTTGCTTTCTCAATCTGTGGACAATATTGGTTGGACCAGTTCCATTTTTGCCTTTGGAATATATTAGAATATACAAAGGCAGTTTGTGGAAAAAGTGACATCAATTGCCCAAAGGTGTCCTTCAAAAGCATTTCCAGACCTACCCCAGTCAAAGTGCCTAGGTCATTGCCACCACAGTGCACAATTATGAGGTCAGGGTGTGGAAGATGCAAAATGGATTTTACGAATGGCATCAATTGGGGACATCTCAATCCTCTCTGGCCAATCCACATAATATCGACATTTGGTAAATCAAGGTTGAGAAAGCATTTATTTGCTGCATACCTTTCAGTCCAGAAAATAAACCCTGAAACACCATCCCTAGCAGAACCTGCTAAACTCTTTCAACACTACTGCACTGCTCTAAGCCCTGAAACAGCAGTCCCAGCAAGACCCCCTTTCACTGTAGTAATCATTTTACTCAATTGCAACGGATACTGTCATGTGTCTAACATCACAGTGTGAGTCAGTATTCATTTCTGAAAAAATGTGGCAGAAAAATGTGCTTAGTTGATGTGTTTAAAAATATGGAAATACTTGTAGTCATGAATTAAGTCAGGCTTTAGGACATGTAGTGCTAGAAAGTCCTATGCAGTATGTGTGTCAGGCCTCTTAATTCCCAAATAGTCTCCATGCTGTGTAATAGAAATCCTGGATGTGCTGTGGAAATGCCATAGCAACTCATTCTGTAGCATGTAGTAATCATTTGAGTGAATTGCAAGGGATATATTTATTTGTAAAGAATCACAATGTGAGTCAGTGTGTTTTTTGGAATACTGTGACAGAATCACATGCACGGTGCATGTGTTTGCAGACATGGGAATACATGTGCTTATGGAGTGAGCTAGGCTTTAGGACATGCAGTGCTTTCTAGTCCTACCCCTTGAATGATACCATACACTGCCCAAACACAACTGCATTGCTCTAAACCCAGAAATATCTGTCCCACCTTGAACTCCTACACTGCCTGAACACCACTGCACTGACCTAAACCCTGAAACACCATCCCTAGCAAAACCTCCTAAACTCTTTCAACACTACTGCACTGCTCTAATACCTGAAACAGCACGCCCAGCAAGACCCCCTTCACTGTAGTAATCATTTTACTGAATTGCAAGGGATACTGTCATGTGTCTAAGATCACAGTGTGGGTCAGTATCTCATTTCTGAAAAATGTGGCAGAATAATTTGCTTAGTTGATGTGTTTAAACATATGGGAATACATGTACTCATGAAGTAAGTCTGGCTTTAGGACATGTAGTGCTAGAAAGTCCTATGCAGTATGTGTGTCAGGCCTCTTAATCCCCAAATAGTCTCCTTGCTGTGTAAGAGAGATCCTGGGTGTGCTGTAGAAATGCCATAGCAACTCACTCTGTAGCATGTAGTAATCATTTGAGTGAATTGCAAGGGATATATTTATTTGTAAAGAATCACAATGTGAGTCAGTGTGTTTTTTGGAATATTGTGACAGAATTCCATGCACAGTGCATGTGTTTGCAGAGATGGGAATACATGTGTTCATGGAGTGAGTTAGGCGTTAGGACATGCAGTGCTTTCTAGTCCTACCCCTTGCATGATACCATACACTGCCCAAACACAACTGCATTGCTCTAAACTCAGAAATATCAGTCCCACCTTGATCTCCTACACTGCCTGAACACCACTGCACTGACCTCAACCCTGAAACACCATCCCTAGCAAAACCTGCTAAACTCTTTCAACACTACCGCACTGCTCTAAACCCTGAAACGGCACTCCCAGCAAGACCCCCTTTCACTGCAGTAATCATTTTACTGAATTGCAAGGGATACTGTCATGTGTCTAAGATCACAGTGTGAGTCAGTAGTCATTTCTGAAAAATATGGCTAAATAATTTGCTTAGTTGATGTGTTTAAAAATATGGGAATACATTTACTCATGAAGTGAGTCAGGCTTTAGGTCATGTAGTGCTAGAAAGTCATATGCAGTATGTGTGTCAGGCCTTTTAATTCCCAGATAGTCTCCATGCTGTGTAATGTGCATGTGTTTGCAGACATGGGAATACATGTGTTCATGGAGTGAGTTAGGCTTTAGGATATGCAGTGCTTTATAGTCCTAGCCTTTGCATGATACCATACACTGCCCAAACACAACTGCATTGTTCTAAACTCAGAAATATGAGTCCCACCTTGACCCCCTACACTGCCTGAACACCAATGCAGTATTCTAAACCCTGAAACACCATCCCTAGCAAAACCTGCTAAACTCTTTCAACACTACTGCAGTGCTCTAAACCCAGAATCACCATCCTCAGCGAATGCCCCTATAATGTTGAAACACCACTGCTCTTCCTTAAACCCTGAAACAGCACTCCCTGCATGATCTCCTACACTGCCCGTACACTGCTGCTGTGCCTTAAACTTACTTATGGAGTGAACCACACTTTACAACATATAGTGCTTCTAATTTCAATGTAGTATGCTAGTAGTGGTCTATAATTGTAAAAAAAAAAAAAAATAACATGTTTTTTTCTCTTCACAACAGATTTTAATTATCTACAGAAAGAAAAACCATTATGCCTTCGAAGAGTGAGAAAAGAAAAAGTTATAAACAGGCTTACTTTTCCAAGAAAAAATAAATACAAGATTTATCTAAAAAACAATGTGTGGAAAAAAGAAGTAAGCTCCTGGTAAGACAACAAAGGATTTTATAAGGAAAATAACAGAAACTAAAAAAAGTGTGGAGAATCAGGGAAAAAAATATCTGTAACTACTAAAAAAAAGCAGACAAAAAAGAAAAATTATGGAAAACTATGTGGTAAAGATATTGTGTATAGTAATAGACGAAAAAATCAGTTTATTGAAATTTGCAAGCAAATGTTTTATAGCAGAGTTGTTTTAAATTTATCAAAAAATATAACGAATTGTAAAAGAAAAACAGGTTTTTATAAGAAAAAGAAACATATTGAAACAATTGTTGAGAAGGCTTTTGAACTAAAAAAGAAGTTATTTATTTTAGTAATCAATAGAATTCGAACACTAGATAAGCCAATCAATGTTATGAAGGCCAAAAGTAAGTGGAAAAGACTAATTAATAGAACTAATTTTTATAATGTTTTTTTCTGGAGAATGGAAACATAGTTCAAGTTGTGAGCCTTTTTTTAATGAAGAGAGTTACCTTCAGAGTAATGATTTGTTGCATGCAGTTGACACCAGTGGTCGAGCTTATGAGGTTAAGAATGGTTGTCCGACTGAAAAAGAGAAAATTGTCCCTAGAAATGCAGAGGTGTTAGCTGATGAAGTTTTAGGGAGACCTCCTAAGGGTCCAGTGTACACTTGGAATTGTAGTAGTATTTGTATTGTACGACAGGATTCAATTGATTTTTTTCGCAATTTCTTACGTAAGTATACTAACAAAAGTGTTAAACAAAAGATTAAGATGTTGCAAGAATTAGACCCTTGCAGAGTGAGAGAAAAAAAGGGTTTGCAAGGTCATTCTCTGGCTTGTCTTTCTAAAAAAGTATGTCAGAGTGTTTTTCACCATTTCAGGATGTTAGCAGTACATCATACTGAAATGAGGAAATTAGTGAGAAGGTTGTATTATGCAAAAAGTCCAGCACTAATGTTAAAAAAGTTAAACAGTGCTCTTTTGCATGGATCTGTATTAGATGTAATCAATATTTGTGAAGAAATTGAGGTTAGTTACGTTGGTCCTGAAGAAGACAGTGCAGAAACTGATACATTAATAGAAGGAAATGTGGAAGAAAATGTACAGAATTTTAGTACAGAAAATTTTGAGCAAGAAATTACAAGGTTTAAGGTCATTTCAGGTGAAAGGCCAAACTTTTCTTGTATTTGTTGTAGACAAATTAATTATAAAAATCAGACCAGGTAAGTTGATCTATATTTAAAAAGTGAGAAGGAGAATATTAATCAGTGGAAGGAATTTGCAACTTATTTGTTGGTAGAGAATTGTTTCGATTTGGGTTCTGATCAACGTATCTGTAAATATTGTTATAATAAATTAAATGAAAACAAAATGCCTGCTAGAGCTGTACATAATAATCTTGAGTTGGTAAATATTCCTTCTGAACTGATGGATTTAAATACTTATGAGTCTATTCTTATTCAATGTGTGCATCCATTTCAGGCTATTGTTCGTATGGAGACTAAGACAGGGAAATTGCCTCCTTCAGATTTACAGAGAGGATTAAAAGGAAGAGTTGTATATTTGCCTCTAGATTTAAAGAAAAATATTGAAACAATTGGTGTAGAAATTGTGGAAGAGGAACCTCTAGTTATTCTAGTTAATGGTGTTCCTATGAAGAGTAAGAAAATCTGGCAAGAATTAGTGGATGTTAGGAAAGTGAAAAAGGTAACGTTGTATTTGGTAAAAAAATAATAATACTATAAAAATGTATATGTACGAGAAGAGGAAACAACTGTAGAAGAGGACAGTGATTTGACAACTGGACAAATTGAAAAAGTGGATGTGTCCAGAACTGAAGAAATTTATGAACATTACAGTGTTCATCCATTGCATTCCAAAGAAGTGATGGGGAATACTATTGAGTTACTCAAAATGAAAGAAGCAAAAGGAAGTCCCATTAGTGTATGGGAAGAAAGCTTGGAAGCTCGTTGTTTACTTCAGTTATTTCCAACAGGCAAAGGTGGTCGATATGATGAACGACCTGTGCAGATTCCTGTATCTGAATACCGGACATCAAGATTATATGCAGAAGATCCAAGGTTTCGCCAATGTATTCCATATTTGTTTCATCTTCTGTTTGAGAGTGACTTGTCTGGACTTTCCTATGCAGTGAACCATATACTAAAAAGTGGAGTACATCAGCTAAATGTTTCGGCAAAGGACTTTATGGTTAAAGTCCAACAGAAAGATACTGTTTTGGAATCTCACCTAATTAATCTTATGGCATGTCAGTATGGTACTAATGAGTATTGGTACCGTCGTCATGGGGAATTGAAATGTATGCCAAGAAACTTAGGTACTCCTACATGGTTCCTTACTCTAAGCTGTGCAGAGTATGCTTGGGAAGATTTACTTCAATTCCTTCGAGAGGCAAATGCAAACATAGAAAATATAGAATACAAGACACCTAGAGAACTATGCTCTTTGGATCCAGTTAACGTATGTAGGTATTTCAATCATAGATTTGAAGCTATGATGTCTTTTATCACAAACAAAACAAATCCTCCTCTTGGAGAGGTTCTGGATTTCTTTTGGAGAAAGGAGTATCAAGCAAGAGGTGCTCCTCACATACATATGCTGCTATGGATCAAAGATGCCCCCAAATTTGGAACAGATTCAGATTACACAGTGATGAGTTTTATTGAACAATATTCTACATGTGCTGTACCAAAAAGTACAAAACAAAAGAATTTAAGACATCAAGTCTTACGGTTTCAAACACATCGTTGTGGAAAATACTGTCGTCGAAAGAACAAATATAAGGATAAGTTCTACACAAAATGTCGATTTGGATTTCCACGTCCAGTAATATCAAAAGGAAGAGTGAACAATTTTATGTCATCTTTGCGACATACTGTCACAAGAAAATCACCGAAAAATACCTACAACTTAAGAAGAAATGAAGAGTCAAAATACATAAATGACTATAACCCAGTTGTTTTGTCCATGTGTAATGCTAACATGGATATTCAATAAGTTGCAGACAACTCCATTGCTGTGGCTCGATATGTAACGTCTTACATTACTAAATCTGAAAAGAAGGAACTAAAGGAAATGTGGGAAGAAATTTCTCATGAAAACAGCCTAAGTAAGAAATTGTACAGCTACAGTTTGAAGATGTTGTCTCATCGAGAAATCGGAGCATATGAATGTTCAGATCGCTTATCATCTGTATGTCTATACTCCAAATCTAGAACAATCGATTGGGTGAGTTTAGGTCTTGCAAGAACACGAAACCGAGTTTTGAAATCTGTACAAGAAATTGAGTATTTAGCAGAGAGAGAACCAGACAGTACAGATATTTTGAAGACAAATATGTTGGATACATACTATCCAAATAGAAGTAATCATCTTGAGAACGTTTGTCTCTATGAAGTACTGCAAAGCTATACTTTTAAGAGGAATATTACAGAAGATATCAATAAAGGAGTATATGCTGTGATTGGATCTGAAGGATGTTTAGTGAAACAAAGAAATGGACATTTGATTAATCACCAAAAACTGAGTTGCAAAACTCCTGACAAAAGGGAATTTTACTATTTAGCTCTTTTGCAACTCTTTAAGCCATGGCGTACAGAACTGGACCTACTTGGAGATTTTGACAGTTATGAAGATTCATTCAACGCAACTAAAAATACTATAGAATGTTCTGTTTTTACTAATTATCTGAAAATGTTGAACAACGAAATACAGCAAGAAGCTACAATTGCAGCAGAGATTGCTAGAGACAGTTCTCAAGACAGTCAAAGTTCTGCTTTGTTGAGTCAGGATCCCCTAGGAGAACCAATTATCCAAATCGTAGCAGCAACTGCCATGGATGAGGTGGAAAGAGCAATGCAACAAGCACAAGAGGATGTGATAAACTTAGAAGAATTGGAAAAACAACTAAATGTTGAGAAAAAACAAATATATGATCAAGTGACAGAACAGATTGAGCATGATTGATATCATGAGAAAAAAGAGTGCTCATGTACGTCATTTAAACCTGTCAGACTGTACGTGAGTGGAGAAGCTCAAACTGGAAAAAGTTTTCTAATTAAAGGAATTGCAACTTATCTACAGAAAAGAACAGAGTCGTCACTCTCTTGTGTTGTTACTGCTCCAACTGGGTTGGCAGCACATAACATTAAAGGGATTACTTTACATCATTTATTGATGCTGCCAGTAGAGCATGAAAATAAATTAGAATACCACAAGCTATCTGGAGAAGCTTGTTATGAAGTTTTGTAGAGTCTTGAAAAAAATGAAACTTCTCATTATTGATGAGGTAAGCATGGTATCAAATTTAATGCTTGCCTTTGTGCATTTAAGAATGCAACAAATCCTTAAAACAGAGTATGATGTGTTATTTGGAGGCAAATATGTCATAGTTTTTGGAGATCTACTACAACTAACTCCTGTAAAAGTACAGCCAGTATTTAAAACAGTTACACATGAAGACACCAGAAAGTGCATGGGAAGCATTTGAAATGTTAATATTTGGTCATATTTCGAATATACAGAACTCATTACAAATAAGTGACAGGCAAAGGATGCTGATTATAAAAGTATTCTTGAAGATATAGGAATTGGAAAAGTGAGTGAACATGGCAAAGAAGCTTTACAGGCACGATTACTTTCAAATTTGTTTCCAAACGAAAATATTGTTCCAGAGAATATATATAGAAAAATTGCAGAAAAGAAATCAGTGATATGCTTTATGCCAACTCTGCAAGAATGTTCAATATTCAATGAAAAAATGTTAAAGTTAGAAAATCAAGAAATTGTAAAATTGGAAGCTATTGATAGAATAGAGCATGTAGGAGCTACTATTATTTTGTCAGAAAAGTTGAAGTCAGAATTGGATTCTTTAGAGAAATCAATATCTAAAACTGCTGGTTTAGAAAAAACTGTATATGCATGTATAAATTGTTGGATAATTTTACGACGTAATTTACATGTGGAAAGAGGTTTAGTAAATGGAGCAATGGGTAAGGTTGTTGATTTTGTTAATTACCCAAATAGAGATGACATTGAATTCTTGAAAATCAAGTTTGATGAAATTGAAGAAGTACAACAATTGAGTTGTTGTTCAGCTCGATTTTTGCTTGTAAAAGATTTATATGTCCGCCGAAACCAGTTTCTTGTTTGTTTGGCATATGCGGTGACTATTCATAAATCTCAAATTTTAAGTGTAGATTGTGCTTTGGTGAATATTGGAAGTACTGTGTTTAAAGAGGTAATGGCATATGTTGCTTTATATTGAGTCAGAACTTTATCTGGATTATACCCGATTGATTTTGATGACACAAATATTAGTGCAGATGTAAATTGTGTAAAAGAGTATAATAGGTTAAAAAGAGAACATGCTCCCAATTTACCTCAATATCCTTTATTTGAAAAGTGTGTGGTAAGTCAAAAAAGAGGATATGAGAAAAATTGTAGCAAGGTTGTAGAGAAAAGAAAAAAACTAGATGAACCAGTGATAGTAAGCAAAAAGAAAAAGGATACTATTGAAGAGATTGTTGGTTTTTAGTTTGAAAACAGTTCTGGTGTCAACTGCTATGCTAATGTAGTGGTTAATGTTTTTTTTTTCTTGAAACGTTACACCAACAAATTGTTGAAAATCAGGACAAAAGACTTTGTTGTTGTTGAATTCTGTGTTTGAGAAATGTAGTAGTGATAAAACTAAAATAGAAAGTGTTTCTGATATTCAAAATATTTTAGACATATGTTATGATTTTAAATAAATTTTCTCAGAATATTCAGCAAGATTGTCAGGAATTTCTAATGTATATGCTTGTTGTAGTGCAAGATGAAGGTATTGATATTGAAAATCTTTTTGGCCTTTCTTATAAATGGCAACATTACTGTGACAATTGTTCATTTTCAAGTAGTACTGATATAGACACTGAAAGATATATATATATATATTACTTTACCAGACTGCCAATCAGTGTCTTTTAATAATCCAGTTAGAGAAGCAAATCAAAACATGGTCCGTACCCAATGTAACTCACAAATGTTATCAACATTATTTATACAAAGATATGGACAGTATGTAATTTTAATGCTGCAACGATGCAGACCTGATGGAAGAAAACTGACAACTTTAATAAAAAAATGTGTGGCTTTTCAACTATCAATATCAGGAAGAACTTTTGTAACTGTAGCAATTATTTTCCATGATGGTCCTTCTACAACATCAGGACATTACACAGCTTATTTAAAATGTACAAAAGGCTGGACTCATTGTATTGATACTCAATTGATTTTTAAACAATGTTTGCCTTATGACTTACCAAATTCTTACTTAGTGTTTTTACAACCAAAATTTTAGGGAAAATAATTGGCCTTGGAAAATTACTGCTGTTAAGAAAGGGTAGTTTGGTGTTGAAAAGTACTTTGTGAGTGAGGGTGATCAGGTTCAAAAAATTCTTGTAATTGACGTAGAGGTAGTGTAAGTGTATCAGATAGTGGGTGATGTGGCTATCACAGGAGATGTTGATCATCAGGGAGGCAGAGGTGTTTTAGATTTGTTGTAGTTGTTGTAGATGTTGGTGAAATGTTGTATTCCCTTGTAGAGGTTTCTTTTAATGGTATACAGCTCCTTGCTAAGATAAACGATGAGCAGAGTGTCATCGGCATACCAGATGATGTGGAGATTCTGATAGCATGCTAGTTGTTTAAAGTTCTATGAACATGCTGAATAGCATCGGGTGGAAGTATAACCATTGTTAGATGGTACAAAAGATGTTGGTGCTTTTGATTCAGAAGGTTGGGAAAAAGAAGCTTAAGAGTACTATTAAGTAACTTCCAAACTGAGGGTTTTACACATACTATTTGGCCATGCGGAAAAGTATCAGAAACAAAAAATGACTATTTTGGGTAAATGTTGTTAGCATATGTTTGTACATAACTTTGTTTAGAGTGTATAAAAAAAAGTAATAATGTTTTGTTACTTTGTGATTGTTGGAGATGTCCCATATTTACGTAAAAAATGGCTGTTCGAAAAAAACATTTAAGATATGTTTTTTTCTAATTTCTAAATTATTAATGAAAATGTTGAATCAGTTTTTTAAAGACAATCTTATTGATTGTCTTTTTTTTTGCCCGCTGTTATATGATGAGTACTATTGAACTCACTGTTTTCAGTGAAATTCAATATATTCTGAGAACAGCAAAATAAGATACATAGCATATTGTACAAAATATTTTGTATTGTGAAATATATATTATAACTCAATTTTTTCTTCTCTTCCACAGATACTATATTCATAAAAAAATTATTATTAACTTGTCATTACTTATAAGGTAAGTATGTCAATCAAAAATATTTTTTCATCACTCTCTTACTTCTCTTTCCCTCTTTCCCTTTCTCTTTACTCACTCCCTTACTCCCCTTCCTTTACTCATATTATACCCCTTCTCTCACTCTCATTACTCCCCTTCATTCACCTTTACACTCCTTCTCTCACCATCAGTACCCTTCCCTCACCTTCACTCACCTTCTCCTTCTCCCTCTTTCCCCTCTGTGTCCCTCACTTCTCTTTCCTTTCTTCCTCCATCACTACCCTTCTCTTGCTGTATCCCTCACTCTCTTCTCACTCCCCCTCACTCTCTTCCCTTCACACCATCCCTCACTCACTTTCACTCACTCCCCTTCTCTCACTCCCTCACTTCCCTTTGCTCACTCCCCTTCCTTTATTCCCTCCCCACGCTCCTTTCCTCCATCCATCTCTAAGTCTCTTCCTCTGTCTCAGTCACTATAACTGCCTAACTCCCTCACAGTCCCTCACTCTCCCTCTCTTTCTGTCTCTCACTGTCTCCCTCTCTTTCCACCACTCTTCCTTTTCTTTCCTATCTCTTTCCATAAATCCTTCTCTTTCACTCACTACTTTTTCTTCTCTCTTAATATGCTTCTTTTTCCCTCACTCCCCTTCCCTTACCCTCATATCCCTTCCCTCACTATGACTGCCCTTCACTCAATCTCACTCCTCTTCCCTTACTTCATGTTCTCTTCTCTGTGCATCACTCCCATTCCCTTTCTTCTTTTCCCATTCCCTCACTCCCCCTCACTCTCTTTCCCTCACTCCATCTGTCAGTCCCCTTCCCTCACTCCCCTTTCCTCACTCCCTTTTGCTAACTCCCATTCCTTTAGTCCCACACTCCCCTTCACTCCATTTCTCTCTCCCTCTCTCCCTCTGTCTCACTCAGTCTAACCGCCTCACTCCCTCTCAGTCACTCGCTCTTCCTCTCATTCTCTCTCCCTCTCTCTCTCTCTCCCTCACCCTTCCTCTCTTTCCCTTTCTGTTTCCTTCACTTCTACTTTATCCCTCAATCCCCTTTCCTCTCTCTTAATCTCCTTCCTTCTCTCTCATTCCCCTTTCGTCACCCTCATACCCCTTCTCTCACAGTTACTGCCTTTCACTCACCCTCAGTACTTTTCCCTCACTCCCCTTCCCTCACTCCCCTTCCTTCACTCCTTTTTCCTCACTCCCTCACTCCATCTCAATTACTCCCCTTCGTTCACTCCCTCCCTCACTTTTTTCATCCATGTTTCTCTACCTGTTATGTTATGTTATGTTAAAGAAATTTGTAAGGCGCAGCTAACACCATTAGGTTTCTTGGCGCCATAATGAGGAGAGCAGATGAAGAAGCAACAGAGGACGTTTTATTGGTAGGATTCAGTAAAAAGAAAAGTTTTAAGAGAAGATCTGAATTTGGGGTACGGAGTGGACAGTCTGAGGGGCAGAGGGAGGGAATTCCAAAGAGTGGGGGCTAGATAGGAGAACTTAAGCCCGCCATGTTTCTTTCTCTTATATCTGGGAATGGATAGCAGGGCCAGTTGGGAAGACCGGAGAGTGCGAGGGGGAACATAGGGTTGAAGGAGGGAAGAGATGAAGTGGGGGACCTGACCGGCAAGGGCTTTGAAAATGATGCAGCCCAGCTTGAACCTGCAGCGGGCGGCCACCGGGAGCCAATGAAGGCTCTTCAGGAGGGGGCGAACATGTTGATCTCTTGGGAGAGAGTGTATCAGGCGGGCAGCCTGATTCTGAATGAGCTGAAGCCGCCTAAGCTGGTAGGCTGGAATGCCAACATAAAGTGCGTTGGCATAGTCAAGCCTCGATATTACTAACGCTAGCAAAGCTAGGGTAAGGGCCTCGAAAGTAAGTAGCCGAGAGATTTTCCTAATTTTCCTCAATTGGAAGTGGCTGGAGGAGACTACCGCACTGATCTGGGGCGTCATAGAAAGGTCGCTGCTGATGACGACTCCCAGACTTTTGGCACAGTTGGCAGGGCGAGGTGGACTGCCGAGGCTGACCGGCCAGAAGGAGGAGTCCCATGGGTTGGAAGGGCCCCCGACAAGAACCAGCTCGGTCTTGTCGGGGTTGAGCTTCAGATGGTTTGAGCTCATCCAATTACTGATAAAGCAGAGGGTGTTTTGAAAGGTAGAAATGGAGTCAGCAGAGGAATCAATGTTGAAAATAAGTTGTATGTCATCAGCGTAATTGAACGCTGTGACATTGAACTGCCGGAGGGCACGGATAAGTGGGGAAAGATACAAATTAAAAAGGAGGGGGGACAGGGAGGAGCCCTGCGGGACACCACAGGTAAGTTTGACCTGGGAAGCAGAGAACTGAGATAGTCTGACAGCTTGATGGCGTTGAGTCAGAAAGGAGCGGACCCAGTCCAGGGCGGTGTCCTGGATGCCAGCCTCCCTGACACGGTCGACCAAGATATCATGGTCAACCGTGTCAAAAGCGGCCGACAGATCCAGGAGAACCAGAGCCTGGCAGATGTTTCCGTCCGCTCCCCTGCGCAGTTCCTCCATAACAGAAAGAATAACAGCTTCTGTTGAGTGCGCGGGTCTAAATCCAGCCTTCTGGGGGTCCAAGACACCGAAGTCTTCCACAAAGGAACTGAGAATCTGAGTGACGTGCGATTCCAGAACTTTGCTAAGAAAGGGGAGAAGGGAGATTGGGCGATAGTTGCTCATGATGGAGGGGTCTGCCGAGGGTTTCTTCAAAATGGCGACCACCTCAGCCTGTTTAAAGGGTCCAGGGACCTCCCCCCTGGTCAAAGAGTTGTTCAAAAGAGCGAGGGGGGGGTCCGGGCAAGAGGTGAAGGCTTCTCGGAGGACCGGGGGAGGGCAACAATCGCTGGGAGAGCCAGAGGAAACTTTGTGTAGGAGTGACAAAAAGTTATCCTTTGAAATGAGAGGGATGTGAGTGAGAGTGTGGGTGTGAGAGTGACTAGGAACACAGAAGGATGTGGGAGCCGGTGGAGAAATGGAGATGCTGGTTTTAATTTTGATAATTTTCTCAACAAAAAATTGGTTAAGGGAGTCGCACAGGGATTGGGAAGGGAGGGGGGCTAGGGCAACTCTTTCCGGGTTGGATAGTTCGTCCACTATGGAAAAAATATCTTTAGATTTGTTGGAGGAGTTTACTTGAAAAGTAGCAAGATTTGGCCGCAGTGATTGATTTCTTGTACTCCTTCAGCCGAAGCGAAAAAAGCTCTTTGGATGCAGGGGAATAATCCCGGCGCCAGTGTCTCTCTGCTTGGCGAAGACTAAGTTTAAGTGCGCCAAGCTCAGCGGTAAAGCACTTTTGGGCATCATGTCTGCGCCTTGTCTTGATGAGTTTTAAAGGTGCCACAGAGTCGGCCGCATTAGTAAGCCAATGTGTGAGGGTTTTGGACTGGAGGTCGGTGGGAGTGTTGGATCCAGTGGTGGGTGGGGACGAGGAACTGAGAAGAGCAATAAATTTGTTGAGGTCAGCTTTATTCCAATTACGTGCCAGGAAATTGGATTGGCAGGCAACAGTGGGAGGGCGGGGCATAACTAAAGAGAAGGTAATGAGGTGGTGATCTGACCAAAGACAGGGAGAGACGCGGGGAGCCGAAATGACAAGAGAGGTGGTCCAGACTTGATCTAAAGTGTGGCCTTTAACATGCGTGGGTACATGTATGTGTTGGGTGCAGTTGAGACTCAGCATAAGATCAGAGAAAGCGCGTGAGTCAGGAGTTTCGTGAGTGTCTGCCGGCCAGTAATTAAAATCGCCTAGGACCAACACGTTGGAGTTGCTGATGGTAAGCTGGGTGATCAGATTGCCGAACTGAATAGAAAAGTCAGGCATGGATTGAGGGGGCGGTAGATCAGCACACATATGAGCGAGCACCCAGGCTGCTCCAATCTTAGTACGAGGCAGTCTGTAGAAGAGATGCTGAGAGAGGGCACTGGGGAAAACCTGAGGGGGTGTCTGATGATGGCTGCAACCCCGCCACCCATTTTGCCAGTAGGGCGATTGGTCTGCAGGATGTAGTAACCTGGGGGGATGCTGCCAGGATGTCTGGGGACGAGTCATCTGTGAGCCAGGTCTCGGTCAAGAACAAAACGTCTGGCTGTTCTGAATCCAGAAGATAGAATATTTCTGATTGGTGCCGCACCAAAGAGCGGGTGTTGAGATACACCAAGGATAGTGGGGGGGAAGAGGGGCCAGGGAGTGATGGGGTCCGGGCCCGAGAGTGCGGAGGGGAAGTACATTGGTCGGGAAAGGAGGGAAGGATTTCCGGAAAGGTAGTTCTGGTCGTGAACAGGTTGTGGAATAGCAGTTATGGGGCGGAGGGGGGGAGGAAGAGCGGGATTGTGGGCGGAGACTAGGGCTGAGCGAGTGTAGGTAAGAGGGGGAGCAGAGTAACAGGCCCCTTACCTGTCTCCCTCTGTCTCACTCACTCTACCTGCCTCACTCCTTCTCAGTTCCTTGCACTCCCTCTCTCTCAATCTCTCGCTCTCTCTCCCTTACCCTTAATCTCCTTTCCTCTCTCTTTCAATCACTCCTCCTCTCTTCCTCACTCACTTTCCCTCTCTCTTAATTTTCTTCCTTGTCCCTCACTCACCCTCAGTACTTTTCCCCCACTCCCCTTCCCTCACTCCCCTTCCTTCAATCCTCTTTCCTCACTCCCTCACTCATCTCACTTACTCCCCTTCGTTCAAACCCTCCCTCACTTTTCTTTCATCCATGTTTCTCTACCTGTCTCCCTCTGTCTCACTCACTCTAACTGCCTCACTCCTTTTCAGTTCCTTGCTCTCCCTCTCTCTCTCACTCTCTCCCTCTCTCTCCCTCTCCCTCACCCTTATTCTCCTTTCTTCTCTCTTTCTATCTCTCCTCCTCTTTTCCTCACTCACTTTCCCTCTCTCTTAATTTTCTTCCTTGTCCCTCATTCACCTTCCCTCACCCTCATACCCCTTCCCTAACTGTCACTGCCCTTCCCCCTCTACACTTCCTCCTATCTGTATCTCTCCCCCTTTCCTTTCCCACTCTATTTTCCTCACTTCCTCTCGCTCTCCTTCTCTCACTCCATTCCTTACTCCCCTTTCCACACCCCTTCCCTAACTCCCTCCATCCCCTCACTCCCCTTCTGTCTCCTTCACTCCCATTCTCTCACTTTTCATTACCCCCTTTTCTCATCCTCATACCCCTTCCCTCACCGTCACTCCACTTCACTTTCCTTCACTCCCCTTACCCTGCTCTACTTCCCCCTCTCCGTCCCTTATTCCCCTTCCCTGTCTCCATCCCCGCTTCCTTTCTCTCACACCCCTCCCTCATTCTCCTTTCCTTACTGCCATTCCCTTACTCTTTCACTCTCCTTACCTCACTCCCCTACCCCTAGTCCCCTTCTTTCAGTCACTCTTTCACTCCCCTTTCCTCACTCACCATACTCCCATTTCTTCACTCATTCCCTCAGTCTCTTCCTCCCCTTCACTTAGTCATTTCAGTCATTCATTTATGCACTACACATTCATTCAAAAAAAGTATGAGACAGTATATAAGAAATATAGCTCTTCTTGGAGAAGTGAAGTTAGTTCTTAGAAGAACAATTTTTTTGTCTTTTTTAGTTTTAAATTATTTTTGTGATTTTTTGAACAATTTTATATTTTTGGGGGTTTTCTGTAACAAAAAAGAAATCAGGTAACCAAAAACTGCTCAACAGGAACAGGAACAAAAATAATAAAAGAAAAAAATTTAACGGCGGGAGCATTTGTGCTGCCTCATCTTTGCCACGATTAAGTCAATGCTTTGTTCTCCGTAGCACAATATTTTGTTGCAATAGTTACAACGTGTGTGTACATCTGCAAAATCCGTCTGGATATCTAAAGCAGTTGCAGATGGAGATGCTCCCGCAGAAGAGGTGCTGGGGACAGCAGCTGGAGGATTGTCTCTAAGGTCTTGAGTTGATGCCTGAGCAAAGTTGCTTGGATGCAGATTTTCAGCACGCCGAATCATTGTAGCAATGCTAAAAGAATAATGTTTGGTGGCATCACCTCTTGAAAGGCTGCTGCCACAGATTTTGCATGTAACTTTGGAGGCATTAACCTTCTTCTGCCCCTTTGGATAGGTAAAAAACTTCCAAATAAATGATTCTTTGGTCTTCTTTGGAGGTGGCTGCTCAGGAACAAACTCCACATCTGAATCAGATGAAGATTGCTGAGGCTGCTGCTGTTCTGCCAATTTCAAAAGTTGAAAAACACAAGCAATTCCTTCTAGATGTTTTTCCCTGGAAAGTGAAACAGCTTGTGAGGGAAGTGGGTGGTATTTTTCAAGATTTGGAAAAGAAACTACTATAAACCAATCAAAAGTGTTGTTTTCAAGTCACATGACTTTACGTGCGTGCAAGGTGCGCGCACTCATGCGCGCACGGTTTTTGCACGTGACGCGTATGAATGACGTTTTACCCGTTTTTCGTAAATGCTTTTAAAGCTAATATACGGTTACAAAAAGTCAAAAATACTATTTTTACAGTTATGTCACAGAATGTCTTGGATTATTATGTACATTACATTTACAGAAATGACTTTTTGGAATGAAAACATTTTCGCGGGGTGCCAACACCGTGCGGGCAAGCGTGCGAACACCTTGCGCGCATGCGTGCGAACACCGTGCGCGCACCTTAAAAAACACCAAAAAATAAATAAATAGGACCAGAATTATTTAAAAAATCAAAAATGTGTACATAATAATACATAAATCAAAATTTAAATTTGAATATAGTTAAAAATATAGAACATTTGTATAATAACACAAAAAAACAATAATTGATACATTTTAAAATTAGCATTTAAAAAACCTTTGAAATTCACTGAAAAAACCATAGGTTTCACATCAGTTATAGTTAACTGGACATTTTACTCATACAAAACCATTGAAATTCCCCTGTTATAGTTAGTGTACTCACTATAACACGTGTGCCCGCAATCCACTGCTGATGATGTCACATATTACATCATTCATGACATGGTCAGTGACATCACTGATGACATCACTGATGACATCTCAAATTACATCACGGATGACGAGAATCAAAGACGCTGTGGGGGCGGTGAGTCCGCTTCGTGGATAGTGTATGGGCAGGATGAAATTCCGGACTACTTCAATGCAGCCCACTTGGGTATTTACTTTTTGAACATTTTGGGGCAAGGTATGCAACCCACTTGGGATAATATTTTGTTATGCACCACAACTACCAGCATTCCTAGCGCAGACGCCCACTGAGGCGGAACATTTAAAGTTGCGCTGTTGGTGCGTACGCTGCCTTTCCTATGCTGTCAGTGAACAAGAGCGGTGTTGCGCTCGAAACGCGTTTGGCTCAAGACATTTGCAAAAGAAGCAGCTGGTCTGTTTTTCCTGCATTTCACGAATAAAGGATTACTTAACGTGGTTGTGGCTTCATCTTGGAGGCAACTTCTTTGTTATATATATATATATATTACCTACTGGCGGTCGCCAGTAGGTATATATAGTTAGGATTTTTTCTCTATGGAACTTTTGAAAATTCTATGTCTAATATTTCCGTCAAGGGGGGGCCGAGAAAAAAGGGGGGTCCCAAAACACGTTTTTCCAATTCATTTTTCCATAGGGCGTTTGGCCTCACTTTTAGCTCGAACGGCTGAATGGATTTACACGAAACTTGGCAAAATTGTAGGGACTGTTAGCCCGATGTGCCTTTGCTGGGTCTCAATATATGTGCTCCAGTGGATTTTGAGAAATTAACGTTTAAAAAAACAGATATATCTGTGACAGCGTCCCGGATAGCGCTCCAGATCGCGTACTTTTCGCGTAACGGAGCTTTGCGAAGCGAAGCTGATTGGCTCTCCGGTGTCTGTCAACATTCTAAACAGTCCGGTGCGGCCGCCATCTTGTCTCTCGGTAGGATCGAGAGACAAGAGGAGGAGAAAAACGAAGGGGGAATTTAATGAAAGGGGGCAAGGTAGACTCCTCTTGACCCCCTAGGAATGATGTTGGGGTTATTAAAGGGTCCCGTGGGGCAAATAAAAAAAATTCGATTTTTCGCGGTAGAAGCGCTTCTCAGTTCGCGAACCGGGTCGCAAACTGGTAGCGAAACGGGAATTTTGCCATTTTGTGTTTCGATTTAATTAAATTACAAGATGGAGGAAAAGCAAAGTGAGAAATGGGTATAAGGGGGTATGGGAGACGTATCCTGACCCCCTATGTTTTCTGAGGGTGGTTGAGGAGGCTCATATATGTTGATACTTGTCTTCCAGCGGCTGCGCGTGAGCGTTTTTTTGCCGCTTGACTTCTGTTAACGTTCGATTCGAAGGAAGTGTTGACCGCCATTTTGACACTGCGAGTAAATGTATTGTTAAAAATAATTGTTATAAATTAATTCGTATTGATAAACATTGTCTGCGAAATCTTGCTTTTTTTCCAATGCCACACTTTTGTCGTGCACGGCAGCCATTTTAGATGCCTTGACCAGACCCACTCTCTGCATGCCGCAGATCCTCAGCATGGCTCCCCACCCTCGCAAACATCTCCCCCACGCACTGGTCACCCCTGCTCTCTCTCTCATGCATGGGCCATAAACCTCCCCCCATCTGCGCTGCTCTTCCCTGAGTATCACACCCTGTGCCCGCCCGACACCTCCCTTTCACCCTATTCACTACCGCACCCTCTGACACTCCTCTTCCTCTGTGTCTGATTGTCCAGGCCGGTCCCAGGCTGTCACCTAGCCCTGCGGATGTAGTTTATGGCCCCAACTGTAAAGAATCTCCCCTGTTCAAAGGAGTTACAGTAGATCAAGGCCCCCACCTCAAGAGATCCGTCACACCACACACGTTCCTACTATCTGATAACGATCCTGTATTGTGATTGGGGAGGGGATTCTCACTGTAAGGGTGTGTGGGACCGAGCCTGAAGCGGAAGATTCCAGGGATGCCTTTTTGTACTTCAAAGTCTTCACAATTATGTGTCACATTAAAAATATATAGCACTCCAACAAAGTAGTAGGATTATAACACTTTAATAACTTATAAATATATACAACGCTCCAACAAAGTAAACACGTTAAAAAAATACTTTTTAAACAACTATTTACATGACATTGCTTTAACCAGGATAGACAAAGAAATGACACAGTGATGTAAATGTTTCTGAAAGAAATGCCAAGAACGTCCCATGTGAAAGTGAATTTTATCTGGCAATTTTTTTCTTTTCCTTCTCATGAAAAGAAAGTTAAAGCCAGGTTTGTTACCTGCCTCATCTGCAAAAAAAAAACTCTCGAGAGGGACCGAAAAAAAATATAGCTATGGTAATCATACCATGCATCGGCACATGGAGAGGTGGCACCCTCTTAATTATTCTAAAGCACAACTTTGAGATTTGGTGGATAACCCCCGACCGGCAAAAACATCCACCAATGACTTAGCAATAAGTGAGTCAGAGGCAAGGGAAACGGTCCCAAATCTGCAAAAGAACTTTGGGCAGATGAGATTGACTTGTGTAGCATGTGGAAAATTAATTTCATGCGGAGAGATGAGTATTACTTTAATAAATAGATCATATGAAAATCATCAATGTCCAAAACGTCCTAGAAAGTAATTTTTGTCATTTTTGAGGAAGAGAGATAACCTACAGTGGTACGGGGTCGTTTTCGTTCGTACTGGGGGGCCAGGTGACATTCCTTAGGGGTGGCTTAGGGGCATTTAAAACAACTTTCCTGATACAGGTAGCATATAAAGTAGAGGCTAAATACCAGGATCTTTATCGATTGCTTTATGCTGTATAAAAATGAAAAACACATACAACAAATCTGGACCATTCATATTTTCAATTTTTCTGCGTACTATACTTTTTAACCCTTAACTAATTGAGCTGCTTCATTTCACCTGCTTTTTTTTTTTTTTTTTTAAATCGGAAACAGTGGCCATTTATTCGAAACTTACCAATCTACGCATTACATCTACGTTTGCTTTTTCAAAAACCTTTAATAAAAATGTTGGTGCCCAAATACGGGCCTAGAACCCCGTGGGCCGGCCACGGAGCAGGCTGGAACTGTAAATGGGGGGGGTATTTATTTGTGGAAAACATAACAGAGAGTAAGTGGTCGTTGATTTCATAGTAAAAAGTGCGACAAGTGCAACAAAATCATATCGATAATTCATTGTGAGCAAGTACCAAAAGTGTCGACAATTCGAACCTTCAATAATAAATACAGTAATCAATGATGCATTAGAACTTAATATCAATTCATTGTTCGAACGTGTAATCAGTACCCGTCCCATGTCAATTCATTGTTCGAACGTATAATCAATATCCATCCTGGATCAATTCATTGTCCGAACATATAATCAGTCTTATCCCATATCAATTCATGTGCTAAAAACTGCATACATATCTCATGATATCAAGGCTGAGCAATCGGGGCACAAAAAGGATTACTTTGTATTTTACATATGTCTTCTTTATTAGGGGTACTCTCCGGTTGAGCCAGATGATGTACCTCTAATAAATGGTCCGGGTGGAACTAGTTTCTCAATCAGTGGGGAGTAGATGGGCATGACAGATTACAACGGGGGACAAAGGTCCGCATTACCCACCCTTCACTACTTGCAAAGACTAGACAGAATATTTCTATTCCACGTTATTTGTAAACAGAGAATACCTCGAAAGAACTATTCCTTGAACAATAAATGTCCAGCCAATCAATCAATCAGTGGGGAGAAAAACAGGCATGACGGATTACAACGGGGGACAAAAGTCCGCATTACCTATCCTTCACTATCTGCAAAGGGAGACAGAATATTCCTATTCTTCTCTGTTTGTAGACAGGGAATATCTCAAAGAGCAATAATCGATAAAAAATTAGTAGGATTATAACACTTTAATAACTTATAAATATATACATCGCAACAAAAACAGTAAACACCTTAAAACATTTTTTATTAAAACAGAAGCAACAATGACAACTAACAGTAGTGATATCCTGGGCGGGTGATGGAACTAGGATTGTTAATGGAAAAAGATCTACAGAGAAAGCTATTGGTGAATTATATTTCTCCGGAAATTTAAAACTCACAAATGTTTTATTTGTGTAATCGTTTCAGGTCAAACGGATTGTTGAAAAATGTTCAGAATGGAAGAGTCACCAAAAGGCAAAAAGTACACTCATGTATGAAAATCTTACTATTAATGCTTGACTGAGGCCAAGGAGATCAGAGTGCATGAGTCTCATGCTCGATCGATTGAGCTAGCCGGATCGGGCAACAAAAAGTATAAAATAGTTATGTAAATAGTTATTTAATAAAATGTTTTACCCTGTTACTTTGCTGGTGTGTTGTATATATTTATAATATTTGCATAGGGTTTGTCGTTATTTTGGGTGGGGTGGGTGGTGGAGCCGAGCTGTCTTGCAGCCATCATGGTGTGGAGCTCAGTTCATCTCACTAGTTTCGTATTTCTCATGAGGGGTAGTTCTTAATGTTTCTATTTTAGCGAGGTCAAAAAGAGATCCCATTAGTGGCCTACTGATTTTGCTCGATTCCTTTTGTTTTTTAAAACGATTTTTCACTATCTGCAAAGACTAAACAGAGTATTGCGACTCTGTGCTTGTTTGTAAATAGAGAATGAACCAAAGAGAACCAATTCTAAAACAGTAAATGCTTGGATAACAATCAATCAAATAGAGAGAGAAGCAGGCACGACGGATTACAACGGGGGCAAAGGCCTGCCTTAACTACCCTTCACTATCTGCAAAGAGAGAGTACTCCTAAGAGAAAAGAGGGGGGGGAGGGGGGCAGCGTTCAAAGCACATCAGCGTGCATAAACACGAAAATGTTTTTACCTATCACGTACTTGACATTTGACAGCTTTTGATATTTGCTATTAAAAAACCATTGAAATTCACTGAAAAAACCATAGGTTATAGACCATATATAGTTAGGAATTAGCATTTACAAAACCTTGAAAATTCACTGAAAAAACCATAGGTTATAGACCATATATAGTTAGGGATTAGCATTTTCAAAACCTTATTTTACTCGCACAAAACCATTGAAATTCGCATATATAGTTAGATGCACTAACTATATATCGCGCACCCGCAATCCACTGCCGATGATGTCACATATTACATCATTCATGACATGCTCAGTGACATCACTGATGACATCTCAAATGACATCACTGATGACATCACTGATGACATCTCAAATGACATCACTGATGACATCACTGATGACATCACTGGTGACATTACTGAAGACATCTCAAATGACATCACTGATGACATCTCATTTGACATCTCATTTGACATTACTGAGCACATCACTGATGACATCATTCATGTGATAATACGATGAACCTCTTCAGACTCTAATATAACCTTAGATACACTCAGTGTAAACAGACACTCACAGACTGTCACTCATCCATGGAGTTACTCACACACCTAGTCAGTCATGCAAAGAATCAATCACACCTCCATTTCCTCAACTATACAGTTATACACACCTTACTTATTCAAACATATACTAACACATATTTACTCTCTTATACAATCCCTGATACAAGTTCACAATGATCCATACAGCCACTCGCACATTCACTGGCTCTTATGCACAGTTATTTATATATGTCAACTCTCACATGTACTGTGTTTTACATATGTACTTACTTTGACATGTAGCACTGAGATATCCATTCACTCACCAATACACTCATGCACACAGTCAACCGCCCATACAGATGTTTCCACATGCACTTTTGAACCCATACATCTAGTGAATCAACTGCTCACACATCTATGCACAGAGTCATACACCTCCCAGCCACCCACACACACTCAGTCTCCCATACAAATACTTGGGCAACCAATCAATAACCCATATAGTTACTCATATAGCTACTGATCAACACATGCAGCAGTTTACAGAACAACAGACATAATGATGCACAAATTAAGACAGTTTAGTCACTAACCCATTCACTCAGTGAGACACATTTAATCACTCACTCATACAGTCAGTCATGCACCTACTAAATCCTTCATCCAGACACTTATACATCCACTCATTCTTCAATATGTAAGACATATTTTAACTTTACAGAAACATACAGTCACTGGATGTTGTCATCAGTGATGTCATTTGAGATGTCATCAGTGATGTCATCAGTGATGTCATTTGAGATGTCATCAGTGATGTCATCAGTGATGTCACTGAGCATGTAATGAATGATGTAATATGTGACATCATCAGCAGTGGATTGCGGGTGCGCGATATATA
The DNA here is from genome assembly GCF_964263255.1 of Lissotriton vulgaris. NCBI lineage: Eukaryota > Metazoa > Chordata > Amphibia > Caudata > Salamandridae > Lissotriton > Lissotriton vulgaris. The sequence goes on along the minus strand of NC_141698.1, from coordinate 325,993,409 downwards.
GTTAGTGCATCTAACTATATATGCGAATTTCAATGGTTTTGTGCGAGTAAAATAAGGTTTTGAAAATGCTAATGCCTAACTATATATGGTCTATAACCTATGGTTTTTTCAGTGAATTTTCAAGGTTTTGTATATGCTAATTCCTAACTATATATGGTCTATAACCTATGGTTTTTTCAGTGAATATATATATATATATATATATATATATATATATATATATATATATATATATATATATATATATATATATATATATATATATATATATATATATCAGTCCAAAGATCGCTTCTCTGGAGTATCCTTCATCAAGTAGGGGTGGCACGCTGCCGGTGAAGCACCCGGCAATCATATACCATGCAAAGCGGCGTTCCAAGCGTGCTCTCAGATGCAAAGTATCCACACTTACACGGCAGGTCTGTCAGCAAAAGGTAGGGTTTATTCACGCCATAAGCCCTACGTTATATATATATATATATATGTTAGAAATGGGATCCTTGGCTGGCCAGGGCTTGCGCTAAAAAAAGTCAGAGACCACCACTCCTAAGTCAGGGCAAGGGAGTTACATGCCAAGATAACCCCTGCTCACCCTCTAGGTAACGTGGCGCGAGCAGCAAGGCTAAACTTGGAGGCGATGTGAGTTAAGTATTTGCGCACGCACCCCAGCAACAACACCCAAGGCCCACCACAAAGGAAACTCCACACAAGGTTATATATAAAAATAGCCATTGTATTATACCAAAACACATTAGATAAAACACACACTTTACAATGTGCCAACAGGCACGGGCAGAATTTACAAGGGATATGTACAAGACAGGGCCACTTTGACCACTGTCAGGAATCAGCACTTTTAGAACTTAGAATACAATACTTGTAGGCCTAGAACTTAGAACATAGAGCCTAACGGACAGTACCTCCCGTCCTGGTTGCGCGGGATAATGCGAGTCACCTCTTTAGTAAACTTGAGCGGGCGGCCGGCTAGCTACAAGCGTTTCTCTGGGGCGACCAATGTGTGCAGCTCAGAGGAGGAGGGGGAGGCAGGATGCGGGCGACCCAGCGAAGCGGCGCGGCTCAGGTGTTAGCGGCGCAGCTCGAGGCTTGGATCGGCTGCGGGCACGAGCTGCCGAGGGGAGTGAGCGAGGCACACTTCAGCGAGTCCCCAGGGGCCCAAGGGAGATCAGACAAGTCCCAGCAATTTGTCAGAGAAGGCATAAATAGAGTCCACTGGTCCTGGGACTCTGGTCAGGGGGCGAGCTCAATATCAAGCCCTTGGAGATAGTTAAACACCAAATAATCATGTAACACACAACCAGTAACTACTGGTACCAGGTAAGCACCACCTATGTAACCCTAACCACCGTAGGAGAATATTACACAGGGAACTTGGGCTTCGCTAGCAACACCTGTACTAACAAGAGAACAACCACCTAAGTATCACAATACATTTAGCGGTGTAAGGAACAAAGCACATGATGCATCAACAACACATTCAGAGGTGCAGGACACAGGGTGCGCAAAACATACAACACGCAGTACATTTCCTAACACCCAAAAGCAATAGGACATAGAGCATAACAGCATCTAAACCACAGTTAGCGCAGGAATCATAATAGCACATGATTTACATCAAAGTCCAGAGTCCAGGTTGCGCCACTGCGCCAAGACCTAAACATAGCAGCTGCCCACTACTTGCTGGGCAGCTGAGGGACAGAACAGGGGGTCTAAACGCTGCAGCTGGTACTAAGTGCTGGGCAGCTGGGGAAGGCCAGGGTAGGGATGAAGGAGTGTGACTCACTCCTAAATCCAGAACATGTCCCTAGAAAAGCAAAACCTAAAATGGTGCAGCTGCCCACTAATTGCTGGGCAGCCGTGACTCATAACTGTGACCAGGGCCCTCACTGGCTCTTTGACAAAACTGCGCCAACTTGTTGAAGCCCACTGGCTCTAGAAATACCCATTGTGCACTTTTGGAGCCCTCTCCGCTCTGGAAGAACAGAATTGTCCCAGAGAGCCATCTGGCTCTCCAAACATAAAAAGGTAGGAGCCGCGGGGCTCAGCACAGGCCCCTCGGGGCCTTTCAAACCAACATGGACCCCCTGAGCCCCTCACAGGGACTTTAAAAACAAATACGGGCCCTCAGTGGAGCCTTCGTGGCTCTAGGATGAACCATGCCCCAAACGGAGGAGCGGCCCACTACCAGCTGGGGCCACTCTGCGTCTGCCTCTCCCCACCCGACTCCTCACATAACTCACCGGTGGGGGCGAAGGTGGGAAGCTATCTCCAGGGCTCTCCTTTCACCAGCGGCAGGGGCAGCTACGGGGCGGCCCTTGCGGGGCTCTCTCCTCATGAGAGCCCCGCCGTTGCAAGGTGCCTGTCTTCACCCGGTCCCCCAACTCGGTACCGGGACTTAGAGTGGAGCCACAAGGCTCCAGGACAATTTACTCTCCGGGGCTCCCTCCTGGTCATGGGAGCCCCGCAACATTCGGCGCTCTGTTTCTGGCGGCCCCAGGGCTCTCCCGAGCTCACGGGAGCCCCGGGCGGCCATCACTCGGCCTCCTTCTCCTTTCGGTCGGCGGCGGCGGGCGGGACTTCCGGCCAGGTCACACTGCAATTGGCCGGCCGGCCAACCACTTCCGGGTCGTCGCAGGCAGCGCGGCGGCCCGGCGGCTTCTTCGTACACCCCTGGGCTGCGGCGGTGATGCGGGGCTGAAGAGGGGTGGGCTCCCTCGATTAAATCAGTAATAAAAGCGAGGTGGGCACTTGCTTTGGGGGCCACCAAAATATCGGCAAGGTCTCTGGTGGGGTGGGCACCTGCCAGGGGACTTTAAAATCGGCAACAAGCGGCAATTAAGCAGGCAAATGCCGGGTGGGCACCGGCAGAGAAGATACAGCGCTCCCAAGCGCTATAATAGCTAATAAAGTGCTTCCAGGCGCTTAGAGGTGAAGACAGCGCTCCCAGCCGCTTTAGGGAAGTCCACAGTCCAGCAAAGTCCTTCAGGAGTTCAGGGGCTGGGCAGGGCCCAGGGAGGCAAGCCTTCCCCTGAGCCCAAGCAGCAGCATGCCCCTGGTAGGATTCAAGTTGGGAACAAGAACATTTTCATGGGGTCACAGCCTCTCTTTTATACACCTTTTCCCTTTGTCTTCAGGTGCAGGGTGGGGGGAGAACCAGTCGCAGCTGGTTTTGGAGCACCCTTGATGGCTCAACCATCCCTTTCATTCACTAGGGAGGCTAGGGTCATCAGTCGCACCACAGAGAGCGGAGCCAGCATTGTGTGGGAAAAGCCCAGCCCTATTCAGGACACAGGTGCAGCCCCTCCCTCACATCAGCATGCTAATCTCTCCATTCGCCACCGGGGCAGACCCACACAGACTTCCTGGAGCCAGGCTCACCAGCCAGCTCCAGCCAATCACACGCCAGGCATATTTTACACTAATATGCCAACTCCTAGAAGTGTCACTTCCGCACAAGACACAATCATGCACATACATCATTGCGAAGCATTCAATCACACGGGTTCGCACATACCAAACTCGAGCATGCACACCTCACGCATCAGGAACTGCCAGGGACACAGACATTCCCCATGCATTCCTATGGGAGGGCAGGCCAATCTCACAAACGCACTCAGGGAGCGCACGCACTTTACACTGCGCCAAAGTGTCAAAGTACGCTAAGACCAGAAATCACTATAATTATTTATTAACACCAGGCAAAAAGTTCAGGGGAGAACCTGCCAGAAGGGCCAAGTCCAACAATATATATATATATATATATATATAGATAGATAGATAGATAGATAGATAGATAGATAGATAGATAGATAGATAATAAATAGATAGATAGATAGATAGATAGATAAATAGATAGATAGATAGATAGATAGATAGATAGATAGATAGATAGATAGATAGATAGATAGATAGATAGATAGATAGATAGATAGATAGATAGATATTTATATTCAGAATTTTCTTCTCCAGAGCAGCCCCCACTTCCAGGGCTCAGAAGAAAACAGCACAGACAGGTCCTTGCAGGATCAAAGTATGTTCTTTTATATTATTTATATCATTTTATTTTTATTTTTTGCTTGTTGGTTGAACACTCTAATGATTGCTGCCACGAGAACGTATGACCCACACGAACGTGAAAGATCTTTTTCTGTTTTTCAGAATAAGCTTTCTCAATGTTGTTACTCCTTGTTACTTATCTGTTACTTTTGTGTAATGTTGAACTTCTCAATGTTTCTCATTACGCCCTACGTAAAGCGCTCTGATACCCTATCGTGGGTCTGGTTCGCGCTATATAAAACTTTAAAAATAAAATAAAATAAATGCTACCGACAGTGCAAATAAAGACCTACGCGTTTCGGCCTGAGCCTTCAACAGGGTCATAGAGTGTGGACAAGCCATTTAAAGGGAAATTTCTCCACAATTTAAAGAGATACATACACAATTTTCTTTAATATAGTTTTACATTCTTTTTCATGTTTTTATTTTTCACGTTTGTTGCACTACACACAGGAGGTAATCATTTTTTATTTTTATAGGATGTACCCACATGTACTTATTCCAATTTTCCATTTTTACATTACAATGGTATTTAGTCCTGACATATCATTTGTTATGTTGACAATGGTTTTCAAATTATGGTTCAAGTTCCCTTAACATGTCATTTGTGTTAGCTTAAGTTGTGGTTGCTGTCCAAATACAGTGTAGTACCCGTCTATCCACAATTCAGCTAATCACCTAGTACAGTGGGTCATATAACATTCAAAAAATAACCTCCTATAAAAATAATTTTTAAGATCTCCCGCCCACAAAAAAACAGGGGGAAGGAATGGGGAGAGAAGAGTGAAAATTTAGAATTTCATACTTTGTAAAAGAGGAAAATATGATCTTCTATTTTTAGTCTAAGTCAAGGTTGGAGATGAGGAGGTGTGCACATATATATATTCAGAGAAAAAAACACAGGTTTTAGGGACGTTATAGTTAGTTGGACATTTCACTCGTACAAAACCAGAGAAATTCAGCTGTTATAGTTAGTTCAGCTAACTATAATTCGCACCCCCTCAATGCACTGCTGATGATTTCACATATTACATCACTCATGACACGGTCAATGACATCACTGATGACATCACTAAAGACATCTCAAATTACATGTACAAGTGAAATATCCAACTAACAATAAAATCCCTGAAACCTATAGTTTTTTCAGGGAATTTCTAAGGTTTTCTTAAAGCTCATTTCTAACTATAACGTGGCTGATACCTATGGTTTTGTCAGTGAATTTCAAAGCTTTTTTAAATGCTAATTTCGAATTATAATGTTCATTAAACCTATGGGTTTTTTTCAGTAATTTTTTTTTTATTTAAAGTGGTATTTTGTCATTCTAATACCCTAAAAATAGATTTTGTAATTTTCTTTGTTTTTTTTAAAAATAATATACCGTCTTCTGTTTTCTTAAATATTAATATATATTTTTTTTGGGGGGTAAGAAAAATGTGGAGTCGTGTACCTATCTCGGTGGGTGTGTAGATTCAAACCGTCATATTCGTAAAGTCTTAAAGGATGCACGTTTCAGCCAGCCACTTCGCTTATGCTTATAGAGAGGGAACTATAATACTACACATCCCAGGTCTTCCCTGTAGTGATCTGCTGATCACAGGTCTAGGTGTCAGCATGCCACAGCCACTTCCTCACGGCTGGTTTACACCCACACCACACCCATGCAGCACAGGCGTCACAGGACATGTGACCCTGACAATAAAAAGTGCCAGGCGCACGTGCTTGATGCCATTTCCACTTTCTATCTGGGTATATCCCTGTGGTTATTAAGTTGGCGGCAGCCAAGGCACTTTGGCCTACACGGGCCTCCCGCAATGTGGCGATGACTTGAGGTGCACAGAGTTGTTGGCAGTCAAAGCACTTTGCCCGACACTGGCCTCCTGCCACGTGGCGATGACTTGCACTGAGTTAGTGCCACCAGAGCTGAATGGGTGTGCAGCCTGCAATGATGCGTAGGCCTTGATACTAGGGGTGGTCGAAGCACTACGCTACGCTCGCGGAGTTTGCGAAGTTTCCGCAGCTTCGCACTACCTGAGCTGCACGTAGCACAGTGCGAACACGCGTAGTGCAGCGTAGCGAAAGCAGCGCTCATTTTTTGCTTGTGCGCGGTCCTGAACATCATGTTTGCGACCGCGAGCAAGCAAAATGACATCCCGGCAAGATTCTCAACGCGGGGAGGTAAGGTTTCTCATTGTGAGTGGTTGCGCATGCTCGCGACCGCTCTCGATGAGAAACTACCAGTTCGCGTTGAGAAAGCTGCAGCTCGAGTAATAATCTACTCGAGCAGCAGAAAACTACAGCTCGCACTGTGCAAGATGCCATTTTCAATGATTGCACAGTGCTAGATGCTTGTCCGCACTGTGCAATCATTGAAAGCACATCTTGCACAGTGCGAAAATGCTACTACGCAGCTCGCGTAGTGCTACGTGAAGTTCGCGTAGTGCGAAGTACACTTCGTGTAGCTTCGCGTAGCGCTACTTCGCGAACTACGCCCACCCTTACTCAATGCACCTTCCTGGCAATCAAGACCCGATTTGAATTGTCAGCTCAGCTGGACCGTGTGTATGCCAAAAGCAGCTGGCTGTCCCGACGTAACTCCTAGGTGCGGTGCAGCAGGATGCGCTGGGGGCCGGTGCTGCGGAATCCAGCGATGGCTGAGGAAGTTGCTCTGGCATGGTAAGGGCTCTCTTGGAGACATGCCGGTTGTGCTTGCAAAAGGTGTAGGAATAATGCACACTGCCTGAGAAGTTTGTGACGACATTAGTGTACGAGCCCCGGTGGTCCAATTTTGCTTGCACATTGTTGGAATGCCTGTGGTTTCTGTTGCAGTGATTGTGTGCAGTGTCAGCAGGAGGCTCAAGTAGTACATGTCTGCAGTCAATTTCCCCCAACACGTGCAGGAAGCCTGTTGTGGCAAGGTTCCCTTGCTTGGTCTCCAACTGTTCCTGCGCAGTGTGGGTGAAGTGAACATGCAGGTGTATCAAGCTGAAACGAACAGTGATGCTTACAGGTTTGATAAATCCTGAATAATGAGACTGTAACAGAAGTTTGTGTGGTTGTAACGTTCCTTTTCTTCCCTCCGAAGGTTACGGCCACACAAACTTCTGATACGGTCATTTTGTGCAGGATTGATCATACTTGTAAGCATTCCAGTTTGTCCAAGTGTAATACATTTTATCATATTACGTTTGTGACCAAACTAACGCTTGACAATAGTCTTCAGGTTTCTGAAAACAGAGTTTGGGATTTCCAGGACGATCTACAGTAATTTCGGCCCGTCGGGAATGTCACTCGTTGTTTATGTTTTTGTGTTGTTAATTTATGTTTTTTTAATAAAGCACTGTTTTTCCACTACTGTTGACTACTAGACTTCATGACCTGGCACATCCCCATTTCAGTGACTATAATCTTGGATCTGGAGCACAGAGGCGTCAAGCAACTGCTGGGGTTGGTTGTGCAGGAATACTATGAATTGGGACGAGCGGGTGGTGCGGATACAGGAGCCCTACATTGCTTTTGTGGACATGCATCCAAGATGTGTGAGGAAGTTTAAAAGGGCTGGCTCAGAGACTCCTCCGACTCTTGCAGTTGTTAGTTGGAAGGTACCAGAGGCCCACAGGTGCAGCACAGCCAGCAACTTTGTCTGCGGAAGGATGTTGATTGTCCGCTGTGTTGGTACCGTTAGCCTGTGGGCAATGTGGCAGTGTGCACCAACTTGAGAAGGGGGCGATAATTCTTTTGCCACTTTTGCTGTGCTACAGTGCCGATGTTATGTTATGTTATGTTATGTTATTCATAATTTGTATAGCGCATGGGCACCCAGAGGTTTCATGGCGCTAGAGAAGAGGAAGATAGTGAGCAGTAGCCTAACCGTGTGCTTGTTTGAATAACCAAGTCTTCAGTGCTCCCCTGAATTGCATTAGATTGGTGGAGCTGCGAAGTGAGAGGGGAAGTGAGTTCCAGATCTTTGGGGCCAGATAGGTGAATCGGCATCCGCCGAGGCGTTTCTTTTTAAAAGGGGGCAAGGTGAGGAGAGACAGGTGGGCAGAGTGGAGATTGCGAATCGGTTTGTGTCTGTTTAGGAGATGGTTTATGAACTTGGGGATTTTTCTATGAAGAGCCTTGAAGGTCAGACAGCTTACTTTGAAAATTATCCGTTGGGCTATAGGTAGCCAATGAAGGGTGGCTAGCAGTGGTTTCGCCGAGCTCCTGCCGTTGCATTTGAATATTAGTCTGGCCGCTTGATTTTGCACTATCTGCAACCGATTGGAGAGAGCCAAGGGCATACCTAGATAGATGTAGTTAGAAAAATCAAGGCGGGAAAGGACCAAAGCGATTACCACCTGGATGAGGGCGGAGTGTGTGAGCAGGTGAGTGATTTTCTTGATCTTCCGTAACTGGAAGAAACATGAGGAGATCACAGTTCCCACCTGACTTTTTAGTGATAAATCGGTGTTAAGGGTGATCCAAGACTTTTTACCGATGGAGAGGGAGACGGGGGAGATCCCATAGAGGGTGGCCAAAAGTGAGGGCCCCAGCTAGTTGCGCTTTTACCCGGGAGTACCAGCTCGGTCTTTCCGGGGTTAGGTTTTAGATGGTTCGTCTCCATCCACCTTTGGATGTGCAGCATAGTGGCCTGAAATTCTTCGACGGCGTCTGAGGAATTTAATGGGTATATGAGCTGCAGATCGTCCGCATAATTGTATATGGTAACCTTCCTGTTTTTTAATGAATGCAGCAGTGCTTTGAGTTATAGATTGAACAGGAGTGGGGACAGTGATGAGCCCTGCGGGACGCCGCAGATGGTGGGAAGTTTGGGCGCCGTAAAGTTCTCAAGTTTGACAGCCTGGTAACGGTCATTCAGAAAGGACTTAATCCAACCAAGGGCCGTGCCTCGCAGGCCGGCCTGTTCGACACGGTGTAATAAGATGGTATGATCCACTGTGTCGAACGCTGCCGACAGGTCTAGAAGCACCAAGGCCTGATGTATGCCCTTGTCGGCATTAGACCTCATAGTGTCCAGGACCGATAACTCAGCGATAAGTCCCCACTGTTGGGTTATAGGGTGACTCTAAAACGAGCCCTTGTGTTTATTAGGACTTTGTTGTAGCAACATGCGAATCACAAGAAAAAAGATGAAAAAACAAGAAAAGTGGAGAGGGTAAAAACACCCTGACCCCCTAGGCCTGCTCAGGAGATCCCACAAAAGCCAAAAAATGATTACTATTTTTTTTTTTAAAGCGGCTGGGTGCAAGAATCCGGGCGAAAAAATAAAATAAACAATAGGGCGTATTCTCAAGGACTTATCACCGAATTATCGGCACTTTAGCGCAGCAAACGTGGTGAAAGAATTATCATCCCATTCTCAACCCTGGTGTAAACTACCTATATTGACAGTTTTCCAGCAATAGCTTCTGCAAAAAACATTGCCACGAATGAGAGCGACAACTAACGCTAATGATATACAGAATAGGTGTTCCGGTGTAAAAAAACACGGAAACACTACTTCCCGATATTTTCAAAAACGAGCCAAATCTGCAATGCGATCCAAAAACAGGCGATAAGCCACGTTAGCAGTAAGAATTTAACATCTGCCTTTTACTGGTGTAAAGCAGGACGACTACTTACAGTATGAAAGGGAGCCCAGCCCAGAGCCTCATCTGAAGGCTACCGCATGTCATAGAGCTACTGATCATGCTGCTCCGACACCCAAGAAGGCCACAACACCCACCACCACAACCCCCAGGACCTCACCCCGACCACCCCACCTACTACCATCGAGGCAGAGCAGAACAGGACAGCAGACCTTCCCAAAATGGCATGGCCCCTTAGCCACACAATGGCTTAATGTTGGGAGAGATGGGAACCAAGTATGTGCTGGACAGACCTCACTATGCAGAGCACAGACCTCACCTTGGGTACATATACTGCTGGTGCTTGTAGTGTTGTGGACAGTGGACACACCATGTTACCTCAGGCAGTGGGGAAGATCATGGTCATGAAGATGTGTCATACCCCCTGTAAGCAGAAGCGGAGTGGGCTGGTCCAACGTACGCCACTCCAGCGTAGGAGTGTGAATAAATAGGCCGGGGCTCTGGGCGTGGTTCACTTCTGGGAAGGCCAACGCATCTGCCAGCGCGTCGGCTCTCATCCAGCCATGAGGCCACCGCCTTGACACAGGACCCCTGTGAGCCCAGCGGCACAGCACCACAGAGTAATGTCTGAACAGACTTCTGCCTTCAATCTATACTGCAGACAGCAGGACTCACAATTCAGATCATGTCGCGATAGAAGATGACGCAACCCAGTAGGCAACAGACATTGCTACCAGTGCGGCCCGCCCAGAGCATGCATCATCACAGGCTGTGCACACGCTAAATGTTTCTGGTGCCACTAACTGTGCAGTTCAACTCAACGCCACGTGGCTGTGGGTACTTGCCTACCGCTGACTCAGGCCTACACTGCGGACAGAAGGGCTCACAATTCAGATCGAGTCGTGATTGCCAATGACGCTGTTCAATAGGCAACAGACATTGCTACCAGTGCGTCCCTCCCGGACCACACATCATCGCTGGCTGTGCACATGTTGAGTGCTTTAGGTGTCACTAACTCAGTGCACCACAAGTCACTGCCACATAACCTTATTGAGGCAGAATTCATTAGGCAAAAGGCATTGCTCCCAGAGGGGCTCGCTCGGACCCCGCATCATTGCTGGCTGTGCACACGCTGAGTGCTTTAGGTGCCACTAACTCTGTGCAGCTCAAGTGAACGCCACATGGCTGTTGGCCCTTACTGACCGCTGCCTCCAACCTACACTGCTGTCAGCAGGGCTTACAATTCAGATAGAGTTTTGTGATTGCAGATGACGCAGTCCAGTAGGCAACAGACATCACAAGTTATGGTGTAGTGCAACAAGAACACTTTCCGAGGCAGCATGTATGTATGCATCATCTCTACTCTAGTTTGTTTCCAGCATTGACCTTCAACAACAACAGGACAGAGCAGGCCCACAGTGATGACATGTCGCTTAGCACATCCTCCGTTTAGAGTACATTTTTTTAAAAAGTTGGACAAAGCAACATAGCATTTTACAATTTAAGTCACTAAATCAATACACCGCAGTCATCCCACCACTACACTCGACTCCACTTCTACAAAGACATTTAGGTCTGCTGTGGTTGTTGTTGACTTGTTTACCTTTTATGCCACTCATGAAACGTCCTCCTGACTTGTTATTATTCCATCAATCATCTCCGATACTTGTACTGACTAACTGTGAAGATCGGCCTGTAGTAGAAGTACAATTTTATTTATAACACAAGAGTGGAAATATTTTTGACTTGAGTCACTCTTTAGTGTGTACAGTAAGACTACCAATACACTTTGACTTCACTTCATGCACAATAAACAACAAAAACACAAAGACCAATCACTCAGAGTCAGGTGTCCAATGCATACCATTCATTTTCATTACCTGTTCCTTCTCATCTTTAGTTAACGGGCATCTTTTTCGCCATCATCATCATGGACAGTGCTGTTGTCATAGTCAGTGTGCAGTGTACAGATTGAGTCCCCTTCCTGTATTCAATCAAAAGCAATGTATCAAGCTGCAGTAGAAGTACAAATTTCTTATTAAAAATAGTTGCAAGAAGGGGGAAATTGCCTTGAGTTACGTTTAGTGTGTGGAAAGATGATTAGCGCACAATGAAATAACTTCATGCACAACAAACAACAACAAAATCACTCAGTTTACGTACCAATGCATGGCATCATTCATTACCTGTTCCATCTCATTTTAACTTTTCAGTTAATGGGCAGTCTCTCTCGGCTCAGAAAGGAGGATAGCTATAGTAGTCATCATGTGCCACTTCTTTTGGCGGGACTAGGAAACATTACATTTTTTCTTCTATTTAGCACCATTTAATCATCATCTGTCTTGAGGGCAATGGATTTAGGGAGATTCAGGAGGATGGAAGCTGGATTCGGAGGACTGTATTGTGCAGACAGCTGAAACTCGCATATTGAAATAAGAAGAGTAGAAGACGGTGGTGATGGATTTGTTGTGATTCAAAGTTTGTAACCGAAAAGACAGACACACAAATAAAATAAAATAAGGGAGGAAGACAGTAAGTTCAAGCCTAATTGTCAGGGCAGTATAACTCATTCTCAAACTCTGGGGGTTCAACCAGTAGCAGGTAATCATGTAACACATTACTTCCGTCACCTGAGCTGCTGTCCTCATCTTCCTCCCTTGATTCATGTATTGTGTAATTCGGTGGAATGAAGTGCTGATTCATTTTGGTCAGTGTTAACCTCTCCACGTTTTTGGGTGAGAGACTGGTCCTTCTCACTGTTACAATGCAACCAGCAGCACTGAAAACACATTTGGAAGAGACACTAGCGACAGGGCAAGCCAGATAGCTTATCGCCAGCCTGGTGAGCAGTGGCCATTCGTCTCTTTTCCTATACCAATACTGCAATGGGTTTTGATCAATGTACACCTCTGTTTGGTTTTTCAGATAGGCCTGGACCATCTGCTCAATGTTCAGGAGTTCTCCTGCTAACCTTTTTTCTGGCTCTTTTCTCTGTGCATCAGCACTGTGCTTAATACAAATGCCTAACTGTAAATACCAATCGTGTAATGATTCTCCAGGGCCTAATGATGATCCAGTTATTGTTGCTGTTGTTGATAGTGATGGTGAGTGTTCTGAGCCAAACGCACTGCCTTCAGCCTCCGTAGTTGCACTTCATGCCGGATGCCCTGCTGCAGTACCTCTTGTGGGTTGATCTAGCAGGCTTTTAATTAGCAGCCGTTCATTTTCCAACTTACGCGCTGCCTCAGCTATCCAAGTTTTGTAGCGGGCAACATCCATCTCTGGAAAAGGAATTAATGTCTTCAGTGCCAATTTTGCCTGTGGATCCAGAATTGTGGCACAAATGTAATGTTTTTGTGACAAAATCTTATTTTGCACCCTTGTATTTTCAGGTAAGCGACGGGCTAACCTCTCCACTAAGTCATAGGCTTCTTTTCTTTCCTCTACACCTTTGTGTGATTCAGACACCTTCTTCAGCTGATGCTCTAGCATTTGCAATAACGGGATAGCTTGGCCCATTGTACAGTCCTCCTTGCTGACTTCACGTGTGAAGACCTCAAAAGGACGAAGCATGTCGGTCGGGCATTTAACTAAGCACCATTGGTCCATCTGAAGGGTCATGCCTTTCACAGTAGCGTCCAGTCTTTGCCTGGCATATTCATTGAGTGGTCTGTACTGCTCAAACAGACGATCAAGCATGTAATACGTTGAGTTCCAGAGTGTTGCCACCTCCTGGATGAGTGCTTTGACTGGCATTTTATAGTCACATTGAATGATCCTCAGCTGCTTCCGAACTTTAAAAGAATGGCTGAAATGAGTGCATATTCTTCGGCAGGTGGTCAGTAAGTTGCTAACTATGGGTTCTTTTTTCAGAAAGTCTTGAACTATAATGTTTATGCAGTGCGCCAAACACGGAATCCTGAAATAGGAACCAAGCTCCATGGCCTTAAGTACATAACTGCCATTATCTGTGGTAACAAAACCAATACTAAGCCCTCTTGGGTGCAGCCATTCAAAAACCTTGCTGTGAAACTCTTCTAAAATGTTTATAGCAGTATGAGATTTCTCCATGGCGAACATAGCTACAGTTGCATGTTTCCGAGTAGCTTTAAAAATCTCAGCTGTGTCAATAGCACCTCCTTCAGATAGCTTATCTCTAACCCCCACAAGAGAGACCCAGTGTGCAGTGATGCACATGTAATCTGTGGCTTGGCAACTGGCCCACATGTCTGTTGTCAGGTAGATACTGTGAACGCACTCTACTCCAAAGCTTGTCCAACCAATACCAGCACATCATGATGTAGTGCCGGAAAAGCAATTCTTGCGAAATAGGACCGGCTGGGAACCTTCCATTTAGGGCAGATGGCTTACACAAATTCAAGGAAACCCACCCCTTCCACAAATGAAAAAGGGAGAAGGTCCAGTGCTAACATTTTAGCCAGCTTCGCTTTGTACAGCTGTGCCTTGGGTGGTTGCGTTGGAACTGCCCCTCAGACCTAAGCATGCGCTCAATGGTAGGCTGGATTACTTTCCTTTGAGGTGCTGTTGTTTTCATTAACCCACTTAGGCTCAATGACGCAGTTTGTCTCATTGCAGTACTCGGTCGCCTTGGTGTCTCAGCCTGACTCTGAGTATGGCTCTTATTGCTGTGCCACTCAGATGTTCCTGAGGAGGATGTGGGAGGTACCATTATACTACTGGGTACAGGGATAGAAATGCCACCCTCTTCTTCACCTTCCACCGCAATATTATTATCCAATGATTCTTCATGCCCAACTTCAATGGGTTGAGTTTTTTTACTTTGTTTTAAGTGAAGTAGGTGATTCTTCCACACAATATTGTGGTGTATTCTGAGATGACTTGCTTGGCCTCCGGCACCATAGTTTGTACCAAGCTTACCCCGCCAAACACCTTGTCGACAAATTTAGCATATAACAACGTTCTCCTCCTGGGTGCTAACAGAAAAGATGTCCCAAACTGGGGAGGAGAACTTTCTGGCACTGCTGGATGTGCCACTTTCAATACCAGACAAACTGGACGGTGTGCTTGGAATGTGACTCTGTGCAGGTACACTGTGACTTCTACTATTACTACCTACTGAGATGGTTGAGCTGGATGTAGGTCCCTGCCGGGCCTTTGAAAATATTACAGCTGGAGTTCGTGGTGGTGTAACCTGTGTTGATGGTATCGGTGCTACATACCGCTCAGTAGCAGCCTTTCTGAATAGGGTGAGAATGTCGGTCTCCATCCCCTTTGGGACGGGAGTATTGTGCGTGATGACTGGCTCGTCTTTGCCCCAGTCAAGACAACTTGCGGGCGGTACCATTACACTACTGGGTACAGGGCTAGAAATACCTCCCTCTTCTTCACCTTCCACCGCAATAATATCATCCCCTGATTATTCATGCCCATCTTCAATGGGTTGAGTTTTTTTACTTTGTTTTAAGTAAAGTAGATGATTCTTCCACACGATATTGAGGTGTATTCTGAGATGACTTGCTTGGCCTCCGGTACCATAGTTTGTACCAAGCTTACCCCGCCAAACACCTTGTCGACAAATTGAGCATATAGCAACTGTCTCCTCCTGGGTGCTAACAGAAAAGAAGTTCCAAACTGGGGAGGAGAACTTTTTGGCACTGCTGGATGTGTCACTTTCAATACCAGATGAACTGGAGGGTGTGCTTGGAATGTGACTCTGTGCAGCTACATTGTGACTTCTACTACTACTACCTACTGAGATGGTTGAGCTGGATGTAGGTCCCTGCCGGGCCTTTGAAAATATTGCAGCTGGAGGTCTTGGTGGTGTAACCTGTATTGATGGTATCCGTGCTACATACCGCTCAGTAGCAACCTTTCTGGGTAGGGTGAGAATGTCGGTCTCCATCCCCTTTGGGGCGGGAGTGATGTGCGTGATGACTGGCTCGTCTTCATCAACATCATCCCCCTCTTCTACATCTACCCCCATAACTCTAAGTTTTTCTAGAAATTTCCTTTTCAGAGCATTGTTTTGTGGCGTGCATCACTCTCAGACAGAGCTGGTGACTGCCAAGTGGCATCACGGTCATCAGAAGTGGGACTTGAAGAGGAAGATGATGGACTAAGCCTCCTTTTACTTGCTGGTGGTCTGGAAGATGATAGATCTTCCGAAACAGTGTTTTGCTCCACTTTGTCTGCCGGAAGCTCGATTTTCTGAAATGCCCCTACTTCTGGAGCAACTACTACTATTGTGGGCTGTTCTTGCAGCTGCTGCTGTTCTTGCTGCTGCTGCTGTTCTTGCGGCTGCTGCTGTTCTTGCGGCTGCTGCTGTTCTTGCGGTTGCTGCTGATTTTGCGGCTGCTGCTGTTTTTGCGGCTGCTGCTGTTCTTGCAGCTGCTGCTGTTGTTGTTGCGGCTGTTGTTGTTGCGGCTCCTGCTGCACACTTATCTGCTGAGTTTCCGCCTGCATTGATTGTGTACTATACGATAATGACATTTCAACATTGCTGCTCGTTAGTAGACTGGCTACCTCTGCGACACTCATGGGCTTGAGCCTAGGTTGGTGGTGTTGGACCACTGGTGTGGAGGTGCTGCCCCCAGCTTGGTTCCCGAACAACGCTGCTACAGGCATAATTGTTTTGGTCCCTAAATAATACATTGGCCTGCACACCAGTAGTGGTTAGTGGCACTTCCTTTTTCTGTTCCTTCTTCTCACCGGCAACTTTCTTGGTATAGGACCTGATACCTTTCTTTGGGGCCATCTTCAGATGTCAGGCAGGACGCAGGTGCACACATTGTGGTCACACGATGCGCAGCAGGACTTCTGTCTGGTTGGCAGTACAATGGATGATGATGATGACACCTCCTCTTCTGACTTTTTGTGCACCTAAAAGCAAATAAGCCAGGAGAAGAACATCAGTGAAATGTTGTTGTGGTTCAGTTACTACTGTACTAGTACAAACAAACAAACAAAAGAAGATATAGTCTAACCATTTCTGAGACTTTGTCAACAAGGGCTATGTTATACTACTGTGTACACACTACACTCTCAGGAAGGATAGGAAAGAGAATAAGAACTACCAAAATACAAATGTAATGGAAGTGGGGTGGACCCTATTTGGCATTAAAGTATTTGAGCATCACATCATTCATGGAGCTGCTGCTGGCAAAGGGGATGGAGGGATGGAAGCAGTAAGCCAATAGGAAAACCATGCAGGCATATGTGGCAAAAGCAGGACACTAATAACTCCCACCACAAAAAAGGCCACCAGCCACATGGACACTCACAAATCACAAGCAACAAGCAGGAGGCCTGGGAAACACCATGAACTGACAAAAGGCCTATAAAAGCCAGGCACAGGATGCATACTAAAGCACACTGCTCTGCCTTTTTAATGCAATAAAATGCAAACACGAAAGTACAGAGGCCCAAAAAAGGTCTGCACACCAGACACACACAACAAAGGCATATCTTTAAGACGACCAACAACAGAAATCCCACCCCCCAAAAAACACATTTCCCAACTCAATCCAAAGCCATCCATGCCCTAAATGATATCTAAATTCAACAGACCACACAGAAACACTTGTTTAATGCAGCTGTGGCTACATGCTCTGAGCCTAGTGGATGAAAGCAGGCCTGTTGGCTGACAAGCCAGACAAGCTTGCAGGCCTAGGCTTCAAAATGGCCACAAGCCACATGGCCCGGCCCAACATCAGAAAGCCCTCCCCCATAAAAGCACATTTCCCAACTCACTACAATCCTATTCATGCCCTAAATTATGTCTAAATTTAACAGACCACACAGAAACACTTGTTTAATGCAGCTGTGGCTACCTGCTCTGAGCCTACCGGAGGAAAGCAGGCCTGTTGGCAGACAAGGCCAGACAAGCTTGCAGGCCTAGGCTTCAAAATGGCCACCAGCCCCATGGCCAGGTCCAACAACAGAAAGCCCACCCCCCAAGAAACACATTTCCCAACTCAATCCAATGCCATCCATGCCCTAAATGATGTCTAAATTCAACAGACCACACAGAAACACTTGTTTAATGCAGCTGTGGCTATTTGCTCTGAGCCTACTGGACGAAAGCAGGCCTATTGGCAGACAAGGTCAGACAAGTTTGCAGGCCTAAGCTACTAAATGATGTTAGAAAAGAAAGCACAGCACCAGGTTTTGTGCAAACATTTAAAAACTGCCTATACGTTGAACACTTTTAATTAAAGATAGAAACTTTCTATGAAAAAATATTCTCTTTATAAGCTGCTAAATGGCCAGCAGCCACATGGCCAGGCCCAACAACAGAAAGCCCACCCCAAAAAAACACATTTACCAACTCAATCCAATGCCATCCATGCCCTAAATGATGCTTGAAAATGAAATACATTAAAAAAAACAAAGGAACAGTTGCTTCATCATGAACCCACCCATGAGGCAATGACAAGCTCTGGGCCTATTGACTACTACTACCCACAACATTTAAAAAATAGAATGATAGTTACAAAAATTAAATTGTAGTTGCAATACAGACAAAACAACCACTTACTTGTAAAATATCTAATTCAAAAATCCTCAAATCCAATTGCAATGATGCAGCAGACAAAAAGAGTGATCTTTCCAGCTCAAAATCCAAAGGCAGAATGAGCAGGAGATCTTACTGCGGAAACTGTGCTCCATGGTAAACTAGACTTGTCAGGAAGGAAATCAAATAAATGTATGTCTCAAAGCTTAAAGGTCGTCAATGCTCTGATCTCTGGTGTTTGCTCTCTACCCTGCTATTAAGTGACAGAAAAGACAAAAATGTGAAGAAATTATCTTTTGATGCATAAATATACCTGGGCAGAGGTGACATTGAGGGCAGAGCTTTCTTGTCAGTTTAACCTACATCCTTTATTCGTAATGTGGATGGTAGACATATCTCTCGGTTTTGAGACTTAGCTGAACAGTAGATAATGTGTCACTAATGAGATTTGACCAGGTCCCCACAAAATCTGACACGCTAGTTAATGACTCAGTGATCTGATGTTGTCAGTTGATAACGTCGCAGGTTTTGTTACAGTGTGGCAAAATCTAATTTGTGGGTCCCTAGCCTATTTCCATACTGGTCTCAACGGTATCTTTGTAATACAGAGGAAAGAAGTCTTTGCCACACAACTCATACATTTTTAAAGGAATTATATTGTAAATGCAGCGAATTGATTACTGTAATGCACCACATTGTTTCTCTGTAATTCAATTCCAAATGTTTTGATTTTGCATATGTGTAAAAAAAACTTTAAGAAACTACAAGCAATAAGCTGAAATATATTTGCATCTGTATCCTTCTTTGTCTGACATTTGTTGGCCAATAAATATGATAGTTCCTCTCGGAAACATAAACAAAGATAAGAACCATTCTCCTTCAAAACCATGTTTGATTGTGTTTACCACATCCAAGATAGTTATTGTTAGTTATGTTTCTCAGTGTTGTTATCTACATAAAAACAGATAGTTATCAGACTATGTGTGCTGCCTGGTTTCTGCCATAAAAGGTTATTTTTTATCTTCTGTCCTAAAACATGCAGAGCTGAAACCTTCATCAGCTGTGTATTTGCTCTTCACTGCTCTGGGTGCTCCACAATATTTTCTTGTTTATTTTCTACTCATAAATATCTCTCCCATTATTTTCCTTTGTTGTGCACCATCCACATTTGTATTCCAGGATCAGACAGGTGTACACTATTTAAAAAGGACAAGATTTCCTAACATTTTGCATCATGTTTGCATCATCTTTGTGGCCTGTGCTGCACTGTGGTACATTTCATTCTGGGAGGAGTTCCAGTGGTGGAAAATGTGCATTCCCAAACATCCATCCATGGATTTCACGCAATCCCAGATTTACAAAGGTTTTTAAACCTGGGATTGCGTGAAATCACTACACCTCCCAGAGGATGGCGTAACGAGGATAAAAATATTATTTTCTCCTCGTTATGTGTGCTGCAATGTGCAGCACATATAGAAAGAGGTAAATGCCTCGAGAGAATGTTTTGGTGCAGGAAGGTGTGCCTTCCTGTAGAAAAACAATTCTCCTTGTAATGCAGGCAGCCTTACACTGTGGTGCTAGGGTGGCAGCATTGGTATTAGGCTGCCAGAAGTGCACCAGTGCTATATGAGAGCAGAAGCGTGCCATACCTTACTAGATATGGTACATTTCTGCTCTTTCCCTTTCACACAACGCAGTGCAGCAAATTACCTTGCCACACTACAGTGCATGAAATGTTAGTAAATTTGGCCCTTATTATTTACTGGTATTTATACATTCTCTGGGGTTCACCCCCCAGAGTTGAAGGGGTTGGATTTCTACACAACCCCAGTGCAGTACTGTTTCCTGGTAATGATCAGTCTCACAAGATGAGCTCAGGGACACAGTGGAACTTCAAACTAAGTATGGGCGAAATTTGTGAATTTTCGGTCCGCGAATTTGTGCAAAAGCGAATTCGCGATCCGCAAAATTCGCAAATTCGTGTGAATTTGCGGGGTTTTTTATTTTGCGCGTTCGCAGGTTTTTTGCGTATCGCGGGCCGCTTGCAGCGCACCGACCGTGAAGTTACCCATGCGGTCATACATGGGCGTGGCCATCTTGTGCGCGTTGCGTATTTCTGTTTCCGGGCGCTATTGGCAATCTCGCGTTGTGTGCGGTGTGCTATTACGAGTTTGCGTGTGTTTTGCGTACTCGCAGGGGAAATATCGCGCAAACTTACCCACGCGTTACTTAATGGGCGCGGCCATCTTGTTTTTCATTCATTGGTATGGTCCTGGGCATTTTTTTTCTATCCAGCTTCAATCTTTGCCATCCTTTGTTTGTTTGAAGTTTTTTTGAATCTTTTTTACTTATTATCTATCCCTCTATTTTTCTAGATCTATAGTTTGTGTTTTCTTCTACTTTTGGTTACTTTAAAACTACTTTTTTTTACCTCTTCTTTTATTTACTTTATCCCTAGTCTCTTTCCTATTTATCATTTCCATTCCTGTCCAGGACCATGGCAAAGGGAGCCGGGAAGGACAAGGGGAAATGTCCCGCACCCCGTACCCGGCTCCCATGCGGGAGATTGAGGTGGGAGCAAGTCACAGCCCGGTAGATCTTAAGCGCGGAGGAGGTGGCCGCACTGGTTTATTATGTGCAGCGCCGCCTCCCCAAGACCATCGCAGCAGGCGGGAGGATCGCTAGCGGGTACGGGCTCCGGGAGAGTCGGAAGCTGTGGGAGAAGGTGTGCCGGGCCATGTATAAACACTCTCGTGTCCGGCGCACCTACAACTAGGCTACGCACCGGTGGTCCGACCTACTGGACCGTGAACACAACCTGCTCGACCTGCTAGGTGTCGAGATCCCCGGGCTTGGTGAGTAGTAGTAGCTATTTAATCACTACTCTGTTTTCTCCTGCTCTGTGTGTTATCATATTGCAAATTTTTGTTTTTTCCAAAGAGCAATAATGCTGCCGATTACATTGTAGGTAAATATTGTTTCAAAATCTTCTGTGATTGCATTTCAGGTGCACTGCTCTCCTGCTCCGTGGCGGTGCTACTATGCTTATTTGTTTTCGATTTTGTGGCCTGAGTAATTATGTATGAGTGTACTTTACAGAACTGCGTAATGCTAGACACTAAGGGGCAGATTTACAATTACTGGTGCATCCCTGCAAATTAGCAGGGATGCGCCAGTAATTGTGCACCACGCCTCCACCACCCATGGTGCGCCGCATTTATAATGCGCACACCATGGGGCAAAAACAACACAGAAGCATCATGCATCTGTGCCCTAAAGGCGGCGCATTGCTGGAGTTGCGTTGCAACCACGACGCAGCTCCAGCAAGGCTCTGGGGTGCCCTATCTCCTCAATGCTGCGTCAAGCCGTACCTCTGCTTCAAGCAAGCGCAGGGTTTTGAGTGACGCAGCATTGGCCTAAAAGTGACTGAGTGAAATCTTGTAGATTTCACTCAGCTACTTTTAGGATGCTTTCCTGCGCAGGAACGCCCTCCCTTGTGCCGGAACGCCCCCTGATGGCGCAGGGCTTTACTACGTGATGCATCTCCCAGATGCGTTACGTTGTTAATATACCCGGCACCATGGCGCCTCTTTTGCGCCGCCGCTGCATCACAAAAGTCACGCAACGACTGAGCAAAAGAGTCGCAAGGGGCTTTTAAATCTGCCCCTAGAGGCTCAAGTACAGTCCTTCCTCTGTACACCTGCCACTAAGAAGGGATAGTGGTGGTGGATTGATATTTTGAGTATTTTAATGACTGGTTATGTAGTAGGAAACTTACTTTTTAGTGTTCTCACTGGTCTGCAATCACTATGGACTTTGTCTCTCACTTCGCGTGCTGCGGAGTGCTACTTGCCAGTCCTAGTCAAACCTTTTTGTAGTTGGTTTAGTGAGTTACATAACTTTCCAAGTCGACGGTCCACGAATCCAGCAATACTAATATCCTAGTAGACCACATCAGATAGGTCAATAAATGTAGTGCAATTGTTGTCTATTTGCTATTTCCCCGAAATAATTTGTAATTGTTCTTTTGAAATGTTTGATTTGGTTGACCACAATCATCCATGTTTGGGTCTTTCTTTCATGTTGTACATCAGCTTCCCCCAGGGGCAAGAGGACAGAGGAGGAGGTAGCGGCGTCGGCGGAGCAGGAACAGGAAGGCCAGGATCGGTCGGGCGAGGGCTCCTCTGCCGGCCCCAGTAAGTTTTCATGTTAATATTAATAATTATACTTCCCTATCTTTTAGAGTACCTATTTTTTACTAACGTTCCTCATTCGATTTTTTCTAAATCGTCTTTGATCTTCTTGTAGACTGTTTCTAAATTTTTATCCTGCCTCTACTATGACTCCCTGTGGTACTACTAGATTATTATTATTAGTCTGTCTGTGTAGCTAACTAAGCTTGCACAGTTGGCAAAAGGTGTTAAACGAAACTCCCATTCTATTCATCAATAGCTCTATGCACTGAGTGCAGCCCTCTGGGTTGTCCATAATGTCTTTTGAAGTCTTCTAAATGTTTATGCTTTGAAAATTCCCAACAATAAAATGTCAATGACCACCAAGAAAGAATAAGATACTACTTTACTTTTTGATTGGATAGGAGGACAATCCATATTACTATTGTTGCAGGGACAATTCTGCACAAACAGAACTATGGACACTAAATAGTGCATTGTTTATCAATTATAATAGGCGCAGTTGGACTTTCTGAATACCTCAGTCATAACAGAATTTGAACACCCAATATCCTTACTGACTAGCTAGTGTGGCAGAGTCATTTAGCTCCCTAATTCATTAATGATTGATCCCCAATGATGATTATCCAACCCAGGACATAAGACTACGGAGTCAGAGTCCAGAACTGTCAGAGCCACTGACTCATGCTTGCAAAATGCAAACCCTTTCGCTCACTCACTCATGACCAAAAACCACAGAGTCTATGTAAGTTTTAAAGCTTTATTAAAAGTAAAAACATTTATTAAAATCAAGTTCATCATACAACATAAACGGTGGATTGAAAATGGAAAAGTGCTTAGTGATTTCACACATTAATTGTGGGCGAGCCCTCACCTGGTTTGAACTTCAAATCTTCTTTGTGGTGCTGAATCGTTGCTGACTCCGTCCGAGTGATGATGATCTGATCTTGCTCTTGTTCTTAGAAGGGAAGCTTCTGTCTGTTATGAGAAAAATGGTGCGTGTGTGGACTGGGCTTGTGGATCAGGGATGAGAGATACACCAGGTTGTGGAGGTAAAGATGGTTTTATTGGAATTACACGTTTTGACTTTAACATCAAAGTCCTCCTGGTTCTGAATGTTAGTCTTTCCTTGGCAAACTGACTGGGATCCGTTTTGGCGTTCGGGTTGTCTCCTTCTTGGTTTTCTGGTCGTGGCTACTCTCTTCAAGAGCTGGTCTGTAAAGTGACTTCCAGGCTCCGGTTTCCCATGTGAAAGAAGACCAACAGAGAGGGAGCCGTTAGTTCGATATCCTCTGGGAGGGGTTGCACCTTGGGGCCAGGTGTAGTGAGACTGGGGATCACCGGTGACAACGTGCAACTATCTGGAGTCAGTGGTGTGTGAGTCGGGCTTACAGACAGTGTCCAAATGTCCAAAGTTTTTATTTATGATTTGGAATTCCAAGGAATTCCACATAAAATACAGAATATAAATCAGCTTATACACATCATATTAGTTAAAAATCTTTCTCAGAATTACACTTATTAATACCAAGAAGTTAATATCAAAAACACCATTACAAAAAGAACGGAAACTTTTTTTTTTTTTTTTTTTTTTACCCACAGTTTTCCTTACTTATATAGCAATTATTACTAATCTATAGTGTCACAATAAGGGGCATGATATAGCATTAACCTTGATTTTAACGGAACAAGTACACTTATCACCAGAAAAAACAATTTCAAGAGTCCCAGAATGTCAATATATGATTTGCTTTGTAAGAGACCATTAAAAAGAGAAAACCATGAATAAGTGCAAGCGCATCAAAAGGAAAAGAAGAAGAGTTAAAAATACATCATAAAAAAACATCTAACAAAATATAACATCATTATTACAGATACTGTAACAGTAGTGTGGGCATGATTAAAATATTACTCTTACGGGTCTTTTAAAGTGTCTATAGTGCTTCGAAATAAGTCAACTCAAAAATTGATTAGATAAACATGAACATTCCTTAAAGATCCCGAACTTCTCACAACCCATACCAATTTCAATAGACATTTAAAAATTCTTTAAAAAAACAGAATATTTTATAGCACATCAATTCAGATGGAGGGGACATGAGGAAATTACGAGCCTGTACTGCCGTAGAGATATTATACTGAAGAAAACCAAGCCTTAAGTATTTGCGACGGACAAAATGGAGTGCCGGACATATAATTAAAACATGATTAAGGTCTTGTACACCACCATTACATAGACTGCAAAATCTTTCAGTTTTGGGAATACCTTCCCAGGCACCTGTCACAATCCTTAGTGGGAGAATGTTCAGTCTCAGTAAAAGGAGCACTCGACGTGCTCCATGATACACATTCCAAAAAACGTATGGCTGAGGTTTTTTCACAATACAACTCTCTGAAATGCAATCAAGTCTTCCATTCATAGTACATGACTGCTGATCTCTTTTGCACGAGATCATGTATATAGATTTTTTAATAACAATCTTTAAGGATGACTTATCTAAACGGAGCAAAAAGGAGACACGCTTCTGTCTCCGTTTAGCTGCACAACCTATTTTTATGAATTTAATGAATTAAATTCGTACACCATAGCTTCAATATCTCTACTTTTTCACCATTAATTTCATCATTACTTTACTCTGTTTTCGCTTCAATCCATTCTATCCATATATTGAATCCTTAATCTCTTGCAAAAAGCACAGGAGAATCCATGTTTCCATTTACCACGTTTTATTTTCAGTCACCCAATGCATTTCGGGAAAAAAATCCCTTCTTCGGGGGTTTCGTGGCACTAGTTATCTCAGTCACATAACTACTTCTGAGCTGTAAATTACTTCCACCGCTCTGCTATCTTCAGCTCCCACTGTGAGCTTTGCGCTGTACAGCGCAAAGCTCACAGTGGGAGCTGAAGATAGCAGAGCGGTGGAAGTAATTTACAGCTCAGAAGTAGTTATGTGACTGAGATAACTAGTGCCACGAAACCCCCGAAGAAGGGATTTTTTTCCCGAAATGCATTGGGTGACTGAAAATAAAACGTGGTAAATGGAAACATGGATTCTCCTGTGCTTTTTGCAAGAGATTAAGGATTCAATATATGGATAGAATGGATTGAAGCGAAAACAGAGTAAAGTAATGATGAAATTAATGGTGAAAAAGTAGAGATATTGAAGCTATGGTGTACGAATTTAATTCATTAAATTCATAAAAATAGGTTGTGCAGCTAAACGGAGACAGAAGCGTGTCTCCTTTTTGTTCTTGAATCATTTGCAGTGCGGATGGGCGAAGCGCAGACAGCTGGCACGCCGAAAATGAGTAAAAAGGAAATGGATAGAAATGTTTGGACTAACATGAATGAAGCAAGGTGTGCATCTTTCCCACTACTTTCACATTATCTAAACGGAGTACATTTTCCAAATCAAGTTCAAAAATATTTAACGATTTTAAAAAGTTCCTAAAAATTACACTTTTCATTAACAAATTTTCAAAAATTTCCTTGTGCAATGCAGCCCTTAGTAAATTCTCCTGCCCATTCACCAAAGCATTACACCACCGCAAGCAAGCTGCCATCGAGAGCACATATGTTAATAGAAGACCGATTTCAAGTCTAAGTGCTGCAATGGGCGCAGAAGAATTTAAGTTACATATTTGGCGCCAAATTTTACCTTCGACCTTCTCAAATATACCCCACTCCCTTTCTTCAATAGTTTCTATTGCATAATTTAATGTGGGCGGAATCTTTATTTTATATACCGCAATGGTATGAGAGAAATGTCTTTTTCCACATTGCAGATAGAGTCGATTAATACCAGCTGCTTGCGAAATGGCTTTACTTTTACAGTGGGCCAAATGTCTTTTAGCAGAGCACCTATTTGTGAAGATTTTTCCCAAGTACTGATAAAATTTTACAATTTCCATTCTCTCGTCTCCTAAAAACCATTTCAAATTTGGTCTCACCTTACAACCACTATATCTAAAAATCATCACTTTGCTCTTTGAAATGTTTATTTTTAAAAAGTTTTCTTTAGTGTACATAATCAGTTCCGTCAATCGCCTCTGAAGTCCAATTGGAGTTAGATCCATTATTAAAGCATCGTCTGCATATAGTAGACTGCTTAACTTTAGGTCACCCAGTTGAGGAGGGTCCCCCTTACATTCCCCCAACCGGCTCGGCAAATCATTTATATAAAGTGAAAAGAGCAACGGGGCTAATAGACAACCTTGCTTTAAGCCATTATTAGTGGGAATTTTCTTTGATAGTCCCTGGGACCCTCCTAACAAAACTTGAGTCCAAGTGGCTGAGTGCAATGCTATTATTATACGCAACAGGTTCCCCGGTATACCCAGAGCGAGCAATTTCCTCCACAGCGTTCCACGGTCCACCCTATCGAACGCTGTGGAGAAATCGATAAAAGCAGTATACAAAGGGGACCTACGACTCACCGGATATTTATCAATGAGAGTTTGTAAAACAGATATATTATCCAGCGTTCCACTATTCTTTCTAAACCCCGATTGCTCAAGAGGGATTAAGTTATTTTCAAAGGCCCACTCTTGCAGATGGATTAAAATACTCTTTGCAAATAATTTACCTGTTGCGTCTAGCAAAGAGATTTGCCTAAAGCTAGATGGAGTATTTTTTGGGCCCTTTTTATAGAGCGGGACTATTACACTTCCCTTCCATGAGTAGGGGATAGTCCCGAGGTTATAACAATGAGCAAACAATGGGAACAGAAATTTTGCCCAATCGGCACTATCATTCTTTATGATGGCCACGGGAACATCGTCTGGGCCCATTGCCCCTGAATACCTAGCCCCCTTAATAAATCCCTCAATTTCCTTTATTGATGGAGCTACAACATCAGCTACCGTTTGAGGGATATTACACAGTCCAACATCTTCTACAGACCCTGTATTTGCAGCATACAATAAGGAGATGTAGGTAGACCATTCTTCCTCCGGAATTAACATGGGTTGAGATTTTTCTATACTATCACAATATTTGGCAATTAACGCCCAATATTTCCTAGTATCCCCTGAGAGCGCCACTTCCCGGAGTTTTATCCATTTTTCATCTTCTGCTGCCCTCCGGACTGCTATTAATTTCCTTTTCCGTATCTGTTTTAACCTGTATATCTCCCGTTGTCTCACTACCGCTGGAGTTCTAAATTGAGCTCTTATTAACTCATTTATTTTCTTATTTAATTGTTTACTATCACTTGACAGGTTTTTTGGGGGGCCACCTCCATCACTATGCTGCTTTTTACCTAATGCTTTTATGGCACTCATAAATTTCTCATACCCCACGATCAAGTTCTCGTCAACGAGGCCAGGTAGAATATGTTCAAAGACCCACTGAAAATTCGGGAGATTCTTAAATGACCAAAAAGTGCGACCATTCTTTCGAGAGTAAGATATATTATCCTTCCTCTGATTCCAGAGTTCTGGTTTCCCTAAACTAATTGCTAGGTTTACCATCAGAATGTCATGATCACTTAGCTTTGTTGGCATCACGTTAAATTGTGAACATGCCCCAAACATTTGGAGTGACACGGCCATATAATCAATCAAAGAATGGCCAAATGCCCCATGGAAAGTTAATGCTGCTGGTTGGTCTTCTGCGAATCTACCATTTAGCAGAACAAGGTCTAACTCCCTAAGACTTTGTAGCAATAGTAACCCCCTTTTATCCTCTTTTAAATTTGGCGGGAGAACGAGATCTGGAATACACCAGACTTCCTCCAGATCATCATTGGAGAACGTCTTGATAGAACTATCACTTATTTTGGCGTTGAAATCACCAACCATTAATATCCGCACTCTGTCTTCGCTCCTACATAAATCATACACATAAGCGCCAATGGAATCAATCAAAGGGGTAGAGGCCTTTCCCGGAGGAATATACACGTTTACCAAAAACAGGGACCCACCTTGATCCTTAGAATTACTATCCAACCTCAACTTAGCACACATACAACATTTCGAAGAGTGTATATCTATCACTGCATCCCATACAAAATCACAACTCAACAAAATTGCTAGTCCACCACTTGCGCGACCTCTCTGTGATTTCTTTGCAGCAACACAATGCACATAATAGTTCTCCAGCTGGAATTCTTCTCTTGCCCATGTTTCCTGGAGGCAGATTATCTTTGGATCTTGGGGGATCAATGATTTAAGCTTCAGATTATCTTTACCTAGCCCAGCAATGTTCCATGAGGCAATGGTACACGGCAGGCTACCCCTGCGTCTTTAATTTTGTTGTAGCCGGATTTGCCCCATTAAGGGCACTTGCAATCCAACTCCATTTGGACACATCATTTGCTCTGTCTGCACCAGTAACCTCTTGGACCACCAAATCCGGGAGCTTAATTGATCTTACTCCTACTGCCCTACCCACTGTTATTTTAATATCATCGTATTGAAAGCGCGGGCTTTCTCCCTTATTTTCCCGGTTTTCAATCCCTAGCCGATTGCTAAAAACCATGTTATTTTTAATTGAATCATCATATAAAAGTGAACTAGTAAAGACGTCAATTCCTCTCTTCCTAAATCCGTCCGCATTCGCTAGAATGAATGAGGACACTACCCCTGATGAGAAGGTAACTTTTGTTACATATGTCTGATACCTCCGGTCTATGTGGACTAATTCAATATCTTTACTAGAGATTAACTTTAGATCTTCTATTTCGGAGATAATTTTTAAGAGAACACTTCTGTTTAGAATTAATGACTCGGCATCGAAAAGGGGAATGAAAATAATAACCCTATTCGAGTGCCCAACACAAGTCACTAGAGGCTTTGCCTGATTAGCATCATACACACTTCTATGTGCATCATCATCTAAATGACCCCCTTTATCCTTGTTACTAATTAAGCACATTCTCCGATTACCACCCCCATCTTTACTTATGTTCAAAGTCATTGTCAGTGGTGTTTGAGCAACCGGATCATGTACGGCACCATGTATTTCTATTCTTGGGCTGTTTTCAGAGCTGTTTAATTTAATACTATCGTGCAAATTAGAACCACCTCCAATATTTTCTTTCACCCCCCCAACAATAACCGGAACTGTAGTCAGCCCATCCGATAAGCAATCCAACTGGTGCCCAAGAGGTTGTGAGTTACCAAGGTTCTTATTTAAATTCTTATTATCCACAGTTGTTCTACACCTTTTGTCGTCTTGGCTAGGGATTGATGTGTCATTAATACTTATCGGTTCGAAGCGCAACTTTCTTTGTTTACGCTTTGGGAACCGACGATATTTCATCGATTTTCTCCTCCGCCTATGACCGTTTCTACTGGATCCTTTCCTTGCTAGAGACTCCCCTGCATCAACAGAACTCTCTACAATATCAGATACATCGACAAGTTTTTGAGGTAGAGTATCCTTCTGCTTGCTCAACTTAAAAATTGCATCACCCAGATCTACCTTTTCAACTAGGCTCACTAAGTTAGTCTTTGATTCATCCATTTTTTGTACTATAGGCTTTTTTGACTTACTCTTTACAAAGATCGGGAAAACACGCACAGCATTTTCCTTAAGACAGGCATCTACAGATGTCTCATCCCCCAACAGGAGGACATTTGCAGACTCATTATGATTTACTTTAGTTACACCTGAACTTGTTTTTCCTTCGCATGATATTTTTGTTAAATCTGCCTGCAAAACATCTGGTTTATCTGGCCCTAAATCTTTGTCAGAATTGAAAGGTACATTTAGCGTTTGGGCTGATTTGCAAGCAGTAGAGATGACACGGTTCTCATGTACCGGTCTATGGTTATTAAGATCCAAAATCCCTCCTAGAATTGGCGTAAGGACTTTCAAGATGTGATCTGAATTTAAAGTACTTTTCTCCAAAAGAGACAAAATTGCAAATAATATTTTTTCTAAATTGGAGAATGTACTTAATAACCCATCTACCCCTACGTTCTCATTTAGTGTCGAAGAATGTACGGGAACCTTTACTTCATTATCAGAAGTCAATAAAGGGTCTACACCTGATAGATCCTGTAAGTCCGAAATCATAGACAAGTCTTTAGGAGTACTACTATACAGGATGGGCATGTTAGTTTGCGTTCCTATATTGGTGGACAATAGATGTTTATTTGGGAGCCCTTCTAAACCCCCACCCTGCATACACAATTTCTCTAAATATCTTACTCGATCAGCGTTCCTTTCTAGTGGGATTGCTAAATCCGGGACGGTGTAGTCCTCGAGTTTGGCCTGGCCATTTTCCGAACTATATTCTTTCAAATCTTCTAATTTTTCAGAGGCACCAACTAGCCTTAATAGTGAACAATCACTCGGGCTCCTATGTGTAATATTTACATTATCTTTACTATTATCCATGTAGGTAATTAAGTTTGCTAAAGGAGAATATGATACAACATCCCTGATTTCAATTTCTTTCCCCTCAGCATATTCTATTACCTCTGATTTTTGATGGTCCATTTCCATTTCCGTCACAGATTTATTTTCCTCGTTTACTACATGCTGTATATCTTTCAAACTAGCTACCAAAGGGGGCGACATTTTACTACGACACCCATTCCCCTTTAAAATGGTAACAACAGGGTAGAGAGTCTCGCGCCCTGTTGTACTACCATCCAGGCTTAACTCTTTTATATCATCTAAGTCCATTGACCCCACCATTAAATTCCCGTCCAGCTCTCCATCGCCATTATTTTGCCCCATACCACACTTATAACTCCTTCCTTTTTTTGAAAAAATTGATTTTACTGATGGATAGGATTTTAATAAAGACAGATGTGCGCCTCGTCTATGACGTTTAATGGTTTTTTGAGGTTTGATAGAACTCAAACTATTCAGACCAGAATTACTGTGGGGTACTAAAGAGTCCAAACTACTCAGACCAGAATTACTGTGGGGTACTACAGAGTCTGCTGCTTTAGCTTTAGTCTGTGAGCGTAATCGCCTCACAGACATTACCATTATGGGAAAAGTGTAGCAATAACTAATATATTTGACCAACCCGCTATGGATAACACAAAATAGCGGGGAGCAGAAAATGAGCACACAAATGATTTACAACACAATCCCCATAAAGTTCTGTGAAAAGGGGTCACGTACCACTATGTCCAAGGGTTGGCCCGATCCGCAGTGACCTAACACGGCCACGCGTCGACCCCTGTCTAGCAACGGGGACTAATGCAAATATATTCACCACTAGGGGATAAAATGAAATTAGTACACAATTCGAATCGGAAAGGAAGCGTCAATGGGGTGGGCCGACCGGCCTCAGATGGTCTCTGAGGGCCTCAGAGGGCCCGATCTTCGCCCCGGGCCACGGCCGGGAAGAGGAACCAGCTGTTGGTATTTGCAGGAATGCTGGTCCTCACAGTCCCGTACGCCGCGCCTCTCGCCTCCTCTGCTGCCACGGGGTTAGAATCTCCTGCAAGCTCCACAAGGGTGACAAAAAGTCAAGTGTGCTACTCCTGTAGCGGAAAGCAAAGTCAGACGGTAACAAACACCTCTAGCGAGCGGCTCCCGCGAGAGGTAAAGTACAGCAAGGGGGGCGTGACACTGGGAGGGGGCGCGGCTCGGCCGGGAAGAGGAACCAGCTGTTGGTGTTTGCAGGAATGCTGGTCCTCGCAGTCCCGTACGCCGCGCCTCTCACCTCCTCTGCTGCCACGGGGTTGGAGTCTCCTGCAAGCTCCACAAATTAATTCGGCAAAGTAAACAAACGGCAAAGTACTGCTGCAAACGGCACCACAAGAGCGGGGGCCACGAGCTGTGAAGAAAGCGGAGGGAGGAAGTGGGTCACGCCCGGGAAGAGGCACCAGCTGTAGATGATCAAGGGAATGCTGGTCCTCGCAGTCCCGGGCTACCGCTGTAGGTCCTAGTTATCAGGGAACACCACGATTTGTCACCTCCTCAGCGGGCGCGGTAAACTGAGACAGCAGAGTGAACTATCAGCTCCAATTAATTTAACAAAGTCAGCAAATGGCTAAGTACTACTGCTAACGGCACCCCTCTGCAGGATCCTTCAATACTGTGTGAGGGACGCAGCTCTCTGGAGATGCTAAGTTAGTTGACTTGCCTCGCCCTCGCCTTGCCTCCTTTCTGCCTTTCTGCCGAGCAATGGTTGAAATTCTTAGCAGCTATGAGGCAGATTGAAAGGGG
The DNA here is from genome assembly GCF_964263255.1 of Lissotriton vulgaris. Lineage (NCBI taxonomy): Eukaryota > Metazoa > Chordata > Amphibia > Caudata > Salamandridae > Lissotriton > Lissotriton vulgaris. The sequence goes on along the minus strand of NC_141698.1, from coordinate 325,960,913 downwards.
GGCCGACCTCACAGACCCACAGCAGCCCCACTGCTGCTTCAGCAGCTTCAGCACCCAACTCGCTCAGCGTCACTCTCCCGCGGCTCCGGTGCGGGTTTAATCCGGGCTTGATCCGGGACGGGGTGTTGGAGTGAGGGCAGGCGGGTTACAGGCAGGCAGACCCGGGAGTAGGTCCGCTCTCTGGTCTGGACTACAGGGGTGGACACAGATGCCAGATGCAGGTAGCGGCAAGTACAAGCGCGGGTGCAGGCGGGTTACCTCTACGGCAACTTCATGGCTAGTGCGGGTGCGGGCGCGTATCCCTGCCGCCTCCCGGTCGGGTGAAAGTGCGGGAGCGGGTGAGATACACAATACACGATCACCTCCGCAACCTCTGCAGCGCCAGGAGAATCGCTGAGACAGTCTCAGCCTGCAACCCTCACCCGCTGCCTAGTCCGTCTGGTCCGCACGGCTCGCAGCTCCCTCGTGGCAGCCCACTCCGGCGTCTGCACCGAATGGCGATCCGGCGTTTCTGACCAGCGTCTCAGTTTGCTCTCTGGCACCTGACAGACAGTGAGGAACAAAGCGCGGGGTAATGGAAACGATAGGAAGGGCAAAGACGAGGGAGAACGAACACGGGGCTATATACACTATTTATACACGCTTGCTTCCCACCCAAGCCGCCAAACGCAGCCGTACCTGGGACAGCCACACTCCTCCCCCGGGAGCGTGGCACGGCGGCTCACGAGGTCGTTGGCCTCCTGGCTCTCCGTGGGACTCTTCTCCGCTTCCTCCTAGATGTTCTTCGGGAATCCTCCGTACTCCGTTGCTGCAATCTCCAACCCGCTCTCCAACTCCGCGCCTCGCCTTCTCCTTCCTGGGGTTTATCCAATCCGGCGTTGCTGACGTGTACAGGAGGAGTGTTCTCCTCCTCAGTGAACGCCCAATTAAAGGCGCCGTGTTCCTCTTCTTCAGGTTCGTCCTGTCCAGAATCCCGGGGGTCCGTCTGCAATGAAGGAGGCATTACGTGGTCAGTTCCGGGTGTCCACCACTCCTCGTTACACTCCTCCCCCCCTGGATTCTCCCGATCGGGGAGAACTGGCATACGGGAGAGAAAATCTGCGTTCCCGTTTTCCCTCCCTTTCCTGTGCACTACTGTAAAGGCAAAGGGTTGAAGAAACAGAAACCACCGCAGTATCCGGGCATTCTGTGTCCTGTTCTTTTGCATCCACTGTAAAGGGGCATGATCAGAGTATAGTGTGAAAGCCCTCCCCTCCAGGTAATAGCGCAATTTATCAACAGCCCAACGTATGGCTAGGCACTCTTTCTCAACAGTGGGATATTTCTGTTCACGTGGATGGAGTTTACGGCTTATGTATAGTATTGGATGTTCTACATTATCCCTCCCTATTTGTGAAAGAACTGCCCCTATACCCGTATCTGAAGCATCTGTGGCTAGGGAAAAGGGTTTTTCGAAATCAGGAGGTATAAGCACAGGGCTGGTGGTAATGGCTTTCTTCAAGAGGAGAAAAGCATTTCTGGCTTCTTGGGAAGGAGGTTGAGGTAGGGAGTTTTTGACGTTCTTCTGCAACAGATTAGTTAGTGGTGTGGCTATGTCGGCGAAGTTCCTTATAAAACGCCGATAGGAGCCCATAAGGCCCAGAAATGCCCTTAGATCCCTTTTTGTAGAGGGAAATGGCGTCTCTGTGATGGCTTTTATTTTCTCATCTTGAGGTGCGATTACACCGTCCCCTAGCATGAACCCGAGATATTTCACCTTTGGGAATGCTGCTCGAGATTTCTTGGCATTTACATGAAGGCGGGCGTCCCTCAAAGAGGTCATTACTTTTGTTAGATGTTCTAAGTGGTCTTTCCATGTGTGACTGAAGATGACGATATCGTCAAGATAAACAGAACTGTAGCTAGTATGGGGAGCCAATACCTTATTCATAAGTCTCTGGAACGTGGCAGGTGCCCCATGGAGTCCGAAAGGAAGGACATTGAATTCATACAGTCCTTCCTCGGTGGCAAAAGCTGTTTTGTGGCGGTCCTCCTCCCTTAGGGGTACCTGCCAATACCCTTTTATTAAATCCAGGGTCGTTATATATTTGGCGTCCCCTATTCGTTCAATCAGCTCATCAACCCTGGGTATGGGGAATGCATCAAAGGTGGAAACAGCGTTTAACGCCCTGAAGTCCATGCAAAAACGGGTAGACCCGTCAGGCTTAGGTACCATGACTATGGGGGACGACCAGTTGCTCTTTGATGGTCTGATGACACCGAGCTCTAGCATGCTAGCGACTTCCTTTCTTACGTCTGCCCTTTTTGCGGCTGGGATGCGATATGCACTTTGTTTCACTATACTCCCTTTGGCTGTATGAATTTCATGTTCTGCCAAGTGGGTGCATCCAGGCGTGTCTGAGAACAGGGGAGAAAAAGGGCGAAGACTTTTAAGTAATTCCTGTTTCTCCGCATCGGTTAGCTCTGGGTTGACTGGTAGGTATTCTAGGGTTGATTTACAACTATCTTCAGGTAGGACCAGATTAGATGTATGTGGGACTGGGCCTATCCACTTTTTCAGGAGGTTTATGTGGAAGGTTTGTTTGCGAGTGGGTGACATTTGTAACCTGTATGTGGTACTGCCGAATCTCTCTAGTACTTGGTATGGTCCCTTCCACTCACTCCTAAACTTTTGTGTAGAGGAAGGGAGCAATACTAGGGCCCAGTCTCCTTTGTTCAGGGACCTCCATCGCTTACCCTTATCATAGTATCGCTTTTGGTGATTTTGTGCCGACTTCAGGTTTGAATAGGCTAAATCTCTCAGCTTACCTAATCTGGACCTTAACTGCTGAGTGTAGTCGAGTAGGGAGCGTTGTTCACTTGCCTCTTCTCTTTCCCAGGCCTCTCTGGTTATTTCGAGTAAGGATCTCGGTTGCCGGCCATACAAAAGCTCGAAGGGGGAATATCCGAGGCTACTCTGGACCTGTGCTCTTACCAAATACAGTGCTAACGGGAGCATTTTGTCCCAGTCCTTGTTTTCTGAACTCAACAGTTTTTTAAGGGTGTTTTTAATGTCCTATTGTATCTGTCCACTAAACCATCCGTTTGTGGGTGGTAAGCAGAAGTGCGGATGTGTTGGAGATCCAGTGTTTTGCATACCTCCCTCATCATACGTGAAACAAAGGGTGTCCCTTGATCTGTTAGGATTTCATGGGGAAACCCAACTCTTGAAAATAGTTCTATTAGCTTTTCTGCCACATTTTTGGTGGTTGGGGCGCTCAGAGGAAAGGCCTCTGGGAATCTGGTAGAATAGTCCACCACCACTAAAGCATAGGTGTGACCCCTGGAGGCGCGAGGTAGAGGCCCTATAAGATCCATCCCCACACGTTCCCATGGATTGCCGATAACGGGCAAGGGTTGTAACGGCACCGACGGGGGTTTGGTGAGATTTTTCCTCTGACACACCTCACAATGTTGGCAATAGGCCTCTGTCTCTTTATATATGCCTGGCCAGTAAAACAGACGCAGAATGTTTTGGGTGGTCTTTTCTGCCCCGCTATGTCCTGCTGTTAAATGAGTGTGTGCATAGAACAATATTTGTTCTCGGAAGTCTTTTGGCACCACCAGTTGTCTATGATCTCCCTCCTTTCCTTCCCGATAAAGTAGATCATTTTCAATACTAAAGCGGGGGTATCTTTGAGATGAGTCAGTTGTTTGTGCACTGTGGGCGGCCTCCCAAGCATTCAAAAGGGTAGGGTCGTTAGATTGTGCAAACTTGAACCCCCTGTCTATGACCCATGGTTCAGCGGTCAAGTAAGCCTCAGCAGGACGACTGTCTAACTCCCTTTTAAATAAGGACAGGAAATGAGGATTATCTACCCCCAGGATCAGTTCTTCGGGCAGTGACCCCACCACCCCTACTCTCACGGAGCAAGGTTCCCCTCCTATCGGGTGTATAGTGATGCGTGCGATGGGATATGTCTTAATGTCCCCATGGACACACCTAATGTGCACTACGCCCTCCTGACCTATCTGAGAGGGATACAGTAGTTTTTCCCGTATAAGGGATTGTCTGCACCCCGAATCTAAGAGAGCTTTCACAGGGGCTTGGTTCACCCGTACCCTTACATAAAAGGAAGGTCCCATTTCTGCGGTGTACATCACGGTTTTGGGTATATATCCAACTTCCATGGGTTCCTCAACAGGTTTTTTCCGGGGGCACAACCGTGCAATATGGCCCCACTCCCCGCATTCAAAGCACTGGTGCCCCTTCATTGGGGTTACATCCGGGCGGAAGGGCCGTGTTTTCAAGGGTTCATAGACGGTCTTTTTTTTCTCTATCTTAGTGGAAGGGGCTGGTGTCTTTGAGGTTTTTTCCGACTCCCACGGAAAAGATCTAGGTGCTGCCCTTGTATAATTGGCCGCCATCTCAATTGCCTGAGCTGCCGTCAGTCCTGGATGTTGCCTCAACCACCTTTGAGTACCATAGGGTAGTGCCTCCATGAACTGCTCAAGGATTATACTCGTCATTACGTCTTCTTTGCTCCTGGTTTCAAGTTTTAACCATTTTTCCGCAGCCATTTTAAGACGTAAATACAATGTTTTCGGGTTTTCCCCGGTTACCCCCTTTTCCTTCCGAAACCTGAGCCTATAGGCTTCTGCATCCATCCCTAGGTGGTCTAATATCACCTCCTTGATCTCTGTGTATGTGGAAGTACCCGCATGGTTTGCGACCTGGTACGCTGTCTGTGCTTCACCCGTTAACAAGGGTGCGAGAAAGAAGGGCCACTTTTCTTCCGGCCACCCACAAGAGCGGGCCGCCCTCTCGAAGTTGACCAGGAAGGTGTCCGGGTCTTCACCTATGACATACTTCTGTAGAGCTACTCCTGAAGGATGGGGTCCGGCAGGCCTTCGATCCAGTGAAACCGCCGTCCCCGGGGTCTGGACTACTTTTTGCAGATTGTCCATTTGTTGAGTCATTGTGGTGCGTAATAAGGCTCGATCTGCGTCTGCTGTGCTGATTTGTTGGCTGATGGCCCATTCAAGCTTCTGTTGCCCGTCGACTAAGGTTTGGATGACTTGTTCCATTTCTGAGTCTTGACTTGAGGGAGTAGATCCCACTTCTGACACCACTGTGGACTGGGCTTGTGGATCAGGGATGAGAGATGCACCAGGGTGTGGGTCAGGGATGAGAGATACACCAGGTCGTGGAGGTAAAGATGGTTTTATTGGAATTACACGTTTTGACTTTAACATCAAAGTCCTCCTGGTCCTGAATGTTGGTCTTTCCTTGGCAAACTGACTGGGATCCGTTTTGGCGTTCGGGTTGTCTCCTTCTTGGTTTTCTGGTCGTGGCTACTCTCTTCAAGAGCTGGTCTGTAAGGTGACTTCCAGGCTCCGGTTTCCCATGTGAAAGAAGACCAACAGAGAGGGAGCCGTTAGTTCGATATCCTCTGGGAGGGGTTGCACCTTGGGGCCAGGTGTAGTGAGACTGGGGATCACCGGTGACAACGTGCAACTATCTGGAGTCAGTGGTGTGTGAGTCGGGCTTACAGACAGTGAGGAACAAAGCGCTGGGTAATGGAAACGATAGGAAGGGCAAAGACGAGGGAGAACGAACACGGGGCTATATACACTATTTATACACGCTTGCTTCCCACCCAAGCCGCCAAACGCCGCCGTACCTGGGACAGCCACACTCCTCCCCCGGGAGCGTGGCACGGCGGCTCACGAGGTCGTTGGCCTCCTGGCTCTCCGTGTGACTCTTCTCCGCTTCCTCCTAGATGTTCTTCGGGAATCCTCCGTACTCCGTCGCTGCAATCTCCAACCCGCTCTCCAACTCCGCGCCTCACCTTCTCCTCTGGGGTGATGTCACACGCCACTAACAACACTTCCTGGGGTTTATCCAATCCGGAGTTGCTGACGTGTACAGGAGGAGTGTTCTCCTCCTCAGTGAACGCCCAATTAAAGGCACCGCGTTCCTCTTCTTCAAGTTTGTCCTGTCCAGAATCCCAGGGGTCCGTCTGCAATGAAGGAGGCATTACGTGGTCAGTTCCGGGTGTCCACCACTCCTCGTTACAGCGTGTTAAAAAGCAAGCATTCATCAGTTGTGCCAAAAAGTGTAGCAAGACAACACCCTTCCCTGAAAAAGGGCAATTTTTAGTTTTGACTAGACAGTCACAAATTATTAAATTTGTTTGTGTAGTCGTAGTGACATTTGTTCATTCCTAGACAAAATACTAGGGAGTGGTGTATATGGCATCTAAGAATCTGAAATGTATTTTCTAGGCAGAACATCGGCACAACCATCCACCCGTGCCGGGGCCAGCGCAGAGGTGGGCACTTCTGGGGCGGAGGCGGTGCAACAGCCAGCGGAAACTGCTGTGGGGGATGCCACGGTAGTGGCGGACAGTGGTAAGCTATTATATTCATTACTTATTGAGATTGCAGACTGCAGAGTGTGCTCTCTGCACGGGTGTATATGTTGTACAGTACAAGTATACTATACTGTTAAGAAGACTTACAAATTTAGAACTAAGTTTGTATCAACCAGGTAGTAGCCTCCTCTAAATTGACTACAACTCAGCTGTGAAAGTTTTTTCGAGAATCCAAGTCAGATCAGAGATGAACTTGATGGATGGGATGAACGAAAAGGGAAAGAAGGGTGTAAGTAATTTTGGAAGGACGAGCGAGTTAAAAGTAATGATAACTGGCAAAGAATGATACGTGTTTGATTGCTGCCCGAGGTGGCTGGGAATATGATGCATGGCCGGTTGAAGGATGAAGCACGGATGGGTGGAAGGAGAAAGGGAAGAGGACTGCCTGGATGGGTGAAACAGAAACTCTATGTGTGCGCAATATATCCTTTGGTTGAAATTCAAATGCAAGTCAAGCACGGATGCATGGCTTGCGGTTTCCAAAACAAAATGAAAATGTTGTTTTCCCGTGAGAAAAAGTAAGGTTTGTCCAATTGAGACATTAAGAAGAATGATTGACATTTACTTTGAATGGATGGATGGCTGGATCATGGTACTGTCTGACTCATAGATAGCATATGTGTATGTAGAGAGAGTAGACGGTCACTGGATGAACTAAGTGTTACTTTGAAGAGCATGTAAAACCGCATCTGCACGTCCGTTCCAGTGTAGGAAAGGCAAGAAAAAGAAGTTGTAATTTTTCCGAATACTACCATGAATAGTAGCAGTAGTTTGTATTGCAAGCACAGCATATATCCGGCGATTACGGGGGCCACTCACTACCTCTGGTAATAATTTTAGTACAACTCTGTCATTCATGTGTGGCCTATCAGTGTTCACTCAATAAAAAACAAAGCACCTAAAGTCATCCCATATGCAAGCAAATACATATCCTGTGAAGGGATAGATAATCATAATATTTATCTTCTTCATTTTCCTTTTCTAGTAGTCATTGACACTGTAGGGTGAAAGTTAAATTAATTAAGTAGTAGCCCTTGTAACAGAGTATTCTCAGTGCCACCCGTAATAGAAAAGTAAGAGCTTCACCACCTGCATGTACTGAACTGGTACAGTAACGCAAGCCTGTGTCATCATGGCGTGCATCTGTTTTTCTCGGGTACAAGTTGACTGCGCTGGCAATATGCCGGCTTCCAGAAGTTTATGGACCAATTTCGCTAAACAAGAGAGAAGAAGAAGAATAAGACTGGTGTACTGTCATAGTCGACTCTAATGTAGTGTGTCCATAGTGCTCGTAGAATTGATTCCTGAAACTCCCACTAATGTTAGAGGAAGGTTGAAGAAGTGGGAGGTTAGATAGATACAGGCCACAAATGTTGTGTACTGTGCTTGCAAGTTGCTAGTCCTACTGTGACACAACTTTCTGCTGAATTATTTTGTGTTAATCTTAAAGAGCATTTATTACAGACTATGTCTTTCTTTCTTCATATAGATGCTCCTTCAAAACTGTCACGGAAGGAGCTGGCTACACGGGCCCGGCAACGGAAGCTGGAGGCGACTGTCGCAGAATATCGGCGGCTGGTGGCCCAGGATGAGGAGGACACGCAGTACACCTCCACAACATCCACAGCGACAGCTGCATCCTCTTCCGCGCTCCCTGGGTCAGCCAGTCAGCGCAAGCCTCCAGCGGTACGGAGCCGTGGTACCACAGCCACCCGCCACCGCCAAGCAGCCAAAAAATCAGCTGCCCCCCACAGGACTTCAAAGGCACGCGTGCACCGCCTAACCCTCAGGGTGTCCTACCTTGAGCAGGAGCAGAAGAAAATGAAAATCCTGCTCAAGAACCTCCGCAAGGAGCATGACCACCTGGCCAAAAACGTACACCGCCGGCGGCATTAGAGGAGGAGAGACTGTCCCTTGCCCCTTTTTTAAAGGTTTTTGGGGGGTGGGAATTGGGAGTTGGGTTTTTTGGACTTTGGGGACTTTTTATTTCACAGACATTCTTTGGGTTTAGGGAGGGGGGGTGGGTCGGGTCTTGCGGGATTGTTTATTTTTGTTAGGGATATAAATAATTATTACTTTCAACTTAAACATAGCATTTGTGTTTTTACTGCAGTTAAGCTGGGGGGGGGGTTTAACTGTAAGTTTGTTTTCCTGACACTTAAGTGGCTTCTTGATTCAAATTGTGTAAGTAATTGCTAAAATGTTTACAAAACTAAGTGCCTCTCACAGAGTTAGTAAATTCAATTGTCCTAGGACTTTACTAGTACTACCGTCAGTCTCTCGTCTCTCCTACTACTCCATTATTCTTCCTCCCCCAAACGCTTATCTTACCGGTAATTCGTGTTTGAAAATAGGGCTAGGCACAGGGTTGGCTGCATGTCAAATGGCGATTAAGGTTGTCAATCCTGGGCGGATGAAATGGCATCATTGCAGTAGTACTAGTGGTGGTACACAGTGACATTTGCAGCAAATGAAAAAAAAAATGAAACCTTGATTGGCATGAGCGGAGCATTAGAACGGTACGATAGATACTATAGCACGTGACAGTACACTAGAACAGTGCCATAATGTAGCCTTACAAATGCTAAAGTATTGAAAGTATAACTACTACTTGTGTTGAATTTGACATTGGCTACTACTACAAGAAATAGTACTGAAGGTGAAGGACAGAGCAGCGTAATTATTTGCCACGTGTAGGAGGAGGATGTTCTTGATGATCAATCCAGTTGATGGCGCCCATGAAAATCTGCTTTGATTTGCCAATAGTCATGGGTCTGTGTCAAGCTGAGTAAGAATATATCCTCAGATTCCTTCACCAGCCTTTTTTTTTTTTTTTTAAGACCTTTATTGTGATCACAGGAGGATTACACAGCTTGTGTGCCTACAACCTGCTGCAAAACAGGCCGGCAGCGCTATCAGTGAGTATCATATCCAATACCCTAACGGAGGGGATCCTAGGTGACACAGCATGCCGCCTACAACCCATCAGGGCCGGCCGCGTAATGGTGAATCATAAGCTGGTAGGGAATGCGGTATCTGCTATTCCATGAACATAGAGGGAGTAAACAGTGAACCTGTGAGGTCTCATTTTACGGTAAACCTTAAACATTAAAAAACAAATTTGGGATCAGAGTAGACATCTCAACCTTCAGTAGTCCCACCATACGAAGTATGTGGTAAAGAGGAGCAGTCAGCGCAGAGTGTCCCTGTGTTGAATTCCTTGCATGTATTCAATATAATGTAGGTGTGGGCCCACTGTCGCTGGATGAAGATATGAAGATGATGAAGGGGGAAGAGTATAGTGTGGTCTGCGATCTGGTCAGTGTAGATGGCAAATGTGAAGTGTCACATATCGGCCAACTGGCTAGCGGGTAGTGGTAGACGAGCGGGGGGTGATATGAGGGAATCGGTGGATCTCGCCGAGTAGGGTCAGTGCTGGTGTAACAAAGTGTAGCTATCCTATGTTGTATAAGGTAGCCATGCAAAGGATCAACCGGCGGTGCAAGAGTGTAGCTAATGCGTTGGGTGCGAAAGAGAGTGAGTGAGTGCTCAGAGATGAGGTCCGAGCGAGCATGGGATCACGACCCGGAGGCAGGTAGTGATTGTGGCGTGGCAGCAGCTGTTTCGGTGTCAGGAGACGCGCGTGGGGTCGAGTCCGGATCATCTATGGGCTGGTGTCTGAGTAAGTATGCAGCGAAAGGGCCCCAGAGATCTGTGGGACGCGACTTGTGTGGTAAAAGATCTGCATAATTATGCAATTGGTCCTGCCAGGTTGACATAGAGGTTAACCAAGCCTTAAACTTGGGAGCGCGACCCCGCCCCCATCTACAGGCAACCTGTCGTTTCGCTAAGAGGAATCCCAAAGCAAACAATTTCCGATTGGTCCTGAGCCCAGGGGGGGAGAGTCCCAGCAAGGCAATTCTCGGGCATGGCGAGATTGCAATCTCCATTATGTCCGACATGGCTTCAAACACTTCCACCCAGTAGGAAGCGACTGAGCAGCAAGTCCACGCTAGATGCATGAAGTGGGCACCTGGGCGGTTGCAGCGAAGGCAACGATCACTATCCCGCAGGCCAAAACGGTGTAGTTTGGCAGGAGTATGGTAAAGGCGATGCAGAAACTTAAAATGCAGTAGCCGGAGGCGGGCATTACCAGTAACTGAGTTAGTATGGGAGCAGCTCAATTCCCACTGGTCATCAGTGAGTGGGGCATCCAGGTCCCCATCCCAGTCTGAGCGCGCTCGAAGGGCAGGAGGTGTTGCGGCTGAGTACGCATACTTATATAGCATGGAGACGACGTGTTTCGGGGCTTTAGCTTGGAGTAGTGCATGTAAGGGCGCCATGATTTCCGGCTCGTTCGGGAAGCCGGGAGTAACTGCCTTAACGCTGTGTCGCAATCGTGTGTAGAGAAATGTGTCCATGGTCGAGGGAACTTGATCTCCAAAGAGTTGGGCAGATGTGCGAAATTTCCCGTTCACGTATAGGTCCCCCCACGTATGAAGTGCCAGTCTAGTAAGCATTTTGCGCCCGAGTTCTTCGCAGGAGATACTCAGTCTGGGGTCGTGCGCGAGGGTCATGAGTGGGGAGTAGAGAAGGGCAACGTCCACCCGAGTCGCGATCCTGTGCCAGGCTTGTACCGTACAGTCAACAGTGGATGGATCTCGATCAGTCACTCGGGATTCCGTGTAAAGGTATCCCGATGGCCTAGCAGGCCGCATATAACCATCTTCCACGGCAAGGTGTGCCATGAAGGGCGGAGGTTGGAGCCAGTAAGCCGCGAAGTGGGCCTGTGCACAGTCATAGTAGAGGCGGAAGTTAGGGACATCGAACCCGCCTTGGTGGTAGGGCAGCATTAGCGTCGTTAGCCCCAATCTGGCCTGTTTGCCACCCCAAATCAACCGGGACAGCTGGGAATTCAGGGAGCGGAAAAAATGTGTTCCAGGGCTGTAAGGGATGTTCGTGAACAGATACAATAGTTTAGGGAGCACGACCATTTTGATCAAAGAGATACGACCCGCCATGGAGAGTGGGAGATGAATCCACTTAGTGATAGTATCCGTTAGTTTGTCCAGGACCGTGCCATAGTTTGCCCTGATAAGGGTCTCCCGATTTCTGGTGATGGTAATGCCCAGGTATTTAACCTCATCCCCCTCCCACAACAGTGGGTATTCGAGAGGGAACTGCTTAGTTTTATCCGTAAGGGGAAATAAGGCTGATTTTGACCAGTTGATTTGCACCCCAGCAATAGCACCGAATTTAGTGACCTCTCGCAGGAGAGGGTTCAGATTTTCCTCGGGCTTATGGACATATAAGGTCATGTCGTCCGCATATAGCGAGACGAGTATTTGCCTTTCAGGGTAATTCAAAGAGCGCTGGTTGTGGTGTTGTCGGAGTTTGGCGGCGAGGGGTTCGATAGCGATTGCAAAGAGGACCGGGGATAAAGGGCAGCCTTGCCGGGTACCCCTCTGTATCTCAAAGTTGTTGGACCTAGACCCATTCAGCAGGACCGCAGCATGTGGCTTATTATAAAGAAGTTTAATCCATTTTATAAAACTGTAGGGTGTTCCCATGCGTTCCAGCAATGAAAACAGGTAATCCCATTCCAGGGAGTCAAAAGCTTTGGTAGCATCAAGGAAAACTACCGCGGCCTCACACCTGGGAGTGATGTCCTGCAGGATTGCCTGCAGGGTGCGTAAATTATGAGAGGTAGCCCGGTTCGGGATGAAGCCTGCCTGGTCCGGTAGGACCAATCGTTCCATAAGGAGATTGAGGCGAGAAGCCAAAACCTTAGCTAATATTTTAACATCCGTATTTAGCAGAGAGAGGGGTCTATACGAATCGCAACGCTCAGGGGGTTTGCCAGGTTTCAGTAGGGAGGTGATGAGGGCCTCTCTCATGCTAAACGGCAACGTGCCCTCTTCGAAGGCGGTGTAATAGACTTGTTGCAGAATGGGAGCTAAAACGTGGATGTAGGTCTTATAAAAGTCTATAGGTAGGCCGTCCGAGCCAGGGGCTTTGCCCGATTTCATACCCATAATGGCGTCCTTAATTTCGTCCAGTTCTAGCACATGGTGGAGAAATTTTTGTTGCGTAGGGCCCAGCCAGGCTATAGCTGTGTCCGCGAGGTAGGAACCCAGGTCAAGTTCCTCTCGTCGGTGGGAGGAGTACAGTGTTTTGTAGTGGTTGGTGAGGACGACGAGTTGGCTGGGGAGATCCCTATGCGGAACGTCCTCATCGTCCATCAAGGTGGTAACATAGTTGTGGTGCCTAAGTGGCCGCACAGCCGAAGCGAGCGCTCTGCCCGGCCGGTCACCCTCACCGTATATGCGCGCAGTATATGGTTTCCCTAGGAATTTGCATTCCCTCTCAGCTTCGACGGTGTATTCGTCAATTTTGACTCTAAGTCTCGCCCTAGCTGCATAACCCCGTCTGCCCTGAGCCACCTCCCCTTCCAAGGACCTGATCTCAGTTTCAAGCCGTCGTAATGAGCCTCTAAGGGCTTTGAGGACACCACCGCCCTTTGATATGCACCACCCCCGGACCGTGACTTTAAATGCTTCCCAGACCGTGGCCATGCTAGAGACGGAGTCAATATTGCGAGCAAAGAAATCCGTAATGTCCTTCTCTAATTCCGCCTTGAAGGCAGTATCAGTGAGATGTGCAGGGTTCAATCGCCAGGATAAGTACGGGGAAATTTCAAGGGGGATGCGCAGCGAAAGGAGGACCGGAGAATGGTCAGATAGAGTGCGCGCCAGGTGTAGGGATTGAACAATCCAGGAGCCATGCCGGTAGTCAGGAAAATGTAGTCCAACCTGGCCCAAGTGGAGTGTACTGCTGAGAAGTGTGTGCCATGTTTCAGGGAGGGGTGTAGGTGCCGCCAAGCATCTAATAACTGATGTTCGTCTACTATACCTTGTAGGGTGCGCTGGGTATGGGTGTAATGCAATGGTTGTGGGTGCGACCTATCCAACCCCGGTTGTAGAGCGGTGTTAAAGTCTCCCCCCAACACTACGTGGGAGATGCCTAACGTCTGGATCTTACCCCACATCGTGAGAAGTGTTTCTGGGTCGTCGACGTTGGGGCCATAGTAACAGGCGAAGAGTATGCGGTGAGTGTATAGTGTACCCCAGACCATGCAGTACCTCCCGCCAGAATCTACATCGGTGCCTTCTGGAGTAAATCCCAGTCCTTTCTTCACAAGTATAGATACGCCCCTGGAATAGTTGGAATAGGAAGCAAACACCCTGCAGGAAGCCCATCTTGAAGCGAAGAGGGGGGGCCCCCCAGGAAGGAGGTGTGTTTCTTGTAACATGGCAACAGAGATTCCGTGTCTGTCCAGGTAGCCTAGTATCTGCCTTTTCTTTCTCGGATCGTTCAACCCTCTAACATTCCACGATACCAGCTGACAGTTAAGCGCAGGGAGTCTAGCGTTCACGTCTTCCATCTAACCCACAATAATAAAACATGGCTGATATATGCAACAAACATGATCAAACATGCAGAATTACGATCACAGACCAGAGCGGTGCGTAAACTCGTCCTATCTACCCTTCCTAGCCTATAGGACAGTGCAACATCAATAGCATCAGTGCCTGGGCAAGTCATAACCAATCCCAAACAAAACAAACCCTCACGCCGAGAGTCAGTGCGGCCTGTCATGTACGAAAGTTCTGGTACAATGCAGGTGGCAGGATCTACAGATATCCCGGCGTGGCGCCCCCACCCTCCCCCCCCCCACTACGGCATCCCCAACCAGCCGAGAAAGAGCATCCCACCCCCCCTCCCCACAACATTCCAATAACATCAGAACAAAGAGTATAAACATACCACCTCCCACTCTAAGAAGGGGAGAGGCTCGCAGGGGATCACCCATTGGGGGTTCAACCTAGGGCTACCAGACCTGCCTCCCACCTCCCTATTTTCACCCGCCCCAAAGGTGCGGGACGGAGACGGGTGATCGAGCACATGTGTATATATCAGACCAACATGTATAAGCAATAGAGCTGGTACCTCACCGGGGGAAAGTAGCAGTTGGGTCTCCCATAGCACTCCTCTGGTTGCAAAAGGGGGTATGGTAGTCCAAGATGCAATGTAAGAAGTAGTTCAGGAGCCCGAAGGCAGCAATCGACCCATTGTGGCCTCCGGCTAAGAAAGTCAAGGAGCAAGCGAAGGCATTAACTGTGGTGTACACATCCGTGGATCGAGTCAGTCTTGTTGGGACAATGGAGATTGCGATTTGGAGCGTAGTCTTTCCGCATCTTCCCGGGAGTGTTCCTTCCCTTGCTGTTTCAAAAAATCCTCCACTTGCTGAGGGTTTTGAAAAAGGTGTTGTTTGCCGTGAAGAGACACTTTTAGTTTGGCGGGGTAAAGCATGGCATAAGGGATCCCCAGAGTTTGTAGTTTCTTTTTGACTCCAGCAAATTTACGTCTGGCGTCTTGGACCGACGGGGTAAAGTCAGGGAAGAAAGACAGGGTAGTGTTGCCATATTTTACTAGGCCCTGTTCTCTGGCACATCTCAGCACAGCGTCACGGTCTCTGTAATTGAGGAAACGAGCAATAATTGGTCTCGGTTGGGCTCTCGGGGGAGGCCGCGCGGCGAGAGACCTGTGCGCGCGCTCGATGATGAGATGGGGGGAGAAGGCCTCCTTACCAAATAGTTCAACAACCAGGTTTTCCACGAAGACCTCCATCTTCCCCGTGTTTGTGGATTCTGCAAGGCCCACGACGCGGACGTTGTTGCGGCGGGACCTCGCCTCCAAATCCTCATTTTTATCGGCGATTATTTTGAGGAGTCTGTCCATCTGAGTTGCCTGCCTGGAACTGGAGGTGGCACCGTCTTCCAGTGAAGAGATTCTGTCTTCAGCCTCCTGGATACGCGTGTCGTGGCGCTCTAGCTTGGCGACTACGCTATCAATGCGAGAGTTGATGGTGTCCATTTTGGAGTCGATGGACGTGAGGCTTTGCTTCATGCCTAATAGGAGGGTTTTCCAGTCCTCCTCCTGGGGTTCCGGTGATGGGGGACTCCGCTCCGCACCAGCCGTTGATTTGGGCGTTTTCTTGGCCTCGAAGGGGATCTTTGACTGCCTGGCGTCGCTGCGGCCCATGATTCCCCTCGGTTGCAGCGGCGCTGGAGGGAACGCGGTAGCCAGAGCGTGGGGTAGCACGGGCCAGGGGCTGGAGGGTTGTCTGGTTTTAAGGCCAAAGGGCGCAGTAGCTTAGGAGATATCCGTACCTGGTAGCGTCGGCGCCCGGTCACCACCGGAACCAGCACAGTCAGACCCAGGGTCACTCCACCGCGTGGAGAGTAAAGGCAGGTGGGTAGGTAGTCCGCTCCGCAGTGAGTTAGTGCAGCCGGGGGGACGAAGGAGGGGGGTAGGCAGTCCAGGCCTCAGCGGACAAAATGGCGGATTGGTGCCGAATAGTAATGAGGCACTGTGGGACCCAGTGTCTCAGAGTGGGGGGACAGGCATCTCCAGCAGGCGGAGGGACGTTTTCCAATGTAGCTTGGGCTGATGGTTGATCTGCGGGCCCCCCCACCAGCAGAGAACAGGTGCGGATAGGCAAGCAGCCGTCCCAGTCAGGCAGTATGGGGACAGTGCCTCTCGGGGCCTGATTAAAGGCTATTCAGCCCGCCCAGCAAAACGTTGTCCTTGTGCGTGTCTTTTTATTTTCCCTCAACTCCGAAGCATACCGCTGCCAGACTGCTAGGGGAAACCTGCAGCAAGGTCAGAGTTGCCGGTGATTGCGGGCCCTCGACTCTCCACTCCAGAGGCGGGAGGAGCAGCTCAGTGCAGGCCTCAAAGCAGCGACCCGTCCCGGTGGGCTATCACGGCCAGGCAGCAGACCTCATGCAGCGCGGCAGTCCGGGGGGTCCCGCATGCATGCAGCGCGCCGCTGGGGTGATCGGAGCAGAGGCCGTGGAGCCGCGGGAGACAGTGGGTCCTGAGGTCTCAGCGCGGGGAGGGGGTTACAGGCATCAGCAGCAGGCGGGGGGCTATGCGCGACCATGCGCTGGCCGACGAGCCTATCCACCCGCAGAGACGCAGCAGGGAGCGGGCGAGAACTGCAAAGGCGATAGCCCCAATCTGGATGGTCCGCCCGCCAGCCAGTAGTGTGTCTTTGTACGTATTTGGCCCCCCGCCTGCGAAGCTCACCATACAGTGCTGCGGGGGGTTGAAGTTGCCGGTGGCTGTGGACCCTCCGCTCTCCAATCCCACGGCGGCAGGAGCGGCTCCGCAGAGGCCTCGAGGCAGCGGCTTTTCTTGGTGTGCTGACTCGGCCGTGCAGTAGACCACGAGTCAGCACGGCAGTCCGCCCTCAGATTTGCCGGCGGATATCTCAGCTGTAGGCTGGGCGATCGTGACAATCGTGGAACCGCTGCGTGCGGGGGAATATCGCGGACACTATGGTGCGCCCCCCGGGCCGTTTTAGCAGGTCAGGATGTTCTGTAGGATGATTAGGGTGCTCAATCGGGCGAGAGCCTCACGGCAGTGCGGCCATCTTGGTATGGCGCCACCTAGCGCCCCCTCCTTCACCAGCCTTGAAATGTAATTCAATTTATGTTGCTATGACCTTATCCTCCCCAGCAAGTGTGTGGAATTATTGCTGTCATTTACTCACACATCAATGAAAACAACAGAGCCCGGGGGAAGAGGGTTAGGGTTCGGAAATTGGATGGTAATGGGGTTTTTTGAGAAAGTTTTGTTGAGAGAAGGAAAAAAAAGCACAGCATGGACAAACAACAAATGAAGATAAACAAATCTTTGGATACAAAGCTATACATAAATCTTTTAAGTGATATAAAGGAAGTGCATGCACTACTGCATGCATCAATTTGCTTGGTATATGGATAGGTTACTGAAAAGCAAGTAGTACTTTCTACAACGTACTAACTATGAATGGAAGAATGCGACAGTACAGGGCTGCAGTAATTATGTGTTTTCACTTGCCTATCTCTGCACTCAGAGAAACACTTTGTAGATTAAATTAGTTTGAAAAATAGCAAAGTAAAACCTATACAATGGCTGGAGGGATGAATTTAGAAGCAGAGAGCAAAGAAATGCAGAGTCACACTCATAGAAGTTCACAGCAATAACATTACTTAAAAGATAAGTAGAAATGAATGGATACTGTTACTGTATGTTGTTGTAGTTGTCCTGTTGAATTTGGGAAGTTGCCTGCATCCAGCCATTCCTCTTATTTGCGGTACTCCTCCATTCCATCTGACGCTCCGTCGATCAATGTTGGTGACCAGAAGACACCCTGTCCACTGCCTGCCTGGCGAATGCTGAATTGCGGCTCGCTAATGTGAAGCCTGACTTTATCCTTTTTCCCATTGCACAGGGTGAAAGCCGCCCTGTAAATGTGGATTGAAAAACAGGAAGTGATATTAAAACACCACTGAAAAAAAATATAAGGTACGTATGCTGTGTAGTGCAAAAAGTCACACTTTCAGTTTCAGAATCGACAGTACAATAGTTTTGAAAGGGCGTACTCTGAGTCTCCTTTTGAAGGATAAATAAGTATGGGCGAATTTTGCGGTTCTTTCCCCTCAAGCTAGGTGTACTGTAAACTGCGATTTTAGAACAAAATTAGACCTTCCCAGCAGTGCTCCCAGACCCTTAAACCCAGTCGCAGAAATGAAGAAGACCCCCAATCAGACCCCAAAAAACGTGCGATACTGCTATCTGTCTGAGGCCTAGTGGAAAATGGTGACAAAACGTACTTTGAAAGTAAAGTAGGCCCAAATCCCCCCTTTCTCACCATGGATTTTCTTCAAACCACTTGCAACCAAAATTAGACATTTCTCGACAAGTGCTCCAAGAGTAGACCCCAGAACTCAGTTGCCAAAATCTCGAACACCCCCAAACACATGCAATACTGCTAACCCTAACGAGCCCTAAGTTAAAAATAGTGTCAAACGCTTTCTTCAACTAGGCCAAATCGCCCCTTTCTCACCATGGATTTTCTTCAAACCACTTGCAGCCAAAACTAGGCATGCCCAGCATTGCTCCAAGACCCCCCCATCCCCCCCAAACACCAGGACCCCCCCAAGCAGCCCCCCGAAAACACGAAAGTGAGCAAAATCGCTGAAAAATGAATTGAATTGAATTGAATACGCTCTTCTTTAGCGCATGGCTACCCTGAGGTATCCCAGCGCTGTAAGACCCAAGAGCATGAGAAGATAATCAGTGGAACAAAAATGTCTTCAATCGCTTCCTGAATGCAAGATGATTAGTTTCCAGCCTGATTTTATCTGGGAGTTTGTTCCAGCCCTTGGCTACATGGAAGGAGAGCTGGCGGCCGCCCATACGGGCTCGCTTCACCCTTGGTACCACTAACACATTTTGCTGATTGGATCTCAGGGATCTGTGGGATTGATGATGGTAGAACAAGGGCTGAAGGATGTTAGGACCGACATTACCGATGGACTTATGCGCCATGCAGAACGTTTTAAACATGATCCTTTCCTGAATCGACAGCCAGTGGAGCGACCGAAGAGCCGCCTTCGCCGAACAGCGTCTAGATAGATTCATAAGCAGCAGAGCTGCACAATTTTGCACTGTTTGAAGGATTTGAATGAAGCCTACTGGAGCTCCTAAATAGATGGCATTAGCATAGTCCAGTCGCAAAAGAATCAGCGACTGGACCAGCAAACGTCTGGCCTCAACAGGAAGAAGAAACAGCACTTTCCTGAGGACCCTAAGCAGTCCATAACAGGTCGCAGCCACCTTCTAGGCCTGGAACTGGAACCCCAAGCTGGTGTCCAACCAGACCCCCAGGCTCTTTATCTGGGTCTTAGGGATGGGGGGGCCAGACAGTGTGGCCACCATGGGTCAAGGTTGATGGGGGCCTTATAACCCAGGAGCATGATGTCAGTTTTGGCCCCATTTAGCTTTAGAAACGAAGCCGTCATCCACTCCAAAACGTTGGTGAGACAGTGGGTCAAATTATTGCTCCCCTGGTCTAAAGTATCATCCCTTGCTAGGGGGACGACCAACTGCGTATCATCAGCATAGGTGATAAGCTGAATTCCCCAGGAAGCACCACCTCAGCCAGTGGTGTCATGTAGATGTTAAACATGGTAGGACTGAGAGAGGATCCCTGGGGAACGCCGTGATACAATGGCAGTTGGTTCTATGATACCTCCTCCTCGAAAACGGAGAAAAATCTCTCCGCTAGAAAGGACTGGAGCCATTTGAGGGCCATTCCGGAGACCCCTGCCCGGCGGAGGCGCTGTAGCAGGAGGGGATGATTGACATTGTCGAAGGCTGCGCTGAGGTCCAACAGGACCACCGCCGCGCAGCAACCGGCATCCACTATACTCCTAATCGCCTCCACCACTGCCACCAGGGCAGTCTCCGTGCCCTGTTTGGCTCTAAATCCCATCTGAGAGGAAAAGAGTGCACCTGTGGTCTCAACAAATGAGGAGAGGATCTGATTGACGTGTCTTTCAGCTATCTTACTCAGGTCCGGTAACAGCGAGATAGGCATGTAGTTAGCTAAATCTTCTGGGTCCAAGTTTTTTTTTTATTAGGGCCTTAACTTTCACCATCTTCCAGGAAGGGGGCACCACTCCCAATTCCAAGGACGAGTTAATGACCTGCATAATAGCGGGGCACACCGTCCTTGATACCTGCTTAAGAGCTGCGGGCGGGGCAGCATCCAGAGGGGAACCCGATTTTAGGTTACCGAAGAGTCTTTCCACAGTGGGCACGTCGAGTGGTGGGAAGGCGTCGAGTCTTACACATGCTTCTGAAGCATCCTCCTCCGGAGTCCCATCCTCGCTCTCCGTAAGGCCGAAGGCCTGTACGGTTGACTCAAAGCTGGCATAGATGTTAGACACCTTGGCTGCAAAAAAAGCAGCCAAGTCATCACACTGTTTCTGGGGATCTGGAGGGTCAATAATAGCCGGGGGGGAGTAACCAGGGCTTGAAATATTTAAAAAATTTCTCTTGGCCTATTGGCTGCTTCCGTGATTTTAACCTGATAATACGCCGACTGATCGATTTTTAGTTGATTTTTATATAGTCTTGGCTCTGACCTATATTCATTTTTGGAGGCAGTTGCAAAATCTTTCCTCCATTTCCTCTCCGCCCTTTTACAACGTTGTTTCAGCTCCTTGAGTTCCCTAGAGTACCTGGGTTGTTTACTTGGGCCTGTCCGATGGAGGACCACTGTTTTTGGCAGAGTGGAATCTAATGTTGAGGTAAGCCACTCGTTAAAGGCCTCATTGGCGATGACGGGGTTATCGTGAGGAACCGGGGGGGACCTCCTCAGGGCCTCCTCCCAATCCGCCGCTGAGAGCCTCGACCAAATTCGGCTAACTTTCGTTGATAGACTAGCTATATGATTTTGGTGAACTGGAGACCAAGCAAAACAATGCAGGGCATGGTCTGACCACGGAAGAAAACTAGGTTGGTCACAGCTGATGTTACCAAGGTTGGTGAAAAGGTGATCTAAAAGAGGTCCTGCTGTATGTGTATGGCCGACCACTATTTGTTCCAGGTGCACTACTCCAAAAGTGTCCAGCAGACACTGTGATGCAGCAGCATCTACCTCATGAAGATGTATATTAAGGTCACCCAGAATAGTAAAATTGGGTGAACTACTAATGGAGAGGGAGATCTTATCCAGTAACCTGTGGTGCCCGGAGGTCTATAGACAAGAATGCCTGAAACAGTACAGGAAGGAGAGAAGGAGATAGCAAAACCTAAGCTCTCACATTCCAGAAGTGGGTTCTCTGACGTTCTACATACAAAAGTGTTCTTAAAAACAATAACCACTCCTCCTCCACGTCCAGTTTGGCGGTCCTGCCTAATGATTGAGTAACTGGGCGGTAAGGCTCGGACAACGTCCTGATCGGATGCCTCGGTTAGCCATGTCTTGGTTAAAAATAGGGCATCTAGGTCTCGTTCCTCCAGAAGCATACGAATTTCCACCACATGTCTCGGGAGTGAGCGGCAATTTAATAAGGCAAATGAATAAGGTTTCGTTTTATCATTCACTGGCCTTATTTGGTTGCAAAGCGGACACGAGATCCTTAACTCCTCTAAAGGCATATTAATAGGACAGCTGATGATAGCACTGCCTCTAAGTGCCCTCAGCCTCTCCCCACTGTAGCGTAGGAGTTCCTTGAAAAAGTTGAAAACTTTTTCACCATGGATTTTCTCCAAAAACACTTTTATCCCGTATTAGACCTTCCCTGCAATGCCCCCAGACCCGTTAACCCAGGCGAAAACAAGTTAAACAGCCAAAAAGCAAAACCGGAAAAAGTGACACTTTGAAAAACGTAGGTCTCATTCCCAAATCACTCCATGAGCTCGGAAGCTAGGCCCTAACTCCCCTTTGCCACCATGGATTTTCTTCAAACCACTTGCAATCAAAACTATCCATACCCAGCAAAAATGCAAAAACGGGGACTTAGACAAATTTTGGCCTCATTCCGAAATTACTCCATGCGCGCTCTGCAGCTAGGCCCTAACTCCCCTTTTCCACCATGGATTTTCTGAAAAACAAATGCAATCAAAATTAGACTGTGCCAGCAGTGCTACCAGACCCCAAACCCACCCCCATTAACCTAGAAGCCCCCCAAACAGCACCCAAAAAACAGGCAAGTGAGCAAAAACGGAAAAACTTTTTTACCATGGATTGGGTCCAAAACACTTGATCCCGATATTAGACCTTCTCACCTATGCCCCCAGAACCCTGCAGCCACCCGAAAAAAAAGCAGAAAACCCCCAAACAGGCAAAAAGCAAAAATGCAAAAACGGGGACTTAGACAAATTTAGGTCTAGGTCCCAGATCACTCTGTGCGCGCTCTGCAGCTAGGCCCTAACTCCCCTTTTCCACCATGGATTTTCCCCAAACCACTTGCAAACAAAATTAGGCATGCCCAGCCTTGCTCCAAGACCCCCCCAAACAGCAGGAACCCCCCCAAACAGCCCCCCAAAAACAAGAGAGCAAAAACGGAAACACTTTTTCACCATGGATTTGGTCCAAAACACTTAATTCAGATATTAGATCTTCCCAGCTACGCCCCCAGACCCCAGCAGCCACCCGCAAAAAAGCAGAACACCCCCAAACAGGCAAAAAGCAAAAATGGGCCTACCTTCAATTCAGTCCTAATGCGCTCTGCAGCTAGGCCCTAACTCCCCTTTTCCACCATGAATTTTCTGAAAAACAAATGCAATCAAAATTAGACTGTGCTAGAAGTGCTCCCAGACCCCAAAACCCACCCCCAATAACCTAGAAGCAACCCAAACAGCACCCCAAAAACAGGCAAGTGAGCAAAAACAGAAAAACTTTTTCACCATGGATTTGGTCCAAAACATTTGATTCCGATATTAGACCTTCCCAGCTATGCCCCCAGACCCCTGCAGCCACCCGCAAAAAAAGCAGAACACCCCCAAACAGGCAAAAAGCAAAAATGCAATAACTCATTGTAGTGTAGTTCCTATTTTCCCAATAGGCTCTGCGCATTGGAATAACATAGACAGCAGTGTAGACGTAGGACTGAGGTCATCTAGGTCTCTACTGAATATGTTAAACTTAATTTAGGTGCGCGCCAGCTAGCTCAGAGGTCACTGGAAACTTTCATGAATGAATAGGGAGGGAGGAACTTCCCTGGCTCAGACAAGAAGGGATTCAGTTTCCGACAACCGCATAAACATGACAACTTTGCTCCCTCAGAATAAGAGTGTATCTCTAGAGTCGTGTTAAAACAATAGGCAGCTATTTCACTCAGTCAATCGTGCATACTTAGTTTCACCAGAGTGCAGAGAAATAGAGAGACAGGCATTTTCAATAAAAAGGTGTTATTTATTGAGCGGTCTTCTTTCTCATGCAAGAGAAATGAATTGCCACAATTGCAATACTTATCATGAAGTAAAATGCGTACAGTAAAAGTAGTATTATGAAATAATACTGTAAAAGCATTGATATTGTTTCTTAGCCATATGATACTTTAAAATGGATAAAATGTATACATACATAAATACAATGACTAACGTACTCAACTGGTGCTTCTAACTAAGCCTACCCCGGTGTACCTGACCTAAGCCTAATACTTGGGAAGGGATGAGTAAGTAGCAGTTTAAGTTAAGTTGTTTTTAGATGTTTTGCCAAGAAACTGCATCAAGAATTATCTTAAGGGTTTAGTCAGCTCCGTACCTTGGTAATAGAATGTGGGAGGTCTGGTATCTCTTTCCTCAGGACTCGATCTCCCAGCAACCCGCAAGGATAGGCTGGAAACACCGGAGCTGGATTTTCTCGGCTGGAGAAAAAGACAGCGTCTCTCTCAGTGCGTCAAACGGGAGGGGCGGCTCCCGTGGGCTCTTGCATCAGCTGGGCTCTCGGGCAAGTAGATGGCCGCTCTGCTCCAAACCACTGTGTGTTTGCTTAAGGCAACTGTTGGTATTTTATACCTGGAAGGTGCCGGGTTTGACGTAAGGTTGGACATAAGACGTCACTAAGAACTAACAGTTCTTTCTGGACTTCAGGAGTTCTTGTTCAAATCAAAACAAAAGCAGGGGGGATTTCCCGGGCTGCTGGAGGCTTGGTTTGTTTAAAGAACGTGTTGTGCTTTCTAGGAGTCGATGGGAGTAGCCGTTCTGTGCTTTGGACTGCATGGGCTATTACTGAATATGGATCTGATTCTTATGCCTTTATCAGGATATTATTGATTATAACCTCACAAGGGCATAAATCATGAATATCGAATTAGGGTCCTAGATATAAACACGACACCCACTCCACGGATTGATGTCCATCATTACTAAAAAACTAAGCAATAGTAAACATTCAACGATGCATGTGTGTTTTCCAACCCACCCCAAATTACATATTTCGCATTTGAAATGGTATATGGTAAATACACGAAAATGAGTGTTGGTACTGTACGCTTTTCAAGCAGTGTCATCATTCAGATAAATGCATATATATATTAGCTGAATGAATTGCGAAAATTACACTTGAAATGGCTCTGAATACAGAAAAGAAGGTTGAGACCATTTCATCACATAGTTATACAAAAATGCTGTACATGTGCAAGAGGCTGAGGTAAAATATTGTCTCTAGTATCCTAAAAATAGAAGCTCTGTTCTCTAAGAATAGTTCTACTTTAAGCAGAGTACCATGTGCCAAATAAAAAGGTAAATATTTTGGAAAATGGGCAAAAATAATTTCGCTTTCAGGGGAAAAATAGTTCCAAATATTTTCTGTAGCTTTGTTTATCAAAAAAGAAGGCCAAATTCAGAGTTCAGGGAACGCTTTGTGCTCATTGTTTTTTTTTTAAGAGTTATTCTCGTTGACTGGAGAGAACATTATTTCAGACAGACCCGCAAAAAAATGGTCTACAACATCAGGTGAAAGTTCGACCAAGTTTGAAAATGCTACAACTGTACAGTTCTCTGCGTGATTGCTATCATCGATGGTTGGATCAGCAATGCTCACAGAAGGCTGTACCTGTTTGTTGCTGCTTTCCTCTCGTACCTCACCGCCACCTATTCGTAGTGGTGAAGTCTCAACGAATGCCGTCATCAGAATCGGTAGCCGCTAGGGACAACACGATGCATGAGTCGTTGTAGGACCTTGCAAAATATCGATATCCATTGGTACTGCTGATTGTAGTGTAAGACAGACGTCCAACATGCATTCTTCTCCGCATAGCAGACATCGAAGCAGAGGTATGATGCAATCCTGCCAGATTGGTCTGAATGAAAGAAACCAGGTTGTACTCAGATCTCTTAGCCGGGCCAATCCGAGGACCTTAGTGATACGGTCTCGGTATCGTATTGCTAGGATCGTTTCTTCCATCATTGCTAGAGTCTTGTCTGTGGATTGGCTTGCCATATCGGTGCAGAAGGAGCAAAAATAAAATTCCTGCCACGAGTCCCAAGATTAACGGTAGGCCACCAAAGACAGAATGGACAAAATTCGGGAAGATGCCCAGAACTGTTTCAAAGGGTGCTAACAGTTCTGAAAAAATTGTCTTAAATACATGTGCGATGCCACTGGTATCTGAAATGTTTAAGATTTGGCTTAGTATTTCTACGAAATGCACAGGGCAATTTGTCGATAAAAGGGAATGTATCTCTGCCGATGTCCTTGCCACTTGCAGACCATACATTTCTTTGGATGACGTTAAAGGCACAGTTGTCTGTAAAAGAATAGACTTCATTCTGCTTAAAGTATCAATTCGAATAGAAGAGATATTCAACCGAGGCCATAACGCAGCCCCCATATCTGGATTGCTGTGTGGATACAATACTTGCATACAGCAAACGGCCCTGGAAGTTACAGTTGACAGATAGGCTTTTACTGGCAGCATGCCACAACAGCTGTGGTCACTTATTAAAACGTAACTGCCGTTAGAAAGGGGTCTAAAAAATGGCTCTCTCCGTTTTGCAGGCGTGCCATGCAGGTGACATGAAAGGTTATTTGAAGACCCTTCTCAGGCTCCATGCAAATTAATACCTTGACACAGAAGTGTACCGCTTAGTGATTTTTGACAATTTTTTTTTCAGAACAAAATGTATTGTTATATTAGGGAAGATTGCAAAAATATTCCACGGTACTCCGAACACCGTAGGAACCATGAGCATAAAATCAAAATACAGAGATAAGCAATCAATTTAGAAATCAACACTAATCAGTTTTGTCGAATAACCCCCCATTTCCCCCACCCCATATGAACTACCCCCCACCCGTGTCCCCCCCTAACCCCGTTCATGATGTCAGTCCACATTGTTAAAGCAGTCCGTATGAAAAAGGCAATACACTCCTACCCACGCCCTGGTTCATCAAGCAGTTGTTCACTGGTAGCATCCTGGTGCGCCGGCGGCTCCAGCTACAGCCCCCTATAGTCCGCCCACCTCTTCCAAATTTTGAAATGCTTTTTAGGGCAGCCTCGGGCCTCGAACACTGGACGTTCTAGACCCATACTGTAGTCCAAGCCCTGTTTCCAGGCCTCTATCGGGGGAGCTCGAGGGTTTTTCCAGGCACGGGCCACATCCTTTTAGCCACTACTAGGCCCAGGAGTAATAAGTGTCTTTTATAGATGTTGCCTCCTACCTGCTTCAGAACATGTAAGAGACCCAGCTGTGATGTACGGGGGAGTGTCCAACCCAGCACCTCATCTAGACAATCCCAAACTCGCTTCCAGTATCTTTCCAATGCCCCGCAGGACCACACCGTGCGTACAAACGTGCCCACCTCACGGCCACACCTCAGACAGTTGGGGGAGGCAATCAGACCAGCCCTATGCAATCGTTCTCTTGTGTAATAGGCCCTGTGCAAGTATTTAAACTGAATGAATCACAATCGCACTGCGATGGCCGTCTCCCTCGGGCCGCCAGGGCCTCTCTCCAGCTCTCCTCATCTAATTCTCCTACGTCTCTCTCACATGTAGACCGCAAGTTATCTAGGGAGGAGGAGCAGTGGGTAACGAGTGATTGATAGATGCAGTATATTCTCCTATCTTCTAGGTCCCCCATGAACAGCTTGGCTTCCAGGGGGCTGAACTCTGGCAGAGACTCCAGTCCCTCCAAGGCAGGGGAGATAGCGTGTCTAAACTGCAGGTATTGAAAGAATTGGGTGGTCGGCATATCATATTCGTCCCTCAGAGCCTGGAACGATTTAAGGGCCGTTCCCTTCATAACATGACCCAGAGTCGAGATCCCTATCGCGTCCCAGCCGCGGAATCCCCGCAAGGCTGCCAGAGCCGGTAAACGGCCATTGTGCCACAGCGGAGTCTCCTGCGTCAGTGTATTCCACCATCCCATGCGGCTTAGCGCTCGACGCCACACCTGGAACACCACCTGCATAACCATTGGGACTCTCTTCCTCTTTGCTGCTGAGTACAGCAGCTCATGAAGGGTATTGGGGTCCATCAAATACCATTCCAGGGCATAGGCCGGGTCGCTGCGGTCACCATACCACCATTCGTTCGACACCAACAGATGGGATGCTTGGTAGTAAGATAAGATATCTGATGATGCCAGGCCGCCACAATATGTGGACAAGAAGCAGGTGCGAAGCGCCACCCGGACAGCGCCCCCAGCCCAGAGAAAGCGGCCCAGCGCCGAGTTGACCTGGCGAAACCACTGCAGCGAGACAGGGTAAGGGTGGTTTTGTAACTGATAGAGCAGACGAGGGAGGGCCACCATCTTAAATATGGCGGAGCGGCCACAGAGATTGATGGGCATGCGGACCATGTCTTCATGTCAGATCGGACCTTGTCCCACACCGGAACGATGTTACGTTCCCACGAGACTCCCGGTATATCCGACAGAAATACCCCGAGGTATTTAAGGCCCCCCACCGCCTCCTGTAGGGCCGTGGCCCGGTCACCCAGCGCCGCACCACCTCCCAGGGTCCATAAAGTAGATTTCTGTACATTAAGACGAAGCCCCGAGACCTCACCGAATATCCTCATATTTTCAAGAACTCTTGGGCCCGACCTATTAAGGTCAGTGAGAAAGAACAGCACGTCATCTGCATGAAGAGCGATCCTATCGGATGGCCCAGAGTCCCACTCAAATCCCTTCATCTGCGCATCTATGTGGACCCACGCCGCTAGTGGTTCCATGGCGAGAGCAAATAAATATGGCGAGAGAGGGCAGCCCTGGCGGGTACCTCGTCCAATAGGGAAGGCCTCCGAGACCTCACCTGCCACACTAACCAATGCCGTTAAATCAGTATATAGCAGCCGAACGTAGGAAAGAAAGTGGGGTCCAAGATTTAGCCGTGACAGGAGCGCCTGCAGGTAGACCCATCTCAGGGAGTCTAATGCTCAATCTATATCCACTAGCAGTAGCGCCGCTTGGGTTCCGGTAGCTTTCATCATTTCCAGTGCAGCCTGGGCTCGCCTGATATTATGCCTGGTAGCTCGGTGTGGCATAAAGCCAGCCTGGTCTGGGTGGACCATGGTGGGAATTAATGGGAGGAGACGGTTGGCGAGGGCCTTGGCAAGTATCTTTGCCTCGGTATTCAATAACGAGATAGGGCGATAGGATTCATGGCGGTCTGGGGGTCTCCCCGGTTTGCAGAAGACCACTATCTCAGCATGCCTCCAGTCTCCCGGCAGGCGGCCAGACTCCCTAGCAGCATCCAATGCCCTCTTATAATGTGCCCCTAACTGAGTATGATATTTCCGGAAGAACTCACACGGGAACCCATTGGGTCCGGGGGCCTTCCCTGCGTTCAGCTCTCCAAGGGCCGTCCCCAGCTCCCCCGCAGATAGAGGGAGCTCAAGGCTATCACGCTCATCATCGGAGACCCCGCGCAGTGGGAGATCCGCCAGAAACTTGTCAACCTCCTCCGTCGGAAGGGATTCCCTAGGAGAGTATTGAGCTGCGTAATAGCATGCGAAGCTGTCAGCGTTCGCCTTAGGGTCTGAAAGGGAGCCGCCGGCTCCATCCCGTAGCACCGGCAGCGTCGGCGCCTGGAGAATGCCCTGGCACAGTCTATATAGCATTGTGCCCGATTTGTCCCCCCACTGGTAGATTCTGCTCTGTGTCGCTAGCCACACCTGGCGTGATTCCTCAAGTTGCAGGGAAGCTGCATCTCGCTGCGCCTGCAGCAACCGTCTAATATCCTCCTCCTCTCTGGTTTCCATACAGGTGCTCTTGAGGGTGCGCACACGGTCCGCAGCCCTCTCCAGCTCCGCTCCGCGCAACCTACGAGCCCCAGCACACCAGGCTATGTCTACCCCCCGGAGTGTGGGTTTCAAGGCTTCCCAGAGGGTCATGTCATCCCCCCCGACCCTTCATTATCAGACCAATAGAGGGCTGTCGCTTCTCGCATGTGGGATTGATACTCGTCCTGCTGAAGGTGCCAGTTGGAGAGGCGCCATTGAAATGGCTGCCGTCTCTTGTCTAGGCGGATATCAATTACTATGGGAGAGTGATCGGAAAGCCCACGCGGCAATATGGCCGTCGATTCCACTCTTCTTATCATGGTGCAAGGAACAAACAGGTAGTCCAATCGAGAGAAGGAGCCATGGACTGCCGAGACATAGGTGTATTCCCTACTATGAGTGTGTTGATAGCGCCAGGCATCCGTCCAACCCAAGCTCCGCACCATATCATGCAACCTCGTAGGGGTGGTCAATGGTTGCCCACCACTCGGTCTATAGCGGTCCATCCCACCATCCATCACATCATTCCAGTCCCCTCCAACTGTCGCCAGGGCATCCGGGATCTCAGACCAGACAGCGAACATTTTCTCCACCAGGGACCACTGCAGCGGGGGGGAGCATACACACTGCCAAAGACAACCGGCTCACCATCAATCGTTTCCCTGACAAATACGTATCTACCCTGGGCATCAACCCACTGCGTAGTATGGATATAGGACACCCTCCGGTGAATCAACACCGCAACACCCCGGGACCCTCTGACAAACCCTGCGTGGTACACTTGTTGATAACCATAGCGCTGCAAGCTAAGGGTCTTGGTACCCAGGAGGTGGGTTTCTTGCAATAAAAGGACATCTGCCTTCTCCCTCTTCCCCTGCCTCAGCACAGCACCTCTCTCAATGTTATCAAGCATGCCCGAACATTCCATCTCACTATCCGCAGGGCCACCCTGGGGAGCTCGGGAGCAGGGCCTCTAGCCGCCATCAATTGAGTACGTGTACAATCGCCTCGGCGTATGGGAGTGAATCTGCCTACACCTCATCAGTCAAACCAGGTGGACCATTGTGTAACAATGAACTATCACTGAGTACCCCAAACACCCGCTTTCCCCCAAAGCCCCACCCCAAACCTGGGCCCAACTCAACTTCTCGAACCCCCACCACCCCCCCCTATACCTCAGCAACATTGAAGTATCTGTCCCGGCGTGGGTGAGCCCCAACCCCCAACGGGAGGTCAGAGGCCACCCACTCCAATGGATCCCCATAGGCCAACCCCACAACCCCAAACTAGCCCCTTAAGGGGGCGATCAACACCCGTGGAAAACCGGACTACTGGTACCCTGAGGCAAATGTCCGCCCTGCAGTGTCCCCCCCACCCTCCCCATCCAACATCCCATATCTGAAGTCAATATCTTTCTCCAAGGATGTCGGTGTGTCTTAATTACGCCAGTCACCCCGGCCGGACGGCTTAGGGCCACCCGCCGATCTCACCTCACAGCGCCGTGGAATGTCTCATCTCCATTCACGAGTCCACAGTCTGTGTATCTGGGGGAGCGGTCCCCTCAGCAGCAACCTTCTTGGCGGGAGATCTTTTAGTGGAGCGGGACCTCCAATTGCTTCTGCTACGAGAGCGTCTATGTGTTTGCTTCGGCGCCGTCGAGGAGGACGAGTCGGAATCCCGAGCCGGCGGGGTGTGTGGCCGGACCCGAACCGTCTCATCCGTCCAATTGAACACTTCCTCCGGAGAGTTGAAGAACAGAGTGCGGGACTGATAGATCACCCGCAGACGGGCTGGATAGAGTAGGGCATATTGGATTTTAAGGCCTCTCAGGCGAGCCTTGGCATCCGCGAAGGATTGTCTTTGGCGTTGCACTAGCTTTGTGTAGTCCGGGAATATTAGGATCCTGTGGTTATCACACATGAGGGGTTCTTTCAATCGGGCTTGTTTCAGGATAGTGTCCCGATCATGATAATTAAGCAACTTGGCAATCACCGGTCGTGGTCGCTCCCCGACTGGCGGTTTAGGAGCCAGCGCCCTGTGGGCCCTCTCGATGACGAAACAACGGGAGAGGGACTCCGGTGGTAGCCAGCCCTCTAACCAGCGAGTGAGAAAGGCCTCCATGTCCCCTTTTTCGCAATCCTCCGGAAAGCCAACAAAGCGTAGGTTGTTGCGCCGAGCCCGTCCCTCCGCATCCTCCACTCGGAGCGCCAGGCCTTTCTGGATTCCCTCCTTGGTAGCAACCTTCTTTTTTAATGTTACGACATCATCCTCCACTCCGGTGATCCTTGTTTCAGCCTCTGTAATATGGGCCACTGCGTTGCGTAAGTCTTGGCGCAATAGAGTTACATCCACCCCAACTGCCCCTATCTTGGGGTCAAGAGTGTCCCTGGATTGGGTGATGGCCGCCAAAAGTGTTGCATTATCTGTCCCCTGGGATGGGGGCCCCCGGAGGCTCCGGCTGTTCCCCCAGCGCCGGTGAATTTGTCGAGAGTAGCCTGCTTTGAGGTTCCGCTGCCGCTCCCGCCTCTGGTCATGATTGGCGATCAGTGGGGTCAATGTCGCGAAGAAACCACCTCGTGGACCTCACGGTGACACCCCCTCCACCAAGGGGGGCCCCTCTCCGCCAGTCGTCGTTCCTAGGCCCCAACCTTTATTCCACTGTACACCAGATTCAGGAAAGCAGGTTGCAGACAGGTAATCCGCTCGCGCAATCCACCGTCAGCCGTGACTCTTGGACCCGTGAGGTCCCACAACACCCCCAGGTCCGATCCGTGGCATCACTCCAAGCCGTGTAGGGGAAGGCCGAGGCGGCCCTCGAGCCCGGAGCCCCCCGGTCCCTCAGTGTAGTCTGTACAGGGTCAATGAGGCTTCGTGCCTTTTTCGCAGCACAAGCAAGGGGGCCCCAGAAGGGCACGCCGTGGCCCGATCTGACCACCGAGTCTCAGCAAGTATCAACAGCCCAGCACAGGTTATGTCAGGGACAAGCCACATGCGTCACAGAGGCCCAGTCTGCCGCAGCCCGAACGGACCGCCGAGCCCCCAGTACCGGCTCCTCGACTCCAATATCACTGACTCTTAGCTGCGCACTCACCGCGTGGGTCACCTTGTTCCGGGGCGATGCGATTTCCGGGCCCTCGGCCCAGTCCAGGCCCAGCCGGTCTCAGCCTCCAGGCCTCGGCTCAGGCCTCTAGTACAGTGTCAGGCCCGACGAGGCACACCACAGGCTCCGGAGCTCCATTTGAACCCCCCGAGGCAGAGGCGGGCCGCACCACAGCTCAGCTCGGCCGGCTGCCGATGTTCATCGCGCCCCCGGGGCGCCTCCAAAATCGAGGTCCCGGCTTCCGCGGTCGGCGTTGGCCTCTCCGTCTCCGGGGCCAGCTGCTTATCAACACCACCTCCGACGCGGCTCAAAACTTCCCAGAGCCCGTCGTATACCTTCCGCCACACCTTCCTACTGTTGGATAAGGTCGGGCAAGGGGGAAAGGCAGGATAAAACAGTCAGGAAAGTGGCGGCGGGACGGAGCTCCGTTAAGCCGCGTCCGCCATGTCGGCTGTCGTAGCCACGCCCCCGATTTTTTACAATTTTTACCACTAAGAAATACCTCCTTGTTCCCTTCACTATAACATCTGTGAGTATAAGGTAAATCCCAGGTTGATTTGATGTATTCTTTACCCAACCTTTCATACTTGCCTGCAGGTATATACTCTTGGCAGTATTTAAACTGGAAAGTTTTTCAATGCTCAGAATCGTATAGTCTGCTCCTTTTTGTGCCAAACTGATTTGTTTATCAGTAAGGTTAAAGATACCGAATAATGACGTTGTGTTGATCAAACGCCATGGTACGTAGCCTGAACCCAGATTTTGCAACGTCCAACCAAGCTGTACAATAGAATGTAATTGAGACTGACCATGTTGTAACATTAGTAAGTCCTGCTCTATTATATCAAAAGCAGATGATACAATGCTGTCCAGTGAATATATTCTGGAGGACAGAGTCGTTAACCCATTGTCCACTACAGAAAGGGATTTTTCCAAATTTATACGATCAATTTCTCGTATTTTTTCTGCTGTCTCAATTTGCATTACTTTCCAAGCTTCGGTATACGCAGCATATATATCGGCCGCTATGAAACGTTTTTGACGCTGCTTGCGTGGTTCCAATATGAAATCACACAAGTCAGCACCGTCTTTAAGTAAAGTCAAGTGTTGCTTAATTTCAGCCAGTGTGGATTTCTCTAGCCACTCAAGGCATAGTTTCCCTACACTGTATGTTGTAACTATCCCTGGATGTTGTCTCTGGAAGTATCTAGGGTCTGGGCTGGTCATTTTGAACCCCTGTGTTTTGTTCAGGAATCTATCTTGACAGTTATTCGTGTCTGCTGGCCAGATCAACCACTTTTTCCAATCAGAATGTGTTCTGTTTTGGTGTAAAATATGGGATACGTCTATCTCCACATCTGTAGTGCTGTCACTATCAGTTATGGGTTTCGGAATAGACGGTGTATTTAAGTCTTTTATCTTAGCTAGGCCAAGACAAGTAGTTTGTTGAATTGTGTCATTCAAGAATATCATTTGTTCTGGGATCATGCAGGCCCAAAATAATGCTTCTAGGCCTTGTACTTGCCAATCTTTGGAACCCCAGATTGTTTTTGTTTCAATGGTGTTTTTCCAAAATTCAAAACCAAATGTAAACATTTTGTCTTAAAAAGTTTCAGAATAAATCAGTTTAGTATTTGTCAACATTGTTTTCATTCCTGTCCTAGTTAACATTTTAAAATAAAAAGTTTCTGGATCACTGTTATTAGACCCTGAGAAGTACTGGAATTTCTCATAAAATGTTTTCGAACTGCCTTTTGGTGGAGTTGGACAGTGTTCCCACTGGTTATAAGATAAAACATTTCTAGGCTGAGCAGTTTTATGCAAATATTGATCACCATAATGGTTGTAAGAGTATAACTCTTCATAATTCGATGAACCCTGTAAGTAATCATGTTCTGTGAATTTGGCTGACATTACTAAATCTGACATCATATTATTAATGTTTTCAAAGTCCCAATCATCAGAGAAGGTACTTGGTGTCACAAAGTCACTTAATGAAACCTTGAACTGGTGTGGATACTTCAAGAGCTCAATCGGGCCAAAAATGTCATAATCAGTTCTGTCAACAAATAGAAAAGGGAGTTAGAGGATTATAAGCTAGGCTCGCCCTCCAAAGTTTAAGTCAAACAAAAAGGTCTCTGGTTCCAGATACCCAAGAGCCTTGCTCAAAAAAGCGCAGTCAGCACACACTGGAGTTGACTGTGAGAAATATGTTAATGTGTATAAAAAAGGAAGGATTGCTCCCATTTTAGGTGTCCCCTCACTCACCGGGGTTGCCCCACGGTGACATGCTTCATCATTGGGGCCATCCCAGTCCTCTACGGGCTGGGGCGTGCTACGACTTGCGAAGTTACGTAGGAGCACTTTTAAGGACTATGTGTGGTGCATGTGTAATTGTGGGGAGTGGACTATGTGATGTAGGTTAAAAATACCTGCCCAGTAGGTTTTCAATAAACTTTATTCTGGCCTCTAGGAGGTAATATTAAAAACGGGGTGGGGAGATAGGCTATCCTAAACTTAATGTGTCCAGATGTACCTATCAACTCCTATAGTCGACATGTTTCGTGCATACCCCAAGTACTTCTTCTGGACTACACAGGGACCAGCCCTGTGTTCGCCACTCCTTAACTCTTCAATGAGGTTTTATAGAAATTAACTTTCAACTGCAGCAAACTCTATTAAGTGCATGCAACAATACCTACGTATTTTGTTCCAAAAAACACGTGGTTCCTGAAAGATAAAAAACAACTTAAAAAGTCACGGGGTGAATACCCCCATATCTTATCACACATAGTTTGCAGGCAGAAAATGTGGTGATTTTCTGTGATCTAAAAACGGACATGTTGACCGTGGTTGTTTTCATGCACAAAAACGTGATTCATTTTGTGCTTTGTAACGTGATAAAAAACACACCTCTCTCAGTGACACACCCAAGCATTCATCTGTCACACTCACTCATACATACTTTTCAAGAGACCTAACTGGGCCCCATGGAGTCGGAGGGGTATCGATATCCTAGCAACTCTGGTGGAAGAAAAAGCGAGGTTTGTAAATAACCAAAAAAGCGGGCCGGATGGCGATGTTAAACTGATCCTTTAGCGGGCCTCATTGCCCCTTTCTTACTTACTTGTGCACCGGATACCTCCTGTATTTAGGCACCTACTTGTGTCCCTCCGGTCCGGATGTTATCGGACTGGGGGTTACGGTGTTGTATTTAAAGGAGTGCCGTTCGCGGTTTGTTTACGCTTCACGTGGGAACGCCCTTACGTAAACTAGAGCGTCACGTACCTTCCCTTTACACCTGCAGTCCTTGCGGCGGCCATCTTTGGTGTATCGTTTACGTTTTCTTACTAAGGAAACGTTAAAAATAGGGACTATACGAACATAATTGTGCCTAAAAGATAATTTAGAGTGTTGTATGGGGTATATGGCGTATTATCAGGCTAAATGCTGGCCGGGTAATTTTTAAGTGCATCCATAACTTATCAGCACGAAAAACGGTGGGGAAAGGGTTTTCTATTTCATTTCCCTCCTTTTAATTTTGATCTTTGGTAAATCAAGTTAACCAATTATGCCCTATTGGTTATTTCATAGTCTCTCACTTCAGTGATACAATTTACTAGGGATGGCAGAATGGGTCAAGTTACCTTCATCATGGTTCATGGACGGTTCGGGTCAATGGTGGTAGTTACATTTAAGATGCTCGATTAGTCTATTACATTATGGGTCAGCTCTCATAATGGCAAACCTTTCACATTTACTGGGTTAGCCGAATGGGTCAAGTCAGCGCCACCATGGTTCACGGACAGTTCGGGTCAATGGTGATATTTACATATGAGATGCTCAATGAGTCGTTTACTCTATGGGTCAACTCTCATATCTGCAAAAATATTCACATTTAGGTAAACTGTCCCCAGGGGATATCGTCATTTAATCCCACAATATGCGAGCGGAGTCTGAACACCCAACGCTGTTCTTTTTCAAGTAGTTTCTTTTCCATGTCAGCATGGGGCTGTTGGATTTCCAGAACTACCCAACGCATGTCATTGGGTGTATGTGCCTTTTCCAAAAAGTGTGTGGTCATTTTTGTATTTGAGTGTTTGCACCTGAAGTTACTTCGATGTTCTACCATTCTCGTGTTTACCTTTCTGGTGGTCATTCCTATGTAGTGCAGATTGCACACACATGTGATCATGTATACGACCCCTGATGTATTACAATTTGAAAAGTTTTTCAGATCCCACACGAGGCCTGTGTTACATGTCACCTGTTTGGTAGTATCGGTTAGGTGACATACACTGCAATTAGAACATGGGTGATGACCCACTGGCAATGGATGTAGTCGTCGGATCGGGCCTTCCATATTCCTTGGACGTGTATGTACCACCAGATCTTTTAGGTTTTTCCCTTTCCGATGACTGAACATAGGTTGGGTGATGTTCAAACCTCCACTATTCAGTGTTTTCCAATGTTTTTTCACTATTTTTGTTACCTGCTGTGAAGCTACCATATAGGTGGTGATACAGATGGGTCTTCTTTCAGAGGTATCTGTTGGTGGTTCCTTTTGTTTTGCTTCCAACAGTGCATCCCTGTTATTATTGGATGCTCTTTTCTTTGCTTTTTGGACAATCTTTTTGGGATACTGTCTTTGGTGTAGTTTTTCACAAAGCTCTTTGGCTTGTACTTCGTAGTCACATTTCTCAGAACAGTTCCTCCTGAGCCGTAGGAACTGTCCAAAAGGCAGATTTTCCCGAAGCTGACGTGGGTGAAAGCTCTCAAAGCTTAGCAGGCAATTCCTTGATGTAGGTTTAAAATGTGTTGTGGTAGTCAGTATCCCTCTTTCAACCTTAATGTTTAGATCCAGAAAAACTAATTGTTCACGACTCATTGTTGAGGTGAACCTTAGAAAAGGGTCCTGTAGGTTCAGCCAATCAAGGAAAGCATTTGCCTCCTGCTCATTCCCATTCCAGATGAGGATGACGTCATCAATATAACGTCTCCACATCTGGATCTTGGTGGAGTAAGGGTTGTCTGTACTCAAGATTTTCTTTTTCTCTAGCCAGTGCACGTACAATCCCGCCACGCTCGGCGCGAAAGTGCTTCCCATGCTGGTTCCATGGGTCTGTTTATATATTGTTTGTTGGAAGAGGAAGAAATTCTCGGTTAGCGCCAAACGACAACATTCTAACACTACATGCCTTGGAGTTTTGTAGTCCCATTCGTTCTCAAATAGGATGTCCTCCAGAATTTGTAGTGTCTCTCTATGTGGCAGGCTTGTATATAGGCTCTCCACGTCGAGACCAATTAAAATTTGCATGGAAGGGTCAAAAACAAGGTCCTTTATGAGGCACAACACTGACTTCGTGTCCTGTAGGTAGGTCTCTGTTTTTTGTAATATTGGTCTCAAGAATGCATCTGCAAACTTGGATAGCGGCTCTAGTATTGATCCGATCCCTGAGACGATTGGTCTCCTAGGTGGTTTTTCCAGTCTTTTGTGGATCTTTGGGATCGTATAGAAATACGGAGTCCTTGGATGTTTGTTATCCAGAAAGTCCGCTTCCTTTTTGGTAAGCCAGTCATTTACCAGACATTCTTCCACCATCCCGGCAATCTCAATTCTCAGGCGTTCTGTCGGGTCCGCCCTCAGAACCTCATAATTCCTTTGGTCAGCTAGTAATCTCAGACATTCATTCTCATAATCTGTTGAGTTCTGTATCACAATAGCCCCGCCCTTATCGGCTGGCTTTATTGTAATGCTGATGTCATTAGCTAGTTCATAGATGGCTTCTTTTTCAACTCTACTGGTGTTATGAAATGTCTTTAGTGACCCGGTATCCAAGTCCGTCACGTCCTTCAGGATTGCCTTTTCAAATGCCAGTAGTTCCACTGGTAGACTGTTGGTAGGGGGGTGAAAGAGGATTTTTTCTTCAGTCCTGTGTCATTCACAGTTCCCACTGGTTGCGGTTTATCTTTAAAATAAACCTGTAGTTTTATACTGCGAACAAATTCCTTCAACTCACAGTACAGTTTAAATTTATCCAAATTTGTGGTGGGGACAAATCCTAGGCCTTTTTCCAACACCCTATTTTGAACGGGTGTTAAACCTTTGTCAGAGAGGTTCACCACTAGGCTCAGATGTTGCTGGTTGAGGGTGTTGTTACCGGTCCTTGGCTCCTTGTGTGCGTTCTGCTGGTTTCCAGAGGTTGGGCCCATTGTACTTGCTGTCCTCTGGTTTTTCCTCAGCCTGGTCTTTTGCCCCTCCCTAAAAAAGACTGTTGTGGCATCCCTTGCATCTGGGTGTTGTCCCAGAACGGGAACGGTTGTTGTGGGTATGGTTGTTGAAACGGGGGATGCCCGTAGAAAAACTGTGGTGGAGGACCCTGGTAGGGTTGCCAGGAGTTTCCTCTGTTCATTCTCCTCCCCGCTCTGCCTCGTCTATTTCGTGGTTGGTTACGGTTGTAACTATTGTCAGAAGAGTCAGATCCTGTGTCCGAACCCCCACTGTCACTGCTGTAGCCTGGGTTCCTGCCAGAAAGTACATACTCAGCTTTTATGTATGGGTATACCTTTTCATGAGAGAAAGTTTTCTTATCTTTGTAGAACTTTGTATATTTTGTGTCTTTTAGTGACACTTCAAATTCAGTCATTGACTTATTCAGTTCGTCCAATCTTTTCTTAAGTTCAGCTGGTGATTGATAGGATTTTAATTTAACTTCCAAATCTTGGATCTGCACCTTCAGTGCCTCAGCTCTGCGTGCAGCTGTTTTCACAATTAGGACTAGCCAGTCCCTTGTACAGTGCCAACTGATCAGTGACCAGTCTTTTTTGAAAATGAGATCATCTTGGAAGATGAATGGTTCATTGTTTACTATAAGGCCACGCGGTGCTGCGTTCGCCCTATGGTATTCACTCATCATTATACCATGAATTATAGTTTTTACTAGGTTGCGTTTAAGTTCAGTTACTTCATCCCAGCTTTGTTGGGCCTCACTGGTATCTTTGTAGGTAGTGCTAGAATGGGGGAGCATGGAGGCTATTATTCTATCCGCCTCATCTTCTGTAAAGGAAAGCCCTGTGATCTCGGCCATTCTGATCTTTTGTTTGTAAGTACTCGTGTGTGGACTAGAACGTGGGTATGTGTCACTATGTAGGTGTCTTAATAGACTCCCGCAGCTGCGCGCTGCAACGTGTCAACAAATAGAAAAGGGAGTTAGAGGATTATAAGCTAGGCTCGCCCTCCAAAGTTTAAGTCAAACAAAAAGGTCTCTGGTTCCAGATACCCAAGAGCCTTGCTCAAAAAAGCGCAGTCAGCATACACTGGGGTTGACTGTGAGAAATATGTTAATGTGTATAAAAAAGGAAGGATTGCTCCTTTTTTAGGTGTCCCCTCACTCACCGGGGTTGCCCCACGGTGACATGCTTCATCATTGGGGCCATCCCAGTCCTCTACGGGC
The DNA here is from genome assembly GCF_964263255.1 of Lissotriton vulgaris. Taxonomy (NCBI): domain Eukaryota; kingdom Metazoa; phylum Chordata; class Amphibia; order Caudata; family Salamandridae; genus Lissotriton; species Lissotriton vulgaris. The sequence goes on along the minus strand of NC_141698.1, from coordinate 325,921,303 downwards.
TGGGGCGTGCTACGACTTGCGAAGTTACGTAGGAGCACTTTTAAGGACTATGTGTGGTGCATGTGTAATTGTGGGGAGTGGACTATGTGATGTAGGTTAAAAATACCTGCCCAGTAGGTTTTGAATAAACTTTATTCTGGCCTCTAGGTGGTAATATTAAAAACGGGGTGGGGAGATAGGCTATCCTAAACTTAATGTGTCCAGATGTACCTATCAACTCCTATAGTCGACATGTTTCGTGCATACCCCAAGCACTTCTTCGGGACTACACAGGGACCAGCCCTGTGTTCGCCACTCCTTAACTCTTCAATGAGGTTTTATAGAAATTAACTTTCAACTGCAGCAAACTCTATTAAGTGCATGCAACAATACCTACGTATTTTGTTCCAAAAAACACGTGGTTCCTGAAAGATAAAAAACAACTTAAAAAGTCACGGGGTGAATACCCCCATATCTTATCACACATAGTTTGCAGGCAGAAAATGTGGTGATTTTCTGTGATCTAAAAACGGACATGTTGACCGTGGTTGTTTTCATGCACAAAAACGTGATTCATTTCGTGCTTTGTAACGTGATAAAAAACACACCTCTCTCAGTGACACACCCAAGCATTCATCTGTCACACTCACTCATACATACTTTTCCAGAGACCTAACTGGGCCCCATGGAGTCGGAGGGGTATCGATATCCTAGCAACTCTGGTGGAAGAAAAAGCGAGGTTTGTAAATAACCAAAAAAGCGGGCCGGATGGCGATGTTAAACTGATCCTTTAGCGGGCCTCATTGCCCCTTTCTTACTTACTTGTGCACCGGATACCTCCTGTATTTAGGCACCTACTTGTGTCCCTCCGGTCCGGATGTTATCGGACTGGGGGTTACGGTGTTGTATTTAAAGGAGTGCCGTTCGCGGTTTGTTTACGCTTCACGTGGGAACGCCCTTACGTAAACTTGAGCGTCACGTACCTTCCCTTTACACCTGCAGTCCTTGCGGCGGCCATCTTTGGTGTATCGTTTACGTTTTCTTACTAAGGAAACGTTAAAAATAGGGACTATACAAACATAATTGTGCCTAAAATTCAGGACAGCATTTAGCCTGATAATACGCCATATACCCCATACAACACTCTAAATTATCTTTTAGGCACAATTATGTTCGTATAGTCCCTATTTTTAACGTTTCCTTAGTAAGAAAACGTAAACGATACACCAAAGATGGCCGCAGCAAGGACTGCAGGTGTAAAGGGAAGGTACGTGACGCTCTAGTTTACGTAAGGGCGTTCCCACGTGAAGCGTAAACAAACCGCGAACGGCACTCCTTTAAATACAACACCGTAACCCCCAGTCCGATAACATCCGGACCGGAGGGACACAAGTAGGTGCCTAAATACAGGAGGTATCCGGTGCACAAGTAAGTAAGAAAGGGGCAATGAGGCCCGCTAAAGGATCAGTTTAACATCGCCATCCGGCCCGCTTTTTTAGTTATTTACAAACCTCGCTTTTTCTTCCACCAGAGTTGCTAGGATATCGATACCCCTCCGACTCCATGGGGCCCAGTTAGGTCTCTTGAAAAGTATGTATGAGTGAGTGTGACAGATGAATGCTTGGGTGTGTCACTGAGAGAGGTGTGTTTTTTATCACGTTACAAAGCACAAAATGAATCACGTTTTTGTGCATGAAAACAACCACGGTCAACATGTCCGTTTTTAGATCACAGAAAATCACCACATTTTCTGCCTGCAAACTATATGTGATAAGATATGGGGGTATTCACCCCGTGACTTTTTAAGTTGTTTTTTATCTTTCAGGAACCACGTGTTTTTTGGAACAAAATACGTAGGTATTGTTGCATGCACTTAATAGAGTTTGCTGCAGTTGAAAGTTAATTTCTATAAAACCTCATTGAAGAGTTAAGGAGTGGCGAACACAGGGCTGGTCCCTGTGTAGTCCCGAAGAAGTGCTTGGGGTATGCACGAAACATGTCGACTATAGGAGTTGATAGGTACATCTGGACACATTAAGTTTAGGATAGCCTATCTCCCCACCCCGTTTTTAATATTACCACCTAGAGGCCAGAATAAAGTTTATTGAAAACCTACTGGGCAGGTATTTTTAACCTACATCACATAGTCCACTCCCCACAATTACACATGCACCACACATAGTCCTTAAAAGTGCTCCTACGTAACTTCGCAAGTCGTAGCACGCCCCAGCCCGTAGAGGACTGGGATGGCCCCAATGATGAAGCATGTCACCGTGGGGCAACCCCGGTGAGTGAGGGGACACCTAAAAAAGGAGCAATCCTTCCTTTTTTATACACATTAACATATTTCTCACAGTCAACCCCAGTGTGTGCTGACTACGCTTTTTTGAGCAAGGCTCTTGGGTATCTGGAACCAGAGACCTTTTTGTTTGACTTAAACTTTGGAGGGCGAGCCTAGCTTATAATCCTCTAACTCCCTTTTCTATTTGTTGACACGTTGCAGCGCGCAGCTGCGGGAGTCTATTAAGACACCTACATAGTGACACATACCCACGTTCTAGTCCACACACGAGTACTTACAAACAAAAGATCAGAATGGCCGAGATCACAGGGCTTTCCTTTACAGAAGATGAGGCGGATAGAATAATAGCCTCCATGCTCCCCCATTCTAGCACTACCTACAAAGATACCAGTGAGGCCCAACAAAGCTGGGATGAAGTAACTGAACTTAAACGCAACCTAGTAAAAACTATAATTCATGGTATAATGATGAGTGAATACCATAGGGCGAACGCAGCACCGCGTGGCCTTATAGTAAACAATGAACCATTCATCTTCCAAGATGATCTCATTTTCAAAAAAGACTGGTCACTGATCAGTTGGCACTGTACAAGGGACTGGCTAGTCCTAATTGTGAAAACAGCTGCACGCAGAGCTGAGGCACTGAAGGTGCAGATCCAAGATTTGGAAGTTAAATTAAAATCCTATCAATCACCAGCTGAACTTAAGAAAAGATTGGACAAACTGAATAAGTCAATGACTGAATTCGAAGTGTCACTAAAAGACACAAAATATACAAAGTTCTACAAAGATAAGAAAACTTTCTCTCATGAAAAGGTATACCCATACATAAAAGCTGAGTATGCACTTTCTGGCAGGAACCCAGGCTACAGCAGTGACAGTGGGGGTTCGGACACAGGATCTGACTCTTCTGACAATAGTTACAACCGTAACCAACCACGAAATAGACGAGGCAGAGCGGGGAGGAGAATGAACAGAGGAAACTCCTGGCAACCCTACCAGGGTCCTCCACCACAGTTTTTCTACGGGCATCCCCCGTTTCAACAACCATACCCACAACAACCGTTCCCGTTCTGGGACAACACCCAGATGCAAGGGATGCCACAACAGTCTTTTTTAGGGAGGGGCAAAAGACCAGGCCGAGGAAAAACCAGAGGACAGCAAGTAGCAAGTACAATGGGCCCAACCTCTGGAAACCAGCAGAACGCACACAAGGAGCCAAGGACCGGTAACAACACCCTCAACCAGCAACATCTGAGCCTAGTGGTGAACCTCTCTGACAAAGTTTTAACACCCGTTCAAAATAGGGTGTTGGAAAAAGGCCTAGGATTTGTCCCCACCACAAATTTGGATAAATTTAAACTGTACTGTGAGTTGAAGGAATTTGTTCGCAGTATAAAACTACAGGTTTATTTTAAAGATAAACCGCAACCAGTGGGAACTGTGAATGACACAGGACTGAAGAAAAAATCCTCTTTCACCCCCCCTACCAACAGTCTACCAGTGGAACTACTGGCATTTGAAAAGGCAATCCTGAAGGACGTGACGGACTTGGATACCGGGTCACTAAAGACATTTCATAACACCAGTAGAGTTGAAAAAGAAGCCATCTATGAACTAGCTAATGACATCAGCATTACAATAAAGCCAGCCGATAAGGGTGGGGCTATTGTGATACAGAACTCAACAGATTATGAGAATGAATGTCTGAGATTACTAGCTGACCAAAGGAATTATGAGGTTCTGAGGGCGGACCCGACAGAACGCCTGAGAATTGAGATTGCCGGGATGGTGGAAGAATGTCTGGTAAATGACTGGCTTACCAAAAAGGAAGCGGACTTTCTGGATAACAAACATCCAAGGACTCCGTATTTCTATACGATCCCAAAGATCCACAAAAGACTGGAAAAACCACCTGGGAGACCAATCGTCTCAGGGATCGGATCAATACTAGAGCCCCTATCCAAGTTTGCAGATGCATTCTTGAGACCAATAGTACAAAAAACAGAGACCTACCTACAGGACACGAACTCAGTGTTGTGCCTCATAAAGGACCTTGTTTTTGACCCTTCCATGCAAATTTTAATTGGTCTCGACGTGGAGAGCCTATATACAAGCCTGCCCCATAGAGAGACACTACAAATTCTGGAGGACATCCTATTTGAGAACGAATGGGACTACAAAGGCATGTAGTGTTAGAATGTTGTCGTTTGGCGCTAACCGAGAATTTCTTCCTCTTCCAACAAACAATATATAAACAGACCCATGGAACCAGAATGGGAAGCACTTTCGCGCCGAGCGTGGCTGGATTGTACGTGCACTGGCTAGAGAAAAAGAAAATCTTTAGTACAGACAACCCTTACTCCACCAAGATCCAGATGTGGAGACGCTATATTGATTACGTCATCCTCATCTGGAATGGGAATGAGCAGGAGGCAAATGCTTTCCTTGATTGGCTGAACCTACAGGACCCTTTTCTAAGGTTCACCTCAACAATGAGTCGTGAACAATTAGTCTTTCTGGATCTAAACATTAAGGTTGAAAGAGGGATACTGACTACCACAACACATTTTAAACCTACATCAAGGAATTGCCTGCTAAGCTTTGAGAGCTTTCACCCACGTCAGCTTCGGGAAAATCTGCCTTTTGGACAGTTCCTACGGCTCAGGAGGAACTGTTCTGAGAAATGTGACTACGAAGTACAAGCCAAAGAGCTTTGTGAAAAACTACACCAAAGACAGTATCCCAAAAAGATTGTCCAAAAAGCAAAGAAAAGAGCATCCAATAATAACAGGGATGCACTGTTGGAAGCAAAACAAAAGGAACCACCGACAGATACCTCTGAAAGAAGACCCATCTGTATCACCACCTATACGGTAGCTTCACAGCAGGTAACAAAAATAGTGAAAAAACATTGGAAAACACTGAATAGTGGAGGTTTGAACATCACCCAACCTATGTTCAGTCATCGGAAAGGGAAAAACCTAAAAGATCTGGTGGTACATACACGTCCAAGGAATATGGAAGGCCCGATCCGACGACTACATCCATTGCCAGTGGGTCATCACCCATGTTCTAATTGCAGTGTATGTCACCTAACCGATACTACCAAACAGGTGACATGTAACACAGGCCTCGTGTGGGATCTGAAAAACTTTTCAAATTGTAATACATCAGGGGTCGTATACATGATCACATGTGTGTGCAATCTGCACTACATAGGAATGACCACCAGAAAGGTAAACACGAGAATGGTAGAACATCGAAGTAACTTCAGGTGCAAACACTCAAATACAAAAATGACCACACACTTTTTGGAAAAGGCACATACACCCAATGACATGCGTTGGGTAGTTCTGGAAATCCAACAGCCCCACGCTGACATGGAAAAGAAACTACTTGAAAAAGAACAGCGTTGGGTGTTCAGACTCCGCTCGCATATTGTGGGATTAAATGACGATATCCCCTGGGGACAGTTTACCTAAATGTGAATATTTTTGCAGATATGAGAGTTGACCCATAGAGTAAACGACTCATTGAGCATCTCATATGTAAATATCACCATTGACCCGAAGTGTCCGTGAACCATGGTGGCGCTGACTTGACCCATTCGGCTAACCCAGTAAATGTGAAAGGTTTGCCATTATGAGAGCTGACCCATAATGTAATAGACTAATCGAGCATCTTAAATGTAACTACCACCATTTACCCGAACCGTCCATGAACCATGATGAAGGTAACTTGACCCATTCTGCCATCCCTAGTAAATTGTATCACTGAAGTGAGAGACTATGAAATAACCAATAGGGCATAATTGGTTAACTTGATTTACCAAAGATCAAAATTAAAAGGAGGGAAATGAAATAGAAAACCCTTTCCCCACCGTTTTTCGCGCTGATAAGTTATGGATGCACTTAAAAATTACCCGGCCAGCATTTAGCCTGATAATACGCCATATACCCCATACAACACTCTAAATTATCTTTTAGGCACAATTATGTTCGTATAGTCCCTATTTTTAACGTTTCCTTAGTAAGAAAACGTAAACGATACACCAAAGATGGCCGCCGCAAGGACTGCAGGTGTAAAGGGAAGGTACGTGACGCTCTAGTTTACGTAAGGGCGTTCCCACGTGAAGTGTAAACAAACCGCGAACGGCACTCCTTTAAATACAACACCGTAACCCCCAGTCCGATAACATCCGGACCGGAGGGACACAAGTAGGTGCCTAAATACAGGATGTATCCGGTGCACAAGTAAGTAAGAAAGGGGCAATGAGGCCCGCTAAAGGATCAGTTTAACATCGCCATCCGGCCCGCTTTTTTGGTTATTTACAAACCTCGCTTTTTCTTCCACCAGAGTTGCTAGGATATCGATACCCCTCCGACTCCATGGGGCCCAGTTAGGTCTCTTGAAAAGTATGTATGAGTGAGTGTGACAGATGAATGCTTGGGTGTGTCACTGAGAGAGGTGTGTTTTTTATCACGTTACAAAGCACAAAATGAATCACGTTTTTGTGCATGAAAACAACCACGGTCAACATGTCCGTTTTTAGATCACAGAAAATCACCACATTTTCTGCCTGCAAACTATGTGTGATAAGATATGGGGGTATTCACCCCGTGACTTTTTAAGTTGTTTTTTATCTTTCAGGAACCACGTGTTTTTTGGAACAAAATACGTAGGTATTGTTGCATGCACTTAATAGAGTTTGCTGCAGTTGAAAGTTAATTTCTATAAAACCTCATTGAAGAGTTAAGGAGTGGCGAACACAGGGCTGGTCCCTGTGTAGTCCCGAAGAAGTGCTTGGGGTATGCACGAAACATGTCGACTATAGGAGTTGATAGGTACATCTGGACACATTAAGTTTAGGATAGCCTATCTCCCCACCCCGTTTTTAATATTACCACCTAGAGGCCAGAATAAAGTTTATTGAAAACCTACTGGGCAGGTATTTTTAACCTACATCACATAGTCCACTCCCCACAATTACACATGCACCACACATAGTCCTTAAAAGTGCTCCTACGTAACTTCGCAAGTCGTAGCATGCCCCAGCCCGTAGAGGACTGGGATGGCCCCAATGATGAAGCATGTCACCGTGGGGCAACCCCGGTGAGTGAGGGGACACCTAAAAAAGGAGCAATCCTTTTTTATACACATTAACATATTTCTCACAGTCAACCCCAGTGTGTGCTGACTGCGCTTTTTTGAGCAAGGCTCTTGGGTATCTGGAACCAGAGACCTTTTTGTTTGACTTATAATCAGTTCTGTCCCATGCTACCCCACCAGGTATTGGATTGGCTGAGATGTTTACTGATGTCAGTTCTCTTTTCTCGATGTGGGAGGATGTGTGAGGCTTTAGGACCAAGTTGATGTTCTGACTTGCTGTGTCCCTTGTACTATATTTTCCATCAATGAATTTTCCCAAATATAGAACCATGATGAGCCAAAGCAGGAGAGTAAGTACACCTAACAAAATCCGAAATTCAATCCATGGTGAAATCAGATATGTTTCTTTTAGTTGGTGAAAAAGTTCAATTACTTTATCTTTGTAAGTTTTTGTTGGAGGCGTTTCTTCATGCTCGCTTGGATCTTCAGAGAAGTCGTCGAAATTGATGAAGTAGCCAGATGCAGTTCTGTCAATTGTTGGAATTTTTTCCGGATTTTCATTTGCTTTTGCATTTTTCTTTGTTTCATTAGCATAGTCAGGGGCTACATCATTGTAGACTGGTGTTTCTTGACGAACTGTTGCAATTCGTGTTTCAAGAGGCACTAGTTCCATGCCATTATTGCATAGTCCTTTATTACTCACTGCAGATTTATCAAATGTGATTAGTCTCTCAGTATGAGCCTCTTGGATCGTAGCAAATTTCGGTTTTCTGCTATTTCTTGGGAGTCCACTTGGCCTACTACTTACTATTGGCCACATGATTGTGGTTTTACCAGGTCGATGGATACAACTCTGTTCTCCTTTTTACCAGCAAGGGGCGGTAGTACAACTGATCTTGTTCCGCTGATAGCTGAGACAGGTACTGCTTTTCTGTAAGAAGGCCCAAATTCCTTCCTTACCGCAATCTTCTCTCTGACCAGATCCCCAATCTTTGGAATCCAGACAGGTCTTGCTGGGACAGGTGGTTTTTCTTCAGTGGTTGTCGGCTGTTGTTTCAACTTTATGTTACTCAGGTTTTTTCTTGTTTCATTTAAGTCCTGTAAAACAGCCAAACGATCCTTGATATCAAGGGATTTTTCTTCTACCACTGAAGTGTGACAATCAAGGTCCTGAATGAGCATTCTAGTTCCGAACAATAGTTCGTATGGAGTGAGACCTTTTAGAGAGTTTCTTGGCAGATTATTAAGACTAAGTTGGACACTTGTTAAATGTTTGACCCACCCATCACCCAAACCTAATACCCTCGCCGTTATGTCCCGGTTTTTGCTTTCCACAACCGCATTTCCCTCAGGATGGAAGGGAGAAGAGTACCGCAAAGCGATGCCCATGCTGTTCATGGCCTCTTTGTAAGCTCGAGAGCTAAACGCAGGACCCTGATCAGAATGTAGCATGCCAATTGCGTATGTGCCGATAAAGACTCGCAAATCTTTTATAACAGTTCTGGCGTCAGCCGAGTGCTGGGGCCACATTTTTAAGTGAATTAAGTCTTTATCAATTATGGGACGCATTTCTCCGACTGGATTTCTGCGCTATAGATAGCCTGATGCTATCTAATAGTGGTATCTGGGCTACAGGCTGGTCCGGTTCACAACTGAGATCTCTGTTGCAGTCCTCACAATTTTTTGCAAATTTGTACATATCTACGCTCATTCCCGGCCACCAGTACTCTGATTGTAGTTCCATCAGAGATTTCAGGATCTCTTGGTGTCTCAGACCCAATTCCACTTTGTGCTTCTTGTAGCAAGAAGATTCTCCGGTTCGTGTTTGGAATTACTCTATCCCCCACTCCAGGGATTTGAGCAAACGGAACAGAGTTTGCATCAATTATGTATGTATTACTGAGTGGATAGTTGAGAGGTAATGCTGCATAATCGCCTTTTAATGAGCGCGTTTCAGTGGCTACGGAAGCCGGTTGAACCACTTCCGCTGTGGCTGTGTTAGCCAATGAATTCCCTGCAACGTGAATGCCATCACGTCGATGACTCAGTGCGTGTATCACGTGAGTCTTTCGTAGTTCTTTCTTTAAAAGAACTACTTGTTCCCAAAGCGTTTTATGCTTGATTGTGGCACCTGTGTCATCTTTGTAACCATTTTTACTCCATGTCTGCATGTCACTGTTGTATGATTTGACGCAGAAATACGAATCACACACTATTAGTGTGGGGAATTCGCGATCAGCATTTTCAAGCGCCATCTTTAAAGATCTTATTTCAGCTCGCTGAGCTGAACAGTTCATGAGTGATTCAGTTTTTTCAGTTTTGGTAATCATTGGTTTGAATTTCCCAGAGCGCCAGCGACCTTTAACAATCGCGCACGCTGCATTGTAGGATTTCTTCTCTACATCGTAGTGTTGTGCGAATCTGTCCATATAGATTACGCAGGTGTATTGTTTTATAGGCAGAATTTCAGCTGGCAGAGGATTTCTTCGTTCATATTCTAGATCATCTAGTTTTTTCAGTTTCGGGTCAAAATTGTATTTCACGTCTACTGCAGCAAAAGAATTTTCCCATTCTATCCATTTTGGATCTAAGGTCACTGTAATCAGATTACGTGGACTTGTTAATGCCTCAATGGCTGATTCTGCTGTATAAACAGATATTCTCTTGCCTTGGGCTAGGGCTCTTTCTTTTGCTACAGCAGTTTGAACCGCTGTCGGAATTTTTTCTGTAGAGCTGAATTTCATTTCAGCTTGAGTGTACAAATGTGATTTGTAATCTATAGGTACCGTTTCTCCCTCATTAGAGGTCAGGTGTGTGAATCCGCATCTTCCTGGGATGACTCGGATTACAAGATTGCGTATGTTTTCGCGAGTTTGTAATTTTGTTTTAGCTAACATGTCTGTTTGCAATGATCTCAAAATCTCTGTGTGTTTCTGAGTCCAATTGATTTGTTTGAAATCTGGTCTTATCAATTCATAGAGAAGTTTAACCCTCTCGGCATAATTTAGAATGTATGTTCTTCTGAAATTCAGGAAACCTAGTATTGATTGTAAATTCTTCAGTATTTTTGGTGTTTGGAGTACAGCACATTTCTCTAAGAAATTGTCTGCCAGGCTTTTGCCTTCACTTGATAATTCATATCCTAAAAATAGGACAGTTAGATGGGCAATTCGTGACTTTTTAAAGTTGAATTTGTAACCCTCTGATGCGAACTCAAGTATTGTGGTGTTCACCCTTTTTAAGTGAGTCTCCAGGTCATCATCTGTGAGATAGATGTCATCGACATATGACAAAGCTTCATCATCATATATTTGTAGTAACTCTGTTACCCTTGCTGAGAAAAATCCTGGGCTATTCTTGAATCCCTGTGGGAGTCGGCAAAATTGTTTTTGCGATCCCATTATTGAGAAAGCGGTCAAATACCTGCTTTCAGGTGCAATGTTTTGACAGAAGAATCCATTAGAGATATCTAATGTCGTTTTATATTTTTTGCGCACAATGTTATTCATTAGTGCTGCACTATGTAAGTTTTGTACTGCAAATGTTTTACAACACGAATTAAGGTTTCTGTAGTCCAAAACTAGACAATATGAATCGTCTGGCTTGGAGACAGGAAACAAAGGATTGTTCATTTGAGAAGTGCATGTTTCGATCACCCCTTGTTATTCAAGTTGATCTAAGATCTCCCTGACTTGCTTTTAAGCTTCTTGTTTAACTGGGTACTGCCTTTGTGCAGTGGGCTGATTTTTTAACTGGATTTTGTGGTGAGGAGAATCCTCATCCCATTCTACATGGTTTTTGTATAAAGCAGGAGCTTGGGCCACTGCCCATTTTCTTGCCAATGTGTATTTTTTATGAATCGGAATATGATTTGAGAAGGCAGGCATAATCATTTCTTCGCCATGAGGGCACTCCCTGACAAACTCTGGTGGCCAGTCTTTCTCAGCTAACAGGATGTCATAGCCTTTAGAAAGTTTTTCCCAAAACAGACCTTTTATTTTCCTAGTTCTATCTCCCTCTATACGTAATGTTATTTCATATAGTTTATGGGGCACACTAACTCGTGTGTCTGCAGTTTCCACCTGAATGTACTCATTCGTGTCCAAAGTCTCCAGAAGAATCATCAGGATCTTGCAAGCTTTGGTCACTTCTGCTGCGCTGTCTAGCATTGTCTGTGCCCACTCTCCGTTTTTCAGCTGTGTCCTCAGAATTCTCGGCATGTTTAATTTTAATACTTGCTACCTTCTTTCTGGGAAATTGTAATTTTTTACTTTTATGAGCAGGTTCCTTCTCTTTGGACTTGACGTGCTCTTTTCTGTGTTCTGACCATCCTCTTCTTTCCGATTTCTGTGAGGAAGATCGAGAAAGATTGAGTGAGAAGGATCGAGAGGGATGTGTATCAACATCTTGATATCTGTCAGGTTTTCTTATTTTATCCCTATCTCTAAGGTTGTATCTTTTTTCAGAGGGCTTCCTTTGGGGAGACTTGTCTTCTTGGCCTGGAGATCTCTCTCTACGCTGAGGAGACCTTCCTCTGGACTGGAAATGTTTTTCCCTGGGAGTGGATTGTTTATTACCATCCCAACTCTTTTTTGGAGTTCTTAAATTATTTTTAATAAATGTTTTTTCAGGAATTTCAGTTAGTTGGGGTTTTACCGGTTTCCCACCCAAACTAACTCTTCCTAGCTCTTCATAGGATTTTTCTATGATTCTGGCGAGTTCTAATGGTTGGTCTGCTATATCTGTTTCCTTCAATTTCTGGAGGTTCTTTATATCATCCCTTGCCAATTGAACTAATTCTCTATATGCCTTTGTTAATTCTTTTAGTTTAACTAGGAGTTCTTCGCTTGACATTGTTTCGTAGTCTGGGTGTGTTGCGTAGTTGCATAGGACCGGCCCCGTTGCTTCTGGTCTACCTAGTGGACCGAGCCTGGTGATGTGATTATTATGTTTTAGGGCACCAATAAACCATAGCAGGTGCTCTTGGTAATTTAGTGGGATTTCGATCTCCTCGAAAGGAGTGTATTCTCCCGGAGGTTCCTCTATTTTGTAATAGTGGAAGTCTTTTGTCACAGCGTGTGCTGCTGGAAAATGTATCCTCTGTCTGCCGATATTCATGTGCCCCTACCACGAATATGACTGTACCACCTCTTGGTGTCAGTCCATTTTCTATAAGTTTAAGAGTTATAGTTCTTCTTATATTGACCGGAATGATTATAACACTCGGGTCATTTTCTTGGAGGGCTATGTCTTCCTCTAAGAGTCGAGCTGCTAAGGCTTCTCTTTCTTTTTCTTTGTCACTTTCTGCCATTTTACTGACTGAAAGTTTTTTGTTGCAGATCGAGTTTCAAGGAAACCAAGATTAGGGGCACAATATTTTGGAACACTGTATCCTTCAACGTTGATCAAACTAAAAACTAATGCATAGGAATCTCTTTCTACTAAGTTCCTGTGGATATTAACCTTTCACCCATTCCAGATGTCTATTGGAGTTTTTACGGGAAAAGGGTTCTGTGTGAAAAAGCACGACTGAGTTACTCTAGTGTCTTGCGTTAGATTATCGCCTTACCCAACGTTGGGCGCCATGTAGTGTAGTTCCTATTTTCCCAATAGGCTCTGCGCATTGGAATAACATAACCAGCAGTGTAGACGTAGGACTGAGGTCATCTAGGTCTCTACTGACTATGATAAACTTAATTTAAGTTTGCGCCAGCTAGCTCAGAGGTCACTGGAAACTTTCTTGAATGAATAGGAAGGGATGAACTTCCCTGGATCAGACAAGAAGGGATTCAGTCTCCGACAACCGCATAAACATGACAACTTTGCTCCCTCAGAATAAGAGTGTATCTCTAGAGTTGTGTGAAAACAATAGGCAGCTATTTCACTCAGTCAATCGTGCATACTTAGTTTCACCAGAGTGCAGAGAAATAGAGAGACGGGCTTTTTCAATAAAAAGGTGTTATTTATTGAGCAGTCTTCTTTCTCATGCAAGAGAAATGAATTGCCACAATTGCAATACTTATCATGAAGTAAAGTGCGTACAGTAAAAGTAGTATTATGAAATAATACTGTAAAAGCATTGATATGGTTTCTTAACCATATGATACTTTAAAATGGATAAAATATATACATACATAAATACATTGACTAACGTACTCAACTGGTGCTTTTAACTAAGCCTACCCCGGTGTACCTGACCTAAGCCTAATACTTGGGAAGGGATGAGTAAGTAGCAGTTTAAGTTAAGTTGTTTAAGATTGTTTTGCCAAGAATCTGCATCAAGAATTCTCTTAAGGGTTTAGTCAGCTCCGTACCTTGGTAATAGAATGTGGGAGGTCTGGTATCTCTTTCCTCAGGACTCGATCTCCCAGCAACCGGCAAGGGTAGGCTGGAAACACCGGAGCTGGATTTTGTCGGCTGGAGAAAAAGACAGCGTCTCTCTCAGTGCGTCAAATGGGAGGAGCGGCTTCCGCGGGCTCTTGCATCAGCTGGGCTCTCGGGCAAGCAGATGGCCGCTTTGCTCCAAACCACTGTGTGTTTGCTTAAGGCAACTGTTGTTATTTTATACCTGGAAGGTGCCGGGTTTGACGTAAGGTTGGACATAAAACATCACTAAGAACTAACAGTTCTTTCTGGACTTCAGGAGTTCTTGTTCAAACCAAACAAAAGCAGGGGGGATTTCCTGGGCTGCTGGAGGCTTGGTTTGTTTAAAGAACGCGTTGTGCTTTCTAGGAGTCAATGGGAGTAGCCGTGCTGTGCTTTGTACTGCATGGGTTATTACTGAAAATGGATCTCATTCTTATGCCTTTATCAGGATATTATTGATTATAACCTCACAAGGGCATAAATCGGGAATATCAAATTAGGGTCCTAGATATAAACACGACATCATACTTAGAATTTTTCAGCCAACCAGTCAACATCGGTCCAAACGCGCTCTGCAGCTAGTCCCTAACTCCTCTTTCCCACCATGGATTTTCTTCAAATCACTTGCAATCAAAATTATGCTATCCCAGCAGTGCTCCCAGCCCCCCAGTCCCTCCCCCACCAATCTAGAACAACCCCAAACAGCCCCCTAAAAACACGCAATACTGCTAGGCCTCAGTTTAAATTGTGCCAAAACGCTGTCTGCAACTAGGCCCAAACCCCCTTTTCCACCATGGATTTTCTTCAAACCACTCGCAATCAAAATTAGACTATTCCAGCAGTGCTCCCAGTCCCCCCGACCCACCCCCACAAATCTAGAACACCCCCAAACAGCCCCCCAAAAACATGCAATACTGGTATAGTCAAAACATGGCAAATTGCGCTGTTCATAAAACATTGCTGTTTTCAGCACTTCCACTACTTCGATCCTCTTGAAACTTACCTGGACAGTCACTTGTTCCAGCGATTCACAAGAATCTCAGCAAGGCAGAACAAAATCGAACCACTGCGCTCTTTGAAGAAGAAGAAGAAGGTCTACGACTAGTTTACTTTTCACCCAAACAAATGCGCCCGCAAAACACCCAAAAAGGCCAAAATTCTGCCAATACTGGACCAAGGAACACCAAACCCCCCTAAAACCTTGCCAACATCATTATGAACGAGCCTGCATTGGGCTCCGAGCCCTAGACTCAGGGTGAACCATACCAACTTAAACCCAAAAACCCTAGTAAATCGCACTGAACCCTAAACCCTAGATATGCTTTGTCTGTCTGAGTCAAAGAGCCTAGGTATGCTACATCAGTAGAATGCTTGACTCAGTGGTGCCTGCCTTGACCATCTGCATGGCCCTGCCGCAAGCATGTGCCAAAAATCCGTTCCGCTCAAGAATTTGCGATATTTCTGGAGATTTGCGAAATACCGAAAAACAGCAAATTTTCCAAACATAACGGATGTTTGGCCCAAGCTTGAGGCAGTGCCATGCAGACGGTCAAGGCAAGCACCACTGAGTGAAGCAACCTGACGTAGCATCCCTAGGCTCTTTGTCAGACAGACAACGCATATCTAATTGTATGCAGCAAGCCACATAGCCCCAATTTTACATGAACTGCTGTCTAGAGTGGACTCTGCTTGGCATAACAACAACAGTACACTGCCTCGCCCTCGACCACTACATACCACGAATAGACAGACATGTAGTTCTGCTGTAGTAGTTGTTGTAGACTGGTTTACCTGTTTGCCACTCACGAATTGGCCATAGTTGTTCCGTAAACCGAAGCTGATGATCCATCCATCCCAGTGAGTGACTGTAAAGAAAAAAGATATATTATTTATTCAATCATCATGGTATATTGGAAAGTAAGTCCGCTCCAAGGACATTTTGCATATTGTGAAATGCAACATAGTGGCCCCTGAATTTGAAGTACAATTAGAATTAAACAAGGTAAAAATAACAGAGTAGTTGACATGAGTTACAATTACTGTGTAAAAGATTAAATAATAACTAAGACAAGACATATGATTCATCATTTCATGCACAAAAAACAAACAGCAATTGGTTTAATCAGAGGCAGACAGCCATTGCTGTCCACTGCATGCCATCTTCTCAATTATTCATTACCTGTTCTACTTTTTGCCCGCATCTTCTTCGGAAAGTGAGGGCCCACAGGGCAGCCTCTCCTGTCAATATCAGAAGTAACTCAGTCAGCAATCAGCGAGCATGTAGTCAGTCAGTAATTTCAGTCCCACTTGAGGGGACTCGTCGTAATCCAGCCATCTGCCTTGAGGGAAATGGATAGGGGGAGTCTGGAGGAGGAGTATAGAGTAGCATGATTGAGTTGTGAACTTATGAACCTCAGGAATGCAGACTGAGGCACCTTCAAATCAATAAGGAATATATGATGAAGACAGTGCTGCTGATGGACTTGTTGTGATTAGGTGATTAGAGTTTTGTTTTGGTAAAAGTTGCAAAACAAAGAAAGACACACAGGAATAAAAGTGAATAAGGACGAAAAAAAGGAAGTCATTTTCAGTCCTCGATGTCAGGGAACTAGAGCTCATCCTCAAACTCCATGAATTGAGATGGGAGTAGGTCAGGTAACAGAGAAGAACTTCCGTCACCTAAGTCGGTGTCCTCTTCTTCCTGCGTGCATTCACGTACTTTGTAATCTGGTGGTATGAAGTGCTGATTCATCTTGATCAGTGTTAACCTTTCCACATTTTTGGCCGAGAGGCGGGTCCTTTTTGAAGTTACAATGGCACCAGTAGCACTGAAAACACGTTCGGAAGACACACTTGTGAGTGGGCAAGACAAATAATTTAGATCCACGTTGGTGATCAGTGGCCAAAAAGGCATTTTCCTGTACCAATACAGCAATGGGTTCTTATGAACAAAGACCTCTGTTGGGTCATCCAGATAGGCCTGCACCATCGACTCAAGGTTCTCCACGGTTGCTCCACTTTGCGTACCATCTGTGGCCTTTGCATCATTGGTACGTGCAAACCCTTGATGAGTTAGCCAATCCGCTTCCGACAATATTATGACTGGGCCTGGTGCAGGTGAGGATGATGATGTGGTTGCTGCTGGTGTCGTTAACGGCTATGAGGGAAACTGACTCCCTTCGCCAACAAGATTCAGAAGTGGAACTTGACGCCGGGTGGCCTGCTGATTCAGTTGGACTTCTGCCGGCTCCTTGAATTTTCTGCCGATCTTTTTCGAACCGAGTGGCTGACACAGCTAGCCAATGTTTGTACTTTGAAACATGTGCTTCATCAAAAGGAATGAATGCTTTGCTGGCCACTGCCTTTTTGTATCGTTGATCCAGAATAGTGGCACAAATGTAATGTTGTTCTGTATGTATGTTTTTAAGCCTTTCATTGGGAACTAGGCGGCTTAATAAACTCTCCGCCAAATGATATGCGTCTTGCTTTTCACCATCATCTCTGAACGTTGAAGGCACCGCTTTCAGTTGGTGCTCTAGCATGATCAACAATGGGATAGCTTTGCCCAAAGAACAGTCCTCCCTGCTGACTTCACGTGTGAAGACCTCAAAAGGACGAAGCATGTCTGTCAGGCTTTTAACTAGATTCCATTCCTCCAACTCTAGCATCATGTCTTTCATAGTAGAACCCTGTTGAAAGACAAACTCATTGATTACCATGCACTGCTCAGACAGACCCTCAAGAATGTAAAAGGTTGAGTTCCAACGTGTTGCCACCTCCTGGATGAGTCCTTTGACTGGCAGTCTACGTTCATGTTGAATGCTCCTCAGCTGCTTCCGGGCCTTAAAAGAATGGCTGAAATGTGTGCAGATTCTTCGGCAGGTGGTGAGTAACTTCCTGACTGAGTTTTCATTTTTCAAGAAATCTTACAACACGATGTTAATACTGTGCGCCAAACACGGCACTCTGAAATAGTCACCTTGCTGCATGGCCTTAACTATATTACTGCCATTATCCGTGGAAACATAACCAAATATGCGATTTCTTAGATACAGCCATTCGGAGACCTTACTGTTAAACTCCTCCAAAATGTTTTTTGCAGTATGAGATTTCCCCATAGCAAACATTGCTAATGTTACATGTTTACAAGTAGCTTGAAAAAGTGTGTCTGGGTCAACACCTGCACTTGACTTGTCTCTAACCCCTGCAAAAGAGACCCAGTGTGCAGTGATGCACATGTAATCAATGGCTTGGCAACTGGTCCACATATCTGTTGTCAAGTGGATAATGTGAACAGCACTCTTCTGCAAAGCTGCCCCAATCACCTCCAGCACATCTTGATGTAGTGCTGGAACCGCAACTCTGGCAAAATAGCACCGGCTAGAACCTTCCATTTAGGGCAGACTGTTGCCACTAATTCTAGAAACCCCACCCCTTCCATGAAAGAAAAAGGGAGAAGGTCCAGCGCTAGCATTTTAGCCAGCTTTGCGTTATACAGACGTACTGTTGGGTGGTTGCGTTCAAATGGCGCCTCCGATCAAAGCATGCCTCTAATGGTGGGCTGGACAGTTTTACGTGATGATGATGATGATGATGATGATGCAGACTTCAAACCAGTTAGACTCAATGATGGACTTTTTTGCATTGGTGTCTGTCCCAGACTCTTAGTGTGCCTCATACATGTTGCAGGCGTAGAGGGTGTGGGAGCTACCACTGCAGTGCTGCTGCCAGGGGTACTGGGTGTACCAGAAAAAATGTTGCTCGGTTCTTGACTTCCCCCCTGCACAATCAGCCCCTCGTCAGCATCAGATGCAATGTGAATGGATACATTTGGATCAGTTCTACTTTGGACTTCCTCGATCTTACGTAGGTGTGCATACCACTGGTTAGGGTGGTGTGTTTTGAGATGACCTCTCTGGCCTCCGGTACCATAGTTGGTACCAAGCTTACCCCGACTAACGAATACTTTACAAATCGAACAAACGGCCATGTTTTCCGCCTTTTCGCTAACAGTAAAGTAGTCCCAAACTGGGGACTGGAGATGTCTGCTGGTGGTGGAGGTGCTACTTTGACTTTCAATGCCAGATGAAGTGGAGGATGGGCGTGGTTGAATTTGTTTCTGTTGTTCACTTACAGCACCACTACTTGAGGTAATGGAGGTCGAGTTGGATGGAGGTCCCTGCCTGCCCTTCTGACTAAAAAAGATAGAAGCTGTAGGTCGTGTTGGTGTTGTAGTTAACTGCATTGGTGGTGGTACCAGTGCCACGCCGCCCACATCCTGCTCAGCAGCCATATGGGATAGGGTGAAAATGTCTGTCTGCTCCATGCCCGCTGGGGCTGGAGTGAAGTCTGTGATGACTGGGTCGTCCTCAGACTGTTCATCAGCAGCAGAAGACACCACTTTTTGTTCGTCGTCATCACACATAAGTCGAAGCCTTGCGGGTACCTTCCTTTTAGGCTTAGCTACCTTTGTCGGCTCATGGCGTGCCTCACTCTCAGACTGCATTTGTGGGTTCCAATCAGGATCAAGGTCATCAGAATGAAGGGGGTTTGAAGAAGAACTTGTAGTAGTAGTAGCCCTCCTTGACCTTTTTCTTGCTGGGGATCTGGAAGACAATGGATCATTCTCAGGAGGAGTGGCTTCCTTGGATGATAACGCTTGAATATCAATTTCCTGATGTGCCCCTGCTTCTGGAGGAACAAGCGTTGTAGGCAGTTGTGCCGCTCCATGAACCTCTAATTGCACCTCTCCATGCACCTCTCCATGCGCCTTTCCTTGCGCCTCTCCTTGCGCCTATCCTTGCGCCTCTCCTTGTGCCTCTCCTTGCGCCTCTCCTTTCACCTCTCCTTGCGCCTCTCCTTGCCCATGTACTTGCGCTTGTACTAGTTGCACCTGTGGTTGTCGTTGCGGCTGTGGTTGTTGAACACTCGTCAGCTGAGTTACACCCGGCGTTGATTGGATGGTACTTTCTTGTGCTTAGCCAACATCACTGGTCGATGGTGATTGAACAACCAATGTGGCTGCCGCAGCAGCACTCATGGTCTTGGACCTAACTTGGCATGGTGGCACTGAGCCCAATGAAGCGGAGGTGCTGCTTCCAGCTTGGTCCCCGGTGGACACTGCTGCTGCTGCAGGCGTAGTTTTTTTTCTCCCAAAAAAGGTGTCGGTGGGCACACCAGTCTCCTTGGTAGGTGGTGCCACTTGCTTCTTCTGCTCCTTCTTACTGCCAGTGGCATCGGCTACTTTTTCGCTGTGGCGCTACGGCCACCCTTCTTTGGGGCCATCTTCTTCAGATGTCAGAACAGCAGGCCACAGTTGCACCAGTTGCAGAGTTGTCTTGCTGTGGCCACACGTGGCGTCACGTGACGTTGTGCTGCACACACCGCTGCAGGACTTCTTCCTGGCACTCGTGGTTCTCTTGTGCACCTAAAAGCAATGGATGCCAGAGGAACATCAGTTAAACACCCCAAAAAGTCGATAAACACACAATATTCACCACAATCCAATGCGATCCATGCCCTCAATGATGTTTAAATTCATCACCCCACAAAAAGACTAGGTCCATGCACCACTCACTACACCTGGGCATAATGGTTGAAAGCAAGGCAAACTGGGTGCAGGCTTGAGCACACTGCCTGGCCTCAAAATGGCCCCTTGACCCCCATGACATGGCCAGGCCCTGCCTGTCCCAGGCCTCAAAATGGGCCCCACCCACATGACCAGGCCCCAACAACACTCCAAAAAGTCGAAAAACACACAAAAATCACCACAATCCCATGCCATCCATGCCCTCAATGATGTTTAAATTCAAGACACCCCACAGCAAGACTAGGCCCATGCACCACTGGATACCCCTGGGCATAATGGTTGAAAGCAAGGCCAACTGGGTGCAGGCCTGAGCACACAGCCTGGCTTCAAAATGGCCCCTTGACCCCAACCACATGGCCAGGCCCTGCCTGTCCCAGGCCTTAAAAGATGGCCCCACCCACATGACCAGGCCTCAACAACACTCCAAAAAGTCAAAAACACCCAAATATCACCACAACCCCATGCCATCGATGCAATCAATGATGTTTAAATTCAAGACACCCCACAGAAAGACTAGGCCCATGCACCACTGAGTACCCCTGGGCATAATGGTTGAAAGCAAGGCAAACTGGGTGCAGGCCTGAGCACACTGCCTGGCTTCAAAATGGCCCCTTGACCCCCACCACATGGCCAGGCCCTGCCTATCCCAGGCCTCAAAATGGGCCCCACCCACATGACCAGGCCTCAACAACACTCCAAAAAGTCAAAAAACACACAAAAATCACCAAAATCTCATGCCATCCATGCAATCAATGATGTTTAAATTCAAGACACCCCACAGAAAGACTAGGCCCATGCATCACTGAGTACCCCTGGGCATAATGGTTGAAAGCAAGGCAAACTGGGTGCAGGCCTGAGCACACTGCCTGTCTTCAAAATGGCCCCTTGACCCCCACCACATGGCCAGGCCCTGCCTGTCACAGGCCTTAAAAAATGGCCCCCACCCACATGGCCAGGCCCCAACAACACCCCAAAAAGTCGAAATACACACAAAAATCACCACAATCCCATGCCATCCATGCCCTCAATGATGTTTAAATTCAAGACACCCAGCAGAAAGACTAGGCCCATGCACCACTGAGTACCACTGGGTAGAATGGTTGAAAGCAAGGCAAACTGGGTGCAGGCCTGAGCACAGTGCCTGGCTTCAAAATGGCCCCTTGCCCCCACCACATGGCCAGGCCCTGCCTGTTCCAGGCCTCAAAATGGCCCCCACCCACATGGCCAGGCCCCAGCAACACCCCAAAAAGTCAAAAAACACACAAAAATCACCACAATCCCATGCCATCCATGCCCTCAATGATGTTTAAATTCAAGACTCCCCACAGAAAGACTAGGCCCATGCACCACTGAGTACCCCTGGGCATAATGGTTGAAAGCAAGGCAAACTGGGTGCAGGCCTGAGCACACTGCCTGGCTTCAAAATGGCCCCTTGACCCCCACTACATGGCCAGTCCCTGCCTGTCCCAGGCCTCAAAATGGCCCCACCCACATTGCCAGGCACCAACAACACCCCAAAAAGTCGAAAAACACACATAAATCACCACAATCCCATGCCATCCATGCCCTCAATGATGTTTAAATTCAAGACACCCCACAGCAAGACTAGGCCCATGCACCACTGGATACCCCTGGGCATAATGGTTGAAAGCAAGGCAAACTGGGTGCAGGCCTGAGCACCCAACCTGGCTTCAAAATGGCCCCTTGACCCCAACCACATGGCCAGGCCCTGCCTGTCCCAGGCCTTAAAAGATGGCCCCACCCACATGACCAGGCCTCAACAACACTCCAAAAAGTCAAAAACACCCAAATATCACCACAATCCCATGCCATCGATGCAATCAATGATGTTTAAATTCAAGACACCCCACAGAAAGACTAGGCCCATGCACCACTGAGTACCCCTGGGCATAATGGTTGAAAGCAAGGCAAACTGGGTGCAGGCCTGAGCACACTGCCTGGCTTCAAAATGGCCCCTTGACCCCCACCACATGGCCAGGCTCTGCCTATCCCAGGCCTCAAAATGGGCCCCACCCACATGACCAGGCCCCAACAACACCCCAAAACGTCGATGAACACACAAAATTCACCACAATCCCATGCCATCCATGCCCTCAATGATGTTTAAATCCAAGACACCCCACAGAAAGACTAGGCCCATGCATCACTGAGTACCCCTGGGCATAATGGTTGAAAGCAAGGCAAACTGGGTGCAGGCCTGAGCACACTGCCTGGCTTCAAAATGGCCCCTTGACCCCCACCACATGGCCAGGTCCTGCCTGTCTCAGGCCTCAAAATGGGCCCCACCCACATGACCAGGCCCCAACAACACTCCAAAAAGTAAAAAAACACACAAAAATCACCACAATCCCATGCCATCCATGCCCTCAATGATGTTTAAATTCAAGACACCCCACAGAAAGACTAGGCCCATGCACCACTGAGTACCCCTGGGCATAATGGTTGAAAGCAAGGCAAACTGGGTGCAGGCCTGAGCACACTGCCTGGCTTCAAAATGGCCCCTTGACCCCCACCACATGGCCAGGCCCTGCCTATCCCAGGCCTCAAAATGGGCCCCACCCACATGACCAGGCCCCAACAACACCCCAAAACGTCGATAAACACACAAAATTCACCACAATCCCATGCCATCCATGCCCTCAATGATGTTTAAATTCAAGACACCCCACAGAAAGACTAGGCCCATGCATCACTGAGTACCCCTGGGCATAATGGTTGAAAGCAAGGCAAACTGGGTGCAGGCCTGAGCACACTGCCTGTCTTCAAAATGGCCCCTTGACCCCCACCACATGGCCAGGCCCTGCCTGTCACAGGCCTTAAAAAATGGCCCCCACCCACATGGCCAGGCCCCAACAACACCCCAAAAAGTCGAAATACACACAAAAATCACCACAATCCCATGCCATCCATGCCCTCAATGATGTTTAAATTCAAGACACCCAGCAGAAAGACTAGGCCCATGCACCACTGAGTACCACTGGGTAGAATGGTTGAAAGCAAGGCAAACTGGGTGCAGGCCTGAGCACAGTGCCTGGCTTCAAAATGGCCCCTTGCCCCCACCACATGGCCAGGCCCTGCCTGTTCCAGGCCTCAAAATGGCCCCCACCCACATGGCCAGGCCCCAGCAACACCCCAAAAAGTCAAAAAACACACAAAAATCACCACAATCCCATGCCATCCATGCCCTCAATGATGTTTAAATTCAAGACTCCCCACAGAAAGACTAGGCCCATGCACCACTGAGTACCCCTGGGCATAATGGTTGAAAGCAAGGCAAACTGGGTGCAGGCCTGAGCACACTGCCTGGCTTCAAAATGGCCCCTTGTCCCCCACTACATGGCCAGTCCCTGCCTGTCCCAGGCCTCAAAATGGCCCCACCCACATTGCCAGGCACCAACAACACCCCAAAAAGTCGAAAAACACACATAAATCACCACAATCCCATGCCAT
This sequence comes from Lissotriton vulgaris, assembly GCF_964263255.1. Lineage (NCBI taxonomy): Eukaryota > Metazoa > Chordata > Amphibia > Caudata > Salamandridae > Lissotriton > Lissotriton vulgaris. Next base: position 325,897,485 of record NC_141698.1, on the reverse strand, counting down.
CCATGCCCTCAATGATGTTTAAATTCAAGATACCCCACAGCAAGACTAGGCCCATGCACCACTGGATACCCCTGGGCATAATGGTTGAAAGCAAGGCAAACTGGGTGCAGGCCTGAGCACACAACCTGGCTTCAAAATGGCCCCTTGACCCCAACCACATGGCCAGGCCCTGCCTGTTCCAGGCCTTAAAAGATGGCCCCACCCACATGACCAGGCCTCAACAACACTCCAAAAAGTCAAAAACACCCAAATATCACCACAATCCCATGCCATTGATGCAATCAATGATGTTTAAATTCAAGACACCCCACAGAAAGACTAGGCCCATGCACCACTGAGTACCCCTGGGCATAATGGTTGAAAGCAAGGCAAACTGGGTGCAGGCCTGAGCACACTGCCTGGCTTCAAAATGGCCCCTTGACCCCCACCACATGGCCAGGCTCTGCCTATCCCAGGCCTCAAAATGGGCCCCACCCACATGACCAGGCCCCAACAACACCCCAAAACGTCGATAAACACACAAAATTCACCACAATCCCATGCCATCCATGCCCTCAATGATGTTTAAATCCAAGACACCCCACAGAAAGACTAGGCCCATGCATCACTGAGTACCCCTGGGCATAATGGTTGAAAGCAAGGCAAACTGGGTGCAGGCCTGAGCACACTGCCTGGCTTCAAAATGGCCCCTTGACCCCCACCACATGGCCAGTCCCTGCCTGTCCCAGGCCTCAAAATGGCCCCACCCACATTGCCAGGCACCAACAACACCCCAAAAAGTCGAAAAACACACATAAATCACCACAATCCCATGCCATCCATGCCCTCAATTATGTTTAAATTCAAGACACCCCACAGAAAGACTAGGACCATGCACCACTGAGTACCCCTGGGCATAATGGTTGAAAGCAAGGCAAACTGGGTGCAGGCCTGAGCACACTGCCTGGCTTCAAAATGGCCCCTTGACCCCCACCACATGGCCAGGCCCTGCCTGTCCCAGGACTCAAAATGGCCCCCACCCACATGGCCAGGCCACAACACCACCCCAAAAAGTCAAAAAACACACAAAAATCACCACAATCCCATGCCATTCATGCCCTCAATGATGTTTAAATTCAAGACACCCCACAGAAAGACTAGGTCCATGCACCACTCACTACACCTGGGCCTACTGACTAGTGAGGCTTTACAGGCACCCCAAAATGTAAAAAAAAGTCAACATATAATAGTGAGCTAAAATTCCATGACATAAATGAGAACTAAGTTTAAAAAAAATCTCAGAAACAGTTGTATCATGCACCCATGACTAACCCTGGGCCTAATGGATACTGTGGCTACCCACAATATATTTCTTTTTAAGTTGTGAACAAGTTTTAAAGTTGTAGTTGCAGCTACTGCAATGCCCCAAACAAACAACACCAACTTGCTTGTAAAATCTCAAATCCAAAAATAATCCAAACTCCAAAGTCCAAAAAGTCCTCAAATACAAATATCCAGCAGCAGCCACAAAAGGTAATCCTTCCAGCTCCAGATCCAAAGCAAAAGTGATCAGGACATGGAAAAAGCACTGGGAGGAGCCTGCTGGACAGGAACAGGAAGTTGGAGACTCTGGGGCACTTCCTTCCTCCCACCCCCCCAAAGAAATGGACTCCTGCACCAAAAAGTGCAGCCAAATGTCAATCAGATGAGTTATTCTGATCAAAATCATCATTTTCACAAGGTTTATGTTTCCTGCGGTGGATTTCTTGTGCAGAATTGCAATTTTTGAAATTTCGGGAGCGCAAGCTGTTCAAATCTCCCGCCGGAAGTCAGCTGCGCGTCGCATCTACGTGTTCGGCATTGTTTACTCCCGCAATGCGTGATCGCGGGCCTTTATGATGTACTTGCGTTGTCAAACTCTCGCTGTGCAAGATGGCGAGCCGCGATAACGTATTTGCGTTAGAAAAACTCTCGCACAATCATGCAGCAAGATCGAAAAAGGCGCAGCACACGCAAACCGGGAGAAAAACAACTCGGTGGACTCAGATTCACGGTAAGTCAATGCCGCGCACGCGATATTGTATTTTTCAAGCGCAACCAAGCAAAATAATTCGCATCTTGCGAATTTGCGGATTTTTGGGCAAATTTGCGCGATTCGCGGATCGCAAAATCATCAAAAATCCGCATATTCTCCCGCGAAACGGATTTTACGCCCATGCTTACTTCAAACTCTCTTTCCTTAATGAATAACACACTCAAGGGTTGTATTAGGAGACAGTACATGTATTTTAAAATGTTTATTTTAATATCCTAACATAGCGCATAATATGTGATTGGTAATCAAACAAAGTATGAAAAGTAACGCAGTGAAACATTCAAAGGAAAATGAAATCAGCACAAAACTTCTAACATTGTTATTGATTTCATATTGTCCCAACACCCTTATGCTATTTGTAGGCACTAGGCTAACTTTAGCTAAATCAGTAACTGAGTTTCAGTGATGGCACACAGCATACTTTTATTTTCATTATGGAACAGCACATTATCTGTTTCTTATTGCAGTTTGAACAAGGCTGGGACATGAACAGTGACAAGCTGAAGGCCACTTCATCTCACCCATCGCCTCTGTTCAAGATTGATTGCTGCAATCTGGTGGAAAGTACATTTTTCACATGTTCTAATACCTGATTTTTTATAAGATCTGATTGTCAATGTTATCTTACTTATAATTTTGAAAATAATGTTAGGACTAGCAGACACTAAATCAATAATAAGACAAACAATCATGCACCAAATGCCTCAACTTGATTATCATATTTGTATGATATATACAAAATTTATGAACAATCCTGTACAACAGTTGCACAGGGTGTAGCTATTTCTAGCATTGCTAAACATGATTAAATTTCACACTTCCTGTGAAAGAAATACAAGAGTTTGAAAAGAAATTAATGAGAATGTTAGTGTCTGCAAGAACAAAATGATGGACATAGAAAAGTATTTTTTTCACGATTATCTCCTCAAGCCTCTTTAAGCAGTGTTTACATATCAAGTTGTTAAAAATTGCACTCCTGCTAACTCACTGTGCCACAACGTTCACATGATTTCAGCATTCTTCATATGATCACCTAGTGAATAGTCAATATGACACCGTGACAGGGAAGGTGAGTTGTAAACCACTGCGCTGGGTGGGTTTCCAGATTACCCTTGGATTCTCTTAACAGCTGAAGCCCATTACCGGGTGCTTTCTGTTAAGTTGGCAGATCTGAAATAGTTACACACACACAAACATATATATATTTATATTCACTTAAAAAACATTGGTTTCAGGCCTTCTATAGTTAGGAATTAGCATTTAAAAAACCTTTGAAATTCACTCAAAAAACCATAAGTTTTAGGGCTGTTATAGTTAGCTGGACATTTCACTCATACAAAACCATTGAAATTGCTCCTATATAGTTAGTTGTACTAACTATATTTCGCGCACCCGCAATCCACTGCTGATGATGTCACATATTACATCATTCATGACATGGTCAGTGACATCACTGATGACATCTCTTCTTTATTACTGGTGCCGTCAATAACCAGGACATTCAAAATCTCTCTATTAATTGCTAATTCCTCACTATATAAGGCCTGAAACCTATGGTTTTTTCAGTGAATTTCAAAGGTTTTTTAAATGCTAATTCCTAACAATATAAGGCCTTAAACCTATGGTTTTTTCAGTGAATTTGCAAGGTTTTTTAATGCTAATTCCTAACTATATAAGGCCTGAAACCTATGTTTTTTTCAGTGAATTTCAATGGTTTTTTAAATGCTCATTCCTAACTATATCAGGCCTGAAACCGATGGTTTGTTCATTGAAGTTCGAAGGTTTTTTAAATGAAAATATTTAAATGTATTACATTTTTTTTATATACTGATTTACTACATTTTTGCAGGCAGGTGTTCAGAGGGCACGCCCCCTTTTTACAACACTCTGCAGCGCAGCTCCATGGCGCTTACTGGAGATACCTGTTGGACTAGTTCCCTCTAGGGGACCTCTGGATTGAACAGGAATTAATTCCCCAACTTAAAAAGTGCAAACGCGCCCTGTAGAGTGTTCTAAATTGGGGGAGTGAGACCGTTGAATTTCTTTTTTAATTTTCCACTACTTTTATTGAGATTTTGAATGTCCCGGTTATTGACGGCACCAGTAATAAAGAAGTTTCTGTTGGAGGAGATGGCATGAGGGATTTTTTTGATCAGTCTCTGGACGGCGAATTTCTCGAATGTTTGGAGACCATAGAGTTCCAGGAATTATCTTTGCAGACTTTTGATGAGGAGATTCCTGATGATGTGATTGATGAGGAAATTCCTGATGATGACTTGTTACTAGTTCTTTTAAATTATGAAAATTCTGAAGAATAAATTTATATTTAGAAATTAAAAATTGTTTGAGACATTATTCATTATTATTTGTAATTTATGAGGTAGTCGCGATTGTGGTATAAAGTGAGACTTACATTATAGAGTGCACCATTTTTGTGTTACATAGTAAGTTTACTTATAGTTACTTCCCTTCTCCCACTATATTTTCTCCAATGTGTATTTTACATCTCTTCTTCGTCTCTTGCCTCCTTTCTCTCACTGTCTGTCTCTGATGCACCCTATCGCCGCCATTTTGTGTAGTTTCAGAAGAGAGTGAAATGTAATAGTTGAGAAGGTGAAAAGGGGGCAGGGTAGAGTGCCCCTGACCCCCTAGGCCTTCTCAGGGGGTCCCTGAAGGATCTGTTTCTGCTTTCCTGAGAGACTATGGTATGGGTTCCATAGACCACAATAACTTGCGTTACAACATGCAAGATATCTACAGAGGAGACAGTGTACATTTCTCAGATGAGGGGAACAGAGTCTTTCTCTTGAATTTTAGACTCTGCATTGGTACCTACTTGTAGGTACTTAAATCACCCACATAACACAACAGCTCTTTTTAGAGCTACCCTACCTCTAAGCACTCCAAATTCTTATTTTACACTATTTTCTTTCACTGTTTTTCCCAGTGGTACACTCAGGGTACGCGCACCTTGAAGCGTACATGGGAACGCACCCAGCGTTTACCCCGCGAAAATTTCAACCAAAAAAAATCTTTTTTTTCCCTCCAGGGTTCTTCTAGGCCCCCCTCAGAAAACCTAGGGGGTCAGGGGGTGTCTACCCTGCCCCCTTTTAATCATTTCCCCCTTTTTTTTTCACCTCTTGTGTCTCGATTCTACAGAGACACAAGATGGCGAACTCTCCGGACTGTTTGGAATGTTGACAGACACCCGAGAGCCAATCAGCTTTCCGCTCGCGCACTTCCGTGGTGCGCCAGGTGCGCTTACCGGTACGCGTACCCTGAGCGCTCGAAGCGTGCATATAGATATATACATTTTTTTCAAGTTAATTTTCGTAAAAATCACTGGAGCAATTTTCACCAAATATAGAAAAGGCACTTCTGCGTACCAGTCCCTACAATTTTGCAAAGTTTGGTGTAATTCCATTCAGCGGTTCCGGCTGTAGTCGTTTCTGAACGTCCTATGGAAATTAACGTAGGGAAAACATGTTTTGGGAACCCCCTTTTTTTTCGGCCCCAGCATGATGAATCCCCGAAACTTCAAGGGAAGGAGCGGAGTTGAGCTGGCCTAAATTTTGGAAAATTACACGCAAATTCCTCAACCGGCGCTAAAGTTATTCCCAATAGAATGTTGCGGATTTCCTATGGAAACTAGGTCCTAGCTATATATACCTATATTATATATATATATATATATATATATATATATATATATATATATATATATATATATTTATATAAATATTACCTACTGGCGATTGACAACTGGACAGCTCTCACCACCGAAGACACACTGAAGACAATGAAGTCAATCCACTCCGAGGCCCCCAAGGACCCCTGCCCCACCACATCTTCAACAGAGCCACCGACACCCTCGCCCCCATACTCTGCCACACCATCAACCGCTCCCTGGCAACCGCTTCATTCCCTGATGACTGGAAACACGCCAAGGTCAACCCCCTCCTGAAGAAACCCTCGGCAGACCCCACCGACCTCAAAAACTAAAGACCCATCCCTGCTCCCGTTCCCAGCAAAAGTTATCGAGAAAGCCTTCAACAGCCAACTCTCCACATTCATCGAAGAGCACAACATCTTCGACTCCTCCCAATCCGGCTTCAGAAAAATACACAGTACGGAAACCTCCCTCCTCGCCGCAACAGACGACATCCACACCCTACTGGACAAAGGAGAAACAGTAGCCCTCATCCTCCTCGACTTCTCAGCGGCATTTAACACAGTCTCTCACCGCACCCTAATATGCAGACATCACAATGCAGGGATCCGGGACAAGGCCCTCATCTGGATCAAATCCTTTCTGTCCAGCAAAACGCAGCGGGTCAGACTACCCCTTTCCTCTCGTACCATACACCAACCACCTGTGGAGTCCCCCAGGGGTCCTCCCTTAGCCCTATGCTCTTCAATATCTACAAGGCTCCAATCGTCAGAACCTACAGACTCAACATTGTGTCATACGCAGGCAACACCTAACTCATCCTCTACCTAACCAATGAACCCAACACCGCCTGACAGAACTTTCAAGAAGGCATGGAAGCCGTCACCAAATGGATGAAAAACAGCTGCCTACAACTAAACACCAACAAGACAGAAGTACTCATCATGGGCTCAAACCCTGATGCCTGGAAAGACACCTGGTGGCCCCCTGCTCTCGGAAACCCTCCCACCCCCACGGATCACGCACGCAACCTGGGAATCATCCTGGACTCCGAGCTCAAAATGGACCACCAGATCTACTCCGTCTTGTCCTCCTGCTTCCACACCCTCCGCCTCCTGCGTGACACCTTCAAATAGATCCTCCTCGAACACAGAGAGACCGTCACTCATGCACTGGTCACCAGCAGACTCGACTAAGGCGACGAGCTTTATGCCGGAATTAACAAAAACCTCACCCGCAAGCTACTGAACATCCAGAGCGCCGCTGCAAGACTGGTCCTCAACCTGACTAGACACTGCCACATCTCCCAGCACCTGCCACACTCCACTGGCTCCCCGTCGAGGCCAGAGTCACCTTCAAGATGCTCAACCACACACACAAGGCCCTCCACGACACCGGACCAGCCGACTCAATTTCCACGCACCCCAAAGGAATCTACGATCAGCCCAGCTCTCGCACTCCGTGGTCCCCCGCTCCACAAAGTCCAGATCGGGAGGCCGCTCCTTCTCCTTCCTCGTGGCCAGAGCCTGGAGCGCTCTTCCGCTCCACCTCCGACAGACAGCATTGCTTCCAATCTTCGCACGAAACCTCTAAACCTGGCTCTTCGACAGACCCCCTCCTTGATGGATTGGAACCTTGAGACCCTCTTGGGTGAGTAGTCACGCTTAACATACGACTGATTGATGCCTTTACCATGCATGCATTTACAACAAATCTCGGTGTAAATGTAAATCCGTATTTGTAATGCAGGAACTACTCACCCTTATGGGTCTCAAGGCGCTGGGGGCAGTCGTGGAAATTAAGTGAGCTATTGCCCACAGTCACATGGCACTAAGCTGAGCTCCCGCCGGAGCTGGGGATCGAACCGTGAACCCTGTGCTCCGAAGTCAGCTGCCCTGGCCGCTGCACCACACCTCTCTACTGTAAGGTGTAAAGGTATGATTGATAAAGACATATGCGTTGTAAAGATCAGACCCCAGACCCCTCACCCTGAGCACAATAAGCTGGACCACAGCCTTGCAAATCTCCCTGCCCCACACTAAAACTACCCCAACCCCCCATCCTGAGCCCTACAACCCGGCCCTAATAACTACCCCGGACCCAAATCCCCTGCCCTGGCCCCTAAAACCCCTCCAGATCTTACAACTGATTTTCCCCCCTTCCCTGAAACATAAATAAAAGTAAAGAGTACTCACAAAGCTCCAATTCCCAAGAATGTTGTCTGCAGGAAGTCTCCAACACCCCTGCACAGTCGCTCCAATGCTGGAACGCTAACTGTCTTTACCACGCATATGTGTGGTTTAGTCATATGAGTGGCAGTGTTGCCAGATTGGGCTCGAAAACACACGATCGGGCTACATTTTAAATATTGGTTCATGCAGGCTGCCACATTTTTGGCTATTTTATAACTTACTTTGTGCTAGTTTTAGAGTGTTGTGCTAGAAATTTGCTAGTAAAAGGATTCGTCTTTTATCTGTTCTAACCGTTCTCCTATTGCTGCAACTGCCTGCCCGGGGTGTCGAGGGCAGCAGAGATAAACTTTAAAGGTATGTTCCCAGGGAGAGAGGCATGGCTTCTCCTCTGTAATATGGGAGTTGGTTTCAGGGGAGAACATGTACACCTTCCGTGTCCTACTTTTCATTTACCTATGCTCCTTGTCTGCACATTCAGCCAACCATCAGGCTGTAGAAGCCTGATAGTGGTTAAGCTGCTGTGCATAAATCTTTTGACATACAGATTATTTCCAAATGTACAACTCCTGTCAAATGTTGTCAGAAAAAATCATCCTCACCTTTCGGAATAGAGGCATTTGTAACAGCGTTGCTCCGTTTCAGTTATCTGCAAAAAGTGAGAGTTGCTGTACGAGCTAGTCAACTGAGTTTATGTACGCTCTTATCTGAGAAAAGTAGCTAATTTAAAACGTAATAAATGCCTGTGTTGAAAATGGCTTAATGTGCATGTTTGTAACAGTTCCATAACAAATCAATGGAAAATTTCCGATTGACCTTGTTATATCGCTCATATTTCAAAGCACCTCTCATAGCAGGAGCACGGGGAGAAAGGAAAATTATAAACTGATGGTTTCCTGTTTACCTAAGCCTTATCAATCCCCTTTTATGCCCAACTGCGACCCAGAGTTCAGGAGAGGTGGTAGGAGGAAGAACTATGTATGCACAAATTAACCCATAGGACGTTCCTCTGAGACAATCACAGCTGCTCAATGACGAATTAAAAAAGTAGATGCTGGGTTCCTGGGGCCTCGTTTATGAGGCTGTGCGTCACTTTTACTCTTTGCGACATGATAGGTCATACATTAAATGTGACGCATCAGGAATGTCGCAAGGAGTGCGCACTGAGAAGTGACACATCGCTGCTTTCACGCAGCGATGCGTCATTTCTCATAAATGAGGCCCCAGGATTTTTTTCTTATTAGTGTGCTGCAGCCAAATGCTGGTGTTTCCAAAACCTACGGCAGCCTAATGCTGATTGAAGGTCACGCCTTTTTCCTTCCATCACCATAAAATTCCTTTCTCTTATTCTTGCAGGATCTTTTTCACCCATACTTTCAACATTTGTCATTGTTTTCCTATCTTTCTGCTCCTACTCCTTTTCCCCTTTTCTCCCTTTGGATTTCTTGGTGTCTGTCGAAGTCCGAAGATAAAAATAAGGCCTGCTCCCCAGAAATATTTGCTGTTGACCAACACTTACAACCACTGGTACAATTTAAGCTGCAGCTGCCACATGTAGCAGTTACTAGACAAATAAAAACATTGGAACGATTCCAGAGAGAACTGGGAGTTGTTGGCCTGCCCCTTCTCTCACTACACCTACCCATAGTTTAAGGAAGTATTTTAGAGTGGTTGGAAAAGAATCTTTAACAGCAGTCTTCAGCACAAGCTAGCATACTTGACTTTGGCGCTCACTGAATTCAATGTACCTGTCAGTCTGAGGCCTTCTGGAGGAGAGACATCATGTGAGTAGTGTGCCACATGTATCTGAGATAGGGCACGGTGGAGAGCAGGAAAGGAGATGGATGGGTAAGGAAAAATAACAGGGGAGGGCACAGAGAGGCATAGGAAATGTGGCAGTGGCATACACATAAAAACAAATGCAAAAACCACAGTTGATGGACAAGCTTCCGAGGACCGGTTGCTGGCATTCCAGCCGTCTTTAGCCCGGCTTGCTTGAATCCAGTGGTGTGGAGAGCATGGGACTCACGTCTGAGCATACCCATCCCACTCGGGGTGACAAATTCAAAAACCACAGTTGATGGACAAAATGCAGAACAATGTCATACATTCACCCCAGTACAGAGATCTGGGCCTAAATCCATCTTTTTTTGCACTCCACACCACCCCAGTTCAAACATGGCCATATGCAAATCAGTCTGACCCTGTGACTCATGGGAACAGTCCAGCCCGAACTGCCAAGCCATGCCTTCCCTGGACCGGAAACAAGCTTCCGAGGACCGGTGTCTGGCATTCCAGTCATCTTCAGCCTGGCGTGCTTGAATTCAGTGGTGTGGAGAGCATGGGACTCACGTCTGAGCATACCCATCCCACTCGGGGTGACAAATGCAAAAACCACAGTTGATAGACAGAATGCAGAACAATGTCATACATTCACCCCAGTACAGAGATCTGGGTCTAAATCCATCGTTTTTTTGCACTCCACACCACCCCAGCTCAACAACAAGCTTCCGAGGACCGGTTTTCCTATCTTTCTGCTCCTACTCCTTTTCCCCTTTTCTCCAGTCTGAGGCCTTCTGGAGGAGAGATATCATGCGAGTAGTGTGCCACATGTATCTGAGATAGGGCATGGTGGAGAGCAGGAAAGGAGATGGATGGGTAAGGAAAAATAACAGGGGAGGGCACAGAGAGGCATAGGAAATGTGGCAGTGGCATACACATAAAAAGACAGTGATGAAAAGTCGAGTGCAGATCCCTGGATGGCTATTAGCCTTAATTAGGGTTCCTTGCATTCTTGGACTCCGATGATACTGCACTAATGATATTTATCCCTCTGTTTTGACCTCTGTACCACTCAAAGGTCAGTAGAAGTCCTAGCTGTTGTCTGAAATGAAAACCACTGACATAACAGAAACATATTCAAAGAAATTTGTTGTGAACCGAAACCTCTTCAGATTTACTGATTCATGATTTTAAAAGGTGCAGCAGGAGACAATAAAAAAGATGGTATGTTTGCTATCTCTGATCTGAAGTATTGTCTGCGCACTGAACTTTCATAAATAAGGATATTTGCAGTGTTACTTCAAATTTAGAATGAATTTTAACGCCGCAGAGGACTCAGGGCCAGATGTACGACCGTTTTTTGCAGTCGCTGAGGGGCATTTTGCACATTTGCAACCGCAAAAAATGGTAGCACAATGTACCAACCCTATTTTGCAAGTTGCTAATGTAATAGCGACTTGCAAAATGGGGTTAGCGACTCGCTATTAGGAAAAGGCGTTCCAAGGGTGTCCCTTCCTAAAAGCCCCTCTGAACCCTACTTAAGAAGGTTTTGCTACCGCACTTGCGGTGACCAAACACTCGCAGTTTACCACCCTCTTTAAAAGGGTTATAAGCCTTACGCAAACGGGAAGGGGTCCCCAGGGGAGCCTTCCCCTTTGTAAATGGGTGCGCAAACATTTTTTAAGAGCAGGCAGTTGTTCCAGGGACCACTACCTGGCCTTAAAAAATGAAACAAAAACGTTTAATTATTATTATTTTTAAATGCATCCCGTTTAGCTTAAGGAAAACGGGCTGCATTTAAAAAAAACTGCTTTATTGACAAAGCAGTCCCAGACATGGTGGTCTGCTGACACCGGCAAATCACGATCCCTGGGAGTGCCATCCATTCCCAATGGGGGCACAAATTGCGACAGCCTCATTAATATGCTTGAGGCATGCAATTTGCAACCCCATTAGGAATCGCAAACAGTGTCTCTGACACAGTTGTACATTGATGTTTGCGACTCGTAAATTGCGAGTCGCAAGTTAATGAAATTTGCGAGTTGCAAACATCAATGGTCGTACATCTGTGCCTAAATGATTAATTAATGTTCACTGTGCACGGTGGCAAGAACGACCGGAGGACAATGCTATTAATGAATCAAAGGCGTTTTTAAACACACGTGGTCATTCTCAATGCAGATACTTTCATTTCTCCTGTGATCAAGGCTCAAAGAGGAGCTGAAATGCATTGGGATTGGTATTGCAGTAGGTTGCTAAGTACATGTTTGTCTAATAAAGTGCTTTGGTTCCTGGAATCAGTCTTTGACGTACATGTTTGGTGGAGTGCTGTTTGTTCA